>NC_084460.1:285433691-287933691 GCF_027409185.1 Cynocephalus volans
TGCTTCCCCTTTGGTCGGGGGTGGCAACAAGTCCCCTGCCCTTGCAGGCTGTACCTGTGTGAGTGCAGAGCAAGTTTCCAGGGGTGACTCGCTCTGCAGCCCCAGGGCAGAAGGCAGGAGGTACACAAGGCACGTCTGACTGCATGTGGGAGAAGATGGTCAAAGCTGGCGTGGGCATCGATGGGGTCAAGGAGATTCTCAAGTGGTGCTAGGGGTGTCTGGTGTAGTTACAAATAACCTTCTCTTGCCCCATGCAGTGGCCCCTTTCGTCCTTCACTCACTCCTCATCTCCTTGAAGTCTGACTCTTACTCACCTTTGAAACTCTTCCTCACCTGGCTTCCGGGCTACTGCTCTCTTCTGATGTTCCTCCTGCCCTCCCAGCTCTTCTTTCTTTCCCTCCTTTGCTGGTTCTTCCCCTTCCCAACCTCTACACGATGAAGTGCCCTATATCTCCATCTTCAGACTTTTTATTTTTATCAAGACTCATTTCCCAGTGTTATGCAATTAAATACAATCTATAAACTGCAGAATCTCAATTTTATATCTCTGTTCCCCACTCCATCAAACTCCAGATTCAAATGTCTGTCTACACAACACCCCAAACTTGATGTGTCTACAACAGGACGATTGAGTTCCCCAACACCATCAAGAATATCTACTTCTTCCTCAGTCTCCTCCAGCAGTAAATTGCATTACAATCCATCAAGTTTCACAGGTCAAAACCTCAAGATTGCTCTTGAAGGCTCTCTTTCCCACCCCCGCCTATAACCTTTCAAAATGTAGCTCCAACCTGACCCCTGAACGTCACCTCCACCACCACCCTCTGAGTCCCAGCAACCATCATCTCTCAAGGAACACAGCAAAAGCCTTTCCACCATTGTCTCACAGCTGTCAACCCCTCCATAGAGCAGCCACCTGGTCTGTAAAGATAGGAATCAGATCAGATCAGATCATGAACACATTCATCATTCACCTGTGGCTTCCATCACATTCAGAATAAACCCATTCTCCTTTCCATGGCTGACAAAGCTATTTCCGATCTGCAATGGCCTGTCTTTCCTTGGCTCCTTCCCAGTCCCCGTGATGCTCGTTCCTCTGACACTGACCTCCTTGCTGTTTCTGCCTCAGGACATTGGCACTTGCTCTTCCTTCAACCAGGAATGATTTTTCCTCCAACCCACCCCCATTACTTTTGAGCCACTGCTTTGTCTTTCTTCACAGCATTTGACACTACCTAACATTGGATATGTTTATCATAAGATCCATGGGGCGGAAAGGAATTAGGGGGAATACACTTTTTACTGGTGTATCCCCAGCACATAGGACAGTAATTGTCACATACTAAGCACTCAACTACAAAAGAGGCCAGAGGATATATAAATGATGAAATAAAATGAGAATAAAAACAATATGATCACAATGAGAAACAGTAAAACTTTTACATAATATGAAAGATAAATAGTATCAAAGCCAATAAAAAGTTGAAAAGAAAGGAAACTGGTAGGCATTGAAAAGAATTTAAAAATTAAAAGATTTGAGAAAGAGAAATGTAAAGAAAAGAATAATTTTTAAATGTAAATATTTATGAATTGAAAGAATTTTTAAGATAAGAATAGTATTATAGAATAATCTACATTTCAGGTCAATGTCTGGGATTATTTTAAGGGTGTTTATATGTAGTCCTTCTTTTGTACTTTGAATAATACATTGCATTTGTGGTACTTTAGAGTTTAAACATACTTCCATGTGCATCATTGTAATTAGCCCTCCAATGACCTTATTGGATTTACCAAGCAAGTACCCCATCCCCGTTTCATGTTTATGAAAACAGGGGTTTCTGCAAGTTGAGCACTTTATACCCAAGGGGTCCCACAGCAGCTGTTGGAGCAAAAAGAGAATTTTACAACAAGTTTTTTGACTCCAAAGTCTCGGCATTTACACTATGCTGTGCAATTGCAAACACCTATGGTGATTTTTTGAAAGGACACACACTCTGAAATTTGTTGTAAGAGAAAAATAATTCTGACTCTTTGAAAAGTCTGTCTGTATGGGACTTTTTAGATTATCATTTCTGTCATTATCTGCATTTGCCACAAGAGGGCTGACTACAGGACTTTGTGCTTAAATTTTGCCCTTATCAAAAAGAAGCTGCTTTTTACATCTTAAAATAAACTTTTAAGTTCTCATTTCAACTGAGAAATTTGCCAGTCTTGACATTCTATATCCTTGGCTAAGTCAGCAATTAATTCGTACAATCTTATTTTTCAGTCATTCCATTAAACTGCCTTGCCATAACTTGGTTCTTTTTCATATGAATTCTTTTTACCTTCTGATATTTCCACATTTCAATCTGAAAAGCTACAAATATTTATTTTTGTTTTATTCAAAAAACACATTTTCCTCTAATTAGTTGTAAATATATGAATTAATTCATTTTCTTTCTTTTAGCAATTCTTGGTACAGAGTGGGAATATCTTGTATTTCTCAGGGAAAGACTGCAGAGCCATACAGCAGATGAAAGATTTTGCCAACCACTTTGAGTATAAAGTACACTAACACCTTACTGTTTCACTTGAATTTATAATAAAAAGTATTTTTGTTCACTTTAAGGGGAAAACGTGAAGAAAGTAATCTTGAATATAGCAAATTATTAGACAGAAATAGGTTTTGCATGTTTTAATTCAAATAGCCAGTTTTTTAAAAAATAATATTCTTCTGGTTAGTCTGAAAGTAGAACATCCAAACTAAACTCCTACTATGTGCCAACTGCCAATGACATAGGGCTGATGGGTTTAGATTCTGGGAAGCCCCTTAAATGACATACTAAGTAACTTTGTGATTTCATAACGATCATCATTTTCAGAACTGGGGCTGAGTCACAAACAACATAAGCTTTCCTTTCTATGGCTGGGCAGGGCTCCCCATCTTTGGACCTGCACCTCTTTTCTCAATCATTACCCATTATCCACCCCAACATTTCTGGCTTTCTTTTGTGACTTTTCCAATAGCTGCAAAGAGCAAGTAAATTAGATGGAGCCAGAAGGATTCAATCAGCCCTGCTTCTCACTGTACCCAAAATTAGTCATGTCTCTAATTAGTCATGTCTCTTTCTAGAATATCAAATTTTGTGATGTCATAATGTCTATAGCACTTCAGGAGTTCCCAGGCAAAGGAGACTGCCATGTGAGAGTACTTGTTTCTCTCGGTTGAAGGCTCATGAGCACCAGCCATCCAGGAAAATGCTCGCTGTGCCATTTCCTTCGCCTGGCTAGGGGTGGATCCATGGAGGCCTGCCATGGTATGCAATGAAGTTCATTTCCCTGAACCAGTTTGCCCACCCTGGCTGCACACGTGACGTGAAAAATGCAGGCACCGTATCAGCAAGTGTTGCTGGTAATTCCCAGGCATGTGAGAGTTCTTTGGCACACTATCAGGTAGCTGACATCCAAACAATAAGCAAACTGGTTTTCAGTAAGGTAATTACCGAGCAAACCTGCATGGTCTGGAGACCTAAGCAGTGCATTAGGACACATGGAACAAACAGCGTGCATGAGTAAGCTTACTGTCACTAAAAAACTATCATCTTTAATCACAAGAATATGACAAGATTATTGCTTTATTTGTGTGCAGGCTGAAACCACCTGATATAAAACCACTTTGTAAGTATTTGCTCACTCTTTCATTTTTAGGGCACTGCAGATCTCGAAAGTGCTTTTTTACCTGTTAATTTAGTTCCAGAACATTCCCGCAGTAGTGTGACCCTTTTTAAAAAAAAAAACAGAATGAATATATCAATGTTAAAGAAAAGTTGGGTATGTTTATGATACATTCCCAACCCTGGAAAGTACCCTCATCCTCATCATCACCGGCACCCACCGTGCTCTTGGGTATGTTATTCACACAGGTGGCCCCCCGTGACTCTGGTGACCAACCACCAGTCTGTGATTGTGGAAGCTTAGCATGTGTTGTTTCTTAGAATCAGTTGCTCCGCCTGACTTACCTTTTGCATGATCTGTGATAACTTTCCTAACTTTTCCTGCCACCACTTCTCCCTTTGCAAAATGTAAATAACATCATCTAAGTGAGATTAATGAAGCGTTAATAGGATGTACTGTATTTCCTGGCTGCAAAGTGAAGTATGAAAACAGACAGCAAAATATTAGCATGAGAACATGAGTTTCTCTGTGTTCCCCAAACTTTGACTATTAAATATATATAAAAATTTAATATATCCCAATTTTTTTCCAATTTGCTAGTATTAAATGGGCCAGTGTATAGTGAAAAGAGAAAAGCAGTGCCTGACATCTGGGAACTGGTCTGGCACTTGCAGCTGAGCACAATTGTTGTTAGAGGTTGGTCTGGAAGTCACTGATGGGCGATGGTGTCTCCTGTAGGACATACACAATCTCACAGGACACTGACATCACACATGATCACCCTGAGGCCATGATAATGTGAGACAAAACAAGACCACTTTATGATATTATATAAATACAGACAAAATTATGGTCATTCTGCAGCCCACAAAATACCAAACTTCCCAGTCTCCCCTGGCTAATATGATTGACTGCTGCTGCTTTACCAGGTACAGTTTCATCCCCGGTCCAGACTCTCTTCCCCATAGATAAGACTTACTGAGGTACCTACTCACAGAATTGTCTTGCTCTCTGATAGCAGCCACTCTAGAACAAAGTCCTGCTTCTTTAGACTCTCCCCAAGATCACCCAATCAAAGTCCATATCCTATGATAGGTCATTTCTAGCCACCTCTCACTGAGATGTCCCACAGACTTCCTTCCACAGTACATTTTCTTCCTTATTGCAATGGGGAATCAACCCAACTTGTCTAACTGCAGGTGGGTGCCCAGTGGCCTTTGACTGGAGGACATTGACAATACTTTTGCCCCTTAGTTTTCAATGAGGAAAAGGGAGGAAGGGTTTAAGAGGCTGCACCTCTTAGAAGTATTTACACCTTACACAATTACTCTTGGGGCTTACAAAATCTTCATGAGTCAAGGAACTGGTTCCCTACTGGAATAATGTAATGTACCAATAAGGGGTGGGATGGATGTGGCAATATTGGGACTGAGGACATCAACAGAGTTCCTCTGCTGATTTCTTCCTCACAATTCCTGCCTTCCCAGTCCTGCATAGGCACAGCCTTGCCCAGGCTCTGATTTAGCCAGGCCTGACCAGGGCAGGGATTAACACCAGTGTGTGGAGTCTGGAATTCATCTTGCTGCTGTAGGCCTGGTGGCTGATGAGGCCTGAGCACCAGGCTGCAGCCCTGTCATCTAGCCAGACTTCGGCATCAATTTCCCACTTAGTATTCCAGCCCACTGTTGGGTCTGGAGCTTTGCCTAGAACCATCACAGCCCATTTGGCAGGGACCCAACACTTTGTTGTGTCCTTGCCCTTGTCCCTCCCCAGAGGTTATAGCTTGTTTTCTATATTCCCACTTGCTGGCAAGGGAGCCAATTGAAACGTGCTTACCTTCCAGAGCCATGACATGGCTGACCTTTCTGATACTGCACATTGCAATGTTGGCTCTGGAATGGGCCCTTCAGCTGAGAAAGTTCCCTAGCCTATTCCCTTCTGGTCTTAAGTTTCTTCAACACTTGCTCTTGGCCAGTGCCAGCATCCCTGACAGTTGAGCCCACCTAAGTGATAACAGTCCCCGCTCACTAGACACAGTTTATTCAAGTGCAACTGGACACCTTCCTTAACCATCACCCAACAGAGAAAGTTGCAACAGGAATCAGCCTGCTGAGTCTTCAGGGCTTCCAGACACAATCTCAGATTTAGGAAAGCAACAAGAAACAGGAGGGGTTGCCTCCCATCACATCAAGGACCACATAGCAAGAACTAGAGCCATTATTTCATGGGCTTACATCACTTCCTGGTAGCACATAAATGCAACTTCCAAAAACCCTCCGTACCCCGTAAATATATACAATCAATATGTTTCAACTAAATTTGACAAAATTAAAGAAAATACATAAGAACTTGATCAATACTTAAGCACTGAGTACTTACTAGATATTTAGTGACCTCATAATAAGTACTCAATAAATATTTATTCAACTAATGAATAAGCTTAACAGATGAAAAAAGTTGAGGTGCAGTTTCTATTGTTGTACAGGGTCACTCGGCGAGATATCTTAGAACCAGAACTAACTCTCAGCTCCAATCCAGTATTCTTCCTACTAGGGCAAAGTCTTTGTTAAGTTGATATCAGTTAATTCACAACAGCACAAACTCTGAAACCAATTTCTTAAATGCACTTTTATCTCTAAAATTATTAAAGTTTTACTAGTTTTTGGAAATTTGTAAAATTACTGAAGTTTTTCTAGCTTTTGGCTTCTCGAGCATTTGGTCAAGAAATATGCTATAAGCATACCTGCATTCTGTGGCAAAATCAGGATAGGAACTCGTCTATTACCAAGAATTTATAAACATTTTTATTATGCAAAAATATTTAAGTATTAAATAATATTTTTATACTTGCAGCTTTTTCATGTCCTTGAACCACAGAGTAGAAAACGGATGTGAGAGAAAAATGAGCCCTGAGTGGGAAGTGGTAGAAAGGGGTACAGAAAGCCAAAGAAACACCTTTGCAGTTTTCCTGGACATCATTTCAGAAAAGGAGGCTTTAAAGGAAGAGTACATTTACTCCAGGGTTCTTTCTGAAACCTCCAAAGGTTGCTGGAAAGAACATGACTTCCATTAATGTGAAACACCAGCTGTGTTGAGCCTAACACTCATTTACACTTTAATTAAAATGAATCCCTTTAATCAGATCATTTGATTGCCTTGCTACTCAAAGTGTGGTCCAGAGGACCAGAAGCATTAACATCACCTGGAAGTGTATGAGAAATGCAGATTCACAGACACACTCCAGACCTACTAAACTAATATCTGCAGTTTACCAAGATCCCCAGGTCATTCACATGCGTAGTGACATTTGAGAGGCACTGCTCTCAGCAGTTGTAAAGAGGCAAACTTGACTGGTACAGGCAAAAGATCATTTTGGTTCCTAGGGGTCATCAAAGAAGATATGGGTGAGGTGCACTGCAGAGAATGGAAGAAGGTACCAGAGACAAATTTGTTTCCTTTTTTTTTTTTTTTTTTTTGTGACCGGTAAGGGGATCATAACCCTTGGCTTGGTGTCGTCCGCACCACGCTCAGCCAGTGAGCGCACTGGCCATCCCTATATAGGATCCAAACCCGCGGCCTCAGCGCTCTCAGCGCCGCACTCTCCCGAGTGAGCCACGGGGTCGGCGGGACAAATTTGTTTTCTTAGCATGTTTCATAAGGACCTGAGGCCTGCAAACCCCGTCTCCCCCAAAATCACCTGAATATGCATTGGATTACAAAGGCCTGCATGGTTCATCTGACCATGTTGAAATACAGACCATGTGTATAAGAATTAATGTAACTCAATACAACATGCGTATAAGAATTAATGTGACTCAAACTCTTGTAACTGGCTGGTCAGCTGTAGTATTGGGCAAAGGAAATTATGCAACTCTCCAAGGCACCCAAATTACTAAGGTACATCTGGGTTTAAGGAGAACCTGCTTATTATGTTCCTGTGAGTCAAAAGCTCTGATTATATTCCGAGACCCTCTGTACCATATAAAATGCAGAACTGTGCAATTAACTAGAGAATGAGGATCAAGAGATACTAACACTCTAAATAATTAAACTACTTGATTTTGCTTAATCCACTGAAACCAAATTACCTAAGCAGTCTCTTTTCCGACTTAATTACCTATGTATAACATTCAAACAAAAACAAGCATTGCAACTGTTACAGTATGCCTCTTCTCTCTTTTTTAAAACCTATGGGTTTATCAGCCTGTTATAAACCGCTGAAAGCTTTAGTTATCCATTCTCCCAGGGATGAAGTCTAAACCTCAAGGGTTAACGAAGGTAACATCTTTGGCCAGTGGGAGGCAGTAGCCGGCAGCAGAACAGGAGTAGGCTGCTGGCAACTTGTTTCCTGCTGAGCAGATTTAATCAGAATAACAATTAGAGACCGGGACATCGGTTGTTGGGTCTGGAGGGGGGTAGGAGTGCTCTAATAAAGCCGGGAGCAGCTGAGAAGGAGCAGAAATAGCCAGTGATCCCAAAAGAGGGAAGTTCGGGGAAACAGAAAGGAGGGGCACGAGCTCCGATTGCATCCCACAGTGAGCAGTTCTTATAAAGACCCCAGCCCAGCCTCCAGGCTCTGACTCACCGAGCTTCCGAGAACAGAGCTAGAATTCACTTCATTTGAAAGAATAGCTCAGCATGTAGCTGCTAACTCCCTCATCCCTCTTGCAGAGGAAGCCCCTTATTTCTGCCTGAGGAATGCAATGAAGGTTGAGCTCCTAACTTGCCTGTTACCCCACAATAAGGAGAGCAGAGCGGATGGGATTTTGAAGGACTTGTGTGTGCCTGTGTGTGTGTGCGCACGGGGTTGACTGCTGCATGTGCGTGTGTTGGGAGGAAGCAAACCACTCCCCACCCAAACCGAAAGCTTGAAAGCATGGGGTCCATAATTTGTTATCACCGACCTTCTCCTTTGTAGAGCAACATACTTTTTTAAGTTTGGGAGTAAATCTGGATCCAGCCTGATGGATAGATATCTTTGTAGAGATGACATGAGGCCAAATATTTCAATTTGAATTCTGGTTTCCCAAATAATGTTTAAAATAAACTTCCTTCCCATTTAACTCCCTTCTGTCTTCGCCTAAGGTGTCAAACTTTTTATTCTCAGTTTTAAACATTCAGTCCTGCCAGACCCACACTTTTCGGATAATTGTGAAATTAATGGAAGATTCTGGTCCCTATAAGCATGCTCTCTCTTCTAGAGGTCTCCAGCACCTCAGGAGTAGTATATACGTGATTTCACCTTTACACATGAAGCCAGAAAATAATTGAATGTGAACATATGCTTTTGGAGGGGCAAGTATTGAGATCTTATGAGCTTCTAATTAACAAAGGAAAACTACCCATACTTCGTTGTCATTCCTACATCCTCCTTTAAATTTACCATTTCTGGCCTTTTTAATGTTTTCTCTTTTTTTTAAGATTATTGATCAAAATATTCCAAAGTCTTTGTAAGAAAAGTATCAATAGTATCTCAACCCAAATTTGTAACACATTTTATAGTCTAGTTAACATGTGCTTTATTAGACTCTTAAACAGTAATGATCACAATTGCTACAATTTCATAATCGCTTGTTCAGTGCCAGCAACTGTACTAGGTACAGTATATGCTCTATTGTTAATCCTTAACCACCACCCTCACATTAGAGATGAAGATAAAATGCAACAGCAAGTAGAGCTGTTTCCCTCATGGGATCTTCTGCCTTCCTGGTTAATTCCACAAGTGAATTATAATAGATATCAGTGCTGCATCCACTACAAATTTCTTGCATGCCTACTGTGGACCAACCTCTTTGTTAGATGCTCAGAAACATTAGCTTGTTTAATCCTCACAAAAGCCTTATGAGATGCCTCCAATTTTCACCATGGTGTAGGTGAGAAAACTGAAACTCGGCCACACTGCTCACAAGTGGAAAAGTTCAGAATCTAACACAGGTCTTCTGATGCCAATTTCAACGCATATCCACTAAAATCCAGTTGCATCCCAGACAAGCAAACAAGAAACAGAAGATCATATTCACTTTTGTAATATGGCAGGAGCAGTCTGTTTAAGACTATGCCTTCACCCTCAAAAGCACGTCTGGACTTTTCCCAGAAAGCAGCTGCGAGTGTAGTGGAATTAACACAGGTGTACCGCCCGCAAGAGCTCTGTGCGAATCCTCTGCTGTGATGCAGTAGCTGCTGCAGATACGTGATCTTCAGTGCGTTAGTTATCCATCCCCCGACTCTCACTTCTTCATCAGCCAAATGGGCATGCTTATCTCTCCTCACGACCACCTTTAAAAATTAACTCTATGAGGGCAGGGACTTTGTGTGTCTTGTCCATTCATCTTATCTCAAATGTTCAAAACATAGTATGCACTTAAAATATTCTTATAGAAACAAACTTATGATTCATAAGTTTGTTGTAAAGGTCACATGAGTTTGTGTGTGCACAAGTTCTCTTTATTTTTTCTTCCTCCCTTTCCGGTGTGGGATTAACCCTCAAATTAGGCTAGTTTACTCTTAAAACTAGTACTATCTACACATCTAGGTATGGGTTCCCTACAACTTTTAAGAAGTTTTATCTATTAAGCACACTTTGAGAGTTCCTTAAGCTTTTGAATTTTGAAGATTAGGTGGGTGAAAAACAATTACCAAAATATTTTAATTTGCTTTCTAGCCACTTCATCTGTATGACTTTGAATTAGGCATCTAACTATCTGAGGTTCTGAAAACGGAGATACACTCTTAAGAGTTATTGTAAATATCAGTTTAGAAAATATATAAAATATTTCTCTCTAAATTAAAAATACCTGTCAAGGCATGCTTGTTAATCAAAATGGCTAGCAGCTCAGATTATAAATTCAGATCATTTATCTTAGTTATTTGGCTAGAAGTTTTTAAATTTAATAACCACATTGTGCAATAATGACTCGAGCTAATACCCACTGAAACTTCTAAAATCTAGGTGTTCATTTCAGCACCTTACATGTATCAACTTATTTAAATCTCACATTTCTCCTGTGAGGTGGATGTCATAGATGGGTAAACCAAGGCACAGAGAGGCTAAGTAAAAGACAAAACTATAAAGTAGGATTTGAACCCAAGCAACTGGATCCAGAGACTGAGTTCTGAAATACTAAATTATGTGTGTTACAATTTTATAATTTAGCCATCCCATTAGATCAGAGTTCCTCTCCTTTTTGCACATGGACCTCTTCAACAGTCTAATTAAGCCTACAGACCCCTTCTCAGAGTAATATTTATAAATGCAATAAGTAAAATGTATAGAATTGCAAAGAGAATAAATTATATTGAAAACTATTCCTTTAATGTTTTTAAAACTAAATTTATAGCGTGGTAACATACTTGCTTCTTTGTTACCTATTAAATAACAAGGTCTGGTGTCAGGATCCAATAGCTATGCGACTTAATAATAATGAAGAACATGTATAATGATATGAAAATATCTGATTTCTTTTGATGTCAAAGTCTCAGGTACTGCTAACACTACTGTGGTTTGTAGCCTACATTCTTGATTAAGGAAATGCTAAATTTCAGATTTAGGGTAGTGAAAATAAAGAAATAACTGTTTCCCATCTAAGTTCATGAATCACTTGTTCCTGAAGAGATCCTCAGCTCAGTTGTCTAACTTTAGAATGTGTTTATTGTTTACAAGTAACAAAAGACTCTCACTGACGTGATATTTTGAAATAGATGCAATTTTTCCTCTTAAGTATTGCTTGGTAGTTTTAACTCAAACTTTGTAGAAACAGCAAAGTTCACATACTTAAAACATATTGAAGGGTTTGTTTTCTATGTGCAACTGTTAGGGGCTCAACTCTTTTCTGTTTAGGCTTCATTATCAAAGCTATTTAAAACTACTGCCACATCACTTGAGGTTCATTACTTAGAGCATAAATGGAGATATAAATTCAAGCCAGTCTTCTGTAGGAACCTATCATTTGGCCTGCTTGTACATGTCTCATGTACTACAGTGGTAAAAAGCCAGTACTCTATTTGCCAAAAATTCTGTTTTTATCCTACACAACCACTAGATGGCGTTGATTGTTTGATATTCCTCTTTCTGAGTGAAATTCTACCCGTCCCCCCTTCCACCCCCAAAATGAGAAAGATTAACTGGCAACTTTATCCACAAACAATAAGAGTTGACATCTCTTTCTGAAATGAATTAAAGCTTTTTTCATTCTGTTTTTATTTTATCTTTTAAAGACCATTACATCATTTTGTTCTTCCTTTGATTCTCTGGGGGCTTTTTCAAGTCCATTAGAACTTCAGCAATTCAAGATGTTTCACACCAATTAGGACTACCTTCTCTAAAACCTTCTGTGCTTTTCCAGCAAAAGTATGATCCATGGGAAGCCTTGCTTCCTGTCTGGGATGCTGGCAACAGAAGCATTTTTAGAGGAGGGAAAAGATCGTGTTAAATGCCTTCCTGTCATAGGAGCTAGATATTTGCCCTCCATTGCTTCAGAGAAATCACATTTATGAGCTGATCCATCAGTTGTGGGTCATAAACAGGACAAGGGCTGCCCTCAGTAAAAGATTGGATCAATGCACTCCTCAACGATATGGGATTTATGAGAAGTATTTTTAAAGGAGTAATAAAACGTAACTGTGTTTTAAAACTGTCTCTTGAAATAAGCACATTTACTATATTAGCACCTGAAGTAACATACTAGCAAGAAGCACAATAAAGATACTTGTATATTCCCAGTAGTAGTGAAGTCCTACTTTTGCATTTTCTTGGTGTAAAACATACTATTGCCATTAATTTTCATAACTTTCCATATTGCACATACTATTGCCTAAAATGAACCAATGAGTGTAAGCCACTATATTTAACATTTGGATCAAAAGGAAGGAATCTGATTGAATAGTTAAGGAGGTAGTATCCCGGTCTTCTCTGTCTCTGAGAAGAATGATCAGTGGAGCTATGATTGACAACCCTGCATCCAAGTGTGTGGAATCTGACTGTTCATGCAAATATTTACACCTCCATTTACCATCTAAAGCCAAACTTGTGTTTAGCTTCCCCCAACCTTAAATTTTATCCCAGGACAGATCATTCATCAAAATGTTTATTACATCTCCTAAAGTTAAGATTGTCAAGAATACAAGGCTCCTAATGACATAGATTTTCATTTCCAACAAAAAAAGGATGGACGGACGGACAGATGGAAGGAAGGAAGGAAGGAAGAGCAAAAAAGAAACTCTCAAGTTCAGGAGGTAATTCAATGTTTGCTAACACTCTACTGATTTGGGGCAGAGACGTACGGGTCCATGCAGGGAAGAGCAGCCAGAGGAAAAGAGTGGGTTGGTATTAGTCAAAACCCAAAAATTTTTAAATGAATGAAATGAGACTAGATCACAAAAGGAGTTTGTCTCATTCCCTGGTTTTCTATGGCTATGTTTATCTGCTTACTGACAGAGGACTATATATTCCTACATGGCATTTGAAAAGCATTGGCTGCTGTGTCCAATATTCTCAGCCAGCATACAGGTCCCAGGCACCAAAGCTCAGCAGTTCACCATTGGTAGCAGGTGGCGGCCCCAGGATTCTCCAGCATCCTCTAGGGACTAAGAAGGAGACTCTCCTGGAGAAGCGTCAGTCCCAGAATGCATCTGGTGCTTCAGTCACAGCAGTTCTTTGGAACATGTCAACATCAGTTTTCCATACAGTGAGAAAAAGTAAGGAGCCAACTCAGTCCCTGGAAATGGAGTGTTAGGGGAAAAATGTCTTCCAGTTCTAATACATTTGTCTTCCTAAATGCCTTTTTGTACTTTTCCCCCCAGAATTACTGCTGTTAGATCTGGATATGGGAGAGACACTTTCAAAGGTTGATTTGGTTAAGTGCTTTCTAAGCATTTGTTTCAAATTAGTCTACTACACTCTTTTTCTCAGATTGCTCTACAATTTAGCATAGAATTATTGGCCTTTGCCCCCCAAAGAGGTAGCAAATAGTAATAATGATAAGGCAAATAGTAATAATGGTGATAATATGAAACAGAGCTCTGAATCTTGGGAGAGTTTACTTATTTTCCAACAGAAGGGGTAGGGTATGGGCAAAAGATATTCTGCATGTGTATGTGCGTTTTATACATGCCATGTAAGAATTATTTCGTATTTCAAGAATTTTGTTTCTTCGGAAAATTGACTTTGTTGGAGGTAGACTGACCTTTTCCAGATATTTTTGGACATACTCACTAGACTTTCCTTTCTTTGGACTTTTTCATCTGATCTGCTTGTATAATTAGACTTCAGATCAATCAGTATAAGTCTTGATATTCTGCCATCTTTAAATGAATGCTCCTTGATGGTATAATGATCTCACAGCAGTCTGCTTAAGCCAGGTAACTGGATCTGCCATTTACCTTAGCACGTTCCAGGAGGTGAACACAGACTATATTTCAGAAGAAAACAGACTGATTTGTTCAGGTGTGAGCAGTGGTTTCTTAACTGCCAAAGCATTCCATCCAGTTCAACAAGATGTTCCAGGAAAATATAATTTTGGAACCAGTCGGTTCAGCTCTAGGTAGGAGAGGCTGCTTAATCACTCTCAGGTGGTCAAAGCAGGACCAGCAAGAACAGTCTTAGCTTCACAAAAAGCAGTCTGCCTGGAGCAGGTAGGCAGGCCCAGCACAGTAAGCTCTCTTTAAGGATAAGACATGCAGAGCAGGGGAAGGAACTAGGCCAGGTCTATTTCACAACAGAAGTTACTGGAAAGTGCCAGAACTAAGTTCTGGGCAGAGAGGGAAGGAGGTGCTAGATGGAGGGCCTGGATAGATGGCAAACCTGAATCCGATTTGTCTCAGATTCCTGAAGATCTTATCAGAGTCCCTCTGTGCTATTTTACTGTCTGCATTCCTACCTCTCTCCTGCCACTTCCCATTACTTTATCTCCCAATTGAAAAGGTTTCATTGTTTAACAATCTGCAGCATTTCTACTAATGAATCCAGTCCAATTTTTTGAGCTGCAAGACAAGTATGTCTTGAAACTGCTTTCTCCCTCATTATGCTTCACAAAATATGAGCAAGGCTCAGAGGGGTATGGGAGAGAGACGGCGTAAGAAAGTACATTATGCAAATTTGCTTTGTTTGGATGTTAGTTATTTTCCAAAAACTTAAATTTCAAAAATTTCACTGAGCTAAATCCCATCAAAAATCAATTCCCTCCCAGCTGTGTTACTGAAGTATATACTACTGTAAAAAAAAGGATTGAGGTTTATTAATGGCTGAAGAAGAAAATTTCAGTGCTTTGGTTTAGAAGACAAGAGACCATATTCCCATAGGGCACAAGAGGAGGCCTGGTTTGCACAGGTGCCAGCTTTCACATTTACACATTCCTATGACAGCAAAAGGGAGAAACCAGATGAATTAATAAGCTAAGACAGCTTAATACAGAGATCATGAAAAAACACACTTTTGGAAAGGTTGAGAAAAGTTTAAAATCTATCAGCAAAAAAAAAAAAAAAAAAGTTATGTTTCATTGCCTAGGTTTCCAAGGTTTCTCCCAGAGCTAAATCATAAATAAGGTTTCATAGAGATCAGAGCTAGATCCAAATATTAAGTATATCACTAATGACAATCAGTCTGTCTGAGGTGGTGTCTACATTCACAAACTAGTTTGGCTCTTTGACATGTATGAAAATCATTTTAGTTCTAAGAATAGATTAAATTCACAACTGTTTTTTTTTTTTTTTCTCCCCTACATATTGCCAAACAACTGGCTTGACTGATTTTTTTTTTTTAACCACTATATGGGCATAGGATAAATAATCATATGTGTATCCAAAGTACAAAAGGAAAAGCAATAGTTCTCTGAATGAAGCTAAGCCAAAGCCTGAAGCTCTATTGCTCTGAGAATATAATGAGACCCAATGAGAAAATATGATCAATGTCATTTGCTATAACACAGCAATTGGTCTAAGTCATGGCACCAAATGCTATTTCTTGCTATTTTCTTCATCTTTAAAATGAATTAATAGTATTTCTCATTTATCTCACTAAAGCATTTTAAAGAATAAAGCAACTTAATGAAACTCTAGAGTGAAAAGAGCTTTATAAGGACAAGATTTTATTATCTCTATCATTTTCATATCAAGATTTTTTTTTTACTTACTTTGGGTTTATACACCATCCTTTATCCAATGTGTAACTCCCAAAAAAGAGGAGTACATTTAGTCTGCTAAAAAAATGTAAAAGGTCAAATAGCCAATTTTATAAATAGTAAAGAAATTCAAATTAGATTTTAAAGCAAAGTAAATATTTCACCAATTCAAAAAATAATAAAATTCAGTTCTAAGAAGGGTGCAGTAAAATTGATATTGTCAAACATTAGTGGGGGCACTGAGTTAGCTTCAGGCATTAGAGAAAGCTCTTTGGAAATATATACCCAACCACTGAAAAAGTTACTAACAAAATAACCTAAAATGTAAAAGAAAAGCTTTAAATTCAATAAAGAACATTTTACAGAAGTAGAAAATTGGAGGCAATTCTAATACCTTCTAGTAATATGGTTGAACAAATGATAGATACGAATTTAGAATTCTGATTATACAGTAAAAGTTATGCTTATTTTCCAGAAAGCAATGGAGAAAACCCTTTATAATATAATGTGATCTTAAAAGCAGAATTCAATGTAAAGAATACAAAATGACATATTCAGTATTACTTTAACCATGTTAAAAGATTAATATGAATAAAGACAAAATGTGATATGCAAAAAAAAAATTGCTATGTCAGGATAATGGGATGGAAGATTTTTTTTGTTTTTGCCTCTGTTCAATATTGTCGATTTACATTGCATTTTTAAAGGAAGTTTAATTCCAAAAATCAAAGAAAAAAGGAGCAAAGACGATTTTGCAAATTAGAATTGGGAGAGAAGTCTTTGCCTTATCAGAAAAATGCCAAAACCAAAAACAATGTATCTTCATGAAAGTCCCAGCTGCAAAATACACAAATCTAACCTCAAGACTGTCACATTTTCAGGTAAAGTCACTTTTCGATTTGGGCTGAAACATCAGGCACTGGTTTTAGTTACTCCACTTGAAAACCACCTCCAGGTTGTAGGGAAATGAGAAAGGGGCAGCTCAGGCTTCTGAAGAAAGACTTGAAAAGTTAAATATGTTTCGTCTGGGAAAAAAGATTGAGAGGTGATCTCATTTCAGTGTTTGGATACCTGCAGCAGATATTCCAGGCCGAAGGATGTGACCTGTCCCACTCACTCAGAAGCAATAGGAAACTGCAGAAGGAAAGGGTTCCATTAGAAAGATTTCCTCTCAAAGGTAATTATATGTTTATTCCAGTTTTAGTCTGAGTGACAGGATTACAGCCCCCTCCCCATCTGTAATCCAGGGAAATAATGCTTGCCACATAAGTTTTAATGGATAAAACATCTGTAAAATACTTTGAGCTCTTCAGATGAAAGATGTCATGTGAATGCAAAGAATTATTGTTATTATTTTTGTCTCCTGCCTTCTCTATCAGTATGAATTTCCTTGTGACATTTATGGGACCCCTCCAGCCAGCCAGCTGCTGTGTAACATGCCATCCCAGTGATATTTTAAATCCTTCACATGGTTCTGATCTTACCCAGAACAAGAGCAGCTTAAATGTTCATTGTTTGCCTTGAAGGAAGTAGAAGTAGTCTCACCACTCGTCAGGGTTAGGGGTCAAGGTTTTCCCTAACATCCACTGCAAGGCTTGTGCACTGGTCTCATAGTGGCACGTTTGCTGGGTCCTGGCTTTCTATTTCCTTTGAACAACATCATACATACTCCTTCCGTGACTTCTTTTTTAAGAGTTTGCATTCAGATTCAACTAACATCTATGAAGGACCTATTTAGTGTGTGCCTGGCTCCAATTGCAGAACTTTGACACGCAGTATTTCGTTGTTTGTTTCTTTTTAAAATCACCTTTTTCCCTATTTAGTAGTAAAACATGCTTACTATAAATTTTAAAAATTAGATAATGCAGGAAAGTTAAAAGAGGTTTTTAAAAGAAAAGAAACTGCCCTCTCATACTTGGAAACAAGCACTGCTGACATGTCAGTGTACTTCTTTTCACTTGGTTTCTTTCTGCAAGTGTGTACACATCAATGTATGTGTCTTTTCACCCACTTGATGTTATTTCATTAACATTTCCCCATATTGGGCCGAGCCCGTGGCGCACTCGGGAGAGTGCTGCGCTGGGAGCGCAGCAACGCTCCCACCGCAGGTTCGGATCCTATATAGGAATGGCCGGTGCACTCACTGGCTGAGTGCCGGTCACGAAAAAGACAAAAAAAAAAAACATTTCCCCATATTCTTAAATTCTCTTCACAAACACAATTGGTCAGGGTGGCATAATATTCCACCCTATGAAGGGGCCGTAAGTTTTTATGCTTTACCTCATCTAATTTTCATAACCTCTACAGTTCAAATGAATAAAATAATCAAAGGATTATTTGTATAAGACATTTATTTTAGATCTTTCATTATATATTTCATCCTCAAAATAACCCTGGGAGATAGAAAGAGCAGAGAGTCTTATCGTTTTATAGGTAAGAAAGTAGACCCAGATGATGAAGTTTCTGGTTCAGGTTCACACATCCAGGAAACTCAAGAACAGAATCCAGGCCTAACGACTGACCCTGGTTCCAGGTCTTCCTTATGTCGCAACTCTTGGCCTCAGTACACAAAGCCAAATATTGAAGTCCTGAATTATTCTGTTGGGTTCCACATAGGCTGTTCCTCTTAAATTGTGCTGATAGAGCGGAAGTCAAAAAATGGCCCTTAAATAAGTGAAGGTGGATAATTTGTAAGGTTTTTTAAAAAGATGTCATCTTTGTCATTTCCTAAACACCCAAATTCATTTGCATTTTGCAAACACCTGCATTCCACTCTCCCTTACATTTACCAAGCAGTTTCCTATGCTTGTCATTTCTCATGTTATTATCATATTTACCTTGTAAGTCAGGCAGGAAATATTGTCCCTCTTTTACTTATAAAACTATGGCCCCGAGAGAGAGCCAGGGACTTGCTGAGGCCACTCGAGTGACCTTGGACCCAGATCTGCTGCTCTTTCCAGTATCTCAAATTGCTCATGACTTACATTTCTTCCTCCCTTTCCAACTCTTTGATGATTGTCAATTTTGTTCATCCTTTTTTTTTTTCCACCTCAATAATTTTCTGGCTGTTGTATCTATTTCTCCCCCAAATTCTTTCAGATTTCCTAGTTATAGTGCTGAACAGAAAAATAATTTTCCTTACTGTAAACTCTGCAGATCTCTGTGGAAAGGAATATCAACTAGGAAAGTAGCTAATAATGCATTGAGCCCCCTCTATGTGCCAGGCACTGTAGCAAGGCTTGGTGTACATGTTACCTCATTTAATTCCCATAACAGCACACTGAGGTAGATTCTGTTCTTTTACATGTCATTTTACAAATGAAACTAATGAAGCTTAAAATGACAAATAACTTGCTTAAGGAAGCAGGAAGTTGGGACTCACACTGAGGCCATCTGTCCTTAGCTATCAACCACTGTGCCCTTTCCTCCACAGTACCCTCAGTCCTAAGATACGTTTCACCAAATATACTTTACTTAGTGTAAGAAGTAAATAGAAAATTTTCCCCCAGTTTTCTAAAGAAACTAAAGCAGACCTGAGTTTATAACCAACGGTTTTACTAATTGCTATGGACTGTTTGTGTGCTCCCAAATTAATATGTAGAAACTTAACCCCTAAAGTGACAGCATTAGGAGGTGGGGGCTTTGGGAGGTGACTGCGTCATGAGGATGGAGCCCTTAGAAAGGTCTGAAGAGACGAGAGTTCGTCCTTCCTGCCATGTGAGGACACAGTGAAAAGACACCATTTCTGAACCCGGGAAGTGAGCTCTCACCAGACAGCAAATCTGCCGACATCTTGTTCTTGGACTTCCCAGTCTCCAGAGCTATGAGAAATACATGTTTTGTTGTTTATAAATCACTCGGTTTATAGTACTTTGTTATAGCAGCCCAAATGGACTAAGACACTAATAGAATCATGTGCCTCTATTATAAGAATACACATTTAATGAATAATTTACTTTTCACAAACTGAAGATCTAGCTAATAAAATTGTATCACCCAGAATAAATTTCAATGGAGAAGTTAAATGATAGGTAAATCCAGATTTTTGTGTGTTGGCAAACTCTGAATGACAGCACACGTATGATTTATTTCTCACCGACCTCACTCCTGCCTCCCTGTTTCAATCTGGCCATATCTAGAATATTAGACAGACAGACAGAAAGACAGATAGATAGATAATAAAATTGACAGATACACATTCTCATAGTTTGTTTTAAACCAGTTCAGAAATCAGTGATAAAAAAATAAAAGTGGCTAGGGTATGTCCAAATACGTATAGCTGAGAAATACAAGAAAATAAGTTGTATTCTGCAATCAAAATGTTCTTAATAGCCTTGTTTAATTCACAAATCAAAGTTTTTTCTCTTCTGACTCCTGAGGTAACAACTGGTATGAAACTTTAGCTGGAGTTCCTATTTTGGTTTAATAAGGCCACATAAATAAAAACAACTGTAAGAATTAATCATTGAAAAAAATGCTAATGAGATCATAAGGTAATTATAACCCAATTTGAATTCAATCTTTGCAAAGAGATCTAACCCCCAAACCTTTCCTTTGCCTTCCCAATGCTGACCCATGCTGATTTAAGCCCTTAAGCCTGTGTGTCTGGATGATTTGAAACTACCTGCCACCTATTTCTCTGATCCGGACCTCACTCTACTCCAATTAGCCCTGAACATCACCATCTTTTTAATCATCCTAAAGATTGATTGAATGCTAACTCATCTCCTGCTCCTAACCTCTTGCCTGCCAACTCATCCTTCTAGCTGCCTACAGAATGATCTTTACCAAATACAAAGCTAATCCTACCACTCTCCAGGTTTAAAGCTTCCAATGCTTTCCCATTTTATACATCGTGGCAGCCAAATGTCACTTCTTTAATTCTCTGTCCTATCTCTGTAGACTATTCTTGAAATCTCCTGCCCCCTACATCTCCCCATCCTCACAAACTCTACTCTCCAGTCTGCAAGACTCACAGGGAAAGAGAGGAGAAAGGAAGGAGGAACATCAGTGCCTACTCAGCATCTCTCTCATACTAGAGGTTCCACTGGTCATCCAGGGTCTCGCCCAGCACCATGGGCTCTGAGGCAGGATGGCTGAAATGGGCATGCTACTTGCAGAGGCTGCTGATGAGGAGCAGCTCAGCTCGCTGACTGCCCGGGTTACTGGGAAAGACTGACAGGGCAGAAGGGAGAAGCTGTGCATGACTTGCAGGCATCAACACGAGGGCTCCTGGCAGGAACTGGCAACCTGGGAACAGCATGGACCACACTGTGCTCTTCCCTTCCTACACCCCAACATCTCATCACAGCCAAACCTCAGAATCCCTGTCCTCATTCTGCTTGCTCCCCATTGTCACCTTTAAGCTGTTACTTTTCCACTCTTATACAAAATTCTCACTTGTCAAGGATTTTCCTATTCCATCCTCTACATTTTTCCCCTGGAAGTCACAGCAAAAGAGACATGAGAACTTTGGAATCTGAGTCGTTTGTCTCCATCCTATTGTCACCATGGATGACTTCCACATCCACTTTGTCAATCTATCTGATATACTCTGCTCACAATTCACTAGTCTCCATAATTCCAGCAAGCTTTTACCACTTGTCAGCCACCCACTCCTGTGACCACCCCCAAGATTTTGTCATTTCCAGAACTGTTCCACCCTTGGCATTTTTAACTCCAGAATACCCATCCTTGGCTGCTCCTGACCTCATGGCTCTCCTTGAGAGCTCCAGTTTCCCCATCCTTCCCTTTCATTTTATTCCTTTATGCTTTCATGGTGACATACTTTCCTATCCAGCCCAGATCCCCATAGTTCCTCGTTTTAGCCAATTTTTTCCCAACCCACTCACTCCTCTCTTTCAGCAGGTGTTCATGCCTCCAGCTTCATAGAGAAAAGATGAGGCTGTCGGACACATACACCCTTAGCTCCTAACCCCTACCTAAAAATCCGTGTCTGGTGCTGGCCGGTTAGCTCACTTAGTTAGAGCACAGTGTTGATAACACCAAGGTTATGGATTCAAATCCCGGTACTGGCCAGCCACCAAAAAGAAGAAAAATAAGATAAAATAAACAAAAATCTATATCTACATAACCACCACGTTCTCTTTCCTAGGCCAAAGGGAGAAGTGTCTCTCCTCTCAAACAAGGCTAATTTCTCCACCCACATTCTTGAATTCACCCAAATGGTCGTTGCTCCATTTGTTATTTTTCTTGCCCTTTTATTTTCAATCTTTACCTTTCATCTGACTCCTTCCTTATGGACTGTCAGGAAGATCAAGAACCTCCCTTTTAAAAATAAAAATTCACTTCTGCTTCCCCCTGTCTATCTTCTAATCCTGTCTCCTTCTCTTCCCTCGTAGTTTCTTAGAAGAAATGGTCTAGACTCTAGCCCAGTGCTTTTCAATCTTTAATTTATGCATGAATCAAGGTGTCTTGTTTAAATGAGATTATGATTCAGTAGGTCCAGGGTGGGGCATGAAAGTCTAAACTACTTTTTTATTTTATTTAATTTTATTTATTTTAATTTAATTTTATTTTGTCAATATACAATGTGTTGATTATTGTGGCCCATTACAGAAACCTCCCTTCCTCCTCTCTCTCCCCCTCCCTCCCAACAATCTCCTTTCTGTTCGCTTGTTGTATCAACTTCAAGGAATTGTAATTGTTGTGTCTTCTTCCCTCTCCCTCCCCCCCCCCTCGGTTGTTTTCTGTATTTATTTATTAATTTTAGCTCCCACAAATAAGTGAGAACATGTGGTATTTCTCTTTCTGTGCCTGACTTGTTTCACTTAATATAATTCTCTCTAGTTCCATCCATGTCGTTGCGAATGGCAGTATTTCATTCTTTTTTATAGCTGAGTAGTATTCCATTGTGTAGATGTACCACATTTTCCATATCCACTCATCTGATGATGGGCATTTGGGCTGCTTCCAACTCTTGGCTATTGTAAAGAGTGCTGAGATGAACACTGGGGAACAGGTATACCTTCGACTTGATTTCCATTCCTCTGGGTATATTCCCAGCAGTGGGATAGCTGGGTCATATGGTAGATCTATCTGCAATTGTTTGAGGAACCTCCATACCATTTTCCATAGAGGCTACACCATTTTGCAGTCCCACCAATGATGTATGAGAGTTCCTTTTTCTTCGCAACCTCGCCAGCATTTATCATTCACAGTCTTTTGGATATTAGCCATACTAACTGGGGTGAGACAGTATCTCAGTGTGGTTTTGATTTGCATTTCTTGAATGCTGAGTGATGTTGAGCATTTTTTCATGTGTCTGTTGCCCATTCGTATATCTTCCTTTGAGAAATGGCTATTTAGTTCTTTTGCCCATTTTTTAATTGGGTTACTTGTTTTTTTTGTTGTAAAGTTCTTTCAGTTCCTTGTACATTCTGGATATTAATCCTTTGTCAGATGTATATTTTGCAAATATTTTTTCCCACTCTGTTCGTGGTCTTTTAACTCTGTTAATTGTTTCTTTTGCTGTGCAGAAGCTTTTTAGTTTGATATAATCCAATTTGTCTATTTTTCCTTTGGTTGCCCATGCTTTTGGGGTCGTATTCATGAAGTTTGTGCCCAGTCCTATTTCCTGAAGGGTTTCTCGTATGTTTTCTTTGAGAAGCTTTATTGTTTCAGGGTGTATATTTAATTCTTTAATCAATTTTGATTTTAGTATATGGTGAGAGGTATGGGTCTAGTTTCATTCTCCTGCATATTGATATCCAGTTATCCCAGCACCATTTGCTAAAGAGGCAGTCTCTTCCCCAGTGTATAGGCTCAGTGCCTTTGTCAAAGATCAGATGGCTGTAGGTGTGTGGGTTGATTTCTGGATTCTCTATTCTATACCACTGATCAGTATGTCTGTTTCTATGCCAGTACCATGCTGTTTGGGTTATTATAGCTTTGTAGTATAGTTTAAAGTCAGGTAGTGTTATGCCTCCAGCTTTTTTTTTTTTTTTTTTTTTTTTTTTTGCTCCAAATTGCTTTGGCTATGCATGGGCTTTTGTTATTCTATATAAGTGTCTGGATAGTTTTTTCCATTTCTGATAAAAATGTCATTGGAATTTTGATGGGGATTGCATTGAATTTGTATATCACATTGGGTAGTATGGACATTTTCACAATGTTGATTCTTCCAATCCAAGAGCATGGGATATCTTTCCATCTTCTTGTATCCTCTCTAATTTCTCTCAGCAGTGGTTCGCAGTTCCTATTATAGAGATTTTTCACATCCTTGGTTAATTCAATTCCTAAGTATTTTATTTTTTTAGTGGCTATTGTAAATGGGCAAGCTTTCTTGATTTCTCTTTCTGCATGTTCACTATTGGAGAATAGAAATGATACTGATTTTGTGTGTTGAGTTTGTAGCCTGCTACTTTGCTGAAATCATTTATCAACTCCAAGAGTATTTTTTGTAGAGGCTTTAGGCTGTTCAATACATAGGATCATGTCATCTGCAAACAGGGACAGTTTGACTTCATCTTTTCCAATCTGGATGCCCTTTATTCCCTTCTCTTCTCTGATTGCTCTGGCTAGTACTTCCAACACTATGTTGAATAGGAGTGGTGAGAGTGGGCATCCTTGTCTAGTTCCTGTTCTTAAAAGAAAAGTTTTCAGCCTTTCTCCATTCAAGGTGACATTGGCAGTGGGTTTATCATACATGACTTTAATTATGTTGAGATACTTTCCATCTATACCTAACTGAGAGTCTTTGTCATGAATGAGTGTTGAATTTTAACTAATGCTTTTTCAGCATCTACAGAGATGATCATATGGTCCTTGTGTTTAATTTTATTGATATGGTATATCACATTTATTGATTTGTATATGTTGAACCAACCTTGCATCCCTGGGATGAATCCCACTTGATCATGGTGTATAATTTTGCATACATGTTGCTGTATTCTACTAGCTAGTATTTTATTGAGGATTTTTGCATCTATATTCATCAAGGATATTGGCCTTAGTTTTCTTTTTTAGTTGTATCTTTACCTGGTTTTGTTATCAGGGTGATGTTTGCTTCATAGAATGAGTTTGGGAGAATTGCCTGTGTTTCAATCTTTTGGAATAGTTTGTAGAGAATTGGTGTCAATTCCCCTTTGAATGTTTGGTAAAATTCTGCTGTGAATCCATCTGGTCCTGGGCTTTTCTTTGTTGGGAGCCTTCTGATAATAGCTTCAATTTCTTTTATTTTTATTGGTCTGTTCAGATTTTCTACAACTTCGTGGCTCAGTTTTGGCAGCTTGTGTGTGTCCAGAAATTTATCCATTTCCTCCAGATTTTCAAATTTGTTGGCATATAGTTGTTTATAGTAGTCTCGAATGATTCCTTGTATTTCAGATGTATCAGTTGTAATATCACCTTTTTCATTTCTAATTTTTGTTATTTGGAACTTCTCTCTTCATTTTTTTAGTTACCTGTGCTAATGGTTTTTCAATTTTATTTATCTTTTCAAAAAAACAACTTTTCGATTAATTGATCTTTTGTATTTTTAAGAGGTTTCAATTTTATTAAATTCTGCTCTGATCTTAATGATTTCTTTTCATCTGCTAACTTTGGGTTTGGATTGTTCTTGTTTTTCTAGGTCTTTAAAGTGAAGTATTAGGTTGTTCACTTGCCATCTTTCCATTCTTCTGAAGTAAGCATTTAATGCAATAAATTTCCTCCTTAGTACTGCTTTTGCAGTATCCCACAGGTTTTGGTATGATTTATCATTGTTTTCATTAGTTTCAATAAATTTTTTCACTTCCTGTTTGATTTCTTCTTGGACCCATATGTCATTAAGTAGAATGGTGCTTACTTTCCATGTGTCTATATAGTTTCCAGAATTTCATTTGTTATTATTTTCTAATTTTAATCCATTGTGGTGTGAAAAAATACATAGGATAATTCCAGTTTTTTGAATTTGTTGAGACTTGATTTGTGACCTAACATGTGATCTATCCTGGAGAATGATCCATGTGCTGATTAGAAGAATGAATATTCTGAGGTTGTGGATGGAATGTTCTGTAGATATCTGCCAAGTCCAATTGGTCTAGAGTATTGTTTA
Source organism: Cynocephalus volans (assembly GCF_027409185.1). Lineage (NCBI taxonomy): Eukaryota > Metazoa > Chordata > Mammalia > Dermoptera > Cynocephalidae > Cynocephalus > Cynocephalus volans. The sequence goes on from NC_084460.1 coordinate 285,459,519, forward strand.
TATCTTCTGTTTCTCTGCTGATTCTTTGCCTAGATGATCTGTCTAATATTGATAGTGAGGTATTCAGGTCCCCTGCTATTATGGTATTAGTGTCTATTTTCTTCTTTAGGTCTAATAGAGTTGGCTTTATAAGTCTGGCTGCTCCAAAATTAGGTGGGTATATATTTACGATTGTTATGTCTTCTTGATGGATCAATCCTTTTATCATTATCTAGTGGTCCTCATTATCTCTTTTTATGGTTTTTAGTTTAAAGTCTATTTTATCAGATATAAGAGTAGCTACTCCAGCTTGTTTTTCATTTCTGTTTGCATGGTAAATATTTTTCCATTCTTTCACTCTTAGTCTGTGTGAGTCTTTATAGGTGAGGTGGGTCTCTTGAAGGCAGCATATAGTTGGGTCCTCCTTTTTAATCCAGTCATCCAGTCTGTGTCTTTTGATTGGGGAATTTAATCCTTTTACATTAAGAGTTGTTATTGAAAAGTGTTGATTTACTCCTAGCATTTTATTGATTTTTGTTTGGATGGCTTAAGTGTCTTTTGTTCCTTTCTTTCTGATTTACTGTTTGTCTTCAATATTTGTTGGTTCCTTGGGTTGTACATAAACTTTTTCTTTTCTCTTCATTGTTGGCATTTTTATTTTACAAGAGGGTTTTGATTCTTGTTGAGTTTTTATGGCAGTGGTAGTTATTTTTCAGGAACCAAACTCAGTACTCCCTTGAGAATTTTTTGTAGGGGTGGTCGTGTGGTAGTTAACCTCCACAGTTTTTGTTTGTCTGAGAAATATACTATTTGCCCTTCATTTTGGAAGGATAGCCTTGCAGGGTAGAGTATTCTTGGCTGGCAATCTTTGTCTTTTAGTATTTTGAATATATCATCCCTTTCCTTCCTGGCTTTTAGGGTTTGTGATGAAAAGTCTGATGTTAGTCTGATTGGGGCTCCCTTATAGGTGATTTGATGCTTCTCTCTTGCAGCTTTTAAGATTCTCTCTGTGTCTTTGAGTTTTGCCAATTTGACTATAACATGTCTTGGAGAAGACCTTTTTGGGTTGAATACGTTTAGGGATCTTTGAGCTTCCTGAATCTGAAGATATGTGTCTATTCCTATGCCTGGGAAGTTTTCTGCCACTATTTTGTTGAATATGTTTTCAATGCAATCTCCTTTTACCTCCCTTCTGGAATACCCATGACTCGGATATTTGAGCACTTAAGGTTGTCTGATATCTCTCTTAGATTTTTTTCAATGCTTTTAATTCTTCTTCTTTTTTTTTTTTTTTTTTTTGTCTACCTGTGTTATTTCAAACAGCCCATCTTCAAGGTCAGAAATTCTCTCTTCTTGTTCTGCAAGCCTGCTGGTTAAACTCTCTGTTGTGTTTTTTATTTTGTTGAATGAATTCTTCAGCTCAGCAAGCTCTGCTACATTCTTTTTCAGGGCATTGATTTCCTTGTACATTTCTTCTTTCAGGTCCTGTTTACTTTTCCTCATTTCATTGTGTTGTCTAGCTGAGTTTTCTTGTATTTCATTTAGTTTCCTTAGAATTATCACTCAAAATTCCTTGTAAGATATTTCAAGGGCTTCTCGTTCTATAGGATCTAGAGCTTGAGACTTATTACCCTTTGGTGGTGTACTTTCTTGATTTTTCATGTTTCTGGTATCTTTCCTTTGATGTTTAGTCATTGCGGCAGGGGATTTCATGGTCCACTGGTTTGGCACTATTGTCTGGCTAGGATGCTGCTGGGGCTGCCAATTTGGTATGGCTGCCTCAGTGTCTGCTTGGTTGCCCACTACTGCCTCGGGTGCATGGTCACCTCAGGTCTTGGGCTTCTCCGGGTAGGCACCTCTCTGGTTTACATGCACTAGGCCGGGCTGGGGATGGAGTCGGGCAGTGGTGGCAAGGCCTACCTGCTGGGTCATGTGCTGGCACTGCAGGGTATGTGGTCTCCGAGGATCTTCGGCTTCTCAGGCTGGGTGCCTCTCTGATTGGTGTGCACTCAGCCAGGAGTTTTGGAGGCTGGGAAGTCCAAAGTCCAGGGAACACCTCTGTTGAGGGTCTTCTTTGTTGGTGGCTTTACAGCAACACAGGGGTCTCACATGGCAAAAAATGGCAGAACAGAGAGAGCTAACTTCTCAGTTGCCACCTTTTAAAGCTATCAGTACCACCGAAAGTCTAAACTTCTAACAAGGTCTCAGGTGAGGCCAATGCAAAGGGTCTCCAGACAATCCACTTCATCAACTCACATTTAATTTTCAATCCACTATAATTTGGCTTCTGCCTCACTACCTGGCAAGGTCACCAATGACTTTCTGATTATCAGATCTAATAGATATGTGTTAAACACTATGACCTTTTGTGAAATACCCAGTTTATTCTTCCTATTGTGAAATGTCTACGTTGACCTCCATAATACTTCTCTGTCTTGGTATTTTCCTCCATCTCTGATCATTCATTCTTAGACTGCATAGTTGGTTCCTCTTCTGTCTTAGTCTACTCGGGCTTCCACACATAGTCTGGGCAGCTTAAACAACAGAAATTTATTTCTAACCTTTCAGAAGGACTTTTTGTTTGTCTATGTTCCCAATATACTGTGAAATCCTTAAGAAACAAGACTAAGTCTTATTTATTCTTTTAATTTTTATTTCATCTACTCCAAACCCCCAGTTTTTAAAATGAGGGGGCATAAATTTTTTTTAAAGAAAATCTTTGACCTGTATCATTCAACCTTTAAATACTTCAGTGTTATCTCTGACCAATAAAGGTGCTTGTATTTTAATATAAGCATAAATGCATTATCATGTCCCCAAGATAAACTATTTCTTAACATCACTAATACCCAGCTGGTTCACCTTTGCCCATTTTTCTCCAAAAAATAAAAGTTTTGTTGTAGTTTATTTTCTTGAATAATTGCTCAAATAAAGTTCATGGATTTCCTTGATTGATATTAGTCATTTGATTGCTAACAGTCTCTTAAGTCTCTTTAATATGTAACAGTTCTCCCACCCCTTTTCTCCATGCTGTTTATTTGTTGAGGAAACTGGATTATTTCTCCTGTAGAATTTCCTACATTCTGTGTTTCGCTGATTGTACTCTTGCAGTGTTGTTTAACCTGTTCTCTTTCCCTTGTATTTTCTATAAACTCATGGTTGGATCTAGATTACATCAAAAACTGTGAAGAGATTGAGGTTTATCCTACTTGCAAGCTGAAGGTCAGTCTGCCTCAGTTTCATGGATGCTGGCAAGACTCCTGGATCAGAGACAAAGGACAGTTATTACTCACAGCAATAGCAGTAGCCAGATTATCAGCATTTATGCTAGTTCCTTAGTTCCAATTCCCAGAGGGTGACACAAAGAGGGAATTTTACAATCTCCCCAGATAATTCTAATGGGCAGCCAGGTTTGAGAACCACTAATTTAGAGGCTTGATTGGTTTCAGTAAAGTCTAGCTGCCCCATTATTTATTTTTATACCCCCAGTACCTAACAGTGTTCCTGGCACCAAAGGATTTCTTCAGAAGCATAATACCTAATATTTATTGGGTTTCTATTATATATTCTAAACATCTTATACATCTTACCACTTAATCCTCCCAACAATCCTTTGAGTTAGGTACTAGTGTCATTGTTGCCCCTTTATACCTAAGGTGGTGAGGCACACAGAGGTCAACATGCCCCAAATCAAGAAAGTGTCAAAGCCAGAATTAAAGTTCAGGCTTCAATATGCATGCTCTTATCCACTACACTGTTAGAGTATGCAGGACTGCAGAATGAATGAATCGGTGAATTTTCTGGTTTCCTTGAGCAATGCTTTGTTGTATTAAATAAGCTCACAAATAAGAGATACAATGCCTGTTTCTCTCCCTTGACTCTTAGACCTGATCTATTCCAATTTTTTATAAGTAAGGAAGTTAACTAAAAGTGACATGACACAGAGTGACATGCCCAAGTTGCACAGCTAATTAGTGGCAGGGAGAACTAAAACACAAGTAGCAAAGTGTGACACAAATAAGAACTTGGTAAATACTTTGATGATGAAGTGTTGGAAAACAAGTATGGTTTTTCTGTTTCCTTTGGAAAAAAGTATTCTAATTTAACAGAAAAACACATGCTGGAGTTCTGGAAAAGGAAGATGTTTCCAGTGCAAATGACTTCTGCCTCAATGTATTGTCCCCAAAGCCTTGGGCACCAGTCTTAGAGATGGCCACTCTACTGGCCTCTGTTGGTCAATCTCTTTGATCTGAAAAGAGAGGAAGAAGTAAAGAGAACTCAAGGCAAACAGCATTTAGTCACCACCTCCCACCCTGTGAGTGTTCACAGTGGGACTCCAGATGCTTCCTCTTCCATGTATTAAAATATGAAACATGTGTACTTCATACTTACAGTCAGTGTTCAGGAACAACACAGAGCATAGGCCATTTTGGGAGACAATATTTAAAAAATAAAAACCTATGTGGGCTTTGTATTTTGGCTGCCTGCCATTTTCTTTTTCACTTGCCCCACCTCCATTACTTAGAATTACCTGTTGCACATGAGGCAGATGTTATCTGCTGAAGAAACATGTCTTAAAAGTGTACTCTCTGTTTTACTCATTCAGTCCTTGAGCAAATACTTTTTTGAGCACCTAATATGTCAAGCCCTATGTCAGATAGAGGGCATCCCAACAACAAACAGAGATATGTTCATGAGGTTATAGTCAGAGAAGACACTAATCAAATAAACACATAAGTATATAAATGTACGTTGTATTAAGTGCTATGACAGGAAAAAAGGACAGGATGAGATAGCTTAACAGAGGAAGTCTAATGTACATTGAGGCCTAAGAAAAGGTCTCTCAGATTTATCCTATGACCAACATTGGTGATCTTAGCCAAAGCAGATTCATGATGAAGGCAGAAATATTTGAGAGACTTGTATGTGCAATGCATTAAACTATGTTGTCAATAAAGGACAGGTGGTCACAACAATTAAGAGATAACTGATAAATAAATAATAAAGTGAGGATAAGGTGAAAATGGAGTATAAGATTCATTCATACAACACTGGATTATTTGATTATTTTGGGTGAAGCAGTTAGATATTGGGTTTGGTCTCAGGCAATCATCAACCTAAACCCATTGCATCAAGCCCTGTGCTGGCTGTTCAAGGGTAGACTTAAAGGATGAAGTCCTTTGAATTGCACAGTGGCTCTGGGTCACTTATCCAGGCCTCATGAAGGCCTTTTTCAGGTCAATAGTTACCCTAGGAAGACTACATTATATGACAGGCACGGACTAATTCTGGGAAACTGGTAGAAACTAATGTGGATGCCAATTCTGTGTAAAATTCAGTGGTACCATGTAATTTCATTATAACATTCACCATAAGAAAATAATAACAAAACATTTCCCTATGAAGTACTGATTTGCAATACTAGGAAAGCATGTAACCTGAAATATTAAAATGCAATTATTAAATAACTAAGTTCATTCAGCCACAGACATTAATTGATGTCACTACATCAAAGCATACAACATGATTAAATTGGCCATGGCTAGCTAACATGGTATTTTCAAATGTCCTCATGAAGGATTTTGTAAAGACAGAATAGGCAGTTATTGTGGGGAACATTTAATGATTAGTCTATCTAGGACCCCTCCTCTTTTCTGAAAACAGCACCTGCCTTCTTTTGGGGAACTGTTTCTGTCCACCCCATTAGTCCCCAGTTTTAATAATTAGGTTCAAAGAGTTTCTGCTGTCTTCTTTCATGAATCCTCTCTCTGGTCACACTGTCTCTAAGATGAGCTATGACCCAAGTGGGACCAAGTCTAGTTCTTCATCTTCCTGATCATGATTATTTGTCCAAGAATTGGGCAGGTAATCTAACAAAAGACCATCTTACGGTCCTTAGATCGTTCAGCCATTGCTGGGAGAAAAGTCCCTTCCTTGTGACTGGCAATATGGATAAGATATGATCCCAGGAGCTGTTGACAGCAGTGACATTTCTAGCTTTATGGACAAAGGTGGTCTACAAAAAGAAACAATGGTTAAACATGGAGTTCTGAAAGCATTCAGGTCCAATTTCCAGTATCTGATTCCCGGGAGTAGCCCTGGTTCCTATATGCCTGAGGCTTGTGTTTTGGCTATTCCTTCAGTTCTGTGGCCCTTCCACCCAACCAGTACCCGTTCATAAATTCCCCATTTTACTTGACTCGGAGTTGAATTTCTGCCTCTCGAAACCAATGGGGGTTTGACAAAAAACACAATCCCTCATTTGTTAAGATGACTGAGATAACGTCACCCAATGTGCTAGGCTATTTCTATTCATGTGGGTACGAATAACTCAGCTCCCTACTCTTGCCCTTAACAACTACACAAGAGAAGTGAGAGATAGATCTCTCCCTCTGTGAACCACTCGGAAATCTATGAGACATTTCTTCAGGGAAAAAATGGAAAGAAAAAAAAAAAAGCACTTTAGAGAATGAGTAAAATTTAGGAGATGAAAGGTGTCTCATGAAGTCAAAGAAGGTGACTTTTGACTTACTTTATAAAGGAGGAGCAGAAGTTTGCCAGGCAGAGAACAATCTGGATAGAAGGAAAAGCCCTTGTAAATGCCTGAAGTATGTTTATGAGATTACAAGAAAGTATATGTGACTTACTTATTTTTACAAACTGTTTTTCTTCTCTGGGTAGAGAAGTCAGAATTTTTTTTTTTTAAATTGATGAAAACCCTGCATTATAATAAATATTGGAAATAGCAACAGTTAAAGCTGGGTTCCTTGGTTATTAAAAGCTATTTTACATAGTACCCCCAAAATGGATTTGGTCCAGTTCAAACCAGAAAAAAAATTATCTCAAGGCACTCTATTCTTTACCTAAGATGATAAAAATGCAAATAAGATTCAGTCCCTGGAGCTACAAGGGGACAATAAAGTGAGCACACGGATATAGCTACACAAAGGAGGAAACAATCCCATCTACATGGAGGAATTGGGAAAGAAATGCACTGGAGAAGATAGAATTTATGGTGGTGCTTGAAATGTTGGTAGAATTTCTTCAAGCAAAGACGGATTAGAAGAGAAGCTCTCAAAGTGTGGCCTGGGGACCCATGGGGTCCCTAAGACCCTTTCAGGAAAACCATGAGGTAAAAATTACTTTCATATAAATACTAAGACATTATGTGTCTTTTTTCTTCTCATTCTCTCATAAGAGTACAGTGGAGTTGTCCACTGTATGTTTGGAAAATTTGCATAACTCAGGGAACCAATATTTTGAACTATTATTGCACAATGTTACAAAATTATGCAAATGATCCTTCGAATTGCAAGAGATAACAATGGATTTTGATACAGCAAAGGATGAAAAATTTGTTGACATGATTTCAAATTTCATGTAATAATAACCTTTAATAAACTACCACTTAGCAAGTTTTGGTAGAGTAACAAAGAAAATTATCTACAATTATCTGTGAAGACTGTTAAGATAAACTTCCTTTTTCCAACTGTATTTATGGATGAGATTAGATTTTCTCCACATATGTCAGCAAAAACAATATATCACAGCAAAGTGGAAAGACAAATTAGCCTCCTATTGTCAGACATTAAAGAGATTTATAAAAATGTAAAATAATGTTCACTTTCTCACAAAAAATTTTTTAGAAAATATAGTTATTTTCACAAAAATATGTTATTTGTGTTACTGTCTTATAAGTAGAATTGTGTACCCCAAAAGATGTTTAAGTCCTAACTCCAGTATCTGTGAATGAGAACTTATTTGAAAATAAGGTCTTTACAGATGATCAAGTTAAGATGAAATTATTAGGGTGGGTTCTAATTCAATATGACTGGTGTCCTTATATAAAGGAGAAATTTGAACACAGAGACAGACACAGGGAGAATGCCATCTACAATCCAAGGACTATCTGAAGATAACAGAATCCAGGAGACAGCCCTGGAACAGAATCTTCCTCATAGCACTCAGAAGGAACCATCTTGCCAGCACCCTCATTTTGGACTTGCAGCCTCCAGAATATGAGACAGGGTGGCTTCCAGTCAAGAAGGTGGAATAGACGGTCCCCAATGTCACACTCTTGCACAAATCAACCAATTTACAACTATTAAAAAGCAATGACAGCCAAGCTCGGTCCACTAGAGCTCAGGAGAAGAGGAGGAGAGACCTACAGAGTGCATGAAGGCAGGAGAAGCCACGATGAGAGAGAAAAGGGATTGCTCTGACCGTTCCGAGCCCTGGCCACTTCCAGGCTGGAGCTGCTGAGTGCATGGAGCAAGAGCTGGCAAAAGCCACAACTGTACCCTTAATATGAAGTTGCTTGGAGGTGGCAGGGGAGAAGAGTGCCTTGGTGTCCCCCAGGCCAGCAAGACCACTAACAGGGTTCCTGTGGACTCACACAGGAGTGAGGGGCTATAACAACTGAAAAAAGGAGCCACTCAGAAGTCAGTGAGTCACCACAAGGGACAGAGCACAGCTCATCCCATAGGAAGTGTTTGGATTATGGGCAGTGGGGGAGATGGGCCCACCAGGGGAACATTGGGGCTCAGCATAAACAGCTGACTGGCACCTCAATCAGCACAGGACCACTCAGTGGAGACTGGTCAGGAATATAGAACTGCAGGGGGTGCAGTTTGCTGAAAAGACTCAGGCCCAAACCAGAGTTTCCACACAACCCAGGTGTACCAGATCTCACAAGATCCGGAAGTACATATAAGGCCAACAATTAAAACCTCAGCTGCACAAAAAGCCTTCCTCAAGGAATCAGCAGCAAAGCAGCGATTTAACTCAACCACAGAGCTCAAGTGCTGGTCCCCACAGGAAATTCCTCTATTTTAGAAGTAACCAGAGGATAACAAATTAGTTCCAGTGCAGAGTTTAAATGGCGGGAACAGTGAATAATCCAACACAGAACTGAAAGAAAAAAACAAAATACCTACAGATCAGAGACAAAGTTTGATATTAACTTGTAAAGGTCTAACACCACCAAAGAACACCTATAAAACCTAAAAGGACTGGAAGCCTCCTGGGCTCCCAAGATGGGGAGGGGCTCAGCCATGCTCCTCCGCCCCATATCAGCAAGCATCCCAGCACCAATGGAGCCATCACAAGAAACGCCCTGGGCTCCCAAGCCGGGGTGGTAGGGGGCCAAGAGCCTCAGCCACCCATATCCTGACATCTGCAACCAGCCCAGCGATGACCATCGAGCCGCTACTGGAAACATCCTGGGTCCCAGGCCAGGGCAGTGCAGGGCCAAGGGTTTCAGCCACAACCCCCTGACATTGACATCCAGCCCAGCAATGATTGAGCCACCTCTGGAAGGCCCCTGGTCTCCTCTGACACAATGAGATGGGCCTCAACCATCACCCCCCTTCCTCCTCCTCCCACCTTATTTCCATCCCCCCTCCCTTCTGCCCGTCCCACCCAACTGCTCTGCAATAATATCTTAGAATGTAAAAAATAATAATAATAAATGACTTTTTTAAAAGAGCAGAATAGGAGACAATAAATTTCTGCTGTTTAAGCCAGCCAGTTTGTGACACTGTTATAGCAGCCCCAGGAAACTAATAAGACATGTAACTGGCCTATTATTTTTTAATGAATTTATGAATATATTTTTTAATTTTCCAATTTTGATTTCTAATATGATAAGTACTGATAGACATAAGGCACATAAAGAAAAGCTCTTTGGTACATTTACACAGTGTGTCATTCTAACTGGGGTGAGATAATATCTCATTGTGGTTTTGGTTTGCATTTCTCTCATGATTGGTGACGCTGAGCATTTTTTCATGCACCTCTTGGCATTTGTGTGTCTTCTTTTGAGAAATGTCTATTTACCTCATTTTCCCATTTTTTAAATTGGATTATTTTTTTACTATGGAGTTGCATTCTTTGTATATTCTGGATATTAATCTCACAAATATATACAATTATCATGTGTCCATTAAGAAAAATAAATCAAAAAGAACAAATATTCACACACAAAAATAGAAGTTGCCAGAAACTGGGGGAGAGGAGTAATGGGATGTTATTGCTTAATGGATGCAGAGTTTATGTTTAAGATGACAAAAAATATTTGGAAATAGGTAGAAGTGATGGTCATACAGGATTGTGAGTATAAATAATCCTACAGAATTTTATGGCCAAAATGGCAAACCTTATACATACATACATATATATACACATATATATACACATATATACACACACACACTACCACAACAAAAGGAAGAAAAAAAAGAATAAAGGTTCTTTGGGTACTTAATAATTTCTAAGAGTAATAAGGGGTCCTGAGACCATCAAGTCTGAGGACCTCAGGGTTAGTGAAATCCTAGTGAAGGGGCAACATGAATGGAGGCAGTGGTTCCCCAACACAGTCCCTTGACAGTCCCTGTCTCCTACATCAGACTCCAGGACTTTCTCCATACACACCTATTGAACCACACTCTCCAGGGGTCTGTCTCAAGAAATTGTATTTCTAAGAAAAACTCCAGGTAATTCTCTTATGTAACCTAGGACTCAGAGGCAGAATCACCCAAAATGAGTTGACAAGTATTTCAGCCAACTCCTTTGGTTTGCAGAAATAGAGATACACTCAAGTTAGCTCAAGTCTTAGGGGAGTTGGTTGCAAAGATACCCTTGGCACCATCCAGAGGATCAGTTCTTTCACAAAACAGGTGCAGTAATAGATCCCCACCTCACAAAGAATTGCGAGATGACAGCATCTCTGGGGATGCCAATAAGCAAAAGTTGGTGGTTCTTCACTCTGTATTCTGCCATCACTATGACTAAGCCATATGACTCTACAGAACTCTAAATACTCCCCAGGCGGCTTCCTTCTGCGCCTCCTCCAAATATCTGCTTCTTCATATCTGGCTGCACATGGCTTTGGCTTATGATGCCTAGAATTCACCTCAAGGCAACTTTTCAGATTCCACTTTACTGCCAACTGGCAGACTCCTTTGTCTTTCTTAACTCCAGTCCCAGAGATGGAAAATCTGATTGGCCCGGTTTGTCTCCTAGAGCCAGGTCATGCTCAAAGTTGCTGGACAGCCTATGGCTTTGCTGCCCTGGAATCAGAAGCTCATATCTGATTTAATAATCTGTGAGCACAGAGCCTGGATAAACAAGGTATAAAACATGAAAGTCAATGCAACAGACACTGTGGGCAGGATATTCTTCCCTTAGGGCTGTGGACAAAAGAGGTATTGCAATTATCATCTTCAGAACACATTTTGGTTTTGCTCTTGCAATTCCAAAAAAAAAAAAAAAAAATGATTTAAATGTTTTTATTAAGATACCTGATTTGTCCAACTCAAATGGTTTTTTGATATAAGCATGATCATAGCTAAACTGATGGATTGGATGATGATTATAATGATTTGATGATGGGACTTAAAGGTCATCGAAATAAGCCTATGCATTCCCCAACCCTCTAATATATCCATTAATCATAAGTAACATAATTCTACTTATTCTTTTCTTCTTTCTTCATCTTCATCCCCTATTACCCAGCTTTCTTCTTCCTCCTCCCCCTTTGTTCTACCTGCCTTGTGTCTTATATTAAAATGAAAAAAAAATGCTCAAGGCACTTTCTAATTTCATTAGGTTTACATTAGGGTTTGATTTGATTCTTGAACAATTTAATGTAATGTCCTCGTCCTTTGCTTTTTTAAAGAAGGAAAATGCATGCAAATATTAAATTATTTATCATAAATTTAACAACCATTGGGTATTTCAATTATTCGGGTTGTCACTTTAGAGCAAGCTGTAATTGTTGAGACAGGGCAGATACCTTTTCTTTGTGTATTGGTACCCATGGATTTCAGCATGTGAGGCAGTTTAGCTTTGTGTTTGGGTAAATTATTTGTGTGTGTGTCATTGTATAATTTTTTCTGTGTGTTTGTGTATGTATGGTTGTCGTTTTCTTGGTATGTGTGTGTGTCTTTCAATTAAACAAAACTGCATTGTTTTCTTATGTTGTACTGTATATTCTTCATTTGTTGCTCTGAATTAGAAGAAGACAGTTTCTATTTTGACTAAATTGTTGGATTGCTCAAAAAAACAAGAAGAAACATCTCCAAGATTTTGTTGAATCTAATTAGTTATATGCAACTTGTAGTACATCTGATTCATATTATATGCTTTTGTGTTTTCTCCAGTAAATCAGTTGAAACTAAGTGACTGTGACATTTGACCTACATAGTGAAGGTGTAGATGTAAATTTTTATGTTTTATTTTTCTCTGTCCTTTACATTTTAATGTTCCTCTTAGGACACTTTTTTAAAAATAATGTGCATTTTTGTATTTATGATATATAACAGTATAGCCATCAGTTCCTTTTTAGAGAGTAACATTGATTCAAATTCATTTAAATGAACTCATGCTTACAACTCAACTGATTGAATTATTTGTAACAGAAAATAGTGGCTCACAGAATGGAAGTTGAGGAAAATGAAAACCTTCAGGAGAAGTTTGATCAAGGTCTTAGTCCTATTTCTCTGCAGGTATCCAGACTCTGCCTCCTTAACATGCTGGCTCTGTCCTCAGGTCACCTTTTTCATTACAGCAAAATGGCCTCTATACATCTAGCCTGAGATTCTTACATCATATCACCCAGAAGAAGTAAGAATTTATGTCCTGCCACCATTGAACATCGGCTTTTCTCTTAAAGAAACAACTCTAATCATGTGTCCACTTCTGAACTAATCACAGTGGCCAGAAAAATATGCTTTGATTGATTTAGTCCTAGTGAGATTATATTAAAACTAGCTTCCTCCTCATGGTAGTGAACTGGGTATAGCAATTTCCATCCTTACTTTCATACAGCACATCATTTAGAAGACAAGACACCTCTAGTTCCAAAACTATAAACAAAAGACCTGTGTTTCATTCTGTTGGTCACACTATAGCAGCCAGTGGGGTAGAATTGTTCTGGGGTCAGGCCCTTCAGGGTCCACCCAAGAAGGGAGGGCTGAGGATCTATCCTGCTTAAACTAGATGCAATTATACAATGGGGGAGAGGTGAGGTGGGTGTTGGGGAGCTGATCAGCAATGCCCTCTGCTCCAGTGACCAGCACGGTTAATTTAAGAAATCTCTCTCCAGGTGGATACCACCCTCTTCCTCAGCTATATTTCACGTGCATTTCTTCCTGAAGATGTGTGCTTCCTTGAAGAACACAGGCTTCTCAGAAGTGTACAATTATTTTCCAATCAAACATATGTGACTTTGAGTTGAGTTGACTGTAAAGAAACCTGCTAGAGAAATGTAAGTATAAACTCATTGTCTCTACTTTTTTCCTAAGTCTGGTCAATTTTTTGCAAATTGTTAGAGAAGAGAATCCAAGACACAATTCCCCACACATCCAGCTACCTTTAACTTTTTACTGCTGTTTTGCAAATAGTTGCTTTCTACCCATGCACAGCTCAATTTTGGACTTTTTATTTCTTTCTGTGTCTAAAATGTAGGCCTTGCTAAGCGTATCATAACACCTTAAAAACATTTCACAATCAGGCAGGGCTCCAGCACCCATGTTTTTAAAATCAGGCTGTTGTGAATTCTCCAAGAACAACTGTGAATTGCTTCCTTGAGCACTCTGCAGGTGAGCAGGAAAAAGACCCAGCCAGGAGTTTGGGAGGTGCCAGATAATAGGACAAAAATTCAGTCTCCAACCACGAAGACATTCACCAGGGGGACCATCTATTAGAAATGGCCTGTATAAAGTCTTCTTCACCTATACAACCAGAGAGGTTATTCCCTAGTGTTTTTAGTCTCCCCTTAATTTTCCAGGGACTGAAAAGATTTGCCAGAAACACAAGCAAAAGGAAAATATTCTATCTGCAGCCATGTAAAATATTTATGAGAAAACGCAAAGCTTTTGGAAACTCCATTCTTCCATGTCTTCATAATTGTAAGAAATGTTAAAACACTTGAAAAACAAGTATTATTTCTGAAAATACTACCATACTGTTTCTAAAATGGTTCCAACTTAATAAAGGTTAGACTTTTTTAGATCAACTTAAAGTCTTTTAAGAGTCCCTTGTTTGCTGGCATTTTCCCTTAGGGGTCAAGAAAAGCAATCACAATATTACTAAAGTAAAATATTGTGTGGGAAAATTTTTTACCCCTAAAAGCCATATATTCACAGCCCCAAATCAGTACATGTTAAAGGTGATCCTGGGAGAGTGTGATAGAATGCCGGATCATCAGCTGGCTATACAAGGATGCCCTCTGCAACCATCCCCCGGCATCCATCCCCTCACTGGCCCAATATCAGTTCTCTTTCCATTCTGTATTAAATCCACCATCCTTCCCACACCCATAACCATTATGTTCTCTCTTCCATTCCCCAGAACCACCCTGTGTAATATCTCTTTTTGTGTTTGTTTGGAAAGCTACAATTTGTGTTTTTTATATGCTGCATTTCTCACATGGCATGTGTGTGGTATGATGTGTCATTGAAAGTTCAACTAATTCCTACTGTTACACAGGTGGGTAAGAAGCAGAAACTGATTACTAGAAAACTGGCAGCCCAAAAGGACATATGTTTATGCACTTAAATATTTCCAAAAATTGGGGTTGGATCATAATTCCTATTTCCATTTTCAGTGGAGATGATTAAATCATTCCATCCTGACGATTGTTGTGTTTCTAAGTAAACTACTCTAGTGTCATTGCTATTTGTCTAAATTGGTTTTGAAAGGCCAATCTAGTTGCTATTTGTCAAGAATTTCTGGAAGTTTCTTTCAGTTTCATAAAACATGCCAAAAGTAGAAAAATTAGGAGACGAGAATGTCATAGTTTTCCAAACTGTCGAAGGGTGAGCCGATTGATGCACCTCTCCAGAGTTCAAAAAAGTTGAGAAAGAGAGAGGAATCAGACACTAGGAGATTAAAACATCAGCTTTACTACTTATGAAAAAAGAGGAGAAGAAAGCAAAGATACGTGGGAGGTTGTGGCTTTAAAATCATGACTGAATGTGTTAATATTTCACTTTTCAATTTAACAGCTTTGTCCATTTGTCTGTTTCCTGGAGCTGGGCAAGTACAAAACCTCTGGCCAGCAGTAGACCTCAGAGAGAGAGGAAAAGGCCATGATACATTCTTTCTCCCAAACTAACCCATCAGGCAACCCCTCCTTGTCCCCTGGAGACAAGTGAGAGTGGAGCAGTGAGCAAGAGAGTCTTCATCTGCCCTGTGTCCCCCACATCATGAGATCATGAGGCAGTGGAAAAAGAGGTTCCCATCCTAACACCTGCAAACGAGCGTGAGATCACTGCAAGAGCTTCTGTTTGCACTAAAGACCCCACAATCAAAATGCCACCCATGGCTGGCACCATACTGACATTGAGAAATTTCCAATAAAACAGAATTAAGAAGGCAGAAAAAACAAAACAAAACAAAACAAAAATCTCAGGGAGCAGTAAAACAAAATTATAAAAGAATCAAAGAATTCAGATTTTTTGATGTTCTCCATAAAATGATGTAACCTTTCATCCATACTTCAATGTCTCAGATAGGAGGGTCATGAAGTTAACTCTGGTGAATAAAGATGGCCCAGAGGGGACATCGATGCTGGTTTTCTCTCTCTCAATCTCTCTCTCTCTTTCACAAACACACGCACACGCACACATACTGAAGAACTGAAAATACAAATGTAGATGTTGAGAAAGTGGTAGACATAGAAGCAATCAGGAGGATGTGGAGGAAGTAACAGATTAAGGCAGGGAGCCCTGGCATTTCAGGCACAGAAGTCTTTCCCTCTATGTGGCTAATTAGACTAGGCTGGCCTTTTGGAAAAGCTGAGACTAAGGAAAGCGAACTCTGGTTTCGGTAGAACAGACCAACCTTGATGGTAATTAACTTTCATAGATTAAAATCCCATTTTCCTCCAACAGGAACTCAGTCATAAGGCCATGTGGCCCCAATTTGAAAGAAATGGGAAAAGTAAACCAGCCCCATGTCCCACTGAGAGCTGGAAGAACAGGCTATCCAAAAAGCACAAGGAGATCGGTATGTACTATTCTCTTAAATTTCTATAAGGCTTCAAAGTGTAGGAGGGGCAATAGTAAAATAATAATTTGGGGGGTTTGGTTTCTGATTAAAAAAATGAGAGATTGAATTATAGAAACATGAGACATTTGCCAACAATGTATTTCTTATTTTTTTATTTACTTGGCCTTTAAGCTATTTAAAGGAACAATCGCTTGAAAATAATTTTGGCATAAAAAATGTAGAATCACGGACCTTTTAGAGCTCAAAACTTTCAGCGGAGAAGGAAACTGAGATCTGAAGATGTCAGTTTTCCCCAATTTTACGCAGCTCGTTAATACATGTCTAGCAAATATCCAAGTCTACTCCCTTTCTCACAGCCCCCTTCAGAGCACCCACACGATCACATCTATAAAGGCACACCCTCCATGGGGCCCTGGGCATGAAAGCCCATTTCTTTACTAGCATTATTCGAAACGTATCACATCCAGAAGAGCCAAGGCAGAGACCACACCCTGACCATTGCCATATGCCCTATGAAGAAATCATTGTGAAGCAGGATGTTGATTTAGTTAACCAACTTTTTATTCATTTCTCTTCTTTTCCTGACAAAGTTGTTGTGAGCTTTTGAGTTTTCTCTGATGTGGGGTATGAAATAATGAGACCAATTTCTGAAAGTCACATATGACATGCAACATCAGGATTTCTTGGGCCTCCCTTACATTTGCAAAAGGGCCAATGGAAGTCGAAGCACGTGGACTTTATTGCCAGTTTTAGAAGCAGTATTTTGGAGGCCACACGCTAAGTCTCTCAGCTTTGCATTCCATAAATATGCATACATTAGTATTTATGGTCTCCCTGGATGACTCAGGGATTATTCTATTCTGAAGAACATAAAATTTCACGTGAATTCTATTTTTTGTGTCTTGAAATATATTATTTATTGATGGCCTATTTCTCATCTGATATCCATAGTGAAATTTAGTTAGCATTTAACAATGTCGTTATGATGAGCTCTTTAAAACTATTGTATTTCAGAAAGACCATAAATCAGAAGACTAGACTTTAGAAGAGCTGTCCAAACAATTGAGCCATGATCTAATAAGACTGTACATTTCTCATCTTTATTAATTTTGACCTTTATAGCAGGCATGTTAAACATTTGAGGAGTATGAGAAAGTAAAAAGTGTCAGCTGTCTAGTTTTAAAGAGA
Organism: Cynocephalus volans; assembly: GCF_027409185.1. Classification (NCBI taxonomy): domain Eukaryota; kingdom Metazoa; phylum Chordata; class Mammalia; order Dermoptera; family Cynocephalidae; genus Cynocephalus; species Cynocephalus volans. The sequence goes on from NC_084460.1 coordinate 285,476,700, forward strand.
GATAAAAATCTCAAACTCCTACTGTATCCTCTTAGTTTCATGCACTTAGTTTCAGCACCTCTGTGAACAAAACAGAACTATGTCTACAGGAAACTGCAGAAGCCAGTCCCTGAGATTTCTGATCATTTGAAGAGGGAGTCACCAATTTATGAAATAGATTACCCTACACTATTATTTCCCAAGATGTTGTGATTCTGCTGTCATTCTTTAAGAATCAAAAGACCTCTGGGATAAAATATCTTGGTAAATACTGTGTTAAACAATTTTTATTTTTTTCTCACTTAAAAAAACTCTTTTTATTGAAACATAATTGATTATATATATATATATGTATATTAGGGGGGTACAGATTTGAACATCAATACCTGTGTACGATATGTGATGTTAAAATTATGATAATTATCATATTCATCATTACAAAATGTAATCATTCTTTGTGTCTGTACTAGTCCATTTCTGTTGCTAATAACGGAAATACCTGAAACTGGGTAATTTATAAGGAAACAATATTTATTGCTTACAGTCTCAGAGGCTGGGAAGTCCAAAGTTCAGGGAACATATCTGGTGTGAGCCTTGGTGGGTGGTGACTTTGCACAGCAAAGCAGGATGTCACATGGTGGATGACTTGAGCAGAGAGAAAGAAGGAGAGCTTCTCACACAGTCTCCTTTTAAAGCCATCAGAACTATACCCACAACTACCATTAAACTATCAAATGGATTAAGCCATTCACTACGGCATGGTCGTGACAATCTAATCACCTCTTTGAGGCCCCACATTTCAACTATCATAATAGGATTTCCACCCTCAACAGTCACAGTGGGAATTAAGCTTCGGTGAGTTTGGGGGGACATTCAACCTGCAGCAGTGTCCATTAACCAAATTCTTGCAAATTCCACTCCTCCTCCCCCTTTTCCACTTCTAGTAAACACAGTTCTGAACTCTTCTTCTGAAAGATAATAAATATTTAATTACTCAATTAAATTCATGATTAGTCTTTGAAAACAAAATGGTAGCAGAAAAGAAGGACATTGATGGGATGAGCCTGTATCCTATCAGCAGGGTATGAAAGAGATCTTTTTTGAAAGTCATTCTGTGCCACCCAGATGGCTGGAATTGACTACATGTATCTAAGCCTTACCTGTTTTATTTTGTTTTTAGATAGAAGCTGGTGGCAACCAAAGGAGCACTGAATAAAGAGGACCAAGGTGGGTATCAAGAAAACTATGTTCTTTGCATTAACTTTGTCACTAACTTGAACAAATGATTTAAACTCCCTGGGCTTCCTTTTTCATTGCTCTTCTACTAACTAGGTCCATAGAAAACAGATTGGAAAAATTCTGCTTTACAAATATGTTAATATCTCTAGTCTTATTCATTAATCATTGATGTGATCTATGCTAAGGTAAATTTAGGAGATGTTGGGTTAAGGAGCTAACAGATTATTCTTGCAGAACTTCTCAGAGCCTTTAACATACTGACATATATTATGACCTTTCAAGATAAGAAATATAGTAAGCAAAGTTTTCCAAATTTTTCTAACCAAGGAACCCATTTAACATCTTCTAAAACATTCCCCAATGGAACACCAGTTCAGGAAATACTAGAAATGACCTCTCAGGCAACTTAATGTGTTGACATTATCTGGCCATGACATCCCCACCCACAGGACAATCCTGATGCTATTGAAAAGAAAAACCACAAACAAAAGAGGTTGAAAAATATTACAGTCTCTTAAAAGTTAATAATAAGAAGACAAACAACCCCGAAAAATCTGGGGTTGAATAGACTTTTTACCAAAGAAGATGTACAAATGGCTACTAAGCATGTGAAATGACACTCAGCATCACCAGTCACTAGGGAAATGCAAATTATAACCACAGTGAGATCCCACTGTATACCTATTGAAATGACTGTCCTCAAAAAGACTAACAATATCAAGTGTTGGTAAAGATATGGAGAAACTCAAACACTCATACGTCGCTGGTGCAGATGTAAAATGATACAGCCATTTGCGGAAAGGCAGATCCTTAAAATGCTAAAATGCAATTACCCAGCAATTCCACTACTAGGTATCTTCTTAAGAGACATGAAAATATATGTCCACAGAAAAACTTGCATACAAATTTCTATAGCATCATTATTCATAATAGCTAAAACCTTGGAAACAATCCAAATGCCTACAACTGGTGAACAGATCAAAAATGTGGTATATACATACAGTGAAAAGGAACACGCTACTGCTCCATGCAACAACATGGATGAACCTTAAACCATGATGCTGCATGAAAGAAACCAGACATAAAAGACTAAATGTGATAGGCTTTCTTTTTTTTTATTGGAGCATAATTGATTATACATATTTTGGGGGTACAACATTGACTACCATCACCAGTGCATAATATATGTTGATCAAATCAATATTATTAGCATATTCATTACCACAAATCTTAATTATTCTTAGTGCCCCTTATCCAATCTCTCCCTATCCCCCTTACTGTGCCTTCCCCCCACCTCTAATAACTATAGATTTGTTCTCTCCTTCTGAAAGATTAAAGATTTTTCTATTGATTTGTTGCCTAGATAATCTGTCCAGTACTGAGAGAGAGGTATTCATGTATCCCTCTATTATCGCAGAGAAGATGCTTCTATGAGTCTGGAGTGGGCTTTGTGGAGAAAGACATCCTCTTCTTTTTCTGGTCTCCGCTGGTGACTCCCCTTGTATATATGCAGTCAAGTATCTGGTAGGCCCCCTGCACGGTGGCTGTGGATACTGCTGTGTCATCGAGCCACTTTTGCGGCAGTCATGGCTATGGCAGTGGCTGTGGTGGGCCACCCATGTGGAAGTGGTGTTTTTGGAGTGCTGCTTGCCTGGTTGCAGGCAAAGGTTGCTTGCCTGCATGATCTGGGCGGGGAAGAGGGAGGTGGCCTTCAACTCCAGCCTTAGTAGAATTTCATTTGTATGAAATTTCTAGAAAAGGCAACATTATAGAGACAGGAAGCAGATCAGTGGTTATCTGGGGCTGGAGGTACTAATAAGAATGGACTGTAAATGGGAATCATGACACCTGATGGGGCGATAGAAATGTTCTAACACTGGATTGTAATGATGGGTGTGTATTGTATAAATTAATTAATAATCATTGAACTGTATAGTCACAATGTGTGAATTGCATAGCATGTAAATTATGCTTCAATAAAACTGTTTTAAAAGAAACCAGAAATATGGCAGAAGATATCAGTGAAGGATTTCTGTATTATTCTTGAACTACATCATTCCTCCTATAGACTGAAATGTATACACACAATACATACAAATACAGACCCTGGTGTGGTTTAGCTGATTAAAACAACAAGTTTTTATTAGTGCTGATGGCACGAGGACAGAAATGCTGCTCAAGGACAAATCTACAAAACAATAGTCACTTCTTGTAAACAAACTATATGTTTATATATAAGTATATACAGACACATACACACACACACAAATGTGTATACTTTTCTCTATCCCCTTGATAAAGCAATGAAGTTAGATGGAGCCACTGAAGACTCACAACTCAGTCTTAACCGCAATCTGATTTGTTGTTTTCATAGTTTAGGCCATAAATCTACCAGGGAGGTTACATTTAAGCTGAGATCAAAATGATAAGAAAGAGCCAAGACCCAGAAGAAAAGCATTCCAAGCTGAGGGAAGAGCAAGTGCAAAGACCCCAAGGCAGAAGCAAGCTCAGAGAGTCAGAGGACAGACGGAGGCCAAGCCAGTGCAGCTGGAGCTTAGAGAGCCGGCGAAACCGAGGCGAATTGAAATTGAAGAGCTAAGGAAGGGCTAGATCCAGGCAGGCCTCATAGGCCTTGGTATGGCTTTTAGATTTTATTCCGAGTGCAATGAGAAGCTGGTGGAAGGGAGGGACATGATTTGGGTTGTATTCTTACAGCTACATTCTGGCTGCTCTGTGGGAAGCTGGAGTGACATCAGAGAGAAGAGCTGGAGACCATCACAGGAATCCAGATAAGATATCACAGTGATAGCACGAATGTGCTTTTAGAGTGGTATGGTAAAGAGCAAGGATTATGGTATCAAAAAGATATAGGTTCACGTTCCAACTCTGCCACTTCCTATCTAAATGTCTTTAGAAAACTTACTGAACCTCTGTGAGCCCCCATTTCCTCATCTGTTAAAAAGTAGTGATATCATTTATTTCATACGATTTTATGATAATTCACTGAAATATTACATCTAAAGCACTTGGAATATAGTATGTGCCCAATAAATGACAGTGGTTATGACACTTCAGAATTCATTCTACCAACTGTGCCATCAACAATGTAGCAGATGCCCTACCCATCCCTCCTTGAGACACCTGAGCCCACCGGCAGGTATGGTGGATGGTTTCTAGCACAGTCAGCTTCCCGCCTTAAGCACCAGCATCTCTTTTCTCTGCCAGAAGATTTCCCGGGAATCATAAGAACTTGTTCAACTATGAACAGGAGTTAACTGCCCAGCCAGAGGCAACCAACAACCAACAGATGGTTCTCAGCAGATAAGTTCACCAGGCTCCATCTCCATCCCCTAGCAGCACCTTTCTCAGGTGTGTCCCACGCAGTTTCTTGGGGATTCTCCAGCGTGACTGAGCCTCGGTGGCTCACAGGGCGCTCCACTCATTGACTTGCCCTTTATGGGGTTCCCCCCCTTTCCTGTCTCTTTCCCCATTCCTCACTTCTGCTTTCTGGGATCACCTCCCAAAATGGACCATAAGCAAGTCTTCATCTCAGAGTCCACTTTGGGGCAATCCCAAATGAAGGCAAATTAGCTGTGTGCACTTAGGCAAGCTCACCAGATCCTCTCCTCTGTAAAATGGGATTAATCGTGTAGACTACTTCCACGATTCTAAAGTCAGGTTACTTATTGTTGTTCACATTCTATCTGACACATGATAAGTTAATCTATACTTTTATAGTTCAGTAAATTAAAGTGAACACTTAAGTCTGGCCACACACTTTTTATTTGTGTAAAGAATGAACAGTTTCTGCACGGTTTTGGATAAGAAATGATATGCTGCTTGTTTTTTTGTCATAACAGGACATTGGTACTATAAACTAGACACAAAAGTTTGTAATAGCTATTGAAATAAGGATATTTAAGCTCATTCAGGTTTTAAGACTGTGATGGATTGTATTTTTGACATTATAAAATCTTTCATCTCCCACACGTGTTTTTGCACTGGACCTTGCCATTCCGCCGTCAGTGGACAGAATCTTGTTTGCTCCCCTGGAGGTGATGTGAGTCCTGTGACTGCTTTATCTGACAGATATGATGGAAGTGATGTTGTCCCAGTTTTAGGTGAAGCATTAACTAGCTGGCAGGGTCTACTTCCTGTCTTTTGGAAGATAGATGAGGGGAAAGGTGATTTCCCTAATATTTCCATGCTGTGCGAAGCCCAAGCCAAGTGGAGAGGCCACGCAGAAAGAGAATGACATCAAAGTAAGCAAAGAAGCCATGTTGGAGGTGGGTCCTGCAGCCCCAGGCTCCAGCTGGCACCAGGTGGAGCAGAGACAAGTCGCCACATAAGCCCTTCATGAATTCCTGCCCCACAAGACTGTGAGCAGAATAAATGGCTGTGTTAAGCCAATACATGTCGGGGTCTGGGATAGTTTATTACACAACGAGAGAACGGAAGTGAAGAATTTTAAAGTCATACTTGAAAATTAAGAATTTGAAAATTCATAAAATGTTTCCTAGAATTAGACTGACTTCAGAAAAACAGTTATAGATATGATTTCAGAAGACAGGATGAAGGTCTTTTTTGGGAAAATAGAAATAATGAAAGCAGAATACTATTTGAAGTCTCACTTTTTGCATTCGCTGCAAAGTAATGAAAAACAGCCACCCTGAATATCCAATTTCCCCCAATACTTTAATTCTTTCCTTAGGCTGGAAGTTTTAACAATTCATCCTTTACTACAAGTTGAAAAAATACATAATGATTTTTAAAACTTTTTTATTTCTGGGCAGCAGATTTTGGAGGTGAAGCTTTAATCACCCACTAGTCTTGTAATAACTGTTGGTTTTCAACTAAAGTATTACAAATTGGACTTTTGTTCAACTTGAACTGCATGGGCCAAATCCTACCCTTGGTTATTATGGGCAACTCCCATTGAAATTATTAGTAGTCATACATGTGTAACGAGGAGATAATTTGGCCACATGTAGTTTGTCTCCATGTGTCTCTACACCAGCACAGGCACAGAGGATGGGCTACACAGGGGAAACATCTTGTGCTATTTGGAATAAATTATCTTTTTGCTGTACTGTGTCCATGTTAACATGATGAAAAGAAAATGTAAATGTAAAAAGAAGCAGCACATCCTTTCATAGCTTCAGTGCCCTGGTGGTTCCTGGCAGCATCGACTCTATAAGCAATTGCTGCTCCCATTAGTAACCATGCACGGTCCTCCTTGCCCCCTATGCCTACCCCATGATCCCTCCTGGGAGACACTGCTCCATTTACAGCTGGTTGGAGGGATGATGCCTCAATGTCAGTTCTTGTTTCCAATTCTTTCATGGACAACTATCTTCCCTGGCAAAGTGTTCACTTTTGATCAAACAAATGTCCAAAGCACACGCAGTCCAAACCACTGGCCAGCGGACCTTTTCACAGAAAGTCCTGGGGTGGGGGAATATGCTTGTTCATTCAACAGTCAAAAAAGTTTTCTGAGGGCTGGCCAGTTAGCTCAGTTGGTTAGACTGCAGTGTTGATAACACCAACGTCAAGGGATCAGATCCCTATACCATCCACCTGCCAAATTAACAAACTTTTTTGAGCATCTAGAATGGTAATTCCCAGTCTTTAGCATGCTTCAGAATTACTTAGCAGGGCTTGTCAAAAGAGAGAGTTCTGGGTCCTACCCCCAGAGTTCTGATTCTGTAGGACTGGAAAGGGGGTTAGAGAATTTGCATATCTAACAAGTCCTCAGGTAATGCTAATGTTGCTGGTCCAGGGTCCACACTCTCAGAATTACTGATCTGGAATTCAGGTGATACTGGAGCCATAGTGTCAAATAAGATACGATGGTGAATGCACAAAGCTTAGACTTTCGTGGGGAAGACAAGAAGGCAAATCAACAGTTGTGGGATAGCTGTATGAGTGCTACCACAGAGGAAAACAAAGGCTTCCTGGTGATCCATGTGCTGATTTAGATAAGACGGAAGAGACAGCATATAATATTTAGGGATTAGTGAAATCAACTGTGGTGCACACTGGTTGTTTCTGTCTGCCAGTATTCCTTTTCCCTCTAGTACTAAAAAAACTATTTTCCTTTTTGGAACAAACTGTCCCAAGCTTAACGTAGTCTTGTCAACATCTGCTGTCAATCATATGGCCCTATGACCATGTGACCCAGGCTAGCCAATCAGAATCTTTTCTTGAGATTGATGGTAACACTGGGAGAAAGAGTCTTTCTCCTTCTGAAATGTCCAGCAATAAGGACCACGTATATCTGGAGCTTCTGCTGACTGTCTTTATGACCATGTGTGAAGAGCCAGGCTGAGAATGAAATGATGGCTGATTGTATTTTGCATAGATGACCACAAAAATGTCTCCCATCCCATGTGCTTTTTTTTTTTTTTTTTTTTTGGACATGTCTCCTATGAAGAGATGGGGTCTATGTTCCCTGAATCTGGGAAATGGCAGAAGTGACACTGTGTGATCTCTAAGACTAGGACATAAAAAGTGACCCAGGTTTACCTGGCTCTTTTGGCATGCTTGCTCATGGAACCCAGCCACTATGCTGTGAAGAAGCCCAAGTAGCCATATGGAGCAGATGCATGTAAGTGTTCTGTCTGACAGCACCTGCTGAGGTCCCAGCCAAACACAAGCATCAACTACCATCTGTGTGTGTGAATGAGTCTTAAGATCATTCTAGCCCCCAAGTCTTCCCAAGTGAGGTCTCAGACATTGTGTAGCAAAGAAAACTAGTCCCCACTGTGCCCTTTCTGAGTTCCTGACTCACAGAATACCATGAACATAGTGGACACTTAAAAGTCCCTAGACTAAGCCTTATCTGAAGTAAGATCTACCTGATCTCATGTATCCTAGTTGCATTAACTAATAAATTGCTATTTTTACCTAACCTACTTTGAATTTGGGTTTCTGTCACTTCCAACCCAAGCAATCTGAGTACAACAACCTTTATATATCATGCAGCCAAGAAAAACAAAGAAAGGAAGAGGGGAAAGACACACAAAACGGTGAGACTGTTTTGTACCTGCTTCCTCATAGAATGCTATTATAGATACTGTGAATGTAACTAAAAATCTCTCAGAAAGGAAAATCACTCTGAAGAAAAAAATATTAGAATCAGGAAAATGTCAGGTACAGATGAGCATCTGACCTGGCACATCTAGACTTGTGCGTAGACCCTGTAGAACGCCTGGCTTCTCATCTCAGATCCACTTGCTGTGGCCGAGTCACATCACGTGGAGTGTTTTGTCCTCAGTCAAAGTGTTGAATAATCAATAAGACAAAGGACAGGGGTGCTCCTGAGAAAGCACCACAAAAAATCCACGAAAGAAAGTTTGTGATGAAAAACAGCATTGGGCAAAAAAAAAAATATTAAATGAATGGATTTTAAAGAGAAATTTTGACAAATGTTTAAACATTCTATAACTTCTGAGGAGTAATTACTTATTACTTCCCATGAAGTAATTTTTCCCACTTATTTTGCTTTCTGGACTTTCTAAAAAAAACAAAAAGTAGGCATTTTTTTAGTGTAGTTATTAATTCTCAAGCATGCCAACTTTGAAAAAATATACCCAAATAGGGATAAAGAAAAGAGTTTTAATTTATTTGAGATTTCAGAATATCATGTCATTCTTCTGCAGGTGACCCAAGAAATAGGGAAAGAACTTATTTTCAAAGTTTACAAATGAAGATACAAGATCTACAGTGATTCTTTTCCCTGTACTATGGAAAACATAAAGTTAAGTCAGTCTTAAACATACTGTGTTAATTATCGTGATTAGTCAAAGAAAAATGCTCTGTTACACTATAAATCAGGCTTAAGGGACTGACTTAACCCTCTGCAAGTACAGGGTAATAGAAAGAACATTAAACTTGAAGCCCTGTTACCTCCACTCAGTAGATATATTGCTCTGAACAAATTGCTACCATCGTCTACAAAATTTCTCATCCCAAGCATATGGATGCTATGAGTCTCAAAACAGGAAATGTGAAAGCTCTTTACCAACCCTGAGGCCTACACACTGTGAAGGGCTATTCCAGTCCAGTTCCACAAGGAAATTCAAACATATTTAGATGAGATGACATTAACATTTCCCATGTCTATATAACTGCTACTCTTCATCAAAGGGAAAAGGTAAATATTACATCGGTTCACATAACTAAAAGTCACTCTTAACATAAATCCTAAAGTAAGCACCTGGAAGAATGGCTTCATGGAATCCTGACAGCATGGAAAGCATCTGGCCCAGGGTTGGAGACCCCATTAGATTTTAAGAGTTGGGACAACTAGTGGGAAAGTTGTTACGTAATAAAGGAGCCCACCAATAAGCAATCTAAGCCAATCTCATCTGCAGACTACAGGTTTAACTGGAAATCTCTCTTTATGATCAAATGTACACAAATGATTGGTACAAATGATTTGATAGAATAATTAGTGGGAATTAACTAACTGGGCAAGCAGGGTCAATATGGAGCTTTCTTCTAAAACATGTTTGCCTTAGTTAATAAGGAAACATTCTAAGCAGATGTGATGGTTCATTTTATCCATCAACTTGACTAGATTAAGAAATGCATAGAAACCTGATCAAGCATTATTTTGGGGTGTGTCTATGAGGGTTTTTCTAGAAGATATTAGTGTATAAGCCTGAGTGGACTGGGTGGGAAAGATCCACCCTCAATATGAGTGGGAACGATCCACCCTCAATATGGGTGGGCATCCTCCAACCCACTGGAGGTCCCAGAAGAACAAAAATGGAAGAAGAGATGAATCTGTCCCTCTATTTCTGCTGGAGTTGGGATACACCCTATCTCTCCTATCTGTGGACATCCAAATTCTAGACTCTTCAGCTTTTAGATCCAGGACTTAGACCAGTGGCACCCTTGGCTCTCAGGCCTTTGGCCTTGTCTGAGAAGCCTGCCGTCGGCTTCCCTAGTTCTGCAGCTTTGGGACTTGGACTGAGTCACACTACCAGCATCCAGTTTGCAGTTTGCAGACGGTCTATCATTGAACATCTCAGCCTTCAAAATCATGTGAGCCAATTCCTGCAATAAGTCTCCTCTCATGTATTTATATACATACCCTATTGGTTCTGTCTCTCTGGAGAGCCCTAATACAGTAGAAATAGCCAAGGCCTGGTGGCTTAGCAACTGGCTGCACAAAGCAGAACAGAAAGTGAACTGATGAAGCCGGCTGCTTTCCATTCTTTGAAACTCACAACCAGGAAGCGGTAACATGTTTCCAAACCACAACAATCATGGCAAGACTTGACTTCTCATGACAGTGACGACACATCTCATTCACTCCATAGGTGGCGCAGGAGTCTATGACAGCTCTAATATGCTACTTTGCTCCTTCTGGAGCCACCCAAGGACAGAGATGTGTGTTAGGACAAAACCTAGGGGTAAAGGTCAAAATGACCATTTTCCTCTATAGAGATTTTTAAAAATTAAATACCTGCTTTAACTCTTCACTTACCTTTCTCAGTATAGCCACAACACAAAGTAACATTATTCAAGCAATCAATATATTTCATAGTATTATCAGTTCGATAAAACTTTCATTTCTTTTTCTTCAAAGTTTTTGGTTGGTGGCTGGCTGGTAAGCACATAAAACTTCTAAATGTCACACAACTCATCTGTTATGGGCTGAATTGTGCCCCCCATTTGTTAAAGTGCTAATGTCCAGTACCTCAGAATGTGACAGTATTTGGAGACAGAGTCTTTAAAGAGGTAATTAAGCTAAAATGAGGTCATTCGTGTGGGCACCGATCCAATATGACTCGTGTCCTTATAAGGAGAGGAAATTAGGACACAGGGTACGGAGAGTACACAGAGTACAGACCATGTGAAGACACAAGAAGGCGGCCGTCTACACAATCCAAGGAGAGAGACCTCAGAAGAAACCAACCCTGCAGCACCTTGATAGCAGACACCCAGCCTCTAGAACTCTGAGAAAATACACTTCTGCTGTTTAAGCCACCTCTTCTGTGCTACTTTGTTATGGAAGCCCTAGCAAACTATCCATTTACTTTTAGCCAAGCCATGATCTAATGGCAAATTCATTTCAGATTTACACAGTTAGAAACCTTATGCTATTCCACAGTAAATGCTTCTTAGAGCCTGACCCAATTCTGTGCTCACATAGACATGAGTTGGGTGTTTTTACTGTCACCAAATTAATTCGATCAAGGTAGAAATCAGTCATGCTGACCTACTTCCATCCCACATCTCTATCAATTTTCCCCTTGTTTTCAGCTTGAAAAGTATTTCCCGGTGTTATTTCCAAACAATTAAATTCTGTTTCCCTCTTCTAATTATGCTTCCTTGTGATTGAAGACTTAAGGAAATTCAAGTAAACACTAAGTATGTCAGTATCTATTAAATGTTCTCTTACTGAAAGGACCTCTGAGACAAAGTTTAGCTTCATTTCTTAGTTTGGCTTTTCAGTCTAGTACCTATGAGCTAACATTTAGATTCAGTATTGAATATCAATGTCCATCTTACTCAAGACAGGCACATACATCACTTCCGTTCTGATCCAGGTGCCTCCGTACTCAAACAGCGGATAAAAAATGTCTTTCCCCCATTCCTTCAGAAAAGAGAAATTAATGTCTCAGTCGTATAAATGGACACAGGTTCATGGCTTTCTGAAATATGAGTCCCAGACCAGAAAACAGACTAAGAACATTACAAACAGTTATGATTATAGCTGTTGTTTAGATGTTTAGGAAATGGCATTTAATTTTGTCAGTTATTTGCTTCGAGCAGGGAAAATCAGAAATTGTATCTGTATTAATATGATATTTACCTCAGCAGAGTTTATTAGAATGTCATTCAACAAATTTTGTTCAGTAATTGCAATTAAATTACTTCCAATTGCGATCAAGGGCAAGTAACGTTTTCTCGGATTTCAGCATCCCTGTGGCAGGTGTCTTCAACTCTTGACTATTCCATGGATTTTAATGATGAATTAGATTAAATAATCAGTTACAGCTCTAAATTTGTTCTATCTTTCCTGTTGAAGTAAAGTCATCAACATGACTTTGTACCCTAATATGAGGTCCTCTATTTTCTGCATATTTTATAGAATGTGGTGTTTATTATTAGCATGTTGTATTTTAAATACTTTATTCAGCCTTTAGAATTTTACAAAGGAAAGGTGATGCCTATAACCCATTAAAGGATCCATTTCTAAAAAACACCACCATTGCATCAAAGAAATGTGCTACATTTGTTTGGCTAAGTTCTATGGACAATGCAATGATCTTTTCTGACAAGAAGTCAGAAAACATTGATAGTTATAAACATTGATAGTTATTAAACAAAAGCAGACAGCAAGAGGTCTATGGTGTATTAAGGGAATAATTTCCTCTTCGTGTGTTTTTGTTTATTACTGACCATGGAATAAATGATTCAATCCTTCTCCAAACTGTTGCAGAGTTAATATATACTTATTCCCAGAAAGATAAATCTGTACCTTGTTTAGCTCTAGGTATAATGTATCTGTTGAGAATTAAAAATGTGTTGGCACTCTTCAGAGAGAAACAAAGAAAGAGTGTTTACTGTGACTTTTAGCTTCATATTTCCTTTTGCCAATTGCCAACTAGGTCATTCTTTCACTGCATCGTCTGGCTAGGATTGAAGGCTTTGTGTAAATATCCCTTTCCTAAGTTAACAGCTCTTACTCTTCCTTTTCTTTCAGCCTTTTCCTTAGCATACATCAATCAAGGCTCTTCTTGTCACTGGCTGCTTTCTGCAGAAAGCTACTGCCATATGGCCCCACTTCGATTTGTAAGGGGTAGTTTAAAAGTTCATAGAGTACTGAAATCTTCAGGAAAAAAGAGAGATTAATGTTAGAATTTTTACTACTGTTTTGCACAGCAGCTGCTCCAGTTGAGGAAATTTATGACTGCAATAACTTCTTCTGTGTTGAAAGGAATCCATAAATAGGTCTTAACTTTACATGATACCAGACACTAACATTAATCAAAATGGTGATAGTCTGTTATCAACAAAGCAATTGTATCACCAAAGTCATATCCAAGTTAAAGATAAGCCATTATCTCCATAACCTTGGGTAAATCACTGTTCCTCCGTAAAAGTCTATTTCATAGTTTCTTTAAAGTTCATTTCCATCAAGGAATGCTAAGATCCTGTGTTCTATAGAAGAATTTTCAATTTCTTTACATAAACATCAACATTGGTATTTTAATTCTGGAATCTATCTTCTCTCTACTCGGAGTGTAGGAGGTGCAAGAAGATCTGATCAAAATTAGTCACTGCCTGGGAACAAAGAAACAACCAGATGTGTAGCAGGGTCTGCCCTGCCAGAGTTCTTAAACCAAGACTTTATAACCAAAGGCAACCTTTAGAATGGCTTAATGCACATACCATATGTATAAGCGTATAACCAAAATTTACCAAGCATTCAAATTAAGCATATACAACTCATTACAAATCTCTTATACAACTATATCTACAAACAAACTATGCATATGTGAGTTTCATTTAGATTACCCATACTTTCCCCAACTCAGAATTAGAAACAGAGTTGATATGGGTCTTTGCTCAACTTTCTGCTAAGCTCATAGGAGTCCAACCCAGTTGAATGTCAGTTTCAGTCACCGAGCACTTCTTCCTGCTTAAGACAAAAACAAAATATTTCTTTTATCAAGCCAGTTAACAAACATGTGAGTTAAGAGAACTACAAACAGCAATCAAGGGGACATGAGCTATCGTTCATAAAAATGTTTGGCATTTGAGATATTCACAACACTTACATATGGAAAACACAGGTAATTCTCATAGACCCAAATTATAGAATAATTTAGTACGGCCTGAACTTTGGTGGGCTACAGTTAATGCTATACACTTTGCTATACCCATTGCGGTTTTTCTTTCAATGCTTTCTATGTTCCTCGGCTCTCTCCCACAATAGAAAAGACTGTTTAACTCTCTCAGAAACCTCAGATGTTGCCTTTGGTGGGAAAAGGCCATCCAGAAAGATAATTTCCCAGGATATAAATTTTTATCCCCAGCATTTCCTAATTCCTAGCAACAGTGCCTTCTAATTAGTTTTTTAAGCCTAAATATTGAGAATTAGGGTAACAGACACTGCCAGCACCCTACACATAGTTGGGACACAGCCCACCTTGGAGGTCACCTGCAGCTTGGTAGGTATTTCCTGAACATGCTGACAGCTTCTTACCTCAAGCACTTGTTTTCTTCTGTCAGAGAGCTTTATCTAACCAAAGGAGAGTGCACAGGGCAGGCTGGATATGTCCAGAGTTCACACCTAAATGCAAACCTCAAACCATGAAGGATGGCTGGTGGGTAAACTTCCTAATCTTCACACCTCTTTAGCTGGGTAATCCATAGTCTCTCAGAGCTCCCCCTCTCCCAGGATTGGATCAGTTTCCCACAGTAGTAACCTTGATAATCAACACACTCTTTTTAAATGTTTCCCTTCCTAACTCCCTCCCTGTGCTTCCTTAAATCATCTCACTAATTAACTTTTGTACCCAAATCTTTGTCTCAAATCTGATTTGGGGTAACTCAAGAAAAGGAAAGTACAAGACAAAACTCTAATTGACTGTAAACTTATCAGAATTAAAGCTGGGGGAGGAAAGGAGAAGAGATCTGTTCCAGGGACCCAGCTGCTGAGTTAGGACAGGTGAAAGGCTATTACTGGTAAATATTCAGGCACAAGGCTGGTCAAGAGCACAGATGTGAGCACCAAGAAGTGAAAGATAAAGACCTTTCTCCCCCTTAGGTGATCAAGGATCAAGACTGAGATATCAGAAGTGATGGAGGGAGTTGTTCAACAAAAGTTAAGAGGTCACGTACTGAGCAGCTGGGCCAAGCAGGAAAAAGCAGGAGGCAGGAGATAATTGAAGCAGATGAGTTAATAGACAGGCTTTAAGTCTACACGTCGTAAGCTAATAACTCTTCCAGGGAGTTACGGTAGAGTCTCAGCTGAAGGTAGAGTCATGAAACTGAATTTCTCCCAGAAAGTCAAGTTGCCCTAGAGAAACTTGGCATCTGAATCTATTTTGCCAATGATGCCAAGATCCATGAGCATCTCCCTACCCAATAGGGCATGATTACTTCCAGGCTTAAGAGGTAGGCTTAGAATCTAGCTCTTCTGCTGCCCTAATAAGGTATGTTGTTAGCTTACAGTAAATACCTGGTACTTTAAAATGAAAACACACACATACCCACCCCTGTCATACCTTGTGTACTTAGACACATATCTGATGACTGAATGAAATGAGATAAAATGAAATACAGTAAAATAGAATTAGACAAAATGAAATGAACACAGAACAAGTCCACTAGTGTTCATTTTCAAATCTTCTTGTTTGCATTTTTAAAAATTAGTTTTTCTGCTAAAGGACTATTCTTATGTTTCTGTTATTCAGCTTAGAAGATAATAAAATAAAGATCCTAATTCCACAAGGGTGGAATCAACACATCAACTCTGCTGATTACGTCATGGGTTTATTCCATGTTCCCAAGGCTTGCATTCTTTCTATTGAGTTTGATGTGCCAGGTCCCAAAATTGGGAATTGCATCAAGACAAATGTTTTTTAAATAAAGTAAGTATTGTTGGTTTCAAGTATGATTGTCTCAAATATAAACAACTACACAAATTCAAAACATGTTGGATGAAATAGTAGAAGGAAAACAGAGGAAGAAGCAAAGTAAAAATAGAAGCCATATACATAAGGGCCTAGTGGATGAAGCAGAGGATTTAGTCCAGAATTATGTGCAGCCAGTGAAAAAGATATCATTTGGAACACAGTATTGTGCAATTCTAGTCAATGTGAGAGGCAATCAAAATGTTTCAAGGGGGCTGAAATGTTTGAAACATGAGGACAAGTATTGGCCCATTCAATACCTTAGAGAAAAGGAAACTATGGGAAAATTTTTTTTCCAACAGTATATGCATGAGCCAAATTCTTCACTCACATACTTGTACATAGGACCTAATTCTGCACTTGGATATTTGTGGCAATTCCGCATTCTGCAGTCTTAGGGCTTGTGTGAAACAGGAGTTAAGCATATGGCAAACTTCAGCTTGCATGGAAATGTAGCTTCTGTTAGCATTAAACCGCTCATTAGTATGCAATGGAACTTTCTAAAAGGAAAACAACGTTAATGACTATACTCCATTTGTAAGCTATTTTAAATTTGGGATTAAAAATAAGATTGAACACCGTAAAGCAAATGTAGGCAGAATCCCCCCCATCCCACCCGTCAAGTCCCTCTACTAGAGCAGATGATGCAGGCAGCCCTGTTTAACCTAAGAACATCTAAACCCAATTTAGCATCCTCTAATACGTTTTTGAGAGGCACACCAATGGCATATGGGGAGACCAAATGACTCACAACTTGATGTCACCAGCCACCTTCCAGGTGGAGAGAGGAAGAGCTGCTGCCTGGGTGGGTGTTGGTCTCACTCTCTCTGCACCTCCCGGGTAACAAACGTTTCCCAACCACTAGGGAAAAAGCTTTCTCTTCTGTTGCAAATCACATTTTCTCCCTCATGTTTCCATGGCCATAATCTTCAAACTACGGAAAAGAAAAGCAAGCTCTAGCTTTAATATTGCAAAGGCTTTGAGAAAAAAAGTAAATCACTGCTGTAAACAGAATGGTAAGTAGTCACTATGTTTTCAGTATTGCAACTTTTTAAATGGGTGGATGTGGTTTTCAAGCTACTGTACACTCATGATCTCCTTCCTCTTCTTCATAAGTTTCAGTGTACTTGACGTTAACCTATAAAAACACATGTACTTGCTTGTGGGAGTTGCTTAGAGCTTCCAGGTCTGTTCTTCCTTGGCAAAAATTTGATCTGACAACTCTGGAGTACTCAGCAAGTGCTAAGCAGAAAAACTTAGGAAAGAAAGCAATTAACTTTAGCCTAAGTTCGTTTGGGACATAATGATAAAAAAACAAGATGTTAAAAGAGAGAGAGAGAGAAAGAAAAGTAGTTAGACCTGAGATGAATACAAAAAAGACAACTTACATATATTAAAGATCGAGGTTTTCACCTGTCTTCACTTTGTGTGTGTGTGTTTTTAACAAAATGTAATAGCACAAAACATGATGCTGTTCAGTAGAGACATACCCCACACAGAGTACACCAGGTTAATCACTTTGTTTGACTGAGTCGTTGTCTGACTTAAGTGGACAGAGTGTGAAATCAGAACAGAAATCCAGCCTTAAGATGCTTACGGAAAAGTAGACAGGCAAAAGACAATTGTCCATCAGAAAAAAAAAAAAAAAACCCTCCGTTAATTTCAGAAACTAAAGAAGAAAAGTTTGTACACCAAGAACACAGTCAACAACGCTTCGTGGTGGGGCGGGGGGAGGAATTACCAAAGGAGTGTTAAGCTGCTACACGAGCCACAGAAAAACTAGATTATTTACTCAAGAGAAGGAGCTAAAGAGAGTCCACAGAAAAGGCAGTGGGAACAAAGAAACTCAGTCATTTAACACGCCAAGAGAAATAAGTGGTAGCAACAACATTTTAAAACCCTAATTTATGGGGAAAAGAAGAAAACCATCAGTCTCAGCCAAGAAAAATAATAGTTCCACATATCTTCAGCTATGGGATTTTTGCATTCCTAAATACATGTCTGTGGTCTGTCATTCCCAAGTCGTTTTGTGAGCATGAAAACTGACCTCCTTAAACTTCTCACTAAGCCACTTTTTTCTTACCAAAATGTGGATGAGGTATCTATCTCGACCCAGCTGGTGATTCCATAACACAACAGGATCTTCATTCCCTGTGAGGTCTTAAAGCTCTCTGATAGCTCAGTGGGCATTTTTCTTATTGCAAATAGGCCCTTCCTCTGGGTCTTAGGAGAGGAAATAGAGGAAAATATGGAGTAAAATCTTTGTTCTTTGACCTTAATCATAACAGAGGAAAAACCTGGAAATAAAATGAGAGCCCCAGTGGGTATATTTCAACATTGTCTGAAGAGTTTTGTTTCAGCTATTAATATTTTAAAAAGGACTCAGCAAATTTGATTAAATATTAACAAGTGCCAAAGCTGGATGGTAGGAAACCAAAATGCTTTTGTAAATTGTTATTCTCTTTATTTTTGTAAATTCTTAAAATTTTTAATGAAAAATTCATTAAAAGTAAAATAATGGGAGATTGTATGGTGCAAGGTTAACAAAAAAATGTTTGTGGTCTCTACCAGCAAGAATCACAAAGTTTAGAAGAGAAATGCACAGAATATCAGAATTGCCTGTTTTCAACCTCAGCTACAAATGACCATCATGTACGGGCAGTTGTTATTAAATGCTGGTTCACCCCAGGCCAATTAAAAAAAAGAATCAGGAAATGTAGGGCCAAGCATCTGTATTTTATATAAGCTTCTCTCATGATTACAATGTGTATCCAGAGTTGAAAATAACTCATATCTCTTGGAATATTGTCCTTTGCTACCCTGGGATGAAAACAGAGAGCATGTGACAACATAAATAGCACTGGATAGTAAACCAGAAAACCCAAATTCTAGACCCAATTTTATTACAAGCTGAGTAATCTTGAACAATTAATTTAATCTCTTTGGAATCCACTTTTCTGGAAAATAAAAGTACAGTACTTAAGAAATAAAAAGATCTGTTCCTTGTTCCAATATTCTATTAATTAAACATAAAAAGAAGAAACAATGCAGCACTAATGCAATAATTAGAAGTGTTTTCTACAACAGTATTTTCAACAGAATTATAGCGTATGCACTCCTCATTGCAGCTAACTTGCTATTTGGCTTGTTAATTTAACAGAGATTCCTACAGATGGCTAATTCTGGAGGATCATTTTAAACCACTGTTGGAAAGAGGGATTCCATGTTTTCATTATCATGAGGCAATGGGATACATCAGCCATGAATAAAGGTGCTTTACTGTGCTGATTGGAATTGTTCACCCTCTGCTAGATAAGACAGATTTTGCAGTTTCAAATGACAACAGTCCGAGGGAGACCCCTGTAGAAGGGATACTTTTACAAAGTAGCTACTGCCCCAGCAAATAATCTTAGAGAAACATTAAGGCCTTTGGGTTTAGCCCTCAACAACCCCATCCCCATCTCCATCACCTCCCAACCTCTTATCCCCACTCCAAATCTACCACCTCCATGAAAATGACCAGCTCACCCATATACACTCTGTGTACCTTAAAGTCACATGAGTAAAGCAGCCTGTGGCAAATTGTTCAGTTCCATTGGATAAAAAGGAAGATACTTTGATTCATCCACCTTTTAAAGAACTTAGGTGTGGTAAGATGAACTTTATTTGTAGGCTACTAACTCAAAGAAAAAAAAATTACCTGAAGATCACATACAAGTCAACATTGTGGTGTCCTGTGACATGATCTGAAACAAATGGATTAGCAGCAGGAGGTTGAGAAAGAGCAGAGGGGTCCTGAGAGCTAGAACTAGGCCACAGAGGGAAAAGGAGGCATGTGGCCAGGCCAGTAACATGGTTTCTAAAGTGGATCAGGATAGATAACCTGTGTACTTCCAAACCCAGCTGCAATCAGAAACAATCATTCCTCAATTCTGTAAGAACAAAGTAAGGCTCTTGTCCTACAAGGCCTGGAGAACCAGGTAGAGTGTCAAAAAAAGGATTTGCATATAAGCAAACATTAGAAGAAGTCAGATACATGACCCACAGCTACCTGGTAGGACTAAAGAATAAGTCAGAGAGTAGCCCAGCTACAAGCTCAGCATCACAAAAGCAGAGCCGGGCTAGCAGCAAGAATGACCAGTTGCTGATTCACCTGGGTGTAGGTTTAGGACCACTAATCACCCTCTGACTAAGATAAGTATTGGAGACTAGGACTAAGCTGGCAGCTTGGGTTAATAGGTTTTTCTTATAGAGATAGGAAAACAGTAGGTAGCCAACCAAACAGGGCATTACAAAAAGCAACTTAGAGTTAATTTTAGTGATTTTTTCTTATATTGATAAAAAGGAGAAAAATTATAATTGAGTCAATATAGCAAAAATAACTATAATTTCATGCCATAAGAGTGTCATTTAATGGATATGGAAAAAAGCAAGATATATTTGGAGAACATGAAAAAGCTAAAGGATTAAAAAGAATGAAAAATACAGAAAACTGCAGAAAGAGAAACCGTACTGGAGGAAAAGGGGAAAGAGCTAGAGAAGAGAAGGGCCAACCAGAGCCCACCCATGAAACTTCAACTTCCTGAGACTTTGCTCTTCTCTTTCACAATTGTTCCTCTGGCTTCTGTTGTATTGCTTTTCTGTCTACCTTCCCCACTGAATGGGCAAAACAAGTCTTCTTTGGGATAGATCTAGTGGAACTCCCTTCTTGTTACGCTTCTGCCCCACAATGCCAGTCAGTAATTCCCATACATGCATCTAAAACTGGTTTCTACCCTTTCAGGCCACGTGTCCCTCTCCTCCACCCTTCACTCCCTTCTTCCCTCCAGCCAGTTATAACCCCCTAAACTATGTGGCTGCTGCGGGACATCATGTGCCCCCTAGGCTTTGCCCAGCTCCAGTGCTCCTAGAAGGTACAGGCTATCATGGCAGCTCTGACAGTTGTCACCTCTCCATCACAACACCCTGGAATATGTCTCTGTTACAGACAATGAACCCAACTCTTTAGGGAAACAATTGTAGTATTGCCTACAACCCAAACTAGACACAGGAAGGACACTTCATCTGATCTACCACTTAGAAACAACCTTTTGCTAATTGTTTTACATTAGCATCCTTCAATATATAGGAGAAATTTTGCAGTCAGTTGTGCCTTTTGCCTTGGTAAGGTTTACAACAGGTTCTGGCTTTGAGAGAGCAAACACATGCAGTTTTCAACAGTAAGATTTATTGTGGAAACCCTCCTTAAACTCTCAAAGTAGATGAAGAGGAGACAGAGCAAAGACTATTAGACCACAATCAGCCGCAACCTCTCCTTGACTGTCAATATCTGGATGCAAATGTGGAGTTGAAGGGGGTTGAGGGTGGATGGTCCTTCCATGATCCTTGGTCTTTATACTATAGCCTTTGTCTTTGGTTCTGCACCATCCCACTAATTCTTTTATCAAGCCCAGAATCAATTATGTTAAAGGTCAGAAAAATTATAAAATCTTCACATTTCTTATTATTTATATAGATTTTAATGTTATATAATAAGTTCATCAATGGGTAGCATCGATGGCTAAAAAAATGTGGCCTGTTAGTAGTCAGAACACATTTAAACTTCTTATATTAATTCTTATGGGGAAAAAAAATATGGATATGTTCGACTCATATCCAGCCACATAAGTCTACTCACCACAAGCTATATTTTCCTGGAATGTAAACCTGAAGTATGACAGAAACCCCTTTCACCCTGAATAAAGGTGCTGTCCCCCTCCCCCTCCCCCATTTCTTTGAACAAGCCATCCTTCCTCTCGAGAACACTGAAAATCTGCTCAAGTTTAGACAACAGCATCCTTGCTGGCTCCTCTTTAACAGGGATTAAGTGTGTTTACTATTAAGCCCAAGGTCTTTCTCCCCAGAACAGAGAAGTTCTCTGTTGTGGAAGAGAGGAAGCGTTCCTTCCTTATTGAACTTCATCATTCCCAAAAAGAGATGTGTGTTTTCATTCTGCATCTCCATGGTGGTGTATCTCTAAAAATTGATCATGTAAAAATAAAATAAAATTGACATTGGTTGGAGAAGTCCTCAGACATTTAATTTTAGAAAAACTGAGAGGCCAAATAGAATCGAACTGCAATTAAATCCAGTTTTAAAATTTCCTAATCCTAAAAACTTTCTAGCATTCCATAAAACCCAGGAGACATAGGGAAAAAAATTAAAACACCTATAGAAAAATTAAATAAATATGTGTATGTGTGTGTATGTATGTATATAGATAGATATATAGACAGCACAAATGACAAGTGATAAACAGAAAAAAACAAGATTTGCCATTGTGTACATTAGTGTTTACTAAATTAATAAGAATGAACAGCCCAATAGAAAAATTAGCAAATACTATCATGTAGTTCACAGAAAATGAAATACAAATAGATAATAAATATATTAAAAATGCTCAATTTCACACATAATTAAATATATGCAAATCAAAATAATGAGATTCTTTTATTTTTCAACTACAAAATTTTTTTAACACTTAAAATTTAATTAAAATCTGACATGTTCTATCTTGTTGCAGAAACAAGCTTTCTCATTGATTGTTGGTGAACATATAAAATGATAACAACATTTTTGGAAGACAGTTTGGCAATATCTATTAAAATTTTAAATGTACAATCATTTACCCAACAGATCCAATGAATATAGTCTCCTAAATAAATAGATGTATATATAACAAAAACTGGAAACTACTAAAAATATTAATTTGCACAAAGAAACTATAATACCTCTGTACAGCAGAATACTGAGCAGCAGTTAAAGAGATTAATTAGGTTTATGTATTTTGTTTTGGAATAATTTCCCAAGATCAAAGGGAAAACAGCAAGATACAGGAGTTATATATTCTACAATCTCACCTGTGGGAACAAAGAACACGTATAGAGAGACCTATAGGTATATGCATGTGCACAGATATATCTTTGTTTCCACAGATATATATCTCTGTGCATTTGCATAGGCTTTTCTGGATAAATAGGTAAGAAACAGTTAAGAGAGCTACAGAGCTCTTTCCACTTAAGCCACTATGTTTTCCTTTTGCATTGGCAAGCTTCAAGTAAAAAAAATAAGGCTTTCCCTGGCTCTTCTAGTTGAGTTTGTCATTCCATCAGCCCAGATCGGGGGAGGTTGGCCAGAAATTCCCCCTACAATTTTTTCTTTCCTGCTCATTGCCTAGAGAGAAACCACTATAGTTTACATAAGTTGTCTTTCTGATGGTCCCTTTATGCAGCTCATTTTCATTGTGACCAACTCTTTGTAGGCTGTGAAGACTTCATACATCATTTTCACCCACTAAGCCTCAGATGCTCCAGCAGCTACTGTTGTAGCTGGATGGGTGGGAGGTGGAGAGAAGGAGGGGTGTCTCCACCAGTGACTTGGAATTTGACAACAAAGAAGAGGTAGTGGTATTACCAGCCATCACAGACACGACCTTGTCGGGCCTGTATGGAGGCACAGAACCATGACGAGCAACTGTCACTAGATGCATTTACTCTCTAGCACAAATCATTTTGAAATCCCAGCCTCTGAGAGTAGGAACTAAAGGTAGACAGGCCAGAGAAACTCTATTTCATGAACATTTCTAAATTGCTTCTATGAACACGAATTATTTTCTCTGTCCTAACATTTTCATTCATTGATTTCTACACCATCCCATTTCCCTCACCCCACAATCCCCTCCTAACTTTTTATTTTAGGAAGAGTGCTCTTTCTGTGTCTATATGAGTAGATAAAAACCTGCTCGTGCCTGGATGAATTTAAGGAATTTCCAGATATAGTATGTTATGCATTTGCTACATTCATTTTCTTGAAAAAGTCGGTTTATATGGTGTTGCATCATTATTTTCAGCTCTAGACTCTGTTGATCGTGTGGGAAAATAGCAGTTGTTATACACATTTTAATTTATGCCCTATAAAAACAGTGATAGATAAAGAATTCTCCAAATTGGAATAGTGATGACTGAATCAGATTTTTTAAAGAGGATTGTTTTCCAAAGAGTTTACAGAGAAACATTCCTTAAAGGACTGAGGATTTTGCACAGCATTAATTTCATTGCACAAGGCTATTTTGGGTGCACATTGTCAACAGATCCTAGTGGCTAGTTTATTTCAAATGCACAGTTAGCATACTTCACATATTAGGAAATAATGCCAAGAGAAATCATAACCAAGTCCATGGCTTCCAGTCTTGGTATTCTTGGTATCCAGGACTTGAAAAAATCAAATTAGAATGCAGATGCCTCGTGGTGGGTTTGAACACACATGATTCTGGACTCTGGAAATCCATGCTAGTCTCAGCTTTGCCTCTAATTACCTGTGAGACTGAGGATGGCCCGATGAAACACTCCAAACCTCATCTGGACAGTGAGAGAAATGAGTTTGATGCTCTTGGAGGTCCCTCCCAGCCTTTCAGTTTTGTGAAGTTTGGCAGGGATGTCCTTAGTACAACTCCATTTCCAATGAGACATTGTGTTTCAGAAAGCTGTCATTCCTCCCTCAGGCAGTTAAATTCATTTCACCTGGAAAATAGCTTCAAGGGAAGAGTCAGATTTTCTGCATAGAAATGATATTTCTAACGGTTTCAAACAGCTCTTAGTACAGCAAGATCTCTGACTTGCTCTTCGCCTCAGATGTAAGGAGATGATATTCCTCTTTTTCTCTGATTGGTTTTCTTTATGAGCTCCCATCGATCTGGTTAGTGAAGAAATACTATTTGAGTTCTATGCAATAAGATTAGTCTGCTTCAGTCTTTTAAACATCCTCTTCAAGTAACTCTTCAGCCTCCTTCAGGTATAGCATCTATCCTTGTATAATTTTGTTCCGTTCCCTGAATCTCTCTAAGAGGATTGCTGCAGAATGGCTGGTCTGAGTTGTTTCCTGGAGTTGTGGCTGCTGAGGTACAACTGGTACTGTTGGCTTTTTAGCTGACACACTATGGGATTTATGGTCCTGACTACTTCCCACAGAGGTGGTAATCCAGGTACAGCAATGCTTAGCTGATGCCAGGGCTCTTGCCATCTTCTGGCCACTCAGCACCTTTGCATCTCTTCTGGCCTCTCCCATGGATACTGCTGGTCAACACCCTGGAACCCACTGAAAGTAGGTAGATCTTTCAGGAAAGAATGCCATGAGACACTTAGCTTCAGGCTCTTTCCATATGTGACTAGGTATTTCTAAAGCCCACCCCCATGAGGTTAAGCCCCCAGTGGAGGTCATGGAGGAAGAGAGTGTGACTGGCTGATAGCTTTGGATTCTGACCTACTTGCTCTACCTCTGTCTTCCTTCATACTCTAATTTTCAAGGGCCAGAAGGCTGGGCTTCCAGCTTTCTACTTCCTCTAAGCCTTCCTTTCCTTTGGCCCCAGAGCAACACACCTCAGGCCATCACAAGTAGAGGTCAGAAAAAAGGGTGTCTGCCCTGAGCTATAGAAGAACCTGAATGCTGGGACTACGTTCCATCCAAATCCTTCAGGCTTGATCCTGATATGTTAACAGGAGTTAAAAGAATTTAGAAAATACTTTCTCCCCAGACTAAGCTTGGATTTCAAGATGATTGGCCTGCTGAAAAATCTAATTTGTGTTTTGTCTTTGCATTCCTTTGTAGCAATCCTAATCTTTTCCAAGACAAATAAATGGGTATGTCTGGAAGAATGAGGGATGAGCAGGAAAAGGAAACACAAAGGAGAGAAGCACATTAACACAGTTCACAAAATATTTTCCCCGTTACGTTATTTAATGCTATGTGGTATAAAAAGATAGATCAGGGAAAAAGGAAATGGGAGGAGCCAGATAAGATAAAATAATGCAGTTTATTTCTAAACATATTGGGCTAAAGTCAACTCAGCCTTAACTGATCTATCTGTGAGACTCTCTCATTCTCCTATTGTTCTTCTCTTATGGTTTGGCCATCATATTTACACATGTGATACCATTAATTTGTCTCAACAATAAGGAAACAACCCAATTTCAAAATGGGCCAAAGACCTTGACAGTTACCTTACCAAGGAAAATATACAAATGGCAAGTATGCATATGAAAGGATGCTCCACGTCACATGCCATCAGGGAAATGCAAATTAAAACAGCAATGAGGCACCACTATATCCCTATGAGAAGGGCCAAAATCCAGAACACTGAAAACACCAAATGGTGGTAAGGATACAGAATAACAGGAACTCTCACTCGCTGCTGGTGGTAATGCAGAATGGTACACCCATGTTGGAAGATGGTTTGCCAGTTTCGTACAAAACTAAACATGCTTTTACCACAAGATCCAGCAGTCACACTCTTTGATATGTACCCAAAGGAGTTGAAAACCTACTCTTGGATGTTTATAGCATCTTTATTCATAATTGTCAAAACCTGAAAGCAATCAAGACGTCCTTCAGTAGGTGAATGGATAAATAAACTGTGGTACATCCAGACAATGGAATATTACTTGGTGCTAAAAAGAAACAAGCTATTAAGCCATGAAAAGACAAGAGGAGACTTAAATGTATATTACTAAGTGACAGAAGCCAATCTGAAAAGGCTGTATGAGTCCAACTATATGACATGCAAGGAAAGCAAAATTATGGAGATAGTAAAAAGATAGAGTGGTTTCTATGGGATGGGGAAGAAAGGGAAATAGGCAGAACACACATTTTTAGGGCAGTGAAAATACTCTGTATCATTTTATAGTATCATGGTGTATACGTGTCATTACTCATTTGCCCAAATCCATAGAATGTACAACACCAAGAATGAACCCTAATGTAAACTATGGGTTTTGGGTGATAATAATGTGCCAGAGTAACAAATGTGTCATTCTGCTGGGATGTTGATAATGGGGGAGGCTATGCACATGTGGGAGCAGGAGGCATATAGGAAATCCCTGTACCTTCTGCTCAATTTTGCTGTAAATTTAAAATTGATCTAAAAAGATAAAATAAAGTCTTTAATTTTTTTAAGACAGAAAACATTAATTTGTGACAAAAGATTATGCCACACTCTGAGTTATCAAAAAAGAATGCTCTAGGAAGAATTGTTCTCAAATTCTTCTTTAAATGAGTTACCTTTCTTTCCCAAGTGTAACAATTGTGTCAGTGTCAACATCACTGCATAGAAAATTAAGTTATAAGATTATGGATTAAGTAATTGAGGGGAGGGGTCAAGATGGCAGAGTAGTTGGTTCCTGGTGTTGCTGTCTCCCACAGAGTGACCAATTTGCAGCTTTTGTGGGGCAGCAATGGAGGACCCAAAAACTGTGCTGGAACAGACAGGAGCTGCCCGCTGCAGGAGCCCAGTTCAGGTTGCTCCCCATTTAGTAGAGAGACTTTAGAGCTTTTGGGCCAGCCACAGAAGGCAGGTGGGGACAGGGCAGGACTTCCAACGCAGGCCGTCCCATCTCTGTGAGTGACCTGAGAGGCTCCATGATCCCAAGCCCGAGTCAGATGAGCTGGTGAATGCAGGTACGGTGGGACTTCCAGCACAGGCCATCTATCTCTGTAAGCAACCTGAGAGGCACAGGCTCCCAAGCCCCGAGCCTGACAAGCCGGTGAAGGTACGGGACAGGACTTCTGGCCCAGGATGTCTATCTCCCTGAGCAACTTGAGAGGCTCTGGACTCCCATGCCCCCCAACCAGCTGGTGAAGGCAGGTGGGGCAGGACTTCCAGTCCAGGTTAGTTTCTGCTATCCAGAAGTGGCAGTCCCTTCAGGATCCAAGCCAGACATCAGGGTGAAACGAGTGAACTGTGATACTCCCCGCCATAATGACAAAACACCAAAGGAAAGAAACAAGAAATATGCAAAATCAAGAAAGTACATCACCACCAAAGGAAATTAATAACTTACTAGTGCTAGATATTATAGAACAGGAAGTCTTTGAAATGACAGACAAGGAATTTAGAGTAATTATTCTAAGGAAACTAAATGAGATACAAGAAAACTCAGTGAAGCAATACAATGAAATGAGAAAAAACATACAGGATCTGAAAGAAGAAATGTACAAAGAAATCAATGCCTTGCAAAAGAATGTAATTGAGCTTGTGGAGCTGAAGGATTCATTCAACGAAATAAAAAATATAACAGAGAGTTTAACTAGCAGACTTGAACAAGCAGAAGAGAGAATTTCTGACCTCAAAGACAGACTGAATTATCACAGGCAGGCCAGAAAAAAGAAAAAGGAATCAAAAAAATTGAAGAAAATTTAAGAGAGAGACAACTGGCAACCTTAAGTGCTCAAATATCCAAATCACAAGTATTCCAGAAGGGGAGGAAAAAGGAAATGGCATTGAAAACATACTCAATGAGATAATAGCAGAAATCTTCCCAGTTATAGGGAAAGTCACAGATCCCCGGATTCAGGAAGCCCAAAGATCACCAAACACATTCAACCCAAAGAAGTCCTCTCGAAGGCATGTGATAATCAAACTGACAAAAATCAAAGACAAAGAGAGAATCATAAAAGCTGCAAGAGAGAAGCGGCAAGTCACCTATAAGGGAGCCCCAATCAGAATAACATCAGACTTTTCATCAGAAACTCTAAAAGCCAGAAAAGGATGGGATGATATATTCAAAACACTAAAGGACAAAAATTGCCAGCTAAGAATACTTTACCCAGCAAGGCTATCCTTCCAAAATGAAGGACAAATAGCATATTTCTCAGATAAACAAAACCTGCAGGAGTTCACTACCACACGACCTGCCCTACAAGAAATTCTCAAGGAAGTATTGGGTTTGATACCACAAAAACAACCATCACTACCATGAATACACAAGAAAGAACAATACCTACCAGCAAAACAAAAATGCTAACAAAAGAGAAAAAATAGTTTATCTATCATCCCAAGAAAACAACAAATACAGAAGACAAACAGAAAATTTGAAAGAAAGGAACAAAAGATGCTTAAGACATCTAAACAAAAATCAGTACAATACAAGGAGTAAACCAACACCTTTCAATAATAACTCTGAATGTAAAGGGACTAAATTTCCCATCCAAAAGACACAGACTGACTGACTGGATTAAAAGATGGACCCAACAATAAGCTGTCTCCAAGAGACTCACTTGACCTGTGAAGACACACATAGACTAAGAGTGAAAGGATGTAAAAAGATATATCATGCAAGTAGAAATGAAAAATGAGCTGGAGTAGCTATTCTTATATCAGATAAAACAGACTTTAAAGCAAAAACCATTAAAAGAGATAAAGATGGCCAATATATAATGATAAAATGATCTATCCATCAAGAAGACATAACAATCATAAATATATACACACCTAATGTTGGAGCAGCCAGATTTACAAAGCAAACACTATTAGATCTAAAGAAAGAAATAGACACTAACACCATAATAGTGAGGGACCTGAACACCCCACTCTCATCATTGGACAGATCATATAGGCAAAAAATCAACAGAGAAACAAGAGATCTAAACAACACTCTAGACCAATTGGACTTGGCAGATATCTACAGAACACTCCATCCAACAACCTCAGAATATTCATTCTTCTCATCAGCACATGGAACAGTCTCCAGGATAGACCACATGTTAGGTCACAAAGCAAGTCTTAACAAATTCAAAAAAAAATGGAATTATTCCATGTATTTTTTCTGATCACAATGGATTAAAATAAGAAATCAATAATAAACGAAACTCTGAAAACAATACAAACTCATGGAAATACAAAATCAATACAAACAACATTCTACTTAATGACATGTGGGTCCAAGAAGAAATTAAACAGAAAATCAAAAAATTTCTTGAAACTAATAAAAATAATGACACATCATACCAAAACCTGTGGGATACTGCAAAAGCAGTTTTAAGGGGGAAATTTATTTCATTAAATGCTCACTTCAGAAGAATGGAATGGTGGAAAATAAATAACCTAACACTTCACCTTAAAGACCTAGAAAAACAAGAGCAATCCAAACCTAAAGTTAGTAGATGGAAAGAAATAATTAAGATCAGAGCAGAACTAAATGAAATAGAAACACACAAAAAAATACAAAAGATCAATGAAACAAAAAGTTGGTTCTTTGAAAAAATTAATAAAATTGGCAAACCTTTAGCAAGACTAAGAAAAGAAGAGAGAAGACCCAAATAACAAAAATTAGGAACAAAAAGGGTGATATTACAACTGAAACCTCAGAAATATAAGGAATCATTAGAGACTACTATAAACATCTATATGACAACAAATTTGAAAATATGGAGGAAATGGATAAATTTCTGGATGCATACAAGCTCCAAAACTGAGGCAAGAAGATATAGAAAATCTGAACAGACCAATAACAACAAAAGAGATTGAAGCTGGTATCAGAAGGCTCCCAACAAAGAAAAGCCCAGGACCAGATAGGTTCACTGCAGAGTTCTACCAAACATTCAAAGATGAACTGATACCAATTCTCTACAAACTGTCCCAAAAGATTGAAGCAGAGGCCATTATCCCAAACTCATTCTATGAGGCAAATATCACCCTGATACCAAAACCAGACAAAGGGGCATCAAAAATAGAAAACTACAGGCCAATATCCTTGATGAATATAGATGCAAAAATCCTCAATAAAAGACTAGCTAACAGAAGACAGCAACACATATAAAAAATTATACAGCATGATCAAGTGGGATTCATCCCAGGGAAACAAGGTTGGTTCTACATATGCAAATCAATAAATGTGATACACCACATTAATAAAAGCAAAGACAAAAACCACGTGATCATCTCTATTGACACTGAAAAAGCATTTGATAAAATTCAACATCCTTTCATGATAAAGACTCTCTACAAGTTAGGCATAAATGGAAAGTATCTCAACATAATTAAATCCATATACGATAAGCCCACTGCCAATTTCATCCTGAATGGGGAAAAGCTGAAAGCCTTTCCCTTAAAAACAGGAACTAGACAAGGATGCCCACTCTCACCACACCTATTCAACATAGTGTTGGAAGTACTAGCTAGAGCAATCAGAGAAGAGAAGGAAATAAAGTGCATCCAGACTGGAAAGGATGAGGTCACACTGTCCCTTTTTGCAGATGATATGATCCTGTATATTGAAAAGCCTAAAGCTTCTATAAAAAAACTCTTAGAGTTGATAAACAATTTCAGCAAAGTTGCAAGGTACAAAATCAACACAGAAATCAGTAGCATTTCTATACTCCACCAGTGAACATGCAGAAAAGGAAATCAAGAAAGCTAGCCCAGTTACAATAGCCACCAGAAAAACAAAATATTTAGGAATAAAGCTGCCCTAGGATGTGAAAAATCTCTATGATGAGAACTACAAACCACTGTTGAGAGAAATTAAAGAGGACACAAGAAGATAGAAAGATATCCCATGCTCTTGGATTGGAAGAATTAACATTGTGCAAGTGTCCATATTACCCAAAGTGATCTGCAAATTCAATGCAATCCCCATCAAAATTCCAATGACATTTTTCTCTGAGATGGAAAAAGCTATCCAGACAGTTATATGGAATAACAAAAGACCATGCATAGCCAAACAATCCCGAGCAAAAAAAAATAAAGCTGGTGGCATAACACTACCTGACTTTAAACTATATTACAAAGCTATAATAACCAAAACAGCATGGTACTGGCATAAAAACAGACACATGGATCAATGGAACAGAATAGAGAAATCAGAAATTAACCCATATGCCTACAGCCATCTGATCTTTGACAAAGGCAGCAAGTTTACATACTGGGGAAGAGAATGCCTTTTCAACAAATGGTGTTGGGAAAACTGGATAATCATATGTAGGAGAATGAAACTAGACCTGTATCTTTCACCATATACCAAAATCAACTCAAAATGGATTAAAGAATTAAATATACACCCTGAAACAATAAAACTCCTTAAAGCAAACATAGGGGAAACACTCCAGGAAATATCAATGGATAAAGAATTCATGAATAGGACACTAAAAGCACAGGCAATTAAAGGTAAAATAAACAAATGAGATTATATCAAACTAAAAGGCTTTTGCACAGAAGAAGAAACAATTAACAAAGTAAAAAAAACAACCAACAGAGTGGGAGTAAATATTTGCTAAATATACATCTGACAAAAGATTAATATCCAGAATATACAAGGAACTCAAACAACTTTACAACAGAAAAACAAATAACCCAATTAAAAAATGGGCAAAGGAGCTGAACAGACATTTCTCAAAGTAAGATACAAGAAAGGCCAACAGACACATGAAAAAGTGCTCAATATCACTCAATATCTGGGAAATGCAAATCAAAACCACACTGAGATACCATCCCATTCCAGTTAGGATAGCTAACATCCAAAAGACTGAGAACGATAAGTGCTGGAGAGGTTGTGGAGAAAAAGGAGCTCTCATCCACTTTTGGTGGGGCTGCAAAATGGTGCTGCCATTATGGAAAATGATATGGAGTTTCCTCAAACAATTACAGATAGATCTACCATATGACCCAGCGATTCCACTGTGGGAATATACCCAGAGGAATGGAAATCATCATGCCAAAGGGATACCTGTACTCCAATGTTTATTGCAGCTCTATATGCAATAGCCAAGAGCTGGAACCACCTGAAATGTCCATCATCTGTTGAGTGGATAAGGAAACTGTTCTACATCTACACAATGGAATACTACTCTACTATAAAAAAGAATGAAATACTACCATTCCCAGCAACATGGATGAATTTAGAGAAAATTATATTAAAAGAAACAAGTCAGGCACAGAAAGAGAAATGCCACATGTTCTCACTTATTTATGGGAGCTAAAAATTAATAAATAAATAATCACACAAACAAATAAAGTGTGGGGGGAAGAAGACAGAATAGCCACTAAAATTCCTTGAACTATTTATGCCAAGTGCACAGATACAATGTGGCGGGGGGGGAATGGGTAAAGGGGCATGAAAATCAAGTACAATGTATTTTGAGAAGTATAATAAAATAAAATAAAATAAAATTAGATAAATAAATAAATATTAAGTAAAAAAAATTATAAGATTATGGCAAAAGTTGTCTTTGGAAATTAAACTTACTATGGATGTAACAAAAATCAGATTATACTATGAGTTAGATTACTCTATAAGTCATAGATATCTACATAGTTAAATACATTCTACATAGTTAAATTTAAATTTGTGAATCAAAAATACCCAATATGGCAAAATGCTCACATCATCAGAGACATACCTTGTACAGAACCCAGTATCTAGTAAGCTCTCAATAAATGTTTGTTGAATTAAGTAAAAATAAAAAAGATTATGACACACACTACATGTCTAAACACTATCCAAACAGTATCCATTTTTTTGAAACTATACCTATTACCATCTTGACCTAAGTTTAAGGATACTAATAATTTTAGTGTAATTTATTGAAATATAACATAATACATAAAAGTGCACATATTCTAAGCATATATTTTAAGTCAATGAATTTTCACAAAATGAACATACTTATGTAAACAGCAACCAGATCAAGAAACAGAACATTAACAGCAGCCCATAAGCCTCGCCTCCTAATGTCCTCTTTCAGTCACTATATGCCCCCCAATGGGAACTTCTAGCCTGACTTTTAACACCACCTATTATTTTGACCTTTTTGTGGGCTTTATGTACACAGAGTCATATACACAATGTACTCATTATGTCTAGCTTCTTTCATTCATCATTGTGAGATTTATTCATGCTATTGCATGCAGTTGTAGTTCATTAATTCTCATTGCTATAAATTACCTCATTGTATAAATTTATTTATTTATTCATTTCACTGTAGATAGACACTTTTTTTTCCAGTTTGCTGCTATGAAAATTTTGGTACATGTTTTTTGATAAACATATGAACATATTGCTATTGTGTTTATACCTAGGAGCAGAATTGCTGGTCCACAGGGGGCATATGTTTAGCTTAAACAGATTCTTCAAAAGTTTTCCGAAGTGATTACACAAATTTACACTCTCATCAGCAGTACATGAAAGTTCCAAGTGATTCATTTCCTCACTCAAATGAGTGTCCTGTTTTACTTTAGCCATTCCAATTAGCAGAGAGTGGTATTGCAGCACTGATTTTCTTTTGCATTTGGACAAGCACTGTGTGTGTGTGTGTGTGTGTGTGTGTGTGTGTGTGTGTGTGTGTATCAAGTGTTTTGGAACATGTCAGAATGACTGTTTAGATCCCAGCTCTAGGACCATTACTTTATTATGTAAAGTCCACCAGAGCTTTATTTTTTTCATCTGTTAAATGAGATAGTGCTTGAAAGGAGCAATGCTTAGCATTAGCTAGCCACCTTAATTTGTATGAGCTATTCATATGTATACACTCATAACAGATAGAGAGAGGGAGAAAAATAGCTGATGGATGAATGGGCAGATAGATAGATAGGGCTTCTGTAACAAAATATTACACACTAGGTATCTTATAAACAGTGAAATTTATTTCTCACAGTTCTGGAGGCTAGCAAGGCCAAGATCAAGGTTCCAGCAGACTCGACGTCTGGTGAGGCCCTATTTCCTGGTTCATTGATGGTGCCTTCTTGTGGTGTCCTCACATAGTGGAAGGGGCTAGCTAGCTCTCGGGAGTCTCTTTTGTAAGAGTACTAATCCCAGTCCTGAGGGCTCTGCCCTCATGACCTAATCAAACATCTTGGTACCCTCCTCGGGGAACATAGTCATCTGAACACATTTTAGGATAGATTGCAAGGTGATGCCCAATGAACCTTGGATGAGTGAAAGCAGAGGAGAGCTTGAAGTCACGATATATTCAAATGATTCCTAAAAATATAATCTTTTGGGGGGAAAGTTGCTTTTGAGATATTATGATATTATGTGTGTGCTAATATAGGGTAATTACAAGATCCAAAGCTGTCTATAGTTCTGGTCCAACCATATAGAAATTTGTGCAGTGCATTGCAGGTTTCCAGGAGCTTTCTTGTCAATTGCTATTCTCTCTCAATCTGGTTGATGCATTTACCCAGGATTAATCATTCTGAATCTGTGATTGCTACATCCTGCTTTCGCCTGTGAACTTTTAGAAGAGGGCAGAAAGCAGGTCAGATCTCACAGCTGGGGAGGGAGAAGGCTGGGCTCACTGGCCCTCACATTGTAGAGTATCTTTCTGTCCACTAAACTCTTCAAACGTTATCTCTTCACTCTTACCCCCAACTCCCTGCCAACTCTCAATAAACAAGTGGAAAAGTTGGGTTATACTCTTCTTCTAAAATAGAAGGGCCTCAAGGGAGCCCATTTGTGCCCGAGGGCAATGATAATTCCTAGCACGTTTCCTGTATGCATCTGCTGGGTGTGGTACACACTGCATTTACCTGTTCTATTTCCCAAACACGCTTGATCTCGCTTTACTTCATCTCAGGAGTCAATGCACACGCTTAGGCACTCATAAGCAATATGTTTCTTCATCACAACTTGTCATACCTGAAAATCTTGAATGTCATGATGCAGAAAAATCTATTTCCTGGAAAATGCCTAGTCTTTCTCTATTTGTCAGGTCAGCCCACTTCCTCACTGTCTCATTGCTGGCCTCAGATCAGAAGTAAAGTTGGGGAAGGAGGGATGTCTCCAACTCTTTAACATCCATATCCTTCCATGGGTAAGAGCAGGTGCTTTGGAGCTGAGCAGGACTGCGTTAGGACCCTCACTCTGGCATTTGCTAGCTGTGGGAGCTGGGGCTACTTACCTAACTTCTCTCAGTCTCAGTTTTCTCCTCTGTAAAGTGGAGGAAATAGGTTTGTTACGAGGTTTAAATAAGATATTTAAGGTAAAGAGCTTCGCCCAGTCCTCAATAAATGTTATGTATTGTTACTGCCGTTTCATTCCCATTACCCCACCACAAACTAGCATCTGCTGGTCCCTCCCCTGTCTCTGTGCCCTTTCTGCTTCACTGGCCTGACTTCCAACTTCGCAAGCCTGCTTTCTCTAGCCACCAAGCCCTGCTCTGCTCATGCATGCAGCAGACAGGTGACGGGAATGAATGTTCCCTGGGAACAGTCCTCAATCACAGACAAATGGCAGTTGGTATAAAAATACCTCAGCTCCCTCCTCAAGAAGGGTACCTCTGAGGTCTATGTTCTGTCTACACTGGCTGTCAGAAATGCCCAGTGGAATTAATCCAAAGGAGCAGTCACTAGCTCAATAACACTCTTTATTGGCCACGCTACCTTTCTTATCTCTTCCCCACTCCCCTCCCGATATTTCACTCATCTCCCAAATCAACCACTTACACTGAATCCTTGTCCTTGGTACTATTTCTCAAGGAACCTAAAGTAAGACACAAACCATTGGCACCAGAACGGATAATGTTGGGCTCAAGTATGATTTTGGAAATCTCACAGTTACTGAGTCTGAGTAACAATTTGGCAGGTCAGCAGCAATGGGGAGGTTGTCCATTTACCAGCTGATGAAAATGGGAAACTCATGCAATTCTTAACAGTTCATCCTGTTCAGTTTAAAATGAGGATAGAATGGCTGCTGTGCTCTTCATTTTTGAGGATCAAATGAGAAAATGACCTCAAAAGTAGTTGCCACCATGTCTTACTCAGTAAGTACTTATGGGGATGGAATGAAAAGCGAACGACATGAATGAGGGAAGAAAATGTAAAAATTCCAAAGTGATACACAAATAGATCTTCTGATATACTTGCATGATAGGAAAATTTCCTAATAGCAAGTGCCCTTGCTCTGCTCCTAGTTCTTACCCTTTTCCTCCATCACCGGTTCTCTAAAAGAAAAGCAACCACCATGTTTTCTCAGCAAGGGGGAGGGCAAGGCATCAGCTACAGCACACCACATCACATCCAAACAAAAAAAGCTACATTCTGCTCGCTTTGCATTCCAAACACTCAAATGTTTGAGACCTTATAAACAAAATGCTTGCTATTTGTCTTAAGTTATTGGCTTTTATGTGGATGCTCAGTGTTATGAAACAGGTAGTAAGTATGAACTTGTTTCCCAACATTCAGGAGTAAGACGTATCGCATCTTTTCGTGGTCCACGGGAGAGTGGAGACTCTGTGGCCTACACCGATCTCTCGGGGCCAAGTTTAGCTGCAGTGACATCTTCTGGGGATGCCAAGGCTAAAGCACTTGGTGGTCTGTCCCTCAGCATCCATGAGGCCTTACCAAAGGTGCAGCTATTTCCCAGAGCACAGTGTTAAACCAGGACTCATGCCCCTCCCTTTAGGAAACTCACCACCTTCTCCTTAGCACTTTGGATCCTCCCCACTCCTTTAAACATTTCAAATGCAAATATTTGTTGTCTCTCGGGGTAAAAGGACTCCATCCATCTGACACAGCCCTGGCTACCTTCTTGTCAAGAAAAAAAGGGGGGAATACTCTTCTTTTATGAAAGATGAACCAAAAGTTAAAAACAAGAGTTGCTCATTTTTGCATTAGATAATCCATTCCTGGGTACATAGCTTGGCTTATTCCATCACAGCTCTGCTTCTTCTGTAATGGTGATGGTGAACCTGATGGAGAAAGATGCTGATGTTTGCTGAAAAAAATGAAGTCATGGGAAGCAAAATGAATTGAGAGGCAGTTTGTGTTTACCCAACTTATTTACCTAATTTACTTAGATATGGCATATCAAACGTGGCTTTTGATTGCAACAGACTCTGGTTATCTTAAGCAAATATATATATATATATATACCACCCAAAGGACATTAAGTATGCCAAATCATCAAAAGGCCAGAAGACCCAATTTAGGAAATGAACAAAAACCAAGGAAATATGAAGACTCATCAACTGGGACCATAACAAAAGTCTTGCAGCAAGAACTATCTGGTTCCATACAATGTTCCATTGATGTGACAATGACTCCTAAGCTTCCCCATATCTTAGCATCTTTCCCTCACAGCTTACATTCCCAGAGAAAGGGAATAATTCGTCAAGGTTAGGTCATTTATCTTCCTTTGGCTGCATGGAAAGGGAAACAAACTCTTCCCTGAAAAATTATCCACACAGGGAGAGATTTCCCCCAAGTGGTGATGAGAGGGTCAGTGTAAAAGGAGAGGTTAAATGATGAATAAAAGTCTGTTACTGACATTCACCAATTATTGATCTTTAATAGGTCTCTTCTTTTCATAGTCTCAGTTTCAGCTCTAAAATTTTCCATCACTTGCTGTCTCGCTTCTTCCTCTGACAAGTGGTTGTATGTCCAAGAGCTGACATGAGAGAGAGCTTATAGATGAGTGGCATCTAACCAGAGGTGAAAAGACAACAAACATTGAGTGGGATGAGCTCATTATAAGGAAAAAATGGTCTGACATTCCACTCATGTGTCTCCCTGTCTATCTGTACATTCTCAAGAGCCACAATTTATTTTATTCAATCACAAGGGAAAATGCTTAATTTCCTGCTGCCTTTCAAGTGGTTTTTTTTTTTAAATTTTTATTGAATCATAATTGATTATACATTTTGGGGGGTTAATGTTGACATATGTTGATCAAATCAATATTATTAGAATGTATATGGTTACAAATCATACTTATTCTTTATTCCCATTGTCCAATCTCTCCCTATCCCCCCTCCCTCCCTCCTCCCATCACTGATAACCCTGGATTTCTTCTCTCTCTCTGAAAGAGTAATGGTTACTCTGTTGATTTGTTGCCTAGATGATCTGTCCAATGCTTAGAGGTGTGATCAGGTCCCCCAATATTATCATAGAGCAGATGCTTCTTTTGTCACTCTGGAATGGGCTTTGTGGAGAGAGACATCCTCTTCTTTTCTTTGGTCTCTGCTGGTGACTCTCCTTGTGTCAATGCACTCCAGTGGCTGGTGGTTGTGACATCTAGCCACTTTCATGGCAGCTGTGGTTACTATGGTGGCTGTGGTGAGCCACCCACATGGAAGTGATGTTTTTGGCATGCTCCTTGGCACTGTCAGTGTGCCTAGTTGTGACGGGGGTCTGGTCCCCGGCTCTATGACTCAGGACCCCAGGCAGGTCCCAAGGTTGTGGCCATGTGCCTGGTTGTGGGTGGGGGGTCCAGTCCCCAGCTTGATGCCTCAGGACCCCAGTTAGGCACTGAGGCTCTGGTGGTGTGCCTGGTTGTGGGAGGGGGTCTGGTCCCTGCTGCATACCTCAGGCCCCCTGGTGGGCCATGAGACACTGGCGGTATGCCTGGATGTGGACAGGGGGTCTGGTCCCTGGCTCCATGCCTCAAGACCTCAAATGGATTTCTTGAAGCTACTTGTGCTCTTGGGTCTCTTTCAGACCCAAACCATTAGTTTCTCTGGACATAAGTAATCTTTCTGAACTTTTCTCCAAATCTTCCTCTTCATGGCCTTATGCATTTGAATTATCCATCTAACCAAATCTAGAAAGCTCATAATTTATTTATTAAACTACAATTTAATCATTCCTAGTTGTCCGTGTTCCTTCTCCTTTAAGAGCTAAATTTGTTTAAAATCAATCATTTCAACTATTTTAGGCTTTTATTCTCTTAAGCATGTCTTTTTGTTTTGCTTTATTTTTAATTCCTGTTTTATTCTGGATAGAAATTGTCTTACCACTCCTCTTCCCAACCACCACCAATGACTAAATGTCAGTTGTGATAGTTTCTGTCCATTTCCTTAGCAGGGGCTTCAGATAACTCTGTATTCATTTCTCTTCTGCACAGCCCTCTCCACCTCCCCTGTAATTTCAACTTAGAAAACAGAACAAGTGCTCAGTAATAATTTTGTGCTCTCTCTCAGATTTTACACAGCTCTCCTTGCATTCTCCAGCATGTTATGCACATACTATTTTTGTTAAGTCCTACATTCTTTTTTCAGAAGACTGCGGTTCTTTGAGCTTTAATTATGGTGTCTTAAAAGATTCTTCAGCTGCTTTCATGCTCATGAATTTTATACTTCCTCTATTGCACCTTATGCACCAGATTTCTTAATTCCCCAAAATTTACTTTCTTGAAATCTGATAGCTTTGTATAGCTGCATTGTTCAAACCTACATCTTATTATTCTCAATGAGAGTCATCTGTGGACCTGGAAACCCTTTTGTCTGCCTGTCTGCTATCTTTGAATAATGATTTTTTAGTTTCCCTTCCACCCCACTGCAAAAAAATTATGTGTATTATTATCTTTTCCCACCAATTCAGAATCTCTGAAGGTAAATAAAATTTCAACATATCATTAAATCAAAATATTTTTATTTATAATCAAAATGCTATAGTAATTCACATCCTTCAGTTAATCCCTCAATAGAATAAACACCTTTGTTAGAAGGGTCAGGCCAGAATTACCTAGTACAGTGCCAAATAGTGCTCTCAGTGATCAGTAACCAATTTCTTAATGAGCCAAATCAAAGCCTAAAAAGATGAAAATACTGTCTGAATCAATTGAAAGAATTAGGAAGAAAGCTAGGATTCCAGACAAGTTAGAAATATGCATATTGAATGTACAAGCATCTACCTTTTGAAAACAGCAAGTTACAGATAAGTACAGAATTTGAACACAGAAGAATGAAGGTTAAAACCACTTCCTGGAACAAACATAATTCTTGGAATTCTTCTGGCTCAAATGTAGGATTATTATCGTAAAAGTTGTCACGTGTGCAACCCTGTACCAACTTCAAAGTATCAACAAAGACAAACACTTTTGGACATAAGAAGGAAGAGCGTGATGGAGGCAAAGCAATAGGTTATTACCTATGAACTCTGGTTGGTTTGAGTAGAAAGAGAGCTAGTAATTGAAAAAAAGGGTTTAGCCAAAAGGATTTGAGTCGATTTGATTAAAAGTTTTTGTAAACGTCTCACATAAGCATCCCTGAGTATTAGCATTTCTGAGGTTTATCCGTCACTAGTCATTTTCCAATTAACTGTTAACATCCTAGTGCCCCTTCATCCCAGTTCAATGGCTTCAGTCACTGATAATTTTGTTTCTTTCAGAACAGATATTTAAAGCTGAAGCCTTAGGACTGTGATTACTATCATTTTGTGGGTTTGACTTCACAATCCTAATACTTCAGAGATCTGTATTTCTTCTGGGTCATCATTTTGGCATCAGGTAAATTTGGGTGAAACTCTGTAGACCTACTGGGTTTTTCTCAAAACCTATCATTCATTCTCATAGCAGCTCAGTTAATGTCTCTCTTTAATAAAGTTACAAGCAATCCATGTGAATAATTCTTAACTGCTACATTTGCATCCATATGTTTAAGCTGTTACACACACTATTTAGCAATGAAAGTGGAAAAACCACAAAAGATACAACATGGATGACTCTTAAGAAATAATGCTCAGGGCTGGCCATTTAGCTCCGTTGGTTAGAGGGTGGTTAGAGAACACAAAGTTCCGATGTTCAATCCCTGTAGGGCCAGCCACCACAAATAATAATAATAATAATGTTCAATCAGACAAACACAAAATAAGGAATATTCTATTTAAAAGGACAGGGGATATATTCGTTATGAAAGTCAATATCCTACTAAAAAAAGAAGAAGAAAGGATGAGGAAATATTCCAGAGTGAAGTAAGCTAAGGAGACATAATAACTAAATGCAACAACTGACCCTAGACTGGGTCCTATACTGGAGGTGAACCCTTCACAGGAAGGGAAAAGCCCTATAAAGAGTTATTAGATCAATTAATGAAACTGGGTTATAGACAGTAGATTGTATTGTATCAATGTAAATATATGAAGCTGATAACTGCACTGTGGTTATATGAGAGAATACCCCTATTCTTAGGAAGTACTAAAGTTTTATGGATAAAGTGCCATGATATATGTAACTTATTCTCAAATGGTTCAGAAAAAGTATGTATATATGGCAGAGAGAAAACACACAAATGATAAAGCAAGTTATGCAAAATGTTAACAATTGGTAAATCTGGGTAAAAGGTAAATACATGTCTTTCTAAATTTTTATTTTGGTAATCTCTTTATTTTGATTTATTTCCAAATTAATAGTTTTGTTAAAGGATATACGGTTGATCAAAATAAACCAGACTAAATAGAATACATTCTGTGTGATTCCATTTGTATAAAGTTCAAAACCAGGCAAAATTAAACTATATCATTAAGAATCCATGATTAGAGAGTAAAACTGTGAAGAAAAGCAAGCAAATGAATGCTGTAATAGGCATGTGGGTAGCAGAATCCCATAATGGAATATCACTATAAGGTAGTGGTTGTCTATGGCAAGCGGGGAGGAGATTACATAAGGAATAGGCATGCAGGCAGATTTCAAGTACTACTGACATTCTATTTTGCATCCTGGGTAAAGATTACAGGAATATTTGTCTTATAATTATTAAGCAAAACATATACATCTTATCAGCTTTTCTGTGTGTGTGTGTTTTTAAAGAAAGTATGGAAGGGGAAAAATGGAGGGAGGGAAAGAAAGAGAGAGAGGGAAGAAGGAAAGGAGGGAAAGGGAAAGAAGGAGGTAAAATACCAAGGCGCAATTTACAACCTGCCTTTACACTCTTAATGATGAGTGCTTTGCTGTACTCTAGCTCTTCTTGTCAAGACTAGGAAGAAAACTGCCCCTGAATCTTATTTTATAGCAGAAGACCACTACTGCTCCCAGCTCTCTGACTTTGTGCAAGCCAGAGCTTTGGAGCTGTCATGTATCAGTTATCACAGGAAGTGGTCCAGTTAGCCACAGAAACAGGTAACTGACAGGAGCAAGACCTGAAAGGGCCAACTACAGACCTAGAGAAAGTCCAGGGCAAGAGGTAGACAATGGTATCCAAAGAATAAGACAAGAAAGCCACAATAACCCAAGTCAGCACTCCTACATCTTAACTCTTTAGATCCTCTTTCCCTGTGGCATATGGCTTGAAGAAGTTTTCTATGGCTGCATCAAGCTGTCAACACACCCAGGAGGTTGCGTGGTCACCTCCCCAACTGCACACCTCTTTCCTGCACCTGCAGGCTCTGACCCTCGATGTCTCTCAGTACTTTGAGTGGGGTGTCCTCTTGCCTCCCTCCGTTTCACACGTGGTCTCCTCCCCATCTCTGTCTGCTGAACCACTGCACCTCCTTCAGGTCCCAGCTGAAAGTTTGCTTTTTGGAGAAACCTCTCCTAATTCCCCAATCTAAATCAAGAATGCTTGCAATACTCATGGTATTTCATCCTTTTCCTTTACAGCATTTATCGTAGCTTATAACTACATGCTTACTTGTGGGCTATTTACTTTCCCACCAAGCTGTGGTTCCCAAGTGCAGTATAATACCTATTTTATGACAGCTGTTTTCCCAGTTCCTACCACATCTCTGGGACATAGCACTTACAC
This sequence comes from Cynocephalus volans, assembly GCF_027409185.1. Classification (NCBI taxonomy): domain Eukaryota; kingdom Metazoa; phylum Chordata; class Mammalia; order Dermoptera; family Cynocephalidae; genus Cynocephalus; species Cynocephalus volans. The sequence continues at coordinate 285,519,839 of NC_084460.1, forward strand.
GTATTTGTTAAACTTTTAATGAATGAATGAATAACTCATTTGTCAATCAGCCTCTCCATCAATTTCTATTCTCTCTCTCAAGAGGTAGCAAAATGACCAAATAATTGGTTAAATGATTTTGTTACAAATCCCTGCAGTAACCAGAGTGGATTCTCAGTAGCACTGGCAGATTCAAGTGAGATTGTGTTTACAAAAGCACTTTATATATAAAAATGTCAATTATTCTTTTCTGATTGTTTTAAGTTCCATATAGGAGATAGGCTCATTTTTCCATCACTTAGTAATGCCTACCATGGAATCAAACACATACTTGGTAAACAGTTAACATAGTTTCTTAAAGCAGTGTTCTTTTTAAAGAATATTTTATTACATATGTGAACATAAAAGGAATTATATAGAGAAAGCAAGGTAGGTAGGGAAAATAAACAAGACATAGTTCTCTAACTGTTTCCTCTTAAAAATCACCAAAGAACACACATATCCAGCTTTCAAATGCTATTAGTAGAAGAAATAGCAAGGATAGTAAAAAGGCAACAGGTCTAGAGTCAGGAGACCTGGGCTTTCCTGTTGACTACGTTAACTTTCACCTAGCCTCCCAAGCCTTGATTTCTTTACTATAAATTGAGGCCATTGAAGTTGATTTCTTGGGTCCACTATTTAGCTGTTAGAAAATTCTTATTGTGAGAGCAATAACTTCCATAAATATTGTTAAAAAAAGAAGGTTAAAATAGTCTAAGGATTAGCTGTACTTTAAAAAATAACAAAGGCAAGAATCATTTATCCAGTGTTTGAGTGGGAAATCTACCTTTGTTCATGGGAAGTTTGGGCTCAATGCTCTTCAAAATAAAAGAAGAATCCTATGGAAAGATTTCTTGTGATTTTGCAGATTTGAATATATAGGACTTGTCTCTGGGGCAACCTGACAGAGAATATTAACTTATAATTCAGGCATTAGTCCCATCACATTGATATATACAACATAAAGGGATTCAACTATAAGGTAACAGCTGATAGAAGAAACTATTGTTTCTGAAAACTGCTGTCTGACCAGCTCTGCAAACAGAACTAATTGAAGAAAGAGATTCAAACAAATCAAGTGAAAACTTATATTTTAATTTGTGCAAATGCGTATAGAAACCATGAAATTAATTTGTTCTGCACTGGGTGGAGCCCAAATCCTTAAAGTTTTAAGTAATATATGTCCAAAATTTCTTTAAATTCTACAAACACAACAAACAGTTGGATGACAAGTGTTCTGCTTACTGACTAGTTTTTGGAAATATTTCCTGCTTTCAGTTTAAAGTAATAATTATGGACTTTTCTTAAGATGCAATCTTTTCTACAAGGAAGGGTGACATGTTTGTTCTTGTCCTAAAAATACCCTCATGTGTAGTCAAGCCAAACAGCAGAGTGGTCCATTCTAATTGGACTGCTCTCTTCAGTTTTCTTGAAACACACTGACTAGGGCTCCAACACATATTGCATTAAAATAGTTCTCTTGAACACCGCTTAATAAAATTTTGAGAAGCAAATGGACGCCTGAATAAGGAGAATGTGGTATATACATGCAATGGAATACTACTCTGCCACTCACAGCAACATGGATGAGCTTGGAGAAAATTACATTAAGTGAAATAAGCTAGACACAGAAAGAGAAATACTGCATGTCCTCACTCACAAGTGGGAGCTAAGAAACAAAGAAAGACCATAATAAAATGCTGAACTTTGAGAAGGAGAGAACAGACCTATAGTTACTAGAAGTGGGACAGGCGAAGGGGGGACACAAAGTAATTGGGTAAGCGACACAAAAATAATTATGGTTTGTAATGATGATTGTGCTAATAATATTGATTAGATCATCGTGTAATGTACACAGATATTGATAGTCACCTCTGTACCCTATAAATATGTATAAATAAAAATAATAAATGAAAGTAAAGTTTACATCATATCCCCATTCAAAAAAAAAAAAATCTTGAAAAGCAGTTTGGAAAAGCACCCCAAGCATCCCATGAAGGTTTCTGTCTTACACTTGTGTATTTCCAACATGGAGCACTCTGAGGAGGTTAACAAGCTAACGAGATGTGACTCAGAACCTGAAATAAGAAAGAAAAAAAAAAGTCATTTTGCAAAGAAATGATGTGTCTACAAGTCTGTGCTACACAGATCCACAGGGTTTGAATTCTTCCCCCTGTCAACCTAAATTACAAGTAGAGGCTCTCTAAAAGAAAATGATGCTTGTTCAGGAATAGACATTGCAATGGGAATACTCATGCCATAGAAAACTATGTGCATATTCAGGGAGGTAAAGGTTTTTAAAAGGAAAATAAAGAGTATTACCTAATAGTTTGGGGATCACTATCCTTGGTAGAAAGGATCAATAACAAGGGTGGCACCAGTCCAAGACTAGACAAACACTTGCTGAGCAGAGGTCCTCACAGCTATATTTTTTGTGTGTAAGGTTGTGATGGCTTTTGTGCAAGGTTGTGGTTTTTGCAAAGACTTTCATGATAGTTCTTAATATCAGGCATTTATGCATGAGAACCTTCCCTTCATGGCTTTCCCCAAATCTGTTTGTCAGGTGTTTTGCTATTGTTGTTGTTTTCTTAAACACAATTGACTCCATTTTGATTCTAAAAACTGTCACACACTTATACAGTCACCCCACCACAGCTGTTCCAAACCTCAGAACACAGAAGCCAAATCCCACCACAGCCTCAAAGCCACCGTCTTAAAGGAACTGAGCCCCCAAATGTTTGCAGATATACAGCCTTGGTCCTTGTTGTCCATCTGCAAGCCTAATTCTTTTAATAGACATCCCTTTAATACCTATTATTTGTAAAGCGTTGGGCTAGACCTGAGGCTTGAAGAATAGCCACCTATGTGTGTAGATAGTTCCTTGCCCACTCCTAGTTCACAAACCTAGTTTTAAACCTATTTTTAGAAGTGAAAGATACCTTATCTGATGTGAATCTTTTGAAAGATGTTAGCAAAATTCAACATGAAAGATCAGAAATGTGAATTAAAAAGATTACACTTGAAGAATAAAAATTATATGCATACTAAAAGACATGAAATGCAGTAGCCCCTAATTAAAGCACATCTACGGATTTCAAAGATTCAGGCGTACTACAAATCAACCATGTCCACCTAAGAACACTATCTCTATATAGTGATTACCTCCAGCTACCAGACCCATCAACCATTTCCCCATTCCAATAATTTAAAGGGAGCTCTGAATGCAGCATAGTCCTTTAAGGAAGGAATGCACCTAATGGCCAAGTACTGAGGTTGCCGCCTGAAATGGCAGTTTCGGCTCCACACCTAACATTCTGCATTAGTACGTGAGCTTGCTTAATCTCTCGTCTCGGTTTTCTAATGGATATGATAACTGTAAAATAACCACCCACTTTATTCTCTCGAGGACACTGTAAAGACAGTTGTAAACTCTCTTAGCAAGACTTATTATACTAACTGAAGCATCTTGTTATTTCAGTCGTATTTTTTTTCATGTAAACACATGGCCATTTATCAGCTAATACTAATAATAGCTTAATGATAATATTAAGCCTCTAATACATTAAACAATAAACTAGATGCTTTTAAAGTACCTATTATCTGATTTAATTCTCACAAACGCTGTAATTAACATAGGTATCATTAGTACCCACTTTTTACATATGACAAACGTGAGACTCAAAAATATCAAGTACTTTTCCCAAACCAAACAACAAATCAGGGTGTAGACTAAATTTAAACTCAGGTCTGTGAGACTCAAAGAGTTATTTCCACTATTTAAGCATTGTTAAGAGATTCCAGTAAAATTATAATTTATAATACAATTCCATGAGAGTTCTAAGAGATAGAATTACTGGATTATTTGTCTCGTTTAACTACCTAAAATTGATAATTGAAAATGATAAAGTCAGTAGTATATTTGATATGTGCAGCTAAATTCATATAATCAGTATTTACCAAGCGCAATTTTTTTTAAAAAGCTGACTAAGCTTATCAAAGAAGTCAAGTTATTCAGGCAAATTAGACAATTCTATTAAGAAAGTCAGTTAAATTGTGCTTTTTGTTTTGAATTTTGCAAGTCAAAAACACAAGTTTAATTTTTCATTTCATCTCTGTATGGATAAAGATATAGAATACACTCCCAATCAGGGGTCAGATCTTTCATATTCTCAAAGGTAGTAATGTCATGGGGTGGTGTGGAGGAGGGGAAAGGTCTAAAGACTATTTTCAACATTTCAAGGACTAACATACCAAATATGTCTCCCAGATAAGGTAGAACAGGCTACCTAAATAATCACATTCCTAAGCTTTTGACCAGAATTACTTCAACTTGATGCAGTACTACCAATGATCTCATCCTGATCAGAAACAGTGATTTGGAATTGCATGTGTCTCGGTTAATAAAAATGTTTTTAAAAACATAATGATTACTTAGTGTCTTAAAGGTATACGTGCCAGGATGCTTACGCTTATTGCAATATTGCTGTTGTACAAAAAGAGAGAGAAAAGAAACCAAGTGCTTATCAATAAAAGAGTAACTAAATAAACTACAGACTATTCATACAAAAGAATATTATGCAGTCATAAAAAGAACAGGATAGATGCACTTCAAGATTTAGAACAAAATAAGCAGGTCACGGGACAACATGCATTACATGGATGCTTTGTGCCTGTATCCCCTACCTGGGTTACGAAGATGTGAATACATGTATGTGGTAGAGACATGCATTTTCTCTATGTGCCTTCTAAGTACACGAATAGAAAAAGAAATGGAGAGAGGTAACCTGAACTGATCACAGCAGTTACTGCCAGGAAGGGGAAAAGGATGAAGACAAGTAAACAGGGTTCTTTTACTTTTTACTCTAAATTCTTGTATGCTTTGAATTTGGACAATGAGCATTAATTGTTTTGCAATTGTTGTAGTTCCTTAATAAATGCAAGGGAGGTTTTTTACTTTCCAAACTTTTCCAGACATGGACTTAACATGGAATCCAAAAAGAAAAGGGATCTTTGGTGGTGACCTGGGGGACATACTGGTATGGACATAACCTTCCAGTGCACATACATAACACACATCTCCTCTCTACCTGGGAGTGATCCGCTCTGGAAGCATTTATAAAGACAACTCTGTTTCTCATTGCCAGAAATCTGCACCATGCAATGGCTCCTTTTTTGCAACCTTGAAAGTACTGCAAGCTGGTAGCTAAGCAGCGTAAACAACTTGGAGGACCAACATGAAGACCCTTCAGAACGCTGGCACCTTCCTGAGACTTGGAAGTCGTCCTGCTCCTAATTGGAAACAGGCGTGTCTGAAAGGGAAGCTGCTGTGTAAGTCTACTCTGTGAGGAATGGAACCAGCTCTGCCTTTCCCGCTAAAGGAAACATGGACCGGGGAGCCCTGCTCTATCAGCTGCGGCACCGAGCAACACGCCGTCTGCCCAGCTCCACTCTCTGGCACAACCGCGCAGCCCATCACGTGCACTGAGGAGCCCGTAAATCATGATTTGGTGTGTTCCAGGAGTACCCCCAAAAGCTCTGCTAAATTGACAGTGTCCCTCTAAAAGATGAGACCTGGTCTGCATAAGGCCTTGTAAAGATGCACGGCTTGTGATGTTCCAGCGTGACTATTTCAGAGTGAGTGCAGAGTAGGTCTCCACTTCACGCTGACTTTGGCGAGAGAAGAAGGGGGGTTAGGGGGCTTCTTCTCTTCCCTGTTTCACATTCAATCCAAGGCTTTTATTCCAAAGTAGCTTAGCCTCATTGGAATGGCCTAACCATCCACGTGTTTTCGTGCTCTTTCAGCCAAAGCTTTGCCAGGAACTCAACAAGTGTGGTCTACACCAATGTCAGTGTATTCAGTTGGAGAGGGCAGACCCCATCATATACAAAGCGTGGGGAGAGATGAACTGAGTGAAGAGGAAAACAGTATAACAAGGAGAACTCAAAGCAAAACCTCTGGACACCCTCCCTGCCTGTGCTGAGTGTGCTATGGGATAGGACACGCCTGGTGCCTCTCCTCCCCGCCCGCTGGGGTCAGGCAGGGCCGCTGAGACCAGGAGAGGCAGGTGTTGGGGGAGAAGGGAAGTGTGCGCATGGCAAGGCAGCCAAACACGAGAGACCCCCACAAGCCCAGGCGGGGAGAGAGCAGTCAGGAGGGGCTCCTCCCAGTGACAGGAAGAAAGCTGAGAAGCAAAATGTGCAAGAAAAAATAATAATAATAAAGGGAGCTGAGCATCTGAAAGGCACAAAAGGACACACCCGTTTCGTATTTGTTCTCCAAGAGTGAGGCCTTTTCAGCATCTTAAACTTCAGATAAAGGAGCCTTTTTAAAAGCTTTGAACAAGAAAGGAAGGCCCACTTTTAGCAGCCTCTGCTTGTCCTTTGGAAAGCACTTGGTCGAGATCATAGACAACAGCTTGTCTGTCCAGTGACAGCAGGTGGTTTTGCAGGTGGAGGACGGGATTGGTGGGGCCCTCGGTGGCCTGCCAGGTGCTCCAAGGAAGTGACGTCCACGGTGGCTCTTCCCTCCCAGGCCCTGACATCCCAGGCTCCGGGCTTCAGTCTCAGGTCATCCCCACCCAATGTGGTCTCCAGCAGCTCGTGCTCCCCAGGAAGATCCATCCCTGTTTCCTGTTGCCTGTAACCTCCCTGAAGTTCAGACTTGATCACCCTCCCCACAGAACCCAAAGCCAGCCCCCACCCACACGCAGGAGCCCACTCTTGCTCACCCAGGAGCTGCTCATGACCACTGCTCCGCAGCTGCCTTCCAGTGCACAACTCCAGCTCAGTCTGAAAACTCATGCAACACATCAAGTGACCTGAAAAAAAACACGTATGATTTTGGGTCAGAAGACAGGGGTTTAGTTCTACCACCAACAGATTGTTTATTATCTAACACTCGTGCTTGGAAGGTAAGTTTGACATCAACAGGGAATTCATCTTGGACACCCGCACACCCTCGATGCCTAGAGACGTGCTACCCAAAACCATAACCAACACGCAGCTGTCTCGAGCATTTGAATAGTGGCTCCCTCTGAACGGGGGCGGGGTGCTGTAATCTTTGAAACTGGGTTTCAAAGACTTTGTAGAAAGAAAAGAATGTAATGTATCTTATTGATCATTTTTATATTAACCACTTGTGGAAATCATAATATTTTCAATATACCAGGTTAAATAAAATATTGTTTAAATTAATTTTGCCTGTTTCTCTTTACTTTCTTAAAACATGGCTACTAGAAAATTTTAAATTATCTATGTGGCTTGCATTCCATTTCCTTTTTTAATTTTTTAGTTTTTTTATGTATTATAAGCATATTATTACTACAAATGCATTACATTTCTATTGAACAGTGTTGGCCTAGACTTTTGCCTGGCACACCATAGGTGCATAAGACTTAATAAATAAATACTTACACTCAGACTTAAATACTGTGGCTCCTTTGGGCCCCACATTTAAACTTGCTAAATCTCTTTTTATTTTTACTCTTTGACACGAGAATAAAAATATCTATCACACAGGACTTGTTGTAAAGACTAAATGAGATAATGCTGCCCAAAAGTTAAAATATTATGCAAAGATATGTTATTTTTATTTAAAGTTTGTTACATGCTTGAAGAATGAGAAATGCAGTGTAATTGAATAATCCCCTAATTATTAAGACAGTCCTATTATCAGAACATGTTAAACAGTGAGACTAACTACTGTGAAAAGAGATGGGATTAATGCTCTGAAACCACATTCAGTATCAGTCTTACACACCCAGAAAGCAGACTTCAGCAGAAAATAAAGGGTTTGGCAAAACTGTGATGGAAAAATAGATTTCTTTGACAGCGTGGTGAAAATGTAGATTCCTAATTGTTTTGCATACTAATTTAGGCTTTGGTAGGGTGATTTCTCTTTGGAGTAATTAACCATTCGGTTTACTAAAGTATATTTAATATGTCAAGGAGAAAATGGCTTCAAATGAAAAAATAAGGAAGGATAATGAATGAAAAATTGTCTAATTAACTGTAGAAGACACAAACAACTTAGGAAAATCACATCCATTTTGACCCGTGCATCCCTGAACGTCCACAAGCTGTAACCGTATCCTCAACCCTCACTAATGCAATTGAAATACACAACTTAGAGGGGAAAGCAGAACCACAAAAAATCCTAGGTTTTCTTCTTTATCACAGACCAAGTTATTCCAATACAAGTGCTTAAGGTGAATAAAAATTTACTAAATTTGTAATCCAGTGAGCATCATATAAAGTTAAGGGAAAGTGGCTGTTGATTTTGTTTCATGCTCCAAATTTAATCAAATGAAACCCGTTCCCAAACACCATCACATCCAGACTTTAAAATGTGCCTTTTCTGGAAAAAAATATATATATATGCCTTTTAACAGGAAGTCTGGGTTTTGTTGTAGAGTTAGAAATCTTTGTTCTTTTTCCCCTCTTGGTCACTGCATGTTTATAACATGCTAAGGCAGTGGTTCTTCACTGGGGTGATTTTGCTCCCCAGGGGACATTTGACAATGGCTAGAGCATTTTTGGTTGTCACATGAAGGGAGGGTGTTACTGAAATCTAGTTGGTAGAGGCTAGGGATGCTTCTAAACATCCTACAATGCACAGGACAGCCCCCAGTAAGAGAGAATTATTCAGTCCAAAAGATCAATAGTGCCACTATTGAGAAACCCTTTACTAAAAGAACAGGTGCCTACAATATATTTGAGGAGTTTTTTGTTTTAAGTGCTTTGTGCTGCACATAGCAGAAAATTGAAGGAAGTTGGGCATATCCTTGGTGGCCTAAGGCATCCATAAATACATTAGTACAAGGAAGCATAAACCTTTCCTTGCAATGAATAAGATGACTCATTATAGAAACACTTAGGGATAAACCATTAAATTAGTCTATAAGAATTGATCAAGGAAAAGAGCAATACTGGAAAAGTGCTTAACATAACTGAGGCAAAGTTTAGAAGGATGAGACATTTTCCTTGTATCAATTCATTGAGCACTGAGCACTCGTACCTAAAAGGGCCGTACTAGCAACTCTGGAGGAGATTAAGGTAGAAATCCCACTGTTGCTACCAGCAAGCTCACTACAGACTCAAGTCAAGATAGCCCTTTAAGAAATATCTGTGGAATTAAATCTGGGAGGTATTACACCATAGAAAATAAAAATCCTGACTTTGGAATCATCAAAAGACAAACCAAGATTTGAATTAAGACCTGCCCTGGGAGAGCCTCTTAATCCTCTGGGCCTCAGATTTCTCACCTACAAAATGGGGATGAAAACACCCACTCCGTGGGTAGCTGTGAAGATTATGTGTAATTATGTATGTAAATTGTCTAGCATGATGCCTGCACCATGGCAGTTACTCAATAAATGCTAGTTGCTTTGCTTCTTAATTCCCTAATAGTGTTTTCTTCTTAACTACCCCTAAGTGGTCATGGTTAGGTGAGACGAAAAGGAAGATTTCTTGGAGGTGTTATGAAAACAGCAATTTTTTTAAAGAAAAAGCTAACTCAAAGCAAGCAAATAAATAAACCCTTAAATGAAAAAAACTATTATAAAAAAAAAGAAGTGGCAGGAAAATCTGGAAACCTGGTTACAACAAATGTGAGAACATTGAGAAGACTGTTAGTGATGGAATATTCCTAGTTAAAAAGAACACTACGAAGAACACAATATAATTTATGCTGTCTTGACAAAATAAGGCATTATGTGCAATTTGAGAAAGAACATGATATCTTTAGTTAAGCAGAAATCAAGAGCTGGCTGCAGATGTCCTCAAATCAAAATTTATTTGTGAAAATCTTGTAGGATCTAAATTACAGGTTCCTGGTAGTCAAAGGGCTCGACTCATAGACTTAGATTTAAAAAGCTAGCAAATATATATATATTTTTGTATTGGGCATATTTTAAAACTGCCCACAGAAATCCTTATTCACTTTGGTGCTGTCATCAACAATAGATTTCTGTGGTTCTCAACATTTTTCAAGTATTTTCACATCCTTATTTTAAGTTTTCATTTATCACTGTCCTATAAGTATGACAGATATTGATATTCTCATTTTGTTAGTGAGTATATGGAGACTGTGAGATTAAGTAATTTGGGGGACTTCACCACAAATTGCTGGCAAAATTGGCTCTAGAACCTTGATTCTCTCTTCAGCTTTCTTTTCATATAATAACTCTTTCTTATCACATACATAATCCACTTTAACAATCATTTTTGAGCATCGAATCAACAGAGATAAGTAATTCACAGTCTCTCAAGTACCTACAACCCAGTATGAACACAGTTATAACATGGAAGTGACATATGACATAAGAAAAGTGCAGAACAGTATGCTCTATGAATTGAAAGAACAGAGAAATCATATCAGGTAGGCAGGAAAGAAGGAGGTAGCATTCCACTGATATATGAGTGACATTTTGACAAAAGATGCAGAGGAGGGGATTTGCAGGAGAGAAAAAGAGAACAGAATATTGGAAGGCATTTTCAGGGATCAGAGAGGGAAAATCTGGCTGGAACATAGGGTACCACACATCTAGGAGAAGTGAGAGGTTAACTTGGAAAGTTAGATTGATGCCATATTGTAGAAGCATTTGAATGCCTGCCTGGTTGAGGAGTTTATATTGAATCGTGTAAACTCTGGAAACTTCATAAAGTGGGAGAGATCAGTTAGAATCTCTCCAGCACTCTGCACAGTGGGACAGCCCTGCCGCTCTCTCTCATTAAATTCTGGGTATAGCTCTTTATCTCTTGGTCACTCATGTCAGTCTATAAACTCTTCAAGAATAAAAATTTTATCTTAATGATCTTTAAATTTTAGTGACAAGATTACTCTGCAAGTCATACACTGAGCACTCCATAAAGGTTTTCAGAATAAACAAGTAAAGAAGAGTGAAGTAATGAATGCATAGCTGATCATGGAAAGGAAGGGTATAAATGTAGGACATAATGTGGAAGCAAACCTACAGTGCTTGGTCCAGACTGACTGGATGGGAAAGGGTGGAGAGAAAAGGGTAGACATGACTTTGAGGCTTTGCTTTGGGTAACCGGGCGAATGGTGAGTATCAAAAGCAGGGAAGTGAGGAGATAGAACTGATTCGGGTAGAAGGTGACAAGGATAGACAGAACATCAACAGAGAGCTCCATGGCTAGTCGAGAAGCCTCAGCTACTTTTCTATATTTTGGTGCAAATGTAACCTGGATTAGTATGTTTCTGCTTCAGCAGAAATGCTACAGAGCATATTGTATATTCTAGCAGTGAAGGAAAAGTGTGGTTGTCTAAAAATTTTACTTTGATAAATGTGGAGGTTTTATAGATCACGGTAATTAATTACTTATGGCAATAGTGGAGATTTGAGAAGAACACTAGATATCAGGTTACTGACTCAGGGAATCAGCATAATTCATCTTTGTACCATCCTGACACTTGAAGAGTACAGAGACTAGCAGAGGCAACCAGTTGCACAAATAGCACTCCTCAAGGCAACAAGTTCTGTGAAAGAGGCTTAACCCCTGCACAGTGAGCACAGCACCTCCAACACCCTTAAGAGACACTTTTCAGTGCTTGAATGAATGAGTGAATGAATTGGTATAAGTGAAGGAATAAATTTTGGCTTAGCAAAGCCTACAAAATGCAAAATTCTTTGTTTTGTACATTTGCATTTGATATAATCCATATTAACCCTATCTCTTAAAATATTTCTAGGAAATTGAAGTGGATATATGGGAAGTTTTAATTCATTTCCAGTTATTTTGAGGTATTTCACTTTAATATGGCAGACTTGGGCAACTTTCTTCCCCTGTCAAAGAACTGAGTAGGAGGTAAGGATGGCAAAGACTGGGTAAAGAAGTGGATGGGTCATTTCTTATGCAAGATTGCTGTACAGAGAGCAAATAAGCCTCACAACAATCACACACACACACACACACACACACACACACACACACACACACACACACACACACACGCCAAATGGTTCAAGTCCAAGATTGCAAAGCAGAAAGCCAAAGGCTGAAACCAATGCAAGAAGCCATGGCAGCCCTTAGTGAAGAGTCATAAAGCAGATAGAAGGAGAGCTAGGCTGGAGAAATTCCCAATCCACTGACTAGACACCTATCACAAGTGCTCGTGAGATTCCAAGCCACTTAGGTGGGCCCACCAAGTACATGCAAAGGAACCAAAAGAGAACAGATAGAATTATCCTGGTACAAAGTTAAGATTAGTAGAGGACATTTCTTATAGGCAGATGTGTAGAGCATCTGCCTGTAAACTTATTATCTTTGGAAAATACCACTTGTAACTTTACACAAAATTTTATATCCTTAATTTGTCTTCTTTCATATAGAAATAGACTTACAGATTTTTGAACTTTTGAAAATACGATACACTCAAACATGCTTCAGTGATGATGTGTTGACTAAAAAAAGGTTCTAGTAAGAATTAAATAGTATAAAAGGCAATTTAGCATTAACATTTCTGGCATGGTGGAAATACTAATGTTATTCAATGAGATGCATATAAATGGTGCTTCTGTAATTAAGGATTCCAAATAACAGAATATACAGCTGTGATTTCTATTGTATATATGACCAGTTTCTCAACTCAATTTTCCTTGAATTTTATACCATTAGACACGGGTGCAGGCTCTACAACATTCTTGCCTGATGGGTAATCTTACCATGGTTGAGAAGTTGGCACTTCAACTACCTGGCAGATATACAGCCTCGGTAGAAACTGTGAAGCAACCAAACTGGAAGGCATATGTACTGTTCAGCGGTAAGATGGTATTTTCACATTATAAGGAATCCATGTTATGTTATTTGGGCTTTATGAAAACAGATATTGCAAAAGTTTAGAGACAAAGGGAAGAGACAAAGATAAATTATGAAGGAATATAAGAAAATGGAGAATGGGGACTTAGAAAAAGTACTTAAGAGAGCCATTGTTAGGGATGTTGGGTTTTAGACGGCAAAGTTCTAATACTAAAATGCCAGTCTTGGCAATCACATTTGGAGCAAGCTCCATGGCAATCAGTATGAAGAAGATGATCAAATTAATTGGTCAAATTGAAATTTCATTAAATCGGAATATCTAGAAGTCAGTAATTTCTAATCTGGAAATTAAAATCTAATCTAATCTGGATATAGAATCCAATGTAGATTCAGGAAATTAATCTAATCAAATAGTCCTGGGGCTTCTGTTCTTATTTTGTGTTGTAAAGTAGGAGACGAGCTGATTTCTAGGATGCATTCCAGGATTCGACAGTGCTCCCATAACATCCATGGTGGAGAATGTTCTACTTCTGAATGGTTGTCTGACCTAATGAAGGGTCCTTTGCTCCATGAAAGAACCTGCTTAGCCTCACCATTTTATTTCTTAACACTCAGAATTTTCATGAAAGGTCTAATCAAGGAGACACCAGCTGTCATAGCATCCTAATTGCTGTAGATAATCATCAAGAGCTTAAAGGCGTTGCACATGCATGTGAAACATTTGCTGGGGGCTTGGTTCCCAGGCAAGAACATGGAAACAGCTGTCTCATTTGGGTTTAAGTTCTTATGGTTAAGGGAATATACTGTTACCAAATCAGACCAGATTCATTAACTTTTAAAATAAAAATTGTTCTTCTGTCGTTACACAAAGCAAATGCTTAGTTTTAATCAAACCAAATGCTAGGAACAGAAAAAGCCCCATTCAAATTAATGTGTGTGTGTGTGTGTGTGTGTGTGTGTGTGTGTGTGTGTGTGTTGGTGTGTGTGTGTGTTGGTGTGTGTGTGTGTTGGTGTGTGTGTATGTGAAGGAGAGAGAGGAAGAGAGAGAAATGTTTGTACATCTCTGTAGTACGAAATAGAGAAAACACAGAAAAGTTTCAAGCCCAGTTATTACTTTTAATACTTTTGTCTTTATCCTTGGTTTTAATCAATTTGATTGTGACGTGCTTTGATGTAATTTTCTTTATGTTTCTTGGGCTTCGAATTGGTTGATCTTTTGAGGTCTGTGAATTTATAGTTCTCATCACATTCGGGAAGTTTCCACCATTATCTCTCCAAATACGTTTTCTTGCCTCCCTCATACCATAACGTTTCCCATGAGCACTACAACTGCATGTATGTTTGTCCATTCGAACTTGTTCCACAGCTCACTGATGTTCTGCCTTTCTTTTTTTTTCAGCATTTTTTTCTCTGTGTGTCATTTTAAATTATTTCTATTGCTATGTCTTCACATGCACTAATCTGTTCTTCTGTAATGTCTAATCCATGGTTAACCCCATCCAGTGTATTTTTCATCTCAGACACTGTGGTTTTTATCTCTAAATATTTGATTTGGGTCATTTGTATATTTTCCATGTCTCCACTTAATGTGTTCAATTGTTCTTCTAGTTTCCTGAATATATGGAATATAGTAATAATGCCTGTTTTAATGTCCCTGCCTACTAATTCTATCATTTGTGTCTTTCCGAGTCAGGTTTGATTGATTGATTTTTCTCCTCATTATTGATAATATTTGCCTGCTTCTTTGCATGCTTGGTGATTTTTAATTGGATGCCAGACATTTTGAACTTGACCATGTTGGGTGCTGGATATTTTTGTATTACTATAAATATCCTTGAGTTTTATTCTGTGACCTAGTTGAATTACTTGAACATGGTTTGAGCTTTTCAAATCTTGTTTTTAAGCTTAGTTAGGCAGAACCACAGCAGTGTTCAGATTTTATTTTCCCTGGTACCAAGGCTAAACCATTCTTAGTACTCTAACTGATACCCCACAAATTACAAAAATTTCCACTCTGGCTTTGGGAACAGGCACTGTTCCCTCTAATCCTTTCAAGTGGTTCTTTCCCCAGCTTGAAGTAGGTTCCTCATACCCAAGTGCTGATCACTACTGAACTGAATGGTTGGGGGAGAGACTTCCTGCAGATCTGGAGTTCTGTCTATATGCAGCTTTCTCCAACTCTAGCTGTCGTGTCTTTCCCAGACTGTCTCCTCAACTGAGAGATGGGGTGCATCTTTCTGTGTTCTCCTCTTTGTGCTACAGTCTGGAAGCCTCCTAAAGTATCACCTGTCTTGGGTGTCCAACATCCCATGCTGTGAGTGCTGTTGTTTCACTGTCCAGTTTTTTAGTTGTTTAAGTTGGAAGGGCAAATCCAATCCCTATTACTTTATCTTGACTAGAAGTAGAAGTCAAGTCCGCTCATTACTAACACTACTTCATATTTATAAAGCAACAAATATCAAGGCAAAACACAGAATTTGAAGGTGGTATGTATGAAAGAGAAAAAGAGAAAAATAAATAAAGTTAAATAAAGTCTACCGAAAATGTAAATCTTCTAAAAAATGTCCTTGTCACCAACTAACAAATCTTTTGTGGTTAAAAAAAACACAAACAAACAAATGTAGACATATATCATTCTGTAAATTTTGTAAAAGATTTGCTGTAGCTCACAATAATATGAAATTCTGAGCCTTGAGGTTTAGCAGAAAAAAAATTTTTTGCAGATGGAGAAACTGAGGCTTGCAAGGCTAAATGACTTGTCCAAGATGACAAACAGTAAGCAATTGGGGGAATCACATTGTAGCCACTGTACCATAATCCTGTATCTTTCTCAGTTTTAATATAGTATGTAATGGGTAATATGACAGATACTGCTTGTTGTCTTCAAGTATCCATTCCTCCACTTTTTTCTTGTTAATACAACCTGAATTTTGCTCAATAATCAAGCAGCCATCTCCTGTAAAGAATTCGGGGGTGTCCCTCCCCAGCCCCGGGAGGTAATACCTGATTACTTCAAGCCAATCATAGTAATCCCAATCCCTTTTCCTATGACTAGTTTATGAAATGAGCATGAGATGTATCTTGACCAATGAAATGCAGGGGAACACCTGCTGTAGGGCTTATTGTGTAAGGACATAGTGTTTGAAGCTGACCGGACACTTTGGCAAGCCTGACGGTAAAAGTAACATGATGAGGAATGCTGAGTAGAAAGATAAAAAAATAACCTGTTTCTCTGATGATATGGTTGAACCCTGTAGGTCAAACCCCCAAATCTCCTCATCTCCAAGTCTCTTATTATATGGGATAACAAACGCCCTTGTTGTCTGAGCTATTTTGACTCGGTTCTTTTTTTTTTTTTTTTTTTTGTCTTTTTCGTGACTGGCACTCAGCCAGTGAGTGCACCGGCCATTCCTATATAGGACCCAAACCTGCGGCGGGAGTGTCGCTGCGCTCCCAGCACCTCACGCTCCGAGTGCGCCACGGGCTCGGCCCAGACTCAGTTCTTTCTGTTACCTGCAGCTGAGAGCATTCCTACTAATATACTAAGGGCTGAACTCTTGATTTTCTTGTATTATCTTATTTAATTTTCATCAAAAACTCTGAGACACCTATTATTGCCATTTTTCAGAAGAGGAATTAAGGCTGGCCTGTGGCTCATTTGATTAACTTGAGGTGTTCTAACACCAAAGTCACAGGTTCAGATCCCCACACTAACCAGCCATAAAAAAATAAAGAGGAATTAAAGCTTTAAAAATGATCAATAACTTACAAGAGTTTATGAGGTTAGAAATACTAGTACTGGGATTCAAATCCATTACGCCTGACTCCAGAGCCCAAACATGTCACATGATAAAGTCTGCAACAGAGTCTTTTTCAAAAGATGATGATGACTCAGTCACATGGGGTTATTAAAAGTTATTTTGTTGCCACCATTATAGCTGTGGCTAAGTGGGAATCAATGTCTTTTTCTCTTTTCTCCCGTCCTCATACAGAGAGCCCTTCAGGGCAAAATTCTTGCCTCCTGGTACTCAGCAACCCATTCTATCATAAAGATTTCCAAAAAGCTAAGGAGGGACAAATATTTCTCACTCCAAGGAAAACATTTCAAGCAATAAGGTGATTACAAAAAAGTGAATGAACTGTCTTTGGAAGTCATCCGTTCCCTGTAATAGGACTTTAAAACAGATGCTGGGTGGCTCTATAGTGAAGATGTGGCATTAATGAAACAGATTGCTGGGCAAAATAATCCATTCTTGGGGCTGGCCCCATGGCTCACTCGGGAGAGTGCAGCGCTGGTAGCACCGAGGCTGCGGGTTCGGATCCTATATAGGGATGGCCGGTGCGCTCACTGGCTGAGCGTGGTGCTGACAATACTGTGCCTAGGGTTGTGATCCCCTTACCGGTCAGGGGGGAAAAAATCCATTCTTAATCAACAATAATAAGGTTTCATGAAACTCATAAGTTTTTTATGGAATAACTTATCTGTACCTATTCTCTTTATTATCTCTCCCTTTTGCTTCTTCATCTCTCAAAAGAGTGAAAGTATGAATGAAATAAAAGCTCAAATAACCTCCAACTTCTCTAGGGAAAGATTTTCAACAGGTGCAGTGTGAGTATTGATATTTTATAGCCTGTCATTTCTTTCAATCTGTAAATACTAAGTTGCTGCTCTGTATATACCAGTTTGCTAGGCATTTTCTAAATAAAATAATAAAAAACGTATAATGCATATTTCTTCCCTTGAAGAATTTGCAACAACTTACTTGTTCATATGCATGCACATCAAAAGTTAAGCAATAATGTAAAACAAACCAAGTGGTGCTATTTAACAGAAAAAGATTACAAACAAAATGGGATAAACTTTAGTGGGTCTGGATCTTTGAAAAGGAGATGGGTCCTTCTTCTTGCACTTTTAAAGAAATAACCTCAAGCCAAACAAGTAAACCATTTTCCAGTTGTTAGTTTTTGTTTTTTGTTTTTAACCTCCATGGAGTAAATGCCCAGGTGGTAAATAATACTCCCTTGCTGAGATGACCAAAATATTAGTCAAAACCTTGACCAGAGTCAAGCGTGTGGAATAATATACTTGTGGCTGTGACCTTATTATTTTACATTTAGATCAGGGCTTTCTAACCCAGGTTCTAAAGTTTCCTAAGGGGTTCTTCATTAGATCTCAGGGAAGTCTGTGAAGTGGAATGGAAATAAAATCATATCTTCAGTTTCACCAACCTTATCTGAATCTAGCATTTCCTTTAACAAACCACAGTATTATTACCAGTTTCTATAGCATTGCCACCAATAGAAATCACAGATATTTTCAAATCATGTTATAATCTTACAAATATTTCAATGTAGCATTTATGTTTCTCTTACTTCAAAACAATAGCTATTATCAAGCCTTCTGCTAGTTCTTATTTTTTAATGCATTAATAAAGATACAAGTATTGATATCTCACAAATTGTGGTGGGTTTTTTTTACATATTTTGATCAACATTCTATTTCAATATAATTGGTTTTCTTTGTAATCCTATGCATTTTGTTTTATACATTTAGAAACATTAACCAGACTGCCACCAGGTCTACAGCATGAAAAAGTATAAGATCCCCTGATTCAGGCATCTTCGCCTTCTGCTTGGATTTTAGTGAATGTTTTGTTATTGGCTTGGCAGGTATTCATCAGTGCTCTGTTTCTGGGTTTGTCCCATATTTGAGTTTTGTGTTTTCAACATTTGGAAGGCTGGATACCTAAAAGGAGATCATTAGTGTTAAACAGACAGAATGTTTTAAATTTGTCTTTCACATATACTTTGAGCATTTTTATCCCCATGCAGTAAATGAAAGGAAACTAGTCCCAAGTCTCTCCATGGCAGAAGTGTTCAGATATGACGCATGAACTCATCAAGTCTTGGATCTGGAACATATTTTATGGGTTTCAGGAGTCTCTACCCTGGAAATGAGCTTCTTCCTGCCATAAGGAGAGGTATAATCTCCTTTTTCTTTCTTTTTTACCTTAAACTCCCTGAGAGCAATTTAACCTCAATGAACTTGGTTCTGACAGATCAGATGCTTGCTCTTTGAAGAGTCCATATTTCTTTTATATACAAGTTAATTCATAGTATATAAACACCTTCTAAAAAATACATGTAAAACGTTTTTTGTCAAGGCATAACAAATTTGCATTATTTCTTTAGACTATGTTTTTAAATTAAATGTGAGGTGCATTTTATTTCAAAGAAATAAACATCAGAAGATGAACTGTTGGCCATCTAAACTCAGATGGCAAATTTATTTTGCTGTATTCATGATGTTACCTAGTATTTAGGTAAAGATCAGTGAAAATTAAATACGAAAGAATAGTAAAAAGAGATGGCTATTATACTGCTGTATTTGATGTGATTTTGGAAAAAAGAATTTTAAGATGACACATTCAGAAAGAATCTTGTATGTGTGGGGTGTTTTAAATTTATGAATTTCTTAAAATTCTCCCATTACAAACAGCCTCTGGGCATATGTATGCACTGAAGAAAGAAAAACAAGTAACTGACTATGAATGCCAGCCCCATAGGAAGTCATGGTCCAACCATGACATTTCAGGCCAGAGCCTTGGTCTACAGACTGCTAATTCCCATGGAATTCCAAGTCAGAATTTAACCATTTCTATGTATGTCGATTTGCTTCTCTAGCCATCTGAAAACATGTTTTTAAAAGAATAATTAGGTAAATGCAGGTTCTCCAATACAACTCACCTCTATCCTTTTTGTTTTTCATGTGATAAGTCACATGAATCTTGACACTGAGAAACAGTGCTATTTCAAGCACTTAACTCTTTAAAGTGAATGAGGCTGGTTTAAGCCTCAAGCACGTTTCACAGAGGAAAGCTACGCTCTTGAAATAGTTGCTCCAGTGAGATTCATTTTCATCTCACACAGTTTCCTATCTAGAACTAGGTAACATTATTTATTTTTCAAAGGCTCATATTTTGCCTCAATTTACAGGTTTTTGGATCACATGTACCTTCACAGAAGATCAGATATGAAAATTAGGACCAGTCAGATGACTCGAGTTTTCAAGATAGATTTTGTATCTTCTTTATGATTTTAAACACATACACAAAAAAGTTAATTTCCATTTTTAAATCCTACAGAATATACTGGAGAGATTACGATTATGAGATTGTTTTTATGGCTTAGTGTTCCATCTAAAAAACAAAAAACAGGGTTGCCTTGATTTTGCCCAGGCCTGGTTGGAGGTGTGCCTCACACTGGATTAAGGAAGATTGTGACATCTGGTATGCTAATGACACACACGCAATACTGGAAGATGCAGAATGAGTGGAGCTCGGAGGCCAAGGTAATTTATGCACACTTGATTTATCTGGAATGTGGCTGTGGTTATTAGCATAAAATTCTCTGAGGATGTGTCATTTCCACAAAGACACTCTTAAAGCTCATAGATGATTTAACCTTTTGAGAAGGTGGGGAAGGATATCGAAAAGACCTGAGGTTTGGGGTTTTGTTTGGTTTGGTTCAAAATAAGAGCTAAATTATGTGTATTGAGGAAAATTGGGATGAATGGCAGACTTTTGAGAGAGAAAAAGGCAAATCTTCATGAGACTCTTGTAGCACTGAAAATGATCTTGTTAATGGATGCAGATCCAAGCTCTTGGTCTACCCACGAAAAGAAAAATCTTTTCACAGGACCAGCAAAAGGGAAGGAGGATAGAGTGAAATGGAACACAGTAGGGCTTTATTACCAGGCGAAGGCAGCACCAAGGAGGTGCACAGCCTTTTCCACCATGGACAAACCCAAGTGCCCCTGTCCTCCCTCTCCTGTCCTGGCCGGAAAAAAACCCTTATGGCCTTCCTCCGCCTCTTGTTCCTCCTTGTACACAGGTGTGACGGTGTAGCATGTGGATTGTCTGGGTGGCTAAGCTGCCACCAGTGCATTATGAGTCCATTAACTACCAGGTAAAGAGGTGGGCAGTGCTGATCCAGCCTAAAAGTTTATGAGCAGCCTTCCTGGGGCATGTCCCTACTCTGTCCTGCCTCAATTATATTAATAAAAGCTCATGCTCAAAGACTGAAAAAATTTCTTCACACTCAGATTTGGAATACCCAACTAAATGTGTTCTGATACAGAGATCTTAAGATAAAATATGACAAACATCCTTCTGAAAACCACCACCCAGCTTTGTGATTGCTTCCTTCCAAGTCGCAGAGCTGCCATTTGATTCACATTAAATTAGGGATGAATTTTAGTTTTCCCATATAATGAAGATACAAACTATATAACCAAAACTAATTTCGAAATATTTCCTAAGGAAAATTAAATGATTTGTTTTTACAGATATGTAAAATTCAAGTTAAAATATTAGACCAAATATAATCTAGGTAGTCTATTTAAGACATGACATATGCAACCTGGCCCAAACATGGATTTGCAAAGCAATAAAAAAGTCTTACTATTTTATCCGCCCCCAGATTTTTAAGTAATAAGTAATTGTATTGTAAATCAGTTATAAACACGAAGTGCTCAAGCTTTGGAAAGAAATAGATCAGAATTAAAACTTCTGTGTGACTTTGAGGAAGTTATTTAACTTTTCCAACCTTCAAAATGAAACTAGTAATACCTACCTCATGGGGTTTTGTGAGAATTAAATAAGAAATGTCTACGTAGTCCTTAGCAAAACTCCTAGCACTCAATAGCAATTAAGCACTCAGTAAAGTATATCAGTAACTATAATAATATGTCACCTTACTGGTATTTGATTTAAGATAGCTTACATATATCCATGAAATAAATACACACACACACGTCAGCACAGAGGAAAAACAACAGTAGGAAAAATAACATGAGGCCAGCAAAGAGGAAAATACACAAAATGTGCACTGCTCTTTCATGAGCTTTTTCAACAAATACTTAGTGAATGACAACTATGTGCTTGTCTCTGGGCTGTGGGACACTGTAGTGAACGGGTCATGTCATCCTACATTTGTGGAACATACAGTCCCGTACATTTGTGAAAGAAGAGAAACATACAAACTGCCATCAGTGTTAAGGTATTTCCTCCAAATTTTTGATATGTTATCTTCAAATCACAGATATGTCAATACACATTTTTAGGATAAGTTTTCTTACTTAGGTAATTTATAACAAATCTGCAATGTTGTAAGAAATGTATAGGCAATGCTTCCTCTACCAGCATGATTAGACTGATGGAAACGTGTATGTGCACAAACACACGCACACACAGAGCCTGTGTGGAGTGAATGCAGAATGCTTTGAACTACATGTCTCAGCGTGGCCTCACAGCCCCAGGAATGCGCCCAGAAGGTCAGGGTGGGGCATCCTGCATCTGCCTGTCCTGCCACTGAGAGCACTGTCCCCAGTTATCTCTAAGGCTGTCATCTCTAGAATGGTGGTACACACCCCAGGAAATGCTCAAAGTGATTACTGTGGTGGAGAAGACAATTTTGAACATTCTACTCATAATCTGTAGTAATAAAAAAGACAAATTATGCTCTACTAATATTTAATGTGTGGCTGATGCTAATGCTGTCATCTGTCTGTGTGCCGGGTGAAGTGCGATGAGGAACCCGGGGTAGCCTGAGGGAGCCACAGAAGCCCCTGACCCAGTGGGCTGGACAGCGACCCCTGCCCTTCCCCACCGCCTGCATTCACATGCAGCACATTGGAAAAGTCTGCACTTTGCAAATACCAGACTAAACCATTTTAGAGTTCATATTATCTGGATTTAACTGAATCAAGTGACAAAATGAACAGGTGAGTTAAAGAGTCTGGCAAAGAAACCATGCACTGAAGATAATACAAATAATGAAAGTACAAGCGAACAATTCAAAAAAGAAAAAAATGCAGATCTGAGACTTCTGTCCCAATACAAGCTCTTTGCAGTCACATCATTAAAAACAACAGTCTAATCAGATCTGACAAAAGGACAACTGGCCAAATTAGACATTATCAAAAGTATGAGTTTTTATCCACTATATCAAATGATGACCTAACCCAAAGGGTGCGATGTACCCTGAGATACCATCTAATGATAAATTTCAGCCATTGTAATTAGCAAGACATTTCAAACCTAAGCATCAAGAACATGAAATCCCAACTGACTTTTTTCAGCAAATTTTAAAGTCACATAATACTTAGGGCTTTCACAAAATTTCTCTGAAACTTAATGGAAAACGTTTTGAAGTCGCTTTGGAGGTTTCTTGCATAAAAATGCAAGACCAACGAGTCTTCATCTGGCACAAACAATTCCAGGCTAAGATTACAGAGATATCATCGCACTTGTAACTCATACCCTGCCTCACTCAGAGCTATTGTAACAAAGAAGTGACAGCCAGAAGGGCACAGAGTTCCTTAGGATGCCATTGAAGGGCTTACTTTTCAAAAAAAAAAAAAAAAGGAAAAAAAAAACCCACTTTTGTATAACAGAGTGCTAGTCTGCTTTCTCATGAGATGGGGGCAGTCATAAAACTTTGGTACCACAGCATTTCTCCCATTTTCCTTTGATTAATAAAGCAAATTGCTTAAATAAGTTTCTTGACTAAAAAAATGAAGTAATTTTAAAAGTTCCTAACTTAAAAAAAGTTGTCCATATTTTTCTTACTACAACAAAAGTGTTCTAAATCTGCCATCTTTTTTTAATGACTAGAAGCTCTCCATTGCATGCTACTTAGAATATGTATATCTTTGTGCATCTAGAGATTTATATCTAGCTATTTAAATTTTATCTGTCCCTTCAAAGAAAAGATAATAATTTAACAATAACTGGAAAATGATATTGCTTTCAGAGAGTAATTCAAACTATGAATTTCAAGCACTTGAAAACAGAGTTTAAAAATATTTTCACTGTCATGTGACTGGTGGAAGGAAAGAAATGTATATCGTTATAAAAATTCAGATCTGTGTACTCAAATGTGGAAAAGAACTTTCTTATCTGTTATGAAATATTCCAAAATTTTCTTAAAAACTATTTGTTAAAAAAGTAAAAATTCAGCATATTCTAATTAATTTAAGGGGGGGGAGGGGGAAACCTAAATGACATCAGAGAATACACAAACTTACCAATCAAATTTCAATAAAATGTCGCATGATTGATGAATGGAATTTAAAAATGAGTATCATCAATCGGTAAGCTCAGACGTAAATGCACATCTTTTATTTGAATCTATGCATTTTTTAAAGGTATCTTTTTATCAAAATTAATTCAACTTTGAGACGTTCAAATAACTGTTTCATAATATGTTAACCCATTTTTTTATTAAAATATAATTAATAATAACTGACAAGAGTAAACTAGATTAATAATATTTTACTGAGAACAAAAGTACATAAAATAATGACCAAATAAAGTTGTAATATTTATAAAATACTATTTGTTTCTTCTTGAGAGCACCCTAAATGATCCCATTCTTATGTATATTTTACAATGTACAGAATGTGTGTGTATGTATAAAATTAAATTAAGTAATTTATAAATGAATGTATTTATAAATAAATAAAGGAGATGGGCATATGAGCATTTGCTAATGGGGGTTTCAGGTCAGAAAAAAAGAAGTGGGGGGCGGATGACACTGCTCCAAATGAGTACTTTTTAAAATGTGTCCATGAACTACCTGCCTCTGGGTCATCAAGAGTGCTTGTTAAAAATGAACATTTCTGAATTTCATCCCAGAACCACTGATTCAGAGTCTTTGGAGGTGTGACCCAAAGTTTTGCATATTTAGCAAGTTCTTCAGGTGATTCTTATGCACGCTATGGTTTGCAAACCAGGACCACTAGTCAAGAAAATTATTGTAAAATTTCAAACAGCCAGAAGAGAGGATGTTGAATGTTCCCAACACAAAGAAATGAAAATATTTAAGGGTATAGATTGGCTAATTACTTTGATTTGCTCATTGCACATTGTATACACATATCCAAATATCACATTAAATATCAATTAAATATCATTAAATATCAATTAAAAATAAAAACATTTTAAAATAATTATGACTCAACCTGAGCCATCATATATACTCCCTGTTCCCAGAGACGATAGATCAAATATAAAGGGTCCATTCCCTGGGTTGACAAGAATAGGTCCATTAACACATTCTCAGACTTACTACAAAGAATGGTTGGGGAAAGTAGTAGCTGTATGACTGGGAGAAAGAAAAAAACATCACACTTTTCTGTCTGTTAGAGGAGAAAACTGGGTTTACTAGGAAATTTTCAACTTTTCCAATACTTTTCATCTCCTGGAGTTCATGGTAACTTTATGGATATAAACTCCTTTAATCACACAAATCCCTATGAGATAGGAGACCAGACTATGAAATTCTGAATATAAAACTAAATAAAGAATAAGACAGTAAAGAAATGTACATATTTAAATATGCATCTTAAAATAAGTACTAGTCTATCTCCAAGTAAAATTACATATTAAAAAAAAAGGTGTCTTTCATATCAAAATTTCTGAGAACTCATAAATACTTGTTTTTACCCATTTTAAAAATAAATAAGAATTTGCTCCAATAATACAAAATCAAGCACAGCAATTCCAGTGCTTCCTGTGTCGCTTCCTGGCCTTATAACCACAAAGTCATAAGCTCTTTGGATCTTACCTTAATTTATTTGAAGGACCATCTCAGCTTTCCTCTTCAAGTGAAAGCTTTCTGCATTTTCTTAGTCCTGTTCTGTGTCATCTGCCTGTCAAGAAAGCAGTTTTTTGTTTGATTGTTAATTGCCCTTGTTTTTTATTATAGAACGCATTCAAATTTTGGTAACATGTTCTTCTTTGTAATTAGATATAGTAGTTAAAATAGCTTTCAATTCACCATGCCATTTTCCTTTAATCAGCCCATCAGCCAGGCTGCAAGATGATGTTGGAACCATATCTGTATTTTTACCACAGCAGCACTGTGCAAAGAAAATTGTGTTGCAAATATATTTTGCAATTGAAATGAAATTCAAAGGTAACAGTGCTTTTATTTTGCAGGTCTGAAACGTGTAAACTAAATGAAAGTAAAATGTGGATATTTCAATCATTTGTATCACTAAGATTCAGTGGTTTTCTGTGGGTCTCAGGACATCCACAGCTGTAGTTACCCAGTGACCATGTCTGGAGTGCCTTTTAGAGAATACATCAGTCAGCGTGCTCCGGAACCTGCTCTGTAGGGCAGACGGCCAGGCTGGAAACTCAGGCAGCAGTTGGTGCTACCGCCTGGAGGCAAAATTTCTCCTTCTCAGGGAAACCTCAGTTTTTGTTCTTAAGGCCTTCAACTGACAGGATGAAGCCTACCCACGTTATCAAGGGCGATCTCCTTTACTTAAAGCCAACTGATTATAGACGTTAATCACAGCTAGAAAATACCTTCACACCAACACACAGATTTATGTTTGATTAAATCACTGGGTACTACAGTCTAGCCAAGTTGATGCAGAAAACTAAGCATCACTGAAGACAAGGACATTTTATACACTTTCTGATTAAATTGCTTTCGAGGAAAGTTTTATTAGCTCCATTTTAGAGAAAAGGAAATTGACGATTAGAGAGGTTAAGTGATGTGCCCAGGATCAACCAGGAAATAAGGTCAGCCAAGCCTCTCCAAATCTAAAGCTCAAGCTCTTTCCACAGAATGCAACACATCCTCTGTGACCCTCTCTCCCCTCTGTCGATGGGAAAACTAGTAGAACAGGGCTCGATCATCCCCCACCCCCCTGTGTTTGTCTCCTGGTCAGCCAGTCTTATTTAATCTTCTTTTATCTTGGAACCAACTCATTCATGACTGATAGATCAATCCTAGACAAGCCAGAAGATGTGGGGTGCGGTTGAATATAGGCAGGGAATGAAAGAGGTCTGGAGTCAGACTCTTGAAATTCAAAGTCACATTTTGCCATTTACTACCTGTGTGCTCTTGGATAAGTAACATCATCTTTCTAAGATTAAAATAAGCATAAGGTTAAGCTCCTGGGCATTGGAGCACAGATGGCCTGGGTTTGATTTCCAGCTCTGCCTCTTACCAGCTGAGCAACTCTGGGCAGTGCCTTATCTCCTTGTGCCTCAGTTTTCACATCTATAAAATGGTGACAATGGTACCAAATCAGGGTGGGGGTTAAAAGAGATAATTCATGTAAAGCACTGACAGATGAACCTTGCATATAACAAATGCCCAATTATCATTAGCTATTGCTCTAACACTCTATTTCCTATCTGTAAAATGAGGATAAAAATAGGATGTCAAGGAGTTATTGTGTGAAGTAAATATGATGATGAGTACAGAATACTTAGCATGGTGCACTGGTAGATGTCCAGTAAATGCTAGCTGTTCACTCAAAAGCAAGTTCATAAGAGTGGGAGC
This sequence comes from Cynocephalus volans, assembly GCF_027409185.1. Lineage (NCBI taxonomy): Eukaryota > Metazoa > Chordata > Mammalia > Dermoptera > Cynocephalidae > Cynocephalus > Cynocephalus volans. Next base: position 285,547,004 of record NC_084460.1, read on the forward strand.
TGTAACCCTTCCTCACCATTCTATCTCAGCACATGGTTGGCTTGCGGTCAGCAATTTAAACGTTGAGAAAGGCACTTGATATTATCTATAACCAAAAGTCATGTCTAGCAGAATGGCGAACTCGGAATGACATGCTCACTGGAAAAGAAAGAGAACTAGCATCTATCACTATGAGCATATGCAGAGAGCTCCACACTACTCAAATTAAAAAAAAAAAATTGGAGATAAACTATTACTTTACTGCATACGTACACATTTTGAACATACACATTTCTCTATTTCAATTATGTTTCCTTAGGCTGCAGAAGTAAACCCAGACATAGCTCCCAGAGAGTAGTGCCCAAGATAGGGTGTCTTAGCAGCAGCCTGCAGGCCAAATCCAGCCTGCCCCCTGTTTTTGTACGGTCCACCAGCTAAGAATAGCTTTTACAGGTGAACATTGACAATTCATTTGATGATGGGAATGGGAACATTGGACCCCAATTAAGTCAAATATCAACCGCCTCCTAAAGAAAACTCCACTAGTAGAATTCCTAATTTTCATTAGTAGAAAATTCCTCAGTAGTAGATCTGCTTTACAAAAACTGTACACAATGATTAGTTACTACATTTCTAATTTTGTCAGTGAAAAATGTGTAGAAAATGTTTGCTCCCTTTTACATTAGTACCTACATAATATCCTCAATTTTGCCCCGTGGCCTGAAAAACCTAATGTATTTAGCCTCTGATCCTTTACAGAAAAAAGTTTGCCATTCCCTATCTTAGAGTACCTAGCTTGTGACTTTTCATTCCCAACAACAGGTTACTATGAATTAACAACCACCTATTCACTGATGAGGACATTTGCTTTGCAAGGGGGAGTATGTCATATCTCAGAACACCTCTTAAACCGCAGGAGAAAATAAGTTCTATGCCTTGGCAGTTTTAAACTAAGAAAATTTTATCCACCCAATTCCAGTCCCACACTCTTAGCCATGAAATATATTCATAAAGCCATGTGATCAGAAACATTGTGTAGTGTTTTCTGATCGTGGGAAATAGGATCACGGTGTTGCCTAAATGGACCCATTCTTTGAGAAGAAGTTATATCACATGATTAAAAGTTAACTTCTGGGAACTGCTGTTAAGGTCCTGGAGGCCACCATCTTCTAGTTTATTTCACTTATTTCTTTGTATAAAATTCCACCTTTTCCCAAGAGTCCTACCTCAATTCTACACTGGATTAAGACATTTTGGGCTCCCAACAGCTTATAATTTCAACTGTATTCAAATATTAAAAGTCTCTTAAAGAAAATATGAGCTGTTTCTCTAATAGGGAAGACAGAGTTGCCTGATAGCAGGAAAGTTAAAACTCAGGATTTATGAAAGTTGAAGGGAAAGGAAATTACAGAGATGATGCCTTTATCAAGATCCTTATGATTTAAACAAGGTTCTCTCTAGAAATTCAAAAATCAAGATCTGAGTCAAATGGAAACAAAACAAAACAAAAAGGCAACCACCAAAATGAGCTGGAAGCTTTCATCAGTCTCCAGTGAAAAGGTATTTACATATATGCATATAGACACAAAATATCCTAAAACGTGTCAGACGATGACAGAAGCAGGGATGTGGGAAGATTCAGGAAGAGAAAGGCACTACCTTATAGACTGTGCTTGTATTTTATCTCAGGAAACCCCACAGGAAAATGGGGTTGGATGCCAGTTGTGATGCTCTGTACTGTCAGATCCACAGATAATCAGGGAACATTGCAAACACTGCCCTCCCAACATAAAAGCTCTTTGCTTATAGAATCCATAGGTCATGACCTCCTAGGTTTTGGCCTCTGTGTGGATCACCCATTTCTAAAATTACCCTCCACTGTCTGCCTGCAGGGTTTGTGCTGGGAAAGGAAACAAAGAGGTTTTGACAATTCTTTAAAAGCATTAAAAGCAGAAAAACGAGAGAAGCAATGCCTTTCTTTTTCTTTTCTTTTTTCTTTTCACTTCTTCAGATGGGGAACATCAGATTCCATACATAGAAAGTCATAAATAAGTTATTAATACATCCAAGTATTAAAACCATTTTGAGGGCTGAGAATGTCTCAAGCACTAATACAATATCTCTTTAAAAAGGGGAATATGGGGCCGACCCCGTGGCACACTCGGGAGAGTGCGGCGCTGGGAGCGCAGCGACGCTCCCGCCGCGGGTTCGGATCCTATATAGGAATGGCCGGTGCTCCCACTGGCTGAGTGCCGGTCACGAAAAAGACAAAACTAAATAAATAAATAAAATAAAAATAAAAAGGGGAATATGTATAATTTCTCACCATAGAAGTTTAAAATACACCTTTGAACTAACAATGTAAACTGGCAAAAGACATTCAATAGTGCTTTTCTCGAGATGTTAATAACTTGCAGTTCTGATAAAGAGGTCCACCTAACTTCGTCCTTTCTATACTAGGTTTCACTAAAGAAAGAAAAAAATATCAGAGAAGCCACAGAACCTCAAATCTTAAAGATGAAATTGACCTTGAGACACTAATTAGTCCATCACTCAGCTGTTCCCGCTGCTTCCATTCAAGCAATATCTTTCATTTTCAGCCTCAAAATATGAGACACCACAACTTCCCAAACAAAAATTGGCTCTTAAACAAAATTTGACTTGCAAATGACCTCGCTTATAATGGCTACTTCCTGCTCATTTTGATTGTACACCCACGGGTACCAGGGCTAGTCCTGGTACACTTTCTTAAGGAATCCCTCTGTCCTTCCACCTCCACTTTACCCTTGCCCTTTTTGGAAAGACTCAGATCCCACAGCACAGATGTGCCAAGTCCCAAAGGAGCATCTTTTTCATAGGAGTCACTGAAATCCGCAGGTCCTACTCCCAGTGGTTGAACTGCTGCCTTACCCCTTCCCCAGGCCTTTCCTGACTACCCACCCATACCCCAACTTTGCCTAAATAGACCAAAAGTGGGATGGGAAAAGCACTAAAAGTAAAAAGCATGTATTTATAAACATATAGATAGACATAATATATATATACGCTGCAAATATATACAAGGATATATACAAGGGTACTTCAAAAAGTTTGTGGAAAGATTCATCTTATCCATCTTTTATTATTCAATTCTATTTTTTCATGAATTTTTTGAAGTACCCATATATATACACACAGGCACAGGTATACCTGCACACCTATATGTGTGTTGTATGCACATAGAATTTATAGATGCAGGTGCACATGTGCATAGGGAAGGAAAATATTTGACATGCAGAGCCAAAGAGGAAGCATGGCAGACACAGTTGTGCTCCCACCCAAGATTTCTGTCACTGAACTGGATCTCCCATCCCCTAGTTGAAGTGGGTGCTAAAGGCTCAAAGCTGAACACTTCCCTGAGAATTATCCTTGGCAAGAGGAGATGTGCTTGCCCAAAAATGCCTGGTCCTTAGCGTCTTTTACTCAAGGTGGGACAACTCAACTCTTGATGTCATTGATGCTCCAGAGTTCCATGTGGGACCAAACGAAGCCCAGACTTCAACTAAAGCCACATTTTGCCTGGTTTCTGTCTTACTCTGCTACTCTCACCCCCTTACAGTAAATAAATCACTTGTTTAAGATTTCTTGTCTCAATGCTGGAACCCAGTTTAAGCCAGGCAGCAACAGAGGAAATAACCAACATACAAAAGCAGGAGAAAGGATGTAAGAGTTCACACATGCCAAGTCATCTGTAATTTTTGAGGAGTTTGTTAAAGAACACTTCTACTGAAGAAGGATCACACACTGAAATATATTCCTGCTGTTGTTCCCAAGACAGCATTGGACCTAGGGTGGAATTATAAAAGAAACACAAGCATCAGATTGGGGAGAGGGTGATGTCATGTCACGCTTGATTTCAAAGGACAAAAATACCCAGACTGGCTCAGGTCAATGAAAAGGGGGTGGATGGTAGTAAAAATACAGATTTAATGGAATCCAAGGGAAAGCTGAATGACCAGCCTCAGGAAAAATATAGAAGAGGAGAGTACCAGGACCTCAGCAGGAATTTGCAGACTTTTCTTTTCATGTGCCACCAGATTCTCTTCCTTTCACCTCTAATGATACCTGACTCGGGGTTTTGAAGTCTCAAGTAAAACTTCCCAGGTAGAATTCTGGAAAGATGGCTGAAGGGTTGGCAGCAGGTTTGGGATCTTCCTGAATCCCTACATAAAAACAGCAGAGCATCTAGAGAGCAAAACCAAAAGCCCATGGACAGCATTGACAATATGACTAAGAGACAAGAATGAATGGATAAACAAATTATGGTGTATACGTAAAATGGAATATTACTCAGCCATAAAAAGGAATGAAGAACAAACATGCTCAAAAGTAGATGAACCTTGAAAACATTATGCTAAGTGAAAGAAGTGAGACACAGAAAGCCACATATTGTATGATTCTATTCATATGAATTGTCCAAAATTGGTAAATCCATAGATACAGAAGGCCAGCTGGTGGTTGCCAGGGGCTGGGGTCAGAGGGGAATAGCGAGTGACTGCTTAATGGCTGTGGGTTTGGGGTTTCACTGAGTGATAAAATATCTTAGAACTAGATGGAGGTAATGGTTGCACAGTATTGTGAACAAGAGTACTACTGGATTGTACACTTTAAAGTGGTTAATTTTATGTGAATTTCACCTCAATTTTTTTTTTAAAAAAGCTAAGTTTGTAGGTAGTCCTACAAAGGTCAGAATATGAGTAGAAAGGGGCCAAATCACCAACAGCCTCTAGACGTGCATGTTATTGGCATCTGAATGGGTGAAAGCAAAGGGAAGCAGTAGGACATCTGACAAAACCTCAGAAGAGGAAAATCCCAGAAGACTAGACAAACTCTCCCTGGAAAGTGTGGAGGGTCTATTTGAAATCAACAGCTGGACAGGGTCAGGCCTACTCCAGCAGTCAGTACAACCAGGAGGTTACCCAAGGAAGAGGCTGGGGCAGTGCAGCTGCCATGAACTCTCAGAACTGGCCCTTCTGGCTACCCCTGAGGACAGAGCCCCATGCTGAAGAGATACTGCTAAGAGGAGAACCGAAATTGGACAAAACAGGGACAACAGAAATGAAGGAAAGAGAAGGTTCAGATGTAAAGAGTGGGAAGGAAGAACAGCCAGGAAATCTTAGAGAACAAGCTGTCATTTTATTTAATGTGATGAACTAAAGGAGAGGAGTGTCTTGAAGTTGAAAAGCTCTCTGAACCCAGTTTTTCTCTAAAATTTCAGGAAAACTAAATTCACACAAAAATGAGTTAAGTTAAAAGCATTAAGGTCAAATCCCATACAAAGTGCCACTAGAAAAAAGAGAAAAGGAATACAATAACATCCAGCAGGATGGAAAGTCATGCTCAAAAACAGATCAAAACAATCTGAGACATGCAAGACCAACATAAATCAGCATTAGAAAAACTCAAAAGTTATGTGATAGAATGCAAGTAAGAATTAAAAAAGGAAAAATCATTTTGAAAATGAAGACTAAACTAGAAACAGGAAATGCAACAAATAATGCTTTCAGAGAAATAGAGTGCTTTAAGAGAAATAGAGGTTAAAAAAAAGAAAAAGAAAAATAGTTTAAATCTAAGAAATAAAAAGGATGTGAGAGAACATGACAAATATTGAAGACAGACCAAGAAAATCCAACTGACAGATGAGGAAAGTCCTTGAAGAAGAAAATTAAACTAAGGGAATAGAACAAGTACTTAAAAACTGTAATTCTAGAAAATTTTCTTGAAATAAAAGATTTGTATAATTCTCAGGAGCATGAAATCTTGAACCAGAACAACCAACACCAAAGTATATTCTAGTAAAATTCATAGGCATTAAAGAAAAAGAAAAAATTTTGCAGCTAGGCAAAAAAGTACATGACTTAGAAAATTAGATTGTCTTCAGAGTTTTTAACAGTAACATTTATGGGAGAAGAAAATGGACTCATATATTTAATGTTCCCAAGGGAAGGAAATGTAAGCTAAGGATTCTGTATCCAGCAAAGCTTATATTTTCAAGTATAAAGGGCACAGAAGATTTCCCAACAACTGAGAGAACACTGTTTCCATGAGCTCTTCCTAAGGAATCTGCTAAAGATAAGCTTGAGACAACAAAATGACTAGAGGGACGTCAGCGTCCGGTCTGCTGGTGAGCACTAAACATGGAGTAACTTACAGAACACAGACCAGATGGACACGAAAAGGGACAAAGTGTGATAAGGCTGTAAGATGTGGCAACGATGATATAGTGAAACCAGAAGCAAGTGGGAGAGGAGGACAGCATTTACTAAATAATAACTGTTTTCAATCATCAGAACTGGTGAAAGCATTATTAGTCCTGTTATTCTGAGATCATTGTAATGAGTAATGTGCGATAAAACAAATGAATATTTGTGGGGTGCTAATTCTATTATCTTCTGTGTCCTTCAGAAATAGGATTCTTAGTAAAAAAGAAAAGAAACAAACATTCAGTATAGGAAAAGTTAAGTAAAAAACCTCTATTTCTAAATTTGAACTGGAAATTTTAGTATGAATTCACAAGGTTATTTATAAATGTATGTGTGTATGTGTACATATATTTTAATACACATTTATTTCATATATTTATTTATATATGTATGTATGTACATGCCTATATAATATTTTAATACACATATATTTTACATATTTATTTTTGTATACATGTGTATATGAATGTGTTTATATATTATATGTTAGAAAAATACATATAAATATATATTTATTTTATGTACCTTTTTTTTCCTCTCCTTTAGCTTTGGTCACTTAAAACGCCCAGAAACAATGACCCAACCCAAGATCAATAAGGGTCCCTAGCACTCAGATCAGGGTCTTGAAATACCATTTTACACTAACACAAAAACAAACCCAATCTTCTTAGAGAAATAGTTTATTCTTGGTTTGAGTCAAGAAATACATAAAATGAACCCAGGACCTTGTAACCTATCAGATAATGAGGGAAATATCAGAGACTATTAGGTCACAACAGAAGGAATCAGGAGCCAATTTGAAGAGCCTCCTACAAACGCAAGACAGGCCAACTTGAAGTCCAATAAAGTTTAGAATTGCAGTGAATTGAAATCTATGAAATAGGTCCAAATCTATGAGTTTACAACATTCAAAAATCATATTAAAAACTGGTCATCTGAGGACAGGAATCTAATTCATTGTCTCAAAAAACTGAGTGAATTGAAGGAACGAATCACATATTAATCTGTGTTTTCCATATGAATTGTTCCTCAGGTAGGTGAGGACAAGCATCTCTATAAAATTATTCCAGCTAATAAATGAAAAAATAATAAAATTAGACTAATACCCTTTTCCAACCCCCAATGAATTAACGCAACTAGGCATTTAGTATCAATAGCTCCTGGCATCAAAAAAGCAAAATAACTATTCTGGGCCATCTCATACATGAAACACCACCGCCAATGGTCTTTTCAAAGGGATGGAACCTGCATCTTATCCATCCCCTGCATCCAGCTGCTAATTTGCTGGAAGGACAGAAGAGAGATGAACATGCTGGACTGCACCAGGAGTTTGCAGTCAGCAAAATCCAGATGGAGGGAAACTCTACAGGTCAACCAGCCTGCGTTCTTCAACAGATTTCCTTGTGAGGAAAGTAAAGAGTTTGAGGAGTTCCCTGGAAACAGACCAAGACAGAAATTTGTGTGCAGAAGGTGTACTGGGGAATGAACTATGGAAGAACATCTGTAAGAAAGTGAGGGAAGCAGGATTGGGCAGGGGGCAGCCAAACTACCATTTAGTTATAACAAAGACACAGCTGCTCCCACAGGGGAGCACTGGAGCCAGTGGCCCTTCACAGTTATTCAAATTGGCAGAAGAGGGCCATGCCGAGTCAGGCTTTGCATTGACAGTCAGTGGAGGCTGTCCCCAAGACATGGAAACAAATGGCTTAGAGGCTCCCACAGTTCCTTGCCATGTAGGCTTCCCCAGCATGGCTACTTACTCCATCAAGCCAGCAAGGAGAGTCTCTGGAGCAAGTCTGCTGGTGAGACAGGATCTTACGTAATATAACACGATCACTGAAGTGGAATTCCATCACCTTTGCCATATTCTATTGGTTAGAAGCAAGTCATAAAACCTGCCTACACTCAAAGGGAGAGGATTGTACAAAGCCTGGACATGAGGAGGCAGGGATCATGGGAGCCACCCTAGGAGTGCCTTCAGTCCTCTCTGACAGATGGTGTTTAATGAGGCATTTATAACTGTAGACACAATTAGGGGACACTCTTAGGGAACTGGAGGACATACCCTAATATTCACTGTAAGGAGCAACCTCTAGCTTAGAAGAGACTTAGAGACTTCTACGATTTTTTTTTAATGGGCAAGACTAAATCATAGTGTCTAAGGATGCACGGTTTAATGATAAAATAAGAAGCTCAAGGAAGTGATCATCGTGCTACGATTTCAACATCTAACCATCCCCTCCACACATCACTAACTGAAGTTGGGGGAATTTTTTTCTGCAGTTACAATTATTTAACACATTTATTGGGATCCTTTCTCCTAAACTGGCACTTGGCTATTTATTCATCACTATTCATTTAGTTTTATCCATTTATTTTATTTCTTCTCTAAATGAGTTCCTCACATCTGAAAAATGAATATTTAAATTATGATACGCCGAAGATCCGACCCATTAGAGCTCATTGCACTAGAAGGATGAATAACAATTTCATGATCTAAAATGGTATTTCTTATTAATGTGGATGAGTTCGCTTCTTAATTATGTAGGGCTCAAGTTCACATAAAATTAAACAAAACTGGATTTTGGATTGTTTGCGGAACTGATCGACAGAGGAGTGACTGAGAGGAACTGTGTGTGTACACAACCTGCGCCGCTATATGGGCAGCCCTGAGTCTAAGACACCATCGTTTCTCACCTGGACCATGTCAGTAGCTTCCTAACTGACCTTCCTGACTCCCCTCTTGCCTCCCTGGAGTCTATCCTTGACACAACAGCCACAACAATCTTTTAAAAATAGAAATTAAAACGCTCCAGTGCCTTCTCTTCATGCTCAAAATAAAATCCAATATTCTGACTGGCCAACCAGGCCTTGCATGATCTGGAACTTTCCAGCTATCTTCGACTAATGTCTCCAGACTCCCTCTCTCCTCCCCAGCCACATTTATCCTCCAACATGCCAAGCTCTTCCCCTTTGCATTGTTCTCACACTTTCTGATTGCTTTGCCTAGAATCTCCTCCCCCCAGATCATCATATAGCCAACTCCTTCTTGTCATTTGAGTCTGCTGAAATATCACCTACGTGGACACATGGGGCCTAAACACACTACCTAAAGCAGCACTCCCAAGCCTAACCTCTTGTCCTGCCTTAGTTTTCTTCTTACCATTACGACTTGACCTGGCATTTATTTCATGTCTATCTCCTTCACTGGAACAGAAGCTCCATGAGGGTAAGCAGTTTATCAGTTTTCCACATCTCTGCATCTCCAGCTCCTAGAAGAGTGCATCATATAGTAAACACTAATCACTAAATGTATAGGACAGTGGTGAAAGTTGGCCACAAAACAATAAGTGGGATGCTTTCATAGACTATAGGAGCCATCCTTACTTATTAATAACATTTGTGATGTAAAGTTTGTTAATACAGATAATGTCATTATCATTCCTATAACCCCTTCAAGAGTCCCACCAAAAAATCTGATATTCAAAACAAGCATAAAGGGTCTCTAAATTGGTCCACAATCTCAAACAAATCATTGTCTTAGTGTGTTTGGGCTGGTATAACAAAATGCCATCAATTAGCTGGCTTATAAATAGCAAACACTTATTTCCCACAGTCCTGGAGGCTGGGAAGTCTGAAATCAAGGCACCAGCAGATTCAGTGTATGATGAGGGCCCACTACCTGGTTCGTAGATAGCAGTCTTCTTGCTGCATTCTCACATGGAGGAATCTCTCCATGGAAGGGCACTAATCCCATTCAGGAGGGCTTTGCTCTTATGGCCTGAACACGTCCCAAAGGCCTCATCTCCTAATACCTTGGGGGTTAGAATTTCAACACATAAATTTTGAGAGAACTTAAACTTTCAGTCCATCCATTGCAATCACTGACAATAAAAGTTAGGTAATCTGATATACTGTAAATAAATATACATTAAACATATTATGCCTTTGCATTAACTTAATCAGTATTTAAAATATACTTTTCTTACAGTCATGTAAATAACCTGTGGAATCAAATAGCCATTAATGACCATCAATGAAAAGCAGAGAAACACTTGTGTTATAAGGTTAATAATGTTTCCAAACCACGGGAAGGAAAAATGTCAGCCTTCAACTCATAGTTTTCCAGTCAACAGATATAAAGCAGCACTGTAATTATGTTCTGCAGGTGTTGTGCTAATAATTATCCTGTTGCACATGAAGCCATTTGGAGGGGAGAGGGGCAAGAAGTCAACTGATATATCTCCATATTCAGTTGTATTAATACATAAGGAAGATTAAAACATGTTCTGCCATACCACAGATACCCTCAGAGTTAACTCCCAATGAAAGCAAAAACTCATGGTCTTTATAGCCAGATAATATCATAAGTGACAAATTCCTTCAAACTATTCACATTCTTCGTTTAAACTGTTTTTCCTCTTTTTCTGCTTATAATTTAAGAGAGCACAATCCAAAAAATTCCATTATCGATATTCCATGCTAAATTAGTGGCATGTTAATACTAATTCAGTTTTCTCTAACTTATAAAACAAAGGGGGAAAAGTCATTGTAAGTCCTGCAGCTTCTTGAAAGGTCTTTTGCAAATAAGGCAGTTTTTGAGAAACTTGGTCTTTTTTCTCTTGCTTCAGACATCACCTGCATTTAGGCAATAATTTTGCCTTATCAAGCTGGACTGAGCTGAATAAGGTATCTACATACCACTAGAGATAGGAGCCTTCTACAAGTTTTAGCACAATCTCCTTGTTTCAGTGTTCAAAGAATACTTTGCTTTTCAAAGTAATGCTTCTCCGCCATGGACGGGTCACATGCTTGTTTCAATGCTCACTCTCGCTGAACTCCTGGTAAAGATCTTTCTTTGAAATGGCTTTCTTGGAGCAGCAACAGTAACCCAAAAAGACAGTTAATGCCAAGAGAGACTAAAACAACATGACAAAGAAAATGAGAAATAGGCATTGTCATATGGTTTGGATTTTGAATTTTTTCTCTTCTGTAGCATTTTTTACTTTGCTTTTCAGTTTTCTTTCCAGTAGTTTAAAAACACTGAGAGATGTAAGAATCCAGCTTTCTTGCTTCATGCTGTAGTTTTCGTCAAGAGTTAAAAAAGGGCAAGTTCATCTTGATATCTTCTTTGGCAAGGCAGAGTCTTCCCCACTTGCTGAATTCTAACTACTTCATAATAAACAAGGGTTTGCCCTGAAACCCTAAGTACCCAAAGAATAAAACTCGTTTCCAGAACTGAAACTAAAATGCACTTGCAGACTGAATACAAATTTAAAAGTTCATTGCATTAATCAAAAAAATTTTAACAACAGGGTGACATGCAGGCTTGATTTCATATGTTTTTCCAGAAAAAAAAAAGTGAAGTTTAAAAGGACAGATTGGTTTTGTAAACAATATTTTAAAACAAAAATCTGAATCATAACTTTCATTTTATATATTTGTTCTTGGGAAAATAAGAGATAGAAAAAATCATATCTAAAATCTTCAAAATAGACTAAAATTTAATATTTTCATTTCAGTTCCCAAACAAACAAGACCATGTTCTAACTTCACTTGCAAGAAAAGGAAATCCTTTCATAAATTTCTCAGAAAATAAAATCCTCAACTGTCCTGGGCATGGGAAACGTCAGATTTATTTTTATTTATTTATATATTTTTTGCAGTTTGTCCTACATCAGGTTTCCTTGCTTAATATTAAGTACCTGGGCTCCCGTGGATTTTAACTTCCTACTTTGTTTTACCAGCAAAGTCATTCTAATGTAAATTGTTGTTTTACAAAGTAGTGAAACCCTATCTCAGCTACAAACACACTCAAATGCACACAAACTCTCCGTCTCTGAGCAAACGACTATCCCAGCTGTTTGTGCCTGTGATCTGAATCTTAGTGGCCAAGCACGCCCCCTTTGAAGTGGGGAGCACCTCTGCCGACCTGCATTTTGCTAACTTTGCACTGTTTCTCTAAGCCTGACCCCTGAACTGATTGTCTGATGACTAATTCACATGCTAAGAGCGAGGTATATCAGTATCACTGACCTGCCTGCATTTGTCATTAAGGGTTTGTAGTAAAAAGAAAGATGAAAGAGAAAGGTGTAATATTAGACCAGCAGCCAAACATCTTACGAGTGGGTTTTGAAAATGTGACTTATAAGAGAAATAGGCAACTCATTTTAAATAAGTCTTTCAAGTTATGTAGAAGGCCAGTGTATTTTTATTTATAACTTCCTTCACTTTTATTTCTTTCTAACCTATTAGCTACTCTTAAAAGTCTGCCTTATACATGAACAACATCACTGCTATGTGATGTTAAAATTATATAAGAATGTAAAGATTAATTATTAAGCAGTGTCTGCATCTGAAACTAACCTGTCCTTCCACCACAATTACCATCACCAAAGTCATCCAACAGAAATTAAAGAAAAGCATGTACATGGATGCTTCTGATTGAAAAAAGTAAGTGGCTTGTTAAATCAATTGCCAGTTTTTCTGAGTTGTTAAAATATACTTTTATCTTTAGAGAGGAGGAAAAATCTGTTTTATTTTTTATTACAAGAAATCATTTTATTAAGCATCATTTTGTCAACAAGATTTATGTTCTATTAATACTGTGAAAGATAGTCTGTTGGAACATCTTGGCAAATGCTGCAATAAAATTCTTTAAAGAAATAGCGAGGCCTCTAAATGTGGATAATGGGTCTTTGAACAGACTCTAAAGACCCATTTCCATAGACTGAACCAATTCTTTTACAGCAATGCATAATGAGAAGTCAAATAAAAGGGGTGGGGCAAAATGAGAAGATTAAAAAGAGAGTAAAAGATTAAAAGAGGGAAAGAATTATAAGGAAAATTCAAAAGGAAAAAAGATCAAAAAGAGGATTAACCATGTTACTTGTTGTTTTTCAGAAATTAAAAAAGTATGGTGGATAAGGAATTTGTTTCCTTTTGGCCCAAGAAAAATGCCAATTATGGTAGCTAAACTGCCCGGATCACATATCAGCATGCTTTGGAAATGTGAGAAATGGATGGGAAATATAAACACAGAGCAATAGCTTACAGTTATGTTATGAATTAAGCCAGAAAAATATCAAGATTTAGTCACTGAATAAGCTGCCAAGGTTAATTTTCCCTGATGAACTTGAGCAAGATCAGAATAGAAGCGATAGCACCGTAGATTCATGTTTTGTGCAACACCCCCCACTGCTTTCTAGAATCAAATTCTTCATTTTCTCATGAAAAATAAAAATAAAAAATTACTCAGGCTAGGAGAACATAGTCAACAATAATAATATCATGAAATTCCCTTTCATTTCTAGATTTTTACTTGATCAGTGCCCTAGGTTCTGTGTTTAGATCTCTGATGTAGAAAAACCAAGCAGCCAACCCTTCCATGTAGAGTCATTTAAGATGGTCTTTGTATATTATGACCTTTTGGCTTTTTTAATTATACCATTTTGAAATCAAGAATTAATCATTTAAATTCACTTTAAAGTGTAGGAAGTGTTTCAGGTTGCATATATTAATCAATTTGATAAAATTAATTTGTACATCTTAAAATGGAATACACACTTTATCATTAAGCATATGTGTGTCAATCTATTTTATTTTAACTCTGGTGGATTTATAGCAATTTTTTTTTTTAATGTTTTTTCTGGTCCACATATTTTCTTTTAGTTTTGGCTTTTTTGTTGTTGTTGTCCTCACTTCAGTTAATCTGAAACTAAACATTTTTAAAATCATAGCTCTTTTTAATTGTCAAATATTTATAGCTTAAAAAATAATAAAATCAAGTAACTTAGAAGCTCTCCAAGATAAAGCAGAGAAACAGTAAATCGTGGTAAGAAAAGCTAGAATAAAGGCAAAAAATTAAAAAGTTTTTGTATTACACTAATGACAAATGAATTCTAAAAAGTATATACATTTAAATTCTAAAATATCTGGTGGAATTATATAAAAAATTGTCTATGCCATTTAGGAACTTTAATGATATATTAAATATACTCTGCGAAACATTCATGGGACTCTGAATAGCATTTAGCAGTATCTTATTTTTCCTGTTCTCTTTGATGAACTATGTAGAATTTTTCCTAAACGCCAGGTGCTTTTAGTTTTATTCAAATTCCTCTTGAAGATAGGTAGCACTGAGTACAATCCAGAAAAGCACATGAATTTTATATTAATTACCCCCTTTGTCAACAGTCAAAAGGAGCAGGCTGTCTGCTTCTGAGGCTGGGTCACTATAAACAAACAACGTAGGTCAGGAACCACAATAGCTACTTTACCTCCTGCTGTCCTCATCTTGTGTGCACTTTGGTGGCTGGGGGTGGGAGCCCATATAGCTGAATGATGAGGGAAAAAGGGTGATAGATTACTAAAGGGAGTGGAAAGTCAACCAAAAATAGAGTTGCTGACCACAGCAATCCCACGTCTGGGAATGCATCCTATAGAAATAAAATTGCCAACATTGAAGGGTGTATATACTGAAAGTTTACTGCAGTATATTTACATTCATCCATCAGGAAATGGTGTAATGAAGTATGACAGATATACCCTCTGAAATATTATGTAGCAATATCACATCCATGATCTACTGTTAAGTGAAAAAATAAAGCACAGAGTAACGTGTTAAAAAAAAAAAAACCTCCACATGTATGCAAATATAAGTTTGTATATATTTATACGATCATAAGGAATAAGTGGAAAAATATTACTAACTTTAAGAAACTAGAGGGAGATGTGCAGACTCAGCTTTTTATTTGAGTTTGGTTACAAGCATTGTATAAAATCAATTTTATATATAATAAAGAACCCTAAGAAAACAATTCATAAGTTTTGCCTACTATCCACTTTGGGCAGGGAATCCTTTGTTCTAGAATCTAATTTTTTGAACCAACCTCTAGGACCTAGAAAATGACAAAGAAGAATGGGAGGAGAGTTTCCAAACAAGCAAAGGGAACTGAAGTTGCAGAATATCTGCAGGATTAATGTTTCAGGAAGAATAAACAGCATGCAAAGGCCCTGAGGTAGAGGGTGCTTAGAGGGTTAAGAAACAGCAAGGAAGCCCAAAAGAGAGGATCAGAACAAAAGAGGTTGTAAAGGGACCCAAGGTCTAGATTATATGACAGCGTTTTCCTTTTTTTTTTTTTTTTTTTACTGCAATTCAAAGAAAAACAATTTGCATCACAAACCAGGGTATGCCTATGTATGTATACACACACACACACACACACACACACAGAGAGATCATAAAGCACAGTTTGAAAAACACTGAATTATATTCTAAGCATAAGGAAAAGTCACTGGAAATAGAAGAGTTACAAGATTCGACCATCATTTTAGAAAATCACTGTGGCTGCAGTGTGGAAAACAGACTCGGGGTGGGCGGCAACAGGGAGAGCAAGGATTTCATTAGGGATGTCTCAGTAGGAGAGGGTGGTGGCAGACTGGAATGTTAGCAGCAGAAGCAATGAAAGGTGGTTGGATTTAGTAAATATTTTTAGCACAAAGCCACTAGAGTGTGCTGATAATTTGGATGTGCAGTGTGAGAATCAAGAATGACTCCCAGCTGGGGGGCACGATCCACTGGGTGAATAGTGGTGCATTCACCGGACGAGGAGCAATAGAATAGAAGCAGATTGCAACAGAGAGGTAATAAAGGGTCCTGCTTAGGATCCATTAAGTTTGCGTTGCCTTTTAGACACCCTCTTGGAGAAGCTAAGTAGCCCCTTTTGATGTTAGAATGGCCATGTGGCTTGCTTTGGTCAATGAAGTGTGGGCAGAAGTGTGTCACTTCAGGTGGAGGTGTAAATTTGGGTGACGTCACCATCAACATGGCTAGTTAGTAAAGCCACAGAACAAAAGGAAAGCTTTTAGGGCAAGATTTTTCAAACTGTAAATCTTGGCCCATTTAATGGTTTCTGAAATTAATGTAGGGGTCATGAGGAGAATTCTTTTAATCAAGTGAAATGGATAGGATACACAGGATAGAATAGAACCAGAAGAAAGAATAGAATAGAATAGAATAGAATAGAATAGAATAGAATAGAATAGAATAGAATAGAATAGAATAGAATAGAATAGAATAGAATAGAATAGAATAGAATAGAATAGAATAGAATAGAATAGAATAGAATAGAATAGAATAGAATAGAATACCATCAAAGGACACCACAGGTACAGTTAGCAAAAACTACACACTTGGCAAAAAACTGCAGCCAATTATGTTGAGGCATGTGAGAGAGACAGTAATAGGAGATGGGATGAATGTATGTATTGGCCAACAATATTAGATCTTTTGCTCACCTGCCTCTTAGTTGACTTTCCAGTAGGTGATGGTTTCTCTGCCGTGTTCTCTTTATTGCAGTTTATAACCCATGTGGGTTACATAGCACAGCAAGGACCAAGGGTCCCAGCCGTGACCGCTCCTTCCATGATTATTTTTGCATGTACTCAAGAATTTCCAGGGTGGTGTCATCCTGTGTGTTTATGTCCAAGCCTCTAGTCACATTTGTGTGCCATAGTAATTAAAGATCACAAAATTAATAAATCCCAATTTTCTTTCTCTTTTTCAAAAATTAGGTTTTATATGTAACAATAGGGCGGGAAAATGAATCTCCATGACTTCCATACATCTGAGTACTTATTGTTATCTCCTAATATAATAAGATTCCTATGAACAAGCCCTTATATTCAAGTTCATTGACTTGAAATGCTCACCCCACAAATATTTATTAAACAGTTATTAGGTTGCAAGAAACTTATCTCATTTATTTCTCATGACCACCCTCAGAGGGATGAATTAATATCTCCATTTTATAGTTGAGAAAATCAAGACTCGTGAGGTTTGATAAGTTGCCTATTCAGGTAATCAGTGAAATTTGGGATTGCGGACTAGATCTTTGTGAAGCCAAGCCAAGCTGGTTCTTGTTGCACTATACCACAACAGCTTCATCTAAGTGTGCTGTTGGTATTGCTTGTCAGAGGAAGAAACTGTAAGCACCCTACCTCTCTG
Source organism: Cynocephalus volans (assembly GCF_027409185.1). NCBI lineage: Eukaryota > Metazoa > Chordata > Mammalia > Dermoptera > Cynocephalidae > Cynocephalus > Cynocephalus volans. The sequence continues at coordinate 285,564,233 of NC_084460.1, forward strand.
TCAAAAAGGAGTGGTTAATTGAATTTTAGTACATTGAACAACTAAACACTAATGCAGGAGAACTATATGATATAATATAGAAAGATCTTCAACGTACATTATGTAGAAATAAAATAACAACACTATCCAAGAACCAAAAAAGTGATATAATAGTGTGTATTGCTTTCTTATTTGAGTAGCAAAAAAAGGATACATATATATATCCATATACACACCACAGATGTTTATATATGAAGAGAAAATTTTGAGCACATCTACCAGAACCTGTTAACAGTGGCTGCCCATGGATGGAAGGACTGGGGTGTCCAGGGTAAGAAATAAAATTACTTTATATTGTTTCCCAAATGTGCTCTTAACATATGTGGTAGTTGTGCTTGCTGTAGTTTAAATAAATTCAGATCTCTTCCCAAGCCCACAGAAGAAATGTATTTTCCTCATCTTTTTTGAGCTTAGCCTGTGTGGCTTGCTCTGGCCAATAAAATGTGAGCAGATGTGAAATATGTCATATCTGGGTTGAAGTTTTATTTTTTATTTTATTTTTATTTTTTATTTTACTTTTTTTGTCTTTTTCGTGACCGGTACTCAGCCAGTGAGTGCGCCAGCCATTCCTATATAGGATCCAAACCCGCAGCGGGAGCGTCGCTGCGCTCCCAGCGCTGCACTCTCCTGAGTGCGCCACGGGCTCGGCCCTGGGTTGAAGTTTTAACAGCCAGTACCCAGTTCACCACATTCCCTTCTCCTGTCCCAGCCACACTGAAAGCATGTGTAGGGATAAACCTTCATCAGCCAGGGTCCCTGAGGGACTACGATGAGCAAAGCTCTTCTGCCAACTCATATTGGACATGTAGAGAGAGTGAGAAATAAGCCTGTGTGTTCTTTGTTCCCTTAAGCCATTAAGATCTAGGGTTATTTGTTATGGCAGCATCACCCAGCCTATCCTGGCTCATAAAACATAGAAAAGAAGTGCTGGGGGCTGCATGGTTAGCTCAGTTGGTTAGAGCTAGAGCATGGTGCTGATAACACCAAGGTCTAGGGTTCAATCCCTGTACCAGCCAGCTGCAAAAAAAAAAAAAAAAGGAAGAAAGAAAGAAGGAAGGAGAAGAAATGCTGGGTGTAAAAAGAAACATAAACCTAGTAAGTATATAGAACTTTTTCAAATTTTTATATGTTAAGGAAAATATGTTTTAAAATAATAAATGAGTTCATTCATTCATTAAACAAATATGAATTGAGCACCAAATATAACCCAGGAAATTATAAGAACGGGGGGGAAATACCACTACATAAGACAGACAAGATCCCCACTCTCACAATTACCACAAATAAATAAATGAGCAAGAAGATATCAGGTAATGATGCATGCTCTGATGAAAACAAAGCCTCGTGGTACTATTGGGAGGGACTGGGTGACTAGTCTGGGTGGTCAGATAGCCCTCTGGGAAGAAATCACTTCGGCTGATGGTTGCAATTATATGGGTCATTCTAAAACCACAAAGAAGTGTCTTTAGACTTTTCTGCAGTCTCCACATTTTTTCAAGTAGATCTATATTTCATTTTCAATCAGTATAACACTATAAAATAAATAAATAACAGTGGGTAAAATGGTGGGGTAATAGAGTCTTCAGTTAGCAAACCCAGAAGGCCCAGCCTTCATCCGGAAAGTGAAGGACCATATTCAGTTACACCTGCAGATGGAACCGATAGAGTCGTAAGTGGATACAGAAGCAAACGTTGGCACCTCTCTAGGTGGAGGAGGCCACCAATTGAAAATTTATCCCATAAAACATCAATCAAGATAGCAGTAAAAGGGGTGAAATGTGTACACACGTAAAAGCAATTGAAAACATATTTGCCTAATTACACAGACAAAGATATCAAGATGAGTGCTGAAAGGGGATGAAAAACTAGGAGATGGGGAATCTCTGTTCTAATGGAACCCAACTCCAGGGCTGGTACTATGGCCTCAGGGATAAACGCCACCAATTACAAAAACATTAAAGAGTTAATAAAGCCTGTGAAGTGTTTCCAAAGAAAGGAGGCTATGAAAGAAGGAAGCCACAATTCTGCTTTTATCAGCAATTACTCTTTCACTATTTTTTGTATCAAGCTAACTTTATTCAATCATTCTGCAAAGGTCAAGTGGGATGTGTCTTTCCTGAACTATTTTCATATTTATGACACAGACTAACTGGATAATATACTCTGTATTTCCAAAGACTGGAAGACATTTACACCCAAAGGCTGATCTCCCGTGGTGGGTTAGAAGTATTAGGATTGCTTGTAGAGGAGCTTTACTAGTTCCTATGGGATCGGTTTGGATTTTACAGGAATCTGTGATTTTAGGGGAGAATTATGAGTAAATTTTGGCAAGCACAGTCTGTCAGCTTTTAACCTCATCGTCCAGGGCAAGAAGTGGCCTATTGTTTGACCATTCAAATGGTCGTTTCTATCTTCTTTGCCAAAAGAATTCCAACTTTGTTTAGGTATATGGCAGCCATGTGCTCAAGCTCAGATGGAGCTAGTGGAATCCATAGAAAGGGTGGAGGAGGAAGGAAGAATTTTGTTTCATAAAACAATTGCCACACTCTTAAAGATGAGAATGAAGCAGGCACTAACTTATGGCAGAGTGGGACCCTGGCAGGCCAAATGACATTTTGAATGAAGACTGAAAAATTATATTAACAATTAGAATGTGAACTGGGAGTCATTGAGACCTGAAATCCAACCCTTTTATTCATTTATTTGATAAAGACTTGTTGAGAAATTTCTGCCAGCCAGGAATCGTTTTAGTGTCTTTGATGTTTTGGCCAAATAACAGACTTAGTTCCTGGCTTCTGAAGATCACGTGGGGAAGATAGACTTAAATGAATAAAGAAGTGAGCATAAAATTAGAAATTATGCTAAGGGTTAGGAAGGAAAAAAAGAGGATGCAAAGAGACTAATGGCATTTGCTTAGACCGAGTGGTCAGGGAAGGTCTTGCAGGGAATGAGAAGTTATGAGCCCTGGGAAGTGAATAGAAAGATTTCTAGACAGCAGGAACAGCAGTGGTGGCCCATATTTGATAAAGAGCTTTGCCTGTTTGAGGTACTGAAATGAGGTGCTGGTGTCTGGTATGCTGTGAGGGGACTGTGTCACATGATAAGTCTGGCCAGGCCTCCCTGCAGACCACAATAATGAGCATGGATTTGGTTCTGTACTCAATAGGAAGCTGACTGAAGCTTTCAAGCAGAGGAGGAACATTATCTAATTTCCATGTCCTATGGAGGATGTATTGGAGGGAGGCAGGACTGGAAACGCTGGGAAGGGAGTATGACGAGACTTGATGTGCATGCATAGTACTGAGAAGAGTATTGCCTTTAGCGTCAGTCAACAAGGCCTATCAGCAGTTTATCTCTAAATATCTCCTAAAGCCCTTCCCCGTGCTCCATGGCACTAGTCTGAGCCTTCCTCATCTCTCTTTAAACTACTGCAATAGCTTCTTAACTAGATTCCCTACTTTCAGTCAATCCCATTCAATCTGTTCTCCACATTAAAGACAATTGGGTCCCACAGACCAGCAAGCACACACCTAACCCAGGAGCTTTGACCTTTTACTTTATATTTGTTATTTTTGTTAACTACTGTAAGGATTAGGAGAAATCCTAACAACAAAATAAAACAGGAATAATAAAATATGACAAAAACAAATACAAAGAGGGTATGAAGGTGTGTCTTTGGGGCAGCAGGAAGTGAGAAAGCTAGTAAGATTTTATTTCACTGGACAACAAAGCTTGTCATGCAGCAGAAAAGTTACTCAAACTCTCTAAGTATCAGGTGATATTACCGCCTTGTTGAATTGCTGTGAGGAGTTTTCCATTATATAAAGTCTCTTTCACAACCCTGGAGAAGCCTCTCCTTGTAAAAGCTCAATAAAATATAATTATTATAATTATAATTTCCTAAATCACTAAAACACCTCTTGAAATTCTCAGGTGTGATGTAGACCATCACAGATACACAATGCAGCCCCTCAAACTCTTTGATAATTACAATTAAAGAAAAAGTCAACAAATATAGAAATGCAGAGATATTTTCTTATAATCAATTCTCAAGATACTTTTTCAATTTCAATATTAAATTTGAGAGTAAAGACCAATAGAAGGGGAAGAATTGAAATGAGATAAAGAGCTAAAACAAAACAAAACAAACAAAAGAGATGTGCTTGAATTTTGCAAAAAACAGAAAGCCAGATGGAAGTAATTTATCTTTTACGGATATTTCCTTTATTGTACACTGTAGGAAGAGCCTAGGTGAGCAAACAAAAGAAACAGAACATATAAAAAGCCCTGTCATTCAAATTAAACCAAGGCTGGCAGGTTAGCTCAATTGGTTAGAACACCGCCTTTATAGCCCCAAGGTCTCGGGTTTGGATCCCTATACCAGCCAGCTGCCAAAACAAACAAACAAACAAACAAAAACATGGAGAACAAACTAAATCATGAGGTTATGGGGGTAACCAAGATTCCTGAAAATTGTAGTGTATACATGGAGCAAAAAGACAACTGTGTAGGAATTGGCATACATAGTGATTTTTTTCTTTCTAAAAATTTTTTATTTAAAATAAAGTTTTAAGGTAGTTGAATGACTGTAAAAACTTGGGTATACTTGGCTAAAAACTGGAATAGAACATGCAAAACTAAAAATGTCTCTCACATTGGTAGAATAACAGATCTGTTAAATCTTCTCTAAAGTTGGACTATTGTCTTTACTTTTTTTCAATAGAAATAAAACTGAATTGATAACAACTTTATTAAGAAGTTTTATGATTATCAAATATATATAGTAACTCAAGCTATGAACTAATGAAGTGTTGCCAAATATAAATTTGTATAAAACCTTCTAAAAACATACACATATATACTCCTGTGAATTATAATCACCATATCACTTTGATTATAAATTATTCCTTTTATGATCTCAGAGACTTGATTTTATTGAGTAGGTTCATTATTATCAGTATAATCATATTATGTCATAATTTTCTTGGCAAATCCCTTATTTCTAGTACAAAGGTGGATTAAAATTCAGCTTTCATCAAATAGTCTTACAGACTATATTAAAAATTCATCCATAGATTAGAACTTCTTGAATATGGGAATCATGATTTGTTTTGTCTTTTTATTGCCCAACAACTGGGACATAAAGGAAGTGAAGTGAATTCACTGAAGTCCTAAATGTCCTCTGCATTTTTTTGCAATTGTAAGAGATCGTCCATGCTACATGATCAGAAAACCATAAAGACCAAAGCACACAATTATAGAGTTTAATATTTAAATCAATTACAATTGAAAACAAGTAAATCTAGTATATCTAAAGTATAAAGGACTATTCATGTGCTGCATGATAATCAAGCACAAATGGTAAGCAACAGCTTAATTCCATTCAATAAACATGTCAGGCAGATTGACAATGAACAAAATAAAGGTGGAAATGCAAAAATGACCAGTTCACTGTCCTTACCTTCAAGAAACTTAAAGTATGGGGGAAATAGACAAGTCTGAAACAGTTTGAATCTGTCTATATGGGTAAATCTGATGTTCCAGATCTTCTGGTATAGTGACTGTCAAAAGACATTCTCACTTTCTTTTTTATGCCCAGTTTCTTATAATGCGAACACCCATACTGCTTAGCCAGCAGAAGCACAACCTTTGACAGCTTCCTCTCTTCCAAATATCTCTGGGAATTCTTGGGAAATGATTACATCTAACATAAATCTCCCTTTGCCATCTGTGTCAACTGTCTGGCTTTGGATGGCTGCTGTGCATGACACCACTTCACCTCCCTGAATCAGCCTTCCTCAAGCAGCATCTGCTTATGTTCCACAACCTCTCCCCAGCTTGGGCACAGACCCTTCCTAATTCCTCGGGGTGATAGTTAAGGCTGTCTAAGGCTGTTCTAAAAGGACGGGAATAACAGAAAGGGACAGTGTTTTAGTTCAGCCATTTGGGTTCAGCCAGTGGGAGCCCCAGCAGGAGTTGGAAAAGGGAGGAAAGTTAAGCAAGACTGTCCATCCCCTGGATCCCTCCTGTTGAGGTTTCCTCTGGATGTCTGTGTCCCTTCATCAGAGGTCACTCTCAGAGTCCCCTGCTCTATGTGGCTCTCTCTCTTTCCAGGTTCCAGTACGTTCACCCCCCACCACCACCACTCTGTAGCAGCTCTCCTACTGTCACCACATGTCTACATAATCCTTTGTGATTCACCTCCACCCCTTTGAATTTGTAAATTGTCTCTTTATTAAAAACCCTCCTCTAAATTTCCATCTTAAGTGGGGCATCTGTTTTCTGTTGGGACTCTGACTGATACAAACCATGACTGCCTAAGAGGACAGCTCTCCCAGACCCAAGTCCTTCTACGGAGGCCCTCAGCCTGCCACTGTGTTACTGGCAACAATTTATTTCCTTTGAGTACAGCTCTACTCTTCCAAGCCCAGAAAGAAGTAATTGGTTTTCTCCAAGTAAATATAATCTGCAAACATAAATCTCTACCAACAGAGACAGTCTTTGACATCCTTATACAAAGCTGCTTAGCTTCTCACCATCTCTGTGTACATCTACATGAAATTTACTTTCCATTCCAGAGCAGGGTATTTGCTTTCCTTTTATACAACTAAGAGAGTGTGTTTGAGAAGGGGGAAGGGGATAGCTTGCCCTAAAGAAAAATTTAAACTTGGACCTCAAAAAGAAAAAAACAGCAGTTTTTCCCCTTTTTACCTATCCAGGATGAGCAAAGAGATCTTGGGACCCATCTTCAGCAGAGTGCCCAATTACACACAACTGGATAACTAGTAAGAACAGGTCATCCCAGGCAGCCTGGAACAATGGACAGAGCTAATGAAGCCCAGCAGCTTCCCAGGCGAATGCCAAGAACAAGCTAAGAGCAGCTTGCAGACTTCCAGCAAAGAGTCCTGCGTGGGCGAAACTGCAGATGAGCCACTGAGAGTTGGCATTAAACCTACCAAGTTTGGGGAGTGGGAGGGGTGCTTAGAGAGGTGATATTGAAAGATATATGTTCCTTCTTCCATGAGTTTCTTAACTAGCCCTTGAGATTAAGACTCTGTCGATCCGTTTTTAGAAAAGAATGAATTAGTCTCCTTTGTCTCGTCTCAGATCCACTGGGCCCTATCAACTAAGGGATTCCCAGGACGCTCTGGCTTTGACCCCTTTCTCTTTGGCTAGAGAATCTGGGAGGCCCAGCCCTTGTCTGACCTCCCCGGCTTCCTCTAACTGGCAACCCATCAGTGGGCATCCTATAAAAATGGAAATGGCATGCCTTCTGACGCTATATCTGCCCAGTCAATTTATATGTATCCCTAGAGATTCAGCCCCAGGGGCACTTCCTCTGAAAAATATCCCAAAGCTGGGCGGAGTTATACCCCCTCCTTGGGTTCCCATACTAACTTTTGCTTACAAATTACTTTGTGTTCCAACTCTTTGTTTACTGATCCAGCTCTTGCCTCTGCCCTGGGGTCTTTTGACAGCAGGAACTGTATCTCATTCACCATCACAGCCTCACTGCCCCACATACAGTAGGAGCTCGGTATGAGAGACGCCTGATTTGGGCAATCAATCAGTCAGGAGAGACCCTCCCAAGGATCAACGAGACCACGGCTTCGGATGCAATTAGCAAGAGGTTTTATTGAACACACGGGTACCCGGGCGGCTCAGTCTCTCGGTAGACTGGCGCGCCGAGTAGAGTTTTTGAGCTTGTTTTATAGAAAAAAGCGCGGGTACAGAAGCGAGAAGCAAGGTAATTGGTCGGTTTAAACAAGGCCAGGGGAAAAGCGCGGGTCATGTGGGAGTTCTTGAAACAGTTGAAGGGCGCCCTGGAAACTGCTGTTGATTTTTTTTTTTTTTACTAGGGTATTTTTCTGTGCCTTGCGGAATGGCGTTACTGCGGCTAGCTTGGAAAACACTTCTTTCATTCCCCCATTTCTCTTGTGGGAAGCTCTAATCTTAGAGCGAATTTAGAGGTTGTCTTCGTTGTCTAGGGTCTGATATTTTTGTCTAAGGATCAGAATTTTTACTGCACTTACCCTGTCATTGATGAACTGGACTAACCTATTGATGATGCAGGGCCCGAGGGTGAACAACAGAAGGAGAAGCAATAGGGGCCCGGCGATGGTTGATAGGAGGGTAGTGAACCAAGGGGAGCTATTGAACCACCCTTCATACCAGTTTTGGTTTTTCTGGCGCTCCAACTGTCTTTTATCTAATCTCTCCTTGAGTTTTCTCATGGAGTCTCGCACCACACCTGAGTGGTCTACATAAAAACAGCACTCTTCTTTTAGGGCCGCGCAGAGGCCTCCTTCTTTTAGAAACAGTAGGTCAAGGCCTCTTCTATTTTGGAGTACTACCTCCGATAGGGAAGTCAGCGAGTCCTCTAGCTTGCTGATTGAGTCCTGGAGGACCCGGAGGTCAGTATCCATGGCGGCCTGGAGGCTGGCTAGGCCTTGTTGGAGGTCTATGGGCCCTTTAACTAGGGCGGATGCGCCAGTACCTATACCTGCTGCGACCCCCAACCCCAGAAGAACAGCTAGGGTAAGTGAGACAGGCTCTCTTTTAACCCTGGGGTGAGGATCGTCATAGGCCTGCAACAAGGTTTCTTCAGAATGGTAATAGATGCGAGGGACCAGCTGGATCAGGATACAGAAATCTTTAGACTGATTAAAAACTGAGGTGGAGAGGCAGGGGGTGAGGCCGGTGCTGCAGGCCCACCAGCTATGGTTGGTGGGGAGCAGGTACTGATGTGTCGTGGAGGAGTTGATGGGTAGGGTCTGATTGCAAAGATGCTGATGGGTAGAGGGCACCTGTCCTATGCACGACCCGTGTCCTGAGACCTCAGTGAGGGTAAGCTTTCCTTGACTCCCCCAGCGGCACTGGGTATAGTTGGAGGTATAAGTGAAGGCCCCTCCTAAGGAGGCAACTCCTTCATAATAAGGGGGACCCAAGGCCAAACAGAGCCAGCAAGACTTCGTGGCGTCTGGGTCGGTAGCATTTAAGGCTAGGAAGGCCCCCCTCACAAGGCCAAAGAGTCTGTCGCCCGTGGTGGGAGACAGAGTGTTCAGGACAACACTTTCCTCCAGTACCGTGGGGACTTGGCTAGGAGCCGCCGAGGGTTGAGAGATGGGCGGCGCTTCCCTCGTTGGGGAAGGGGGGTTTTTGTTAGGGGGTCCTTGTTTCGCAAGGACGGAGTTGGGGCCCACTGTCTCGGCTGGCTTGCTGGTGATCTCCAACCGAATGGTCAACTGTACGCCTGGATATCCAGACACATAGAATCCCAATCCCCAGGTTTTTCCTATCATCCAATCTTTGGATTGCCGTCCTTTTTCTGTGAAATTTATTTTAAGGGGGTTACACCAGCCGGATTTTTCACAGGTTGCCAGTAGGGCACCCCATGATCGATCTGTGTCATTCTATTTTACAGTTATGAGGTCCCAGGAGGACGTAGGTTGCCAATAAACAGTCCCCGTGGTTTTACAACCCCATTTTTTACAATACAGGGATTCTAGCCCTCCATACCTTCTAGCTTCTGAACTGGACCGGTCATCCCGGGGACACACGTAGAAGGTGGAACTTGCCATTCTGGTCCTAGCCTTAGGGTAGCTGCATCCTATGGCTCCCCAGGTGATCTGTTTATAAGCACTCTCATAGTTTGAGTCAGGGGGTCTGACTCTCTTAGAGGTTGATACATCGGTTTCTGGGATATCCCAGGACTCAAGACCGGCCGCCAGGGCACATACATCAGGTGTAAGAATGGGCCACCAAGTCCAAGGGGGCTGGACTTTTTCTGTCTTCCAGACAACGTTCCCAGTTTGGGACAGTACCTGCCAGGTGAGGGTCACAGGCTGGTGAGGGTTTTCACTCCAACTCGTTCTGCCGCCGCCGAAAACGCAGCTTAAGAGGATGATCAGTCTTTTCCAGCTCCCAAGACTCATCTGGTGCCGAGGGTGGTGCAGGCTTGAGGTGAGAAGCATGGACCCAGGCAGCGATACCGTCGACTTTTACTGCGGTCGGGGTGGTCAGCAACACCAGGTACGGGCCTTTCCACCGAGGCTCAAGGCTGCTGGGTCGGTGGCGTCTGACAAGCACTCGGTCTCCGACCTGGAACGGGTGGGGGATTGTCACGGTACCGGGCTTGTACACCTCCTTGATCTGGTCCCAGATCTGGGTCCTCACAACTTCTAAAGCCTTTAAATGAGTAAATAAGACAGGGAGAAAATTATCATCGGGACCCAATGTCCCTCCAGACTCGAGTATGGGGGGCGGTCCCCCATAGAGAATTTCATAAGGAGTTAGACCAAACTGGCCAGGGGTATTCCTGGCTCTAAGCAGCGCTAAGGGAAGGAGGGCCACCCAGTCTTTTCCACCGGCCTCTAAGGCTAATTTGGTTAAGGTCTCTTTGATTGTCCTGTTCATTCTTTCTACCTGACCTGAGCTCTGGGGTCTATACGCACAGTGTAACTTCCAATTTATCCCCAGTTGAGTGGCCAGTCCCTGACTTATCTGAGCAACAAAGGCTGGGCCATTGTCTGACCCGAGTACCTTAGGGATCCCGAAGCGGGGTAGAATTTCCTCTAATATCTTTTTGCAGACGGTCAGGGCCGTTTCAGTTTTGGTAGGAAAAGCTTCTACCCATCCGGAAAAAGTGTCTATGAATACCAGCAGATACCTGTTTCCATACCGGCCAGGCTTTACCTCTGTGAAGTCTACCTCCCAGTACACGCCGGGTCGATCTCCTCGTTGTCTCTTTCCGATCTCTCGGTAGGTTGGGACCGCATTAGTCATGACACAAGCCTGACACCGACTGGTGACCTCGCGAACTACAGACTGGAGGTTCGGGATGAGGAGGCTGGTGCGGTTTACTAATTGGAGAAGCTTTTCTGGTCCTAAGTGTGTCAACTGATGCAACCGCTGAATAAATTCTTTCCCCCGGTCAGGGGTGAGCTCTCTTGGCTCGGCCTTAACCTGGGCGGGTTCGATTAGCTCTTGAGGTTTTGTAGTTTCTGCCAGCACTCTGGTCGACAGGGCGGCTTGTTTTGCAGCCTCGTCGGCCCTCCGGTTCCCGGTGGCCACAGGGTCATTTCCCCTCTGGTGGCCGGGGCAGTGGATAATGGCGACCCGCTTAGGGAGGTGAATGGCCTCTAGCAGGGCCAAAATTTCTTCCTTGTTTTTAATGTCTTTTCCCGCAGAAGTGAGCAACCCCCTCTGTTTATATATTGCCCCATGAATGTGAGCAGTGGCAAAAGCATACCTGCTGTCGGTGTAGATGTTGATGTTTTTTCCTTCGGCCAGGCGTAATGCCTGCGTCAAAGCCACTAGTTCGGCCTTCTGGGCTGACGTACCTTCTGGCAGGCTGCTTGTCCACACCGTCCGCTTGCCATCTACGATGGCGGCCCCTGCTCTCCGTTTACCCTCCGCGATGAAACTGCTACCGTCCGTATACCAGGCTGGCACCCCGGGCAATGGCTGGTCCTTCAGGTCTCGTCGAGTTCCAGTTTCTTCGGCGAGGATCTCTGAGCACCTGTGTACTGGGGTGGCTTCCGACTCGACTGGTAGGAGGGTAGCTGGGTTCAGGACGGCAGGGGGTGCAAACGATATCCTTTCATTTAGCAGCAGGCTCTGGTAATGAGTCATCCTGGCATTGGTCATCCACCGGTCGGGGGGCTGCCGCACAATGCTTTCGAGGCTATGGGAAGCAATCACAGTCACATTCTGTCCCAAGGTTAACTTATCAGCGTCCTTGAGAAGGAGTGCCACGGCTGCAACCGCTTTCAGGCAGGTTGGCCACCCGCTAGCCACCGGATCCAATTTTTTTGATAGGTAAGCTACTGGCCGCCGCCAGGGTCCTAAAGTCTGAGTAAGCACTCCCCGGGCCACACCGGCCCTCTCATCTACGTATAGAGTAAATGGTTTGGTGAGGTCGGGGAGGGCCAAAGCGGGGGCTGACAGCAAGGCTTTTTTTATGTGGTCAAAAGCTTTCTGATGTTCCTCAGTCCAGGTAAAAGGGATGCTTTCCTTTGTTAAGGGATACAGGGGTGCGGCTAGGGAAGCAAACCCAGGGATCCAGAGCCTGCAGAATCCTGCAGTGCCCAGAAATTCACGGACCTGTCTGGGGGTCGTGGGAGCGGGGATCTTCATAACAGTAGCCTTTCGGGCCGGGGTCAGCCATCTTTTTCCCCCCTTGAGTAGGTACCCCAGATAGGTGACCTCTCTTTGGCAGAGCTGGGCCTTTTTAGCCGATACCCGGTACCCTAATTCACTCAATTCCTGTAGGAGCTTCTGTGTCCCTTCTTTGCAGTCTTTATATGTGGGGGCTGCCACCAAGAGGTCGTCTACATATTGGAGTAGCACTACCTGAGGGTTGAGGGCCCTAAAGGGGGCCAAATCTCGGTGGAGGGCCTCGTCGAAGAGAGTGGGAGAGTTCTTGAACCCTTGGGGCAGCCGTGTCCAGGTCAACTGACCTGTGTTACCTTTTTCTGGGTCTTTCCACTCGAACGCGAACAGCGGCTGGCTGCTGGGGTGTAGCTTGAGGCAGAAAAAGGCATCCTTGAGATCTAAGACTGAATACCAAGTGTGGCTGGGCGGAAGGGAACTCAGAAGGCTGTAAGGGTTTGGGACGGTGGGATGAATATCCTGTACCCTTTTATTAATTTCTCTCAGGTCTTGGACTGGCCGATAGTCATTGGTCCCTGGCTTTTTTACAGGTAGTAGAGGGGTATTCCAGGGCGATTGACAGGGCACCAAGACCCCTAGGTCTAAGAACCTCTGGATGTGGGGTCTGATACCTTCCCGGGCTTCCTTGCTCATTGGATATTGTCGAACAGCCACCGGTGAGGCACCTGATCTTAGTTCCACTACCACTGGTGGGACTTGATTGGCCAGTCCCATGCCTGCCCTCTCTGCCCATACAGTGGGAAAAAGTTGGAGCCAGGATGGGTCGATAGAGGAGGGACCTGGCTTTTCATGTAGCCGGTATTCTTCTTCTAGGTTCAGGGTCAGGCACAGTGTAGGGCGGTCTTCCCATGTTACTTGTGGGCCCTCAGCAGAAAACTGGATCTGGGCCTTTAGTTTGGTTAAGAGGTCCCTACCCAACAAAGGGGCGGGGCACTCGGGTATGACCAGAAAGGAGTGGGTCACCTGTTTATGTCCAGCTTTTAAAAGTCTCTTTGTGGTCCAGGGGTAGACTTTGCTCCCTGTTGCTCCTTGTACGACTGTCCGTCTGGACCCTACCCTTCCCAGGGGTTGGGTCAAAACTGAATGTTCAGCCCCGGTATCGACCAGGAACTCAATGGGAGTCCCCTCCACAGTCAGTGTTAGCCTGGGTTCGGGGAGGGGGTCCGAACCTTGACTCCCCTAGTCATCTAGGGACAGAACTTTGGCTTCTCTGACGTTTTTCTTTTGGGGACATTCTCTTGCCCAGTGACCCTTTTCTTTACAGTAGGCGCACTGGTCTTTGTCCAGAGGAGATCTTTTATCCCTAGGTGTCTTTCTTGCCTGGTTGCTCAGATTCCCTGTCTGCCTATCTCTAGAACCTTTTTCACTTACCACTGCGGCCAAAATCCTAGTCAAGTTTTTTTTTTGGCGCTTATCGCGCCGCCTTTTTCTCTCTTCTGCCTCTTTTTTTTGTCTTTTTTTTTTTTTTTTTCTGTCTCCCTTTTGTGGTACACCTTTTCTGCCTCTCTCACTAAATCTTGTAAAGAATAATCTTGGAGCCCCTCTAGCCTTTGTAACTTTTTTTTAATATCTGGGGCTGACTGTCCGATGAAGGCCATGGCAACTGCAGCCTGCTGCCCCTCAGAAGAGGGCTCAAACGGAGTGTATCTCCTATAGGCCTCCATTAGGCGTTCTAAGAAAACCGAAGGGGGTTCTGCCGGTCCTTGTAAGACCTCTCTTACCTTAGCCAAATTGGTGGGGCGCCGAGCTGCCCCTTTGAGACCTGCCACTAGAGTCCGGCGGTAGACCAGGAGACGCTCCCTACCTGCGGCTGTGTTGTAGTCCCACTGAGGTCGATTGAGGGGGAAGGCCTCATTAATGAGGTTGTCGAGTTGAGTAGGGGCCCCGTTGTCCCCCAGGACATTCTTGCGGGCCTCAAGGAGAATCCTTTCTCGTTCCTCCGTGGTGAAGAGAATCTGTAGGAGCTGTTGGCAATCGTCCCAGGTGGGCTGATGAGAAAACATAAGAGACTCAAGGAGCCCCGTGAGTCCTGCTGGATTTTCAGAAAAAGAAGGATGATTAGATTTCCAATTATAAAGATCTGCTGAAGAGAAAGGCCAATATTGCAGAGGGACTAGGCCGTTGGGCTCGGCTGGGGGTCCTATGGCTCGGAGGGGTAAAATCACAGTGGAGTCAGGACCCGAGTCGTCTGCCGGACTGCGGGCACGGCGACTCCTGGTCCCCGCGGCTGGTCCCTCAGGATCGGAAATATCGGGCGCCTGGCCCGGCGCCGGTCCGACCGCCTGAGGGGCCAGAGGAGGTGGCAGGGCTACCGGATAGGGCGGGGGCTCAGAGAGAAGGAGCAAGTCGTCTGTTGCCGGGTAGATGGGGGGTCGGGGAGGAGCGGATGGCCCTCGGGTATTGTCTGGACTGGAGACGACAGCGACCTTGACGGAGGGCGGCATCCATAGTGGGGGACTCTGGGCGAGGTCTTGCCACACCACGATATATGGAACTTGGTCCGGGTGTCCCCCGATTTCCTGAAAGACAATCCTTTTAACTGCGGAAATGACAGAGACATTAAAAGTTCCTTCTGGCGGCCACCCGACACCGAACGTGGGCCACTCGGAGGAACAAAAGGTCCGCCATTTTCCCTTTCTGATTTCCACGGACAGATTGTGAGCCCTTGCTCTCACGTCCTTCCAGTGACCTAGAGTGAGGGAGAGAGGGGTAGAGTTATTTTGTCCCATTTCGAAGAGAGGGACCACGACACAGAGGCCTATCAGGAACAAAACAAAAAGAAACCAGAAACGGCGGCGAGATCGAGTAGCGTAGAGACAAAAGAAGGAATCAGATGGCAGAGCGCGCCTCTCTAGACGCGGCAGTGGGATCAGAACATAATGATCCTCTCCTGAGGGGTCCACCAGGCGTCCCTGGTCCTCCCCTGATCCTGGGACGTCTCCCAGGATTACCGGGCGGTGAGCCCCCGAACACGTCTGTTCGCTACTCACACGTCGCTCACAGAGCGATCAGCCCGGAACAAACTGAAACCAAAATGCGCGCACTCAGAGGGACAGTCAGAGTTACGGAGTCAGACACAGAAACGAGACACGGAGCGATCGCTGGCCAGCTTACCTCCCGTTGGTGGGTCGGTGGTCCCTGGGTGGGGGTCTGATCCCGGACGAGCCCCCAAATGAGAGACGCCTGATTTGGGCAATCAATCAGTCAGGAGAGACCCTCCCAAGGATCAACGAGACCACGGCTTCGGATGCAATTAGCAAGAGGTTTTATTGAACACACGGGTACCCGGGCGGCTCAGTCTCTCGGTAGACTGGCGCGCCGAGTAGAGTTTTTGAGCTTGTTTTATAGAAAAAAGCGCGGGTACAGAAGCGAGAAGCAAGGTAACTGGTCGGTTTAAACAAGGCCAGGGGAAAAGCGCGGGTCATGTGGGAGTTCTTGAAACAGTTGAAGGGCGCCCTGGAAACTGCTGTTGATTTTTTTTTTTTTTACTAGGGTATTTTTCTGTGCCTTGCGGAATGGCGTTACTGCGGCTAGCTTGGAAAACACTTCTTTCAGGTAAGTCTCCAACACATTAATCACTTAATCAGGAAATAAAACTCACTGCCTGTCCCCCTCACTGCACAGGTGGTGGAAAGAGCCAGCAGGTGTGCGGATTCTTTCCGAAGCTCGGCAGCTGCACCGATGCTCGGGGTCATGGAGCGGGCGAGCGGGACAAGCAGCATGGAAAGGCGGTTAGGTTTTCCGTGCCATGCTTGAAGCTCTCCCGAATGCCGCAGGATGGCAAGAGCCTGGGGGGACACAATGTGTCCTCACCTCTGGGGAGAGGCCCGAACGCGGTGCATCGGCACCTGCTGGCCCTCTGCAGGCCTCCAGCTGCGGAAGTGAAAGGGATGCAATCCCAGGCTCATCCACACCTGCTGCCCATCCACACACAGCTCATGCTCTGGCTGAAGAGGTGGAGGGGAGGTCAGATGGAGACAAGGCTCAGTGTCTCGATATTCCAAAGTGATTTCCCTCTCCGGTACGCCGTGGTGGATGGTCCCTGACCACTGCTCCAAGCCCCAGAAAACTTACCTGGTCAGGTGCAGCCAAGGCTTCAAAGCAGCCAAAGGCATCTCCCTGAGCTCGCTCTTTGTCAACCCTCCTTCACCCATCTCTGTGGATTCTGAGTCCGCTGGTTTGGGTGGGCCTGGCTAAGAGCCACTTTTCTAAGCAATCAACCAAATAGCGATTTCGCCTTTCTGCCCTAATCCTCCCAGTGGTGAAACCAACAAATCGCTGTTTTGTGCCTCTGCATCAGTCAGGAACACCAGAAATATGGCTTTTCAATGATTGGTTCGGCCTCCTGCCTCCCACTCCTTCCCTAAAGCTTTGCACCAATCCAGCCTCGAGGCAGTCTGTGTGCCTTTGGTCCTGCATGAGCCGAATGTCTGCCTGTCCAGAAGATTATGCGGGCACCGTGTAAAAGAGTCACTCTTCAATTCATTTATTCAACAGGTGGGTATCAAGTACCCATTATAGGCCAGACATGGTGCAGGCACTTGGGATGCAATGGTCAGGAATACCAAAGGGTGATCAATGAAAAAGGTAGAACTAGCTGACATAACTGGTGTTTGGCGAGAAGCCCTGTACCCCGCTCTGTTTCTTCCTTCTCTCTCACTGCCTTCCACATCCATGAGCTCTTGTCTGAGGCTGAGTCTGGCCGTGTGGATCTCTTTGCATAAATGCTGCCGATTGTCACTTGTCACGCTCCTCCATGTTTGGCACAAGCTCTCCTTATCCACAAATGGTTAAACACCAAAAATCCTTTACTCAGAATGGTTTAGACCCAAGTCTTTATCCCTGACTTAGATTTCCTTCTTATAGAGACCTTGGTTCTGGTCCCATGTGCTAATTTTAACTCTTAATTATATAGTTGGAGGATAGATTCTTCCATGCCATGTTCACACAAAGGGCATTAATTAATCCATCCTCTCCTCCATTTAAAACCCTTTCTAGACTCATAACCATGAGCCAGTGATCTTGTCCATTGCTCTGGTTCTGTATGCCAGCACTGATGAAGATCATTTCTAACCTAGATGTTCCCTAAATATCCAAGTGTGTGTGAAAATACATTTACAGATTGAGCTAATTAAAGGCATAGAACAGTATGTTTCCATCACGGATGTGAAATATGATATCTGTTCCTAGGAAAATTGCTGCCAAGAAATGGCTCAGGAGATGACAATAGTACATCTACAACTCAATGATTTTGAGTTCTGATTTTCAGTTTTTACTTTTAGTTTTTCAAATGAAATCAAATAACTCCATGGACAATGGGGAATCCTTCCCCACAATCAGGTTTGAGCTTACTTAAATGCCAAGGGTTCAAAGTCCTTAGGGCTTCTTGTCCCCAGGGATGAGAGTAGGGACCCCAACTGGGAAAAATCAGGTCCCTATTTCCCCAGAGACTGAAAAATACCCAAAAAAAAAAAAAGTGTCAGAGGGGAAAAAAGATCTACAGAGACTTTTAGCATGAGAAATGCGAGCAGAGCAATAGATTTCAAAGACATGCAGAAATAAGAAAATGGCATAAAAAAGTATATCAAAAAGAGATGAGCTACACATGGCAGGTTCTGAGATCAGGGGACAGAAACAAAAGTGATCATGTACGACCAGTTTCTGTTGTATAATCTGAATCTTGGTACCATTCCTCTCATATATTGGGAGCGAATGATTAAAAAAAAAAAAAAAAAAAGCCTATTTTCATCTTGAGTTTGGCATGAGGATAGGTTGATATAATAAAGTAGATATTGCATTTGGAGAGGTAAAATAAAACAGGTTCTGCCCCCAGGCCGGGTAGAAGTCATACCTCCTCCTGCTGTTTTTGGCTATGGGTGAATGTGGCCCAATTGCTTAGCAACTCTGGGCCTCAGTCCATCCATCCGTAAATTGAGGCTAATAATATTCACCTCACAGGAGTTTGTGAGGATTAAACACAATAACAAAAGTAAGTGCTCAGTAAAATTTACCTTCCTTTCTTCTTCTTATATTATATATTATATTATATCTATTACCTTATATTGGAATAGATAATTGTCAGAAAAAGAGCAACATATTTGATCAGGACAAGTGTGTGGGTTAAAAAGAGCTAAGGCATTTTAAAAACTTGGAAAATTTTACCTACTGCACTGCAAGTCCTTAGGATTTTTAAAAGATGAACTCACATGCTTCAGATCAGCTGACCAACAGAACTTTCTGTGATGATGTTCTGGAATGTTCTACAGAAACACTGCCCAAGACATCAGCTGCTGGCTGTATGTGGCTATCACACACTTGAAATGTGGCTAGTGCAACTGAGGAACTAACGTTTTTATTTTATGTTATTTTAATTACTTTAAATTTAAATAGCCATACATGGCTAGTGGCTACTGAATTGGAAAGTGTCCCTTTAGATCCTTCTGACTGAAAGGTTCTCCCACACCAGTCTGGACTTGAAAAAGCAAAGGATCATCATCGTAAGCCCCTGGGTTCTGGAATCTAGCTGCCTGGGTTCAAGTCCCAGCTCTGCCACTGGGTGATATCACATAAACTCCTTGTGCCTCAGTTTCTTTATCTGTAAGAGAGGAATGCTACTGACATCACCTGGCTTATATAAGATATTGGGAGGAATGAATAAGTTAATACAAGTAAGAGCCTCTAAGGGTATTATGACTATTTCCCCTATAATAACAGTCCTCACACTTTATTTAAAGTCTGCATTTACTCCTCTGCCTTACCCACTAGGTAATAAGCACTGCTGAAAATAACATCAGTGCCAAGCACCACGCCTGGCACTTCTGGACTCTCATTAAATGAGTGTGGAAAGGAGGGAAGGAGAGAGGAAGGAAAGAGGGAGGGTGGAAGGAAGAATGGATAAAGTAGAAAGTAATATTTTCCAACAAGAATGAAGTAAACTGCTAAGATAAAATAAAGTATGAGAGCTTTAAGTAAAAATGTCAGTGGAGATGACTGTTGGAGATGAAGACGCACTCCAACTGTTGGCACTCCAGGGAAAACTTGAAATGTGACACTTCCAAGTGACAGTAAAGGGATTTAATAGCTCTGAGCCAACCAGGGGGACAGGAGGGAACGTAGATTGGAGGGCTTTTTCTAGACTCCACACCTATGAAAATATAAGCTTCAGTCCTTAAAACTGTGTTGAACCAAGCTTCCAGAATATACAGAATATACAACCGTGGGTTGTGTAACCTTATTTGTCCAAGTTATATTTTGATCTAAAAGGTACCATTAGAAGTAAAGTATATGTTTTGCTGGGCTCCCCACTACCAAATTTTAATTTATACTACATTCACCCAGTTTCCCCCAAAAAAGCAGTGTTGGACAAGTTTTCATAACTGTTTATTCATTATAAATAGTAAATATTTACTGCACTTTTTACATGAAAGACATTTTTACAACACGTTGTTGTTGGCTGAGACTGCAACACAAGGGTAGTTCTCTCATCCAGTCACCCTCTAGGACCAATGTGTGAACTGCACTTGGCACTAGTCTAGTCTCACTAACTCACTAGGTCATAGTTCTTAACTCTAAAAGGAATGGATTTGTGCCTACCTCATTCATGGTTCCAAGAATAGAAAGAAATAAATAACACTGCCTTTCACCTTTTTGTTCTTCTCAACGCTTCAAAAAACAAATTTATTGACATTCTAAAATGTCACCACGCAAACGTACGTAAACCTCAGTTCCTATAATCTTTTAATATTGGATATCATGGTATAATTTAAAAGTACACGAGAGCCACATGGACGTTTCTGTTCTTGCCCTGCCTTTCATAGAAAAGAGAAGAATGTAAACGGAATAATTTTAAAAGCATTATTCTCTGACACAGTCTCTAATCAAAAGGAGCAAGCCAGGTGTCGGTTGTCCAGCAAATGGCAAACTTCACTGCGTTGCACCACAATGAATTACGGGCTGCAGAAATAAAAGCACCTGCAAATATGTAGTTCTGTTGTTTACATCGCCATGGCCACTGCCAAAGCATCCATGAGGTACACAGTATTGCACACTGATAAGCAGATATGTGAATGCGTGTCACTTCTCCCTGCCTAGACTGGCTTCCAAATGAACATGAATTGGGAAGACGTCACATACCTCTCCCTGCACCGGAAAAGGAAATAAGCTTTTCTTCCTGTTATCCCATATCCTGTTAGCAAGATGTGTCCAGGACATTTATTAACAAGTAGGATACAAGTGAGACTATGATAACAAATAATTTATTTGGGAGGCCCTTTACATCTAGTCTAGCTTCCTAAATATGGTGGCATTTATTTTTATATCAATTTCCAGTGTGTCAAAGTCTAGGATTCCTCCATGCCTGCTTCATTAAGGGAGCAGTTTTAAAGTTGTGGAAGTGTAAGCAATGGACATCCAACATATTATACTTCAGAGTATTCTCCTACTATATTTTAGAACATTCTGCTTGCCCAAACCAGTCCAGGTAAATCTCAGATACACTCACACAAATGGAATGTTTTAGGTCCTTGATCATCAGCACTAAAGAGTTGGGATATTTTGATATGTGGCCATGTTAAACCATTGCCTTAAAATGTTGCTTTTGTATTTAATTGCTCCGGGTCTTCCTCTTTTTCGTTGCTTTCGTCAACATGTTTGAAAGAATTAGAAACCAACTACTGGAGAAAGAAAATGAGTCACTCTCATTTGACTCCTGTTGGGACTGCTCCCTAAAAAGGTGACTTTTTTTTCTTTTTATTTCTGAGAAGATTCTTCATATCTAGGCTGTGGAGACCGGAAACGAGGCCAGTTTTAGCTCCAAGTGGACAGTTCACTTATGCGATATCTGGCTTGAGATAATGAAAGGCACCTGTAAGGAAACACACGCAGCTTTTTAGGTCATGCTGGGACAATTCACCATCAGGAGTAACATCAGCTACAGGCTGACAATGTCATATTTAATACCGTGCTATCAAAGGATGAAAACTAATATTTTTATTCCTAAAACAAGTTTGACACAACTCTGTGTCACTGGGATTATACCCTATATAATCCTTAGAAGCTGACCTCATTAAGAACATGTGTTTCTAATGCTAGAGGTTGTTTCATTTTGGCCAACCCTTGCGTTTCACCTAGTGGCAATCAGTTTTCACGTCTCAGCAATTAATGACTGCAAGATGTTGTTGACATCAGTTAAGAAAATAATTATATAAGGGAGACCTTGCTGGAACAATTAGCTGGCTTGGCCACAGTAGTAATACTGGGATGTAAGGCTTAATCATGCTTTTTACTCTCCTTTCTGAAGCAAGAGTTGAATTTATCTTTTTTCCAAAAGTAATTATCCTCTAGAAAGTCCAAGGCTTACTTTGTCCATACTGCCCATATTGGTAGCCTGTAACAGGGTCCATACTGTAGCCCGTGGTGCTATAGGTAGGTGGACAATACGACTGAGATGTTGGCAGACTGTCCAAGCTCTTCATATGGTCTAGTCTCTGACTGCAGCTGGCCGACACCGTGGTGGTAGGTTCGAGGCCCCCAGTGAGAGGAGAGAGCGCATAATCGGTCTGGGGCTGATGAGGTACCCCACCATGGTTGGTCAGGAGTCCCATTACCTAAAATAAACAGGCAAATTGGGAAGAAGTTAAAATGAAGGGAGGACCAGATCATAGCCTATAGCTGAAAGAATAACTTGAAAGTCCAATTTTTTCTTTGGAAATCTGTTAAAGAGCTGTCCGGAAGACTGTGACCTCAATTCAAAGTGGCAGAGATATTATATCGTGCCCCATGATAACATCTGACTGCAGTTTCAGAAAAGGGAAAGAGGGAGGGAAAAGAAAAAGAAGAGGAGGAGGAAGAGAGAGAGGGGGAGAGATTATACTATGTCCCCAGTGATAAAATCAGACTAGAATTCCAAAGGAGGGAAAAGACGGGATGGAGAGAGGGAGAAATTATTTCTGTTCCTATAGAAAAATGTCTCATCATATATTACATCTAAAAGTTTCACAGGTGATTTTAAACAGGCATTCACTTATATAAAAAAAATGTGAAATGAATTCGTCTTTTTTTCCATGTATTTTGAGAACTCTGCCTTTTTTCAGTGTTCCCTCTTATGAAAGCTCCTCACCTTGCCCGTCCTTCAGTTACTAGAAATAATTGCTCCCTCCCTGATATTCATCTGTGCTACTTGTTCCTCCCACTACATAATCATTAATTTGGCATCTACTTTGATTTGTGGAAGCTATGAGAGGACTAACTTACTCATTTTTATGTCTCAGCACCTAAAACAGCGCTTGGCACAAATTAGGTGTTGAATGAATGAATGAATGAATGAATGAATGAATGAATGATAAAAGATTCTCCAAATAACTCTCTCTATTACCTGTCCTTTCATTTCTTCTCTAAATCAACATTTTATACAGAAGAAACATTAAAAGGAAACACAAGCCTAAATGCAAACATGTTCTAAAAAGTTCTGTTTTGTAAATAACCCTAGAGAATAAGAAAACTTAAAAAAAAGAAAAGATAACAGAACTTTCAGATCAGCATGGTGAAGTGTTTCACAAACTAAGCTCATTGACCTTTACAGCATCTCATGATGGAAGTAAGTGGATAATTAATTTTGCAGCTGGAAAACTGCCACACAAGAATGGAAGTGTTTTTTCTCAACCTCAATTCTGTAGCAGGGATCAAAAACAATCACAGAAGAAATCTACTGCAGGGTGAAGAGACCCCCAGAAAACACATCTATTTGCACAGTATTTAAATGGAGTGTCCTGCACTTGCACAATATTTCAGTAATAGTCCTGTTTTCTTTTAGGAAACTTGAAGCTATGGAGATGAAAGTGTATAAGTAAGAGCAAGAAGAGGGGGCAGAAATGAAAAATCAAGCCCTCATTATAGGCCCTGATGCTAGCTGCAAAGCACCTCTCACTCAGAAGTAATTCAGGCAAAACCCTTAGAATACCAGATCTGGGGGTTCCAGCAAGCCAGGGGCATGGGGAGAGGAGGACCAGTCTTGCATTCCAGGAAGCATCCTGACTCAGATTCCAAAAACAAGGATCCCATAATTCCCTATGGGAAGGGTTTGCATTATCCTTATAGCTAAAGAAAATCTTCTTGAACTAAGGCTTTAAACTGATCCATCTTCAATTAGCCCCAAGAGACAAAAAAAAAAAAAAAAAAAAAAAAAAGGAGAGAGAAAATCTGTTCACCACCTTCTGTGGTTTTATTTTCTCTTTCTCCATTTTAACAGGCCACTGATCTCCCCTGCTTTCGCCATAGACCCCATTTTCCATTTCATCGTGTCCTTTTCATTTGGGTTATTGTGTGCGTATGCACATGGGGAGGTGGGAAGGTGGGCCAGTGTGGGTAAAACAACACAGTAATACCCAAATTTTGAAAGACATCCCACCCAAGGATCTAAATTTCCTTGAGATACGTGGTTAAAATACCTTTTTAAAAATCTCTAAAAATCAGTTATATTCTAAAAAATAATCATGTGTGACAGAGCATGGTTTTGTTTTATCGGGGATTGGGGGAAAATGAAAGTAACAAAATAATTTACAGGATTTACAACCCCAGGAAGATGGAAAGTGACTAGAACGTGGGTTCTTATAGGGTCCTGTAGCAAGTTAATTTCTTCATTTCCTCATTTTAAAAACCTGGACATATCCAAGAATGTGTTTAAATTATTTCCTGGATGTTCTTCCACCCACATGGATTTTTTCTTCTTTTTTGCCTTTTCACGAGCTTACACAAACTGTTTTACAGTATATACTTGGAAAATTTATAAACTTCCATTGATATACTAATTTAGTAAGTATTTTATTTTAGCCCAAAGTAGGCATGTCTATTAGAAAAAAAGAATCTTTAAAATAGAGCTTGTTTGGGGCCAAACACATTCTTTCAAATCAGGAGAATATCTTTGTGTGCTGGCCCGATGGGAAAGAATGGACAGAAAAAATAAAAATATGAAAACTGTAATTTTTTTTAATGAAAGGGGGTAAAGACATAGGTAAATAAGCTGTGTTAAGTAAACAAACAAGCACTTAGAAAAAGCAATTTTGTAACTGTATCAGTACTTGAGAGGCAGATATCCAATGGTACTGGATAAAAAGAGAATATATTTTAAATTAATAGTGTCCTTCATGAAGATACCTATTTGAAACTCAGTAAATGGTATGTCACTTTAAGGGAGAAATGGAATACTCTATGTATAGTTATAGTTGAAGAGCTCAGAGCAGAATTTTATTCAAAACATGCACACTCTTCCATGAGCTATATGTACATTTTTGTGATAAACTTCTTTTTAATCCCCTGCCATACATTTCTTGTTTGCATAACTTTGAAGGCAGCAATAACTTTGTTTATGGGGAGGGGAAAAAATGAAGAATTTTAAGAGAGAAGAAACCAATCCTTCCTATAGCAAAAAAACAGCTTATGGCATTATTCACATAGCAACTTTTTGCAGTTGCTGCATTAGAAAATTCATTAGGACAGGATTTTACTGTAAGACCTTAAAATATATCTATTAGAGGATAGAGAGGATACAGTACTGTCTGCAGGGCCATGTTCCAGGGCAATAGAAAGATATTTCCTCAAAAATTCCAGGGCAGAGTGCCTTTAAGACATCCCAGAAGGTGACCCAAATAGGAAGGAGGCTTGTTGGGTGTTCCTGTCAGTATTGCCAGTGTCACACTCAGGAGGCCAGGAAGGGCTCCTGCTTTAGCAATAGCTCTAAGCTCAGCAGCCCAATATTTGCAGTGACTGATGTAAGGGAATAAACAGGACCAGAGACGGTTATCTTTGGCCCCTTTGACTTTTCTGATAGAGCCAAAGAGACAGACATTTTCCTACAAAATTACGTCGACTGTAATAGTCACATATTACAATCATGATCTCAAGAATTATAAAAGGATGGGGAATGAGGCAGTAAGATTTTCCTATGCTTGATCTGGAATTCACATTAATAAATAACGATAATGTGATTTATCTCATTTCATTCACACTGAGAAAACTTGAGAAATGTACACGATTTTAATAACCTGTCATTTAAAAATTAAATAGGAGATCTGTGTTAGGGGAAAAAGGGGAATATGTCAATAGAAAATGCATTACTTTCCCCTAACATAATTTAAAACCTCAAATCTCTGTGGAAGAGTCCCATTACACTTTCATGTATGTTTCTTTAAAAGCTATTTGGTGTTTCATGTGGTCCAAGGGAAGCTATGGAAATTTCTTTCTGTGTGCGAAGATTGGTAAATGAACTTCTTAGAACTCCCCCAATATGGTTATGGAATGTCTTCCAGTCATATTTTCTTTTTAGGCATATTGCCACAATTTTTTTATACATGCTTTTCCTACAGCAATTAGTAATTCAAAGCCTAAAATACAATCTTTATTTTTTGCGAAGTGGATTTTCCCCCCTCCTAAACCATTAGTAAGCTATTTCTACTATGGGACTGGCATTTTTTGCCTTTTAAAAAAAAAAAAAATTGGGGGTGGGAGGGAGCACAATTCCCTGTTTTTCACAAACAATTTCAAAGGAAAAGAAACAAATTCAAGGCTACTCAGTTGTGTCTCCTGAACACCAACCACTTTCTCATTAAATGCCAGGTAAATCCAGGAGTCGCAATGACCAGAAAGAGTTTTCTTCAGTAAAGATTTCTGTTCTGTCCCATCAGAAAAGGGATTGAGGGAAGCTCTTGCTTTTTACTTTCAGTTGTGTAAAATTCTTAGGGGAGGCATCTCAAAAAGTCTAGTAGCAAATTTCTGTATTGTTACCTCCAAAATGTTTTCTAGACACCATTTCTAAATTATTTTATCAATAATCTTTAAAAACAAGTTTGAAGCCTTAGAATCTTGTGCCAACACTTCTTCCTCCGGTTTCTCCATCGTTTGCATTATTAGAGATGTTTTCTGAAGATCCCTTTAAACTCATTCTCAAGTTTCAGAATTCCAAGTAGGTTGTTTATATCTTGATTGGAAGATTATATGGTTCAAGAAAAACTAACTCTTTACAATTGCTTCATGCCGTTTTTCTCTTGAGTTTTCCTATTGTGAGATTAAATATAAAATATAAAAACTATGGGCCAAATTAAGATTTACATTTAAAACGATGTGTCTGGAAAATATTTGTCTTGGCACAAGCTTTAGGGTTTTGCTGTCAGTTGAAAGTGCACAGAGCTTATCAGGAATCTAAAATGATTTAGCAAATTATGGTGCACATCTAGGCGCTTCTTTTTTCCTTAGTGGAATCCTGGTTTATGTCTTTACTGTCTTTATTGTTCTTAAGAAATCAGATGTTCTTCTGATTTAACATTTAATAAGATAAGTTTAGTTGCTTTTTTAAAAATGATTTTGCTATAAAGGGAGTTTTTTTAGCCTTCTTCTCTCCAGAAGTCTACAGCCTGCATATTTTTTTACTTAGATATAATTCATTTCCAAAACCAAACAAAAATATTCAAATATTTATCCAAATGTTTTTTGCCAATAAGGGTGTTATTGGAGCCATCTAATGGTTAAATTTCAATGTCTGTATCTTTGAGACTGAAAAGCCTAAATTTAAACAATGGAGACTTTCCTGAAAATCTTGTCTTCAGATTCAAATGCCTTAGGAATTATCCTGCAGTTGATTAGCATCTAAATAATTAGATTTTTGGTCCTGTCTGTTTGCAAGCTGTAAGAGGGAAGTTGCCTGAAGGCAGAAGTTTCTCTTAAGGTATGTATGGTGACCTTCTCACCCATCCTGAGAGTTATGGAAAGGGCACAGTCAACTTTTACCTAACCAGATAGAAGACTGGTACACGTAAAATGCCCAGCTAAATATGGCTTTAACTCTTTATTTTAACCTTAGCTCACATTTTACAAGTAGCTATGTTTAATGCATGGTAAAAGAGTGTCAGTGCCAGACAAGTGTAGTTCATATGCTGCATATATTTCCAAGCTTTTTTGTGAATAGTATAGTAAGTATTGTCTCAGTTAAACTCCAAAGGCTGTATATATGCTTTCATCTCCGGTCCTGTGACCAATTACTGAAATAACTTTCATCCATTCTTTAGAATACCTATTTCTCAATAGAGCTAAGCTGTTAAATTGATAGCAATATTCTTTAGGAACTGATGATTAAAACATAAATCTAGGCAAGAAATTAGCAAGAATTTGCAAGAGGTGTGTTTGTGTGTGTATATATATATATACACATATACATACTCTATACAAGTGTGTATATATATATACACACACACACACTATATATAAGTATACAGTATACATTGTATATGAATATATATATATAGTTTACTTCTAGCCAATGATGAACAATCATATCATGTCCATCTATTATCAATAAAATAAAGCGCATTAAGAAAAAGTTCATTCCACCTAAATGAAAAAGTATGCCAGTTAATACAGTTGGTATTTGACTATGTTAGACCCACCATGAGCATAATAAAATTCTCATATGTTTTAATTCATTTACGCATGCCTGCATTTAATGTGCTTTGTGACCATGTCTACAATTAATATGATTTATTAGAAAAGAACATGTGCAATATCGGGGAGGTATAGCATACATATTTTTTCCTTCTATGAATGAAAAATATAACAAAACGGTTCAAGGAAAATTGTTGGCCGTTAGCATATTAAGATGGACTGACAGAGCCCTGAGTAAACTTAGGGGAGTTAATGGTATCCTCTTATCTGACCCTGACACATTTGCAGCATGTAATTTACAGAAGCTCTGTCCAGGGAATCTTGACAAATGCTCCTAACGATGTCAGGGCAATGTTCCATTCTAATGTAAAACAGATGTGGGTCAGATACCCTCATTCATCACTTAACACAGAGTCTGAAACACTTTCTGGAAGGAATGACATTACCTTCTGTTAACTCTTCTCATTGCAGGAAATTTCTCACAACCACAGTAGCCCTTGAAAGGATGTGCACTCAAACCTATCACCATTTCAAAAAGCTGTCAAAGAACACGACTGTGAAAAATCAACATATATCTTGGTTTCATATCATGACTACTTCAGGACACATTTGCTAAATATTAATTGACTCTTTGGGACTTCGGATTCTAAACACAGAAAAAGAAAAGCACTATGCTTGGACATCCCACAATACTTTAATGAGATGGCATTTAAAAATTTCCCTCTAATTGCCCATAAACTAAACCTGCATTTGAGGAAATAAAGAACTGATTCACCCTAAATAAAAATTCATAAATGCTAACCTTGCTGAAGCTTAACTACTCTGTTCTGCCTGAAACTCATAAATAACTTATAATAAACTAGAAAATTACATTGCCTTTTAGTAAGAAGAGCTTCAACTCTGGCCCTGCCAAGCAGAGATGTTGGACTATACTACATTCTCATTTCCCTAAAATTTTCCCTTGCACCCAACACCCTAACAATGCAGAAGGCCGACATTCTGACCCACTAAAGAAGGAAAATGATGGCCCAGCTCAACAAGGAAGTTTATTCTTTCTTCCATGTATGATGTAGGCAAATACTTCTGTGGCTCCCCAAAGTCAATGTCACAAGACTATCTAGCAGCTGCCTGAAGACTATATAAGAGAAGCCTCCCTGCCCTTCTCTTCAGGTGAAGGAAGGTATGTGCTTAAGTTCAAGAAAAGAACTACCTGAGAAGACCATGTGAAACTGATTTAAGTACAATATTGATGAGTACATATCAGGAGAAATATTTCTGTTAACCATGGGAAAGTGGAGGAAAGTCTCAGAAAAGTCTAAGAATGAATGTACTCTTTAGAAATTACTTTCAGGTCTGTTTGACCAGGAACAGTGGAATTTGTGGTAAGACAGAATAAGCATTCGTTTAAGATGCATGGAACTTGTAGCAATGCTACAAATATGAGACGATATCTGAGAACAGCCTTCTAGGAATCAGAAGCTACTATGCCGCTAAGCTCAAATCTTATCTACCTTTAATTCCCTCTCATACCCAACTCCAGAGACACTGAAACAATAATGATGTTGTGTTCTCTTTTCCACCCCAAAAACTTACTTGTGTTCCTGGTCTTAAATTGGGCAGTGGCTATGTCTCCTGTTGCACAAGCAACTTGATGTGGGCTGGCAATGTACAAGGTCCACAGTAAAGTCACTTACATAGTTCTTTGATCTACAGAAATTGTCTGCTCCTGCAGATCTTAACGAAATAAAATCTTTGTAATCCAGTGATTGGAATAGTGCTTTCCGATTGGTTAACTCCAAATTACTTATTTAGATTGTTGCTTACTTTCCAAAACTTTTCTCTTGTACCTGTTGTTTAAATTACCTTTATCCTCTGCAGGTGAGGGAAGCATTGCTCTGCATCAGATTCCCTGGCCTTGGAGGTAAGTGTCGTGCTTTACCCAGTTTATCCAGGATCTAGCATTATAAAAGATGGACTGTGTATTTTTTAAAATGTGTTTATGTCCATCTCATTTTTGAGTAAGTCAAAACAAGAATAAAAAAAGGGAAACAATAGGACCACCTTCTCCCCTCTGCACTCCAAGCCCCATGGACTGAAGGATCATTGGCTCTCGTTTTTGTTGTAGTGGGTTCTCATGTTATTGCAGTCTGAATTACTCAAAACCAATTCTAGTACATTATATTTCTAAGATTACCTTATCTAGAGTATTATAACTACTGAATTCTGAATCTAGATCAGAATGAGTCCTTAGTTCTTTAAAATGTCTGAGTGAAATACTTGAAAATATTCCAGTCGACAGAGAAACTACCTTTTCTTCAATGTCACTCAGTTTTCACACCTGCTTTATTGGTCAGGGAAAAGCAAAAGTCTGTTTTTTGTCAGAGGTTCACATGATATTTTTCAGTAAACAATAATGAAAGCCCTGTTGCAATAGTATTATTACTCTATCAAAGAGCATTTAGATTTCCCAAGGACTGTGCTCCCCAACACAGCTCTGTAGGTCAATTCTTATTTAAGATCTTCCAGGATTATCAAGAAGATGAAACAGAAGCTGAGATAGTTTAAAGAACTTATCTGAAGACATACAGCCAGAGCATGACTAACAAGTCTTGGAATCTAGTGCTTTTGACCTTGGGGTTCTCTTTAGATCAATGAGTTACACCCACACTGTAATCAATTCACTAAACAGGAATTCTTTTTCTTTCCTTTACTCCCTTATCTAAACATTATTAAGCAGTTAATAGTCTCTTCTTTAAAATTAGTCTGCCCCCTCCCCCTCCCACACACAAGTTCTTACATAGAGAGCTGACAATGTGTGGAGGTAAACGATAAAACGAGACATTAATTAGAAAGAAACATTCATCTATGGAAAAAAATCAAGGGAACTATTTTAGAAATGGATGGATCATGAGTTGGGTCTTCACCTGTGTTTTCTATCATTCAGCACTTCCTAGGAAAGGTTCCTCAAAACTTGATAGCTTGGTATTCAACAAAAGGGTCCAATGGTCAAATTAGAAAACTCTGAGTTAAACAAGGCTAAACATGTTTGTTTCCATTCTGCAAAACTTGTCGGAGCCTATAGTAGGCTAATGTGCACTGGAACACTGAAAAATAAAGGGATATAATTTGTGACTTTTACCAAATTATTCATTGAGAATACTGTTCCCCCCAAACCACTGTTGCAAGGAGACTGCTTTGGGGGAACAAGCCTTTATTATGAGGTTTGGTTTGGTTTCTGGGTGTTCAAAGATGGTTATGACATAGTACCAGTTCTCTAGAAGTTTGTAGTAAAAGGGCGGGTGGGGGGAATGAAAATCTAATAATATCATACCGTGTGGTATGTATTTTAACAAGGTATAAATACAGTAATATGGAATCAACAAAGACTAAAGCAAGAAATTCTGCCTGGAAGAGTCATGAAAGGATTGACACTGAGCTGGAATTACTCCCATGGATTCATACAAATAGAGGATCGTTTCTATAGGGGGTATTTTTAAATCTCAGAACAGATACTAGATTTTTAAAATGCAAGCTGCCCAAAATGAGACATTAATATTTTGTAAGAAATAAGGACAGTTATTTCTTTAACTAATGCTTCCTTCCTTCATTAGTTCAGCACTGAAGATTTAGCTTCACAGTTATTTCACAGCGAAGAAATATTCCCTTCAATGTAAAAACACTACCCTGTAGTTCTGCAAAATGGACTGTCTCAAAAGGTCTCCCAGTTTGCCATCTTTTCTATTGATCAGCAGAGACGATGCAATTACTAATCTCAGAAACTCTAGTTTACTGAACTCAAGCTACACGTCAGGAGCAATTTTTAAATATTACACTATGCATTGAAAAATACACACCTCTGATGAAATGCAGACTGTTTTGCAGAGACAGAATCCTTGGGGGGAAAAAACAACAAAAAATAGTACACAGCTAATGACTGAATCAAGTCTTCTCTGTCTACAGTACAAAGTATATATTCAGCCTCTAATTGAATAAATATGCAAGTATTCAGATTTCTGTAGATATTGCCATTTTGCAAATGCAGTAATAAATTAAAAGCTTTATATTGCATTCCATCAACATATAGTGGGTTGATTCAGGACATTGGCCCCACACTAGAATCTAGCATAGCTTTTCTGTGTATTCCTGACTACAAAGGAAAACTTTTTATTCTAGTAGCTTAGTTATAGACAAAGCAATCACACTCAATTATGTTTCTCCTCAATTGCTAGAGGAATTCAGATGGGCCTGAAAACCATGGGGTTGCTGCATTGGACTCGTCTAATGTATAGGAGAATGTAGCTGACGGAGTTTCTATTTAAATCAGTTCAGCAAACACAAAAACATTTAATTCAGCAGGAAAGGTTTTCTTGTGGTTCTTTTCAGTGACGTGATGTAAGATTCAGTCATTGGCTGCAGCTCTCCCCTTTTCTTTAAAAAGGAAATTTTGGCCAAGTAGTTGTTTCTCTCATGATTTTCTAAATCTAACTCGCTCAAGAGGCCATAGCTAGTTCTGACATAAACCAGGGCCCTCCTCATATTCTGTAAGGGTAGCAACACAGCCTGCAGAGCAAAACCAAAGGCACCACGTCAATTACAGCCTGCATTGATTCAACAAACGGATTAACAGCGATGTTTTCACCACAGAGCAGAACATCTTGAAAACCTAATATAGCAGAATAGAAACATGCAAATGGCCAATGGTAGTTCTGGTGGAGCTGAAATGGGCTCGTTTATGATCATAAACATCCTCGAGCCTTCATAAACACGTGAGGCTTGTGAAGCCCTGGTAATACACTCATCAACTGCTTTAGAAAAGAAACAGAAAGAGGCTCGAGCCTTTGAGAGGCTGCCACTCTTGTACAGCATGTCTCTCTGTCCCAGCTTTGTTTGACACCCAACAAATCTCTTTAATCAAAATCACTCCTTCCTCCACAGATGGATTTCTGGAAAGTGTAAAGAGAAGGAAGGACCTCCATTGGGAAATGAGTTCATGGCAGGCCACCTGCTTGTCGGGTTCTTCACAATGATAAAGTAGGCTGGGGGCACAGGCTTCGCAACCTGTGTATGAAATGGACAAACCGAATGGCTTATCAGCAAGACTAGCACCAAGTAGCTTCCGGATGTGTGCCCAAAAATGTCCAGAAAAATAGCTCTCTTGAAAATAAGAGCTGGCTTTACCAGCAGCATAAACCTTATAGCTTTTATGTGTATAAGCAACACAAGAGAAGGGCAAGGAATTGCCATGCTATGGTGAAAAAAGCAACCATTTTTAATGACTATATCCCATCCACACAATACACTTATCTGTAGAAAACCCTTACACCTTCCGTGGACAAACAACCATCATCTTGCCTTGCTGCTAAAGAGTTTGAGATCACTGTTAACACTGTGGTCCAAAAAAATGACAAGCAAATCAAAAGCAGTCTTGAGCTTTGTGTACACATATTAACACTTAAATGCTTCTTCTTAATAAGTTTTAGGATTAACAAATGTTTGTCAAAAGAAACTGCGCTGAGCAATTGAAATCTAATTTGAAATGGAACCAGGATAGCCTAATTCATATATGCATGAAATGGAGACACTGCCTAATAAGCGTAGCTGACACCGAATATGCAATTTACATACATTACACACTAATAATCTCAATTTTAATATTGTTCTTTAAAAGCAACGAGATGTGTGGCTGAGTTAAAGGTTTTCTTTTGTAAAATGTGAAAGAGAAGAAAAGTTGATCCTGGCATCTTATGCCATTAACCACAATCTCATTAGTTACAAGGATGTATTTGATCTTTCTGGGTCTATTTCAGAGATGATATCACACCCCCACCAGGTTGTGATGATTCAACCAGACTTAACAGATGAATGGTCGATAAACTTGATGAGTTCTGCAGACCTACTCTTTGTTCCTGAAGTGCTGAGTGGTGAACAAACATTCAAGCGTTTTCAAGCCTGGTACACAAATCTTTATGAGAATTTTTTCTTTCCTCAGTAGATTATCCATGAAATAGGACAGGTGTACTGGTTATTCAATTACATCTTACCCAAGACCTGGGCAAAATTTGAAACGAGGCCTCTGAGCATAGCTCTTACCAGGGGGATTTATTAATAACAGTTAAACGTTCTCTAAAACAACAACAAAAAAATTTTGTAATTCAAGCCTATTTTCTTATTTTGACATTGGTTTTACTTATAAACCAGAAACTAAAAATCTGCCCATCTGCTCTGAACATAAAATGTTTTCAGAATAATCCAGACTTATACCAAATGTATTTTTAAATATTGCTGAATTGAGAAGTATTCAAAATTTACGGCCTCTGAGTTTGCAAACAGGACTTCCTCTTTTTAAGGACGAAAATGCTTAAAATGAATGTAGGAAAGGCTCAGAAAGCTTCTTAGATATCAAATGGCTCCGTAGGAAAAAAAAATGTCAATGATATAAGAGTAAATGAATCAAAACCATATGGATCGAATTTTCCCTAAAATACACAGTTTGAAAAATTAAGGAGGAAAAGTGCTTGGCAAAAATGTGTTTTAGGTTTTACCAAACCCAAAACATTTGAAGAATCATTTGCAATGGTTGATGAACCCTAAATGCAGCCAAGTTGGACCATTTTTATATACTACAGAACAATAGAAAAGCTTCCTAGAAACCATGTAACCCACTGACACTGTATTTCACTGAAGAAATCATTAGAAACTGTTACCAAAGAACTGTGGGGTTTGTAGAGTAGGATGGGGATGGAATGTGAAACGATAAAAATTTGTTAATTTAATTGTCCTTGTTTTGGGGGGTTGGCTATGTGTGTTTGTGGGGTTGGGGAGCAGTGAGGGTAGTATTTCTTGCAAAGGAAAGTTAATTAGAAGAACATGGGCCAAATGCTAATTAGTCTCACATCTTGAACATACAGTAGTATTTCCTTGGCACTCAGTATTCCAAGTCAGCATTCCTTTTCCCTCCTGTACATGCTGGAAGGTGTTGGTAATGTACTGTCTAGAGACTGAGGGGACATAAATGGTCTATATTTCCATATGTTCTGTATTGTCCCCATACCAAGAGAGCACAGCATTTCAAAAGAAGGCTACTATATGGAAGGGGTAAGTTCTCGCCAGAGTGAATTGAACGTTTTTTTTTGTTTGTTTGTTTGTTTGTTTTTCCAGAGGGTGTTTTGTCATTCATTATCAGCCCCATCTCCTAAAAGGGGTATGTAGTTCAGACAGCTATTCAGAGATGGTGGAAAATTTTGAGGTCCTTAGCCTATCTCCCCTCTCACCAATCACTGAGAATCTTGCCTCAGGTTCCCTGACAGATCCAACCTCTGATGGAATGTGAAGCCCAGCCCTCCCATTGGTGAAGCCATTCAACTATGCCTGCAGGAAAATTGGTCAAACATCAGCACAAAAGCCCATGGAAAAATTCCTAGGACATTATGCTTCCTCTGATGGAGACCAGCAACTGCAATGTGTACTTCGCAGTCACAGAAGAATTATTATCGACTGGAAGAGAGATAGATTGGCTCTTAACCCTGCCAGTAACTCACTCTGTCATTTAGATGATTATGTTGCCTTGGCCTCAGTATTCCCATAAGTAAAATGGGAATATTCCCCAGATAGAGATGCTGATTCTATCAGAACAAGAAAAATTTGCAAATGGTTAAATAGCACACAGGCACTTTCAGCAACTCAAGGAAGGGTATGACCAAAGTTTATAAAAGTTTTTGTCAGTATTATGAAATTCAGATTGTCATAAATAGAGGTCAGTCCATTGCTATACCACCTGGCCATCTGGACAGGTGTGACTTCCCCTCATGAAGCTGAGACCTTCCCTGAGGAAAGGACTGAGGGCATCTATGAAGCCCATTTGATGAATGGCTCTGATTCTGAGCTTTAAAAGAATCTTTGCTTGAGGGAGCAGATATGTTAGAGACCCCAGATGAAAAACAGCTACCATCCACACACACACATACAGAGACAAGATTTGACTGTCCTTATGGTGTCCATTAATTCCTTGATAAGAAACTAGAGAGCCCATTCCACAGTGGTTCAAACACAGTCTAGCTCATGATTTCTGAGTTTGAATGGTAAACAATACATCAATTTCAATGACACTGGGGGAAAAGTCATATAAAACGTACAAATATTTTTTAAATATCATATAGCCTCCACTGAAGACAGATCTACAATGAATTGACCATAAGGACTAAAAAAACTTTAGCTCCAATTCAGTTTATATTAATAGATGGGGAACGGATTATAATGACATGTAAAGGCAGAGAAAAGGCAAGATGCAAAGTCACATACAATACGTTCTCAATTATGTTTTTTAAAATGGCACAAGACCCAAAAAGAGGAAAAAGGCAATGTGCAAAATTATGAATAGTGGTTTCCCTCAGAGAATATTTTTCTACCCTAACAACGCTTTTTAAAATTTTTTCATGTTTCTACAATAAGCATGCAGTGCTTTTATAATTGGGAGAAGTTAAAAGATTAGTGGAAATTACACTTAGTAAAACGAGTGTAAATTAATCCAAACCCAAAAGTTTAGAGAACTAATTTGTACCAAATTATTTTAAAATATAACTAAAACCCTTTCCCCTGTTTTGTCATGAAACCTGCTTTCTCTTCACTCAACTGCGTACTATAATGGACAAGACCCTAGACTACGAGCCAAGAATCCTAGACTCTTGTCCCAACTGCCTCACGATTTGTCAGCACATTAGATGACCAGACAGAGGCAGAGGAGACAGAAAAGTATAGGCAGAGAGGAAGAAGAAAACTGGTAATCATAACATTAGTTCCCTTGTTACCATTACATGATCCAATATATTGACACGCACTTCTGTATAATAAACAGTGACTAAAGGCCACCACCTTTTCTTCAGTCTCTTCTTTAGTTAACAGGTAAACCAGTTTGTTAGACATGGTCTCATTGCTTCAAATTTTTCATTACAATATTTTTAGGAAAGCCAGACAACCTAAACTAGTATAGGCATCTCTTGTTTACGTAGAGGCATTCCTGAGAAGTGATAATTATCCCAAAGGCTATAGAAATCTGAGTTCTAATCCCTATTTTCCTGCTCTGTCCTTTTGTAAATGTTTTTGGCAAGATACTGATTCATCTCTGTCTTTTGTTCTCCAGTCGCCTGAGGAAATAAGAAAGAACTGCACATTATCTGTCTCGTTGCTAACTCACTGAGGATGCTCAAAAACTAAGACGACATGGGTTCCTGGGGCAGCTTGAGGCTGAAATGTATGGTAGAAATGTAAAATAGCTGGGATGTTTGCAATGTAATAAGTAAGGAATTAGCACAATATGTGAAATATAGTAAAGAAATATGGGTAAAATTGCCTGTGGAATTTTCCATTGCTTGATATTGGAATGATTCCTGCTCTACCACCAACTCCAGAATCACAGCCAGGCATCTTGAAGTCAAGGATTAACAGTTTGAAGATCAAGTTCTAGCAATTCCATTTACATAATATTTATATAATACAAAATAATACTCATAACATACAGGATAATACACTTGCAATACAAGAAGCTGGTAGTTTCACTTATAGAATACACGTTTGTGTTATTTTTATTGTGATTGAATAAAGCAAGGTACTAAGAAATGCAAGTGGAATCGTGGATCTCACCTTACAGAAGCGGTAAGGGTTGAAGTTTACTTTCATTAAAACTTTCAACCAAATCATGTTGATAAAAAGCTTTTGGAGTTGGCTGGTTAGCTCAGTTGCTTAGAGAGCAGCCTTATACCACCAAGGTCAAGGGTTCAGTTCCTCATATCAGCCAGTCACCAAAAAAAAAAAAAAAAAAATCTTTTCTATGGCCCTAAACTACTACTGTTAAAAATCACAGCGATAACTAATTCTCTACTATGGGAGAAGTTTATATGCTATGAATCTGGGCATTTTAAAGATGACTCTATTAATACAAATCCATGATTCTCACGCAAGATTACATTCCCAAATGCCAGTACTTGGAAATTAAATGTATTAAAGTCCTGTAGGAAGCACTTTCATTGTTTTCATGTTGTTAGTTTTCAGCTGAAGTTTAAAGCCACCTCTTATTTTTTTTTTTTTTTTTATCCCAGGATGTGCTATAGGAATCTATGAAACTTAATTACATTTACTGTTACAAAAAAGGATTTATGAACTTTTGCCTTTAGGCAGAAATGTTTATTCCATTGCCTTTGCTATCCATTCTTTTCAACTCGAACGGCTTTGAACTTTTCAGCTGCTCAGAGTTATCACCGTTGCGCAGAGCCCAGGAACTCCACTCCCAAGATACACACCACAAGTTGAAGAAAACGAAGAAGCCAAAGATATATGAGTCGTTATTTTGGCCACCCTTTGTGCCATTAAAATCTCATTTTCTGCCTATTAGAATGCCCTCTTGGTGCTTAGACAGCGGTGATAGTTGGTGATTAGTGTGTAATTGAGTATAATTGTCTTTTCACTTTTCATTTATGTCATTCTGAGCTTCTCTCTGTTTTTCTAACCACCAGGAGGAAAAAGGGGGCTGAGAAAAGATAAAGCTGTTAAAACTCTCACTCTGGGCCCTGAAGAGATTCTCGATTGCAATTATAGATTGCAACCCCTTTGTGACATTTCTCCAAATTTAGTGGGCAGCTATCCTTGCCACCTGGGCCAAGCGCTCTCTAATAAAATCAAGTGATCTGTATTTAAACAACTGCTAATAATGTCAACCTCAGACAGATGCCACATGTAGGAAATTTACCCAACCCTCTGACATGCAATTATCAAGGCAATTTATTAACAGGATCTCCCAAGGAAAGCTCACAGTCCAATGCAAATTAGAAAAACAATTACAACATTCAAATATTTATATATTCCCAAAGAGCAGTAATTCTCCTAATTTGTGCATATATAACTCATTTATTCCAGAGTTCTGCAGTCATCAGCTGGGTTTCTCTCCACATGTCTTCTTTGCCTCCTCTCCGATTGTTTTGTCAAAGCTTTGGTGTTTTCTTACGAGGTGCTTTTGCCCTCAACCCCATCAGACCAAATACCATTTAAAACAAAAAACAAAACAAACAAAAAAAAAAAACATTAATGTGTCTGAGCTTCTTAACCAAAGCCCAGAACTAGGGGTGGAGAAGATAACACATGATAAATGTCTTGACAACTAATCATAAACACAGTCTCTGTGATAACAGAACTCCCTTGAATTTTAAGCCTAAGCTACAACTTCTGATGCAGCCAGTAGGAAGGGTGGAAAGAAAGGAAACTAGAAAACTAAAATCATGTGGCTTATATAAAGAATACATTATGGTTTAAATTTGGCAATTCATTATACTGCTGCCTCGGGGAATTGACTATTTGGTTCTGGTATACAGCAAATCGTCTGTCTAGAAACACGGGACTGACCTGAGGTGAAAGGCCATTGCCAATGGCGGGGTTCATGGGATTGGAGGGCCCCGACGGAGGCACAAAGCTGTCTGTATAGCTGGAAAATCCATGCCTGCTGCTGGTGAGGCAGTAGGCAGAGCTGCTGTCCGGGTTGGAAGGAATAGAGCTTTGGTGTCCAGTGCTCGGAGGAAGAGGTTGAGGTCTGTGAACGGTGCTGCTGGGATCTGACACAGCTGAAATGAAGAAGATTGTGAGCCATAAAGTTCCTCTGTAGGCCAGCAGAGAAAGTTCAGTGAAAAGTTCACAAGTCACCAAAGCCATCAGCAGTATCTACCGGTTAGATCAAATGTTAATTTCAAACTCCATTTCTTAACATGCAGGCATAGAATCACCTATAATAAATATAGGCACATCTGTCTCTGTATATATTTTTGCAAGCACATAACTTACTTATGTACTCTGATGGCACACTCACCCAGAACATTAACGCAAAAATCATATTAACAATGCCAACAACCTATTTTTGTAGTGAATGTTATTAATCAATATGAGAATTAACCAATAATAACCAATAATAACCAATGTAAGGACTGCAAGTCTCAAATTTCTTATCAAATATACTTTTAAAACACCCAACTATTAGTTTAATAGTATAGTTTCAAATGCCTGGAATGCATCTTTCATAATCCAAAATAATTGAGTCTTACAATTTAACATTATCCCATTCACCTCTATGTGCTAACAAATAGTGACTTTATTAGAACTTACCTTTCTTCTATTGCTACCGTAGTTATTAACCATCATAAAGCTTCAGTTAGTTGCAAACCGGAGTACAAATGTAGAGGTAAGATTTTAACAGAAGAAAAGTAAATCCCCTGTTTACTTAAGAAGGTCGTTTTGTTTTAAAGTACTGCAGAAGTACTAGATTGCAGCACAGTTTATTTAGAGAGATTTAGATATGTCATAGTACTAGCTATGTTTCTGAAAAGTGACAGGCACATTGGGGACAACCTGATGTACTGTAATTAACATACAAACATCATCCATGTTAGCATCACAGAAAGATTTCACCACATAAAATATCCACCAGAGCAAGCAATTAGAAGTTCCATTTTAATCTCCTTGACTGTCTTGCTCCATACCTTGTGGAATCGATGTGGGCTGGTAAGAGGTCTCTGACAGCTGGTAGGTTGGCAAAGTCGGCATGGCAGTGGGAGGGAAGCCCCCCGGAATGAGATGGTTGAAAGCCATCAGCTGATTGGCCCCAGCTTGCTTCCTCCATCTTGCACGGCGGTTGCTAAACCAGACCTATGGATTTAATTTAAAATTT
Source organism: Cynocephalus volans (assembly GCF_027409185.1). Lineage (NCBI taxonomy): Eukaryota > Metazoa > Chordata > Mammalia > Dermoptera > Cynocephalidae > Cynocephalus > Cynocephalus volans. The sequence goes on from NC_084460.1 coordinate 285,604,572, forward strand.
GAGGATTTCACTGACAAAATAATAGTACATTCTTAATGAATTTTTCATGCTAAAGTAGATTAAAGGCCCCTCACTGACAAGGTAAATAGACACAAGAGCCCTGCTCCTTCTATGTTTTGGGGAACATTGTAAGGGGTAAAAGGAGAGTCAAATGTCAGGGGTCAGTAGAGGGGTTTCAAAGACCCTCATGGTCTTGCAGCAGCTTCCACAAACCCTGTTCTGACCATGGGCAGGAAGAGCTGAGCTGGAGTAAGAGCAGCAGAAACTCTCCTCCACCACCATCAACACCACCTACCTGTCTGCGGTATTTCAGCCTTCTAGGCTTCATCCATAAGCCCCTCTGACACCACATGGCACATTTGGCCTAAATGTGGCCTCGCCTATTACACAAAGCCTTATATTTTATATTCTTACCAGTCTGTATCCCTACGGTCATTATGAGCATAGCTCCTGGAGGATAAATGGAACCATTTCACCATCTCTTTCAAAGAGTGAGACATTGCACTCAACTCATTAGAAATAAATGCCAAGGAGGTAAGCATTTCAAAAAACGGAAGTGATTTTTATCTAAAATAATTAGTTTGTTGGGGCTGGCCCCGTGGCTCACTCGAGAGAGTGCAGTGCTGGGAGCACCGAAGCCGTGGGTTCGGATCCTACATAGGGATGGCTGGTGCTCTCACTGGCTGAGTGCGGTGCAGGCGACACTGTGTGAAGGGTTGCACTCCCCTTACCGGTCAAAAAAAAAACCCCAAAAAACCTAAAATAATTAGTTTGTTTATTATGTCTTTCAACAACAGCTTTAAGCACCTATAATACTCTTTGTCAGGCACCATGCTAACCAGGTACATTCAGAAAAACTTGACAAAATATAAGAAAATGCTTTCAAGGAATTTAAAACCCAAGCATTTTGTGTGAGTTGATGGGAAGAAAAAGCAATAACAGCAGCAAGAAATGTAACTGAACATCTAAAATGTTAAGAAATTACGATACAAGGACTTCAGTGGGCCCTATGAACTTGCCTGACTCTTACATCTGCAGTGTTTAAATGTAAAACTCGTAGTGTTTTTCTTAGGGTGCTCACATGAGGTGTCCCCCAAAATGAAAGTTTACCAATTAAAGATATCCTATCAATTAAACATATTTCAATTCCTATATCAAAAGTTCACTGAAACTAGATATGGAACGAGCACTGTGCTTGAGGTTGGAGGGATAAAAGAGGAATAGAGTAGCATTCCTGCAGTCAAGTCGCTTACAGCTTCGTCCCCATGGAGTTCACAAAGTAGTCAAGGAAACCAAAATAATTGCTCCCTAGAGGTAGAAGCCCCGGGTTTGCAAGTGCAGACCACCAGGAAAACTTTAGAGTGGAGGCAAAGTTTCAGTTCACTTTAAAATTTGGATATGATTTCGATGAGGAATCACTCCTGGCGGAGGTGATAGTACAGAGTGAAAATACTCAGTTTGTTCCAGGAGATCAGTCTGGCTAAGAAAAGATAAGATGTGATTTCCTTAAAGAACAATGTGAATAATTATAAAATTTAAATGTAATTTTTTAGGTTATATAACTTTAGGTAGAGAGGAGGAACAGATTGTTCCCTTCTGGAGCAAGAAAACCCAATTTAGCAAATCTTTGCTAAGGCACCTGCTCCAACTTTTGTTACTCACCCAAGCAGTTGTCTGAAAATAATTTTGTCTTCTCTAGACATTGTTGCAAGATTGTTGTAAGAAAAGCTGAATTTCCTCAAAATATTAACATTTAATACTCCTTAAGTTTCTAACAGGAAAAGGAGGTAGGTCAATATTTTTCCATGCTGATACATAATCGAATTAGAGTTTTATTTAACTTAATAAATTGCCACCAGGGGTAATAGAGCCATGAACAGCACACGATTCCAGGTCTACATCAGTTGTTTTTGCACTGCAAATCTGAGCACCTGTTCCTATGACTCCCAGAGGCATCAGGGAAAGAAAACCATTTTCAAGAAAGTGCTTGGAACAAGATGTGTCAGCCTGAGAAGGCTGAGGGTGGGAATTTAGGGTCATGTTCATGCCTGAGTGTACTGTACTGCACACGCACTATAGTCATATTTTATGTTATAAAGCTGCAAGATTAAGGAGATATTCCTGGCTCAGGTGAGGTCATTCCCCACACCTGTCTAGATCAACTAAATGCAGTGCATCTCCAGCTCTATGTACTAGGCTGGGAGGGGAACTGCACTCTCAGAAATTCTGATGTGACTTCACTCATGCAGATTTACAATCCTCAGTTCCCCTGGTGAGACCCTTTATGAAAAACTCAGAAACTTATACTTCAGTTGTTATCAGAGCAAGGTGCCAATCTCTCTGTGCCAACTGCCTTCTGTAACCTTTAGATAAGTAAACCAAGTTTGATTTACCCGGGGTATGGCTGTGCCTGATCTGTCCTTCAATCTCAACCTACCATTGATTCAGGATTCATTCTAATTCCAACATAACCCAGTTTTTAAAATAAAAATATCATTGCTCAAATAATAAAGAAGAAGAAACAGCATAACTTTCTACAGATACCTTCAAAAGATAGAATCCAAAGAGACTAGGGGCAAAAAGATTTTTTAAAAAGAGAGAGAGAATCCAAACTCTCTAGGGGTTTTGATTTTGTTTTCATTTTTCCCAAAATGTTACAAATAAGTATCAAGGACATTGAGTAAATACATCAGGAGTTGGATTAAAAAGTTCTTATATTTATGACACAGGATCAATTATATCTATAATAAAAGATGAAGAGAAATTGTTAGGAAGCAAATCTTTACCAAAAAGCATACCTTCGGCAGGAGGTTGAACAGTTTCCCAAAGGAAGGAATTTAAATGTTGCTTAAATGTAGGTTAAATAAATCCGGGGGCTATTCCTGAGAAAACCTGGGCTTAGTGAGGACTGGCCTGCCCGTCTGGCCCTTTAACATCTTTCCATTGCCAGCCTTCTGCATTTTCTAAAACCAGCTAAGGCTCACGAAAGAAGCATTGAAGGACAAACATACTGAAGTTGCAAATTGGGAAGTGGTCCTTGCCTTCTTTATGCTTTGAAACTCAGAAAAGACATAACTTTCATTTTTAGTAGGAAAAAAAAAAGGGGGTGCCCATGAAATAATCTTCATTTTAAATACCTGAAAGAACGAAGTACAGTGATCCTGGGTTGCTGTTATCACCCTATATTTAACTGAAAGAAATGTCTTTGATACTCAGAAGTCTTGGATAACTCTTTCAATATTGGATCACTAATTCCTAATAGACAATCAAGGACTAGTCTATTGAACGACATGTACGGGTGTGTAATAGTAAGTTCATTTGAAATAAATGAAGGGCGTTTATGACTCAGTGGTTACAATTACTAGAAATTTCTCCATGTTTTGAAAAGAGTAGCAATAGCAACAAAGGCAAACTGGAGTTTGACTGATGTTCTAGAAGAGAATATGGGTTTTCCACTGATGCCTTTACCAACAGGGCAGAAAGAACAGGTCACACACCTGTTAAATGTCATTCTGTGACCTACAGATCAATGTCATTCCACTCTCCCCACACAACATTACCTGGCCTTCCATATCACACTTAGCATGGTGAGAAAGTGAGGACAGGAGGCACACACTGGTCTGTAACCTATTATTAGGCACAGTTAAATGCCTATAATTTCATGTATAATATCACAGTACATCAAAACTCTCTTAAAGCAAGTTTCTATTTCATCTGACAAACTGCAGCCTGGTTCATTTCCATCTGCCCCCTGGACCTCTCCCTACTTGTATGCCTCTCCACTGAGCCCTTCCATAAAGCTATATTCATGCCTTTTAGAAAATAATCTTTAGATGCATTTTTGGAGTAGTATTATGTCCAGTGGTTTTTTTGAAGTAAAATTTAAATTGGTTGAAAAATCCCAATAACATGATAACTAGAGGAAAAACTTATGAATTACAAGCAAAATAAAATTTTCATAAATTTTTCTCTTCATTATAAAGTAAGTAACCAATTTGTTCAGAATCTCAAAAATGGAAGTTAGGAAAAACTTAGTACTTTCTACAGTTAAGTTTCAGTAGTACTGTACTTTTTATTCACGCAAGTGCAATGCAGATCAAGCAAATTCGAATCCCAGCTCCCCCACTCACTACTTCGTGACTTTGAACAATTTGTTTCATATCTGCAGGCCTCTGATTTCTCATCTGCTATATGGGGAATATAAAAAACTACTTCACTAAATTGTTGTGACCATTAAAAGAGACCATACAATAAAAGCACTTAAAATAATATCAAGGAGATATTAAGTGGTCAATAAACATAGTTGAGTAAAATAGCTCACGTTGACTCTTCAGTCTGAGAAAACCAAGAATTAAAGCTTTGCTTTGTTTCTTTCACTCTGTGGTCTAGAGCCAAAGCCTTTCATGCCAATGAGTAAACAGGAAAGTACCCAACAAACACCTCAAATAATTGAAAGCCAGTTTGACTTGAATGGAAGCTTAGGTCAAATTTGCTTCCAAGTTTCATGGATTAGTGCTAATTGTCCCAGGGTGTAAGCCTAATTTTGCTCATTAATAAATTACTGGTTCACATTTTTGATGTTGTCCTCAAAGGCACCTAACCTACATTATTCCAGATGGGTTATTTCAAATTCAATGTGAAAAATGGACAGAGAATATAATACTTAACCCTTAGAAAAAACCCTCTTTTTCTTAGAAAAAGAATTCACAAGATTATAAAAATCCTGATTAAACAAGACTCAGGGATGTCTAATGCCACAATGGCAAGTACAGTACTTTCCACGTAGGTAAATTTGGAACAAGCTGCTCATTCTCCTGGACCTTCTCATTCACTTCCATCTCCTTTCTCTTTCTGCACCACACCTTCCTCGGCCCTCCTATCATTGCTGCTGTCCAGCTTTGACCACTGCATGGAGAGTAGGATGAGGCAAGAATGATGAGGAATTCTGTGCTCCCATGCATGTTTAAGGACCATGGACACACACGGTTGCACACTCAGCTGCCCCTGTGCACACCCCAGAGCAAACTCCTGCAGAGAGCTGCAGGATGACCATATTCTTGCTTCATTGTGGAGTTCAAAATACTTCACACCCATCTTAACTTCTGAACTATACATGTCTATTAGGTGGTTGTAAATCACCATTGGATTTCCCTGAGAATAGCAAATTACTGGTGCTGTAAGGATCATGAATCCTGATGCTAAGAGATCATGAATCCGAGCAGTTTTTAATTTGGAAGTGGGGAAAAGATGGTATTCGCGGATATGATGAAAGCCAGAGGCCCTTTCCCTAGTTAACACTTGTATATACACACAAGAGGCACTAAATTTTGTGTACAAATCTCCCTAGTTAACACTTGTGTATACACACAGAGGTACAGCATTTTATGTACAAATCTCTAGTCTCCCAGATCTCCTGAAGTCCCTCCATGGTTATTCTGGTGATCCATGGACCCAGCCTGAGATCATCTGATCTAACTTACCCCATATTTTTAAAATTAAAGAAACAAAAACAAAAAACTGAAGCCCAGCAGTATTACAGCAGGATTAAGTGACTTACTCAAAAAAAAAAAAAGACATTTAGAAGCTGGAACCAAAACCCAAAACCCAAGCTGGAACCAAAACTCTTCTGACTCCTAGTTAAATATTTCCACAAGTAGCTTCCTCTCCTGTCTTTCATTATCTTGGTGGTAAAAGAAAATGATAGTTGCCTACTTCATGGAATTCTTCAATGGGCTATTTACTAAAACTTTTGCACATTATAAATACTTGCAAATAATATTGCCACAAAACTTCCATGTTTGTCATTATTAGCATAACAGCTATCCAAGTGAATTAGGCAAGTAGTCTTTACTGGTAGCATCAATAACAGGCAAATAGTCTTTAGTATACAACATTCTTAGATTGTGTACTCAGATTTGGCTATGATAACACAACATAACTACTTTCCAAATGAATTTTTATGAACCACTGATAAAGGCTTACATTACTATATCTTTAGACTCTATCTGGAGCGTCTAGAAATATTTTTCCTCAGGAACAAAAATGGAAAGTAGACATGGCTTGGGATTTTTTTAGGTTTGGTGTTTGGTTTTCGCAGGTGCCCCAAATTAAACTAACTCACGCTTACTGGCTATCACTCAAACTGAGTTGACTTTGCTACTGCTTTCCCAGATCCTACTAAAAACTAAAGGATCTTCTTCTGGCATTTTAATCAGTGATTAACAACTCCCTTCTTTTTCCTGCTGGGTTAAGTAAAAGATCCATATGCTGGGTGTTCTAGGGAATTTGTTAGGCTGTACATCACAATGTGGTGTAAGACATGATGTGTCTCAAGGGAACCAAAGAACCAAAAGGAATGTAAAGAGTCACTGGGTTAAAGCCACATTAAGACAGCTGTTACGGTAATGAGGGCCTTGCTTTGGAGAGGAGGTCACTGTAGAGAAAAATATGAACCACTCTTTATTGGTTTGATCCCATGTCCTCTGAAAGTTAACGGGCCATTATTATAATCCTTTGACATTCATTGAGCCAGATGAGAATGCTGGGTACTGTACAAGCTGCATGGGTTTGAGATTTATTTTCTCCCCCACCCTCAGTGTTAACAAAAGCAGGAATAAGGTAGAGTTTTTTTCAGTTTTTCTTCACCCTCCTTGTCTGATCTCTTTAAAATAAATGTTTATTTTTACTCAAATTGGGTTCTGGGCTGATATTTGATCTGTCTTAAGAACAGACCCGGTATGTGGGCTTGGTCAGCCACAGGCACCAAACGCTGGAAGACGGTGCACACTCAGTGAGGAACGGTCGGTCTTCACATCACATTTAAACTGGGTAATCACAGAACTACGATAAAAGCAAAATAGATTTGCCATATATATATAATTTATTGACATTGTCATTATACGATTGTAATACGATTGAATGCCTCTACCCATTCCATTGGCATAGAGTGTTCCTCCTCACTGCACAGTACAGAAATGACCTCAGGTCAGTGTTCATATCAATGATCGTGATAACATAGGATTTGTGGTGAATGAAGGTCGTCACTTCCATAGTGTGCAATGAAATGGGAAGAGGAATTCAGTAGCTTCAACTTTAAAACATCAACCCTAGGAATCTTGAAGTGTCTATGATTCTCCCTCCACTCACCCTTAGGCCCACCTCAAGCTTACACAACCAGTTGCCTACGTTGTATCTCTGAATACCTGTCACCACCGTCCCTTCCATGCCATTCCCACTGCCACTGCCTACTTCATGCCACAGCCCCCGCTGCCTATGACATCAAGTGTGCACTCTCTAGCCTGAAACCCAAGCCCTCCACCCAGCTGCCCACCCACATTCCTTCCACCACCCTTCCACTCTAACAACTGCATTCCTCACTTTTCTCTCAATACTAGAATGAAAATGAAAGCTCATCTCACATGTGGCCCATGCACTGCAAGTCTCTGTGCCTTTATTCCTACAATTCCCTATTACTTCATGCCCTCCCCACCCTCCCTGTCCAATGAGTATCTGTCTAGTCTGGAAAGTTCACCTTAAATCTTCCCCCTTCATGTGCCTCTCTTATTTACTCCAACAAGATTTCATCCTTTCCTCTTCACAACTCCCATTGCACTTTTTTCTTTCTCTTTCAGCACTTATCACATCTGCTTTGCTTTTGAATTATTTGTATATTTACTTTATTATCCATATGAGATTGCAGCTCCTTGAGAGAACTGTCTGAATTCATCTTAGAACCCCTTGATTTTCATAGCACTATGATGATCATATGGAAAGTTGAATACATAATCCCTCTGACGAGGCTCTGCAGTCTGGAAGCAGCTATTTCTATAAAACTCTGTAATACAGTTAATTAGCTGCATATGTGAAAGCATTGTCAATCAAAGCACCATGTTAACTGACTAGTTTACTGCCAAGTCCCCAGCCTGACTTTGACTATAAAAGCCAAGTATCTGGGAATAGCATAAAACATTTCCAGGTAAGGTAACAGCTTCTGGGGCAGTGAGGAGTTCCAGAATACCCTAAGACATTTGTAATCTTTCGAACAGTGCTTTACTGATTTAAGAGGAAAATTCATCATTAACGATGAAAACATTATTCTATTCTCAACAGAAACATATTACATCTAAGTAGCCTTTTCCAAAGGGTTCAGAGCTCCTAAGAGTTCAAAAGGTAATTCAATATGTTCTTAAAATAGTATAATTACTTGAAATGCTTTCCGACTATAAAATCCTTAAAGGAAGAGACTTTACCTTATGCATCTTTGCACATTTGCATAATTGAAAAGTCACAGAGATGAAGTGTATGGGATCCATTTATTTCTACATTAGCCATGCAACTATGCAAACTTGGGTGGTTACTTAAATAGTCCAAATCTCAATATCCTCATCTCGAAATTGAGGGTGGTAATAGTTCCCACCCAGGGTTTTAATGATTAGATGTGTTAACTCATGTAGCGCACTTTAAAAAGTGCCTGGAACAGAGTAACCACTCAAACATTGTTTACTATTATCTGTGTACCATCCCCAATGTCCACATAGCACCACGTGCACAGTAAGGATTCCTGGAATGACGAGTAACATGTGTTGACACACTTTTGTGTCTTAGTAATAATAACCAAAGTCTAAAGATATGCATACACATTAAGTGCCATCCCTAATATATTTATGTTTGAGGCTTAAAATACATTTTAGATGAGAAGATGCTTTTTTGTCTCCTATTTGGATTTAAGTAGGACGTGGATGTTTGGGTGTGGTACCTGTACTCGGGCCTCAGTAAGCTTTGCCCTCTGTGCCAGTTCCTCCCTGGTATAAATATCAGGGTAGTGAGTTCTCTCAAAAGCACGTTCCAGTTCTTCAAGCTGTTCTGCAGTGAAAGTGGTTCGGCTCCTGCGCTGTTTCCTCTTTAGTGGTAAATCCGGTTCAGAGTCGATGTCAGAGCCTTCATCTGATTGGGGTGCGGAGGCTACAAGCACAGGAGAAAAACGTGATAAAGTGTGAATCAAAAAACAAGTCTGACCAGGCCAGAATGATTCAAATCCTAATCTACATACACTCCCAATATCTTCCCATGGATGCCAAGCCTCTCCGTGCAATTCTACATTATTAAATGATATTTAATCTCTTCTCCTACCCTATCTCCCTGCCCCCCAGGCAGAAATAATTGCTATAGGCATCTGTCATTCTAGGCCAATTATGAGCTCTTAGAAAACAGGGACAGGCCTTATTCCATTTGTATGGACTTTATACATAGCATTTAATGGTTACTCCATTTGTATCTAATGGATGAATCATATTTAATTTGGTTCCTGATAAATTTTCACTAGCTTTATAATGAGAAATCTGCTGACAAATGTGATTTAAAAAATATATATATATATTACAAAGTTGACTTTTAGTATCTCAAAAGATAATAACAGTAAACTATTGCAAGTTTCCTATATATTTATAGACTGTACTGCTCCCATAAGAAAAATCATATTTAAAATTAGTAGTATCTCATTACCAGATACTGGGAAGTGCTTTTAGGAGAATTTACATGTTATCAATGTAAATCTCAAGAAAGGACCCAACAAGAAGCAGGCACCATCTAGAGAATTGTCCCTAAACTGAAGTTCAGAGTCTGGGTCCTGCTGAGTGGGTGAGCAGCTGCCCAGGACATCTGTTTGATCTGAGGAGAACATTGCAAAAAGAAAATGTGTGGCCCCTCATTCAAAAACTATTACCAATTTCAAGACAGCAATAACAGAGCACTAACCCAAGCATGGGGCCCTCTGCAGTGTGAGGCCCTGCGTGACTGCATAGGACAAATACCCCTGAAGCCGGCCCTGCTATGGCTACCTCCCCACAAAGCTTGTATTTGCTGGTATTCATATGGGACCTTCAAAACTGACTGTGCAGGTACCTGGGAAAGAGAATGGAGAGCAGGGAAATTGTGTTAACAATACAATGTGGTGTCTGCTCTCAGAGTAACAAGGTCTGCATGCTTATAGAAAGAAGCTGTGAACAGCGGTTAGCAAAGCTGAGGACACAAGCGGTGCCATTGCCAGGCCAGGGTTTGATGGGGGCAAGGGCAGAGCGGGCATTCTCCCTTTTTCTGCTAGGAATACATTAGGGCTCCCACAGCAAATTGAGTTGTGACAGCAATAGAAAACCTGTTGGCTTATAGAAGGATCTATGGTTTGAGGACACATCAGACCAGGGCTCTGATCCGGAGAATAGCCTATCCAGAGGCCTGATAAAGGGCTATCAGGTCACAGTCCCTGAGCCTAGAGGAGAAGCCAGAGAAGTCTTGCTCCTGAGCACATCCATATGCACTCGAAAACTCCCCAAATAATGGGGTTATCCTCTAGAGAAGGGGCTAAGGTGTGCTGTCAGCAAGCAGGGAAGGTGCTTTGAGCCAGAAAATTGTAGACGGTTAATGTCAATGTCAAGGTAATTCATTTGTACTCTCGGGCTGGTAAAACCTGGGAAAATGCAGATGGCACTAGAAGCAATGTGAAAATATAGTAAGTCCTATACTACTCGCTTCTCTTTTATCTTAAGCTCAAACTTAACTCTGCCCTACAGAAATCTAAAATTTCATTCTATTTCAGTATAAATTATAAGATGCCCTAGAAGGTGCACATCCAAAAGGAACTCATATATACGATTTTAAGTTTTCTAATATTTTAATACTTCTACACTTTATTCACATTTAAACTGTGAGATTAAGAGGCAATATAATGAATTGATAATATATATGACAGATTAAAGAATATACCTGAAAACAAATATTTGTGCATAAAAGCAAAACAGAGTTATACGGTATAATGTACCTACTGTATCTTAGGTATTATGCTTGGTTTTTCAATTATGTTATCTAATTTAATGTAAAATGGCTTCATTTAATATAAATCTTATTTTAGAGTATTTTAGTACCAAAAAGAAGAAAAATACACTTTCTTTAACTATGGGAATATTTTAAAGGAGTTAGAAATATGCCATGCATCACATTATGAACTTCAAAAGCTCCCAATACACATATATGTTTGATAAATGTGAGCTAAACCAAATGAGCAATAATTTCTGCATAATTGTAAAGCAGAGGTTCTCAAACACCAGAATCACCTGGAGGTCTTGGTAAAGTATAGATTGCTGGCCCCATTTCCATGATTTCAGAATCAGTAGGTCTGCAATGGGTCCCAAGAATTTGCATTTCTTACACATTCCCAGGTTGCCAATTCTACTGATCCCAGATGACACTTTGAGAACCACCTCTATAAAATATTTCAGACTAATTTTTCCCCTCTCAAAATTCCCACATGTATAAATACTTCCCACCACAATTTACCAAGAAAATTCACTTCCACATTTATATTTTTAAATTATAAATAATATGCCCTCTAAGAAGCAAATTACTTATTCCCCAAAGAAGACAATAAATTTCCATAGAATGTTTTCTTTCCATGCTTCCAGTTTCTGTTGCCCTGACCTTTCTTTCCAAAGTCAATTCAGGTGAAAAAACTCAACAGCATTTAAGGACTAAACAAAAGCTTCCTCTGCCTGTGAGAACCCTAAATCTTCACTTGCACAGTCTCCTACTATGATCCCATTAGGATAATAGTATGCGGAAATTTTCATGTTTCCTTTGGGAGTCTCTGGGGTTATTAAATCCTCCCAAGTAAATATGATGTGCCATGCACTGTCAGGTCAATTAATCAAAGTCATCTCTGGTTTCTGGAGAAAAAGACTGGTTAGATTTACAAGCACCAGTGAGAATTAATCCTGAGGGTCAAGACCACTGTGTTTCACCTTAACAATCAACATCCCCCAGAATCTAAGCTCTGTCAGCTCAAGGCCCTGCTCTGCCTTGTTCACTGTGAAACCCTTGGAACACAGTAGGTGCTCAATTAGTACATGTTGAATGAACACAAGCGTAGGGTAAAATTTCAGGTTTGTTCTAACTCTGATTTCTCTGCCACTATTTCATATCTTTAAAATGGGAATTCAGCTCTTACAAGTCTCCCAATATCTATTTCCAGGAATTTGGGGATCTGTGAACTCTCAAAAATTATTCAGAAAGTTTTGCAAGCATTTGTATACCTGCATTTTCCTGATGAGTAATTACCAATTTTTTCAAAGAGGATTGTGATTTGTTTTAAGATGAAGAACTACCAACAGTTAGTGATTTAAAAGAGTCAGTTTTTAAGAGTTCTATAGGATAGCCTTTACCACCCCAAATAAATTTTTCTTTAATAAGCTAACAAATCACTACTTTTACATTTAAACTGTTTATCCAAAAGCAATGGAAAGGTTGCACCTAACTAGGAAAACCTCCATATAGGATCATTTCAAAAGACACAGAGAAAATGATTTGCCTGATTTTTCTACTGGAAAATTATTTGAACCAACTGATTATTTTTTGGCAATATGAAGCCACAATCTTACAAGTTAATTCTAACTTTTCCCCATCTGTAAACGCTAAAAGGATGTGGGCTTTAAAATATGTAAAGTCAGCAACCCAAGATTAATCTACCAGCTAGGAAAACCTAGCTATTTCTAAAGATGGAAATACTGATATTTTCATATCAGTCAATAGAAATAAAATTCATTATTTGCACAGAACTTGATTCACAGTAACCACCTGAATTTGAATCATTCAGTTTTTGCCAAGAACAAATCTAAAACATAAATCTCAATTTAACAGCACATAGGAAACCATTTTGTTGAAGTTCATCTATTTTACATACTCAGTTTTAGTCAAGCTATTAGTACAACTTAGATACTAGATACAAAGTATCTAATCTTAAATACTACACACAAGTAAAAACAAGGCTTACTTTCAGGCAGCTTGATAGAAGGAATTATATATTTTTTCTGTATAGAATATCTACTGCTCTGACTCGGAAACTATAAGCAATGTTAACAAGACAGTTATGTAAATGACTTAATAAATTGCTAGGATACAGACCCTAGATTAAATATAATCTCTTTGGACTATTACTACTGTACAGCCTTAATATTAAGGGGAGATTTTCAATTACATTTAAATGGCTCAGTCATATTCTACAGATGCTTCACAAACAAAATTTGCTTTATTATTCATTAGAGATATTATCCCCCAATTTGAAATTCCAGAATAACTCTCCTAAGAAAATCCATATCGATACATAATTCACAGGCTCCTGAATAGAAATTTTATTGCTTTTCATAGTATAACAATTTGCAAATTCTTTCCCAATCCATATTGCTATCAGATTTGGGAAGTTTTGACTCATTATCAAAACCCCTTCCATTCTCTGACTTATACATTAGTTTAACTCAGTGTCACCAATGACCCTGCAGCAAACTATTCCAGGAGGGTGAAGATCTCTCTCTTTTCCCCACATAACCACACACCAACCTGAGGAAGTAAGTACTTACCCCACTATACAGAAATAGGAAACTGAGACTGTGAGAGGTTACTCGGGTTACAGAGCTAAAGGAAACTAGGATTTGGCCCAGGTCTATGAGACTTTGGAGGACGCACTCTCTTTCACTCTTCTAGCTTGGAGTGTCCTAAATAAGTGATGAGTTCCTTTATCTCTCTCTGTCTCTCTCTCTCTCACACACACACACACACACACACACACACACACACACACACACACACACACACACACACACAGAGTCCTTTTGAAGAGGAATAGCAGAAATGAACCAAAACAGGGAATTTAAATATCAATCATTTAGCTGATTGACACTATTGCTACTATTTGTCCCACATTTGTAAAAACTGCCCAGAATCATGCTGGCTGGTTAGCTCATTTGGTGAGAGTGCTATGTTAGAACAAGCTCAAGCGTCTGTACTGGTCAGCCACCAAAAAAAGAAAAAAAAACTGCCCAGAATTGAATAAAATTTACAGAAATACTACAGTTGGATCAATATTGTATACCAAATCAAATAATTTTCCAATGGAATCAAAGTAGTCTAACCATTTTTCAGTCTCAGCTAAGAACCATCCCAGACCACTGTTCCCAAGATCCAGTGTCATTCTGAAATCTACGACTAATCACAAGCAGTTGGACTGATTACTCAATATCCTTACTAAAGTCTTCTTTTTCATTACAATGCATTTAGTAAAACGATATCAAGAGCTGTATAGTTCTTTTCAAACAAAAGTTCAGGAATAAATAACTTGAAACATACTCACAGGATATTAAGCAGAAATCCTGGAGTGATCACTGGAAAGTGTCACCTCTCATCAGGGAACTGAGTGTTTCAATTCTGTGTTTTATAAGAAAGGTCATTTCATCTTTTTCTAACTCAAACTAATTTTGGATTCTAGGAGCCAAAATATCAGTTGTCCCAAATGATTTCATATTAATTCCCGACATTAATCTTGGGAAAATGGACAGTGTCAGGCATAGGGCAACTGTTGTACCCCGCAGGATTACAAACTCTTCCTTCGGAAACAAATCAAACTGGGAGGCGGAGGCAAAAGTATTACCACCAGCAGCCTAACCATGACGTTTAATTAAAGAAGGAATTACAGAATTAGAGAGTATGTCTTTGTCCCTTAGCCCCTTGTGACCTCTTCTGTAGCCTCGGGAAATATTTCATCCTAGTTAACACTATTATACATGAAATCTTGCCTCAATTTTATAGGGATTTAGTCATGTGGAATTCTATAACTACTGGTTTCCAGACAAATATAACTCAGAGGTGGGAGACAGGCAAAAAAAATGGTGAAACAAAATAATTCACAAGCATGAATTTGGCACATTGTCTTTCTTCTCAGCAAGACCTTCCATTTGAATAATTAAAGAATCAAAACATGACAACCATTTAAACTCTATGTTTGCCCTAAATATAACACAATGCGGTTTACAGACTCAGGAGGAGGTAGAGGAATCTCTGGAGGCTGAACTCCTGGTCATCCTTCATTTACTATAAGATGGCCTCGGACCAAATCCGAGGGTCTTTTCCTCTGTTTTAATCTTTCTGAGCCAGACCTGTCAGCATCTTTACTCCAAGCTGCGTCTCACTGATAAAAGAACAAGATAAACGTAAGAGCCCTTCCCGAGAGCTCCATGCATTCGTTTCATACTGTGTCTGACCATTTCAGGGTATTTCATAAGCATATTCCACAAAGGCTTTCACAAGTCAGCTCGAAGTCTGATGCACCTACTTGGCTAATTCATCGCAGAATGTCTCCTGTGCTTGTGAGCTTTACCCTCCAACCTGAAGGGTACAATGAGACAACTAACTGTTTTCGGATCTGAAGCAGCCCTTTGACACCGAGAAAGATGTGAATGACGTCTCTCGTGTTTACTCGGGTGAAAGTCAGAAGGAGGGAAGCAAGACTGATGTTCCCTCCCAAACCCAGAGTAAATGACAAATGACATTGTCCCTTTGTGATCTTCGGGATTTTTGTTGACTTATTTGGAGGCTTTTGTTGGATCCCAAGAAATGGCCTGTGGCTGAGGCCTATTCTACCGATTTCCACGCTCCATCTGTGGAATCCATCAACGGGGCATTTACCCTCATTCAGGGTTCTGACACCTGCCTGGCAGGGCGCAGGAGACACAAAGAAAGCCAGAGTGGATGAGAAAGGGGAGGTTGGGGTTTTTTTTTTTTTTTCTTCTAGAGAAGGGAGGAGGGAGGGGTTGAAATGGATGCACAGTAGGGGTTAATCCAAGCCAGTTGAGAGACTTCAGCACCTGGAAGCTTCTCTTCCACATTAATTCACAAGCTAAGAAGTGATCCGGGATGATACTTTTTAGTGTTTTAAAATTGTATATATTTTGAGAAAAAAAAAAGAGATACATTGCTGAAAGGAACAAACCAAAGATTTACAACAAATCCTAAGGTATACTAAAAATTGTGTGTAACCTAACGAACTATCAAGCAATAAATTGACTTTCCAGAATTCTTAACCCAGAACCCAGATTCGAGTAGTTGTTATTTTGTTAGCTGATAAACTAGGTGAGATGGTTTATAACCAAAGCAGTGGTCAGTCTGGGGGGTAGAGGAGTCTGGTTTGTTTTGGTTTTACTCCCTCTACAATTTCGCCCCCAAATGTGCCAGCAAAAGACTCTTTAGCAAGTGCAAAATTTAAAAAAAAATATTTTTAAAGTAGGACAATTTTTGGCAAGGAGATGTTGGGCTTTCTCAAGGAAAGTTTCCTTCGAGATCGCTGAATCTAATTAAGACCCTCCAACCCTTTACCTATTCTCGCTCCTGCCCAGCAGCCCCATTTTTTTTGGCTGGAGAAATGTAACGCTATTCCCCCTCCCATCTGACCCAAGCTCTTCCCTCGGAAGCTGCCGTCTCACAGCACGAGGTCATTAGAAGGAAAATAAGCTCCTGCCAGGTTGGGGCTAATCAAAATAACACAAATAAACCCTGACACTCAACAACTCCCCGAGTGCCTGCTGCCCTGGGAGGAGAGTACAGATTGGTTATGAATATGACCAGCCGCGGGGGCGGTCCGGGAGGGCCCGGCCTGTGCTCCGTCGCCCCGCAGTCATTTGAAATGCACGACATGAACCACTGGGTGTTTATTTAAGATAAGGGCTGACACTGACACGCAGAGGCTGCAGGACGGCCAAGCTGCCTCGGAGGTGCTGAGCTGCGCCGCTCTGAAGACACCTGCCACCCAGGGTTCAGGTGACTTCGACCATCAGGTGCGCCCTGGCTTTCCATCCGCATCACCTTGGCAGACCTGTCTCTAGCTGGAGTTCTCTCCCAACAGCCACCACCTGACGACTAGCCATTTTGGAAGGCCTTCTTTGTAACAGCACAGCTAGAAAGAAAGGCTATTCCTCCTTCATTCATTCGCTGCAGCGCTGCTGGCGATTATTTTTAGTAGATGTAGTCACTGGTATGTTTAACTAAAAACATGCTTGTGACCTTTCTCATCCCCTGACACAAGCCACATTTTTCTTAAGGGAGCCACAGAATACCAACCAAGCTGTACCTGTTCAGGCACTTCCTTTGAAAGAAGGAGGAATCCTCTATGACTTAAGAATGTTGACACTGACCCAAATTAACCCAGTGGCCTCTTAAACCCTTTAGTTTGAGGCTTACGTGTGTGTAATGAGAACTCCTTTTACAACATGAATTTCTCTCATCAAGGAAGGATGAGATCACCCTTCCCTGCCCCAGCCCCGCAAGCAGCTTCTATTTGCAATATTTTTTTAATGGTTTTTTAAAACTCTGTGGTAACTGCCACCAGAGCATTTCAAAGAGAAAAAGAGACTAAAGCCCCAAGAAAATGTGTTGCTATTCAATTAGGAAAACTGATTAGTTAACTAATTAATCAGCTAACAGCTTTCTAAGAATAGTCTCCCCTGATAAGAACTTCCCCTTCTCAAGAGCTCAAAAGTCAGTCATAATTAAAATTCAGAGACAAGACTGCTATCCATATGAAGCCTCCCTGTCTCTAAAAGCAGTAAGCTAAACTCTGGTTTCCTGGGATTGGAGAGTGTGGAGCAAAAGAGGTAATTTGCACACTGAAGGAGAACAGGAAAACAGTAGTTCTGGTGAAAGGAAAAGGGCCAAGTGACTTTTATTTACAATTGCCAAGAGAGAGGTCATTATTGACCATATGTGCCACAATTGCCCTCTTATCACGGGCTGGCCATCATGTCCTTTGGGAGCTGTTAATGAACTGGGTAATTGAGCTGCTGACATGTGTTACCAAAACAAAACAATAGGAAGAAGAGACAAATGAACATTTTATTTGCCAATCAGAGTAGGTTCAGCTTTTCAGGGAGCTGCAGCTAAGTAACTGACTGAATACATAAAACAGTGCGTTGAAAGCAAGCAGATGCAGACACAATAATAGTTAACTGACAGCTTATGGCCCATCTGTGCTTAACATTTTGTTAAAGAAATTACTTGACTTGCTAAAGAGACAAATCATACAGCTGCCCCGAGTGCTGCATTATAAGAGATAAATCATTAGCTAAACTGTTTCATGCTTAAAATGACAATACTTAACAGTTATGTCGGGACGTTTTGTCAGCACAGCTTGACACAATTATTATTTAACTAAAAATGTGACAACTCATAGATATTCAATGAAATTGAGTTAGGAAGAAGGAAAAAAACAGAACACTGCAAACAATTTGAAAGAACAATAGGCATTTTTAACCTCTCACAATTAAATATGCATTTCTAGATGTTAGGAATGAAAAAAATGAACTCTATGAAATAGACCATAAGATCATGTTCCATGTAGTGATTATGTACCTTTCTTCCATTTACATCTTATCTACTCAAAACTGAAGAATATTAGAGATGATCTCATTCTGGGTTAATTATCATTAATTTTCATCAATGATAAAACAGAAAACAAGTAGGTTAAAATAATTATTTCTAGACACTTTACTTTCCCAAACATAATCACCTCCTTTCTTTGGAAAATATTTCTTTAATAGGAAAAGAAAAGCTGTGTTGTAAAAGACTAGCTTTATGAGGGGATTTAGCTTATGTTTTTGTTACTGCAACTGAATTGAAACCACATTTTTTGGTCCAAGTGTGATTCACCCATCGCCGTGTAGAACAACTTAGCTCTGAAATCTTATGTATGTAAACTGGTTAACTAGAGGCAGAACATGGATCTCTCAAAGCCCTTCTTGTGATGGTTTCTTCACCTTTATGGGTAAAATTAACTTAATAATAGTAATAATGATATAAGAAAAGCTGCCACTTACTGACCTGCTGACAGCTTACTATACCCAGCCCCTGCTCCCTGCTAAGTCCTTTGTGTGCATTTTCTTTCATCTTTACCGAAACCCTCTTTGGAGGGGTATGGTCATCCCTATCCTCCAGATGAGAAGAAATGAGGTCTAGAGATGTCACCTTCCTGGTTCTTGAGAACGCAGAGAGGCTACACCAATATAAGAACTTATTAGGATTATCATTGGAGGAGTAGGATTGATGTGGGTTCAAAGAAAAATTATAGCCAATATCTTCACTTTTTTTCTTCCTGATCTGCAGAGCCAGGACTCAGATATGCAAAGAACTACCTTGCCTTTCTTTGTCTGTATTTTCCACTATCAAATATTTTGCTACTGTGTGCATAAGTTGCTTTAAAGTCAACAAATAAACAAAGGCTCATTATGTAAAAGAGGTAACAAGTTAAACAGAGAGCCTTTCAGAGGGTAAAAAACAAAAGAATGCTTTTGCCACCCCTATTAAGACAAGACTACCCAAAGACACACAAAACCTAAACAGCTTTATCGACAACTAAACTTCGCCAGGATTAGCATGACATGAGATGTTTGGGAAATAGAAGAAAGGCAGATTTAAGAAGAAAGTTAAATACTACTCTTTTTGTGCCAGAAATCTATGTAAAGAGATAAGAAGATAAACAACTAAGAGAACTAAAATGCCAGGGCAAAGCTTTTATAAAATTGCAGAATCACTGAAAGAAACCCTAGGCCAGTCCCTTCATTTCACAGTTGAAGCCCAGAGAGCAAGTGGGTTTACTCCAAATCACACATCATACAACAAACATTTATTGAATGCCTAAGACGTGGCTAATATTGTCCTTGGCACCATTCATATTTGCATAATATGAATCATATACGGAGCCTAAATTCAAAAAGTAAAACTCCCACTCCAGCGCTTTTTCCACCGAGGCAAAGTGTCAGTATATGTAGGAGATAATCTAGCCATGCCCTGTGGAAACAGAAAGATTAAACGGCCTCTCAAGGCTGAAAAACCTAGATACATTATTTACTAAATAACAGAACCATAGATTCTGTGAGCCTATGATCTTTAATATAGAGATCAAAATAATACATAAATGCTTTAACTGACACTTCCCATATGGAATTTCAAGATTGTTTCTTTGCTTCCCATTTTCTCTTGGGTTCTGTAAGGAAGCACAGAAAGCTTGTTTTGAAAATCCAAATCTTATCTGGGTCAATTATTGCTTGTTGGAAGATAGAAAGAGGTAATAACTAAACATAAATGAAAGAGAAAACTCTTTTCCTGGAGGCAACAGAGAAGGCTGAGCTTAATCCTCGGCTGGCAAAAGAATTAGTAGCAACATCAAGGTCATCATCAGAAATCATGCATGGGACACCTACTGTGAGAAGAGTATTCCCCTGGAGGCTGGGAGGAAGGGGATAGGGAATAAGAAGAGTCTGATTCCTCCCCTTCATCCTGCAAAAGTGTGAGGCTCCATCTAAAAGATGGGCTTTCAGATTAGTGTCACGTCCCACCAGAAAGCCCCAAGAGGAACTGGCAAACCAGTCAAAATGACGAAATAGGTAATGTGAATGATTTATCACCAGCTTTTTGAAATTTTGTCTTCTCTTTGTGTCTAAGCAACAGTTGCCATCGAACTAGAAGAGGTGATATCAAAGGTTTGGGCACAGGAAGCTTCATGTCATGGTGGAAGACTTACAGCTTAGGAGATAGGCCAAGCTACTTCAAATATCCACTTGGCCACTTCCCTCCCTGATTTGGGGCCAGCCTCTTAACCTTCTGAACCTGTTTTCTCATCAGCAAAATGGGGTTTAAAACACTTGCTTCAAAGGCTGGTTTTAAGAAAAAGAGATAGTTTGTAAAACAAAGCACAGTTCCTGACACACGGTATGTCCTCAGTAAAGGTAATCCCCTCTGCACCCCTTCCCTTTCTGTCAACCAGCCCTACCAGGCATAAAGAAGAAAAAAAAAATGTTCTCTATTAATCTAAGACTGACAGAGAAAAATAACCACCAAAACTCTGAAGATATTTGTAAAAGTTCCCAAATTTGTGAAATACGAGTGTGACCCAATATGCCATCTGCTTCCTCTTCTGAAGACCCTGCCCATCATCAGCCAGTATGTGTATCCAACAAAAAAGGATTTTGGGATCTTGCTCCACACCAAATTTCCTTAAAAATCTAAATTGGAGGCCAGTGTACTCACACCACGTGGCTCAGGACATGTGTCTGTACTGTGGGATTAAGGTGGCGATTTAAGTAAATAAATCCCATTCCCCAAAATACCTCAGGGCCTAAACAAGAAGGCTGAGCTTTAAAAAAAGATCAGGCAACCAGCCTAAAGGAAATGAAGGGTGCATGGCCTTTCCTATATGCCAGTATTCATGTTGGTTTTCATGGGGAGGAAGTTTGAATATGTTCGCTTGGAGGCAAATTTTTGTCTCCTGTTATGTCTACTGATATGGATCTATATAGGCAAAATGAAGTAAAGTTTTGAGCAATTCACTATCTGATCATTTTGATTAGGGTCCACAGCCAATGTGAATAGGTCAGGCATCCAACTGCAGAAAGAGTGGACGTCAGGAATGTCTTCAGTAGCCACTTCTACGCGAATTAATGGACAATCGCCTTTCCTTTCCACATTGCCTTTTCAGGAACAGTCTTGCAGAACCAAAGGGAAATTAATAAGGAAGTACTAGGTAGGAGAAAGTAAGGGAGAAAGAAGAGGAGAGGAAAGAACAGAAGAGAACAGAACAGGGGAGACAGAAGAGAAGTTCAACTTTCCTTTCTAGCAATGAGATTAATAAGGCAGTAGGTGGTTTAAGATTCAGTGGGCTGAACAGAGCCACTCTTTTCTCCAAAAGCCTCTGATGACAAGTCTTTCGAGTTAGGAAAGCCTCCTCTGAGGGACTAGAGTTGGGGATGAGGGTCTGAAAATGCATCCTGATCTTTGGCAGCTTTGAATAAATTAAGGACTCTCCTGGGTAAAGACCAAAAGTAGTCCCACCCATCCTTCCCTCCCCCACCAACCAGTGATTTTAATTGAAAATCATCCCATCAACATGTCAGAACAGATGCTGACATTTCAAGAAACTGTTACCAATTCAATTCAAACTCAAGGCCTATTCTTCACCACTCAATCATACATTCATTCCTAAGAAGAGTTTCTTGAACAAAATATAATATGCTTCTTATTTCATTGTGAGTTTTATCCCTCATTATAAAAGTATATTCATTATAAAAGTATATTACATTATAAAGTAAAATTTGGCAATATCTAAAATTAAAAAACAATGATAGGCCCAGAATTGAAAACAATCACTATTGATTTTAAATTAGCAAATTTAGGTGGTTTCAAGATGGCGGCGGCTGCGGCGGCTGGCGCGGAGTAGCTGAGGTGGAAAAGGTGGCCACTGGGCCTCAGGCAGCCGGGAAACTTGTGGACCTTCCTCTGGCCATCTCTTAAGGGAGGACTGCTGCTGCTGGCCGGTCGTGGGGGCTCAACGCCACTTTGCCCCCGGCAGGAGAGGCTGCCTCATTTACAGGCAACAGCTTTGAAGTGTGGAGCAGGAAAAGAACTGATTCTTAGCTGCAAAAGCGAGTCTTGAAACAGGGAACACGGCGCCAGGGCTGCTGTGGATGCAGCCAGGATCCCGGAGGCTGGGGCCGCACTGAAGGCGGCCAGCTGCCCTATTCAGGATTCGAGGTTTCAGGCCGGCATTAAAGAAGATTCCTGGGAGCGCCCGAGCGGCGCCGCTACTGAACAGCCCGAGGCGGCAGCGCCGAGAACACGGAAGGCAACAAACCAGAGACAGAGCGAGCGCCCGACCTGGCACAGCACTGTGAGTGATCCCTGGCCCACGCGGCTCCCGCCTGCACCACCAGGCCACTCACTGCCCCGGTG
Organism: Cynocephalus volans; assembly: GCF_027409185.1. NCBI lineage: Eukaryota > Metazoa > Chordata > Mammalia > Dermoptera > Cynocephalidae > Cynocephalus > Cynocephalus volans. Next base: position 285,627,159 of record NC_084460.1, read on the forward strand.
CTGCCTCCATTTTCCCAGGTGCGGGCAGCTCCGCCCTGCTCGGCCATCACTGAGCCCATTTGCTTGGCCTGGCGCGGGGCTTTCCGGACCCTGTGGGCTGGCCTCCTCTCCCACTCCCTCCGCGGTTCTCTGGCGGGGCTGGGGGTGTGGGGCGTCCCGACCAGTGTTGGGAGGGCTAGAAAGTACGGGCGGGCCGACTGTCACTCCACCACACCCTGGACTCCGGCCCCGGTAAACTTCCTGTTACTGGGAGGCAGATAACATCTCTGCGACCACCAGTTTGGAAAAAAGCCTAATGAATTTCTGGTTGGGAATAGTGTGGTAGGAGAGTTCCCAGGTCCGCTTGAACCTGCCGGAGAGCAGGCTGCAGGCAGGCACTAGACTCGGTTTATACTGGGGGGATACAAAGGTGAACAAGACCCGAGAAAGATCTACACAGTGCTACAAAGGCACCCAGAGAGACCGGTTGTCTGTGCCTAGCAGAAACCTGATAGACTTCCTGGGCGAGGCGGTGCTGAGCAGGGTCTTGAAGGCCCAGCTGATAGACGAGGGGTGCAGAAGACACGCCCCAGCCCAGCACAGTGTGCACAGAGGGGGGAGACTCGACAGAAACCACACACCCGGTGGGGTCGCCACTGCACGATCTAACAGCCTGGGCCAGAGCACACGGAACGGGGAGAAGTCCTGTACAGAAAGTGAAAGCTCAACAGAGATCACACACCCTGTGGTACGTGATCCACCAGCCCAGCAGAGTACAAGCTGACCAGAAAGGTGGATCCCCGGAGAAGCCCAAGACCCGAGGCAACCACACACACAAGACACTAGAGGCCAACTGAGCAGTCACGGTGGGAGCCATTCCAAATTAGCAACCACAGCAACATCCTAGTTAGTCATTAGTCTCAAACCGGTGGACTGTGAAACCCCCTGCCACAATGAATAAACACCAAAAAAAAGACACCAGAAATACAAAAAATCAAGAAAGTACACCACCAAAAGTTAATAAATCTCATACTCTAGATCCTATAGAACAAGAAGCCCTTGAAATAACTGACAAGGAATTTCGAGTGATAATTCTAAGGAAACTGAATGAGATACAAGAAAACTCAGCTAGACATCATGATGAAATGAGGAAAAGTATACAGGATCTGAAAGAGGAAATATACAAGGAAATCAATGTCCTGAAAAAAAATGTAGCAGAACTTGCTGAACTGAAGAAATTATTCAGCGAAATAAAAAACACAACGGAGAGTTTAACCAGCAGGCTTGTCGAAGTTGAAGAGAGAACCTCTGAACTTGAAGATGGGCTGTTTGAAATAACACAAGCAGACAAAAAGAAAGAAAAAAGAATCAAGGACATGGAAGAAAATCTGAGAGAGATATCAGACAACCTCAAGCGCTCAAATATCCGAGTCATGGGTATTCCAGAAGGGGAGGAAAATGGAGATTCCATTGAAAACATATTCAACAAAATAGTGGCAGAAAACTTCCCAGGTATAGGAAAAATCACAAATCTTCAGATCCAGGAAGCTCAACGATCTCCAAACGTATTCAACCCAAAAAGGCCTTCTCCAAGACATGTCATAGTCAAATTGGCAAAACTCAGAGACAAAGAGAGAATCTTAAAAGCTGCAAGAGAGAAGCGTCAAATCACCTATAAGGGAACCCCAATCAGGTTAACATCAGACTTCTCATCACAAACCCTAAAAGCTAGAAAGGAATGGGATGATATTTTCAAAATACTAAAAGACAAAGATTGCCAGCCAAGAATACTCTACCCTGCAAGGCTATCCTTCCGAAATGAGGGGCAAATAGTATATTTCTCAGACAAACAAAAACTGCGGGAGTTCACTACCACAAGACCACCCTTACAAGAAATCCTCAAGGGAGTACTGGGTTTGGTTCCCGAAAAATAACTACCACTGCCATAAAAACCTAAGAAAAATCTAAACCCGCTAGTACAATAAAAATGGCATTCATGAAGAGAAAACAAGCTAACAAAAACACTATCTACAACCTAAGGAACCAACAAACAAAGAAACCAAACAGTAAATCAGAAAGCAAGGAACAAAAGAAACCTAAGACAACCAAAAAACCAATAAAATGCTAGGAATAAATCAACACCTTTCAATAACAACTCTTAATGTTAAAGGCTTAAATTCCCCAATTAAAAGACACAGACTGGCTGACTGGATCAAAAAGCAGGACCCAACTATATGCTGCCTACAAGAGACCCACCTCACCCATAAAGATTCACACAGACTAAGAGTGAAAGGATGGAAAAAGATTTACCATGCAAACAGAAAAGAAAAACGAGCAGGAGTGGCTATTCTTATATCTGACAAAATAGACTTTAAACTAAAAACCATAAAAAGAGACAATGAGGGACACTACTTAATGATAAAAGGACTGATCCATCAAGAAGACATAACAATCATAAATATGTACGCACCCAATGTTGGAGCAGCCAGATTTATAAAACAAACTCTATTAGACCTAAAGAAGGAAATAGACACTAATACCATAATAGCAGGGGACCTGAACACTCCACTGTCAATATTAGACAGATCATCTAGGCAAAGAATCAGTAGAGAAACACAAGATCTAAACAAGACTCTAGACCAATTGGAATTGGCAGATATCTACAGAACATTCCACCCAACAACCTCAGAATATTCATTCTTCTCATCAGCACATGGATCATTCTCCAGGATAGATCACATATTAGGTCACAAATCAAGTCTCAATAAATTCAAAAAAATTGGAATTATCCCATGTATCTTCTCAGACCACAATGGATTAAAACTAGAAATTAATAACAAACAAAACTCTGGAAACTATGCAAACACATGGAAATTAAACAGCATTCTACTTAATGACATATGGGTCCAAGAAGAAATCAAGCAGGAAATCAAAAAGTTTATTGAAACTAATGAAAACAATGATACATCATACCAAAACCTGTGGGATACTGCAAAAGCAGTATTGAGGGGAAAATTTATTGCATTAAATGCTCACTTCAGAAGAATGGAAAGATGGCAAGTGAACAACCTAACACTTCACCTTAAAGAACTAGAAAAACAAGAACAATCCAATCCTAAAGTTAGCAGAAGGAAAGAAATCATTAAGATCAGAGCAGAACTGAATGAAATTGAAAACCAAAAAACAATTCAAAAGATCAACGAATCAAAAAGTTGGTTTTTTGAAAAGATAAATAAAATTGACAAACCATTAGCATGGCTAACAAAAAAAAGAAGAGAGAAGACTCAAATAACAAAAATTAGAAATGAAAAAGGCGATATTACAACTGATTCATCTGAAATACAAGGAATCATTCGAGACTACTATAAACAACTATACGCCAACAAATTTGAAAATCTGGAGGAAATGGATAAATTTCTGGACACACACAAGCTCCCAAAACTGAACCGTGAAGACGTAGAAAATTTGAACAGACCAATAACAATAAAGGAGATTGAAGCTGTTATCAGAAGGCTCCCAACAAAGAAAAGCCCAGGACCAGATGGATTCACAGCAGAATTTTACCAAACATTCAAACAGGAATTGACACCGATTCTTTACAAACTATTCCAAAGGATTGAAACGGACGCAAATCTCCCAAACTCATTCTATGAAGCAAACATCATCCTGATACCAAAACCAGGTAAAGATATAACCAAAAAAGAAAATTACAGGCCGATATCCTTGATGAATATAGATGCAAAAATCCTCACTAAAATACTAGCAAACAGAATACAGCAACACATACGAAAAATTATTCATCATGATCAAGTGGGATTCATCCCAGGGATGCAAGGTTGGTTCAACATACGCAAATCAATAAATGTGATACACCATATTAATAAACTCAAACACCAGGACCATATGATCATCTCTATAGATGCTGAAAAAGCATTTGATAAAGTTCAGCACTCATTCATGACAAAGACCCTCTATAAGTTAGGTATAGAGGGAAAGTATCTCAACATAATTAAAGCCATATATGACAAACCCACTGCCAATATCATCCTGAATGGGGAAAAGCTGAAAGCTTTTCCTTTAAGAACAGGCACTAGACAAGGATGCCCACTCTCACCACTCCTATTCAACATAGTGTTGGAAGTACTAGCCAGAGCAATCAGAGAAGAGAAGGAAATAAAGGGCATCCAGATTGGAAAAGATGAAGTCAAACTGTCCCTGTTTGCAGATGACATGATCCTATATATCGAACAGCCTAAAACCTCTACAAAAAAACTGTTGGAATTGATAAATGATTTCAGCACAGTAGCAGGATACAAAATCAACACACAAAAATCAGTAGCATTTCTTTTCTCCAATAGTGAACATGCAGAAGGAGAAATCAAGAAAGCCTGCCCATTTACAATAGCCACCAAAAAAATAAAATACTTAGGAATTGAGTTAACCAAGGAGGTGAAAAATCTCTATAATGAGAACTACAAACCACTGCTGAGAGAAATTAGAGAGGATACAAGAAGATGGAAAGATATTCCATGCTCTTGGATTGGAAGAATCAACATAGTGAAAATGTCCATACTACCCAAAGTGATATACAAATTCAATGCAATCCCCATCAAAATTCCAAAGACATTTTTCTCAGAAATGGAAAAAACTATTCAGACATTTATATGGAACAATAAAAGACCACGAATAGCCAAAGCAATGCTCAGCAAAAAAAATAAAGCTGGAGGCATAACACTACCTGACTTTAAGCTATACTACAAAGCTATAATAACCAAAACAGTATGGTACTGGTATAAAAACAGACACACTGACCAATGGAATAGAATAGAGAATCCAGAAATCAACCCACACACTTACTGCCATCTGATCTTTGACAAAGGCACCAAGCCTATTCACTGGGGAAGGGACTGCCTCTTCAGCAAGTGGTGTTGGGATAACTGGATATCGATATGCAGGAGAATGAAACTAGATCCATACCTCTCACCGTATACTAAAATCAACTCAAAATGGATTAAGGATTTAAATATACACCCTGAGACAATAAAACTTCTTAAAGAAAACATAGGGGAAACACTTCAGGAAATAGGACTGGGCACAGACTTCATGAATACGACCCCAAAAGCACGGGCAACCAAAGGAAAAATAAACAAATGGGATTATATCAAACTAAAAAGCTTCTGCACAGCAAAAGAAACAATTAAAAGAGTTAAAAGACAACCAACAGAGTGGGAGAAAATATTTGCAAAATATACATCTGACAAAGGATTAATATCCAGAATATATAAGGAACTCAAACAACTTTACAAGAAGAAAACAAGCAACCCAATTAAAAAATGGGCAAAAGAGCTAAGTAGGCATTTCTCTAAGGAAGATATCCAAATGGCCAACAGACATATGAAAAAATGCTCAACATCACTCAGCATCCGGGAAATGCAAATCAAAACCACATTGAGATACCATCTAACCCCAGTTAGGATGGCTAAAATCCAAAAGACTATGAACGATAAATGCTGGCGAGGCTGCGGAGAAAAAGGAACTCTCATACATTGTTGGTGGGACTGCAAAATGGTGCAGCCTCTATGGAAAATGGTATGGAGGTTCCTTAAACAATTGCAAATAGATCTACCATACGACCCAGCCATCCCACTGTTGGGAATATACCCAGAGGAATGGAAATCATCAAGTCGAAGGTATACCTGTTCCCCAATGTTCATCGCAGCACTCTTTACAATAGCCAAGAGTTGGAACCAGCCCAAATGCCCATCATCAGATGAGTGGATACGGAAAATGTGGTACATCTACACAATGGAATACTACTCAGCTATAAAAACGAATGAAATACTGCCATTTGCAACAACATGGATGGACCTTGAGAGAATTATATTAAGTGAAACAAGTCAGGCACAGAAAGAGAAATACCACATGTTCTCACTTATTGGAGGGAGCTAAACATTAATATATAAATTCACACACACACATACACACACACACACACAAACCGGGGGGGGGAGGGAAGAAGATATAACAACCACAATTACTTGAAGTTGATACAACAAGCAAACAGAAAGGACATTGTTGGGGGGGAGGGGGGGAGGGAGAAGGGAGGGAGGTTTTGGTGATGGGGAGCATTAATCAGCTACAATGTATATCGACAAAATAAAATTAAAAGAAAAAAAAAAATAAAATAAAAATAAAAAAAAAAATAAATAAATTAGCAAATTTAGATGGATGGATGATAGATAGATACTAAACTTCTTTACTGTGCTTTTTTTTCAATTCTTCTATCATAAGTATATTATTAACACAATAAAAGTTTTTTAAAGTTTTCTTGATTAACTGTACATGAAAAAAGTAATTAAAATTCTTTGCTACAGAAAGTATTCAAATGAATTTATCTTTGTTGTTTAAGTAATAACAGAAAAGTTGTTTGGTTGATAGTATTGTTTCCATTTGAAAATTTAACTTGCGTTCTGAAATTATGTAGCAGCATTCCTTCCAATTTGCTCATATACACCTATAGATGTGTTTGAATGAGCAAATATGGACATTTGCCCATCTTGCTATATGAGTGCCAAGATAAAGGCATATACATTGCATTGCATTTATATAATGCAGATATACAATTCATTTAAACAAGCATCGAACCCACTCTCATACATCTCTCTCTCCACTCTCACAATAAATAAGCCACAGTTTTAAGAAATCTTGTCAAAGGCCTGGGTCATTAGAGGTGGTTTTCCTTACTGATCATTCCTCCCAAATCCTCATCCTTACTTCTATTCAGGCTTCAATTAAGTAGGAGGGGGCTGCTTTCTTCTGTATAGAAGGAACCAGAGCAGGGAGAGTGTGTGAATGTCTGAGAGTAAGGCTGTACACAGAAAGTGTGGCCACAGAAGAAATCCAACTAACGCACAAGAAGACAATATCCCAGGTAACTAACAATGTGATTAAATTACTGGGGAAAAAAGGAATATATAGCTATTTAAATTTTTTTCCACTGCTTGTTAGAGAAGTTCATGTTGCTGCTTAGCATAGAATTTTTAAAACTGGAATCCACTTTAAAGATGATCAGACAACCCTTCACATTATAGATTAAAAAAAAATTAAGTTTCTGATGAATGAAATGATACCTCCATCGTCACCTGGCCTGTTAGCGCCAGAGTTAAATCTCAAACCTAGGTCTTTGAATTCTAAATTCTAGCTCTTTCCACTTTAACACAAAATCAGCTCATTATTTCTGCAGATCTATGGGTGAATTGACTTCTTTTTTCCAATCAACTATGGTTGCTAGAGTCCTCTCATCAAAAGATACACTAAATCCAAAAATTAATGAAATGATGCAAAGCACTTTGGTCTCAAGATTGGGCTGGGGAGGGGGTGAAGAATTTTTTTAGCATCTCAACCATCCTATTTACATCCAACCATGATATAGTGCTGTTTTTTTTGTTTGTTTCTGATTTTTAAAGTTCTATATCTCATTATATCTCTATAACAATCCTGTAGGTTAGATACTCTTATTTTTGTTTTTAAAATGAAGTTGATACTTAGAGTATTTAAAAGGACTTGCCCAAAGTTTCAGCAAGTCAATTAGATGTCAAAGCTGCAAAGATAATCATCAGTCTTCACTCTAAATACACACAAAAAATAGTTTTTGGATCATCTCATCCACAAATTTTTCACTCAAATAATGTGAATATTCAAATACTATTCATTAATAACCAATTTTTATAAGAAATCGTGATTAATATATTCCTGAGTAAATCAGCTTTAAAGTATAGAAAACTAATTAATGTGAAATTGAACCTGTACACAAAAATCTGCTAAGAGTTCACTTAATGGAATTTAAACTTTCCATTGGACTGATACAAACCTACTTCCCAGAATCCCATGTGCTTGCCAGAATAGACCAGGGGTTAGTCAGAGCTTGGTTTTCCCACCTAATTCTTTTCCGCTCTATCCAGAATGCCTTCCTGCCATCCTTACACAATGTCACACACAGCTCTCAAAACCCAATTCCATGAAGCCTTCCCGGAGTTGCCCAGTCACAAATGCCCCTCCTTTCTCTGCATTGCAAGAGCATTCGGTACTTTCCAGACATTCAACACCTTTCCTTTGTAATTGAACTATTGACAAACACTTGCAGGTCAACTCTTGTCACAACCACACTTATTTCTCCGATTGACCACTTCCTTGAATTTGTATAAATTTAGTGGCATGTCCCAGCAATACTCTACCATTTTTAAGAGGTCAAACAGTCAGAGGTCCACAAGGAAATTAGGAAGTTCATACAGACGAATCTGACAAATGCAGACGCTGTCTTAATAAAAGCAGATTTTGAGGGAGCACGGTTCTTTCCTTGTCAGTTGCGTGGTTGTGCAGGCGAAAAATTAGAGGTCGTTTTAAGAGAAGTGACTTTGCGTGCCCAAGTTCAGTGGTTGCTTTGACTGCCGCTATGCTGGAGAATTCACAAAAGAGGAGGAACTGACTGATGGTATCATATGGCCTCATCACAAAATAAGGAAAGTAACAGGAGCATGTGGACCATTCTTCTTCAGTCTTTCATTGGATTCTGGTTAATTTCAGAGGTATCTCAGGCCATAGATAGACCCTTTCTTGGTTCCAATAGTTAACAATGAGAGAAAATATGTGAAGGTGTTTAGTAAACTACAGCATTCACATAACACACATGTTTCATCATCATCACCACCACCAGAGTGCTATTACCATTATAATAGATAATGGAGCACCAATTAAACAACCATGTTAACCAGTATTAAATTAAAGAAGCATTATATTAAGCTTTTCACTGTCTACAGAAAATAGACATGAGGGCATGAGGTCCTTCTCTTATCAACTAAAGACACGTGCCCCTCTTTTTCTCAAACTTCCTGACTATTTTTTTTGAATTCAGAAAGACACCATCCCTCTCTCAGCTTAGCAGCACTTTCCTTAAGTAAATCTTTTCTTTTCCCATTTTCGTCTTTTGAGTAAAGTTGAGAGTTTACTTTTCAACTTCCAGAATCCTTTATACTTGTCATCAAAGACAATTTCTTCTCCCCTTTCAAAAAAGGTGAAAGTTCTTGCTCCAAAATACAGAGTCACAAACAAATCCATATTTTGTAGGGGCCTGAAGCTTTTATAATGTGAGTGTGTGGAGGGGGTCCTCTTTAAGAATACAAAACTAGCAGCCTTTTGCATATTTTACAAAATCACATGATTATATGTAATAATATGTAATAATATATGTGAGAGCCCTTTGCAAGGATTCTAAAGGAGCCCTTGCCTGGGAGGAGCCCTGAAGTTTTCGTTATAAATTCACTTCTGTTCATGCCAAACAGTTCCAAAGCAAAGACACTGTCCTCTTATGTCTGCCCTTCTTGCCATGAACACAGTGTAAAACATCCCTAAACAACAGTGGTTGTAACAGCCCACTCTTCCCCCAAATAGCAGGGACAAGCAAATCAACACACTCACAATCATGAACTACATAGACTGATGGAGAAATGGGGCTTCTTTCCCAATTCCACTGAAATCAATCTACGGAGATATCCATTACTTCAGCCTATGAGCAAATGGAGACATATAGGTCATGGGTAGTTGAGAGAACCTCATGATAAACCTGGCAAGCCATTTTGCTTTGTGTTCTAAACTTAAAGAAACGTCTCAGGAACCTGGAACCTGTGGGGGTACCCTTCTGAAAGGACTCCCATGAATCTGGCTCCTTCATGGGCATGTTCTCTGCAGTCATTAGGCTTCAAAAGGAATGCAGTTGGATTGACTTCTGAAATTCCTTTTTTTCTGTAGTGAATATGGATTACTTTTGTAATAATGGAAGTAGTTCCATTATTGGGAAGTATCCAAAAAAGGAAAGCTTGGGTATTTTTGTGAGAATTTGCAAACAATCTTGAGTCGATTCAACATTTTAACCAGCAAGTGTAGTCTTTTTGTACTTAAATGATGATACTGCTAGCACACTCCTGAACTTGTAAAAAAATCAGAGTAACAATAATAAATACCACTAGAAATTTTATGCATGTTAATTAACACTGTAACATCTTGCATAGGAAATATTTGTACCACAGAAACTTGGAAAAAGTTACTATGAAAGGGGGACGTGCACCAAGCATAGATCAGAATTAATACCCTAGAAATTGAAGTGAACAAAATGGGGTAATTAGAAAGTTATAAGGAGCAATACTGACTTTGGTTAATTGGTTGACTATTTCAGGCACAAGGGCTTTAACATTTCACTTATCTAAATACACCTTATATTTCTTCTTTACTTGCATCTGAAGATGTGGCTTTATTCTTATCTGAGATTTTTTAAATTCTGAATATGATACAGGACCTTACACAGTTTTGCCTCAAAATAACTCAGTAGGAACTAAATTTCTCTACATTTCTTCAGTTTTCAATGGGTAAAATGCTAATTTTCACTTATCTCAGCTGCTCTAGTGTGTTATTATTTGAGGAAGATTTATTAAGAATGGAAATTTTGAGCTGACTGCCAAGACTCCTGGACTAAAAGTAAAGTTGAAAACGCACGTTTGCTTTTAAAGGATTACCTACTCCAACACTTCCATTTTTCTCTAGAAGTGTACCATTTTGTGGTATAATCACTCTCAGGTGAATAATGAAGATTGTCAACACCCTATCACAACTGCACAGCAGCTTTCTGAGACTGCTTTGCTACATAACCAGAAGTTACCAACAGAACTGTAATAAGAATCGCCAGAAACATAGACATGGTAATAGAAAACAAAATAATACTTCCAAATTGAAGATGTGAAGGTCTATGCCAGTGGTTAGCCAAACACTGCCTATTTTTGCATGTCCCATGAGCTAAGGAAGGTTTTTACATTTTTAAATGGTTAGAAAAAGAATAACATTGATACATGAAAATTACATGAAACTTAGTGTCCGTAAGTAACATCTAGTGTAACATAACCACATCCATTCATTTATGTATTTTCTATGGCTACATGCTACAACAGCAGAGTTGAGTAGTTGTGACAGAGACCAGTGACCCACAAAACCGAAAACATTCACTATATGGGCCTTAACAGAAAATAAGCAACATTTGCAGGAACATGGATGAATTTAGAGAAAATTATGTTAAGTGAAATAAGCCAGATACAGAAAGAGAAATACCACATGTTCTCACTCATAAGTGGGAGCTAAAAAAAATAAGGAAACAAAGAAAAAAAGATAGAAAGAAACAACAATCACAATAATATGTTGAACTTTTAATAAAAAAGAGAACAGAACGGAGGTTATTAGAGGTGGGACAGGGGAGGGGGAGGGGGCTTAGTGAGAAATTGGTTGAGTCACAAAGATTGATTATACTTTGTAAACCTGAGTATACTAATTATCCTGATTTGATGATCACATATTGTACACAGGTATTGATATTCAAATCTGTACCCCACAAATATGTATAATCAATTATGTCTCAATTAAAAAACAATGTTTAAAAAAAAGAAAATATGGAGCGTGTATTGGCTGTGCCAAGTGTCTTTACCTGCTTTCCTTCGTCTCATCTTTTAATCAACATTATTATTATCTCCCAGTTTATAGATGAAAAAATGAAGGCTCAGAGAGGTTATATAGCTAGCATGTAGTAGAGGTGGGAATTGACATTAAATCTCTGCCGTGTAGATGCTCGTGTTTATGAATTCTTTGCCAAATTTCATCTCCACATTCCCTGTCACTAACAAAGCCCACCACCACTACCATCATTCAAAAGCAGGCAAAATACAGTTTCAAAACTCCTGTTATAGAGAGCGTGATATAAGTCCCAATCCCTCTGCAGTGTGGACAGAGGGATGCCTCGCCCTATCTCCTGCTACAGTTATTCTCCTATGTCTAGGTATGAATGAAGCCAGAGTTGTGTGGGATTTTTTTTCATGAGAGTGCAGGTCTCTGCGGTGTTATTCAACTTTATAGAGCAGGCACCAAACTTAATTCATGAATTAATTACACCCAAGAACCGAGATATTGCTTAGTTCACAAGGAGGGACCGAACCAAGAAACTCTTTTAACTGAACAACCATTTTCTAGGTGGTCTGGAGTCTTGGTGCCATGATTACTTTAGCATAATGTTGACTTTTGCTTTAACTTCAGACTCTTGGGTTGTCTTGGATGTCAATGCCACAAACTCAGTGACCTCTGACATGAACCACTGGCTGGATCCCAGAAATGAAAGAACCATAGTTGTCACCTTACTCCCAAATCCTATGCCCTGATGCCTCATAGGCTACTTCTATTATTTCTGTCTAAAGACCATCACCAAGGTAGCAAGATTACCTATTTGGTAAACAAGGAAGCTAGAGGAAGCACAGAAGAAAAGACTGTTATTCTGTTCCCAGGATTCTACTCTCAACACAGAAGGTTGATTGGGCAAGTTGCCTGAATTGTGTGGCTCTCAGATTCCCATCTGTAAAGGAGTTATAACAGTCCACGGTTGGTTTTGAGGAACAAATGTACAGCAGTAAGAACAGACTTTGAAAAATGGAAAGTATTGTAGACTGTAAAATAAAAGTAAATTATAGTGCCGAAATATAAAATGTATATTCTGTTTTGACATTAGTGTGCTAATTTTATCAAACACTAAAGACATTTTGAGATGTGAGTTAGGATCCAAAACTTCATGCTAACCAAGACTCCCTCTACAACAATAAACCTATATGATGAGCTACCAGAAATAGCCACCAAAGATATAACCAAACTCCAGATAACAGGACATAACCTACATGATAAGTTTAAACATATGTTTTCTTTCCCAGGGGAAATAAAAGAGGTCAAAGTTTTTAACAACCTCCTCGCAAAATTTTTCTCTAACTCCACATTCATTTATTCACCAAATGCTTATTTAGTGCCTACTTTATGTCCAGTTCTCTGTAAAGCACTGCACACAAAAAGCTGAGTGGAGCAGAGCTCACAGTCTAGCAAATACCAAATTTAAAAAAAAAAAAAAAATCTGACATCCAATCCCCAGGAAATGCCAATTGCAAATGTTTTCTTAAATGGAGAGTTTCACTTTAAGTTTTCAGTCAGACATGGTAGATGGTTAACCAGATAATAGTTGGACTTCTAATCCCATTTTGTGTTCAGTGGATATGTTATCTGCCTGGGGGGAATGGGGGATGGCTGTCACAGTCTTTTCATCTTACGTTTTGTCAGTCTTTTCTCACCTTACCTTTACATTGGTTTTGTTGTACTAAAATATGCTTGTCTGTTCTGACATGCTTCCCCTTGCAATATAAGCATTGTCTAATGCTTGAGACATATAAGGTTACCCTGAGGGTCTGAAACTCAGGGTCTCTTAGATGACCAGGAAGAGCTTTGGAAATTTGGGTTTCCCACAGTCACTAAGAATTATTTTATCAAAAAGGCATCTCTGAGATTCATCTCTGGATCTGCCCCTAAACTGATGTCCCCATCCATGTCATAATTACTTAGAATGCGTGAGAACATTGTGGCTGGCTAGGACTACCGGAAGATCTCTTTGAGTGGGTGGGTGAGCATTTATTTTTGTATCATGTAACATTTCTAATGACACTCTAACATACAAGTACGTCAAAAAGCTCAATGAATATCAACATGGCATTTATTGTGGCCCCTCATATACTGAAGGCTCACTATTAAGCTTGCCATTCTCAACTCAGAAAGTCAGTTGAAGAAAATGCAATATTAATAGAAACAGATTTTGTTTTGTTCAATAGTTGGAGTCATTTATAGATTTCATTGGGGGAAAAGGGAATGTGTAGTCTTCAAACACACGTCGTGGGATCTGACTTGGATTCTGAGAATGAGGGAGGTCGTCCCACTATTAAGGCATGTGGTAGAAAATGCCTGCCCTGCCTAAGTACGGTCAAGGTTTCCAGGAGACAGGGCTTGGTATCTTGAGACTTCTGAGCTTGAGAGTTCCCATTCAGTGAAATCCTGCAAATTTTCTGTCATCACCGGCATCAAAGTCACCTGAGTTGTTTGTTTAAAATTAATTCTGGACTTAAACCCAAACCTGCAAAATCAAAAGCACTTAAAGTTGGATCCCAGAAATATGCTTTTTAAACAAGGACCTCAGAAATTAATCATAATAATACTAATGCTTAACTTGCATCTGCCATGTCAGTCAATGTCCTAGGCATTTTACATATACTAACTCCCAGTCTTTTAGGTGTGACTCTTAGGTTCCCTGAAGCTAGGCAAACACTAGCCTACCTAGATTTTGGAGTAAGACGTACATAGAGTCAAATCCTGGATCTGCCATTTCCCAGAAGTGTGGCCATAGACAGTGTGTGCTGTCTTATGGTGGGCACTTACATGCATTTAAGAAAATGTCTGTAATATAATAGTAATGACATGCCCAATCATGTTTTTTACTTGCAGTTGTTAGTGCCTACCTTGAGAATGAGCAATCACTTCTCTTTGGCTTGTACCAGACCCTGTCCTTGGAAACCTCAGAGCTCATGAACTCTTTCCTTCCTCTGGTGTTTGGAATGTGCCAGAATCAATCACATTCCAAGGAGGCAAAGTGGCTGGTAGGCAGATCCTCTTAAGCGTTTTCAGCGTTTGTGCAAAGGACATTTCTGTGTGCACAGAAAACCATTCTTCCCTCCAACCAGCCCCACAGACTGTGCTCTGCACCCTCTGGATGATTCCTTGATGCGAGCAGGACCTCTCTCATCCTGCTAATGCCATCCCTCCCTCTCGGAGACCCCTGCCGTCTTTCCTTGATCCCTCGGGCTCACACTGAGGCAGGCACTTCCTGATCCTTCCATCTCCCTCTCCGCTCCCACTGAGACAATCCCTCGGGCACAAAGACCCCCTAACCTCCTCCAAGTCTTTCGTCCCAAGAGACTTGGAAACTGCTCTTTGATTTCTCTACTGCGAGGAATTAACTTTTCTTTACTAGTCGTCTGGAAGTCTCGTTTTTTTTTCATGAATACAAAATCAAATACTGTCTATAACAGCGATTTTTTAAACTAATAATCTTTTTATTTCCTTTTCCTAAAAATCATAAGAGAATACTAATACAGTATTTTTAATGTTATGCTTCAATTATACAACTTGTTTTAGGAAGAGTAACCTGACTTCATCTCAGAAAGCAGTCGTTGAATTTGAAGAACTGGCTTTCCATTTTGAAATTTGACAGACTGTCCCAAGACCTATTTCACCTCTAAAAATACAGATGTGGGCACCCAGCACTGAACTCTAAACTTTGTGTCAATCTGCATCATGGAAATGGATCCTGTAGTCATGAGATAGTTTTGTTTAATGAGGCTAATTCAGGATCATAAATATAATTGGCATGCTGGCAAAAATCTGGAAAATATTCACAGGATGGGCACACACAGGTACACCGTGCCACAGGCTCCTCTATGATGAAGAAAATTAGTACTAAAGAGGGGAGGGGATAATTTTCACATAGATATACATTTTAAATTGTCCAGACTTCGCCTAAATGTCTCCAGGTGACTTGCTCTTAACAGGGACACAACACTAGCTAAATAAATAGCTCACCATTTTGGGGGGCCTTCAGATAAGTCTCTAATCCCTCACAATCATTTACTACTGAAATATACTGTTGAAGTTTTCATGCCATAGCAATTTAAGGTGTATTTTGCTTTCCTTTCGTTTTAACTCACAGAGCCAAATAGAGTTAATTATTTTTCTGCCTCAACAGCTACCAAAAAATGTTAAAGCTCCATGGCTTGCAAATGTTTAAAAAAATAATTTGAGGTTTTATCATTCTAATTATGGAGATTCCTGTTCTCATTGATTTCCACTGAGAAGGTGCCTATTTTCTAGACATTGTTTCCAACACATCCTTCATTTTGCATAGAAAAAGTAATCTAAATTAACTACCTGTCTCGATTTATCTTTTTAAATGCCAATAAGAATGCGTGCAATGGTCACTGCTCCATGCATTCTCCCATAATATTATGCTTTAAAAAGAGACAATGCAGAGCGGTGAAGACTCGCGGGCCCATCCCATCTGAGAGCAGCACACAAGTCAGAAGTTGGGGGCCTCCCGAGGCTCTAAGGTGGCTCGTGACTAGGCAGGAAATGGGCCGTTTTGTGCCCACCGGGGCCTCCTCACGCCGCTGACCACTTCCCTGGTCCAGCTCGGGGTGTTCCCACACTACCACTGTGGGAACATCCAGGCGGGTGGCACAGAGGAACTTTGTAATGGGAAAGAATGGCAAATGCTTCTGAGGAAAATGGGAGAAAAAAAGAACTGCTTCAAGAAAGAGGAATATTCTAGAGATATTCTTTCATCCTAAAACCTACTTGATTTTCTGGAGTGCTCTCATGCATATTTATATTTTGTGTTAAACCAAATCAAAATTAATTCATTTCACATCATCCAGTTCTTTTGGAGGACACTATGGTGGTGGACAAAACAATATATTTGTCTGCCTCTCACTGTGACTTAAAAGAGGTCATGTTTCTGAGCCTTAATTATTTTATCTGCAAAGGGGGAATAATAATATTTACCTCATACTATTGTTGTGAGGATTGAATTATATAATGTATGTGAAACTTTATAACTATTACCTCCTTACAAGATTAATTATAAGTGAGAACAATTTCTGATTCTATTATTAAATAATATTTAGCAAACCTAATAGGGTAATTTAAAAAGAAAATCTGAATACCTTGCTGCAAATTTATTTAAATACAAAGCTTATATTCAGAGCTGGAATGATGACCCCTCCTGCTTTTCCATTGACCTAGAGATAAACTTTGACCTGTTGTTTGATAATCACACTTTTTCTGAAGATGCCTTGTTCCTTTAGAATCCATAGCTTGACCCCAGAATCTGGAAAGTGACATGTGTCAATATACCTCTCCCCTCCCTCCTTGGCTCACCAGCAAGAACCTTTAACATTTGGACTTGATTTCTCAACCTTGTGTGTTGTTTGTAATTAGAGAACATTTGGGGCAGATGAAGGATTTTTTTTAAATCAGATTTTTATTGAGTGCTGACCATATCTTTCTAATGTGTAGGTCTGAGATTCGGTTCTTAGAAACAAAAAAAAGAAAAAAATTCTAATTGGTAAGGCTGAGATTTCTTTTTCTCCTGAGTCTTATTCTCTAGGGTCACATCTAGGTTTGACTGCATGGCACTGATTTAACACACACTATAAAAATCTTAAACCCTGAGGCATAATGTGGAGTGAGCCACTAAACCAGCCTCAACAGAGAACTAGAATAAAGAAATGTCTTACTGCAAATTACACCTCTTTTTTTTCACAAAATTAATCTTAATATTTCAAGTTTCTTAACCTAAATGTGTCCTATATTTTTCCTCATCTACAGCAGTTGAGATCTGCCTTCTGAGACTGGTTTTGTGTAAGAAGAAAAACCTACTCTCACTGCTTCCAAATGAACACACACGTGCACTCTCTCTCACATACACACATACACACACACACACACACACACACACACACACACACACACAGTGGTAAGCCACCAATGCTACTTATCCAACAGAACATCATTGTTTGAATAAGTTCATTCCCCACTTCCTGATACATTCTGAGATGGAAATTCCTAATTCCTGGAATCATATTACATTAAAGGCAGGAATAACATTGCCTCTGCCTGTTTTGTATCTAGATCAGAAGGTAAGACCAAGAGGTTGTACAAAGCAAATAAGGACATTGCAGGTAATATATGATATGTCAACTATAAAGATGAGGCATAGCATTATACCAATCAACATCTATTAAGGACATCAAAATAAAAGGGGTTTGTAACTCCTTTTATTTATTTTATTACAGTCCAAACAGAGAAATTATATTGGGAAATAACGTCGACTGCATTTAGAGAAAGAAAAATATGAGTCCCCACTTTGTTTGGAAACATTCCAAAACCGGAGCTGATGCTACAGAATTTAATGTTTTTGTCTTTTTTCTTTTTGTTTCAATGCAAAAAAGTAAATAAAAAAAATATCTAATAATGTTTGCTTTAGAATCAGCAGTTCAGTACTTTCAGTTATGTTTTCTCTTTTCTTGCAGATAGAAGGTGGGAATTTGCTTTACCTAAAAGTAAATGGCAATTTCAGATTGGCCTTCAGGAGAATGTGGTTAGCATCCCGACTCTGCTGTTTACTAGCTGCATGGCCTTGGGCACGCAGAAGTCACTTTACTTCTCTGATCCTCACTTTCTTCATCTTCAAGATGGAGAAAGTAATGCCCTTTTGCTGTAGATCACAAGATTGAAGTGGCAAATAAAAACTACATGTAAAAGAACGATGGAAAAATAAAGCATTATAATTATCACCACCGGATTGTGATAGTTTGACTGAGCAGTTTTTCCATTTGTTCTTTAAGTGAGAAATCACACAATTATCTTTCAAGGACACATGTCTATATTTCAACACCATAAAGTCATGGTTGAGAAATGAAAAAATTATTTTTAGCAACATTAAACTTAAAAATAATGTTTTCCTTGGAACCACTGAATCACCTAGAGCCTTCTAGACTTTGTGTAAATAATTAAAATGGGCTCAAGTTGTAGCCAGAAACATTCAGCACCGCACTCTTCAATACAATACAGTTTCAATGCAGAATTTCTAGATTTATTACTGATAAACTTTAACCTTAGATATCCACCTCAATATACAGTTTTTAAGGAGTAACCTGAAATGCTGACTTTATCTAGCCCAAAGCATCGAAAATTATATCAGCAAACAACTTTTCCACATGGGCTACCAAGATGGCCATGGAGACTGACTAACATCCTCCCTCAAAAAGCCAAGAGTTTCACAGGCAGTTTCTGCCAAATTTGAGTCTCATTAAATCCATGAATACGTTTTAAGCTCATTTTCATAATGCTTACATTGACTTTGTAAGTGTTAAATTGTAGCCCTATTCAAAATGTTAGAAAATGGGTAGACAAAAACATACTAAATGCCTAACATACACGTTCACTTGTGTAGAACATTAGGACTCAGCATTCAAAGTTCCCTGGAACTTTGCAGTGAAATTCTAGGCCAGGAGGAAAAGATACCAAGAAGATTATAACATTTCTCTAATTGTCCCCATCTGGGGCTGAACGTGGGTGGATTTCTTTCTTCACTCAACCATAAAAAGAAAGCAAAACCTCTTACCTTCTACTTCTACTTTTTAATTCACGGGCTAGAACATTGTCCTGGAAACCCTACAATAGTGTACATTTGCAAATGCTTTTGAGAGGACCCAAATGCTTACAACTATGTAAATTAAATAAATTATATAAAGGCCACGAGCAGGTTGACCTGTTCTTTATGAACGTACAATAAATGTTTCATGTATGCCTTCCTCGTTCTCTGAGAATGATTTTGAGTGTTGCATGACAAATGAGTGAAACAGGTTAAACATCCGTGGCAATTCAAAGTTTTTCGCTCATGTAGATATCATGACTTTGCTCAGCCTCTCTGACTCACAGCCAATCATTTTACTGAAACTGAGCACTTTTATAGAGGAAATATTTGTAATAGAATGAGGTCCCCAATTTGTTAGATAATTTTATTAATTTTGTATGTAATCGAAATAGGTTCATTTTTTCATCACTCTGATTTCCAAAACTCTTACAAAATAATGATAATAATAATAAAATACCTTGGAATAAATAAATTGTTCCCAGAGGATTTTGTGTAGCTATAGACAAACTAATTCTAAAATGTATGTGGATTGTAACATCAAGGTCAAAGGGTTTGGATCCCTTTACTGACCAGCAACCAACCAAACAAACAAACAAACAAACAAATTAATAAAATGTATGTGGAAAAGCAAAAGAAGTAGAATAGCTCAAAAATAATTTTGAAAAATAAAAATAAAGTTAGAGGAATCAGATTTTAAGAATTACTATAAAGCTATAGTGATCAAGACATTATGGTATAGACAAAGGGGTAGACACATACCTCAATGGAACAGAATAAAGAGTTCAGAAAGAGACCCACACAAATATAGCTACCTGATGTTTGACAAAGGTGCAAATGTAATTCAGTGGAGAAACTCTTTAATCATTCTTAACAAACGGTGTTGGGAAAATTGGACATCCATATACAAAAATAAATAAATAAATAAACTTTGGCCTAAACCTAACACCACAAACAAAAACTAACTGAAAATGGTTTATAGACCTAAGTGTAATATCTATGTTTTATAGCAGAAAATCTTCACGACCAGGGTCTAGGCAAAAAGTTCTTAGACATGATACTAAAAAGTACAACCCATAAAATAAAAATTTGACAGAATGGACTTCATCAAAATAAAACTTTTGTTCTACAAAAGACACTGCTAAAAGAATGAAAAGACAAGCTAGAAACTGAGAAAATATTTGCAAATCACATAGCTGGCAAAGGACTTGTATTGAGAGTACAAGATCTCTCAAAACTCAACAATGTAAAAGCAAAAGAAACAATTTTAAAATGAGCCATACATTTATATGGGTGGCATATAAGCACATGAAAAGATGCTTAACATCTTTAGTCAGAGAAACATGAACTGAAACAATGATTAAATATCACTACACATATATCAGAATGGCTAAAATAAAAAATACTGACAGTACCAAGGGTTGGCACTGATGTAGAGGTCATGGAACTTTTGTGCATTGATGGTAGAATGCATTCTTTAAAAACATTTTGCAGTTTTTTTTTGTAAAATTAAACATACAGTTAATATATGACCCAGAAATCCCACTCCTAAGTATTTATAGAAGTGAAAACTTGTGTTCACACAAAACCTCTATACACATGTTTATGATGATTCTGTTCAAAATGACCCAAAACTGGGATTAACCCAAATGTTCCCCAATAGGTAAATGGTTAAACAAACTGTGGCACATGCATTCAATAAAATATTACTCAGCAATAAAAAGGAATATTGACTCATGCCATGACTTGGATGAATCTCATTGCAATTACACTGAGTGAGAGAAGCCCGTGCCAAAAAGTTACATACTATATGATTTCTTTTACTTTCTATGATGTTCTTAAAAGAACAAAACTACATTGATGGAAAACAGATCAGCAGTTTCCAGAGGCAAAGAGTGAGAGGAGGATGTGATTTCAAAGGGAGTTTTTTGGGGTAATGGAACTGTTCTCTATCTTGATTGCAATGGTGGTTACATGTGTTAAGATTCAAAAAAGAACAAATACATGTACACACATGTTCATAGCAGCATTTCTTGTGACTGCCAAAAGGTAGAAACAGCTTAAGGGTCTACCAATGATGAATGGATGAACAGATTGGGTATATAAATACAATGGAATATTATGCAGCCATAAAAAGTGTTGAAGTACTGGTACATCCTACAACATGAATGAACCTCTAAACACAATGCTAAGTAAAGGAAGCCAGACACAAATGGTCACATACTGTAGGACTTTTTCTGTGAAATAACCAGAATAGTTGAATCCATACAGACAGAACACAGATTGATGGTTGCAGGAGATGGATGGGGGCTTGGGAAGCAATTGCTTAGCCAGTAGAGGATTTTCTTTTGTGGTGATAAAAAGTTTTAGAACAAGATAGAGCTAGATGGTTGCACTATATTGTGAATGTGCTAAGCACCACTGAATTGTTCACTTTAAAATGGTTAATTTTATGTTATGTGCATTTCATCTCAATACAAGATAACCCAAAAAATGTCTATTTTACCATGATAATTTCAAAAAATAAATTTAAAGCCACATAAGGAAGAAAAGTAGAAAACAACAATAACAAATTGGGACTCCGCCCTCAGATTATCTCCTTGAATAAAGCAAAATGGAAGGGATAGAACGAAGTTGTTGGGCTGGCTGGTTAGCACAGTTGGTTAGAGCATGGTGTTGACAGCATCAAGGTCGGGGATTCCATCCTGTTACCAGCCAGCTGCCAAAAAATAAAGTTAAGTTGTTATACTCCAGAGGGCTTCCCCTTTCTGGGCATCAATCTGTTTTTCCCAAAAGTGTTCCTGCAGAATAGTTTCCACAAAGTAGGAGAAGTTTTGTCCTAATTTTTTTAAAAAACAAACCAACATATGAAATTTTATTTTCAGACAACACTTGCTTAATTACAAATGTTTAAAGTTACTACCTAGTCTTCTGAAAATGTGGTTTTGTTTTAAAATGTATCGCAGAACAGAACAGAGACCTAAAAAGAGGGGCTTATTTTGCCTTTGAAGACGGAGGGATTCTGGTGACAAGACCCTTGCTGTCTTCAGTTTCCTGCCATGTCCACATACTTGTACACTGTGTGTTTGGCTGCTTCGCCCATGCTGTTCCCTCTGCCTGTAATGCCTTTCCTCTTCAGCCCTCTTGGGCTGGTTAACTCCTACTCATCCTCTGACACTGAGCTCTAAGATCTTCTCTTTCAAGGAAGCATTCCCTGAACCTGAGATGGCCGGATGACCTGCCCCTGCATTCTCACAGTGCCCTGGACTTCAAAAGTCCTTAAACACATGAGATTAGTGTGATCTGCTCATGTGATTATCTTCCCCTCCAGGGTATAGGCTCCTGGAAAGGAGAAGACATATCTTATTAATGATTATTTTCTGGACTGGCCAGTTAGCTCATCTGGTTAGAGCATGGTGTTATAACACCAAGGTCAAGGGTTCAGATCCCCATACCAGCCAGCCTCAAAAAATTTTAAAAAATAAGATAAGAGGGAAGTACTGAGGAGCGGGCCATTTTCAGGGAATGAGCCTAATGCTTCTGCAGCTGGTAGGTCTATGAAATGGGGCCAGTAACAGTATTTGCCCTATAAAATTGTGATAAAGATCACATAAGATAGTCCAGAGGGATACCAAGTGCTCCTCAGTAAGCATTAGATATTGTCCCTGTTAATCTTATTTGTAGGGCCTGGCCTAGAGGTAGTTTCCCAAGAAGCAGATAAAGCTTAAACCTTGGGGCTCATACATGCATGGACCCCTGAGTGCTGAGAGTATGCTGAGTGCTGTAGAATGTTCCAGATGAGGAGAAGAAACCAGGATGTGTTTTGGGGTAAGCATTGCTAGTAAATTGCCTCGAGAGATAATACACGCAAAAGGGAGACCCAGTAAGTTGTTGTGAGTTTTCACCCACTCTACACAAAAATTCACTTTTCATACTTGAGTTTGAATTTGTAAATCTTTCTTCTTTTTAAAAGAGGGTCCCCCAAGTTTTACAAGCTTCAAGCTGCACAAAATCTGGATCAACTCCTGACTGCCCCAGCACTATTCCACTGGCTCTGTTTTTGAACCCTGCCATAGGCATCAACAAGCCAGTTTCTAGCAGGAGGTAGGAAATCGGTTACTTAGCTGATTGGTTGGTTAAGAGTTTGATTTATTCCCAGGCATTAACAGAGAATTCTAGCTGATCTGTCAGATTCTGTGTGTATATGCATGAACTAAAGAAGTTAAAACTACCATCCTATGCTGGAATTTTTAGAAGTCTGCTTGCTAAGTCTTCTAACCTTCAGTATCCTCAACAAAAAATCTTGCTTCAAGTATTAAGGATCCACAGGGGGCTAACTTGGAATTTCTGAGAGCACATAGAACCTGAGGAATCAGAATTTATAGTATTATTTTGGCAGCTGGCTGGATGTACTCTTTCTGTGAGTGGAAGTATTTCCATGACCACTACTGGTGAAATGCCCTAGCTTATTCTATGTCTATCACCTGAGTTTTTCTTTATTCTACAATTTATTATTTAATTAAGTTTTTATTATAATTTGGGGTATTTTGTAGTACTTTTCTCCCAAGACAACTAAGGAAATTTGCAAGGGCACAAAATTTGTTTCTGTTTAGTTGAGCATCTACTGTGCTGCTATTAACTGTTTCCATGATATAAACACCTCCTGACCCCTCAAATACTGCTCTCTGTAGCATTAAACTGAACAGGAGGGGGAATTTATCAGTTTGTCCTACTAAAGAGCTGAAGTTATTAATAAGTGTTAAAAATATACAATTTGTTTTTATAGTTTTGCATACAATTCACCCCAGGTGACCCCTAAATCAGGATATTTTTTAAGAAAAAGAAAGTTATCAAGCAGTAGTATATGACTGGTGTGTTAAAATGCAGAGCAACTGAGTACTTAGTTCAATAATGTACTTTGTCCAAAGGCAGTAACTTTTATATTAATAGCTACATTGTGGAACAGTATGTCAAAAAGCTGCCTAAACAGATCCTTCAGATCTATTATGGTCCTTCCAAACAAAACCCATTACGCACAAATGCAACATCAAACAAAAATCTGTAACAGCCCATGTTGCAAACAATCTGAACAGAGTCCGCAGGGGCCTTTTGAAAAGCCAGCTATATTTTGCAGTTACAGAGACATATTCGACCTATCTGCAGACATTTATATGCGTGCTTGAGTTTTTCCCTCTGTTCTTTCCCGTACACCCCTTGGGGGAGTCTGGAAATCTTTAAAAAATCTGTTTGCTTACACTTTCAAAGAAGTGTTTGGTTAGTGTCGTTCTTTTGTTTTTTATAATGACCAATAAAAATGGAATCCAAAAATATCCACTAATAGAAACCGATCAAATCTCCAATCAGCCCCCCAGCCCCAGCTCTTCCCTGCCCCCCTATCTGTGTCGCAGACGCAACTCGCAGCGCAGCTCCCGCGGAGGGCTGTCGGGCCGCCTCTCCCCAAGGGTGTTTCAAGAGCCAGGCACCATGGGAAAGCTAAAGGCTGAGTTTCCAACTTCACTCTGCATCTCCCCTTTTCCACGGGGGCCGTGGGGAGTGTTCGCCAAATACTTCATATTATTTGAACACAGCTTTTGCGGCCTTTTTTTTTCTTTCCTAAAAGAGAACTTTCCTAGATGGGTAAACGTGTTTGTCTTTATAAGGGTTGTTCTAGTAGAAATCATGCATATTTCAGCCAGCTCCAGATGAAACGAGTTAAATGATTCCCCAGCATGCTAATGTTTGAAAATGCCATATTTGTGCCATATTCGGCCCTTTTACTAGGAACTCAACTTCAATGCAGCCCCCCGCCCCCTCGCACCCTCCTCCTACTCTTTTATGTATATATGTTGCATAATTATGGAGCAGTGAGTATTTATCACCTTTTCTGGGCAGTAAGCAGAAAGAAATACAATACCATTACTTCCAGTTACTGCCTTTCCCAAGATAATTAGGTAACACAGTAGAGGGAGCCTTGGTAAGCCAAATGCTGTTCAAGTTAAGTGATTGACATGGCTCTGTCTGGCTGCTCTATTAACTGTTTCATTTTGTTGCTATTTGCAGTTTGCTTGGCTAATACTCCGAACAAATACAGACTGTTTCTTTAGCCCCTTTTTTCTCTTTGACCTTCTCCTGCCCATTTTCTTTGACTCACTTCAAACTGCCTTGAAAAGGCCTGTTGAATACACACAGTCCATCAGAGGCCCAGGTTCGTCCCTACCCTTGCCCTGAATGCCTTACTTCAAAGATGGGCCGCATTCTTTAATTGCCCTTTGAATTAATATCAAAGGGTCACAATGCGAGTGCCAAAAGAGAAAGGCGCTTTAATGAAGCAAAGAGCTGCCATTCATTTGCAGATAAGCACGTTTTTATGCCTGAATGGTCACCACAGCTAAAGGCTTGGTGAAGGGGAGACTGGCCAGAGGACTTTTCCTCAAGTAGTGATTAGTTCAAACAAACAAGGGTAAACAAATAAAAAAAAAAAAAGTCTACAAACAGCGACATAAAATAAATAACAAGGCTAAATTCGAGAGCAGCACATCCCCCTCTCACACTTCCACTTCAAAAAGAAAAAAAAAAATGTTGCGCTTAATTAGCACATCTATTCACCATTTTTAATCCCATATTTCAACATTGAAATTCCAAGAACCGAGTTCAACAACATGCCTGAGATGAAGTATTTTCAGTCTGATATTTTGCACTGTAGATAACATGGAAGGAAAATGTTATGATTTTAAACTGTAGGGGAAAATGTAACTTTCACAAAATATGCCCCAGTGCTTAAGACATAATTACTTTTGATATGAACGCATGTGCTTACATTACTGACACTTAGTTCTTCAGTACAGACCATTTAGTGAGATCCTGAAATAGTGAAACTTAATCTATCCAGGTAGGCTATATTTTCCATTTCCCCCAGAGAAATCACCATGTAGTGGCCACTCTCTTCATTGTCCCCTTGTGCCACTGTAGCTGCAACTATGGAATGAGCAAACCAAGAGCACACCAGAGGTCAGCATAAGGTAAAATACAGCTCAAAGCATAAATGATTACAGAGTGAAACAGTAAGCCATGCTTCCCTCTTCGTCGTTCTCCTTTTAGAGGAGTTGGTGATTAAGGAAGGATTTCAGTCCTGGTGGATAATCATCTCAGCTAAAATGCCAACAAGCATCCTTGATACCCAGCTACAGACTGGGTGATCGGCCTCTGGTAGACATAACATTCATACCATCGCCTGGACTTCTGTCTCTTCACTGGATGCCTTAACAGACAGAATGGATTTGGCTCTCCACAACGTACAAGGAAGGTCCTTGTTCAATGCTTCAATCAGTCTGCAGATGTGAGTTGCCAATTTTAAATTTGCGCACATATAATTGCCACTGCTATGTTAGAGAGATAGAGAGAGAGAAAAAAAAATAAGAGAAGTCTCCCTTATCTTTGGGAAAATCAAAAGCGTCTTCTCCTCACTGACCTTATTTTCCATGAGCTTGTCCGGCTGGTTCAGAGTTGCCAAAACAGAGAGAGAAAAGGGCAGCAAATAAATGTCAGAGAGTCAGCCCATCTGCATAAATCTCCAACTCCTTCTAGAGAAACTCCTTCCTGGCCTGCTGGGCCATCCACTCTTGTGACATGAGCCCACAGGCTTCAGCAATGTGGAAATCAAAAGGCTCATTTTGCCCAAATCCAACCCTTTAATAGAAGTTTCTCCTATGTCAGTTTTTCACTAAATATGAACCAGTGTTCTGCTTTGCAGTAAAGCAATGTTACCCCAGAAACTAGGTCCCATATGTCCTGGATATAGAATTAGTTCAGTATATTTTGGACTGACCGCTTAATCCTTGTTAAACTGTACCCCAAGAAAGCACAAAGGCACATCAATCAACTACCATATCTTGTTTCAATGAGGACACAAGCAATCAGCAGATTATAAGTAAATAATACTTTATATTTGTTCAGAACCTCTAATGCATTCGTGTCCATTAATATATCACAGCAATCCTGTGAGGTACTGGAACAAGTATTATCACCTCCATTTGAGATGAATCCAGCTCAGAACAGATAGCAATTTTTCCATGATCATACAGCTTGTCAGAGAGTGAACTGGAGCAAAAACCAAAGTCTCTTCACCCCCAAACCTTTCATAAAGCCATGGTAATGTCTGGTGCAGAAATAAATTTGGGCAGCACAATATTCTGTGGTTTATTTACCAAAAGCCACTCGTGGAATAAACTACAAGACAATGCAAATCCTAACCTAACGAGACACAAGGAAAGTATTTGGATCACATATTTTAATGCTTCCCCAAGATGCCATGGTCATACAAATACAACCATTGTTAAGCTCCAGCTCCAACATAGCAATAATGGTGATGCTGATGATAATGATTATATCTTGCATTTGTCTAGGGCTTTACATGTTTTGAGGTTTTTTCATACCTGCTATCTGGTGTGTTTATATGATTCTTTGAGTTGAGAAAATAAATCTTTTTCTCTTTAATTTTAAGTGCCAAGCAATAAGGGAATAGGCCTTGATGTCAAGTGAAGTAAAGCAATGTGAAATTTTAAATCTAAATAGCCTAGTCATTGAAGCTACCCCTATGTAGCTTCTTATTTCCTGTGTAACTCTCAATAAAACTGAGAGGCATTTGATATCCAAGTAAAATTTATATTCCCAAGAGACAAATTGTTCACGATAGTATTCTTTTCTCTAGCCAACTTGAAAAGGGTGCTTCTGAAATTCAGGTCCACATGAAAGACCCCTATCTAAGGCTTAACCTGAAAGCTGCAAAAACGCAACAGGAAAGATGTTTCACTTTCATGAATAGCTGTTTTATTAAGGAACTTTCCTAGAAGTAAATGAAAGCCTTGTCCAAATGCCAGCAGGACCTTTCTCCTGAAGGTTTTCACTTGCTCCATGTCACCAAGTCACAACCACAAGGTTGCTCATGTTGCATGCAACTGTCCGACCAGACAACATTGATCTGGGATCTGATGAAGATTTAGTTCAGGAAACACTGCCTAGTTACCTCGCCTGTTTATCTCAGTGAGGAATCAGAGGCAAACTTGGAAGAAACTCTCGCCTTCGATGAAAAGAAAAAGAAAGAAAGAGAGAGAGAGAGAAAGAAAGAGAAAGAAAGAGGAGTAAGCCATCCTGAAATTTGTAGAGTTGTAAAAGTTGTATTAGCTCCACTTCTTTAAAAATGTACGTGTAACTCTTCTAATCCTTCTGCCACTGCTCTCAAGCACCCACACGTTTCCCAAGCACGGAGTAAGTGTTACGTCAACTAAAGAGGCTTAAAGGGGAAGAAAATGTGATCTAAACAAACCTCTAGGAGCAGACATCCTGCTGTAGGCTTCAATGGGTAACATTTGTTATGAAGTAATAAGAATTTGCATAATTTTGGGGAAGACTTTGTTTTCAAAGTAATTCTCTTTTTCACCTGCTTAGGCCTTTACCGTGTATGGCTTTGGTTAAGTTTTGTTGATGGAGGCTCATGTTTAACCAACTGTTTTTAATTTACAAATTAAACTTGTCAGAAGTAGAAATCCTTCCCTTGGAACTCTTCCAATATGTCAAGAATTAATTCTAATGAAAACGGCATTGCCTAAATGCAGGATGGCCAGTCACTTATTTTATTTACACAAAGTCCTTCTCAGTTTCTTTGATAAAAGCAGCTAAATCTTTTTCCTCTTTCATGTTTTGTCAGCACTTGATTCCTTTTGTCCCTTGGCTATTTGCCTAGCTGTGGACAATAAGGCAGGAAGAATAGAAGCAGATTGTTGGAATGGCCCTCAATAAACCTAATTATGACATGTTGACTGCCTTCACCATGACACAGTTAGGGGACCCAGGCTTATTCAATTACCCTTGCCAGGTTTCTCTTTCAGACCTAAAGTTATCCTTTGACTGTTTGTATTTCTGAACAGTATTCATGTTCATTGTGAAAGAAAATCCCCTGGACTTTGAGGGGTTTTTAAGTTGATGCTGTTATTGTAGCTAATTTTTATTAACTGAATGATAACCTGATAAAGAAATAGACTTTTGTTATGTAATAAGAACAAATCAGGGTGTGCTTAAAGTTACACCTTTCTTTCCTATCTCTTCCAGCCAGCCTAGTAGGATATGTAACCTGAATTAATAAACAAAATAATTTCTCCAACCTGCATGTCCCTTACAACATGATACTGAGTCTAGCAGCACAGGATAGGACTGTGACTTCATTGTGATTCTTCTTAATTTAAAAAATAATAATAACCACATGATTTGGGGTGTGTGTATGTGGACTCGCGTGCATGTTTTAACCACCAAGAAGATTCTTTGCCCTATTCACAGCAGAGAACATAAGTTCATTGGTACCTTTACGCCAACAGCTATTTCTTCAGCTGTTCGAGGTAGACAGGACGGACAGTATTTAATTAAAACTCCGGCTGCCGGTTGGAGGAGACCTTTCCTCCTCAAACAGATTGTTCGGAGATCATGCCAGTGGTTCCTGCAAAGCCAGTGTATAAAAGCTGTGTGTCAAGTGAACAAAAGAGTGGAAAAATGAAGGAATGACAAAAATCAGCTCCTCCATCCTAGCTTTTAAGTCAACTAGATCCAAAAGAATTAATATTCAATTGTATTTAAAGCCACACAGAGCTTAGCAGGAATGATCATTTTGAAGTTGCAGCTTCTCTGGATAATTTCTTTTTTTCCTTCTTTTTTTTTTTTTTTTTTTTTTTCTCTCTGTTGAGAAATTCATTGTTCCCTTTAGGTAATTTGATGGCTCTTGGTACTATAATAGAATAAAATTTCAACTACAATATAACAAAGTAGGTGCTATATATTTTTTAATTTGCTCCTCAATTCATTCCTTTCATTAGAAAATTCCCATTTATTAGAATTGACATCATTCTAATAAAAGCAGGTCTAAATTATAATCTGCCCTGCAAGTGAATTTGGAATTTGGTATTTATTTAGTTCCTGGGGAAATTATCTTTTTAATCCTAAAGTGAGAAATCAGCTTCACAAAGGACTTGTGAAATAAAATATACAGAATCTCTGGCGTTTGAAGAATGTTTGGAATAAGGATTCTCTGCACTGTTCTGCTCTGCTGGTCTCTCTCTTCTCAAATAGCAACAGTTTTATTTTCTCCAAACCCTAAAGGGATTTTTTTTTTTTAATCTTAAGCATCCAAGATGAATTGTACAACAAAGTCTTGAAGCATTATTAGTATAAATAATTCTGGTGAAATGTGTATTTATCCTATGGAATGTCATTCTACAGTTTTGTTTTAGTGCTTGTTGATTTTAGTTTCTTTAATGAGTATAAGTTTATATTCATATTATCTTTAAAATCTCTCTGAACAATTGAAAAATAATCATAATAGTATTCAACCTATAAATAAAAAACACCTCACTTAATAGCAGACTAGAAAATAGTAAATGTAGAGTTAAAGTGTTCTTCCAAAGTGTTCAAATTACTTTAATCAGCAAATGTAACCTCCTGTATAAAGGAAGTTTTTTCAAAAAGTCTGCTTTTGCTACTTTAGAGTGGAAATGTTATTAAAATATCCAAGATGTCTCAATATTTTAACCTGAAGCATATGTATTTTTGCATTCCCTAAAATGTTTTAATGTTTTTATATAGTTAAACAGAATAACAACTCTTCTTCGAATCTCAACTAGCACTTCCCTAAGAAAACATGGAAAAAAAATAAGTAGAGGAAATCAAATACTCAGATCGAGTACTGCTCACCACCCCAAACTTGGCCAAGCATTATAAATGCCTAACGTTTTAAAATTTATACGGTTATCTTGCTATTCAAACTATATTAAGCAAACTTATACCATAACTTTCACAAATTCAACTTCTTTAAACCTGCTGGAACCCAATTCATGTGGCAACATAAGTCAGAGGTTTGCCTATGGACATGGAAAAGGGAGTCAATAATTTGAGCTGTTTTGATTTGGATGGAGTTACTCAACAAAAATTCTAATGTTGGTTAAAAGTGGCTAAGATCAGATTTCTTCTTTAATCTAAAGGTCAAGTAGTGACTTTCTTATCAAATAAAAATTTTAACTTGCAATTCAAAGTTCAAAATTGCAATATATTTGATCTGAGTACAGGATAATCACTAAGAAAAATAGAAACAAACTCTTTCATATGGTAAACAGTAGGGCTTTTTATTCTGAATGTATAAAGGGGTATAGTTCCTCTTCATAATGTTCTCATTTCATAATGTTCAGCCTCTATTTTAAAAGATTAGTAAATATTTTATAGCTATGTTTGCTTACGTGTGTTTCCACAACCTATTTTAGATAAAGAAAAGTACAACAAAACTTGAACCATAGATATTAGATATATAAGAAAAATTATGCATGCAAACACATTAGTTTGACTATTTTATATGCTCTAAAAATTCCTCAAATTTTTTTTTCAGAATGCATTTTATGTTGTTACTTTCACCATTCAATCTTTGCAATTAAGGGCTGCAATATTTGAATAATCATTGTCTATTTTCAGAAGATTTAGCTAAAAAGTCAATATGCTGTAGATCTTGACTTTTGAAATAATTTTTCTCCACAAAAATAAAATAGTAAAAATGTGAGAGAAAACTTAGTAAAATCTTCTTTCTACAGGCTATGACATTTTGCCTTGAATTGCTTTTTATATAACAAAAAAACATTTCTTACATTCTTTCCAAGTTTTTTAAATGGTTCATAGTAAATTCCTTGTAAAATCAATAGAAGTTTTTAGATTCAAAATAATACGCTGTTTAATCTTTACGAGTTTTCTCTCAAACTCTGTCTTGCATGGAAAATTTTAATCAATTCATGTATGACTTTTAATTAGTGAGTGTATATGTGTGCATTTTAACTCAGAGGCAAAAAAAAAAATCTTGTTTGCCTGATTTAGTTTCTGACAACTACTAGGTGTGAGACATAAGGAAGTTAACTTAAGTTTAAGACATCACTTAGAATCAGCTGAAGTGAAAGCATTATTGGCTGATTCTCTCTCTCTTCGAGCCCAGACAGTTTGTAGCTTTGGCTTGGTCAGTGATCAGGAATCCGTGTGTCCCTCTCTGGGAACAAGGAGAAATCATCTAGGCACAGATGATTTGAAAGAGAATGTTATCGTCTTGCTTAAGTAACTCTAACTTTTTCTCAGCAGAATCATGTGCAAACTGAGTGAAGAAGAAGCCCTCTGAACAACGTCCCCAGGCCTTTCCAGATTCTTCTGGAAGCCATGGCTTTGACAGGAGGTACAGTAAAACACGCATTTCCCTAGTGGATGGGGCAGAGCTAGTGTGCACACTGTCCAACCACACAGAAACATTTTTCCCTGCAGGCTTCTTTTCCCACCCACCTTCTTCCAGAACTTAATGGCCCTTCCTCTCAAAGACAGGACAAGGTGGGAGCTGCTCACCTTCTAAGACACTGAGGAACCACAGCCCTCTCCACCTTGCCCTGAAGACCCCACTAAGTCCTTGGGCAGCTGCATGGGGCTTCCACGTGTCTACTGAGAGTAGGACGTGGCCACAGCTGCCACAGACTGCCAGAGCTGGGAGAGACCATAACCTTAACCTCATTCAATGCTTCCATTTTTCAGGGGAGAGGAGAATGAAGTCCACAGAGAGAAAGCAACCTGGCCACAGTAATAGTTTCAGAGACCTCCAAGAAATATCTAAGAATTACCCAATGCAATCTTTACAGCTGAGGGAACTAAGGCCTCCCAAAATTCAGGGTTGTGCCCACCTACCCTTATCCAATGGATGTTTGTCAACTTCTTGTGGAGTCAGTCCAGGGTCCCTAGGAGGGGCTCCCTGCAGGGACCAAGGGTGCTGTATAGTGTAAGGACCACATGGGTAAATTGTCAGACCCAGACTTTGGCTCCTTAAGCAAACAAGAAAAGGCACAAGAAATGAGGAAGCATCCTGGAAGCTTTAAAGTCCAAGACATACAGGAGGATACCTGAGCACTGGAGTTATTATTTTGCTTGCACATGGTTGTGCCAGATGCACACTGCATACACAAGAGTGTGCCATCTCTCCTTACCTCTGCTGAGTAAGGACAAGGGTAGGTGCAGTCTTGTGAGACCTGAAGCTTTTACAATTTAGGGGGCCCCTCTTGAGAAATAATTACCAACATATCTTAATTTTGCAATGTTCACAAAAATTTAATGACGTGAAGACCATACAGGTGAGGTCTGTACATTCATTAGCTCTGTGCGAACCCACTTCTGGGGAGATGTGGGCTGCTTCCAGATTTGAACCACTGTTATTACCCAATATTTTTAAGATACCAATCAAGTCTGAGTGCCAACTTTGGGGACCCAATAGAAACCCAAGATCATTTAAATAGTCAACAAATGAAATAGGCCATTTCAGAACCCCAGGCATTGCAGGTAGAATAAATCTCAGCTGCTCTACTGGGGACCTTATGGCTTCTACCCTCCAAATCAATGTGTTTCTGAGACTTCCCAGGACTGAGATTCTAGCAGTCTCTGGGAATTTAAGTCTCTGGCCTTCCCTGGCCAAAAGCCCCCCCAGCTATTGGACCACGATGGACATCCTTGGGACCCTAGTCCTATTCAGAAGGGGATCTCTTTTCTTCAGACCTCTGCTCCTCAGAGAGGGCTTTGAGTTCTGAAGCAAGATGATCATGACAGTATCCTTCTGGTCTATGGCTCTGGGTTAGAAAGACACTTCATGTCCTTTTTCTGGCCCTGCTCTTTGCCAGTGAGCCCAAAGGATGCAAGCCAAGGGCCTTCCCTGGCACTGAGGAAGTGGGGGGAATATGCCTGTGGTGGAGGATGTACTTGGCCCAACCTGGCCCTGCCTTTTCCTGAATAGCTCAGCAGGCATCATGCCCCCCACCCCCCACAGGTCTTGCTCACCAGTAAGAAGCTCTCTCATGGCAGAAGTAACTCTGCCCTTTCACAGTGAAGATAGAATCTGCTGGGGTGTGATTTAAGGGGCATCAGAACCTACCTCTTTTCCCTACCCAAAGATTTCCTACATGGATACCTAAAATTCCAACATGAGGAATTCACTCCATGATGCTAAGTTGTCAGTTCCCAGGGTCCTTTTGGAATGTGCAGCACCTCTGGGAGGCGTTAGTGGTTAAGGTTCTGTGTGTATGGGGCAGAGCTGGATGGAAGCATATGTTGTGTATGTGTGTGCGTGTATGTCTGTGCATCCATGAAGAGCCAGGGTGCACAAGCAAGGCATGGGTATGGAGGCAGGAAAGGAGAGGAGACAGCATCGTAGACGGACTTCACTCTTCCCAACAAAGGTCAGCCCGTGGGGCCCTTTGTGGAAGGAAAAGGCGGGGGGGAATATTTTCAAAGGGTTTGGGGAAGGAGGGGTTGGGATTTTCAACCCCTAAAGCCTAAACTTGTTCTGGTAACATCATTTCCTATAAATTATAGTTTGAGTGACAGTTCTTTTTATTTTTCCTAAAGTTATTCCAAAAGGATCTTCCAGGGACCAGAAATTTCAATATGAAAAATAGTCATTGTCTTTCCTAATGAATTTAATCTGGGTTTTCATTTTTAAAAAAAAAAAATAGAAAGGATTCATTTCAGGGGAAAAATTGTTAGTTTAGACTAGTAACATTAAATTATGGTAATTCAATAAAGTGATGAAAGTTAGCCAACAAACAAAGATTTAGACCAAATTTGGCTCTCTGTGTCATTTGTATTTTGTAATAAAGAAGTTGTTCCTCTCCTTATCTGACTAAGGTACATGCATGCTGGTACTCTATTAGAAATAGAAATCTGTGCAATGCCTTAATTCCAATTTTCCTAAAAAGGACAACATGTGACAAGAGTATGCCAAGTAAGAGGACTAGCTTTGACCTCCACAAGAGCTTTATTCCCTACTCTCTACTGACCACTTACTGAGCCTCTTACAAAAACAAGATGGGATGGCCATCTTAGCTACCAACTGGCTTTAGGTCCAGGAGTGCCCTGAGAAAGAACAGTTGGCACTTTCCACAAGCAAGGAAAAAATACAGAAAAGCCAAGGCCCAAAACTGTCACAGAAAGTCCCAGAAATTGAATCCAAAGTACATCAGGCCATGAGTTTCCATCCTGACCTACCTGCAGCCAATTCCCTGTATAATGGGGGCTTGCCCAATACCCAAGCATCCCTCTGGACCCTGCACTCTCAAACCTGGCTGTTTGCAGTGTCTGACCTGATGCTAAATCCCCAGCCTTCCATTCACCTTCTTCTTTCAGACAGAAATTCAGCAAATATTCAGAGCTTGGCAGGGCCATTGACCACAAGCAGACGCTGGCGTCTAGTAAGAAACTGTAGACGTTGCCTTTCTATTGCCCACTGACAAATGTGTCACACGCACACATGCCCCGGATATGCCCTGTCTGCATAGAAGCCAAGCAAATCTACCACCTGGAAAGTTTCCACACTGGATAGGTTCCCAAATCATATTCTGGTCTGGCATATTGCTAGTCCACCAGACACGCTGTGAAGAGACCACCATTGATTGGCTTAACTTCCGGAAATGGACTCTCAGCCCCCTTTAGAAATGATCTAAGATGTTTGAAGGCCCGAGACTGTTCAAAATATAACCAACAATTCCAGACATTGAGATTCCATCTTCTTAGGAATCGTGAAACAGAAAATTGAAGCATTTCCCCCAGATGAATTTATGGTTCCCTTCCTGTTTTAAAAAATTGCAAGTTTACAATGAGAAGCTAAGGGGCAGCTCTCCCAACAAAACACCTGCTCACTGACATTAAGCCAGTTCCCTGGAGAATGGCTCTGCTTGCCACGTCCCTTTACCTGCATGGATAATAACAATGTAATGATGTGTCATGAATCCAAAGTTTGGTCACTCTGCCGGTGCGAGTCTGGAAGCAACTTATTATATGTGGTTTAAATTTCTCTTGAGAACATCACAGCAACATGACAAACAAATCAAAGTTTTTCTCATTGGGATTAGCCCTCCCTAGAACTTTCTTTCTCTGTGGAAAGCTGCATACTTTTACAGGTAGTAATCAGATGCCACAAATTATGGGCCTGATTCAGTCCAAATTATGCACAGAGCTGGGAGAGAGAGAAAAAAGCTGCTTTTGATTCTTCTCAGCTCTCTGCAGATGCTCTTAATGCCAGGCCTGTTTACATCCCCTAACTGATTCCTTTAAATTTTCATAAGCAAGTCAAAGGAAAAGCAAGAAGAAAATCCAAAGCACCTAGTGAGCTATCTTTCAGCCCGAATGAAAGTTCAAGCATTAAGAAAATGTGCCTTCCATCCTCACACCTGGCAGACTCTGTGCCTTGTGTCCTGGGGCTGGCCACAAGAACAGTCAAAAAAGAGGATTTGTTTTTGTTTTTCTGTTATTTTTTAAAACCAAATCAAGATTTCAATTTTCAAAAATAAGTCCTTATTCCCTAACTTGTTCTCCAATTTCTGAAAGACCCATTCCTAAGGAGGAATGACTTGAAACATTTACTTTCTAATATTTATTGGCATTCACATCTCCAGTGTTCTCCGGAGGATTTTGAGAGGGTTGTTTTTCTCATGTAGCTGGACCACAGTTCTTTCTGGCTCATTTCACAGACTCTGATTTCCAGCTTAGGTAAGCCAGGTACTCAGCAGCATCAACAACAAAATTCCCAAGAATCAGATTTAAGGGAAAATAAGCTGAAATGATTTGAGGGAGGCAAGGTATGTGAAAAAACATAAAAAGTCCTTGTTCATAAAAGAGAATGGTTATATACTCCCTAAAAATTTGTATAGTTAAAAGTCTGCCATTACCAAACTCAAGAAATCCCTAGAGCATCAGGTCAGCATTTCTAAAAAATCAGAAATACAAGACTATGTTTTATTATTCCTAAGCTGCTCTCTTACTGGTTCAAACCTAATTTGGTACCCTTGGAAGACAATTTATTTATTGTAACTACACAATTAGAATAAGTTGTCTCTAAATTGTTATAAAACTATCCATAATTTTTCTGGCACAAAAAGAAAAATAAGCAAGAATGCTTAACATAACAAGACTATTTTTGATGGGAGTAAGATTAAACAAATAGTAAAGAAGAAAAAAAGAATTAAAAAGGAATCAATAAGTCAAAGAAAAAAAAGTTTTTCTTGGATTTAGAGAAGTTTCCATTTGGTGAAACAATAAAATATTGGAGGAATTTCCAAAGGGTAGTCATTGTTAGCAGAACTCCAAGCAGTGATTTTGAAACCTGTGCTCCTACTTACATGCGTGGTAAAGTGTCTCATTTTTCTTGTGCAAGTGCCCCTGGGCAAACACACCCCTGCCCCTGCTTCCTAAGAACTCTTCCACCATTTGTTCTCAATACAGAACCCAAATTCCACCAGAACCATCAAAATTACAAATGCCATTCCCTTTGTCCCTACCACTGAGGAATTATTTTACAAATAAACCCACACATGTGCCAAATGGTGCCGTTAGATTGGAAACGATCTAAATGTTGTTAAATAAATCATCCTTTGCAAAGACAGTGGAATACTATGCAGCTATACAAACAAGGCTGAGGGAGAATATCAGGCTCTGATGTAAAACAATTGCTACATTTGAAAGTGAAGGGGAAAAAACAAGGTTCAGACTAATTTATACAGTGGGCTACCATTTCTGCAAAAGATGGGAAGAGTTTTTTTTTTTCAAATGAGAGAATTGTTTGTTTATGCATAGAGTTTCTAGAAAGATCAACAACATACTGGAAACTAGGAGACAAGGGTGGGAAGAAAACTTGTCACTGTACATCTATCTATATCTTTTGAATTTTGTACAAAGTGAACATTTCAACCAGCCCCAAAATAAACATGATGATTGGAAAAATAAAATCTGACAAAACATATTGATGTGAGTGTTCAGGTCCACAAGAGTGCAATCCTCGGAATAAAAGAATGTTTCCCTTTGGAGGCTGAGAGTTGGCCCTCACAATCCAGGAGTTTCCTTGCATCTAAAAGCCTTCAGGGCCATCCAGAAGGTAGGTTCCATGGATAGCCAGTGAATTCTTATCGGTTCACTGGGGGCTCTGCTGGCCAAGGAGTCCCGGCTGCCTGCTGCGATGTCTAAGCCTCAACAGCTGCATAAACTGGCTGTGCCCCAGCCTGACCTATTTCTGAGACAGGTCAGACCAGTGCATGTGGGGATAAGAAAACAACCTTCCTTGCAGCCAGTGACAGCGTTGTCAAGCTGCTCCAGCAGGAGAAACCCGGGGCAGGAGCTCTCCAGCCCCAAGAGCTTAATGAGCCAGGCTATTACTTCCCTATTCTCACATTACACCCTGATAACACAGGAGCCCCCAAACTTTGGGAACTAAATGGAGGGAAATCATATAGGAAGGTCATTGAAATTTATCCTCCAGCATAAGGAATGCTACTTTGGAAAGTTTCCTTAAAATTTCTGAGCTCCAGTTTGAAAGGAGAGGGAATTAAGAATAATGAACAAATCAAGAAGTCACACAATGTCATTTGCAGAGCTACGATGACATTTAAGAACAATGATGCAAGCTGAAGAGGGGACATAAAGAGAAACTGTATGAAAACGATTCCACAAGATGAAAGATTACAACAGAGTTTCCGGAATAAGAATGGATATATGAGACCCATTTTGAAAAAGTAATGTGTTTGTCCATCTCTCATCTAGTGTAAAGAACTTGTGCAAAAAAACGAAGAAAAGTTTGATTCCAACGAGTTTTGAAAAAGCTAAGTTAACCTAAGAGAAAAAAATAATCTTGATAAATGGGGAGGAAACGTAATTAAGAAATATCTTTTGACATCTTAGTGAATGGCCTTTGAATTTTATTATTTTACATGTCTATTAAATCAATGACATCTTTTGCATTAAGTAGTCGCTTATAAACTCATTTTATTTTCACTTGGTGAAAGTAGACTTTGTGCTGTGCTCTCTCTCTCTCTCTCTCTCTCTCTCTCTCTGGTGTGTGTGTGTGTGTGTGTGTGTGTGTGTGCGCGTGTGTGTGTTTGGTCTTTATTGTTGCTTCTAAGCCCTGAATTAAGCTTTTAGCTGCCCTTGGGCAGAGCCCATCTGCTAGTTTGCAGGCTGGTCACTTTCTGCATATTCAGAGGTTTTTTCCCCCAAGACTTTGAGTTTTGCTATGATAGGTATAATTTGCACATAACATGCATTTTCTCGTTTTATTCCCACAGAACCTGGGAAGTTGGTATGATGTGCCCCATCTTACAGATATCAAAACTGAAGTTTGAGAGGTCACAGCTGTCCTTGGTCTCAATTTCAGAGCAAAATTGGGGATGCAAGAACAGGCCACTTTTACCCTGGATATTGTGCTCTGATAAGGCAAGAAAAGATGTAAAAATATATATATATACTTTGGAGTGCATTTAAATCCAACTAGACAATAAACCATTGCTTTAGTGAACCTCAATCAGGGAACTGGCAAAGTGGGGATTCAGAAAGAAGAAACCTATTGCTTATCTTACAATAAAATGAATTGGTCCAATTAATTTTCTTTAGTTCAGGTTAAGCTCAACCATGGTAACTGAGACACACACATATACACATATCCTTTGGCCAAGATTGTCTCAATCATGATAATATATCTGAATAGTAGGAGAATTTCAAAATATATGTTTGAAAACAGATATTATGAATGGATAATTATTTCAAAATAAAATGTTTTTTTTAAAAGATGATCCTGTAAAATAAACTAGGAAGCTACGAGCACCTACATGCAATAACCAAGAGCCTGTTAACTGGATAAGTTATGCCTATACTAGGATTTACCAAAAAAATAAGATAAGGGCTGGCCGGTTAGCCCAGTTGGTTAGATCGTGGTGTTATAACACCAAGATCAAGGGTTCAGATCCCCGTACCCTTCAGCCAAAAAATAAAAATAAAAAGATAAGATAAGAGGGATAATGGCAGCTGTGCATATCTACATACCTGTAAAAATCACAAAATGTAAATGTAGGTTCTCTGTTAAAAATGCAAATGCGTATGTGACCAAGTCAACATTTATTATGAAAGTACACAATATAAAGTACACCAATTCCATGTTGCAATACAAATTGCACAGTAATTAACTTTCCTTTCCTAACTATTCTGCCCTAACTTACTTATTGTTTCCATCTAATGACATCAGAGTAAATGAATTTAATCCTCCATTTGTTTCCAGAAACATGACTACTATCCGATTATAAAAATTTTGACAATCTACATGTATGTCCCACAAAACTATATTATTTGAATTCTTAATATGATCCTGTAAATTTTTAAATGCTGAAAATCACTGGTATTTTCTCTCCCTCAAACCTATGTTGATCAGCTAAGAAGAGTCTCCCATCCTTGCCACCAAACGTTCTGATCAACTATTTTAAAATGGAATCGATTGCACTACATCCAGGATGAGTGGGGAATTGGCTCCTAGAATTGAGAGTTCATATTAGTGTAACATTATAGATGCAGTAAATCTGGCCAAATAAAAGTTCATAAGAAAGTTCAGTCAAGAAATTACTGAATGGGTTTAAGGGGATAAAAAAACCAGCTGTTTTAAAATCGCCTGTCATGAGTTCTGTTTTACCAGGGAAGCTCTTTTTTTTTTTTTTTTTTTTTTCAATCACTGCAGTAAGAGGAGGACATAAAAATTCAGACTACTTTGATGAAGTTGCTTTACCCCAAAATGAAGATGTTTTGTTTTATTTTGTTTTGCTTTACTTAAAATCCTGCAGCATGGTAAAATGCTTTCTCAAGGGTTTCCTTTCTAGGAGAAATATGCATCAAATCAAATTCTAACTTTTATACTGTTGCTCTTTATTAAAATACTATTTCTTTTGTAAAGAGAAATGGCCACTTCTATAGCAGAAATTATTAGTCTTGTCTTTTTTTTTTTTTTTTAATCAGGAAGGAAGGAAGGAAAACTGGCATGGAAGGTAAGAATTCATAAAACCTCCAATTCCTTAACTGTCCTCAACAACTCCATTCCATGATTTTTATATCTACCTTTGACAATGATGAACTTTCTAACTCATCTTTCTTGAATAGATGTTTTATAATGTTAGTGGGCATTTTGATAACGGTGCACATCCCAACTAAAATTAGAAATTATATATATTATGTTCATTTTGAAGCATAATCCCAGCACAGATTATTTGAGAGGAGCTTTCTTAGAGAAACAAAAATTCACGATGCTATTGGAGCTCAGTGTTTGGCCAACGCTGCAGGGTAGAGCTAAAACCTGAATTATGCCATGCTCTACCAAAGACTACCATGAATGGAGCAATGGGACAGAGGATGGCCACGGGACAACTCTGTTCCCACTTTGGTGTTCATCTTCCAGGAGAATGGCAATGTCTGAAATTCCCTTTTACTTTCTCTGCACCCTTCGAGATCACAGTTCCCCAGCTAAAAGCAGCCAGTTGTGGGGTCAGCAATTTTGCCTTCATACTAAGATCAGGCCCAACTTGGAGCTGGAATCTGGTGTCCTCCCTGGAAATATATGAACACATAGTCTAATACCCAAGGGCGAAAAGTCACTTTAACTCTGTGTGTATATGCAATATACACATACATGTAAAATATACAACAAAGAACTCTCTAATGCTGTGTCTGGACCCAGGACAGAGGAACCATAACAAATCTGAGCTGACTCTAACTTACAGCTTAACCTGTTTTAGGTGGTTGTTCTGCATTGCAATAATTCATACTAAATATTGTAAATAAGAAAGCATTTGAGCATAGTTGGATTATTCGTTAATTCAGGGATTATAACAAAAAATATTAGAACATATCCATTAATGATTCTGCTCTGTTTATTAGGATTCATCTTTTTCAATAATGAATGAACAAGAGTAAAAAAGTAAAAATAAAACCCTACGCACAATTATTTAGTCTTGAAATGAGTACAGAGAAGGGGATTCAAAAAAAACCACTACACAGGCAAATCCATGATGCACAGTTAAATATTCAAAGCCCAAATCTGGCATAAATTTTACAACCTCAGTTAGAGTGATTTGTTGGAATTTGCAAATTAAGCTCAGAGATGGTATTTCCAAAAGAGCCCTTACAGGAATTTTCATTCTCATAAGAAAAGAAAAACCTATGCAAATATATTGCGTTCTTAAACAGACAAACAAATGTCCATTAGTCACCTAAAAAAATCAACAAGCAAAGAATTCATAAAATAATTCAGGGAAATATTTCTCCTAGCATTTAACAGCTGTGTATGAATTGGGAGGCTATGTCGTTGCCTCCAGTTCTGATGACTCTAGAAAGTGCAATCCGTAGGACAAATAAACCTTTATTTTTTGCAACTGGATATAGTTTACTGCTAGCATAATTCTTAGTAACCAACTTATAAATAAACTTATACGATGCATATACTATACCCACAAACAAACACGTATCTACTCCTTTATTACAGGGGGTTTAAAAATATACAAGAGAATCATCTAACCATCTATAAACATAAAAATTATGAAACACATGGAGAAAGACGTAGTCAATATAATTCCCAGTTTCCTGTGTACTTATTTATTCCTCACCTAGTTTTACATCTTTTCTTCATATCACTCTAGCTTGGAAGGCAACTTTAATGAAACTTCTGTTTTTAGAAATTTAGCGACAGGCAGCTAGTAGTTCTCATGGCTCCTCCCCCCGCCCCCCCCCCCCATGAGACTCGATTTGATGATAAATTCAGCATCTTAGCCTCAGTTCTAAACAAGAAATCACCATAGAGTAATTAAAAACACCCCATGAGTCTTCTCTACCAACCTACAACATGTAGCTGGTTTCAGTTCCTATTGCTTAAAGAGAATTTGGTCAATTCCTACTTAGAGGTTTCAGAGGAAAAGGAGGATTTTCCAAGACAGATAAATTGAAATGATCCCGCTTTGATCTCGGTGGTTAAGAATCCCTCACAATAGAAGATGGTCACAGAGGGGCCGCGCTCCCGGCCTTTTAATGCGTAACAATAGTATCCACAAACAGCTACTTAATCAATATTTGGCCAGGGCTGCTGAAAACTTCCTTTTCAGATTTTAATTCCTAGTTGTAAAACAACCCCAGAGCAGCCAGTGAGATAAGACATTAAACTGACTGCTTAATTGCCTTTAAGTGTCTTGTTAGTTATAGATGTACGTTCTTAATGGCTCTTTAATCTTTATTTACCCGCGTGCATAAGTTACCTGTCACAGAGTCCCACCGCATGTAAACCTTCTCTGCCTCGCCCCATGCCAAACCCTTTCTCACCGTTTGTTGGCTGTTGCTGCGGCTTTTAATTTTCATTGGCCATTTACATGTGCATAACTTAAACATTTATTCCCACGGTTGGAAAGAAGTTTTGTTGTTGTTTTCACAATCTGTGGATTCGTGGATGTTGAAACCGTGCAGGTTTAGTGGCAAAGCTCCTATTCACGTGATTGATTTTTGTCTATCCCTGAACCAGGGCCGCACTTGCTAGTTCCGCCTCATCGCCCGCCCGGGTGGGTTTTATTACTCAGCCCTGGGGACTCTTAAATGACCCTTCGGTAATTATTACGCACTCGAAGTCCCCTACGTCCCCGTTCCGATGCTATCAACAATCAAATCAAACTCCAAAATAAACATACGATTTCAAGCATTAATTAGAAAATCTGCATGTTTTCTATAAGGCTAGAGAGTGAGCATACAGCAGTCAACCAAACCAAACAAACAAGCCAAGAAGGAAAAGCCACGAGCCGAGCTCTGTGTTTCCTTACAAATTGTTTCGGCAAGAAAATCGTGACTAGTGCTACCTGAACAAAAGGAACACAGCGGTGTCGTAATTTAACTCAAATTCTGATATTTCCAATACCTTTTAAAAATTGCTGATGTTTTTCTTGCGGAGTGTTGCAAGAACTTCTGAAAAAAAGAAACTGACTCTAAAGAATAAATACAACACCGAGGTGGAATTCGTGATCCTGACAAATGGACTTGGAGAGTGGGCTGGGCTGTCCACATCAATAAAGGTC
This sequence comes from Cynocephalus volans, assembly GCF_027409185.1. Lineage (NCBI taxonomy): Eukaryota > Metazoa > Chordata > Mammalia > Dermoptera > Cynocephalidae > Cynocephalus > Cynocephalus volans. The sequence continues at coordinate 285,671,235 of NC_084460.1, forward strand.
CCGATGCTACAAACCTATGATCCTATATCCTATGATTTTAATCTGTGGGAAAGTTCCCCTTCCTTCACCTCCCCCGCCCCCAACCTTGCGCCAACATCTCCTTCCCTGCTAACTCGAGGGGTGGGGGTGGGGGGAACGGCCTCGCGTTTCCTTCGATTTCAGAGCTCCCTTCATGATAAAAGTGCTGTTTTTAGGATTCCACTGGAAATGAAGTACTGCAAGGGTCTTTAAAACTTGTTCTGAGTTTTTAGCTGCGTTATCTTATGCCTCCCTGCAAAGCTGAAGTCGTCCTCGTTAATTTTAGAAAAGCTCAGAAGCTCAACGAACAAAAGGGGGACTCCAGCAAAACTTTTGTCACTTTAACTTCTTAAAAAAAAAAAAAAAAAAAAAAACGGCACTCTTTTTCATAGACGTCAAATAGGAGGGGAGAGATATGAAAGGAATATAAGCCCCCAACCGACCTGTGCTTGAGGTCTCTTAGCTCAATCTTGGAAACTGTTGCAAACCTCCCACGCTCCCTGGCGATTTTAAAAGGGGGGGGGAAAGTCTTATGAAAGTGTATCTCCAGTCCCAATCAAAACATCAATTTGGCAATCTGGCCTCTCTCCCCCTGCACTCCCGAGCTGCCACTTCAAAGCCGCTACAACAAGTCAGTAATTGTAACGTTGCATCTAAATATTTAAGCGAGAGTCTTGCAGTCGCGTGTCCATTTACAGTCCTCATCTGTCCTCTAATTCCATTACGGCACAAAGCAAAAATGTTTCCCAAAACTCACAAACAGGAAAAGCGTCACCCTTCTGCAGGAGGGGGAGGAGGAGGAGGAGATGATGAAGGAGCAGTTTCTATTGATTAGTCACCGCTTTTGTGTTAAAGGCTTTCTTTAAAATAAGAAAAAAAAAAATGGGGGGAGGTTGCAGAAATTTCACTAATGTGAGCCTCAGGCAAGGGAGGGAAAAAAAGGGGGGAGAAGAAGGGGGAGGCGGGCTCTGTCTAGATGAAAGTGAGAAGGACATAAAGGAGGCAATTGAGCCCGCTGCAGCCCGGCGAGCTAAGCTTCGTGCCGGGCCGGAGCGCAGGGGAGGGGGCCCAGCCCATTGTGGCGGCGCCCGCGGGCCGGCTCGGCCGCGCAGGGGGAGGAACAGAGGCGCCCATTGAGCGGCCGCAGCGCTGGCAGTGCCCACAGCCCCCGACGCTCGGCTGGGGCTTGGCTTCTCCGGCTGCGCCTGCTCCGATCTCAGTGCGGGCCTGGGGCGAGGGGATAGGGGGTGGGTGCTCCCGAGCCTCCCAACCTCTCCTTTCACCAGGGCTACGGAGCTGGAAGGATGGACCCAGCAGGGGCGCACAGCGCCTAGTGTGCTCCAGGGCGCGCGGGCCCCAGTGCACCAGGTCTACACGCCGCGTGGCTCTTGGATTGGGCGAGGAAAAAGGGAAAGTTAGGCGGGTCAAAGGGGCAATCTAAGAGAAAGGGCAAGACCCTGGAGAGAGAACGAGGTGGTTCTGGCCTCTTTCACGGTGCCTCTCTCCCGGTGACCGCCTAGTGTCTAGCCCGGGCCAAAGACGCCCCCTGGAAAGCAAGTCTCGGAAGCACCCACCGTGCTGGAACCTCCGCCGAGAGCACAGAGCGCCGGTCAGAGCACCCCCAAGTCCCTCCTCCGTCAGCTTTCTCCTCCTCCTTCACCAGGGCGGTCAGAGCCCTTTATCAACACTCACCCTATTTTACAAGCAGGGCAGCCTGCTACTTTTGATGCCCAAACCACAGAGGGGGATATTTGAAGTTTCTAGACTTCAAACTGCACCTCACTCTGTCCTTTCTCTAAGCCCCTCTTGCCCTCCGGGGCTCATCCGGAAAGGGAGCTAGAAGCCTGAGAGACTGACGCTGCCTCTTCCTTGACAACCCCAAATTAAATTCGGTTTCAGCCTCTGAGGGCTCTGCGTAGTGTATGTGTGTGCGCTCACGCGAGTGTTTTCAACGGCACAGCCCCCACTGGGGAGAATACTCTGATTTTAAAAATGGTAGCAATTGCTTTTGAATGGCAGCCGGCCCAGCTAGATGGCCCAAAAGACTAGAAACATTTTGTAGGTGAAATGGCCACTTTTTCCACGCTGGAGAGTACATAAAACTTCCTGGCGCAGCAGCTATTGGGGCTCATTGAATAATTCATCCCTCATTGCAAGCCCATAATGTCTATTCTCGGCCCTTTGTGGGGCTGTTTTCTCTTCTTTTCTCCTTGAATTATAAAAAGGTTGCCTTCCTTTGTTCACATCAAGCTGCTCCAAGCCAGAGCTTTGTCTGGGCCGAGCTAAAGTGTGAGTTTCAATGGACTCTCCAGGCTTTGTCTCCCAAGTTCATCTCCAAGTGTGGATTGTGTAGAGAAGGCCTTCTTTGTAAAAGCTGGAAAAGTTGTACAAATGTTTGACCAGCTCATTTGGGACGTTTTTTCTCCTGGGCCTCGGTTGCCTGTGCTGTGAGGGAGAAGTCGATCTGCCGTGCCAGCGCCTCCAGCAACAAGTAGCAAAGCCGTGGGCCCCTGAGCCTCACCAAGTGCTCTTTTACCCACTGCCCAAAGGGGCCCGTTTGGTTTGGGGTTGGCTGACTCCTCACCTTTCTCCCTCCCCAGTATCTCTGTGCTGCAGCAAGGCCTGAGATAAAAGCCGAAATGTTTTGTCAGAGATGAGGGCAGAAATACATCCCTCAGAAAAGAAGGACCTAGACTGAGTCCATGTGAGGCCCCTGCTGTACAGGGAGGGAAGTAACAACTTATGTTATCTCCTTGCCCAACATACTGTGATTTGGGGTGTATTTTCCTGATTGCCGGTGTGCAGCACAGCATTTACACATCTGTTTATCCTCAAAATCAGACATTTGGATTTTTAACATCCAAATCTAAGTGTTCCTTCAAGGCTGTGTACAGATTTTGCATTGTTTTGCAAAGCAGCTGCTCTGGAGGGCCAGTGGCCGCCCCAGCCAGGGTTGGACAATGAAGGTAAAAGCTACTACTTTCCTGACTCGCGGTCCCACCCTGGACCCAGCTTGCTGAAAGGGATGACCAGCCTAAGGGTCGTCTGCATCTCTAAGACAACTCCAAAATTCAACTCAACCCAGTGAATTCCATGCCCCAGGAGAGCGAACTCCAGGTGCAGGATGCCTGGCCATTCCTGACCATTTGCTCATTTGAAAAGGTGCAATCATCTCCAAGGCCAGAGACACTGAGACACAATTTCCTCTCTCCTGCTTCAATGATCAATTCCTGGTTCAATTCCAATGGCATTGACTTTCTTTTCTTTCTTTATGTGTGTTTGTGTATGTACCTTTAAACTGTGAGATGACTCGCAGCAGGTGAAAGAGAAGCTGGCTGCACTGCTGGCTTCCCTGGGGAAGATTTTCTCTTGGTGATGATAGGCCACAATCAACAAGGTGTGGTTGGCCCACATCCTGGGGGACAGAGTGTTCTAGCGCTAGGAGCCCAAGAACCCAGATCCCTTGGATTTGTAACCCAGAGCTTGCACTCCTTTCAGTTCCCAGACACACACAATTTAAACCCCACCACATTTGAAAACCAATTTTAAACAAATTAAAAACAGCCAGTTTACACACACACACACACACACACACACACACACACACACACACACACATTCATAAAGCAACCAATGTGGGTCAACTTTGGGGGCCCACTGCCCCAAAAAAGTTCTCTCTCTCTTTTTCTCTCTCTCTTTTCTTTGATGTGGGAAACTCTGGAGACTAAGGCCTTTCCTGAGGGTGCAAAAACCACTTCGACTTCTGGAGGCTCAAGTGCCCCCTATCCCCAGCCCCCCAATTGCTCAGAGACACCCAGTCACCTACATCTGAAAGCAAGAGGGTACCCCCACCCCCACACACCTAGAACACAATTCACAGTTCTAGACTCCAAGGGGGTAGAAGTGCTGCAGAAGAAAGATTTACAAAGTAGAAAAATTAAACAGAATAGAGAAAAATTTTGTTTTAATTGCACGTATCTCTCTGGTTTTTCATTTGAATGCCCCTGCCTAGGTGCAGTGGCTGTGAGCGGGGAGAGACCTTGACTCGAGCCCGGGCTGGGCAACCATCAGGCCCCCAGCGTCAGGGAGGCAGTGATCACAAGGCCAGCCAGGGCCCTGAGCGCGGCCCAACGCGCCGCCGCTTACCTCGCTCGCTCAGGATGCCGTCGATGCTGTGTTTGGCCTTCTTTTCGCTTTCCTCTGTCTCCTTCCTCTCCAGGTCGGCCTCCTCCTCTTCGCCTTTCCCAAATTTACTCCTCAGGATGCGGCTGATAGAACTCACTGGGGGCAGGAGGAGGAAAGGAGCGCACACGACTGAGATGCGCTGGGCCGTGCAGGAAGGAGTCCCCCAAGCCCCAGCCAGGGCGCTAGAACGGCTGCCCTGCACAGCTCGGTTCTGTCTCCTCCTGCGTCTCAGGGCACCCGGCCCTTCCACCACCCTCTCACCCTCCCACCGAAATCCTGCACCCTACTGTCGGCATCTAGGTGCAGAAAGACGGAGCCTGGGAAGCCCGCGCCTCCAAGTTAGGGCCGGGTGATGCCATCTCGGTCTCTCTGTTCCCGGCAGGACGCGTTTCCTTCTCGACTCCAGACACCCGGCTCTAGGTCTCCAATCTAAGAGAATTCTCCCGCCAGCCCACCCTGCACCCTCCCTCCTCCCCAGCCGAAGGCATCGGGCCCCGCGGTTCGCGGTAAGGGAGGAAGAGCCACGGTGGACCTGTCCCCTGCCACTCAGTCCTTTTTTTGAAGCTGTAAACGGTTTAAATTTCAACTGCAGAATCGTTTCCTATTGTAAAAATCAAAAGAAAATGCACTCTCCCCCATTTATTTTTTCCAGATTCCAAGTCTGGTAAACAAATCCATGCTCGGAAATAGAACGTTCTTGCAGAGGGAAAAAGGGAGTTTTCCTTTTAATTAAAAACAAACTCTCCCGCGCGCCCTTGAGTTGGCCCTGCGCTCGCCCCTCTTTTCCCTCCGCCTCCCCCAGGCTGCCGGGGGCGCCGGACAGTCCCTGAGACTTTGGGGGAAATGCGTGCAGTTACCGAAGCCGCGCCTCCTTTGCGCGCACGGCAAAGTCGTGGCTGGCGAGGTCCCATCTCCCTTCGGTTGGGGTTACCAAAACATTTGTTTCTCTTTAAAAGGGAACATCAATATTAATAAACGCTTGGCCTCAGCCTCACGTTTCCTGCCCTGCCTCCTCGACAGAAATCGTCTTTGGGGAGACCTCAGTGGAGGTCTCTCAACCCTCCGCCCCCAGGACAAGCAGCTCACCCCTCCCTGCGTAACACGCCCAGAACGTCTGGTTCGTAAATATTTCAGGGCCTGGGGAGAGGCTGCCTCCCAATAGCCCAGATCGATAATTGGGGTGATTATGGCTTGGACGACCCGCCTGGGTAATAGCGACTGACGGCCGCGCCTTGGGGAGACGTTAATGGGCCTAGTACCTGAGGGCACGGTGTTTCGATCACAGACCGCGTCCTTGAGTAATTTGTCTCTGATTTCCCAGCTGAACATGCCTGGATTCTCTCTTTTGTATTCCTCAATTTTCTTCTCCACGTCAGGCGTTGTCACCTGCTTTAAGAGAACAGGCGGACCGGCGTTGGTACCCGGTACTCTGGGCCAGAGGAGGGGGCTCCACCGCCTCCGGGCCTGTCCGGATGCTCCTTCCTGCATCCCCTGGGACAGTCCCCCTTGTTAGCAAAAAGACCCCAAATCTCTGAGGCAGTTTACTGTAGAAAGGAGCAAACAGAAGATCGTCCCACCCGAAAGGAGCGTGGGGACACTTCACCTCCCCAGAATAAGCTCCGACAACCGGGATAAATTGAGAAGAATTATAACATCTTGGGGCAGGGGGGAGTTTTACTTTCTGATCCCTGAAAATAAAGGCAACTCCTTACACAGAATCAACACGAAAATGAAACTAAAAAAGAAATGCTTGAAAGAGGAGCTGAAAAATCAAGTGAGATCTGCAACTTGTGCCTCTTTGAAGGGGCACAAAACTAGGTAAAGTGAAGAGTAGAATGAAAAGCAAAAGGTAAGCATCTAGGTTGTAAAAAAATTCGACTGGATAATAAATACGCATAATTCGAGAGTCTGGCTCTTCCCCCCCCACCTTCAATAAAAAGTGTCCAAAGATTCTTAAAGAGACTGTGAAGGTGTTTGGGTGGGGAGGAGGGAAGGGGGTATGTTTGCAAGTTTTCAGTTTACCATAACCCTCTCGATTTTGCCCTGTGGCAACTAGAAAATCATACTGGCTTTTCTCCACATCCAGAAGAAAAGGCAGACCCTCTGTAATTCCCTTCCACCCAGCCCTAAACAGCGTGCTTCTCTCTTTTCAAAAGGGAACTAAAATAATTTGAAAATAGCACCAATCTGCTTTTTTAAAAACGTAATCATCATCTCATTACAAAAACAAAAACAAACAAACAAGCAAAAAACCTAATCACCCTAGCCTTTGGCTTTTTTAAAACAATTTGCGCTGGGGGAGACTGAGGGCAGAGGTTGAGAGAGAAACCTTTAGAAAACCGAGGGGACCCTTCGATTTGTTTGGGAAGGGCGGTGCTGTGGGTGGGGGCTGGGAAGAAATCGGCAACAGGTGGGCACGTACAGCTTGCGAGCTTTAGGTGTTTGTTTGACTGTTGAAATAATTCGACCAGGGGCTGGACATTTAGCTCAGTTGGTTACAGCCGGTTTTATAACACCAAAGTCAAGGCTTCCTCTTACCGGCCAGCCACCAAAAACAAAGCAAAATAGTCTGGTGAGGATTCTAGGGTTCTTGGGCATAAAAGAAACAAATGTTATTTTCTCTTGCAAAAAAAGCAAGAACCTCCCTTACCGTTCATCAAGGAGCGTCGGGCTCCGGCAGCAACTGATTTCCCCCCAACGTCCCCAGAACACACACCCCTTCACGGACTTGAGAAGTAACTCCCTGGAAAACCCCAGACGGCAGCCCTTGCCCCCTGCCCACTCTTCCCCAACCCTGGGGAACACAGGCCGGGAGGCATGAGGGTCAGGCCCGCGCACTCACCTTGGGCTTGCTGCCACCAATGGCACCGGGACGGATGGAGCCCGTCTCCTGGTACCTGCACAGGATCTTGGAAACGCAGCCGTGGGACACACGCAGCTGGCGCGAGATGACGCAGGGCCGAATGCCGTGGTGGGCCATCTCCACGATCTTGTGGCGGATGTGGTTGGGCAGCGGCCTGCCGTTGATAAAAACGCCGCCTAGCTGGTTGACGCGGCCCTGGCCGAGGGGGGTGGACACTGGGAGGAGAAGGTGAAAAAGAGGGGCAAGGGGACAGTCACTTAGGAAGAATAGAAAGCAGCGCGAAAGACAAGCCCACCTTATTTCGCACTCTTCTGGCCAATCCGCATTCGACAGCCCCAACACTGAAACTGCTGGACACTTGACTTCCAGTCCCGGACCCTCTTTCGATCACATTTGTTCAAATAATTAAGCAATTTAGGGGCATATAATTTTGTGTGAAGCGAGTAATCGGGGCAAGAAAACTCGCCCCAGAGAAACTGTCTTTTCTCTTTGGGCCCAGGAGGAATGGCAACTTGGAGGGAGGCCCTGGGGCTGGTACAGAGTCTATCTTGCCTTAGAAACAGCCTCCTGGCGGAGAGTTCACCCAGGCGCTGGCCTTCCTGAACTCTGCTCCCACCAAACACTGCCCAGCTGGGGCCCTCCCTTTCTAAGTGGCTTGAGCAAGCTGACAGCCTTGGGGTTTCTAGCTAAGAGTGCAGCAGCCAAGGGTCAAAGAGGGTCCCAAAAGGAGGTGCATGTCACCTGTTACACCTCGGGAGGGAGATGGCAACCACGGTGGGTCTGCTCGTGAGGCCCCCCAGCCCCCATTCATGCTCTGGCTATTAGATTCTACTCTGGAGGGAAAGGCAACGGGCGCCCCTGGATCTGCAGTCCAGCTCAGGAGCCCTGACCTCTCAAACCGTTTGTAAGGACTCGGGCTTGCACAGCTTCCTGCTTCCCGGCCCTGGGATTCCCAGAATCTTCAGGTTGACTGAAAGGCCGTTCCCAAACAAGTTATAGAAACTTCGAGATGCCACTTGAGATGAATGGAATTCTAGTTAATTAATACTAAAAATTTCAATCACGATGGCGCGCGTTGTGCAAACCACAACTTGGCACGGCAAGAAAATTATTCCCGAACTTAGAAGAATTTCACAAATGTGGGTACAGCGGGGACAATTTTGAGATGACTTCGGGTGGACAAAATGCGGAAATGTTGCTTCTGGTGCTCAGAAGCCGGTTCACCACCGTGCACACCACGACATTTCCAAATCAACAGAGGGAAGGGGAGCCGGCCCGCTGCAGGCCTGGCTGCCAAGCTTCACGAGGGTTTGCAGAAAGCACCGCGCTCCGTTTGCAGAGAGAAAACCAAGTGGGGCCTCGCCCCTGAATGTTGCTTCTCGGCGTGGGGGGGTGCCTGGGGAATGGGCTCCTTGGACGCACCAAAGGAGCCTGTGGAAACCCGAGATGAGGCGGGACAGCCGGTCCCAGGCCCCGGAATCCGGGCGGCGCTGAGGCCCTCCCTTACCTTCCAGTGGGAACCCGCTGCGCGGGTAGTTCTGCCCCGGGCCCGGCCGCATCATCCTGGGCACAGCGCCGGCCAGCGTGGTCATCCTGGGGGCAGCTTCGCTCGGAAATTATATCCAGGTGAAGGCGAAATAGAGAGACGAGCGCGGCGCGGGCGACCCTCGGGAACTTTCCGGAGCGTGGAGAGCCCCTCCCCAAAAAGGCTGGAGAGAGGGAGGGACAGGCGGAGGGGGGCTGCTCTCCTAGTCCAGAGGCTCGAGGTGGAACCCGGGACAGGGGGAGGGCGGGGAGGCCCCGGAGTCCAGGATCTCGAGCCCAGGGCGGAAAAGTTTGGTGCGAGTCTGGGCGAAGGGCCCCGCGGCTGGGGGCGCCGGCCAGGGGGCTCAGAGCGCCAGGACGCGCCGGGCAGCGGGGGGAAGCGGGAGCGCGGCCTGCCCGAGTCTCCTCCCGTCGTGACACCGAGTGCGGGGATCCGGGCTCGGGAGCATTTATTAGTTCTTTCACCCAAAGCTTGGTCAGGAGCCCTGAGCTGCGATTGGCCGACGGGGAGACCGTCCCGGGTGGCGGAGACACGCGCTGATTGGGCGACAGCGGCCACTTTCTCTTCCCATCCCTGGCGGTGCGGAGGCCTCGGCCGGCCCCGAGAGAGAGACCCGCGCTGCGCCCCTTCCCCGGGAGAGAAGGGTGGACCCTTGGAAACTGGGAGAGACAGCCCGAGGGAAATAGCAGCCGCCGAGGCGGAGAGGGGGCTCTGTCTGTCACTCTCTGTGTGTGACTCTCTCTGGTCTCTCTCCTTGACTTTCTGTTTCTCTGTCTCTGTCTCTTTCTGTGTCTCTCCATGTGTGTCTCCCTGTCTCTGACTCATTTTCCATCTGTGTCTCTCTATACGTCTCTGGTTTCCACCTGCGGGTCTCTCTCTCTCTCTCATTTCTCTTGGCTTTCTGCCACGGGGGGAGGGGTGCATTCAATAAGAAAGCATGGGGAGCCCCAGACAACTTTGGCTTTCCTTCCTCCGGTCAGTGCCCCTTGGCCTAGGCTTGTTACGGGGTCCTCCCCGTGGGGTTCCTCTTAGGAGAAAGCAGGGTGTGCTGATAACGTTCTTTTGTCTTCTCAGCCTGGAGGCCCGCATAGTGTGAAGCGTAGGCGGCCGTGGCTGTGCCCCAGGACTCCTTAGTGAAAGCTGGGGGTAGGGGTTGGGGGGAGAGAAAGCCCTTTCCTCTTGATTGAAAAACCGTTCTGAGAAGCGCGGCTCTAAATCTCGACGTATAGATCTCCGATGTGTCAACAGAGATGCGTCTATATGTTAAAGTTTTGCCCGGCTGCAGCGTTTGTTCTCAGGAATTTATTATGGTATTCAGACTAAACTGCTGGAAAAATAAAAGGAGCAAAAGTCTTGGCTAGGAGCTGAAGTGTCCCCAGCAGGATATGACGCCAGGAGTGTTGTAAAGACTGTCTGTCCCTAGAGAAGGTACCATTGTGCATAGTCTTTTATTTATAACTTGGTAAGTGCCAGCGAACTCGCCTCCTTTACACCCTCGAGTGCCAGCCCCGCGCTCTGCGCTGCGCTTTATTCGCTCGAGTCTATTCAAGGACTGTCACTCCAGGGCCGCGAGGTATTCAGGGCCTTAATCAATCAAAAGGATGAGAATCGGGCAGGTTTTTCCCTTTGAAATAAAGGAAACAATGACTACTGGGCTTCAAGTTCCCCCTTTTCCTTTTACGATTTTTGAATTTTTCCTGCACCAAAGTTCTCCACCTCTTTCTCTCTGTCCCCCCTTCCCACACCTCTTTGGCAGTTTTGACATGAACTCGGACTCCCAACTCTACTTCCCCACCCCCTAATTAAGGCAAACGAAGATAGCAAGATGATGAAAATAAAAAATGTATAGCTGCTCAATCGCCTAGGAGTTGGCCCTTTAAAAACTCATTCCAAAGTGGGGAAAACAGATGAGCTTTTGCTCAGCCTGATGTCAAAAGGCCTGGTTGATTCTCAGAGCAGCTGAAACAGGCCTCTAGAGACCCCCCTAAAATGTCTGGACATTTTCCCCTACACACCCACCCATGGAGGAGGGCATGCACATTCGTAGTACAAAGCAGAGAAGCTGTTTGAAATGAAGCCCTGCTTAACCTGGTTTTACATTAAATGATTCAATTTGTCAAGGGGAAGACTTTCTCATTTCCTCTTGGAGGACTGGGGGCCACCAAAGTCTGTGTCCTTATATCCTAAGTCAATTCTCAGGGAGAGCATCCAGGAAACTAGACTTTTACCAACTTTTCTGCCTCTGGAGATTGAGCGAAGCCGGCAGAGCACTTTCTAGGGTCAGCGGTAATTACTGGAGAAGGGAGGTACAGAAAGTGTATTTCAAGAGGGCAAATGCAGACTCAGGTCTCTGCTAAAAGGAATCTCAAGCCCTGCAGTGAGTGGTGAAAGACTGTCTGGGGCTGAGTCTGCTTTGTTCTTGAGCTGAGGGCTCTGTCTGCAAGCCCTCCTGGTGCTGACCTGGTGTTCTCTCTACTGAGAGCCAGCAGATTCGTGAAGGGATGCGCTTGCTGCGTACTCGTTCTCCCGGGTTCCGTTAGCCGGAGAGCAGGCGGGACCCCTGAACGCGGGTGCTGCCCATTGAACTGGTCTCAGGCCCGTGGGTGCCAGTCAGCATGCATATCCAAGAACAAGCCACCACTTGCTCTAAAACTGCACAAATGGAGGCCACAAAGATTGAGAGCCTGAAGCTCCAGAGTCAGAGGCGACCCATTTTCTCCCCTTCCCAGCCTCTCCCCTGCCCAGCGCTCAGCTGAGCACATCTCCACCCGGACAGCGGCTGGAGGGCCCTGCAGACTCGGAGGGCTGTGGGTGGGCACCCTCAGGTTCTGGACAGCTGGGCCACTTTCAAAGACCTTGGGAGTCCAAGTTTTCTGTGGTCGCTATCCCCGAAGTCCAACCCGGGAGAGCTAGAACGGCTCTGTTAGTTGAGGCTCCCCAGCCGGTGGCCCCACCCCAGGCCGGACCAAACCAGGCCCAGAGACAGGGACTTGGCAGAAGTGCAAGCAACAGGACATGGGAGGGCCAGGTGATTCCTGGTTTCCCAGACTGGTTTTGAGGAACGTACCCCAGTTTGATTCTGCAGTCAGTCCCCATCTCCGAGACTTGGGCCTCCCCCCACCTCTTCTTTCCAAAGTCTTTCCGGAAGCCGAAGCCACCCCGCCCCTAACTCCTCGCAGCTGTGAGGGAGTCTCCACCCAGGCCACTTCCCACGTCCAGAGCCTGTGGGCCACGAAGTCCTGGTGCCGAATCTGGCCGCGGTACAGGCGTAAATTAGCCAAGGAATGACCCAGTGCTGAGGGCCCGCGCCCTGTAGCCCCGATCCCAGGTTTGGGAGGCAGCATCATTTCCCCAGGCTGACAAATTACCCAAAAAGCGTCCAGGGGAGTCTCTAGACAGTTTTGTAAACGAGCGTGGCGTCCATTCGCGCTATCTGTGCACATGCAAGATGAAACTGGAGCCTGAAGGACAGTAGTACGATAATTTGACAAAAAAAAAAAAAAAAAAAAAAAAAGGAAACAACTTAATGTCGCCTTCTCTATTTCTCTGCCCCAGTTACAGCCACACTTCAGGTGAAATAGACAGCGGGCTGGCTGTCCAGGCCTGGGTGGAGCACCCCGTTCACTTAAAGGCTCTCCCTTCCGGGCTGTTCGGATGCGTGGATTTGCATTCCAGTCGCGGTTGGGTGGCTTCTGCCTTTGCCACGCGACACCCTTCAGGGCGTAGCCACTGTCTTTGGAGATCCCTGCACAAACATTTCATGGCCCACGGGCTTCTCCGGGCCTCTGAGGGATGACCTCACTTCCAATCGGACACAGGTCTTAAGAGAAAATGAAGATCTATGCAAAATAATGTCCCTGACCTATGGGGGAAGGGAGTGACGGCGTCTGCCACCCCGGGTTTTTTTTTTTTTTTTTTTTTGCCCCTTCCGAAGGGCAGAGCTGAAGCAGACTGACGTGGTCCGGCGGCTGGGAAGCGCCTGGCCGCCCTCCCGGCCGCAGACGTGACTCTCAGGACGCTGTCCCAAGTTGGGCAAACGCCGAGAAACCCTCGGTCCCACAGAAAGGCAGCCCCGCGCTCACGGGGAGGAAATCAGAACGTCAGGTTTCTGATCACGAGCTGCCTGGCCGGATGCGAGGAGACCGGATTGGGGACTGCGCGGGTTAGACCCAGGGCGCACCGCAGCCACTGACGCAGCGACCGTCATTAGGCCCCCCGCCGTTATTTGTCAAAAGCATTGGCGCCGCTCTTCTCCCCGTCGGAAAATCGGTCGGGATGAGTTCGGCTTCGGAGACCGGGTGAGGATCGGGGCGCCGCACTGTGGGCCAGCAGCGGCGGGTTTGCCCCTGGGGTGTCCCCGCGGCCGGGGAGCCGCCCGGAACGTGTGAGCCAGTTCTCAATAAAGAGCACATGCTTGGGTGGGAGGAGGGAAGGAAGATGGAAAAGGAAAAGAACGGAGAGAAAGAAGAGGAATGAAAAAACATTTAAAGCCAGCGAGGGAGGGAGAGAATGAATCTCATGGCAACTTGTCTCCTACAGAAGTTCATTTGGGTCTGAGAAAATTATTTTTACGCAGACAAGAAAGAGAAGATGCCAAAGCCCCATTCTCCAGGGGGAAAGCGTCCGGTAAAAACTTAGAATAAGTCCTCTCTAATCTTCAAAACACGTTCTGCCCAACTGGAGGGGGAGGGGCGTTGGTACTTAGAAGGGATTTCGGAAACTGCTGTGCGGTGTGTGGGTGCGTGTGTAGGGGCTGCGGGGCCTCACGCAGCCTGGGACTGGGGGTAGAGAGGAAGGCGAAGCGTGGGGGAAGGGGGGATCAGGGCTGGGGAGAGTGAATAAGGTGAGCCCGAGGGTCTGTGGGTTTATTTGACACGTGGAGCACAAAGATGATCAAATGACCACTCCAGGAACTCCTGCCCCAGGGCCTCTGGACAACAAGAGCTGGGACTTTGCGTCCCGCACTCGGGGCCAGAGGGGAGCGGCTACGGGGGAGAGCAACGTGCGGGGGGAGCTAACACGCCTTTCGCTTGGATCAGGACAGGCCTCTTCCCTGACTCCAGGCGGCCCCGGTGTCCGAGCCAGCGCCGTGAACCGCTGCCGCTTCTCAGCCTGGATCCCCTCAACCCCGTAGGCAACTTTTCCTCCAGGTGCATTTCAGCGAGAGGAATGGGGGTGGAAGGGCGGGGGACGGAAGGAGCAAGAAAAGAGAAACCTGGGCAGCGAATGCTCAAACGCAGGGTCTTCCCGCTGAGCACGGACGCACGTCACAGTGCGGTCACGCGAGCCCGAGGCGACAGGCTGCGAGTGAGCCCGGCACCCGCGCTCCCGGGCTTTTAAAGCGCGCCTGGAGCCGGAGACTGAGCAGTCCACTGAGCGAGTAAATGCAACAGGTGGAGACGGCGGCGTTTCCAGGGGCCAGGCCGGGCACGATCTGGCCAGAGCCTGGGGGCACGCAGGCCCAGGACTGGGGGAGATATTAGGAAGTGTGCTGCGCCCACCTGTCTCTCCGAGACCCCCGCCCGGGTGGGGGTGGCCCCTGAGAGCGCAACGGCGCACAGACAAGGGGAGGGGACCTTCTCGCCGCGGGACCCATTTCAAGGGAGGGAGGGAGAAAAAGGAAAAGAGAGAAAGAGGAAAAAGAGAAAGATGAAAGACAGAAAGAAAGAAAGAGAAAAAGACTCATCATTACAACAAAACTAGGACGCCTCAGCCCTTTGAATCTCTAGGCATGACGCGTTAAATTCCTTTCTAGACATTAAACTTTTTCTCCTTCTCCCATCCCCCAGGAAAACATCCATTCCCTTTGTAAAATCAAGTCTCTCTTTCTTGAGAGAAATTTTGCAACTAGTCGTAGGCCTTGGGGCAAGGGGTGGGAAAATAATTTTGCTTAAGAAGCTTGGATATAAAAGAACCGTGAGGGGAAACTGAAAAGAAGAAAACGGACTGACCCTCTCGGAGGCTGAAACCGATCGAAAGAGCCAGCCAGACGCGGTGATTTAGCTAGAGGGGACATCGGACAGACCCTGCACTCACCGCCGCCCGCCCAGAGCCAGCTCGCAGAAGGCTACCCCGGGTCCCATTGGTGGCGGGTCCCATTGGTGGCCCGGAGCGCAAGTCGCCCCCGAGGCCTTGATTCCTCCCCGGAAAACCCCGTGAGGGGCGTCCCAGCCCCCAGACCCCCAACATCCAGCCCTGGCCAAGAGTTAAGACAAGTAGCCCCAAGAGGAATGAGCTTCAGAGAGCGTTTTTTTTTTCCCCTCTCTTTTCTAAACGAAATCTAATACCATCTGGCTGCAAAAATATATATCACCGGCCCTGAGTCTGAAAGATTAACATTTGGATATGTAGGAAACGTAATCTGCATGGCTAATTGATTCCTAGCGTATCAGTTTAAAGGATAAAGATCGATATCTACATGATGGATATTGTATTAATAGGGACATAAATAAAGGCCGAAGAATCGTTACCGAAACCTTTGAAGCCATTTCGCGGCTCTTAGGCCCTCCATGCCGTCTCCCCCACCTCCCCGAGCACTCGCTTCCGCCACCCGGCGTGGGGGTGGGGGGGTCTACGGTTTAAGCGACAGTGTAATTTTAATGCGGCTGTAGCAGGTGAACAGTCAGGCGGCAGAGAAGGTGGTGTTTTTTAGCAAAACGCAGCACACACTCAGATATTTAGAAACACAGGTAAGACCTACACAGGGACACACACAGCCACACGTGTTCACACACACACACATTAACAAGCAAGGGGTGGGTTCCTAGTGTTCCCTGAGCGCCCTTTGGCCTTAGGGACACGGAAACAGCGCTTTCCATCCGGCGGCCACGTCCCGGAGCGCACCGAAGGAAGCCCTGGCTCAGCCCAGGGATCGGTGATCTGGGCTCCTGGAGGTGCCCTCTGGAGGCGGTGAGCGGGGAGGTATGAGGAGGCGCCGCGGGGAGCGTGCGAGGTGGGCGAATGCCCTCCGTGTCCCCAAGTGTACGTCGAGGGAAGGAGACTCAGTGACCCCAGGGGTGGATGCATATGGAGTTGGGGGCGGGCTCTAAGTCCCAGAGAGTGGAGCCCCAGAGACCGCCGGGCAAGGGGAACAAGTCGGGGTACACCTGATCCGGAACAAGAACGCCTCAGTCTGGTGGTTGCCAATTAGTCTTGAGTCCCAGCGGTTGCCTCCACCGCGGAGCCCAATCCGCCGAAGGAATTTTCCAAATGCAAATAAATCACCCTTCATGCCCCCCTTTTCCATTAATTAAGAGGAACGTTTCGACAAAACGAGCATAATCTTTATTAATTACGCAGCCCTCAGTGCGCCATTCGCCATCAATCATGCCCAAAGCGAAAGTACAGGGGGCGCCTGAGCCCTTCCCAAAGCACGTTTGGAAAAGGAGCCGAGATGCCGGCGTTTCCACAATTACTTCCACCTTTTCCCGACTCTCGTGCACTGGCGGCCAGACCAGACGCGGCTCGCCGGGCCCCGCGGGGAGGCCTTTCCCTGAACCCGGAGCCGGCTGCGCGCTGGCCCGACGGCTGCCCGAGTCCGGAACGGCCCTGGGAATATCATCCACTCACGCACGTCCCGTGTTTGGTCACGCGCTCGTATGACTTGTGCGGACACACCCATGTCCTGTGCCCTTCGCCCCTCTGGGCCCCATCGGGTTCCCCATCCTCTCCCTCCCTCGGATGCGTCAAAGAAGCCTGACAGAAAACGATTCTGCAAGGCCCAAATTCCAGCTGAGCAGCGATCCTGGGGAGATTCACTTTATCCCTGGGGCGAGGAGGCAGGAGGAGGCAGAAAACCCAGTTCAGTTGCCCGGAGGACCCCCCGGAAAATTGCCCTGGGGGTGGGGTGGGGAAGACCTTAGAAGCTGTCCAGAAGACCAACCTCTCCCGGGCGCCCAAGGGTAATAGGACGAGGACGATCGCACAACGCAGGAGCGTGCGCTGGGGGAGGAGGACCCCCTCCAGTTCTTGGCAGAGAGACCCAGGAAAGCTCGCAGCCTCCGGGGTGCAAGTGGGAAAACTGGCTGGAGGGGAGGGGGGCCAATTCAGGGTCCTTCCGGGCAGCCCCGCAGCACTGTTGTCCGCTAAAGCAGGGACCCTCCCAACCTGGTGGGGTTTGACCTCTTTGCCAGAACGTCCCCCACCCCCCACCCCCCAACTCACTCTCCCAACACCATCCTAGCAGGTCCTGCCCTCTGCGCTGAGCTTGGATCATCCGGGGAGGAGATTCCTTCACTCCAGCCCCTTAAAGAGATTCTTTGGGATCCAAAAAAAAAAAAAAAAAAAAAAAAAAAGGAGTAGTTCGGTGTTCAAACCTAACAGGACAATGATATCCGAGGCCCTAGGGGATAAGGGGGAGCAGCACAAGTCCTCTTCGTGGACCCTGGGCTCTCTGAGAGCGAAGATCGATGGGACCCCGAGGGACGCTGATTACGCTCCTAGATGCCTGTCCTGGGTTTTTCAATCCAATTATAAAAGCTGGATCAAGCCTGGCGTCGGAGGTTGGGCCCTCCGCGGATACTCGCCCTAAAGGACCGGCCCGTCTACCCTTGCATCCTTGCGCGCCCTTGGCCAGTGAGCCTTTGGAGCCTCCCCGGGAAGCGGAAAGTCGCGCTGCACACTCTGAGCGTCTCTCCTGAGCGCACCGCTTGGAGCTGCTGACCTGTGGCCGCAGCAGTGGGGACCCGTTGGCCAAACCTTCCCTGTTGCGCTTTGGGCTGTATTGGCAGAAACGAGAGGTGCGTGCGGCGGTCGTCCACAAGCGCCACCCTCCCGGCTTTCGCAGCGTCTAGAGCACCGCCCTCCTCTCTACTGTTTTCCTTCGTGCCAGAGCTGGGCACACTCTGGCGTCCGGTGTTTCCTCATTCAATCATTTATTCCTTTACCTCCTCCGAAAGTTTGATCAAGGGCTCAGGCTCTTTTGCTCACGGGGTCACCTCCTGGACCCGAGGCAATGCAAACGTGGCTGGTCACCTGATTACTTTATTCTATCCCCCACCTCCCCCACTGCATCGTCGGCCCGGCCTGTCTGCAGGCTTCGCCAGAGTAGATCACAGTGCTGACAAACATGGCCTTTCATTCATTCCACACGTACTTATTGAGCTTCTACTACGTGCTGTTCTAGATGCAGAGGCTACGCCAATGAACGAAACAGACCAAAGTCCTCGCCCTGGTAGAGCTGACTTTCCAGAAAATAACCAAAAAGCGCATATAAATGCAACCTGCCAGGAGATTGGATTAAGGCTGAAGCTCAGCTCTGGAGAAGCTTGAAGGACCACAGGGTCGGGGTCGGTGGTATGGGAAGCTGGTGTGGAGTTTGGGGGGGAGGCGTTGCTTTTTCAGACAGGGAGGTCTTGCAGAGAAGGGGGTGTAGGAAGCAGCGTTTGCTGAAAGAAGGGTGAGGACAAGTAAGAGAGTGAACTGTACATGTCCACACACTGTAGTGAACGCCTACTGCACGCGGGACAGTCTGAGGTCCTAGCAAACTCGGGCAGAGCCTGGGCAGCCAAACCTCCAGATATACTTTGACCAGAGAGTGGTACCTTTGGGTCTTCTTGGAGCGCAGAGTCTTTCTGGACGTTTTCAACTGTCTTCTTTGGGAAGACATTCCAAATGGGCTATAGGAGGGATGACAGGGGAACTGAATGTTCTGATGCATGGGCTGAAGCTTCCTTGAGCTCTGTCCCTTTCTCCACCTCTGGAAGTAAGGTAGATGTCATGGCTGGCACGCCAGAGGTTTAGGACTCTCGAGTCTCCTCTCCGTGGTTGTGGCTCAAAAATCCAGGAGGGGCTTAGACATCTTCATCTCAGCCCTCATTGGCCTGCAACTTGCACTTTTTATTGGACAGAAAATGAGAGCTCACCTTCTTGGTGTCCAGGCCCCCTACTGTCCCATTCCCCAAACAGAAGGAAACTCCCTCCAAGGAAGGGGAAATATTGGGAGAGCTAGAAGTGCACTGCTCCACACTGTGGGGGCAGGCCTATGTGTTTCTCCTGGGTGATTTGGGGCAGCTGCCACCACCTTGAGTGTGTGGGGGGGGGGGAGGGACTCCTCCTCTCAGAGAATCCAGAGGGGTCCAGGACCCTAACAAACCAGTTATCATTCTCTGCCTTGTGGTCTTGTGAGATAAACAGAAAAGAAACCAGCAGGGCCATTTAGGAAGGAATATCTTCACACGGCTTCACTAGTTATTAATATCAAAGCTTTGAAAACATCTCTGAAAGCCTTGGCAGTTTGGGAACAAGGAAAGCAATGGATGAAGTGGAGGCAACAGTATGTGGCCCTGCAGTGGTGGCTGTGACAATCCCCCTGTAATAGGAACCATAGTCTCTAGTCTGTCAGAACAAGGTCACATTTTGGGGAGAAGGAGAGGCTTGAACTCTTTTCTGTGAAGAAGCCTTAATTTCAAAGACTAAACAGTGTGGTTTCACTAGGAGAAGATGACCCAGGAGGGCAGGCAGTAACCTTGGGGCATTCAGAAGCAGAGTGGTAGGTCACCCTGAGAGAGAGAAATCAAAGAAACTTTCTGAGCTCAAAAAGCAGAAGTGTACCCTCAGAATTGATGGCCTTAGAGACAGAAAAAATGGGAAAGAGAGAGAGAGACCGAGAGAAAGAAAGAAAGAAAGAAAGAAAGAAAGAAAGAAAGAAAGAAAGAAAGAAAGAAAGAAAGAAAGAAAGAAAGAAAGAAAGAAAGAAAGAAAGAAAGAAAGAAAGAAAGAAAGAAAGAAAGAAAAAGAAAAAAAACTGCTGGAAATAGGATTACTCCAACTGAAAAGGGGGAGGTATTACTCCAAACTGAAAAAGCGGGAGAGAGATAGAGCCCAAATGCCAGAATACTATTACTAAGATACATGTTATAAAGATAATCCTAATTGATGTTCCTCATAGAATCAAGGTGTATTCATACTAGGCAAGAATGAATGACTATTACCAACTCGAAGGACATATTTGCACCCTTCAGAATGTGTGGGCACGGGGGAGAGACACTTGTATATTGGAGGCAGCAGGAAATCGGCAGTTGAGGTGAGGGAAAAGACATTAGGAAGAGACAGTAGTTAGGATGCTACTATATGCTAGACACATTACACACACCCTTACTTAGTATTGACTTAAGAATAATTCGGTTTGCTCCCATGGTTATAAAATTCATTTATTTCAAAAATAAAGTAAAATAGAGTTTGGACTTTGCCAGCCTAAACATTGCATAAGTGCAGAGTGATGGGAGAAGGGGTGAACATGAATAAAACGAACTCTTGGAACAAATTCTTTTAAAGCAGAGGTTATAGAGGTGCCAGGGTGGGGGGCTCAGAGTAGGGGATGCCACTATCCCCTACCCACAACCACAAGTTGCTAAGCCATCTTGCTCATCGTCTTTCTCAGTCTTTGTCACACTCTCCATGAGACTTCTCCAAGGAGGTGTCCAGTGTCCTGGGGCTGGCAGCATGAGTACTCAGAGAGCTTGGTGTTTCTTGGTTCAGTTGCATGGGTTCCTCATCCAAATAAGCTGAATAAACTATCTCAGGAGAACTTGGGGAATCTGTGGTGACAGCAGTACTTAATGATAATGGTGAATTATAATAGTAATAGTATATATATATTGAGTGCTTAGTAGGTAAGAGCATAGTTCTCAGTATATTACGAAGATTCATTTACTTACTGCTCAAGGTTCTGTCCAGTTAAAAATGAGGAAAAGGAGGCACAGAGAGGTTAATTAACTTGCCCGAGGTCACATAATTAAATTTAAATCCATGCTAAGATTTAAACCCAGGACGATGTTATGTTTCCTACCTTTGGGAAGGAAAGCCCTAATTTTCTACCACTTTGATCAGCCCCAGAAGAGATGAACTCTGGAATCTACCTAACTACTTCTCCTGTCATTGTTTGCTTTGTTATGGCAGTCATTAAGTTTCAACGAAAGCTACCTTTAATTCCTTGAAGGATCACCGACCAAATTTATCTCGATTGAAAAGAATTCGAAAATTTGTTTCACCTCAGTTCCTTCGGAAACACATCCCATGATATAATCCCACTTAAACCAGGGAGAATTTTATTTATTTATTTATTTTTGGCGGCTGGCCCGTACAACAGGGATCCGAACCCTTCACCTTAGTGTTAGAAAACCGTTCCCCAACAAACCGAGCTAACCCGCCAGCCCCTCCCAGGGAGAATTGTGTAGCCCATGTTCCCACCCCAAGAAGAACCCGAGACACTTGAACATCATCCCTCCGCGGCTAATTCGGGCCGGACACGTGGTAGGAGGGGGAAGATGAATATTTGCATAATGAATTCAAGTCTTCTTGCCCTCCTGCTACAGCCGATCAGCTCTGTATTTGGAACGTGGCATTTTCGGGGCTCCCCGAAGTCCTCTTCTGCGCCAAGCCTCGTGGCCGACCTCGACTTCTTGCAGACCGCCACGTCTCAGATGGTAACGGCGTCGTGCAAGGTCTGGGGTAAGAAAAATGTGGCTACGGGGACCGGGAAAAGCCCGTCTTGGGACCCTGGACAAGAGATGCGGACGCGGCGCTCTCCGGGCAACTGGCAGGAATTGACAAACGAAACCGAAAGACTCCTAAAGTGTGTTCCAGCCGCCCCCACCCCCCACCCCACCCCACCCCACCCCCGCCTTTCGTGTCCGTGTCACGCTGACCTGACTCACCCGGACAAGGACAGGGTGTGTCAAGACACTTTTTGCACATTTGGAAGACGAGGGGAGAACGGGGAACACTCGGCTGGGGGCGGGTTTTCGGAAGTTGCTGTGCGCTGATGTCCCCAAGTCCCTGCTGGGGGCCAAAAGCGCCAGAGAAGAGCAGGACTGAACTAAGGCGACTCCCCGTCGCGCGCAGGCTGTCGCAGCCACCGCACGCTGCGTCTCTTTTCATCCAAAGCTACCTATTTGGGGCATCTCTGGTATTTTTAAAGACAGATGCAAACGCGGAGCTTTCGGGTGGTGCTGAGAGCGGCCCCTGGACATTCGGGGACGTTAAATACACTATCTGGCCATAAATAACATACCCTCAGACCCCGAAATGGGGAACCTCACGAAATCGGGAGAAATAGCTTTCAAGAGACCACGTTCCATACAAAGACAAAACCAACAAAACCTAAGCGGAGATTCCGAGTGACTGGGTTGACAAAATACAGGAACAGCTGGTTCCCTCCACGCGCGATAAGTGAGCTCGTGGCAGTGTCCTTGTGCCTTCGATTTCTCCCCCGGCCCTCGCCTGCCTTTCCGGATCTCAAGCCCACGGGTAACTGGGCTGGGAATTGGAGCCAAGGTCTGCTAAAGGGACAGCCTAAAGTGCGGTCGGCCCAGCAGAACGGGGATCAGCGCCTGTCACTCTGAGTGGCCTCTGGTTTTGTCTAGTCCAGGAGGCCGCTGGGGGCTGAGGGAGACTGCGCCAACCCCGGAATGCGGGATTCCATCCAGCCGACCGGAGAGCCGCCCCCGGGGTCCCAGGTGCAGTGGCAGCCCCCGGGCCACCGTCCCGTAGTAAGCAGGGACAGCTGTCATCGTCCCCCGCGCACTCAGACTTTCCCCTGAAATCCCTTCGGCTCAGCTGGGAGCCTCGTAGGTGTCCGCGCCCAAACAGAGAGAAATCCAGGTAATCCCTCGCTTCCCACGGACCGCGGGCAACTAGGTCTCAGCGCAAATCCATTTACACCTATCCAAGGGCATGGAATTAATTTGCACACTGAGCAGATACTCGGAAGGCTCTTTTAAAGGAATTTAACAGCTCTCCTAGCATTTTAAAACAGGACTCTGTGCCCTAGATCTGCTCGCACGTGCGCACCCGAAGGCGACCAGCGAACGAGCTGAATTTCCCCCCTTCAGCTGTCACTGACGATGTTTTGTTAATTTAACCTCGAGACTTGTCTGGTTATCCACATAATCCTCCCTCAAATCCCCACGTTATCACTGAATTTTGATGACTCAGGGGACTTGGAAAGCAGTCACCTATTTTTCTGGGGCTGGGAAAACCCACAAAAAAGCCTTGTAATGGGGGAAGGCGCAGCCGTCACCCCGCCCACTTTAGAAAAGATCACAGCAGGCCAAATGGGGATGCAAATATTTACTTTACTTTTCGGGGAATGCAAAGTCAATAGAAGTGTGAACATGTGTGTGTGTGAGAGAGAGAGAGAGACGGAGAGAGACTTTACAGCAAGATTAAGTAATCCTCCTTTGGTTATCCAAATTATGGCCACTTCCGAAATTTAAGCATTAACCCAAGATCTCCCAATCAGTTTCTAAGAAAAGACACCTCGCTGAGTTTAGTTCATTAAAGTGAGATTATGGAGACAGTCGCGTTTCAATAAAAATGCAGTGAACTATAATGGTTCTCAAATGTAGCTGCACAGTAGAATCACCTGGGGCGCCTTTTCAAAACACCCTGGCACCTCCCCCCCCCCTGCTCCCGACCAATTAAATAATTAAATACGTCTCTGGGGCAGGACAGGTGTTTCCCTCTCTTTTTTTTTTTTTTTTTTAAGCTCTCCAGGTAATTCTGACGTGTGACCAGAGTTGAGAACCTTCACTAAAGTTCACATCAGGAAATAGATTTGCTGTGTGTGAATTTAATAAGTAATGGCCCTCTAGGGGCAAATCATTTGCCTTGCAGAGGTTGGCCCCCAGCTCTTTTCCCAAGTAATAACTTTCTAATTCTCACTGGGAGTTAATCCTTCACCAAAACTATGCGATGCAACTTGCTGTCAAATATTTTGACTACAAAATATTTTTAAAGACATACCCAGTAGAAATATAAATGTATTGTTTATATATGATGGAGAACACTCATTGTTAGGGTGGTAAGAAATAGCTGATCGGACCATGTATTTGCCTGGTTCTTGAAATCATAGCTGTTGAAATGAAAGTGTTTTTCTCTTGCACTGATCAGTTTCTCTTCTGTTTATTTGGTGGTGCATTTTGTAATAACAGGAAGCGGGAGAACTTTTTTGTACATCTTCATACCCTTTTTCTTCCCATTTCAGCATCCCCCACTCGACCCCATGGAGAAATGGTATTTCTAAATGAAAGATAATCCAATTTCACATGTAAAGGCCCCCCCCCCAAAGAAAATGTGTACATTCTTCCTCAGCTCCTAGGAATATTCTTGAAAATTGAGCATTGCACACTCTTACTTCCCCAAATGTATTTTATAATCAGGAATGATTGTGAGTTTATCATGGAAATAAACTTGCTTTTCTTTGGCATATTTTAGGTCTACACAAGAGGACAAAGCCCCAGATTCAAAATTGACTGAAGGAAACAAGACCGATGGTAGATATTAGAAATGTAAATGCATATGTAGCAAGGATGCCATTCATTAACCATGACATGAATTTAATCATCTTTGTAAAATAGCAGAAATGTAAAATACAAATATTAGTTGGTGGGAGTTGAATGATTAAAGAGGATCTGACTTAGATCACAGAATAACTGGGAAATTACCCTGTTATTGAGATCATACAATTAACAAGTCTGTTAAATAATCTATAAAAATGGAAAAAATTGAAGAGTTAAAAAAACAGAGTAACAAATGATAAGAGATTTAATACATATTGTTCTCAATATTGTGGGAAATTCCACTGCAATGTGTGCTTCTCCCAACTATGCAGGTGCTGCTAGCTTGGGAGAAGA
Organism: Cynocephalus volans; assembly: GCF_027409185.1. Classification (NCBI taxonomy): domain Eukaryota; kingdom Metazoa; phylum Chordata; class Mammalia; order Dermoptera; family Cynocephalidae; genus Cynocephalus; species Cynocephalus volans. The sequence continues at coordinate 285,695,482 of NC_084460.1, forward strand.
TGGTGCAGACATGTTTATAAAGGTACCTTAAAATGTCACAATGCAGAAATGATCAGAAATGGAGGCTAAATATCCTTTAGTCTCTCTAGTGGCTTCTATTATTAAATATAATGCAGTGAGAGTTCCACTGTTACACTACTGATTTTTTTCAAAACTCAAAGTGCTTTTCATAGGTATATTTTTTCACCTTTCAAAAATCCTCGTGAAGTAGGAACAACAACTGTTTACCTAAGTTCTTTAGGTTCTCAAGAGTTATTGAGTGTCAGTGCAAGTTTGGGGAGCCAAGTCACCTAAATATTCATTCCAGAGTTTCTCTTCAGCAGACTCAGCAGAATATTGATCAGCCACTTACTATGTGCAGAAAACTGGTTAAGGCTTTGTGGATAAAGTGGATAACCAGACAGAAAAAGTGGACTGGTAAGTTAGATCAGTTGGTTACAGTGTAGTCTTATAACACCAAGGTTGCAGGTTCAGATCCCCATACTAGCCAACCACCAGAGATGGAGAGAGAGAGAGAGAGAAAGAGGAAAAGGCTCCTCTTTTGTTTGTCTTTACATTCTGCTTTACAATCTGGTTGCAGAAGATTGACAAGAAATGCAATAAATAAATAAGACCACTGCAGACAGTTATAAGTCTTAGGAGGAAAGTAAAACTGGGATTTCCACTGGAGGCAGACCTCTCTGGGGAGGTGATAGGCCCTTGGAGACCTGAATGAAAACAAGTCCACAGGTCCACATAGGCTTTAGTTTCCAAAGCATTTTTATCCCTCCACCCGCTTATGTGTGCAAATTCTCACACCAACCCCCATTTTATAGATGAGGAGCCTGAGGCTCAAAGATGTTAAAGGACTTCCAAGGTCTTTCCAACTAAGTGGATAGCCAATATTCAGCCTCACATCTCTTGGCTGGAGATGCAATCTTCAGATCCCAAACCCAACGTGTTTTCTGGATGTGCATCTTGTTCATCAGACCATATTGCATTCAGAAGCCAAGTGTTTAGTCCATCAAAAGTTTCTTTCACTTGAAATTTAGACTCTGTGGAAGCATGATGATAATTCTAACCTGTACCCCAGAACTTAGGCAGAACCTGAGCCATAGGGACCCTGAGTTACTGAGCAGGTATGCAGGCCAGGCCAGGTCTGGCTTTTTGCAGTGACTCTACTGGTAGTTCTCACTCATGACTTGGAGATACGTCCAGGATTGAATCAATCTCTTACAAGAAGATGAGAATTGCTGTGGGAAGGGAGAAAAACACTCCACTGTCACCAGGAACCCTCCAGACAACCGCCTCATTATTTCAATGATTTTTTCCTAAACTCCTACTTTGTCTAAGGTGTTGGTATGACAGGTTTTCCCATATAAAGTAGGAATGATTAAATCAAATCTGCAGAATGAGGGAAGGGACACCTGAATACCAGAGAACCACTAGAAACAAATGTTTTTCATCGTCACATCCTGCCACTCAATTGCTGATAACAAAGTCAGAAATTAGCAATAAAAGCAAGGTTAGCCAAGAAAAAAAGAATTTCTCGGTTTAGGTACTGAGCTCCTAATTGTCTCTTTGATTTTAAAGCATTCTAACTCAAATTTTTATTACAAGAAATTTACCTGTGCAATCAATTAAAGAAGCAAAATGTGGCTTTTACTGTGACTGAGGTGATTCAAAGATGTATTTCTCATTTACGAAGAATAATTTAGGTTACATCATTGGTGTTTCACAGAAGTGGAACATAAATAAACTCTACAGGAAGCAAGCTGGTCCCCAAGTAACCCTCCCTCCCTCCCTCCCTCCCTCACTTCCTTCCTTCCTTCCTTCCTGGCACTACCTGGTACTAGGTCTGAACCCCTTGGTGTTATAAGGCTGCACCCTAACCAAAAGAGCTAACTGACCAGTCTCTCAAGTAACTTTAGACAGATGTCCAGGTTGCCAGTTTAGGGAGTGAAATAAACACACGTGTGTGTACATATGTACAGATGGTTACATCCACAAAGCCAAATTGTTCCTACTATGCATATATATTATATAATATATATACACATATCATAATACATACACATATATAGCACATGTGTAGATGCACTTGTACAACTAACTAGTTGAGAACGCAAACAGAATCTCAGCACTGGAGGTAAACAAAGAGGGAATAAATATAAAAATAAATATAGAAGTAATGCAAGACACTAGGGGTGTAAATAAATTAAAGCTAATCTCTGGAATGTGATTCATAGCATTAGGAACCTGAAAACATTTTGCAGAAACCAAGAACAAAGTCTGGCAATACAGTTTAGTTTTAGTGGATGTTATAGTAGTGGACGAGTAGGCTGCTTCTCCCTTCAGAATGCAACAGATCTCACTGGGCCTTCAGGGAGTCTTATTAAACCCTAAAAATAATTCCACAAAATGCCCATCTTAGCTATGCACATTCCCAAGTGTAAGTTATTTCTCTCTCAGCCCCACACAAAATGTGAAATTAGGATTTGGATGGGGATGAGTATTTAAGGAAAAGAAGTGCCACCCAAATAACTTGGAGCAATTTTTCACCATGAAATAAATGCCATGAAAATAGGTTTTTTCTATAAATACTTGTTGTTTTTATTATTAAGACAATGCAGACATAAAACATGTAACACTGTAGTTCCTTAATTGCAGCCACACTACTTATCATTGGCCAATAAATTACTTCACTCTTATAATAGATACAAATGCTCCATTCAAATTCAGTTAATAGTAGGTATCAGGATATCATGCAGACAGCTTGCATAAATACACAAGGAATAACATACTCTCAGTAGCTTCTGTGATTTTTAACCATGAAAACTTTGTCTTATTCCAGATTTCAAAAGATGGAATAAAGGATGTTTTCATATAAAATACATCTGGGACTTTTCTTTCTTACGAAAGGCATCTAACCCACCTGCAACATACACTCATAATTCATCTTTTAAATTAAAAAATCAGATAAATATTATTCTTTTTCATTTCATGTGGTCCTATATGAACATTTCAGTGATTCCAGCAATACAAACAGCCAAATTCAAAATAATATTTTTTTCTGATAAATGTATGCTATATATATATATTATATATATATCCTTGTAGTCAAAGGAAGAATGACTTGTCAGTTGATTTCGTCTTTGGGCACTATTTTATATTTTGTCAGATAACTGAAAGTCATTAGTTATTTCACAGTATAAAATTTTGAATCAATTACCAACATTTCTTTATTTTCTGCTCCCAACTTCGAAATGTATTTGGACTGGCGGTGAGGGAGAAATGTCACTGCTTATCCAACAACTTTTCTGTAAATGTTAATGCACAAAAAATTCCAGGTTTATATATTCGAAAATAAATTATTTTTTAAATGAAATGAAGAAAAAAGGCGGGGGAAAGGGAGAAGCCTGCAGTTTATATTCTGCGTGAATAGCTTTCAATATCTTCCAGGTGGGGGCAACAGTAAGTCAGTTTTGAGAAAAGGGAGAACAGGCTCTTTAAGCTCCCTGAGTCCAGTTACAGAAGATGAAATGACTTCCTGGCAGTAACATCGTGAATAAAACCACCACGAGCCTTCGGGAGACGGGACTCCTGGGATCTGCTCCAGACACCCGGCGGTGGGCAGCAGGATCCCCCGCTCTGCGCGCGCGGCCGCCCCTCCACTCCGCCCGGTGGGCAGGCGGCCACGAGCGCGCACGCGCGCTGCGCCCCTGCCCTGTCGGCGCGCAGATGCGGGTGGTTGGTACCTCCAGCTGTGACACTCACCCCCGCGCTGTGCCCGCGGGGAGTGTACATCACTCTCAGCGCTCCGGATCTCTCCCTTTCCGACCTCCGGGAAGCGGGGAAACCTTTCTCTCACGTTTACATCTTATTCATTCTTTCTCTGGACATCTCAAGTCCATTGACAACCGCTGCAGACATGCATGCGCGCGCGCGCACCTGCACCCTTACAGAACCTCTCAAGTCCCGGCCGCCGGAAAAGCAGCTGTCGGGCGAGGCGGCAGGGGTTCCAGTCCCCTTTCCTCTTGTCTGCAAATCCTCGGACATTGGGGAAGACAGCCGCACACTCTGGCGAGGATAAGGGTGTGCATGAAGCGGAGGTCGGTCTCGCACAGTCCGGGCAAAAGGGAACCCCCCCACCAGCATCCCCACCTCCTCGGTTTCCCTTTTTGGCCCAGAGCGGAGGAGGTGGGGCGTGGAGAGCCCGAGGGGCTGAAAACCGAGGCCCCGCGGTGGCACAGCGAGGAGGGGCGTGCGTCCGGAGCGTCCGGGGGCCGCAGGGAGAGGGCGGAGAAGCTAGAGCGCACCGAGCCAGAGGACCCCTCCTTTAGGCTGCGCCGAGCGGGAGGTGCCGCTCAAGGTCTTGCGTACCGATCAGGCTACGTGTCGCTCCTCCGCGCGCCGCCCGCCGCAGCCGCCCGCGCTCTCGGGCCGCCGCCCCCGCCGCCCCCCGCCGAGCCCGCGACCGCACCCTCGGGCCGATACTTGAGCCAGCAGATGACCCAGGTGACAACGACTGAAAAGAGAGCCAAGATGCTGGCCACCGACAGGCAGATGGGCCCCACGGGCGAGGGCGACCCGGTAGACGGGGCCGCGACAGGGGGCGCCCCGCCTCCGGGGGATCCCCCGCCTCCCCCGCCGCTGTAGTGATTGACGAAGATGAGGCCGGTGAAGAGCAGCACCACCATGGAGAGGAAGGAGAAGACGACGCACACGCAGCCGGCGGTGAGCGCGGCGCGCTTGCAGTTCTGGCAGCTCTCGTAGGCGCCCGGGGCGCGCAGGCCGGGGCGGGAGCGAGGCCCGGGGGCCGCGTCCTCGGCGGGCGGCGGCGGCGGCAGCGGGGCCGGGGCGGACGGCGGGGTCGCGGCGGGCGCCGGGCTGCGCGCGGGCAGCGGTGGGAGGCGGTCCTGGGGTAGCGGGTCGTGCGCGGCGCGCACGGCCAGCGGGAAGGCCTCGGCGAGCTTGGTGTTGTTGGGCAGGCCGTGCACGCGGCTGTCGGGTAGCGGCGTGCGGTGGCGGCACACGGGGCACGCGATGGCTCCCGGCGGGCCGAGCCAGGGCGGCGGGCGCGCCGGGCGCTCAGGCGCGGCGGTGGCGGCGGCGGCGGCGGCGGCGCGGAGCTGCAGCTGGCTCAGGCACTCCTGGCAGAAGGTGTGCAGGCACGCCAGCAGCTTGGGCGCGCGCCGGTCCGCGTCGAAGTAGTTGTAGCAGATTTTGCACTCGTAGTCCTCGAGCGGAGGGAGGCCGGGGGCCGTCGCCGCTGCGTCCCGGGCTCCCGCGTCCCCGCCGTCCCGGACTCCCGTCCGGCTCCCGGGGCTGCTGCTCGGGCTCTGTTCGCTGCCGCCGCTGTCGCTCGCCGGCGCTGCCATGGCATGATCCGCCCCTCATCGGGGCAAGGTGAGGCGCCTTCCTCCCCCTGCGCTGCCGCCTCAGCTCCGGGGCGGGGAGGAGGCGCTTCTGCCTCCCCCCTCTGACTGCTGTCGCCTGGCGGGGGAGGCACCGCTGGCTGAGCCGGGCGGGGGCGCAGCGGCGACCGCCTCCCCCTCGCGTTCCTTCCTCCCCCGCCCCCGGCGCCTCGGTCCCTCCCAGTCCCCGGGCGCCTCTCGGCCGTCGCCCTCGGCCCCCTCAAGGCAGCTCTCCTGGCAGCTTTGGATATCGGTTTTTGTTGGACTTGGAATTGGGAGTTGAGGGCGGCTGGGAGGCGGTGCGGGAAGGGGATCTGGGGGGTGCGGCTGCTTACGGATGTTACATTTCGCCTGTGCTGGCTCCGTCTCCCCAACACACACACGGGGTGGTGGTGGAAACCCGGTCCTGCTTTTTCCCTCTTCCTCTTCCTCGACACTCCTCTTCCCACGCCCCTTGTTATTCTGTGTTTGTCCTCCTTCGTCTGGGGCTGGGTCCCTGGCGAAGCCTCCTCTCCCCGCACCCGCAAGAGCTCACCGGTGATGTAATGCGCGATCCGCGCAGGGAGGGGAAGCAGCAGCCTCAGCCGCCCGGCAGCGGCGGATTCTTCCCTTCATGAAAACCGTGATCTCATTTCTCCGTCCAAAGGCGAAAGCCAGTCATCACCCAGCCATTTGTGCTGTGCGCTTTTATTAGCAGAGCCCGAGCAGCCCTGCAGCGCGCTTCTCAGGGTGGAAGCAGAGCGGTGGCGTTTTCCTTTCACCATTTGGAGGAAATTGTGGAGCTGAACGATACCTTTTTTTTTCCTTCTGAAAAATTGCTTCCTGAGTTTTAAGGAGGCACAAAAACACATACTCATAGCAGGGTCTTGCTGTTTTCCTGACACTGGAGCTGTTTCTCTGGCGCACAGGCATTTACAGAGGCAGAGAGGGGAGAAAGTTGTTGTCAAACAGGTTCCCAGAATTTCAAAGCCCAGCTTAAACTGAGCCCCTGGCGTCACTCACCCACTTCGTCCACTTACACTTTTAACATACAAATATAGAGAGCAGAAAACTCCATGAGTAACATGGGACAGATCTTGATTTTATTAAAACTAATATAAGCCCAACTGAACAGATGAGCAAGAAAGAGGGCTTCTTTTGGTCAGATATTCCTAACCAAAAAGTCCCCTCTTATTTCTGCAGGTCGGGCCTCACCCCATGAAGACGGAGCATTTCCCTCCCCCAAGCAGGAAGGGGAAGAGATGGCTTTCTGAGATTTTGGATTCCCGGAAAATGGGAATGTCCTCTCTTTCTCTCCAGATTCTCTGCAGAAGACAGCAGGATGCCCCAGGGAATGTTCGTGAAAAGGATGAATGGGTAGGAAGCAAGCTGAAGGAAAAGAAAGAAACCAACATTTAGACAAGAGGTAGAGAAGAGGAATTGTCGTAAATAGCTATTAAGTTTCTGTGACATTTGAAAATAAATTCATTTTTTACTCTATGTGGATAGTGAATGTGATAAATATCTTAAATTTGAGGGACCTTAGGTGAAGCTCATTAAAACCCACTAACTTTCCATATCCTAGTTTCAAATTTTATAATTATTATTTGGGGAAATATTCTTAATTTCTTTTTTTAAAAAAATATTTTATGATGGTGGCTGTGATCAGAGAAGACAGGTTGATGGCACTTGAGGAGAAGGCCCTAGTCTGGCCCTAGCAGATTACAAATTTGCACAAGTTACACAAACCTAATTGTAGCAAAACATGTCCTGTCTTTCTCTTTCCCTTGTTGACTGTGTGATTGTGAAGAGCCTGGAAATGTGTTAAATGCACAGTTTTAAACTGGTTTCTTCTGCTTTAGGCCTTGATTAGCTCTGAGCTGAGAAGAGACATAATGCTGATGTGGAAAAATATGTAAAAACTGTAGGCGAGAGGAAAGAAGCTCAGAAGCAAAAGGGCTCTTGCAGATTTATGTTCTTCTTCCCAGGAACTCACCTAGTTCCTAGGATACATGCAACCTCCATGCCAAAAGGCCACTCAAAAGGAGTCCTGAAGGTCTCTATGTATGTTTGGATATGGTGGGTATTTTAGCAAAACATTGAAGATTTTGAAGTTTCTCTCTGTTATTCATTCTCACCATTGAATGAAAGACTTGAGAAATAGAAGCATGGGCTACACCAGAGTTTCTCAACGTCAGTGCTATTGATATTTTGAGCTGAATAAGTCTTTGTTGTGGGTGCTGTTCTGTGCATCGTCAGATGTTTAGCAGCACCCCTGCCCTCGACCCACTTGCTGTCAGTAGAAACCCTCCCCAATTGCGACAACCAAAAGTGTCCTTGGTTGAGAACCATGGGCTATATACCAAAGTCACAAATTTGTTTGAAGTGAATCCAAAACCAGTTCTTAACTAGTGTAAGACAGCATTACCAAAATAATTATTTAGTAGCCACAGGCATTTTTTCCATAGCTCATGACATCTTGGATACCACCGAACTTTCTTTGAGAGGTCCAGGTATGGTTTTTATTGATAATTCATTCTGTTGATGGAATCACAAACAATTGCCAGAATTTGTTTAACTATGCTAGAATTTACTCTCTTTGTTTGGATAAATTTGATGTCCTTGGGCCATTCATTTTTAGGATGCATAAAGATGTCATGTGGGGGGAGCCCTGACATCCTGACATTCCTGAAGAGTATAAATTTGTGTGACATAGGCCACAGCCATTTGCCTTAATGGACTGTAAGGCCCCATGCCCACAGTGTTGCCTGCAGAAGTAAGTAATGAAACTTGGTTATTCATGTAGGAATTATGGTTTCACTGTGAAGAAAGTTGTGTTGAAGCAACGAGAAACTCAATATTCATGTCAGTATCTGAATTGGTTTTGCAAGAATCCTGCATGCATTGAACATATTACACACTCAGTATTTACTGAATTGTTTTGTTTTTGAGGACCTGAGTATAAAGTGGGGCCATCATGGTCTTGGGCAATCTCTTGTATACATTCTTTCCATCATCCATCTAAAGAGAGAATGTTTTAGTTTTGGGGACAGCTGTCTCACAAAGGGCTTAGTAGGGAAAAAAGCATTCACATAGAGTATGGGTTGACAGTGCTGAGTCCAAATCCTAGGTCTGCTCCTCACCCTTTGTGTAGTATGAGATGTGCTACTTGGCTTCTTTGTGCCTCAGTTTCCAAAACTGTAAAACAGGGTAAGAGCAGTTACTACCTAAGTCTATTGTGAGGATTGAATATGCTGTACACATAACACACAAAGAATAGTCCCTGGCTGTTGTTAACACTCATTATGATTTATGTCAGGGGTTTCTATACCTGCTGTCAGTAATCTTCACAAATGGCCTGTGAGAGAGGCCCAGAGGGTTTATGTAACCAGCTCAAGGTGATATAGCCAATAGTAACAGAGTGGATCTCACCCAGCTCTTCCATTATTCCAAAGATAGAAATACAGGTAGCATCTCACTCAAAAAGACCAGGCAGAGGCCTGCCCTATGAATTTCACCATGCGTTATTGATCTGCTAGTTGTAATAAATAAAGCCCTGCATAAAACATCAGGACAAAGAGAAATCTCATTGGAAATATTGGAGCAATAGATGTATAGGCAGATAGGGCCACTCAGAGGCAATTAGTAAATGATTTGATCACAATGTTGGCATTTTAAAATAGGAACTGGGTCGATTCAATTCACCATTTACTGAGGTCCTATTTCAGAAGCCACTGGTGCTGGGGATAAGATACCTGGCCTCCAGGAACCAAGAATTTAACAGAGGAGCCAAAAGGAGCCTGAGGCAACAGGATGACTAAATGAGGTGTAATATCCTGGAGGGGATCTTGGGACAAAGAAAGTGCATTAGGAAAAAACTAAGGAAATCTGAATAAAGCATGGACTTTAGTGGATAATAATGTATCAATATTGGTTCATTAGTTATGATAAATTTAGCATATTAATGTTAGATGTTAAAAATAGGGAAACTAGATGTGGAGTATATGGGAATGCAGGGATTTTCTTTTTTTGCAATTTTTCTGTAAATCTAAAACTATTCTAAAATAAACAGTTTATTTTTAAAGATGAGGACAATTTATGGAGATTCGCAATTATATGTCCACTAAAATTCCTCGAGATTAAGACATATCTGCTCACTGTGCATTTGTTTGGTTTTACTTCCAGTAAAATCCAGCAAGCAGATTTGAGAAACCTTCCAAGGAACTGTTTAATTCAGTATATTGCATTAGAACATCTTAATACTTATTACAATGTGAAAATCATAGCATTTTTTAAAATATAGAAATAATGCAACTGCTTTAAAGAAAATTCAGAAAAGAGAATTTTTAAATCATCTATAACACAACACTTCAGCATAGCTATTACTGTCATTTAATTTATTCTCATAGGCATATGTTTTTACATAGTTGTAATAGTAATGCACATATCTTGTTTCACTTTAATTTGATTTATTCATTTATATTACTATTTTTGGTGTCTATTATGTGCCAGACAGTGTTTTGGGAGTTGGTGCTACAAACCAGAGGCTGGAGGGTTAGCTCACTTGGTTAGAGCATGGTGCTGATAGCACCAAGGTCAAGGGTTTGGATCCCCATATTGGCCAGCTGACGGAAAAACAAACAAACAAGAAAAACCAGACAGTGAACAAAACAGACAAAATGCTTGCTTCAGGCTGGCAGGTTAACACGGTTAGATCACAGCCTTATATCACCAAGGTCACAGGTTCAGAACCCCAAACGGGCTAGCCGCCAAAAACAAAACAAAAACAAACAAAAATGCTTGCCCTCATGGAACTTGTGTGTGTGTGTGTGTGATTGTGTGTGTGTCTGTGTGTGAGAGAGGGAGCGAGAGAGAGAGAGACAGACAATAAACAAATTTTGTTAAGTACAATAGGAAGTGGAAAGTGCTGTGGGGAAAAAATATAGCAGGACAAGAGGACAGCGAGTATTGGGGTATGGAAGGAGGGATTTGCTATTTTAAATAAGGTGGCCATAAAAGCCCATCTAATAAAGTGACATTTGAGCAAAGATCTTAAGGAAACGAAGGACAGAACCACGTATTTCTCCTAAGGAGGAGTGTCTCAAGAAAAGTTAACAGCATGTGCAAAAGTCCTGAGGTGGGAATGTTCTCACTGCATTCCAAAAACAGCAAGGAGGCCAATAACAGGAGCAGAGTAAACAAGAGAGGGACAGGAGATGAGGCCACAGAGGGTGTTGGGGAAGGGACAATCATACAGGGACTTGCAGAGCATTTTAATGATTTTAAATTTTTGATTAGAGTGAGATGAGAAGTCATTGAAGAGTTTTGAGCAGAACGATACAGAATCTGATTTAGGTTTCAAAAGAATCGTGTAGCTGCTGTGTTAAGAATAGGCTAGAGGGGGGCAAATTTAGAAGTAGTTAAAATGGGTAGGTGGCCCGGTTAACAAATCAGAGAAAGGAAGGTGTCTTGGACAAAGTGACCGCACAGGAATGGTGAGACTGCTTGGAGTCTGCATGGCATTTGTAGGTGAAGCCCGTGGTGAGTGAGGGAGAAAGCAGGTTCCAAGAGGGTTTCCAAGGGTTTTGACCTAAATCCCAAAACTCCACTGTACATTTTTTACTCAATAGTAACTATCAATTTAACAAATATGAAATAAGCATTTTTCTATAATATTAATAGTCCTTATAACCAGGACCACCTCCATATCCTTGCTCAAATGTCACATCAATGAGGCTTTTACTGAAGGAAATCAACATCTCAAAGGGATACCTGTGCCACTATGTTTATCGCAGCTCTATTCACAGTAGCCAAGTTATGGAACCAATTAAATGTCCGTCAGTGGATGTTGTATATATACACAATGGAATACGACTCAGTCATTAAAAAGAATGAAATTCTGCCATTTGCAGCAACATGGATGAGATTGGAAAAAATATGTTAAGTGAAATAAGCCCCACACAGAAAGAGAAATATCACATGTTCTCACTCATATGTGGAAACTAAAAAAGTTGATCTCGTAGAAGTGGGGAGGAGAGTAGTGGTTACTGGAGACTGGTAAAGGGAGTAGGGAAGGTGGATGGGGAGAGGACAGTCAATGGATGCAAAATTGTAGTGAGACAAGAAGAGTAAGGTCTAGTGTTCTGTAGCAATATAGGGAGACTACAGTCAACGACAAATTACCGTATAACTTCGAGTAGCTAGTACAGAGGATGTTGGATGTTCCCAGTGCAAAGATGTGGCAAATGTTTGATGTGATGGATATACTAATTACCCTGGTATGATTGGTCATTGCACACTGTAAAAAGGAACCCAAGTATCACAATGTATCCCATGCATATGTACAATTATCATGAGTCAATTAAGAAAAAAGAAAAATAAATGAGGTTTCCCTGACCGTCTAATCTAAATTTGCAGCCCCCTCCGCACTTCCTGTCCCTCCTACGTTTCTGTTTCTTTTATTCCACAACTACATAATTGACTGTACCTGGTGCAAATTTAAGTGTGGGTATCTTGTTAAAAAATTATTATTATTTTAAGACTAGTCAAGTGCAGTAGTGAGAAGGGGGGAAAGAGTAGAACAAGGAGCTTGATCTGTAATTGTAAAGAATTATTAAGAATTTTTATAAGGCTGTCAAGAAGGTTGTCTGCAGAGCACTGAAGCAAGTGCTATGTCCTTCTGAGCACAGGGCCCTGTACCATGTGCATGAAGTCATCCTGCATGTGCATTTCATCTATTTAATTTGTTTCCTGCCTGTTCCTCCACACATGCATGTGAGCCTATAGAAGGTAGTGGTTCTTGTGTTTTGTTCCCAGTCATATCACCAATGACTAGAATAGTATCTAGCACATAATGGACTAATAAATATTAGTCAATATGTATCAATAAATATTTTTGAATAAATAAATAATTTTTAATGGCCCATAACATTTCATCCAATGATGCTACCATAATTTTCTTAAGCATTCTTCCATCAATGGATATTCAGGTAATATAGTTAGCTACTATAAATTCATGTTGCAATAAAAATTTTCATCATATAGTTTTTCCCATATTTTGGATTAATTCTTTAAGACTGATTCTCAGAAGTAGAGTTTTGTAGGCCATTGCCCTTGAAAAATGTCATTTCCTAAATATTATTGACTGGATGACTTTACATCACATTAAGCATTAATTATCCTTCGACATTTTGAATTTTTATCTAGGAACTCATTTCATCATCCAGGAAAGTGCTTTTATTGTTAGCAATCATGTTTATGAAGGAATAGTTTTTTTAAAAGGAAGAATTTTTTTCTCTTCAAGAATTCAATTGTAATCATTGAAACTATTTCTTTTACTATTGTTTTTTTTGACTTTGCTTCAGTGAGATATCAATAAAGAAAGAATAATTAGTTCACTTTTATTATTTATGTAATGAACTCATCCTATTTCCTCAGATATCTTATTTCACTGAACTTTTGGGAAAAGTTCTGAAAAGAAGGGAGAGCAGAACAAGAATGTTCAGACACATTTACAAAAGTAATTATGGTGGCAGGGCAGATTCACACAGAGAGAACTGGACACGGCACATTCCACTACTGGGTGTCCAGTCTCCTGATGCTCCAAAGTGCTCCAAGAGATCACGCAAACCTTCCTGAGCCCTGGGTGAGGAGCATCCAGAAGGGGGTCATGGCTGGAAGAGGGAGAAAGCAAATAGACCCCAGAGCCGGAAGACATGGCACCACAGCATTAGCTAAATCAGGGATGAAGGTGGGATGAGGGTCACCTGAGCAGAGGCCAGCAAGGACCCTCTCGCTTCTCCCCACCTCCCGCGGCTGACTTCATTGTGCTCAGATGCCATCCAGAGAGAAAGGAAGCCAAAGAGGATGGACCACATCCTGAACCGCCACCAGAGACGAGATTTTGTTTTCTGTCATCAGTTTGAACTGAGGTCCATGCATGTAGCACCACGGAAATAGCCCTAGGGAACAACAGGTTCCTTGGATAATGTGGAATAATAACCCACATGTTAAACCCAAACCAATGTACTTCTCAGTTTACAAACACACATGCACACAGACACACGTCATGTTCCCCTGAGTTGCTCTGCTCTGGTGGCTATAAAGAAATGGAAAGGTAGGTTCCACTTGGGAAAAGAGGACTGGCGAGGTTCCAGTCTCACGAGCAGGTCAGGTGAAGCTAGCCCCATCTGGGAGGACTCTGCAGGAAGAAGAGAGAAGGGATAGGAAGGTGTCAGCCAGATGGGCCTGGCTCCCTCCTTTGGGCCAATGAACCCAGACAGGTGAAGTGGAGCCCCAGAAATTTTTAATAGGTGATATAAAGGAATTATTTTGATTTTGTTTGTTATAATAATAGCAGTGTGGATATGAAAAAAATTCTTATCTGCTATAAATGCATACTGAAGTGTTACAGGAAAAAGGAGGTGATATCTTGAAATTGTTCTCAAATCCTTGTGAAAGTTGTCAGAATCAAAATGGAGTCACATATGTTATAAACCCTGACAGCAGAGCCAAGAAAGGCCATGAAGGGAAGGTTCTCATGTATAAATGCCTGATAACTAGAAGGATCACAAAGTACTTTGCAAAACCACAACCTCACACAAAGGACATTGCAACCTTACACACACACAAAAATATTATTGCGAGGACATCTGTGCAGGAATTGCCTGTCCAGCCTTGGTCTGGTGCCACCCTTGTTATTGATCCTTGTAGCCAAGTATAATTATCTCCAAACAGTTATGTAATCCTCCTCATTTTTTCCTTTAGAAATCTTTGTCTTCCTTTACCTCCCTGAATACACACATAGTTTACTATGGCATGCATATTACCATTGCAATGCCCTATTCCCAAGTAAACATTATTTTCTTTAAGAGTGCCTCTCTCCATTTGTAACCTAGGTTGACATAATCCAGCAAAAATAAATAGACAAAATAAATGCACTTAAAAAGTAGGGGGAGAGAGGAAATCAGATTATCACAATTTATGAAAATGGTTGAATCTGGACAATAGGGATACAGGTGCTCATTATACTATTCTCTTTTGTGATATTTGCAAATGTTCATATCAGTCATCAATCTTAGAGACAGGCTCAAAATTGGCATCATTCTTATAAAATTAGCACTAATAAAGCTTACACTTTTGAAGACCTCACTAAGCACATTAGTTTTGAGGGGTTGGAGAAAATAACCTCTTTTTTTTTGGCAGCTGGCCAGTATGGGGGATCCAAACGCTTGACCTCAGAGTTACAACACTGCACTTTAAACAACTGAGCTAACTGGCCAGCCCCGAGAAAATAATCTTGAATTCAGCTCTTCTTGTTTGTTTTTCCTCTTTTCTTTTCCTTTGCCTTCTTTAAGAAATCAAGGAAGTGTTAAGGCAGGCAGGGAGCCCAGGCGTTGCCTGCAGGAACAGAGGAAAATCAGGGTTTTCAAAGCTCACTGGCCAGTACCAGACCTAGGAGTCCTTCTCTCCCTCTGTCCTTTCTCTCCAGGTGATGTTCAGGCCTCAGAGCCAAGAACTCTGCCCACATCACAGCAGACATCGATGATGTAATTCCTCCAAAACCTGCAATGAATGGATCAAGGGAGATTAGGAGGAAGAGTAGGAGAGGATCAATTATTGCTATATGAGCAGAATAGAAAAACAGGAGCTTCCTCTGTAGTAAACTTAAGTACCTGCTTCTCTTCTACATATGGTCTCTGAAGCTTTTTCCTATTCAGATCTTTTCAAAGATTTATAGAGGTGCAGTCTGAGAGGCTGGGTCATCTTCTCACCTTGGAAAATCTATCGGCTAAGATTGGCCTAGGCTCAATTCTGAAACTGCTTCTTCCCCTCCTATCATTTGGTACGCTTTGCATGGCAAAGGCAGGGTCAGCTGAACATGCATGCAATATATTTTCTCCAGAAGGTCTTTCTACAGCCTGGGACCCTTTTAATCAAGTCTGTATTGTTGCCAGAAACTTTTTCCCCCCTCTTCTAAGTCCTCCCTTTTATTAGGTGCTATAAAAACAATTAGGTGGAAAACATTGTTTTAAAGTTACAAAAATGTGTGTAAAAATTACAGGTCTCTTTGACCTGTGAATGTTCTCTTTGAGAGACGGTAAGATACGGTACACTTTTTTTTTTTTAATAATAAAAAAATTTCATTTTATTTATTTTGGGGGGGGTATGAATTAATTCTTTTATATTTTTGTTAGTTTTTTAAAAAAATTATTTATTTTATTTATTTTTTATTTTATCAATATACAATGTAGTTGATTTTCATGTTGGTACAGTACTTTAAATAAAAATAAAAGCCGCTTCTAGGATGCCACAAATAGGAGTAAATGAAGCTGTAGTTGTACTGCATTTCCTACCATTATGTGTTCTGACATTTCTGTCACATTCATGAATCCCAAAACTGCAAAGCTGCCTGAGTGCTGTGAAATATTAAAGGCACTCAAGCTCCCAACCTAACACCAGGGATCATCTTGACCTCTAGGGAGAATAAAAGCCAAAGATGGTGTAAGTCTCTACACACAATATTAAACCACGTCTTTGACTGAGAGAAGTACTGCAGGTTCTCATGGACTGTGGGAGGTGAGAAGGCCCAGCTGCAAAGATGCTAGTCTTTTTGATACTTTGCAAAGATTTGAGTAGTGAAAGTCTTCACAGACTGTGTATCCTTTTGTGACTGGCTTATTTCACTCAGCATTTGTCAGAATTTCCTTCCTTTTTGAGGCTGAATAATATTCCATTGTATGTGTGCCACAATTTGCTTATCTACTTATCTGATGGATATTTTGGGTTACTTTCACCTTCTGTCTATTGTGAATAATGTTGCTATGAATATGGGAGTGCAGATATCACTTCGACATACTGAGTTCAGTTCCAAAGGAATTGAATCCCAAAAGCAGGATTGCTATACCCTATGGTAGTTCCATTTTTAATTTTTTGAGGAAACTTCATATGGTTTTCCATAGTGGTTGCACCATTTTACAATCTTGCCGAGAGGGCACAAGGATTTCAGTTTCTTCAAATCCTCATCAACAATTGTTATTTTCTAGTTTTTTGATAGTAGACATTTTAATGGATGTGACGTGATATCTTGTGATTTTTATTTGCATTGATAATCAGTGATATTGAGCATCTTTTCATATGCTTGCTAGCCATTTGTGGTATATCTTCTTTGAAGAAATGTCTGTTCAAGGCCTTTACCCATTTTTAAATAGGGTTATTTAACTTTTTGTTGTTGACTTGTAGGAGTTCTTGATATATTCTGAATATTAACCATTTATCAGACATATGATTTGAAAATACTTTCTTCCATTCCATAGATTGCATTTTCACTACATTGATTGTGTCCTTTGATGCACATTTTTTTAAGTTAGATATAGTTTATCCGTTTATCTGTTATGCTTTTGTTGTCCGTGTTTTTGAAGTTGTGTCCAAGAAATTATTGCAAAATTCAGTACCATGAAGTTTTCCCCCTATGTTTTCTTCTAGGAGTTTTATAATTTTAGGTCTTACTTTTGGTTGTTTAACCCATTTTGATTTAATTTTTGCTTATGAGATAAGAATCCAACTTCATTCTTTTGCACATAGATATCCAGTTTTCTCAACACATTTGTTGAAGAGGCTGTTCCTTCCCCATGGAGTGGTCTTGGCACCCATGTCAAAGGGCTCTGCATTCAATTCCATTGGTCTATTTCTCTGTCTTTATGACAGTAGCACACTGTTTTGATTACTGTAACTCTGTAATATATTTTGAAATCAGGAAGTGTGAGTCCACCAATTTTATTTTCCTTTTTCAAAAATGTTTTGGCTATTTGCTGTCTCTTGAGATTCCATATGGACTTTTAGGGTGAATTTTTTTTTATTTCTGCAAAAAAAAATCCCATTGATGTTTTGATAGGGATTGAGTTAACAGTTACTGTTCTTTAAGAAATGCAGTGGAGAATATAAAAAATGTGATGAAAGTTACTGAGGCAGTAGCCTGACAGCTAGAAGCTTGTATGATTTTTATCAACCTTTTTGTAAAATAAAACTATCTCAGCAGAAAGTGATGCAAGTAAATACATTTGTGTTAGGGTATCTTTTTTCACAGATCTATACAGATAGATTAAATGACTCTTAGTAGAAAAGAATGAGAGAAACAATTGATTCCTTGAGCATGGTGGTCTTAACAATAACAATGATAGTTATTATCATAGTATCGTATAATCTGTTTAGTTTTCATGTTATATAAAGCATTTACATTTCATCATCTCATTTTATTGTAGTCCAAGGCAGCATTTCCCGAAGTTATGGTCCCTGAAATATTAGTTCCTCAAAAAAGGATTTTGTGATCAAATAATTTAGGAAGGACTTCAGACTACATTCTATATGCTGCACCTAGAGATTGATTGTTAAAGGCTCTGAGAAGTACTGTTGCAAAGATGTAAAAAAAAATCAGTAAAATATTATATAAACTAGTGTTTACCAAACTTTTATGGCCAAAAAAAAATTTTTTTAGTAAACCTATTAATGGATCTAAGGTATAACTAAAGGCACCCAGAGCAGAGAATTTTAAATGTAAATATTAAGATTGTTCAAAATGGTGCAGGAAAAAGTGTGTAAGACAAAGAAGCAGAGCTATCAACATAGGAAATGATTTCTCCCTTTTTCCCTATAAGGAGCTAAAGCTGGGAGTGAGGTTCTGCATGCATGGAGACCTGGGTGTGTTTATGATAAAGACACTGGGCAATTTCTTCCACATACTCTTTGCGTCATCCACATGAAGCCAATGTACCTTTCTGCTTGCAGCAATGCCCTTGCTGAAAAAAAACAAACAGATTCTCAGGGTATATTTAGCCAAACCAGACTGGCTCTGTTAGATGAGATCTGCTTAAATTACTCTTCACATGATGATGATTCTGTAATATTTCCTGTTCATGGAAATAAGAGACAAATTATCTTTCATCTGGCATGGCTAATCATGAGTAGTCGTTCATATATTTTTCTCCCTGACCATGATACTCATATATCCTCCCTCCTAATTTCTTTTGTATTTTAAAGAATGGCTTCTTTCAAAACATTGCAAGCATTCAAAAACCTTTAAACAATGTATTATTTATCTTTCTGGCCACACAGATTCCTTCAGAGTCATTATAATCCATCAAGTCTGCATTTGCTGACTTAATAATAAGCAGATTTGGTTTTCAGGAGACTGAGGCAGCTGTAAAGGGCAGATCCATTAGGTTCTTTCACATCTATTACCAGAGTGCAGGGACAAGGTGCTCACTTCAGCTAGGGGCAAGCCTGTGAGCCTGAAGCTAATACAGTTTTGGAGGCCCTTTTTAAGAAAAATAATTCAACTTACTAGGTAAGAAATTAAATATTCATTTAGAATTATGAAATAAACTACCACAACAAAATATTTAAAACTGACAAATTCTGGAAAGATCTCATAGTTTAAAAACAATCTTTTTTTACTAATTAGCTATGATGATACACTCCTCAACAAAATTTTTTGTCTGCATACTATTTGATTGCCTATTCATGTCATAATGATTTTGTCATACTTTAGAGATACAGGAAGAAGAAATCCATCCTTCCTCTACCACGGTTGATCAAACAATGTTTTTTATTATTGATAGTGTGAAAAAATTCCTTTTGGCTTCACAACTTATTGTTGGTATTGGCAACACACTTTTAGGATTGTTATCAATTTCAGGAAAGCCTCTCTCATGTGTCTTTCATATATGAGCTGTAAGATTTCAAGGCATTTTAAGAGTTCATTTGTCACAGGGAATAAGCTTAATTACTCTTCAAATTGATGACATTCACTGACCAACTTGTCTTTGGTGTCCCTAGTGTCATAGCATATTATGAGAGTTATGTCAGCCCTGCACCCTCATTTCGCCAGGTGGGGTGCCCAGGTGTAGTGAGTAGCAGGATTGTTATGGAAAATTGTTCTTGTACCAAGACAGCTAGCAGTAATTAAACATAGGAGAGGCTGTGAACCACACAAATTTCCCACTATACCAAAACTATATGTATCCCCATCGTGGTACACCCTTAGTTATGGTCCAAAAATGCCTATGGCTACTCCCATGCCACCCAACATGAGGGGAAATAGGACTGAGGTGAAGTTGAAGTGAAAAGAGACAGTGATCTCAACCATTTGCAGTTGAAATATCATATTCCCATAAATTTTATGAGAACATATGGCCATGGGAACACTTACAAGTTCAAGTAAGGGGCCTTGAAACTTAAGCCTCATTAGTTTCATGATAAATCCACTTCCAGTTTAAACTCAAATTTTCTTGTACCAGAGCTGCTGTCATTTCTTTGTCTCTTTCAGAAGGTTGTACATTTGCATCTTGAACTTAAGGACCGGATCTGTAGAAAATATGATGCAAACACATGGAAGACATATCCATGACTATATCCCAGCTGGCCATTTTATTAAATCTAATAAAACAATTACCTGGCATTATGTGGATCAGTGGCTCTTAAATCTAGCAGTAGGTCAAAACTGTCTACATAGCTTTAAAAAATATACATTCCTTATCCATAAACCCAGAAACTTTGATTTTGTAGATCTGTAGGCCCTGGAATCTTCAGTGTTAAAGTTTCTGAGTTGGTTCTGATGTGCTGCCAAGGTTGAGAATCACAAAATATTTGGATGAATGTCTATGCCCAGTATAGCTCCATGGGGTAAAATAAATTGCGAACTTACAAAGAGAGAGCTTTTGATTTGATGTAAGGAAGGGTGAGTGGTAAGTTCCCCATCAAACTGACTGGATCAGCACTTAGTACGATTGTAAGAGGGATTCATATTAGCCCAGATTCTTTTGGGCCGAAATAGAAAAACCCATTTCAAATTAGTTGAAGCACAGAAAGCAGCTGACTGCCTCCTGTGGCTGAAATGCCCATTTAAGGCATGGCTAAATAGAGGTTTAAATGGGTTTACTCGGAGCATTTCCCATGGAAAGAAAGCACTCCTTTCAATAACTTCTGAAAGAAGTCTTGGAATAGAGGTTTATTGCCTTGGCTGGGTCAAGTGTTCGTTTTCTGACCCAGTCACTACACTGAGATTGGCTGATTCCCCACACCTGGGCCACGTGCCCACATCAGACACGCATGACTTGTGTCAGCCTTACTGAACCATGTCACTTGAGAAAGGGAGTAGTAATTCTCTGAAGGAAAACCAGGATTATAGGCAGAAACAACTGGTGAATAGTTGGTTGGATTCAGTGACATCTGAAGCCATTTCCAACCGAGGGTGGTCTTGCTTGGTCTTTGCTGGATTCTCTGGCTCACCCAGCTGCTGGTGTCAGGCATGTCTGGTGCTCTGCTCTGACTACTGGGGCAATGGGAAGGGGCACTATGGAACTTGTCTGGTGATCTACAGCTCTCTGCCTACTGTTTGGGTGAAGTCCCTGAAAGCAGTATCCTAAGACTCATGCCTGAGCCAAGCTTCGGTGTCCAAAATCAGGTTGCCAATCAGATGAGGCCAGGTAAAGAGCTGGAGTCAAGAGCCAAAGCATGTATGGCTTCGAGGGGCATGGAGGGCTGTGGCTCCTAGAATTTTTGAGCAGGAGCACAGATGATTGAAACAGATATGCAAAGCCATCTCTCACAGCTGCTGTGGGGCGCGGCACAGCTAACCACATGCTCAGTTTACCAAACGTGTTTCTCCATAATGATATATCCCTTCATGTCAGTTTTTTTGTATTGTTTTGCTTTGCATTTTAATATCACATATCAATGGTGTGGCAGACACAGATATGTGCCACTCAAATCTCACTTCAACGGAGGGCTCAGTGCTAAGTTGTGAGAAGGGTGATTGGCACAGCTTCCAGCTGACAGCTCCTTCAGTCTGCCTGGGCTGCAGAGATCATGGGGCAGCTGCATCTAGTGGCAGGGTATAAAGACCCAGTCATTTGGGTCCAATGTGGGGCAACTTTAACAGGCAATACTTGCTTCAGAGCTCCCACTGGTCCATGACTTTATTGGGCCTGTATTGTAGTTTATCTTCTCCCCCTGCCCAATTGTGCTTCTTCCCATATCCTTTTACAGGTATTTATGTCTAATAAACGTCTTGCACCCCAAACTTTGCTTCAGCATCTGCTTCTAGAAAACTCAATGTGTGGTACATTATTAGGTTACATTATAATTGGCCTATTTGAAGTAAAAGCAAGCACTAAACATGCAAACTATTTTTTAAGTACTTACATAAGCCTTTCAATGTTTTTTTTTTCTTAAAAAATAAATTGAGTATCACATTTAAAATTTTACATTGTTTATTTGCACAATAATCAAATATAATATAGAGAGTTTAAGTCTAGGTTGACACAGTTCTTACATAATTTTTTTTTAAGGTGCAAATTTTTCCCTCATTTTTTATTAGCTGCTCTGAAGAATCAAAGTAGACTCATGTGGGAGAGCATGGTGCTGATAACACCAAGGTCAAGAGTCAGATCCCCATACTAGCCAGCTGCCAAAAAAAAAAAAAAAGAAAAAAAAATCAACATAGAAAATCATCTTTGATTTTGCAAAACTTTGAGAGCCAAAGTTGTGCAGAAAAAAGATCTAGTTTAATCAAATATTTGGGTAGTCAGCAGTTGTTATCTTCATCATGTTTTAAATCAAAATTTTAAAATTTAAAATTGAACTTGACACAAGCTTTTAAAAACACGGTATTATTTTTCACTAATAAAGCCATGTCATTATCTCAGAATACATCTGTGTGATAATTTTGCACTTCAGCTTCATTTCATTACAGCTGTGGAGAGTAGCCAATTAGTAGAGGCCTAGAGTTTTTAGAGTACCTTTTCATTTATTTTCTGTAACTACGGCAAAACGTCATAACCTAGACTTTAAAATTTCTGATACTTTTTAAATCCACGTAATAAAGCACACAGTTAAAAATTCAAATAGTTCAGAAAAATTTATAATGAGAAAGAGCTAGTCCCCACATCACTTGCTTACTTTCAGCCCATCTCTCCAGAAGCGACCATTTGTTAATCATGTATATTTTAGGTTCTGTTAGTGGTTACCTAACACATCTCTAAATCATATGCGTACACCCCTACTTTTTGATCTGTCAACTTTGAATATTAAATATTGACTTTTTGCTATGAAGGGTGAGGATTTAGTTCCCCCATTCTCCCAGTGTGTATTTTTCTATTACCGTTTTTAGCTTCTTAATCATTGCAAGTAGTGTACTAAAAACTATTTCTTATTCCATTGGCTCTCAAAAGCCTGTCGATTGCTCATCTTGTACCTCACCTCCCTCCCTTATTTCCTGACCTCTGTTAGCTATTCTTCAACCTTTCTATGGCCAATGTTGATAAATTGATGTTGTTTTGTAACCATAATTACACACTTCTGTAACCCTCTTCTTTATCTATAGGTTGACTCTGTGTAGAAATCTAAAAAACAGTGTTAACCCTTTTAGGAAGAACATTTTTTCTTGCCTTTGGTTCATCACAGAGTCATGTAGCGTGCTGTGATCACACACCCCTCTCTGTGGTTTTACTGTTATGAATCTGTACCTCTCAAAGGGGAATTGTCTAGGCATCAAAGCCAAATGTCTTCTCCATTTTTATATTCTATCAATTATTTAAAGTCACACCCCAATTTAGTTATTGAATATTTGACTTATAATTTTTAATTGATTTTTTTTTGTTTTTCCAACTTTCTGATTGCTTTTTTCGATTGTTATTGTTGACGCTGAATAAAAAATAATACACCGTATTCACTATATAATGAATATTTTATTCATTCTGTTGACTGGGTTTTATTCGATTCTTTTCCTCCCTCCTCCTCATTTTTCTTCTTCTGTTCCTTCCTCCTCCTTCTTGGAGTCTTCTGCTTTCATGTTGTAATTTGAAATAATTTTTTTTTAGAACAGCTGCTCACCTGTCATCTTAAAACTTGTTTTTATTACATTTCTGATTGGTGACATGTTTTCTTGTATTCCATATTATCCTTTTCTATGGTCTTCATGTTCAAATAAATGCTTCAGAAATACATGGTGCAAAGTAAACTCTGAGTTCTTGCATGTCACAAAAGGAAAATGGCCATTTCCCATTCATAGTTGATAGAAGGCTCCTCTATTGTCCTAACTTTTATTTTTGTATTACTATTTTCAGTTTCTTAATAACTGCAAATGTCACTCTTGGTTCAAAACTGTGTTTCCTCAGAAATGTGCTGCTGAGAAGGCTAAGGCAGTTGCGTTTCATTTCCTATGGGTCATTTAGAATATTCTTTTTACTGGGTGCTTTGAAATTTTACAATGATATGTCTGAGTCTGGGTCCTTAAAAGTGACAACTAAAAAATATTTAAAACATTTGAAGCAGCATAAAGAATAATGCAGTGGAAAGAGAACACTGGACATGTTTTCTTTTTTTCATTTAATCTCCTTGACTCTTGAGGTCCTTTATTAGAATTTTTATTTGTTGAAAGGATGATCATTTTTATGTCATTTTTTTCTATTTTCCATTTATTTAGAGTTTTGTTGCTATTGTTGTCATTCTTTTTTGGCAAACTTCCTGGACTTCATCTTTCAACTATTCTACTGATTTTTAAATTTTTATTACCAAACATTCTTATTTTCAAGAGCTATTTCTTGTTTTTTTGAGGGCCCCTTTATATGATACTGTTTACGAGTGCTACGTCTCATAGATTATCTCTGAAAATACTAAATAGAGGTCTCTGAAAAGTCTCATATTACCTGGATTATTTTGTTTTCTATAAAATCAACTTTCCCATCTAATAGAAAGACCGAATAGGAGATCTGAGTGTATGTGTGAAGCTTGTTGAGTGGTGGTCTGGGAGATGGCTTTTTCACCTGGTGACCCACCAAATGGCAAAATGTGGAACACCTCGGCTGTAGTCCACCTGAGAATTTATTTCACTTTAGAGGAGAACCATCTGGTTGGTTTTTCCCCTGGGGATAAATGCTAGATGGCTCATCTATCGCATGCAGGAGTGGGAGAGAGGACAGTGAGGCGTTCACTGCTTCCTTTTCAACTTTCAGTTTATCCCTATATTTTCAGTTCCTCCCTGCCCTCTGTCAAACCTGTCTATCACACCCGAGCCCAGAACCATACTGGGGTATTGCTGAACAGATTGGTTCTCTTCTCCTTTGCAGTTCTCCAGGCTGCAGTCCCCTCAGCTATTTCTTAAAAAATTATCAACTTCCATCTGCTACTGTCTTCCAAAAATTTGTCACACTCTGTCATCTGCAAAGGCCCCCTTCTGAATAGCTCAGATTTTATTCCCTTTTTATTCCTGTACTATAATTTTAATGGGATTTCTGGAAGGAAGGGAATCAAAAATATGTGCTTAGTATGTGGATGCCACTTTGAATTTTAAAAAAGTAAGAATTTTCTACCCTGCCCTTGATTTTAAAACTTACACAGACTCATTATAGAAAATTGAGAAAGTTATAGCACTTTTCTCCCGCAAGAATAAACTTCTATATCCTTTCAGTATAAAATAATCCAGAAATTAAACCAGATTGGATCTGAGTGCTAGAAGAGAAAAGAATCACTCTCACTGGTTGAATGCCTTTTTGTGCCTGGTACTTTATAGATCTTGCCTCATTGAATACCCATTTTACAGATGAAGAATTTCATCTCAGTTAAGCAATTTACACAAGGTCACACACCTAGTAGATAACAATTCAATTTCAAATCTAGTATCATTTGATTTCTATACCATGCAGGGTTGCCCATGAAGGGGCAAAGCCGGTACAATATATAAGTGATGCCAACAGAGGCAAGGTCTGAGCATGAACTAAAGACTTCAGTATCTAGTTAAATTGACCCTAGCCACATTCAGTGTGTCTGACACAGGTGATCAGGAAGTTATTTGTGAGTAGAGGGGGCTCTTGACAGTTCTCTCTCCCCAATCTGAACATTTCAAGGGAGCTGGTTTAATTGAACCACAAGTCTCATGGGGCAAGCAGGCCGTTGTCTTCTATTTTAGTTCTGCTATTGAGAGGCCCTGCTGAATGCCATCCTCAGCAAACACACTTATAATCATATTGGCATTTCAGTTTCAGAGAAAAGAAATCATTAATTAAAGTGTACATTATTGAACAGACACAATACATATAGAATTTTACTATGGGAATGCAGTAAATGGACAATTTATTAATCAATTATTGCTACAGATCCAAACCATACTGACGTTTTAAAATGTAATTTAAAAAAAAAGAAAAAGATGAAACTGCTTTATTTATACTGATCTCATGTTTTCTTTCCTCAGTTTGAAGTTTTAAAAGACTGCCATTTTCTGTGGGCTAATTAAGTCAAATATGAATTACTATTTTTAAAACCTACTTCAGAACAATGAATCTTACATATGCAAATGGAAAAAAAAAAAATGAGAAGTGTAGCTCTCCAGATGGAAGCTATTCAGAACAGATGCCATCATCTAGATCTGTGCTCTGGAGGAAGAGATATTAATCAAAATAAGGGGTAATAATGTAGGTCTTAATGGTTAGAGCTGGTTTCTAATTCACAAGACAACTGATGTATGTGGGGGAGTCAAAGCACATTTAGGCAGAATCAAAGACCCTCTGCTTCAAATAGTACACTTTTCAAGGGAGTGAGGAACAAGGGATACATCTGGTCTTGTTATTTTAATTATTGACTTACATAATTTCTGGAAGTGAAATTGCTGTCTCTAGAAACCTCAATATAGGCACAGCAGTGAGAAGATACAGAGACATTACAAAGAGCTCAGAACACCAGTCTGACAGCTCTACAGGTTGATAAAAACATGTAATCTTGGGAAATTTTATCAGCTAATATTATTTTCTTAAATAAATCTTTTTCCATTAAGCCAATAAACTTTTAAGAAGCTTTTGTTTTTTTGCACTTCACAGATAGAAAATTGGTACTTTGCCTGTGATCGTCAAAGAAAGGAAGGAACATTCCTGGCAAATTAGAATATCTTTGTTACAGTTTGTTAGGAAGGAAAGACTTGAATGGGGAATTCAGATTAATTCTGCCAACATTCAGCCTATATTTTTTTTAAGTAAAGCCAGGCAGTTTGCTAAAATCTGTGCCCTACATTCAAATATTAATGCCACATTTACCTTTGACTTTCCTGTGACTGTCCCTACAACCTCAAGGTACACTTGAAATCTAAGCAAGGTCAGTAAAAGAACCTGTAGGCCTGGAAATGGTATTAAAGTCAGATCCATGCCAGATGATATCTGCCAATGAAATCACTTTTATGAGAGAGAAAACCTCAGAGATATAAGACAGCATGATGATATGGAATGCTGTATCTGAACTATGTCCCTTATAGTTAAGACCCTAGCAGAGCAGGAAAAAAAAGAAAAACTAAACTGCGATTTAGTAAAAACTGTCAGTTGCCTCTGTGCTAAAGTTAGAGCTGAGCTCACTTAACAAACACAACATGAAATTATGGATGATGTAATGCAGTTTCAGACCAACATTCATATCCAAAGGGAAATGGAGAATTGAGGCCATTATGTAGATAATGATCTTTCTTTACTGAAGATTTAGAAGACTAGAAAGACAATCTTTAGGCTGGAATGGGTAAAAGTGTTATAGGGAGACAAAAGGATGCATAAAAGGACAACTACTATGATGTCATGTAATAAGGCCAAGGGAGTCACATTTTTCACCTTTTTTTTTTTTCCCTTTGGGTGACTGGCAGGTATGGGGATCCGAACCAGTGACCTTGGTGTAGTAAGGCTGTGCTCTAACCAACCGAGCTAACTGGCCTGGGAGTCACATTTTATAGAAAAATATAAATGAACATTCAGTGACACAGTATTTCATTTGTGATAATTAGTGGAGTTATATACTCGAGAATATCAAAATATATAACTATCACAAACAGTCCAAAGGAAAATACACATTAAAATTATAAGTCAGACTTTGCTTTTCAAATTATGTGAGTTTATGTATGTTTTAAAGTAATGGTTAAAATGTTTTAAATGATAAGGCAATTAGAGTTGAAATTTAAAAATGCGAGTTGGCTAGTTATTTCAGTTGGTAGAGCACAGCCTGTGACACCAGGGCCGAGGATTCAGATCTCTGTACCAGCCAGCCACCAAAAAAAAAAAAAAAGGAAATTCAGAAATGCTATTTTTATGCTTTGCAAGTCAGGAAAAATTCCACAGGTTGCTTTCACTGTAAGGAAGACTGTGTTTTCAACTCTGTTCTGCTAATACCATAACTGCTAATAGCATTGAGGTGAACACCTTCCTGTAAAATCCAGAGTTCGGAATCAATTGCAAATGTTTAAAAATTTAAAGTGCTTAACTCTAAGAAACGTTAAAGATGACAAATATCATTTTTTAATTTTGCCAGCTCTATGATATTTTCAAGTTAAGTGTTAACACAGTCACAATGTTAACTGATTGCTAAAACTTTAGCAAAACTGAGGAGTACAAAGTAGGCTTTATAGAACCATGGCTAAGTACATGAATTATGAAGTAAGAGAAAACCGTGGGAATCCAACATTCAGTGTGATATTGTGAAAATGATTTCTAAACTCTCTGAGTCTAAATTTCTTCATTCATGATCTAATAGGTGTAACTACTCTTTAGGTATTGTAGGGATTAAATTAAATAATGAGGTGTTTTAATAAGTGCCTGACCTATAAGATGTCTGATTTTGTTTTATTACATTTTAATGGAAGTTATTTCAACATGACACTAATTTAGTAGATATGGTGTGGGAGCATAAATACAAGGAGGTGAAAACAGAATCTTTAAAATACTACATAAAAAATTTCCTTCATGATGAAATAGGTAACCCAATATGTTTATCCAAAGCCATCTTTGCAAACATCTACATGTCGATATTTTTTGGCAAAGTGGTGAGTTCAATGGATTATTTATTTTCAATAAAAGTTCTATCTCAAAGAAGAGTAATGCTGAAATCATTTATTTTTTAATTGATTCATCCATGCATATATTTATTCATGTATTTAACCACATACTCTCTGTCTGAAATCTAAACTAAGAAACCCAGAGGAAAATTCTAGTCTGCAGGAGGCACTTGGGCTGAAAGGTCGTTTAGATCAAGGCTAAGATGGCTAAATTGGCCAAGTAGGAGATGAAGACACAAAAGAAGCTGGGAAGGAGTGACAGCAAGAGCTAATGAGAGCAAGACACAGAGAGAGGCATATGCAGAGACAGTTAACAAGGCCCTGACAGATGGAGACAAGGCCTTGCTTTAGGACTTCTTTGTTCCTAGATCCATGCACTGCAACGATCTTAGGTTCTGGGAGATTTCCTTGTTGTCCTAAATTATCGTCATGTCCCTCCCCATTTTACCTTCCCTGATTTCAAGTGGATTTCTGTGCCTTATAACATAGATTATGGTTGCTAAAAAAAAAAGAATAAAAGTTTCCTTTGGACCTGACAACTTTGCTAGGTTCCCTGATGACTTCAGGTGGACTCTCTTTCTTGGAGGCTCGTGGGAGTGGAGACATCATATTAATATCAGTGTCCCTTACTCTAGTGAGTTAGAAGGATCCAACAGAAATATAAGGGAACACTTGGGAGAGGTTCTGGTAAGGCACTTGATCCATGGTACCATTAGTTCACCTGTGTCTTACTGCTGGCTGGCAAATGGACATCACAAGGTCAGCACCAACATTCCACATTCAACTGGGTTCAGAAGCGAGGGAACAGAAGTAGAAATATTTTTTATTGACATGTCATTATTTCTCTAAATAACAGGATGGTTTAGAGATATGATATCTGTTTACAGTTTGGGGAACAAAGAGATGACAAGTGATCGTCCAGTAAGACTGCATAAGACAATATTCTGGTTTCCACCCTGGCTTTTTTTCTGTGTTACCTCAGTTGTATTACAGCAATCATTTCGCCTCCTCACCGTGGCATATCACGGTAGAGTGTACAATGCTGGATTAACATAATCATGCTTCTTTACTAACTATTAATATGATTTTTTAAAAAGTCCTGGACACTGTAAACAGAAAATGCTTTAAGCTAATGCACAGCAATGTCAGCCCAGAACTGCAGGGGTTAAGTTAATGGAGACTAAAATTTCACACTGCTAATGAAGCATGATATTTAAGAGTTGAGGCAAATTATCTATGCAGTTTCAGCATTGAGCTCTAGAAAATAAGTATTTTATACAATTACAAGGTAATATCAACTATCCAGGTATTACTTATTGCCTAAAAATATTTAGCATTTTACTTATCTCAATAATTACTATTATTTATTAAATAACTATGACTATTAGAGACTATATGTAATAATAACTATTACAAAGTAATTATTTATGCATACCATACAGAAATTTATTATATTATGTGCTATATATAATAATTCAAATGGTAACTATCTGAATTTTATGTACACTATTTATTGCATTACAATATATATCATTTTATCCCCAAATAATTACTAGTATTTCCTAATATTAGCATTTAGTACTAGTAGTACTAGCATTTAATAATCATTTACTAGATAATAATTACTATTATTTAGGTATAAAAATATTACATATAATAATGTATAAATAGAGTCATTGTTCATATATATAATATAGCACTTTATTACTATAAATAATAAAAAAACATTACGTTTACCCTTAAATAATATTCCTAAACAAAGCCTTAGATATATCTAAATAAAGCTCTAATGCATTTATAATAATATAGTGCTATATAGTAGTAATAATAATTTCAGAATATTTGGAAAATACAGAAGACGGAAAAAAAGCGAAAATCCCATATGCACAGTTCCTAAAGATAACCTCTCCTTGACCTTGTAGTCTATTTCCTTTTGATCTTTTTCTATACAAAATTTGTATTATTGTTGTCATTTTCTGTAGCTGTAATCACAATCATATAGAATTTCGTATTCTACTTTTTAAAGATAATATCATAGCTGTAACATTTTCCAAGTTTTTATAAAATCTTCAAAAATATAATTTTTAATTATAACACAATATTTTGTTGCATAGTGGTAGCATATTAACTCTGTTTTCTAACTGGAAATTTAAGTTCTTTCTAAAAATTTTTTATGTTTATTCTTTGAATATTTTTGAGTAGAGTGTAGGGGTATCTTTCTAATATCTATATTTTGCTCTTTTACATCTGCTTAATTGTTTAAAATAGTCACCATAAATCTGTTTAATTCATATGTGATGTAGATATTTCCACTTAAGATGCGATGGAATTTATTTTTAAAATGATACAGAGTAACTGTTCTGAGGCTGTTATCAGATTCTTAGGACTCAGTCATTATCGCTAATGGTATTTTGGTTTTTCCAGGCCATACTCCTGTCTGGGGAAAGTGATTCAGTGCTAAGACTTGGAATATTTTCTCTTTTGGTGCTTTGTTTAAACTTTATTAGATTTTTTAAATAACAAAACTGACATGTTGGGGGCCAGCCCGTGGCTCACTCGGGAGACTGTGGTGCTGACAACACCAAGGCCACAGGTTCGGATCCCATATAGGGATGGCAGGTTAGCTCACTTGGGAGAGCGTGGTGCTGACAACACCAAGTCAAGGGTTAAGGTCCCCTTACCGGTCATCTTTAAAACAACAACAACAAAAAAAAAAACAAAACTGACATGTTTTAACAAATCAAACAATACAGAAACACTTAGGACTTTAATAATCTGCCCTCTACTCCTGTTGCATCCCACCTGCCACCACCAAGATAACTGCTGCACAACCTTCTATATCTTTCTCAATGCTCATGTTTATATATAAACATAAACACATAGAGACAGTTTGTTTTGTTTTTAAAAATGGGATTTCATCACATCTATTATTCTACGTCTTTTTCCCTTAGTAATATATCATGGACATCTTCAGAGCAAAAATGCATACCTACCATCCTTTTTAGTAGCTGCATAATAATACGAGGTGTGGGTGTACCACAGTTTATTCAACCATTTCTTATAGTGAACACCCAGGCTGTTTAGAGGTGAATGTTTTTCCATTATAAATAAAGTGATGATAAAAAATTTTAAACATACATTTTTACATATTTTTATTTCTAAAGGATACGTTCTTCTAAGTGGAATCCTTAAAGCACAGGGATATTTTAAATATATAGTAGATATTTCCAGATTAATTTCACAAAAGACTGTAGCAATTGACATTCTCATCAGCTGCATATAAGACTGCCAGTTTCAGCCCCACCCTCAACAATATTAGATTCTATTATTCTTAATAATTGACAATCTATGAAGTTTAAAAATTGGCTCACTTAACTTGCATATCCACATTACTAAAGTGGTTATGAATATTTTCAAGTGTTTCTTGATAATCTGCATTTTCTCTTCTATGATTTGCCCATTCTTTCGCAGATTGTTTGTCTTTTTTTTTTTTTTAAGGACTAATAGAGAGAATTTTTATGTCAGGGGAAATGACACTTGATGCAATTATTTTGGTCCAATCTACCACTTGCTTTTCAACTTCGTTTATGACATCTTTTCTCACATAGTTTTTTAAAGTAAGTATGGAATTTTATTGTTTGGGGGTGTATTTCAGGGGGAGGGTAAATTATGCCCACACTATTTATTCAGTGAATCATGTGTCACCCTGAATTAAGATGCTAACTTGGTTATATATCAAACGACCGTATATCTTTAGATGTGTCGCTGTCCTCTACTTTTATTGTACTGCTCTATTAACATCTCTATTATGATATATCATGGTAGAATGTCCTATATTGAAGTAAATAATAATTAAAATTATGTTATTTTGTTGGCTATGAATATACTGTTCTTAAATTCTTTCAGTATTATTTCATAGACTCTAAAATGTAAAATATTTTAGGCTAATGCACAGGACTACCATTTTATCACAGTAACGTTGTAATAAATTTTAATATTTGGCAAGGCAAGATGGTACCCATCCCCCACACCTGTCCATGTGCCCACATGCATGCATTCATCTTCCTCTAAAATTATTGGCTTTTCTCAGCTATTGATCCCTCCATATAAACTTTATATTCATTTTGTCTAGTTTTAAACATTGATATTATGATTGGGTTTGCATTAAATTGTTGCATCTGTTTAGAAACAATTGACATTTTTAATATGAAGACTTCCCATGCAGGATCAGAAAATGGTTTTTTATTAGTTCAGGTTTTGTTTTCTATTCCTCAATAAAAATTATAGTTCTCTCTGCCTGTCTTGGGTTGTGGGTTTTTGCTTGTTTGATTGCTTGCTTTTGGTTTGGCTAATATGAATGGAATTATCTTTTTTTTCTATTTCTACTTCTAGTTTATTATACCTATTATAAAATGAAACTATTGTGGGTTTTTTGTATATTTATCTTGCACCTAATTGCATTACTCTTATTTTTTCCAAAAAGGTTTATTAGCCTCTTGGCTTTTCTGAACACACAATAATATTAAGAAGAAAATAAGATTTTTGTTTCTTCTTTTTCAAAACTTATGATGCTTATTTTTTCATCTCATCATTTAGGTTAAAACCGGAAATTTGATTGTGGGCATACTTCTTGATCCGAATTTTAATAGAAATCACTTCAATATGTTATTGTTTAATAGGTTTGTCACAGGATTTTTTATAAGTGGCCTTTACCATGTTATTCCCTTCTATGCTTCTAGGAGTTCTTGTTGAAAAAACTGGATATTAATATAATAATGTGGTATTTTCTCTTTTAGTGTGCTATTAATAAACTAATTTGATAGATATCTTAAAGTTTAATGATACTTATGGAATAAGGAAATTTAACTTTTAGAAATCATACTTCTCATTGCAATGAGTATTTTAAAATATGGCTTCTAAAATATTTAGAATTATTCATATTGTACTTATTTCCAGATGTCAAATGAGTCAATAGAAAACATTTGTAAGGACCCTTGAAACATTTTATAAACCTTATGTAGTTTCTAAATTTCCATGTTATAGGAGGGCATATACAGGAGACAGCTTGAAGGATAGCATACTTATAAAATAAGTTATTTGGACAGATATTCGTTCTTTCTTCTATTTGTGTTCTATATATCTAATAGAAAAAAATTTATACTGTGTTTCTTGAGAAGTGCTTCAATTGCATTTAGGCTAATGCCATGAAGTTTATTAATTTGTTCCAAAATCTACATTGAAACTCAAAGATTCAAAAGAGATTACATGTACTCATATTTAGGAGAGGAAATTTTTTTTAATTAAACATAGGGTAAAGAGGAATAGATCATAATTACTATAATAGTATGGCATCAGTAAATGCGGTTGAATGAGAAAATTGTGGCTTCTATTTGAAAACAAACAAAACAAAATTACATATGCTGTCAGTTTTGAATTTTATGTTTAATCATACCTTTTAAGCTACTTTGTTAATTAACATGACAGTTGGCCTTCCACATCCATGGGTTCTGCATCATGAAATTCAACCAACCGTGGATCAAAAATATTCCAGAAATAAAATAATAAAAAATAACAGTACAATAAAAAAATATAATTTTTAAAAATACAGTATAACAACTATTTACATAGCATTTACATAGTATTAGATATATGTAATCTAGAGATGATTTATATAGGAAGATGTGCATAGGTTATATGCAAATACTATGCCATTTA
Organism: Cynocephalus volans; assembly: GCF_027409185.1. Lineage (NCBI taxonomy): Eukaryota > Metazoa > Chordata > Mammalia > Dermoptera > Cynocephalidae > Cynocephalus > Cynocephalus volans. The sequence goes on from NC_084460.1 coordinate 285,729,424, forward strand.
TATAAGTGACTTGAGCATTGTGGATTTTAATGTCTGCAGGGGTCCTGGTACCAATCCCCACAGACACTGAGGGAAAACTGTACTCAGTACGAGTAAACTTCAGGAAATTTGCACCTTTCCATCACATTCATCTCTGTTCATATATCATTACTTCATATATTAGAGGAAAGCAGGTGTGACATTGTGTGTGATAATACAGCATCAATGATATAATTAATGATCCTACCCTCTGTTTGTACTTTACTGCCTCTATTTCTAGTAAAGGATCAACCCTGTAATAGCAGAAATATTTTCAGCAGCAGACTCATTTTGCAATGCTAACAGCAAAAAAAAAAAAAAAAAAAAAAACTGTCCAGGAAATTATGTTCAAGATATAGCATACAGAATGAGATATTATTAGCCTCAAATATAAAAATATAAAGAAGATATCCCTTGGCTCCCCTCTTACTGCTTCTTATGCATGGGGTCAGGATCAGAGCTTCTGTATTAAGTACCTCAGACAAGCATGGCAGCTGAGTAAGATTGGGGGACATAAAAGAGTGGTACAACAATTGGCTAAAAAAGACAAATTTGTAAAGATTAGGCCATATCTAATCTTTCACGTCTTAAAGTAGACTCTGCAAGAATGAGCTTAGGCAGAGATGATGGAGTAGACTGTCTTAGTGGTGAGTAGAACACTGTATGATTCCTGCTCCAGCTACTGAGGGATGCCTGAAATTCCACTGTTAGGGCTTCATTCCTTCTGCATAGTTTCTTACCTTTTTATGTTACAGTACCACTTTGAGAAGCCAAGGGAAGTAATGCTATGCATCCCAGAGAAAAGAACATAAACATCAACTCACAATGTTTTACATCAGTTGCAATAAAGAAAATTCATTTTCTTACTTATGCAAAACATAAAAATAACCTTTATGCTTATGCGTCACTCCCATATTTCAAGCAGAAATTAACAGCCATTCTTGAAAAACATGCAAAATTATTGCAAAAAATCTGCGAAAATATACAAAATTTTCCATACAAATTAATAAAAGATAGCCTTTAATCTTCTCAAAAGTGAATTTAACAGCAAAGCTACTGTTGCACAGCTGAATGAGACGATGAAACTGTGGAGTGCTATTTGATGAAATGCAAATGTCGTCTTTGATAGTCAAAGATGATAGATTTCATCTTTTGATTTGGCTGACAAGTGATGAAAAACTCTTGTTCACAAACATAGTTCACAAATATAGTAATGGAGTCAGAGCTCTCATTGCACGCTTTCTGAGACAAAGGCAGGCTTGAGTGAAGCAACACCAGATTTCTCTAATACTTTTTGGGGTTAATCTTGTAGCATCAATTCTCTTATGAGGTCATTTTTGGCGGAATCCGCACGCTTGATGTCAGCAAGCTAAGGATCAGGAACACACATTTAATTTCAAGATCACTGGAGCAGAAATAACCATCAAAAGAATTCTGCAGGGTTCCAGGTGTCTACAGACTTTTGCCTGCAGAAAAATTGAAAAAGAAATTTACTTTCGACTTCAGCCTAAAGAAATATTTTATCTAGATGGAAAAGTTAATATGATTGCCTCCTCCCATTTCCTTTTCCAGAGCAGCAATTTGGTCGGAAGAGCTCTTAGTGGCTCCGCAGCTTTCCTAATAGCATGTAAGGTTTTGAATGGAAAAAATTACCTCATTGATTTGATCAAAAGTATCCACCAAATAAGTCAAGCCTTGAATAAACCCAGCCATGTCCAATTGTCCTGAGTAAATTTTCCTTTATTCTCAACATTCCCTGATTCTCCCCCAACCCCACCCCCTTTTTTCTTTTTTTGCCTGAGGATCATTCAAATGTTCAAAGCTTGTCTTCTGGAAAGCCAATAAAGTTCTGTCTATAGGGAAAGTATTTTATTTTCTACTGCCTTTTTTTTTTAAAAAAAAAAAAAAAAAACATTTTCTTTTTTGAAAAAGTGGTGATTTGAGGTCCTGGGTCTGATAAAGTTGATGCTTTTCATGGAAGTCAGCCAAATATATTGCAGGAAAATTGGCAGTTTCCCTTGCCATTAATGTTTGCAACAGAAAGCCCAAAACACACCCATTTCTTCTCCAAAGCTGTAAGTATAGATGTGCTGTTTAGCATCACAGGGCTCCATCTCTACAGTAAATATTAAGATTTTTCTTATAGTGGAAGTTTTACTTCACAAGTTTTAATCTAAAGTTATCAATTTTGCATATGAAAAAAGAGACTACAAAACAAGGATTCTTTGATAATATCAGTGCACCACAAGAAAGGAAAACCAGAAAGCGATTCCACTGGTAGATTACACTAAAGGCAGAGCTCACAATCCCTCTACAATCTTTTCCAAAAGAGAAGAAATGGCAGTAATTCTGTAGTAAGTGGCATCGTGTCATTAAAGAACCACTTCCGTTTTCTTCCTCTGCTTCAAGCTGCAAGCTAGCTTTACCGTTTCCAGGTTGCATGGCTCCACGAGATCTCTGCAATTGCATTTGGCCAATTTTCTTTTCACTTGGGTATACGGTAAACAAGCTTGAAGAGAGATTTTTTTTGCTGGAGCAAATACCAATTTTGACAGATTTTTAGTATTTATTTAATTATCATCAATTTTCTCCAAAACATTTTTTGTCTTGTTTTGATTTTAAGTAGAATCCAATAAAATTTTACACATGGCATCTATTTTTTCTTATCAATTTTCCATCATGTATTGACCTCTTGAAGAGACTAGGAAAATTGTCTTGTAGGCCATCCCACATTCTGAATTTGTCTAATTGTTTCAGGGAGGTCTTGTTTAACTTCTTCTATTCCTGATATTTTCTATAAACCTGAAATTAGCTAATAATTTGATGAGATTCAGGTTAAATCTTTTGTGTAAAAAAAGTTTATGCTATGAATTTATTGAATTACATCAGGAGGCACTTAAAGTCAGTCTGTCCCAGTATGAGTGATATTAAATTTGATCAATTGGTTAACATGGTGGCAGCCAGATTTCTCTTTTGTAAAGATTAATTTTCCTTTTTTGATTAGCAATGTATCTATGGGGTAGATTATCAATCTGTCAGGTATATTAATACTTCGATAGCATGAAAACATCTTATCAACACTTCTTAAACAGCCTTATTGACAATATAACTGCCATATAGTAAATTAAATATGTTTAAAGTGTATAATTTGGTAACTTTTGAAATGTGTATATACCTGTGAAATCATCAACACAATAAAAGTCACGAACATATCCACTCATCCCCCCCAAAAACCTACATTTCCTTGTGCCGTCTCCTCTTCTCACCCCATCTCAAGGCAACCACTGATCTGCTTTCTGTCACTACCGATTAGGTTGCATCTTCTAGAATTTTACATAAGTGGAATGTCACATTGTGTACTTTTTTTTGTTTGGTCTCTTTCACTCAGTGTAATTATTCTGAAATACATCCGTGTTGTTGTGTATATCAATAGTTCGTTTCTTTTTATTGCTGAATAGATTCCATTGTACAGATATTATACCATTTCTTTATTCATTAACATGTTTATGGGCATTTCAGATATTTTTTGGTTTTGGCTATTACCAATAAAGCTGCTATGAATATTTATGTACAAGTTTTTGTATGGATGTATGGTTTCATTTCTCTTGGGCAAATACCTAGGTGGATTATAAATGGTAGGTATATGATTAACTTTTTACAAAACTACCAAACTGTTGTCCAAAGTGGCTGTACCATTTTGCATTTGCACCAACAATGTATGAGAGTTCCAGTTCCTCCACATCTTTGTCAACACTAGGCGTGGTCAATCATTTAAAATTTTTGCCACTCTAATTCATACGTAGTGGTAGCTCTTTATTGTTTTAATTTGCTTTTCTCTGAAGACTAATAATGTTGAGCATCCTTCCGTGTACTTATTTGTCATATCGTAATCTCCTTTTGTAAAGTTATCTATAAAACATTTTACGCATTTCTAGTTTTAAATATTTTTCTTATTATTGAGTTTTGGGACTTCTTTATTCATTTTGGGTACAAGACCTTTGTCAGATCTGTAAATTGCAAGTGTTTTCTCCTAGTTGGTGGCTTATCTTTTAATTTTCTTAATAGTTTCTTTCAACAAGCAAAAGTTCTTAATTTTGATCCTATTCATTTTACCAATTTTTATTTTATCAGTTATGCTTTTGTTGTCATATCTTAGAAATCTTTGCCTTATCCAAGGTCATGAGTTTTCTCGTCTTTTCTACTTGAAGTTTTATAGGTTTGGGTTTTACATTCTGATCTGTGATCCAGTCTGAGTTAATTTTTGTCATGGGTATGGATCACAGTTCTTTTTTGCATGTGCATGTCAAATAGTTCTAGCATCATTTATTGAAAAGATTATTCTTTCTCAACTGAATTGATTTTTCATCTTTGTTGAAAATCAGTTGACTTGTACGTGTTGGTCTATTTCTGGGTTCTCATTCTGTTCTATTGATCTATTTTTCTATTAATACCAACACCACCCCATCTTACAATAAGTGCTAAAATTGTAAGTATTCCAACTGTTTTATTTTTCAAAATTGTTTTTGCTGTTCTAGGTCATTTGCTTTTCCATATGAATTTTGAAGTCAACTTATCAATTTTTTTTTTAAAGTCCTGCTGGGATTTTAATTGAGATAGCATTGAATCTATACATCAATTTGAGGGAGTTGACATTTTAACAGTATTAGGTTTTCTGATCCATGAACACAATAGACCTCTTCATTTATTTAAGTCTTCTTTGTCTCATCGGTGTTTCATAGTTTTCAGTATACAGGTCGTGCACATTTTTGTCATATACATACCTAAGTATTTAATATTGTGATGCTATTATAAATGGTATTGTTTTAAATTTTAATTTCTTATTGTTTCTAGTGTATAAGAAACATGGCTTTTAAACATTCAACTGGCATCCAACAACCTACTTAACTCATTTATTAGTTCTAGTTATTTTCCTGTATGTTCTTTAGATTCTCCATGCAAATGATCGTATTATCTGAGAATAACAAGTTTTATATCTTTATTTCTAATCCATATATCTTTTATTTCTTTTTCTTGTATTATTGCACTGGCTACAATATGCAGTACAATAATAAATAGAAGCTTCGAGAGCTTGTTCCTGGGGGAAGTTTTCAGTCTTTTGCCATTAATTATGATGACCGCCATAAGTTCATAAGTGCCCTTTATCACTTTGAGAAGATCCCTTTCTACTCCTAGTTTGCTGGTTTTTCTTTTTAAAAATATTAATTGATTTTCAAATGTTAAACGAACTTTGCACTCCTGGGATGAACCCCAACTTGATTGTGATTTTTATATACTGTTGGATTCAATTTGCTTAAGCTTTTGTTTAGAAATTTTGCATATATATTCATAAAGGATATTAGTCCATGTTTTTTTCTTTTTTTAATAAAATACTTATCTAGTTTTGATATCAGAGTAATGTTGGCTTCATAAAATGTGTTGGAAAGTATTTCCTCCAATTTCTAGAAGACTGTGTAAAATTGGTGTTATTTTACCAATGAAGCCATCTGGGCCCAGAGTTCTCTTTGTTGAAAGTTTTCTGGGTTGCTTTTCTTTTGTGTGTGTGTGATCTTTTAACTATAAATTCAATTTTTTTAATATGTTAAATATTTCCTCTGGTTTCTTAAACATATACAATACAGTTATATCAAGGTTTTCATATTGTTTTCCTAACACCTGTGTCCTATACACGTCAGTTTAAGTTGATGGATCTTGGGCCGGCCCGTGGCTCACTCGGGAGAGTGCGGTGCTGATAAGTTGATGGATCTTTTCCCACATTATGGGTTGTATTTTTCTGCTTCCTTGTATGCATCTTTGATCGGATGCCAAATATGTGTGACTTAGACTATGTGGTTACTTCTTTTTTTATTCCTTAAATAAATTTTTTTCAGCTTTGTTCTAGAACATAGTTAAGTTGCTTAGAAACAGTTTGATCCTTTTGGATGTTGCATTTAAGCTTTGTTAGGTGTGACGAAAGTTGCATTTATTCTAGAGTTAATTTTCCCTGCTACTGAAGCAAAATAGTTCTGAGTACTCTACCTGGTGCCCTGTGAATTATGAGGTTTTTCCACTCTGGCTGGTGGGAATAGGAACTAATCATATTTCTAGTCCTGGCTGAACTCCAGACACTGTTCCCTGTAATGTTTTCAGGTGGTTCTTTCCCCGGCCTCAGGTGGTTTCTTCACATGCATGTGCTGATCAATACTCAACTGAATACTTAAGTGCAGTTCCCTTTAGATTTCCCAAGTTTTCTTTGTGCAGCTCACTTTTCTGCTCTGCAAACTCTGGGCATCTTGGCTTCCTTGGACTGCTGGCTTCATCTCCTCAACTCGGGGAGACCACTGAGCTCTGCCTGGATTCTCCTTCCCTGCACTGCGTTCTGGAAACTAACTCCAAACAATTATCTGGAGCATTCAGAAGCCTAACTTCATTTGTTTTTCATCTTTGGGAGAGCACCATCTTTTTTTGTTGCCTGGTATCCAATGTCTTGAATGTCATTTTTTTTATGTACTTGCCTGGTGTTTTAGTTGTGTCAGGGGAAGGATATATCTTACCCCAGTTACTCCATCCTCAATGAAAGCAGCAATCCTGTTAAATTTTTATCTGATGTTTCTAGTGTTCATTAATAATTGTCACATTAATCAATGATTTCATTAAAGTTTGGTCATTTTTTAAAAACCTACCTTTTTTATGATTAGGTAGCATTTTATTTGTAAAGAAGAGTTTTCCTCCATTAACTGGAAGATGGGTTTGTACTCCTACAAGGAAAGAATTAATGCCTAAATCTTTCTCTCCTTTCAGAATAAGGAGTTCTAATAGTCATCTCCAGAAGTGGCAAATGACTTTTCTCTTTTTTCTGTTCTTTTCATATAATTTTGAGTGTCATTATGAATGGGGATACTTATTTATTTATTGTGTTACAGTCACTTTATAGCTATTATCTTTTCTGATGGTCAGATTACACCAAATTTAACCAATGGGAGCTTCCTCATTCTGGCTTTTGAGTCTTTTTGAAACCTCCCCTTTAAACTTTGAGCATCCTTTAGAGCAAATAGGTGTCTTAGATTCACATGTGCTTATTGTGCTCCAGATCTGAAATTGCCCATTTATTCAAGAAGCTCTGGTTCCCTTCAGTAGAAAATATTGTTTAGAAATCAAGGTCTGGGCACTAGTGGAATTTCATGATATGAAATTATCAATGGGGATAACTACTTTAGATGTCACAGCTTGGCAACTAAAACAATTATACTTTACCCTATTGTGCACATTAGCATTGCATGCTGGCAAACACTTTTTAAAAAATAATTTGGAGTGAAATGATACTTTAATGGCATACGTATATATATTTTTTTTCAGAATAAATTTTAAGATCAAAGAAAAAGATTTTTAGAGATGATTTAAAGAACCCCTTAAGGGCTTTCCAGAGACCCCAAGAAGTGCCTGGACTTCTTGTAGTTATGAATTCATTTTAGGTCTGGGCAGTTGTTCTTTCCTGGCTGTACCTTATCACCTGGGAAACTTTAAAAGAATACTGATACCAAGGTCCTACCTTCAAACAAATTAAATCAGAAAACATGGGTTATATATATCCCAGCATCATTGTTTTTTAAATTTTGTTTTGTTTAAGTCTTCCCAGTTGATTCTAATATTGACTCATTAAATTATGGTGTTTCGCTAATTACCAACATGCCGTCAGTTTACATCAACATCATCTTGGCCTATATTACATCTCTTACAGGACTACTAATATATTGATCACACTTGATATCCTCCCTCTCTTAGGATTCTGGCGCCATTAAAAAATGCAATTTCAATTCCCCCATTGAAAATAGAATACCTGAATATGTGAGGATTTCTTTTTACACCTCATTGATGCTAGGGAGAAGAGAAATAGCCAGGTCACTTGGGTGTCTGGGCAACTACTGGGAAGAGCAGAAGGGGAAAAAAAAAAAAAAAAGACAGGCAATGTATACAAAACAAACTCCCTTTTTTGCTTGGATCAAATACAACCGTTAAGACCTCTAAATTGTTTACTAAAGAAGCAATAAAATTTTATCAGGAAATATCTGTTTGATCTGTTGGCAGATTGACAGAGTTAATGCACTGTTTGGATAATTTCACTATTGATGTTCCCTATTCATGTCACTGTGTCCCCAAGGTGGCCAACTGCTGTTTTGAAATAACTTGCAGTTGAAACTCAAGGCAATTGCCACATTGTCCTCTTATTCTGTTGCGCAAAATAATTTTCCAAATTAATCATGTCACGAAGTCTCTCTCTAGAGCTAATGGCCTGAAATCTGAAACAAGGAACTATCAGTGTGGAGAGAAATGGTTTTCTCATTTAATTTGTCAAACGTCCAACTACTCATCTATTCTCTAAGGAATGTTGCAGGCAAATATCTGTATTTCAGAATTCAATTATAATGATTGAAAATATTGTCTATTAAGAAGGTGTCCTAGATGGTTTTGTCCTCTGTCTTAGTCTGTTTGGGCTGCTATTACAAAATAACATAGACCTAGTGGCTTATAAACAACAGAAATTTGTTTCTCACAGCACTGGAGGCTGGGAAGTCCAAGATCAAGGTGCTGGCAGATTCAGTGTTTGGGGAGGGCCCACTTCCTGGTTCATAGGCAGTACCTTCTCACTGTGTCCTTACACAGTGAAAGGGTAAAACTGCTCTCTCTTCAGCACCTTATGAGGGCACTAATCCCATTCATGAGGGCTCCACCCAAATCACCTCCCAAAAGCCCCACCTCCTAATATCATAACATTGGGAATTAGGTTTCAACATATGAATTTGTGGGGACACAACATTCGGTCTGGAATGCCCTCCCAAATTTTTAATATGTAAACTTTCAAACATGCAAAAAACTTGGAAAAACTAGGACAGTGAACACCTGTACATCCTCCCCTAGATTTAAAAACAAACAGCCATGTGGATTAGCAAGCTTGGACTGCTGTAACAAAGTACCACTTGCTTGGAGGCTTCTGTCTTGCCTTGTAGATGGCCATCTTCTCCCTCTGTCTTCACATGCTCTTCCTGTGTGGCTGTTTGTATCCTACTCTCTTGTAAGGACATCAGTCAGATTGGATTCGGCCCCACTTTAACAGCCTCATTTTAATTTAATCACCTTTTTAAGGCCCTATTCCAAATATAGTCACATTCTGAGATACTAAGGGATAGTATTTGAATATGTAAGTTTTGGGGGACACATTTCAGCCCATAACACAATGTTTGTTTTATCTCTTTCTTTTTATCATGTACAGTCATATCAATTTGACCCATTTGAAAATGTTGCAGACATTATGACATCACTCTACTAAATGCAACATTTCACTCTTGCATCTTTTGAGAATAGGGATGATCTCCTTCATAATCTTAATGCCGTTATCATATTTTAGCACATTTAAATGTGTATTTAATCCATATTCAATTTTTCCCAGTTGCCCAAAGAATTTTTTATGGCTGTTTTAATTCTCCTGAAGAATGATTCAATAGAGTTCATACATAGAGTTTGGGTAGCATGACTTTTTAGCCTTTTTAAATCTAGAGTAGTCTCTCCAACCCTGCATCACATTTTTTTTTTTTTCTTATGACGTTGACTTTCTGAAATCACTAGGCAGGTTATGAAATGGTCCACATTTTGGATTTGTCTAATGATTTCCTTATGATGTCATTTAACTTTTTCCTCTCCATACTATGTTTATATAAACTAGAAGTTAGATATTGTGGTTAGGCTGAAAAACTGACAGTGTTTTTCCTATCAAGTGGTGCAGTCCATTTCTTCTTCCCTTGACTCTGGGTTTGGCCATGTGATTTGATTTGGCCAATGAGATGTTAGCAAATGTGGCACAAGAGTGACTGAAAACGTGCTTGTGCATGGGGGCTTGCCCGTCTTTGCTGCTCTTAAGAGCCCTGTGACTCTCAAGTCTCCTGGTTAAAGAGAGGCATGTGGCCAAGTCATCTCCACCCCCTCAGCTAACATCAAGAGTGAATCTAGTCCGAACCATCCACATGGCTCAGACCAGAAGAATAATCTATCTGATCTTCAGAATAGTATGAAATACTAAGTGGTTATTGTTCTAAACCACTAAGTTCTGGGGTGATCTGTTCTGCAGCAAAAGCAATTAATGCAGATTTAGAGGCTCAACTAAACTCAGATTACATGTTTTGGCGGGAATATTTCATAGATGATCTGTGTCCTATCACATCACATCTCAAGGCTCATAATATCAATAGAAAGCTTACTTTTGAACCTGGTTAAATGTAGATTAAGGAAGACAGATACCTGCTTAGTCATCCCTCAAGTTAGCTTCTCTCCTGGGTTTTAATAACAGGTTATTCTTCAGTCATCAGGGTTTGCACGACAAATCGTGATGTCCTTCCTCCGTGTTTAAATTGACCCATGCCCAAAGGAAGCTGCAGCACTCGTGGAGGGAAAGAATTTATCTGACCAGATTATATAGTCACATGTGGCATTACTCTACATATTTCTGATGACTTTTTTCTACTCAATTTTAGAGTTGTACAGATGCCCAACAAAATCAAGCTAATATCTTAAGATGACCAAATGGGTAACTATTACATTCTTGAGCAGTAATGCAAGCAAGTAAAATTTAAAATGAGCAAGTAACTATTTAATATAAGACAGAGGGAGAACTTCCACTCAATGCCACCAGAAAGGTAGAGAAATTACTAAATAATGACATAGTTTTGATCGAAAGATGAAACTGAATAAGAAAAGCCAAAGAAAGGGAAGAAAATAAGAAGAAAGCAAGCATTATTATTGATCATTTACAATGCCCTGGACCCCTTGTCAGAGACTTTCCCCTTTGCTATGGTGGGGAGGCAACACCACTTAAATGACCCAGCATTTGTGGTTCTTATCAAACTCCAGCCATTTGTTTGCCATTGGATAGAACCCAACCTGTAGTAAAAGGAAATTTATTGGACAGATAGCTAACCCCTAACCTATTTATTTAAAACGAATATATATAGACTTCTGGTCAAGATGGCAGGATAGACAGTCCTCAGCATTAGTATCTCCCACAAATCAACCAATTTACAACTATTAAAAAGCAACTAGAGCCAAGCTAGGGCCGCTAGAGCTCAGGGGAAGAAGAGAAGAGACCTATGGAGTGCATGAAGGCAGGAGAAGCCACAATGAGAGAAAGAAAGGACTGCTCCCACCATTTTGAATCCCAGTCACTTCAAGTCTGGAGCTGGTGAGCACATGGAGCAAGAGTTGGCAAAAGCTGCAGCTGTGCCCTTCCTAAGAAGTTGCCTGGAGGCAGCAGGGGAGAGGAGGGCCCTGGTGGCCTTCAGGCCAGCAAGACCACTAACAGGGTTCCCACAGACCCAGACAGGGGTGAGGAACCACAGACAACAGCAAAAAGGAGCCACTCAGAGGCCGGTGGGTCATTGCAAGGGACCAGCACACAGCCTGTCCCATGTGAAGTGTTTAGAGTGCAGGTGGTGTGGGAGACGGGCCCACCAGGAGAACATCGGGGCACAGCATGGACAGTTGATCTGCCCCCCAATTAGTGCAGGACCACTCTGTGTAGACTGGTCAGGAATACAGACCTGCAGGGGTGCAGTTTGCTGAAAAGACTCAAGTCCAGACCAGAGCTTATACACAATCCAAGTATACCAGATCTCATGAGACCCAGAAGTACCTACAAAGTTATCCATTAAAACCTGAGCTGCACAAAAAGTCTTCCCCAGAGAATCAGCAGCAAAACAGCAATTTAGCTCAACCACGGGGCTCAAGTGCTGGTCCCCACAGGAAGTTCCTCCATTTTAGAAGTAAGCAAAGGACAGCAAATTAGTTCCAGTGTAGAGTTTAAGTGGTGGGAACAGCAAATAATCCAACACAGAGCTGAAAGAAAAAACAAAATACCCACAGACCAGAGACAAAGTTTGATATTAACTAGTAAAGGTCTCACATCACTAAAGAACACCTATAAAAGCTAGAAGGACCAGAAGCCCCCTGGGCTTCCAAGCCAGGGAAAGGGAGGGCTGGGGGCCTCTGCCATGCCCCCCAACGCCCACAACCAGTCCAGCAATGACCACTGACCTGCTGCAGGAAGTGCTCTGGGCTCCCTAACCAGGACAGTGAAGGGTGAGGGCCTTGGACATGCCCTCCCCAACACCCGCACGCAGACCAGGGATGACCACTGAACCACTGCTGGAATCCCCCTGGTCTCCCAAGTCATGGCGGTGGTGGGCCAAGGGCTTCAGCCACACCCTCCTGACATCTGCATTCAGCTCAGCAATGACTGAGCCACCACTGGAAGCTCCCTGGGCTCAACCCTGCAGAAATGAGGGAGGTGCCACAGGCCTCAACCATGCCCCTCCTCCTTCCTCCTTCTCCCACCCTACTTCCTTCCCCTTGCCCCTCTCCCCCTCCCACCCAAATGCTCCACAACAGCAACTTAGAATGTAAAAATCAGATGAAGCTGGGGACCAACCCTTCCTCCTGCAACCAGGCATGCTACCGATGCCATGGGGCCTGCCCAGGGTCCTGAGGTATGGAGCCAGAGAAGACCCCTCTGCCTGCAACCAGGCAAGGAGCCCACCAAATACACCACTTCCTTGTGGGTGGCCCACCAAAGCCACTATAATAGCCATGGCTGTCACAAAAATAGCTAAACACCACAATCACCATGCAGATGCCACTGGAGTGCATTGACACAAGGAGAGTCACCAGCAGAGACCAAAGAAAAGAGGATGTCTCTCCACAAAGCCCATTCCAGAGTGACAGAAGCATCTGCTCTATGATATTATTGGGGAACGTGTTCACACCTCTCAGCATTGGACAGATCATCTAGGCAACAAATCAACAGAGAAACCATTAGTCTTTCAGAAGGAGAGAAGAAATCTAGGGTAATTAGAGGGGGAGAGGAAGGAAGAGGGGGATGGGAGAGGATAAGGGGCATAAAGAATAAGTACAATTTGTAATAATATATATGCTAATAATATTGATTTGATCAACATACATCAATGTTGAACTCCCAAAATATGTATAATCAATTATGATTCAATAATTTAAAAAAAAATATATATATATATATATATAATAATAATAAAAAGAGGCCAGAAGGAAATTTATAATTATTTCATCAGGTGATTTCTTTTGTTTCTCCTCACATTATCTACATACAATTTAATGTGATTTTTGTCTTTACATTGCTCTTTGTGTGTTTTCTAGTTTTTTTTTTTAAATGAGTATATATAGCTTTTATAATTAGAAACAAGACTGCAAATAAAGTTAATAGAACATTTAGAAGTTGAAAAAGAATGTATGGGGTCCTTATACAATGTTTTCTATGTAATATTTCAAAATTAGATTGAATTTTATATTGTATTATATAAATTCCCAAAATATGCACAAAAGTAGAGAATATCACAAATCCTCATAAATTCATTATAGGGCTTCAGCAGCCATTACCAATTTTCCACACAAATTTTCTCTATCCTCTCTCTCTCTCTTTTAGTTTTAAAAGGAAATTACAGACATCATGTTATTTTAGCCCCAAATACTATATAGCATGAATTTCAAAAAAGAAGGGTGACTTTTCATACATAACCACAATGCATGACCACACGTAATAAAACAAACAATAATTCCTAATTCTATCGAATACTCAGGCCATAATCAAATTTTCCCTCTTTGCTAACAAACATCTTTTAAAAAATTGGTTTGTACATATCAAGATCAAAACAAAGTTCACTTATTGTATTTGGCTGTTAATAATCTTCTCTCCATTAACCCTTAATCTGGAACATTTTCTCCTCACTTTTGATCATTTCCAGGGCACTGACGTCTTGAATAAATCTGGTCAAATGTCCTCCAGAATGGCCCACATTGTAGATTTGGCTTAATACATATTTTTAAAGAGAGAGAGAGAGAAAAAAAAGCATTGCAGTTGTGACTCTATATTCTTGGCCTGCCTAAACATCTTCAAAACATGAACCCCCATTGATGATAACTATGAGAAAAAATCCATAAAAGGATTATTCTGAAAGACACTGATTATAGCAAACTAATTGGCTATAATAAATTCCATTCCCTTTTCTGAATAAGTGTTATTTAGGGTGAAAAAGAAACTAAGTTTATGAAATTTTTGGCTTTTTGAAGAACATTTGAAATAGTGCTTTTAAGGATACATGTAACTAAGAAAAATATTCTCCATTGCATACCTTGAAAATGAACACCATTGTATGAACTGAAAACTGACTGTAGGGAAGTCAGCAAAGAATAGAAGCAGTCTTTGACATTTGAGAATATGGACGTTTTAACTCCATTCCCGTTTATGTGATATGGCTGGATTGCCAGAAAAAAGTACAGGATGCCCAGATACATTTAAATTTTACATAAACAGCAAATAAGGATCTTTTTGTTTGTTTGTTTTGTTTTTTAGCATACATATGTCTCATGTAATATTTGGGACCTAATTACACGAAAAATTATTCATTGTTTATCTGAAATTTAAATTTAACTGGTCATCTTGTATTTTTATTTGCTAAATGTAGCAACCCATGGACAAAAATCTCTACTATGGTAAAATGGGGACGACCTGAGGAGGAGGTAAAATATTGGGGAAGGAGTATAGTGTGAGGTCACTGCCATCCTCTTGACCCCACTTCTGAAATGTGGGAACAGCCACATGTCTGTTGTGTTCTCCAGCTGGTTGCTCGGGAAAGCTGGTTTCCTATTTCTTCACATAATAAACTCCCCCAAGCTGAGATTCTGTGGGTGACTGGTGACACCCAAGTGAAACATGAGAATGTTCCTGCTCTGCCCTTTCTCTCTGAGGAACAACAGTCACAGAGACCAGAATCCTAAGAGATTCTGGAATATAAATGAAGACCAGGATCCACTCCACCTTCCTTAAGGCCTTCTCTGTAAACATTAGGAATACAGTAAGACTCAACATAATACAGAATAAAAGACTGGAGGCAAAGAAGAAAATAAAAGAAATGTATAAAATTATGTCCAAAGATAAAAAGTCCTATCAGTGGTCTATAAAACTTAACTCTGAACTTCCTAGCAACCAAGGCAAAGAAGAAAATCCACTGGGTTACAGAAATTCTGTGACTAGGCTAGCAAAAAATGCCTCTTAATTCACATAGAAGCAAATGGTTTTACCAGTCATTAGTCCTGAAGGAAATTTGTCCTGGGGATAATACCTATTAAGTATGTGTAAGAATGGTATAATAGCAACTATTTCTTCAAAGCAAAACAAAAACAAAAGTCTCTCCTGTAGACATTTGAAAACCTCCACTGCCTTTAGGTATTAGAATCTTTAATGGCAGTTTGATATAGTTTATGTCCTGTATGTCCTTAAATATGCAAAGATATTGCATCCAGCTTCTTCCAAACACAGGTAAACAGCCAGGGTAAAATGACTCATGGCTATTTATACTCCATGCACCCATTCTAGGCTTTTCTGTTTCTTTGACAACCCTTTATAAAGGCACACCTCAAGTTTGCCTTTGACCCCTTGTTTGACCAACTGATGTGGATTTGGACTTCCAAGTTTTTAATTTAGCAACCTTAGACTCTCCTTACGCCCCTCCTTCCTTCCGTCTCACACATCAGTAGCACAAGAAAGTGGCCCTTGGCTGCCATGCTCTAGTTATACTTGAGTAAGGGTGAAGGGTTAATTGTATCAATAGCCTCAACTTTTCATGCCTCCCTGTATCCACACCCTTGGGCAAGAGTCCTCTTACACTGCCATGGGCTTAACCTTGTGACTTGCTTTGGCCAATGGTACAAGAGAAAACAACATCACAGGAGCTTGAAAGTATGTGCACATTTCTGCTTGCCCAATTGGGCACATTTGGGCCCCCTTTGTCAGACTTGTGCCACCACCTCGAGAACATTCCTGAACTAGCATGCTACAATATGAGTGACATGCATAAGGGAACTAAATCACCAGCTAAAACCATTGTCTTCTCGCCAGCTCCCCGCCAACCAGCAGCTGATCACAGATACACAAGCAAGCCCAGCCCAGATCAGCAGAACCACTGAAACAACCCATAGACTCAAGAGAAGAAACAAATCGTTGTTGTTTCAAGCCAATAAGCTTTGGGATTGTTTATTATACAAGCAATAGTTGACTATACAGTGGGGAAGATTAATCTCATACCTAAATTAGTAGAGGGCCATCCTATTTCTGCACAAACGTCAGGTCCACAAACTCCTGTAAGTTGGATAAGGGCATTTTGTTTCCCCAGAAAACATAATTCTGAATCTTCTGATGTTCAAATAAGTACTCTCTTAAAATCTCCAAATTCTACTCCTTTAAGGATGAAAGTCAGAGATGACAGTCACTGGCCTGGCAAATTCTAAGCAAAGCCTTAATATGGCTCCTTGGTTATCAGATATGAGTAAAATTATTTCAAGACCAAGAGAGTTTGCATTTGGGTCAAAGGATTTTGGTATCTCTTAAGCAGTCCAGACTGATACCATTATTTTGTGAACCATGAAATTGGTAGCTCCTCTCTGATATTTTTGATCTAGCATTAAAAGCTGACTTCACTATTTCAATTCAAGCGTGAATACTGCAATGATTACAAAAAGAGAAAGATACTGGAGGGGAAAAACCACAGAAGAATAAATGCTGTCCATTCAGAGAAGAAGATTAAGCCAGTAAAAACTGTGGAGATGAGAGCAGAGTGAGTCCCCCAGTTCCTTGGAAACCACACCTGGTAGTGAGGACAGAGGAAACGTCAGGGCCAAGATCAGAGAACTATCCCAGTCAACATATGGCAGTGAATTAAATTATGTTTTAAATGAAAAAACAAAATATTCCTGGAGTCAATTAGAGCTGGACCAAGTCCTGACTTTTGTAATTGAATATAGGAAATGATCTGAGGCTGCAGTGTATGTTGATGAAGAGACAGAACATGTGATTCAGGCTCTTTTCTTTAAAATGAAATTCCTTTGCATTTAATTCACGTCCGTACAGTCTTGATAAAGTAGGTCCTCCTAAGGTCAGGCAATGATAAAAGTGATCCTTTTAATAGTACATTTTTCCAGTTAAAACCTACAGGAACACCTATTTCAGTATCACTGTCTAAAAGCCTATATCCCATGCATCTCTGGTTTAGAGCTCAGAAGTCCATTCTTTTTTAAACTACTAAAAGAGAAGTTGGAAATTCTGTCAAATCACCTGACCACTCCCACAAAGACACCAACCTAATGATCAAATTACAATAAGCAAATCCTCAGTGTTGAAAAGGCTTTGACTTAATAGTGGCAAGTATTCATGGAAAGATATGTGGGGAGTAGGGGGTGGCTAGGCACAGTCATTATCTTTATACCGCAGAAGCACTGTTTCTTATTTTTCTTTTGACAGCCCTTATGCCTGAGGTAGGTTTCTAAAATAGAAATACCCAGGGTTTTAAAAATCTTCTCAGTTCTTTTCCTTACTCTACAAAGACATGGCTATTGCCAAGGTCACAGTCTGTCAGGGCTAGACTCAGTCCTAGAAGTCACTTTTGATTTTGTAGTGCCCTTCTGCCAAGGTTTATTGTACCCGAACAGAACACCATGCAGCTGGGAGGCATCACGTGACTCCCATGGGCTTGGCATGTACCTAAGCAGAGCTATGCTATACACAAACACTAACCAGAATAACTTCGTTGAAAATGACCTTCTATTAAAGCCAGAACTATGCCAGCTGTAACCTTGATACCAGAGACTTTGCAATAGAAGCCACTGTGGGGGTTGGGGGAAAGGGAGGAAGAGAGAAAAACTCAACCAAATACAGAAGGGGAGAAATATGTCTGGTCAATTTAGGAGAGCAGTAAAAGAAAAAGTAATTAAAAGTGAAGCATTTTCCATCAAGAAATAATCCAAGTAAAACACCACCTCTGTAAGCATACTGGAACTCATGCTTTCAAGAATCAAGAACCTGCCTTCCAACTCTAACAAACCAATGCTCTTTGGGTACTGTGGTAGTTTGTTTCTTACAGCATTGTTCATTTTTTGTGATTTTATTATCATTGGATCGACTTTATAAAAGAAAGGTGGAGAAAAAAAAAAAAAGCAAATTACTGAGGTGAGCTTGAAAATGTGAAAGGTTGTATCAAGATGATATTTGAAACCCTGGCCCAACTTTTCCTTTGAATTATAGTTAAGATCACAGAACAATATGGGAATGAGCCAGATTACACGGTACATTAAAATAAACTAGAGTTATTTTCTCAACCCCACAAAGTAGGCAACGCCACGGACCGCTGCCTTTCCATGAGACGGGGAAATACTTTCCATCTTTTAATGAGGTTCTATTTTAGTCTTTGGAAAGTATATTTGGATTTCTTTGTTTTAATTATACTTTTCTCTCTTATTAACGTATTTTGTGTAGTATTAAGGCCTATGCCTCTCCTCTTTGTCTGTTAATATTGGGGGTTGGAGTAGCATACTGTTTCAGAGTTTTTAGAGTTAATCAATGATCTAGATGTTTTCCTGTTATGGAGGAGTTAAGGAGCATATTCCATGAGTGTATCTTTGGGAGGATGTTGGTTTTATTTTCTCTATTGATGAAAAGCAGTTTAGTAGTTAATACCAGCCTTAAAAAAATTAGGCTTATTTATATACACTTGTATTATAAACACTTCAAATTAATTTAGCATCTTTCCTTTAGGCTGGTTTTTAGGTCCTTAATAATAACTAAAAGAAAACCAGTTGATACAAGATCCAGCTGCCAAAAGTTATATTTAAAATTAGAGTTTTCTTGCTTGCTTCTCTCTGACAGGCCTTAGGAATATATATCACTATAGAATATTTTTCAGGAATCATTTTAAAACTAATTTAAAGTCATTCAACCTAAGGTCATAACTGGAAGTAGACAAGATCTCTTGTCAGTGCACTTGGTCCTGGAATCAGCATCAAAGAATTATAGGAAGTACTAATTGCTATAAGTAAGGTTCATATCCTACTAGTTAGACTAAAGATGTCAGGAGAGTGGTGCTCCATGGAAACCTGAAAATTTATTACTAAGAAAATAATAAATAAATATCTTCCTTATTAAATAAAAATAATAGAATATTAAATAGACAGCTTTTTATATTTTGGTAAACATAACTCATACATTGAACTATAGAGAAAGAAACAAGCTTTTTATGAGGCCAATTGTGTTTTATTACTGTATTATTGAAATTGAGAACTTTGGTTTGCAGATTTTGTGATACAGAATGTATTGTATCTATTCAAGTTAATGCTTAAAGTGTTTCTCAGCCTTCAGAGCTGTATTTATATCTTGTTTTTATTTTTTTAAAAACTGTTACAACTTGAGTATTTCCCCAGTGTTCTCAGAAATGACTCCACTCTCTGGGCTTACTGCTCTACACTAAGAATCATTCTTCTTTTTTCATAAAGGGTAACATGTTTGTAGCTTAGTAGTTTTATCAGCCACTTTATCAGTCTTGCAGTTTATCAATTTACAGTTTATCAGCCTGTAGAGTTTGGGAATTCTGACAGCCTTTTTTCGTTTTGTCCCCTCTCTGTCCTTTTCAGGCCAAGCTGGCAGAGTTTCTGCTGGTATAACATTCTCATGAACATTGTGGATCTCTGGGGGTATGTCACAGGGATTTACTCCATTGGACAAGAGGTTCCTCCACAGATACTTTTTGGATAATCCCACCTCTATTCCCAGCTTCTGCTGAGATGGCCAAGGGAATCCTGAGTTGAATGCTTAATCCCTTCAGTGTATCCCTTGAATACACTGACTTTTTGATCCTGCCCAGGCATTAGCAAAAGGATGTCTATTTTCCCAAATTACTAATAAAGAAACTGAAACTTGGAGATGTCATTAACTTGCCTAAATCTCTCTCATTCTCAATAGGTCCTTGCTATTCCTCTAATAACAGGGCCTCACTCACCTCAAGTTTGTTGCTGTTACCTTTGCCAGGAATGTTTTTCCTTCAAATGTCCATTGAACTGAGGGGTTTCCTGAGATGCATGCAAGACTTTTAGTGTGAAAAATGGGAAAGTCCCAGGCAAATTGGATTGGTGGGTTATCCAGATAGAATACACACTCTACAAAGGCAGGAGTCTCGGTTGTTAACTGGTGTTTCCACAGTCCCTAGAAGAGAGCCTGACATATGGTAGACTGCTTAGTAAATATTTGTTACATGAATAAATGAATCCTATGCTCAGTCAATTCTGGCAATGGAGGGCAGTGAGAACAGCCACACTCAGTTTCCAGAGGCAACATCTAGTATCAGAGTTGATGGTGTTAGAGGCACAAGATGCACTGTCCATGATCTTGTGGTGGCAACCATGGTATTTTCACCAGATCACTGCAGTGGAACTTAGGGCATTTTCTTGGCTATACAGCCCCTGAGCATGGTTCTTCAGCCCTTCTAAAAATATTATGAACTACCTACGGTCACTGTAATAAAGTTGAGACGTGCCATAAAGAGAGAAATGATTTAAAAGTGGTGGGGCCAGTCTATATTCTGGCCCATTTAGATGGGATGCAATTGAGGATCCCAAATCAGGGAATGGCTGGATGAAAGATTGAAGGAGGGCAAGACTGACTTGAGAGAGACCACCAGTGAGGTCAAGCTAATATTCTAAGTCTTACTCTGAAATAATGAGGCTTCCAATTAGAGTCATAAGACTCACATTAAGGGGAAAAATTGTTGGACTATGGGGGGCCAGACATGAGAAGAAAGGATGCCTCCAAGATAATTCCAATTCAATGTCTACTTCCAGTTAGGGTGTAGAAAGTCACAATAGACCATAGCTGTCATCATAATAACCAAATTAACCTAGAAAAACTACAAAATCATATTTTTAAAATCTTGTAAGAGAGCTGAGAATGCAAAGAAACATAAAGAAACCAAATTCCAGAAAGAGACAGGCTCTGTTGGGGAGAAAAGAGACTCACAGTTATTCTTATTTCTAAGAAAGGGGCAAGAGGGAAAAAAATGCAGCTGAATTTTTAACAAACTTAATGGCACGTGTAAGCTGATGTGACATATAGGGATTCCAAGGAAAAGCATTCACACAGTCTATATCCACGATTTCCCATGGGTTTTTATCAAGTGCACTGGTAGAGTTTGCTGAAGGCTCGAGACAGGGTAGAAGAACTGAGAGAAATTTTTCTGAGATACATTGAGTCTCTCCCACATTCAAGGCAGCTGCCCTCCAAAGATGGGAGCAGAGCAAGAAAACTGATAGAGATCCATCTAAGGCCCTCTAGGCTTTCAGCTACAGAATCTGAGGATGAGAGAGGAAAGCTAAGAGACAGCATCTGAGGCATTCTGGGCTTTTAGCAACTGATGATGAGGAGGAACAGAAAAGCCAGGAGAAACCAAGGAAACACTTGAATGCACTTCTCTGAAGCACTTTTTGGCACTTTTCAGAGTATAAGTTAGCAACCCTCTAAAGGCTGGGAAAAGAGAGATCCCTCAAAGCCCCCCAAAACTGAGGGTAGGACTGAAGTGCAAAGAGAAGTCCCCATTGAACCAAAGATCTGGGAGCCAAGCTATAATGTTGAGAGAGGTCTTTCACCATCTGAAAGCTGATGGCGCAATATACCTCAAGTGTGAAGTACAGAGCTCTCTGACATCTCTCCAGCACTCAGATCCCAAGATCTGCTGAAGGGAAAGAAATCCTAATCTTATTTTCAAAATATTTGATGCTAGTGGTGAACTTAAATCAAACTAAAGCTGCAACATAGCCCAGATCCAGCTCAACTACAGATCAGGTTGACTCAGACCTCACTCTAACACCTACTGGAAGAGAAGCATGCCCTTCTCTCTAGGTAATTATTACTTACTGTTAGAGGTTTCCAGTCCCTGCTGTTCTTTTATATAAAATACACTACATGCAGTGAAGGTTATATGTCACACAAAAGAGCAAGAAATGTGACCCACAGTCAACAGAGGAAATAATGGAAGTAGATGTGGAGATGGTTCAGATGTTGGAATTGTGAGACAGGGACTTTAAATTAACTATGATAGAAATGCTGATGTATATGTTGGAAAAGATAGAAAATGTGTGAAGAAACAGGAAGTTTCAGCAGAGAGAAGGAAACTATATAAAATAACCAAAAAGAAAAGTGAAAAATGTGATACCAGGAATACAAATTTGTGAGATGAGCTTAATAGTAGGCTGGACCCATCAGAGGAAAAACTTAATGAAGTTGAATAGAGGTCAAGGGAATGTACCCGAACTGAAACATAAAGAGTGAGCGAGAGGAAAAAAAACAAAAGAAAAACAAAACAAAGCTTCTGATAATATTGTACAATCTAACGTATATGAAATTTGATTCCCAGAAATAAGGAAGAGAGAGAACGGTGCAAAAATATCTGAAGAGATAATGTCAAGAACATCCCAAATCTGATGAATGATATCAATCCACAGATCCTAGAAGCCCAACTAACCCAAAGCAGGCTAATACAAAGAAAACCACACCTAGGCATGTCATAATTAAACTGCTGCAAATCAAAGATGAAGGCAAATCTTAAGGGCAGCCAGGGAAAAAGACACATCAGATACAAGGGACACAATACAAATAACATATGACATCACCAGAAAAGATGGCAGCCAGAAGACAATAAAATGACATCTTTAAAGTGCTGGAAGACAACTGAAAAATTTTATCTTGACTATCAAAATAGTGTCGGCATCCATACACCCAATGTCACCATGGTCAGCAGTAGGTGCTTAGAGCTGAAGTAAATCAAGTGACAGGATGAGCTCTCAGAAGCAGAGAGAGAAACCAAGAGTTTGAGTAACACTCACAATAATTGGGTAAGAGGGAAAATCAGCAAAGGAAATGGAGAAGGTCTGCAGTGTTTCCAAACAAGGGTGCCCCTGGTATTTGGTGCTGGGCAGTTCTTTCTTGCATGGGACTAGTACACTGCAGGATGTGTCACACGCTCAGGCTTGCAGTATTAATGCTGATGGCACTCCCCAGTCATTCAGTCACTGTAACTACCAAAATCATACCCATTGCTTCTCACATTTCCAAATGCACTATACCACTGGGGATGAAAAGAGTTCCCAACCTTGGCAATATTGACATTTGAGGCCATATGATTCTTTGTTGCGGGTGGCTGTCCTGTGCATTGGTTTAGCAGCATCCCTGGTCCCTCATCAGTCAGTGTCAGGAACACCCCTCCTTCAGTTCTGTTAACCAAAATTATGTCCAGACATTGTCAAATGTCCCCTGGGGGCAAAATCCAACCTTGCCCCTCCTGTCCATCAAGAACCAATTGGATTGTGATAGCAAACAAAAACAGTGAGTCTTTAAAGAGGGAACGAAGCACAATATCAGAAACAAGAAAGAGGTAAAGGAAAATGGTTTTGAAAAAGAAGAAAACACTTTCAGTACGACAGTAGACACTGAAGTCAGATTGTAGGGTGTTAGACAGAGAGTAGGTGGAGTCAAAAAGGCAACAATAAAGGTAGACATTGATTTAAGAAATTACTTAGACAATGGAAGAAGTTGGAAAGATATCCAGAGAGGCAGCAGAGTCAGAAAAGAGAACGGAGAACTTTGAAACGTTAAAGGCAGGACAGGGGCTGGTAGAAAAAGAGAGACTAAAGATGTTGCTGAAATGGAAAAGAATGTAAAAACCAGCTTTACTCTGAAACCATGTGAATGCAGGTAAAACTCGATTAAGCAAGTAGGTAGATATTGTGATGTCGGCATTATATACAGAAGTCTTTCTATATCTTCTAAAAGTCATCTCTTTTATAAACATAAAGCTTTCATCCTTTCTTTGTTTATGACTAAGATTAATTAAATCAACGGATTAGAGCTTTCTTTGTTTTTAATCTGCACATGACCCCTCCCTCCCCCAGATTTTATAGTCTCTCAAGGGTGAAGTGCTTCCTCCAATCTCACTCCATTTTGAGAATCGCCGATTTGCAGCATAAAGGTAAAATGAGTTCTCACAGCAACTGTGAGATGAAGAAGAGCAGGGAGAGGAACTGGAAAGGAAAGGGGGCCAGAGAGGGTCAGAGGGGAAAAGGGAGAAAGAGGGTGTATCTGTCTGCTTCTGTTGCGTATCACAATACCTGGAACTGAGTTATTTACAGAACACAGAATTTATTTCTTACATTTTGGAGGCTAGGAAGACCAAGGTCCAGGGAACGCATCTGGTGAGGGACTTGTGGGTGGTGACTCCCAATAGCAACTCAGGGAGAGTCTCTCAAGGTGGCGAGAGAATGGCACGAGCAAGGGAGTTAGCCTCACTCGCTCTCCTTACAAAACTGTCAGAACCAGGCCCATCACTCCATGAGTGGATCGATCCATGCACCTCTTCAAGGCCCCACCTTTCAAATGCCATAATTGGATTTTCCACCCTCTTAACACTGTTACAATGGTGGTCAAGTTTCCAATATATGAACTTTGGGGGAACATATTTAACATATTTAACCCATAGCAGAGGGCAATAAAGAGGAGAAGGGAATGAAGAAAGGGGAGGAGGAGGAGATGGCTAAGGAGGAGAAATTTGACATTTAATTAAATTCTAGGAGCCTCAGGAGTTAATGCACAGGAACCAATGCCACTCTTGACAGATAATAAGTAGAGGAAGATAGCAGATAAGCCCAAATTGCATAGGAGGAGCTCAATTCCTACCTCACTCCCTACGCCAAAATAAATTCCAGATGGATCAATATTAAAAATTGAAACCGTACAAGAGTTGGAAGAAAATGTGGGTAGATTTTTAAAATAATATGGGCATATAGAAGACTTTTTAAAGCATGCTACAAAATTCAAATTTCACAAAGAAAAAGTGCTAAATATGACCATGTAAAAGTTTTAAATTCTATGTGGCAAAAATGATGTTATCAAAATGAAAACACATATTATGGGCAAAGAGCTATTTTTGTGTATATAAAAAACCCATGCATTAGTCCATTTTCTGTTGCTTATAACAGAATATCTGAAACTGGGTAATTTATAAAGAAATGAAATTTATTTCTTTCAGTTGTGGAAGCTAAGAAGTCCAAAGTTCAGGGAACACATCCGCTGAGGGCCTTCTTGTGAGTGGTGACTCTCCACAGCAATGCAGGGTATCACATGGCGAATGGCCCGAGCAAGAGGGAGTTAACCTTCTCACTCACTCTCCTTCTTACCAAGCCATCAGAACCACGCCTATAACAACCCATTGAATCACCAACCCATTACTCCATGAACTGGTCAATCCATTCACTAAGGCACGGTCCTCACAATCTAATCACCTCTTAAAGACCCCACCTTTCAAATACCATAATTAGATTTCCCATTCTCTTAACACTGTTACAATGGAGATTAAATTTCCAATACGTGAACTTTTGGGGGACACATTTAACCCATCGACACCCATAAGCAAATAAAAATAGAATGGAAAAAGGATAGAAAATGAGCAAAAAAAAAAAAAAATAGATTAGGCAGTTCACAGCAAAAGGGATATAATAGGGTGATAAACCTTTGTAATTATAAAGATGCAAATTAAAATAATGAGATGCCTTTTTGGCTTACCAGATAGGCAAATATTTAAAGTGTTGATAAAGCTCAGTATCGGCAAGCATGTTGTAAACTAATTTCACGTCCTCTTAGAGAGACTTTAAATTGGTAACATTTCCCTGCAGGATAATTTTGGAACATCTTGCAAAATTAAAAATGCACAACTCTTTGCCCAGCAAGTACACTTCCAGGAGCTTATCTAGAGACATTAACAGGAATCTGCAGCAAGATGAATGCAGCTAAATGCTCACTGCAGCCTTGTTTCTGAGAGCAAATGCGGGGATCAACCTTTAATGTCCAGCAGTTTTGAATTAGTTACATGAATTAAGAGATTTTTTTTTCTATGTGCATGAATTACTAAGAAAAAAAACTGGTTTGTCACATACAGGATCAGATATAAGATACTTTAGCAAAATAATTACCTTCAATTGCTTTATAAAATAAATTGTAACCTTACTAGAACACAATTTTTATAAATAAAAATTCAGCAGAACTCTTTTACAGTTTCAAGAAACACTACATCCAGATGCTTTCCTCAGTTTAATTCTTAAGAAAGTGTCTTTTGATACTAATACTTAGTTTGGAATAAAATAATGTGACTAAATAATACCAGAATTTTCTCAAAAGTATAGAGAAGAACATTTCTCTACCAAAAGCAAATGATAAAAGAAGCCCAAGGGAATTTTTAGGGTGATGGACATGCTCTAAAACTGGATTGTGGTGATGAATGCTCAACTGCATACATTTACTAAAACTCATCAAACTGTACACTTAAAATGGGTGAATTTTATGGTATGTAAATTATAGTTTTGTAAACCTAAATAATAAACAGAGACAGGTTTTCTAAAAGGATAGTGAGTTTAATTGGGAATAGAACATTGCCATGGGAATATGCATGCGCATGCCATAGTAAACTTCGTGTATATTGAGAAAGGTAAAGGGCTTTCAAAGGAAAAGTGATGAAGGATTACATAATTGTCCGGGGCTAATTATCCTTGGCTACAAGGATCAATCACATGGGTCATGCCAGTCTGAAGTTAGACAAACAGTTGCTGGGCATTTGTCCCTGCAGAAACATTTTTTTGTGTAAGATTGTAATGACCTCTGGGAAGACTGTGGCTTTGCAGAGACCTTTGGGGTAGTTCTTGCTATCAGGTATATGTGCTTGAGAACTTTCCCCTTCATGGCCTTTCCCCTGCTCTTTTGGTCAGGGTTTTGTTTTGTTTTGTTTTTTAACACAACAGACTCCATTTTGATTCTGAAAACTTTCACACTTCAATAAAGTTTCTTTTTTAAGTGAAAAAAAAGTACTAGTTTATTGCTTTTCCAAAAGAGAGAGTTTAAGTGCTCAGGTGAACTGGCGTCAGGTGAAAGCAGCAGCTGCAGACAGGGATAGGCAGCAGGAATGTTAGGGTTTGGAAACCCAGCCACTGGGAGATGGGTCCACCAGAACCCAAAGTAGGATTTGTCTGAATCAGCCTCTGAAAGGTTTACGTGAACTAGCAGCAAAATTGAGTCAGTTCTGATGCTGTTTCCTCTTCTCAGGGCCAGGATTTTTCCCAGAGTAAGGCAAGGCTTAGTGCAGTGGAGAGAAGGCAGCCAGTGGGACAGCACCATCCAGTGCTTATGCTCAGCTACTTTAATAAGAGTATATTTTTTAAAAAAAATTCTTTAAGAAGCACCATAGTGTAGAAAAGCACACTAGCATTACTCTCATCACACTACATCTTTAGTAATTATAGAGGCTTGAAAAGCCAGAGTAAAATCCATCTGGGGTCCTGCTCTAAGCCATATACTACTTAGGAATGTGGCTGGTGTCTGAGTCTACATATAACCCATCTCGCAATCCAGTACTTTTTCACTGAAAAAGACATGGTCATATTCATTATCTTGTATGCTGGAACCTCATAGATTTGAACAGGACCTGGACAAAATTCTCTTAGAATTTCCTACCGGCTCTTGAAGCTTTACACCTTAAAAAAAGACACCGTAAATCTCTTTTCTTCCTTTGTGTTATCAGTGGCAAGCTGTTCCTTTTTGCATCTGTTTCACATGGGAGTAAATTTCTGGTTAATTAGGCTAGTGTGAAACTGGTTATCATGCTTAAAGCCAAGTTTACATCAGAACAATTAATTACAGAATTCATTTCTCTAGTATGAATAAACTCATGTCATATTTCATATCATCAAATTAAGTGTTTGGAAAAAATGATTGTTCCCATAAAGACATTTCACAAGTATGAAGTTGGTAAATCAAAGGCTAAATATTTGAAAAAGATATGTATGTATCCAAAGTACTTAACTGCACATTAAAATGGGTGGAGCACCTGAAAATTGTGTGTAAATTATATTGAAACTCAGTGTTGCAGATCACATAGAGACAGGTTAAACACCTCACTTAGATAGTATTTCACATCTGTGTTTTCATCACTTCTGCGTTTTAAATAATAGCTACATCTCTTGCCCAGGTTTAGGTCAAGGTACTGATCAATAATTAATTCAATAGTTCTTGAAGTTTATTTTGAATATACAAGTATTCTCTACCATTTAAACATTTTCTCTTTTTCAAAAGCACAACCCAATATACATTTTCTTAGGGCCTGTTATTATTGTTTTTGTGACTCACCTAATGTGTATCTATGATAAGGACTATATTATGCTCAATACAGAAGTAGAGACTTCATTTTCCAATTAAAGCAATCATCACTGTAAGTATCATGCGCATGCCTGTGTCTCCTCCACCCCCAGCGCGCACGCGTGCGCGCGCGCGCACACTCACTCACACACACACACACACACACACACACACACACACACACCCTTTGTAAACCTTGGGCTATGTCTTAATAGGTGCTCAACAAATATTTGTTGGATTAATGATGAAATGCTATTTCCAACTATGGGAGACACCATCTGCTATCTACTCAATATTCATTCTTGCCTCTTCCTTTCCTGTGAAGAAAACCTTAATTTATTTTGCTCGTTACAGGGATTTCTATCCCAACCCAGGTGATGAATTGTGATTGATCTAAACCAGTCATAGTAATCTCATTCCCCTTGGCCAATGTTGGCTTAACAGTGGCCACACAATCTGGTTCTGGCCACTGAGATATGAATCTTCTGAGAAGGGCTTTCAGAAAATCTTTTGCTTTCCCAATACAAAAGATCAGATCCAGCTGGCAACACCCTTTGCCCAGCCTTTTGTTCCTGACAAGAATGCATGAGATGCCTGGAGGTACAGCACCACCTTATGATCATGACACAAGAAGACAAAAAGCCAACACATTAAAAATGGCAGAGATTCAGAAAGACAGAAGCAATGACAGCGTGATTGAGCAGCTGCACCAGCTCTCAGAGAAAAATTGCTTATGCTGCTGTTAGTGGAGGATTCCATCTCTAGCAGCCAAAAGCATTCCTACTGATACCAGCGTTAAATGTATGTAATAATAGAAAATACAAGTACATGGTTAAAGAAAAGGTCATTTCTGTCTCTTCCTACTCTCTGATTTTCCTTCTATGACATGTCTTACTCAGGCTCCCTTCTGTACAAGGGGACTTCAAAAAGTTTGTGGAAAAAATGAAATTAAAATATAAAAATAAAAAATATAAACATTATTTCTTTACATAAGGTCCATCAAGTTCAAGACACTTTTGTAAGTGTACCAGCCATTTAGTTCACACCTAAAGAACTGAGGGTTCTGGGAATTTAACCATGTCAAAGTAGTCATTTTTACATTATTCACTAAAGAAAACTGGGTGCTCTTTAAAGATTTTTTTTTTAAGATTAGGAAATAAGAGAAGTCAGTAGGAGCTAAATTAGGACACTGAAGTGGATGCCTAAAGATTTTCCATCAAAACTCTCTCAAAATACCCTTGTTTGATGAGAGGAATGAGCAGGAGCATTGTCATGGTGGAGAAGGACTCTCTGGTGAAGCTTTCCTGGGTAGTTTTTCTGCTAAAGCTTTGGCTAACTTTTTCCAAACACTCTCATAATAAGCAAATGTTATTGTTCTTTGGCCCTCCAGAAAGTCAATGATGGCCACATGAACCTCTGGATCAAACTAGTCTTTTAGTCTTATTTGTTTGTTTGTGTTCTTAAAGCTGTGTCCAGCTTCACACTCAAGATGACTTTGTGGTGAAGATGGTTGTCAACAGCTACACCATCTTCTGTCTGTCCTTCCTTCCTTCCTCTCTTTTTTTTTGATAAAGTGTAAAGCTTTGTTTCTTAATTCAAAATTAGTCAACTCTTTCCCAGCAACTTCTATGGTACCTTAGTAGACAGAATAGTGGCCCCCCAAAATGTCCACATACTGTGAACATCTATAAAACTGGACAACTATATGAAACACCAGCACAGGGCTAAACTAAGTTCTTTGAGAAAAGTAAAACATAGATGGGGAGATCCCATCCAATTACCTTTCTGCCTGTTGGCATTTTCTAAACAATGGCACAGAGAAGTGCGGCTTAAAGAGAAGGCTGTGTTCTTGCTGAATGGAGGAACAGAGATCTAATTCTGGGGCTGCTGACTGCTGAGGCAGCTAGAATTTGGGAGGTCCTGGAAAGAAGGGTGATTGAACAGAGAAGGGCTCCAGAAATCTGAGTGTTTAATTGAATACTAAGCTCAACCTCTGAAAGTTTCACAGTGCTAAGGTCACTAAAGTTACAATCATCCAGAGTGGAGCGACCTCTCTGAACACCATGGACAATGAACTGAGATTCCAGAAAGACTATTGCTATGTTAAGGTTATTCTAATCTTAAAGTGAGGGCTTACAAAGCTGACCTTCCAGCAAATTAACTCTTACCAGGTTTTTGACTCCACCACAGGAAAGAATTCAAGGGCAAAGTCACTGTAGACAGTGAGAACAAGTTTAACAAAATAGATAAGAAATACAGGATCCACAGAGAGAGTGCAGCATGCTCCAGAGACTGAGCAGGGCCCACACCAAGCTTAACACAAAAGTAAGCTCAGAACAGACATCAAGCCTAACACAAGAGTGAGAAAAACATACTATAGTTCATTACAAAGTGCAGGCTGGCTCAAGAGAATGAGCAGCTGCCTGCTGAAAGTAAGTTCAATACAAAGTATGCATACCTCAGCCAGCAAAGTGTGGGGAGCCTCCAGGAAAGTGAGCCAACAGCACTACCTTCAGCTGTGATTCAGCTTTTATAGTTTCTCTATCTAATGACTATTCAGTTAAGGGGGTGGTTCCCAGTTATATGCACCAGAATGTTCTGTGCTCTCTATGGAGCATGCCCAGCCACTGAATTGCATAATCCAGCCCCCTGTGGTCTCATTTTCCCCACGTTGGTGCTAAAAATAGGTCTAACTGGAAACAGTAGCTTTCCTCCAGGAAGAGCTCAGAGGAGGGGGCCTGAGACCTCAGGGAGTGACTGCAAACCCAGCATGTCCTGAAACCCAAGTCAAAGGCAGCAGAGCACCTCCTTTATCACTATAAGGATAAAGCTCAACATCTTTTAAAGGGAAACAACAAAATCCAGACTCTCAACAATATATTATCAACAATGGCCATCATAAAATAAATTTCTAGATATGAATAAGCAGGAAAATGTGATCCATAACCCAGCAAGAAAAAGTCAGCAAGCAGAGACCTGGAAATGATCAAATACTGGATTTAACAAATAAGGATTTTAAAATAGCTAGTCAAGATGGTGGAATAGACGGTCCCCAGTGTCACTGTCTCCCACAAACCAACCAATTTACAACTATAAAAGAGCAATGAGAGCCAAGCTGGGGCCGTTAGAGCTAAGGGGAAGAGGAGGAGAGACCGACGGAGTATATGAAGGTGGGAGAAGCCACGATGAGAGAAAGAAAAAACCACTCTGACCATTTTGAATCCAGGCTGCTTCCAGGCTGCAGCTGCTGAGTGCACAGAGCAGGAGCTGGCAAAAGCTGCAGCTGTGCCCTTCTGATGAAGTTGCTTGGAGGTGGCAGGGGATAAGAGGGCCTTGGTGGCCCCCAGGCCAGCAAGACCACTAATAGGGTTCCCGTGGACCCACAAAGGAGCGAGGAGCCAGAACAACTGAAAAAAAAAGCCACTCATAGGTGAGTGAGTCATTGCAAGGGATTGGCACATGGGAAGTGTTTGGAGCACGGGCAGTGGAGGAGGAGCTGGGCCCACCTGGGGAACACTAGGGCACAGCAAGGACAGCTGATCTGCCCCCCAATCAGTGCAGGACCACTCAGAGGAGACTGGTCAGTAATATAGAATTGCATGGGGTGCAGATTGATGAAAAGACTCAGGCCCAGACCAGAGTTTTTAGAAAACCCAGGTACACTGGATTTCTATAGACCCAGAAGTACCTATAAAGTCAACCATTAAAACCTGAGCTGTACATAAAGCCTTCCCTAGGGAATCAACAGCAAAGCAGCAATTTAGCTCAACCACAGGGCTCAAGTATGGGTCCCCACAGGGAGTCCCCCATTGTAGAAGTAAGCAAAGGACAACAAATTAGTTCTAGTGCAGAGTCAAAGTGGTGGGAACAGCAAATAATCCAACACAGAATTGAAAGAAAAAACAAAGTACCCACAACCAGAGACAAAGTTTGATATTAACTAGTAAAGGTCTCAGTTCACCAAAGAATACCCATAACACCTAGAAGGACTGGAAGTCACATGGGCTATCAAGCCAGAAAAGGCAGAGGGCTGGGGGCCTCAGCCATGTCCCCCGACACTCACAACCAGTCCAGAGGGGGGCCACTGAGGGCCTTGGCCATGCCCCCCCAACACGTGCAGCTAGCCCAGTGATGAACACCAAGCCACTGCAGGAAGTGCCCCGGGCTCTCCAAAGCCAGGGTGGTGGGGTGCTAAGGGCTTCATGCATGCCTCTTGACATGTGCAGCCAGCCCAGCGACAACATCAAGCTGCAGCAAGAAGGGCCCTGGGTTTCCAAATTGGGATGGGCGGGGGTGAAGTTTCTTGCCACACCCCGCTGACATCTGCACCCAGCCTGGCAATGACCAAGCCACCACGTGAAGCCTCCCAGTCTCCCCTGTGGGAATGCAGGGGGGTGCCACAGGCCTCAATCCCATGCCTCCTCCCTTCTCCTTTCATCACATTTCCTTCCCTTTTCCCCTCTCCCCCTCCCTCCCAACTGCTCTGCAACAACATCATAGAATGTTTAAAAAGTTAATAAAATTTAAAAAAATAAATAACTGAAAAAATAAAATAAAATAAAATAAAATAGCTATTATAGATAGGTCCAAGGATGTGAAAGAAAACATGAACGTAATGAGAAATCAAAAAAGGGAACTACTAATGCAGCAATGCAAACTGTAATGAAGCAAATGGAAATTCTAGGAATTAATAATACCAAATTTGAAAAGAAAAGGTCATATTTTCAGAAAATAATGGATAAAATTAACAGCAAATTGAGAATTACAGTAGAAAAGATAAACTTGAGTAGAGAATAATAGGAACTATTGCATTAGTTTGCTAGGGCTGCCATAGCAAAATAGCCCTGACTGGATAGCTTACACAAGAGAAATTTATTTACTCACAGTTCTGGGGGCTAGAAGTTCAAGATCAAGGTGCTGGCAGGATTAGTTTACTCCAAGGCCTTTCTCCTTGCAGATGGCCACCCTCTTGCTTCCTCTTCACATGGGTGTCCCTTTGTGCACATATATTCTGTGTACACATTCCTCCTTCTTTTCATACAAAGACACCAGTCAGGTTGGATTAGGACCCCATCCTAATGGCCTCATTTTAACATAATCACCTCTTTAGAGACCTTATCTCCAAATATGATTATGTTCTGAGGTACTGAGGGTTGAGACTTCAACATATGAATTTGGTAGGAACACAATTCAGTCCATAACACTACCCAAACTGAAGAAAGTGGGGGGAGGTGAAAAGCTGAAAAAAATGAAAAGCACCTCAGTGACCTGTGGAAAATATCAAGCATTCTAATATGCACAGAATTATAGTACCAGAAGGAAAGGATTCACATATTAAGACAGAAGATATCTGAAGAGGTAGTGCCTAGAATTTTTCCAAATTTAATGAAAAATGTCAACTTGATTATCCAAAAATCTCCACAAAACATGAGCAGGACAGCACAAAGAAAACCATACCTAGACACGTATTAAATGTCTAAACTTCTTAATAGTAGCCAGAGGAAAACAATATTACATTCAGGGCAATAAACGCGAGAATGACCGCATGCTTCTCATCAGAAACAATGGAGGCCTGAAGACAAGAAGAAGACATTGTTAAAATGCTGGGGAATAAAACCTATCAACGCAGAATTATATATTCAGCTAAAATATATTGCAATATGAACTTAGAGACCTTCTCACGTAAATGAAAGCTGAGACAATTTATCTCAGCCGAATTGCATTGTAAATTTTTCAGGCTGAAGGGAAATCATACCAGAAGGAAGGTTGGATTGTCACAAAGGAAGAAAGAACACAGGAAATGATGCCTTTATTCCTCCCCTACCCCATTCTTCCTCCTTCTTTTTCTTCAGAAGTGTCTTGGCTATTTTGGGCCCTTTCTCTTCAATCAGTTCTAGAATCAGCTCGTGTGATAGACATAGATTCATATTGCACAGACCCCGTTCAAAGAAGGATTTGCTGGCCAGCTTAAAGGAGTGCAGTCAGCCCCCAACTATCAGCCTCTTAAGGTCTGACTCAGCCTCAGAAAACCGCTTGAGTCTGTGCCTTTTCAGGGGCAGCCTGGTATCTGGTGCTGCCCTGAGACGAGGGCCATTGTGGCCAGAAGTAGGATGCTCCAAAGAGCATGACATGTCTCAGAGCTCCCCGCAGGCTGGCTGTAATTTGTCCAGGCTGTATCATAGTTTAACTTCTTATTCTGCCCAATCATCTTTCCTCCCTGATCCTTTCACTGGTTGCTAGTAAACATCGAGCCCCCCAAACTCCATCTCAACCTCTGCTTCTGGAGTACCCAACCTGTCAGGTTTCTTGAAAGACACTTGTTAGAATTTTCATGGCAATCATTGATAGTACAGTAGTTCCCCCCTCACCTACAGTTTCACCTTCTGCACTTTCAGTTACCCGTGGTCAACCGTGGTTTGAAAATATTAAATGAAAAATTCTAGAAAGAAACAATTCTTAAGTTTTAAATTGTGCTCTGTTCTGAGTAGTGTGATGAAATCTCACGCCTCACGCTGTCTTGCTCCATCCCACCCCAGACCTGAATCGTCCCTTCGTCCAGCACGTCCATGCTGTATGCACAACACCCCCCTTAGTCACTTAGTAGTGGTCTCGGTTATCAGACCGACTGTTGCGGTGTCATGGTGCTTGTTGTGTTCAAGTAATCCTTATTTTACTTAATTGTTCTATATTATTATTAATTGTCATTGTTAATCTCTTCCTGTGCCTAATTTATAAATTAAACTTTATCATAGGTATGTATGTATAGGAAAAAACAGTATATATAGGATCCGGTACTATTCATGGTTTCAGGCATCTACTGGGGGTCTTGGAATGTATGCCCCATGGAGAAGGGGGGACTGCTGTATAGAACAATTTAGAAGTGAAATGTGTTTATATTGGGTTTTCATATTTATTAATATGAGCAATTTCTCCATTTATTTAGATCTTCTTTAACGTCTTTCAGTTAAGTTTTTACATTTCTCATAAAATGTCTTGCACATATTTTGTTAGTTTTTTCCCCCAGGTAAATATTTTTTACTGTATTTGCATATACATACGCACATATTTTTAAAACAACTTCCCTAAACGTTTGTTGCAAGTTTGTGGAACTGTAACTGGCTTTTGTATGTTGGTGATATGTACTTTCTTATTCACATGCAGGGCAGAAAGCTACTTTCATAACCTGACACCAAAACAAAAGAATTAAGCTTCTCTCTGATTGGACTAATCTGGGGCACATGCTTATTCCTAAATCACTGAAGCCAGGAAAATGCTACATGTTGATTGGCTGGACCTAAATTAGCTGGTGCACTAATCTCTGTGATAACACATAGGATTATTCAACTATTGGAAGACAATCTGGAGCCACAGCCAAATCACATGGAAACTCAGAGTTCTATTTAGGAAGGGTAAATGGAAGACTTGTTGCTCAGGAGGAGACCCACCAGGTTCACTGCTCTGAAAAATACTTCAGTTGCTATCAGGGCCCTATGTACCCCAGTTCCACCAAAAACACTTGGTAATTAATTAGAGCAACAGTAGCAGCAATCTCAATAGCACTTTAAAATATCACCAAGGTTACAAAGACAGCTGATTGATGGTAAAAAGATTTCTCTTATCCATGAAAAATTAACTATTTTATTTTGGTATTTAAAAAAAAAAACATTATAATGTTTCCATCCTTCAGCAAATATTTAGGTTGAATTGCTTTGTTAAATTTTCAATTCAATTTAGCTTCAAGACAAAAAGAATGAGCATATTTTCTGTCAAACACTTTTTGTTATCTTATTCTATTTTCACAACATCCACTGGTAGTATTAACCCCATTTTATAATGAGAAGGCCAAGTCTTAAAATAATGATGTGGATTCTTGCCATAGGTAATGCAGCACCTGCAATAAGGTGATTCAAAATCAAATCACCTGATAGTAAATAAGGTGATACTAAATCACAGAACAGAGGCGGGTGAATCTGGTCTTACTCTATTACAACACATGATCCCTGTTACAATGAGGAATTTTGAGCATAGAAATTGTTGCTGTGTCTACAGTGTCGATTGGCTTTGCTTGATGATCATATCTCACTGACTTATCAGATTTCCATGAGTGTTTTCTCCCATTGTCCCATTGAAGATTTTGTGTTCATTCGTCTGATATTCCTAGTAAGTGGGAAGGCTGTCCACAGTAATTTTAGTTTTGCCAGATAGGAGAACATTTGGTCTGACAGCCGAGATACAGGGGTCTGTCATTACAGCTGTGTCCCAGGGCATCTTCTTGCAGCTATTTTGCAAGGTATTCTTAGCTTGATGCATTTGGTCCTGTGTCAGTCCATTTATTATCTTAAGAGCCAGACACTAATGAGTATTTTTAGCAGCATGATTTTGCTTCCTTCTTTATCTGCAGGAGTTGATCTCTTTGCCAATTACAGGACCCATTTAGTTGACCAGCAGCCGTACCAGATCTGCCCCTATCATCAGATACATTTTTCTTCCTTACAATCCTTTTCAGAGGAGCTACTCTCTCCTGAAGCAACACAAGTTTTGCCAAATAATATACTGAGATAAATGATTTACTTATATAATCGGTGTTAATCTAATTAAAGTTGGTAAAATGAAGCTTTTTTCTTTATATATTTTGAGATTAACATATTCAGATTCAAATCATCTGAGAAAAAATAGATCTTAATTGATTTTAGCAGTAATTGTCACATGAACCAAGCACATAATTATTTCATTAAAAATACCCATTTATGGGCCGGCCCTGTGGCTCACTCAGGAGAGTGCGGCTCTGGTAGCGCTGAGGCCGCAGGTTCGGATCCAATATAGGGATGGCCGGTGCGCTCACTGGCTGAGCATGGTGCAGACCACACCGTGCTGAAGGTTGCGATCCCCTTACTGGTCAAAAAAAAAAAAAATACCCATTTATGTGACCAACATCCAGTGGTACTGGTTTCTGAACTAAGGCCAAAACATAAAGGAATTCTTCTTTAAAATATTTAATCACCCCATGGGGACCTGCTCTAGTTCTTAGGATAACTGGTTTTACTTTCATGTTTGTAAAACCAATACATGAAGTTTAGTGACTGTGCTAGTATTAAATGCCAATATGTTTTTGTAAATTGATACTTAATAAAATTTACTAATTAAAAAAATATTTGGACTATTGGCTAGAATAAAATGATTTGATATTTCAGCTTCGTCCTCACGTAGCCCGTCAACGGCCACCATTTACTGAGCACCAGCTATGTGCAGGTGCTATCCTAAGCTGGCAGTTTACAAACATTATCTCTAATCATCACAGCAGTTGACAAGTTAGGAAAAGTTACTGCTACCCTATGTGATGGTTAAGTTTAGGTGTCTACTTGACTAGATTAGGGAACACCTAGTCACCTGGTAAAGCATTATTTTGGGGTGTGTCTGTGAGGGTGTTTCCAGAGGAGGTTAGCACATGAGCTTGAGTAGACAAGAGCAGGCGCCATCCAATCTGCTGGAGGCCAGGAGAGAACAAAAATGGAAGAAAAGGCTGATCTTTCAATCAGTTTCCACTGGAGCTGGGATACACTCTTCTCTCCTGTCTGTGGACACCTGAATTCGAGACTCTTTGGCCTTTGGGTTCCAGGACTTACACCAGCAGCACCCCGAGCTCTTGAGCCTTGGGCCTCAGACTGATAGTCACACCACCGGCTTCCCTGGTTCTGAGGCTTGCAGACTTGGACTGAGCCACGCTATAGGCATCCAGTTTGCAGACAGCCTATTGTGGGACTCCTCAGCCTTCGTAATCACATGAGCCAATTCACCTAATAAACCCCCTCTCATATATTTACACACATATCCTACTGGTTCTGGTTCTCAGGAGAACCCTGACTAATACACCCTATTTGACAGATGAGAAAACAGATTTGGAGAGTTTAAATCATTTGCTATAAAATATAACTTTAATCTATTCTTAACTATTATCAACCCACTAGTGCTAACCTTTAAAGAACAATTGTGTGCTTTAGGACAAAAAAAAAAAAAAAAAAGCTTTTTTCTCTTTAAGCTGCTATTGGGGAAAAGTCCCATTTAACCCTCTTATCTAGCAATCACCTATGAAATCATTAGGAAGGCCAACATTGTGTGCTGGACTGGTAAATAGGTCCAGGCTTTTTGCACAAAGAGAGGAAGGAGTTTATTGTGAAGGGATATCAAGTTGGATGATCTGGTCTGCTCTCCTTGCCAGCTGGTCTTTGACACCCTTGAGGACGTGTGGCTGTCTCTGCACATGCAGTGATCCTACTCTAGTTTGTTAACACGTTCTCCCAGAGGTGTTTAAAGCCATTTTAATTCCAGGATCTACAAAAACCATATGATAGAATCCTCAATCTTTGTTAGAGAAGATGAAGAAAAAAAAGGATTCAATTCAATGCTAAATTGTTCTGCATCAGCTAAGAGAAAAACACCATTTTAGTGCTTGAAGGGTAGAAAGTTAAAAAAAGAAAATAACACAGTCATTGTCATGCATGAATAGTCTACTGCAGTATATAGGTAGACATCGCAGTCATGACGACAGCCAATCTGTGATCTAAGGTGGTGTGATGGGGGGGATAAGGGAGATAGAAATTAATTACAACTGAGCAATCAAAGAAAGCATGATGGAGGAGTAGGATTTGAGAAGCCCCATCAGTGGTGGGAATGACCCTGACAACATGCAGAAGACAGAAGGCCTACCACAAAGAAAAGCAGAAGCAGAGTGGTGTGGGTCCAAGTCAGGGAGCGATGTGAAGGGAAGAGTTTATGTCAGAGATTGAAGGAAGAGTTGACACAACAGGATGGCCCTGTCAGGGTCTGACAAGGAGGGTCTGGGGCAGAACAAATTATTCTGCTCACCAAGCATGCTCAGTGGTTGATGCTAGGGCTTCAGTAGCCCAAATCGCTTCCAACTCTAAGTATAGTAAAGTCAGGCATTAATTAGAGCTAAAGGAGACCCCAGAGATCATCCAGTCCAACCCCTCCCTGTGTATATGTGTGTGTGTGTAAAACCACTGCAGTCCTGAGAAGTTAGAGTGACAGTGACTGCACTGGGATGGGACCAGCACTCATGCCTCCAAGAATTCTTATGAATAAATTTTACATAGTTTGGTAGACTTCAATAATTTTCTAGAAGACTATGCCTCATGTATAATCAGCAAAGTCTTGTCTGAAATTCAGACACTTCCTTCTGTAAGAAAATTCTCCTTGTTTCTGGGACTAGGCATGCAGCAGCAGACTCCTTGGTAACAGAGATGACAGAAAGGTTAAAGAGGGGACTCTGGCCAGTAGAACTTTTTGGAAATGTCCAAAGGAATATATGGTAGGAATTACTATTTTCAAGATGTACTTTAAGAGAAGAAAATATGAACAAATATGCACATAAGTGTGTCACTCTGCGAGTGGTGTGCAAGGAGTTAGTCCTGTTTAGTCTCTAAAGAGCTTTACCTTTGGCTTCCCATTGACAAATTACCTGGGGAAAGTGAATAAAATAAGAGAGGGGTGCTTAGAACATGCCTCTCAAAATCCCTAGACCCAGTATCCACCTGGCCACTGGTGTGACAGATGTTTCCTTGGATTATGAGGTCTGCTACTTGGATCAATGCACGGACATACACCTCTTACTGAGTTGAGAACGACACTGAGGAAAGAAAGAGATAAGTATGAGTAATGGTTTTAATGATTTGTGTAATTCCTTATGAGAAGAAAAGTGTACTATTCACTATTGGTTACATTTTTCTTACTACTATTATGCTCCCCACGTGGGACCAATTGTAAAATATTTCTTAGGAATAAAATGTGATCATCTTGGGGTAAAGAGAAAAGAAAATGATTCTAGGTAGGAGAACCCTTTGCATTTATGGCACATGAGGAAGGTATCAATTACAGATTGGCCAGAATCAGAAGATACTTGTGATGGTTGGTTTCATGTGTCAATTTGACTGGGCCACAGGGTGCCCAGATATTTGGCCAAACATTATTCCGGTATTTCTGTGTGGGTGAGAAACATTTCGAATGGGATTAACATTTAAATTGCTAGACTGAATAAAGTGATTACTCTATAAATGGGTGGACCTCATCCAATCAGCTGGAGGCTAGAGTAGTATATATATATAGAGAGAGAGAGAGAAAAGGCTGACCCTCCTCAAAGTAAGAGAAAATTCTTTCAGCCTGACTGCCTTTAGATTGGGACATCAGCTTTTTCCTGTTTTGGGATTTGAACTGAAACATTGGTTTTCCCTGGGTCTCAAACCTGCCAGTCTTCAGACTGGAAATGTAACATTGACTCTCCCGATTCTCAGGCCTTGGGACTCAAACTGGTTCTACAGCATTGGCTCTTCTGAGTCTCAGCTCACCAACTCACTCTGCGGTTCTTAGGACATGCCTGCCTCCATAATTGCATGAGCTAATTCCTTATAGTAAATATCTTTCTATCTATATATATATATACACACACACACACAACCTATTGGTTCTGTTTCTCTGGAGAACCCTGAATAATACACTAGTTAGGTGTCTGAAGTAGAAAGAGATTTAATACAAGAATTAGAAGCTCGTTGCCCACTGGAAGGACTGAGGGAATATAAATTATGGAATCTACCACTGGCATTTAGGTAATTAAGAAATAAAGGAATCGTAGGATCCTGTGGTGATTCACAGGAAGTGGGTGATTCACAGCCAGACACCCAGAAGCTGCTGGTCAAACCACACATCTGGCATCTGCCAAAGGCCCCAAGCTTGGCGGCCTGTGCTTCAGGAGAAAGATGGCTTCCTCTTTTGTCTCACTTTCAAATGTCACACTGCATCTCTCATGGCAGGCGTCTAAACTGGAACTCTGCTAGGAAGAGTGAGTTTGAGAAACTTAGTTTTTAGGCCTCCAGCCCCTGTGTTAAAGGGGAGAGCCTAGAAAGATCATAAAGAAAACATCAGAGAGAAGAAATGAATCGATAGGATGAATCCCGCCAACCTGAGTAACAACAACGAATCGTTCTCCTTCGACACACACAGCAAAGGCACACAGTTTCAGCTGTGATGGTACCAGCAGGTGGTGTGGGGACTCCTGTTTGCTGACTCTGTGAAGTGTGCACGTGATTCCAGGAACCTGGCACGCCAAGTCAGTGGCAAGTCACTTTTCTCCTGGAAGCCCATAAAATACCATCTGCTTTCCTAGTTTTCAGGCCTTCGAGTGGGTGATATTTACTGTTCACAGTGACATCTGAACAGATTCAGCTAGGCTATTTCCCTGACACTAACCACTAAAGTGAAGGTTAACCAAGTATAGAAAAAGAAATAGAAAATTTAAACCAGAGTAGGGAGAAGATTTTGCATTAACTACCAAGTGGGACAAGCTCCTGGTTTTTACAAATGAATAGCTCATTTCTGTGGAAGCGATCTGCAAAACAACTCTCTAGCATTTTGCTTAGAGTTTAATAAATCCAGATATCAATTAGTACATGTATACAAGTGGTATTTACCATGGTTGATAAGCTCAGTTCATGACTAGAATGTGTATTTTTCTTTTTTTTTTAAAGATGACCAGTAAGGGGATCTTAACCCTTGACTTGGTGTTGTCAGCACCGCACTCTCCCAAGTGAGCCACGGGCTGGCCCTAGAATGTGTATTTATAAGGCTCCGTAAGTATTTATTAACCAAGTAAAGCCTGGTATTTTAAGAGGGTGTAATGTCAACCATAAAACACATTGTAAAAGCTGCAAGTATTTAAGACTCTAGAATGGGGAGGTAACACAGGCAGTTCAGA
The DNA here is from genome assembly GCF_027409185.1 of Cynocephalus volans. Lineage (NCBI taxonomy): Eukaryota > Metazoa > Chordata > Mammalia > Dermoptera > Cynocephalidae > Cynocephalus > Cynocephalus volans. The sequence continues at coordinate 285,771,321 of NC_084460.1, forward strand.
AATCAAAGTGCATTTTATTGTCCTGTTATTACTTCAGCTGATTGTCTCAGAAGCTCTCCTTAATTTCACACTGACCACGAACAGTAGTGGTAAGCAGATATCTACTGCATTCAGACAAAACTTTTTATCTCACCTGCAAGAGTGTCTCCAACTGTGAATTAGCCTAATGATGTAGGTTAAACTCCATCTATGATGATACAGATAGAAAAATGTTTGGGGATCTGGAGAATATTCTATTAAAATTACAGTAAGGAAGAAACAAGCATCTCATTAACACCATGAAATGACCCTTCAAGAAAAGTAGAGTAGGGAATGATATTACCCCAATTTTCAGATGGTTAAACTGAGATGCAGAGAAGTAAAGAGATTTGCCCAAGGATTGAAAGACCTGGATATGAATCTGGGTGTGCACGAGTCAGATTGCACCACCAGATCATTCTACCTCCCAGCATTATTAGCAATGAGGAAGCACCTTGTACAAAATTATAAACTAGCATTCTGTTAATTATTCTTCTAGGGAGATAAGTATTTGTTATTTAAGAAAGACAACATACCTCATTAAAATCAGCAGTAAACACACTGACTCCCCTTTAGAGAACTGCTGCAAATATCAAGATGGGTAAAATTTAAACACACACAAGGAAATTCAAATACAGGGTTATTTACTGAGACACTATGTTAAGGAGGGCAGAAAGATTTGGGGGCCAGGCATATGGATATATTAAATGATACAGATGTCTGTCCTATCTCCTTCACTGCACTATAGATTCTTTGAAGCGAGGGACTATGATTTTTTTCCAGATTGAACACTGGGAGATGGAATTCCAAATGAACAGCATTGCTAATTGGCCTTCCTTAAGCTACTAAGTATTAAATGTCGTGGTTGTAAACACAAATGGTTCAGGGGCCGAGACGGCAACCAAACGAGTGATGGGGCAGGAGGAAAAATAATACAGAGTATTGAGAACAGTGGAAAACCCCACAGTAATGCCCTGTCTAAAGACAGCAGCAGATATTCAGCTTGGAAGAGTGTTTACGATGAATGCTAGCCTGGTGATGTCAGATCTGCCCATTTTTTAAATTGTAGATTGACAATTTATAATTGTATCATTTATGGGGCACAACGTGATGTTATGATTTATGAATACAATGTGAAATAATTAAATCAAGCTAGTTAACATATCCATCACCTCAAACACTTAAAGTTTTTTGTGATGAGAATATTTGGAATTTACTCTTAGCAATTTTGAAATGTACAATACTCTATTATTAACTATGTTCATCATGCTGTGCAAAAGAATTTAAAAAACTTTTTTTTCCAGGATTTTGTACCCTTTGACTATCATCTCCTCCTCTCCCCACCTCCAGATCTTCCAGTTTTTTAAAAGATAGAGATCTATATTTTTCTATATTTTTTAATTGAAAAAAATCATACATATTTATGGTGTATAGCATGATGTTTTGAAATATATATATGTTGTGGAATGGTTAAGTAAGGCTAATTAACTTATGCATTACCTTACATACTTTGTTTTTTATGGTGAGAACACAAAATCTACTCTCAGGTATTTTAAAGTATGCAATGCGTTGTTATCAGCTATAGTCACCATGATGTACAATAGATGTCTTGAACTTATTCCTCTAGCTGAAATCTTGCATCGTTTAACCAACATCTCCCCACCCCCCTTCTCAAGCCCCTGGTAATCACCATTCTACTCTCTGCTTCCACAACTTCCACTTTTGCAGATTCTACATATAAGTGATATTGTGCAGTATTTGTCTGTCTGTACCTGGCTTATTTCATTTAACATAATGTCTTCCAGGTTCATCCATGTTATCATAAGTAGTGTCATGAGCAGTACCCTAGTATGGATATATACCACATTTTCTTTATCCTTTCATATGTTGATGGAGACTTAGGTTGATTTCATATCCTGGCTATTGGGAATGGTGCTGCAATGAACATGGGACTGCACATATCTCTTCAACATACTGATTTCATATCCTTTGGATATATATCCAGTAGTGGGATTGCTGATCATATGATAGCTCTATTTTTAATTTTTGGAGGGATATTCATACTGTTTTCTATAAGGGCTGTATGAATTTACATTCCTACCAGTGAAATCATCTGATTTTTAAAGGTTGACAATTAATTCTGTTTTTAAGATCCCAGTATGGGCCAGACTCTGAAGTCTTGCTTTAGATGTCAGCTCCAGTATATCAACAGCTATGACATTTGTCTGCAGACTGCTCTGCAGACATTCACTCTGATGAATGAATGCTGATGGTTCAACCAAAGCTATGGGGTAGGCTTCAGGTCATTCCGATTCTGAGAACCTGTATTGGCAGGCGTAATGGGCAGTGCCTTTGTATAGAGTGGGCACTGGTATACTATGTGCTCACGCCAATTACAAGACTGGTTATCTACCCATTGCAGACGATAGTCAGAGTTACAGATGCTTCAGGTGGATGGTCCTTTATTAATCTTCCCCCTGATACTGGAGAACACTGAGACCCAGAGGGGCTATGGCACTTGTCCAGCTCCCCCATCCAGGGACCCTCTTACCACTCACCACAAGATGACTTATTAGATTACCCAGTTGGAAACTCAAAGGCCCCCAGATCACATGCTTAAAAATAATTTTCTTGTTTTCAGGTGAGTTTGGGAGGGGTATTGTTAACCTTGTGAGAAAGATATGCTTGAAATATCTGGTGGCTCACAGCCACCTTTCAACGATTTTAATCTCTCTGTATAATTACACTCACAGTGATGTCTATTGTGTAAGCATCTTAAAAACCTGCTTCTCTCACTATCCAAGCCTGACCAGTTAGAACAGTTTTAAAAGAACAATAAATCTTTTAAAATTGCAAATGTAATACATGTCTATGAGAAATTCAAACAAATCCCAAGTACGTAGAGTAAAAATCAGAAGTTCCCCTTGACTCCCTCCCCATGCCTCTTCCTACCAGTAGCTGCTGTTAGCAAATGGGTTTTTTTCCACTGGACCTTTTTCTATTATTTTGCATGCACACACACACATGTATATACACACATATATACAATGTATATACATACATGTATAAACACACGAATGTGTATTTTAATATTTTACACATAAATAGTAACATGCTATACATGTGCCATATTATCCTGGGACTTGCTCTATTTATTAGACAATATGTATAACTATATGTGAAGTTTTCCAACCAACTTTTAGCTTTTAGATTATTCATAAAGTTGAATATATATCTGTAAAGAATAACCACAAGTACTTCACTTAAATTTGCAATTTAACCAGAGGTACATAAGGTTTTAGAAATTTCAATAACTGAGTGGTATAGCTCTACCCAGATCTACATAATAAATGTGGTCTTGGAAAGTGTTGTTTACTGAATTTGTAAATTGAGTCATGCTACTAAAGTATCCAGGAAGCCACCTGTTGGGAAGGATTCACAGTGAGTGACATTAATAGAGAATAATCTTTAGGAATAAAAATGATCATTTCTAGTGTATCATTCTTGAAAGTCTTCCTTTGTCTTACATTGGGGCACTCTGTAAATGAGCTTGATCAGCCCCAAGTGCAAGCTTGATGGAATTGAAATAAATAATTCCCTTATCTTTTTTTAAAAAATTATTTAAAAATTTTATTTCATTAAAGCTTTAACCAAATATTACAATTTTTTTCTTTTCTTTTTGGAATTTAAAGTAAACAAAAATGGCAATTGAATTCCTTTACAAGTTATGTTGGGAAAAGAACAGAAGCCTCTTCTACCGTGGTAAAAAGCTGTCCTTGTCGTTTATAGTTTATACACATCCGGTTACAGAATAGGTGCAATTTCAATTGCCTTTCTCTGTCTTTGGTCTTAACCTAGGTCTGAGAGGAATTCAATCTCATTGTCAGAGTTTACTTCAAACGGCTTTGTTGTGATAGGTTTAGAATGACTTAGGATCATGATCTGTTTCCACAATTATCCCTCCACCTAAGCTAACAACCCTAGATTTGTCTTCTTCTGAAAGACTAATGATTACTCATTAATTTGTTGCCCAGATGATCTGTCCAGTGCAGAGAGAGGGGTGTTCAGGTCCTCCACTATTATTATAGAACAGATGCTTCTTCTATTACTCTGGAGTGGGCTTTGTGGAGAGAGACAACTTTTCTTTTCTTTTTTTTTTTTTTTTGTCTCCGCAGGTGACTCTCCTTGTATCAAAGTAGTCAAGTAGCTGGCAGGCCACCTGCAAGGTGGCTGTGGCTATGTTGGGAAATCTAGCTGCTTTTTCAACCTTGGCTATTGTGGTAGTTGTGTTGGGCCACCCGTGTGGAAGTGGTGTTTTTGGTGTGTTCCTTGCCTGGGTGCTGGTGGGGGTGGCAGCCACCAGATCCAAGCCTCAGGACCCCCAATGGGCCCAGTTTTGGTCAGGTGTCCAGCCCAGGGCCAATTAGCTCTGGCCAGGGAACTGGGTCAGATGTCTCAAACATGACAGCTAATCCCCTGTCCCCTCCCATGGGTAGATGGTGGGTGGAGGAGGAAGGAAGTTTTCCCATGAAAGCATAGTGAGATGATGGACCCCACAAAATGTATCTAATACATTTTGTAACTTGGGGAAAAATCACTTCAGATCTCTGAGCATCACTTTTCTCCTCTATAAAAGGGAGATAAAACCACCTACCTCCCTGGGTTGTTGTAGAATTTAAATGTAATAATTTGAAAATGAGTCACAAACTCTAAAAGTTCTAGAAGATTTGAGATCTTACTCTTAGTCTAGAACAGCATTCACTGAATAAGTATTTACTGAGTACTTACTACACACTGGGAATACTTTTCAATACAAAAGTAAAGGTAAACCCTGAGAATAGAATGCAGCTTACTAATGAAGAGCACAGGTTTTGGAGTCAAATAAACCTGGGTTCAAATGTCCTTCTGCCACTTATCAGTTGTGTGGCTTTGGGCAAGTTTCTTATCTGTGAGCCTCAGTTTCTACGTTTGTAAAGTGGGAGTATTGCTCCTTATTACAGCCTATATGGCCTTTCTTGATCCAGCCTCTGCTTACCTCTCCCAAGTCAACCTTGGTACTCAGGTCTCTCCAGCCAGGCTTCCTGGTGGTTCCTCTAACACACTGAGCTTGTGCCTGCCTCAAGGTCTTAACAATTGTTGTTCCTTCTGTCTGGAATGTTCTTTCTCCTGATTTTCTTTTTATTGAAACACAATTGATTATACATGTCTGTGGGGCACAGCGTTGAATATCAATACTTGTGTGCAACATGTGATGCTCAAATCAAGATAATTACTATATTCAACATTACACAATGTAATAATTTTTTGCATCCCTTTACCAATTTCTTGCTAATTTCCCCTCCCCCTCCCTTTCTCCTGATTTTGACAGAGTGGCATCCTTCTTTTCTTTCAGGTCTCTGTACAAATGACACCTTCTTTAAGGGTACTTAAAAATGTGTAGCCTCACCCCCCACCTTGCTCCTCTCCATAGCACTTATCCCTCCCTAAAAGTATATATTTATTTGAATTCTTATTAGTTGATTTTGCTACTAAAGTATAAACTGCATGATCCAGGGTCTCTGTTTTTTAACTGATGCATTCTCAGTCCTGGAACAGTGCCTGACACTAGTACATGTACATATGGTCAAATGCATGACGATGAGTGGCCATCTCATAGGGCTGCTGGAAGGATAAAATGTGATTATATAAGTTATGGTATGAAAGTATTGAGTGCAGACCTGACACACAGTAAGTACTTGTACTGGATTGAGTAGTGTTCCCCCAAAATTCATGTCCACCAGAACTTGTGAATGTGACCTTATTTAGAAAGTGTCTTTATAGATATAATCACATTAAGATTAGGTCAGACTGGATTAGAGTGAGCCGTAATTCAATAGCTAGTGTCTTCATAAGAAAAGGGAAAGTTGGACACAGAGTGCCACACAGGGAGAATGCCATGTAATGACAGAGTAAGATATTAGAGTGATATTGCCATAAACCAGGGGATGCCAGAGATTGCGTGCAACCACTAGAAGCTAGAACAGAGATGTGCACCAACCCAGCCAACCCCTTTATTTTGGACTTCTGGCCTCCAGAACTGTGAAACTTCTGTTAATAAATTTCTGTTGTCTTAAACCACTCAGTTTATGGTAATTAGTTAGAGCAGCCCCAGGAAACTAAAGCACTTGATCAATCGATGGAGGTCACCATTATTTGTATTAATAATTTAGTACTTGCTGCTATAACCTAACTTCCAGTGGTGAATGTGGCAAGCAATCACCACATAACCACCTTTACTGGGAGGGTTCTATTCAGCTTTGAGACCAGACCCACTCAGTTAACCTGGATTGGAACAGGTTTTCCAGACCAGGTTCGGTCCCTTTCCCAACCCCTGTGGTTCCCAAAGATACTCCAAAATCACCACCAACTCTGGCACCTTGGTAACTAATGGACTGGAGCTTCCTGGCATGGAAGGATGAATATGGCATTCAAGTCGGAAGACTAGGATCTAATATTTACCCTGCAACTGAGTGGGATGTCAGTGTTCTTATCCAGATCTGTCACCTGGGGACAAGAATAGGCCCTTTCATTTCTATCCAATTCCATGAAAAAAAGATGACTACCCTCACTCATAGTAAGAGATGTGCAAATTAAAACTACCATGAGATGGCATGTTTATCCATTCGGATTGGCAAAGATCCAAAAGTTTGGTAATACTGTGTAGCCAAGGGTGCAGAAGAATAGGCAATTTCACTGACTGGACGGGAAGTTGGTACATCACTCCCTAGAGGTCAATTTAGCAATATATAGCAATTAAAAATGCACAGACCTTTTCACCCAATTCCATTGTTAGGAATATATAGTAAAGAAGTCCAGGTGGGAACAAAGGCTATTTATTGCAAAGGCTATTTATGGAGGACTGGTAAGATAAATTACATTGTATAGAATGGAATTCTGAGCAGCAGGAAAAAAGAATGAAAGACATTTTATACTGATACAGGACAAGCTCTAAGTATATCATGAACACGAAAAGCTAGACAAAGAACGGTATGCAAAGAACGCTACTTTCTGTGTTAAAAAAAAAGCAAAATCAATATATTTGTTTGCATGTATTTGCAATGTAGTGAATTTCCTTCTACCTGCAAAAGTCCTTTTAAAATGTGAATTATTCAAATGATCTTGTAATGAATCTCCACATCTCCAGCTTTTCCCTGGTTCCAAATACCATTTAGCAAACTTCCCAATTAATTTACTGGAAACACTGCTTTCCTCAAGTCCTCTATTTGATTTTAATGACTTCTCATTGCCCAAACATACACCATAAACTTCATAACCTGACATTTAGGACCCACTGCTGTGGAGAGAATTAATCTTCCCTAGATTATCTTCCATTACTCAAATACAGAAACTCTCCACTCTAACCAAAAACATTTGCTCACTGATGCCAGACACACCAAACATTCCCATTTTATTGAGGAGTTTTGACAAGAGAAAGTGTTAAATTTTTGTTGCTTTGCCTCCAACAGATTTGTCACCCCTTTTCCCCTGGGTGACTAAACCACCAAAGATTACTCAAAGCCCATCCTTTCTGAGCAGTGAGAAGCCCCCAAAAGAGGTTAATCTCCTGGAACCCTCAAGATAGAGGCATTCCTTCCATTTGGGAAATTAACCATGAATTGGTGTTCTCTTCCCACATTTATTCTCCAGACCAGGAAGTTATGAGAAGAGAACATAGGTGGGGTTTTTGCTAAGTACAGTTTAACAAGTTTAACAATAGACATTCCATAATGCAATTTTCAAGAAATTAAGTTGATACACCAACAAAAGCTTAATTTTGGCAAACATTCTCTTCTGATAGCAATTTCCCAGTATCTTTACATATCAATCAGTACCCTGTCTGCCTTTGAGCCAGCAACCTTGCTGTGTTACAATTCTCTATCTTACAACAGAGACGATATAGCCTGAGGAAAATATCCTGTCCTTTGCAAGGTCAATATTTGAAACTGTAAGGCTTTGGAAAACCAGACCCTGTGAAGTACATTTGCTTTATGCATACTTCATATCTCCCCCATTTTATTTATTTAAAAGCAAAAGAAAAAGCTATAGATCAGGTTTTCACAGTTAAGACCAAAGCATTTAAAGCAAAGTTGGTATCATTTAGCATGGCAAGTCCTTTTAACTTACTTCAGGTGAGGACTGATGATATCTCAGAGTGGCTGCATAAGCATCATTCCAGGTGCTGTGAATTGGGTGTAATTACCAATTGTTGAAACTCAGGAATGGGATTCTGCTCCATATAATAGTTGATTCTGAGTCCAGAGAGTTTGTTAATGTTCACCTGTCCAGGACATTACTGTTTTTAAAGCATCTAGTCTTTTGTAAAATTTTTGATCAATTACAAGTCTTTTGTTTAAGAACAGGATATCTCATCCAAGTTACAAATACCCTCTTTAAGGCCAGGAAACTTTAGAGGACTGCTTTTGTAGAGAACATGTTATTTCTCCCTTTATGATCAAGGCATTCTTCATAAAAGCATTGATGATCAATATCTTGATTAAAATGGTCTTACTTTTCTTTGTATAAATCCCCCACTGCTGGGAAGCCCTTTCTCAGGTGGTGATCTGTCCCATGTTGGTGGGGGGGGGGGTGAACAGCAGGATGAAGCACCACTTAGGCCAAATTAAGGAAACATGAAAGAGGAGTAAGCAACTTAGAAGTGAGAGATGCTATCTTATATCTAAAGTTTTATATTATATCCTATTATAAAGAGAGACTTAATTTTCATTGACTTTTCAAAAATAGACACATTGCCTTAATAATCATAAGGATACTTAAAGTTATTAAATTTGGGGGGGATCAAATAGGGATAAAACAAATACTTCTATCTCTGTTATAAATGATATTTTACCAAACTGTTGTTAGTTATAGATAGCTTAAGAGAGAGAGTTTTTTTTTTTAATTTGGAAAACAAAATATTAAGAGCACCAGCGGTGTTTCAAAATAAGGAAACTGTAGGGCCGAGCCCGTGGCGCACTCGGTAGCGTGCTGCACTGGCAGCGCGGCGACGCTCCCGCCGCGGGTTCGGATCCTATATAGGAATGGCCGGTGCACTCACTGGCTGAGTGCCGGTCACGAAAAAGACAAAAAAATAAAAATAAAAAAATAATAAAAAATAAAAAAAAAAATAAGGAAACTGTAAAAACCCATAAATCTTTTTAATTAGCTCACTAATTAACCTTTGTTGTTTTGACCTTTGTGAACAATTTCACAAACCCATCGGTTTCTTCATTAGAATTTTGGAACTTTAGTTTAAAGCTATGAACTCAAAGTTTATCAGGAAACTGTACCTATCAGAGTTTTTTCATGAAAAATTTGAAGACATAATATTTTAAAATTATAATTAAACCAAGATTATGACTGATAGCATTTATATCAAGACACAGATATTTAAGAACCTTACAAGATTTTGGAACACATATCCATAACACCTTCAGTACTGACAATGCTTTCTCATATAGTCTAATTTATTAAATAAGCCAATCAGTTTTGACACATTTTTTATATATCCTTTGAGAAGCTCCAGGGCCCTTGGAACTCCTCAAAGTTATTTGAAACCACCAAAAGGTTGAGCTTTCAGAATTTGGTTTTGGAAAGCTTTGTTAAATAAAAAAAAGGCTTAAAACACATAGTTGAATAAAATCACAAATTATTACAAAAATAAAACCAAAGTGACAAAGGGTTTCGAAGGCAGAGAGCACAAGAAATTATCATGAAATAAGTTTCTTAAACCAGTTATCTAAGAGACAAAGAAAACCTTTTACAATTTTGTATTAAGAGCAGTCAAGTGAAAAGACCTCTAGTAATCCTGTTTGATTAGTAAACCCAGGCAATGATGTGTACTGATAAGAACATTTTTATACATTTGGATTAGTAAATAGGCATCCATTTATCAGAGCAAATTATACAAAGCCCAGTTTGAGTTTTAGCTATTTCTACCAAATACATATTTACGGTTACCCAGCCAAAAACTTGGTGTATTAGATATATACCCTTAACAGTTAATGTTAACTAGGGCCTATGCAATATTGGGCATAGGTCTCTTTTCACTAGCCATTTTGGGTCCCAGGTTTACATGTGGCATTTGGAGCTTAAGACAGAAGGCAGTATTTACAAAGATAATGTCTAAAAGATATTGTTTCTCCCAGCATGGCCAGGAGGCAGAGCTGAGATAACAAGGAGACATATTGACTTAGAGACAAATTTAGGTAAAAGGTTTAAACCAAATTTTGAAAATATATTTATCAAAACTTTAGAAAATTTAAGTCACGTGAACTTGAAAAGTATACTTATTTATTTAATGAGCACACATTAATTATAAGCCAATTTGGTACCTTGCACATAACACAATTACATACACAAACATGAACATATAGACATAACATACAGCTTACACATGCATATATGCAGACATAAACAACAAGAACAAACAAGGATATTATGGGTTTGTTCAAGATGTAACAAAAAGCTCACTAGTAAAAAGAACAGTCAAGTTTAGATTGTGTTTTTTTAAAAAGAATTATTGGTGAGGCCTCATCCTGCCTTAAAGAAAGCAAGATAACAAATTTACATTGTAAAGCAAAGTATGCAAGCCTTTTAAAGAAGATGCAGGGAAGATTTTCTTCCTTTTAAGAAAATAGCATAGAATTCTACCATAGAATTTTGTGAAGAAATCCATAGATGAGATTAGAAGAAAATATAGAAGTCTGTTTAAGATAACCAGCTGGGCCAGCCCGTGGCTCACTCGGGAGAGTGTGGTGCTGATAACACCAAGGCCATGGGTTCGAATCCTATATAGGGATGGCTGGTTGGCTCACTTGCTGAGCGTGGTGCTGACAACACCAAGCCAAGGGTTGAGATCCCATTACTGGTCATCTTTAAAAAAAAATAAAATAAAATAACCAGCTGGATGCCAGAAAACTTGAGACCATTTACTTAAACAGGTAGATTTTAGGTTAGTTTTTCTCAAATGAGTTACTGAGCTTAAGGGCTGAGCTATTGAAAGCTATTTGATTGTTGAATTTTTTAAATTTACCCCATTTTCCTCGTGGATAGATGCGTCTTGAATTACCTGTAAGGCTCCAACTATGTAGGCAGAGTCAGCTACTAAACTAAGTGGCTGATTGTAAAAATGTAAAGCTGCAATGGCAGCTGCCAATTCAGCCCTTTGAGTGGACTTATGATGGACAGTAACACAATGTTTCCAGATTCCCTGTTCCTACCATGTTATAGATCCCTTTCCTGATCTGCCAGAACCATCAGTAAACACAGTGAGCACTTGAGGGAGGGGAATAGGGGATAAACAGGATTTTAATTGCATGGGCAGTATTTGGAGTCCTCGTAAAATTTTATCATGGGGTAATGAGAATTGTATCTTACCAACAAAATCAGGCATAGTTATCAGTAAAAACTGACTGTTCAAGGGCAGTGTAAAAATCAGTTTTAGAAAGACCAGGATTAATGATATCAGGATCATACCCAGTAAGTACTTGACAACGGTGTCTTCCCCTGCTGAGTAAATGAATACGTTTGCTCTAATTTAGTATATAATTCCTTTTTTTTGTCAATGGGGTAAGAAAATCCATTCAATGACACCTATTTGAGAAAGAAATTGGCAAAGCAAACCTGTGAGACTATGTGAGGTGCTTAAAATAATGAAATGAATGACTTGAGATTTAAAATTACATGTTAATTGTCTGGAACATAAAAAGGATTCAATGTGTTTTAATTCTAATTTTGCTTCTTCAGATAAGTAACAAGGGAAGGACAGATCAGGGTCTCCCTTCAAGGTATTAATCAAATGTTGTAATTGATAAGTAGGAACACCCATAGAAGGGCAAAGCCACTTAATGTGGCCAAGTAATTTTTGTAAATCATGTAGAGTAAAAGGCTCCTCAATATGGAAAGATATATTTTGTGGCCATATACTTCTCTGAGTGATTAAAAAATAAAGGTATTTCCAAGGCTCCTTTTTTTGAATTTTATCTGGAAATAAACTAGCATTATTAACTTGTTTAATTAAATGTAAATAAACTTGGGATAGCAGTTCTGGATTGTCATGAGCATTGTCAATTTGTCTAGTTATAGCATCTTGAAGAAAATTAATAAAATCTATATAAGTCTCAGTGGGTCCCTGTCTAACTGTAGCAAAAGATTTAGTGGGAGTATTCCAGGGACTATGCGATGGCTCTAAATGTCCCATTTGTAACTGTTGTTTAACAAGTAAAGTAGCTTGATTTAATTTCTCCCCTTTAAGAGGCCACTGTTCCACCCAAACTGGAGGACCAGGGGTCCACTGTAATTTGGATGGTGGGAGTGTGGCCGTGGCCATCATGATAAATTCTGAAGATGTCCCAATATAAACATCCCATTGAGCAGGGAGGTCTTGGCCCCATAGAGTTCGAGGGAGATCTGGAACATGAGTCATAATGGAGGCAGTTTGTCCCTCGGGGCCAGTACACAACAAAAGATTTTTACTTTGATAAGGAATTTTGAACCCACCTAATTTAGTAAGTGTAACTGGTGAAGAAGTTACTTTCCATAATGGAGTCCAATCCTTTTTAGCAATTATGGTAACATCAGCCCCCGAATCTGTAATTAATTTTTGTTCAACAGATAATGTCAACAGTGGCTGAGTCTTATCTAATCTTTGTATCCAAAACGCATCAGGGGAAGCAAGAGGTTGAAGTTTAGATTTTGTTTCAGGAATTTTGTTCAAAGCCTTTATGGCTGCTCTAGTTTTTTGACCAAGTAACATGTCCATGCTAATTTGAACTTCATTTCATAAATTTTTGAGTAAAATACAGCGTAAGGCTTCCCGATATTCTTGTAGCCATACAGTATATTGAGCAGGACTTAAAACAGTTTTTCCAAGTGTTTTCCAAACCCAAGTGGTCATATTATACCCATTAGCAATTGATTCTAAATATCCCTTAGTAAACGTACTATGTAAGCCATTTTCTGTTATGCTCTTTTTACATCTTTCAAACAAGAAGAGTGGGAGGTTTTCATGTCTCAATTGAGTCCCATTTCTTACAATGGGAAAGATATGATGAGCATCAACTCCCATGTTATATCCTTCTTTAAGACAGGACTCCATCATAGGAATAAATGAATTGTTTGCCTTCAAAGGTGGAGGTGGGGGGAGAGGAGGAGGAGGAGGCAAGGATTGTTTTTCATCCTCTTTAATGGCATAAACGTTTTTTCCTTTTGTTAAGGTTCTGAATAATTTTTAGAGCAATTCGACAAAATTTCCAAACCACTATAATCAATAATAATTTAGTTAGATGACGGTTAGTTACTTTATAACCTACTGCCTTAAGGAGACATAGAAGGACTGAACTATGCTGAACTTCCCTCTTAGACAGTAAACTACCCATAATTGCAAGAAGAGACAGAAAATTGAGAGAGTAAGAAAGCAAAACTTCTGGGCAAAGCCCTAGCTAGACACTGCAGCAGGCATTCAATCGCTTAATCAAAAGCCACCTCTGTGATCCCCTTTACTGGGGTGAGTCCCCTTTACCAGGATTTCCCTCTTGAGGGGATGAGTAGACATCCTGTTTCTTTTCTTGGTGTGCTCTTTCTTTTCCCCCTTTTTCAGGGCCTCCCTTTTGTCAGGATGAGTGGCAGATGTCCTGTTTCTTTTCCTTTCCAAGGCTTGGCAGGTCAGTCTCCAGTCCATGGACCCAGAATTTATCACGTCGGGGTCACCATTTGTTGCTTTGCCTCCCACAGATTTGTCACCCCTTTTCCCCTGGGTGATGGAGCTGCTAAAGATTACTCAAAGCCCATCTCTTCTGAGCAGTGAGAAGTCCCAAAAAGGGATCAATCTCCCGGAACCCTCAAGATAGAGGCATTCCTTCCATTTGGGAAATTAACCATGAATTGGGGTTCTCTTCCTGAATTTATTCTCCAGACCAGGAAGTTACGGGAAGAGAACATAGGTGGGGTTTTTACTAAGTACAGTTTAACAAGTTTAACAATAGAAGCTGGTAACATTCAGTAAGACAGGCAAGGTCACATTCCATAATGCAATTTGCAACAAAAGCTTGATTTTAGCAAACATTCTCTTCTTACAGCAATTTCCCAGTATCTTTACATATCAATCAATACCCTCTCTGTCTTTGAGCCAGCAACCTTGCTGTGTTACAATTCTTTATCTTACAACAGAGACTATATAGCCTGGGGAAAATTTCCTGTCCTTTGCAAGGTCAATATTTGAAACTGCAAGGCTTTGGAAAGCCAGGCCCTGTGAAGAACATTTGCCTTATGCATACTTCACAAATTTTGTCAAATAACTTTTCTACATGTATCAAAAAGATCATGTATTAGTTTCCTAGCGCTGCTGTAACAAAGTTCTACAAACTGGGTGGTTTAAAATAACAGAAATTTGTTGTCTCACAGTTCTGAAGGCTAGAAGTCCAAAATCAAGTGCATGCTCCCTCTGAAACTGTTGGGAAATCCTTCCTTGCCTCTTCCTAGCTTCAGGCTGCAAAGCTCCAGTCTCTGCCTTAATCATCAAATGGCCTTTTCCTTGTGTGTCTCTGTCTTCACATGGCCATCTAAGCACATAAGCACAAGTCATAATGTATTAGGGGTCCACTCTATTCCAGTATGACCTCATCTTGAATAATTACATCTGCAACAACCCTATTTCCACATAAGGTGACATTCTGAGGTATTGAGGGTTAGGATTTCAACATATCTTTTTCGAGGGGACACAATTCAATCCATAACATTATATAATTTTTCTCCTTAATCCTATCAATATGATGAATAATACTGATAGATTTTCTAATATTTAACTCCTTGCTTTACTGAAATAAGTCACACTTTAGGAAGTATTGTTTTCTAAATGAGGAGCTGGGTTCTGGCTGCTGATATTTTAAGAATTTTGAATCATATTCACAAGCATATTCTGTCACTTTCCTTTGGTACTATTTCAGGTTTTGAGATCAATATAATCATTTCATAAAAGGAATTATGAAAAATTTCTTCAATGATCTGAATAGGTTAAGTAACATTAAGATGATCCATTCTTTAGATGTTGAGTACAATGCTCCTGTGAAACCATTTAGCCTAATGCTTTTTATGGAGGAGTATTTTAACCCTTCTGTCTTGCTCTTCTATGATCGTCTGGTTAGATTTTCTTTATTGGGGTCCATTTTAGTAAGCTGAGTTTCCTTAAAAATACCTATTTCATTCACATTTTCAAATTTATTTTCATAAATGTGTGCAAAATAGTCTCTAAGGCTTTTAAAATTTTTCCCCTGCCATTTTTTTTGGCAGCCTGCCAGTAATGGAATCTGAACCCTTGACCTTGGTGTTATCAGCATCACACTCTCCCAATCCTCTGCTTTTGATGATTATTTTCTCTTTATTATTTTTAATTTTGTACTTTTGCAGTTTTCAGTCTGTTTTTTTTTTTTTTTGATTAGCTAATGGTTTGTCTATTTTGTTGATTTTTTTTTTCAAAGAACCATATTTTAAATTTTTAAATTAGTTAAAATTAGTTTCATTGTTCTCTTTTTAAATTTAACAATTTATGCTGTCTTTCTTTTGTTTTAAGGTATCTATAATTTTGGCAGATTTGTGAGGTAATTTTGGTCCCAGGTTTGGGAATTACAGCTATGGTACTTGTAGTTTTCTACTTGAAATTAGTCACCTGATGCCTTATTTCTTTTGTTACACTGTTGTTTTCATACTATTGCACTTTTTTTTTTTTCTGTGTGTGTATCTCATTTCTGCAACAGATGGAAACTCTCTGAGGCCAAGGCTAAGCATCATATTTCTTTGGGACAATAAATATTGATATTGCGGCTATGAAGATGGAGAATTAATGTAAATATGAAGAACCTGTAGTCGGCAGCTTCTGAAATGGCTCCTAATGACCCCTAACTCCTAGCATTCACACTCTTTCCCCCACCCCAGCCCGTCCTTGAGTGTGGACTGGACATAGTGACTTGCTTCTATGAAGCAGAATATGAAAAAAGTATTGGGATGTTATCTAGAAGACTAGGTTATAAAAGTCTGCTACTTTGTCTTGTTTGGACTCTTTCTTTATCTCTAGATTTTCTCGTTTGCTTTCTTTTTTGGCAAAAAGGTGAGGTCCTTTCAGGCCAACAGCCTCAAGGAACAAAAGTCTACCAATTATCACTTGAACGGTCACAGAAGCTGATCCTCTTCCAGTTGACTGTAGCATCTACCAATACCTGGTGATGGAGATTAGATGTGTTGTCCCCTCCAAAACTCATGTGGAAAGTTGATCTCCAGTGTGGCAGTGTTGGAAACTGATTGAGTCATAGGGGTGGATCCCTCATGAATGGATTAATGCTCTCCCTGGGGGAGGAGGGGTAGTGAGTGAGTTCTCGCTCTATTAGTTCCTGCGGGACCTGATTGTTTAAAGGTCCCTGGCACCTCCTCTCTCTCTTGCTTCCTCTCGCCATGTGATCTGCTCATACCCACCAGCAGCCTGCCACTTTCCACCATGAGTAGAAGCAGCCTGAGGCCCATGCCAGATGCAGCTGTCCCAGAATCGTAAGCCAAATAAACCTCTTTCCTTTATAAATTACCCAGCCTCAGGTATTTCTGTTATAGCAACACAAAATGGCCTAAAACACCTGGATTGCAGCCTGTGGGAAATCCAGAACCAGAGGAACCAGGTAAGGTGCACCTGGATTCTTGACCCACAGAAACTTCAAGATAATAAATGTTTCTGTAAGCCACTATTTGTGGAGTATTTTGTTATGCAGCAATGGATAACCAAAACAGAGCCCAATCTGTCTTGATCCAGGAAACACTGCCCAGTTGAAAACTGAATTATCTAGTTGTAATTTGGAAGTGACCTGCTCGGTAGAGAGATAACTCTACATCAGAATTTAAAATGCAATAATGCAATTAATCCCCCAATTTTTAATTTAAGAGAAGGTATTTTAACACTTTCTTTTAATTCCGTCATTTTAATTCATTAAAGGTATGTCAGTTGTCTCTTAAAATAACTTATTTTTAGCACCTTCTTTTAAAAATTGTATCTACCCATGAGTATTTAGAATGTGCAAAATTAATGACAGACTCCCTAGATAAAATGTGCAGATCAGGATTGAATTATAACATGGATTTTTATTGCACAACATTTTAACAAACATGAGTTTGTTTCCATACCCTGGTGGAGACTCCTGAGTTGTCCACAAACAAATTTGTCTTCTTCTTCCACCGTAATATGGTTTAAGCTGAACACAAGGCTGTCCTGCTAGAGATGATACTTCCAAGCCTTTCTTGAGGCCATGTGACTACAGTCTCAGCGACGGAATGTCCGTGGAAGTGATCTGTGAATTGCTGCCTCACTTGCTTAATAAGAAATTGCTGCTCAGGACACTTGTCCTCTTCTTTGCAGGTGCTGGACCTCAGATGTGCCTATAACCCAGCTTTAACATGCAAAAGAGGACAATGCCCTAGAGCTCAGTTCCAGGGCACAGTGGTGCAAAAAGGTAAAATGAACCCGAGTCACTGAGTTGAGACATGGAGCAGAGCTTTCTATCAACCTCAGCTGCTTGCCTTGGAACTGTTCCATGAAATAAACATCTGTATTCTTTAAGCCAGTGTATCTTGGAGTCTCTTTGTTACAGCAGCTTAAACTTGACCCTAACTAAGACATCCATCCTTGATTCCTTTAAAATATGTCATTTAGCAATTGTTACATATACACAATTAAGCAAAGTATAAGTAATTTGATTTCTGGGGGAAAAAAAAGCAGTAAAGTGTATTTCTCCCAGGCATGACTAATGCTAAACTATCAAAGAACTACAGGTTATTTCTCCAGCATCACCTTTTTGGGGGGGGCGGGGGGGCAGGGACGACTTCAGGCTTCTATTTAACATCTTCGTACCGCTGGAGCAGTCCTTCAGTCTCTGCTGAAGGTTGATTTTTGTTAGATTGGTTGGGAAACTGACGTTCAAAACATCAGCCTATGCCTTAGAAGGAAGGTTCTGGGGAAGCATACCTACCACCGCCCAGAAGCAACTGGCTTCTCAGACTCACTCAAGAAGTTCAGAACCAAATTCTCCCGAGGATTCCTTTCTAAACTGAACGACTCCAGCACAATATTGTTAATGCCTAATTCACCAGGTGCCTTATAGAGCTTATCCATGGGTTTTCCACAAAAGCCTTATAAGAAAGATAAGAAGCTGGTCCTGAGGCATGGAGCCAGGGGAAGCTGAACCCAACCGCAACTAGACAAGTTGCCGCCACTAGGCAAGCTGCCGCCACTGTCCCAGGTCCCTGTTATGGGCCTCAGGCATGGACCTGGGAGAAGCCAAACCCAGCCACAGCCGGGGCATCCACGACTCTTGTCCTCACTGTTTTCAGTGGATTCTATCTTCAGGAGTTCCAGCAGTACTGGTCCCCTGTTTAACACAGATGAGTAAATCTTTCTAGAAGCTCCTGGCCCTGGCATGGGGAGCAGAGGATGATCAGTGTACTTCAGGATCTCATAATAACTAAAAGGAAATATTTCATTTGATAAATTGAACCATGGAATAAAGCACTTTTAATAAACCAAAGGGGAAAAAAAGTGGGGATTATTTTATCACAGGAGGAAACTGAGACTCAAAGTGACTTACCTGAGGTGACATCACAAGTCACTGGAAGGTGGAGTCAGTACCTGGTCTGCTAAGGAGATAAAATGCTCTGGAAATACAATACTTTGGCATAATACATATGCTACATGTGCCATGTTTTACTTTGCCTCTTTTCTTTTTTTTTTTTTTAATTGAGAGAAAGGAAATTTGAAGCACTAAATTTGGGAGATTCATGATGCAAGTGACTTCGTGGGAGAACATACTTTTTTTTTAAACACATAACACAAAACAGATCCTGAGCTACTACCACTCCAGCTTTTAAAATGAAACTACAGGGTTTGGTCCTAGTGCCTGAATATGACAGCAAGCAGCACTGGGGACAAAGGCTTCTGCCTCCTGAGCCAGACATCTCTGTGTGTGACACAGCCTGGGTGTGGCAGCAGCTCTGTGCATCTTCCGTAAGAGGAAAATGGTATCTTCCAAGAGTTTCATCACTCTCAGCCACCTTAACCTTGCTCACCAGTCAGGACTGCGAAGGAAAGCAAAAACTACTGCAAATCAACCTTGAAAGTTACACCCCAAAGACTTTGGAGCCTAAAAGGACAACTGGATAAACAAGGTAGTGGAACGCGTTCGTTCTTCGTTATTTGTGCACCCAAATACTTAGTAGGCTTTGTATGGGCAGCTAGGAAGTACGCAGCGGGCTGCAGCAAACTGAACACGGAAGGGTTGGATTGCACATTTGCGGCAGGTTGGTCACCTGGGCCTAATATTTGAGAAAGTGCGGAGGTCTTCCTGCCATCTTAGAATCCCTGAGGGAAATTTTGGAGGGAAGAAGAAAAACCAAGGCCCACCCACCCGCAGGCTGTTTCCTTCCATGCTTTGCTGCTGAGAGCGCTAACGCAGGCGCGGTGCGGTGAGATTAACCCTAACCCTAACCCTAACCCTAACCCTCCTCCCAGTCCTTCAGCACCTTGTTCTCTTCGAGTCTAAAGTCCCCCGGCGGCCTTGCTCTGTCTCCCTAGTGTCATTTCTTAAACAGAGGCAGCGCGGAAGGTAGGAGGGAGTGGTGAGCACCTTCGTCCTCAATGCAGAAAGCCGAGAAGGGCGCGCGTCCGCTCCCCATCCACCTACTAGTGTCCCCCAGTTGCCACATCACAAGGGCAGGGGCCGCGACGCGGAGGATGACTCAGGGCCCAACTCGAACCTCCCCTGTTCTTGAGTAAGGCTGAGGGTGTCGGGCCGCTGGGGAGGCGTTGCATCACGCGCTTTGGAAAGAACTTGGCAGTGTTCCCTGGGGGGCTCGCTGTACTTACTGGGAACAAGTTCTGCAGCCGGCGGCAAAGGTCGGGGGCGGGGGCTGTTGGGAAATAAGACTTCACCTTGGGCTCAAGAGTTGAAAGGAAGGTCACTACGGGACCTGCCGGCGTCGGGAAGGGTGGATTTGTGTAGGTGCCCATGTGCTCGGCCGATTCCCGCTAGTGTCACTTCTGCGCCATCCCGGAGGGGGTGGGGGCGCGGCCGCGCGGAGGGAGGCGACCTTCAGCCACCTGTACTTCCAGGTCCAGTTGAGGGCGGGACCCGGAGGTCGCCCGAGCCCGCCCGAGCCTGCCGGGACGGAAGGGAGGACGTGCCTTGCGCAAGGTGGAGTCGGACACCTGGGCGGCCGCGCGCCGGGGCGGGCGCTAGGACCCGGGCGGCGCACCTGTTGGCTGGCCCCGGGGCCCCGCCCGCCCGTCCTCCGCCCCAAGTGCGGGACCGGCGTGTGCGACACGGGAGTGGCTGCGCCAGCGGAGGACTCCGGCCCGGCGTGGCGGCGGCGCGCGGCCCCGGGCTCACCATGGCCGAGCTGCTGCGGAGCCTGCAGGATTCGCAGCTCGTCGCCCGCTTCCAGCGCCGCTGCGGGCTCTTCCCGGCGCCCGACGAAGGCCCCCGGGAGAACGGCGCGGGCCCCGCGGAGGGCGCGGCGCGGGCCCCTGGGCTCGGGCATCTCCCTGCGGCCAAGCGCGAGATTGGCGGCGGGCCGCCCAATGGGCTGCGGAGAGCCGCGACCCCGCAGGTAACCGTGGGCAGGTGTTCGCGGCCACCGGGGAGGGGGCCGCCGTTCCGCAGCCTGCGGACGGGCTGGTCCAGGCGACTCCGCGACGCGGGGACCGCCTTGCGGCCGGCCGGCCAGGCGGAGAGGGCGTCCCAGGCGGCGGCGACTGGGCTCCTGCCGCTGTGTGTGGCAGCGGAGGCCTGGGGGATCCAGTCACCGGGATGCCGTCCTTTAACGCTGCCAGGTGGCATCCAGGTCCATTCAGACTTGAAATGCACCAAGAGCCTTTAAATGCAGTCTGCTTAGAGACTGTGGTAATAAGGAGTTACATCCACGTTCGTGTATGTATATTCCGCCAAGTAGGTAAGGATTACGTAATTGAAAAGAGAGGGGATGTCCTTGGCACTTTTCTGTAAAGACGTTCCGAGAATCACCCCCACCCCACCCCCACGGTGTTCTTGACTTTCCGACCCGTCCTCCTGCCCTGGTCTGCATGGCCGGGGGCGTAGCAGGGCTCAGCGCGCTCCTCACCGTGCTGCACCGCCCGCTCTAAGGAGGGAACTTCAGGTTTACATGCTGCTCGCAGAGAGACTTACGACCTCCCCGGGCCACCCCCAGAGCTGGTGTTCTGACAGCACCTCCCTCTCGCCCTCTCTCAGAGTCTTGGTGTCCCCCCTGCCACGTGGGTCTTGGCACCAGTGACCTTTAGCCGATCCTGTCGGGAGGGAAGCTCACCGCGCACCCCTCTCTGCGGTCAGAGTGTGGTTATACAACCCACTGCGGCTTTGGGGAAACCAGCGGGAGTTGTCGTCGCAGTGCACAGGGACTCCTGGCGGGAGGGACCAGACAGGCTGCGCATGGCTGCTGGGGAAGCATATCTACCCTGGGCACCAGCAGAAGCTGCCCTTTCCCTGCGCAAAATAACAAGTGTGGCAAATGAGGACAGAAGCAACATATTAACAATTCTAATTCCTTTCAAAAAGCCACGTTTTGTTCTTCCTAGAAGGTTTTGCTGACAGGATGGTTATATTTATTTATTTGTAGACTTCTAGTTCTAGTACCTGAGGAATTATGAAGAACCTGTCTTGTTTGTGGAATGGGGTGTTATGGGCATTGGATTACAGAATTTGGGAGGGTGGGGGTGGGTTGTGTGTTCCACTCCAGGGCAATCCTCCTCTATAATAAATTTTCTCCTTTTATTGTTCCTTCTCCATCTCATGTGACATTCTTGTAACTTTTAGATGGGTTTGAGACCCCACATTCCTTGTGTCTTGTCTTAAAAGGGGGGTACAGAAGGGGATAAGAACCAGTCACATGCCGGTAATGCACCTTGTCATTTTCTGTGCATGCACACTGTTTACATGCATGGGCTGCTTTCTCTTGCTCTCTTAAGCTTCTGTCCTGTTTTTCTAATTCAGGAAGCTGAAAGAGTTTTTCCATCAGTGCTTTTCAAAGTGTCTTAACTATTATCCTTGGTAACATTAACTAAATTCTGGAGAAGGATCCTCTTGCCCTTTAAAAGCATGATAAGCAGATTTCTTGCCTAGTGGTGTCTTCTTGTTGCTTGAAGAGCCTGGGTCTTTGATGAGCAAAATGGTGGGGATGTCCCCCTTCCATCCACCACAGGATTTCACCAACTATAGATCATGGAAAAGTAGGAGAGAGATAAAAATACAAGATAAGAAATTACTGTGCCGATGTATAGTGGGGGAAAAATGAACTTGAGAGCATCTGTTAAATGAGTGGTTAATGAAGGTTTTAAAGGCAGATCAGATTCCAAGTGACTTGGGAAGACACAAATACACATAGAGTTCCCAAA
The DNA here is from genome assembly GCF_027409185.1 of Cynocephalus volans. Taxonomy (NCBI): domain Eukaryota; kingdom Metazoa; phylum Chordata; class Mammalia; order Dermoptera; family Cynocephalidae; genus Cynocephalus; species Cynocephalus volans. The sequence goes on from NC_084460.1 coordinate 285,793,807, forward strand.
AGGAAATGATTGTGTACCTGCCTCCAGGTAATTTACAGGACTTTAAGGTACAGTTGAGAAAACTCTTCTCCAGCAACTGTGCTTCCTCTGTCTGCCTCAGGCCTTTGCCCAAGGTGCCTGTCCTTTCTCTAAATACCCTCCACCCATCCTTCAGTTTTCAGAGCTCAGATCCTCAAGAGGTAACTTCACTGACCTTCCGGGCTAGCTCTCCCATTTTTAGGCTCATTTTGCTTCCTGTGTTTCTTCATTACACCATTTATTGCATTGTATAAATATGCCATTATGTGGACATCTGATTACTGCCAATCTCCTCCTGTGAAGCTTTAAGAATGCAGGACACTTTCTGGTCTGCTCATTATTTTTCTTCCCATGGCCTGGCACATAGTAGGAGCTCTGAATTCTGTGAATACATGAGTGCAAATTGCACTATAAAATCAACAAATTTATTTTAAATTGTAGAGTGAATGCTGAAAATCGAATGATTTTTCCACATAGCTTAGAAGGACATTGATTTAAGACCCTTCAAACAATAGAGAAATTGTTGCCCTCATTTGAGTGACTTTAGATCTCAATGACTCTATTTCACCTCCCATATTTTGTGTATTTGTTTTAGTCCTTAGAACAGGACAAGTGTGGAAATGATTGAATAAGAGCTTCCTCTACAAATTCTTATAACACCACAAACTGCTAGCTTAAAGATTAACTATGTCTTTTACAAATCAGGGCTGGGCTCTGGGTACACAAACCTGTCCGAATAAATTGGACTGTGCCATAGAGATTACCCAGTAACCATGAATTTCACAGAAGACTTGAGTCCTGGGGCGTTAAGAGATTTGTTGAAAACTTCTGAGATATCTGCACAATCAGGGGAAGCCAGATCTTTTGATTCCAAGTCTAAACTTCTTTCCACTGTGCAGTTTCCAGGGAAAATTTTCAGGGCCTTACCTTATCTGACTTACTGAGAAGGCGTGAGGTATTGGTGCTGGCTAGGGGCAGGGTGGAGACTGGGTGGAAAGGGGTGGTATGGCTTTCAGTTTGCAAGGGTAACCATAGGAGGACATTTCTTGGTAGTCGCCTTAGGAAGCATTGCATCGTTATAGTAAACTGGTGATAATCTTTCCAAATATCACTGTGTTCAATAAATACTTTTTGAAAACTGCTCAAACATAATTTTAAAGTTGGGTTGGAGAGGGGATCAAAGATAGGTTGTTTTTAGAAGTCTTTGTATTCCTAGTTTCCATCTTGAAACATTTGGGGCCCTCCAAGTCTGTTAATCTACAAAATCCCATCCTTGATGTGATTGGCTTGCTAAAGTGCAAAGAATACGTCTTGGGCATCAGGAGACCTGAATCTGACTCTGACTCCATGCCATTTTGGACTTCTCTGGGCCTCAAATGTCCTATCTGCAAAATGGGCAGAGTTGGAAAAAAAATGTGGTTCTCCAATTATGGCTATACATTTTGATTACTTAAAGAAGCTTTAAAGACAAAACAAAGAAACAAACAAAAACAACATCCAGGGTCCAGGTCAGAAGTGAGGTCCAGAGAAACTGGCAAACAGAGATAGGAAGCTCTTAATTCTCTTCTTTGGGGATCCACCACCCTTAGTATGTTCAGTATGAGGGTAGAAATGGCTGGAGACAGCTGTCATGGCAGCTGTGACATTTTGGCATCATCATAACTAAATTGGCCATTAGGCCAATCTTCAAGTTTTGATTATCTTTAGTTGGATATTTTGGTTTGAAATGGCAAAATGAGCCACTTTGAAAATGTGCCTTTGGTCATTTTTTTCTTTAGTTACAGATATCATCATTATTCAGAGGAGTAAACTTGGAAAAACACAAAGAAAAAGTTAAATCCATGCCGATTATACCACTGCCTGAAGACAAACCCTAAGTAATGTTCAACCTGATTCTTAATGGCTGTATATTACTTCATAGCATGGATATTCTGTAATTTAGTTGGCCAATTGCTGGGCCATTGGGTTATTCTCAGTTTTTGCATTAAAAATAACAACATCTTTGTGCAAGTATCTTCCACCTGTCTTTGAGTATCTGCTCATTAATATCCAGGCTTGGAATTACTGAGTAAAAGATATGCATGTATTATGGCTTTTAATAGATATTGCCAAGTTGTCACACAGGAAGGGTGTGACAGTTGCTCTAAGATAAACAACTACGAGTGCAGGCTTTCCCACACCCACACCAATATTAGGTATTCATACTCTTTTTACTCTTTGCAGAAAATAGACCACTTCTGCTTCTATCTCATCTTTGCTCCCTTCATTTCCATCCAACATTTATCGATCAGCTACTAGGTTTCCGGGACAGTCCTCAGCCTTAGAGATACAAAGATAAATAAAAATTTAGTTCCTGACCTGGGAAAGCCCCAATAAAATGGTGCAATGCAAAAAACACTAGAATAGAAGGTTGAATACAGGAGAAGAAAGATAATAGTCACTCACTTTCCATTGGGAAGTCTGGAGTTGGGGCTTAAGGAACGAGTAGGAGTCAAATAGACAAAAATGGGAGCTCTTTGCTTTACTGGGATTCCCCTGTGCTGAAACATAAAGACACATGTCATTTTTGGTGAGTGGTGACAGTCTTACTTGGGTATCATCAGGGTCCCAGCAGGCAATAGATGGCCTACTTAAAAAGGATGATTGAAACACTTGAAAATAGTTAAAATGATAAATTTTGTGTATCTTTTGCTGCAATTAAAATCATATAAAATAAGAATAACATAGGCTCTATGTCACCTTTAGGGAGAGGAACCGTAGCTCTCTATGTAAGGACATGTGGGCCGCACATAGTGATATCCTTCCAAAGAACACAATATGGAAAATAGAGAAAAAGTAATTTTACGGTTAGAAACTTGACAGACACTACCTCGGACAGGTGATCAAAGTTAACATCAATAGTGATAAGCCATGTTGATATGTACTTTTTAAAAAATTTTAGTTTATTTTGAATTGATAAATAATAACTATATATATTTATGGGGTACAATGTGATGTTTTGATACATGTATGCATTGTGGAATGATCAAATTAGCCTAATTAGCAGATTCATTACCACAAATATTTATTATTTCTTTGTGGCAAGAACATTTAAAAACCTCTTTCAGCTATTTTTCATACATCTGAGGATACTTCAAAAAATTCATAGAAAAATAGAATTAAAAGATAATGTGAATCTTCCACGGACTTTTTGAAGTACCCTCATACAGTACTGGACCTTATTAACTAAAGTCACCATGCTATGCAATAGATCACCAGAACATGTTCCTCCTATCTAATCGAACCTTTGGACCTGTTGACCAGCATCTTCCCTTCGCCCGTCTACCCCACTGCCTTCCCACCTCTGGAAACCACCATTCTACTCTCTGCTTCTATGAGTTTAACTTCTTTTAGATTCCACACATAAATGAGATCATACAGTATTTGTCTCTCTATGCCCATCTCATTTCACTTAACATAGTGTCCTCTAGGTTCACCCATGCTGTAGCAAAACAGAATTTACTTGGGTTTTTCAGCTGCTGACCAGTATAGGGATCGGACTCTGGACCTTGGTGTTAGCACCACACTGTAACCAACTGAGCTAACCAGCCAGCCCTGTTTTTTGTTTGTTTGTTTGTTTGTTTGGTTGGTTGGTTGGTTGTTTTTAAGGCTGAATAGTAGTGTTCCATTCTGCATATATGCCATTTTCTTTAATTCATTCATCTGTTGGTGGACACTTAGGTTTTTTCTATATCTTGGCTATTGTAAATAATGCTGCAATGAACATGGGAGTGTAGATGTCTCTTTGACATATTTATTTCAAATCCTTTGAGTATATATGCAGAAGTGGAATTGCTGGATCATATGGTAATTCTATTCTATTTTAGGTTTTTTGAGGAACCTCTATATTGTTCTCCAAAATGGCTGTACTAATTTACAGTACCACCAGCAGGGTTCCCTTTTCTCCACATCCTCACCAATACCTGTCATCTTTCATCCTTTTGATAATAACCAATCTAACAGGTGTGAGGTGACATCTCATTGTGGTTTTACTTTGCATTTCTCTGATGATTAGAGAGGTTGAGCATTTTTTGATATATGTGTAGGCCATTTGTATGTCTTCTGAGAAATGTTTATTCAAGTCCTTTGCCCATTTTTAATAGGGTTATTTGTTTTCTCATTACTGAGTAGTTTGAGTTCCTCATATATTTTGGATATTAGCCCTTATCCAATGTATGATTTGCAAATATTTTGTCTCAATCTGTGAGTTGTCTTTTCACGCTAACCTCCCTCCCCCTCTGCCTTTGTCACCTCTCGTGGCCTCAGTTCTGTTCTCTCCTTTTGAAACTCCAATGAATTATTGTTCTTTCTTTCTTTCTTTCACTCCCACTTTTGAGCGAGGACGTGTGGTATTTCTTTCTGTGCCTGGCTTATTTCACTTAACATAATTTTCTCGAAGTCCATCTATGTTGCTGCAAATGGCAGAATTTCATTCTTTTTTATGGTAGAGTAGCATTCCATAGTGTATATATGTCACATATTCCTTATCTAGTTGTCTGTTGATGGACATTTAGATTAGTTCTTGGCTCCTGTAAATAGAGCTGTGATAAGCAAGGGAGTGCAAGTATCCCTTCAACAGGATGATTTCTATTCCTTTGGGTATATACCCAGTGGTGGGATTGCTGGGTTGTATGGCAGTTCTATCTGTAGCTGTTAGAGGAACCTGCATACTGTTTTCCATAATGAAAACTGTCACTTTTTTCTGTGGTCTAGATGGACTTGTATATACTTCGTCCCCAGTGCTCCCAGAGCTAGGAGGTTTAAGATTCAGTCCCTTAGGTAGGACAATACCAATCTACTTCTCAGGCTTTTGGTGGGTTAATACTTGTCTGTCCCTTTCACTCCCCAATGAAAGTTAGTTAGAAGCCAGGCTACCAAGCAGCCCCTTGAAAAGTGTGTCATAAACCCCTTCTGGGGAGAAACAGCAGGCTACATTGTTTAAGCCCCCTCTCTGTACTGCTGCCCTGAAAGTGCTGTCACCCAGTATACAATCACCATTTTTTTTCCTGTGGTCTAGAGACACTCACGTGTGTCTAACCCCCTCAGCTCCCAGAGTTGGTGAATTAAGAGCCAAACCATGGGGGACCTTACAGTGAAAGTGGTATACGTAGGTCCAAACCCTCCTGTCCCTAGGGAGAAGCTGGGCGTTGAGGATTCCTTTCTCAATTTTACAGCGCAGTGCCTAGGGCAGGGTCCATGCCTGAGGGTGCTTCAGTTTTTTCTACCTGTTCCATAGAGATGTTTTCTCAGTTGCCCAGTGGGTAAGAGTCTCTCAGCTGGTCTCTGACTTTCTGTCAGAGGGAACTGACCTGGGAACAAATGTTTATTTGGTGTGTCCGTGGGTGGAGAGAGCATTAGGAACTTCCTATTCTGCGACATTGCTGATGTCACTCTAATAGTATGTACTCTTGGTGTATATTGCAATTACACACTCCTGGTATGTGTTGAGGGACATGCTATGAAATACCTGACCAGTACTCTTCAAAACTGTCAAGGTTATCAAAAGCAAGGAAATTCGAAGAAACTGTCACAGTCAAGAGGAGCCTGAGGAGACACAATGACTGAATGTAATGGGGTATCCCGGATGGGACCATGGAACAGAAAAAAGGACATTAGGTAAAAAATAAGAAGTTCTGTATAAGGTATAGACATTATATCCATATTCATAATAATGTATCAATAATAATAATGCATCTGTATTATAACAAATAATGTGTCGATATTGTAACAAATGCTTCATGCGAATAATGTAAGATGTTAACAACGGGTACCTGGCTGCAGAGTATAGGGGCAGGATGTGGAATATTTGAGAATTCTGTATTATCTTCAAAATTTTTCTGTAAATTGAAAGCTGTTCTAAAAAAATGGTCTATTTAAAATATTTTTCAGGGGAGGGGGTAATTGAAGGGAGTTGAAAGATGGGATCATTGAGAAAGGTGTAGGCAGTTTGGAAAAAACAGACATGGGAGGTTGAAGCATCTTGGAGCAAGCAACTTTAGCCTAGAAAAGTAAGGAGAAGGCATAGAGTTCTGCTAACCCCAGACCAACGAGGGTGGGGGAAATATGTCTGGAACTCATTCTCCGTGTGCCTGCTCTCTCATATCCGCCCACTGCCGTCCTTTGGCCAAATTCACTCAGAATGCTGGAGCTTGAGACCCTGGCTGATGCCATCCATAAAGGTCAGCCTCCCTGGAGAAAGGTAGAGAGTAGACGTGGAAGGACAAATGGAGGCCGTCAGCACAGGTTGCATAAAGAAGTTGGTATGATAATACTGGCTAAAGTCTTGGGCTAGAGCCAGAGTTTTAGGCTGGAGCCTTAATGTGACTTACTGCAGAATTTGGACTTCATCCTGTAGACAGGGGGGTGGCAAAGCAATTTCATCCTGCATGCCAAATTAGAATTTGCAACTTGGAGCCCTGTGTTAAGAGGGGATCTCAGGGTGTCTGTGTGCTTAGTGGGAAAGACTGTGGGATTGATGGTGATGCCTGTGTGGGTATTGAGGGAGCCTGGTGTTGAAGCCCTTAATAAATGCTGATGTTAGATGCAAACAGCAGCGAATATAGGACTAACATGAAATCAAACCTTAAAGTCTCTTTTGGGTTCCTTATGATACTCAAATGTCTCTCTCACCTACAAACACTTTAGGAGGAAAGAGACCACGAATGCTTTCTTAAGAAAGCATAGCTTACTATGCTTTGAATCATTTTGGCTGCACCATCATGGCTATAAGCTGATTGGATCCATGACCAGGCCCTTGAGTCGAAGGCAGCCTTCCATAGGCTGATCCGTGTCTTATGGCTCAGCATGAGAATTTCATTCATCTGGGCTACTGCATGTCAGTTAGTGACCAACAGCCACGCAGAGCCCATCTCTTAGGAATCTGAATACACGACCCAGACATAGGGATATAAATGATAGAGTGCTGATGCACCTCAGAGAAACTGGGGAGGCAATAAATATAAGCTTTGAGGTAGAGAAAACAATAGGAATGCAGAAGGTGAGGTAGAGAGGAGAGCAGAAAGCATGTGGGAATGGTCAGAGCAGAAGGAAAAATTCCAAGTGGAGAAGGAAGCTGAGACTTGAAACTGGTAGATTCCACTTCTGAGCACGAGCTACTAGAGCAACTGTTGAGTGTCAGGATAGGATGTGCCAGGGGACCTCGGGAAAGAGGGCTGACTGTGAGTGCTGGTGCTGTTTCCTTCCTTCTTGAGGAATCATAACAAAACCCTCTCTCTGGAGGGGAACCAGGTAGGTCTCCCGTAAAACCTGAATGTTCTGGTCCCTACCACTGTAGAGGATTTGCACGCAATTGCAACTAGATCATTATTTCTATCACTTTTCTTCAGTTGGAAATGGTGGGTGGTGGGGAAGAATAACAGGAATCATGCCCACCTGTGTGCCCTTGGGGCCTAAATGTGCCTGGAACATGGCACGTACTTAGTACTATGTTGAATGGAAGTATGAAGAGTCTGCCAACCTGCCCTTTCTCTACTTGGCAGAAATGTGATCACCTGCTCTCTCCTCTCACAACAGAGGATAACTTTATCCCTGAGTACTTTACCTGGCTGCATTTTCTTTTAGCTTGAGAGTTTTGTATTGTTTTGTTTTGTTTTGTTTTCTCTAGTGTTGACGCCTTCCTTTTTATCTCGGAGATCAATGAAGTGTTTTGATTAATGAATAACTTTATAATTGCTTTGCTTTCTTCTTTTGGATACCAAGAAGGGAGTTTAGGTATTGCAAAAAAAAGTTGGTTGACAGTGAAACATCTGTCAAGCTTAAAAATATGATTAAATCACTATGATTAGGAAGGCTGTTGACAGCAAGCCTAGTCTAATTTTAACTTTCTTGACTTATAATTAAGATGTCAAGACTTTTACATTTTAAAAAAGCATTTTTTCACTTCTGTTGTTATAGTTTTTGTTAATAATTAAATTCTCTGTTGTCCTGATAAGAATTATGTCTTGAGCAAAGGCATTCTTGCATTTTACCCAGCAAATGTTTTTCTTATGAGAAAACACTGTCACGGTTTCCAGGCAACACATTCACAGTGCTCCTGTCTATGTTAGGAATCTATAAAAATATTAAAATTTGGGACATCCACTGGTCCTTATTATTTTTGCCTGGTAAGATACATTCCACATATTGAGAAAATGAAATATTGAAAAATCCAGTCAAGACTGATTCACAGTTTTGTCCCTTCATTCTTGCTTCAAACACGGTATGGATTAATTGACAAAGTGTTTTCAAAACAAAGAAAAAATTCCTTAGGCATGGACCCGAGTGGATGAAAAGGAAAGGGGTTAACCACCTATGATCTTGAGGGCAGGGCTTGGGAATATTGGGAAAAGGGATAATAGTTCCCTTGAACTATTTTGAATATTACCCCTTCCTCCCCTAATGCTCACTGGCAGTTGTATACCTCTACTGTTTAATTTAAGAAAATAAAATTAAAATAAAACACTGGATTCATTGTTGCTTTTGTTAATGCTGTTTACCTGGTAATTGTGTCTGCATGAGAAATGCCCTCTCTGTAATCTCCAGGTATCTTTTGATTTCTCCAAATGGCAAAAACTTTGTTTCCCTAGAATTTTATGGGTAATAGCCCACCAAAGCAGGAATTCCTAGGGGTTGGAGGAAGAGGGAATGATGGTGAATGAGAAGGTTCCTGGGAATAAAATGCAGGGAGCTGAAAGGACAGGGCTTATTTGGTGCAGAAAGGGCTTAGGTGAATGTTTTATTGTTATGGTTAAAAAAAAATCATCCTCTCTTGAAAGATGACTTAAGGGTATGCTGGTTAGCTCAGCTGGTTATACTGTAGTGTTATAACACAAAGGTCAAGTGTTTGGATCCTCTTACCAGCCAGCCACAAAAAAAAAAAAAAAAAAAGAAGAAGACTTAAAAGGTGACTGTGAAATAGAACATCAAAGATTTTGTTAAAAGAGTGGCAGGTGAAAGGAGGTGCTCTTAGAAGTTCGTTGTCTTTTCCTCTTTCTGAATTTTGATCTTTTGATGATCTTTAGCTAAGAAGATATCAAATTTTTAAAAATTAAGTTTTGTAATTTTCTACTATTAAAGTAATATATGCTTATGTCAGAAATAGTAGAAGACACCGAAAAGTATAAAGAAGAAAATAAAAATTCTTTCATAATTTTACATCCCAGAGAAAAATGTTATGAACACTTTCGAGTTCCTTACTTTACATTACTTTCTTTTCTTTCTATGCGTATATAGAATATTTAAGTTATGAACATACTATGTATATGCAATATTAGAATTAGCTTCTTTCAATCATGTCATGAGCATTTTCTCACATCACTGAACATTCTTTAATTATATGATTTTAATAGTTACATATTTATAATTTTTGTATATGTATTTAGATTGTTTCAATGTTCATCTTTGTATCTTTTTTTTTTTTTTTTTTTGACCAGTAAGTGGATCGCAACCCTCGGCACGGTGTGGTCTGCACCACGCTCAGCCAGTGAGCGCACCAGCCATCCCTATATAGGATTCGAACTCGCGGCCTTGGCGCTACCAGCGCTGCACTGACCCGAGTGAGCCACGGGGCTGGCGCATCTTTGTATCTTAATTTGAGTCTAAATATCAACAAGCTTATCTCACAGCTCTTCACACTTTAACTTCATACCTACTGCCAAATTGCCATCTGGAAAATGTATGTCAGTTATTGCTCCTAACAGCAGCCCAGGTCTGCTGGCCCATGGCCAGTATTTAGTATTATTTTCTTTTGTTGATTTTATTTTTAAGTTGTAATGTATCTTTTTAAAGTAAGTGAGCAGATCTTAAAGATATAACTTGATAAATTTGCTGGATGTGTGCATCCTTATAACTTCTGCGCAGATGAAGATATGGAGCAATTCCAGAAACTCAGAAGGCTCCATTAGGCTCCTGCTGGTCAGTACCATTCTCACTTTCCACCCCCATAACTGTTTTTCCCTGTATCTCTATAAATTATCTTTGTCTCATCTTGAACTTTACATGAATGGAACTATATAGGATGTGTAGTGATAGTGTTTTTATTTTACATGCTATGTAGTATCCATTGCATGAATATATGATAATTTATTTATTTTACTGTTTATGGAAATTTAGGTTATTAAGAATAAAGGGTAGCATCAAGTATTATCTTTAAATTTTTTTATTTTTAACTTTTAAATCATCTCAAAGTGATTTTAGACTAAAAAATTTACAAACGTAGTAAAAAAAATCCTGATCCATGTATTTCTAATGTTGGCATCATATATAAACACAGTACAATTATCAAAATGAGAAAATATTATGTAATCTGTGGACCTTATTCAGTTTTTGCCAATTGCCCTACTGACATCCTTTTGCTGTTCTAGGCTCAGTTCCAGAATCATAAATTGCATTTAGCTGACATGTCTCTTTAGTCCAATGTAGAAACATTCTTCAGTCTTTCTTTGTCTTTCCTTACTTTCACACTTAGTCCAGGCCAGTTATTTTGTATAATATCCCCCAATTTGGGTTTGCCTGATATTTAATCATGATTACGTTCAGATTCTATATTTTTGGTAGAAATAACACAGTGCATCATATCAAAATGCACATAATGTTAATTTATTCCATTACCGGTAATTTTAAACATCTTTAAAATGGTATCTTCTAGGTTACTACTTTTCTCTTTGTAATTAATAAGTATCTTATAGACTGATATTCTGAGGCATTATGAATATCTTTTTTCTCTGCATATTTCCATCCAGTAATTTTGGCATTCATTAGTGAAGTGTTATCTTTTAAAAACTAATCTGCCCATTTGATAGCAAAATAAAAATGTTTTATTATTTTACTTCTGAATTTTTTTTCATCACTAAAGGAGTTATTTTTTTTTAATGTTTAGTAGACACTTGTATTACTTTTTACATGAATGGTCTGATCATGGACTTTGACCACTTTTTGTACTGAGATCTTAGTGATGTTTTTTCTTATTGATTTTTCATAGTCTTTTTTGTTTATTCATTGTGAATCAAAATCTTCTGTTGTCTGAGGGTACTTCAAAAAGTTTATGGAAAAATAGAATTGAAAGATAATGCAAATCTTTCCATGAATTTCTAGAAGTCCCCTCATATATCAGTTAATAAAAGCTCGTGGCTAAAATATTTCCAATCTTTCTTTGTAAAAAGAAAATATTTGGAGTGTGAGGGAAAGAAGAGAGATAAAGAGGGAGTGGAAAATCCCTTCAAGGTGTCTGTGGAGTTAGATAAGTCATGCCTGGTCTCCTTGGGACAGTTCCTCCTGTGCTGTCCAGGCAGGCCCATCACCTGTGTCCTGTGAAATGTTTGTGGCATCTCAGTACCCCTGGGCAGGAACTCAGGATTCTGAGAGGGTTAGGGAAAGCCCATATTCCCTGGAAACTCCATGCCAGGAGGGCAATATATGAGGGGACTTCAAAAAGTTTGTGGAAAAATGGAACTAGAAGATAAAAATAAAAAATATAAGCTTTATTTCTCAACATTAGCTCCATCAAGTTCAAGACACTTTGTAAGAGATGATATCAGCCATTTAGTCCATTGCTAAAAAACTGAGGGTTCTGGTGAAAGCATAAGCAGCAGGCTAGAACAAGAAGAAGAAAGAATTTATGATCTTGATGATAGTCTTTTTGAAATAGCCCAGGCAGACAAAAAAAGGGAAATGAAGAAAATCTAAGTGAGCTAGCAGACAACCTTAAGCACAAAAACATTCGAATCATGGGTGTTACAGAAGGGAAGGAGAAAGGAAGAGGCATGGAATACTTATTCAATCAAATGATAGCGGAAAACTTCCCAGATATAGGGAGAGACATGGACCTTCAGATCCAGGAGGCTCAAAGATCCCCAAACAGATTTAACCCAAAAAGATCCTCTCTTAGACATGATAGTCAGACTGGAAAAGCTCAAAGACAAAGAGAGAACCTTAAAAGGAGCAAGAGAAAAGCATCAAGTCACCTATGAGGGAGCCCCTATCAGACTAACAGCAGACTTCTCAACAGCAACTCTACAGGGCAGAAGAAAATGGGATGATATATTCAAAATACTAAAAGAAAAAAAAAACTACCAGCCAAGAATACTATATATAGCAAGTCTGTCCTTCAGAAATGAGGGAAAAGTAGTGTATTTTCCAGACAAACAAAGGCTGTGGCAGTTCACCACCACACGAACAGCCCTACAAGAAATCCTCAAGGAAGTCCTGCATCTGGAATTCAAAAAACAATAATCACTACCATGAACACACAAGAAAGAGCAAAACCCATTGGTAGAACAAAAATGCAAATGAGAAAGAAAGAAACTAAATCTTCCCACCACAAAAAACCACAATGACAATGTAATAATGCCCCTGCTTTACTTCTGATTTTAGTAATTTTGGTCTTCTCTCTCTCTCTCTCTCTTTTTTTTTTTTTTTATTTTTGGTCAATCTAGATAAAAGTTTCAAAATTTTGTTGATCTTTTTAAAGAATCAACTTTTGGTTTTGCTGATTTTCTCTATTGTTTTTAAATTCCTTATTTCATATATTTCTGTTGTAATCTTTGTTATTTCCTACTAATATTTGCTTTTAGTTTAGTTTGCTCTTTTTCTATTTTCTTAACGTAGAAGTTTACATTACTGATTTGAGATTTTTGTTATTTTTAATATAGGTGTTGACAAGTATAAGTGTTCCTCTAAGCACTGCATGAGCTCTGCATTTTATAAATTTTGATATGTTGTGCTTTGATTTTTATCTCAAAGTACTCTCTAATTTCCCTGTGATTTTTCTTTTTACCCATTGTTTGTTTAGAGGAGTGTTTGATTTCCACACATTTGGGAATTTTCTAAATTTCCTTCCGTTATTGTGGTCAGAGAATGTATTTTCTGTGATCTTAGTTTTTTAAAATGTATTAAGACTTGTTTTTTGACGTAACAAAACAGAACAGAAACCCCAAGGGTCTTGGGAATTTAATCATGTCAACGTGGTCTTTTTTACATTATTAACTGAAGATAAATGGGTGCCCTTTAAAGATTTTTTAACATTAGGAAACAAGAAGAATTCAGTAGGAGCCAAATCAGGACTGGGAGGTGGATGCCTAATGATTTCCCACTGAAACTCACAAAATTGCCTTTGTTTGATGAGAGAAATGAGTAGGAGCATGCCATATAGAGAAGGACTCTTTGGTGAAGTCTTCCTGGCCATTTTTCTGCTGAAGCGTTGGCTAACTTTCTCTAAACACTCTCATAATAAGAAGATGTTTTTGTTCTTTGGCCTTGCAGAAAGTCAACAAGAGCAAACATTTTGAGCATCCCAAAAAACTGTTGCCATGATCTTTGCTCTTGACTAGTCTGCTTTTGCTTTCCCTGGACCACTCCCACCTCCTGGTGTCCATGGCTTTGACTGTGCTTTGTCTTCAGGGTCTTACTGGTAAAGCCATGTTTCATCCCCTGTTACAATTCTTCCAAGATACGCTTTAGGCTCTTTATCCCACTTGTTTAAAATTTCTATAGAAAGCTCTGCTCTTGTCTAAAGCTGATCTGGGTGCAGTAGTTTGGGCACCCGTCAAGCAGAAAGTTTGCTCAACTGTAGTTTTCCAGTCAGAATTGTGTAAGCTGCACCAGTGGGGATGTCTGTGGTGTTGGCTATTGTTTCTACTATTAATCATTGGTTCTCTTCAATTTGGTGACAAATAAGATGAAATTTTTCTTTGTAAATTGATGTGGATGGTCTGCTGCCGCAGGCTTCATCTTCAGCATTGTCTCGTCCCTTCTTAAAATGAATTATCCCTTTGTAAACTGCTGATTTCTTTGTCTCCTAGGGTGGCTTCAGGACTGCCTTCTTGCCATGCTCAGTTATGTCACATCTGTCCTCAAAACAGAATGGGATGACTGTCCCCCAATTCAGTAGTACCTGTATATTTCTGAATAATCATTACTTTTGGAGAGAAGGAACTAACATCCACTGACCATTCGATTTTGCTCCCATCCGTGCGCACATGAAGCCACATGTCATATTTTATTGTCTAAAAATTTTGATCCTCAATAAATTGTCTGAATTCTTTCAGTACGTTGGGCTATAAATGGTCTAGCCCTGATTTTTTCCTGCTTAACACCCCAGTACCACTGCAGGGATAGAAATGGGACTTCCCACGCTCATCCTGAGAACTTCCTGGCTGGCAGGTTGACCTGCACAGATTATCGTGCCCATGTGTTATAATAAGGCCCATAAACCACAATATCCTCTCGTACATTTAGAATGATTTATTTGATAATCAAAGCTTTTTCACCCCCCCACCCCCATGCGACCCCAGGCCCTGTTGACTTACCAGATAAATAATATATTAAGGGAAAATGTTACTTCTGAAAAGAGAAACTTATTTATTTAATATTTAAAAGCTAGTAGTAAACATATATTTACCATGCAACCCACAATTGCACTCGTGGGCCTTTATCACAGAGATATGAAAACTTGTTCACACAAAACCTGTACCTGATTGTTCGCAGCAGCTTTATTTGTAACAGACGAAGACTGGAAACAACTAAAGTGTCCCTCACTAACTGAATAGTTAAATACCATTTGGTCCATTCATACCATGGAGTACTACTCAAAAAGGAATGGAATATTGATACACACAACTTGGATGGATCTCAAGGGTATTATGCTCAGTGAAAAAGCTAATGTCATAAGATCATACACTACATGATTCCATTTATATAACATTCTTAAAATGACAAAATGTAAAGATGGAGAACAGATTAGTGGTTGCCGAGGGTCAAGGATGGGGAGATGACTATGAAGGGTTAATCTGGAGGAGAGCTTTGTGGTGATGCAATAGTTTTGTGTCCTGATTTTATCCACGTGGTAAAATGGCAAGAACTGTTTGAGGGCACTTCAAAATGTTCGTGAGAAAATAGAATTAAAAGATATTATGAATCCCCCCATGAACTATTTGAAGCACCCTTGTAGGAAAGCATTGTACCACTGTCAGATTGCTGGTTTTGACATTGTACTGTCATAGTTATGTAAGATGTAACCACTGGGAGAAAATGGCTGAAGGGTATGCAGGACCTCTCTGTACTACCCTTGCAGCTGCTTGTGAACCTAACGATTATTTCAAAATAAGGAGTTTTTAAAAAATCAATACTGCCTTATAAAAATTGGGCCGGCTGTCTTTCTCACAGCTTTTTCTGCAGGGTCTCTTTGCACAGTCTAGAAGAAACCGAGGACATGTAGAATAGCTTTCTGGAGATTTTCCTCTGAAGCACCTTTGAGCTGGCCACGCTGCTGTGTGCTTCCAGAGCCTTTAGGCTGGCTTGTAAACCTCTGGCTCACTGACCTCTGCTACATGCCAAGGTGAGCACAGAGCAGTGTTTGAGTGTCAAAAAAAAGCACATTTGTCCTTAATTTAGCTTGACTGACTGGTTTTATAGATGCAGGTTTTTTATAGATGCAGGTTTTTTATTTAATTTTTATTGTTTTGGTGTTTTATTTTGTTAAGCTACTTCGAATTGGTGTTGCAAGTAGGTCAAAATCGCACATCGCGTCTGTTCTCTCTTCCAGTTATCTTTTTTTTCCCCTCCCTCTGTCTACAAACATGCTCAAAACCACTAATACCCTTCTTTACCCCTCGCTGTAGAACACCAACTTTTAGTTTAGTGTCCCTGGAATCTGATGCTCTTGCCTTCCTTTAACCACAAAACATCTTTAAAGAGTCATCTGAACTGTGGTTACTAGAGATGGGAAAGGGGGAGGGGGAGGGAGGTTAGGGAGAAATTGGTTAATGGATACTAAGAATGATTACATTTCATAATGAAGAATATGCTAATGATCCTGATTTGATCATCACACACTGTACACAGGTATTGATAATCAACTCTGTACTACACAAATATGCATAGTCAATTATGTTTCAATAATAATAATAATAATAATAATAATAAGTCATCTGAGATCTACACTCCCACTTTTTCACCCATGTCTTGTTCCCGCTGCATGGCTTAGGCTGGTATAGTATGAACTAAAATGAAAACCAGGAGAGTGTATCTAGCGTAAGGTGAAATTTTTGAGGCTTCCTTTGCCCGTGTGTAATTTTATTGAGAATAGCAGACTAATTTTAAATTAAAAATTATAAGAGAATAAAAATTATGAGAGATAATGCTCTTCTGATATATATAAAAAGTAAAGTAGATTCCTCTTTATTTAAACTGTGTTCCAAATGGTCAGGGCCAGGGCTCCCACAAGGAAGCTGACTAACAGGTTCACGGCTGCTTTTCCTAGTCCAAGGTCAACAATATCGATTCCCCAAGTAAGATAACTATTTTTACATTTGTTTAATTGTTAGATTTGTGTTCTTCTCCCACAGGTAATTTTCTTTATTTTATTTTTTCCTACAGATAATTCTCATCACCAAGAAGTATTTGTTAAATATCTCATTGTAAAAGGTTTTTTCAACCATGGTTTTGCAAAGGGAAAAAATTAATCACAATATCCAAAGGATACTATGAAAGCAATTAAAATTCCATGTATTTCTAGACATGGAAGCACAGCCTTGATATACTGTTCAAACAAAAAAAAGCAGATTAAAAACTGAACTTTATAATATGATCAAATCTTAAAACTATAAACATTTGAATATATATTTTTAAAAGGTCTGGGGTAGTAAACCAAATGTTACCAATGATTTTCCTGAGTGTAGTGGACTTAAAAGTCATTTTTATTTTCTTATTTACACCTTTCTGTAACTTCTGCATTTTTTTGCAAAAAAGGCAATAGAAAAAAATAAACCATTTTCTGTTTATAAAAGGAAATTCTCTTATGAGGATGTTTTGTACTTTTGAGGAGTATTAGTTACTAAGATTACTAACATTGTTCCATATTAGAACTTTTTAAAATCATCATTGAAAAATTATCATTTGTAACAAAGACCCACATAACAGCTGCACTGGTTATGATCCTTACCTTGAGGGATGTTTGTTAAACCCTGTGAAGTACTCCAGTTGCCTTCTTAAATGAAACAAGTGGTTCTCCCTATGTCTCTACATAAAGATCTCATATGAAATTACAGTGTATCTTTCCCTGCTCTGTCCAAACAACCATAAAATGCCAAGAGCTTAAAATACTTAATGTTCTGGGCTGACCCTGTGGCGCACTCGGTAGAGTGCGGTGCTGGGAGCGCTGCAGCACTGCCGCCGCGGGTTCGGATCCTGTATAGGGATGGCCGGTGCGCTTGGTGAGGCCTGTCACAAAACAAACAAACAAACAAAAAACAAACATAATGTTCTTCTGCACTAGTGGGGACTTCTTAATGCATTAAAGGATTTTGGCCTTGAAAAGATCTTTTTTTGGCCAAAAACGTATTAGAGAGCTCAGGAACATCTTAACAAAAGCAGATGTTGAGTGTTATATCACCCCCTCCCTCTGGTAAATTTTTGGCATGTATTTTTTGTTGTTGTTTCTTTAAAAGTTGCTTTAGACTATCTCTTTTTATTATTGTGGGTCCTGATTTTAGCTATTTAGTTACCAGCAGGCAATGTCTTGGGCATGTTTGTGTTGGAACTTGGTTCCTTTTAATCCGATGGCAGTGGTTTGAAGTAAAGAGATTTTAAAGTACGAAGATACTTCAGGAAGTTTGTGGAAAACAGAATTAAAAGATAATATGAATCTTTCCACGAACTTTTCGAAGTCCCTCATAGAATTCAATTGAGAAGCATCTCAACTACCATTTTCAAATGTTCAATCTGTTTCTTAATTGAATGGTATAGGGATTTATCAATTTTTATTTTAAAATAAAATATTACTAATTTTAAAAAATATATTGAAAGGCTATTTTCTTTTTTTAAAAAACTAAAATTATAAGAATATAAATTTTTTCACTTTCTTAAAGAAATGTAAAATAATTTGTAGATGATATCGATCTTAATGTAATTTTAATTGGAATTGTATTAAAACTGGATTAATTTGGGCATAATTGACATCTTAAAGACATAGAATCTTCTTATTCCTGACTGTGGTATGTCTTTCCATTTATTTAACTATTTTTAAATGTCTATCAGTAGAATTTTGTAATTTTCTCCATAAAGTCCTGCCAGATTTATTCCTAGATACTTTACTTTCTGTTACTATTAAAACAATATTTGAAGTTGTATTTTTTATTTTTTACTGCTGTGTTAGGATGTAATTGAATTTTGTGTATTGATTTGGCAGCTTTACTAAACTTTTATTAATTCTAACAAATTGCCTCTCACAAGTTTTATTTCTTCTTTTTCAATTTCTATATCTTTTTTTCTCTTTCTTTCTTTTTTTTCTACCTTACTACACAAGCAAGGACCTCCAGTATAATCTTGTGTGGAAGTGGTGATACAAACATTCTTGTCTTGTTTTTAATTTTAAAGGAATGATTTTAACATTTCATCATAAAGTATTATATTTGATGTAGTTTTTTTCCTTTTAGAGCTCATTTGCTAAGAGATGTTTTTATGAATTATGGTTGAATTTTGCTATATTCTTTTTTTGTATCTAATGAGAGGATCATACACTATTTTCCCCTTTAATCTTTTTTTTTTTTTTTTTTAAGATGACCGGTAAGGGGATCTCAGTCCTTGGCTTGGTGTTGTCAGCACCACGCTCAGCCAGTGAGCACACCGGCCATCCCTATATAGGATCCGAACCCGTGGCCTTGGTGTTATCAGCACCGCACTCTACCAAGTGAGCCACGGGCCAGCCCTTTCCCCTTTAATCTTATAAAGAATGAGTTAGGAGATTTTATGTTATTGAATCAATCTTCCCTTCTTGGGATACACTCACTCTTTGTCATAATATAATCAATAGCAATATTTAGTGCTGATAGCAGACATTATAAAAAATTAACTAATAGACATTTTTGTATTAGTGTATTTTGAAAGTTATCTTCCCCAATCTTCTTTGGCTTTGTTGGGTGATGTTTTTTACAAGCTCAGAAAAACATTGGACATCTTAATTGTGTAATTCATCATTATGTGTCCATAAATATTGGACACTGGTATCATAAAATTTGCTTAATTATGCAAGTATCCTTGAACATATTAAATATCCAGTTCCTAGGAAAATAACTAAATTAGTTTCTTTTGGCTGAGAATCCAAAATGTTTTTTAAAAAATTCTTTTGGCAATGTGTTTTCTGTACTGATATTTGAACTCTGAGGTATCTAGCAGTTTATGAATGCAATGAAGTAACATTGGAAAGATTTGGCTCAGGGGACTCCTAACTTCATCCTTCCTCAGAGCAGACATGGTTTTATTGTGCTCAGTATTTAAAGGACTCAGACCACAAATGTAGTAAGAGTCAATAGACCAGTCAGAGTGGAGCCTGGCTGAACAAACCTGAAATCAACATGGTCAGATGTTGAATCACAATATTATACTGAGGAATGCCTCAGAAGGAATTGTCACATTTGTGTGTCGTGACCTTTATAAAATACCCACACTTGAAAATGACACTTTTAGTACTTATTCCTGTAAAAATTGTCACAATTTTAAAATTGAAAATATACCACCAGAGTGGTGATAGCCTTGTGAAATAGAAGTACTGCATCATAAAATCAAAGTACACTTGTCTTTGCCCTTTGAATCATATACTTCAAAAAATTTTTTAGCTTATGTTATTAATGAAGGAAAAGATTTATAAGGAGCCAGCACAGAGAGAAGGAGTAATGGTGATTTTCTTTCCTGTTGCTCTTTCCTGCCATTTCCTCTTCCCAGTGATCTTCTTGGAGATCGGTGTTATGCAGGAGCAGGTATTGCTATAGTTTGTTTTCCACATTTGTGGATTTCTTAACCCTTGGTTTTGGTGGTTTTGATCTGGGTTGTGTGTCCCAAGGATGTTGGTTGTAGTGAGCCCTTCATGGCTGCATGAGCCACTGGCAGAGGTCTGTGTGTTCGTGTCTGTGCTGTTGTTTGGGGGGAGGCACTGTAATGGGCTAAGGTGGTTCTCTGCTTCTTACACGTCCAAGCCACGTCACCTTGGGCATATTACATACCCTCTGCAGCCTGGGTTTCTTTATCTATGAAATGGGGGAAATAATCACATATACCTCCTAGAGTTCTGAGATGTGAATAAGATCATCACTGGGAGTATCCAATACGTGGTGACTGGCATCAAGTAAACCCTCAAAGATTGTTTTCATTATTGTCTCTATTATCCCACCACCACCAATGTTGCTGTTGCTGCTACTACTGCTAACGTTGCTACTGCTATTTTGACCCAACAGGTCTTTTCTGGAATGAATTTCATCTCTTTTGGCGGGGCGAGGGTGGTGGGGGACGAGGTTTAGGTAGTGCAAATCTACTTTCTTAGGCCACTTCAGAATGGTAGACCTGAAAATTTAGGCCAATCATATGCTTTAAATTTTTGCACTGCAGTATAATGAAACATTTAGCCGCATTGTTTTCTTTTCCTAGGATTTGCATGGTAGGCATTTTGCAGTTCTTCCTTCTGATTGTCTGTGGCACCCAATAATTTGCTATAAAAATGCTTTCCCAGGCCCTGCTTCCCCTCACCTGAACTTATCGTTTTATGGAAAGTGTATTTTAGAGTGTTTCTTATTCTGAGATAATACTACTAATATTCAGCCAATATCTGTCAAGTGTCTGTCATGTGCCAGACTCTGGATCAGACTCTGAGTCTTCAGGGATGGATGCACCTGCTGCCCCCTGCTCTGGAAGAGCTCTCAGTCCATCACGGAGCCCAGGTAAACAGATGAACATGACATAAGAGGAAAAAGGACAAATTCCTTCTCAAAGACCATCAAAGTTCAACTTCCTTTCTCAGATTCCTTGGTTCCCTATAAGAAAACACTAAACCAACATTTTGAAAGAAGTTGCTTCTGAGACTTCTGATGGAAACGTTAAGAAGATTTGAAATTTACCCAACATGGAATTAGGAACAGCAGAAGGTCTCAGGTTTTAGAAAACAATGAATATGGACTTTGTATGGGGAAAAAATCTTTGGAGATTTTTCTTATAGTCTATGACATATAGATTTTGTGCTTAAGACTAGAATATTATAAGTTAAGAGAATTTAAAAATGGGAAAAGAAATTGTAGCATGAGCAATAACACAAAGCTTTGAGCATGCAGGCGCATAGGCTCCTGTTAATCTCTGGCCAAACCCCTGACCCAGGAGAAAGTTAACTGTTCAGTGACCAGGAAAAGGAGGATCCTTTACTGGACTTTGATTATGTGCAGAGTTATGGGAGCAAGGCCACCCCTGTGGAGTAATGGTTATCCCATGTAGGGTGAAGATCGTAACGATCTGCTGCTGCTGGGACCCAGCCTTGCTGAAGTTGGTGGCCCTCCGTGAGCCTCAGAACAGGGGTCACACACCAGAAAGAACCAAAAGTTGGCCACATGTTTTGTTCACGTGTGGTTTTATTAATGGGAACTTTCTAGATTTTCTGGCTTCTGTTTTTTAAGAAAATGGGAGATGTGGTGGCCCTGGCTTGCATTCCTGCACAACCATAAGCGGCTGGTTTCCAGCAGCAGTTGTCTCCTTGCATCAAAGCAGGTTCCCGCAGTCCCCACCACCCCCTCTTGTCTCACACCTGCAGTTGCTTTGCTGATTGGCGTGGCTTGCTTGACCCATGTAGGCACTTGAATTTGAAATTCCAGAGAGAAGGAAAATAGCCAGGGTTCCCAGGGTAGAAGCCCTGTGCTACCTTGGGAACTAGTATGACTCTTTCTGGTGCTCTCTAGTATAGGTGGTGGTCCCCTGGGGAGAGGCTCAGAGTCACTCTCGAGTGATTAGGCTTGAAAACCATTGGTGTTGATGGGAGTATATGTGGAAAAGGCTGATGACTGCTGATCGGGTGTAAAGTCTTTGTTCTGTGTCTGCCCTGTGGACCACAGAGCCTTGAGTTTTGTCCCCTCCTCTGAATCCTCCAACACTGCCTGTCTCATCTATGTACCAACTCAGGAACTTCATTCTTGCACTAGGCTTGTGAGAAAGGACACAGTGGGTTCTGAAAAATGTAAAGGATTTGGATTGTTGGAAGAGTCAGAAAGAACATACCAGAAGGAGGGAACCACAGAGAAAAGAGCCAGTGGTGAGAATAAATGTGCCGTGAGGAAGAAACTTTTTTTTTCCTTTTTTTTCTTTTATGGGGTGGAAGAGGAGTTGGTGGCCAGCTGGCTGGTATGGGGATCTGCCCCTTGACCTTGGTGTTATCAGCGCCGTGCTCTACCAAGTGAACTAACTGGCCAGCCTTTTCTATGCATATGTTATATCCATCCTTAACAAAAATGCTGTTTTCAAGCCTGATTTTTCTAATTAACATATCTTAAGTTTTGTTCCACATCAATAAACATTCATTTACAGTATTTAGTGATGTATTAGTCAGGGTTCTCCAGAGAGGCAGAACCAGTAGGATATGTATTTAGATATATGAGAGGGGTTTAATAGGGGAATTGGCTTGCACAATTATGAAGGCTGAGAAGTCCCACAATAGGCCATCTGCAAACTAGATGCCAGTTCAAGTCTGGAAGCCTCAGACCCAGGGGAGCCAGTGGTGTAATTCTCAGTCCAAGGCCAAGGCCTGAGAGCCTGGAGGTGCTGCTGGTATAAGTCCTGGAACCGAAAGATTGAAGAGTCTCAAGTTCTGATGTCCAGAGAAGGAGAGAAGAGTGTATCCCAGCTCCAGCAGACAGAGAGAGAGATTTGCCTTTTCCTCTGTTTTTGTTCTCTCTGGGCCCCCAGCAGATTGGATGGTGCCCGCCCATATTGAGGGCAGACTTTTCCCATCTAGTCCACTTAGGCCCACATGCTTCTCTCTTGTGGAAGCACCCTCACAGACACACACACAAATAGTGCTTTAGCAAGTTTCTACGTATTCCTTAATCTAGTCAAGCTGATGCCTAAAATTAACTGTCACAAGTGACTATATAATATTCCATTTTCTGTCCATGATTTATCAAGATTTATCTTTGCCAATTAAGACCCTTCCCATTTTTTTCCAATGTAATCACTGTAATAAACATCTTTGTGCATACCCTCACAGATTTGATTGAGACACTTTGAACGGATTGACAGGCCTTGGAGATGGATCCTTTCTTTGTCCTTTGTGCACAAAGACAACTCAACATTTTGAGCCTGAAGGATGTGGGACATGACGTTATTGACATATAAATGAAAAATATGGAAAAAGGAAGATTTGTGGTAGTGAAGGAAGACTATAAACTCAGTGGATTAGTTGAGAATTTTTGCTATAGGTAACAGTACATCCTGTTAATAGCTGCTGGAAATTTTAATTTTTCTCATATAGCAAGAGGTCTGGGGTGGGAAATGCTGACATTTGTTTAGCTGTATCACAATGTCAAGGACTCAGGCTGCTTCTTTCTTTCTGCTCCTCCATTCTTAGCTTTTGGGCTTGTTGCCTCATGGTGCTAAGTTAGTTGCTACCGTTCCTGGCATCAAAAACATGTTCAAGTTAGGAAGAAGGTGGAAGTAGTGACAGCTGCCTCTATCCTTTTAATAAAGAAAACAAAACATACCTTGAAGGCATGCTCCCCTCCCTCCACTTCCACTGATGGGACTGGGTCACATGGCCACCCCTAATTGCAAAGGAGGTAAAGGGAGAGGAGGAAGTGGGATTGTCCAGATTGACTTGCTGTATTGCCTGAGGTTTGGCCTGAGTTTAGCTTCTGCTAACAAGCCCAAAGGGGTGGATGGTATCTAGAAAGCAATTAACGGAGTCTGTGTGCTATGCTTGAAGAAACTGAGTTGCTGGGACATTCAGAAGGAATTATTATAGGCAGCAAGGAACTCTGATATCCAGGCCAAGGCTCCACAATGAAAGAGCAGTTCGGAGTGATCGTTGCTTAACTTTAGAGGGAGCCGAGGCTGACAACTCAGACATTTAAGACAAAATAACAGATTGCTTGGTTTGAGGGAGAAAACTATGAGAAGTGAGAAGAGCTCATCTTCATTACATTTCACTTAGGTGGTTCCATTTAATCCTCCTAATGCTAACTTAGTCATTCTACAAATATTTTTTGAGCACTTACTATATGCCAGCCACTGAGCTAGGCACCAGGGACACAGTGGTGAGTAAAACAGGCAAAGCCCTTTCCCTGTTGAGCTTACAGGCTAGTGAAGGAGGCGAAAAAATAACCAGAGAAGCAAACCAAGGATAGTATAATGTCAGGGAGAGGTAAGTGCTGTGAGGAAACTTACAGCTTGACAAGGCGATAGAGAGGGGAGAGGTGTGCCATGAAGCAGCTTCTGCTGCCAACATTTTACTGCCAGGGACACAGAGGCAGGCAGGCCAGTGTCCAGAGCCACCAGGTGGTATTTGGCAGAGACTAGCTTCTGCTCTGGGTTGGACTCTGAAGCACATCCTTGGGAATACATTACACAGCTAGGAATTGGGGGACCATTTCATGTCTGCATGTAAGTAGAGACCAGGGTCTCTCGTGGCACTCTGTATATGGGAAGAATTCAATCTCAGTGACATAGAGCTCTTTTTAATTTTATCTTTGCATTATGCCCGGAGTACGACCCCTGATTTTTACCATGACTTCTTGGTCTCTGCTGGCTAAGTGTGGCTGTTGAAACAAAAGGACTGTATTCGACCATGTCATGAGCTACATCTGGTTTATGTGCAGGATGGAGGGATGGTCAAAAAAGCACAGGCTCTTGAGTCTGGTGCTTGGGTTTGGAAACTTAGTCTCCTACTCATTGGTATATAAATGTGGACAAGTTAGACTTGTTGGGCTAAAGTTCCTCACCTGCAAAATGGGACTGGTCCTAATCGCTAGTGTGTTGCTGTGAAGAGCACGAGAGATGACTCAGATAACGAGAGTACAGAAAGTGCTTAATAAATGCTAACTCTGAGTGTTGTTTTGTTGGCGGCATTTAGAGAATCTGCATTATTTGATGTTATGCTCACATTGCAGAGCTAGCCTCAGAAAAGCATGTTGTTTTTCCATGCAGAAATCTCACATTCACAAGTTTATAAACTGTGAACAGCCTGGTGGCATGACAAGGGACTGTGTTCCCCTGATGGCACATCTCTAAAGTGCAGCAGGCTCAAGATTTTATCTTCCCATTTTACATGCTTTTGCAGACAGCACAATATGGAATTGGTCAGACTCCTAATCATGACAGTGGTCCAGAGCCAGAATCCAATCATCCAGTTGACAAAGAACTTGGAAGAGAGAACAGTGACCAGCTGTTCCCCATTGCCAGTGAGCAGAGAGTAAGAGGAAATGGGTTTAAGCTGCGTGAAGGATTTGGGTTATTTATGGCAGAATTTCCTGATGGTGAAGGTTGCTCAGCATTAGGACTGGATTATGGAGAGAGGTTGTAGAATTCCCATCTGTGGACATTTTGAAAACATCTTCCTGTTTGTGAGATTACTACAGACGCTGCCTTCCAACTGTGCTCTCTGTTTTGTCTCTATCCCTTTCTACCCATATGGTCCTTGTAACCAAGTGAACCTTCTCTAAAAGACTAGGGAGGGGGACGCTGGTGTGTAGGGAAGGGAAGAGGGCTTCCAGTTATCCTGTTAGAATATCATCCACTCTGACCCTTCAATTGCAGGCTTTGGCATTCTGGATGAGAACATACAAATGCAAATTCATTTAGTTAACCTAGGACTGAAAAGCTCACCTGGGGCAGGTGAAAAACAAAAATGATCAGGTTCAGGACTTTGATGAACACAGAGAACACCCCCCCATCCTAAAGGATGCGGCCCTTACTTGCATCAGCCAGTACTTGGCACGAGTCCTGTGGGAATGTGTGCTGTTGCCAGACTGCGATTTCCAAGAGGCGTATGAGATCTGGGGGAGTTTTAAAATTCCACAACTAATTTGTAAAAAATCCATTATGTGTGCACCCAAGTGAGCACAGGTCTGTGGGTCATAATTCCGTGTGCAGGGTGCTCGCTGGTGACCTCCGATCTGTGAGGTCACATTGGCCCCGTTGGTAAGGAGGGGGATGAGCATCTCTTCAGGTTCAAACACAGACTCGAGGCAACAGAATTCCTCTTCTAAAATGAGAACTTCTATATTTACGTTTATAGATTGAACCATAAGAAATTGCCATTTTGTAGATCAGAAATAATCAAGTATTGTCAGTTTCGTATGCTTCAATCTGAAAGTAATTATCCACTGAAGAAAAGTAAGGATATAATATATAATCTGTGTTTGCTCCTGCAGCATCAAAAATTTCTGCCTCCTCTGAGATAAGGAAGCACTCACCTATTAGTCCAGCACCTCATTGTATTTATTAGTAAACTGTGCCTGGCGCATGGAGGTGACACCAGTGATTGCCTGAATAATCCATCACCTCATTTGCACCAGGCAGCTTGAAGAGTCTTCCCTTACTAGCACTGATGGCTTTAGCATTGTCGAAGCTCTTTTAACAGTAGCATAGGAATTTGTGGATATTTCCCAAAGAATCATCCTCTTCTTTTCTCTTTCCATCTTCCACTTAATTATGGGCTACCATTTTCTATAGATATCATTAGTTTGAAATCAAATGGGCATAGCTGAAGGTAAAACAATTGTTATCCAGAGAAAAGTGGACAGATTCCCACTACAAAGGCAAAATGGGTTTAGTGTCATCCAGGATCCACAACTGGAATGATTCAGATGGAAATCAAATTGCTTACTGATGCCATTGTCTTAAACAAAAGGTGTATTTGGGGAGATGTGGCTGGCAGACCTCCTCATAGGAACCTGGAGGGTAGGTTCTACCTCTGGTACTGTCTCCCTGTCATTCCCAGAATAGCTCCTGGGGCTGGGGTGGGGAGGGTGCCAAGCCTTTGTCATGTTGGAGGAGAAAGGCATGAGAAGAACCTCATTCCTCTCTCTGGCTTTCCCGTGTGTCCTAGGACTCTACCAAACTGATGAAAACACTTCTCCAGTTCCAAGAGTTCTCTAGATGAATAGGGTAACAGGTTGGTCCTTCCTTCCTTCCTTCCTTCCATCCATCCATTTGAGATCTACTCCATATTAATTTATAAGTATCAGCCCCTTTGCAGATATCCTTAATAATATAGAAAATATATTTTGACAAAATGCATAATGCATTCTTATTCTCTTAATTAAAATTTTATAACCCCCCGCATTTCTTCACTTTAAGTAGCAGCAAATGAGTAAAAACCATACTAAAGAAAAGAGAGAAGAAAAGGAGAGCTAGAATCAGAGACTTAACAAAACTCCTCACTAGCACAAAACTTCCCAGAAACAATTTTCAGACATTTATGCAATCAATCTGCAGGATATTTTAAAGGAAGAAGTATGATTAACTTATTTTCTTCATATGACCTAAAAAAAAAAAAAGTATAATCTCCTGATCCTACCAATGGTGAATACTTTGAAAATCATATTAATCATTTAGAGGACACCTGTGACCACACATGAAACTCTCCAGCTGCTTCTTTATCTAGTCTAATAAGTGAGTAAAGAATAATTTTGATGTGCCTAAAGAGCCTAAACCCTACGCATTCTGTGTGGCTGACTGAGAAAGTGCAGAGCAGATGCCCGAGGGCTGATGTGCTGAGCCCTGGGCTGACTTGGGAACCACAGCCATCTCCAGATACAACTGAGCGTCCTTTTATTCGAGGGTGCAGAATCCGATGCTTGTGATACTGCAAATCTTAGCAGATTTGTGCCCCCATTTTTAATTGATTGCATTACAAGGGCACTAAAAACGAAGGTAAATATCAAACTCTTAAGTGAATGAAAGGAAGGGGAGGGAAAAATAACAATACGTACATTTTAAAATATATTTTCATGTTTACTAAGCATGGTAGCAGGGATACATAGAAACCCATGGCCTACCAGTTGTTGTTTAATTTCTAATGGGTGGAATAACTATCATTAGTATCATCATCAACCACTTAATAGCATTGTCTAAATGCTTCACATGCATTGGTGCATTTACTTTTCACAGCTCTGTAAAGTAGATATTTTGTTTGCTGTAGTTGAGGAAACCGAGGCACAGAGAGATTAACTCACTTGTCCAGGAACACACAGCTAGTGAATGGCAGAGTAAGGACTGACATCTTGTTTTTTAAACATGGTGCTGACCTACCTCTTTGGATAAGGATGTTAGAGAACATTTGGTTTATTTCCAAAAGAGTAGACGCATTTTGTGATCTTTTTCTTTTGTTAACAGTTACCACTTAATTTTCCTCTATAAGGAGGAGGTCCTTTTGAAACCTCCAGAAATGGGACCTTTTTTACTTCGTGTCTCTTTTGCCAGGGCAAATCAGAAAATTTTCTCTTTAATCTGTCAGCCTGTCAAGATAAAGAGAGAAGAACTGGAGATTTTTACCTTTCCCAAAAAGGTAAGGGAAAATACAACCTGGGTAGCTCTTGGTGGATGCTGTTCCTATTGCCAATGTCCAGTGTTTTTTTATCTTTCTCTCTGGGTTGACTTTGGAGAAAAGCATCCAAGGTGAAACGTGCTACAGCTCCCTGCCAAGGTGGAAACCTGGATACTAGGAGAACTTGGGGGCGGATGGGGGGAGTTCATGGCTAACATGACTCTACTTTGTGCCCTGTCATGGAATGTCCTTCCAAACCCATGCTTCAGAATAGATTGTCTTTGGTGTGAACCACAGAGATTCCACTGATACAGTGTAATTAATAGAGGATCTGAAGCCCATGTAGGCTTGTTCCTGGATAGCTGAGCTTCTTAGACTTGACATCCAGGCTTTTGGCTTGACTGGCTAGAAACTCAGGCAAGTCTGTGCCTCATTACCATCTCTGAAAATGAGGCAATTGGACTAAACAGTGGAGCTTTTAAAAAATAGACCGATTTGGGTCTCACTCCAGATCTAGTAAATCAGATTCTAGGAGTGGGGTCCAGGAGTGTGTATTTACCAGAGATCCCCAGTGGTCATTAGAAACCCCTGTGTGGCTACCTTCCAACCGGAGTGTGTGCTTATGGTGGGCCCACCCTTTGCTTCTCTGCTGGTTCGCTCAACAAGTGTGTACTGGATACTTACTGTGTGGTGGGCAGAACAATTGACATGTGCTGCATGCCAAGAATTCCACAGGAACAGGGCGATCAAGGTCCCTGCCTTCAAGGAGCTTACAGTCTAATTCCGACAGGCAAATTAACAGGTACAAGAGTGTGAGAGTGACATGAGTTTTGGGAGGCCAGGGGCAGAATGATGGAGTTTGGATGTATTGTCTACTCAGAACTCATGTGGAAATCTGATCCCCAATGTGGCAGTGTTAGAAGCTTTTTGAGTCATGGGGATCCGTCACGAATGGATTAATGCTCTCCCTGGGAGTGTGAGGGGGTAGTGAGTGAGTTCTCACTCTATTAGTTCCCATGAAAGCTGGTTGTTTAAAAGACCCTGGCACCTTCTCTTTCTCTTGCTTCCTTTTGCCATATGATCTGCTTGTACCTGCCAGCTGCCTGCCACTTTCCACCATGAGTAGAAGCAACGTGAGGCCTGTACCAGATGCAGCTGCCCCAGAATTGTGAGCCAGATAAACCTCTGTTCTTAATGAATTACCCAGTCTCAGGTATTCTGTTATAGCAACACAAAATGAACTAATATAAAGAGTAAGAGAATTTCAGGTGGGATACAAAGCCTAAAAAATGTAGGGCAGGGTCCTGCATTGGATCTATTAGGTGGTGGCCAGAGAAGGCATCTCTGAGTGGGGACATCAGAGGCGAGGCTTCTCAGAAAGGAGAGGAGCCAGCCAGGAGAGCATGCTCAGGACGAAGGCCATAAGGCTAGGACGTGCTCCACCTGCTTGAGTAACAGGGAATAATAGAAGGCCAGGGTGGCTGGCGCATTAAAAAGGAGGTGGACAGAGAAGCAAGATAGTTAGGTAAGTGGGGGTCAGATCTCAGGCCCCTGACCATGGTCATGCACTTGGACTTGATTCTGAGTGCACTTGGGAGCCACTGGAGGTGGAAGCTGGTTGTTTTGTTTGTTTTTAGAGATGAATTGGTTCTCTCGGATTTACATTTAAGTAAGACCATTTTGGCTGCTCTGTATGATACTTGACAAGGTAGTTATGTAACTATTATTTTATATTTGACCAATTGTGCTTTATTTTTTTAGTTGAGATATAATTCACATCTCACCAAATTTTCCCTTTTAATATGTGTAATTCAGTGGTTTTAGGATATTCACAAAGCCGTGCAACTATCACCAGTCTCTACTTTCAGGATTTAAGAATGAGTTATTTAGGTTGCAGAACTGTGACAGTACCAATGACAGAGAAAAGAAGGCTTGAATGGAACTACAGAGAAAACATTCAAACTCTCACATTCAGCACATCCAGTAGAACTTTTCTGTCATGATGGGCATGTTCTACGTTGCGCTCTCCAAATTGGTAGCCACTGGCGACCTATGGCTACTGAGTACTCGAAATGTGACGAGTGCAACTAAGGAATTGGATTTTTTATTTCATGAAGTTGAAGTTTAAATAGCCACATATGGCTACCATATTGGACAGCACAGCTCTACGGCAGCTTATAAATGCACAGTCTTATCTGAGATCATTTTCCCCGATTCCCTTGCCTCCCCAGTTTCTAAAGTGATTGACATTTTGAGGCATATGCTATACAAATTGTTGTATTTAAACCTAATCCTTCCTACAGAGAAAAAGCTGGAGAGTTCCCACAAGGAATCCAGATGACAGGAGGCATAAAGGATGGGTAGCATGTTCTGGAAATATATGTTGGCACTGGGCACGAATAACATCTGCATGCTCACAGGAGGCCAAAGGAAGGCTGCGAGCTCGGCCTTGGCTTCACAACTCACAGAGAACAAAAACAATCCCCAAAGCAGAGTCTTTTGAGAGGACAATAAGATAAGGTTGTTTCTCCTGCTCGTGTTGTGTATTGCGTGTGAGGACAAGAACGAAACTGCCCCTTCTGGGATTCTGTCACCAAACTATTAGTTAAGACAAATCACAGAGCAATGAAAGGCTCTTTAAACTCTCTTGGGTTAAACTCATTAAGTTTTTAACGCTTCCCAAAGTTCCATTTAAGCTATTTCTGTCATTTAAAAAAAAAGTCTGCAAAGACTTGCGTTTTTTCTAGAGGATTTGTTTTTCCATCCTTTAGAAGAAGAAAAGTAGCCCAGAAGGAGCCTTAAATTTTATTAATGTTATAAAATATTCATTGGTTTGTTTCATTGTTCATTTTGTGTTTTTTTGTTTTTGTTTTAAACTACCATGTTTTGCAAATATGAGGCATATGTGAAGGCAAGCACATTTAAGATGCCTCTTGTCCTAAAACTTCCTATATTGTCTTGAAGCAAAAATAAATCCCTGGTGTCTATTATGTATGAAGTTATGAAAAGATGAGATGGGCTTTAATGAATAATTAATATTTACCTATAAAATATAGCATATTGGGGAGAAGACCAAAAATACTTCATTTCTTGCTTGACAAACTTAGAAGAAAAACGAATCAGGCTGACCTCTAAAATCACACGGTTTTAAGGCAAGCCTTAAAAGTAGACTGAAATTCTACAGGTCAAAATATTTAAGTTATTTATTAAGCTAACACAGCAGTAAATATAATATGTTTTGGCCTTCTACCCTGACGTCTATATCTTCATGGGACCTGAAGAGCAAGGTCTGAATTTAGAATTCTCAGACTTTCCAGAGTTCCATGCTGGAACAGGAACAGTAAGGGAGACAGCCTGTTGTCACCTGTCCAGGACTGTGCAAGGGCTCTGTCCAGGCTCTGTCCGTGTTCCCCATGAGCAGCCATCCCTTGGCCAGGCCTCAGGTCTAGGAGAGGGCACACCAGTGTTGTCATCCATTCTAGGGAAGGTAGACCTGGGGCAGAGATCTGCACAGGCCCAGGATGTGAGCTCAAACATTTGGGCAGGGAGTGCTGTGGTAGTCAGGAGAATGATCTAGAACACTGGGCATCTTCTCTTGCTCTGTGGGGAAGGACGCTGCTGGAGGATTGTCAGAGTGAGGTGTCTAAATCACAAAGTCCAGGACAGAAGCCCTGGTGGCTGGGTCTAGAGGCCACGCTGAACCTTTTCTGTTTTAGAAGCCAGTGACTCAGCGTCTTTTTGTTGAAAGAAACTCTGCTCCCTGACATTGCCCTTGCTAAACCTCACCACGTTGGGACAACAGAGCAGCCACTTGCAAGAGTTACGCTTTAGATCTGGTTCCACAGGTGGTCTCTTTTGCAGTCAGAAGTTTTCAGTTTGGTATTTCCCGGGCTCCTGAGTGCTTTTAATTTGTTTCAAGCTTTATTGAGACAGAGTTCACATAATATGCAATTCACGTCTTTAAATGGTTTTTAGTATATTCACAAAGTTGTGCAGCCATCACCACAATCAATTTTAGAATCTTTGCATCCCCCTCGAAAAAAGCCGTGCCCATTAGCAGTCACTTCCTTTCTCCCCAGCTCTCCCCAGCCCTAGACAACCACTGATCTACTTGCTGTCTCTGTAGACCTGCCTGTTCCTTGCTGAGTGCTTTTGCATTTTTAAAGCAGTTTCCCTATGCACTTGTACATATTAAATAGGCCCGGATAGAATAGTAAAGTCTCAGTACATTCAAGTATTTTGTTTTCTCAACAGATGTAGATGAGTGTGTCTCAAACTTCTATTTTCTCAAACTTTAATGTGCAGGAGAATCACAGAAGAACCTGGTTAAAATTCCCAGTGATCCTGGAGGTCTGGGGTGGGACCTGAAAGTCTGAATTTCTAATGAGTGATGTCCATGCTGCTGGTCTGGAGACCACACTCAAAGGACAAGGACATAAGTGATACTAAAATTATTGTGTTAACTAGAGCAGCCTCCACTTCAGAAAGCGTGTCAGGACCTGAAATTTACAAGTGGCTTAGTATGGCAGGTTCCCATGACAGCAAAGAAAGCAGGGAGGGAAGAGCATGTGTGTGCGTGTGTGTGTGTATGTGTGCACATGTGTGTGTGTGTGCGTGTGTGCGCACGTGTGTGTGTGCACGTGTGTGTGTGTGTGTGTGTGTGTGTGTGTGTGTGTATGAGAGAGAGAAAGTGAGAGAGAGAGAGAGAGGGATGTGGGCAGTGGGCAGGGGCTTGTGTACATGGACCTCTGTCTACTGTTCCGAAATGAGGGCTGTGAGGAACCCAAACATTCTTTTTCTCGCTTCTAGTCTTCAAGTCCATGCTCCTCCCCATCCACCATCATCCTTGTATACCCAGAGACACTGCAGGTTGCTTAACTTGGTCAGGTCTCCTTCCTTATCAAATCCACATTTCTCTAACCATCTCTGACGTATCAGGGTCACTGGTTCTGGTCACACAGCACTTTCTGGAAATTATGTTGTATCTTGTGAAAAGAAATGAGAACCACATTGGCCATACTTTGATATTTTCGATGAGTTCTGTTTGCTCGGGCGTAGGAACCTCAGTCGGTGTTTACAGAGGAGGAATCTGAAGCATGCTGCACTTGGTGACAGAGCTTAGTCACAACCCAGAGCCCCCGGTGTATTCGGGCTGGGTTGCTGCACAGCCTGTGGCATCCGGTTGCTGTCCATGGAGGAAGGACTCACATTCTCTGGGTTTCATCAAATTGTTTTTATTCCTGTGGTTTCTTGCTGAATAACTATCATCAGATCCCACATGGCAAAGCCAAGGCCAAACACAGAAACTAAGCTCTGTTCAACTTCCACGATGGCCCACAGGGACTCCCTGAGCTCCCAGCTTTTATTTCACGTAGGCAACGGTGACATAGGGAGGTTCACAGGGGGCTGCTGGACTATGGGTGGCAGAGGCCAGGTAGTGTGTAAAACCCTCTAGGAACATGATG
This sequence comes from Cynocephalus volans, assembly GCF_027409185.1. Taxonomy (NCBI): domain Eukaryota; kingdom Metazoa; phylum Chordata; class Mammalia; order Dermoptera; family Cynocephalidae; genus Cynocephalus; species Cynocephalus volans. The sequence continues at coordinate 285,827,611 of NC_084460.1, forward strand.
TAGGATGTGGTCAAGCTCCATGGATGTGTAGCAGCATGCCTGTGACTTCTCCTTAAGACACAGTTGAATCTGAAAAAGTTGAAAACTTACTAAGCAAGGACAAGAATGGGAGTACAACTGTGCCCCTTTAGAGCAGCGCATCTCTGATCATGTCACTTCCTGGCTCAAGCACTCTCAGTGGCTTCTGTCATTGGAATGCTTCTCTCTGGCTCTGATCTCCACTTCTAGCATTGCCTACAGCTGTCCTTATAAATACCTTGCACTCCAGCTGCCCTATGCTGGACTAGGTACTGTTCCAGGGACACTGTGCCTTGCAGCTTCCAAGCCTCTCCTCACACTGTTCCCTTTAGCTGGAATATCCTCCTTCCTTTCTCTCTCTGTCAGAATTCGAGTCATCCTTCTGGGATGAATTACTTGCTTTCTCATCTATGATGTCTTTGTTGTTGTTTTTCATCTTCCTACGTTCTTTCTCTCCTCTGTGTTCCATTATAAATTGGACATTCCCCTGACATTTTCTTATTATTCATATTGTTAATAAAGACAATGCAATTGCAACTACCATTTATTGAGCATATACTGCATGTCTGAGACGGTTTGATGTGGATTACATAAGTGACTTTATTTCATCTTCCAAAAGCCTCGGTAAGGAAGCTGCTGTTGTACCCACTGCACAGGTGAGGAAGTTCAAACTTCACCAGAGTTGCCCAGCAGGTGTAGCATCGGACTGTGCCAATGTCCAGACCCTCTTAGATTCCATTCAGATCCATTTATCTCAGCCAGGGCTGGCTGGACTGGACAAAGGAGGGCTCTAGCTCTTGCACGAACTCCTAGGACTTCCACACCATAGAGGATTTGGCCTTACCTTTGTGAGATGGGTTAGGAGACTGTCCCTCTGCCTCTGTACAGTAAACAGCATGGGCCATGCCCATCCCCAGGTCATTCTTTAATTCTTCAGCAGTGTGGCCCTGAGCTGTGGCCTTTGGGAGTCCTTAAAGTATATACCTAAAAGCTTTGTAAAATATGGCAGAGAGACGTTAGGTCCTTGGGAAAACAAAACAAGCCAATAGCAGTAAGACTGAGAAATTTGAGCAGGTGATTGCAAGAACTGTTGTCAGTGTGGAGGCTTATTTGGTAGGTTAAGGATTGAGATGGGTTGAAAGGGTTCTGTGGGAATGAGACCTCCATGTGCCCTGCCAGAAGAGGACAGGGAGCTCTGGTTAGAAAGATTCTTGGGTGATAAGGTTCATGCTCATGTCAACACCGGTCATCGGTCAACTCTCAGATCTGCTTGAGATAAGTGAATGAGAAGGGGGAATGCAGTGGGAGTGGAGCTCAAAAGTTGAAAAGCCAAGTTCAACCAAAATCATGGTCTAAAATAACATTTAGGGACCTAGGGAAATGCTCACGATATAATAAATACTACTTCAAAATTTAAGATTTGGTGCAATCACCATTTTGTTGCAATGCATTCCACCACACAGTCTCCCATTTATGCACAGGAAAAAGCCCAGTGGGATTTTCAAAGGGGTTGAGAGTTAGGGGTGGGATAATGAGTGATTTTGATTTTGTGTGTATATAGTTTTTGAACTTCCAGCTGTTTCAAATGAAATGTGTTAATCAGAAAAAAAAAAAAAGATAATCATATAATTAGAAAAGAAAAACAAGTGATATTAAAAAGCCCAAAATTTTAACTCAAAAAATTAAGTTAAAAAAAAATCTTAGGGGACAAAACAATCAGCAGTATCATGGACCGGTTGGGCGGGAGGGACCATTGTTCCAACCCAGCATGACTTTCTTCTTAATGCTCTTTTATGTGAGTATACACAATTTCAAAGCTTTTCCTGAGTTTATTTTTGTGACCGGTGGTTTTAAGCTTCCCCAGAGATAGCCTTCCAGTGGGGAACCACCCTTTGAAAATGTGACGGAAATTGATGGAATGTCCCAAGAATCTGTCATGTAGACAAGGCTTAGGAGGAGCGTGGAGAGAGTGACACCCTCGTGGTAAAGTGTCCTTCCCCTTCCTCTGAAAAGTGGGCTGGCTTTAAGAAATAGGGAGAGGGTAGCATGAAGGTACCTTTTTGCTTCATTCTTCTTCTCCATATGCACACACCCCTACCAATGTGATAGTCTTGAATAAAGAAAATCTAAAGCTAAAAATCCTATGCCCACTTAACCCAAATAAGCAAGAAGGAGGGAAACAGGAAAGCCCTCAGATAAAACTTCCTTGACTCCGGTGGCAAATTAGACTTTAGTTTTGTTTTTATCTAAATTTAAATATTTGCTTTTAATGTTTGTACACAAAAAAATTATCAAGGAAAAAACCTTATATGTGCCCGAATAACTTTCTTACATTTTGGTGATGTTTTTCAAAGCTTTAGAAAATGTTTTTTTGAAGGGAATTAGGAATGGGTGGGGGCACGCTGGTAGAGCAGACTGAAATAACCCTCCCAAGTTCTGGATTCTGTGTGTGTGAGCATTGGGGCCAGGGCAGGGGGCCGGGGGCAGGGAGATGGGGTGGGTAGAATTCTTGGGTTAACACTAATGAGCCCAAGTTTATAAGACTCCATCTTGAACATCACATAGCTCTTCCAAATGTCATTTTGATAAGTTAATATAAATGAATCAGAAACATGTGCACCAAAAATCCAGCCGAACACACAAGGGCTTAACAATTAAATGGAAGAATGTTTGGCACAATGTGTTTCAGGTTTTAGTGGATCCAAAATATTTTGAAAAACAGTTAAGTTCTTAAGACATTTTGAGAATTTAAAGGGCAGCTGCTTCTCCCATCCCCTTTAAAAATGGCAATGGTTTTTCTGTTCTTTGTGTCATCTGCCATTGATCTTACTGCTTATGGAGAAAACTCTCCTAGGAGAAAGGCCCGCATCTCTGGTCTCTGATGGTGGCTGCAATTTGCTGTCCTATCCAGATAAATGGCTCACTTCTAACCCTCTCCCAACTGTTCCTAGATCTGATTCCTAAGCAAGTGCTGTGTGTTTCAAGCACAGAGTTTTGAAAGTGCTGATGAGGCAGCGTTTTGTCCAGTTGCAAGACCCATTTCTAGATTCAAGTGGAGCATGATGCCACCATGGGTCACTGTCTCATGATTTCTACATTTGTTGTCCTGTTCACCCTTTCTGATGGTGCCCAACGTGAATGCTGGCCCTTGTTGAAAAGAAAGGGTAGATAGACAGAAGATGAGCTGAAACCTGACAGATTGTCAGGAGGAAAACAGAGCTCAATTTGTGTGAAAGGCTACGCACAACTAAAATGCCACTGTAAATAAATGCCATGTTGGGCTCAGTCCCCTCAAACCTCCCTCTTTATTCTTAGACACAGATGGAGGGATCCCAACAAATGCCAGCTATGCAGACAAAAGTGATTAGCGTGAAGTTCTCCCTTATTTGAAGTTGTCCCTCCATTTATTGACTTTCAGTCTGCCATCTGAAATTTTAATCACCCGAGCACTGCGCAGACATCAGTTAGGTCACCCAACTTGTAATTCTATCTGGATGAAAGAAGAAACCCTTGCACAGTTGCATTCCTTGTTTTCCCCTTCCAGAGACACCATCAATCTTTCTTTGGCTTCCTAAATAATCATCATTTAATTTTCCTTATAGATTGGAAAGTCTTGATTCCCTAAACTTCAAAAAAAAAAAAAAATTAGAGTAATTAAAAGTGATGACAGCATATTAGTAAATAGACTGGTGAATTTGGGACAGACACCCCATGTCTCTGTCGTGGTAGAAATGATGTGACTCGGCCCCCAGTGGCTTTTCAATTCAGCACTGCTAATTAGTGATATTTCCCCACTAAGTGTAAGAAATCAAAAAGCAAAAGAATCAAAGCAGGGCTTCATCCCACTCTTTCTGAGCCAAAACTTGTTTTAGTCTCGCCAGAGTAGATCCAGTCACACACCCATTTAAAACCCTCAGTGACTTACTATTGCCTCAGTCCACACGTTGGTCTGTTGGCTACATCTCCTAGCTCTCTCTTCCACACCTGTCATGCCCCAGCACGCACAGCTGGAGCCTGCCTTTTACTAACTCTCAGACCCTGACAGAACCAGCTTTTCTCCTCATCCAGAGCTCAGCACAAATGGCTGTCCTTGGAGAGCATCCCTCAATGCATATATTTCACTCTGTAGCACACTGTTCTGCTTTAATTTCATCATAGTACTTTTTTTTTCTTTTGAGAATAAAGAATAGTCCTTTTTGTGTTCAGTTTTCTTTTTTCAAATTTACTTATTTTTAAATTGACATATAGAATTGTATTTATTGCATCCAACATGATGCTTTGAAATATATATGTGTTGTGGAATGGTTAAATCTAGCTAATGAACAAACACATTACCTCACATAGTTATTTTTGTGATGAGAGCATTTACCATCCATTCTCTTAGCATTTTTCAAGAATACAATATATCATCATTAACTACAGTCACCACTCTGTAAAATAGAACTCTTGAGCTTATTCTTCCTAACTGTAAATATGTATCCTTTGACCAACATCTCCCCAACCTACCCCAGCCTCTGGTAAGCACCATTCTACTTTTCTATGAGACCAACTTTTAGAGATTCCACAATTGAGTGAGATCATGTAGAATTTGTCTTTCTGTGCCCAGCTTATTTCACTTACTATAATGTCCTTCATATTCATCCATGTTGTCACAAATGACAGGATTTCCTTCTTTTTCATGGCTGAATAGTACTCCATTGTGTATATATGTCACGGTTTCTTTATTCATTTGTTGATGAACACTTAGGTTGATTCCATCTCTTGGCTATTGCGAATGGTGCTGCAATAAACAAACACAGAAGTGCACATATCTCTTTGACATACTGATTTTATTTCCTTTGGTTATATACCTAATAGTGGGATTGCTGGGTTATATGATAGTTTCCTAGTTTTTACAGTATGCAGGGGTCCCCTTTTCTCCACACATCATAGCACTACTGAACAAAATAATATTGTTTATTGTCACCCTTCCATCACTAAATCATAAGCAATCAATAAATGTTGTTTTAGTCCATTTCTGTTGCTTATAACAAAATACCTGAAACTGGGTGATTTATAAGAAAACAAAATTTATTGCTTACAGTTTCTGAGGCTGGGAAGTCTAAAGTCCAGGGAACACAGCTGGTGAAGACTTTCTTTGGCGACTTCAGTGACCTCAGGGTATCACATTGTGAAAATGGTGGAGCAGAGAAAGAGAGAGAATAAGACAGACTTTCTCTTCTTTTAAAGCCCTTAGAACCACACCCCTGACCACCATTTTTAATCCATTCACTACTGCACAGTCCTACAATCTAATCACCTCTTCAAGGCTCCACCTTTCAATTACCACAATAGGATTTCCTACCCTCTTAACAGTGGGGGCTAAGTTTCTAACACATAAAACTTGGGGGATACAATTCAAGCTTCAGTGAGTTTTGAGGGGACATAATTCAATCCACTACAAATGGTCTATGTAGACATGGCCTCTGTTTGGAAAAGATTTGCCACTTTCAATTTTTTTTTTTTTTAATTTGGACATTGCTGGGTTTGTACCTGGTGTGTTAGCATACTAGTTGGTTTCTTATAACAGCTTGGAGAAAGTATGTATTTTATAAATATTCCATCTCTGTGATGTAATGGCATGCCCACCAAAGCCCAGTGGCTTCCTTTCAGAGGGAGGAAGTGGGACTAAAACCCTGCAAAGTCTTAAGTTCTATCGAAAGAGACATCAGATTCCTTAGATTTACCCTTCCCGATGTCTAGGCTCTAGATTAGAATTTATGGCTGAATATACACAAAATATGAGAATCAATGAACAAGGAAATCTAGAATTTTAGTTCTTAATCTCCTTCCATTGGGAACACCACACTGACCTTGGAAGGAATTTTTCTGAGGAGGGTCTGGTCTCCATAAACGGCTATCAATCTGGAGACCATAGGCTGATAACCTGTCTCCTTCCACAAGCACCTGAAGATGTTGCCTACCTTGAGAATGATCTTGGGCAAGCGTGTGACAGTGTGACAGTGTGACACCTCAAGAGGTGATGAGAGTCAGTGTGTAGGCCTATTTAGATCAAGTGTGTATTATTGTAGATGTAGCTAGAAATGACAGAGAATGTCCCAGCCAGGTTGGGTTAAAGAATGAAACGTTTAAAACTTCCAAGAACCATTGATCTTAATGGGATACGCTCCTCTTAGTTTTTATTTTTTCTTTAAAAAAAAAATAAAAGTGAGGCTAGCCGATTAGCTCAGTTGGTTAGAGCGCTGTGCCGATAACACCAAGAGCAAGGGTTTGGATTCTGTACCGGCCAGCTGCCAAAAACCCCTAAAACAACAGCAAGTAAATTGCCGCCTCCGTCTTAGCAGAGAACATAATGACAGAGGTTGCTCCCTGAAGAGGTCTGAGAACTTTATTTCTAAGCCAGGATTCTGGATTCTGAAAGGGGTGCAAAAGCCCTTTGTAGGAAAACAAGGTTTGTCTGTATCATGATGGTCTGAGAGGTTAGGAACACTTTTCAAACCGCAAAGCACCTTCTCAACTAGTTTTGGATTTGTCAAGCAGGAATTTATGTAAAGCCCTCTTGGATCAAAGCAAGCAGCCCCAAGATGGCTTAATTTCTTTTTGCATAATCTGTTGGTCATTTGGTCAGGCTGCTCTTTCAGTGGGGCGTGTCCTATGCGTGTGCCCTTCCCTTTAGTACTTTCTGGGGCACAGGTGCTTGTCCAGGTGGCTGTTGCAGGATCCTCTGCAGAATTCACTAACTATTCCCCTCTGGCTTGTCACCAGTATTTTTGTTTTGTTTTGGTGGCTGGCCAGTATCAGGATCCAAACCCTTGACCTTGGTATTGTCAACACCACGCTCTAACCAACTGACCTAATTGGTTAGCCCTTCACCAGCCCTTCTTTTGCTTTGATCATGTTATCTTATTCTCTTAACTCCAGCTGAGGTTTCCTCTAACACTGAGGATTAAGTCTAAGAGCCTTACTTTCATGTTTAAAACCCTTTGCTGGGGTGTTCTTGAGTCTTGCTGCCTAAAGCATGGCCCGTGGGCTGGCAGTAAGGCAGCATCGGCACCAGCTGGGAGCTCCTTAGAACTCTCAGCCCTGCCCCTCATCAACTGAATCAAATTTGTGTATTAACAGGATCCTCAGGTGATTCATTTGTACATTAGAATCTAGAAGTGCTTTCCGGAATTCCCCACTGCCACCAGTATCGTCCTCACCATCATCATAGCCAACAGTTAAGTGGTACTGAGAAATTTTTTTGCCGAGCTCTGATCCGAGTACCTTGCACACACCCTCAACACTATCTTATTTAATTCTCCTAACCTCCCTGTGTGGTATGGACTGTTATTCTTCCTATTTGCAGATGGGGAAACTGAGGCTCAGGGAAATCAAGTAATTGATGTGTAATTATTCAGGAAGTGGGTGTAGGTAGCCTGCATTTGGTCTGAGACACTGCCTCCAGGATCCATGTTCCTACCCCTGGGCTCTGCAGCCTTCCCTTGCCCTGGCCTCTCTGGGTCAGTCCGCTCCGTATTCATTTGCTTCCTTCTCATCAGTCTGGAAAACTTCTCTAAAGCAAAACCATTGTGAAGGGAATGTTGCTGTTTGGTGCATTCTGTAAAAGAGCTTTGGTTCTTAAAATCATTTTAAATAAGACTGAGTTGCACCTTGTAGAGATTTGATCTCTCTCTGCCCCAAAGAATGAACTCTTTCTACCACTTCCAATTAAAGTGGACTGCTTAGAGCCACAGATGACCGTTCTCCTGGATGCGAACTCATTCCGGCTCTGTTGATAGTACAGTATCAGACTTGACCTTTGGAAGAACTCTTATGTTTATGGCTCTAATCTGAAAGAAACGGAGACAAGTAATATGACCTTGCAATGTCATTGGTCCAGAGTTTATCAAATTCTTTAAAGACTTCAAGGTCAGAGTACCAACAGTCTGTGTATTCAAGGCCAAAGGTTAATTACAGGAAGGTGTATCTGGAGTCTGGAAGAGATTAAGGTCAGTGGTTTTCAAACTAATCACTGAAGTGCTGCCCTGAGGGGATGCCCCAGAGAAAGACTGTTGGGGATTGGGGGGACCTGGCCTGAGATAGGGGTTTACTGGACCTTTCTTCACTTTCAACCAGTTAGTACACACTTTCAATCTTATATAATTTTATATAGTAGGTTCTGGGGTAACATTTTATTTAATGAGCTTTTCCCTGCTTTAAAAAAATTCTTGTATGTTAAAAAGCAACTGGACTAATGCTACTCCACCCTTTACCCTTGAGGCCCTTGAAGGTCAGAGAGGCGAATTGACTTCCCCGAGGTCACACATTGTTTTGACTAAAAGCTATTTCTTGTGTTCCTCCTTTGAAAGCACAAAAACTGGGCCAGCAGCCAAGTCTGCTGGGCATTTGCTCCTCTGCCATCTGGATCAGCCCTTATTATATTCAGTGGTGCTGACCTGGGCATTTTTCCTTTGCACTGAGGACCCTTCAGTGTGTGTTTGGAAAACAAAACACTGTTCAGGTGTTCATGGGCAGAGCTGAGGGCACAGCTGAGTCAAGAAGTCATACATTCATTCTCAGTGCTTTCTCTCTCACACCATGCACTCAATCTGCATGGCTCCCTTTCTTTTCTGATTTATTTATGCATTGCAGGCAGCCTTGCAGAGGACACTGAATACTCTGATATTGGCCATATAGAGAAGCTCTTCGGTAACCAAAAGGCTAAATTACTGAAAACCCCATTTTAGGAAAATATGAATTTGAAGAACTTATGAGCAAAAAGAAAATGGGATTGAGACACTGAGATCACGAGACCCTTTGAAAACACTTTTTGTTTTTTTTTTAACTTTCAGGAAAATATGCCAATAAATAAGATACAGTCATGAGACTATCAGTGACATTTGACAATTAGTAATGATGTATATGTGGGTAATTTCCATTTTATCCTCCCTTGTTGACCAGACACTTCATTTGGCTGGGTGACAGGTGACATGCATACTAAGAAGCATTTTACTTGTAAGAGTGCCTCTCCACCCACCTAATTGTTCAATGCTTTCCTGATCTTTTGTCTAAAACATGAGTTGCTAACCTGCCTTCTGAGTGTGCCCCAACAACTGCGCTAAACCTGGGCATTGGCCCCTGTGTGTGGCCAGCTGGAAATAGGAAGTTGAGTTCTGGGGCTTGGGTTCCTTCCTCTTGCCTCTTACCCGTCTTCTTCTTTCTGCCATTCACTGTACCTACCATGACCATTTCTAACCCCTGTTCCCTCTTTCTCTGATTGTTCCCAGTGGGACTAACACAAGAACTGAAACTCTTTTTATTTCCAAAGATGTTTTGAAGCCATACACACTGAGATTTTCTACAAAGGAAACTTAGCTTCTGGTTTATTTAGGTACATCTACCCCCAAGAAGTTGGAGGTAAATATTGATTGTCAAGCTATGTAATCACATATACAAACAAGTATATAAAAAAATCCTTTGGATGTCTGTCCTACATACATGCTGATATTTTAAATTTCTCCTTTGGTTCTTCTGTTCCAAAGAAGATTTAGAGAATATTTAGCTCTCCCCCCAAAACAAGAATTAAAGCATGTCTAAAGGTATTAATGATATGTAACACCAAAGCAGTTTGCTTTCATCCTTGACAATCTTTTCAGTTGTTTACTGGGATTAAGTATTGAACTCGGACTCAGGTAAATCTCTAGTGTAGGGAAATGATTATCACTGAGTATGTATAATGTCATATAACCCTCGAGTACCATGAAATGACACCAGGAAGGGGTTTGGCCCTTATTAGAGTTTGGCAAAATTTTTCCCTGTAAAGCTTCAAAGCAGGTCAGATTACCAGGTGTCCCTGGTAGCTGGAGGGATAAAATAACTAACCTGTAGGTAAAAAGGGGCTCTTGAACAGTGTTTGCCTCAAGGTCATGCCTGCTGGGTGTATGTTTATAAACCAGAAGCTGCAGAGATTACTTCTTACATCAGATAGTTAATGGTTCTACTCTAGAGAGAAAGAGAGATGAGTTTGTCACTTATTTTTCAAAGTTGTTGTCCTTATTTTGCAAATCAGGCCATAATATCTTAGTAAAGAGGTAAAAATACCATATGGTTCCTTAACTGATTCTTTTTGTGCCTTATTGTCCTTCCTATTTAGGATGGATCTATTGCCATTCTTTCTAATTTGAATTTACTTAGAAGTATAGTTTATCCTCAGTGAGAGAGCCCTTTTTAGTTTACAGCATGTGCTTGCCCTTGACCGGTAACCCTCTCCAGGGTCGTCCCGTGCACCCCTTGGCTTCAGGCTGAATTCTTGTGCTTACCATGACTCATTTAGACAAATCCAGATCCACTTCTGGAGTAGAGGGTGGTGTCAACTTTCTCCTGAGCCACAGGGCCCTGTGGGGGCTATAGAGATACTGGAATAAAATCTGGAACCTCTTAGATAGAGAGGAATGCACACTTGGGAGGCAGCCGACTGTGTCAAGTCAGCTTGAAATTTCCAAGGTCATCTTTCTTTTATTCTTCAAGTGTAATAGTACTCTTGGCCTTTTTTATGGCCTCAAACACAATTATTTCTTTAAAAATTCATTTTCCCAAATTATACTCTTTGACATTCCCCACCAGTCAAGAGCTCCTGGAAGCAGGGCATCGTGCCTGGCTCTTCTGAATATTCTCAGCACCCACAAAGGTGCTGGGTGTCATAGGCATGGGATGCATATTTGCAGAATAAGTACCTTTAACTGGTCTCTGAATCCCGCTGGGATTCAAGAACAGAACAAAACAAAAATCCAGACCTACAAGAGTCTTTGCAGTTATTCTGTAATAGCACTGTCTCTTTTCCATCCCATTTTCAATGTTGGCATTTTACTTTGATTTTATTTTTATACAGTTTATGACTACCTTAAGTAGCATAAAATTCTGCTTTTGATATTTATTTAACAAGGTGACAATGGTTTCGTTTTTTAACTTGTTGCTAGTGTACCGTAATATAAGGGTGTTTACCATATTTTCAAATAGATTGTCTGCTTATTCCTGTTTTAACTCCCTTAAGTCTTTTCTTTTTTTTTCTTTCTGCACACTAGGATAAGCAGGAGGGAAAGGATGATAGGAAATAGGGCTGCATTTTAACAGGCCCCATGTGTGCTTGCCGTAAGTGTTTCTCACCCCATCACTGTCGTGGGTTGACTTTACTAGTCCTGTTTAAAATGTAAACTTAAAAAGTTCAGAGGCAAGTGATTTTTCTAAAGCTTTTTAATTCATTATCTATCACTGCCATAACAAGATACTACAAACTTAGTGGCTTAAAACAAAAATGTATTATCTTATAGCTCTGGAGGTCAGAGGTCCAAAATAGGTCTAATTTGGCTAAAAATCAAGGTGTCTGCAGGGCTAATTTCCACCCGGAGGCTCAGGTGGAGAAGCTGTTTCCTTGTTCTTTTCAGCCTCTGCTGGAAGAGAGGCTGCCTGCATTCCTTGATGCGTGGCCCCTTCCTCCATCTGACTTGGACCTTTCTGCGTCCTTCTCCCATTTTTTTAGGGGCCCTTGTGATTACATTGAGCGTGCCCAGATAATCCAGGATAGTCTCTCCATCTCTAGATCATTAATTTAATTACATCTGCAAAGTGTCTTTTGCCATGTAAGGTAATATAGTCACAGGTTCTAGTGATTAGGGCATAGAAGTCTTCGAGGCGAGTACTATTCTGCCTGCCATATTCAGAGACCCATGTAGTGTCCTAACAGAGTTTACCTCACTCAAGTTTCTAGCCTTCTGTATACACAAGAAAAACTTTTTAGCTTTTTTGTGTGTCTTTGCCTGGTATTTCTGTTTGGATGTCCCCTGTTAATTTTATGAAGAACTAATGCATTCAGTATTTATTTGGACAAATTGAGGTTGATCGTGTTTAACAACGGTGTAGACTGATAGTAATGACACCATAATAACACAACCAGAGAGGAGCCAGCACCTTGGCAGTGGAGACCTACAAGTTTTAGATGGAGATTTTTAAAACTTGCCACATAGTGACATGTTGAATGAGCTCACAGAGTCTTCTAACTTTTATCTTTTAGGCTTATGTGCAGAAGTACATTGTGAAGAATTATTTCTACTATTGCCTATTCAAATTTTCAGCCGCCTTGGGTCAAGAAGTGTTCTACATCACATTTCTTCCATTCACTCACTGGAATATTGATCCTTATTTATCCAGAAGACTGGTCATCATATGGGTTGTGAGTATTATTATTACTTATGAACAACCGCTACTTCTAAGACAAATACCTGCTTTGGCATTTGAGTTCTTTGTGCATGTGTCCTTTTTTTTTTTTCTGCCACTTAGAGTTGAACTCGTTGCCTAATTTATTTTGGAAAAATTAAAAAGCTATGAATGTAACTTGTTTTGGGTGAATAAAAACTAGAAGAGAGGAGAAGTGACGAGCAGAGGAAAAAGGACCTTTCTAAGAAAACGTGTAGAGTATAAAATGCATTCTCCCAAGGGACCCATGGAAAATCTGATCAAAAACCAGACTTAGAAGCTGTTGACTAATAATTTCCAGCAGTATTAAGTGACTACTCTATATACATTGGAGACACCAAAACATGTAAGACAAGGCTCCTTCCTTGAGGGAACTTCTAGTGCAGTGGGGGCCACAAATACACAGAAACCCAGGGACAATTCCAGGTAGACAGGTGGAGACCTGTTCTGCTGTTTTGCTCGGGACCCTATGACTTAACTTTGTTCAGGGCCAAAATGAGGCCTGAGTTTTTGCTTAATTGGGGGAGATGGTGGTATTTGCAAGGCAGCGAGGCATGCTGGGAATATACAGGCCTTGGTGTCAGACAGGCCTGGGTCAAAATGCAGCTCAGCAACACCTGTGCACCCTGTCCTGAGCCTTACTTCACTCACTTGTCAAACGGAGTAAATAATGTGCATCCCCAGAGTCATCAAGACAGTGTCCCGAGTGGGCACAGAGCTCGGGGCCTGGCATGGGGGAGGACTCCACAAGTCACTATTTGAGTATAATGCATAGTGACTAGTCTGTGAGGGTGAAGGAGTCCTAAACATCAGCCAGTTCTGAGGTCAAAGATTGTTTAGCTCAGAGCCAAGATTGTTTCCCTGACTCAAGATTCTCTGCTAAAAGCAGAGGTTCAGAAGCATGTGGTTGGATATAAAGGAGAAGCTGTATGATCTTAAGCAGGCAACTTCCCCACACTTGGCTTTATTTTTCTCATTCATAGAACAAGTTAGAGTGGACTTGACCGGGGCCATAAATGCAAATGTCCTCATGGCAGGGGAGAGAAGTAACAGCAAAGTCCCAAGTGGGGAGGGGCGTCCATGCGAATCTTTCACCATGTGGCCACCTGGGGGCGCTAGGGATCACCTGCCCTTCTGGTCCACCTGTGACTTCCCTGAAGAAAAATGGGCCGAGTTGTGAGATCTTCCCATTTTTCATATGAGATCTCCCAGTTTTTAATTGTAAGCTTACATTTTAAAAACATTACATGCCAACTGAACAAAGAATCCTTGAAGTCCAAACATATGAACTGTGCTTTGAAGCTTCTGGTGTAAAGGACCACTAAAGCTTATAGTTATGATTATTTGACCCAAATTCTTCCTGACTCTTTCATCCTTTTCTTTCTAAAACTACAAGCCACTTTTTCTTTCCTCATCCCTGTGTCCTGCCTGGCCCTCTTCCCAAATCTAGCTTCTGTCTGAAAGTATGATCTGAGAGGTTGCAAAAGCATATACATCTTGCAAAAATCATGAAGGAAATGTCAACCCAACTGTCCCTTTCCCGAGCTGAAGCCTGCTTCTGTGTCTGCAAAGCAGCCATGTCTGCTGGAGCAGGCAGGATGGGGGCAGGAGAGAGAGGGAGCAGGGAGCATCCCCTCAGTTCTTAAGATTTGAAAACACACCAAACACCCAGGGTGCTTCAGTTTCTTTCCTGCTGTCATTTGTTTTCTGAGATAAAAAAAAAAAAAAAGACTCCCAAAACTTTTATGGTGCTTGGGTGAGACAAAAGTACTTTTAATAACTCAGGAGTATCTTATAATATGTATATTGTCATCTCAAAGCTGATTATCTCCTCCACTGAGAGTGGAAAACTTTTGCCCAGAGGCTGGGAAGACCTTTAGACTTGATAGGAGGCTGTGGTGAGGGGATGCTCTGATTGTCATTTTTGGTTGTCACTTTATTCTCTTCCTCATTTCAAAGTGCCCAAAGTGTGTGTTTGAGGCAGAATGACAAGTCTTTCGTCAGATAGTGAGCAAATAAAATCTTTGCCTGAGAAAGAAAGAGCAACCTTTGAGTCTGTGGTCTGTCCTGAGGTTTGGTGACCTCTTACTTGATTTTTCTAAATGGGTGCATAGCCTGGTCCACAAGGCACCCCTGCAGAGAGTCCCCTGGTTACTCTGGGTGTTCAGCTATATCCGTAAGGGCAGCATGGACAGGGTCAGGTAGAGTGCCAGTTCCTGGTGAAAAGAATTGAGGCCATTCCAAGGGGAAAGAGGGGGAGAGGGACGGGTGTAGGCGCACGTGTGTGTGTGTGTTTATGTGTGTATGCATGCATGTGTATGTGTGTGTATATGTATGTGTGTGTTGGGAATCGGGGTGCTCTCTGCTTGGTTGCAGAGGCAATAACGGAGGTTCCGGTGTTGAAGGTGGCCGAAGGGAAGGGAAATTCCTGGTGGCATTTGAGGGGTAGGTTGGGAGGAGCAGGGTGAGGTTCTTGTGTTCAGGCCAGCCAAAGCAATCAGCTTCCTGCTGAGGCTGCCTTTTTCATGGAAGGGATATCCCTAAATTAGTAGCTGTCTCTTCAAGGAGCCGGGGTTAAGAAATGTTAATTACGTAAGGGGCAGAGCTTGTAACTTGTAACTTTAAACATTTTATCTCACCCAAAATTCATTGGAGGTCAGCTGCGTTCAGGCGTGCCAAACCTTTTGTCAGATATTATATTAATTGGAGAGTTGTCATTGGATGAAGATCCACAGGTTTTATTGCTTTTAAAAATAATTTGTTATATTAGGGGGTGACTCATGCTTTCTGAAGTAGCTTAGCAGAATTTATGGAAGTATTAACTGCTCTCTCTTCACAATCATAATATTTTCTCCCCTCTACCATACATTTTTTATTGCTTTTCTTGGCATCTATGTTCATCATCTTATTTGAGCTTCATAACAATGGGTTAGTATCATTTTATAGATCGGGATAGTAATACTTAAAATAATAATAAGCCATATCATATGTGGAGCAGTTAGTATACATGCCTTTCACTGTAATAGAGCTTGACATATTTTATCTAATCCTGCCATCCATCCATCGCTGGCTAGTCCGTAGATTGACCGTACTTGGTTCAAACAGCTGTGTTAGGGATGGGGATAGACAATTAATAGATGCCACAGATCCATGGCCAGGTTCTGGAACATCAGAGACCTGGACTATAATGCTAGTTGTGAAACCTTGTTCAAGGCACTTCCTGGTTCTGGCCTGCAGTTTTCCTAGCTTTAAGATGAAAGGACCAGCTAGAGGATCCTTGGAGGCTTGTAACATGGTCATGAGTCTTCGTTATGTGTTTGCTCTGTGACACTTAAAAGAGGTCTGTCTGTGGTGTGAAAGAAGAAGGAAAAAACGAAAGTTGGGTGGGATAACAACAAAAGAATAGAAGGTATTTAATGTCTTTTGCAGACATTGCTAATGTGGCTTTACTTATTTTGTCTTGTGTTTTTAATCCCTTCACTATGAGACAGTCCATTTGAAATGCATATCAAATCCATTGCTAAATGATTATTAGATTGCCTTGTTGTTTTGTATTCAACATAATTTAAAAGAAAACATTTAACAGAAAAGGCTTAATTGCTCGGCAAATATCAATTTTATTTTTTTGTAGACTCAAAGTCCTGATGATAAGGAAGCCATGAAAGCAGAAGATTAAAATGATGGTTTTCCACATCTCTCACATTCTGATTATTAGCAACAAGCTTGCTGATAATTATAGTTAAAAAGCAGACCAGAAATTTACATTTAAATCGTGCCTACTGTCCAGATGCCGACTATCTGCTGTAGTGTTTAGGGTATTTTTTTATAAAACAGTCACATAAATTGGTTAAGAGGTGGACTTTGCGATAACATGTTAAAATGGAGTAGTGTCTTTTTGGATGTAGACAGGCTGCCATCTGGCTGTCTCACAGGAGAGTCTGTCACCTGGGTAGGGAGGAGAGGAAAACAGCCTGCCCACATCCCTGTAATTCACAACCCCTCGACTGGGGTCAATTTTAGTGCCGAAAGATGACTTTAAATGTGATTATCTCTTAATCCTCTGTTTAAACCACTACCACCAGTCACTTCAAAAGATTGCCCTGCTTGTTAAATTGGTTCTTGCTTGAGATTAATGAGTCTTTAAAAGTATTCAACAATGGCCAGATTGTAACCCTCACTAACTTGCATTGAGTGAACTAGAATTAGGCGTCAGAGATTCTACCCAGTCCCTCTGAAGTAGAATCTGTAATTTAGCCTTAGTTAAATATTAAGTAAATGTCTCTAGGGGGTTTGTTAAGCAAGCTGCACTGCTTTGGTTTTGAAACACAATAAGGAAAAGTTTGGGTTTTAGGGTTTTTTGTGTGTTGTTTTTAAAGCCTCAAAACTGATCTTGTGTGGTGAACCAAAAAATTTGGATTTTTCTGATTATCGTCATTATTACCTGAAAAGTGGTTTTCTCTCTTTCTCTCTCTCTGTTATGATCATGACTGGAAAATGTGCCCACATTCTTCCCCTTACGATGGTCCCTACTTCACAGCCCCTGAGACTGAGATGCTGTCGATTGAGCATAACTGTAGTCCCCCAACACAGACACCACTGCCCCCCACCCAAGCATCACTTCTTTTTCTTATTTTTAAATTGACAGATAAAATTGTGTGTACTGTATTTGTTGTGTACAAGTTGATGTTTTGAAGTATATATCCATTGTGGAATGGCTAGGTCCGGCTAATTAACAAATGTGTTATCTCACAGTTATAATTTTTGTGGTGAAAACATTTAACACCCACTCTCTGTGTTTTTCAAGAATACAATATGTCGTCATTGACTGTTGTCATCATGTTGTATAGTAGATCTCCTGAACTTTTTCCTCCTGTCTAACTGTAATTATGTATCCTTTGACCAACATCTCCCAATACCCTTCCTTCCCTCACCCACCCCAACCTGGCAGCCACCTGCTGTGAAATCAACTACTTGAGATTCCACATAAGAGTAAGATCACATGGTAGTCATCATTTCTAATGCTTTGTTTAGTTTGTATCATGTGGATGGCTGATTGTTTTAAAGTTTAGCTAGGTATAAAATTTTTCAAAACAACAGGGTCCTAGAGGCAGTATATCGGGAAATCAAATTGGATCTGCTAAAATGATGCAAACAACTAAACATTTCATGCAGAGTTTTGTTGTGGAGTAGTTCTTCTCCCATTCCTTTGGTTTTATTCTAGCTTTTAATTTCTTAATAAGAAAAATAAATAGCCTCTGCCAAGTCATCTCCAGACCCCCAAAAAACCAAGGAGCATCCTGGTTGGCAGAGCAGAGTGTAAGGAATTTAGTTTCTCTCCTTATGGATAACCCTGCCTTCTCCCCCAGTGGCCTGCAGGCAAATCAGTCCCTATGGTCTTTACAAAGGCACAGATTTTATTCCAGCTTCTCTCCCACTCATTGTAGAATGAAAGGACAGAGAATGAACTGATTAATAGGTGGGGTGGGGTGAGTGGCTTTCAGATGAGATTTTCACATAAAATCTTAATTCTCCCTCTCTTTTTAAAAGCCAATCAATTCTATGTGCAAAACTGCATTCTTGAGTGGATATGATTCCCATAGCATCTGCTTTACATGCAGGAACCCCATTTCACAGGTTAGAAAACCGAAGCCCAAAGAGATTAAGTGACATGCCCGGTCGGACACAAGCAGTAAATAGAATAGGTAGAGTTCATGCCTGGTTCTGTCTCTAGATCCCATCCGTTCCTTTTCACAGCACCACATTGCTTCAAATGGTTAAACTTTATTTTTTTCTCCAATCCGATTATTCAGAAGTGTGTTTTGCTTATTTGGTTGGAAAGGCTCCATTTAGCACCCTACCCTCATCTGCAAGTGCCCTGTATGGACAGCAGCCATATGTCACAGGTTTTCCAGACATTCTCCTTTCATTTCTCTGTGCTATGGTCCCTGTGAGTGCCCCTGCCGTGTGTCCAACCGTGTGTTCCTGATTTTTTACACTTACCCGGAAGGCCAGAGCATCACAGGGACCTAAGAGAATGGAAAAGGGCTTTGGCGCTTTTGTTTCAGAGCTGGAGGCCTGAAGAGGGCTGCCTGCTAATCCTGGGGGGTTGTCATTCCTGGGCCTGTGCTCTGCTTCCTTATCCCATTTTGCAAAGCAGCCAAGTGGAAAAGGAGGAATGAGGAAAAGAGTGGCCCTTTGTCCCTATTAGGAGGTGGGGATTTGACCTGAAGGGGACTAGGCATTTTTCTTGCTTCTCGCCTCTGGGTGCCTTCATCTTCCCTGCCTCCCGTCCCGTGCAGCCTCCACCGTGAGTGCTGAGCGCTCAAATTCCTCAGTGGCTCTTCTGTAGCATTTGAGGATCGGAACGTTTCCTTGTGCTGGGGAGGGGAAGGGGAGGCTTTTATCCGTTAAGTGCCCTTTCCATTCACAGCTGGAGAGGCCTCCATCTATTTCAGCCTGTGGAATTTTCTGCAATGTTCGGAAAGCTTGAGAACTACAAGAAAAACCTGGTCCTATTAACCGAATGGCTGTCAGTCATCTCTGCTCTCCCTCGCCTTTCCCCAGTGCGGGCTGGGCTTCCCCAGAGGAGCCTTTTGTAGCCTCTGCACCCAGGGCAGACAGCGTGGGAAGCCCTCTGTAGACAGAGGTCCCTGCAGCAGAAGACCAGCCCTGACCTCCCTTCCCTTCCTTCTAGGCCTAGCTGCCACCAGATGCCAGTCAGGCCCTCTTAAGAGTCCAGAGGCCTCAATGGGCAGGCACCACAGCCCATGCACGGGAAGCTCTGTGTTCGCTATAGGGAAGGCTGGGCCTCAGCCAGCTCTGAGGTTAATCCGGGAAACTGAGGCTTCCCAGCTCTGACTCCAGGGGTGCCAGCCCTCTCTCTCCAGGCCTCTTGCCTGCTCCAGTGATGCCTACCATCTCCTGGTGTCTCAGGCACAGCCTCAGCACTCTCCTTGCTGGGCTGAGTGCAGCTCATGCGCTCTTGTTAGATCCTGAAGGGTCTTGCTTAAGTAATTTGCAAGGAGCCACAGTGTAACTGCTTATGACTAAGTAACATTCTAAAATGTGTCAATGTAAGCCACGTGTGGCTGTGCCTGCACAGTCTATTCTTCAGATGAGCATAGACTATATGGCAGCTTTCAAGACAATAACAGCTCTCAGTGCAGTGATAGCCATAAGTCCTGACTATGTGCTAGACACGGGGCTGTGGCCTTTGTAAATATTACTGAGTGAAGTATAGCACTATTACTATTCTTTTCATTTTAAAGGTGAGGAAACATGAGAAGGCCAGCCAAGCTGACATAGCCAGAGGGAGTACAGTCGAGATTTGAACCCATAACTATTTGGTTCCAGAATCCTAGCTATAAACCTCTGTGCTCTGTGCTAACATTCCCCCTTAATTATGTTAAATTTGTTTGGCTTTTTTGTGTGTATTAAACCTGTTCAATTAATTTTATTTTTTATTTTGTAAGTAGTAAACCACATTAATAAAAAATTAGAAAAATGAGAAAAAAGTTTCCTTTTTATGTGGTATGTGCATAAAAATTCATTGTTTGCATTGCATATGATCAGATTTAACTAGGAAAAGATGTTGTGTTTTTATTCCTTTTAAAATTAAATTTCTTCTGGCATTCACCAGCACTGAGATCAGAAGGGAAAAAAAAATGCTTTATTAAATTTCAAAATGCTTTTTGAACACATAGCTCTTTGACTCTGAGGTTTGGAGAATGACATTCTGAAGGTTTTCCAAAAACCCTAAGATGGAAATTAGCAAGTTGTGAGCAGCTTGCTTCCTTTTAAATTAACACTGGTAAACAAAGGCTAAATGAGTGAAATAAGAGAGGTGATTTCTTTTATTAGGCCAAAATAGAAGATCCAGGCAAAGGAGAACATTAAATCCTACATTTAATACTAACTCTGCAATTGGTAGCACATCTGTAACACGGCTGCCAGTGGGCTGTGAACCCATCCCAGCCAGTCAAGAGGCCTTCTGAACTGTGTGTGTGTGAGGTAGAGGTTGAACAACTTTCAGTGTTTGTCTACATAATTGGGAAAAATATTTAGCTAGAAAGAATGGACACAGGGTGATGGACTGAAAGTCTCCATTTTTCTGTAGCCAACAAGGACTATACTTTGGATGTTTAATTAGAATTTTTTTTTTTTTCACTTGGGTGAGCATTCCAAACAAGCTAAATGTTCTCTGAGGCCTTTGCCTTTTTTGGAGGCTGGATTCAGAAATGTAAACCCAGATTTGTATTGTGGGAAGCATTTATGTTAAAAACTGGGATTTATACTTAGTATACTATGTCTACTAATCTACAAAGAATGTTTGACTATTTGTCCTAGAGGGCAATCAAAAGGGTGTGTCTTTAACACCAAAAGGATTAAATCATTAAAACTCTGTCAAGGCCTGAGTTACAGAAAACCAGGTGCCTGTCTTTATTTAAACTGCTTTAACTACCTAGAAGGAGGTGTTGAAGGATGTGCTCCTCTTATCTAGCTCTCTTATGGTTGTTAATTTTGAGTAGGTTTCTATATTCATTATAAATGTATTTTAAGGAAATTTTATATGAGAGATATGAAACCACCTAGAGCCTTTTTAAGATATCACCTTAAAGATTAAAATATAAAGAGCCACGTATGGGATGTACCCTTGTTCAGAAAATAAGCTTGGTAAGTGGAACAGAGTTTTTGGTGATTAAAAGTATCCTAAAAGCTAAGGTGAACGGGTACCCAAATCAAGACCAAGGCAATGGGCCGGCCCGTGGCTCACTCGGGAGAGTGCGGTGCTGATAACACCAAGGCCCTGGGTTCGGATCCCATATACAGATGGCCGGTTCGCTCACTGGCTGAGCGTGGTGCTGACAACACCAAGTCAAGGGTTAAGATCCCCTTACCGGTCATCTTTAAAAAAAAAAAAAAAAAAGACCAAGGCAATGATAAATACTCTTTTGGGGTTACTTGGACATTTATCAGCCTTAGCAACAGGAAACTCTGAGATCATGAACATTTACACTAGAAGTTGATACAAGCGAGAATATAAGCATAGTAATCTGGAAGCCATCTCATAAAACATCCTCTGAATCTTGTATTCTTGCAAATCCTTCAGGTTTAGGTCTCTACTGGTACTTTTTGTTTTGGGAGTCTTGTAATTATGGGCATCATTCGTTGTTCCTAAACTATGTAAGGGTGTGCCACCTCCAAGTCTGAAGAAAATATAAAAGAAGATTAAAATGTAGTTGTCCCTTAAGATGATGTGATTGTACGTGAGTATAATTGTCTCATGCAGCTTTTCTCCTCTACAGTGAAAACAAAACAGCTGGCCCTAAGCAAACTAGAAATAGGTACTGGAGCATTTCCGGATCTAAACATATGATGTAAATAGGAAAGAAGAAACCAGGAACCATGAGGCAGCTGTTGTTTCTAAAACTAATGTTTATGAAAAGCATACAATTGCATAGATGCTGTAGCACTTCAAAATGTGTTCATATCTGAATCTAGTATTGATTATGTAAGGCATTAATACCGACATTTGCATATGCTGAAACTGCAGACATTCATAACACCCACAGCTCACTCTTGAGCTGGCCCTCTTTTTACCTCATTGTACCATGTCAGGCCTAAAATAAAGCTCTCTTTGGAGGAAATGAAGAGTTCTTGGAAAGGGCCCAAAAAGCTGGACTGTAGAGGGTAGCCATAGAGAGAATATTCATGGATGGGGAAATCCATGAATTTCCCCTTGTGAAAATTCAGACTCATTAGGGAAAATTTGACTCATAAGGGAAAATCTCAGCAGTGACAGCTGTGGCCTCCAGGCTTCCTCGGTGGCTGCCCACACTTGAGTACATGACTTCACTTAATAAATGCATGCTTACAAGCCATGTGCCCCAGGAGCCAATTTGGCCCTGCGTGTGCAGTTCAGCAGCTATCACCAGGTGGTCTCAGTCATCTACATGTCTAAAATTGTATAACTACTCACTATAAGGCATATTGGGCAAATAGAGCAGGATTTAAAGATATTTAAACATTTGGTAAAGCCTGAACTTGTAAGATCTGTGCACTGTGCACAAACCCCACACGTCGGGATGGCTCACCTCACAAAGACCATGAGACAGAGACCGATGCAATCAAGCAAGAGGAGTTTATTTCCAGCATGCTGGGGTCACTCAGCATTCAAGACAAAAGCGACCCCAAGTCTTTAACACAAGAGCTTTATATACAGTTTTTTAGACAGACTTTCACAATAGGATGAGTTGTTTACTGTTTACAGGTTATCAGAGGTGACCTTTGGATTTATTGGTGGGCTTTAGTGGGCTGGCACACCGATAAGGAATAGTGTATTTCCCAATCGTTTATCTTCCAGGTGGCTTTTAGATAAGGAACTGGTCAGTCAGTTCCTGGAACCGGGTGGTGTTTTACTCCCTTCCTGGAATTTAATGTGTCTGGGCCTGCCTTACTTAAAATGGTGTTAGTTATGTTTTCCCATCTTTAGCAAGCATTAAATACAGAAGCAAATTAAGCATGTTAAAGTTATATTTTTTTCTACAAACTTCTCTCTCTCTCTTTTTTTTTTTTTTCCTTTTAATTTTAGGGGAAAGTTTGCCCCTTTCCTCTGTACTGGAAGTTCTGGCTTTACCTAGCCTCAGCCTCTCAAAAAGCCCCTGGTGGCTTTTCTTCAGCTTTCCCTTAACCTATGACCTGCTGGTAGTTTGAGAGCCTGAAGCTAATGTCAGAGCTTATCTTAAACTACTTGCATCAAAGCCCTTTTTAGCCACACTTTCTCCTGCAAATGAAGAACTGATTACATAAAGAGCTCTTGGCTTAAAAATAAAAAAGAGAAAGGAAGGTGACCTTGTTGAATTTTACTTGAGCCCTTTACACCTAGAAAACAGAAACCATGAAGGTAACCCTTCCACCCTTTTTTGTGTTCCAGGAAAGGGTTTAGTACAAGGAGTCCTTCCTCATGTGGCTTTAACAAGACTTGCAGATGCCTCCCTTGCTGGCATCTGACCAGACTCTCCAAATTCCATTCTCTGTCTCATAAATGACTAGCTCATCACTGTCCCCATTGGCCAATCTACCATTGACAAATTACCTGCCGACTTGACTTGACCAAACTTTAGTTAAGTTTCTCTCTGTCTGTAGACCCCTGGTTTTTGACCCACCCTCACTAGCATGCTGCCCCTTTTTAAGGCCCTTCCTAAGAAGAGACTGACCCAAGAGACATGTCCTGGCCACTGTCCTAACCCATCTCTACCTTCAGATGAAGTAGGTACTTCCATAGACCCAGTTCTTTCTAGCCTTGTTCATTCCTCCCTTTTATGCCTAATCTTTGAGACACTTGCAGGTGGTCGCCTTATTGCAGTAGTCCCCCTCTCCCTTCTTGCAAGAATCCTTTAAGTCTCTTACCTAAATCCAGATTTGTTTTTTATTTGACAAAGATAATATAGAAGCACAGAGAATCCAACCCTATAGTACCTCTGTGTGGCTGCACTGTAGTTTTCACTCTCAAAAGCCATTTCATGGGCAAATTTACTTCATACTCCCTTTATGCAACCAACAATCTTTTGCACTGCAGAATATTGGATTCTTTGTTTGTTTGTTTGTTTGCATCTGTCCAGTACAGGGATCCAGTATGGGGATCCGAACCTTGACCTTGGTGTTATAACACCATGTTCTAATCATCTTAGCTACCCAGTCAGCCCTTTCTCTAACCAAAACAACATTTACATAACAAAGATAATTAGGCAAAGGAGTCACTGTAGCAGAGTAGATGGGAAAACTAGGTAGATGTCTCCAGATAGCTGCTCAAACACAAAGTAGTTTTCTAACTTTATTTTTATAGCTCTGAATGCACAGGCATTAGCTGTAACTATATTCAAATGTAACTACAAAAGCACTTTCCACAACCATATATTGTGCTATTTCTCATATCTTCTCTCTATTTTAGAACTAGCTTTCCCAACATTAATGGTGGTACTATACAGTACCACCTTCTCAGCTGCGACCACATGGTCTGTCACCTTTTTTTAAATTATTGTTTCTAATGAATAAATAGTTCATAACTATTGTTCAATAAACAAAAATATTGGTTTGAAGCAGGGCTCTATCATTTTAAAATAATATATGGAAAAATCACTTTTCATTCTGTTAGGATACCCAGGCTGTCGATGAACTGCATCAAATATGTGTTCTGCTTTATCTACCAGTTCCTTCCATGACAAATATAAAATGACTCAATACTACAGACCACATCACAGATTAGTTCAATTAAGGTCATGGAATTTTATATAGATATACAAATATATAGATATATGAGAGCACTTCCAAAAGTTCATGGAAAGATTTGTAATATCTTTCAATTCTATTTTTCCACAAGCTTTTTGAAGTAGCCTCGTATATATAGAGATATAGATGGGTATAGATGTGTATAGAGACAGACAGATAGACATGTATAGAACTAGAAGAATGACTTGTTTACTCTCCTGTTACGATTGCACAGGGAGGAGCTCTTCTCATCAGGAGACCTGAGCTCAGTGTTATCTCAACCATCAACTAACCCTGACACCTTGGGTTGTCACCTCACTAATTTAGACTTGGGTTCTCTCAAATGTAAAACAAGGAGTTTGGATGAGGCGATTGCAACTTTGTATACTGTGATGATATTAACATTAATTGCTAAAAGATCACTGAATCCCTGGAGGCATCATTCATTCATTCAACAAACAAATATTTCAGTGCCTAAATGGTGTCAGGTACTGTTCCAGACTCTGGTCTCCCAACAAGGTAGAACATCCACTCAGGGTGGGGATGGGGCAGATAAAATAAAAAACATATAGTCTAAACCCAAGCAGAGTAAAGTTCTATAAAGAAAAAATAAAAGCAGGTCACGAGAAGAGATAGTGGTGACAGGCATGCTGTGTTAAGTAAGGTGGTCAGGGAAGGCCATTCCAATGAGGTGGCACTTGGGTATAGGACTGAGTTTACTTATAATTTACTTATAACTCGCATTTAAGTTGTTTATGGCAAATTTACAATGTTTGAAATTTATCAACATAAATAATCTTTCTGGTTGATTTCTATATTCATTTTGAAACTAGTGTCCCTAAGAAGTCCAAATAGGCTGGCAAGCAAGACTTCTGAGAAGATAGCTAGATTTTAAAAGTGTAGGGCCCCCTGTGAGTTGGTTTTTCCATCTTTGTGATAAAACATGTGCTGTAATTCAAGACTGGTAAGACATGCATGCATCACATGGTCATTCTGTAGAAATACTTTCATTTGAACACATGAGCCTCAAAATACTTTCACGTGAACCTCAGCCTTTGAGTGGAATGTGGAAACTGCAGAGGGAAGGATCCGAGGAAAGAGTAGGGAATGTGCCTCTTTGCCCCAAGGCAGATGCTGTCAGACTCAAGTCAAGCCTTTCTCATTAAGAAGGGTCACAAGAAGGTTATAGCCCTGGTGACAGTCCTGTGTGGGAGTTGCTGGTGGTGTGATCAATTGCCCTTTCTGATAGAATACAGTTAATCACTCACTGGCCAACTAGAGAGTCAGTGGCTCCCTGCTTCTTCCCAACCATGCTGCCTGTCCGTCCAGCCTCCTTCCTCTGCTCCCTGCAGTGAATAGGCGTCAGGCAGGGGACTCTTGGGGACTCTTAGGGACTCCTGTCCCTTCCTGCTCAAAGACTGACTCTTCAGGGTGACAGTCATCTAACTCCAGGGGTGGAGGGTGTGTTCTTTACCTAGGAGACACCTCACAATGAAGCGACACTGCCGAAGAGGAGGAGGAAGCAGAAAAGAAGGGGATAAGAAGAGGAAAAGACCGTCTTTCTCAGGAAAGACATTACTGCAGCCAAAATAGAAAGGAAACTTGATTTTTGGAAATGATGGACTAGAGATTATCTATGTGTCTACAATGCCTTGTCAAATTCAGTGTAATCTTAGTTTGTAGAATATTTTTATTTGAGGAAATGGTGGATTACATTTTTTTTTTTTTTTGGTTGAGCTCTACAAGCTGATGCCTTTATGTCTATCCCAAACAAGCCCTCCCCACAGAGCTTACTAGACTAGAGGTTCCTTGGCAGAAAGCCTGAAGAAGCAGGATGCCAGTGCTCTGGACTTGAATTTACAATACTAAGTTCTCACCTCGGGCCTGACTAGAGAGGTATGTCTGAAGCCTTTGGTTGGCAGCAAGGTGTTTCCAGCAGGCAGGATTAAACCCCAGGGTTAAGGGAACTGTTTGTACAGTTAGTCTGGCTGAGAAGCGTTCATCCCTGCAGTGTGAGGGCCTCCACCTGGACTTCAGGGCTTAGGTGCTCTCTCATGTACAGAAGAGACTGTCACAAGTTTTAACAATTTCCTAGGAGAGAGAGGGTAAATCTTAGACCAGCAGCCAAGGTGCAGGTTGAGTATCTCTTATTCAAAATACTTGGGACCAGAAGTGTTTTGGATTTTGGAACATTTGCAGAATACATACCGGTCGAGCATTCCAAATCCAAAAATCTGAAATCTGAAATGCTCCAATGAGCATTTCCTTTGAGCACCATGTCAGCACTCAATAAAGTTTTGGATTTGGGGGCATTTCGGATTTTGGATTTTCTGGTGAGGGATGCTCAATCTGGACTTTCACAGGTGAGGGATGAAGTTGGGGTTCCTGGTGGTGGTGATGGTGATGGAGGGGTGGGAGATGGTTGGAAGTATCGGGGGGAAGCAGTTAAGTGAGGACAGTATTGATCCTAACTTCCACCTGAAAGTCTCTGTTTTCCATTTGGAAGGAAGAGAAGTGATAACTAGAAAATGGGGAAGGGGATAGAGGGGTGTAATTGGGGGTATAGACAAACATCCAGCTGATTTGAGGGTGTACAAGAAGATAGTGTGCACAGCTATTCAGACCGTGGACCAATTTTGAAGCACAGAGTTGGCAGCCGGCCCTGTTCATGGTCATCATGTTGACAGGTGTTTGAAATGAGCATGAAATGGACTTTTCCCCGTGTTGATAGCATAACTGAGAATGGAAGTATAGGTCATGTAAAGAAATGGAAGAGTCCCTTGGGCTGTCCCCCTAGATTAGCGGAGCACATACATAACCAGGGTGCCCTCATGAAAACTGGCATCACTGCACTGTCTTAAGTGAATTTTCTTCTCTATATCCCGTGATTATGGCTCTCATAATTTTGTTAGCCTACGTATTGCGTTTTTATTCTTAATGCACTTCCTTAGCTCTCCATTTCCTTCCAAGCGTCTTAACCGGTAATTTAGTTTTCTCGTGGCCTGCTGCACGATAACGCACCTCATCGGGAAATGGTGCCCCCCACCCCCACCGTTCACATATGTGCAGTTCTAGCATGGGGAAATACAGCCTGCAAAACCAGCCTTTGGAGATGAAGCACACTCAGTCCTGGGGGTTTGGGGACGATCATCTACAGTTCTTATCACCATTTGGTTCAGTGTTAAATTACTTGTCATGGAAGAGAAGTGGGAAGGTTTGGGCACTTGTGAAGGGAACTGAATCCAGACAAACAGCAAGCACTTCACCCTTGAGCTTTCTCCAATAAGGACCACTAGGACATGTGCTTCATTAACATTGCTTTCACTGTTAGAAATGGTTCTAGTCCCTCGGGGTTACAGCAGGAGCCATGTGAGCCTGCACCACTAATCCAGATTTCTTACTGTGTGGTATGGCTGACTGGTCATGGGAAAGACAGGCCATTGAGACTCGCCTGACACAAGTTTACCCGGGTGCCACTAGAGTGACACAGGCTTCAAGAAAGGTCTGAGCAGGTAGGTGTTCCTCATGCCACCCTCATAAGTATTCCCATTTGCTAGGCATGCTGTTAAACACAAGTGATGGAATTATGGGAACATTTGTAAAATATGTATGAAATAAGGAAATTGGCCTAAGTGACTTGGGAGATTTGCTCAATTTTTAAAAATCGGGCTGGCCAGTTGGTCAGTTGGTTAGAATATGGTGCTGATAACACCAAATTCCAGGGTTTGATTCCTGTACCCGCTAGCTGTCCAAAAAACAAACAAACAAACAAAAAACCCAACAACCCCAAACAAAAAACAGCAACAAAAACCCCCACCAAGAATTAGGAAATGTACATTAACATGTCATGAGAAAATTACATAAATTTGTTATGTATATTTAACTAGTATCTTATTATCTTAGTAAGAGTAATTCTCTAGGGTCCTTTCAAGATAGCCAGGGTCATTTGAAGATGGAGAATATTGCTTTTCTTTAGTTACTGTCAGGCATATCTCATATTTCCTTCATAATGTAGGTCATATATGGGCTGTTATTAGCAAAGTTGATTTTTAATGTTTAAATGGCTCCTGAGTAAGTGAGGATTTAGATAAAGTAGCTCATTATTAATGCACTGTGCTGAAAAACTCTAGCTTGCTGCTGCTAAAGCCAAGAATATGGGGGAAGTGGGAGATCGTCTTGAAGGCTAACATTAGAAATGGTTAATACTGGAAATGGCTCCGTGACTGACAGAACATTTACTCTGTGTATAAAGTTCTGTCTTTGACTCTTCTTCACTTAGAGAGTTGCATCATCTTTCAAAAATATGAATGGTCATTTGGTTAGAGCACAGGGATAATAACAATGAGGTCGAGGGTTTGGGTCCCTGTACTGGCCCCAGCAGCCAAAAGAAAAAAAAAAAAAAGAATATGAGGACATAAAAAGTTAAAGTACTCTAAGTCTTATTTTTAAGCTGGTTATTAAATGATGTATAATGGGTTTAATGATCTAAAATGGGCTTATTTCTCGTTGAAGAAAAGGTACCTATTCAAAGGACATTACCTAAAACATTACTTTACCTTAATCACCTGCTATAGAACATTCTGCTTTGGGAGGCCCAGGGAAATATTGAAACTTCATGGTCCTGGTGAAAGAATCTCTGTTCAGCTTATATAACCCATTCAAAAACAAACAAACAAAAAGGGACCAAAAAACAGTGAGAACCAAGAGCATTGTTGCTAAGTACAGTGTGGGATGGTCAGGAAGTCCTTCTGTTATAGCCAGAGTTATGCAAGTATATTGAAATGATGATGTATTCTAAAATTTACTAAATATATTATTAAATATTTTAAACATATTAGGGCTGAAATAATATAAGGAAGAAAGAGGGTTAAGTGTTAAGAGCATAGATTGAGTTATATTTATTTTTCCCTTCAAAATCCAAGTCCACCTTCAAGGAAGTTGTGGGACTCAACTCTTGTAGGGCTGTTCCCATTGCAAGATGCCACTCTTGCCACATAAAGACCAAGGACAATGCTTGGCTACTTGGTGCAGGTGATTAGCATAGAATACAGCCAGTTGAGCTGTTCGCTGAAAATGCTTGGGGTGATTTCTTGGGGTGATTTTCCTGAATTTACTGAAGTTTCTAGCCTATGAAAAAGTCCTGTTGCAGGTTTTACTGTTTTCGATGCAGGGAAGAACAGAAGAGTCTTGGGTTAGGAGTCGAGACCAAAGATGGACTTTCCTTCCAAACTGAAAATTCTGAGACTGTATTTAAGATTTGTGGCAGCATGCTTAGAGATGGAAATAGTGTGTGGTTTTAATCTGATGAGAAAGTTGAACATGGCGTATGACTAACATTTATTACATTGTTGCTGTCAAGGGTTTATAAAGATAAAGGTTTCGATCTTTTAGCAGCTTAGTCTTTCTATAGTCAGCAGGACTGACAAAGTACTAAGAAATGTGAGGGAGGGGTCTAGTAAGAAAGAGTTTTCTTAACAATGGTTACATTGTTATCTGAAGCAAACATTTATTGTTTCTTTTTGCATGAAAAACTCAAACAGCAGGAGGAATATTATGCGAAGTATATTTCCTGACCACCCCAGACCTCAATTCTGACACCCAGTGTATCTACATCCAGTTTCTTATGTATCTACGTGCATTTATATGTAAATACTTTTTTAAAATGTATATGAAAATGGGAGCAAAATGTACTCTTACAGACTCTTGCTTTTTTTATTTAACAGTATATCTTATAATTCTTTTTTAACATTTGCATAATTTATTTAACCAGTGTTCTGTCTTGAACATTCAGAGTTGTTTCCAGGTTTTTATTGATTGTGTGAAGGAGGGTGAGTTTATGGATGATTTAGTTTTTATATGTGCTCTGTGTTTCCTAGGACTGAAGACATCCATTCCCTCAATGAGTGTCATTTTGATTGTGACATCCATCCAATTGCAAGTAAAGGACACTGGTCCCAGTCTTTTGGGCTATTGATTGGTGGGATGGCAGGGATCAGCATATGGCAATTTTCTCACCAGGTGTGACATCTTAATCTCTCAGCCTCGGGGCAGTTAGGTGGCCTCCTTTGTGTTCCAGATGGGTCTAATGGATTAAGATTCTAGCACTTGAGTTCTTTAAGGATGAATATCTGTTCTCATGTGTTGTGCTCATGTATGCCTTCACTTGACTCAGAGCAGTCAGATGCTAGATGGTGAAAAGATGGTAGGATTTGGAATTAGAAAACCAAATTCAAGTCCAGCTCCTCTACACTGACAGCATTCCTGTTGGTGAGATACCATGTCTGCATCAATTTCCTCATCTGTAAAGCAGGGATGATGTGAACGTTAAAATAATGTCTGTGAAAGTATGCTCTAAAGAAATCACTGCATAAATGCCAATTATTACTTAACCCAACTCCTTCCTAATAGTGAAAAGGAGGCTCAAGTGGTTCGAAGTGACTTTCCTAAACATTTACATATATCTATGACTTAATTACCAATCTTTGTAACTTTAATGTTTGTCTCTCAAAAACCGATCTGAACTTGAAAAAATGAAGCATTAGAAAGAACAAGAAAATGTTATTTCTTTTTCTTACCTGCCATTTATGCTTTAGTTATTTTTACCTCCATGTTTATAGACCCTGGAATATGTAAAGACCAGTTTTCTGATAGTCTTCTGTGGTCTATGATGTTTGGTCTATAATTTCTCTGTTTTGGTGCTTCAGGCATGAGTAAAGTTTTATTAATTTGAGATTTCAATTGCTTCACCCACCAGTTCTCACACAAATACCCACCCACCCACCCACACACACACACAGCAAAAGGGCCCTGAATCTCAAAAAAATAAATAAATAAAAATAATGCCAAAATTATGAGTGAACATTCGCCAATTGAAAAGCAACGTTTCACACTGAATGGTAAGCAGTAGCCTGTAGAATATTCCCAAATAACCATCACAAAGAATTGCTTTTAATTCACTCTCTGAAGCCAAATAGGAGACCTCAGAGTTTTCCAGGGAGAGAGGGGGAAGAGAAAAAGCAACTGAACACCAATTAAATAAGACAGGCCAGTGTAGTTGGTCTCTATTTGTAAAACTGTTGATTTGAAAAGCCTCCACAGCTAAAAATTGCTCTTGAAATGAATCCCAGGCTCACAGTTTTGTGAAGGTGGATTTTCAACGGCTCTTTGTGGTGCCTGCGCTCACCTGCTCAGTGCCCTGGAACTGGGGCTCAGGGACTGGACAAGACTTTTGAAGAGAAGAATATTAATAGTCCCAAAAGCTTGCTTCTATTGGAATCAATATTTGAAGGCATGTTCAATACCATTTTGGAAAAAGGGACTTTGAAGACCCCTTAGAAGATGTACATCAGGACCCATCTTGATGTCTGGTTTCTTTCTTTTTTAAAATTGAGATATAATTCACATACCATGATAGTCCCCCTTTTAAAGTGTATGACTCAGTGTAATCACAAAGTCATGCAACTGTGAGCCCTATCCAACCCCAGAACATTTTCATCACCCCCAATAGAAACCCCATATTCATTAGCATTCACTCCCATGCCCCTCCCCCAGCCCTAGGCAACCAACCAGTAATCTGCTTTCTGTCACTATGGATTTACCTATTCTGAACATTTCAGGGAAAATGGATCTTTTTGTGTCTGGCTTCTTTCAGTTATCATATGATTTTCAAGGTTCATTTGTGGTGTAACATGTATCAGTACCTCATTCCTTTTTATGGCCATGTAACATTCAGATGGAAGGACACAGCACATTTTGTTTATCCACCTATCAGCTGGTGGATGTTTGGGTTGTTTAAACTTTTGGCTATGGAGAAGAATGATGCTAAGAGCATTCATGTGCAAGCTGCTGTGAGGACGTAGGTTTTCAGGAATGGAATGGTTGGGTGGCGGTGTCTCTATCCAAATCGTCATATTAGTAGCCTGAGAAGGAAAGGAAGGAGCTCAACTTAGAGGGATTCATGAATGGGGTGGGTATGAATGAACTGGTAAGGAAGCTGTGCTCTTTGGGTTACATCTCATTGTTGTCTCCAGCATTTAAAGAATGATATAACTAATGCCTGGCTTTTTTGAAATAAATAGATAGACTGTAAATCCCAGGAGTTCACCATGTTTCCTCCCACGAGACCTGAGGAATAATCAACACACTCCTGTTAGTTAACAGTGAATCACTTGGGTGTGATTTCTCATGATGAAGGGGGCTGTGGGTATAGCCAGGAGAAGGAACAAAGACAATAAAGTTTAGCAATTTTTTATTGTATGTATATGAGGACGTGCAGTTTGAAAAGAGCCTCTTGATGCTTCTGTCATCATGCAGAGGATTTGGCTTTTATTATGGTCACAGTGAGGCCTTCATTCTGTCAGGAGGGAGGTGCTTTGTGGGGTAGAAGACACGCGGAGGTCCGCTAAAATGAATGCGTGGATTTGCTTTTAAAAATCGTGTGGGTGGTTTACTAGTAATAATGTTATTTCATGGATCTTCTGTTTTCTAAGATGTTTAGGTTTTATTTATGCTAGTACGAAGAGTAAAGTCCTGCTAATTGAAGATGTGTTACACATGGTAAGATTTACACTTTGGATTGTAATAGATGGAAAAAGCCACTACACTGAGAATGTGCTGTTTTCTCTGTTGTCCCCATATGAGCCCAGCTATCCAGAACAGACCCAACATGCCAAGTTCTTGCACACTGTGGGGATGCATATCATATGGACAGAATTAGTTAAATAGAAAACCCTTTTGTCTGCCTGGGATCAGCAGTAGGCTCTCTGAGAACAAGATTTTCTTTCTATCTACATGTTTCATTTATCCTGCAATCAGAGCAGAAGTAAAAAAAAAAAAAAAAATAGGCTAATTCCTCTTCATGAAGACCTACCAGGCCCCAGGGCCATCCCTCAGCACCACACTGGGTGACCCAGCCCATTTGCTAAGGCGTTAATGATCAGTAATTGTTTCCTGTGTTGCCTCCCATTGGGTTCTTGCTTTTGTGTACAGGCCTCTAGGGCCTCAGCTCAGAGGAACATGATAGATGATGGAACTTAATTGGGTCCCTTTAGGTAGGAGGCCCTCATACAGACCAAAGTCCTCCATTTAGGGCCAGCCATATTGAGTTAATCATTACACTCTTTAAGTGGGAATTAAGTGGAGAAATAGTTCTCTTCTGCCAAAGTAATTTTTTTAATAGACTTTATTTTTTAGAGTAGTTTTAGGTTCACAGCAATGTTGAGTTAAAAAGTACAGAGAATTCCCATATATCCTCTCCCCACCCCCCACATATAGCCTCCCTACTACCCACATCCTCCATCCGAGTGGTACATTTGTTACAATAGATGACCCTATATTGACACATTGTTATCATCCGAAGTTCATAGTTTACACTAAGGTTTACTCTTGGTGTTGTATATTTTATAGGTTTTGCTGAATGTATGATAACATGGAACCATCATTATGGTATCATACAGAATAGTTTCACTGCCTTAAAAATCCTCTGTACTCTGCATAGTTGTCCTTCCCTGTCCCCAATCTCTGGCAACCACTGATCTTTTTTCCTGTCTCTATAGTTTTTCCTTCTCTAGTATGTCATGTAGTTGGAATCACACAGTATGTGGTCTTTTCAGATTGGCTTCTTTCACTTGGTAATAAGCATTTAAGGTTCCTCCGTGTCTTTTCATGGCTTGATAGCTCATTTATTTTTAGCACTCATATTCCATTGTCCAGATGTACCAGTTTATTTTCCATTCACCTACTAAACAACATCTTGGTTGCTGCCAAATTTTGTCAATTATGAATAAAGCTGCTATAAATGTCTACGTGCAGATATTTTTCTGCACACAAGTTTCCAGTTCACTTGAGTAAACATCAGAGAATGTGATTGCTTGTGGAATATGCATAAAGCAAATGTACTTCACAGGGCCTGGTTTTCCAAAGCCTTGCAGTTTCAAATATTGACCTTACAAAGGACAGGAAATTTTCCCCAGGCTATATAGTCTCTGTTGTAAGATAAAAAATTATAACACGGCAAGGTTGCTGGCTCAAAGACAGGGTATTGGTTGATATGTAAAGATACTGGGAAATTGCTGTAAGAAGAGAATGTTTACTAAAATCAAGCTTTTGTTGCAAATTACATTATAGAATGTCACCTTACTGAATGTTACCCACTTCTATTGTGAAACTTGTTAAACTGTGCTTACCAAAAACCCCACATATGTTCTCTTTCTGTAACTTCTTGGTCTGGAGAATAAATGCGGGAAGAGAACCCCAATCTGTGGTTAATTTCCCAAACGGAAGGAACGTCTATCCTGAGGGTTCTGGGAGATTAACCCCCTTTCGGAGCTTCTCACTGCTCAGAAGAGATGGGCTTTGAGTAATCTTTGGTGGCTCTGTCACCCAGGAGAAAATGGGTGACAAATACATGGGAGGCAAAGCAGCAATTGCTGTATTGTACAGTAAGTGTATGATTAATTTTGTAATATATTGACAAACTGTCATCCAAAGTGGCTGTACGTTTTGTATTCCTGCCAGCATGAATGAGGGTTCCTATTGCTCCACATTCTGTCCAGCGTTACATTTTGGATTTGGCCATTCTATTAGGTAGGTGTGTCATGGTATCTCATTGTTGTTTTAATTTGCAATTCCCTAGTAAGATATGAGGTTGAGCATCTATAGGAATATCTTTAATGTCTTAGACCAAACTTTTCTTTTCCATTCTGTCAGACCTGGTACTTTCTTTTTTTTTTTTTTTTTAAACCTGGGGATGCTGTTTTATTGGACTAATAAAATGCAGAGAAGCTAAGTATACTTTTTGCTAATGTTTCAATTTACATTCTCTAGGAGAGCAAAAAATCTTATCCATCTTGTTCTCCATAGTATTTCCAAAACCAGCACAGTGCCTGGTCCCTAACTAGTTCATTCACTAGATATTTACTGAATATAGTGGGGCTAAATGCCTTCAAAAAGACAGGTCCACATCCTAATCCCTGGGACCTGTGAACATTACCCTTTTTGGAAAAAAACGTCCTTGCAGATGTAACTAAGTCAAAGATCTTGAGATCAGGAGATTATCCTGTATTATCCAAGTGGGCCCATCTAATGACAAGTATCATTATAAGAGAAAGGTAGAGGGAGAGCTGAGACAGACAGAATTGGAGACAGAGAGAAAAGAGGGGACTGTCACCACAGAGGCAGAGATTGGAGTGATGTGGCAACAAGTCAAAGAATACCTACAGCCACCAGAAACTGGAAGAGGCAAAGAAAGGACACTCCCCTAGAGAATCCAGAAGGAGTGGGCCCTGCTGATCCCTTGACTTCAGACTCCAAGCTCTGGGCAACCACTAATCTATTTTCTATCTGTACGTACTTGTCTATTCCAGACATTTCACGCAAATGGAATCATATGATGTGTGGTCTTTTGTGTCTGGCTTCCTAAACCTTGCATAACAGCACCTCCTTTTATATTCTAAGTATTATATTGTAATACTCATTTTACTTTCTTAAAATAAAATTTATAGGTAATGCAGCCTCCTTATATATGTCTATATTTTAAAAAATATTATGCCTTATAATAAAAATGACTTTTAAAATAAGTAAATGCTAGGGCATGTCTACATGGGAACATTTCACAGGGTAGTAGGATCATTGAACCTACTCTCCTGTTTATAAAACTGTGTCATGATGAGTGTGCCAATTACAGCAGCTCTGACCCAGGTATGCTATGTCTCAAATACAATAAGCAGCATTTCCATTGGTGACCTGATTTCCTCAAATGGTGAACAATTCTTCATAAAGTTCCAAATAAACCAAAGTTCAATAGTCCCTCAGTTCCCGGTAGTTATGGTCATGGAAACTTCAGTTGCGAGAAGATACTTGGTGTATACTTGTAAAACAGAGTTAGGCTCTCTGTTTAGAGGATTACAAATAGATTTTCACCCACTTGAATGTCTGGCAGAGCATCAAGAGTCATGTTTGACACAAAAACCAATTTTCAGAGAATGGCACTGTCCTGTGCTTTGGAAGGCTGCCAGCATCCCTGGCCTCTTCCCCTAAATGCCCATGAGGCCTGAGATCACTGGGCTAACTAAGAATGTCCTCCAGGAGACGGCACATCCCTGAGAACCAGGGGCTCAGCTCTCCTCAACTTAAACAGCACTTGCATGAACCTGATCACCTCTGGTTCCATATTCCATCACTTTCTTTTTTCTCTCTTACTTACGTAATTTCTCCTATTTGTCATTCTGCCTGTGCTTATAAACCTGTTCAACATTCTTCCATCTTAAAAAAGGAAAACATTTTAAAAATCTATCTCCCCCTTTCTGCTGCCCTACATCACACCTTTCTCTCTCTCTCACCTGATCTCCTTCTTTCCGGTCCTGATGTCCTCACCCCCACCCTACGTCCGACATGCACATCACGCCTCTGTCCAGAATCTACAAGTAGGCTGGAGATTCACTCTGCACCATCAGCCTCATCGCTGGTCCCACCCTGGACATCTCTTTCTCACATTTGAGAAAACTTTCAGCTACCTTTTGAGGTATGATTGACATACAATAAATTGCACATACTTAGCAGTTTTATACATACTATACAGTTCACCCATTTAAAACATATAATTCAACAATTTTTAGTGTATTCACAAGGTTTGCACATATTCAAAAGTACAATTTGGCACATTTTGTCATAGGTACCTATCCATGAAATCATTACACCATCAAGATGACATCTGTCAGACCCAAACATTTTCTCGTGCCCTTTTGCAGTTTCTTCTCTCCTCCCTAGCGACCATTTATCTACTTCTGTGACTATAAAGTAGTTTACATTTTAAAGAATTTTGCGTAAATGAATCATTTAGTATATACCGTTTGTTTTGTGTTTTGTTTTGGTGTGTCTTTATTCTACATAATTATTTTGAGATTATCCACGTTGTAAGCATATGCCAGTAGTTTGCTCTTTGTTTTTTTGCTGAGTAGTATTCAACTGTGTGATTATAACACAATTTATTTATCTACTCACCTGCTGATGGAAATTGAATTGTTTCCAGTTGGGACTATTACAAAAAAGCTGCCGTGAACACTCCCGTACAAGTCTTTGTGTGACATATGCTTTCTTTTTTAAATTTTTTCTTTTTCAAGTGAAAACAGTCTTTTTACTACAGCATCTAGAGATGGAAACGCAGAATGCAGTGGGATTCCCTTAGAAAAGGAGGGTCCAATCAGCAGCCCAGAGGGGTGGGCCATGACAATGCACTCAATTAAAGTACACAGTTTGCTATAAAGACAAAGCAAAGCTTCCTTTTAGTTCAAGTAAAGGTCAACATTAGTATGTTGTGCTCCCATGTTTATTGCAGTACAATTTACAATAGCCAAGATATGGAATCAACTTTAGTTCCAACAATGGATGAACGGATAAAAAAAAAAATGTGGTCTATATACACAATGGAATACTATTCAGCCATAAAAAATAATGAAATCCTGTCATGTGTAACAACATAGATGGACTTGGAGGGCATTATGTAAGGTGAAGTGAGCCAGGCACAGAAAGACAAATACCACATGACCTCACTCATTTGTGGAATCTAAAAAAAAAAAAAAAAAAAAAAAAAAGGTACTATAGAGGCAAAGAGTAGAGCAGTGGTTACAAGAGACTGGGGGTGGGGGGCAGGGAAAACGGAGAGAGATTGGCCAATGGATACAAAACTGAATTAGATAGGAGGAGTAAGTTCTGATGTACTATTGCACAGTAGGGTGGACTATGATTAACAGTTTAGTTTTATATATTCCATAATTGCTAGAGGAGAGGTTTTTGAATGTTTTTACCACAAGAAATGATAAATGCATTAGGTGATTGATACATTAACTACCCTGACCTGATTATTATACAACCTATATATATATATATCAGAACATCAGAATGTACCCCATAAATATGTATAATTACAATGTGTCAATTAAAA
The DNA here is from genome assembly GCF_027409185.1 of Cynocephalus volans. Classification (NCBI taxonomy): domain Eukaryota; kingdom Metazoa; phylum Chordata; class Mammalia; order Dermoptera; family Cynocephalidae; genus Cynocephalus; species Cynocephalus volans. The sequence continues at coordinate 285,866,066 of NC_084460.1, forward strand.
TTTAAAACAACAAAAAAAGTAAAAGTGGAAGCATGAGGAAAAGAAGCATGGGGTGGGGGTGGACCATCTAAACAAGAACGACAAGGACGGGCAGGAAGAGGAAGCTAGAAAGAAAGACTGTCTCCTACTGATTGCTGAGCAGAACATGGTGGATAAATGAAGGCACTGAGTGAGTGCAAAGTCACCTCTCATGGGCTGGTTCCTACTGACCAGGCGGCCGCCTCTCAGAGCCTAGGAGGGTGGATTGTGTTAGTCATTAAGGTCCCCTCCCTAATTCCTAAGCAAGAGCAGCTTGGCAGCCTCCTGGGCTTCCCTGGAGTTGCCCACAGTCAACAGCATCACTGACTCCCAGGTTAGAGCTGCCCCAAGAAAACGAAGACCAGGCAGTAGTGCCAGACCATCTTGCTGCCAGCTGCCCCGCCACCGAGGGCCATGCAGTTGGTACCGTGGTCAGCTTATGTGTGTTACATGCGTGTGCCCACAGGCTCAGGAGGAGACTGCGCCCGTGTTAGCTGCACCTGAGACGGAGCTGGGCTTAGCATCAGGTGTGTGTCCTACACATGTGGTATCCCATGTCCCCACACTCAAATACTCACACAAGTATTGGTTTTGTAGGAGGGATGCATTAAACATGGAATGTCAGTAGGAAGTCAACAGGTCAACCTGCCCTGCACTGGCATCATGTTGCCACTGTGGGGGGTGACATAGGATTTCTTTCCTTGTGGGTAAATAACCTAGGAGTGGCATGGCTGGATCATATGATAAGTACACATTTAACTTTTTAAGAAACTGCCAAACTGTTCCAAAGTGGTTGTGCCATTTTGCATTTCCTGCAGGAGTGTATGAGGGTTCCGGGTGCTGCACATGCTCACCAGCAGCTGATATGGCCAGTCTTGTTGGTCTCAGCCATTCTAGAAGATGGGTAGTGGTGTGCCTTGCAGTGTAGACTCTGGTGGTCCTCACCTCTTACTAGCTCCCACTACATACCCCAGTATCACTTCTCCAAGCCTCTCCTCCTGCTGTTCTTGCCATCTGGATGTCTCCCTACCTGTCCCTCATCTTCATTTAATAAACATCTTTCTTTAACACTTGGCCCTGGTACCCTAGGCCTTCCAGGTAGAACCAGAGTCTATCTCTCTATATGCAGGTACTTCAGAAAGTTCATGGAAAGATTAGTATTTCAATTCTATTTTTCCATGAACTTTTTGAAGTACGCTTATATAGGTACCCATTGAAATCTGTGGATATATATTTTTCAAACACCTTTTTGTATTGTAATAAAACCCTCTGTTTGTGTGACTATTTTTGCTACTCAAGGGTGGTGAGCTAATGCAGAGCTTGGCATGTCATAAGTTCACTGTCACAAACAGCTATGGCAGAGACAGGACTCAGCATTGTAAGAGTGGTGCTGTTTCCTTGCAACATAAAAATGTATCTCTAACTATTTTCTCTTGTTTAAAGAGAGCTGTCATTGTGGTCATCGTTATTTGACATTTATTAATCAGAAACAATGTGTAGCTATGGTGATATTTTTAAGTGAAACGGGCAGTTGTCCTGATTTCATTAAAAAAAAAAATCTTTCAAACATAGAAGGCATAATATAAATGAAATCAAAGGAACTCATGAACATCAAAGAAATCAAACTTTGAATGAGGGTCACCCAATCAGTCTTCACTTTATGATTTTCATTTCCTGTCTCTGAGGATTTTAAATATTTTTGAGTGAACTAGGATTAGTCATTATGCTGCAACGTTGTTTATGTTGATGGAAGAGGAAGAGGCGGGGCTGGGAAATATATTTCAAGCAGGTTCTGAGAAATTCTCAGTAGTCAATAATATCTGCAAGTTTTTCAACTCCCCAGATAATAGTCAGTTAGATGTGGTTTTTACAGGTTCACAGGAGGGAGGCAGAAACATAAAAAGAGTGAGCTGGTTTCCAGGAGAGTGGTTCCTGGTAATAAGGGGATGGCAAAGAGGTTAAGTTTCAAAGTCCGATTAGAAATCGCAGCTATGGAATTTGGAATAATTGTCACTGAGGCTTTATAGCCTGTGGATTTGGCCTGCTGTGCACAGGCAGTGGTTCTTGGTTTTTAACCCAGAGCAAAGTGGCAGTGGAGCACAAAAACATGTGCAGCGCCTTCTGGGGGAATACAGGGTGTGCTGGAATAATGCTTGGAATTAACCGGCAACTAAAGAAAGCACCAGAAAGAATGTGGGAACTCCTAAAGCAATCCGGCTGACTAATCAAAATTATTTTGAAATAGTCCTTCATAGTGGGTTTTGTTCCAAAGCCAGGTAACTCCATCCATCACAAGCTAAATAAAGCCCTAGTAAGATCAATACCACCATGGTAAGATGAGAAGCTTGATGATTAAAGCCCATGGCAAAATAACCTGTGCAAAAATACAGTACAGAGCAGTGCTTCTCAAACTTTCCTGTGCACATGAATTTTCCTGGCAATCTTATAAAAATGGAGATTCTACTTCATTAGGTCCATCAATGGCCCTGAGATTCTGCATTTTAAAAGAGCTCCCAAGTGGTACTGGGGCTACCAGTCCCCAGGCCATTCTGTAAGTTGCAAAAATAGATTCTTATGTAAACATGCTGCTCTTCCCTCTTTCATAATAGACTAGGAAACTGTCCTGTAAATCTCTTTGACAAAATAAATAAGTCTGCTGTTAATAGCCCTATTCATTTTTGGAGGGTACGGACATCAAATTCTGATTTCTCTCTTCTGCTTTAAAAAAAAAAAAAAAAAAAAAAAGGAGGGAGATTTCTTCACTAATGGCCTCAGGGAAGAATCATTTGAAAAAACCCCATATGGAGTTGTCTCTATTTGGGGGTTGAAAATACCCATGCCATTAATTTTGCTGATGTTCCTAATTACCAAATGAAGTTAAATTAAATTCAGTTTGTTGCCTACATACATCAGGAGTAACAGTGGCATAAAAATTTTTAACTAGATGTTCTATAAGAACAGTCACTTTTGTGGTTAAAACTTGAAAACAAGGGCTGCCTGATTTGAATATTAGATTATTTTCAGTCCAGGATCATCTTAGGTTTGGAGGTTGCATCAGGTAGTACTTTAATGCACAGACTCTGAAGCCAGACTTTCTATGTCACTTCCAGTTCTGCCACTTACTATGTGCCTATGGACAAGTGTGCAATAGTTTACTTGTCTGTAAAATGGGTCTGCATTCTACAGGTGTTATTGTATTAAGTGAGTTAATATCTGTAACGCTCTTAGAACAGAACCTGGCACATATATGAGCTACGTAAGTGTTAAATATATAACTAAAATAAATAGTCTATGCATTAATGTCATATCTTAGGTGCTCAGTGGTCTTATAAAATCCAGAAACCCTATTCTCTTTTTTACTAACTAAAATATCATCCTACAAGACTTTCCCAATAAGTAGCTGGTCCAAGAAGAAGGAGGCTTCAGCCAACCAAGTGGGAACCTCAAAGTAAATCCACGACATTTAAAAATTCATTCATTTTCCTTATTTGGTTAGGCTTACCTCAGTCTTTTGATTTTGCAGTTGGTGATGTATATTGGTCAGGTGGCCAAGGATATCCTGAAGTGGCCCCGTCCCTCCTCCCCTCCCGTTGTGAAACTTGAAAAGAGAGCGATTGCTGAGTTTGGAATGCCTTCCACCCACGCTATGGCGGCCACGGCCATTGCCTTCACCCTCTTGATCTCGACTATGGACAGGTACCAGGTAAGGAGGCTTGATTCTTCTTCCTTCTAAGTCCCGGAGTACCTATATAAGGAGGGAGTAAAGAGAGGTTGCACTCAGAATTTTCTCTTTAAGCTGCTTTGAGGGACTATATTGCTCATGAAATAAAGACTAAGGGGAACTGAAACCTATCGAGCTGTTGATGACAATTTCCTCATCAATAAAGTGACTGTATAATTTAAATCAGGATGTGCCTGAGAGTGAAAGTGGGTAGCATGACATGGGCTGTTCCAGGTGACCAGCATCTGTCAGCTCCCCCCACCAGAGGGCATTTTCACCCTGAGCTGACTGACTAGACAGCACTTGAATCCCCGCCTCATTCTCTGTTTGCAACAGACTCGAAGAGTTTATGATCCTTGTAAATGTTCCTCCAGGGCTGAGATGATTCCAACAAATCCTTTTGCCAGACTCCCCATGGCCAGGAGCAGAAAAGAGGTGGTGCCCTAAATTAGTCTCCAAGGCTGCTGCTGCTGCTGTTTAGGGCTCAGCCATTAGAAATGACGGCTCCAAGTTTTCTAGAACTGTCTAAATGACAGGAGATTAATATATCTTGAAAATAGAAGAATTTCACTTAATATCTGCTTAAATGCCAATTATAGTAAGACTTTAGAAAGTTATAATAAAGTACTTCAAAAAGTTCATGGAAAGATTTGTATTATCTTTTTAATCTATTATTCCACAAACTATGGAAGTACCCTCTTGCTCTAATTTTGTGTTTGTTTATTTTTTTCATTTTTTTTTGAGGGAGGAGGTTGGCCATTATAGGGATCCAGCCCTGGACCTTGGTTAATTTTGTGTTTAATTTAATCAATTTTACCTTTTACCTGTTGGAAGTTTTAGATTTCATTAAATCTAGTAGTCTTGCAGGTAAATGGCAGTATCATTTTGCTCTGCCTCTCTACCCTAGAAATCCACAGACATGCCATTTTTCAGATTGTGCAGAAACAGGGGAGTCAGACTGACGTGGTTGGAAGAGGTCAGGACTAAGTATCAGGTCCTCGCTCTACTGCTTCCATCTTCTGCCTGGTCACCTGGGTTTAGACCTTTGTTTCCTAAATGGGAAGGGACAGTTATAAGAAATATATCTGACTAGATATAATCTTTTGTCATAACTTACTTAAATGTGATGCCAGGATCAAAAAATATCTGAGCCCCTCAGTACTGTCTGAATTAACTTAATACAGATTTCTGAGCTTTGTTGTACCCAATGTCAACTGCCCCAGAACGCAGTGTACCAAGCAGCAGCCCCCCTCACGGTACTCTCAGTATCCAGAGAGGTCTGTGAGTGCGCTGATGCTCCTTAGGAAGAAAGTGGCAAGAAGAAGCTGGCTGCAGGAAAATAACAATAGCCACCACCATTTATACACTCATTTTAAAGCCACTTAGTGCTGTTTAAAAAATTATTTCAGCCCACATGATGCACCAGTTTTCATAAGTTTCATGAGTTGTATTGTAAATTTCTTTCCTATTTAATTTTTAATGATAAAGATATTTAGCTATTTGAGTTACTTGCTTGTAAACCGCTCTAAATATGGTTTTATTTATATAAATATGTGTTGAGGCTAATGTCCAAACACTGTTTCCAAATACTCGTTAATCTTTAAAACCTTTCAATTAAAATCTGAGACTCGGTCAATGATAAATCTTAAGAGATGACATACACCCAGGTGTTACCGTACTCCTGTGTTACATGGGAAAGAACGAACTGGACTTGGACTCAGAAGGCTTGGCTTCTGGTTCTGACACTGTCTCTTACTGGCAGTGTGACCTTGGGCAAGTCATTTCACCTCTCTGAACCCTGTTGTGAGGATTGAATGGGTTGAATGATGAAAAAGCATTTTTGTGATAAAGTTCAATACTAATGTTATGCATTATCGTGGTTAAGGGCTTCCTTATAATAACAGAACCTACTTCACAGAGTTATGTGAAGACTAAATGAGATGGTGGCTATAAAGGGCTTTTCTAGGCTGGCCTGTGGCTCACTTAGGAGAGTGTGGTGCTGTCAACACCAAGTCAAGGGTTAAGATCCCTTACTGGTCATCTTTAAAAAAAAAATAAATAAATAAAATAGATAAATAAATAAATAAATAAATAAAGTGCTTCTCATGCTATAGACAGTGCTCTACTGTCTTAGTCCTTACCTCTATGGAACAGCATGGACGTTAGTATGTGAAGCAAGTGGATATATCTCTACGTCTCGTTTGTAAGCAGAATATCTGTGTGTTCATTATATGACTTTGCAGGAGCCAGATTCCTCCAGATGCTATTATTTCCCACCAGCAAATGTTGAGATTTATAGACATTACTTTGACATCTGTCCCTAAATCCACCCATTCTTGGTTTGGGCCCATTGCCCCTGGGTCTTCTCCAAAGGATGAGAAGTTGCTCGTTGGGACTTCCAGGTTATAGCACGGACCATCTCCCTTGCCCCTTGGCCGAATTGCTTATTTCTCAAGTTCTAATTTAAAAATAGGTAGAAATAAAAACTATTCACTCCACTACAACTGCCAGCACAGTAGTTTGGTCATGAGCCTTAAAACAAGTTCTACTATGTCTTATTTGCATGTTTATATATTGTGAAACTTCCTCCTGGAACCATATTCCTAGGCATCTTCCCCTTCTCTTCTTCCATTTCCCATTTAAAAAATGTTTTTAGATAATTAGATTGCTGGCCTAGGGAATGCAAGATTCAGATGAGCAATTACTGCTGAATGAATCCTATTCCCACCTATGACATCAAATTGTCTATGTTGAGTGTGATCTCATTTCCTTGTTTTCTCTTCTCTCCCTGTAGTATCCCTTTGTTTTAGGGCTGATGATGGCCATGGTGTTTTCCACCCTGGTGTGTCTCAGCAGGATCTACACTGGGATGCACACAGTCCTGGTAAGTCTCTGGGGTCAGGTCTTGCAGTGATGGAATAGTGTTAAGGTCATTGTGTCAGTGTGTTCCTCATATACTTATTCACAAAATCATTTGCATATGTAATTACATTTCTCATCAGGCCAATCCAATGAGTTAAGACATTATTATGTTAGGGTGCATGCATAATAACAGTAATGAAACATTAAGATAATATCAATGAGGCTGAGTTAGGCTAGACCCTCAAGACTTTGAAGATGGACTGGAACAGCAATGGAGACTCGGGTCATTTATTTTCACGTTGGTTTACTGATGATGCAGCAGGCATTGCAGAGAAAACACCTGGGGTCAAGGATGCAAATAAGCAGTTCCCCACTTTGGTCTTCACAGAGACAGGCCTGAAGTTCAAGGGTTTCTGCTGCCCTTGTCGGGTAAGGGTCCTGCCAAGTCAGAGGAGTCCAGAATCATGACTTTGCTTTGCTAAATAAAAATTATAGGAGTCCACGTTTTGGACTATGCTCCTGTGCTAGGCCCCAACAACAGACCAGACTAAAAATCAAAATGAAGTCATCACTCTTGATAAAGTTCCATGAAGCAAGCAGAAATTGAGTTGTTATCTGGCCTTCAGAGGAATGAGGAGAGAGAGAGAACAGCCTAATTTCCCAGCACAGACCAGTTTCACTGGTGTGATAACTTAGCTCCCTCTGTTTTAATCCTTATCCTGAAGTAACTTGATGTTAACCTATCAGTTATTTTTCTCTTGTCTGTCTCCCTGTCCCTGCCTTACAAGGAAGCGACCAGTCTGCTTTTTGTTCTTTGTTTCTGTTTTCTTTAGCCTCTTCTGTCTACAAAAGCAACCCCCTCTGCTAGATTCATTGGAACACTTATTCGACTTTATGAATAAAGTATTGCTTGATTCTAGAAACACAAATAAAGCCAACCGAGGTCTTTAAATTTGGTGCAATTTTGTCTTCGGATGGCTTCCTTCCACAGGCTGGAGGTGGTGGTGGGAACAGGGAGACAGATCTGCATTTAAAGGTCTGTCCACCCTTGCACCATACTAGAAATTTTTTACAGGCTGCCACAGTTAGCACAGTGAAAATTACTTGAGAATTCTGTTTCCAAGTGTGCCAGCGGCTGCCTTGAAGTTCCAGAGGGTAAAGCTGGCCGTGGTTTACCACAAGGACATTACTTACCATCATAATCGGTACAAGAAGGATTTCTTTTACAAACAAATGGGCCTTCGCCCCCTGTGTGCATCCTAACTATGAAGCTCAAACATTACTTTAGCCAAAAATTACCTTGGAGGGACTCTCCCTGGTGTCTGGTGTGGGGCATCACGGGGAAAGTGGAAGGGATGGGAGCAGAAAAGCAGAAGAAGCAGAGAGAACAGACTGAGGGAGCTCATTTGTGACAATGGGCAGAGGCCGGGAACTGAGGTAAACCCAGAGAAGGGGTGTGCAACTCCAGAGAGTGTCAGAGAGCCGCATCGCACTCTCCTCTTAAAATGCAAAGGGGGTTGCTGGAAGCAACTGGACTCAGGGCCAGGCCCTGGCGGCGGGGTGGGGTGGGGAACAGGCAAGTGAGCACAGAATTTAAGGGGTGCCAAAAAACTCAGTAATAAAGACAAATAATTTTAATGCAATATTTTTTAAAAAAATCTTTGAATTAATGCCAGAAAAAACCTATGATGAGCAAAACATGCAAATTTTAAATCTGGACAAGATCCAACCCTGTATTTGCACAACCCTGCCTCTCCAGCCTCACCTAGCCCTGGCCTGACTAGTCCTGTGTGGGTGAAAGGCTCCCAGATGCTGGAAATGCTGATAGAGCAATTAAGGGCCAGTCATACTATTCGACCTATGGAGGCATTTCCTTGCTGTCCCCATCCTGTCTGGTGGCTGCTGAGAGGAAGGGGAGAAGAGGAGGAGAACATTCTTGATTTGCTACACCACTGCTTCGCATTACAAAGAGGCTCTCTCCAAACACGTTTATAGACTGCAATATGGAGTTAAGGAGAACTCTCGGGTGTTTCGGCATTTCTTTTATCTGGGGCTACTTTATAATTTCCATAGGTTTCCATACAAAAGGATCTCGGGAACTCAGGTTAAAATTAAAAGCAAAGTAAACAGGAGAATGTGGAGCTATAGACATGAATAAAGAGCACAGAAAACCCACCTCAATAAAAATATAGCTAATTTTTTTCTTTTTACAATGGGTTGTAGGGATGGAGAAGTAGAGACCTGTGGGAAGACAGAGGAGACCTCTCAGGCAGGTGTAAGGAACGGCTACAGCCCCCATTTCTGGAGCATCTATCCCAGAAGAAACTGGAACGAGGGGCCACAGCAGCTATTCCCCTACCCGCATCCAGCTCTACTACTGTTGGGGCCCAGGGCTGCCTTCGCAATCATAGTTTTATTTTATAAAGATCTTAGACTTGGGCTCAGGCCCAGGTATGAGTCAGGCTGTAGGACCAGAGCATGGCCCAGGGTATGATGGTGCATGACTTGTAGTAGCAGAAGGGAATGAGTGGTTTTAATAGTAGGGTAGAGTTAAACTAGGGATTCAGAATTTTTATTCAGCAGCAACTTGATAAGCTTCTACAGGCTTGGAGCTAGATCTGGGAGATATTGAGATAAATGAACCTACCCCACCCTCCTGGGTCTGCATGTCTGTGGAAGGAGACAGACGTATAAGCTGCTGATTACTTGTGATGAATCCTGTAATTAGCGTGGAGCAGCTGGATGGATCTGACTAAGGTAACACGTGCATTCCCCAGACCCCTCACAGTCTCTGGGGACTGCCATGTGTCATGGCTCTCAACCCTAGCTGCATGTTCAAATCCCATGGGAAGCTTTTAAAAAACATCTCTGGAGATATTTGTACGCCCGGTTCAGAGCAACTTTAGTCACAACAGCCAAAAAGTGGAAGCAACCCAAGGGTTCATCAACAGGTGAGTGGATGAACAAAATGTGTGATATACATACAATGAAATATTATTCAGCCTTGAAAAGGAAGGAGGTTCTGACACATGCTACAACCTAGATAAACCTGGAAGACATTCTGCTAAGTGAAGTGAACCAGTCACAAAAGGACAGATGTTCTATTATTTCACTTATATAAGGTACCCAGGGTAGTCAATTTCATAGAGACAGAAAGTAGAAATGGTGGTTGCCAAGGACTGGGGGAAGGGGCAAATGGGGAGTTATCGTTTAATGTGTATAGAGTTTCAGTTTTGCAAGATGAAGTGAGTTTTGGAGATGGATGCTGGTGATGGTGGCACAGTAATGTAATTGTTCTTGATACCACTGTATACTTTCAAATGGTTAAGATGGTCAATTTTATGTTATCTGTGTTTTATTACTATGTCTATATGCAGGGTCTTCAAAAGTTCATGGAAATATTAGTATCTTTTAATTCTGTTTTTCCATGAAGTTTTTGAAGTACCCTTGTATCTGCATCTATATCTGTATCTGTCTTTCTGTCTGTCTATATCTGGAGGTGAGTCCTAGGTTTTGGTATTTTTTCAGAGCTCCCTGGTTGATTTTAATGTGCAGCCAGGGTTGAGAGTCATTGACTGGATCCAGGAAGATAATCCTCTGGCGTGGGCCATGGGCCTGCACCTGAGCAAGGCTGGGGTGGCAGGTGGAAGGAAGGTGGAGACATGCTGTGCAGGCACCTACCATGCCCACACCATGTGCCACGCTGATGGCAGACAGCTGTGATGCTGGCAGAGCATACAGTCGTCATTCAGGCAGCTGCCTGCTTTGTGTAAGTGGTTCTCTGTTCAGAAGCAAGAAGAGCAATTCATTGAGGGAAACAATTTTCTTATCTCACCCATTAAGAAATCTTCCCATCACAGGCAATTTGCTCCATGTCAAGGCTTTGCTGACAGGCTGCAGCCAGATTCCTGGACAGGCTGGCGGGAAGTGTGGGGAGGCACTAAACGTGCAGGGTGGTGTCAGTGTCTCACCAAACCAGCTCTGGCCCCGCCTCAGGGAAGGGTTTCTCCACCTATCGAAGTGCCCAAGCAAGAAACTCGGGCGACACCCTGGCTCCTCCCTTCCCACGCCTCTATCACCCAAGTCATCACCATGCAGTCATTTCTGCCTCTTAGCATATCTCAATGCCATTGTCATGCCACTGCCAGGATGTCACTTCCAAATCTGATCATACCACTACATGCACGGGAGAGAAGCTTCTCTATCTCCTGCTAGACATGAGTGGTGACACAGATAGCCCAGCCCCTGCTGGGAGCGGCAGCCACTTGGGGACTTTAAGGGAATTGACCTTTGAAAGAAGTCATCACTGTTCATGCAAAATGTGGAAATAAAACACTGAGGCTCTGATGACATCACTCAGCTGCTGATGATACCATGCGTGGGGCCGCCCTACCTCTGGGCTTGCCATTTAAGGTAAAAGAAAGTTCCTGATTGCTCAAGCCAGGTGTCTCAGTAGGTAGAATAATTTTTTAAAAAGCATTATACATGCCACAATGATTTACAGAAACAGTTTTTTGGTGTATAATTTCATGTTCTCTTGGTCTGAAGAATAAACCAATAGCAGGCAGCTGAAAGAAAAGAGAGAGACAGCATGTAGAATGTCTTGGAAGAACTAGGGTGGCTCATGGAATTCAAGACAGGGTCAAACAACTAAGGCCCAGTAAGGACCAGAAGCAGGGTGGCTCTGTGGAGTGTCGTATTCTTCCCTTTTGAGTGCCACTGTTCACATAGGCCAGCTCCTGACAACTCCTCCCTCAGATCAAAACTCTAATGTATGGACGTGAGACTTTGGTTGGACTGGCACTATCCTTGGACCAGTGAACCTTGGCAGGGGGACAGGGTCACAGAGCAGAAATGGGCCCCTGGGAGCCACCCCTGGGTCTTCAATGGCAGTGTTCTGAGAACAGGGTCTAGGAAGAGTCCGACAACTTCACCACAATTGAACGCCCCCAAATGTCCAATGGTTACCGTCCGTATTAGTCAGGACTTCTTGATGCAAAGAACAGACAGCAGCTCGAACTAGTTAAGCTTGAAGGGAACTTTATTGGTTTTTATAACGACAGTATAAGGAGGTCAGAGATGCAGTCGGCCTTTGGGAGAGTGGGACCCAAAGTCTTGACCTTCATCAGAAGGTCCCCCATACCATTCTTTCCCAGGCTCATCTCTGCATCTCTCTGCATGGTGGGTTCATGCTCTCAGGCTGCTACTCTTCCTGAGGCTAGACCCAGGGAGCTGTGGGCTTAAATTCTGGAGAGTTTCAGGAAAGATCTCTAATTGGCCTCACCTAGACAGTGATTCCACTTCTGCAGCAAATGCTGTCCAAGGGATGCCAAGGACTGAAATTGGACCAGCTGGGTCAGGAGCCAGCCTGTGCGAGCAGGGGCTGGGATTGGCAACAAGGATTAGGGTTAGGATTGACATGCGGGAGGGGAAGTCCTACAAAATAAAGTGCCTCCTGTTACCAGAAGAAGAGGGCAGACAAAGCCCCAGTGATACTCTTTCTACAGCAACATCATGGCATTTTTTCCTACTCTTTTGAAGACTCGAAAACTGGGCATAAAATTGTATTTGTGGGGCTGGCCAGTTAGCTCATTTGGTAGAGCATGGTGCTGAAAATACCAAAGTCAAGGGTTCGAATCCCTTTACCAACCAGCCACAGGGGAAAAGATAAATCAAGACAGCTGTTCATAACTATATTTGTGATACCCTAAATTATTCAACTTACCCAGAAATGATTTTAAGTCATTTGACAGATAAAGCAATCATCTCAGATATATTAACGGTAAAATTCGCCAGAATATTTGTTGTTATATTAGTGAATATGTGAAACATGGGTAAACAGTGAATGGTTGTTCTATTATTCTGAGCTTGAATTAGTTGAAGTGCTGCTGTGTTTTATTGTCCCTAAACTGTTTGATCTGTAGATAATTATATAGATATTTTATTTGCTTACTCATTTACTTCTCCTGCTAAGTATTGCTTTAGTTTTGGTTGAAGTTGGAGTATGTTGAAAAGACTTTTCAAATATTAAATTATCTGTGGGCCATACAAAATAGTGACAGGATTTGTACTAGAGCATTTTGGGTGTATTTTTTCAAGTTGTTTTAGCCACTTTTAAAAAAAAAACTTACTTCAAACTGCCTTACTTAATATGGAGGGAAAAGCCTATTGTAATAGAAATTATACGCTACCAAGCCTTGCTTTTTGTTGTACCCTGTTGGTTGAGTTAATTACTGAGATAAAAAGGGAATTTGGTATGTTGCCGAGCGTCACTTACCATGTTATTATGCCTATTTTCTCTCTACCCTGAAGAGAAATATTTTTACCCTTTTGTAAAAATAGAGAATTATTTCTGGTTTCAAAAGTAATGAATACTCATGGTAAAACATTCATCCCCTCTTATTTTTAAAATTGGGTGTTTTTTTTTTTTTTTTGAACTTCTGCATAGGAGAAGTTTAGATAGCCATTACTGGGGGTGATATAAAGGGAAATTAAAGCCATTTTATGCTTCTGTATTAGTGGAATCAAAATTAAGGCTTAGCACAATTTCCAGTAAGAACTGCTTGTGGTATCAATTTCTAATAACAAACACAGGCAAATTAATTTTTTATTTCCTTTCCCAGCACTGTCCAAAAAGCTACACCTGGGACGTAGTTTTCGTCCATTCTGTAAGTGTGGGGAGAAGAGGCTATGCACTTGCTCTAAATCTAGGAGGGGAGCTGGAATGAGTCTTTCATCCCATAAAAGATGTACAGAGATGGAAGGTGGTCAGGGCCCCAGAATTATGCAGAGATCAGAGGTCCCTGCATGGCAGTAAGCCAAAATCTAAAGGGTTGAAGCAGGCCCAGACTGACAGTGGGTCAGTTTGCTTCACACAGAAGCCACTTACATCCTTCCTGCTGTGGCAGAAACAGGTTGGCCTCTTACATTCTGTGGTCTGGCATCTCAGAGGCTGTTCCAGTGTGGAACGTTGTCAGACCTGAAGGAGTGTGATAATCAACCGACAATTAGCCTGACTGGGAAGGGAAGATGGTGCTGATGGCTGGGCAGCCCAATGGGCTGGTACTGCAGCTGCAGAGATAAGTCCACAGGGCTTGAGACGGGTAGTCGGGGTAGCTATTAGGAAACAGGTAGTTTATGTCAGTGAGAAAGTGTTGCTTTGCCTCTCACAGATTTGTCAGCCCTTGTCCCCTGGGTGATGGAGCTGCCAAAGATTACTCAAAGGCCATCTCTTCTGAGCAGTGAGAAGCCCAGAAAAGGGGTTAATCTCCCAGAACCCTCAAGAGAGAGGCATTCCTTCCATCTGGGAAATTAACCCTGAATTGGGGTTCTCTTCCTGCATTTATTCTCTAGACCAGGAGGTTACAGGACAAGAACAGAGGTGGGGTTTTTGCTAAGTACAGTTTAACAAGTTTAACAATAGAAGCTGGTAACATTCAGTAAGACAAGCAAGGTGACATTCTATAATGCAATTAAGTCAATCTACTAACAAATCTTGATTTTAGCAAACATTCTCAATATCTTTGCATATCAATCCATAACCTGTCTTTGAGCCAGCAACCTTGCTGTGTTACAATTCTTTATCTTACAACAGAGACTATATAGCCTGGGGAAAATTTCCTGTCCTTTGCAAGGTCAATATTTGAAACTGCAAGGCTTTGGAAAACCAGGCCCTGTGAAGTAAATTTGTTTTATGCATACTCCACATCTCCCCCTGTTTTATTTATTTAAAAGAAAAAACAAAAGCTATAGATTAGGTTTTCACAGTTAAGACAAAAGCATTTAAAGCAAAGTTGGTATCATTTAGCATGGCAAGTCCTTTTAACAGCCTTAGCAGGAATCCATAGCAGGCCTGTGGGTGAGAGAACAGATGCATACCCTCTCCCCTGTGTTAAGAATTCAACAGTTCTCAACCACTGTGTTCCCATAGGCAGGTGACAGAATAAAACCAATGGTCTAGGTCTCTTTTTAGGAAGTATAAAGTGTCGTTCTGTGGCTGTTAATTTTGGGGAGTTACAATTTTAAAAGTTTAGCGTAAACAGAGCTTTAAAGACCTGTCCATGAGAGGCCAGTCCTATATCTATATTACCCCTCCTTTGTTTACCTATTTGAGATTTAGGAAGGCCATTAGCTCTTTTAGCAATTGCTTGGCCAGTGGGGTTAAATGGGATTCCTGTGACATGTTTAATGTTCCAGTTGTCACAGAATACTTGAAAGATTTTGGAGGTGTACACCAGTGCATTATCTGTTTTAATTTGATTTGGAATCCCCATGGTGGCAAAGGCAGAAAGCTTACGCACCCTGATGAAAAGGCAGAAAGCTTAGCCAAAGCTTATGCACCCTGATGAAAAAACTGATGAGAATCAATAGCTTTCTGTAAAACATTATTACACATAACAAAGTGATCAGCGATATCATTTCCAATTGATAAAGGGCCAGGAAGACCAGAATGAGAATGCGTGTGAGTTACATAGAAAGGATGATGTCTTTTTTGAATAAGTTTTTGTAAATGTCAAAACATTTCAAATAAAAGAAAATCATTTCCCTCGTGGATAGATGCATCTTGAATTACCTGTAGACTCCAACTACGTAGGCAGATTCAGCTACTAAATTAAGTGGTTGATTGTAAAAATGTTGTAAAGCCGCAATGGCAGCTGCCAATTCAGCCCTTTGAGTGGACTTATGATGGATAGTAACAAAATGTTTCCAGATTCCCTGTTCCTGATCTGCCAGAACCATCAGTAAACACAGTTAGCACTTGAGGGAGGGGAATAGGGGATAAACAGGATTTTAATTGCATGGGCAGTATTCCGAGTCCTTGTAAAATTTTATCATGGGGTAATGAAAATTGTATCTTACCAACAAAAGCAGCCATAGTTATCAGTAAAGACTGACTGTTCAAGGGCAGTGTAAAAATCAGTTTTAGGAAGACCAGGATTAATAATATCAGGATCATACCCAGTAAGTACTTGACAACGGTGTCTTCCCCTGCTGAGTAAATGAATACGTTGTTCTAATTTAGTACATAATTTCTTTTTTGTTGATGGGGTAAGATAAGCCATTCAGTGTCTCCTATTTGAGGAAGAAATAGGCAAAGCAAACCTGCGGGACTATGTGGGGTGTTTAACATAATGAAATGAGTGACTTGAGATTTAACAATATGTGTTAATTGTCTGGAATGTAAAAAGGATTCAATCTGTTTTAAATCTAAATTTTGCTTCTTCAGATAAGTAATGAGGGGAGGACAGATCAGGGTCTCCCTTTAAGGTAGTAAACAAATGTTGTAACTGATAAGTAGGAGCACCCACAGAAGGGTGGAGCCAGTTAATATGGCCAAGTAGTTTTTGTAAATCATGTAGAGTAAAAGGCTCCTCAACATGGAAAGATAGATTTTGTGGCCGTGTACTTCTCTGAGTGATTAAAAAACAAAGGTATGTCCAAGGCTCCTTTTTTTGAATTTTTTCTGGAGCTGCTTGTAAAGCAGTATTATTAACTTGTTGGATTAAATGTAAGTAAATTTGTGATAGCAGTTCTGGATAGTCCCATCATGAGTACCATATTCAGACTAATGGATGAATCTTGTCAAATCTGACTCAATAAAGTCAAATACAATATCAGGGGCGAGGCCACTTTGCCTCCACCAGAAAGCCTCCTACAAGGGCGCTTCAAAAATTTCATGGAAAAAATACAATTAAAAGATAATGTGAGTCTTTCCATGAAATTTTTGAAGACCCCTTGTATGTTCTTCTTATTGTCTCATAAATCATTCAGAAAAATTAGAAAAAAATGTAAGTGAATACTTACGTAAACTGAAAATAGAAAAAGACCTTTCTGGGTATGATATTAAATGTATAATCCAGAAAAGAAAAGATTAGAAGAGTTGATTAGAGAAGATTAGAAGAGTACATATGATTTTTTAAAAACCTTTGCATATAAAAAAAACTGGAAGTCATCTTTAAAACCATAAATGTAATAATTGGTGATAGGCAAAGGATTAATATAAGGAATCAATAAGCAAAGCTGAGCGTATCAATAGACAGGAACAGGCAGTTCCTAAAGGAAGAAATAAAAATATCCCATAAATATAAGGAAACAATTCTACCTGTACTTCTAGAAGTATAATAAAAGTAATAAAAGTAATATAAATAAAAGTGAGAGACCATTTTTTAAATTTTTGCCTGTGAGATTGGTAACAAAAGAATGATGGCCCATGTCAATAAGGGATTGAATAAAGGGACATTCTTGGGGCTGACTGGTTAGCTCAGCTGTTTAGAGTGCGGTATTACACTACCAAGGTCAAGGGTTCAGATCCCTGTATTGTCTGGCTGCCAAAAAATGGGGGGGGGGGGATTCTTATAAAGGGACATTTTAATGCAATATGTATCAAAAGCAGTAAAATGTGTGACGCATACCTTTCAACCTAGGAATCCTTTCTAAAAATTTGCCCTAAAGAATAATGGAACAACTACATACAGACCCTTGAATGAGGTTATAGTGCAACAAGGGAAACAGTCTCATGTGTAACAATAAGGACTTAAACAATTAAATAAATTATATATGAAGATCTGGAACAATATTCAGCTCTATAATATTATGTAATTAAATATTTATTGATGTAACAGCTTTATTTCTAATCTCTAAAAACTGGAGACAACCCAATACCCTTCAACTGGTGAATGAATAAACAAACCATGGTACATTTATTCAACGGTTGCTACTCGGCAATAACGAGGAGTAGGCTACTGCATGCAGCACATTGGGTGGTTTGCTTTGAATTACGCTAAATGCAAGAGGCCAACTCGGCTACATACGGTTTGATTCAATTTCTGTGACATCTGGAAAAGGCAAAGCTATAGTGATGGAGAAAGATCAGTGGTTCCCAGAAGTTGGGGTGGTGGGAGGACTTGTCCAGAAAAGGGCAGCATGAAAGAATTTGGGGGGGATAATGCAACTGCTTGTTGCGGTCGTTACCTGATTGCGCATTTGTCAAAACTCATAGAACTGTACACCCAAAAGAGTGAATTTTATTTAAAAATTAAATTGTATTCCTAAATAGGAGAGAAAGGGATAGGAATAGAGAGGTCATTTGTCAAAGAATAATCAATAAGGGCTAAAATAGACTTTAATGAAAAAAAGTTTTTGTAATAAATCTGACACAATGTATCATTGAGTGAAAAAACCAGGGTGCACCTCTCTGTTGCATTTTCTACAGTGTTCCATAAAACAGTACCCATGAGATTCTATGCTGAGAAAAAAAGGGATGCCTCAGACAGTTTGTGACAAGACTTCTGCCCCCTGCTCAACGCAATGCACAATTGTATATAAAAGTTCTTAAGTATTTTGAAATCAAAGAAACTGGTTTGACATTGCTCAGCCAAGGCTGTGTGCTCAAGCAGAAAATAGAATCTGCTCTAGATATCTTAAACCAAATCGAATTTAATATACGGAATGGGGTGCTTACAAAATGTTGGAAGGGCTTGATGAGTAGAGAGGCCGTTGCTTTTGCTGCGGCACTGTGGGCACCACTACCAGGATCTCCACCTTCCGCCTCCCATGTCTCAGCACTCACCAACCAGATGACCAGGCACTGGGCTGTGTTCAGCTGCTGCAGCTGCCCTAGTTGCTCCTAGAAAACTGGGAGCTGGTGACTAGACACTGGAATCTCAATCCTGCTGCTGCAACTCACATTTCCATGACTTTGCCAGGTCACAGGAACAGCAGGAGGAGATGGCTTTCACCTCTGTTTCACCTTCCAGACCCTGTAAGAGGTCACCTAACTGGAGAAACTTCATTTCCACGCGAGCCTAGGGAATGCAGCTTTTATCTTTCCAATATCTCCGGTTCAGCTGGGAGGTGGGAATGGATACAGGGTGCCAGGTGATCACATCCATCACACTTTGAGGCCCCCTTTTCCCATTAACATCTAGTCTCTTCTCAGCATACTATGGGAACCATTGTTTAGGATAATTTCCTACAAATGGGCATCTTCGGGAAAATGATATGCACAATTTACCAACAGAAAAGACTAGAATGTGAATGTCCTGATGTTTGTTTCTTTTATTGTTAAATATAAATATTTCTATTTCAATAGATAAAAGGACATTTAAGAGATTTTCATTCAAAGTCACTTAGGTCATATTGCATTTTAGTGTAAAAATATCGGTTTATTAGCAGGAAGAGCAAGCTAGGATACTGGCATATGGTTGGTTATATTCATGTCTGTCTGTCCCATTAGATTGCCAGTCCTTTGAGGGTAACAGTCTTATTTTCTTTACCTTTGCATACCTCCTCCCCACAGTTCCCAGCAGAGAGCCTAACAGTAATGCCCAGTAAATGTCAAGTAGATTGCAATAGATATCATCTGTCATCTGTTGATAAATCTATTTTTTTCTTGCTTATTTCTTTGTACTTTATTGAGTCAGATTCAACAAGACTCATCCATTAGTCTGAATATGGTATTCATCATGGGAACTCAGGCCAGATCATACATCTAATTTGTTTTCCAACATTATTTTCTTTTGCCTGTAGGAATAAACTTTAACTTGTGAAAAATGTAACAGAAGTGTCAAGCAACAGCAAATACCGTGCAAGCATAGACGCTTGCTTTTGTGCTTCTAGAAGTTCCTGACCTTAGTGTGGCAGGTGTAGTGATGTGTAAGACAGAACCATGGAGCAGTGGGTAGCAGCACGAGGCTTTGGGGCTTCTTGGGTGACGAGTTCTTGAGAGAGGGGAGACTCCTGGCATTTCCATTAGTCTATTTGTCTATCTTCATGCCAATACCACTCTCTTATTTACTGTAGCTTTGCAATAAGTATGCATTGATGTCAGGTAGTGAAAGTCTTCCAACCTTGTTCTTCCAAATTATCTTTGCTTCTCTTGGCCCTTTGTATTTTTATATAAATTTTGGAATCAGCCTGTTATTTTCTCCAGTGCTGGACTTTTCATTAAGATTAAATTGAATCTATAGATCAATTTGGGAGAACTGGCATCTTTTGCAACGTTGAGTATCCCAATACGTGGGCGCAGTGTATCCCTCTATTTAGGTCGTGGATTTATCTCAGTAATGTTGTAGTTTTCTGTGTAGAGGGCTTGCATATCATATTTAGATGTATTCCTGAATATTTGACCTGCTAGGCAGCATTCTAAGTGCTTTACCTATGTTAACTACTTCACAGGGTAGTTAACAGCAGCCCTGTTATATGAGGGATGTATTACTATTATCCCATTTTTACAGATGAGGTACAGAGAGATTAGGTAACCAAGTTTATGTAGTTGGTAAAAAACTGAACTGAGGTTTAAAACCAAGCAGTCTGACTTTAGAAATGCATGCTTTTAATTACCAGTCTCTGTTATACCTCCAGGATGTTCACAAATGCATTTACTAGCAAAAAGGAAAACACACTAAGTGTCCATTGGTCAGATCTAGTTAAATAAAGTATGGTATTTCCATAGAGTGGGAAATTATACAGCCCTTAAAATAATATAGTTCTGTTATTATGGAAAGGTGTCTGTGATATATTTATTGCTAATAAAAAAAAGCAGGTCACAGAACAGCTTGTACAGTATGGGGCCACTGGTTGTCAAATCGTGTGTGTGCTTGGAGGGGTGGGGGTTTAGTTATAGACAAAGGGCTCTGAAATGCATTGTTAGTGGTGAGCCTGACTTGTTATTACAAAACAATAGAGCTATTTTCGTTTAGTGGACAGAGACTATGTCTTATTCTCCCTCTATCCAAGTATATTTATTGGTAAATAATAACCAATTAAAAATAAAAGCACATGATAGCTATTGAATGATTGAATAAATAATTATTTGAGCTCTATTATTATTTACTTGAGGATTTCCTAGAGGAGAAGGAAGATTTTAGACCTTACTGTGATGAAAGATAACTTTACTTCTTCCATTGGGTACTTGTATTTCTTATGATCTCTGTCCTTGAGCTGTGTTTTTTAAATGGAACAATACTTAACATGGATTTTGGCAATCAAACAAATACATAGATCTCAAAGAGGTTATGTCTTTTGTCCTTTTATTGTTTGGGAATCAATTTTAAAATTCACAAAACATTGATTTTCAAAAATCCTCTTCATGGGCCGACCCCGTGGCGCACTCAGGAGAGTGCGTGGCTGGGAGTGCAGCAGCTCTCCCGCCACAGGTTCGGATCCTATATAGGGATGGCCGGTGCGCTCACTGGCTGAGCGCGGTGCGGGCGACACCAAGCCAAGGGTTGTGATCCCCTTACTGGTCACAAATAAGACAAAAAAAAAAAAAAAATCCTCTTCATCATTGCAACCCTACTTCCCAAATGCGATTGAAAAAGGGAACCAAGTTCTCAAAATAATTAACATCCACCCTTCCCTTTTCTGTGGTGTTGCTTCAAAATGAGATACTTTACCTTACAGAGTTTAGAGAATTGAGCTGGACCGAATTGCCTGTGGAGAGTAATAGCAGTATCTAGCCAGTCACAAAAGGGCAAAAGGACTGTTTATCCATCACAGCCATAAAACTGCCTGAGAACTGGTCTCATTACCGAAATATGTCCTGCTGGTGATCTGATGAACACTAATTGGGGTGCAGCAGACAGACATAGAAGAGTGAGGTAGCTGGCTTACATCTATGCTCTGAAAATCAGCTAAACGCCTAGAACTGAATTTTAATTTCAAAACATTACTGAGGTGTGTGTTTATGTGTGTCTGTGGGAATGTTCCTTAAAACATGCTCACTTGGGAAAGGAAGTAAACGCTTCATGTATCATAAGTTTAAATGCACCCAGGGTTTCCTGAAAGTGCTGTGATTTGTTTGATTTTTTTAAAGCCCTGACACATGCATAAAATTATTCCATGTGCATACGTCTACGGCATAGTTTGGTTTCCACACCACACTACTGAGCTCTCACCACATTAGTGAAAACAAAGGGTCACCCAAGTGCCATAATCTTGTACCTCATTTCATCTTTGACCTCACTTTTCCATTATGATAAGTTAAGTGACTGTACCTTCTTCTCACTTGACACATCCTTAATGACAAGGAAGTGACAATCTCTGCAATTGAGATTGTATAGCCTTATCAAAGAGAGAACATGGCCATATCTGACTTCACTAGAACAGTCTGCAAAAGAAGACTGATATTTTAAAAATTTCTAGTAATGTCCAGTTTTCAATATGGTAGAGGGGTACAAAGTATTCCCTCAGGGATCTCTGCTTTTGCACAGGGAGCCAGGCCTTAGGGTACAAGCCGCCATTCCCCAGGGTCAGTGACAAAACACTGGAATAGATTTACTTTTCCTCTAAATGTGAACACCCTTGTCACCAGGTCTACAAAGAATTTTCAGATCTTTCTCTTGTTGCACTTCTTTGCACACAAGAATTTCTACATCAGAATATCACTTTAGGACTTGCAAAGACTACAGTATCACTTTCAAGTACAGCACTAATGTAATTCAGTTTTTATTCTTTTATGCATGTTTCAGAAACGCACACTGGAAACTCTGGCATGCCATGTGCAGCATGAAAAGCCCACGTTGGCCTCTGTGATTTAGTGAGGTGAGATGGTCTCCACTCTTCACCAGTATGATCCTTGACCAGTGGCCTCAGCAGTACCTAGGAGCTGGCTAGAAATGCAGACTCTCAGGGCCCACCTGGACCTATTGAACGAGAACCTGCATTTTAATGAGATTCCCAGTGGATTTGAATGCAAAATACAGTTTGAAAAGCACTGAAATAGTCTACTCACATGTCCCAGCAAATACGGTGACAGTGTGAATTAAATTTCAACCTGCGTGGGCCTGCTTAACAATTATATTGCAGTGAACATGACTCTCTTCTGTTCTCTCGTTGCTCAGAGGCCCCTGTGCCCATGCAGATTTGAGAAAAATGGCTTAAATGTTTGACAGTGTCTTTTGTGTGTTCTAGTAGATTGCCCTTCCCTGTACTTGCCATTCTTGAAAGCTTCTTAGAAGTTGTCAAAGATGATGTTATAACCTGCTCGGAAGCTTGTTTGATCTAGTGCCATAATCCTATTGACCTGCCAAACCCTGTGATTCATTATAGTTAGTTCATATTAATGTGAATTATGGGTGGGGAAACTTTGTCTGTTTTATGAAGACCTACTGTTTGGACTTTTTAGAGCCTGTGAAGCCAACATGCACAAGTGAACACTTCCTAAATCATGCTGCATGTGAAATAAAATTTAGAAATATATAGACCCAAATATCTTTCTAGTTAATATTGATATTATAAAAAGCATGTAATAATACCTTATTATATCATCACATTGAGAAACATAACACCTGTGTTATTTACTTTTTTAGCAAACCAGTGCCTTCTAAAGAGAATATACCAAAGGAAGCAAGATTAAAATTGCAATACGTGGAATATGCATATTCAATCATCTGGGATAATTTTCTTTTTTTATCAATACGTAGTCATATGGATAAACACTGAAATATTTATCTACTTGCAAGAGTATATTTTTTAAATGATGAAATTATAACTATCTTAAAATGTAAAATGAATATATGTCAAGGATTTTATTCAACCCATTCATTAATGAAAACACCAGTAAGATTTAATGAAGGAACTAGTAAATATGTATAGGCAATTTAATGATGAAATATTACATTAAGACTGGTGGGTTATATACAAAACTGGTTATATGTCCTACAGTGTTACTGTCCTACAGGGCAACAAACTGTAACCTTTGGAAGTATGATTTCCACTGAACAGAAATCATTTGCCTCTCAACAAGACAAAAATCTACTGGCTAACCTGTCACTACACTCAGTCTGTGACCTTCAATCAACTGTGAAGAGCAAGTTGGACAGAGTACTCTCCCTTCTATAATTTTTGGGTAGCCTTTGTCCCCATATGACATAAAAATGAGGTTTTGCCTTATATCCATATTTTGTATAATATTTTAATACACTTATAGAAAACCATTTTCTATTAAAACTGTCAATGTAATTTCTACTGAAGGTTTAAATATGCTTACTTTCCAAATAGGCATTGATTCTAAAATTACAGAGGGTGAAAGCTGGCATACTTTTTCTACCCGAGCGTCAGGGAGTTTTCAAAAAGTCTTTTTCAAAGTCTTTTCTTTTTTTTTTTTTTTTTTTTTTTTCGTGACCGGCACTCAGCCAGTGAGTGCACCGGTCAGTCCTATATAGGATCCGAACCCGCGGCGGGAGGATCGCCGCGCTCCCAGCGCCGCACCCTACCAAGTGCGCCACGGGCTCGGCCCCAAAGTCTTTTCTTTATAACCGTAGATTTTCATGCCTAGCAACCCTTAGTCCTAGATTTGTAACAATGCTAGGGTATTTGAGGTGGCTCACAGGATAGTGGTGACATGGAAAGGAAGGGCTTCAGTGTCAGAATGCCCACTCACAGACCCATTAATGCCAGGAGAGTCTACTGCTTGCACGCACAGCACGTGGCAAGGTGATGGGCTTCCTGCTTTTGGCTGATCTCTATGGACACTGATATGCTTCCACAGGAAAGTAATATTTTTGTACTTATGCATTCACTTTTTCTCCCCTATACATATGCTCATTACATAACTGGTAGGTTTCTCTCTGTAATCATTTGTGTTCATATTCATGAGTAATGTTGCTTCCCTCTTGCCATTTGGCTGCTATTGAATCTCATCTGCATTATTCTCAGAAACCAAAATAATTGTGAGCTAGCATAGTAAAGAATAAATATTCTGAGTGTGTTCATTAGGAAACATTGATCTGTAACTAAATGTTACATTCGGGAATAACAGTAGGGTTTTGATTTATTTTAGTTTGTTTTGATGTCAGTGTCTGCTTGCATTCAAAGCATTCACAGCATCTGCAAAGAAGTGGGTCTTGGCTTTTACACTGCTCCTGGCTTCAGCTCACTCTGTGAAGGCAGCCAAGGGCAGAGAAGGCCCTTCACATTCTCAGCAGGGGACCTGGCAGAAGGGAAGATGCCAGAATCATAGAGTTCTCGGCATAAATAGTTCCAAGATCTGAATGCATTCTTCCCTAACAATTGAATGAATGGGTTTGTTCTCTCCCCTTCTTTCTAGCTAGCTAACCTTACGTTGTATTGGCCTGCTCAATGGCATTCTTCAGTGAAGATGTTTGGAGATAGAATGTAAATGTGTCGCAGTAAACTGCGTATGGGAATGTGATATAGGGTCAGAATTCACAAATACTGGGAGTTCTAAGGGTAGGGACTGTTGTTGAAATATCTAGAGATGTTTACCAAAAGGAGGAGTGTTTCTGTTTGGCCAAGAATAAAAACACTATTTTATGTGTTTATATAAGCATTCACTACAATTTGTTCTGATGCTTGGGGATAGCTCAAATAGCATTCTTTTGTCTCTATCATTGTTTCCTGTAATGAGATATAATAAAGCTCAAGCTTTTATCGAAATACTAAGTTTTATAACTGAAAATGAGAACAAAAACCAAAGGGATTTATATCTTTCTGCATTTTAATTTTGGTAAAAGGCAAAAGATTCATACAATCTGAAGAGAAACCAGAGTGCATTTTAACTTCGGAAAATGTTAGTTTCCTGTGATGATTTTTTTTTTCCCCCAAATAATTTAAAAGGCTGCATTTAAACCTCGGATGCTAAATTGAATTAAAAGTTGATTATATTTCAAACAATGTGATCTGTGGGGTAGCACTGGCAATGTATCTTATATGCCTTTATTTTAAATGTTACTTAGATCATGGAGGAATGGTATATTGATTATCATGTAGATTCTTGAGGGCATTTAATTTTTTAGCATGATATAAAAATTATAAGCATTAGTTAACTATTTCTACTTTAGTCTATTTTGAAACTGAGAGAAAGTGAGCCGAAATGCCACGTACTGTTCAAGCTTTATTAAAGAAAGAAATCTGCCGGGCTGTGCGCAGGGTGGCAGGCAGCCCGGGGATGCCCTGAAAATGGGGGACAGCACCAGGCATGGGGGTGGTAGAGCTTATATTGGTATGTTGGCGCCAAGAGCCGGGTGATGTAATTCCAGGGTGAGGATTGAGTTAGGTTATGGGGATGGAGAGTTCTGTGCATGCAGAAATGCTGAAAGTTTCATTTTCTCCAAAACCATGAGGCTTCTTGTAAGAAAGAACAGGGGAGGGGAGGGGAGGAGGTGGACGGCGCCATTTTGTACTTGGGCTTTTCTAAGATGGCACGGGTTTTGTGCAGATGTATTAGAAACATTCTGATTTTAACATCCTGATTTTTTTCTCCTTGATTACATTTTGATTATAATAAAAATAACAGGCATTGACTGTAGAAAATGGAAAACACTGCAAAGCATAGGAAAGATAATAGTCATCTGTCATATAGCAATAAAGAAAAAACTACTCTTAACATTTTTGTTTATTTTCCTTTGATATTTTATCCATGCATACTAGTATATATTTATAAAAAATTAGGATCATCTTTTATGTAAAGTTTGTATCCTGCTTAATATATCTTGCTTATGATTACTCTGAAACCATAAGAAAATGTGGTTGCAGAAACATACCTTTTCAAATGGAAAATGTTCCTGCTATATCATTAAATAAGAAAGTAGTATGTATACTTATCTCATTTTTGGTGTAAGCAATATGATATGCCCAATTCTTTCTTATTGTGAGGTATGTGCCATTCTTTTTGCTATTTTGCTTGCTGTGTTTTCTGATTTTTCTGTAATGAGCATGTGTTACTTTTTGGACTTAATTGGTGTGAGCCAAAATAACCCAACAAGAAACATCTCTATATGTTAACTTTCATGAGCAGCTTTATTATCTTCTCTGATTATTTTCTCCAAGGTGTAGAATTCCTGGGTGTAGGTGTTTGAATATTGTGTATGTTTTATGTACTTGTAGCCTAATTCTATCCTTCTATGGAAAGGAATTTTAAATGTTTTTTGCAAAGTAAATAATATTCTGCCTTGTGTCTTTTTTTTAATCATGCCTTTTGCACCACTGTCTTTTACCTATCTTTAGTATATTTTCATCTCCCCCTTTCCACTCCCCACCCCCCAAATCCACCTGTTCAGATAGGAATTATCCCAAGGCCGGCTAGTCTCTCTCCACCTCCGCCTCTGTTCTCTATTACACTGTCATCTGCCCTACAGCTTGCCTTCACCACTCTGTGCAAATGTGAACTGCTTTCCCTCTTGGCCCATGTACTGTGCCAAACACAGTGCAGTTCCAAAGAAATCACGTCCTAATTTTTAATTTGCACAAAAAATCAAAAGAGCAGATTCCATTTAGAGATGTTTTGTGAGCTTTTATAGATACTGGGAACTTAGTAGCTTAAAAAAACTAATGTAAAAAGTCCTCAAATGTTCATACATTTACAGTTCTTATTTTTAGAAGCTGTTTAGAATAACTATTATTATAAGAATTTTAGAGCTGCAAAATAGAAAGCTCATTAGCTATGGTTCAAGTATTTTCCTTACAAAAATACTTAAATATCTTTATTACAATATCACCTTTTATGGCTGAAAATCCAACTGTGTGGTTAGAAGGAAAATCTACACCACCAGCCACATTGACTAAAATTACCTTAACCTCAAGTGCTGGGACTGTGGACCAAAATAGTCTAGTCTCCTAATGCACCGAAGACGAACAGAATTCATTTATAAAGAATATTCCAACCAGATGTCTGGGAATTTGGTAACCATAGTTACAAAGGAAGCGAGAAGGAAGTAGGGCAGATTTTTATTTATATATTGAAGCAATGGGTACTAAATATTTTAGATATTCAGGATGAGAGGAAGGCATTATGTTTTCCCAATCACTGTAACTGATTACAGCATTATGCTAGGAGTTTTGAGGAATAATGCAAAGATGTAAGAGGCCCCACCTTGCTGATCAGACCCATAGCCAGCTCAGAGGAAAAGCATGTAAACACACAGTTGCAGCAAAAGGCAGTGTAAGGGACAGGCTTCCTGCGTGACGTTAAGCAAGAGCCTTCACATTCAGTTCAGGGAGAGGGAGAGAGGCTGTTTCCAACTGTGGTGATTGGTGAATATATTTTGGAAAGGAAGAAGCTTTTGAGCTAAGCCTTAGAGGCACTGATAAGATCTTGATAGGCAGAGATGGTTAAAGTGCACCATACGTAAAAAGAATGTAAAATTATGACGACAGAATTGTATTAGGCATGTTTGGGTAAAGCAACTAGATCTATTTGAGTAGAGTGGAAAGTTCAGATGGGAAAGTAGTGAGAGAAAACCCTGGAATGATAGGTTAATCAAACCCATGTCATGGAGGAATGTGATTATCAACCTCTAGGCTAGTGTTTCTCAAGAGTTTTCTATTTAGACTTGGTGCATCAGAATTCCTTTGGGTGTTAAAACGCCGACTCCTGGCCACACTGTGGATCAGAATCTGAGGGCAGTGACCTGAGTGCATTTTAACACTCCCCTCTTAGGTGATTTCAGTGCACGCTAGAATGTGAGAGCACTTGCTTTTGAAACAGCTTTTGGGAAAGCGGTCAGTGAATGCTTTGGGACAGGAGAATGACAGGCATTGGTTGAAATGAAGATCTGGACTCTGGTGGTAAAGTGGGCATTCAGAGGTGACGGCAGATGGAGGGAGGAGTCTAGGGAACACAGTGGCTGGTGGCCTCTGAGCTTCTGTGACCAGGGAGTCTGGGGTGCTGTCACCAGAAGTATGTCTAATGAATTTCTCTGAAGCTCTAGCCCTCTGCAAAACTCTCTTTTACCCCCACCCCTGACAGAAATTCCCACATGAAATATTTCTGGGGTTTTTAAAGTTAGTCTGGCATGTGCTCATGAAGCAGTCTGAGCCACCAGCACTGTGATTGCTCTGACACCTGTCAGGACAGTTTTGCTGTGACCTTGTGCACCTTGGTCTTGCCCACTGTCCTCCAAGCCCAGCAGTGACCGGATACCTGACCAATAGCTGACCTGCCAGGTGATCTAGGAGATGCTGCTGTTGCTGTGTGTACTGCAGCCCCTGCCAGGCCTCACCACCATCTCTTTGGCAGCCCCACCAGGCAAGCAGTTCTGTGCCCGTGACTGTCCCTGATCCAAGGACATTGAATGAAAGATGTTCTGCCTTTGTTCTGCCAGGTGGTTCCATAATACCCAGAGCCACCCAAACGCCCACCTGGGCCACCTGACTGACAGGTACAAAGAAGAATGGGATTTTCCCTTTGAAAGTGACTACAAGAAGGGTCTCAAAGCAGCATTCGTTAGTGCTATGTTTCATAGATTTAGGCAAAATGACTCTTTCATCCTCCCTGATTTCCTTAGGGCTCAGACCTGAGTCCAGTGCAGCTGCCTGGGAGACAATCTGAGTGGCAAAATCTTGTCTCCACCGGAGTGAGGACAGGAGTGTGTCCTCACATTGGCCACATCCAGCTCATTGTGCCTGGCTCTCCTCCTCCCCTCAAAATTTGTGTTTCTTTAAAAACACACAAAGAAAATGCCCTCAGTCCTCAGCAGGGGATGTTTTATCAGACCATCCCATGCAAAGGACAGAGCTGGGCCCTTGAGACCCACACTCATATGGGAGTTGAAAGGTAGATCCTGTTTAGAAGAGGAAAAACTGAATTTTATTTTACTTTTTTATAAAGGAGGCAGTACATTCACATGGTACAAAATTCTAAAGGTACACAGGGTATCTTGTGAAAAGTCTCCTTTCTGTCTGTGTTCTCCAGCCATCAAAATGCACTTCTTTGTGTATTCAAGTAAAAACATATCTCTGTATTCTCCCAACTTTTTAAAAAATGTAAATGGTAATATATAATACACACTTTTCTGCATCTTGATTTTTAAAATTCCGTATCAGAGCTCTTCATTCTTTTTACAGCTGCGTGGTATTCCATTGTGTGACTACACCTTACATAGTTAAATGTAACTGGCTTTCTACAGATGGATTCGAGGTTATTTTCAGGATTTTTTTTTTTTTTTGGACCGGTAAGGGGATCGTAACCCTCGGCATGGTGTCGTCTGCACCACGCTCAGCCAGTGAGTGCACCGGCCATCCCTATATAGGATCCGAACCCGCGGCCTCGGCGCTACGAGTGAGCCACGGGGCCGGCCCTATTTTCAGGATTTTGCTAGTACAAACAATACTACAATGGATAACTTATAAATACCTCATTTTAGACATGGACACTTATTTCTAGGGTCAAGTCTCAGAGTGACATTGCTGGGTCAGAAGATAAATAAATGTGTAATATTTTAAGCCGTTGACAACAAGTTCCTCCTCACATAGGTTGCACCATTTTGCATTTATACAATTAATGAACAAGAGTCCCCTGCCCCCTACAGTTTCATTAACTGTAAGTGTTAAACTTCCAGCTATTTGTCAACAGGGATAGGTGAGGAGCAGGTAGTCAGCGCAGTTTGCATGGGAAGGTGGAGGTAGGGAGCAGACATGTTGGGAACCTCGCCAGTGTCCACAGCCTACAGCAGCAGGCACCCAGTAATGTCATTCCATGACAACAAAAGGGCCCACCAGCTTTTAAATTTTTGTTTCTTTGTGTGAAATGTATTTTTATTTTTATTTATTTTTTATTTTTTTGGCAGCTAGCCAGTTCAGGGATCTGAATCCTTGACCTTGGTGTTATAACACTGCACTCTAACCAACTGAGCTAACTACCTGTCTCTTATTTTTTCAAATTAACCATAAAATTGGCCTTATTTTTGGTGTAAAGTTCTATGAATTTTAACATGTGTATAGGTTTGAGTAACCACCAGCACGGTACATAACAGGTCATCCCCCAAACTCCTTCATTCATTCCTTCACAGTCACACCCACCCCCCACCCCAGACTGCCTCGGCAACCACAGATCATTCATTTATCACTTTCTTTTAGATATC
This sequence comes from Cynocephalus volans, assembly GCF_027409185.1. NCBI lineage: Eukaryota > Metazoa > Chordata > Mammalia > Dermoptera > Cynocephalidae > Cynocephalus > Cynocephalus volans. The sequence goes on from NC_084460.1 coordinate 285,896,489, forward strand.
TTTTAGAGAATGTCATATAAACAGAACCGTACAGTTCTGGGGCTTGGCTTTTTCCGTTCAGCATGATTTCTTGGAGATTTCATCTAAGCTGTTGCAGTAGTTTGTTGCCTTGTATTGCTGAGAAGCATTCCATTGTATGAATGCACCACAGTTTTTTGACCCATTCAGCCACTGAATGACATTGAGGTTGTTTCCAGCTTGGGGTGATTATTAATAGAACTCCTGTAAACATGTGTCTTATGATTTTTGTGGGAGCATAACTTTTAATTTCTCCTCAGTATAGTTTAATTTTCATATCTTATGAGTAAGTTTAGGGACATTTTTATTATTTAAAAGACATTTACATTTCCTTTTCCATAAACTGCTCATTTCCTTTACCTGTATTTCTTTTGGCTGCTGGTGATTGTTATTTTAGACAAGTTGGTTTGGGGGACTGATAAGACATCTGGATGGAAATACTTAGCATTCAATTTAAAAATATAGGACTAGAGTTTGAGAGACACACCCAAAGACATAAGTTTGAGAGTTATACTGAGAGAGAATGGAGAGATGGACCTACACAAGCTCTTCAAGAGAGAAAACACACAAAGCTTGAAGACAATCTCTGGAAATGCCCATGTTTAAGTTATTGAAAGACAGATCTGAAGGAGGATGCCAAGAAAGAGTTTTCTTAGAGGTCAGAGAAGAATCGGGATAGTGCAGGGTAACATTAATAAAAGCTGAATATTAAAGGTGTGCTAAGTAAAGGTTTTAAATCCACAGGACACAGTGTTCAGAGGAAGCAAGAACGTCTCTCTCTCCCAAGAATTTCAGATAAAAGCCCTACCATTCATTCTGATTGGACTGGCTAGGTCACTTGACCTCTCCCCCTCCCCTGCCCTTTTCACTGTGACCAGAGGATACAGTACATTGATTAGCCTGCCTCGGTCACATGCTTCAACTTCATAATTTCACAGAACCTTCTGGATCCCCAAGAGAAAATACGGAGCTCTTGGGTGGAAGACATAGATGCTGAAACAACAACCAACAAACATCTCGTCAGTGGCCTTTGAGAGTAACGCATGATCTAAGTCTAAGAGTTTGACAGCAGCTGTGTGTCAAGTTGGGAAACTGGAGGCCACGTGTGTAGAAAATGTAATCAGAGTTTGGCTGAACTTTGGTAACTAGGAAGCTTAAATGAAGAATATTTCTTTTTTACAAGATTAAGGCAACATCAGTGCATATTTATACACGCAAGACAAGGAACCTTGGGGAGAGAGACCATGGAGACTGTGGAGCCCAAGAGGACAACTGAGAAGAATGGTGGCAGAAGCGGGAGCTGGAGAAGCCCTTTGTGTCACATGGAGGATGTGAGGTGGCACCAGGCTTCCTCTGAGGAGGAGGCAGTGTCCCCCATTCACTCTCTCCCTTCCCATGCATTCTCCTTTCTGTGGTCAGGAGAACAGTCTCTTACAAGTAAAGATCTGGTCATGTTGTTATCCAGTGAGAGCTACCTCAGGGGCTTCACACCGCTCCAGGATACAGTCCTTGTGAAGTGGGCCCTGTACGAAGCGGCTCCTGCCTAGGTTGACTCTCTCCTTTCCAGCCCCAAGGAACCATCCAGATCCACAGGCTGGCCTCTTTCCCTCTTAAATAACAATAATTGTCTCTCCACTAGACTGTAAACTTCAAGTAGGTGGGCACTGTATTTGTTTAGTTCACATGGGGTCTTCTAGCACCATGTCTGGCACGCAGCAGGCACTCATACCTGGTCATTGGAAGAATGGGTGGATGCCCACTAATTTGTGAAGCCTGCCGTGGCCTCAGTGATTATTTCTGAGATCTAATTTTCACCCATCATTTACCCAAATTAGATGCCATTTTATTAGACACTAAGCAAGAGAAATAAATAATAAATGAAGTTATTAGAAAAAGAAAGACCAAGCCTTAGAATTCAATTATGGACATAGAAAAAAAGAATGGAAGGAAACATGCCAAAGTATATATAGTGCTTAACTCTAGGTGCTGGGACTGTGGATCTATTAATTACATTGACTTCACCTTCTAATCAATTTCACAATGAAACGACTAGGGGAACAAGAAAATGTGTGACATCAAGGAGTTAAAGATATTTTAAGCAGGGAAGGAAGGAAAGAGGGAAAGGGAAGAAAGAAAGAACACCCCAATCTATAATGTTCTAAAGAATGGGATTGAGGGCCGACCCCGTGGCTCATTCGGGAGAGCGCGGCACTGGGAGCGCAGCAGTGCTGGGAGCACTGAGGCTGTGGGTTCGGATCCTATATAGGGATGGCCAGGGCGCTCACTGGCTGAGCGCGGTGCGGGCGACACCAAGCCAAGGGTTGTGATCCCCTTACTGGTCACAAAAATAAAAAAATAAACAATAAAAATAAGGAATGGGATTGATTAGTAAAGCGTGGTCCCTCCGTTCAATGAAATTGCATGCACACTGTCTGAAATCCGGTCTCTGAGGACAGAGTAGTAGTGTCCAGACTGGCATGGTGAAGCTTTGGTGCCACCACATCCAAAATGTCTTCTCAAACCACCCCCAGTAAGCATCTCCTCTAGTAACAATGGTGTGCTTGCCGTGGGACTGTGGCTACCCCAGGAGCCAGTTTCCCCCTCCTGCCAGCCTGCAGCCCCAACCCCTGCCTGCCACGAAAGGATGTCACCACCTCTGCGAAAACAGACAATACTTGTGATCTCAGTATTGAAATGCTTATAGGATTTATATAATAAGGTAAGATTGGAGAAACAATGAGATGATAGCTATTCATTAAGAAAACCAATATACAATTTATCCCCAAATACAGAAAAACTGGAAGAAAATGTGTAACACGAATAGCATGATTGTGTGCATTTTTTCCTTTTTTCATTTCCAATTTTTACAACTTTCCACTTTCTTTGAACATGTGCTGTAAAATAAAACAATGCAAGAATTGTATTTTAAATATCAAATCATCCGTATTTGACTCAAAATCACACCTTTCTACAAGGAGGCGCTTGTTGGCTCACACTGTTCTTTTCTCTCCTTCTCAAAGGATGTGCTGGGTGGCGTCCTGATCACTGCGATCCTCATTGTCCTCACCTACCCTGCCTGGACCCTCATCGACTGCCTGGACTCGGCCAGCCCCCTCATCCCCGTGTGTGTCATAGTTGTGCCATTCTTCTTATGTTATAATTACCCCGTGCCTGATTACTACAGCCCAACCAGAGCAGACACCACCACCATAGTGGCTGCCGGCGCTGGAGTGACCATAGGATGCTGGATCAACCATTTCTTCCAGCTGGTATCCAAGCCCGCTGATTCTCTCCCTGTCATTCAGGACATCCCACCGCTCACCACCATGTTCATTTTGGGTCTGACCAAATTTACGGTGGGAATTGTGTTGATCCTCTTGGTTCGTCAGCTTGTACAAAATCTCTCACTGCAAGTATTGTACTCATGGTTCAAGGTGGTCACCAGGAACAAGGAGGCCAGGCGGAGACTGGAGATTGAAGTGCCTTACAAGTTTGTCACCTACACGTCTGTCGGCATCTGTGCTACCACTTTTGTGCCGATGCTGCACAGGTTTTTGGGATTACCCTGAGCCTCAAACACTTGGAAACTAGCCCACTGGACATGAAAGCCAAGACATAGGAAAGTTGATGGGTGGGCAAGTCTTGACAACTTGTTTTTCTTTAAAAAAAAAAAAAAAAAAAGTCTAAGTTATACGTCTATTTTGCTGATATCATGTAAATGATGCTGCTGTGCAGAGGAAAAAAGGTCTCATAGGGACCATTAGTCTGTAAGGGATATGCTACGGTTGAACCCAGGCTAAAAGCCACAATGAAGTTCTCTAAGGACACTCCACACCCCTGTTACATGGACTTTGGACCTAGTCATGGGCTGGCAGAAATTGTGGGCTGGCTTAGGAATGCCTGTAAGCACGACTGGGTTCTGGAGGGCCAACAGAGATGGGGTAATTTGGAAGGCTGGAGGTAGAGGATTTCTTTTCAGTTATGACCTTGCCCTGCACTGAGTCTCATTTCAAAAGTCTGGGAGAAAGGGTGGCACCGTGTAAAACTGCACTCCTTGGACAGGGTGACTTCCTTGTTGTTACAATTAAATATTTAGACTGTGCCCGCTTGGGTGGTAAGAGCACTCTGAAATAAAGCTCACTGTGAAGAGACTAAAGGCAGCCACAGTGCCGTGAGGGCACGGGGAAGGGCCTGTTTTCCACATGGGCCTGTGTCCTTCAGGTGTTCCTGTGGAAATAGAAAGCTGCTCTTCTTTGTCTATGCATGTTGCAGGACTCTGGGTCACATTACTACACTTTTCTGACCTGTGAAACGAACTGGCCGTTCCCACTTCATCTGGTAAATGGGGACTTAGCCTTTATCACAGATGGATGCACCTGAGATTTACTGAGACTCCTGCTCTCTCCTGCTTCAGAGTGGCTTGGGCCAAGCCCTCTGCCCATCTTCAGCTTTTTTTGGTTCCATATAAACTTGGAAGGCACTGGCTTCTGCCTACAAAAGTGGATCAGTAGAAGAACGGATGAACTTAATCCTTTCTGGGGCCTGACAGAAGCGACAGACATTGCCTGATCCTGACAAGGCCTCCCTGATGCTACTCCTCCATTTCTCAGGTATTTTCTGTAAATCAATTTTCTCATCTATTAAGTAGAATCAGGCTCCCTTTCCGTCTTCCCACCTCTTATCTCTTGGCAATTTTATGGGTGATTAATGTAAGAACAACTTTAGCCATCTCTTGGAAAAACAAGCTAAACAAATGCAACACCTATTAAACCTAAGCTCTCCTTAGAACTTAGGGAGGTGATCATTATGTCGACACCAGATAGTTCCCTCCCAGGACCCCTCTTCAGTTCTTAAGAATAAGGAACAGGATCAACAACTTTCTTAAACGTGACTGTAAATGTATAGTTAGCAAAGTATCTCTCGAGGCATGGTGCCTGGACCACTGAAGCCGTGCTGTATGATCCTCACTCGTCACTGCCATGCACACACTTCGGGAAAAATTAGCCTTCTGAAAAGTGACGGAGGTCTGACCTCTGCATCCAGTGTTCAGACTGAAAGCCACGTATTTCCTGATGTCAAATATGTTCCATGGCTCCATTGTTGCGATGATCTTTGGTATTTGAGTTAGAGCTCCAATTTCTCGAGAAGAATAATTATAGCAAAACATCGTTTTAAAGTTCTTCTCACATTTATCACAGGTTAGAAGGCAGAGACCAAGATGACCTGCCATTTGGCTGCTTTTATATCAAACTCTGACCAGTATTTGCAGCACCATGAACTGGGGGGAGGGGAGGGTGGGGAGGAGCACTAGCTGTGGGCGCTCCCAGCCTTGGTCTGCCCCTTCAATGCGGTGGCTGTTGGTTACATGAGGGACTTTCCTGTACTTCTGTCCCCCCATCTGCCAAACTGGAGATCACAACACCAGATACTATTTACACAGAATGATTTTTAGTTGATTTGTCTGAAGCCACAAAAACCAACCAAAAGATCAGCTTTTCCCACTCGTATCTTTTGAAAACAGAGGCTGTAATTATTGTCACAGCAGTGGGTACTGGCGATTTATATACACACATATATATAAATTTTTCCTGCTGCCCTTTTAAGTCCCAACATTAGGAAGGCCTATCAGCTGTATTGATGTATTTAAGGTTATAGTTACACATTTTGGATTGAGGATGAATATATTAGCCACAGCAAATTAAAGAATGACCCAGGGATTTGTCATGGTTGATCACTTTTTAAAGTGTCTGATTACAGCAACTGGAAAATAAAATGTATATTGGTGAGGTCAAGCTGAGTTGTTGAGCACTCCTGCTCTGTGGCCTAGAATCAGGCAGAAACTGATTGAAAAAAGTCATTACCTGGTTCAGACTCTTGCTTTGCCAGCACGCTTCCATCCACTTCTCCCACTGCACCTCGCTCTATTACATTCTCTCTCACACACACACACACACACACAGCACTCTGTGACCCTTCAAAGGGTATGCTTTCCATCTCCCATCATGACACTTGGATTCTCTCTCTGGGGAACGTCTGCCCCCTGCTGGTTTGGCCTCAGTTTGGGTCAAAGCCCTTCCCTTGATCTGGAGTCTTAGAGATTACCTACGTAAAAGCCAAGTCACCACCATGTATCCTAGACCGGTGGTCTGGAGAACCTTGCTTTTGAGGGCCATGACACCAAAGCCCTAATGATTATTGGCCCCTCCAAGAACCAGGTAGAATGAGATGCCCTTTTCCTAATTGTCCCCATCTTACCCCCAACCCACAACCACCCTGTAACTTTCATTCTAAACAGCTGTCATTTCAAGCCAGTTCTGCTCAGACCTGCACCATAACAGAATACACAGAAGAAAAAAGCGTAGAAGAGACCCCTGAACTAAAAACCCTTAATTGGTGGCTGAAAGCACTCCACAACATGCCCAGTGGTCTCACCGTAACATGGGATTTTCTCGCCCAAATAGGCGACTCATGCTTCCCCAGGGTAATCAAAGCATGTGATGTTTCAGGGCCATATGCTTCAGGTTTCTATTTTGGAAACCTTCAGCTGTCTTGCTTATGTACCGTATGTAAATTTATTCTTTCTAAAATAAAGAAATTCACTTTTGTTTCATTATGACTTCTTATTAAATGCTTTAAAAGCCAGTGTTGTGTTTCCTTGAATTTTTTTTTTAATCTAGACCTTTTCCTCTGGGTTCATTGGACCTGAGTTGAAAAGAGGGGGCAAAAATAAGTGGCAGGCTATAGAATTCTCTGGTGTTGTCATAATTCCATCACATGCAAGTGTTGGTGAGCCTCACAGTGGCCACAGGTTTGATTAACAGGAAATAAGTGGTATGCCGACATACTTAAATCCCCTCCTCTAACTCCTTGATATTAACAAGCATCCTTTTACTATATGTGGAGATAAATGTCACTGTATTGAAAAGCAACTGGTATAGATGTTGCTGCTAAGGGAATTAAAAGGTTTTCACAGGTGAGTACACTACTGAACCAAATGAACATGACCCTAATTCAAATTTGTATCACTGCAACAATATGCTCTGCCCTTAAACAACCCCAAATTGCTGTTTGAGATGGTACAGAAAGTTGCCGTGCTTATTTACAAGGGGAAGTTCAGGATTCTAATTGCACTTTGAGCAGAATGTATTTATTATCTCATATGCTGGGCTCCGTGAGGATATGAAGCTCCAACCTGTCCTTTTTCTCCCAGGAGAGAGGAGACACAGGCTCTGAGAATGACAATTGAAGATCCCAACTGTTAAGGCTGTAGGGGAAAAAACAACCATGCAGTGGGAACTGGGAGGAGGCAGAGATTAATTCCAGCTTGAGGGCTGCAACAACTCAAGGAAGGCTTTGTGGAAGGACTGCGTGAACCAGGCCTAAAGAACAGATGGGGTTTGCACAGGGAATGTGACGGGATAGGCAGGAGATGACACTCCACGTCTAGAGAGCAGCTCAGCAGAGGCACTTCCCCAAACACCTCCAGCTCTGACTAGGAAAAACTGAACCACACCCATGTCATGATCCCGTGTAAAAATAACAGTGGCAGCAGTGGTGGAAGAAAGGATGAGCAAAGGGGCTTTGATGTTGCAAAACCAAACCACAAAAACAGGAAGGGAGAGAAGCCCCTTCCAGAGGAGATGACGTCCAGAGGTGATTTCACAGACTCTATTCATCATTGCTCATTGGAACGTTTCAGTCTGCCTGGGCACCTTCCCCTCGGGCACCTTTGTCCCCTTGTCCTCTTGTTCCATCTTCTGATCAGCAGCTGGAACTCAGTCTGTGTCCTTCATGTCTACTGCCCTCCTTCTTCTCTTTGCTCAGTTCCTCAAACTCATCCTGTGAAACTTCATTTTAAAACATACATTGCTGGGAGCTTGTATTTCTTTGGGGTAGCTTATTATGTGAAATAATGTGGGTTTTATTGTTTAAACAAATGAAATTAAGTATTTTTATCATGGTCTTGGCTCTTCGGGGACCTCTAAATGCTCCTGTCTCTCTTTAATGATTGTGGATGAAGCCCTGGTTCTCTAGTAAGAGGCTACCCAGAACCAAGTGGAACAGCGGTATACATGTCCTGTTTTAGACGATAGATGTTCTCCTCAAAGTTGCTTCTTTTGATTTTAAACTTGAATTTTAAGTGCACTGAACAGTTGCTGCTTAAAAATCATATGGCGATCTTTCATTTCTGAAAACATAAGGCTTTAATGAATTACTTTGTACACACCAGGCATCCGTTGTTTTCTTAAAGTGGGGCACACCTGTAGTACAGACTTGAATATTTACAGAATGCATATTAAGAAGAATGAGAGTTGAATGTGGGCCATGAATAGAATGTTAAATTCTTAAAACTGTAGCCACATGAGACAAGGGAACTATACAAAGCCAAAAATTCTTCTTCCTTTTCCACGCCTGTCTACGTGGCATGCAAAAACAAAGAAAAGCAAAGATGTAGCTAGGAGTTCCGGCTGTAAGGCTTTTTTAACACACACACTCAACACATCTGCTGGCCTTGCTCTTTCTCTCTTGTTATGACATCAGGGTCCCCTTAGTGGGAACACAAGCCAGATTCTCCCCAGTGCAGGTGTTCAAAGTAAGCCTTTGCCTTTTTAACATACACAAAGCTGGCCTTGGATTGTTGGGAGACGGGTCAGGGTGGCAACTGTGTGCTGCCTTAGTTCCTGTCCCTGCAAGGATCGCGTAACCTACCTGTATCCGTGAGCCTAGCTAGGAGCGAGGCCTCCTTCACTTCCGGTCTGCAGTGTCTCTCAGGAACATGGGAACCAGACACTGCATGGTGCTATGAAGGGCAAATTACACACAGTGCACACTAGACACAGACCATGTTAGCCATCTTAAGTAGGCACCAATAGAAGATGGTGAAGTAACTTGATGATCAAAGAGGGAGTTCCATTACACCCTAGTGATGACAGGAGTTGTGCCCAGTGTTTTCCACAAGTCATCTCACCTAATTCTCTCTTCCCTACAGCCCGACTTGATAATGTAGTGCCTGTTTGGCTTATCTTGCTTCATCTGCCTCAGTGTCACCCCAAATGCTCCTTGTTTAAAGGTTCTGTCCAAGGCTCACAGCTAAGAAATCTCTAATAATCCCACCTTTCTCTGACTGGACTTTTACTCTATCTGTCCAGCACCAAATGTGCATATTTACACAGGCCTGCATCCGTCACAACTGGTTTCGTGTTGGCCCTAAGCAGGTGCTTATTTTGGGGGTGGGCGAGTTTTCATTCCTCATGACAAAAAGTTATGACTTGTGGAAAGTAGAAAATTTCTTTTGCTACCTGATTAGGTATCAGACAGGCACATTTTCTCCATGTCTTCTTTTCTGTCTTAAAGGCCAGATACACTTTGTGTGTGACAAGTCCTCTAGTTCCAGTGCCGTAGCAGCTCTCTCATATAGTCTTGCCAGTGCCTCCTTACATTGGTGGCTCTTTCAGATGTCTTCTAATTGAGAATCATGCCATGTTCCTGACTTCCTTAAATAGAAATAATAAGGCCACACCTTAAGCACGTGGAGTGAAAAACTCCAGTGTGGGTTCTTACCGTACTGCGTTAGTCACATGGGGGAGAAGAAAACATACAGGGCTTTGGCCGGACATAATTCAATTAAACCCTTTGCTGAAGATATGTGTTCAACCCACAACGAGCTACAGTGCTCATCGTCATCCTTTCTGTCCACCAGGAAGCCAAAACAGAGCAGAATACTTGAACAAAGGCAACAGTAGTGGAGACCAAAACTATTATACGTTGGCTTTGTCCTTGCTGCCCAGCTCTGTTGTCAAACATGGTCATCTGGCTTTTCTCCTCTTATCCAAGGAGGTTGTATTCCCCACACTGACTTTGCTCAGGGTCCTCAGGGAGCTGCTCACAGATTGTCCCCAAGGTGTACAGCTGCCTTGAATTTTATCATTCATGCCAGTGCAAGTTCTCAGTAATATATGTCTTAGTCAGCTCGGGCTGCCATAACAAAATACTGTAGGCTGGGTAGCTTAAACAACAGAAATATATTTCTCATGGTTCTGGAGGCTGGAAGTCCAAGAACAGGCTGAAACATGGTAGGTTTCATTCTGAGGCCTCTTCTGGTTTGTTGGTGGCCACCACTTCGCTGTATGCTCACTTGACTTCTTAATGCATGTGTGGGTGAGAAAAGAGAGGAAGCTCTCTGGTGCCTCTTCTTATAAGGACACTAGTCCCATTACTGGAGCCCCACCCTCATGATCTCTTCTAGCCCTAATTACCTTCCAAATGCCCCATGTCTGAATACTATCATACGAATTAGACTTCAAATACGAATTAGGAGGTGGGGGTGGGGGCACAAACATTCAGTCCATAACAAAAGTTATTTGAGCTCCTAATAACACAATATGCCAGAACTTGGAAGACACCAGATGGGTCAAATGCTTTAGTTGCTTACAGGGCATATTTTGCTTAAGGCAGTTGTATCCCTTTAAAGCCACCTGTCTTACTTTTGGGTAAAATGGACAGAAGAGCCAAAGTCAATAACCAAGCATTAGGGTTAGTGAGGTTTCTACAAAACATCAAGCCCAAACAGAGGCTAAAATTGAGAAGCAAGACTTTGAGCAATGTTCTCTCTTACCAACTTGATGAGCCCGTCACTGCTGAGAGCAGGAATAGCAGTTAGGCTTGCTGGTTTCTAGTTAGACTACTCCTATTTAAAACTAAGAATAGTCATTCAACATGTTTTAAATTCAAAACACACCCTTTGTCCTGGCAAATACTACATCTAGGAATGTAACCTATGGAATAATAAATTGTTTAAGTACACAAGTCACATCTAAGAAACATCTAATTAACCCTATGCATCTCTGTGTCTATCAAACACCACATGTGGATGTTTATACAGTCTTGCATCCAACAGGACTGGTTTTTCTTGGGCCTTAAGTGCTATGTTAGGGGGAGTTCACTGGAGCACTGTTTGTAATTACAGAGTTACAAACGACTGAATGTCCAACAACAGAGGAATAGTTGAACAAATTGTGGATATCCATACAATAGAATATTTAATCCTTTCAAAGAATGAGGTAGGTCTATAGGTGCTGACCTGGAAAAATGGGACATATTAAGTGAAAAGTCACGAGAAATAATGCATAAAGTAAAATATAAAACTTGTCGCAAATCAGTAAGTAGAGCATCACTCCAAAAAACTATGGGCATGTGTGTGGCTGACTGTCCAAACTAAGGAAAATGTTAGAAACAATACAAGCTAAATTGTTAACAGTGGTTAGTTACTTTAGGAAATTGGGGGAAGAAGCTTGAGAAGGCCTTACATTGTACAATTTTTTAAGGCAGTAAACTTAGATTTATTAACTTTTTCTATTAGTGTTATTCTTTTTCTCCCCCTGACACTATCTACTGCAAATATTTTTTATATTAAAAACAAAAACTCATAAAAGGTCTCAAAATTTTGGATAGGTAAATGATGCAAACCACTGAATGAGCTGTGGACTCCTAGTCACTCTTATTAGGTGTCTCAAACCCATCTATTGGCCCTGTGACTTTTGGGCAAGTCATTAATCTCTCTGAAGTTCAACTGTTTTCATCCTATAAATCAGGCAGAATTCCTATTCTAACGGTCTCCTAGGATTATTAAACAAAAAAAAATAAAAATGTGGAACAAGATCACATGTGAAAATATGAATAGAAGAACAAAGCAGGAATGTCAGGCTGTAGCAGTAGAATTTATCTGTAGGCGATAACAAATTTGTTAATTTTCCTTTTAATACTAGAGCTCCTAGCTTTTACTAAGAAGATGTATGTCTCTCCAATAAAGGCTTTTGGCACAGACTGCCCTGGCTACAGTTCAAAAGCTTCAGCCAAGACAAGTGTAAGGTAATCTGGCTGTACAACCTTGACATAAGCTGAAGGCGCACCTCTTCTAAAGGAGCCGATACTGTTTTTCTTCCTATCATTTCCTGCTTCAGAGGGCAGAAACGTCCACATGAGGCATGGAGTTGATCTTCCCCTCTCATGCTAGGATATACAATTAGGTATTTTTGTTACAAGTAATTTCTGGCCATCCAAAAACCACCCAGGTGTCTGGCTGCTAACAGAACAAATCTTTCCACCTACTTCAACAACGCCTATCATATAAGCCATGGACAATGATTTTAACCATAGTGAACCTGAAACTACAGGAGAATATCTCATCAGTAGTTGTGATCCAGTAAGCCATCTTAAGCAGAGGTGCCGATTCTAGAATTCATGCTATTTTACCCTATGCATGCATCAGCTGGTATTGTATAGTTAAAATTATTAAGACACTACATGTTACATTACATTCTTTCTCCCAGCTTTACTGAGGTATAACCTACATCTTAAGTATAACTACCACCTCAATTAAGATATGGAAAATTTCCATCGCCCACAAAAATTTCATCTTAACCCTTTGCAGTCAATTCTTTTACCCAAGCTCCCGTCAGCCAATCTGCTTTTTGACTTTTCTAGAATGTTATGTAAATGGAATCACATGTAGTCTTTTGTATCTGGCTTCTTTCACTATAATTTAATATTTTGAAAATCATTTACGTTGTTTTGAGTATCAGTAGTTCATTCCTACTTATTGCTGAGATGTATTCCAGAGAATGGATATACTGCAACTTGTAGCTACAATAAATAACACCATGAACACTTGCATAAAAACTTTTGTATGGCCATATGGGTAAACCTAGAAGTACAATAGCTAGATGGAAGGTATATGTTTCATATTTTAAGAAGCTGCCAAACTGTCTTCCATAGTGGCTGTATCATTTTACATTCTGAATAGCAATGCACGAAGGTTCCACTTGCTCCAGTCTCACCAATATTCAATTTGACCAGTGTTTCTAATATTGTGGATTTTATTTGCATCTTTCTGATGACCAATGATATTGAGCATCTCTTCATGTGCCTATTGGCCATTCATATATCTTCTTTTGGGAAATGTTTGTTCAACTTTTTTGTCCATTTAAAAAAAAAATATGTTGTTTTCTTATTAAATTTTAAGGAATCTTTATGTATGTTGGATATAAGCCCTTTGATATGCATTACTTCTTAAGGGCATATCTCACTTCATTTTTAAAATATTGTAAGGATCTGCTTACAACAGAGCTGGGAAAAATGAGATGGAAATGTGTATGTTCACAAATCTTTCTAAGTGAAACACTGCTGTCCTGATTCAAGGCTGTAATATGGTTGGGTTTTTTCTTAGTAGTTGGCTCAGCAAAAGATCCATGAACATAATTCTTGTCTCACTATCTTTGTTAGCTATTTCTTATCTCAGCAGTAACTGGGAAGTTCTCTCATACATTAGACCGAGCTTCTTTCAAGAAATGGCACCTATTTCAGAAGATAAGTTCTAGATTGAAGTATAAAAAAAAATTAGATTGTAAGACAGGATGGCTGGGAGAAACTTAGCTTCCCAGAAGCAGAAATTTAATACCTCCCTATAAAGTAAGACAGAAACTAAAAGCTCAACTAAGTATTTAAAAACCATGATTTTATAACAGACCAATTACAGTAATATGTATGGCCTAGGGCAAAAATAAGTTTTTCATTGTTTCCTAATGTCCATATTGCACTGATATCAACATTGGCCATTGTAACTCTTCTAGCAGAACAGATCTGTTGCACGTACTCTATCTAGGAGTATCAGAGATAGAGTAAAAATACCTGTGCACCTTCAAATATTTTGAATACTTGTGATACAGGTTCTTCTTTTACTTTAAAATGACTTCAAAAGCCATAACTGCTAGACCATAACTGATTCTTAGAAATTTTCTTAAAATACTGTTATTTTATTGTTTTCCAATGATGAATACATGTCAAATGTAGAGAAGCTAAAACCCTTAGTTATCTCACACTTGGGCAAAAGGCATGCTAATCAATTATCTTGTTTCATCAAAAAGGAAAACATCAGTAAGGAAATAAGATGCTCTGATGTCTGAGGAGCTTTTAGAACTGCTCCTGCACACTGCTAGTGCATTTCTCTGGCACTCCACAGGGTTTTTACACAACAATGCAGCTTCATACACAGACACCACATTCATATATTGCACAAGCAGGCCTAATCAGGGAAAGGGTAATGTCTACCCACAGAGACAGACAGTGAATTCTACTTTATTAAACATTAAAGCACAAATGGATGTTCCCTACAGAGGAGGATTAAAGGACACCAGGGAAGGAGAAAGGGATGCTCAGGAAGATAATCACACAACAGAGACCCATCTTCACAAAAAGGGCTCAACATTGATTTCGAGGGAGGAGCAGGGCATGGTCAACTCAAATTTGGTGATAACATCAGGATGAAGGACCCCGAGCTTCCCGATGCTCTGACCCTTGGCAAATATCTCAGCACATCGCCCAGGGAAGAAAGCAGGGCCTGAAAAATAGAGAGAGAAAAATCAGTGTTTCTTCTGGCAAAAATGTCTATAGACATAATAGTAAAAGCCAGTAATCTACTTTAAAAATAACTATTCTACTTTAAACCACTGGCTATGAAGAGAGTGTTTCCTCACATTTTCTAGTATTAAAAAGAAGTATTTGCTATTACACCAAGAAACTCTTGCCAGGAAAAAATTAGGGGCATATATGACAACAAGGGTCCCATATTATTGATCCCCAGGCTCCACGCAGGGAGGATGAAATGAAGGAGGCTGACGAAGCACAGAAGGAGAGGTCTTAGGAGAACTCTTCCCACACTTGGAACTGGTCCTCAGAAGGACAAAGGAAAAGAATGAAATGTAAAACTGATGAACTTGCATGGGAAGAACCTTTGTGAAACAGGTTTTTCCATGGTGATACTTGCTCGTAAGAAGTCTACCCCGAATTCATTACTCTTCACAATGTCACTCTTTTCCACCTTATTTCACAGAGAAACCCAAGCTGCCATGTCAATGGCAAGCTGCAGGGAACCGCACATCTCATTACAGGCCTTGTTATCAGAAGGCGACCCCTGTTCCTCTCTGAAGAGAGCTTTCTAAGCAGTTTTGTAGCATCTACTACAAAACCACAGCAAAGGCCAGCACAAAATAAGTCTGGGTTGATCCCTGATTTATTGCAAGACAGGCAGAAAGTTCTCTCTTCATCCAGGTGCCAATGCACGGATACAGCTTACCAAACCAGTAACAATTCTTGAGGGTTAAAGAGCTAAAAGCAAACAAACATGTAGGCCCACTCCATAATCACTAAATTACTGGTGTCACAGGAGTTTGTCAATGCTCTGTACTCTACCGAAGTTTAAAAAAAAATGCTGACTCATTTCTCTCACCACCAACTTGAAAAGGGATCAGGCCCACAGCTCCTGACTGATTCAACCAAAACATTTACTGGCATGAACTATAAATACCCAGCAGAGCTGGGCTGCAAGCCTCCACCCTGCCACTTCAGAGTGAGTGTATTATTTATGAAAGAGTAAGGGCTCCAAGGTCAGCATAATTAAGAAATGCAGAAGTGAGCTAGAGGGGAGGGAACCTGCTACTGTCAAGCTAGAACCATAGAGACATAGGACAATTACATGTATTTCCCAATCAGCACAAAAGGATGTTTGTTTATATTTCTCGGGAAAGACATGAAAATCATTTTTAATTGTCATTCTTAAATAATACTAAAGCAACCTGGTGGAAATATAAGGTGGCCTATTTTTCACATCTCTCCAAACCAAATAATTCTGCTTTATTGTCTATTAAAGCAAGAATTTCATTGAATTACATTTAAGTATTTGGCTCTGTGTCACTAAGCCACATTTGGTGAGAGGAGTGAGGAGGAAATTAAATAAAATAATGCTGAAACCAAACTGGACTGATATGGAGAGCCCTTAGTAAGAATATCACTAAATGTGATAAAGATGGCATATTTTAACTCTGTCAAAATAAAAACAACTTAAAAGACAAAACTAGCTGGTTGGTTAGAGTGTGGTGCTGATAACTCCAAGGTACAGGGTTTGACCCCTGTACCAGCCAGCCACCAAATTAAAAAAAAAAAAGACAAAACTACCTCCCACACCTCCCAAAAAAATTTTAAAAAGAAAAGAAATCTTTAAATGACAAATAATCAAGAATCATAGAACTGTAAGGATTGCTGAGAATTATTTATTACATCACCTGGCACCCCTTTATACAAAACTATATCTGAATACACCTAAACTATCTTAAAGACACTAGCCTATTTTTAAAGGCCACTCATAAAGGCAATGTTCAAAGCCTTCCCTGATAACCTCGCTATGTTGAAAAATCCTCACTCTTACCACAGTGAGGCTGGCCGGTTAGCCGAGCTGATTAGAGCATAGTGCTGATAACAGCAAGGTCCAGGGTTCAATCCCTGTACCAGCCAGCTGCCAAAAAAAAAAAAAAAAGAAAGAAAGAAAACAAAAATCCTTCCTTTTATCTATCTTCAATTCCAATTTGATTGGATTCATTTTTACTGAAGCATAAAACCAAACTATTTTAGAATCTAAGCCAGATGTGCTAGCTCTGACAATGTTAGCAAAATAAAGCCTAAGAGATAAGAACTTAGAATTTTTACTTCATAAAATGATTTTTTTGAATCAGCACATTTTAGCAAAATTTAGTTATATTCTTCTGCAGTTGCCAGCTCTACCTCTCTCCAGAAGTTTGGGTCAAACTTTTACCTTAGCTCATTAATAAGCTAGATACTTGGTCAAATGAAAACATTTACATCACTAAATACAACTTTCCCCCTTTCCAAAGAAAAGCAAAGATTATGCTTTATTTAAAACATATGAGAGTATTCTAAATAATAGTATTTAGCAGTAGATAGTATTCTGGATGATGAGTATAAGAGTATTCTAAGTGATACAGATACTAAAAGCCCTCACCCAGCACATGGACCCCTCCGAGTCACTACAGCACTGCAAACTGTTCCTAGGTCAGAGGTCTTCACTGTCTCCCAGTGGAGCTGCCCTTTCATCCAATACTAATCCTCCCCTCCCCACCCACATGTAAAAATTAAGCCAAATAATGGGATTTCTGCATAAACTTCACTTTGCTGAAAACTTCACACTTTAACCTGTGATGACAATTTTAACTTTTCTTACCATTTTTCATTTCTAACAAGGTCAGATTCTGATGTAAACAGTTCTTATGATTTTCTAATTGACGCTTCTGTTCAGTTAGAGAAAGGCTGAAGTTTTGTCCTCCATGTACACAAATTGAGAGGCACACAAACAGGGACTTCAAGTTAACAAAGGGTACAGAGAGAACCTAAAACATGTGCCACTTGACTGATATTACATGTAAACTAGAAATACTGAAAGAAAACTTAAAATTACTAAAATTTAAGTACTTAGTGCTTTTAAAACCTTTATGGTACAAACCAAACTATGCAGGCAGAAGTGAATCACGTAACTGCTTCACTAACAAAATGAAGGGGACACACCCCACTAAGTCAGCGATTAGGTCAGAGAGCTGAAAGGTGAGAGCATCTCCACTCTCGGCAGAAAGAGGGTAGTTTAGCTCTGAAACTCAGGCAGATCAATGCGATCATAACACTCTAACTAGAGCTAATGCATCTTAAATTGGAGTCTTTCCAGAAATAAAAGAAGTCAATCTGAATGGAACTAAATATTGGTCTAGGCTTGTGAAAAATCAGACCTGGATGGTAGCTAAAGGCTACTTATACTGCATCAACAAACAAATAAAAACATACTTTTGGAGAAAGGGCACCATGCTGTGTCTAGAGACATAAAGTTCAAGGAAAATCATATTGCCTTGTGGATGGGAATTCTAAAATTCAAATTCTACAAGGCACATTAGTTTTCTTTTATTCATGTATTTAAGCCCAAACAGAGTTCCCTAATTTACTGGTGCATCAAGATGCATAAATATTACAATTTTCAACCTAAAATGCTCCGGAACAAAGAGCCTCTCAGCCCACTTTTCCACCTAGTTCCTTACACTGATTAAACTCTCAGCTTTGCTGGTATCCATCACAGTAAAACAGCTTCCGTTGTAAAAAAGATATTGGGAAAGTAGTGTTCTCTGTTGAAATACATGACGAAGCCCAGACAAAAGAAACATCAGTTAAGCAAAAATAAGAATTTAATTTCCAAAACTTACTGGGGTGTAAGTAAGTCCCTTAATTAAGGCCTTTCTTTGTAGCATCTCGAGGTCTGTAATTGTCTCTCTGTGCTTAAATAGCAGGACCACTCTGAGGACCTTGGGGGTAATTCCTGGGCCCTTAATCCAGCACAGCACCCAGTCTTTAGCACATTTTCTGGCTAATTGACCATCAAAGAATTTGTGAGCTCCCTCTCTTGCTCATTGCCAAACACCTTCACAGTTTCTTTTTGCTCCCATCTTTTTTTTATTTTAGAGTAATATTATAGCCCCAAAGTTTGACTAAGCTTTATAAAGAGTCATTCCTATAATTTTATGAAGAAACGGAAGTAGAAGCCTAAGGCAGTAACTGAGCAGACCCCTGATCTGAGAGCATCGGACAGTTACCAAGCATGAAGCTCTTAATTCCTAATCTTAAACCCCCTGCTACTGGCCATATTCAACTCATTCATTTGGTATTTTACTTAGCCCATCTCTAAAAAAATCATCTACTCATACAATTTCACTTTTCCCTTTCTTCACATTCCTAATGCTTGTTTTGAGGTTTAAACCCATATATTGAAACTGTTTGCAATCTGGTACTTTATCACCCAAATTTTCTACAATAAAAAGATAAAAAGAAAAAACAAGGGGGACAGGCAACACTGGAAAAGGGATGTCCATATATAACAAATGCATAGTAAACAGCAAAAATTGTCACTGTGAGCTTTCACCATACATGAACTCCCAAATTCAGGGACAAAATACAAAATGCAGAATTATATAAATACTGTAAGCCACTGGGCCAACTGAATGTATTTTAAATGTGTTCTAAATGACTAATTATGTACTAAGGGGAGAAGGGAGGACTAATCATTTAGCAGGCAGACTCTAGGGCTGCCACATACCCAAACCCTTCCCAACTCCACAAAGGACAAAAAAAAAAATTCCCAGTGTTCCATTTTGGAGTGAAATTGACAGTGTGGGTGACAGGGTGAAGACTAGAATGGGGCTGACACCATAATTTCCTATATATGCCTTTCTCCTGGTTTCCTACCAGTTTTTCTGAGAATGTAGTAACAGTAATTGTCTAACTCTGCTGCCAGCACATCAGTATCACCTTCCATTTCTAAATAATATTGACTTAAAAGAAGAGAGAAGACAGAGTATAAGACCTTAAACTGAACATACACTTATACCATACACGTGAGCTTACTATTATTCTTGAGGGTAGTTGTCTTCAAAGTACTAGAACTAGCAGTTTTTTGAGGGCACCAATGCATTTGCACAAATGACAGAGAACCCAAGGGGGAAAACGGTATAATGTACGTAAAACATTAACTTATAAAAGGAAAGGAAACAGCTTTGGAATATGAAGAGGAAAAATATCACTACCAAGATATAAACACAAAAATGCTTTTTCAGAGCCGAGTACACTTGAGAGAAAATGTCTCTGCAAAAAACATTTAATTTGTAAGTGGAGATAATTTCCATCTGGTAATATAAAACACCCATTTTCCCCCAGATGTATACAATTCTTCACCTTGCATTTGAAGTGAAATGTTTATGGCACCTAAAGTCTGTAAAGAGAGAGAAAGCTTAATCCCTTGAGTTTAATGGCCATCTTTCATCCCTTTCTGAAGATCAAAAGAAAGAAAAACCCCTTACACAACTTTACAGTGCTAATCCCAACACACCTGCAGACATCATTAACTCTCAGAGAGAAGGCAACTGGACGTGTGGGAAGAACTGGGACCTACTTAACCCCACAGCATGGAACTCGAAGAGGGAGCCCGTGTTGCTACAACCTTCTATCAAGACAGGGCATGGCAAACTCTGCATTACAAATGAGAACAGGATCCTGTGGGCTTTACTCTTCAAAAGAAATCAGCAAAGCCCAGACTACCTAGTCTTCTAACGAATGGAGAAATATCTTCAAAAATAAACCATCTTTTATAAATCACCACAATATCCTTATGACTATATATTAAGAATCATTAATCCAAAATTTCCCAGCCTTAATTTGTGCAAATTTATCGTTTATTTCCATGGTTGTGACTTTCTAACATTTCTTATGAAAAATTTAGTTAACTGGTAAAGCAAATACTAAATGATTAAATAGAAAATGCTAGGGAAACATAAGATCTACTAAAGTCTAAATATATACATGCTCATTTCAAAAACTGAAGGAGGTCAGAATGCTGGAAGAGCTTACAAGTGACCTGTTTAATTGCAATTTTTAATCAGTCTCAAATTTGTGTAAAATAAAAGGATTTTTAACTGTAAGTTAAAAAGTACTCTCGCTGTCTGTCAGTTTTGAAAACTCCTGTTCCTAAATAATGCCATCATCCTACATTTGTCTGACGCTCAAATACTCAGGTCATTTCCCCCCAAATTTTCACATTTCTTCAATACCCTCCCATAGGATATATTTAGAATAACAACTTCAAAAATAAAAGCTATGTATCACCCTGCCTTCCTGGGCAAGCAAATGGTTCTTTCTAGTCTTTCACCTGACAAAAACCTTTAAGGGGATGATTTCTCAAACTAAATAGGGACAACATTATTTCTTCTACAATCATAGTTAATAATAATAATAATAATAATAATAAGGATGATAATAGAAAGAATGTGGTAGGGCTAATTAAGGAAATAATGAAAATGTTGAATATATGTGATTATATCCATAATTTCACAATTAGTTAGCTTACTAACTTGAGACCTTTGGCTAACTTCAAACAAACATAACTTAAAATAGGCAATTATGACAGATGTGTTTTAGTTTCAGAATTAGATTTCAGTAGAAAAGTAGGGCATGTAGAATAAAAAGAAAAGAACAATAAAAGTGAAAAAACACAGTGCCTGCCCAGCTTTCTGCTCATTTCCTTCCATCCCCAGTAAACACAGTGAATGGGTCCCAGCAGTGCCCAGGCCAACCCCCTTGTGGGACAGGCAAGTTACAGATGGGAAAAAGCGAAGCACAAGGAGATTAGGAGGCTTGCCCAAGGCAAGCAGCAGTGTAGGCTAGAGCAAGCTAAAGGGGAAGAAGGGACACTGGAATGACCCTTCTTTGTGTATGGCCCACAGACACACAGGACTTATAGCATAATGTTTTTAAACTTTTGGTCAAGCTGTCCATTTCATGTTTGCAAACTTCTTCTGGTTTAAAATTAAACAAATAAACAAAACTTAAGAGGAAAGTAAAAAGACTGACTGACAGTTCGTCACCTCTAACCTTACTTGGCACCCAAGCAGGCTCTGCAATATTGCTAACACAACATAATACTGAAAAAACCTGGAGCCTTTCAGGGAAACCAGAAATGTATTTTTTAAAAATCCCAAATAACATAGGCATCTTTAAAGAATAAACTCCAGATCTGAAACAAGACTAGGATTATTTGAGGAGATAAATAAGTACTACAGTGACACTACCTAAAAGGTAAAAAAGGCAAAGAAAAAGAGCTGAAATGTTGGAATCTGTGGCACAGTCTGCTTCTGAATTTAAACTCCTGCACAGTCTTAAAACTGGAAATGACCTTGGAGGCAATCCTGTTCATTCCCTTATTTGACATATGAGAAATGGATACCAAAAAGGTTAAGAAACCATATAGCCAGGTAACGGCAGAGTTGAGATTAGAACTGAGGTCTTCTTGAATCCTAAATCCTGGTCTGCGACTCTTTTATACAATGCTGCTTTTCTGAGGGCAGACCTAATATCTACTCTGACTTTCCTCTGGGGAGTGATTTGCCCATTCCAAAATACTTGCACAAATTCTTGCATCTGCTTCTCCCAACAACCCTATGGTGAAGACAGGACAGATATTATCATTCCCATTTTACAGATGAAGAAACTGGCACAAAGGGATTAAGTCCTTAATCATGTGGGTTAAAGTGACATCAGTGCTATTTTTACTATGCCACAGTTGACTATCATGTGTCATAGGATTTAACAAACACTGTATTCTTTCCTATTGTTATAACTAGTGTCTATACCACCTTGGGATCATCAACTTAGTTTATATTCACATATCTAAAAATGTCTAAAGACATTTTTATTACATTCCACTATATTTATATATCACAGTTTGCCAAATTATTCTTTAAATATTTTATATTACTTTTTGCTCTTTCTTGAATTATTTCCCTTTTCCAAAAGTAGTACTACACAAGTAAAAAACAACGAATCATCATATAGTTCATTACATATTAAACTGTTAAACAACAGACTTCCAGCAGTGGTAATAGCAATGAACCAAGAACTTAATATAAGATTATACTGACTTCATCTTGTACAATACAGATAAAAAATCTTTCTCTTCCTGGTGAGTGCCAAAGTATTAGTAACTCTGAAGGAGAAAAAAGGCCCTGAGTCCTGGAGAGGGAGGAGCAGAAGAAAGTACAACTAAGACACAAAACACCTGCAAGATGGGACGAGCTGGGTTTCTGAAGACAAGCTGCAACCTCACATTTGGCCTAAAACAATCCTCAGCGGGGAGAGCCCGCTCCTGACTCATAACCCAAGTGAGCCGGCTCCGAAGAATCTCCAGGAGGGGTGATAGTTTGCCCAAGTTGTACAAGTGAAAGACAGCATTCACTACCCAAGCAGGTCAAGATTAGGCCAGAGCTATTCAATACTAGTGGAAAACAAACTAACTTATCAAAATCAAAACCACAACTGGGACCTCAATGAAGTTATAGCAGGCCAATCATTTATATAAAATTATTGGGAATACTTTAAGTGAATGTCAATCTGTTGAATTTCTGGAATGATGTAACATAAAGAGAAAGGAGTCTTTCCAAACAAAGCATAATGTGGGCTCTGAGAGGGGAAGAAATGTGCTAGCAGATGAAATAAACCCTAGAGAAGACAGATATCTAATGAATGTTCAGTTAAGTTTCTACATCCCCACTGCACCAAAAGTCCACAGTAAAATATATATTTCTAAATTTTAAACAAAGCAGATTATGGATAAATATAATATTTTTAAAAATTAGAGTAAGCATTAATCATTAGAGGTTTCTAGAATCTTGCTCGTTAAAAAGTAAATAATGGGAAAATGTTTATGGAAAAGTGATTTTTTAGCAACATTCTAATTTCCTAGATAAATTGTAACAGATGATAAGTTATTAGTTTCTGAGCAGTGGGAGTTACTAAACTGAACTATACCTTTGGTTCAATTAAGCAAAGAGGGAACAAAACAGAGACTGAGAAAAGGATATTGGCATCCAGTAAAACGACTTCATTATTCTGAGGAGATAAATCACAGAAGCAAAATTAGAAGAAAAAAAAAAAAATGTTGCCCCCAAATACATCACTCTTAACAAAGCCCTTGTACAGGAAACCTGATTACTGAGAGCAAAGTGCTCTGAAAAGATGGTAGGCACCAACATTTTCTCCAGTACCAGTGTAAATCAGATCATAAGAACCATGCAGAGTCCTCCACTCTGATAATATAATGTATTCTCCAAACTGTTATAAAAAAAATCCAATACGGCATCAGCTAAATATTTTACAAGCTCCCTAGTTAGGGCATAATGTTTCCTTTCAGAATCTCTCCAAATCTTATACATACTACACATATACATAATTATTTAAAACCTGAAAATCATAGATTTAGTATATAATTTTCAAAACTAAGATCTCACCTCAACTTCAAATTATCTCAATTTATTTACAGACAAAATAAATTTATTTCACTGGTTGGAAAGAAGGATTGTTAATGGACCAAGAGGGACTAGGCTGATTAAGGAGACTATGATGCTAACTCTGATGTGTGCTTGCAAGTTTCTTGAAATATTTCTCAAGATAAAAGTCAAACAATTGAGGCCTTCTTTTCTTGATAAAAGGAGTCTATAGCACACTGTATCTTTATAACTCTATAGATATGTGAATGTCACCCTGATGTGAACCAGTTTTTTATTCCAATTCTCACCTAGTTTCAAATATACCCAAATTTCCTCCTGGACCTGTTCAATTTGACTGAAGAAGGACTTTTAAAAATTATTTAATATTTTAAATATATCAAAGATCATAAGATTTTAGATCTCTTCTATTCCTTCATTGATTTCAAAAAGCATTTACCATAAAACAAGGTGAATTCAGGAAGTTAAACAGTACCAATAAAAAAACTCACAGCAATAATTGGAAAGTAATGTGTATCAAAAATATACAAAGCACATGGAAAAAGGTGAAATTGAATCTATTTCTCATACTGTACTCAGGATAAATGACAAACAGGTAAGAGATTTAAATGTAAAAAAAGTAAGTGAAACATTAAAGCACTGAAGGAAGCATGGGGGATTACTCCCTAATCTGAGTGGGAGAAACTTTCCTAACTATAACTCAAAATCCAGAAGCAACAAGAAAAAAGATGAATAAATTTGACTACATACATTTCTTTAAAATCTGCATGGCAAAAAATATCACAAAGTAAAAGATGGTTCAAAAGATGGTTCTGTACAATGTTACCAGAAGTCCTATGGAAGAGTGTTAGCTGTTATCTAGTGAAAATATGAATTTATCCTTTGTCTCAATATTCCCATACTTGTAGGAATCTGTCCCAAAGTTACACTGGCAAAAACACCAAATAACATATGCACAAGGCTATTGATTGTAGCACTATTTGTAACAGCAAAAGATTGTAAACAACCTAATGTTCATAAATAGGAAATAAGTCGAATTAACTATGGAACTCTATACAATGGAGTATTCCGCAGATGTCAAAAGAAAGGAGGAAGATCTCTATGTGCTGTCATAGAATGATCTCCAGTGTAGACCCTCAGGCAAAAGCAGCAAGAGACAGGATGACATGTAAAGTACCACTCCTTCAGTTGAGAACATGGAGGAGAAGGTAAACACACCACACACACACACCCCCCCCACACACAAGCTTATATTTATAAAACAAACTACAGAAGGATAAACTGAAAACTAATAAAATTTATAATCTACAGAAGCAGGGAGGAAATGGTGTGGAGGATGGAACAGAAGTGGAAGCCAGAATTCTCTAAATATACTTTATTTTGTAGGCCGTAAGAACTGAAGATAAATCATAAACTGTTTTCGGTAATTATATTGTTACTGATATATTGGTGTATTTATTTTAAAATTATGACAGATAGATAAACAGAGCAAGCAAATAAGTAATAATGTAAATTCATGAGGAACCAAGATTTTCAAAGTAAAGAAAAAGAGCTATAAATATTAAGTGAAATATCTCACATAAAAATCCTCAAATCCTGAATATGAATTGGAAATGTCCACATGAACTCAATGTTTTTTCTTTAAAAAAAAAAAAAAAAAGTTTCCTGCAGCTTTGCATACTAAAAAGTCCTAGAAACCATGACTCATTCAGTAGCCATGAGCAACTTTAACACTCAGATTGTGACCTAAATTTGATTTCTCACTAAAAGGAACCAGGGCCACTTGGAGATATGGCTGATTCCAGTTCTGAGTTAGAAACTGTGTAAGATGAGCCTAGAAATGTATTTCCTACATTACCATCTCCTTCTAAAGAAGTCCCACTATATGCAATTATTTTCTCTTTTTCATTTTAACAATACCCTCTCTACTGACAAAGGCTTTTTAAGACTTGAAATAAAAAGTCTTTTTCTCCTTCTCTTCGAGAACAATTCAGCCCCAAAGAGGCTAAGACAGAAATCTCCACCCCCAGATTGGGGAGAGAAAGCCGACATGGGGTGTCAGAGCTCAAGGGGGATGGGAGCCATCCAAAAGTGAGCAGGGACATCCCTGCAGGGGCAGTCAGAATCTCAGAGTGATGAGTAGGGCAAACATGCAGGGGAGAAGATGGCGACAAAGAGGAGAGTTTAGTTACAGACAGGGGCATTGGTCATCAAAGAAATAAATAATGGAAGCCAGGTTTCCCACTGTTGGAGAAAAGAGGTACAGATATGAACTGGGATTGTAATGGATTAAAATACATTGAGTAATGAGTTCATACTGACATAAATAAATAAATAGGAAGACTGACTAGGAACAGTATATTTACATAATTTCAAAGTTCTTACCCATGAAAGATTTATTAATTATAATGGAAAAAAATAACTTTACAGTAAAGAAGCTTGGTAGACACCACCTTAATCAAATGACTAAAGTGAAGATTATCAGTTATAGAGTAAATGAAAATTGTGTGCCGTTTGGTAGGATGCAATGAGAAGTTAGCATTACTTTTGGGACATGCCTCAAAACATGCCTAACCTGAATCCAGTAATGAAGAAACATAACACAAACCAAACGTGAGGAATACACTAGAAAATAAGTGGGCTGTCATCTTCGAAAGCGTCAAGGTCATGAAAGTCAAGGGACGATTATTCTACAAGTCTCAGGAAGGAGACTAATGAGACATGACAGCTAAAGGGAACGAGTGATTCTTTGCTGTAATAGACAACTGATGAAACTTGCATAGGGTCTAAGGATTAAATGGTGGTTAACATTAACATCAATGTTAATCTCCTGAATTTGATGATTATCATCATGATTATATTAATGTCCTTGTTTGTAGAAAATAAAATACACACTAAAGTATTCAGGGGTAATGAGACATCAGGTTGGCAATTTACTTTCAAATCATTCAGAAAAAGTTCTTTGAATTGCACTTACAATGTTAAAAATAAATTTTTGATTCTTTTAAAATAAAAAAGTAACATAAAATGGGAGCTTCAGTTACAGAAGTTACTTTAAGGGACTTTCCTTCCAATCCCTGCCCCCCCCCTTTTTTTAAACAATTATTGTCCCAGTCCTACACCTTGAAAGAAAAGCAAATACTAAATGTGAGTATATCAAGCGGGAAACAACATTTTGAATATAGATAAATTCAATAAACTCATTTGCTTGAACACATCTACTTAAAAAGAAATGAATTACCCCCAATTATTCTCTCAAGAACCGACTCTTAAGGCCACTCCAATAGATTAAAGAAGTTGTTTCCTTCCTTAAGATCTATCTAGCCATCTACCTACCTGAATACATACATACACATACTTTTTCTCTATCACAGTGTTTCCTGCTATTTTGCGCAATGCAACACCCTATCATTTTTTCATTTTGTTAACTTACCCTGACAATGTACAGATATCATACACTGAGTGATTAAGATAGTAGTGTAAGAGAATTTTAGAAACTTGTAAGACAGACTTAAAAAAAAATCACTGCTTTATCATATCACCTTCAAATTACTCAAGAGAACTTAAGAAATATGAGCTGAATCATCAGTGTTTTGGCAGACTTTCCTTTTTAAATCAGTGTTCATGAAAAATAATTACTTTTAATTTTCTACTATCCAAAAGTGTCAGATGCCCTGAAGTACTTGGTGTTCCCATGCAACTGGAGCTAGAGAACATCTCAAACCTGACATCCAATTGCTGACTTTTGAGTAGCTAGGTAGATATCAATCATTTCCAAACTCACAATGTACCACCTCCATGTGATATGATGACTTTGTATTACTAAAATTTTAGATTCTCTTAATCATGGCACGTAAAAGAAAAGCAATTGAAAGTAAGCTGTAAAGAAAAGAGTAAAAATTTCTATCATCACTACAGCATTTATAAACTTCCTGATTCTCTGTAAGAGTTTCAAACTTTTTTTTAAAGACAGGGAACCCTCTGTTCAAATCTTATTTGGAAGTATGTAAACTTTTTTTTTAAGTAGCTTATAATGTAAGTGGGAACCCAGAAGACATTTTAAAAGCTGGTCCTCTAATATGTATTCCCTGAGAATGGCCAATGTCTTCACTGGCTGTAAAAATGCAAACTCGAAATAACTGCCAATGGTTATTAACAATAGCCTTAAAGGCAATAAGACACAAGTGTGTCCAGGAAATCACTGCATATGTGGATGCAAGAGAGAGCCAAATGAATGTGTTCAAAAGTAAAGGATTACAACAACTGGGGGAGTAGGGAGAAAATAATTGAGACTGAATGATTTACTAAGAGTTCATTTTAAAATGATTTAGAAGAAGTTAGCTTGAAACTTAATTTGGTTATCTTAGAACTGGGTAGCATCTTAATACTGCCAAGGAGTTCAGATAGGTAGAAATTAAAATATAACTTGTAAGTTAGGATCAGTTTCATTCTTGAGAAAGAAAACCCCAAATAGCAATGGCTTAAGCAAGATGAAAGTTTTTCTCTGTCATACCAAAGCCAGTTAGTGCTCCAGGGAAATAAGGCCTTTATTCTGAGTGGCCATGTGCTCAGCAGAACACTCCACATTTATCATCCCTACCTAGGGATTTATTCATGTTTATCTACTTTTCTATCCACCCATCTATCCATCCTGTTAGTCCTTCTGGATTAAAGCTGGACTGGCCACTTAGAGGGGTGACAGTTAGCTTACCAGAACACATCATTCACTAGGAATTCACAGGACAGTGGTTCTTAACCAATATGCTGCAGCACACAAATTTGCCCAAACCAGGTGCTGCTAAATGTTGAGCAATGTGTAAAATTACCGCTACCAATGGGAAGTAAGCTGTCATATCTATAAGATACAATCTCAGTAGTCAAAATCACTCTAAAAGACCTTTAAACTTTCAGAACCTGAGCCCTTGAAAGATTACAATCTGAAAATGATCTTCTTTTACATCTCTTTGTATTTGGGCCATGGTGTCCTCTTCTCTAGGATAGTAGAAGCCAACGTCTAGTTTGGAGGCAGAAAAAAAGGGAGTACCATGTGGTAAATAAAATCTCTTTCTTTCTCTATTTGTTCAGTACATATAAATGACTTAAAATAACTCCAAAGCATGTATTCTATTATAGCATGCATTTTCAACAGGGGTGAAAATTGGTTAATGGAGAATGGGAATATATAATAAAATATTACATATTACAATGGTTTGTGGCCCTCCAAAGCTGAGCCCCATACTTAGCAAAAATCTTACTCCTTCCTATTCAGATCCTCTCATTGGATTTTCTTGGGTATCATACAAGCATTGATATGGAAGATATTGCAAATGTTTGCAGGAACAGTGCTAAAAAACTATGGCAATAGATGGCTGTGACTGGAAGACTCTACTGACTGCCTGATCTTGAAGTCACATTGAGAGGTAGACTGCAAATGCCTCGGGCCTGCCATTTGGCTGCCATGTGGATGCTGTTTATGTTTAACCCTGACAGCTTTCATGTGTGGCTTAGACATTGCAAATTAAATAAAAATAGTTTACATTTTATTTTTTAATTCAAAAAGTTATTCAACACGTCATTAATTATATCAAGTACTGAAAAAAAGGTTGACAATAAAAAGTTAAAAGTTAAATTCACAAAATATTATTTTTAAGAAGTTAATTTAATTTTTTCGATTGTTTTACTTTTGTAGAAAAATAAGTTTGAATGATTTTTAACATTTTTGATTACTGTAATTATGTTATTTATACAAATTTGCTAATTGGCATATAGAATTTGATACACCACAATTTATACATGTAAATAAATAACATTAAAACTTAATTATAATGTTAAATATTAATAGTCTTTAAATTTAACTTTTAACCTAAAAATTTGTTTAGTCATTGTTAACCCTGCATTGAATAAAAAGAAGCTTTACACTTATTTTTTCTATGTATACAGCACAGCTATACATAAAGTACATAATACATATATAGTATATCCATGGTATTAAAATTTCATGGAAGGGCAATTAAGAAAACAACGTCTACAAAAGGTCCTTAGGGAAGAGATAATAAACAAAAGCTGAGAAACCCTGTGTTACAACAATATTTATCAGATGGAATATTGAGCTGACAAAGCCATTCACTGTGGGACTTGGTATATTCGAGTACTCCAATTTGCTGAGTACTGAAATGTCAGGTAAGTATCAAAACACCCCTGGCCCGCCAAAAAAAGTTAAGTGAACTTGAGTGGAGAGAACTTTCCCTTGTGCATACAGGAGAGGGTGAGGCAATAACAATAAAAATGCTCAAAAACAAGACAGGGCAAGTGAATCATGTGACAGTTGCTGAAGCTTTTGTACACATTGGGCCCCTCTGGTATGCTGCTGTTCCAGCTGTGTGATAATTACCGCTCATTTGCTTAATATTGCTTGAGTCTTAAATCCTCCAAAGCAGCTAACAAAAATGGTAGTATTTGAGAGCTTGCCTCAAAGACAAGGTAGAGAATCAGAGGAATAAAGACTGTTTTTACCAGAGTAATAATATCAGTAGTTCAAAAACTTCCAAACACTTTTTTATCCTGATGCCTTAACAGAACAATGTCTTTGTCGATGGTAACTAAATGTGGATGTACTAGACAGATATCCCTTTATCACAGTCCACAATGTTTTGTAAATCAAATCACAAATTGAACACTTTTACTTCAACAAGTTGTTCAACAGATATTTTTCTCATATATTTCCAAGCTCATATTACACTAAAAACCAGTGTGACAACCAGAGAAACATCACAATTTCACCCATATTTTTTAGCATCTGAAATCTTTCACAGGTGTCCTGAAAGGGGAAAAAGGTCATGACCTGCAGGTCAAGTCAATGATCATTAGGTGTTACTGTAACAGAAGGTACCTAAATAACCACTGTGTGTACATATGGTGTAGGATTAAATGTGCGTATTACTTACAAGATTATTTTTCATTTCACAAAATAAATTCTGAGCAGCATAAAAACTGGAATTGTCAAAACTAATGGTCTAATACTTCTCTCTCCATCAGGGATCTTGTCTCATGTTAAATTGAAGTTTTTTGTAGAACACTAAATAATCAAAGCTGAAATAGGTAACAAGCTAAAGGGAGAAAATACCACATGCTCAAGTCAATGCAGCCAGTTGCACACAAAGCCCACTACGTTCTACAAGAAATTACTTTTGCCACTGATTTGCCCAGCAACCACATAACTGCTCTAAACACAAAAATGTTGAGAATTTTCCTTGCCCTGAAGTGGTTTGTGAAAAGGATAAATGCATCTTAACATACATAATTTAGTTTGCAACAAACCACAAAAACGAAGGGGAAGAAGCCTGAAAAAGAGTTATGCTATAATAATCTGATCAAATGCCACTAAAAAATTCTGAGTTGAACCCTTTGAAACCCTTAAAATACTCTGCAGTCTGCTATAAAAAGTTAAAGGTTCTTTATTTTTTTACTCCACATAGACCTTATTCTCTCATCAACCTGATGTCTGATCTCACTTTATGGTCTTAATTGCAAGGGTGCTCTTATGCTTTCAAATGAAAAATATGTAAGAATGAGCGACCATGGCTTTTCACTCTGGCTGCAGTCATAGGCTTTATGAGTGTTTCTGCAGACACTTCATGTGCTGCAGAGGGCTGCTGCCTGCATAACAAACAAGGTTAGTCTCCAATGTCAACACAACTCCTTGGGATCTATGCAATGATTAATCATATGAGTTTCCAGATTTCTCTTATAACAGACAGGGCCAAGTTTCTCAAAGTGGAATCAAGTTCTGTTCCAGGCCCCACCAAACAAAGCAGCACAAAAGGAAGCTTGGAAGCATACATTAAAAAGGACAGAAAGAAATTAGATATAACTGCCAATATTACTGACATCAGCAGGAATCTCTGGTGAACAGACTTAGCTTAATTATAACTGCAAAGCCATCGGTGATTTTTAATTATTAAAAAGTAAACCACATGCCGGAGTAATAGAAGACAACTCAGTAATCAAGAATGGCAGGTAACAGTAGATCTTAATCTGTTTCTACTCTATGATACCATGGAGACCTTTTCTTAAAGAGCAGAAAAATCTGTATATGAAATAGCAATAAATTTAAGGAATAATGTACCTAAACACATCCCAGCAACCAAATTCCTATGTCTGCAGATTTACTTCTCGGGAAAACAATTCTGTTCCTTGGTTGTGGTATGTATGTATGTGTGCACATATACATTAGATGAAGAACTAACACCGGCTTTGCTACTGACTTATTTTGACAAGCCACTTCTTTTGACATTGATTTCTTTAACCATAAAAGAAGATAATCATATTTGTTAGGAGATAATCAAAACAGGCTTAGAAATCCCTATGAGAAATGAGGAACCATTATTTACAATGACACTAATTCTCTTTGGCTTGATGGCTCTTACAGAAAGCATTCAGAGAAAAAAGCACTCCAAACTAGGTGCATGCCCAGGACTAGAGGGACATTGATGTAGTCAATGATGGTAACAGGGACAGTGAAAGTAAATATTCTGCCCCCTTTCAAAAAATGCCACTTAGATGTACTGAAATATGTACTGATCCAGTCCACCCATGTGTATACAGAAGTTGGATGAAAGCTTCTCTAATTCATAAATCTTGGACATTTCATAGATATGAAAACTTTAAAATGGCAGAATAGACAGTCCCCAGCATCACTCTCTCCCACAATTGACAGATTTCCAACTATTAAAAAAGCAATGACTGCTAAGCTGAGGCCGCTAGATCTCAAGGGAAGAGGAGGGGAGACCTACAGAGTTCATGAAGGTGGGAGAAGCTGTGATGAAAGAAAGAAGGGACTATTCTGACCGTTTCTAGGTCCAGCCATTTCACAGCTGGCCCTGGTAAGCACACGGAGCAAGAGCTGGCAAAAACCAGTTGTGCCCTTTGTGTGAAGATGCTTGGAGACTGCAGGGGAGAAGAGGGCTTTGTTGGACCCCAGGCCAGCAAGACCACTGACAGGGTTCCCATAGACCCACACAGGAGTGAGGGGCCACAGACAACTGAAAAAAGGAGCCAGAGGTCAGTGAGTCATTACAAGGGACTGGTGCATGGCCCACCCCATGGGAAGTGTTTGGAGGGCAGGAGGTAGAGGAGACTGGCCCACACGGGAACAGTGGGGCACAGCACAGACAGCTGATCTGCCCTCCAATCAGCACAGGCCCACTCAGTCAGGAGTACAGATCTGCAGGAGGTGCAGTTCGCTGAAAAGACTCAGGTCCAGACCAGAGTTTCCACACAACCCAGGTGTATTGGACCTCACAAGACCCAGAAGTACTTAAAAGATCAACAATCAAAACCTGAGCTGCATAAAAAGCCTTCCCCAGGGAATCAGCAGCAAAGCAGCAACTTAGCTCAACCACAGGGTTCAAGTGCTGGTCCCCACAGGAAGTTCCCTCATTTTAGAAGTAAGCAAAGGACAATGAATTAGTTCCAGTGCAGTGTTTAAGTGGTGGGGGTAGCTAATAAGCCAACACAAAGTGAAAGACAACACAAACACCCCACATCAGAGACAAAGTTTTGATATTAATCAGTAAAGGCCTAACACCACCAAGGAACACCTACAAATCATAAAAGAGCCAGAAGCCCCCCTGGCCCCCTGAGCCAGGGTAGGGGTGGAGGGCCAAAGGCCTCAGCCATGCCCCACCATGTCCGCACCCAGCCCAGTGATGACCAAGCCACTGCCAGAAAGCCCCTGTCTCCTGTGTCAGTCAGGGGAGCATGTGGGCCTCCTCCCCATCCCCACCCTCCATATGCAGTCCAGTGAAGGAGCTGCCTGTAGGCCACCCCCACCTCCCCACCTTCACCTCCATTTCCCTACCTCTCTACCCCTGGCCCCTCCCACTGCTCTGCAACATCACCTTTGAATGTAAAAAATAATAATAAAAAATAAATTTAAAAAAAAACAATGTTTTAAGTTCAGAATGATAAAGATCTGACTTTAAAAAAAGAGATCAATACAAAGTAGCTGTATCATAAAATGTTCCAGGTGGCACATATCACATTTTCCAAATGATGAAGGCTGAAGCCTCTACCTTACTACATTTCCTAAATCAGTCTTTCCTTTTTATAGCCATGACTTCCATTCAAGTTCAAGTCCTCACTCTCACTGCTCTAAAATATACTGTAACACCTTCCCACCATTCCCTTCACCCCTACTCTCAATGCCACCCAACCCATATATCGTTGCCAGATGAATCCCTCTAAACTACAGATCTAATATCACTCACTTGCTTTAAAAAAAGGGGGGGGGGGAGAGGAAGCTTCAGTACTTTTCTTGTAAGTAGCTGAAACTCCCTTTTTGAGCATTCAGGACTCTAAATATTGTCCCAAGCTCCTTCCTCACCCTATAGTCAAACCAAACTATACTCCCTGCTGCTCGGCACACAGACAGCCTGCATTTCCCATCATTTTCAGTTTTGCTCATGTGGTTTGCCTTGCTTCCCCTGTCTGCACCTATGCCTCCAAAGTTCCATGTCACTTTGCAGAAACTCACTAATGTTTTTCTCGAGAAGTTGCACTCTCTCCCTTTTTGGAACCTCAAAGCACTTGGTCTTTTCCTGAGCAGGTTCCTTAGCAGCAGGGCCCGTGTTCTATCTTTGTCTTCTTGAAGTCTGCCTCATTATTAGAAACTCAGATTCTTCTGAGACATAAAAATCTAAGCAATTGATTGAGGCAGCAGAGCCACAATATTAGGACATTGGTTTATACAAATATCATTAATATAAAAGTTACATAAAGCATTATATCCACAATAAATTATGCTCCGAGTTACCATTCCAGCTCTCTGCAACCTTTCAAGTAAGAAATAAATTAAACTTCACTTACATGGCACAATCTGCTTCAGGGAACTAATTTTTATCCAGTTAACCTGTTTGTGAAGTAAGATTTCTGAGAAAAGACTTTGCATAGAAGGAAGAAATGTTTCAAATCTGCTTACAGGTTGCTGGATGACCAGGTCTAAGAGCAGAATCCTAGGTGGTAAACTAGTGACTGAGCACATAAAGGCACTACAAAGGCAGGTAATGTGGCCTTGTGGAAAGAACACGGGGAGGCAGGAGTCCTGGGTTCTATATACATGACCCAGCTCAACTCACTTAACTTGCCTACCCTCAGTTCCCTCACATGCAAAACCAGGAAATTGGACTGGGCAAACTCCAGGATCCAGATCTAACACTCCAGAATTCTAGAAGCACAGTGCATGTCTTCATTGGACTATTTCTAATGACAAATGGATTAAAAAAACAGTAACTCCCTGCATTATTTAATCTCTCAATTTTGTTTTATTTTTTAAAGGAAGATATGCCCACACATCTTCTACCTAAAAAAACTGATACATTTCTGGGTTATTTTCAAAGAAGTTTCAAAATAAAAACAAACAAAAATTATAACAAGCAACCAACAACAAAAACAACATCTGAGGACTAAGAAAAATAAATATAAGCAAAAACCAAAAATATTTCCCCACCAAACTTCATGCCACTACAAATAACTGCTAACTAACATGTTTAAAATGAACGTTCTATTAGAAATTTAAGATGCCAAATATAGTTATAAAAAACATTGAGGTAAACAGTAGGAGTAAGTGGTGAAATATTTCTTTCAAGTTGTTTCCGGACCTCTTGCCTAACAAAATAAAGTTAGATTCAAGCTATAGGGATATGAAAAGCAAAAATTCAGAATTCATTGGACAGTGAGAAACTGGCATGTTAGGAGTACATATACATTTAGTTAGCCCAACTTAAAGTCTCTGACAAAGATTTTACTATACTTGGGCTTTTATACAGGAGGATTCCCACCCCTGCTCAGTCAACTTTATGGCTTGATTAACATGTGAAGTCTTTCAGAATAACTTTTGAGGTTTCTTTCTTTTGCCTTAAAGGCTTCTCTTTTGAGAGAAAACCATCACTTTAGGTCTTCTCAGTTTCCAGCTTGGAATTCTGGGTTCACCACGGTGCTGGTGGCTTGAAGGTGCCAGTAACTATAGGTTACCATAGCTCAGGTGGAACAAAAGTATACTGTATAGCACTTAGGAGAGTTCTGTAAAGCATTTTCTTACAATGCTGGAGGGGAAAGGGATATTTTGTGGAAAATACTAACAATTAATTGAAATAAAGCTCTATCTCCCTTTGTCTGCATATTCTCAAGTGAGAAAAGAAATTTTTCAAAAACAGGACTTAGCCTCCTCATTACATTACCACTAACTCTGGATTTGGCTGACCTATCTTACCTTCTGATGCTTTGATCACATATCCTCCCTTATCTTCACCAGGAGGCACATTGAGCAGCTGCATAATTCTGTCCAGCAGCCCATGGATTATCTCAAACCCAGGATTCTTGTTGTAATAAACAGCACAGAGATGCCTGTAGTTTTTTGCACCTACATCTGGAAAAATAAAAGAATTGGCCACAAGGTCACATTAACCATTATTTAAGAAACTGATTTATGCAACACAAACTTGGGCAAAGCCAACAAAAAAGAAAACCAATCATTAAACATAAAGGGATACATTCAGCCTCAGAAATGCAAGATAAGATAAAGTAGTCTTTTTCAACCACCAAATTCCCTTAGGTGTTTTATTTGGGGGCGGGGGGGGGGGGGGAGTGAAAAACCCTCACAGCTGGCGCAAGGACAATTGGGCTTCATTACAGCATAAATTGTAAAACTCTGTAAACAATTTAGCAATATATATCAAAGCCTTAAAAACTCATACTCTTCATGATACTATCCAAAGGAAAGAATCCTAACTACAAAAAAGGCTTTATGTAGAAAGACATTTCCTATATTACGTCCAACAGCGAAAATCAGAAAAAACCTAAATTGGAAAATGGATACATAAAGTATCTTTATGAAGGTTTATCATCACAGGGCAAGAGCAAATACTTATAATAGAAAATGAAAAAAAGGAGTCCACAAAGTTCAAAAAGAGTCAAAACTAAATTATATTGTTTAAAGAATATACATAGGTTGGAAAACTATAAAGCAAAACAAAGGAATAACTATCACCAAAGTTAAGTTAATGATCACCCTTGGTAAAGGAAGGTGCTATGATGGGGAGAGGACATACAAGAAGCTTAGGACACTCGCAATACTCCATTGTTTAATTTCAGTGATGGTTACACTAGTGTTTGCTTTATAATCTTTTTAAAACTATATATGTTATATATGTTATATACATTCTTCATAATTAAACATGGAAAAATGCAGAATACAAAAGTATATGACGCTATGCAACAACATGGATGAATGTTGAGCACATTATGCTAAGTGAAATAAGCCAGTCATAATAGGACAAATACTGCATGATTCCATTTATATGAGATATCTAAAGTTGTCAAACTCATAGAAAGAAAAAGTAGAATGATGGCTGCCAGGGGCTGGGGGAGGAGAGGAAATGGGGAATTGCTATTTAATGGGTATAAAGTTTCAGCCAGGCAAGATGAAAAAGTTCTACAGATCTGCTGTACAGCAATGTGTATATACTTAACACTACTGTACTACACACTTAAAAATTTGCTAAGATAGAAGCTCTTGTTATGTTTTTTAACACAATAATAATAAATTATAAAAAAGTATATAAAGAATAGAATCACACTAATATAGCCATAAGCTAAAAAACTCCATGCATGGGAAAAAAGACTGAAAAGAAATATGACTAAATGTTAACAGAGGTAGTTTGGGTGGGGATAATTTTTTTCCAACTTTTATCTATTTCCCAATTTTTCCATGATAAGTATATATTATTTGACTTTGAAAGTTAAAAAACAACTTATAAACTCAATATTTTAAAAAAGAATTACAACAATCCAAATGAATCCTGACAGGTGACCAGAGAAATGAGCTGGTACAGCCATACAATGGAATACTGCTCAGCAATAAATAGAAACAAACTGTTGATAGACTTGACAACCTGGATGACTCTCAAAGGCATCATGCTGAATGAAAGAAGCCAGTCTCAAAAGGCTATAGACAATATAAGTCCATTTATATGACATTCTGGAAAAGGCAAAACTATAGCAACAGAGAACAGATGGTTGTCTGGGGTTAGGTGCGGGGAAAAAAGTGACTAAAATGGGACAACATGAGGGGTTTTTGGGGTAAGGAAACTGTTTTGGATCTTGTGGTGATGGTTAGAAGAATCTAATCCTGTATTAAAACTCTTTAAAAAAAAAAGAAGTGCACAGCATATAAAGGAAGACTCAAAGTTAATAGTGATTACTTAACTTTATGATAGGTATATACTCTTGTGGCCCTTTAATAAATCGTAGAGACCACTGCTCTAACACGAACACTGAATGAAGGTTGGCCTCATTTTTCTTTTCAAATTAGTAAAAGAGAAAGAACAAACTAATATCTATCTGAGGGAATAAAATGAGAATAGAAAGCTATTCATATTCATATATATTGAGTAAAAACTCTCCCATTAATTTATGCTCATAGGTAATAGCTATTTAGCCATAGTTCACATAAAATATAGGATGCCTTGTATCTTTCAGATATTCAAATAAAACATGACTATTTTGAGACACTGTAACTCTATTACTAAAGTAATATAAAAGTGAGCACATAAATGGGTAAAAGGGAAACTAACATTAACTGATAAGCTACTATGTGCCAGGTATTTAGCAACTGTCAGCCTATCTATAATCTTATTTAATTTTCAAGACAACCATGCAAGGTAGGTATTATTACCCGTATAAAACAGACAGAGAAACAAAAGTTCAGAACGATTAAGTAACTTGCCCAAAGTCAAACTAACTTGCTGGAACTAATCGTAATTAATTACGTAGCTAATAAGGTACAAAACCTTTGATTGTATGACTCTAATACCCATGCTCTTTCTACTATACAGTATACCCTAAAGGATATAGATGGAAGAAAACAACCAATCTAAGTATAAGGGCAAACTTACATATAGCTAAATACCTACTTAATATCGTCATAGATGAGCATTCTTCAAATGTTCTGATATAAGCAGATGTTTTAATTTTCAAAAGTTTTCACGATATTTAAGAATTCCATTTAAGCAACTGGAATAAATTATTTTTAAGAGTCTCATGCTCTACCGACTGAGCTAGCCGGGCGCTAGAAATAAATTATTTTTAAAAGTCAGTGAAGTTTCTAACCATCAACAGTATATTCTGAGTTAAACTTCTGACTGAACAGACATAGAGAAGTAACTATTCTTGCTATTTCACATTTCTTAGTACATACTGTTCTAGGCACTCTACTCTAGATATCCCTAGATGGGAGAGGTCAAAGCCAGTGTGGGACTTGCACTGATTAAATCGTCAATAATTATTTCCTGAATAAATGACTAAAGCCTGCAAAAAGGAGATAAGCACACACAAATAACTATTAAACAAGGCCAGGAGCAGACAGTGGGTCAAACTGTAAGTCAGCACAAGAGCCAGCTGAAGTAAGAAAGCAAGTACCATACTGCTGTCACTCTCCATCATTTCCACTTACAAGGAAAAAAAATTTGTTATCTAAAAGCTATAATCCAAGGTGTAAGAATAAAGATCAATATTAAAGTCAGGCAGGCATAAAACCTCACTAAACCAATCACATGCAAAAACTAAAATGGGGAGCCTGATTCTACTGCAGGAACACAAACTCACTTTCTCTCTTTCTCTCTCTCTCCGCCTAAGGGAAAAAAATGAAATGAAATAAAACTAAATTATCCCTTTCATACTACTGACTTGCTTCTGGGTATTTGTGCCATGTGGTACCCATTTGTTGGTATCACATGCTTCCACTTTAACACACAGGCACGTATTGAAACTACTTTGTAGTTACATTTTTGCTGTGAGCAAACAGTGCAACAGTAATGCCACCATTTGGAGAGCTTGGCAACATAAGCTAGAAGCTCTATTTTGGTAACCTTTGCCTTGGAATACTTCTTTCCTGACCTCCAAATTATGTAAAACTTACCTTTCCAGTAAGAGTAGCAACATCTGGAGCAAAGACTTAGAATTTTAAAAAGCAAATTAAGTGATTTCAGAATAATGAAATAGCAAAAAATACAGAACTTTAAAAAAATTATACCTACTTCCTTCAAAAGAGGTTTTAGATGTTTACAGAATACACATACAATAATGAAGTATATATTTTTAGATTTAATTCTGTGGTATTTTTAAGACAGGCCACTGACTTTTAGGGCTGTGTATTAAACTCACCATAATGATTAGATTAACCTCATAATTTAGACGCCCCCTCCTAACTCCACCACTGATTAGCTGGTTTATCACATTTCCCAAGGGCTATTGCTCCTTCTAGACTTGCTTCCTCATATCTTGCTAAGATATTCCCTCTATTGTAGCTGAATTTGATTAAAGGAGAAAATAACCACATACTCATTTCCACCCATTCCTCCTTGGAGAAACTGCTAGGTATAGTAAAATTCCCATTTCCTAGTATTTTGCACTGAGAGACCATATTACATCACAGAAGTTCACTGACTGCACACCACAAAATAAGAACTATTTAAATTTCATGCCAAAGCTAGGATTTGTTGGAAATGCCTCAGTTCTTCATAACTTGGTTAATAGACCTCTTGTGTCATGCCATCAAACAATTCTGCTTTTTAAATGTGCCTGCCAAGTATGTCAGCCAAAATTATTCATGTATTTCACAGACTTCAAAGTACTGCCTGGAGAGGGCTGATTTATTTATTTATTTTTATTTTTTTTTCCAAGGATGCTAAATGGCTTTATTATTTATTCATTTATTTATTTTTTGTGGTTCCATTTTATTTTTTAATTTTTTTTTTCTAACTTTGATTTTGTCGATATAAATTGTGGTTGATTATTGTTGCCCCTTACCAAAACCTCCCTCCCTCCACCCTCTCCTCCCTCCCCACCAACAATGTCCTTTCTGTTTGCTTGTCGTATCAACAACAAGTACTCGTGGTTGTTATATCTTCTCCCCCCCATTTTGTGTGTGTGTGTGTGTGTGTGTGTGTGTGTGTGTGTGAATTTATATATTAATTTTTAGCTCCCACCAATAAGTGAGAACATGTGGTATTTCTCTTTCTGTGCCTGACTTGTTTCACTTAATATAATTCTCTCAAGGTCCATCCATGTTGTTGCAAATGGCAGTACTTCATTCGTTTTTATAGCTGAGTAGTATTCCATTGTGTAGATGTACCACATTTTCCGTATCCACTCATCCGATGATGGACATTTGGGCTGGTTCCAACTCTTGGCTATTGTAAAGAGTGCTGCAAAGAACACTGGGGAACAGGTATACCTTCAACTTGATGATTTCTATTCCTCTGGGTATATTCCCAGCAGTGGGATAGCTGGGTCATATGGTAGATCTATCTGCAATTGTTTGAGGAACCTCCATACCATTTTCCATAGAGGCTGCACCATTTTGCAGTCCCACCAACAATGTATGAGAGTTCCTTTTTCTCCACAACCTTGCCAGCATTTATCGTTCAGAGTCTTTTGGATTTTAAACCATCCTAACTGGGGTTAGACAGTATCTCAGTGTGGTTTTGATTTGCATTTCCCGGATGCTAAGTGATGTTGAGCATTTTTTCATATGTCTGTTGGCCATTGTATATTTTCCTTAGAGAAATGCTTACTTAGCTCTTTTGCCCATTTTTTAATTGGGTTGCTTGTTTTTTTCTTGTAAAGTTGTTTGAGTTCCTTATATATTCGGGATATTAATCCTTTGTCAGATGTATATTTTGCAAATATTTTCTCCCACTCTGTTGGTTGTCTTTTAACTCTGTTGTTTCTTTTGCTGTGCAGAAGCTTTTTAGTTTGATATAATCCCATTTGTTTATTTTTCCTTTGGTTGCCCGTGCTTTTGGGGTCGTATTCATGAAGTCTGTGCCCAGTCCTATTTCCTGAAGTGTTTCTCCTATGTTTTCTTTAAGAAGTTTTATTGTTTCAGGATGGATATTTAAATCCTTAATCCATTTTGAGTTGATTTTAGTATACGGCGAGAGGTATGGATCTAGTTTCATTCTCCTGCATATGGATATCCAGTTATCCCAGCACCATTTGCTGAAGAGGCAGTCCCTTCCCCAGTGAATAGGCTTGGTGCCTTTGTCAAAGATCAGATGGCAGTAAGTGTGTGGGTTGATTTCTGGATTCTCTATTCTATTGCATTGATCAGTGGGTCTGTTTTTATGCCAGTACCATATTATTTTGGTTATTATAGCTTTGTAGTATAGCTTAAAGTCGGGTAGTGTTATGCCTCCAGCTTTATTTTTTTTGCTCAGCATTGCTTTGGCTACACGTGGTCTTTTATTATTCCATATAAATGTCTGGATAGCTCTTTCCATTTCTGAGAAAAATGTCTTTGGAATTTTGATGGGGATTGCATTGAATTTGTATATTACTTTGGGTAGTATGGCTATTTTCACTATGTTGATTCTTCCAATCCAAGAGCATGGGATATCTTTCCATCTTCTTGTATCCTCTCTAATTTCTCTCAGCAGTGGTTTGTAGTTCTCATTATAGAGATTTTTCACATCCTTGGTTAACTCAATTCCTAAGTATTTTATTTATTTGGTGGCTATTGTAAATGGGCAGGCTTTCTTGATTTCTCGTTCTGCATGTTCACTATTGGAGAATAGAAATGCTACTGATTTTTGTGTGTTGATTTTGTATCCTGCTACTGTGCTGAAATCATTTATCAACTCCAAGAGTTTTTTTGTAGAGGCTTTAGGCTGTTCGATATATAGGATCATGTCATCTGCAAACAGGTATAGTTTGACTTCATCTTTGCCAATCTGGATGCCCTTTATTTCCTTCTCTTCTCTGATTGCTCTGGCTAGTACTTCCAACACTATGTTGAATAGGAGTGGTGAGAGTGGGCATCCTTGTCTAGTTCCTGTTCTTAAAGGAAAAGCTTTCAGCTTTTCCCCATTCAGGATGATATTGGTAGTGGGTTTGTCATATATGGCTTTAATTATGTTGAGATACTTTCCCTCTATACCTAACTTATAGAGGGTCTTTGTCATGAATGAGTGCTGAACTTTGTCAAATGCTTTTTCAGCATCTATAGAGATGATCATATGGTCCTTGTGTTTGACTTTATTAATATGGTGTATCACATTTATTGATTTGCGTATGTTGAACCAACCTTGCATCCCTGGGATGAATCCCACTTGATCGTGGTGAATAATTTTATGTATGTGTTGCTGTATTTTGTTTGCTAGTATTTTAGTGAGGATTTTTGCATCTATATTCATCAAGGATATCGGCCTGTAGTTTTCTTTTTTGGTTATATCTTTACCTGGTTTTGGTATCAGGATGATGTTTGCTTCATAGAATGAGTTTGGGAGATTTGCGTCTGTTTCAATCTTTTGGAATAGTTTGTAAAGAATCGGTGTCAATTCCTCTTTGAATGTTTGGTAAAATTCTGCTGTGAATCCATCTGGTCCCGGGCTTTTCTTTGTTGGGAGCCTTCTGATAACAGCTTCAATCTCCTTTATTGTTATTGGTCTGCTCAAATTTTCTGCATCTTCATGGTTCAGTTTGGTGAGCTTGTGTGTGTCCAGAAATTTATCCATTTCCTCCAGATTTTCAAATTTGTTGGCATATAGCTGTTTATAGTAGTCTCGAATGATTCCTTGTATTTCAGATGAATCAGTTGTAATATCGCCTTTTTCATTTCTAATTTTTGTTATTTGAATCTTCTCCTTTTTTTTGTTAGCCATGCTAATGGTTTGTCAATTTTATTTATCTTTTCAAAAAACCAACTTTTTGATTCATTGATCTTTTGTATTGGTTTTTGGGTTTCAATTTCATTAAGTTCTGCTCTGATCTTAATGATTTCTTTCCGTCTGCTAACTGTAGGTTTGGATTGTTCTTGTTTTTCTAGTTCTTTAAGGTGAAGTGTTAGGTTGTTCACTTGCCATCTTTCCATTCTTCTGAGGTGAGCATTTAATGCAATAAATTTCCACCTTAATATTGCTTTTGCAGTATCCCACAGGTTTTGGTATCATTATTTTCATTAGTTTCAATAAATTTTTTGATTTCCTGCTTGATTTCTTCTTGGACCCATATGTCATTAAGTAGAATGCTGTTTAATTTCCATGTGTTTGTATAGTTTCCACAGTTTCATTTGTTATTGATTTCTAGT
Organism: Cynocephalus volans; assembly: GCF_027409185.1. NCBI lineage: Eukaryota > Metazoa > Chordata > Mammalia > Dermoptera > Cynocephalidae > Cynocephalus > Cynocephalus volans. Next base: position 285,940,361 of record NC_084460.1, read on the forward strand.
TTTAATCCATTGTGGTCTGAGAAAATACATGGGATAATTCCTATTTTTTTGAATTTACTGAGACTTGATTTGTGACCTAATATGTGATCTATCCTGGAGAATGATCCATGTGCTGATGAGAAGAATGAATATTCTGAGGTTGTTGGATGGAATGTTCTGTAGATATCTGCCAATTCCAATTGGTCTAGAGTCTTGTTTAGATCTTGTGTTTCTCTACTGATTCTTTGCCTACATGATCTGTCTAATATTGACAGTGGGGTGTTCAGGTCCCCTGCTATTATGGTATTAGTGTCTATTTCCTTCTTTAGGTCTAATAGAGTTTGTTTTATAAATCTGGCTGCTCCAACATTGGGTGCGTACATATTTATGATTGTTATGTCTTCTTGATGCTTCAGTCCTTTTATCATTAAGCAGTGTCCCTCATTGTCTCTTTTTATGGTTTTTAGTTTAAAGTCTATTTTGTCAGATATAAGAATAGCTACTCCAGCTCGTTTTTCTTTTCTGTTTGCATGGTAAATCTTTTTCCATCCTTTCACTCTTAGTCTATGTGAATCGTTATGGGTGAGGTGGGTCTCTTGTAGGCAGCATATAGTTAGGTCCTCCTTTTTAATCCAGTCAGCCAGTCTGTGTCTTTTGATTGGGGAATTTAAGCCTTTCACATTAAGAGTTGTTATTGAAAGGTATTGATTTATTCCTAGCATTTTATTGGTTGTTTGGTTGTCTTAGGTGTCTTTTGTTCCTTGTTTTCTGATTTACTGTTTGGTTTCTGTGTTTGTTGGTTCCTTAGGTTGTAGATAGCGTTTTTGTTTGTTTGTTTTCTCTTCATTAATGCCATTTTTATTATACTAGTGGGTTTTGATTTTTCTTGGGTTTTTATGGCAGTGGTAGTTATTTATTTATTTTTTTCCATTTTTTTTTAAAAAATTTTATTTTGTCGATATACATTGTGGCTGATTATTGCTCCCCATCACCAAAACCTCCCTCCCTTCTCCCTCCCCCCCTCCCCCCCAACAATGACCTTTCTGTTTGCTTGTCGTATCATCTTCAAGTAATTGTGGTTGTGATATTTTCTTCCCCCCCACCCCCCGTTTTAGTGGTAGTTATTTTTCAGGAACCAAACCCAGTACTCCCTTGAGGATTTCTTGTAAGGGTGGTCAGGTGGTAGTGAACTCCTGCAGTTTTTGTTTGTCTGAGAAATATACTATTTGCCCTTCATTTTGGAAGGATAGCCTTGCAGGGTAGAGTATTCTTGGCTGGCAATCTTTTTCTTTTAGTAATTTGAATATATCATCCCATTCCTTTCTAGCTTTTAGGGTTTGTAATGAAAAGTCTGATGTTAGCCTGATTGGGGCTCCCTTACATGTGATTTGACGCTTCTCTCTTGCAGCTTTTAAGATTCTCTCTTTGTCTCTGAGTTTTGTCAATTTGACTATAATATGTCTTGGAGAGGGCCTTTTTGGGTTGAATACGTTTGGAGATCGTTGAGCTTCCTGGATGTGAAGATCTGTGATTTTTCCTATACCTGGGAAGTTTTCTGCCACTATTTTGTTGAATATGTTTTCAATGCAGTCTCCGTTTTCCTCCCCTTCTGGAATACCCATGACTCGGATATTTGAGCGCTTAAGGTTGTCTGATACCTCTCTCAGATTTTCTTCAATGTCTTTGATTCTTTTTTCTTTTTCTTTTTTGTCTGCTTGTGTTATTTCAAACAGCCCATCTTCAAGTTCAAAGGTTCTCTCTTCAACTTCGACAAGCCTGCTGGTTAAACTCTCCGTTGTGTTTTTTATTTCGCTGAATAACTTCTTCAGTTCAGCAAGTTCTGCTACATTATTTTTCAGGACTTTGATTTCCTTGTACATTTCCTCTTTCAGATCCTGTATACTTTTCCTCATTTCATCATGATGTCTAGCTGAGTTTTCTTGTATCTCATTCAGTTTCCTTAGAATTATCACTGGAAATTGCTTGTCAGTCATTTCAAGGGCTTCTTGTTCTATAGGATCTAGAGTTTGAGATTTATTAACTTTTGGTGGTGTACTTTCTTGAATTTTTGTATTTCTGGTATCTTTTTTTTGATGTTTATTCATTGTGGCAGGGGGTTTCATAGTCCACCAGTTTGAGACTATTGACTAACTAAGATGTTGCTGTGGTTGCCAATTTGGTATGGCTACCTCTGTGACTTCTCAGTTGGCCTCTAGTGTCTTGTGTGTGTGGTTGCCTCGGGTCTTGGGCCTCTCCGGGGAGCCACCTCTCTGGTCAGCTTGGACTCTGCTGGGCTGCTGGATCACGGGGCGGTACCACAGGGTGTGTGGTCTGTGCTGAGCTTCCACTTCCTGTGCAGGACTTTTCCCTGTTTCGTGCGCTCTGGCCCGGGCTGTTGGATCACGCAGTGGCGACCCCACAGGGTGTGAGGTTTCTGTCGAGTCTCCGCCTCACTAGCCGGACGTCTCCCCGCTCTGTGCGCACTGGGCTTGGCTGGGATGTGTTTTCTGCAGCCCTGGTCTATCAGCTGGGCCTTCAAGACCCTGCTCAGCACCGCCTCACCCAGGAAGTCTACCAGGTTTCTGCTAGGCACAGACGACCGGTCACTCTGGGTGCCTTTGTAGCACTGTGTAGATCTTTCTCGGGACTTATCACCTTCCCCCTGGCATCGCGGTTATTTGTGTACTTGTCTTATCTCCCACACCAGAGCATGAGCTCCTCAGGGGAGGAGCCTGCAGCACACGGTTCACCTTTGAATCCCCCTGGCGCGGACTGAGTCCAGTGCGCGCCCGCAGTCAGCTCTCCGTCAGGTTCAAGCGAACTTGGGAACTCTCTGACCACACTATTCCTAACCAGAAATCGGTTAGGCGTTTTTCCGAACTGGTAGCCGCAGAGATGGTATCTGCCTCCTGGTAACAGGAAGTTTACTGGGGGCTGGAGCCCAGGGTGCGGTGGAGTGACAGTCGGCCCAGCGCGTACTTCCTTGCCCTCCTGACGCTGGCTGGGGATGCCCCACGCCACCAGCCCCACCAGAGAACCGCCGAGGGAGTGGGAGGGGAGGCCGGCCCGCAGGCCCCGGGAAGCCCCGCGCCGGGGCAAGCAAGTGGGAAGGCTCAGTGAGGAGCTGCGCCAGGCGAGGAGGACAGGCTTGGCCGAGCCAGGCCGGAGCTGCCACCACCTGAGAAAATGGAGGCAGCCCCAGGGCCAGTGAGTGGCCCGGTGGGGCAGGCGGAAGCTGGGCGGGCATCCGCCCCCCGAGCAGGGCTGGGCCGGGGGTCACTCACAGGGCTGTGCCGGGTCGGGCGGCTCCCTCTCTGCCTCTGCGTCGTCACTGTCCCCGTTCTCGGCCACCGCTGCCTCGGGCTGCTCACTCGGTCCCACGGCGTGGCTCAGGTGCTCCCAGGAATTTTCTTTTATGCCGGCCTGAAACCTTGAATCCTGAATAGGGCAGTTGGCCGCCTTCAGCACGGCCCTGGCCTCCGGGATCCTGGCAGCGTCAACAGCAGCCCCAGCGCCATATTCCCTGTTTAGGGACTCGCTTTTGCAGCTAAGAAACAGTTCTTTTCCTGCTCCATACTTTAAAGCTGTTGGCTGTATATGAGGCAGCCTCTCCTGCCAAGGGCAAAGTGGTGGTCAGCCCCCACGACCGGCCACCAGCAGAGGTCTTCCCTTAAGAGACGGCAAGAGGAAGGTCCACAAGTTTCCCGGCTGCCTAAGGCCCAGTGGGCGCCTTTTCCACCTCATCTACTCCGCGCCAACCGCCGCAGCCACCACCATCTTAGGATCCAAACCGAGAGGGCTGATTTAAACCACCCAAAGGAGGGGCGGCTAGCTACAATTCTGTAAGCTGAAAGAACATGTCAAATAATTTTCTTCCTATGAGAAAAGCAAAAGGAATGGTACATGATGTCCACTAGTAGATGACTACTGCATACAACTCAAATTTTTAGAATAGGCTCTTGCTTGGTGTAGTTCTTCATTCACCAAAGTACTGATGATTAAAAGCAAATTAGGGGTTTTCAGTTATGTTATCATATATGGCACAGACTGGAAAAGGGCAGAGTCTTCAAGAGAACCTTTCCATTCCTATTCACACATTCACCTACAAGCCCAAATAAAGATGCTGGGAGAAAGCCTACTTAGGGAGACTAGGGGCTACTGTAGAGCTTGAGATTAACAGTCTGGCCAAGCTCAGAAAATAAAACAAATCACCTTGATTTTTAAGTCGATTTCATCAAATAAATTTATTTAATACTGGTACCCACAAGATTCAACTTATACTGCAAATTTTACTTATCACCTGAAGAATTTCAGTGCAGGGCTAAATGATTCACAAAAGCTACAAAAATCCTGTGAAGACATCAGCACCTTCAAAAACCATACATAATTTGGGGAAACAGGAACCTTTTTACTTTGGGTAGGACTTTAAATTTGTAAAAAAATCTTTTTTGGAAGAGAATTTGGTAAGTTATCAAACACTGAAATGTGTATACTTATGAACTGACCAACTCTATTTCTAAAAAATACATATTTGTACCAGAATATTCAATGCAACAGACATATTTTAACAAAAATCTGGTAATAATCTAAATACTCATCATAACAGTCCAGGTAAATAAATTATAGTGCATCCATATGATCAAATATTATATGGCCATTAAAAAAAAGTGGGAGACCCGGCCAGTTAGCTCAGGTGGTTAGAGCATGGTGCTGATAGCACCTAAGTATAAAGTTCATTCCCTGTACCAGCCAGCTGCAAAAAAGAAAAAAAGAAAAGAAATGAGGTGGATAGAATGTGATCATAGGAAAAAACAAGGTGCAGAAAAGAATGGGTAAAGTACAATTCCATTTGTGTAAACTAAAGTGTTTATTGGTATCTATGGCTATATGCAGAAATGTAAAACATGGTTACACATGAACAGAAAAGGTCTGACAAATTTCAAGAGCAGAATTAGGGAGAAGTTGGATTTCGTTTTTTAAATAGAAAAAGAATAGAATTATTCTTAAATTAAAAATATCGATGCATGGAGTAATTAAAGACATTACAAATATATTTTCAATTTTATTATACAAACATAATAAAACTTAAGCACAATTTTCCTTAAAATGCTTCTATATTATAGCACCAAAGTACAGATTTTTCTTTTTTAAATAATGCTGAAAGCTAAGAAAAAAATGTGAGGAAAAATCTATGACCTTCTCAATGCATGAAGAAAAAAGTTACATCCTTGTGGGTTGGCTTTTATTTAGTTAACATGAACCTGGAATGGATTTTTATCTATTAAAAAAATACACTATTCAATGCATGACAGAGCACATTATACTCACATTAGCAAACCTTAACTATGTGGAACTATACATACTAAAATAACTTTCTATATTAAAGATGATGTATTTACACAGTTAAGATGCCATCACATATGCGAATGATGCTACTTCAAAAATTGTTAATGTCAATGCTCCTTATATCCATATTTTTTGAATTATTAATTGGAAATTCTACATGCCAAAAATATGAAATAGTAAAATTAAATTAATCCAGACTGATGACATAAGCTCTCTTCAGAAAACCACATTCCACATGTTGATGCTAGATAATCTTCCTTTACTTGAGAGCTCCAGAATTAATGAACAATTTCTCCAAACGGAAGTATTTCAGAAGCCCATAATGAAAACACTTTTACTGAGCTCTTTATTAAGCATAAAGTTATACAAAAAAACTATAAAGAACTGGCCCCTGCATTTTAGTAGTTTACTAAATATATGACAGATACATGAACTAATGACATACTTATAATGGTATAAAACAACTTCAAATTAAAAGAACAAACCGAATCATAAAAGAATAATGAATTAGTTATGTCCTTACTGGCAGCCATAGTGGTCAAGGGAGGAAAAAGGAACAAAAATCTTAAATAAATATTGCAATTAAAGTTAAAAAAAAATCTGGATTTTCACATCCAAACTAGGCAGGGTAAGGAGAAGTAGATCATTGTAATCTGAAATTTTAGACACTGTTTAGGCAGTGATTTGGGGGACAGAGGAAATACAGCTTGAACCAGGACTGCAACAATAATTTGGAGAAAGTATGAATAGTCTAAGGAAGAAGTAAAGGCTTGGAGTAAGTGTGCTTCATGAAGTAAGTGAGGTTAACTGGTGCCCTCTGAGTGGTCAAGGGCCTTTAACCAATTCCATCTACTATAATAATTGTTGAAATCCAGAATTTTTTAACTCTATTAATTGAAACCAAAGTGCATGGCAATTTGATTATTAACATTCTCCACAGACAGATATATCAGGCTGACAACTAGACGATTGTATCCTGCTAAATCTAAATTACGCTATGTACTTTATAAAGCCAAACTATTCTTTCTTAGGCTCTTGTCCTTTTTTAAACTTAAAGTCACTCAATCCAGTGATGTGTTTTCTCCTGCCATTTCTGTGAGATTCTAGGCTTACTGGCAGCTTCAGTGACCATCAAGGAATAAACTGTGATTGCAGAATTCAATCTACATTTAAGAAAACACTGGAATTTTGGACTTCGCAAAATATACTTGCTTTTCTGGGAGTAAAGATTAAGAATTCCCCTGAAGCAATATTTTTTATTATTTTGTTTATAGTTTAGCTATTCTTGACATTGAACAGAAAAAACAAAAGTATTAATGACTGAAACCAACCAATAACTTACCCAGCAGCCTGATAAGGCAGCTTCAGTGCTGCCTCTGCTGACTTCCCTGTTAGAAAGCTAAAAAATTTACCCTACGGCAGGCAGAGTTTGCATTCAACTTCTCGGTCCAATAACACATGCCACTCTGCCCAACAAAAGGGATAAATCAGCTTAGTACCTTGAGTCATGACTAATTTTTAAAAATGTTACAGCAGCTTTGGATCTTGAGATTCAATAAATGCACTGGTTGGCTCAGCCTCAAGGAACCTGAATATGTCTGATTTAGGGTGCAAGTCTTAATACTTGAGAAGTACGCCTGACTTAGTCTCTAAACTGGCAGACTGACAGCCTCGCACAACATGGATGGTCAGTTAAAAAGTCCACATTAGCATAACAAACTGTCCCATCAGGTCAACTGTGAAAAACAGGCTAATAGTCTTTCATGAATACAGGTCAGAAAAAATTTGTAGGAGTCATACTGAAATCTATTATAGATTTCATTTTCATTTCCATTTTGGAAGATATGCTTGCCCACCCACAACTGATATGAAGCTGGGAGTGTTGGGTTTTTCCTTAACATTACAAAGCAAGTTAATGGCAGTTGCCATCCCTTCTCTGCGCTACCAGGGCACCTTGTACATTCTCTCTTAATATAATCTGTAAGAATCTGCTAACAGGACTGTCTCCCTCAAGACTGGTAGCTCTATATCTTATATGCCAAGCAGTCCCTAGCAAAAAAAAGGAACTAGGAGATACTTTCCTACCAATGTGCTGAATGAGACTGGCTGATCCATTCTCACCGAGCATCCCAACCCTTTGAACCAGCAGTTTGGAAACTGCTTGCACTAATGAAAATTTGGGAAATTTTCATATTAACGAAAAATTCCTCTATCCTTTCACTTTTGATAGTTTAGACCCTTTTCCTTCAAAAAAGCTTCATTCTTTAGGAGCAAATAGCTAATGTTAATCCAACACAGAAATGGTTACTGGTTTGAGAGACAGTAAAAACACACATGTCCATTCATTGAAAAGAAGTGATGAATTACTCAAAAAAGCAACATTCCTGTTTTCTTAAGTAAATTCCCACATCAGTACGTTTTGGTTTTCTTATCCTAAAAAAAATAGGGCACAACATAAGAAAAATCAATTAAGTCAAAGGTTAGGATAAAAATTGGCCCCAAGCGCCTTAGCAAGGCAACATTAACCCTTTAATGGCCAGCTAAAGCTTTCAAGTCATTCTGGTAGAAAATTCCCACATACCAGGATGCTAGGTATCTGGTGTTAGGGACTGCTAATAACCTAACAATAAAAGCGAACACCTAACAGTGCTTATTACTTGGCTGCAACTTTTCAAAATGCAATTCCACTTAATCCTTAAAACAAATCTAATGAAATAAGTGCTATCATTATCCCCATTGGACTGATGAGAAAACTGAGCCATGGAGAGATTAAATCAACTGTCCAAAATTAAGCAGCTGGTAAATGGCAGAAGCATGACTCAAACCCAAGCACTCTAGCTGCAGTCTCTCTACAGAATTGTGGTGCTGTGCTGCCTCTCCTATATAGGCCTCTATGTATACCAGATGACACGCAAGGAATCCACATGTACATATTTAGAATACTCCATCAGAAAAGCTTCTTTTGTTATGAAATAAAATCCAGGCCTACCTAAACAAAACACGTACTCCAAATAAACTAAAGCAAACCTATGTTTTCAAGATGGTAGATTTACCAAGTACATTTACCTGCCTTCATTTCTCAAATCCCATTGATAGGACAGAAAATTTTAAAGAAAAAGAATAAATCATAATAGTATAAGACAACAGGCAAAAGTAGTATCAGATGGAAATGAATCAATGGGGAAAGAGAACAGAATAATTACAACTAAAAACAGGTATAAAAAAGGTTATCTACAGAGATGAGAATTATTCCTTCTGATGAAACAAAGTGCAGCAGAAATGCAAATCTTTAAGTTAAGTATATGGACTAGGTTGCTGGGGTAATCACCTGGGTGATTTGTTAAAAGATGGCCCATAGCACTAGCACTTAAGAACAACTCTCTCTCTCAAAACAAACAAACAAACAAACAAAAAAACCAACTCTCAATAGGGGAGTTATCTCCAAGCACAGGCCGTGAGGCCAGAATGAGAAGCAGAATAGGGTCCATATATGGGCCTTTCCAACAAACACAGATTAAAAAACAGCAAATGTACCTCTGCCCAGGATTGTAATACAGTAAAGTGCTCCATGCCCACAGCAAAACTTTACTTGAGGCAACTGTGGGACCCCAGCTTGCTCCTCATCCTCACCCTCCAGACTGAGCTGCCTGCTATGAGCATGCCCTACAGAGCTCTTAGGAAGCCCTGGCAATTAGAAAAGAGGCCTATTGCTGAAACAGTATTACAAAGGAAACCAAGTATAACTAACCTAATCCTATATTTATAAATATGAACAGATCACCCAGGAACAAAACAATATAAAACTCAGAGAACTAAGATGAAAGGAAACAAGTCAAAGTTAACAAAGAAATTTGACATTGGAATTATAACACATTCTCAGCTACCTTTACCAATGGAGGATTTGAGGCATAAGAACCCTCAAAACTATTTGCAGCTGGCACTAAAAATGTTTTCTGGTTTCTACTACAGATTTACCTCCCAAAGAAAATTTTACATAGACTGATATTAAAAATGAACTTTATGTACACTGAGACCTAAATTCTGGTCCTAGCTCCAAGTCCAATTGTAAATTATTTTCTATCTTAATTTTCCAATATGTTAAATGGGACAATACTAGCGAACAGATGGAATCCAGCCTCGGCTGAAATGTTTGCTATGGACAGTCCACATATGACAATCACAGTGGTTATACCTCTACAATATCTATTTCCTAAGACAGGTCGATCCACAGCGTTTGCTTTTGGTAATTAAGAGTGATGCCTATTATCCTCTTCAGGATAAATTGAGGAAAAGTCATTGCTTCTGCTAACTGATTCAAAAGAACACACTCTGAATTCTGTAGAGTCTGGAGTAAGAATCACTGAATAAACACTGCTCGGACTTGATCTGCTAGATCCAGGGAATCAAGCGAACACTGACAGCAATTGAGTCAGATGAGGCACTGCTCACCAAGGGATTACCACACATACAGGTCGAAACAACCAGCTGGACTTATATCTGAGACTGGAGACACAGAGTTTGAATGAGACAGACTTCCTTGGCAATCAGGTTTAGGTACTTACTAAATATACGTATTTATTAAATAACCACCACATTCCAAGTGTTGGACCAAGCAACCTGCTGTACTAACAAGTCCAGACCATACTCAAAAGGGACAAAAACTGGTAAAACACATTCACAATCATCAGTACAACAGTGATGGTGAACAGTCACTGCTAAACCAGAACGAGAAGATATCAAGTACGTTAAAATGATACGCATAAAAATCACATGATATAAGAAAAAAAAACGTTCCATAGTGCTTTTCAAGTTGGGGTTTTAAGAGGGCTCTTCAAAAATATTATTAAATTATTAGTTATAATGTGTTTTCCATTAGAAGAAATGAGAGACATAGCAACCAAATATCTGGACCTTACTTGGATTCTGATTCAAATAACTCAATCATAAAAAGTAAACTTATGAAACAACTGGGAAAATTTAAACATTAAGTAGATATTTGATGATAATAAAGTGTGATGATGATGGGTTACTAAAGTGCTGATGAAATGATACAATATCTAGATTTACATTTTCTCTATATATGTAATTGAAATTTACATAATAAAAAATGCTTTAAGTATACAAATCAAAGGTGAGTCATTCTTACCTCTGCTAGAATCTTTTATTACAATGTCAGAAATTTCAAACAGTTTCAGAGGAAGGGGCATCTTCCGATTTGCTGCTAAGGTCTTTAGGAGACCAGGAAGAAGGGTTGTGCGTGCCACCTACAGGAAAAGACATGAAATTGCACTGACCAAATAGGAACCAGACAACACACACTTGGTCTTTAAAGACTAAGCCAAAAGACTCCACGGCTTCACAGGAAGACACTTCTGGAAAATGCAATGCCTAAAATGTCCAAATCATTTTAAATTTCCAGTTCCGAGACATTGTAATTGAACTAAAAAGAACTAGAAATATTCTAGCTGCCAAGTTTATGAAATGAAGATTCATAAATGATTAAAAAATAAGTGAGGAACAAATATTATAACAAATATGATTGCTCTTATCTAAAGATTGGTTATTTATTCATTATCATTTTTAAAATTAAAGTTGGCTTTCAAGATTTCGAATACATAAATTTTCATATCTTGCCTCATTTCACAAAATAATTGAAGCACATTACAAGAAATAGAAATATTTAAGTGGATTAAATATGAGTTAATCAGAAGTTTAAAAACCAGGACCAGGGAAAATGTAAATGCAATTAAAATACTAGGACCATGAGAAAAACGGAACACAAACACATAGGCACTAAAAAGTTATACAGCTGCTATGGGCAGGCTATGACTATAATCCTCAGCTTTTCATTAATTAAAGCAAATAGTAAAATACGTACAGTTATTTCATTCTTCCTAACATAAGAAATGCACATTCCAGCTCTTGAAAAAGCAAAACTTCCCTGCTTTTGTCTGTGAAATAAATTTCTCACATCTATGAGATGTGTTAGTTTCCAACACATCATGGTACCGGAAGGGTTTTATGAGCAGTGGTATATCCGAAAGTCTGTGTTCTGCAATCACACTCCAAGCACCGTTATCTTTTGCCCAGACAATTGCAAGATCTGGCTTCTATGCTTCCACTCTTGCCACCTTATGGTCTATTGTCCATACAGAGTGGTCCTTTAGACCTAAGTCAGATCATGTAATTGCCCTGCTCAGAAATCTCCAACGGGTTTCCATCAAATTTTGAATAAAATCCATGCCTTACATGGGGCCCTCTATTATCTGGCCATGGCTCCCTCTCTAACCTCAACCCCTGCTGCTCCCCCTCCAGCCATGTTAGATGCTGGGGCCTTCACACTTGCTCTGCCTTGTGCATTCTTTCTCTAGATTCACATGTGGCTATCTTACTTCCTTCATGTGTCTGCTCAAATGTCCTCTCCTACAGAGGTTTGCCTTGACCACTCTAGCTAAAACAGCAGCCCTTTTAGATCCTGCACAAGTACCTGTAAGCCCCTAAAAGAACTTGCTAGACTGTGTGCTGAAGGAAAAAATATATATCTTTCCTATCACATTCACTCTATCAGAAAGTTGCTATTAACCTTCAACTTGGTGCTTTCTTACATACTGTTCACTTTCCCATTTGGAGGGAAAGTGCCCAAACCATTCTCAGAAACAAAACAATGTTAAAAGTTAAAAGGAAGTTTAACTTACTGGAATATAAATAAGCTACTTTTATAGAAAACATTTCTTAATTTTTCCAATTTATAAAGATAAGCCTTATTTGCTTATTTAAAAACCTTATAGCAGTGCAAAAAATTAAACCTGAATCTGATCAAGCTTCTAGATCTAACTACCAGTTTAATGGAAAAATAGGTGACCATTGCAATGTATTCAGGAAAATCCTAAATGTGGGAATTCTATAGAACAAGTGACCTGCTTTCTTCAATAAACCAACTGAAAAAGAGAGAGAGAGAGAGAGAGAGAGAGAGGCGCATGGATGGGCAACTTGTAGATTAAAAGATTTAAGAAGCACATCAATCAACTTTGATGTATGAACCTCATTTGAACCCCAACTCAAACTATAAAAAAATAAATCTAGACAATTGGGAAAACAAACGACGACTACATATTTGAAGATATTCAGAAATATTACTGTTAATTTGAGGGGAAGATGTGATAATATTCCGTTACTTTGTTTACAATAATTATAATACAATTTTACTATTTTAGCTAAATAATATTTTTCTTATCTCATCTACTCTCTAACGTATCTACAATGAGAAAAGGACCCAAAGTTAGGAATTATGCAGGGGAAAGAATGGGCTTAAACAATAAACTGAGTTACAAGTCCATGAACAAATTTACATTTAATTTAACCATAAATATATACCTGTGAGCCACATTAGTAATGGCAGGACATATCTACTAGTAACATAGAATCTGTCAAGTCTAAAAGTGGATACTCTCCTTTATCTCTAACATATTTTATGCAGAAATATTGATCCTTAAGTGTGCTAAGCCACAGCTATTTATAGTGATGTTTAATATCTGTTTCTGATTTGTTTTCCTTCCATTTATATAAAATAGATAAGACAGGATGTAAACCCTGAAAGACAGAACAATTATCACATCTTAAGAAATCTATCAAGCTTCAATAAATGAAACTAGGGGGGAAAAAAGGTAAATTTGGAATAAACAAATAAAAATCCATTAAGATTTACTGAAAAATCACTCTATGCAAATGAATTTGAGTATCTTTGATTAAAAAGAACACCATGAGCATCTTTAAAAGCACTAGAGAAGCAAAACCTCAGAAAACAAAATATGACAATTCATTATCACAATCTTTCCAAACCAGTATCTTGTATAAGGATTCTTCCAAGTTCTGACACTAAATATAAAGAATTCATGTACTTGATGCATATTTGTATTAATTCATTTCTGTTGCTTATGACAGAATACCTGCAATTGGGTAATTTATAAAGAAATTAAATTATTTCTCACAGTTTTAGAGGCTATTACAGTTCATGGTCCATAGGCAGGATCTGATGAGGGCCTTTTTCTGGGTGGGAACTCTATACAGGGCCCCATGACAACACAGAGCATCACATGGTGAGAATGGCAAGAGCTCTTTTATGTGCTCCTGATAAAGCCACCAGTCCACACCCATGATAATTCATTAGTCCATTCAGAAGGGTACAGTCGTCATGATCTAATCACCTCTCAGAGGCCTCACCTTTCAAATAGGATTCCCCTACCTCTTAATGCTATGACAGTGGGGATCAAGTTTCCAACACATGAACTTTTAGGGGACACATCTGACCCATAGCAATATTATTATCAATTAGTTCTTTAGTCTAGCTCTAATCTACCACATTATTAGGTAGGTTCTATAGATAAAATTTAGAATTTTTAAATTTAGGTTAAACATTTTTAGAACTTTTAGAATTATTTTAGAACTAATTCAGCCCCCTACTTTTATAGAAGGGAAAAAACATAGTCCAAAGAAACCACCTCAAATCAGAGAGTTCAAACATTATAGTATTAACTTTCTTAGAAACACATCCTTCCAGTTCTAAGATTTCCCTTGATTCTAGAAGACATGATTTTCTCTAAAGTGGGGTTAAAAACACATAGAATTGCATATGCAGGAAAAATAGAACAAGAGCTTATTAGTATAAAACAGATGGGACTATTTAAAGTTATTAATAAGCAAAGATACTATAACCTTGAAATGCCCTTTTTATAGTTAATACCCGAATCTATAACATAAATCATTTAACAGAATTATTAAAGTAGTGTCATTTTCATTTAAGTATTTCTAAACTCTACATGAAACTGCCAATAAACAGACTAGTACAATGAAAGACACAGGCAGCACAGTTAGGAACTAATGAAATGACTAATTTCAACAAATGAATGGAAAAGAGATGAAACCTGAAAACAGTATTAAAAAGTCTACTATGAAATGGAAGATTCAGACAAAAGAGACTGAGCCAGATGGCACAAAGCAAATAAGAACCAACTATAAAGTTAATCAAGAAAAAATTATAGAAAAAAGTTGTAAGAATGCTTGTCAGAAAAGCATGTAAGACCCAACTATAAACTTAGGCAAGAAGAGATTATAAAAAAGCTCTCAGATTTCACCATCTGAGACATAATAACGAAGAGACTTTTCCTAACTTATGTACTGTCTCTTAGTTTTTACTCAAATTCTTACCCACTTAAAATTCTTACCTGGAATTCAGCTGTTTTAGGATTACTTATGTGGACTGCCTTTGTTGCAGAGATATCCAAACCAAGTTTATCAGCAATATCTTCTTTGGAGCACTAAGAAGGACATACAAAGTATATCACTATGGAAAAGCAATGACTAAATTTAATATAAAAAGTATTTAATACTTTAGGTCAACTTTTGATGGCCTAATAGCAATGTATATTCTCTACATAGATCAGTAAGTTAAGAATAAGCTCAGGGTACTGATAACACCAAGTTCCTGGGTTTGATCCCTGTACTGGCCAGCCGTAAGAAAAAAAAACCCAAACAAAACGAATAAGCTAAGAATAATCATACATCAATTTCAGGGCTACAGCAGATGCAATTTAACATTAATAGTTCTCTTATGATGAATACTAGCCATGATATGAAGCTAAAGTAAATTTTTCATGTGGAGATGGTATATTACCTGTACTTGGGCACTTCCTAAGCTAGCCTCCCATTTATCTTTCCATTTTAATCTTCTACCCATTCTCTAACCGTTACACTTTTCCCTGACTTCACCTAAAATGCCCTCCTAGTCCCACATGCTGCCATTCCTCGAGGCTCTACTTAAATGAGCTCTCTTCCACCTCTTTGATAAAAAATATTATCAATGACTTCAGTCAGAAATTCTCTCTCACTCCTTGATATTCCCACAGCTTTCTGTTTTGCCTACCATTGTAACCCTTGCTAAATCCGTACTGAGTTGTGGCAAAATGGTAGGACTGAGGGCAGAATTCAAGTGACCTGCACTCTGCCCAATGTTCTTTTTACTCTATCATTTAACTTCTGTGTACATGTTTGATGAAGCTCCTAATAACAAATAAATACTCACCAAGAGAAGGAAAGATGCTGTCACCTTTAAAAATCAGGATTTTTAGGCAGAAGTTATGAAAATAAAAGTCACTAACTATTAAATACATCAAGTGTAATAATAAATGAGATAATGAGATAAGGCAAGTACAGTGCCTGACACAAAGTACTCAAAAAGTATCAGCAATAATCATAATTAACAAATGGTTACTAAGGATAAATAATTATTACATATGTTAATGCTAATTCTTTGAAAAAGAATTTAAAATTTAACATGAATAATGATGTATCAGCAGATTCCATTACAATGTTAGACATTACTGTTCAATGTACTGTTCTATAAAATGGTCTTCAAGGATTAGTTGCTCTGTATTTCACTTAGAAAAAAGGAGTGGTGTAGAATAACTGAAATGGTAAAAAAAATTATTTTATGCCAGTGCCAGTTCAAGCAATTCTTGCTATGCTGTCTTAGGAAAGAGCCGGAAACCACATCCAAACAGAGCTCCCTCACCTGCTCTGGCTGCAGAGGTGAGAATGGAACAGGCACACTGGAAATAAGCATTTTCCCCCAGCATGGAGGACCAGATTTAGATATAATGTGATCAATTACTTGAAAATGTAATTTACGTGATGCAGTCCACTCTCAAACAGAACTAGTACTATCTGTATAAAAGAAAAAGGCTCCACAGACACATGGCAATGCAGCAAAGTATCTGAGTGGCCTTGCACTTTATCATGACGAGGGACCATAAGGGATAGTGATAAGAAGCTATCCCAAAGTAGCAATGGCTACTACACAGGAAGGAATATTTTTAAAATGTTAATGTTTATGTGTTTATTTTAATGTGTTAGAAAAATTATAACAAGTAAATAAAGCCCATAAATTTTATGGATATTATTCTTACAACAAGGCTGAAGGAGGTGGTTATAAAAGTGAGCCAATTTAAAAGAAAACATTACAACTATATGCAGATACAGCAAAACCATAAAGATGAGACGTGAATTACTTATACTTGGGAGGTCAAGACAAGGTTTGAAAAAAGAAAGGCTGTTACTCTTGTGCAAAACTGGATGTAACAATATAGACCATCTTTGCTCAGTAATGTTTAGGTGCGCTTATATAGCTTATAAAGTGTATAACTTTATAAATACCTTTCATGTTGAAATCCCTGCAGGAAAACTGTTATTATAAATCTGAAACTTTCTAGCACTTCACTCCTTTACACACCATTGATAAACAATGAATATGTTAAAGTGACTTTGGACAGCTGAACAGACTGTTTCTAACATTCCTAGTGTGACCGACCGTTCAGTCACAGGCTTTGGATGCAGATAATCCTGGGCTGGAATCCCTGGTCCACTGCTGATTGGCTATGCGGAGTAGGACAAGTTACTAAAATTAACTGCTGTGGAAAATAGGAACATCTACTTCACAAAGCTATGCAGTGGGGGAATGGAAGGAAGCATATGCATAAAGCCCTTGGCACAAGACAAACACTCCCTGCAGAGCAGCCACTAGTCAGGAGTCAGCCTATGTACTCCTCCAAAGATGCACAGGGCCACAAAGTTACAAAATCAAAATGCACTACTAATATAACAGAGCAGAGAAAAATACATGCATAAGTTTCAACAATTGTTTCTGAGGAGGAAAGTAAAATTAGAAGTGGAAAAGGGAACTGTCATGGCTTACTCTACATGGTTCTGTAAAGTTTGAATCCTTTAAAATGAAAATGTATTCCTATGCCACTTACATATTGAAAAAAATAAAAATACATTTCTTAATGTTATTTTTTGGACTTCATTTTACATGAAACCATGGATGCTCATGACTGTAAATGTCCATGTATATATATATATATGAATGAAATGGTACTACAAACCTAGTGTACACAGTATGTGACAATGGAAAAGCACTGTTCTACGAGTCCAAAGGCCAGGATTCTAGTCACGGTTCTCCTGCTGTCTGTGTAAAACTTAAGTACTTATCCTCTCTCATTCAGCCTTGGGCTTCCTCATGAGTACAGTGCCTGGCATACAACTGATGCTCAACAAACCTTGTTAAGTGAATGACTGCTGAATCAGAAAAATGGAAGTGTTGAACTAGATCTGTAAGGTCCCTTAAAAGGTCCTAAAAGACTGAGAATTTCAGGATGAGGGTTGAGTTGGGGAGGGAAGAAAAAGAAGTAGCTTTTCTTCCCCCCATAGATTGTTAAACTGAAGCTCACTTGAACACTCAAGAACTATACTGTAGGCACCACAGAAATGCCCCAGAAGATTTTTAAAAAAGACCTACAAATTACATACACATTTTATTCTTTCAAATGGTCAATCTAGTCGAGGAGGGAGATTTCCTTCTGATTTTGTAATAAAATTCATTTCCTGATTTAGGCCTTTTATGTCAGCTTTTCAACTCAAAGCAAATGTTTGCGACCATGTTCAAAGACAAAGAAATAAGTTTAATGTGGAACAGTTCATAAGCCCTTAAACAGGGCCGCATCTAGGGGGCACACCCATGACCAAATTAAGACCAAATATTCTAACTTAATAAGTTTGGTTATGAAATTCTTTGTGAACCCTCAACATTTATATGAAACCCAAAATTGTACAATCCCAAGTAACAAAGAATCTGGAAATTTTAGCAATCTAGATTTTATAAATCAATATAAGGAATCATAGAAGAAATAACTCAGAGATTCAAAGTAAACAATCAGCTGAGCAGAAAAAGCATGTAAGACATACCAGAGCAAAGGTAAGTGCTTCAGTGAATCCAGCAGCTGCCAGGTCATGTCTGAGAAGTTCAGTGAGCTTATTAAGAGGAAACTGACGGGGAAAAAAGTATTCACTTTATTTCATCTCAATAAAGTTTACTTTTTTTTTTTTCTTAAAAAAAGATTTATACAGAACATGTCCTTAACAGGAAATCACCCTTCTACCCCTTACTAACATAATGCTAATACCACCTTTCCCCCAGCTCCAACCATCCCCTCCCCACTGTCTCACTCAACCTCTACTCCTACACAGTTGTACAGCCCCCGCAACTTCCACCTCTACCACACATAGCTTCTGCCTTGGGGCCCAAGCTGAGAAAATGAATCTCCCAGTTAAAGATTTGACAAGGGTGCCAAACTTGAAACCTGTCTTTCTTCAAGGAACTAGTCATCACAGGTTTTCAACTTACTCTAATCACTTGGGCATCTGTTTTGTATCCTCTCCATAGCAAATACCTCTCATAGCACAGCATGTCCAAATACTGCTTAATTCCTATGTTCTGTTTTTCTCAAAGCCTTCCTGGCATTCAATAATCAGTTTCTAACAATAAGGAGTGTTTATTTAAGGGTGCAATCTTACTTGATTAGCTATGGTGTATGTTTTCGGGAGAGTCATCTGAATGTTGTTATATCCATAAGCAATAGCTGCATCTTCTACAATATCACATGCATGGATAATGTCAGCTCTGGTTGGAGGGATTTCAATCTCAATCTGATTCCCATCACCTATGACTTCTGACTTTAAATACATCCTGGTCAGAAGCTTGGCAAGGTTTTCTGGAGTTTCTCTGAAATAGGAATATACAAAACATAAACTTCACTGGATTATTTAAAACATGTTTACATTTTGTTTTAAAATATGCTACTACCTGAAAAGAATAACCTTTCTTTTTGAAACCCATTAGGCACCAGACATCCTACCTGATGCTCTATCACTCCTTAACTTACTCTGAAGGATAGCAAAACCCTCTCTTAGCATTCTTTCAGGAAAACAAATAGTCTTGTGTGTACTTCATTCTTGAATTTTCTCCAACAGTAAATAAATAAATGAAGTTTTTACAGCATACCTGATTCCAACTTTTTTGTTAATTAGATCAGCTCTCACCATCTCCTTTCGGTAAGCCAGTTCCTTAAAGAGAAAAAGAGTTTGAAAAGCTTAAATCGTTCCCCATCAGATAAAGCTTCAGACTCTTTCTAATTCAATTAGTTGTTGTTACAGTTTTACTATCCTCCCAAGAAATTGTCATTAATGGCACAAATTGAAAATAAAATTGATGTTTCAAAACATTTTTATAGACGAACAAATTTGCTACATTAGATTCAATTATGAACATTTTACTTGCTAGACAATATGGACTTCTTGGAAATAATATAAAATGCCAAACATTTTTCTCTTTTAGATGGTCAATCTCCATTCCTTACAGTAAAACAATGCTGTGTTATATCATTCCTAAGATGTCTCTAAATCCTGCTAAGGATTTTCAGTCTCATGCAAGCAGGTGTGTTTGACCAATAAAGAATAGGTCATTGTCACAATGTGCTACCCATCCCACTAAATCTAAGAGTGTTATGAAGATATTCCTTTCATACCATTTCCCAGGTGGGGAAATGCAGTGATGCCCCAAGTCTTGGCTATCAAACTGCTCCAGGACACAGTAGAGGTGGGAGTATCTCATGAACTGGTATTTACTTTCAAATGGTAGATAACTCTACCACATTAGGCAAGAAAAAACACACATAAAATCCAGGCTTTTCACACCTCTGCAAACATACTTATGAATATTCCTGATCACTAAATTACTCTCAAAAGTATAACTGCCACTAGCAAAAAGGCCATAAATTTAAAAACCTGTTTTGATTCAAGTAAGGGTAATGAGCTAGAGCCTTGCTACTCAAAATACAGTCCTCAGAGCAGAAGCATCAGCATCAGCATCACCTGAGTGCTTATGAGAAGGGCAGACTTTAGGACTTTACATCTGGCGGCAGTGACACCAGATCTACTGAAGCTCTATCTGCAGGTTATCAGGATCCCCAGGTGATGTGAATGCACAGTAGAGTTTGGGAGGCACTGGCCTAGATGCTAATGATTGCAATAGAACGACAAACCTTTACAGAGCAATTACTATGTGTTAAACAAGATGCACTTTTAAAATAAACTTACTTAATCCTCACAAAAAATACTATTAGTATTCTCATTTTACAGATAAGGAATTTGAGTTTTAGATGGATAAATAGTCCTAGGTCACAACAATGGAAAGCTGCTGAGCCCGAATGTTGCTATATTCTCAGAGCTTAGAAAAATGCTTAACAGATAGCAAGCATTCAGTATATACTTAATGAGGAAATGCCTGCATTCGTGTAATAACTAATGAACAAATTAGTGAATTAATAAACAACAGCCTAATTCCAGAGCTCACACCATTAACCATTAGTCTCTCTCACTACCTACCACTTATTTCCTCTACTTCTCTTATTCGAAAGTTTTATTCTTTTACATCAAATAACAAAAGAATAGAAAAGAATTTTCAAAGTGGGAAAATATGCTATTTATATGCTATTTCATGTGAGAAAAATCAGTTTCTTCTAGAGTATCCTTCCCTTCTGGGAGGACAATCTGAGAAGAGCTGTTCTAATCTAAGTTTAGGAGGAAATAAATTAACAAATGTCAAAATACCTGTGTAGCACTCCTTTTCAGAAAGCCCACCATTTCAAATTTATGAAATTGCTCTATAATACAAATAAATGATTTTAAGAAGATGCACGAGGAGAAAAGTGAACCAAATTTAAAATATAGCTCTCCTTTTCTTCCCAAAAGTACATATTCACTTTTATTAACACTTGACAATTCTTCATATTAAAAAGAAACTTTTCACAAATCAGACATTATTTTAAAACAAACTAAAAAGCTATCTCTGGCAAATCCTAACTACTACCTTTGTAAACTGTAAAAAAAAAAAAAAAAAAGGCCACAAACCCCTCCCCCTCAGCATTCATGGCCTTACAATGTGACACTGTAGATCCTCCCACCAGGAGCTGGCATCTATTTCTCCCCCAAATCTAGCCAAGTGACTGGGTTTGGCCAACAGGATACCATGCATACAAAGCACTTGAGCACTGGGCTTGCTCTCTTGCTACTGGAAACCCTGCAACCAACCACTCCTGTGGAAAAAAGCCCAAGCTAGCCTGCTGGATGATGAGGGATACTTGACCTGTTGACTACAATGCCAATAAGCAGACATGTAAATGAAGCCGTCCCAGATCATTCAGCCAGCTGACTACACATATGAACAAACCCAGCAGCAGATTAGCTAAACAAGCTCAAATCAGGAGGACTACCCAATTGAACAAGAGAATCATCAGATAAATGAATAGTTGTTGTTTTAAGCCACTAAGGCTTGGGGAAGTTTGTTACACAACAAAAGTTAACTGATAACAACTCCTAAAATACAAATCAATTAAAAAAACTGATACTACTCATATAATTTCAGTCATGCTTTCTACAATTACACACCTATTTTAACTTTATAAAATATAATACTAAACTCTAATGTTTTCAGGAAGGGGGAGGTTTTGATCTTGGCAAGTTTGTCTACTTTAAAAGTTATTTAAATAGTAGAAACTATTTTAGGCTTTGATTCACTTCATAAATAACAGGGGAATATTGAAAAAAAAAAACAAAGGAAAAATTAGTTCATCAAACAATGTTCTCACTAAATCAGAAACACAACTAGAAGATTGTGATACTATCATGTTTTGAGAATGGCCATCTTTATATCAAGTCATACGTGATGGGGCGGGGGGAAGCCCAGTAACTTAAGAATAATACTGGTTTAGATTTTTCATCAAGATCCCATGTCCTGACAATAAATATGCTTACTATTAAATTAGTCTTATTAATACATTTGGAATTGTTTCTCAGTTACAGTGATGGCCTTCAGCAACTGTTAATTCGAGTATGAACACAATAATTAGGTTTGGAGGGCTGAGTAATTGTAAAAAAGGTGAGACTATAACCTACTGAGTTAACTAGTTACTAAGAAAATAAATCACAGTTATTATGGTCATACAATGTTATAATGTAGTGTGGACAGCTGAAGTCAGACTGCCTGAACTTAAATCTTAGCTCTACCACTGAACAGTAATAAGCAAGCTATTTAACATCTCAAGGTCTCAGGATCTCCATTTGGAAAAGGCATAATAATAGCACCCAACCTCACAGGATTACTGTGAGGACTGAATCCATGTAATGCATATAGTATAGTGCCTGGTGCATATCATATAGGTGGATGAATGGATGGATGGACAGTCAGAAAGGGAGAACACAGGCACTCTATAGCCATCATTAGTAGTAGTATTGTCATCATCAAGTCATTTCTTAAATACTTACTGGGAAGGTATATGATTTCCCATTAGGAAAAACTACATCAGCTGCTTCAACCCTAAAAAAAAGCCAGAAATAAAATACTTAAGGAAAAAAATGGGCCACAAATTCTAGAAATGTGTATAGTTAACAAATCTTTCATTTGGTCTATAACTACGGCTTCAACATATTCAATCTAGGGGTTGGCTGGTTAGCTCAGTTAGTTAGAGCATGGTGCTGATGTCCAGGGTTCGATCACTGTACTGTCCAACTGCCAAAAATAAAAATAAAAATAAAAAAACAACATATTCAATCTACTACATTCCAACATTGCCATTTGGATTCATCTTCCCATATGCAATATGACTCTACCATTCCATCTCCTATGGCTCCCACATCCCTTTAGGCAGTGCCCACTTGAAAAGTTTATCTCCCAGCATGGCAAAGCATACATCCTGTATGAAATCCTTGCCAATATTGATATGCACATTCCAGTCTTTACCAGGGTAGTGTGTTATACAACCAAAGCTAACTGATATAACCACTGAACTGCAAATCAATTAAAACAAAACTGATATTGCTCATATAATTTCTGAGCTTTCTACACTTACATATTTACTTTAAATTATAATGAACACTCTAGACTAAATGATAATTCTAGTACATAGTAGGGGCCAGAAGTTTGTTAAACAATTTTTTAAATTAAAAACATGCTTTGGAATGAGTAATCTTACTGACATATATGGGATACATGCTTTGCTCCTATATATGCTTCTCTACCTTTGTTTAGCTGTTCCTTTTGCCATTCCTCCATCTTTACATCTCAAATCCAATGATCCCTAAACACAGCTTAAATTTCAATGCCTCCATGAGGCTTTACCAGATTGCCTCAGCTGGCAGTAACTTGCCCTTACAAACAGCCAGAACATTAATGAAACTTTTTAAAGTACCTATCACTTTTTACTTTATGTATTATTTATGCATATATATTATCTCCCTAAATATCAGACTATATATTTTAGTTATAGGAACCACATTTTTCATCTGTGTATTCAGCACAGGCCTTAGTGCCTTGCCTTCAGAACAGCAAGCCACTAATAAAGTGCTGAATGAACTTACGTAAACTGATTCTCACAATATTCACTGAACATGGTGACAATAACATCAAGAACTATTTTTGCCTGCAAAGGAAAAAAACAAATATTAGGGTAATCTATGAATATACTCTCTCTTCACTCAGATAGAAACAAATTAATATTTAATATAATTTAGTTCCGAAACAGCTAAAAATAGACCTTTACATATACAGTCTAAAAAAAGAAATGGAATAAAAACTCTGAGTAGGCCTGTCCTTATCTTCAGTGTTCTGCATTTAGGCAGTTCTCTGAGAGTTACAATCCATGACTGACATAAATCACTTAGTTCCCCCACCCCCAACCATGGGTTCACCAGGTTTCAAGAGAGACAAATGGCTAATTATTGGAGTAAATCTCATCAATCTCGTAAGTCTCTGAAGCCAGACTCCTTGAATCCTGGCTCAACCACTTATTAGCAGTATGATTTTGAGCGAGTTACTTATTCTCTTTGTACCTTAGTTTTCTTATCTGTTAAGTGGAGATAATAAAAGTTCCTATCTCATTTGGTTATTATATGGATTAAATGCATTAATATATATATATATATATATAACATGAAGAGCAGTACCTGGTTTATAGTAAGGGTCATACAGGTAAAATTTATAATTTTAATTAAAAAAAGAATTCTGAGGAAAAAATACAGTAAACATTGGGATACATGCTTTGCTCTTATATATATCTCACTCTTATATATAAGCCTCGGGAAAGATATTCAAGGTCTCTTAATGCATGAATTAAAAAAAAAATTATTTTTCATCCCAGCCTCCTGTGTGAAAAATTTAAAAAAAAATTTTTTTAAATAGTAAAACCTGTATTAGCCTGACAATATTTCTGAAAGCAAGTATGGTACATAAAAGTTATAAATGAAATACCTTAAATGGTCTCCAATCCTCTAAGATATGTGAATGACATTTACCTGCCCTACAAATACCCAGCCTTCTCCTGACATTCAAGTTTATCTTTCGTAATTTGCTTGATTGCCATCTAATTCTATGCCTTACTTAACATGTGTAGAGAAGTCATATGCCATAGGAAAAAGCTTTCATAGCAATTCAATCCAATATATGTCATGAATAAAAGTGAGTGAACAACTAGTATTCTACAAAGATTCTAGGTATCTTTGTGTGCATAAACCCTTTACTAAGCCCTTTATCAAACTCCTTCTAGCCAATTCATTTTTTTTAAAAATTGTACCAAGTACACAAAGGTACCAAATTATTCAGCATTTAAATTAAACCAACTACGATAAATAATTTACACAGATCTTTTTACAGTACTTATTCCTTTCTCTGTTTTACAGTTATGTGCATGGCTAACTCTCCCACTAGACTAGGAGTTCTCTGAAGTCAAGAAACATGTAACTCATTAAATTTCTGGCACCAAAAAGACATTAGGTGTTCATTAAAGATTTGTTGAATTAATGAAAGCATCATAACCAAAGTGCAGAATATCTATATCTTTTTAATTTTCTAAATTTCTATAATATTTTCCCACCTACAAAATGAACATATTAAAAAAAAAATTTTTTTAAAGCAGAAAAGGAATGTTTTAAATTTGAACTATATATTCTTGTCCCAGAAGTAAAATCTATTCTGTCAGATAGTACAAAAATAAAATAAAAGTTTTATTTACCTTAGTAAAATCAGTTCCTGTGCATTCAATAAATACATTTCTAGTATTTAATGTTATTCTGGAATGCTCCCCTGCAATGAACACAAAACAACCAGTTTCAGAAATATAAGTGCACTATAAAGCTCAATAAGACACTAACTACATTTTAAGTTTAAAACACAATTTAAACTGATACCTCAGAAGTAACTGAACATACAACTTTTAAGCCCCAATTGCAAGAATAAAGATAAAATAACAAGAAGCCTTTACTGAGTGGATATGATGCGTCAGGCAGTTCACACATTTAACACAGGTTTCTCATCTAATCTTCACAACTCTTTGATGTAATTGCAGGTAAGTCAACTAAGCCTGAGAGAGATTAAGCTACTTGACCATGATCATGAACTATTAAGCAGCAAGGTAAAGATTTAGGTCTAGATCTGGTTAACTCTGAGGCCTGTGTTGGTAACCACCACAACTACTAACGTCCAAGACTCTCCTTCCCATCGTGAATGAGCTAAACCTCTTTTTCACCTCCAGAAAGACAAACATCTATGGCTTAGACGTCATTTGTAAATACATTTAAATTGCTTCATAAAAATAGTCTTCAGAAAGGAATTGAGAACAAAATTTATATTAAAAGTTTTAGTTTATAAAACTATAGGCAAGACAGAGTTTGAGTTTAAACAAGTAAAATATCTGCTAAAAACTTCAACATCTTTTGGAAGAATATAACAGAACCCAGAGATTGGCATTAGTAAATATTTATAAGTATATAAATAAATATGTATAAATATTTATACACTTATAAATAATATAAAAATCACTAGTAAAATGTTGATGAATAAATAAACTATTAAAATAAAATCTACAAAAGACCGGAGATTTTCAAATTAAGAGTTATTTGATTTGATTCAGCCAAATCTATTTAGAATTCTACAGAAATGCTGAAGATAAGAGGAAATAGCAAAAATCCATGATACGTATGAAATAACTCACCATTGATGACTGGAGGCATTGAAAGGATGACACCATTGCTATCATAGATAACTGGGTACAGGGTTTTATTTTCAATTATATGTAAATAATGCTTAAGGTGGTTGTCAGTCTGAATAAAAATTAAGTTAAAAGAAATTAGTTTTTTACTTCTATCACTATAATTAGCTTTCATACCAACCTAATATATTAAAAAAAACAAACAGGGGAACGAGTAAGAAAAACATTAAAACAGTCCAAAATTACAGACAGCTCAAAATTTATAAGATTTTCCAATATAAACTAATATTTCAACATCCTTATACAATATCATCTTGTACTAGGGAGAGAAGAGAACACAACTGAGTGTTTTCAAGAAAATCACAGATTGGCACTGGTATGTCTGAATCATCTCAAAAAAGCACAAACCATCACAAAACAACTCCGAATAAAAGGAAGAAATCACTTGTAAATCACGCCAGGGATAAGAGCTGCTTTTTCCAAATGATACCTACTATTTCTATTTGTTATACGCAATTTAAAGTGACTACTGAATTCATTTTCACCATTGGACTCTAAAATGCTAATAATAGGAGACAGACACTTTGTAATACTAATTCTCACCAAAAAACTAGCTAAATCTTACTGTTCCTTATACTTGCATGAGTTTTAATTATACCCACCTTCTAATCTTCATAGATTACAATGTAGGATGGTCTTACTTTAGTGGTTCTCAATTGTGTACATTGAAATCATTAAACAAAATAAAACTAGGTCTAGGCCCCACTCTAGGTCAAATGAATCAGTATCTCTGGGTTAGTGCCCATACACTACTATTTTTTAAAGAGCACTCATTATATTTTCCTAATTCCAAGACTTGACATTGAAGGAATTTCACGTTTTATACAAAGCTATTGCATAAGAAGAAAAAGAATATTTACCTTGTATATTTTCATCAGTTCACAGGCTGTATACTCCTTGGTCTTATTTAGAGGCTTAAACTTGATATCTGATGGACGCTTCACAGTATAAGTAAATGGGCCTGACAAAGTGTCCAAATCATGCGTACCAATAGCAACCAATGCTCTTTTCCTAAATGTTGAGGGGAGAAGGAGGGAGGGAGGGAAAAGGAGAAAGGGAGAGAGAAATTTGAATATTCCAAAGCAGAAATTCTAAAAATAACATATATACAAGTATACGTTTTAAAAAAATTACTTTAGACACTTCCCTAAAACAACCCATTGCTACTATATGGCATCTTTAGGGGAGTATAATAAATGAATTCTCACAACCACTAAAAGTAATGAGAAATTATAAAGCTACTTAAAATATGTTATTTCAGTAGATGAAGGAAATTCTTTGCCATTGTGCTTTACCAAGTACTATGCTACTAGGCCATTTTCAAAGTCAGCATTCTCTTTACCTTCTTTTAATCTATTTCTTCTTTTAACCTATTTTTTCTTGGTGTCTTCAAGTAAACATTAATGTTTTATTAAATTAGCATAAAATGCCAAATTGCTGTGTTATTTGGCTTTTCTATATTTTCCTAAATTTTCTGTCACCTAGCTATATTACTTTAGTAATAAAAAAAATTTAATTTTAAGAGCTGTGAATTACATTTAAGCCTTATTTTAATGTGTAAGGAAAGTTCAAAAGCTATTAATTTCAGTTGTTCTATCGTTTATCTGCAAAGGAGTTCAGGTAATTTTATTTTTGTGGACTTATAGCAAGATACAAAGTAGGAGAGAAAGAAGTAGAACTAAGGATATAAAAGGGAGCCAGGAAATGTTGATACTAAATTAAAATCTAAAGGCCTAAATCTTATCAGGAAGGATCACATATTTGGCTCTAAGCTTTCTAACAATCAATTCAAAAAGAGAAACTTGGCCAAAATGGTGTTCTTAA
Organism: Cynocephalus volans; assembly: GCF_027409185.1. Taxonomy (NCBI): domain Eukaryota; kingdom Metazoa; phylum Chordata; class Mammalia; order Dermoptera; family Cynocephalidae; genus Cynocephalus; species Cynocephalus volans. Next base: position 285,968,497 of record NC_084460.1, read on the forward strand.
AATTCCTTAAAATTAGCTTTAAATGTATGTGCACATATATATGAGTATTTATGCATAACCACATATTCACACAAAACAGATAAAATGCATGATATCAAATTCTGGTCAACCTCCAAGACAGAGAACTAGAACTTTTATAAATATGGTTAAACTGAACAGAATTTCTGGCAAGCAAAAAGGAAGTGTCACTTTACTCAATGAGTTATAAGCTTATGGAAGATAATAAACCCAGAACTACCCTAGGAAGAAATATACATGATTCATGATGTTTAGGTAAATTAACAATTGACAGATTTATAAGTAAGAAAGTCCATGTTCTCTTAGATATTAATATTGGTCCTTAATCCTGAATCAGTATCTCAACCTATCATCAAAATTTCTACTTCAAACCCATCACAAAAAAATAAATTCCAGATAAGTCAAAGAGCTAAGCATTTTGAAAAACAAAAGACAAACATACATATACACATACAAAAGAATCCATAAAAATTATTCAAAGAAAACACAGAACATGCTCAAAATTGTAGAGTAGGATGCCATTTCTTAAGTAAGACACAAAACATAAAAGTCATATAGGAAGACTGATAAACTTAACTATGTCCAAATTGAAGACCTTAGATATCCAAAAGATCCCAAAAGTCAAAAGATGAGAGACACACTGATAGAAAAGGTTTACAACAGATGTACAGAAAAAGGATTAATATTCCAAATACAGAAAGATATGAAAAAGAAACTAAAAATAACAGTCAGAAATCAAGATTGTATCTATCACACTGGCAAAATTTAAAACCATAGCTATAAAAAAGCAGCAGGGGCTGGTTGGCTCAGTTGGTTAGAGCACAGCCTTCTTACACCAAGGTCATGGGTTTGGATCCCAATATCAGCCAGCTGCCCCAAAAAATAAATAAATAAAAATTAAAAAGCAGTAGCTTGGTGCGGAAAAAACTGAGCAGAAAATTGAGCTGCTGCCAACTGCAGAGATTTACTCTAGCCAAGTGTTTAGAGCCTGAGCCTAGCTAACTATCAAGAGTCTTTGCCTGCAAACGCAAAAATCACTTTTCAGAGAAACATAATAAAATCATGACCCTCTTCCATAATATAATATTTTATATGCAATCAAAGGCAATGGACATGAGACAAAGCAGGGGAACATGACATATACTCCAGATGAAACCAGCTAAGTTTTTCTATACTCCATAGAGACCAATGCTAAGATGCCCCAGATTTTGACATTGCCACACAGAGTTAAAAGCTGCTACGACAAAAAAAGTTCAGTTATTATGGGAAATATCAGCAGAAAAAGAGAAACTATGAAAAACAAACCAGGACTGTCCAGTTACCTCACTCGGTAAAGAGTGGTACTGATAATATCAAGGTCAAGGGTTTGGATCTCCTTGGATTTCTGCACAGGCTAACCCCCCTGTCCCCCCAATAAAAACAAAAATGAAAGGAACCAAACGGATTCCAGAGATGAAAAGTAAAATAACTGGTGTAAAAAATTAACTGGGTACTTCCAGCTTAGATGGAGTAACAGAGAATGGATTTACTCTTGCCTGAACAACCACAAAAAGAGCAAAATATATGAAATAATACTTTTCATGGTGGGCAATGAAGAGCAGCAATCCCTGAGAGACCAGAAACAAGTGAAGTGAACCCTGCAACTGCCCCTGCTTATTGTCTCATGAGACTGCAGGCTGCAGGGCAGAGAAGAGGACCTGGTTGGAGCCCAGTAGACTCCCTGAGTGCAAGAGACACAGCTGAGAGTCTTGGAGGGCCAAGACGGCCAGAGTAGTCAGAATCCTAGAGAAAAGAGAGCTACACAGAGAACTTTGGAGATATGCAGAGGGTTCCCCCTAGGTCTTCAGCTGAGTACTGATCAGTGCATCCAGGTGAGGAAACTACACAAGGCCAAGGAAAGAACCACCGAGGACTATAAGAAACAGTGCCCCACACTCTCACAGAAAACTTCATTTTACATGTGGCAATAGATAAAGAATGCAAGAGGGTCTTGGCTCAGCAGTAGGACTACAGGCATACCGTGTTTTATTGTGCTTCACGTTACAGCTTTTCACAGATACTGCATTTTCCACAAATTGATGATTTCTGGCAACCCTGCTTTGAGCAAGACTACCAGCACCATTCATCCAACAGCAGGTGCTCACTTCATGTCTCCACATCACATTTTGGTAATTCTCACAATGTTTCAAAATTCTTCATCGTTATTGTATTTGTTATGGTAATCTGTGACTTTTGATATTACTATTGTAACTGTTTTGGGGCACCACAAACCACACCCATATAAGACAGCACACTTAATCGATAAATGTGTGTGTTCTGACTGCCCCACTGACCAGCTGGGGAAGGCAGGTTGAAAGCCGAGATAAGCTGAAAGCTAGGCCTCTTGAGCCGAATGGTTACCAAGTTGTGGATCCAAAGGAAAAATTCTTGAAGGAAATTAAAAGTGCTACTCCAGTGGACAAATGATGATAAGAAACCAAAACAGACTTACTGCTATGTGGAGAAAGTTTTAATGATCTGGACAGAAGATTAAATCAGCCACAATATTTTCTTAAGCCTAATCTAGAGACAGGCCTAATTCTTCAATTCTATGAAGGATGAGAAGTGAGGAAGCTATAGAAGAAAAGTTTGAAACTAGCAGATGTTGGTTCATGTGGTTTGAGGAAAGAAGCTATCTTGTCTTCATAACATAAAAGTACAAGGTCAAGCAGCAAGTACTGAAGCAGAACCTGCAGCAAGTTACCCAGAGGATCTAGCTGAGATCATTGAAGGCAGCTACATTAACAGCAGATTTTCAATATAGATGAAACAGCCTTCCATTGGAAGAAGATGCCATCTAGGACTTTCATAGCTAGAGAGAAGTCAATACCTGGCTTCAAAGCTTCAAAGAACAGGCTGACACTCCTGTTAGGGGCTAATGCAGCTGGTGACTTGGTGACTTTAAGTTGAAGCCAATGCTCATTTATCATTCTGAAAATCCTGGTCCCTTAAGAAATTAGCATACCAAAGAGATATCTGCACCCCCATATTACTGCAGCACTATTCACAATAGCCAAAATAGGGAATCAACCTAGGTGTCCATTGACAAATGACTGGATAAAGAAAACATGGCATATATACACAATGAAATACTATGCAGCCATGAAAAAGAATGAAATCCTGTCATATATGGCAAAATGGATGAGCCTGGAAAACATTATGTTAAGCGAAATAAGTCAGGCACCCAAAGATAAATACTGCATGTTCTCACTCTCATGTGGGAGCTAAAAAAAAATACATAAGTTAAACTTCTAGAGGCAGAGAATAGAATTGTAGCAACTAGAGGTTGGGAAGGGAAAGGGGTGGGAGACAGGGAGGGGTTGGTTAATGGACACAAAATTACAGCTAGATAGGAAAAATAAATTCTAGTGGTGTACAATAGTGCTAGGCATCTATAATTAACAATAACTTGTTCTATGTTCTCAAATGGCTGGAAGAGAGGAAATCAAATGTTCTCATCACAAAGAAATGACAAAGTTTTGCAATGATGAATATGCTAATATAATGATCACTGTACACATGTACTGAAATATAAATCTGTACCACATAAATATGTACAACCAATATGTTTCAATTAAAAAAATAAATTCCTTAAAAAAAATTGCTCTATAAGTGGAACAACAAAGCCTGGGTGACAGCACATCTGTTTACAGCATAGTTTACAGTTTACTGACTATTTTAAGCCTAGTGTTGAGACCTACTGCTGAGAAAAAGGTACCTTTCAAAATATTACTGCTCATTGACAATTCACCTAAGAGCTTTAATGAAGATGTACAAGGAGGTTAATGTTGTTTTCATGCCTGCTAACACAACATCCATTCTGCAGCCCATGAATCAGGTAGTAATTTCAACTTTTACGTCTTATTTAAGAAATACATGTATCTTGCCATAGATAGTGATTCCTTTGATGGATTTGGGCAAAATAAGTTAAAAACCTTCAGGAAAGGATAAATCATTTTAAATGCCATTAAGTACATCTATGATTCATAGGAGGAATAATATCAACATTAACTGTAGTTCGGAAGAAGTTGATTCCAACCCTAAGGGATGACTCTGAGGAGTACAAGATGTCAATGGAGGCAGATATGGTGGAAACAGCAAGACAATGAGAATTAGAAGTGAAGATGTGACTGAACTGCTGCAATCTCAAGACAAAACTTTTATGGATGAAGAGTTGCTTCTTATGGACGAACAAAGAAAGTTGTTTCTTAAGATAGAATCTATTCCTGGTGAAGACGCTGTGAATAAGACACTGTGAACATTGCTGAAATGACAACAAAGGATTTAGAATATTACATAATCTTAGTTGATAAAACAGCGGCAAGGTTTGAGAGGACTGACTCCAATTTCGAAAGAAGTTCTACTGTGGATCAAATGCTATCAAAAAGCTTCATATACTAGAGAATTCTTCTGTTAAGAAAAAAAAGAGTTAATAGAAGTAGGAAACTACACTGTCATCTTAAGATTACAATGTGGTAATCATACGACAAGGCTTGGATCATTAGCATTTTGGGTAATAGAGTATTTTTCAATTAAGACATGTACATTGTTTTTTAAAACATAATGCTATTACATACTTAATAGACTATAATATCGTGCAAACATAACTTTTATAAGCACTGGGAAACCAAAAAATTCATGTGACTCACTTTATTGCGACATTTGCTTTCTCAAAGTGGTCTGAAACCAAACCCACAACATCTCTATGGTATGCCTGTAATTAGCTGATGATCAATGAAAAACAGAAAAATAGAGGGAAAAAAAGAGAGAAAAATCAATGGAACCAAAAGCTCCTTCTCTGAAAGATCAATAAAGTTGATAAACCTCTAACCACACTGATCAATGGAAAAAAAAGAGAAGACACAGGAATAAAAGAGGTGACATCACTACAGATATTACAGATACTAAAAGGATAATAAGAGAACATTATGAACAACTTTATGCCAATTAAATTTAATAACTTAGACAAAATGTATGTATTCCTTGAAAAACATAAACTTCCAAAGCTCACTCAAAAGGTTAATTAGAATTTACTGACAGAAAAGGACTCTGGCACACCAGAGTATTAGGATGTGTTCTATTCTTTCCCTTAGAATAGGCTTAAGATTTCCAGAAACACCAAATAAAATAGAACTTAAAGTTTTATTAAGTGAGGAAATGACTTCTGACTTAGATAAAACTAGATTCTTAAGGTATGTTCAGAATAAATAATGTGGCTCAATCACTTACTAGCTATTCTTATGCTTGTCAAAAATCTTATGTCTTATTCCTTATTTTAAAATTATATTTAACTCTGCCGAGAAGCAGGCAGGAGAGCATGCCCAGGGTCCTCAGCAAGGAGCCAGGGACCACAGCCCCCCCACCCCCCCAAGAAACAGGCAACAGAGTACACCCCGGGTTCTAGGCAAGGAGCCGTGGGATGCAGCCCCTTCCCCCACCCGTAAGCAGGCAAGAGAGCACACCTGAGGTCCTGGGAAGGGAGCCAAGGGCTGCAGCCCTGTTCCACCAAGAAGCAGGCAACAGAGCATGCCTGGGATCCTGGGCAGGGAGCTGAGGGCCACAGCCCCCTCCACTCAGAAAGGCAACAGAGCATGCCCAGGTTCTTGGGCAGGGAGCCAAGGGCCACTGCCCCCTCCACTCAGAAAGGCAACAGAGCATGCCCAGGTTCTTGGGCAGGGAGCCAAGGGCCACTGCCCCCTCCACCCAGAAAGGCAACAGAGCATGCCCAGGTTCTTGGGCAGGGAGCCAAGGGCCACTGCCCCCTCCACCAGAAGCAGGCAGGAGAGCATACCTAGCATCTTAGGCAATAAAATTGATAAATCTCTAAACCCTGCTCCAAAGCAGGCAAGAGAATATACCAAAAACACCACTTCCAAGCAAGTGGCCCACCACAGCCACCGTCACAGCCACAGTTGTTGAAAAAGTGGCTCAACACTACAGGAGCATCCATTGCCACCATGCAGGCAAGCCACTGGACACTTGACTGCATTGACACAAGGAGACTCAGCAGCAGAGACTGGAAAACGAAGAGACATCTCTCTCCTCAAAGCCCATTCCAGAGTAATAGAAGCAACTGCTCTACCAGATGCCAGACATCAACACAGAGATACTAGAAATACGAAAACCTAAGAAAATATGACACCACCAAAAGAATACGGTAATTCTTAAATACCAGACCCTGTAGGGCAGGAAACCCTCATAATGACTGAAAAGGAATTCCCAGCAACAATCTCAGGAAACTCACTGAGGTATGAGAAGATTCAGTTAAACATAATGAAACAAGAGAAAAAAATCCAGGATACAAAGAGACTGATACCTTAAAACAGAATGTAGCAGAACTCATGGAACTGAAAGATTCACTCAACAAAATAAAAAACAAAATCCATAGCTTAAGCAGCAAGCTAGAACAAGCAGATGAAAGAGTTTCTGATCTTGAAGACAGTCTTTTCAAAATAACCCAGGTAGACAAAAAAAGGAAAAAGAATTTTAAGAAATGAAGAAAATCTGAGAGCTAGCAGAAAACTTAAGCATACAAACATTAGAATCATGGGTGTTCCAGAAGGTGAGGAAAAAGGAATAGGCATGGAAAACCTATTCAATAAAATAATTATGAAAAACTTCCCAGGTATAGGAAAAGACACAGACCTTCAGATCCAGGAAGCTCAAAGATCCCCAAACAGATTCAACCCAGAAAGATGCTCTCTAAGACACATTACGGTTAAACTGGCAAAGTTCAAAGACAAAGAGAGAACCTTACAAGAAGCAAGAGAAAAGTGTCAAGTCACCTATAAGAGAACCCCTATCAGACTAACAGCAGACTTCTCAACAGAAACTCTACATGCCAGAAGAAAATGAAATGGTATATTCAAAATACTAAAAGAAAAAACTGCCAGCCAAGAATACTATATCAAGCAAGGCTATTTTCCAGACAAAAAAAAGCTGTGGGAGTTCACCACACAACCAGCCCTATAAGAAATCCTCAAAAGGAGTCCTGTATCTGGAATCTGAAAATCTGAAAAACAATAATCACTACCACGAATATACAAGAAAGAACAAAAACCACTGGTAAAACAAAAATGCAAAGAAGAAAGAGAAAGAAACTAAATTTTACCACCCAAAAAGCCATAGTGACAATGTAATAATGCCCCTACTTTATTTCTGATTTTAGTAATTTCAGTCTTCTCTCTTTTTTGATGGTTAGTCTAAAAAAGGTTTGCAAATATTGTTGATCTTTTTAAACAATCAACTTAGCATTTTGTTGATTTTCTCTATTGCTTTTAATTCCCTACTTCATATATTTCTGTTGTAATTTTTGTTATTTCCTATCTATATTTACTTCTGCTTTGGTTTGCTCTAGTTTTTCTAAGGTAGAAGTTTATATTACTGATTTGAGATTTTTATTTTTAATATAGGTGTTTACAGGTATAAATTTTCCTCTCAACACTGCATGAGCCCTGCATCCTATAAATTTTGATACATTGTGCTTTGATCTTTATCTCAAAGTACTCTCTAATTTTCCTGTGATTTTTCTTTTTGCCTATTGTTTATTAAGGAAAGAGTGTTGTTTAACTTCCACACATTTGTGAGTTTTCTAAATTTTCTTCTGCTATTGTGGTCAGAGAACATATTTTCTATGATCTCAGTCTTTTTATTAAAAAAAAAAAGGAAAAATCAATCAAACAAAAAAGTTCATGGAGAGATTCCCGTTATCTTTCAATTCTATTTTTCCATGAACATTAAATGCCCTTATGTTTACCTTCAGTTTTATTGACTTTTTATGTAATTTATGATGCTGAACTTAAGACAATTAATTTCTGTTCTTGATTTATTTTTATTAAGTGGACCTCTTGATTTCCTTAGAAATTAATTGGCCTTGAAAAGTTTATTCATCTTCCTGTGTTGAAATTAACTTGATTTTTGCATGCTTTTGGAAGACGTTAGAAAGCTACTGAAAATAACTGTAGAGATTATAAAATGAAATATGTAAATTTTAATAAGTTTTACATCTCCAGTTTCTGTGAAAATTAGAAGCCCTACTTCCTACAGAGTATTTTGATTTTGTTATTCATGTTATTCAGCTTATGTATCTATTATCTGAACAAATAAATGTGCATATCCTTGTTATATTAAAACAAATAAAATAAAATTATATTTAAATTTTTATTGTTTTGCTTAATAATGACATATCAGCAAACTAACATACAGACTTTATGTAAAAGGACTGGGAATAAATGTTATTTGGAATCTGAAAGAAATCTTGCTTCTACCACATGAGCAAAAATATTTCAGGAAAAAGAGAACTTGTGAGCTTAACCACAGGTGTGACTTTTACTATTAAACATTTTCACCAAGAAAATGTCCAAAATTCTCTTTTAACCCTGTCCCTAGCCCATCCCATAAACACAGCCCTTCCTAGTCTTCACAGTTTACCAAACTATAATTATTAAAAAAAAATTATTTTTCCTATTTTTATTCAAGACATATTTAACTGTCAATCATACTTTGGGGTCAACACAGATAACTTATGTTGTTATATTTCAGAACCAACACAAAGAAACTTGGTATGTTAGCTAAAGCCTGAGGTTTCTCATCATCAGTAAATATTTAGTTTTCATCAGGGTTTTTTTAATTTTTATTTTTTGGCAGCTGGCCAGTACAGGGATCTGATCCCTTGACCTTTGTGTTATAACATCATGCTCTAACCAACTGAGCTGACCGGCCAGCCCTCCATTAGGGTTTTTGAAATAATGAAATTAATTAAAGGACCCCCATTTCTACCTTTTTGACCTTTAGGAGTTCAGGAATTGTATAGGTTTGAAGATCACTGAACTAAAGGGAGCTGTGCAGGAAATAATGTAAAGTAATATAAAAATAAAATCAGTAAAATTCAGTCATTTAAACTCATGTTTTAACCGTCAATCTACAATTACACTCATTCAAAAAGATCAAAACAAATTTTTTTTTTTCCATTTTTAAAATGATAGGTTATACTTTTACTTTTCAAATTACCAAGTTCACACTTAGTAGTATAATCCACTATTGATTTGAACAACAACAGAAAAAACCAAGAAAATCTCTATGACTAGATAATTCTTCTCAATATAGTATTCAAAATATATCTCCTGTGTCTCCATGCATGAATCATTTATAAACAGTAACGAATATCTGTCTGGTAAAGCAAAGTTAAACTCATTACTCTAACATATTATTGATTTAGAAATGCTTTGAAAAAATCTGCAGAGGAGGAAGAAAGGATGAAGAGATGGATAGAGGGAGGGAAGGTAGAAGGGGCATTAGGGAGAAAGAAGAGGGGAAAGCAAAGAGTGGGAGGAAGAAGGGAGAAGGGAAGGCAAGGAGGAAAGAAGACGCAACCACAAACCTGCAAATATTCTGATGTAATTTCTCTTGAAGTTCAATGAAGCTGTCATATCGATCTTTAGTAAACTTTATATTTCGGAGAACTGCTGCTACAGCAAAAGGACGTATTTTAGCAGTCTGAAATTCATAACATCATTAGAGACAGTAAATATTACAGCCTTTCTTTGTAATAACATCTTATAATAGAGGTAACTGCACTATTGACCCTGTCACAAATTTTCATTCAAAAAAGAATATGTTCACTTATTCAATCAACAAGTAATTAGGCAGTGAACAAGAGACAAAGTCATTGTCCTCACAGAATTTACATTTCAGTAAGATTTCTGAAAATTTACTAAATAACTGAGAAAAATTAATCTTTAGTTTGCTCATAGTTCATTTTTTACCAAAACAACCCCCCCAAAACAGTTTCTCTTTCAAAGTTTTATTAATATACCACAATTGAAACAATTATATCTCAAATATGTTTTTTTTTTTTTTTTCTTTTGGAGGCTGGCTGGTACAGAGATCCAAACCCTTAACTTTGGTGCGATAACAAAGCACTCTAACCAACTGAGCTAAATGGCTAGCCCTCAAATGTGTTTTAAGTAAGCATTTGGATATTATTTTCCAAAATTATTTATGGAAAACAGATACTTTGCTCTCCTTCATTTCTTGGTAAAAACAAATTGGCGATATTTAAAAGCTAGAGACTAAATATATGAGGGTACCTTAAAAAGTTTGTGGAAAAATAAATTAAAAGATAACACAAATCTTTCTATGAACTTTTTGAAGAGCTTTGTACATCTATTTCAGCAAATGATTAAAGAAAATTACATTTGGCAGAAGAGTCAACTCTGTTCCTTTTTCTTCCCCACCTTTCAGATATATACACAAAAGAGATTTTTAAAAGGGAAAATAAGAATTTATCCTTATTACCTCTTCTGTGATAATCAGTTTCTGGATTTCTCCATTAGGCATTACCCGTTTATACACTGGAGCTTTTATCCTAAAATAATATTCAAACAAAATTACTCATTATTAATCAAAACATTTGGTGAATTAATTATATCCTATGCTATATATAGAAAGTATATTAAATGAGCAAAATTAAGACAATGGGTTGAGTACAGTAAGTAAAATTGTGGCTGAATATTTAAAAAACAAAAAAAGAAAAACAAAAACTAACTTTCTAACATTTAATTGTCCAAAAATGCTTCATTATAATGAGTTTCCTATCAGTGGAGATCCAGCAGAGACTACAAAACCATTAACTAAGGAATTGTTTACAGCACATTTAAACATTGGTTGAGGGGCCAGATTAGAAAACCTTTAAGTTTCATTTCAACCATGAAATTCTGAGCTTCCAGTAAAAAATGGAGCTTATTAAAAATACAGAATCCCTGGTCCTATCCGGACTTACTGAATCAGAAAAGTCAAGACAAAGGCTTGGTAAATGGTACATTTTGAAGGCTGCTATGGTTTGAATGTCTCCTCAAAACTCATTGAAGCTTGATCCCCCTTATAACAGTGTTAAGAGGGTGGGAAATCAGACTATGGTATTTGAAAGGTGAGCCACTGGAAGTTAATTGGAACGTGAGGACTCTATGCTCATGAACGGATTAACCCATTCATGGATCAATGGTTTAATGGGTTCACGGAGTAGACTGGCAGCTTTATTAGGAGAGCAAGTGCTGTGAATTGATGAATTGTGTCCCCCAAAGTTCACACATTAGAAGTTTAATTCCCACTGTAACTGTTGCGGGCAGGAAATCCTATTATGTAATTGAAAGGTGGGGCCTTGAAGGGGTGATTAGATTATAAGACCATGCTGTAGTTAATGGATTGATAATGGTGTTCAGGGGTGTGGTTCTGAGGGCTTTAAAAGGAGAGGTCATGAGAAACAATCTCTCTCTCTGCTCTACCATTTTCTGCCATGTGAGACCCCCGCATTGCTATAAAGCCACCACCAAAGAAGACCCCCACCAGCTATTTTCCCTGAACTTAGGACTTCCCAGCCTCTAAAATTGTAAGCAATGAATTTCATTTTCTTACAAATTACCAGTTCTGTGTATTTTGTTATAAGCAACAAAAATGGACTCATACAGCAAGTAAGCATGTGGAAATGCTCTTGCTTTTGCCATGTGACACCCTGTATCGCCATGGGACTCTATAGATAGTCCCCACCAAGAAGAAAGCCCTCACCAGATGTATCCCCTTGACTTGGACTTCCCAGCCTCCAAACTGTAAGAAATAAATTTTGTTTGCTCATAAATTACCCAGTTTCAGGCATTATATTATGAGCAACAGAAAACAGACTAATAGAAAGGTATATCCAGTCAATTATCATGAGAAGTTGGGAATTATTGTTTTAATGCATTGCTTTCCAAACTTCAAGTTGCTTACAATCAACAGGTAGTTTGTTAAACTGCATATTCTGATTCACTGGGTCTTGGGTGGAGGTTAAGATCCTGCATTTTTAATAAGCTCTCAGGTGATGCAGACGCTGCTGGTCCACGGACTACACTTTGAGTAGCAAAGTTTTTAAGTCACATTCCTAATTCAGTCTAGTCATAAAAATCACATGAGGTATCCATTAAAAATATAGATTCTGATCAGGGGGGTTTGGAAAACACACTCCTTGACTGTGAAATATAAGGACCTGACTGTCATGTAGGAAACCAACAGGGTCAACCCCAAAATTTTAACTATCTTAACCAAATGCCTAATAATCATTTCACCAACACCCATCATTCATCTGAAGCCTCATAATATCAGAATTTAGCCCATCAGCCAGAGGCTCCTATTCTTTTGCAACTGACCAGGTGATGTATTTGTAATAAAAATTAATTTTTTTTTTTTTTTTTTTACTAACCTCATTTGTAATGAAAGAAATACAAATTTATAAAAGGAACTCTCATACATTGTTGGTGGGACTGCAAAATGGTGCAGACTTTATGGAAAATGGTATGGAGGTTCCTCAAACAATTACAGATAAATCTACCATATGACCCAGATATTCCACTGCTGGGAATATACTCAGAGGAATGGAAATCATCATGCCAAAGGGATGCCTGTACAGCAATGTTTATTGCAGCACTATTTACAATAGCCAAGAGTTGGAAACAGCCCAAATGTCCATCATCAGATGAGTGGATAAGGAAACTGTGGTATATCTACACAATGGAATTCTACTCTGCTATAAAAAACAATGAAATACTACCATTCGCAACAACATGGATGGACTTAGAGAAAATCACACTAAGTGAAACAAGTCAGGCACAGAAAGAGAAATACCACATGTTCTCACTTATTTGTGGAAGATAAAAATAAATAAACACACAAATAAAGGCGGGGAAGGAAGAAGACAACAATCACAACAATCCTTGAACTTGTTAAAACAAGTGAACAGATATGATGTGGGGGGGAGGTGGGGGATGAGGAACGGGTAAAGGGTCATGAAAATCAACTATGATGCACATTGAGAAGTTGAAATGAAGAAAAATAAATAAATAAATAAATAAATAAAAATAAAAAATAAAAAATGACACATTTTTCAGTTATATTGGCAAAGATTAAATACAAAAAAAAAAAAAGATTAATACTTATGATTTACCATGGAATATATAGGTAGGATGGAGGTGGTCACATATACACTATTAACTGGAAGTGTAAATTGTACAGCCTTTTTGGACAGCAACATGGTTATACTCCTCAAAGCTCTAAAAATGTTTAAGCCCTTTGAACCAGTTATTCACTTCTAAAAACTTTCTTTTTTTTTTTTTTTTTTTTAAATTTTATTTTGTCGATATACATTGTAGCTGATTAATGCTCCCCATCACCAAAACCTCCCTCCCTTCTCCCTCCCCCCCTCCCCCCCAACCATGTCCTTTCTGTTTGTTTGTTGTATCAACTTCAAATAATTGTGGTTGTTATATCTTCTTCCCCCCCCCCCCCCGGTTTGTGTGTGTATGTGTGTATGTGTGTGTGTGAATTTATATATTAATTTTTAGCTCCCACCAATAAGTGAGAACATGTGGTATTTCTCTTTCTGTGCCTGACTTGTTTCACTTAATATAATTCTCTCGAGGTCCATCCATGTTGTTGCAAATGGCAGTATTTCATTCGTTTTTATAGCTGAGTAGTATTCCATTGTGTAGATGTACCACATTTTCCGTATCCACTCATCTGATGATGGGCATTTGGGCTGGTTCCAACTCTTGGCTATTGTATAGAGTGCTGCGATGAACATTGGGGAACAGGTATACCTTCGACTTGATGATTTCCATTCCTCTGGGTATATTCCCAACAGTGGGATGGCTGGGTCGTATGGTAGATCTATTTGCAATTGTTTAAGGAACCTCCATACCATTTTCCATAGAGGCTGCACCATTTTGCAGTCCCACCAACAATGTATGAGAGTTCCTTTTTCTCCGCAGCCTCGCCAGCATTTATCGTTCATAGTCTTTTGGATTTTAGCCATCCTAACTGGGGTTAGATGGTATCTCAATGTGGTTTTGATTTGCATTTCCCGGATGCTGAGTGATGTTGAGCATTTTTTCATATGTCTGTTGGCCATTTGGATATCTTCCTTAGAGAAATGCCTACTTAGCTCTTTTGCCCATTTTTTAATTGGGTTGCTTGTTTTCTTCTTGTAAAGTTGTTTGAGTTCCTTATATATTCTGGATATTAATCCTTTGTCAGATGTATATTTTGCAAATATTTTCTCCCACTCTGTTGGTTGTCTTTTAACTCTGTTAATTGTTTCTTTTGCTGTGCAGAAGCTTTTTAGTTTGATATAATCCCATTTGTTTATTTTTCCTTTGGTTGCCCGTGCTTTTGGGGTCGTATTCATGAAGTCTGTGCCCAGTCCTATTTCCTGAAGTGTTTCCCCTATGTTTTCTTTAAGAAGTTTTATTGTCTCAGGGTGTATATTTAAATCCTTAATCCATTTTGAGTTGATTTTAGTATATGGTGAGAGGTAAAAACTTTCTTAAAGACATAATTAAGCAGTACTACAAAGTGTGGAAGGACAGTGACGGCACCACTGCTTCCAGTAATCAACTGCAGACAATCAAAATGTCTAATACAGGGGACTGGCCGGTTAGCCGAGATGGTTAGAGCGTGGTGTTGATAACACCAAAGGTCAAGGGCTCAGATTCCCGTATTGGCCAGTGGCCAAAAAAATTAATACAATAAACAAATAAATAAACAAACAGAGAAAGATGAGCCAATTGTGACACATCTTTCTTATGGCAGGCAGTGCCTTCACCTCGATGCCATTCTCCCAAACCCACCTTAGCTTCTTCCTTTCCAACAGGATCTACATCTAACAGAGGCAAAAATGTCAGACAATGCCTTCCTCTGTGACCTCATCTGAATCAATGGAAACTGAGAGGAAGTCTTCTGAGGGTTTTGAGGAAAAGTCTTCCTTATAGATTAAAAAAAAAAAAAAAAAAAAAAAGTGAAGGAGAAATGGCCTCTTTTGCCTTTTTGATGCAATTTTATGAAGATATGAAACTGGAAGTTACTGCAGCACATCTTGTGATTGGGAGGGGAATGACCCTAAGGTAAAACCAGTAAACTGGGGCAAACGCAAAACAAAAACAAAAAAACCTGTGTGTTATATGAGACAACACATGCCCTTGGTTACTTAAGCCAATTATATTAGAACATTGTTACCTATGGTCAAAAGCATCCTAACTAATATTAGCCATACAGCAGAGTACTTTAAAACCACTAAAAGTTATGTCACAGAGGTATACGCAGTAGATGTGCAGTTAAAAAAAATTACAGTAGTCTGTTCCATTAAAAAACATAAAAGAAATATGTTAATATGTATTCATTTGCCAAGAAAAAGGTCTGGAAAGATACTCAAGGTTTTAATAGTAGTTATCTCTGAAAGCAGGATTTAAATGTTTCTTTTTTGCATATTTGCATTTTCTATTTTTTTTCTTACAGTGAGCATGTATCACTCTAAAATTCTGCCACCCTTTCTACTTCTATCAATTCAATGCAATTTTGGAAAAGAAGAGGTAAGACATGTATTCTAGTGAGCTATCTTGAACTGGAAGTCTGCTTTTTAATAGGAAAAGTTTTCATTATTTTTTTAAAACTGTTTTGTGAAATAAAATTAGATATTATCAGTCATTCATTTTTCAGGAATATGGAAGATTAGTTTTCATTTCCTTTTGTTATTTAGGAATTCATATCACGACTTTGTACCATTTTGTATTGGAATTTCTTCTGTGAAGCAAAAATAGTCCCAAAATGAAGGATCTTCAGGTGTTATAGGAATAGCAGATTCTATTAAACCATTAAAAGTGAGAATAGTAAAATGCCTCTGGGATGGTTTAGAATCATTTTGAGATGATATATTCTAATGTCTAGATCCATTGGCTTTCCTACGAGCTACTGCAACAAACTGGTGCTCATCTATTTTGCCTTTTTCAAATGCCCATTCTTTTTCTTCCTCCCCATCTAGGAACAAATGTATTTCTTTAAAAACTTAGCCAATATCCAACTTTAATGGAGATATATCAAATTTAAACTGCTGTAATTCAAATCCTAGCCCAACATCTATGGCCTTTATGAAGCTTTCGTTCAGTGCTCAATTCATATAAAACATATCCAGATGAGTCCATTCATACTTAAAGCTTCTGATTGTTTCTCATTCTCTGTTGGTAAACTTTCTTTTCATAATATGAAAGAATTCTGGAATCGAACCATGACCCAGAAAACTAGTCTTCATTATGTCAATTCCAACTTGTACCTCAGGATCAGCAGCAAGTACCACATAGTCCCCTTGATAGATGTAAAACTGGGGTAAGGATTCAATGAGTCCTTTGCGAGGACTGGTTTCCTTTTGCAGTTCTCTGCAAATGAATATTATTCCAAGGGATATTCAATTTCTCTGCAATTAATTTCCTTATTATCAGACAACCAGCCATGGCTGCCTTAGCATCCTGGGCAAAGACACACTGGCGAATGCACTCTTTCTCCTTGGGCTGGATCAATTGCACTGCCAGCAGCCACTAGGCTCTGCTTGGCAGCCACGTGCCGCAGGAAAAGGCCCAGTGCACATCTTCTGTGAGTGGCATGAGGCAGAACCATTTGGCTGGGAAACCATAAACTAAAAACAGAGCTCACAGCTACCTTGGGCCTGATGGCACAGATGCTAACCAAAAATAGTTATTTTTAATAGCTGTCATTTTTTTTTTACTTTATATATTCATTACATTCCATATCTACCACATAAAGAGTTGGAAGGGGCCTTAAAAATCTTCTTCAGTATAGATTAGGAGATTGAAACTAGAGAGGCCAATTAACTTGCTCAAGATCATATAGCCATCATAAGACATCAGTTTTCTGGTTAGAAAACTCCACTCCAGAGCTTCCTTAGAATTCTTAAGGTAAAAAAACATAAAGTATTGCCACCTCTACCTTTCCTCACAAACTTTAACAAATACAATGAACTATCCACTCCAATAAGATTACTGAGTGAAATCACACAAACCTGCCAAAGAATTTTTTAAGCAGCCATAAAATCATTAACTTCCAGTTTCAAAATACGCTCCCCAAATGAAAGGCTATGATTGAATATTTAGGTAAATTTCCAAATGACTACAATCTATATGAATCTCATTCTCCAAACATCCCTCTATTCAGACCTAAAGCTGTGCACCTATATAAGTTTATTTCTAGAAATTTAAACATGCTTATTGATAATGACAGGGGGAGGGGAGGGAAGGAGAGGAGAGATCCAACTTAGCAAAATATTTAATGAACATATTTCCTTACCTTTCTTTGAAGACCTGAAGTCCTCGAACCAATCCTTCCAGACACAGGAGATCATATCTATTGGCAGGGACGTCAATTTTGTAAAGAACAACATTAGAGGCCCCTTCTGCCTTTAAATTACCTTGTTCCTTACTTATTATTTCTTTCTCAGAAGTCTAAAACGAGACAAATAATAATAATAATAATTAATATAACTAATAAATTTAAACTCTTTTTAAAAAGTAGAAGGCAGTAACTATATTATACATGTTATTTACTGTAACAAAAACATGGGTTTATTATATGTGCAACAAAAACAAAAAAAAAATAGCAGACAGAAAAATACTCCAACTTTTACTGAGTTCAGACATAGAGCATCCTCAGTCATTCCAGAAAAGCACAAATCCATCTAAATGATGGCCTACTGGCCAAATCATACCTGACATCTGTTTTTTGAAAATGAAGCTTTACTGGAATACAGACAGACCCATTCATTTACATATTATCTATTGTTACTTACACACTACAACAGCTGAGTTGAAACAGAGACTATATAGCCTACAAAGCCGAAAGTATTTACTGTCTTGCCCTTTGCCAAAAATTTGCCCATTGCAATCTAAAAGAAAATGAAACCATCACCAAGAACATAGAGCAACAACAAAAGTGCCACAGAGGTAAAATAAAGATGATTCACCAAATAAAAGAAATACAACTTTTTATAGGATAATGACTCTAAAAGCTAAATCCTGTGGACACTCAAGCCTAGAAGCAACATGAGAATGAAAGTGATAATATAAAAACAAAAAATATTCACCAGAAGAGATCAGAGTGGTTATTTCTTAAAAATAACCACTCCCAAGAAGTTACATTCTATTCACTATGTTTACTACAGCAGGGAACTGTAAATATATTTAAGAAATTTTCAATCAAAATGATTAAAAGTTATATTCCAATTGTTAATGTTACCCTTTAATTATTTGGAAACTCCACTTACCCAGAATTCCTGCTATTTCTACCACCAACAAAACCTGCTAAAATAACTGATACATTTCTATCAAAATATGTAATGATTTTTGTTTTACATTATGTCCTCCCTGCCACAATACGAGTTCAAATTAAGAATTTGAATTCTTAGTTCAAATTAAGAATTATAATCCGCACTTGCACAGTATGCAGAGGAACTCACTTTTAGTCACTAAGCATTATGTGCCCAAGTTTCCCTTAAGAACCACAGAGATCCACACAATGCTGGGACTGTGCAAGGCCATGCCAGGCTTCAAAGAAACATCTACCCTGACATCTCAAACTCAGGAGGCAAATTTTAAAAATTAAGAAAAATGAAAAAATGAAAAGAAGAGGAAGAGGAAGAAGGAGCAGGAGGTGGGAAAAGAGGAAGAGATGGGAAGAGGCAGAAAGAAGAATTAGAATTTAAATAATGTTCAATCAAAGGCATCAATAAAATTACTGTTTTTTAGTGAAAAAAAGTTGAGTATCCCCACAGGGGATGGTAGACTTCAAGACGGACCTATATAAAGAAGTGGAGATAATATGGTAACCAGAGAAATAACGGCATCTGGTTAAAAAATGGCTTAATTCCTTTGGGAAAAAAAAGAAAGGGCTGGCCAGTTAGCTCACTTTGTTAGAGCATGGTGCTGATAACACCAAGGTCAAGGGTTTGGATGCCTGTATTGGCCAGCTGCCAAAAAACAAAAAACCCTACAGCAATTTAAATCTTTCATTTTCAGCATCTCAGTTCATACAGAGACTATATGTGAAGACTGAGTTTATTATCAGTGCTACCTGACAAAAAGCTAACAGAAATCAAAAAGCCACTTAAATTTCAGAGCCGGAAAGGATCTATAAAGATCATATAATCAAAACCCTTTATTTCACCAATGAAAAGGAGGGCCAGAGACTAAAATATAAGGCTCAGAGATGCAAAGTAATTGTCCAGTAAATGTTGGATATGAAAACACAACTCAAATTTTCTGGACTGGCCAGTTAGCTCAGTTGGTTAAAGCACCACCTTGTAACACCAAGGTCAAAGTTTTGGATCCCAGTACACGCTATTTGCCACCCACCGCTCCCTCCCTCAAAAACACACAACAAACCTCAAATTTTCTGATATCCATTCCAATGCTCTTAGATATCACATAGCCTCAAACAAAGTTTTGAGGTTTAGTAAAATTTTTAATACCAACTTACAAACTGCAGATATCTCAGCCAATTTCTCAAGCATCCAGATACTCGTTAATATAAAGATTACCTTTTCTGCGACATTAGTAAAGAAGCAGCAGGGAAACTCAGGCAAGACAATGTGGATTTTTGTTAAGTGAAGATTTTTCAAACTATACCTAAGATAATGTTATATAAAACACTGAATAGATCAAGAAGGTAACGGCCTTAGAAAAAAATAACACTACCAGAAAACTACTGTCCTTTTAACTATAAGTACAATGTCTTTAATATATAATCTTTATTAACAATATATTTTATAAATAAAATATATACCCCCCCATACATGCTTTTTAAAATATTTGATCAAAATATGAGATCATTTTACAAGGTTAATACATACAGTAATGAATAAGCTAGTCAAATAGGGATGGGGGTGGCAAACAGAGACTGAAAGAGGAGGAGGTGGAGGTGAAGGAGGCACAGCTACTCTGGTTAAAGCAACATTTCCACTGCTTCCCACGTCCCTTTCCATGGTTAATATGGAAAAAAAAAAAAAATCTAAACTGCCAGGTAGCTCACTCTCATTTTGGGGTTATTTGGTTTTTTTATCCATCTCCACAGCATTAGCCTGATAGCTTGAAACGATTGCATACAGAATAAGGCATGAATCCCTTTTGAGATTTTAATCAAAGTGACGGATACTTTTAGAACTGGAGCTTAGCCCTCTGAACACAGAGAACACAGAAATCATTATGGCTCACAAATGTATCATCTTAGTCTAACTATAAGATAACAAAGACAAAATACAGTAAACCTCTGAAAAATGAACTTATACACAGAATATATGAAAAATAAACAAATATCCAATACATACAATTTCATCAAGTTCCAGACCAAATTCAAAACAAAGTTCATCAAATTCTTCGTCAGCTAGGAAAAAAAAGAGGACATTAATTTTAATCTGTTCAGCATAAACAAAAATAGTATATAAATTGCATCTTATTATTAAATGCCTTACAGCAAGCACACTATTAAGTAACAGATATTGCCATTTAAAAACAAACAAAAAAGCTTGATCAAAATTAGGAAAACAAAATGATTAATAGTCAAAACTATTAAAGGGCTGATAAATCTGTACTAATATCAACTACAGAATTAGGTTACCTACAGTGGGAAGTTTGCATTTACTTAGGAAAAAAACAACCTGTTAAGTAGGGATCAAATATAAAGTAGGCTCCAAATAACAGAACCAACACAGTAAAACAATGGCATGTTAAGTCCTATCCTTTAAAATTCTTTGAGGCAGCCTGACACTTGGCTTTGGAGCCAAGCCAATCACACTTTGAATTCTGAGTATCCTATCTACTAATTCTGAGAACTTGGCACCTTATGAAAACTTTAGGGATGCCTCATCTGTAAAGTCCATGTAATGGCCATTTATAGCATAGAACTGTTGGAAAGATTTAAATCAGGACATGGACATAATGGGCCTGACACTGTACCCTGAAACAGAACGGGTCTTCAATAATTAATAGTTCTCTTCCTTATTTAAAAAATATATTCCATTTCACTTTGCTACCTGATACAGCATTTTCAGGGTTTTCACATTATCAAAAATTGAACACAAATCATCACTACCAGTATATTTTAGTGAAAAGCTGGTTAAGATTCCTGATCCAGACAATAAACTTCAATTCAATTTAACAAACATTCATCGAGCACCCACTATATGCCAGGCACTGTACTAGGTGCCAGCGCTACAACAATAACTAAAACACAATTCCCACCTTAACTACTTCCTCCTCCAGTAAAGAAACTAGACATGTAAATAAATATAATTATATTAAGTGTAGGGTAATAAGCTCCACTTAGGATCAGCTAAGTCTTAACAAAAAGGATGAGTTTATTAGGCAGTGACTATGAAGAGTGAAACAAGAGCATAGCAAATTTAGAAAACTCTAAGTAGTTCAATATGGATTAAGCATAGGTTCATGTCAGGAAGAGATATAATGAAACACGGGTGATGTAACCAAGATTTCCAACCAGCATTCAAAGTGTCTGATTTTCTCTTGATTCTTATGTGAGACAAGAGATAAACCAAAGGAAGGGCCTTTAAACAAGAAGGAGTCAGGATGCTGATGATATTAAAAATTCACAGCCTCTCCTGATGTAAAACAATACTAAAATTAAGAAATAACTTCTAAGCAAAGATCCAATCCAAGGCATTGTCAGGAAAACATGGGCCAAAGATAAAATCAATCATATGATTATAAAATCTTTAGACTCAAAAAGATCAAAGGTTCACTCAAACAAAAGGTACTATAAAGAAATTAAGGGTGTACCTCACAAATCCAATTAATCACACAATAGAAATTAAGAACATTACATCAGCAGAAGACCAAAGTATAGAACAGCTTATTTCAGAGATCTGTGGATGGTGTGGCTTTGACTAATGAAATGGAAGCCACTAAATTACACCAAAGACCCACAAAGTTTTTAGAAGAAATACATACACAGAAACATTGCCAGCTTGAACTGAAAGGGACAGAAACAGGACAAAACGAAGTCTTTGAACCCCCAAATTTCTTCACGAAGGAGACTGAGAAAACAATCAGCTGTGAAGGACAAGCTTTCTGGGGTCCACTCAGAGGGTGCAACCGATAGCCTAGAGGGCAGGGCAGAGCCAAGGAGAATTATCCCAAGAAGTAAGACCTAATCTAGAGCATCCAACATTTGCCATTTGATTTCAGAATTGCCATGAACCAGTGACCCCTTTGCGTCTCTCATTTTCTCCCCTTCTGAAGAGGAATGTCTACAGTAGTTTTCCTATGCCTGTCCCACCATTGTATGTTAGCTGTATGTGTGGCAGATAACTTGTCTCTTGAGTCTCTCAGGTCAAGACATAACTGTATTCAAGGAGCTATACCCAGGTACTACACCCAAGAAGCCTCATCCATATCGGGACCTGATTCAGATGATGAGACTCTGAATTTTGAACTGCTGCTCTAATGGGATGACACTTCCAGGGGCCTTAGGAGAGAGTAAGCATATTTTACACATAGGAGGAACATGATTCATTTCACTGGGGGCCAGAGGGTGGACCGTGGCAGTCAGCCTCCAATAATATCCACCTCCTGGTATTCACAGCCGAGTGTATAGTCCTCTCCTACGTTATGCCAGGACTGGTCTGTGTGGATATGGCAAAGTATATCACTTCTGAGCTGTTATTTAAAATTGAGGCTGTGGCTGGCTAGTTAGCTCAGTTGGTTAGAGTGCAGCCTTCTAACACAAATGTCACAGGTTCAGATCCCCATACTGGCCGCCAGCTCAGCTGGTTAAAAATGGAGGCTTCTCTCTTGAGCACTCTCTCTTACCTGCTCTCTCAGACCTCTCACTCTAGGATGAACAAGCTGACATCAAGTAAGTTGCCCTATAGAGGCCAAGGTGGGAAAAACTGAAGCCTCTGGCCAAAAATCAGCAAAAAACTGAGGCCCACCAACAACCACTTAAGTGAACTTGCAAGCAGATTCTCCAGCCCCAGTTAGGCCTTGTGATGACTACAGAACTGGCTCACACCTTGACTGCAACCTGATGAGAGATCCAGAGCCAAAATCACCCAGCTAAGCCATTCTTCAATTCTTGACCCTCAGAAACGGTGTAACAAATGATTATTGTTTTAAGCTGCTGTTGGGAAAATAGAATAATTTAATCAGGCCCCCTCACCTTAGGTCAGGTTGGGGGTGGTGCTGCACATTCCTTATTAAGTTGTGTGTGGTAGGAGTTAGTGCATATGCACTACGCCTCGACCTGGCTGGCACTGACTGCCTCGGGCGTCCGCCCAGCATGGCCATGCTCTCAAACCTACGGCTCCAGGGAACTTTTGGCTGGTTACATAGCTCCCAGACCTGCATGTGAACGGTTTGTGACCCAGTCTGTGAATGGGCTAGAGGGGTCTGTGAGCTCCAGACCCAGCCCTAGCTTGACAGCTGGTAAACTTTGTAGTAATTTATCATGCGGCAATAGATAACTAAAAGTTTATTAACCAAATTTAGAACTATTAAAATATACTGAATCCTAATTATCATATAATATTCTATTCCTTTCAGCTGTATTTCACAAGCTTAGGTGCAAAGAACCAACAATAAAATAGTGATTAATAATCCTCTAACAAAATGACACACCTAAGTAACACAAATGGCTCTAGTAGTATTGCCAGCCATTACGCCAAGCCAGAACAGGACCAGACTGAAGAGCAGTGTTAATAAAGCAGTTGACAAGAAGATGAGTGGCAAGAGGAAAACATCTGAGCAAACAGGCAGTAAAAAGGTAGACTAAGGAGACAAAAAACTGCTCCACTGGAGTCAGAGGAGCAAAATGACCATACTAACAAAAACAACTTGAAAGAAAAATATCTTTGACAAGCTAAAAGGTGGCGAAGAGAAAGGAGGTGACTGTTAGAAACAATGGAATTTCAGACAGAGAGGCAGTAACCCCTGGAGGAACTAAAAAGAAAACATGGATAGGAAGGCACAAATGAGGCATTAATCTGATAACAAGGAAAAAAGAGGGAGGGGGGGCGGGGTTTAGGGAGTGATAGGTTAGGAAAAGGGAATAAAGAAAAATTACGATTTGTAATAATGAATATGCTAATAATAAAAAATAAAAATTTTTAAAAAGAAGACTGAAAAAGTAAAAGGTAAGAAACAAGATGGATCCATACTATTTGGAAACCAGATGTTTTGTGTAACAGCTTTTCCAACTCTGACATCAACCCAATTAACATTCAAATGGTTTCAAGAAAAGAATACAAGTATAAACAAAAGGTGAGTATTATTTCTGGCCTGTCTGAAGTACATCTCAATAACATCAATCTTTCTCACTGAAATTTTCAAAAAGAGCCAGCAGCTAACAGATATTTGTAGAAAATCAAGCTTACCTGACCACTCTGGATTTGGAAAAAAAAAAAAAAAAAAATGGAGAAGGCAGCTAGAGAATATATTAAAACTATCAGATGACAATATATAAGTTATAAATCTCACCACTTTTTAAAACTTGGATTAATTTTTATTTTTTCAGAGATGGAGACCAGGACGGGGCCTGTTTATAGATTTTTGGAACAAATATTTGCCACATACCATCTTATGCAATTCAGGTATACTACATACCATAGTAAGAATATGTTTTAGAAAGACATGTAAGAAATATAAATAAGCATATCATAAAATAAAAAAATTATTAGGGAATTAGAGCCAAGTTCAAAGAGTAAGGGTGTTACCTCTACTTTCAAGGACTTGTGGAAAATAACACTTTGAGAATAGACAGTATCTATAAGAAAGTATAGAAAAGTTTTTTTTCTAAACTTAAATATCTTTAGAAAAGTTTTTAAAAGGCTAACTTTATTTTCACAGTAACGGTAATATCTTATCCTGAAAAGCTATACCTGTTAATAAACAGATTAGCGCTTTATTATCATACTGAGCCCTATGGGCTAAAACCAAAAAAGAGCTCTCACAAATCAGTCGCAACAGCCTTTATCCAAGCTGATAATTATGGGGTGGAGCAGGTGTCATTTCAGCTGCCATATGTGTGTGGTAATAGATATTTGTACTTAACATTTCCCTCCTTTTTCTCAATGGTGGTGTTTTTAGAACTGAAGAAGACATGAAGTGTAGCTAAGCCCACAGCATACTATTCAGGTCTCAAGTGTTACCACCCTTTCGAACGTTGTTCTTAGCATCAACACCTTGCTTTCCCTCCTTGATAGCATTTGACATTATCCGAAACAATTTTATCTTATTTTTTTTTCCAAAAAATTATTTTTATGTTATCTTAAAATAAAATGCATAGCAATGGCTCTTATTCAGTATGGCCAAATAGGAAAAACCAATTAATCATTGTAATAAAGTGTGTGTAATAGATAATAATTATTGTTTTAAATGGTTTTTTTTTTAATTTTTAAATTTTTATTTTTTAATTTTATTTTATTTTGTCAATATGCAATGTGGTTGATTATTGTGGCCCATTACCGAAACCTCCCTCCCTCCTCCCACTATCCGAAACAATTTTATTAACGTGCTGGTTAGTTACTGTCTGCCTCCTTCATCAAACTGAGAATGTGGACCTTGTGTGTCATGTGCACCGCTGCAGTCCCAGGCGCTTACAACAGGGCAGTCATATTAATAAAATAAAACGGAGACAGACAAAGGCCATTCCCCCCTCTCCTGATCACACTCCTACTCCTACTCCCTCACAACCTAAGTTTCCACAGCGCTCTTTCTACTGTACCGAACTGGCCACACTCAGGAGGCAACCCGGCGATTCATTCTTATTCTACTCCCTGGCCCCGATGTCGGTGCCCGGCACGCAGCAGGCGCTCGGTACGAGATCGCCAGATGAATGACACGGAGAGCAGGGCACACGCCGGCGACGCAATGGCAGCCGCGGCGATGCCGGTTCGGAGGGTTCCTCAGCCCAGCCGGGCCGCCTCGGCCGTCGGCTTCCCCGTGTAGACCCCGACCTCCTGGGGCCAAACCTGCAGGGCAGCATGAACGTTGCCACGATGCCCTTTTGGAGAGACTACTAGCCTCTGAGTAGAGGCGCAGAGCCCAGGAGACGGGTAAGGGACTCACTATAGGTCCGGCCTAGGGCTTCGAAAAGCAGATCTCGCTTCACGCTGACAGTCGGCATGGCGAGTCGGATGCACTGCGCCTGCGCGGCCAGCCAGCCCTCGCTCAGCGACGCAAGTGCGTAGGACCCGCATCTCTCCTGTGGGCTGTCTTAAATATCGCCAGTCTGTTTCCAAGAGTTTCTTCTCTTAATTTTTTAATCTGAAAACAAGTAATTGCAACCATACAGCTAATTTAATATATAGGTATTGGGACAGTAACTAAAAATCTTGGAAAAGACACATAATTGGATAAAATTGGCTATTACTTGACAGGCAGTAAAGTGGATGGACCCCGAAGGCTCGGATTCCTCTAACGCCATAAGGTGGGGCGATGCCAAGCGAGATGGGCGGGGCGAGAGAGAGGCTGGTGAGTAAAGGGGGCAGGGCCTCCAGGTGGGGAATCCTGCCCCGAGGTGGTGAGACTGCGAGTGGGCGGGGCCTAAGGCGTCCTGGACAGAAGCGTGCACAAATGTGTGTGTGTGTGTGTGTGTGTGTGTGTGTGTGTGTGTGTGTGTGTCTGTGTCTGTGTGTGTGTGTTAGGGGGAGGGGTGCTATTAAAAGACTTGAATTTTTACTTTATTTTTAATCTCTTTTGTATCCTCATAAGTGATACTGTACCTGTGCTTTGTTTGAACCTTACAGTAGCTCTATAATAATGGAAGCATTGTTAGAGACCTCTTTGTAGAAAAGGAAATAAACTATTTACTCAGTGCTTTCTGCTATATGCTGTGCTCAGCCCTCTCCCAGCCTTAACAGATTTCCTCCTTACAACAATCCTGAGTGTAATAGGCTGAATAATGACCCGCAAAGATATCAGGCCCTAATACCTGGAACCTGTAAATGCTACTTTATATGGAAACAGCATCTTTGCAGATTAAGTTAAGAATTTTGGGATGTAGAAATTATCCTGGATTATCAGGATGAGCCCAAAGTGCAATCATGTGTATCTTTACAAGAGGGAGGCAGAGATTGGAGTGTGGCAGCCACAAACCAAGGATGCCAGCAGCCACCAGAAACTGGAAGAGACAGGAACAGATTTTCCCTTAGCTTATGGAGGTGCCCAATATACACTTCGATTTTGGTCAAGTGAAACTAATTTGGGGTTTCTGGCTTCCAGAACTGAGAAAATAAATTTTCGTTTTAAATTAACAAGTTTGTGGTAATTTGTTTCAGCAGCCACAGGAAACAAATACATGGAGGTGGGTACTATTATTATTTCCATTTTACATATGATGAAACTAAGACACAAACTGTCTAAGTCATCTGACCCTTAAGGCTTGGTTGAGGCAGTTCCACATGGAGCCTTTCTCTTAACTTTTCTACTGCACAGTAAGTGAGGGCCCCCAAGCCCCTTCATGTGAGGTGGCAGAGGCTGGGCCAGATTTAGGCTTCGCTGGCTGTTAGTCAGTTTTTCACTATATTAGCTTTACCCCCACAGATGCAGGCAGTCCCTTCCCTGTGTCCCATATAACAGATTGGCAATACCCCATAAGAGGCAAACATCCCCAATGCCAAATACAATTTTCCACCCAAAATTGTTGCTTAGTGTCCGATTAATGAACAAAAAACTTCCTGAATTATTGCATGCTGATCTGCCGACCTCTGGGCCCTCCGAAGTGTTCTGTGGCTCCTGAACCTCAGTTATCTTATCTAAAAAATAATGATAATGATACACACTTTAGAGAATTATTGTAAGGATTAGAAATAACTATTATAGTTCTTATCATGTCATAGGTCCTGGAAATGGAGCAGCTGTCATTATTGTTATCTATCCTCCTAGTCAGTTTCCTGCTAGTCTCAGACCACTGAGAGGCATTCTGTTCCCATCTCCTATATCCCCCAACTCATCCATCCTGCTTTTTATCATTGCACACATTGCAGGTACTCTGTACCTTCTTTGTGACTAGCCAAACAGTTAGAAGATTCTAATAGAAAAGAGAAAACTAGGCTGCAAGTACTCATCACAAATGTTACTAGCTGACTGATAGGAAAGATACTTGGAAAATGTTGAGATGTTTTATCACAAAATTTAGGTATATGCTTCTTTTATCTAATTCTAGGGTCAGACCAAGAGCAGGAATAAGGTGGCAGCATTTCCTAGAAATGAAAGATGGGCTGGGCAATACACATGAGAAAATTCTCACCTCAATAGCAATTAGGGAAATACAAAATAAAATTATAATGAAATACATTTTCATACCCACTGAACTGGTAAAAATTTGAAAGTCTGACAAAATCAGATCTTGGCAAGAATGTGGAAGTATAAATCAATACAACCATTTTGGAAAATATAGCCTTACCTAGAAAAATGGGGCCTATGCCTACTCTACTACCCAGCAATTACAATCCTAGGTATAATTCCCTGGAGAAACTCTTACCCTTGTGCAACAGAAGACCCAAATAAGAATGTTCGTGGTTACTTAACCTGGGAACAACACAATGTTCATCAATACTAGAATGGGTAAATCATTATGATAAATTTATACAGTGAAATGCCACACAGCTGTGAAAGTGAATAAACTACAGCAGCATGTATCAACTTGGATAAATTTTAAATCATAATATTAAGAAAAAAAGTAAACCACAGAAGGATACATACAGTATGCTGTCATTTGTATAAACAACAAAAACAGGCTAATCTTAAAAGTATATTGTTAGGCATACATAAATAGAATGTTAAAAACTACAAGAAAAAGCAAAGGATGTTAAACACAAAATATGACACTGGCTAGGTCTGAGTGGGGTGGAAGGAATGCAGCCTGAGGAACTGGGATATCTGTGTGTATTAGGGTTCTTCAGAGAAACAGAACCAACAGGACATAGATAGACAGATTTTATAAAGTATTGGCTCACGCACTTATGGAGACTGAGAAGTCCCACAATCTACCGTCTGCAAGCTGAGGACTCAGGAAAGTTGGTGAGGTAGTTGGAAGGCCTGAGAGCTGGAGAGCTGATGGTGTAGAAGCTGTCTCAAGGCCTGAGAATCAGAAGCACTGAGGGCAGGAAAATATCAATGTCGCAGTTCAAGTAGTCAGGCAGAGAGTGAATTCAGCCTTCCTCTACCCTTTTGTTCTATTTAGGCCCCCAATGGATTGAATGATGTCCCCCCCCCCCCACAACGGGGAGGGCCGTCTGCTTTACTCAGTCCACCAATTAAAATGCTAACCTGTTCCAGAAACACCTTCACACACCCAAGAATAATGTTTAATCAGCTGTCTGGGCATCCTTTAGCCCAGTCAAGTTGATGCATGAAATCAAACATTGTAATACCCCAAGGGTTTAATAAATATTGGTGATGTTCTATTTTACCTGGTATACCTCTGTGGATGTATTTTAAGAAATTAAAGATGAAGGTGGGAAGCAAGAGATTAGTGTGGCACTTTATTTGGGGATTAGGGAGATATAAATGCTTGGCAGTTTATAGCTGAGTAGAAACCACAACAGGAATTCTTGACATTTGACTCTATTTTAAAGTGTTAGCTTTTTTTTTTTTTCTTTTCCCTAAAGGGCTTTTTAAAAAAAATTAGTCTAATTTATAATTGTTTTCCTTTATAAATTCTGGGGTTTAAGTTATGTTTTCTAAAATGTCTCCATCTCCCAATTTTTTTTTAAAATTACATATGCTTCTTAGAGGACTTAAAAGGATTTTTTTTTCCATTTAAATCTCAGATCTTTCTGAAATTTGCTTTGGTTTTTAAGTGAATGAATAGCTTCTTTTTTGTTTTCAAACGTCAATCCAGTTAACCGAACACCATTTATTAAATAAACTTCTTTTTCCCCAGATTTGAAATACCTTCATTATATATTAAATTTCTATATATATTTGGGTCTATTGCTGAGCTCTCCATCCCAACTAAGAATTCATGTACCTTCAATGCTTTAATTTTTTCAAAGTTATGTGATTATTGTCCCATGTTAATTTTCCTAGATGAACTTCAGAATATTTTTGATTTCTGAAAAACCTTTTAGTATTTTATTAGGAATCAGACATAATTTGTGGATTAATTTAGGAATCTTTCTATCCATAACCACTGGCTTGCAAGTTCCTGAACGTGCCAGGCAGTGGACCACCTTAGGTCTTTGCACCAGCAGTTTCCTCCACCTGAATATTCTTGCCCCGACTCCCATGCGGCTACTACCTCCCTCAGCTCCTTGAAGTCTTTTTTCTCAGAAAGGCCTATCCTTGACTATACTATTTGTTATGGTTATTAGATATAAATATCTCTCCCTGAATGCTAAAACATATGTTCCATAGAGATTTTTGTGTTTTGTTCACTAATACATGGTAAAAGCCTCAAACAGTGTCTGGCACAGAGCAGACCCTCAATAAATATTTGAAGGTTTATTTTAATGACAGGAATACTTGGCAATTTATCTTTTCTTTTTAAAAATAAACACTTGAATAAAAAAAATGAGTGAGAGAAGTAAACATTAATTCATTAAATACAAACAAAAAAAGAAAAGTAGGAAGGGGGGAATGCAGATTAAAACAACAATGGAAGTAGGGATATTTTCTCCAGGGAGACCAGCATAGGTTAAAGAAATAAATTATACTACCCCATATTGGCAAAGATTTAGGAAGTTGGCACTTTTAGACACTCCTGTTGGGGATATAAATAACAGTTTGAGGGGTTGGCCAGTTAGCTTAGCTGGCTGGAGTGTGGTATTATAACACCAAGGTCAAGGGTTTGGATCCCTGTACTGGCCAGCCACCAAAAAAGAAAAAAAAAAAAGCAGTTTGAAGATATGAAACTACATTTTAAATATATATTCTCTTTGATACTGAAATTTCACTCTTGGAATTAGTCTAAGAAAATAACCAAACAATTGTTTCTCTCTTTATAGCACAGAAATTTTTGAAACAACCTAAACATCCAAAATATGGGCTTGATTAAATAAAATGTGATAACACCATGCAATAGAATACTATGCAAACGTTAAACATGATGTGACTGTCTACAGTTTTTTAACGTGGAAAAAAGTTCACAACAAATGATGTGAAAACAAAGTGACTAAACAATATACTTTAAATGATCAATTTTTTGTTTACAAAATGTGTGTATGTATGTGAGTGTGAACAAAAATAGGACAGCTAGCATGATATACACCAACATGTGAGCAGTGGTATCATTGGGTGGTGAGATTATCTTCTTCATTGTACCTTTTATATTTTACAGAAGTGTGATTAAGATGTATTTTAACTATTTTTTTTCTGTGTTGTCTACAAGAAGTATTGCTTTTATTATGAGGAAAAAAAGCAAGGTTATTGCAAAACACAATCATATTCACTTCTTTTTCTTGCCTAATCTGATATCAGTGGACAATCCAGCTCTTTCATCACCACATAGGATCACTGCCTGCACAGGCTGATTGTTTTTGCCTGTAAAACATAAGAAAGTTTCTAAAATGATTGTGCCACTTTCTGGTAATGCTCGTGGGCAGTAATTTGCAAAGAGATACTGTCAGGTCTGAAATTCTTCCTACATACATTCTAAAACGCTGTACAATGTCAGATGACATGTTAAACTAGAGCAGCAGATAGTTTAAAGTGGTATGCTAATATTGTGTAGTGCTTTCTTCTCAAAAAAACAAACATTGTACCATCCCAGCCTCAGTCTCTTCATCCTTAAAATGGAGATAGTACTTCAGATGATTGTGAGGACAAAGTATGTGGAAACAATTTGAAACGTGAAAACATATTTATACTGAAGGTAGCAACCCCAGTGATCTGAGACTATAGCATTAAGCTTAGTAATACTTGAGCTGCTGTCTCCCAGAGGGTGAGGCAGGGCTAGCCACACGAAGAGATGATGCAGTTTACTATAACTGGCCTTCTTTTCACTTGCTGTGTATCCAAAACTGGTTCCCTTCTAGCCAAAATCTTACGTGCCTTTCCTATAAACTTCCTGGAGTACTGTAATTTCTCTGTAGATTACCCTTTTAGGATGTAATCAAAGTCCATCTGTCAAATGTCTTCTTGTGTTTTTATTGTTAGATACATCTGGAACCAAAAAGGTCTGCTAGACTTGCCAAGAATCAAGTTGATCAGTATTACTTCCTAGTTTTGAAAACAATGATTGTTTTTAAAATAAACTCATTAGACATTTTACGTTATTGACCATCCCCTTATTCTTGAAATTTTCCTTCCTTAGTTTTCCTGACTCCAGACTCCTGTTTGGCTCCTTGGATTTTTCTAATAACACTACATGAGAGGCAATACAATATAGTGTGAAAAGTTCTATTAGTTAGTCACAGATTAAAATCCTGGATCTACTGCTTACTAACTGAGACCTTGGGCCCATGACCGAATACTGGTCAGCCTCAGTTTCTCATCTACAACATGAAGATGATACTAATACCTACCTTGTAGGTAGACCATAGGATGGCTATGTGAATTTTAAGAGAAATAATTTGTGTGGGATTTGGCACGTTATGAACACTCGGTATGTATTAACTCCCTCACAGCCTCTTCTACCGCCTGTGCTACCCTTTTCCTTCTTCAGTGTGGGGTGCTCTCCAGAGTTGTGTGCTTAGTGATCTTCTCCCCAGGTGAGCTCCTCAGCTCCCACTACCACCTACACACAGATGACTTCCGTTCTAATCTCCAGCCGATGTCTCTTCTGTTTATATTTCTTACCCGCTTCTGAACACCTGCACCTGATGTCCAGCACTCTGGCATCTCATACTCAACATGTCAAAAACCGAGCTTTCCCCCCTTGCCCCTAAGACTTGTTCTCCCACATGTTCTCCTGTCCTTTTCAATGTCACCACCATTCACTGAGTCATTTAAGTCAGAAATGCTGAAGGTGCCTTAACTCCTTTCCCCTCATTTCCCTCTCTTTTTGTCTTTTTATGCTCATATTTTTTTATTGTGGTAAAACATATATAACATAAGAATTTCCATTTAAGCATTTTAAACATCTAATTGTGTGAAATTAATGACATTCACAATGCTGTGTAACCAGTACCTCTATCTACTTCCAAAACTTTTTCATCATCTTGAACATAAACTCTGTACCCATTAAGCAATAACTTCGTGTTATTTTTTCCCCTCTGTTTTTGGTAACCCCTAATCTACTTCTGTCACTAACTTTTTCTCTATTTTTCATTTTTTTTTCTTAATTGACCTGTGAGAATTTTATATGTTTAGGGAGTACAATATGACATTTGGGTACATTTACACTGTGTGCAATGATCATATCAGGGTGTTTTGCATATCCATCTCCTCAAATATTTGTCCTCTCTTTGTGTTGAAAACATTCAGCATCCTCTCAACTAGCTACTTGAAGTTATACAGCAATTTGTTGTTGGCTGTAGTTTTCCTATATTGGTACAAAACACTAGATCCTTCCTACCTCTCTGCAATGTTGTACTCATTGACCACCCTCTTCCCGTCTCCCTTCCCCATTTGGTTTTGATTGCAGAAACTTGACACAATCTTCCCAGCATTTGCTCTTTCAGCCACAGGTTAAACTTGAGAGCCATGATATTGGAGCAGCGGAACCCTGTGTCACATTCCAGTGAATTGGTCTAGGAGTGAACACCTAATCCAAGCTGGATTTTGGACTTGGGACCACAAGGAACTTTACATTATTTATGTAATGGTGTAAGCTGTAAAGTACCAGTATGGAACCATGGCAGCCACACTTCCCATGCAGAAAACTAATCTGCAGTGAGATACAATGACTATGACAGCAAGAGAGAAGATAGTGGAGAGAAAGACCTAGAAGCATTTAAATACCTGGTAGTTCTTGAGACCCACGTGTCTCCCTGATCTTACTGAAACTTGGTGAGTGTGGAGGTTGGAAATTTACACTTGAGACTCAAGAGGTATGTAGATGACCTGTAATTCAGGTCCTAAACCATATAAAAGAGTTCAGACTTTATCTTGAGAGCAATGGGAAAAAATTCAAAAATTTTAAGCAGAGAAATGACAATTAATTTGGTATTTTGGAAAGCTCACATTGGGTACACTGTGAAAAAGAGATTGGGGTGGTAGTTTGGAGGGTAAAACTCATGGTAAGAGACTTGTTATGAGATTGTAGTAATCCACGGGAGAAATTATAGCAGCCAGGATGGAGAAATGGCATGTGTCAAAAAAACATTAATAGTAAACGAGA
Organism: Cynocephalus volans; assembly: GCF_027409185.1. NCBI lineage: Eukaryota > Metazoa > Chordata > Mammalia > Dermoptera > Cynocephalidae > Cynocephalus > Cynocephalus volans. The sequence continues at coordinate 286,002,655 of NC_084460.1, forward strand.
GGAATCAACAGGTCATATAACAGTAGTTATAAACAACTGGAAAGATACAAACATGAGTTCAAGTCCATCACTGGATTGGACTGTCTTAATCCATTCAGGCTGCTATAACAAAATGCCATAGCATGAGTAGCTTATAAACAACAGCAACTTATTTCTCACAGTTTTGGAGGCTGGGAAGCCCAAGATCAGGGTGACGGCATGGTTGGATTCTGGTAAGGGCCTTCTCCAGGTTGCAGACAGCTGGCTTCTTGCTGGGTCCTCACATGGCAGAAGGAGCCAATAAGCTCCTTTAGGCCTTTTATGTAAGGACACTAATCCCGTTTATAAGGGCTACCCCTCAGGATCTAATCACCTCCAAAAGACCCCACTTTCTCATGCCATCACCTTGCTGGTTAGGATTTCAACATGTGAATTTGGGCAAACATAAACGTTCAGACCATAGCATGGAAGGTCAAGAGTTCAGATGCTGTACTGGCCAGCCAACCAAGAACAAACAAACAGACCATAGGATGGATCTTGGAAATTGGAGCTAAATGATGAAGCTGGCGTTGGCACTGCTGTTTGAGGGACTGGCTGCCTCTATTAAGAGCCTGCCGTGAACCCAAGTCAGTTGCCGTAGGCCTTCCCAGTCTCTTTCTTCTTGATCCTACCTTGCTTACATTGCTGGAAACCAAGCAGGTTCCCAGACCAAAGCAAACGAAGGTGGGGGTTGAGGGTTACGGGAAGAGAAAGGAAAGTATTTAATCAATACTAGTGATTACTATAATAATTTCTAAGAATAATAACTCATAGTGTTTTAATAATTTAAAAGGGCAGTTAGGGAAGCACATATTTTGTAGAGGAAACATCATATTAACATTACTTAACCAGTAGGAAGATAACAATTAAACCTAGATTAATGGAGCTTTCAAAGGAGACTGTAAAAGGAAGAAAAGCAGGGATGGTGGGTAGGATCTGAGACTTGTGGTATGCCTACAGCAACAAGAAAATATGGAGGGAAGGAAACCTGGGACCATAATCATGGTGGCTACAAAGCCTCACTGTCTCAGGTAAGACTCCTGCTACTCTACCCAGAACAAACATATCCGAGCCCTTTCATATTGATAAAACAGTTAATCGAGAAGGCAATAAGTAAACAAAAGAGCCAGAACAAATTTCTTGAACTTTGCTCAAAAGAGCCTTGAAAATAGAACTTCCAGGACATTCTATTGAAACTATCATAATTACGGCCTTCTATCTGAATTTAACCAGAGCTGGTCATTCTCAATAAATTATGATAAATACGACATTTGGGTTCTGTGTGTGTGTGTGTGTTTGAGTATGAGAGTTTTTATGATTTATGCATCTTATGAAAGACAACTGTGACCATTGTCTTAAACTGTCTCTTCTAAAGACTCTCAATCTAGACAGAATACTATTTCTTTTTTAACTTAACAATAGGAGCATTTTAACTTGTTACAGTAAAATGTCACGTTACAGAAAAACATTGTCATCTTCTTATCAGAAGTTAGATATGGGAAAATGCATAGAAAAACAAAACAAAAAAAAAAAAACAAGGAAGTGATTTATAACTGTTCATTTCCGAAAGCAGACTTTCATAATTTATGAGGCAATCTGAACTGTCACCTTATTTCTAAATTAGGGGTGAGAAGTAGAAAGGGGAAGCATACTCAGTCGGTGGAATCTCAGATCTTCAAGCAGGACAGCATTCGTTTCCTATCACCATGCCCTTCCCAGTACTTGCCACAATGGTGATGATTCATGCATTTTTGTTGAATTATTGTAAAACACATGTGTGTATTATTCATTCATATGTAGTCAATGCCAAGTACATAGGAACAAAGCTGACCCTTCTGACAAATGTAATTTTCTCTGATAAATATTTTAAAATATTTGCTAAAATATTTGGTGATTGCAGTTAAAAATTGTATATACCAACATTACTGAGTCCTAACTGCCATATACCACATACTGTGCTACATGCTTTAGGTACCATGTCTGATTTAAACCCCACAAGGACTTGAATAGATTAATGGGTTGGATGGGTAACTAACCCCAACCCAAATGGACAAGTTTAGTATGGCAGTTACTTGCTTAGGCTCTGGAAACAGACAAACCTATTTTCAAAACAAACAAACAACCCCCCAGAAACCTGGTTCTACGATTTACTCTATAAATAGTGTGTTTGACCTCTAGTCTTGGTTTCTACATTGGTAAAGGAAATAATAGTTCCAACACTGGACAGTCATTATGGAGTTTAAATCAGACATGGTACATAAAGCATGTAGCACAGTATATGGTAGGCGATAATGTTGCTATATACAATTTTTAACTGCAACCCCGATTGAAACTTTGTATTCTCCAAATTTTGAGTGGCTCATGAAAACAAAAACAAAAACAAGGAGCAAAGTAAGCAGTGGTTTCCAAGTTGGGTTTTGCTGAACCCTCAGAGATTCTGTCTGATGCCAATTTCATTTTGCTAAAATTAGTCACTTTGGGAAGGAGGAAGATGCAGAGTGAGTGGGAGTCAGGTTCCCCATCCCTTTTCAACCAGAGTTTCTTTGCTCTGACTTGTCTTATAAATTGGAGGGTTTTTTTTTTTTTGAAGATTTAATAAAAATTCCTCTGAAAGAAAGTTTGAAACCATTATACTATACCACATTGCCTTTCCTCATCTGTTTTAGCTCTTAATGCCAAGAATTGGTTGTACAGCTATTAAGAAACCTAGGTTTACTCCTTGTCAGTAATTGGCCGGGTTGCTTTGAGCAAATTACCTAACTTCTCTATTCTCAGCTCCCGAATCCATAAAATGTGTAGTTTGGAAATATAGTGTCTAAGGTTCCTGTGTTCCTGTTAGTTTTAATTCTAGAGGTCAACAGGACTCATATAGAAGAATTGATTTCAATAGCTTGATGAATTAAAACCATATCGATCCAATAATCATTTAATAGCAATAACCAGGTGCACAATATGTACACAAATAAATACATGTTGAATATGAAAAGAATGAGTAAAAGACTTAATTGTTGTTTAAAATGAACCGTTGCATTGACTGAGCCCTGGTGGGTCCACGCTTTGCTTCAGTGGTCTGTGACAGATTATGATAATGCTCTTTTACTAGCTGAGTCTTCTGGGAAAGTGAAAAAAGAATTATTAAGTACAGTAAACTCCAAGTGATTAGGATCAGGAGTTCTGGGTGTTTTGCTCTTCTTATTGATCAATAGATTATGAATTCAATTAATCAACCAGTCCTAGCATTTATATCTCCCTCGCATATCTCAAATCTATCTCTATTCTTCCCTGCTTCCACAGTAGGGCAGGCCACCACTCTCTGCACTCATCCTACAATAGCCTTCTTGGAGGCCTCCCTACTTCCACTCTTGTTACCTCCAGTCTGTCCCTAAACAGGTGTCCATCATTCTGTCACTGGAGACTACATGTTTCTTTCAGGACGTTATCACACATTTAGTTGTATAGGTATGTAGTTATTTTCTGTTGCTCTCTCTAGACTGTGAGCCTCAGAGGACAGAGACCTTTCTTACTCACCATTCTAGTCCATTCCCACTCCCTACCTAGTGCCTAAAACATAAAAGTCTTTCCACCAAGCAATGAATGAATGCATGTGAATTCTCAAAGGCACAGAGACCATGTCTTAATTCACTTTTGTGTTATCAGCACCAGGTCCCCGTCCCCAACCCCCCGGAGTCTGGGGGTGGCTGGCGACACAGACCAGTAAACTAAGAAGCTAAGTCCCACACCTTTTATCCAGCTGGTGCACGATTCCCATTCCTAAAGGGTTCGGAGGAAGGGGTGGGTTTAAGAGCGGATGCTGAAGCCAAGCGCACAGGGATCGACCAGCCGAACAATGGTCAGATCCCCATGGAGATTTCAGTCCCTGGACAGGCGGCAGGAGCCCGGGCTGCCCGGCTCGGGCCCGCAGCCAGCTGACCCCTCTCGCAATCCCTTGTGCCCTAACGCGGCAGCTGCTCCGGGGCCCGGGCGCTCGGGGCCAGCCACTAAGCCTGGCAGGCGTGATTGACAGCCCCCCCCAGCCCCCTCGCGCCCTCCCACCCAAGGCGAAGTCCAGTCCCCGCCCGCTCCTCCCCGCCCCGCAGGTGTCCGGCGCGCGGGATCCAGCCACTCACTTGCCGCAGGCGCCGCGGAGCAGCGAGGGTCCTCGCCCCGGCCGAGCCATGAAGGTCGAGTTTGCACCGCTCAACATCCCGCTGGCGCGGCGGCTGCAGACGGCGGCGGTGCTGCAGTGGATCCTGTCCTTCCTGCTGCTCGGTAAGGACCCCGCCCCGGATCGCCACGGAGATCAGGCAAGACGCCGCGGTGCCTGGACTCCTAGTCCTCCCTCCCGGACAGTCCCCAGCCGTGCTCGGCGCCTTTCGACCCTTGCTCCCCGGTCAGCCAGAGCAGGCAGGTCAAAGAAGGCGTGTGGAGCTAACGTGGAACTCTCCTCCTTGGTTTCTTTCCCCCACCAGAACCTCGTAGCAAAAACTGTTTACCAACTTTATTTTCCCCTGTGCTATTTTTAAAAATCGGGGTGGACCTTACTTACAATAAAAGACACAGACTATAAATATACACCTCGATGAGTTTTGAAAGCGATATCCACCCAAATGTAACCATGACCCAAACAAACTGCAGAGCATTGCATTTTAACCCCTCAAAAGTTGGTAAACTCGTTTCTCGAACGGTCGATTCATAAATGGAAAAATAATGCTGAAGTATTTGAAACCTGATACCTTTACCTCCCCACGCGCATAACAAATAGTCGTGCTAATTTTTCCGTTTTTAAGCTCTCCCGGATGCAGAGAAGTCCACACCGCACGTTGGGCTGGGTTGGGTTGAGTGTCTTGTGTCTGCGAATAATTCGACCCAAGGGTGTGTTCTAGCAGATGGCCAAGTTAAACCCATGCAGAAACGCACACGAGCTGAATCCCTAGATGGAGCAGGCAGGCTTACCTGAGGGCTTTTTCTTCATGTTTGTTCTGCTCTTGGAATGAATGGGGGATGATATGGGAATTAGTAAGAAAACCTTGCATGGGAACTTAAAGTCTTGTGAAGGCTAAAATAATCTATATGTTGTAAGACCATGGATTGTACACTGTTGGGGCTGTAATAGTAATAAACTCACTACGTTGTAGAGTTTTACACTTTTGAAACGGTCTTCGCATGTTGCATGCCTAAATCAGCGTTTCTTAACCCTGGCTGCACATGAGAGTCACTGGAGGAGCTTCTAAATAATACAGATACCCAGGCTCCACGACTCAAATTTCTAATTCATTTGTTTGGGAATGGAACCCGTGCATCAGGATTTTTTTTTTTTTTTTTTAACTTTCCAAGTGACTCTAGTGTGCAACTAGGGCTTATGGGAAAAGGTAAGTCATTAATTCATTAAGTCCTCACAGGCCAAACGGTGAGGCAGGGTTAACATTACACTCCATTTTGCTCTGGACCAAAGGGCCATCAAAATAACAGCCAACCTTTCCAGCGCTTAGTATGTGAAAGGTGCTGTTCTCAGCACCATCCGCTATTAACCATATAATCCTCACAACAACCCTAGTGGGCAAGGACTATTCCTGCACCTACTGCACAGATGAGGAAACTAAGAGGTGAAGTAAATTGCTCAAGGTTACACAGATAGCAGTCGGTGGAAGAGCTGGATGCAAACCTCTGTATTTTGCCCAAAGTCCCTGCTTTAACCACTATATGCTGCCTGCTTTAATGACTTGAACTTGAAGTCTAACTTTCTAACTGATAATTCAGCACATCTCTAACAGCCCACTATCCTCTTCTGTCATGTTACTTATCATTGCTAGTATTTGTGATGTCTGTGGTTATTTGGGGAAGGTCTGTATTGCCGTCCTACTCTACAAGCTCAGTGAGGAAGCACCCAGCAAGTGCCTGGCCTGTGGAAGATACATAAGAAATATTTGTAGTATGACTGTTTTGCTCTCTCACCCAAAAGAGGAGCTATCCACCCCATGTCCCCACGAGTATTGCTCATGTTACCCTCACAGGAACTACCTCTGTCCTCATTTTACAAATAAGAGAACTAGGAGGTGAAGTAAATAGCTCAAGATCATATGGCTCAGTAGTGGACGGGTGAGCCACCTATACCACGTGTGAGTGGATCAGTGACTAGGTCATGGTAAGTGCTCAGTAAGCCATGCCTAATTTGAATAGAACTATAGTAGCTCCCCATGCAATTCATTTAAATGTTTTTAGTTCATACATTTGACATTTTTGTTACTGGGAGCATACTATTTTGTTATTACATCTTTTGATAATTATATTATGGAAAATTTTAAACACACAGAAAAGTAGAAAGAAGGATATAAATTCCCATATACCCATTACTTAGGCTTGTGATTGTTTAATAATTTTTTCTTCTATTTGTTTTATCCATTATTTTGCAAAAATATTGCTTTTATTTTATTTTTTATTTATTTATTTTTTTTTGGTGGCTAGCCACTAGGGAGATCTGAACTCTTCTTGACTTTGGTGTTACCAGCACCATGCTCTCCCAACTCAGCTAAGCAGCCAGCCCCTTTGTATGCATATTTTAAAAGTAAGTATTTTGTACATAACTGTAGTGCCATTGTCACACCTAGCATAATTAACAAAACTTGCTTTAAATCATCTAAACCAAGTTCATATTTAGATATCCTAAACTGTGCCAAAAATACACCTTTACTGACAATTTGTTTGAACTTGGATTCGAAGAAGATCCTTGTATTGCATTTGGTTTTTATGTGTCTTATTTAGAACAGTGCTCCCCCATTTGTTTTCTTGTCAATGAAGCATTGAAAAAGGCCTGGCATGTATTCTGCAGGATTTCCCACTTTGTGGATTTGTCTGATTGTTTCTTTGTCGTGTTAACTTGTTCCTCTGTTCCCTGTATTTCTTTTAAAATGGAAGTTAGACTTGTTTAGGGTTAGACGAAACTTTTTTGGCAAGAGTTCCACCTAGCTGCTGCTGTGTGCTTCATACTGTATTGCATCAGGATGCACCCGATGTCTGGTTATCTCATTATTAGTGTCTAAGATTAGTCAGTGAGTCCAGAAAGGAAGTAACCTGAGGGGTGATAATTGGCATGCTGCAAACTAACATTCCCCATTGACCACTGATCTTCACCTAGTGATTGAAGTCATGATTCTTGCCTGAATTGTTTTATTTGAGACTGCAAAGTGGTAGTTTGCTGATTCTATCATACATTCTTCATTTATTAGCTAGAATTTCTGCAAGAAAAAATTTTTTCTCATCATCTAGGGCCATTTGACTACTCTACAATTTAATTCTTACAGGAAAGGAGGGTAAACGCTAACTTCTTTCAATTTGATTATCAATTTTTAAGAAAGGAGTTGATGTAATAGTTACTTTCAGGGATAACAAGTCAGGTTTTAATAATGATATATTTTGAGATCTCTAAATCAAAATCCAAGAATACAGTTTTCTTTCCACCACCAGAAAGTCAGTTTAAAGTGAGTACTTGGCATATATTAAAAAATAGCAAAATGTTTCATTTAGTCATGAAATCAAACACTGTTTCCTTGAGATAAATATTAAGTACCTGTCATCCAATCTTAATATTCAAGAAACTGAAACATTACTTACTAGTTTATGTACCACTAAATTGCTAACTGAAAAGCAGAAAACTGAAAAAGAGAGAGCCAACATTTATTGACCATCTTCTACCCATAATCCTATGGCATTATTAATATTTTGGCATATTCCTTTCCTCCTATTTACTTATTTTTATTTATTTTTATCCAAATAATATATGTACCTGAGAACAAATCGGATAACATAATGGGCTGAGCCATTGATTTTATTTTTTTATTTTTATTTTTAAAGAGATCTTAACCCTTGACTTGGTGTTGTCAGCACCATGCTCTCCCAAGTGAGCTAACCAGCCATCCGTATATAGGGATCTGAACCTGTGGCCTTGGGATTAGCAGCACCACAGTCTCCGAAGTGAAGCCACAGGCCGGCCGTATGGGCTGAACCATTTAAAACTGGTGTGTCTGAATGTCTCAAGTAGTCAGTGGCTACCAACTAATGACTAACACCTAATAACTAACATTTATTGAACATTTCCTATAAGCCTTAATTTTTCTAAAGGCTTTCTGTGTATTAAATTATTTGTTTCACTAACCAATTATTTTTCCATATTATGCACACTACAGTCTTAAATTCTTTTAAGACTATTTTTAGAGCAGTTTTAGGTTCACACAAAATTAAAAGGAAGGTACAGGGATAACCCCTATACCCCTACCCCCACAAATCCACAACCCTCCCGTTATCAACATCCCCTGTCAGAGTGGTACATTTGTTACAATTATCGAATCTACATGGACACATCATTATCACCCAAAGTCCCTAGTTTACATTAGGGTTCACTCTTGGTGTTGCACATTCTATGGGTTTCAACAGATGTATGATGACATATATCCATCATTATAGTATCATAGAGTATATTCACTGCCCTGAAAATCCTCTGTGTTTTATCTATTTGTCTCTCCCTCCCCTCAACCTCTGGCAATCACCGATCTTTTTATGATCGCCATAGTTTTGCCTTTTCCAAAATGTCTTATACTTGGAATCATACAGTATGTAGTATTTTCAGTTTGGCTTCTTTTACTTAGTAATATGCATTTAAGTTTTTTCCACATATTTCCTTGGCTTGATAGCTCATTTCTTTTTAGTGCTGAATAATACTCCATTGTCTGGCTGTACCACAGTTTGTTTATCCATTCACCTACTGAAGGACATCTTGGTTACTTCCAAGTTTGGGCAATTATGAATAAAACTGCTATAAACATTCATGTGCAGGTTTTTGTATGGACATAAATTTTTACCTCCCTTGGTTAAATACCGAGGAGTGCAATTGCTGGATTATCTGGTAAAAGTAAGTTTAGTTTTGTAAGAAACTGCTAAACTGTTTTTCAAAGTAGCTGTACCATTTTGCATTCCCACCAGCAATGTATGAATTCTTGTTGCTCCACATCCTTGCCAGCGTTTGGCAGTGTCTGTCAGTGTTCTGGATTTTTGCTGTTCTAATAGGTGGGGAGTATCTAATAGGTGAGTAGGTGTCTCACTGTTTTATTTTGCATTTCCGTGATGATATTATGATATGAAACATCTTTTCATATGCTTGTTTGCCACTGTATATCTTCTTTGGTGAGGTGTCTTTTCAGGTCTTTGGAGTATTTTTTAATTGGGTTGTTTGTTTTCTTATTATTGAGTTTTAAGAGTTCTTTATATGTTTTGGATAACTGTGCTATATCAGATATGTCTTTTGCAAATATTTTCTCCACATGTATGTGGCTTGTCTTTTCATTATCTTGACAGAGTCTTTTGCAGAGCAAACATTGTTAATTTTAAGGAAGTCTGGCTTATCAATTCTTTCTTTTATGGATCTTGCTTTTGGTGTTATATCTAAAAAGTCATTGTCAAACTCAAGGTCCTCTAGATTTTCTCCCATATTATCTTCTAGGAGTTTTACAGTTTTGCATTTTACATTTAGATCTGTGACCATTTTAAATTAAATGTAGATTCATTTTTTTTTTTTGGCATGTGGATGTTCAGTTGTCACAGCACCTTTTGTTGAAAAGACTGCCTTTTCTCCATTGTATTACCTTTGCTCCCTTTTGAAAAACCATTTGACTATATTTACGTGAGTCCATTTCTGGGCTCTCTATTTTGTTTCAATGATCTGTTTGTCTATTTATTCATCAATACCACACCATCTTGATTATTATAGCTTTACAGTACGACTTGAAGTCAGTCCTCCATCCTGTTCTTCTCCTTCGATCAATATTGTGTTGGCTATTATTGGTCTTTTCCCTCACTATACAAACTTTAGGATCAGCTTATTGATACTCAAAAAAAAACTTGCTGGGATTGGGATTGGGATTGCATTAAGTCTATAGATTAGGTTGGGAAGAAATGACATCTTGACAGTATTGAGTCTCCCTATTTATGAACATTGAATATCTCTTCATTTATTTAGTTCTTCTTTGATTTCTTTCAACAGTTTTGTAATTTCCCTCATATAGATCTTATACTTATTTTGTTAGATTTATATCTAAGTATTTCAGTTTGCGGGGGTGTTAATGTAAATGGTATTGTGTTTTTAATATCAAATTCCATTTGTTCATTGCTGGTATACAGGAAAAAAATTGATTTTTGTATATCAACCTTGTATCCTGAAACTTTGATATAATCACTTAGTTCCAGGAGTATTTTGTTTATTCTCCTGGATTTTCTACATAGACAATCATGCCATCTATGAACAAACACAGTGTTATTTCTTCTTTCCCAATCAATATACATTTTTATTTTATTTTATTGTCTTATTGCATTATCTAGGACTTTCAGTACTGTGTTAAAAAGGACTGGTGATAGGGGACATCCTTGCCTTGCTCCTGATTTAGCAGGAAAGCTTCTAGTTTCTTGTCATTAAGTATGATGTTAACTGCAAGTTTTTTGTAGATATTTTTTATCAAATTGAGGAAGTTCCCCTCTATTCCTAGTTTACTGAGAGTTTTTATCCTGAATGGGTGTTAGATTTTATCAAATGCTTTTCTGCATCTTTTGATATGATCATGTGATTTTTATCTTTTTTTTACCAAATTATCCTTTATTAATATTTTTTTTAACATTCTGATGTTGTTGTGGAGCAGTTGGGAGAGAGGGGGAGAGGAGAAAAGGGAAGGAAATGGGATGGAAGAAGGAAGAAGGAGGAGGGGCGGTATTGTGGCCTGTGGCACCCCCCCCCAACATTCCCACACGGGAGACCAGGGGGCTTCCAGCAGTGGCTTGGTCCTTAACAGGCTGGGTGCAGATGTCAGGGAGTGTGGCAGAAGCCCTCACCACCTACCACCCCAGCTCAGGAACCCAGGGCCCTTGCTGCAGCTCAGTGGTTGTCACTGGGCTGGTTGTGGGTGTTGTGGCCTCAGCTACCAATCGCCCTGCCTTGGGATAGCCCAGGGCGCTTCCTGTGGCAGCTTAATGGTCATCACTGAGCTGGTTGTGGGTGTCGGGGGTGTAGCTGAGACCCCCGACCCTCCCCCCTTTCTGGCTTGGTAGCCCAGGAGACTTCCGGTCCTTCTAGGTGTTATAGGTGTTCTTTGGTGAAATGAGACCTTTACTAGTTAATAACTAACTGTCTTTGGTTGTGGATACTTTCGGGTTTTTTTTCCAGTTCTGTGTTGGATTATTTGCTGTTCCCACCACTTAAACTCTGTTCTGGAACTAATTTGTTGTCCTTTGCTTACTTCTAAAATGGGGGAACTTCTTGTGGAAAGCAGGACTTGAGCTCTGTGGTTGAGTTAAATTGCTACTTTGCTGCTGATTCCCTATGGAAGGCTTTTTGTGCAGCTCAGGTTTTAATGGTTGATTTTATAGGTACTTCTGGGTCTAGTGAGCTCCAGTGCACCTGGGTTGTGTAGAAACTCCAGTCTGGGCCTGAGTCTTTTCATCAAACTGTACTCTATGCAATTCTATATTCCTGACCAATCTCTTCTGAGGGGTCCTGGGCTGATTGGGGGGCAGATCAGCTGTCCTTGCTGTGCCTCAGTGTTCCCCTGGTGGGCCCATCTCCCCCACTGCCCGTGCTGCAAACACTTCCAGTGGGACAGGCTGTGCTCTGGTCCCTTGTGATGACTCACTGGCCTCTTGAGTGGCTCCTTTTTTTCAGTTGTTGTAGCTCCTTGCTCCTATGTGGGTCCGTAGGAATTCTACAAGTAGTCTTGCTGGTCTGGGGGCTAACCAGGTCCTTTTCTCCCCTGCTGCCTCCAAGCAACTTCATCTGAAGGGCACAGAAGTGGCTTTTGCCAGCTCCTGCTCCATGTGCTCAGCAGCCCCAGCCTGGAAGCAGTTGGGATTCAAAATGGTGGAAGCGGTTTTTTTCTCTCATCGTGGCATCTGCCACATTCATGCACTCCATAGGTCTCTCCTCCTCTTCCCCTGAGCTCTAGGGCCCCAGATTGGCTGTTGTTGTTTTCTTATAGTTGTAAATGGGTTGATTTGTGGGAGAGAGTGATGCTGGCAACCATCTATTCCACCATCTTGACTGAAAGTCCGATTTTTTTCTTGAACCTGTTGTTGTGGTGGATTATGTTGATTTTCAGGTGCTGAACCAGCCTTGCACACCTGGGATAAATGCCACTTGGTCATGTTGTGTAACTTTTGATGCATTGTTAGATTCAATTTGCTAATATTTTTTTTGAGGAATTTACATGTATGTTCATGAGAGATAGTGTCTGTAGTCTTTTACACTTATATTGCCTCTGTCTGGTTTTGGTATTAGCTTGATGCTGGCCTCATTAGAGTTAAGAAGTGTTTCCTCTGCTTCTCTCTTTTGAAAAAGATTGTAGAGAATTGTTATTGTTTCTTTTAAAAATATTTGGTATTATTCACCAATGAACCCATGTGGGCCTAGTGCTTTCTGTTTTGAAATGTTACTAATTATTGATGCAACTTTTTTACTAGAAAATAGGCCTTTCAGATTGTCTATTTCTTCTTGTGCAGATTTTGGCAGTTTGTGTCTTTCAACAAATTGATCCAGTTTGTCTAGGTTATTGAATTTAGAGTTGTTTATGATATTCCTTTATTTTTTTTAATGTCCATGGGATCTGTAGTGATGTCCACTCTTTCATTTCTGGTATAAGTAGTTTGTGTCATCCCTATTTTTTTTTCTTAGCCTGGCTAGAGGCTTATTGGTTTTATTGATCTTTTCAAAAGAATGAGCTTTTGGTTTTATTGATTTTATTCTATTGATTTTCTGTTCTCAATTTAATTGATTTCTGCTATAATTTTTATTTTCTCTTTCTTCTCCTTACTGTGGATTTAATTTGCTTTTTTATGGTTTCCTAAGATGGAAGCTTAGATTGCTGATTTTAGGTTATTTTTCCTAATATATGCATTCAGTGCTATAATTTCCTCCAAGCACTGCTTTCACTTCGTCCCACAAATTTTGATAAATTGCATTTTCATTTTCACTTAGCTTAAAATATTTTTAATTTCTCTCAAGATTTCTTCTTTGATCCATATGTGATTTAGAAGTGTATTGTTTAGGGCCGAACCCGTGGCTCACTCAGGAGAGCATGGCGCTGGGAGTGCAGCGGCTCTGGGAGCGCCGAGGCCGTGGGTTTGGATCCTATATAGGGATGGCTGGTGCGCTCACTGGCTGAGCACGGTGAGGGCGACACCAAGCCAAGGGTTACGATCCCCTTACTGGTCACCAAAAAAAATAAAATAAAATAAAATTTTTTTAAAAAGTGTATTGTTTAATCTCCACTTATTCTGGGATTTTCCAGTTATCTTTCTGTTATTGATTTCTAATTTAATTTCCTCATAGTCTGAGAGCAGACATTGTATGATTTTTATTTTTAAATTTGTGAAGGTGTGTTTTATGTCCCAGAATGTGATCTATCTTGGTGAATGTTCCACGTGTGCTTGAGAAGAAAGTGTGTTCTGCTATTGCTGGAGGAAGTAGTCTGTAGATGTCAATTATATCCAGTTGATTGATGGCATTAATGAGTTCAACTGTATTCTTACTGACTTTCTGCCACCTATCTTAAATTTTGAAAAACTAATAAAATAGGGAAACAAAAACCTAGAACTTAAAGGAATTTATCAGTTTATGTACATCAGGTCTTTGGCCAAAGAAGTAACTATGCACTAAGTGCATTATTAGGATTCATTTACTTTTTAGATTCTGCTGACATTGATGGAGCATTTACCATGTGTCAGACACTGTACAGTGCATTTTCATTTGTAGTTTCCTGTTCAGCACAGTTTTACTTATTGGAAATATCCAGGTGAGTGCACTGGAGTCAGCAAGGTGGAGACAGCAAGGGAAAATCTTAAAGAGCTGCAGAGATGGGAATTGTCCAGGTAAGCACCAAAGGTCCCTCCAAAAGCCATAAACCTGGCCTACCACTCCTTACCAAAAGTCTTCAGTTCACAGAAAAATGACACTTATGTCCCTGATTTCGCCAGAACACTTCTCTTTTATAAAGCTAGTGTTATTACCCAAAGGCAGCTTTGAAGCTGAAAGTAGGGCAGTGCCTCAGTCATCAGTCATTTCCTCTACGTGTATGAGACGTTCTTGCAAATGTAGGTCTCTCTATGAGCTTCCAACTTATTCCTAGCCAGGCAGCAGTGTTTAACTTGCTATGTATTATTATCAGTTATGTGTGTGATTCATACATTTTCCCACATCTTTTAATTTTGGGAAATTTCAAGTCTATAGGTGTACTGAAAATATAGTTTAATAAATATCCAAAAGAACTGAAGTTAGGATCACAAAGAGATATTAGCACTATCACATTCATTGCAGCCCTATTCACAATAGCTTAGATGTGGAAACAACATAAAGGTTCATTGATGGATGAATGGATAAAGAAAATATCATTTATATACAATGGAATATTATTAAGCTTTAAAAAAGAATAAAATTCTGCAATATGCAACAGCATGGATGAATCTTATGGACATTAGGCCAAACGAAATAAGCCAGTCACAGAAGACCAAATAGTGCATGATTCAACTTATATGAAGTATGTAAAATAGTCAAATTCTCAAGCAGAGAGTGAAATGGTAGTTGCCAGGGAATGGGGGCAGGGAGACATGGGGTTTGCTAATCAAGGAGTATTAAGTTTCAAGATGAGCAAGTTCTAGAGATCTGCTGTATACATTGTGAGACAGGAAAAACAGTGTTTTCCTTTATACTTACACTCAACGCTTCTGTGACCAGTTAGGGTTTTTCCTCACAACAATCCTTTCTCCAACTCTCTGGACACCAATTGGGTATCCTACAATCCAATTCTGACACTCCCTACCTGGAGTTAGCATTAGATGCTACAAGGTAAGGGCTCAGTGAGGCAACCACAGGGTTGCCTCAGCTTCAGACTGACTGGCTACAAATCAGGGGTTTCTACAGCCTCCTCCTCAGGCTCGGTCATTCGCTATGATGGCTCACAGAACTCAGGGAAACACTTTTACCAGTTTACTATAAAGGATATGATAAAGGATACAGATGAACAGCCAGATGAACAGGTACGTAGGAGGAGGTCTGGAAGGTTCTTAGGTGCAGGAGCTTCTGGCCCTGTGGAGTTGGGATGCACCAACCTCTCAGTATGAGGGTGTGTTCGCCAACCCAGAATTTGGATTTTTATGGAGACTTCATCACATAGACATGATCAATTGTTAACTTAATTTCCAACCCCTGTCCCCTCCCTGGAGGTTGGGGGCTGGGACTGAAGGTTCCAAGCTTGTAATAATGGCTTGGCTTTTTTGACAACTCCACCATCCAGGAGCTACCAAGAATCACCTCATTAGAACAAAAGATGCTCCTATCACCCAGAAAATCTCAAGGGATTAGGAGCTCTGTGTCAGAAATCAGAGTTAAAGACCAAATATTAGAACTAAATATGTACCTAGCACCACTACTGCTTAGGAAACTACAATCATTTCAGGAGCTCTGTGCCAGGAACCGGGGGCAGAGACCAAATATATATTTCTTATTATATCACAGACATGTTCCCTACAATTAACAATACTGTAATGTACACTTAAACTTTGTCAAGGGGGGTGATTGCATGTTAAGTGCTCTTACCACATTAAAATAAGAATAAAAATAATAAAAGTAAAACACATTGCTTTTTATCTAGATCAACAGCCTTTTAGCATTTTGTCACATTTGCTTTGTCTCTACCTCTCTCTCTCCACACAAACGTACACATTTATTATTGTTGCTGTTGAACCACTTGAAAGTAAGAAATTGAGTTGTAAACATCATGATACTTCATCCCTAAATACTGCAGCATGTGTCTTCTGAAAACGAGGATTTTCTACGTAATCAAATCCTATTATCATAGCCAAGACATTTTTCACTGATACAATAGTCTTATTTAATATATGGCTCATATTCAGATTTCCCTAATGGTCTCCAGCTTTTCTTGTTATTGAGAACCTCTGCAACAGGTTCTCAGTATCGGTTTTGAGAGCTGCACAAGGTATTGCATGTTCTTCTTCCCTTTGGCATCCAACTTAGAAGAATCACATTACCTTGGATTGCTTAATGAGATAAAAATAAAATATAAAGCTTATCTAGTCACTTCATTTTTATAATGTTTTCTTCTTTCAATCCAATTTAGAATTGAGGGATAAAAAAACTTCTTTGGTACTGTTTATACTTATTTTGGTACTGTTTATACTATGAAATATGAAAGGATATATGAAGTGTGTAGAGTGGGAATTTAAATTAGAACAACTTCTTTGGATAGCAAAGTACCCAAGTGTTATCAAGTGACAAAGATATTTCTACTTAGTAATCAGTATTTTACTTATTGTCCTGTGGAAGTAAAATCAAAATGTGGGTAAACTTTATGCAGGAGTACACTTATAGAGAAAAATTATTAGATGCCCAAATGGTTGTTTTAGCACTGACAAACAATAGAGTGTTGGTTAGTCATTAAAAATAACATTATGAAGAGGTTATAATACCAGATTTATAATACCAAACAGCTCATGAGAGATAATCATAAGTGATAGAATTAAAGAAAATGTGTCATCTGCCATGTTAAAGAAGTATAACTTGTTCATAGGGGAAAAAAGTCAAAAGGAAAAATTTAACAGAAGTGTTTTTTTGAGTGACAGGAATATGGCTGATATTCTGCCTACTTCTACTTTTTGCATTCTCCAAATGTATAATAGCAAACAAAATAATTATAACAATGGCTCACATTTGTTGAGCACTAGCTCTGTGCCAGGTGCACTGTGTATCCTTATGTCGTTTATGCCCTCAGCACCTTTTGGAGACAGATGCTGTTATTAGCCTACTTCACAGGTGTAGAAATTGAGGCTGAAGAGGTAAAAGAACTTGCCCCAGGTCAGGCAGCTAGTCAATGGCAAATTCCCACATATGCAGTCTAGTTCCAGATCCACGTCTTAACTATTATACATGCAAAACATAGAATGAACATTAAAGAGATATGTGATGTGTATTCAACTAAAGTATGTGTGGCTGGGTTAGCACAACATTGGATTGGATGTTGGGAGACTTTATTTCTGGATCTACTCTTGGCTAACTCTGTGTTTGAAATTAAGTCAATTTGCTTTTGGTCTACACTTTCTCCATCTTTGTAGTAAGGAAAACAGAACCTCCCATGTGCCTGATTCTTTATGCTTCAGAATCTGCTCATGCACTTGTAATAAATACGTTTGTAGTGGATTGAATTATGTCCCCCCAAACTCATTGAAACTTGAATTGTGTCCCCCAAGTTTCATGTATTAGAAACTTAGCTCCCACTGAGACTGTTGATAGGGTGGGAAATCCTATTATGGTAATTGAAAGGTGGAGCCTTGAAGAGGTGATTGGATTGTAGGACCATGCAGTAGTGAATTGATTAAAAATGGTGGTGAGGGGCATGGTTCTGAGGGCTTTAAAAGAAGAGGAGAGTCTTCCTCTCTCTCTTGCTCTCTCTGCTTGACCATCTTGCAATGTGAGACCCCTGCATCACTGTTGCCACCACCAGATGAACCTTGGACTTCCCAGCCTCAGAAACTGTAAGCAACAAATTTCATTTTCTTTATAAATTACCCAGTTCCAAGTATTTTGTTATAAGCAATGGAAACAGACTAATGCAACATTTAAGTGCACAGTGTTATTACAGTAACACTGTAATAACAGTGTACTGTTACCAGTGTACTGGTGGGTAGTATGATTTTTGTGAGAAAAGTACATGGGTTTAGGGATTAGGCAGATCCGGATTCAAATCATTTGGACACATAAACTCCCTGAGCCTCAGTTTCCACAACTGTGAAATGGGGACAGCAATGTGTACCTTGAGGGCTGTAAAATGAGATTGCCTATATAAAGTAAAGGGGATGGTCCCCACTCAGTCACTGCTCTTCCCCTTCCCTACTTTCCCTTAGCTCGTCTGATCTAGCTTTGAGTGAAGAGCAATGAGACCTATGTACGGTTCTTGTAAAATTTTTGCACATCTTACTAAAATAAACAGAAAAGTAACCAGCGGTGTTAAATTGTCAGCACTCAGATCTGAAGAGAGGGAACAGGTGAAGCAAAATCGTATGATCCTGGTAGGAATGAGGGCACAGGGCACTCTTTTGGCCTTGCTTTTGGCCTCATGGGAACTTCCTGGCAGTTCCACAATGCAATAGGATATCCACAGAGGCATGGGGGACACATGCCTCCTTAACCTTTCACCCACTCTGTTAACCTTGAACCATCCTTGGAGAGAGCAGCAAGTCAGTCCCCTGCCTAGGTTCAATGATATGTTTTGATTAAATTCATACTGGAAAATTTATGGATTTACATGTGTCAAGAAATATAAGTGTTCTGTTTTTGGCCAAATAAATATGTGTGTGTGTATATATATATCAGATACATACGTATATATCTCAATAACAGATCAAGGCACTATTATTTGGATACATTGATGGATTATTTGAGAACAGCTCTTTTTAACAAAGTTCATAGGGAGTAGGTACGAGTTTGGGGACTGAAGTGAGCCCTAGATTGGAGACTGCCGTGCATTGTAGGAGAAAGCAGCAACGGCTCTCCTTACAGTAAGAGTAATAGCTGGCATTTAGTGAACACTGACTGTGTGCCAGGCCTTATGTCTTTATGTATGTTCTGTTTTTCTTATTGATATATTTCTCTTCTGTAAATATTTTTTACTGCAATACATAACACAGACATTAAAAAAATGTGTAACTTAGCTTAATGTGTTACTCAAAGATGAACATTTTATCTCTACTACCCAGGTCAGGTTTTGTCAGTTTTTGCCCCATGTGTTTTGAAGCCATGTTATTAGGTGTTTGAACAATTAGGATTGCGCTCTCATAAAATGTTTCAAGAAGTGCTGTATGGTAAGATCTAAAGAGTCCCTCCTATGATATTTCTGTCTCTGACAAGAGAGTTCCTGAAAATGAAGTTTGGGGCTGGACTGTGCTCTCTTCATTGGCACGTGAATAATGGCTGTTCAGTCAAGGTAGGGAGATAGGATTTCCTGTAGTAGGAAATCCTCCACGTCCCTTTTGTCAGTGATGATTCCTGCATATATCATGTCAGGGAGGCCATGTAGGGCCATGGCTAGGGGGGCAGACTTTAAATTCAGATAGATCAACCACTTATATGCTGTATGACTTGGGCAACTCCCTTAACTTCTCTCTAAGCCTTAGTTTTCTCCTCCATAGAAAAGATGTTAAGAGTACTATTGCTACATTATTGGTATTGTGGTTATATGGAGATTAAAGGAAAATATCCAGGCAAGAGTACACGATACAATGTTTGGCATACAGTCAACATTCAACAAAGGTTAAATAACCCTATATCATTACTGTTTTGTTATTGTACCTCACCTGAACCAAGGATCAGTTTAATATACCTTGTATGTATTAAATACCCCTCACATGGGCCAATGATTGCACAGTACAGTGAGCTGATACTAACAGACCCTGATTCCATGAGGCTTTTCCCTTTCTTACAGCGCAGGTGTGCATTGGAATCATTGTGATACTGATCTTACACAACTACTGGTTCCTTTACATCCCCTATTTGACATGGCTTTACTTTGACTGGAGTACCCCAGAGCAAGGAGGCAGGAGATCCAACTGGGTCAGAAATTGGACTGTTTGGAGGTACTTTAAGGACTATTTTCCAATCCATGTGAGTAGAATTGCTTTATAAAATATTATTTTGAGTTGGGAGAAGAGTGGAAATTTGTTTTCGTGACATATATATATCTCAAGCTTTTTCCTTTTGAAAGAAAGAAAGTGTGCAATTTAGCCAAGTTACTAAGTGAACCCTAAGTGGAACTGACAGAATCTGGAAGGCTGTGTGTGAAGGGACCTGGGCTCAGAAGATAGTTTAGAAATTTGGAAACAGCTCCAAAACAGGGAACTAAAACAAGTCTTGTTGTGTATCTCCTCTTAACATAAGAATTAACCATGAGTCCTTTTGTTTCTCACTGCAAACTAATAAGGGATTTTTTTTTTTTTTAATCTCAATATGAATGTGCTGTAGATCATCAAAACTCAGGATTTGGATGCAAGTCACAACTATATATTTGGGTTTCATCCTCATGGAGTACTCGTGGCTGGAGCCTTTGGAAATTTTTGTACCGATCATTCTGACTTCAAGGAGCTGTTTCCCGGATTTACTGCCTATCTCCACGTACTCCCATTTTGGTTCCGGTGTCCTCTCTTCAGAGAATATCTGATGAGTAGTGGTAAGTGAGGGCAGATCACTATTTTCACCTTGCTCTGGGGTAGGAGGGCACACAGAACGTTCTCTCCTTACCCTATTTCGGTTTACAGTCTCTTAGAGTAAAACCCTATGTCCTTCTCCCTATTTGGCACTTTATAAGCTGTCTGGATGATTTTTGCCTCTCCCACTAGACTGCAAATGCTAGGAAGACATAGAAGACATGTGTCTTTTTTTCTGTCCTCTCCCAAGTATCTATCATGGTGCCTGAAACAGAGGAATATTCAATAAATAGTAACCCAGTAAAAGAATACATTAATGGATGCATTTTGTATACCCAAATGTGGAAGACCTAATTATAGATCAAATAAACAATAAATCATAAATATGCTTTTATACATACTCAAAATTAAAAATGTCTCCCATTGTGTCTTGAAGAAATGGCAGTGCTATAACTAAACATAGTCAACTTGCTGTCTTTTTCTTCCAAGAGTGAATGTAACTTAGTTCAGAAATAAATGTCCATCCTACTCTGCTACTCTGAACCAGTGGAAAACTCTTTGATTAGTGAAACCATAATTCTATCAATTCTGAGAATAAAATTAATCTGAAATTCCATAAAGTCACAATATAAATGTGTTCAGGAGGCAAAGCTTGTGTTAATAGCTCTTATTGCAACTTAAGAGGCTCAATTTGTTTGGTTTTCCAGCTTGACCAACTTATTGATTAACCATTAACTATACTAACTTACAAAATGCTTTATATTTATGATAATTGTATAGATTAATTAGGTTAATTATTATTGTCTTTGTATTTCTTGGATATAAAGAAAAGTGGATAGTCTCTTTGAAAAATCGTGATGTCAGGATCAACAAGTGGCATATTCAGGGATAGTATTTTCCATGATCTCCCAGTTTTCATTACTTCCTATTAATTTCTCAAGTCTCTACTGTCATTATATACGTGTTAGGAAATCACTAAGCACCGAAGGATCTGGATCCTTGGCTGGGTTTTCAGGTTCTGTTTCTGTTTATGGTCCTATAAACATAATTCAGTCCGGCCTGAGCTAGAGGGCCCACCAGAGGGCGCCCTAAACCTCCAAACTACCAAAAGATCTGGTGTCAACCCCCCAAACTACCAAAGAGAGAAAAAAAATCCCTTCTCTTCCTTGTTCTCTGGACATTGGGTTAGAGTTTTCCAAAAGGACATAAATTAAAGGGAAATTTAAAAAATTTCAAAAAAGCATAAAAATATATTTACAGTACACTGTTTGCTGATTCAAAGTATAGCCACAGGTGAGTTTGCATAGTGTAGTTAAGAACAGATGTGGTAAATTCATGGCACAAGAGATGTGGGTAGGCCCCTCTCCGTAGCCATGTCAGACACAAATAGTCAGTCTTAGAGTCTTTCTCCATAGAGTACCCCGCAGCCACTACCATTGACTAGAGCTGCCATTTGAGATTAAATCTATCTGCCATCCCTGGCTTATGACATCATGAAATCTTCCTTTTTTATAAACTTCAATGTCCTAAAACCTAAACAAGAATATCAAAACTTGTAGCCAGTGGAGGTTTAGGCTGTCCTTGTCTCTAACACTAGAGAGTTCTCAATACCTCTCAGGTATTGAGATTCCTAGGACAGTCCCTAATCCAAGGCTGCCCCTCCATTCTGCACCTGCCTTGGTGCCTGTCCCTCTGGATGTGAAAGACTGACAGATATGTGTGCCATACCTCACATAGTAAGGAAATACTAGGGTTTCAGGTGCCTGTTTTGCTGACAGGTGCCTGTTTTTCTTTTACCCAAAAGGTTTTTATAGCTACAAGTCCTTTTATATTCCATCTCCAACCCATTCCTCGTGGCCCATTTTGGTGTATTCTCCAGGTGTCAACTAGAGCAGACTCTGTGTTTTAAGGCTCGTGTTCCTTTCTGTCTACCCGTTAAGACTGGGCAGGTAGCAAGGATCAGATCACAACAGCCTTATATACCACACAGATTTTAGATTTTAGATTTTATCTTGTAAGTAGGTCATGGGGAACTTGGGAGGGATTTTGAGCAAAAAAGGGATTTGATTGGATTTTTCATTTTAGATCATTTTGCATATTAGATCATTGACTATGAGGATAGAAAGAGCCTGTTGCAGTGATCAAGGGAGAGGTGATAAGGGCTAAACTAGCACAGTGACTGTGACAGTGGAAATACGAAGAGGAGACCCATATGAAAAATCTTTGATAGAGTCAATAAGACTTAGTGATTGATTTAGCCTCATAAAGACAGCAACTGTATTTTGTCATTATTATCAGCACATAGCACAATGCCTGCCTTGTAACCGGTAATCAATAAATGCTTTTGGATGAATGTATGAGTGACCAGTCAATGCAGTGTCTTAGAGAGGGGATACATATTAGAGAAGCTATGTTTCTGACTTGGGTCAGATGATGGTTGGTCCTATTCACCCTGATAGACAATGCTGGAAGAGGAACTACTTTGAGGGAGAATTTAAAGCATTGGGTTTGGGGACATAAAGTTTGAGGTGTCTTTGAACTATTGAAGTAGAGATGTCCATTGGGCCTTGGAGATGTGGGCCTCAAAGCTGTAGAGAAGATCTTCCGGGAGATAGATTTGGGAGAACTCAGCACACATGAGTGGTAGTTGAATCCATGCTGCAGTTGAGGTTAGAAGACAGCGAGGTAATAAAGGAGCCCTAAGAAATAGCAGCATTTAAGGGGGGCCTAAAGACAGGGAGCCTGAGGAGGAACTGAGAAGTGGCCGGAAGCAAGTTGAGAGAGCTAATGGTCTAGAAATCCAAGAGGCCCTCTTTCTAGTGGAAGAGATGGCTTTACTCCTCATTCAGGTCATGCAGGGCAGAATGGCACACCTTGAACTCAGTGAAAGGTCACACCCGTCCGGGCAGGCTCAGGTTCTCTCCCCTCTGTGTGTTCTCGTAAGAGAGTAGTTGGCCATTCAGAATCCTGGCATAATTTCATATTCCCAAGTAATAGGAACCCACAGTAAAATTAGCATATCATTTCCTTCAAGGGATGAGGTGTGCTATGTCTATAAAGTCTGTCTAATACATTGTTTTGACTAAAAAAAATGGCTAAAACTCAGAATGGAAGGAAACAGAAGACATTAAAAAGTGATTACCTCTGAAATGTGGGTTATGAATGGTTTGTATTTTCATCTTTATTCTTTTCCATATTTTCCTCCAAGAGTCCACAGTACATTTAAAATCTGAAAAGGAATCTTTAAAGTGGTTTTTACATGGAAAATCCTGATATATAGATTGAACAATTATGTAACTATCTTAACTAGACAGTTGACCAAAGTTAAGACTACATATTTTGGAAGTTTGTAGAGATCTGACAAGTGATCTAGGTTATTTGTCAAATGTCTGAATGTTTAAAACTATTTACATTATAAATCCAGGTTTGGAAAATGATGATACATATAGAATATCTGAAGACGGACCTTTATGTGTTCAGAAGGTCCTCCGCAACCTTTCGGAGGATATTCTTTTTGCTTCTGAGCAAGGATCTGCTAAGGTATTGATCAAGGCCACCGCAAGGTGTGCAGGTTATGCACTGAACAATTCCAGGGGGGGCACCTTTTACTTTGAATGCAATGTGAATGGAGTCCAGTAGAGCTGGGCAGTGCCCAACCTCCCCAAACAAGCAGTAGACCTAATAATGATCAGGTGACATTTTAAAGTCCTAACCCATCACCTGCCAAAATATTTGATCTTATTAATAGAATACATTACAAAGATTTGGCTACAAAAAAATTACATACCTGCAAAGTGCTCCAAAGGTGAGCAGTGTAGAAAGTTTTGTTAAATGTTCACTGTCTCCATACAGTATTATAATCAAGTTTTTCATTTTTTAAAAAAGGATAATTGATTATATTTTTTGTTTTATTCACTAAGGGCCAGTTTCAGTTTCCAAGAAAAGTGTGTCCTATGTGCTGAGCAAGGAGGGAGGTGGAAACATTTCAGTCATTGTCCTTGGGGGCGCAGAAGAATCTCTGGATGCTCATCCTGGAAAATTCACTGTGTTCATCCGCCAGCGGAAGGGATTTGTTAAAATTGCTTTGACCCACGGGTAAGTGGCTTTTTGTTTAAGCAACTGAGTCCTGAAAGTTAAGACATTATTAAATGAACGTAAAGAAGTCCAATGATTCTCCTACCCCTGAAAGCCTCCAAATTGATCTTACGATGCAAGCAGGTATGGGTGTTCTTGAGGAATGAAATGTGACCTTTCAGCTACGGTAGCTCAATGCCAATGACATCCCTCAATTAAATTTAACCTTAAAAGCAAAACAATAACTAAAACAACAAAATCCAAAATTTTATATACACAGAGTAAATTTCCAGCCAATGAACGAACAAACAATGGCCAAAGCTGCGGGTGAAAAAGAAGCTTCCTGGAACCTTGATTTCCTGTAGAACAAGATTCCATCAATGTGTAGGCTGCTGAAGAACTTCCCCCAAAGGATTTCAATATAAGGCAGTTTCAATGTATGGAACATGATGTTAGCACTAGAGGGAAGAGGGGGCCTATTTAAGAATTTTTAGGAATCTGTTGCAGAAGTCAGCTGGACAGAATAAGTTATTGAAATACTTTTCATTTAAAATTGTATTCCTCCCCTTTGTTATTTGCAGTGCCTACTTGGTCCCAGTGTTTTCTTTTGGTGAAAATGAACTGTTTAAACAAATTAACAATCCTGAAGGTTCATGGCTTCGAGCTGTCCAAGAGAAACTGCAGAAGATCATGGGGTTTGCTTTGCCATTGTTTCATGCCAGAGGAGTTTTTCAGTACAATTTTGGCCTAATACCCTATAGGAAACCTATCCACACTGTTGGTATGTATATAAAATGAGTGCAATTATTATCTGACTTTAAGCAGTGTTTATTGTTATCGACTGAGGTGCTAATCCCAAGAAAAGTGGCTGTGAGTAAGAACTTCCTAAAATAATAATCCTGTAGGTGTTATTTGAACTTCATTTACAGTAGACCTTTCATTTATGAAAGGACTACAATTTCCATTTGAATGGGAATTGATTACTTTCAAGAATATTGCTATTGAACTACAGGTAGAATGTAATTTTAGAAATAAAGTTTCTAATACTTTATAATGAATCTATTTCTCTATACCAGCTGATTGTAACAGAAATTCTTTGATGAACATGTTATATCAGAGTCTATTAATGATGTAATTTCTGTACAATGTCTTTATCAAGTTCAGGTTACACAGGCATCATTTTCTACAGCAAAAGCATTTTTCTTGCAACTAGCTATATTTATATGTATTCTAATATAAACTGATTTTATTTTTAAAAGTTGCATGTTTGGGAGAATTGACATGGGGGAAGAGGTGAAGACCCTGTTGATAAAAGGACGGAGGAGCAAAGCAAGCTCCTCCAGTTAGAAGGGGACTAGAGAGGCGAGAATGAGAAAGTACTGAGCCAGGTGCTAATAGCAGAATTAGCCAAAACTATATTCTTTGCGTGAAACATAGTAATATTTTCACTATGGTAGTCCATAAACTGAAGCTCAAATATAGTCATATATTTTTCTAAGTCTGTTTTGCCTCAATAGTATTTTACTATTGTCAGTTTATAAGAGCTTTGGATTTCACATGCAGTCATATGATGTTATTTTTAAAGGCTGTATTTAACTCAAATGGAATGTTAACAGACTGTTGATTAGTTAGTATAACAGGAATACTGAGATAAGTTTAAGTTTGCAATTGTATTTTTCAAGATAAGCTGACTACATTTCTTTGCCATAACTTCAATTAAACATTTTTGATGACTTATGTACAAAGTATTATTGTTGGTCTTGGGAGGGATATAGAGAAAATTGTAAGGCATGATTTTAGGAGCTAAAAGTTTATTTAAATATAGCCCATATGCTCAGATGAAGGAAGGTAAAAGCAAATACATTCTGTTGAATTAAGTGATTATAGTTATCACCTGGTTGGGTTAGCACTTTAAAGTGGCTTCCCACTTGATATAGCCTAGTCATACCTCTACTGACAAAGAGCTGGTTGGCCAAGGGTCAGTGGAGTTACTGAGCCTGAGTTAGTTGTCAGGACTGGAGAACTATAGGACTTGTTTTCACTCTTGCCTTCCCAATGTGCTTCTGTTAAAGATTCAGAATAAGGGAGAATTGCATTCGTCCATCACTCAACGTACCTCCCAAACCATTGCCATTACTAGTCTAGTATCCTCAGTATCCCATTATTATCTGAAAACTTCTTAAAAATCAAGCTAAGAATGTGAACATTTCATGAAGACTCACAGCTGTCTTGATCTTAGGGTAGGAGAGTGGGAGTCAGATGATTTAGAATAGCCCAATTTGTATGCACCAGACCCTCAAGACTATGTGTATTTAAAGATTTTTACTTGCTTGAAATAACGAAAGTGGAGGACAGAATATTTACAATTCTATAAACAAAAATAGAGCTATGCATCAATCAAATTCCACAGAGAATAAAGCACAATTTGATATTGAAATAGTGTTCTGAACTGTGTTCATTTCTATTTTAAATCAAGGCACTTAAAACCCAGAGTGGTTTCTTTGAGAACTCCCTGACACGAATTCTCCCTGTCCGTCCCCAGGCAGGATTCAGGCAGCAACTCAGAGCAGCAAGTTATTTTGTGCCCCCTCTGTTCCCGCATCTACTTAATGAAGAGTTTATTGACTTAAATAATCTCTACTTCACATCATAAGAACTCAATAAATATTAGTCAGACTCATCCTAAATCATCACTTTAGCTATAATTGTCTTACTCACAAGTGTCCAGAGAATCCCAGTTCCCCATCCTATAGTTTCCCCACACGTCTTTCAGATCACTCTTTGCTGGTGACCTCAACCATAACATTCATTTCAGTTTTACTGATTTTCACTAAGACTATAACGATTTTGTCTGTTAATGTTCTATTAATTAATTCCCCTTAAAAATGTATTCTCGCTAAATCCAAATTGCCATATTCAGGTCACAGCCACCCTCCCTGCATTTTTCTTACACCGTATCTTGCTCAACCATCAGGTTTCTCTGCACACTCTATCAAAAATCCCCTTTTCTCCTTGCTGAGGGGCATTTTCAATGGGCATAATATAAAAGAAGCTACTATATATTTTCTTCACACATTTCACAAAGAGCATGTAATATACATATTTTGTGGATGTTATCACTTTATCAAAATGCAATTAAATATTCACATATGCAGTATTTCATTACATAGTAATGGAGAAAATTTGTTTTAAATGTCACTACCATCATGACAACCAGAAGACACAATTGAAATAAGTTTAGACTTTCAGAAAAATGTGTAAAGAATCGCAGTTCCTTGAAGGAACATTGCTCTGTTTCTGTGTTACAGAGACCCATGAGGGCAGGGATTTCATCTGGTTTGTTTTCCCCATATTCCCAGAACCCACAGAGTAGGAGCTCAGTTAAGGACAGATTAAGGACAAAATAATATAGTAGAGAGGTTGTTTCTTGGGTATGTCTTTCATTATGCCTGTCTGATGGTATTCTTAAGTTTTTAGAAATCTAACAAGTACGCATTAGATATTTTAAGATTCATCAGTAAGTTCAAATATTAGAGGCAGTACAGGAGGTGTGATGCGAAGTTGCATGTTTGGACAAGAAGATCCAAAGGAAACTTCCTCTTTCAGAGAGGAAATTTCATGTATCTTAGTATGTGTTGAGTTTGTTTTTTAAATTTTATTTTGAAAAATTTCCAACATTCAGAAAAGTTTCATGTATAGTCAAATTAATGTCTATGTACCTTTCTCCTGGACCCAGTTGTTAACCTTTTGCTGCAGCTTTTATCTTTCTCTCACTATGTGATAAATATACCTTCTATTATTGTTATCATGGAACCATTTGAGTAAGTGCAGATGTCATGACCGTTTGCTCCTAATTACTTTTAGGTATATCTTTGAAGAACCAAGCCATTTTCTTCCATTATGTCAGTATGATTCAGGAAAATTAACATTGATAAAGAACTGTTAAATGGTGTACAGTTTATATTCAAATTTCTCCAATTGTCCCCATAATTTCCTTGTTAGCTGTGTGGGTTTGGGGGGGGAGGGGAGACGTTGGGGGAGATGATATTTTTTCCCTGAGTAGGATCATATATTACATTTAATTTTCACATCTCTTTAACCTCCTTTGGGCTGGAATAGTTTTCAACCTTTCTTTGTCTTTGTGGATGAGCAGTTTTGAACAGTATAAGCCAATTGTTTTGTAGAACATTCCTGGACTTGAGTTGTTGTGTTTCATGTTGACTACATTCTGGTTTCGTATATTTGGCAACAGTTGCACAGAATGGTATTGTGTCCTTCTCAGTGCATCAAGTCAGAGGCACAGGATGTCAGTTTGTTTCATTTTTGGTAATATTAACTTTGATCATTTGGGCAAGGTGTTTGCCAGGTTTCTGTACTAGAAGGAAAACACTTTTTGTCTTTATTATTAACAAGAAACCTGGGAGTAGTATAATCAGGGATGTGTAATTATTCTGCCCCTCGTTAACTTTTACTTAATGGTTTTCATAACCATTGGTAATTCTTGCTTAAATCAATGATTATAGTCATGGTTACAAACTGGTGATTTTCTAACTCTGGCATTCTTACTATATTTATTAATTGGCATTTTTCCATAAAGAAGAGCTTTCCTTCCTCCCAATGTTAGATCATTTGAGTTATGGATACCCAGACAGGCTTATCAGCTATATTTGCATGTAGCACAGAGAGGGCTCCAATCCTACATCTTCTAGCCATGAGGCTCTTGTGGAGTTTCTATTAACTCCTGAGTTTATCTTCTGAATTACGGATGTGAAAGAAGCTTTTATTTCATTTTTATTCTTATGGCAACATTGAGAAGATACAAACAATGTCATTAAGAAGTTGTTTTTTTCCATGAGTAGGCCTACCATGACAGCCTATGGTGAACACTCAGCCACATACAGATTGATACTGGCATTAGGAAAGCACTTATTATGCACCAGCTGGATATACAGAGAGTTGTGGTGTGGGTTTGAGGTCTGACTGAGTGACTCTGAATGTTACATTTACCTTCTCTGAGCCTCAGCTTTTACAACTATTAAAGAGGAGAGAAGTATAATTGTCCTGTCTTCGGCTCAGGGTCATTGTGGAGATTAAATGTCAGGATACATGGGAAAGCACTGTGTAAACTCCAGGTTCTAGGCAAATGCAGTTGGTGTACAGAGCTGAAGGCCTCCTTACCAGCTTGTTGAGAGCTTTCAGATGTGTTTCGATTTCCCTGTGTAAGTATTCCTGCCACAATGTCAATCTGAATCAAATGATGAGGAAATAATGCAACAAATCCAGATCGTGGGACATTGTATGAAACAACTGGCCTGGGCTCTTTACAGACATCAATGTCATGAAATGCAAAAAGGAGAGGGTGCTCAGAGACACACAACAGCTGTCATGGATTGGAGAGAAGCAACTATATCCAATATTACTGAGACAATTGATAAAATTTGAATGTGGATTAAGGACAAAATAATATAGTGTAGAGGTTGTTTCTTGCGTATGATAATGGTGTTATGCAGGACACTGTTCTTGCTCTTAGGTAACACACTGAAATATTTAGAGATGATTCACATGATTGAATTATTGATGTCCACAACTTACTTTCAAATGGGCCTACAAAAATAAGAACAATAATTATATGCCTATACATGTATATGTAAATGTTAGAAATTAGTGAGTCTAATGAGTCTAGTAGGCAAGTGCTGATCATATAGTTTTTTACTGTAGGTTTTTTTTTTTTTAATAAAAAAGGTAGGGAAAGGATTGTACTTTGTTTAAATAAAACTGGCTTGAAACCACATGAGGACAAAAGTAGTTCATTATGTTTCAAGTTGTTATTACATCCTGATGGGAAAAAAGCAGGCTAAGCGATTTTCTGAAACAAAAAGGAAGGGGACTTAATTTAAGTTTTCATTGCAAGGTGGGGATTAAAGGAGATAAAAATGTTAAGGGGACTCACATGGTGCTGTTGGGAGACAAAACCTCACCCTCTTAAGGTCTCCAGCTGGGCCTGAGAATTAAATTGACATGAGTCAGATAAACAGGAGAAAAGCATAAAGATGTTTACATGTACATAGGAACCCCATAGAAAAATGAAGATCCCCAAGAAGAGGGTAGGTCTAAGTGTTTATATGCTAGGTTGAACAAAGAAAGGTAATTGTGGAAAAGTAACTAAAATATGTGAGGAGTCTAAAGGAATATATAAGGTCTAGTTATACAGGTTTCTGTCAGCCTTGACAGCCCGTCTCTGGTGATAAGAATGTTTCTTTCCTCCTGGTATAGGGAGGGTATCTTTCACATAGGAGTTTTATCTCCTGCTTTCAGGAAGAAAAGGGGAGGGTCAGAGCACCCTTCTTGCACCTGTGTTTGTTTTTTTAAGTGCCTTAGCTGAAAATAATCTATGCCAAAGTGGCATATTCTGCCACCCCTCAGTGCCCAGTACAACATATTAAGTGCTCAGTGAAGGTTCATTGAGTATATGTGTGTACATGCACATACATACACACACACACACACACACACACACACACACGCTGACATTGAGTATATGTGTGTACATGCACATACAACACACACACACACACGCTGACATTGAGTATATGTGTGTACATGCACATACATACACACACACACACACACACACGCACACACACGCTGACATGGGTATCTTTTCAACCTCCACCGTAAGCCAGACGTTGGATTGGAATTCAGGTTTCATCTGCACTGTTCATAACCTCACCTGGGCACACAGTTTCCTGCAGCTATTTCTAGTGTGCAGCTCTCTAGCATTTTGAGAAAGAGTAGTTCTTCTGTGAGACTATTAGAGAGACTTTTTTTTTAACTGGGAAAGATCTCTTTGCTCACGAAGCTGCATGTTCTTCATCTTATGTAAATGCAGTGCAGCACCACAGAATTTGGAGCAAAACTGCTGTGTTGGGCAGTAAATGCATAACAAATTCTATATTGTGGGGTGGAATTGGAAAATGGAACAGATGAGCATATCAGCTATTAAAAACAGTGAAACATGAACAAAAGCTGTGATTCCTGACTGCCACATGTAGGCGTTGGTTGATTTTTCCAGGGCAGGAGAGCAGTCTGATGCAGCTGTTAGTACTGTAAAAAGAGAGATTTGCAGCAGTTTGCAACTAACTTAGTCTTATGTTGAAAACATATTTTTTTTTTCTCCTTAGTAGTAAAAATGAATCTCCTTTTTGTAGAGAGAGAGAATTCTGGTCTTCTAGAGCTCCAGGGCTCCCCTTTTCTGAATATCCCAAGTTGCAGTAACTCGGTACAGAACAATTCCAGGTGGATCTTTTCCTTTGAACCTCACAATGCTGGAGCTGGGCATGGCAGAGATGTTTTAAATCCTGGTCTCGCAGATGAGGACCTTGAGTTCTAATGAAAGTAAGAGCTGAAATGTGATGAAAATTTATAACACACTGGGTCCTTGATGTGAACTGAGGCCCCACGAAACAGTGCTCTTAGGGGTAGGTTGCAATAGGGCTGGGATTTGAAGCAAGACAGGGGTGCTCAGAGCTGATGCCCTAACCAGCTGTACTTTCCATCTGCCCTCCTGCAGAAGGTGAAGTAGCCGTCCCGTGGCCATCTGGCAGGCATGAGGGGGCATGGATGCCACAGTGTCCTCATTTTACCACCTTTTGGCCAGAGCCCAGATTTGATTTAATGACATCTGATTTAATGCTCATTTAATGGCCTTCGATAAATAGCAGCTTTATTTCCAGTCTAGGTGTAATTTAGCTTTGAGGTAGATCTGTTGGAACTGAACTCTCAATAGGTGGTTGTTTCCCATGGCTAATAGTCTGATGGTTTTCAATCTCATTTCTGCAAGATGGGCTTCCTTGAGTTCTTTAGTAAAAGTATGATCACAGTGAGCAAGTTTTTGTTTTCTTACCCCTGGCTTTCTCCCTAAAAAGCAATTGAGAAAGATTTCTTACTCTCTAATCCAGTTTTGGGTTAGTTTAGGAATAAAGGAGCGGGAGTGCTGGGTTTAAATCTTCATTTCCTGGGGTTTTGCTGTATGTGGTGTAGGACTTGTTGCACCTCAGTTTCTCTACAAGTAAATGAGAAAGCCAAGTAGACTATGCCCATCTCACAGTTTAAAGGGAGAAGTCTTATGATGACAAATTCACTTTATATGAACATATTTGAGCTTTCTGGAAGAAGCCTCTGAAATATAATAAAACAATTAATAAGAAAAGAACAGGGTTGAAATTAGCCGTAGGATAGCTCATAGGAAAGAACACTCACTAATTCAGAATGTGTCAGTCCTAATTAAAGTAAGCTAGGAACAACACTCTTCTTCTTAGACCACTGTTTCTTTATTCGTCCCCATCGCCACCTTGATTAGTTACATTGACCTCTCTCACTGGGATACTAAGAAAACAGAAACTATTTCTATAAACCCACATATTTGCTAGTAGATTTGCATGTAGATTTCTCAATTTTTTCCCTCAAAACAACCACAAATCTCAGAGCTGGAAGGAAGCTTCCAGATTATCGAGTTCTCTTTTATCCTACACATGAAAACTGAGAACAGAGAGAAAGTTACTTGCTCAGTGCGCTTGCAGGTGAGCTGGGACTAGACCCAGGCTGGGCTAGTGCTTTCTACGGAACTCCAGCTCCCGGTTCCATCCCCCTGTGGTCGTCAGCCTCTGCTACTCCATATTACCAATCACAGCTGACAGCGAGATGGTGATGTTTCCAGTTCTCTGTGTTGGGTTAATAGGACTGATGTCTGCTGTGCAAAAATATGACATCCAAGCTATCCAAGAACACTGTACATGAGCTTCTTGAGGCTGTATCTTGTTAAATACTTAGCAATTTGAGGTTAATGTCGCAGTAAGGATGTGTGTGTGTGTGTGTCACTCCCTTCTCTGTGTCCCCTCACCTCTTATACTGATGTCACTTACCACTTCCTTCCTCCTCTGTGACTTAACATTTGCTCAGTTTTTTCTTAACTAAACACTTTCTGTTAGTGATGTGGATCTGACCCTTGTATGTAGCACGGGACGACCCAAGGTAAACCAAAGGAAACCCCCTCCACTGTGAGTTCCATTTATTACCTACAGCCGCACTTGACCTCATGTTCAAGCTAATTAAAGGTCAGTAAGAAGCAGTTTGCTGCCCGCAGGGCAGTGAACATACCGTACGTTTTCAACCCCTGGCATCACTAGCGGCATCGGACCAGCAGGGGGCGCAGCGAGTGCGAGCACAAAAGCTCTGTGTATTTTTCTATTCTCTAAAAATCTGACACATGAAGAGAGGATTTATCATATAAACACGTTTTAAAATATGTATAGAAGTTGACAGATTTGTTTTTAGTTAATTCTTATATTTTTATTTATACAGGTAAAATACAAATACATTCTCATTTGTAGAAAACTCACACGATACAGATAAAGTTCCCCCATCCTTCCCCAGAGGTAACTGTTATCAGTTTGTCTCTCTTTTCAGACTTTGTTCCATGCACTAAAAACTTGCAATGCATCTAGAAATATAAATATTTTTTTCATGAATGGGATCCTACTGTATTATTTTACACACTTTTTTCCCACTTAATATAGTTTACAAGTCTGTATGTGTGTGTGTGTACACATATTTGTATTCTTTCATTTAAAAAAAAAAAATGCTGCCTACAATTTCATTGAGTGAATGTTCCATGGTTTATTCAATAATTTTTCTATTAAGATTTTTAGTTGTTTTTGAGCTTTCCACTATTACAAACAGTGGAATCCTTGTGATTAAGTGTTTCTCTAGCATAGATACTTAGCTGCAAAGATACGTATATTTTTAGTTGTTTAGAAAGACATTAAGAAGCAGAGTCAGAATAGAGGATGCCACATGACTCAAGGATTTCACAGTCAGTAATAAAAAGAGTACTGTGGTCTGGCTGTCAACTGCACCGGAGGGGATGCTCGTGATGTGGACACAGAGCTACGTCCACTTCCCTCACAGCTGCAGGCAGTCAGCACAGTAGCTCATTTGACTCAAAGTCAAAACCACCAGGTTACTGGCAAGCCAGCGTCCGCTGAGAAGGAACGTTCTTTCTTTGTCATCAAATGAGCTGGTGTGACCACAGCAGGCAGCCAGTGAAATGGAAAAGACTTGGAGCGAGCAGGCTTGAGGGAATCTGATTGGCAGACCTGTCCACAGCCGTCCACTAGAGGCAGTGATCTGTGGTGGGGTGGTTTTGGTTCCTCACGGATGATGTGTTCTCTGTTTTTGCAGTTGGCCACCCAATCCCTGTTCATCAGACTCTGCACCCAACCCCAGAGCAGATTGAGGAGTTGCATCAGACCTACATGGAGGAGCTAAGGAAATTATTTGAGGAGCACAAAGGGAAGTATGGTATTCCAGAGCACAAAACTCTTATTTTTAAATGACTGCACTCTTTCAAGGCTTAAATAAATGACTGCACTCTTACAAGGCAAAATAAAGGACAAAAGAACATGTCATTGAGAGAATATATTTTAAATAAGTTAATCTTTTTTTTCTTTTACTATGGAATCAAATTTGCAACTGTAAAAGTATTATTTGTGGTGACAGATGTCAATGTTTTAGCTGCAGTGAGTAAAAATATAGTAAATGCCTATAGGGTAAGGTTGGAGATGGCTATAAGACTTTCAATAATGTTCCTAGTTTGGGAAGCCTAAATCATTTTACAGCTTATGAAAAAGTTTAGAATTATTCATGTGCTCCAGAAAACACGGCAGCTTCAAAAAATAATTAGACCCTTTTACTAAACATCACAGTAATTTAAGATGTTTTCACTAAGTATGACAGCTGTTTTTTTAGCACAGCTGGAACATTTAAGAGACAGTGTGTAAAATAATTTGCCATATAGAACTAAAGGAGATCATTTTTTTCCTCTCGAACAAATCATTTGTTAGTGAATAATGTAATTTTTAGTACTTAGATAATTTGATCTTTTTGGTCATGTCAACCAAATCATTTTTATACAATTGTGCAGAATTTTTATGCCATTTTTAAAATAGGATGAATCTGCCATGTGGAAACCCATGTGGACAAGAGCATGTCTCCTCATTTTTATTTATGCTTAGAAGCATGTTCATTTGCAATAAACAGGAAAGTATTTTTGGGAGATATGCTTTTGCACATTTTACAACATTGGAAATTCTAAAGGGTTTTCATGGTGATAGAAATAGTTTTAATTTTCTTCCCAAATGGCCTTTTCTTTGTAAGACATGCTGTGAAAGAAAGTACCCTCTATGGTGAAAAGTGTCCAGTTCACAGTTAACTGGGGTTCTGAGCCGTCGTCTCTGAACCAGGGTGAGAAGGGACCTTGTCCTCCCTAGTGCCTGGGTCAGCTTGTGGCACTTAGTAGGTACAAAATAAGTACTTGTTTAATTAATGTATTTATATTTAAACATAGAAACAAACTTTTCCATAAAGCAAAGAATTTTTAAAGCTATACCATAGGCTGAAACCTGTTATAAGACAAGACCCACTTTCAGAAGGAGGTAATTTGCTTTGTGTGATTGTCCCACACCAGTAATCGACAGTACTGTGGGCTGGTTCATAGGGAGCAAGTCAGGACGAGGCTTCTGATATTTAGTCACTGAATGTTAAGTAACTAGTCAATCAGTAAGTAAGAAGAATGTCTAATTTCCAAATGATCTCCATTGCTTGATCTTTGATTCTATTCCTCCTCCACTCTAGGTGTGTGTGGGCAACTTCACCGAGTTTCCTTCTAACTTATTGGTAATGTCTTCAGGCTTCTAATTTTTAAAACAGTAAGCCCTGGGCGAGAGCCTGGATTAGGTTCAGCAAGAGCAAAACAAAATCATGCTGGGTAATGCCTTGAGTAGGAAAGCATTTCATACACAAAAAGGGACCTTTCTCAGTTGTTCTACATGAAGTGTTTTGGATTTGAATTCCTTTGACTTCATACTAGATGAGGGATCCAGGAGTCCATTGACCCTATGGCCTTGACATTAGTTCAATTGTTTTGTCAAAGCAGGGCCTTTGTTATTGCAAAACCTATGAATTTTATCCCTTTGGAGAAGTTTATTAAAAGCTTGTGACACATCATCTTTTACAGTTTCACAGAGATATGGATTTTAATCTCACACTTCGTTGTGAGAAGGCCAAGCGGACCACGCAACATGAGCAGGCAGTGAAACCCATGCTTAGTGAAGAGGCACTAAAACATGAGAAAAGTTCACTCACATGAACTTGTCTAGAATTTTGCCTTTAAAAAAATCTAGACATAAGCATCTTTAATTGGGGCATATATAAAATGTTACTTTTCGGGCCGAGCCCGTGGCGCACTCGGGAGAGTGCGGTGCTGGGAGCACAGCGCCCCTCCCGCTGCGGGTTCGGATCCTATATAGGAATGGCCAGTGCACTCACTGGCTGAGTGCCGGTCACGAAAAAGACAAAAAAAATAATAATAAAATGTTACTTTTCAGTACATATGGCTGTGGGTGAGGTGTTCTCTTCACTTCTTAGGGTCTCCAGAGGTCTTAATCCAGCCATACCAGATTCTTTTCATACAGCCAAAGCATAGTTCAGAATTCCATATAGTACTCCATATTGCAAATGAATTTTTGATATGAACTTTTGCTACTACAAAGATGTGGGCCATGTATGGTATTCACTAGTATGATTTGATGAAGATCTCTTCTACTACAAAGGTTGCCATCTACTGTGTAATTGCCCATAAATTTTAAAGAGCAAAGCAAAACAATAACAACAAAAATAACCCTAGAGCCCTGTAAGAGAAACTGGGTCTATTGCCTTGGGAAAATGTGTGTGTATCTGTTTGATTTGGACATTTCTTTTCGCTCTGTTTTCTTTGCACACCAGGTGCAGGCTGAGTCATTTCCTTTGTCTTGCAGCTAGAAGTATATGAAATTGCCAATAACCAGCTAAGTCCATTATGCCACGTTGAGGGTTGTAACTTCAGTGCTTATGAAGGCCAGCTAGTTCTGCTCTTTACAAAGGGGAACCACAGCAGGAGATCAAGATGTTTTAATGCAAACCCTTTGCCACTACTATGGAAACAACCAAAGTGTGTACACTTCAGGGATGATGGGTGAGCCTTTATTGTACGCGTAGGGTTAAAAATGAAATCAACTTTCAGTAGAAGGTACGTTTCTATCATGGGAAACACGGAGGTGGAATCTGGTTGTAATGTCCACACTTCTGTGACTTTATGTCTCTTCCAAACTACCTCACTGATGCACAATACCAAAGTTTGTGATAAATGTGAAAACAGTTTTGTCTGCATTAGCTCTCCATTCTTTTCCTCTGACAAGAGACACTGTTAATTGGATTTGTTGACTGGTTGTTTTTTTTCCCAATCTCATATTTGTGTTTTTTAACTTAAGTGACAAAAATGTCTATTTGTGGGGCTGGAGGGGTTATTTCCAGTAGAATTTGTATACTTTTCTAAAGGCAAAAACAAGGCAACTTAAATAACTAACCAGTTCTAGTTTCTCAAGGATGGGCAAACACAGAAGCAGGGGTTTTTTTGTGTTTAAAACAATGTGATTTCTTTACTACCTTCTGTTTTGATTACTGTAGTTAATCCTTCTCAAACACCTAGTGCCTTTATATATGAAAAGAAGAAAGTTTATCTCAATCCATGGTTAACCCATGGGATGATGAGTTCCTTAATGGCAGAATATGTGTCTTGTTTTGATCCTGACTCCAACAGAGCAGGCCTTCAGCAGTCTGTCAGTGACTGTGGCACTAACCTGGAAATTGGCTGGATTGTGTCAAAGAAGCTAAGTCTCAGAGCTAGAAGGGACCTCATAGTCTGTCTGATTCTTCCTTCTGCAGAAGAAGCAGTTGAACCTCAGTGAGGTTTAATGCAGATTAAAAGTGATTTTATGTTCATATTATTCTGCCTTAGATTAAACAGGAGGTACTGCTATTCATGATTACTAATTAATAAACCTAAGAAAACTCCTATAAAACAGAACTTCCAAAAAAGTAGAGTATAACTAAAAATACGCTTGAAGGAAAGGATTAAACAACTCAGAAGCAAACTCCGTCTCATTAATATTGAGAACATTTTTCTTTGTTGAGGCTCGTGCACCACATTGTTGATTTTTCCCTTTTGTGCAAGTGCTACTTTGGTGGTATGTCCTGGGCAAAGTCCAAAATTTCAACGAGTTTAGCCACTAGAGCCTTATGTGTTGGAGCGGTGGATGAGACAAGATGTCCTATGCCCAGGAGAACTGATGGACACAGAAGGGGGTCTTCCCTGTCAGTGGCGTTGTGATCACTAATGCAAGCCAAAGCAACCCCATTATACAGACAGAGGTGGCAATAGATCGCCTATCATCCCATTGATAGCCCAAAGTCCCTTCTGTCTCCAGCTTCATCCAGCTGGGTTGTCACAGCTGCTTTTTCATAGCTCTTAGGTTCTGGTTAAGAACTATCTTAGGCTCCCTTGAGAACAGAGGTAAACCTAGTGTTTTTTGTATTTCCAAGGGCTGCATAATTCTCCACTCCCAGACCGACTTGGAGGCTTAAATCTTTCTGGTTGGATTCCAAACCCTGCAGTGCGGGAGTGCAGTGATGCGGGAACAATCAGGGAACCTAACTGCCGTGCTCTTTCTACTCTCCAGGCTTCCGTATGGGATAGTCCTTTGGCCTCTGGTCTTCTATTACCTGGCTGGGTGACCTGGGCTCAGTTTCTTCCTATGTAAATAGAATTAGGAGTGAATGATCTCCAAGGTCCCTTCTGGTTCTGTCTGTGGTCTCTGCCTGACCTTTCATCTGTCATGGTAATGACATCTAGTTGGAGATGTAGGTTTCTCTGATAACTTTGCCTTTTCGTCTGCCATCTACACTTGTTTCTGTTCCACCAGGAAATATAGTGAGCTGAAATGACTGCCTCACTTTCTTGGTATACCTAAAACACAAATTGCTACCAAAATTTCTCTAGGATCATGGGACCTTTAATCATGTGTTTCTGAGAAATAATTTAATTCTCTAAATAAGAATAGGAGAAATTGATCTAAGAGGTTTTCTCCTTTATATCATTCAAAACTATGGAATAACAGTTTCTTACTTAGTGAAATCTTTATAAGAGGTGGTGAATTTGTATATTTTCTATATGATATGTGTTGCTGTGTGTTTTCAAAAAGCTTTCAGTTTGTAAAACTTTTGACCAATAAATGTGTTTTTATGCCCGAGTAATAAACGTGTAGGTGTGGTTTTTAACCTGGATAGAATGGTTTTCATTCTCCACACCTTTGCGAAACTGAATGAATTTACACTTGGGGATGAATGTCATTCAGGGAACTGCAGTGAAATTGTGAGCACTGCAAATTCTCCTACTGCAGAGATGGTACTTTAGATTCTCTTGATGGGGTAAAAGACAAAACTGAAAGCAGGGGCAGGGCTCACTGAAAAATGCAGGGTTCAGGACCAAAACAAGAACAGGGGTTTGCAAGAGGAGGCAGGAGTCAGCAAACCATTCTGATGATTCGCGGCTGGGAGAAGAGTGAAGCTTCCCTCATTCAGAAATGTTCAAAAGCTGGTAGGAAGACTTATAGATTACAAATGAAGTCAATCACTGCTAATGGGCATGGGGTTTCTTTTTGGGTGACGAAAAATGTTCTAAAATTAGATTGTGGTGATGGGGGCCCAGCTCTGCATTTTAGCAAATACTAAAACCCCCTGGACTCTGCACTCAAATGGGTGAATTTTGTGGTATGTGAATTATATCTCAATAAAGTTGTTGTATAAAATTAAGTCAATCATACACTTGCCAAAATAATGGAAAAAGCTGAAAACTAAGTTCCTTTTTTTTTTTTTTTTTAATGTGTCAAGAATGAAATTGCCTTCCTTTGGATGCCAGCACTTTGTGCAATAAATGTTATGCCTTGATTTTTGAGACCTGATAGTGTTTCTGGTGTTCGTTATCAAAATAAATGTTTTCGATATTCTTTTTAAGGTATTTATTGGATAAAGAACATGCTGTTGTATTATTGTTTAAAATACTTTTTGACTTTATTTTTTCCCAGTATTTTATTAATGCTGTAGCATAATACTAAGTAAATATCATATAAAAACAATAGCTGACATTTGTCAACCACCTACATTGTGCCAGATACAGGGCTAAATACTTTATGTACATTATGACATTTAGCTCTTTAGATAGCCATATGAGATCAGTACTATTTTTATTCTGTAGGAAATCGGGGTTCAGAAGGGTTAAGAACTTTTCTCCAGGCAGCCCGGATGGCAGGTGGTGGAGCTCGGATCTCTGGCTCGTGTCCACGCATTGGGTGTAGAACACAGGAGCCCTGGGGTGTAAAATCTTTGTTACTAACTTGTTTTGATTATGAATAAGCAACCTGCTATGGATTCTGAGTAAGTAACCTCATGCCCTTCACCTTTTGAATGAGAGGATGGGACGTGAATGCTAAGGTTTATGTAGCTGTGATTTTATTCTAAAGCCATTTCACCTGGCCAGTTAGCTGAGTTGGTTGGAGAACAGTGTTGTAACACCAGTGTCAAGGTTTCAGAT
The DNA here is from genome assembly GCF_027409185.1 of Cynocephalus volans. Lineage (NCBI taxonomy): Eukaryota > Metazoa > Chordata > Mammalia > Dermoptera > Cynocephalidae > Cynocephalus > Cynocephalus volans. The sequence continues at coordinate 286,043,504 of NC_084460.1, forward strand.
TCCCTTAATGGCCAGCCACCAAAAAAACCTGCAAAAAATGTTTATAAAGTCATTTCTGAGGGCCGGCCCGTGGCTCACTCGGTAGAGTGCGGTGCTGATAACACCAAGGCCACGGGTTCGGATCCTATATAGGGATGGCCGGTTTGCTCACTGGCTGAGCGTGGTGCTGACAACACCAAGCCAAGGGTTGAGATCCCCTTACCGGTCATCTTTTAAAAAAAAAAAAAATTAAAAAATTTTAAAAAAATTTTTAAAAAAGTCATTTCTGAACAGCTCCCTCCCTCCAAACCTAGTAGGCACAACAGCTGTGCACAGCACTGAGAACAACACCTGGAGACTCTGTATACAAAGGCAGAATGTGATGTCCCCCATTAAAAGGACAGAGCAAAAAAGTTGCATAACAGACTAATATTTGTTGTCAAAGTTAAACATTTCAGCAGAACACCTGTTTGGTTAAAAGTCTTGATTTTTTTGTAGCTGATACTACATAGAGCATTGGCTAGGGAAAGATCATTTTTCTAGACTGTATTCCAAAATTCATTTTATTTCTCACATGCATATAAGTATGTGTGTTATTTAACATATTTTTCCCATAAGTCTAATACCACATGTTTCTAATTTAAGAAGAAACTTCTGTGTGACATCTTCTTTGCCTTCTCTAGTTCTCCAACAACATCTTTAAAATTCTCGATGGAAAGGAAATTTGATCTTTAGTTTGACCTGGCATTGACATTTTATGTGATGCTAAAATAAAGGAGTGCTGTAATTTATCTTAGATTGGCTAATGATATAAGAGCAGGAGCATACAGTTTGTAATTTCAAGTTGACTTAACTTTAACATAACATTGAATTCATGAGTATAGAATTTTCAGTCATGTCAAAGAATTTTGACAGGATTTGCAGAAGGGTTTTTACACTATTTATATATATTTATACATTAGACATAAGAATTCATGTATTTTATATATAATATCATGTATATATAATAGCAATAGAGATAAACATGGATATAGATATAGAGACATACATTTGTTACTGTTGTTGAAATAATACCCAAAGAAAGGAAATTTTGAATAACTGGGAATAAAAGCAAATGTGAGAAAAATTTGATTTATATTTTGAATAATATACGGTTGATTGAACTTAATGCCATTATTACAAGTAAATAAAGGGGATATGACCTAGTGACCTGCTGTTATTTTTCTATAGAAAGCAGCACACTTTGCTTTTTCCACCCAGGACACAAGTGCACCTGTGCCAGCAAGGCTGTGGGTAATCTTCCCACCAGGGAAGACTTGGATGAGACGTCCACCCACACTCCTCCTCTTTTCTACCTTCTTCTGTTGTTTGTTTTTTTCCTTTCACATTGGCTTCTGTTTTGTCAATAATACAGAGTAAAGAAAAATAAAAGGAAGAGAAGGGGGAAAAGGGAAAGTTGAATTACACGAAGCAAGTGAGACGCCCCTATTGTCTGTCAGAGGTAAGGTCAAGGACGTTGGAAGAAGAAGAGACTGGAAAAGGAAGAGATGAGACTGCACAAGGAGCAAGGAGAGAAGACCAGAAGAGGAAGGCGTCTTTCCATTGTATGTTTTATATTAAACATTACACATTTTATATTAAAGGACCTCTCTGTCCCATTCCATGGCGGGTCCTTGTCCCAGAGGACCTTCATTTCAGTCACAGATGACAGGAACACATTTGGTGCTGCCCAAATGAAAGATTGTCTCAGAAGCAGCTCCCAGGGAAGGAAGGTGCTGCCTCTTGTTGGCCCTTTCCTGGCAATCCGAGGAGTGATTCCTGCACTGGAAGCTTAAACTCGCTTAGCCCTACCAGGTGACTGAGATAAGGATCTTTGCTGTTTACCTGATTTCCGTTAATGAATCCTCTGTTACCCAAACAGCTGAAAATATTAGCTGAAAATGATGGGTGACCCTTAAAGCCCATTCCCCACCCCCTGCAATACTATGCCAAGGTAACAGATGATATGATACTATAGCAAGTAGTCCAAAGATCAAATAGTCAAGTAAAAATAGGGTAGTAAAATTGTGTTCAAATCTGCATTGGCAAAGTCACCTTTAGAACTATATATTTCCACTGTTACTATTGAGGGTTCTATGAAACAAACCATCGAGATGACTTGACTACAATTGCCAAGTTTAGATATTTAGATGACAGAGTTTATGCAAAGTGCTGTGTCCTAATGGTCATTTCTGGCCAGAGAAAACACTTTTCTTAAAGAACTTGATACTGAACTTTTGAATCTCTCTGACTTTCTGACCATATCCTTTTGGCCTGTCTTTTTTGCAGAGGTCATTTCCCTTTCCACATCTTAGTAAGCTTAGGAACTGTCCCAGTGCCATTGTTTCAAAGGAGAAACTTATCTTCCACCTTACCTGTGATTTCTCTTTGCTCTGGGCTCCAGTTTTTGGGAAACACAGGAATGCAGTGACTTCAGTCTGATCCCCTTTCTGGGGTACGTAATGTATTTTCTGCTAATTCTCTGAGTTCCGTCAGGGAGATTTCTCTGCCTGAATCATTTGGCAAGCATCCACTGAAGAATTACTTTCAGTTTTCCTCGTTGTTACCGGGTTCAATTGGAATTTCCTGTATCTCCTGCCAATTCAGAGATCCTCGTGGAGGGGCTGAAGCCTGAGCTGCAAGGTGTGTTTCTGCCAGTAAATGCAAGAAGTCTGGGAGCAGCGTGGAGGGAGATGCTCAGAGCCCTGTTCTTCTCAGCACCCTCCAGTGGCCTTTCAGTTGGACAATTGTGATCACGCCCCGACTGGGTAAAAAGCACCAAGGCGTGGGGCATGGGTCCCGCCCTCGCCAGGCTCGTCCTTAGAAAAGTGTCTCATAGGAGAAAGTGAAGTGAACAACCAATCTAGGGCTGTGGGCATGTGGAGCAATTCCTTCTGGCCAAGGGATCTGGGAGGGAGTCATCGAGGGGATGGAATCAACCTGGTCTCACAAGGATGGGGAAGACAGGTGAGTACTAAGGGACAGCGCAGGCGAAGGAGTCAGGAAAGGGTAACCAACTTGTCAGTTTGCCCAGGAATTTCCAGGTTTTAGCAGTGATAGCTCTGGGACCTAGGAACCCCTCAGTGCCAGGCAAAGTGGGGTGACTGGCATGAAGATACCACCACATGGCCCTGGTATCCAGTGCCCAGCTGGCAGCTCTCTCCACCTTTGGGAGGGGTGGTGGGGAGGCTTTTTATTTTTTCAAATATTCCAGAGAACAGATTTTAAACTAATTTTTTGAGAATGAATAATTCCAACTTAGCTATGTATCCTGTGATACCCTGAAATTTCCCAGTTACCAGGAGCTCAGTGTGAACAATGGGCTTTAAGTCCTGGAAGGTTTCCAAACGTTTGGGTTAGATTTTGTTATGAGTTTCCCTTAATGCACTGTCTTGTCTTGGTGGCCTTAAAACTAACTGCAGTGACTATTCCCTAGGCGTCTGAATCCTACAGTGAGGGTTTTTCTGTGATTGTGACCATTTTTCTGGGCTTCAGTTTCTCCTTCTACAAGGAGATACTCCTATAATGGATTTCTAACATTTTTAATGAAAGGATGCCTAGACCTTGTGACTTTTGAAAGATATACTTTGAGGTCTCATATGTTAGGAAATGCCCTAATCTTTTTATGGTATTTATTCTACGTTTTCATTTTGTTTTGTTCTGCCTTTCACTTGTTAAAAATGTATATATTTAAATCTTATTTATTTATTTATTGATGGCTGGCCATATTAGGGATCGAATCCTGGACATTGGTAAATCTTATTTATTTATATTTTGTTCCCAAAAGGACCACAGAAGGAATAGCTCTGTTAGAGATTTCATGATCTAAATTGCCACTTACAAAACTTAATAAAATTAAGAGTTGAATACAGGAATATCAGATTACAGTTTGTATTCACTCACAAAAATGAAATTCTCTCTCCTATGCAGAAGATCCACTGAGCAGTAGAAACCAGCAATCATTGATGTTTTTACATCTTTGCCACAGTTAATGAGCACATTTAGTCTTGGAACACAGCTTTTTAAACTTGTTTTTACATCCCTCCCACTCCACGTACCTTGGCAGATTTAATTTGGGCCAAGGTTGAACTCCCCTCAATTGGAATCTGGGGTTATGTGACCACAGTCAAATTCTAAAAAGAGCAGCAAGTTTCCCATGAGAAGCATCTGTCTAAAAATTATTCTCTCCCCAGTGACCATTGTTGGGACTAGGTTTAGAAAAACTACTGATTGCTTCAAATCAATTCCAACTCCAGAGAGAAGAAAGCATTGGATCTTTCACCCACATACCCAGGAATGCTGTCAACCCCATGTTTGTTTCGTTATGGTGGCAAAAAATGTTGCCACAGCAGCAGATATCACATCTGCCTTAAACATCTATTTAAGGCAGAAAGGAGAAAGAAGTCCACTCTTTACTTTATGAGGAATCACTCTTCTTTCCCAGAATCCCCCTTGCAGACTTTCCTTGACATCTTATTGGTTGGAACTGGGTCACCTGGGTCACTCTCAGCTACAGATATGGCTGGGAAGTATTTGACCTTCCATTCTCTGTTGTGAGGGTCAGCAAACTTTTTCTGTAATGACTACGTAAATATCTTAGGCTTTGCAGTCCATTTGGTCTTGTTACAACTACTCAACTCTGCCATTATAGAGCAAAAGCAGCCACAGATAATACATAAATGAATGAGTGTGGCTGTAGTCCAATAAAACTTTATTTATAGAGGCTGGATTTTGAATTTCATAAATTTTCATGGAATATTATTCTTCTTTCAATCTTTCTTCAACCATTTAAAAATGTGAAAACCACTCTTAGCTCACAGGCTATACAAAAATAAGCAGCCTGCTGGGTTTGTCCCATAGCTTGCCAACCCCAGCCCCATGTGTGAGAGGATGGTCGCAATGGCTTCGGTGGGGGGCACCCACTGTGCTGCCCCAATAGGCTCTGTACCTTGAATATAGAATATTGGAAAGCGATGACAAGCTCAATCAATCAAAAGGACTTTAATTTTCCTGAAATCAACATGAAAAGTCTGCTTCCAAATCATGTTTTTGTTGTGAACAAATTAAAGTTTACCAAATACCTTTAACTGTATTAATCTGATTTGTATTACTGATCTCCTGGGCCAGGAGACCTTATATATTTTACATATTTTATTTTATGTTGTCCAATAGTGCTTGCAAAACTAGATCAGACCCTACCCAAGAAAACTCTAGAATAGAGTCTAGAACTGTAACCAGAAAATTAATTGACATTATAACACAGATACTTGCATAATTGTTCAAAGGTCTGTTTGTATAAGCTTCATGAAAATTCAGAGATAAATCTACCTTAATACTATTTAAAGCAGAAGAGAGATATATTAGCTATGCTGATTTAATGATTTTTCTTTTTGAAACATCTCTAAACTGTTACCTGTTCCTTGCCCTAGAAACTTTCTATTTGTTCTCTTTTGAACTTGACAGTTAATTTCATAATTATACTTTTATGTATTTGTATATAAATATAAATTTATACTATATATTTGTGATTGCTATATAAAATATAGCACAAATATAATGTATATATGCATAAATATATATGCATATATTGTAAATATATGTGTATAATAAATATACATATATACATAATAGTCCCATACATATACATAATAAAAAAAATGTATTGAGTCACATAGCAGAAAAGTCTAGGGATTCAGGCAGGGATCCAGATGCTCAAATGATACCATCAGAATGCAGTCTTGCTCCATTTCTCCTCTCTTCTCTCCACTGTGCAGACTTCACTGTCACCTCCACAGTGGTAAGACGTCCACTGGTAGCTGCAAGCGTGCATCCTATCTGGTCAGCATTCCTAGAGGAAGAATAGCTTCTCTTTTTCATGGGAATGGTTCTCGTTGAACTGACTTGGATCATGACTCCGCTCCTGACCCCATTACTATGGTCATGAGGTTGGAACCTGCTGACTGGCCTGGCCAGGGCTGTGTGGTTGACTTGCTATGGTGGGGCTGGCTGGTTTGCCTGAACTACATGCTCTGAGAATAGAGGATAAGTGGTTTCCCAAAGGAAAGTCAGGGTGAATAGATTCTGGAAGGACAAAAATGATTGTCCACTACAATCACATTTACATTGATTTTAACAAAGGAGTCAGAAGAGAATATGGAGACTCAAAGAAAATGATTAAGGAAACAGAAAATCATGGGAATATAAAGAAAATGTTTTATAGTAAGTTGGGCAAGGTCAGTGGTTCATAATCTTGACAATCTTAGATAAATCTAGCGAATTAAAAATAAAGATTTCTGTACCATACCCTAGACTGAATCAGGATCTCTGAGAGTGAGGTCTGGAATTCTGTATATTTTTTAATAACCCCAGGCAATAGAAATGTCGCTTATCTGTAGACTCATTTGGGGAGCCATTGAACAGGGTTGCATTAAAGTACAGGCTAAACTGCAAAGAAACCTCAAACTACAGAGGCCTGAATGAAAATGCCAATTTATTTTTCACATAATAGCCTGGGCATAAATAGTCCAGGACAGTGAGTGGCTATGTTTCATGTGTTCATTCAAAGACCCACGTTCCTTCCACCTTGATGCTCTGCCATTTCCTACGAAGTTGTGCTAGTCTGCATAATTGAAGCTGGCTGCTACTACATCCACATTCCAGTCCAAGGGGAAGAGAGAAGCACAGAGTTGTATGTTCAGGACAAGGCTCAGAAGCTGATGGAGTCTGGATGTGTTGTCCCCTCCAAAACTCATGTGGAAATTTGATCTCCAATGTGGCAGTGTTGGAAACTGATTGAGTCATGGGGCGGATCCCTCATGAATGGATTAATGTTCTCCCTGGGGGAGGAGGGGCAGTGAGTTCGAGCTCTATTAGTTCCCGGGGGGTGGGGGGGGATTGTTTAAAGGACCCTGGCACCTTCTCTCTCTCTCTTGCTTCCTCTCGCCATGTGATCTGCTCGTACCTGCCGGAGGCCTGCCACTTTCCACCATGAGTAGAAGCAGCCTGAGGCCCATGCCAGATGCAGCTGTCCCAGAATCATAAGTCAAATAAACCTCTGTTCTTTATAAATTACCCAGTCTCAGGTATTTCTGTTATAGCAACACAAAATGGACTAAAACAGAAGCAGAACACATCACTTCCATGTTCATTATATTGGCCTGAATGTAGTCACATGGCATAGTAAGTTGAAAGAGAAGCTGGAAAGTATAGCCTTCTCTCATCTAAGGTATAAATATAGCTTTTGTCTTTTTCCTCTAAGTACACAAACATACTTGTGTATATGCAAATAGCTAGGTGGGCATATGCCCAGCTAAAATTGAACACTTTAAAGTTAAACATTCATTACTTTCAGTTAAACATGAAAAATTGAATGCCTGCATTAATAGGTATTTCTTCATGAAACTCCACTGAGATGAGAATAAAGGAATAAAAATGGTAAAAAGTTAAAAAGTCAAAAACAACAGGAGAGAAGTAAGAGGAGAAAATGATGTCAACATGATTTTGCAAAATGGAAAACAGATGGACAAGTGGAAACTGACTTGGCAGAGCAAAAAAAGCAGAAACAATGCCAGAGAGAGTTGAGGGGGAGAGTTGCGTAAGAAGTAAGCTGATTCCCACCACAGAATCTCAGAAAGGCTGAGCCATGGAAGGCACCACCCATCTCTGAAGGTTGGGGGTCAAGGGGACCAAAACCTGAGGGAAGAGTGGAAAATCTCTTTCAGTCAGACTCCCAGATTTCCTGCCCTAGCTCCTGTAGCTTATCCATCCCCTACCAGAATAGGCACAAGAGCTTTGCTGCTGGAAATTCTAGAGAACCTCTGAGCTCTGGGACACCAGGCTTAACTGAAGAGGATGGGGGTAATGAGGTGTCCTTAAAGCAGAATGAGTGAAAATCTTCATATTGAATACTACGTTCCATCGTCCCCTTTCCACACTAAGTTCCCGTGATCCTTTGCAGCCGGTTTTATACTCTCCCAACAGGAGATTAGAGAATTCCTCTCTAGGGAAACTGAAACCATATGAAACTAGTTGAAAACTGATGAAACTAGCCAGAAATAGTTTTATTTCTCTATTTTAAGTTGTTTTACAAGTTACCTTGCAGAATGTCAGTTAAGCATGTGCAGAGACATGGGCTCTGCCCTCCAAATGACCTTGGGCACCACAGGAGCCTGACAATCCTCCACCTGTGGAATCAAAGGACTGGATTCAGGCCCAACCAGTCAGCCCTTGCCTGTGTCATATGGCCTGAATCAGGCCCAGCCAATCACCTTTTGCCCAGTTATATGGTCTGAACAGAAGCCTGCCAATCCCCAGTTTCTGATCCTTACTGATCCTTTAAAAACCTGTTCAGCCCCTTGTTTGAGGAGACGAATTTGAGAGCCTTGCCTCCATGACAGTCAACCTTGCAATAAAGCCTTTTTTTCTCACAAAAAAACAGTGCCATGGTATTGGCTTCTGTGTGCAACCAGCAGTGAGCCTGTGCTTGGTAACAAAACCAACCAACCCAAGAGAGAAGATTCCAGTCCTGCTAGATTCCAATCCCTGTGGTTCCCCATCTACTGCACTATAGTGAGGCCCGTCAATGAGCAAACTCTGTCTGTCTACACAGAGCTGCAGCTCAGCTTTTTAGTAACAGTAATGGACATCCAAGAATCACCAGACATTTCAAGAACAGCTTTGACAGGAGAGGATACACCAAACAAGAAACATGGGAGAGATGGAGACAGCAGGGGAAAATGTCAGAAAATGGTAACTTACATTTTTGGAAAGATAAGAGAAAATTTTGCAACAGTAAAACAAGAACAGACTACTATATAAAAAGGAGCATTTGGAGAAAAAGAAGGTGACATAACTATATGGGGACGATGGGAAGGAAAAGAGTAGGTGACAGAATGAGAGAGGGAGCCAAATCCTCATATTGCCTAGGAAAGAACCAACAATGTATAAATGAAAAGTGAAGACATAGCAGTTTTAGCATGTAATTTAGGAGTATAGGTACAAATATATAAAAAGATATAAATACATATAAAAAGCTAAATGAGCTGAAATTTATTGACTCTGCAAGTGGGAATTAAGTGTGAGTCAGAAGAATACTGCTTTTCATTATAAACCCATACTATTTGACTTACTAATCCATGCCTATGATAGGATTACAATATTTTTTAATATTTTTATTGGTTTTAATATTATTTTTAAATAGTTTATAACAATTTAACAAAAACTATGAATGTCTCATATTTCAAAGACTACTTCCCAACACGATGTTGAGATATGAATGTAGTAGATGTCTCTACGTGAAGTCGTTAGCAAGGAGAGTGGCACTAATGGGCCAGGGGAAAGGAGTTTACAAGGAAAGTTGTGGACTTAATACATGCAAGCATGTGAAAGGATCCTGGTGCTTTCAGGAGGGAAAGTGAGAATTCTAATTTAGGAAATCTCAGCAAATCGTTACAGACCAAGCTGCCAAAGGTCTACAGAGGGTTGGCAGGTATTGTAGAAATTGCTCATGCTGTTTTTTTTAGTTTTGTTTATATAATTCAATAATAGGAAGTCAGGTTGTTTGGATAATATTGGGAAATAAAAGCTTGCTTTTCCTTTTAAGTTATAACCAGAAATGCTTTGCATAGTGTTTTAGTCTGTTTGTGTTGCTATAACAGAAATAACTGAGACTGGGTAATTTATAAGGAAATGAGGTTTATTTGGCTTACAATTCTGGGACAGTCACATCTGGCATGGGCCTCAGGCTACTTCTACTCATGGTGGGAAGTGGCAGGCAGCCGGCGGGTACAAGCGGATCACATGGTGAGAGAGGAAGCAAGAGAGAGAGAGAGGAGGTGCCAGGGTCTTTTAAACAACAAGCTCTCGTGGGAACTAATAGAGCGAGAACTCACTCATTTATCCCCCTTCCCCCAGAGAGAGCATGAATCCATTCATGAGGGATTCACCCCCATGGCTCTATCACTTTCCAACACTGCCACATTGGGGATCAAAATTCCACATGAGTTTTGGAGGGGACAACACATCCAAACTCCATCACATAGCTTTAAGTCAGACACTACTAACTGGCTTCTCAAGAAAATCCCTCTCCCTGGCTGGCATCCCATTAAACAGGTTGGACACTTGCTTTCTCAGTCTTTCTCTCCACTAAGAGTGTTCATGTGACTCAATTCTGGTCAGTGAGATGTAAGGGATTCTGCTGGGGAGCTTTTGGGAAGTTTGATAAGGATTGGTACAGAGAGAGAAAGATTTTGCATGCTGCTTTTAAACAGTGTGATAATGTCACTTTGCAGCTGTCTGCAGCCACCTTGCAAACCACAAGGGCAATTCCAAAGGATTACGAAGACACCAGTCCAAAGGCCTGGCACCAATAAATCCCAAACCAATACCAGCAACTGTCTAACTCCAGTTCCCCTGTTATGCAAGAACAATAACACCAAGGTCAATCTGGTTTTCTTTTTTTTTGCAACCAAAAGCATTCCCACTTTCACCATTGGTCCAAATATGCCATTGTATTATTTTTGTAAATGACATATGGTCTCAGTGATTAGGCAGTGTCTCCTATAGCAGTTGAGTGAAGGGAAGTAAAATGATTCACTCATGTCAATATGATCATTCCATTTGTACATTCGTATGAAATTTTTTAACAGCTTCTCAAGAGGTGTGCCTTGCCACACAGATGTTGCAAGTGTGATAAATGTTTGAACCCCTCATCCTGGAGGATTGCCAAGAAGGGACTGGGTTGGCATGAGTCTCTAGGGCTATTGGAGCCCCTGGGGCAGTGAGAACTCCCTCTGGGCCTCCTTACCTGCTTAACCCCAATGCACTGGACAAATATAACCCTTTACTCCAAGTGTCATCAAGTAAAGTATGCCAGGAAGCCATGCTTTAGGATTTACTCCTGCTGTGTATGTGCATTATCTCTGACAGGAACATTCTGAGGTTATTGTTAATCTCATCTTCCAAATGTAGAAACTGAGTCTTAGATAATGGAGCTCCCCAATTCCTACAGCCATTTGGTGGCAGAGTCAGAATTTGGCACTAGGTGTCCAGACTCACTCTGCTGTCTCAGGCAGAATAGCCATACTTATTTTTCTCAGCTCTCCATTCTCATTTACACTTCCCTAGGAGTTGATAATGGACTGTCACTGCTGGGAGAGGGTGTGGGAGGAGCAACGAATGGGGTGATGTGACGTGAGGATGGTTTGGCAACCGCAGAACTGAAAGTTCATGGTCTGTGAAGATGTGACGAGACCAGAGAAGCCAGCACAGAAGACAGTGGCCGCACTGTCTTACATCCTCACCGTTTGTTCCTCTAGCCTCCTGCCATCCACTAGATGGCATTGTGCTTGACCCCGTGCCAGCCGCTCAGGGTGGAAAAGGGGGAAGGGTCTGCGTCCAAGCATGCATGGCATTGCTACGTGTTTCTTTAACTTCTGGGCTGTTCTTCTGAGACTTCCAACTGCAGGGCTGCTGCTGGTCAGACATTTTATTTCCACTTCTGAGCCGGGCTAGTGGGGCTCTGGCAGAGAATTAGGGGCCTGTGGGGGGCCAGACAGTTAGTTCCATTTTCTCTTCATACAAGTGAGAAAAACAAAGCTGGACAGGATGACTGAATTTCTCCAAATCACAAAACTAGTTAGTGACAGAGGCAAGAAAGGGATGAAATTCTCCTCTACGGTAGACTGTGCTTTCCTCATCTGTAAAGGAGGGATTGTAAAAGCACTTTTTCTCCAGGGTTGGAAGAAGTAGTTGAGATTATTCACTGTAAAGGGCGAACTCCACCACCTGAGCACAGGCTGGACTGTTTGTTCTACATTATTATCGATTCCTAGTCTGTTTCTCTCTATTCAGTTCCGCAGCTCTTTAGGGTACTAACAGCTAACTGTGGGAATCACAATAACACTCATTCCATTTGTCAAAACTCATAGAACTGTGTACCTAGAAAGTATAAATTTTACCATATGGAAATTATAATTTTAGAAACCTGAATTTTGTTTCTTTTGAAGCATTTATTCCATTGCAAACCATCAAGCCTTATGAAAAACACGAGACACTGTCATTTCAGCAAATCCTTACACAATTATAGCTGCAACTTCAAATATGGAGATTAAAGGTATAAGTTTAGAAATAACTGAATTTTTTGTGTCTAAGTATAGACATAACTGAGGTCAACCTGAGTGCAATTTTAGATATTTGCTCAGAGTATTGGTTAAGGATTCTAAAAATCTCAGCAACCAATTAAAAAAAAAAGCCCCCTGTGTTTAAAAAAAAAGATTATTTGGGTAATTTTAAGGAAATTGTTCCTTTTCCCTTGTACATAGTTTATATGCTTTTTGTTGCCCAGATACTCAAGCACTTTCCATTATCTTCAGATTTCTCTGAAGCTTTGTAAAGTCAGAATATATTCTGCTGCTTTCCTTTCTCACAAGCAAATGAAGGTTCCTCTGACTTGCCAGATATCTACAGAACATTCCATCCAACAACCTCAGAATATTCATCCTTCTCATCAGCACATGGATCATTCTCCAGGATAGATCACATATTAGGTCACAAATCAAGTCTCAACTAATTAAAAAAATTGGAATTATCCGATGTATTTTCTCAGACCACAATGGATTAAAATTAGAAATCAATAACAAACAAAATTCTGGAAACTATACAAACACATGGAAATTAAACAGCATTCTACTTAATGACATATGGGTCCAAGAAGAAATCAAGCAGGAAATCAAAAAATTTATTGAAACTAAGGAAAATATTGATACATCATACCAAAACCTGTGGGATACTGCAAAAGCAGTATTAAGGGGGAAATTTATTGCATTAAATGCTCACCTCAGAAGAATGGAAAGATGGCAAGTGAACAACCTAACACTTCACCTTAAAGAACTAGAAAAACAAGAACAATCCAAACCCAAAGTTAGCAGATGGAAAGAAATCATTAAGATCAGAGCAGAACTTAATGAAATTGAAACCCAAAAAACAATACAAAAGATCAATGAATCAAAAAGTTGTTTTTTTGAAAAGATAAATAAAATTGACAAACCATTAGCATGGCTAACAAAAAAAAGAAGAGAGAAGACTCAAATAACAAAAATTAGAAATGAAAAAGGCGATATTACAACTGATTCATCTGAAATACAAGGAATCATTCGAGACTACTATAAACAACTATACGCCAACGAATTTGAAAATCTGGAGGAAATGGATAAATTTCTGGACACTCACAAGCTCCCAAAACTGAACCATGAAGACGTAGAAAATCTGAACAGACCAATAACCATAAAGGAGATTGAAGCTGTTATCAGAAGGCTCCCAACAAAGAAAAGCCCAGGACCAGATGGATTCACAGCAGAATTTTACCAATCATTCAAAGAGGAATTGACACCGATTCTTTACAAACTATTCCAAAAGATTGAAACGGACGCAAATCTCCCAAACTCATTCTATGAAACAAACATCATCCTGATACCAAAACCAGGTAAAGATATAACCAAAAAAGAAAGCTACAGGCCGATATCCTTGATGAATATAGATGTAAAAATCCTCACTAAAATACTAGCAAACAGAATCCAGCAACACATACGTAAAATTATTCATCATGATCAAGTGGGATTCATCCCAGGGATGCAAGGTTGGTTCAACATACACAAATCAATAAATGTGATACACCATATTAATAAACTCAAACGCAAGGACCGTATGATCACCTCTATAGATGCTGAAAAAGCATTTGATAAAATTCAACATTCATTCATGACAAAGACCCTCTATAAGTTAGGTATAGATGGAAAGTATCTCAACATAGTTAAAGCCATATATGATAAACCCACTGCCAATATAATCCTGAACTGGGAAAAGCTGAAAGCTTTCCTTTAAGAACAGGAACTAGACAAGGATGCCCACTCTCACCACTCCTATTCAACATAGTGTTGGAAGTACTAGCCAGAGCAATCAGAGAAGAGAAGCAAATAAAGGGCATCCAGATTGGCAAAGATGAAGTCAAACTGTCCCTGTTTGCAGATGACATGATCCTATATATCGAACAGCCTAAAGCCTCTACAAAAAAAACTCTTGGAGTTGATAAATGATTTCAGCACAGTAGCAGGATACAAAATCAACACATAAAAATCAGTAGCATTTCTATTCTCCAATAGTGAACATGCAGAACGAGAAATCAAGAGAGCCTGCCCATTTACAATAGCCACCAAAAAAATAGAATACCTAGGATTTGAGTTAACCAAGGAGGTGAAAAATCTCTACAATGAGAACTACAAACCACTGCTGAGAGAAATTAGAGAGGATACAAGAAGAGGGAAAGATATCTCATGCTCTTGGATTGGAAGAATCAACATAGTGAAAATGTCCATACTACCCAAAGTGAAATACAAATTCAATGCAATCCCCATCAAAATTCCAATGACATTTTTCTCAGAAATGGAAAGAACTATCCAGACATTTATATGGAATAATAAAAGACCACGCATAGCCAAAGCAATGTTGAGCAAAAAAAAAAATAAAGCTGTAGGCATAACACTACCTGACTTTAAACTATACTACAAAGCTATAATAGCCCAAACAGTATGGTACTGGCATTAAAAACAGACACACTGATCAATGGAATAGAGAATCCAGAAATCAACCCACACACCTACAGCCATCTGATCTTTGACAAAGGCAACAAGCCTATACACTGGGGAAGAGACTGCCTCTTTAGCAAATGGTGCTGGGAAAACTGGATGTCAATATTCAGGAGAATGAAACTAGACCCATACCTTTCACCATACACTAAAGTCAATTCAAAATGGGTTAAAGAATTAAGTATACACCCTGAAACAATAAAACTTCTTAAAGAAAACATAGGAGAAGCACTTCAGGAAATAGGACTGGGCACAGACTTCATGAATACGACCCCAAGTGCACAGGCAACCAAAGGAAAAATAAACAAATGGGATTATATCAAACTAAGGAGCTTCTGCACAGCAAAAGAAACAATTAACAGAGTTAAAAGACAACCAACAGAGTGGGAGAAAATATTTGCAAAATATACATCTGACAAAGGATTAATATCCAGAATATACAAGGAACTCAAACAACTTTACAAGAAAAAAACAAGCAACCCAATTAAAAAATGGGCAAAAGAGCTAAGTAGGCATTTCTCTAAGGAAGATATACAAATGGCCAACAGACATATGAAAAAATGCTCAACATCACTCAGCATCCGGGAAATGCAAATCAAAACCACACTGAGATGCCACCTCAGCACAGTTAGGATGGCTAATATCCAAAAGATTGTGAATGATAAATGCTGGCGAGGTTGCGGAGAAAAAGGAACTGTCATACATTGTTGGTGGGACTGCAAAATGGTGCAGCCTCTATGGAAAATGGTATGGAGGTTCCTCAAACAATTGCAGATAGATCTACCATATGACCCAGCTATCCCACTGCTGGGAATATACCCAGAGGAATGGAAATCATTAAGTCGAAGGTATACCTGTTCCCCAATGTTCATCACAGAACTCTTTACGATAGCCAAGAGTTGGAACCAGCTCAAATGTCCATCATCAGATGAGTGGATATGGAAAATGTGGTACATCTACACAATGGAATACTACTCGGCTATAAAAAAGAATGAAATACTGCCATTTGCAACAACATGGATGGACCTTGAGAGAATTATATTAAGTGAAACAAGTCAGGCACAGAAAGAGAAATACCACATGTTCTCACTTATTGGTAGGAGCTAAAAATAAATAAATAAATTCACACACAAACAAAAAAAAGCTGGGGGGGGAGAAGACATAACAACTACAATTCCTTGAAGTTGATATGACAAGCAAACAGAAAGGATATTGTTGGGAGGGAGGGGGAAGAGGGAGGAGGGAGGGAGGTTTCGGTAATGGGCCACAGTAATCAACCACATTGTATGTCAACAAAATAAAATTAAAAAAATAAAATTAAAAATAAATTAATTTAAATAAAAATAAAAAAAATAATAAACATTGAACTCAAAAAAAAAAAAAATGAAGGTTCCTCTGGAAACTTTTGGTGATGGTAGCACTCTAATGGTGTCATCAAGATCTAGACATTTGTGAACATGTTTTATTTCCTTCTCTGGATTTTTAGCTTTTTGGGGTCAGGGGCTACATCTGAATGATGTTCCCATTCCTAATGGTTCCTAGTAAAGTGGTTAAGGAATGAAAAAATCAATCATTATTACGAACTGATAAGACAGTTAATTAAGAAGTGACATATTGTTTCATAGAGAATCTAAATAAATGAAAAAAATCAGCAACAAAAGTGTTTTTTCATTATTGTTAATAAGTAGAAGCAGAACTAAGAAGGAATATATTTTTTCAGAGGGCACTTTAGGTCCTTGGTTTAGTAAACAGACAATCTTCCATTAACATGTCAATTATTTTTCAATGTATGCTTCTGGTGGAACCTGAAATTAGGGCATCTGCACTGTAATCCCAGCTCTGTTACTAGCAAACTGGGGAAACTTGGCCAAGTCCCTTGAGCTTCTGAATATCAGTTTCTTCCTATGCAGAATGAGCGATTAAAGTATTAGATCATTGCCAAATTTCCTTCCAGTTTTAATGCCTTCCAAGTGTCGTCTCCTTTTGATGTTGTTCTTAATGCCTTAGGCACAGTAGACCCTCAGGAATGCCTGTGAGTTGATTGAGGAAGTTAAGTGGTTTGATTTTGCAAACATTGTTTTGCAAACATTATTTTGCAAACTCATTTTTTATTGATAAATATAAAACTAAATCTCAGCGAAGCCCCTCTTTAGATTATCTCAAATTCCCAATTGGCAGGTTCCAAGTTACTGATATTTTACACTCCCTATTTTTAATTTGGGGTGCTTGTCACTTTCACATCTGTCGTACCTGTTCTGTGAATTACAGAAGTTTTTTTTTTTAGGTAAAAGGGATGTGTAGAGATTATTTTATCCAGGATTCTAATCTGGGGTCCTTAAACCTATTGGCTTTAAGTGCTCCATGAGCCCTCAGAATCTTGTCATTCTTTATTGGTTGTCTCTACCTTACTTTTATTAAAAGGACTTACCACCAACTGAAACGATCATATGTATTCAGTTTTTTCATCAAGTCTGTGCTTGAGCTCCCCATGCTGCAGGCAGGTGCACACACACAGACACACACACACCATTAGACTGTAAGCTCCATGAGGGCACCACCTCAACCTGCCTTGCTCACCATTGCACCCCATTGTCCACAGAACAGAGCCCGGCACTCAGTAAATGCTCAATAAATATTTGTTGACTGAGTGAATGTGTTAACCAAAATAAGTCTCAGTTCAATATCACATTCCCCAAACTTACATATTCCACTCCAAAGTTCTTTAAAAATAGGTGATTTCTGAAATTTCTAGAATAAGTAACAAAAGGAGGTGGGGATATATCCTAAACACACACCAAACTTCCTAAAAATCCTCTGTACCCATCCATCTCTCCCACGTCCTGTACAACAAGGCAGGTGCCCTGAATTTCCTTCTCTTTTTCTCCCCAAAACTCTTTTTGCTGGCTCCCTGTCATCCTCATTTCTTCTTTCCCCCTGGACCCCCAAATCTATTTTTCTTTTAGTTGAGATGTAATTCATACACCATAAAATTTACTTTTTCAGAAGGAACAATTCAGTGACTTTTAGTAGACTTACAAGATCATGCATCCATCACCATTAATTCCAGAACAATTTCATTACCCCATAAAGAAAACCATACCCATTAGCAGTCCCTCTCCATAATTTCCTCTGCCTAGCCCCTGGCAACTACTAATCTGCCATCTGTCTCTATGGACATTTCACGTACACAGAATCATACAATTTGTGATCTTCTTTCTGGATTCTTTCACTTAGCATAGTGTTTTCAAGTTTCATCCATATTGCAGTGTGCATCAGTACTTCATTCCTATTTATGACTTAATATTCCATTGTATGGATATACCACATTTGGTTATCCATTTATTGGTTGATGAACATTTGGGTTGTTTTTACTTTTTGGCTATTTTAAATAATGTTGCTATGAATATTCATGTAGACATTTTTTTGTGAACATATGTTCTCAGTTCTCTTTGGTATATACCTAGGAGTGGGATTACTGGATCATATGGCAATTGTTTAACTTTCTGAGGAACTGCCAAACTACTTTCCACAGAGGCTCAACCATTTTTACATTCCCACCAGCAATGTGTGAGAGCTCCAATTTCTCCCCATCCTTGTCAACATTTGTTATTGTTTATCTTTATTACTATAGCCAACCAGGTGGGTGTAAAGTGGTATCTCATTGTGGTTTTGATTTGCATTTACCTATTGATGAGTGAATCATGATATTGAGCATCTTTTCATGAGCTTATTGGCCATTTGCACATCTTTGCTGGGCATATATCTATTCAAATCGTTTACCCATTTTTTTAAACTGGGATATGTGTCTTTGCATTTTCGAGTTGGTAAGAGCTCTTCATACATTTTAGACACAAGTCCCTCGTCAGATACGTGATTTCAAATATTTTTTCCCATTCTGTGGCTTGTTTTTCACTTTCTTGACAATGTCCTCAGAAGCATAAAAGTTTTTAATTTCTATGAAGTACATTTTTATCTACCCCAGATCTATTCTTGCTTACTTTCTTGATTAACATCCTGACCTTTCTTAGATAAATCAATCTAGCATCTCTTGTTACTTCCAATTCTCCTTGCTACACATTACCCTGATCTATATAACAAAGGTCCAGAAGAAAGCAGAACAAACACAGTATCTTCTTTAGAATATGAAACTAAGGGGAATGTCTGCCACATCCTATATTTTCCTTTTTTTTTTTTTTTTTTTTTGTCCCTTACAGATATAGAAATATTTAGGCACAATATGCATTTTTTTCTGAGTAGGAGTCTGTAGATATATTTTATCACTGTGCTCTTGGGTTTTTATGGAAGCTTCACTATGTAGGCAATGCCTGATGCATGGACAACATGTAGAGATGTGATTGGACAAAAAGGGTCTGATCTCACACCAACAGCCTGGTTGGGGAAATTCAGCAAGACCTGTTCAGATTCTTCTCAGCTTCTCTCTGCAGTTCCTTGCTTCCAGGTATGGGGCAGGACCCCTTCTCAAATGAGAGTCTTGTGACCAACAATCAGATAAGGTAGGTCAAAGAATTTCTTTCTGTCCAGCTCCAAGACAGAAAGATCGGGGAAGGTTAGAGCAGTCAGGAACCATGGATGAAAAACAAAATATGCATCTCAGAATATCTCACAAGATCAATAATATTTATATTTTCTTTTTTTTTCTTTCTTTCTTTTTTTTTTTTTTGTGACTGGTGAGGGGATCGCAACCCTTGGCTTGGTGTCATCTGCACCGTGCTCAGCCAGTGAGCACACTGGCCATTCCTATATAGGATCCGAACCCACGGCGCGAGCGCCGCTGCGCTCCCAGTGCCGCACTCTCCCGAGTGCGCCACGGGGTTGGCCCAATAATATTTATATTTTCTTCTGTAACTATAACTTAGTTCTTCATATATTGTCTACAGGTTGATTCTAAAAGTTGAAAATTGGCATGGTTTAAATTATTATGTTTGTGTAAAAATTGTTCACTGCACTGTCAAATTGTCACTCTGATTACGTTAACTTTTCATCCATCTTTTCACCTCTCCTGGAGTTACTAATGGTCCCTCTTTTATTTTTTCTTTCTTTTATTTTTGCTCTGTTTGCCTTAATCACAATCTCAATTTTCCCCCAAAAGTTTTCAGCGATTAGATACTCTATTGAAGACCCCTTCCCTTTTCTCCTGAAACACCCCTTTCCACAGCTCTTCCTCCGTTCTTCTGTTCCAATCAGGACCAAAGGCCAGCAGTATATAGCTCTCATTCTCATGCAGTCCTTCACAACTTTCCTTGGTTGGACCCACTATTTTTTGGATCCTATGTTTTCTTTGTTTATTCCTTCATTTTGCTGGAGCACTTCTTCAAGGAACTTTCTAAGAAAGAGGGTGATATTTGGTTCCAGGCTTAATATCTATCTGATGTTTTTATTCCTTCCAGATAACCTTCATGGACTTCTCTGACTATGAATTTACCAAAAGTAGAGTAACAGCCCAATCACCTATCACTTAAGTGAGGGAATATATTAATTTTGTACAAAAAGATATTTGTGTAATAGGGCAGGTATCTCTACTGTCCAGGCCCTCAAAACACAGATTCTGGGGCCTTTCCTTATATACTACTATGGCTCTTCTGGGTGTCAAAGATCTCCTTTCCCCACCTTTATTTTTTAATATTTTGTTGGTGATCCACTTTTCCCCAGATATGTTTCCCATCTCCCATTTTGTTGATTTCTAAAGCCTTTTGTATTATTTATTTCCATAATTGCCTGTTAATTTATTATATGACATGTTTTCATATTTATTTATTTATTTCTTAATGGAATCTTCTTCTTCTAGACCATGCACAGGAAAGCATCTCTTTTCCCAGTGAGGCACAAATGATAAATTTTGTAGTGGAAAATGCTACTCACTTCTTTTTACTGAACTCTCCCCTCACTGTAACTGTGAAAATTGTCAGAATCAAAATAACGTCACATGTTAAAAACCCTGATGAATAGAGCCAGGGAAGACCGTAAGGGGAGGGTTCTCATGCACGAATGCCTGATAACATAAATTATCAGAAAGGACTCTGCAAAACCATAACCTTGCAGAAAGCTCATCATCCCAAACTTACACAAAACATTATTCTGCAAGGACATCTGCAGAGCCATTGCTTGTCCAACCTTGGACAGGTGTCACTCTTGTTATTGCTCCTGTAGTTAAGGATAATTATTCCAAAATGATTATGTAATCCTCCATAATTTTTCCTTTAAAACCCTTTGTCTTTTGTTACCTCCCTAAATACGCACAGTTTACTATGACACACATATTCCCATTGCAATGTTATATTCCCAATTAAACTCACTACTTTTTTAGAAAGTCTCTCTCTGATATTTAGGGTAACATAGAAATGATCAGTAATTTCTTTTTTCTTTTTTTTTTTTTTTACAGATAACAATTCCTTCTCCTCTTGATAATTCAGTTCCTTTATCACTGGAAGGCTGCTAAAGTGGGCCTGGTCATGTATCCATTGGTCAGTCAAACCATCTGTTGCAATAGCTCCTCCAATTGCCAGCAAAAAAGCAGCTGGGAAAAGCAGCAGCTATTGGCTGAACTTGAGACAACCAGAATGGTCTGGGATTTGCAGCTGCCTTTGCAATGTGAATTGCTGTCACAAGCCAGCATGGGGGAAAAATAGGTCAGATTGTCAAGGTGTTACACTTCTCACTGTGTCACAGAGGGGATGGTTATTAGTATGTAATGACCAGTTACCAGTTGAATATTATCTACTTGTCTAAAGATAGCATCTTGAAATCTATTAACAAAATCTATGTAAGATTTGGAAAGCCTTTGTCCAATTAGCAGCAAAAGAGCCAGTAGGGATATTTGTTTCCAGAATTTTATTTTATGCTTATACAGCTGCACAGGTTGTTTGACCAAGCACTGTTGAGGAAGTAAGGCCTGTGCCTGAGGGGACATAAAGTCACTTTCCCAGAACAACATGTTTATGCCAATTTGAATATTGTTTTGTATATTTCCTGAAGTTATTATAGTAATACTCTCTCGATATTTTTGTAACCAAACAGTATATTGATCAGTTGTTAAGACAGTTTTTTTGAGTGTTTTCCAATCCCAAGGAGTCATATTGTAACCATTACTTACAGATTCTAAAAATCCTTCAGTAAAAGTACCGTGGAAACCATTTTTTATTATGTCCTTTTAAAATTTTTTAAATAAGGAAAAGGGAAGATTTTCATAACTAGGATTAGCTCAAGTTCCTATAGGTATCGACTCCTATATTATGTCCCTCTTTAAGACAGTGCTCCATCAAGGGAGTGAATGAATTGTCCACCTCTAAAGGTGGGGGTGGAGGTGGAAAATCAGAGGCAGATGGAGGAGGAGGAGGTGGTGGAGATTGTGCTTCCTCCTTTTCAGTAAGAAAAATATGTTTTTGTGTTTTGTTAAGGTCCTGAATAAGTTTTAAAGCAAGTTGACATAAATTCTACACTGGCAGGTGATAAGCCTTCGCAGGACCTATTGCAGTTTTTAACCAACGATCAACTCATTCCCAATCTTCTAAATCAAGGCTTCCTTCCCTAGGATGCCAAGGACATTGTTGTCTTATAATTAATAATAATTCAACAAGCTGTTGTTCTGTTACTTTACAGCCAGCTCATTTAAGGAGGCACTGGAGTTGTAATTTATGTTGAGTCTCCTCCTTAGTTAAAGAATTTCCCATATTTTAAAAGTGAAAGTAAGAGAAAAGAAATCTTCGGGTGAAACCTAGCTAGACACTGCCACAGGCGTGCAATGCTAATCGAAAAGCTGCCTGTGATTCCCTTACTGGGATGAGTAAATGTCAGATATCCTTCTCCTCTCCAAGGCTTTGGCACGTCAGTCTCTGATCCGTGGTGTCAAAAAATTCCTCACACAGGGCACCATTTGTTGCACTTCTTGCTGTGTAACAGAGATGAAAAAAGATTACTCAAAGCAACATGAATGCAATGAGAGCCCGAAGGGACTGCACCTCAGCAACTCCTCTGTTAGAAGGAGAAACTGGGTAGCAGCCCTGAGTCAGTTTTTGCTTTTGTTTTTGTTGAAAAAACACGGAAATTACAGGAAAAGAACAGATGGTTAATCACTCATAGTAAGAACATATAGAAATTGGCTTTTTAACAATCTTCATCCAAGCATGTTTGGTTCAAAATAGTTTAAACAATATACCATCAAAAGGGTCATAAATTTAAGCTAGGTGACATGCAAAAGAAACAATAAAACAATCACAAAAGTGCCTAACTTCTCAAGAAACTCACAGAAACAGCTTAAAGCAAAATGTGGAAAAAACCCCATGTACTAACTAATCTAGCAAAACATTCTTGGAAATCTTAATTCCCATGTTTTCCCATCATTTAAGCTTTGTTGTATTAAAGGTTATTGCCCTCAGACCAATCCTTGTTCTGTTTCAGTTCTCTTGCTCACATTAAAGGCTTTAAACCTGTGTGAGTTTCTTTTTCACAAAATCTTCCAATGAATCCATTATATTAACAATCAGTATATATAATCCCTAACCTAAACAGTGATTAGAATTGATTTGGTGGGCTCTTGCCCCCTAGCTGCAGGCTCTTGCCTCCTATCTGAGGACTTTTGTCCCATGTATGCATTACCTAAAAACCCTATACTAAAATCAAATAGGAATCAAAACTTCTAATCCTTTACTTCAAGAGTTTAGAGGAAAAGCTTGTCTTTCTTCTTTAGCTGACATTTTCTGCATTAACCACCTATTTGGATTGAGAACTGGGCGCATTCCCTTAATAAAAAATACCATGCTTACTATGGCAAAGGGTAGAGTGGATACATTAACCTAGGAGGTTATAATAGCAAATGCCAACCTTGCATGTACATACACATGCTAAAAAATATGAAACAAACCTGTGAACATGAGAAAAGTTGTGGATTCCACTTTAGCATATTCTTTTCATATCTGTTTACTTAGTGTGTTTAATTCAGTGTGATATATCCCAAGGTGTCCCTGTCAAATTATAGTAATACTTGCAGATTTTTCTCCAGAGATCCACTGATGTTCTCTTGAATTCTTGAAGCATCCTTATGCAGCAGATAATTAAATAATTATCTACTTTTGCACAGACAGAGATCTTTGGGCTCAGAAAAGCTAAGAGATTTACTCATGGTCAAAGTGTTAGTTTCCTAGGGCTACCATAACAAAGTACCACAAACTGCTTGGCTTAAAACAATAGAAATTTATTCTCTCATACTTCAGTGGGTTAGAAATCCAAAATCAAGGTGTTTGCATGGCCATGTTCCCTCTGAAACCCCTACGGGAGAGGATCCACCCCTCCTCCAGCTTCTATTGGTGACCAGCAATCCCCAGTGTTCCTTGGCCTGCAGCCACATCACTCCAATCTCTGTCTCTGATATCACATGGTGTTCTGTGTCTCTGTCTAAAGTTCCTCCTTCTTATAAAGATACCAGTCATATGGGATTAGGCGCCACACTGTTGACCTCATCTTAACTTGATTACATCTGTATAGATCCTGTTTCCCAATAAAGTCACATTCACAGAAACTGGGCTTAGGGCTTCAATATCTCTTTTTGAGGGACAGAATTTGACCAATGACAGTTGGGTAGCAAATCTAGTCCACCATTGGGGAAATATGGCTGCCAAACCACTGTTTCTCGAATTTGTTTCAATTTGAATTTGTGTTCTCGAATATATCCAAGTCACCAGGACATCTCGTTAAAATGCAGTTTCTGGTTCAGTTGGTCTGAGGTGGGGGCCTGAGAATATGCATCTCTAACACAGCACTAGTGATGGCAATACCAGTCCAAAGAGCACATTTAGGAGTAGCAATGGTCTAATCTTGTGCTGTCCAACACCAAAGCTACTAGCCTCATGTGGCTATTTACATTTTAAATTAAGTTCATGAAAATTAAATAAAATAAACAAATTAAGTCCCTTAGACACACTAGCCACATTTCAGGTGCTCAACAGACACACATAGCTAGTGGCTACCATCTTGAATGGTGCAGACATAGACCATTTCTACCATCACAGAAAGTTCTGTTGGATGGTGCTGCTCTGGATCAGTGGTTTCAAAGTTGATCCCTGCACCTGCTGCTTCTGCATCACTTGAGAACTTGTCATAAATGCATATCCTCAGGCCCCACTCCAGACCTACTGAATTAGAAACTCTGGGGTTGGGGCCCAGCAGTCTGTGTTAACGAGCCTCCAGGTGACTTTGATGCATGCTCAAGTTTGAGAAGCAATTTTCTTCTGGTGATTTTCTTCTTCTTCTTCTGGTTATAATAAGAATGTAGAATACCTGACCATGATTAGAAAACTTTCAATTAAATGGGTCATTAAGGCATTCCTGGGACATAATTGCCCACTTTTAATATCAGCTGTGAAGAAGAACTAGAACAATTGGCCCCGTTTGATTGCCCCAGCCCCTCATAATAAGGACTTGCATGCAGATAGTTTATTTTGGGATGTGACCCCAGGGAACAGGCATGTGACACTGAGGAGAATGAATTAGAAAGAGGGAAGTTAATGCAAAGGTGCATCACTGAGCTTGTGTTGATCTGAGCAACTGGGGCTCGTCCCAGTAGGACCCCTCTGGGGAGCCTTGCAGAATGGACCTCAGCATTGTCCAGCTGATAAAGGGTAGGGCCAGGTCCTCCACTGGTCAATGACTGCCCTGTAAAGTGTTAATACCCTCACACATTCAGTTTTGTTGATGCACCAGAATTGTTAAGTGGGCTCCAGCAGGAATCCTGCAGAACTGGAGCAGGAAAGCTGGGGGCAGAAAGCCAGAAATGCACAGTACAGCCGAGGCTAGCTGTCAGGTGGTTGCCGCAACAGTAAAGCAGAAGTGCAGATGGAGATGAGATGGGGCGTGAAAGGCATCCGACCCGTTCCCTGAGAATGGGATCCCTGTAGCACCTTGGAAAAGAAGATTAAAAAACAGAGAGATGTAGCCCAAGAAAGCACTTTCTTTTCTATTCTTATAATTAGTCAAGAATGGCTTATACAAGCCTGGAAGATAAATGTTTGCAAAGTTTCTAATGATGCCTGGCCCATAGCAGACACTCAATAGATATAGTTGCCTCCTATTTTTTCACTTTACCTTTCATACTGAGGCTTCTCACATTAAGTGATTAAAAATGTCACCTTTTGTGCCTTAGGTAGTCACACATCAATATTATGAGCAATTCCTGATATGCCTCTTGGCAGAAGAGAGGAGAAGCAATTTCGAAGTCCACCTGCCCTGGGGAATGCCCTCCGAGCATCCTGACTATGACACTGTCCTGACTGTCCTGTGTCCTGAGTGCTGAAGAGCCGTGTGAAACCCAGAGCTGCTGTCCAGATCCTTTACGTTTTATACTGTGTGACCTTAACCTTAAGAGTCTGAAGCAATCTTTTGCTGTATGATCCAGCCAGTGCATCAAGACACACACAGTTAGGGATGCTGAGCAGATAGTGGAGTGTTCACAGAGGCTAAGAAGTACAGGAAATAAGTCAAGATCCCTTTGCCACTTAGACTCCAAAAGCAGTGGCGGGTGGTACTCTCGCAGCTTCCCAACACACACGCTGCTTCCTTTTCTCCCTCCTCATCCTGAGACTTCCTTTCTCTCTCACCCCTACACACACACCATGGGGCCCCACAGAAAGTGCATGGACTTGGGAATCAGGTCCCAATTCTAACCTGTGGATACTTAAAAAAAAATTATATAAACTATATGTCCAGGTGAGGGTTTCCCAATGTTTTCAGTCTTGTCAGTCATGATGGTAACAGGACTCACCTCCTTTCCTCAGTGCCAGCATCTATCCACCCCCAGACCACACTACACGCACGCACGCACGCACGCACGCACGCCCCCACACACGGCTCCTCTTTCCTCCCCATGTCTTTTTTTAACACAACCTCCACTTGGTCAAAAATTGACAAAGAGCAGTGAGAAAAACTAGGTCAG
The DNA here is from genome assembly GCF_027409185.1 of Cynocephalus volans. NCBI lineage: Eukaryota > Metazoa > Chordata > Mammalia > Dermoptera > Cynocephalidae > Cynocephalus > Cynocephalus volans. The sequence goes on from NC_084460.1 coordinate 286,070,102, forward strand.
CTTCACAAAACACTGCATTGTTTTGGGAAACAGGAGAAAATAGCATGTTTGTCGGCTTTAATCTGCTGTGCATTTGCAAGTGCTGCTGTTTCAGTTCTTACAATGCATTTTATGTATTAAAATTCCCACATTTCTAAATAATAAAATCATAACAGTTTTCATAACAGTTTTATGACAAAGGTCCACAGTGATGTGCTAGATTTTTTGTCTATAAAGTAAGACTTCAAAGTTTACAATAATACATTGAAATAACCAGTAAAAAGTTAAAGAAAATTTTATTCACCAGAATTCTTCTTGGGAAAGAAGAATTTATTGGAAAGAAATATTTTGATAAGTCATTTGAGCTAGGGAGGGTGGGATCTCAAAAACATGACTAAGTAATAATAATGATAATGATAATAGTAAACTGCCCATTATGGAACCTGAAACCTGTTAACAGGAGCCCATTTGTTCTGATGAGCTATGAGTTGGTTTTTTGTGAGCCTGTCTAGGAGTAGCAGCAAGAGGAAAGCAGAATGTGTCTGCATAACAGAGAGAGGAGACCAGCTAGCCTGCCACTTTTGGAGGAAGGAGAGAGAGAAACAATTCTCAGTCATGGTACATCTGAAAACAGATAGAATTGAAATATCTAATATTTTTCATGTATGCATGTATGATTGTAAACCTCTAGGCCAGAGTCTCTCACCCTGAACACTATTGACATTGTGAGCCAAATAATTCTTTGTTGTGGGGACTCTCCTTTGCATTACAGGATGTTTAGTAGCCTCCCTGGCCACTAACCACTAGATGCCAGTAGCATCTTCCCCCTACCCTCAGTTATGACAAACAAAACGTCTTCAGACATTGCCTAATGTCTTCTGGGGAGCAAAATCACCCTGGTCAAGAATCACTATGTTACGCTTTTAGTAAAGTCTACTTTGCTTAAAAGGAAAAATGTCGACAGCCAGCTACCAAGCTGAATGCTTATATAATAGGAAAGAGGAAGCTACCATAGGTTTATTGCACTGAGACACTTTGTTGTCCTCATGTTGTGGACATGAGCTGGGGCCCACACACGTTCAGGTTTCTAATAAATGTCTCACATACTACAAAGACAAGAGGAGTCAAGAGTTACATCTTATGAGGGTTCCTAGTTCCTCTGTGCCCCTTGTTAACCTTGAAACTTCCTTTATTTTAGCACTTTATCTTATACCTTAACACCTGCATGTACACTCAGCCCTCTATATCTGTGGGTTAAGCATCTGTGGATTCAACCAACTGTGGATCGAAAATATTCGAAAAAAATCGCATCTGTACTGAACAGACACAGACTTTTTCCCCTTGTCATTAGTACCTAAACAATGCAATAGGACAACTATTTACATAGCATTTACATTGGATTAGGTATTATGAGTAATTTAGAGATGATTGACAGTATATGGGAGGATGTGAGTAGGTTATATGCAAGTACTATACCATTTTATACCAGGGACTTGAGCATCCATGGACTTTGGTATCCACGGGAGTTCCTAGAACCAGTGCCCCTGGATACTGAGAATGGACTGCATCTGTTTACTTTGTAGTCTGCAGGCTCTTATATTATCTCTCCAACTAAACACAATGTCTAAAATATTCTAAGTCTGAAGTCACAGGCCTGCAGCTATGTTTTACTTAGCCCTTTTAAACCTTGAGAACGTTTACACTGAAATATAGATTTAGGCTGGCCAGTCAACTCAGTTGGTTACAACATGTTGCTGATAACACCAATGTCCGGGGTTCAATCCCTGTCCTGGCCAGTTGCCAAAATAAATATATATGTAAAAAATCTATATCTAAAATACAGATTTGCATGTATACAATGTAAATATATATACAACTTTTCTTAAAGAATCAGAAGATGGTTCAATAGTCAACTAACATTGCCACATGGCCACAACTCCTGGAGCAGAGAACCAGACTCTTCTTTAAAAGAGGCTCATAGTTCCCAGTTTACAGAGTCCCTTCCATCCTCTTGGTGTTGCTCCAGTCCCTCCTCTCATTTATGTCACCTGCCTGGCCCCTGAAGGTGTGTGAATTTTCAACCCCTATTGTAAGTGCCCTTAAAATGTTTACAAGAATTGCTTTTTGATTTCACATTAGGTATCCTGTGCTTGTACGGTGTAGAAAGAAAGATTGCCATATAGCAATCTGAAACAAAATTGAATACGTCTGACAAGAGAGAGCCACATCATTCAAGTGCAAAATCACCAGGTCTTTCTGAACAGAAATTGAAAGGACTGGACATGTGGCAAAAGGAAAGTGTATTAAATATATGTCAAGGATAAGTCTGATGGCTCAGGAGGTGAACTGTAAACTCTTTGCAATTAATTGACCATTGCAATTGGTCATTGCACTGGCTTATGGCTCAAAAGCAAGAGCACAGTTCTCAAAGAGAACCATCATGATGGATTATGTAAGGCTCACGTGGGTTGTAGCACCTCACAAATCTGTAGCACATGCTTGAGGACAGGTGGAAAGTTTTCTAAACAATGATTCATAATAACAGCTATTATTAAGACAATCAGGTATCTATCTGAATGATTGAGACTAAAGGGATAGTTTAATCTTCAACTCTGGTACTTTTTCTCTGGATTGTTAAGAAAGCCTTAGTGATGTTAGTTGGAGACTAACATTCAGTGTAGAGCTGGGCCTATTCTTTTTTTTTTACACCTCTAGGGTATTTTCCAGGCCCTTACCTTCCCCAAGCACAACATTGTGTGCACTCTACCAAGCAGATTCTTACAGCTCCTAGGCCACAGGGATGTTGTTCTTTTTTTCAAACCCAGTATAGGTGGTTCGATTATGTAGATGTAATCGATTACGTAGAAATAACAAGATATGACCTTAAGCTTTGGTTAGGTAAGCAGTGCAGTTAAACTCGAGTGAAGAAGCCATAGCAAAACAGTTTATCAATGAGTTTCAAGTCATTCGTCTTATTTGCATGCTTTCTAAAAATAATAAAACATGAAAAATAAAACACGTAAGGCAATATTAAAATGTGAGTACAAGTATACCTATTTACTTTCAAAAATATTTCTCTCTCAAAAATAAAAGTGGAAATAAGGTCAAATAAGGAAATAAGGTCATGTTTTGAACTTTGAAACTTTTATCTTCACATAAAGCAAAGAAAGTATTTGCTTCAGATATAGGAGGGTACTTCGATAAGCTCATGAAAAGATTTGTACTCTCTTTTAATTCCCTTTTTCCATGAACTTTTTGAAGTATCCTCATATTTTAGGCAACATATAGATCAGGTACTCTCAAATACTCATAATGCTAAAAAACACGGGTTTAAGGAGTTGTTGATTGGTACCACTGTTAAGCCTTGGAATGCTGCAGACTAAATCCCCTCCCTGGAAATTCCCAGTACACATCCATTGTGTAAACTGTGAGAAGTCCCATAATAAAAAAGAAACCTGTTTCATTTTCTCAGAGGTTGGCATCATGTGTGCTGATGTCATTTGATCTGGATCCATAAAATATTTCATCCCACTTCAGCACCATCTCTTCATTATCATCAAAATTAACCTTCATCAAGATAGGACTTTTTCTTTTAATGCACCACAATTATTTTCTTCCATTGTTTCACTTTCCTGTGTGGTATCATTTTACAAATTAGAAGATCGGGGCTATAAAATAATAGAAAAATTTCCAGGAACTACACAAAGTTTCATCCCATGACAAAAACCTTTATCTTTATCTTACTTTTCAGTGGCATTTTTCTTCAAGGAAATAAATCAGATTTAAATCATTTATGACCAAGATGTTATTTACCCAAGCTCCTTGCCTGCAACCCCTGGAGCTGCCACTAGGTGGTGGTGAGCCAGTTTAGATGCATAGACAGACTCCCTTCCCAGGGAAGTCTGAAAAATAGTTTTTGTTTTTCAATTAAAAAAGAAAAAAATGAAACCAAACAAAACAACATGAGAAAATGTCAGGACATCATTATGAATTAACAAAATGCATCTATTAATAAGTTTTTATTTTGTTTTGTTTTTTATTAAACAGAGCTTCTAGGAACCACCCTCCTTCCCCTCAAGTCCCCTCCTGATCTCTGCCCTTCTCAGAGTTCAGTGCCCAGCACAGAGAAAACTTCCCACCCCTAGGAGTGTGGAACTTTGTGCTTTTCTGTCAGGTTTTTGATGTCTGTTCTGTGTGCTCAGGGACACCTGGAGGACCTAGGGACTTAAGGTCAGGGGTAGCTAGCCCTCAAGCAATGAGGGACTGGAGCCAGCTTCCCTCTCTTGGTAGGGGCAATTCTGAGCCCCAATTGTCCCTAGAGGAAAATGGCTCTTTTACATACCACCAACTGGCCTTTCTCTTTGCCCCTTCTCACTTTCCTCACTCCCTCACTGGTGCTTATTGAGATCACCTCCCCCGCGAACAACCTGCCTTCGAGTTGAGTTATCGCAGGGTCTGCCTGGAGGGAACCTAAACTAGGACACTAGTACCATTGAACTCTGGTATCTTATCCATTTTACTAGATACTGTAATAATACCAGAATCCAGGCATTGGACATCATACCCAGATTGGTTTGGGGGTTTTGCACAGCCACCACCAAACAAAAAGACTCGTGCTCGTTTCAGACCCTGCTAGCTCTAAGTCTGGCAAAACAACAGCTACACAAGCTGATGTCCTAAACCTTTATCGCCCTGCTAATTGCAATTCTTTTTTTTTTTTTTTTTTTAAAGATGACCTGTAAGGGGATCTTAACCCTTGACTTGACTTGGTGTTGTCAGCACCACGCTCTCCGAAGTGAGCTAACCAGCCATCCCTATATAGGGATCTGAACCTGTGGCCTTGATGTTGTCAGCACCACACTCTCCCAAGTGAGCCACGGGCCAGCCATTAATTGCAATTCTTAATTTGAGCTTTCCCTCTACGTCCATTTCTTTCAAAGCTATTGCATTTCTTGGCAACCCTTTTCTTACTAGGTCTCATTACGGCTAAAAACAAGAACAAAACAAAAACCACTAAATTGCACACAGTAATGTGGTGGCCACCGTGTCACTCTGTGTTTATAATTTGGGTTTCTACCTGAGCCAAACTGGTTTTAAATAGACTTTACTTTTTAGAGTCATTTTAGGTTCACAGCAAAATTGAGCAAGAAATAAGCATCCCATATAATCCCCCCACCCCCATAGCCTCTCCCACTATCAACACCAAACTCTTTTAAAATTAGATATGTTTGTCTTTTTTAAACTTTTAAGCATTTTAAAATACCATGTATTTTTGGAAGTAGTAATGAGGTGATTTCCTAACACTGCCAACTCTCTTTGCTCTTTCTCTCCATTTCGTTCCATTCTCAACTCTTACTTTTTTATTTTATTTTAAAATATTTCATGGTCAAATAAAGATTGAATACATTCAAGCTGTACAATGTGATGATTTGATATACATATACATTGTGTAATGACTACCACAATCAAGTTAATTAACATATTCATCACTACCTATGCTGTACATTAGATTTCCAGAACTTGTTTGTCTTATGACTGAAACTTTGTACCCTTTGACCAATATCTCCCCATTTCCTCCACCCCCCAGTCCCTAGCAACCAACATTCTACTCTCTGTCCCCATGAGTTTGATGTTTTTTAGATTCTGCATATAAGTTAGATCACTCAGTATTTGTCTCTCTGTGTCTGGCTTACTCCACTTGGCATAATATCCTCCAGGCTCCTCCATGTTGTTGCAAATGGCATGATTTCCTTCTTTTTTATGGCTGAGTAATATTCCACTGAACAAGTGTACTTCAAAAAGATAGTGGAAAGTGGAATTAAAAGATAATGCGAATAACCTGTCTCAGTACCGGACAGATCTTCTAAGCCACAGAACAACATAGGAACAGTTAATCTATCAGATGGAGAGAACATATCTATGATTATGGAGGCAGGGAAGGGAGTGGGGAGGGGGAAGAGGAAAGACTGGATAAGAGGCATAAAGAATAAATATGATTTGTAACAATGAATATGCAAATAAGAATTTTTTTAAAAGATAATGAGAATAATTCCATGAACTTTTTGAAGACCCCTCATATATATGTACCACAATTTCTTTATCCATTTATCCATCAATGAACACTTAGGTTGTTTCTATTTCTTGTCTATTATGAATAGCACTTCAGTGAACATGGGAGTGCAGGTATCTTTTTGACATACTGATTTCATTTCCTTTGGATATATACCCAGAAGTAAAATTACTGGGTCATATGGTAGCTTTATTTTTCATTTTTTCAGTAACCTGCAAGCTGTTTTCTGAAGTGGCTATACCAATTTACATTCCCACCAAAAGTGTACAAGCGTTCTCTTTTCTCCACACCCTCACAACACTTATCTCTTGTCTTTTTGGTTGGTCAGAGCCATCTTAACACGGGTGAGGTGATAACTCATTGTGGTTTTGACTTGTATCCTCTTTGATTTGTATCTTCTGATGATTTGGGATCTTGAGCACCTTTTCATACATCTGTTGGCCATTTGTATGCCTTCTTTGGGAAAAATGTCTTTTCAGGTCTTTTGTCCATTTTTAAATTGGATTATTTGGTGGGTTTTTTGGTTTTGTTTTGTTTTTTTGCTATTGAATTGGGTGAGTTCCTTATAAATTTTGGATATTGATCCCTTATCAGATATATGATTCACAAATATTTTCTTCCGTTTCATAGGTTGCCTTTTCATTTTGTTGATTGTTTACTTTTTTGTGTGCAGAAGCTTTTTAGATTGATATGCTCCCACTTGTTTATATTTGCTTTTGTTGCTCGTGCTTTTGGTGTCATATCCAAGAAATCATTCCCAAGACTAATGCCAAGGAGACTTCCCCCTATGTTTTCTTTTAGGAATTTTATATATTTATGATAGTTATGTCTTCTTGCTGGATAGATCCCTTTACCATTATATAATGGCCTTCTTTGTCTCTTTTTGTGGTTTTTGGTTTAAAGTTCATCCAATATAAGAATAGCTACTCCTGTTCATTTTTGGTTTCAATTTGCATGGTGTATCTTTTTCCAACCCTTTACTATTAGTCTGTGTGTGTCTTTACAGGTGAGGCAAGTCTCTCATAGACAGCACACAGTTGGGTCTAGCTTTTTAATCCAACCAGTCAGTCTGTGTCTCTTGAAAGGGGAATTTAATCCATTTACATTCAGGATTGTTATTGAAAGGTATAGTCTTACTCCTGACATTTAATTGTTTTTTGTGTGGTTGATTTACATATCTTTTGTTCCTTTCTTCCCCTTTATTTTTGTCTTTGGTGTTCACTGATTTTTTGAGGTAGTATGGTATAGTTTCTTTCTCTTTCTCAATTACATATCTGCTCTACCAGTGGTGTTTGTTCTTTCTCATGTATTCATGGTGGTGATCATCATTTTGAGGGTTCCAGGTGCAGGACTTCCTTAAGGACTTCTTGTACAGTTAGTCATGTGACAGTGAACTCCTGCAGCTTTTGTTTGTCTGGGAAATACACTGTATCCCCTTCTTTTCTACAGAATAGCCTTGCTGGGTATAGCATTCTTGGCTGGCAGAGTTTTTGCTGTTGTTGTTATTTTGTTTTGGTTTTTTAGTACTTTGAATATTTCACCCCATTCTCTTTTGGCCTGGAGGGTTTCTGCTGAGAAGCCTACTGTTAGTCTGATGGGGACTCTCTTATTGGTGACTTGATGCTTTTCTCTTGCTGTTTTTTAGGGTCTTCTCTTTGTCTTTGAATTTTGACAGTTTGACTAAAATGTGTCTCAGAGAGGAACTTTTTGGATTGAATCTGTTTAGGGATCTCTGAGCCTCTCAAATCTTGAAGTCCATATCTCTGTTGATACCTGGGAAGTTTTCCACTGTTATTTCATTGAATATATTTTCAACGCCTTTTCCCTTCTCCTTCTCCTCTGGAACACGCATGATTCAGATGTTTGTGTGCTTAAGATTGTCTGCTAACTCTCCTAGATTCTCTTCATTTCTTAAATTCTTTTTTTCTTTTCTTTTCTCTCTCTCTCTCTCTTTTTTTTTTTTTTTTTGGTACACTTGGGTTATTTCAAAAGGACTATCTTTGAGATCAGAAATTCTTTCTTCTGCTTGCTCTAGTCTGCTGCTTATGCTTTCAATTGTAGTTTTTATTTCATTGAATGAGTCTTTCAGCTCCAGGAGTTCTGTTACATTTCTTTTTTAGGGTATTAAGCTCTTTGAAAACTTCCTCCTTCATGTCCCGGATTGTTTTTCTCATTTCCTTGTGTTGTTTTCTTGTATCTTACTGAGTTTCTTGACAATTGTTAATCAGAATTCCTTTTCAGACATTTTAAGGGTTTCCTGTTTGGGGTTTGGTATTTGAGAATTATAATACTCCTTTGGTGGTGTCGTATTTTCTTGTATTTTTTAATTTTTTTATTTTTATTTCTTGTATTCCTACATTGATATCTGTCATGTGGTGGAGCAGTTGCTTCTTCTATTACTCTGGGGTGGCTTTTGAGGAGAGAAACTCCCTACTGTAGATTTGTTACATATTGCCCGTTGGGTGGGTATGTTAGCTTGGTTCTGGGTAGACTCAGTTGCGTCAGTAGTTCCAGGTGGTGGCTGACCCTCTACACCACCCTGCTGGGTTTCATGCTCCAGAGGTCCTCATCAGGCTCCCCCTGTCTTCCCACACTCTCCCACCTATGCTCTCCCGTGTACTTAGCTGTCCATTACTTGCTCTGGTCGTTTTCTGTGGGATCATGTCTAGGGTACCTCTAGTCTATCACCTTGCCACACCCCCTATTTAGATTTTATTAATTTGGGTTAATCTCATGATTGTGGAATCTGGTCATCATAAGAGTTTGATAAGGAGAAGTTTCCCCATTTTACAGTTGAGGAAAGTGAGGCTCAGGAAGGTGAATACCTTGCCTGAAAATCATAAGACTAACTTAAACAGGCAGAATGTAAGGCTTTGGCCCCAAAGCCTTTACTATGGTCTGAATGTTTGTGTCCCCTCAAAATTCCTAACTTGGAATCTAATCCCCAAGGTGATGGTATTGGGGGCCTGAGGGTGGAGCCCTCATGAATGGCATTAGTGCCTTACAAAAGAGACCCCAGAGAGCTGCCTTACCCCTTCCACCTTATGAGGACATAGCTAGAAGGTGCCGTCTCTCAGCCAGAAAGAGGGACTTCACCAGACACTGAATCTACCTTGCTCTTGGACTTCCCAGCCTCCAAAACTGTGAGAAATAAATTTCTCTTGTTTATAAGCCACCCAGTATATGGTATTTTGTTACAGCAGCCTGAATGGACTAAGATAGCCTTTTTTTTTTTTTTTTTCATTTCAGCTCACCACATGACCTCTTTAACAAAGAAGTAAATTTGCCAACATGTGTTCCTAGGTAGGATAATACTGTTTCATATTTGTTTAAAGAAATGTTAATGAGGCTCCATCCTCGTTCCCCACAACCCACCCTATCTCCCCCGCTGCTGCCAGCACAATCCTCTGGGGCTCTGCTGTCCAACATAGCAGCCACTAGCCACACATAGGCCTACTGAACACTTGAAATGAATTTAGTTTGAATTAAAATGTGCTATAAAATACTCATGAGACTTCGAAGACCTACTAAGAGAGACTGTAAAATATCTCATTAATAAGGTTTTTACACTGATTATGTGTTATCATAATAAGAGTATGACTATATGGGTTAACAAAATCTTAATTCAAATTCATTTCATCTGTTTCTTTTTATTTTTTTTAATAGGACGACTAGCAAATTTAACATAACCTACGTGGCTCACATTCTATTCTGAAAGACAGCTCTGCTCTAAGGCACAGGCTGTATTTAGCTCGTCTCCTTTGTTGCTTTCTTCATAGATTAAGTTGCTATTATTGGGAGTTTAGGGAGGATTTGTGAGAAGGGTGGCTGACAGCTTCTCAGCAGGCCTGGGTGTTAGACAAGACCCTCATGCCAAGGACTTAACTGGGCTAATCTGCTTGAGCTGGGATTTAGTGGCTTCAGTCATTAATAGAGTTAAAGCCCTTTAGTGAGCTTTGGCCTTTGAAAACACTACCCGTCTTTTTGGATTATATCTTAAGGAATTTAAAAAAGGACAGGGAATGAAATAGTCAAAGAACAAAACAAAACATACACTGTTTTATCAAATGATGGTCCAAGTTCAATGTTTCTAAATTTGTCTTGAGCTTACCTGGATAGCAAGCTGAGCGATATTTCACTGCTTGCCTTCATTTACAAAGGAAGTGCCTATGACTGTATTCCTCTGTTCCTTATGCTACAGTTGAAAAGGATGGAAAAGTACATTTGCTTTGGAGAGGCTGAGAGACAGAAAGAAACCCTGCAGGGAATATCACATTACTTCCTCCAGCTGGGAAAAAGACTGCTGGCCCAAGATGGTATTTCAGTACTGTGGTTAAATAAGCAAACACTCTAACCAAGCCATAGAATAATAATAATATGAAAGGGGATAGATCAATTCAGGTCAGCTCCCCACATTTAGCAGCTGGAGATACAGAGGCCCAAGGAGGTTGGGCCGGTAGATGTCACTGAATGTCACCCCAGGGTCAGTACTATGTCTGCAGGTGGTAAAGGTGGGACAGAACCTCATAGATAATCCAGTTCAGGGCTCTCAAACCGCTCTGTACAGTTGCCCCTCAGTGTTTCTGCAGGATTGGTTCCAGGACCCCCCTTAGATACCGAACTGCTCAAGTCCCTTAGTAAAGTGGCATGATATTTGCATATAACCTGGGCAAATCCTCCCGTACGCCTTAAATCATCCCTAGATCACTTTTAATACCTAACACAATGCCTACACATTGCTTCATTCGAGTGGAATTAACATAGTACTCGGCACATGGCAAATTCAAGTTTTGCTTTTTGGAACTTTGTGGAATTTTTTTCTCTCTAATATTTTTGATCCATGGTTTGTCGAATCCACAGATGTGAAACCCACAGGTACAGTGGGCCAACTGTACACCTGGAAACGATTATAAGTCTCCATGCCCAAAGCTGCACCCCAGACCAATGAAGTCATCCGCGTCTGGAAAGATTTCTGGGTGATTCCAACATGCAGCCAAGTTGGAGAATCAGTGATCTAGGTCACCCTTTGTTTTTGCAAACACTGAGACCTAGAAAGGATCAGGGAACTTTGCTCAAGTTCCTAGAGCTAAGAGTGAGGGGCTGAGTGGAGGCAAGTCTCTTCTTTCCTGGCTTTTGATTTTGCACGTTCCTTTTCCTGCATTCCCAGTCCACTACTGTTACATGACATCACGTTGCCTTCCTCTGAAATGTCCTTCCTCCAAATCTTTGCAGGGCCAGCTCTGTCTCATTTGGACATCAGCTTACACACATTTCTTGAGAGAGGCCAGCCCTGACCACCGACACCCAGTCCATGTCACCAGCACATCGCTATATTTCGTCCAGGCACTTTTCACTACCTAAAATCATTCCATGTTTTGTCTGCCTTCCCTGCTAGACCACATCCTGTCTGCCAGGGTCACAGCTTTCTTGCCAGCTCCTGCAATTGTCCCTGGCCTACTATAGAGGATCAATAAATATTTGTGGACTGAATGAATGTTTAGTGGACTTTTAGCAGTGATATTCTCTTGGATAATGTCTTCTCAGGGTGTCATTTCAAGGGTAATATACTTCCAATTATGTCAGTTGAAAAAAATATTCGATTTTGAGAAATGTTTTTTCTAGCTATACTCTTCCAAATCGCATCTGTTCTATCATGTGAGGCTCATCTGGGTGGACAATTTGAACTTACATCAGCTTTAGGACAGACTCCTAAGCTATTTAAAGGGACAACATTTTACCATGATACAAAATGGACTTTGATTAGGTAATGGAGTGTGATTAAAATAAGAAAGTGTCACATGATTAGAGGGAAATATTTGATGCCCATGGAGATCAAATTATAATTGCTCTTCTTGCAGGTGAAAGGATTAACAATGTGGCACTTAAGGAAAAAGCTTTCCAGGTGAATAATACATACATAAATTAACCAGGCTGCAAGATTATGGCATTTAATGTACGAAGGATCTTTACACAGTTCGTGGAAGGATTCACGTTATCTCTTAATTCCATTTTTTTCCATGAACTCTTTGAAGTACCCTCCTATTTGTGGACCCCCATATTCATGAATTCTATAAAATGGTGTAAAGTGATCCTGTAAATACTCAGAGATCATAGTTCTCAAATAAATCAATGGAAAGCTGTGATAGACATGACTCCCATCCCCCCCATTCTATTCAAATCAGCATTTATGTTAGCGGTTACTCTATGTGGGGTTTAGACTCTGGTTACTCCAAAGTGTTGTTCCTAAACTAGCAGGATCAGCATCAGCATCACCTTGAGGCCTGTTACAAAAGCAAAATCTCAGGCTCCACATCCCAGGCCTACTGAGTCAGGACATGCAATTTTAACACGATCCCCAGGGATTCATGTGCAGGCACAGGTTGAGAAGAATTGGTTTAGAATAAAAGTTCAGATCTCTAGATCAGTGGTTCTCAGTTGGGGGTGGGGAGCGATTTTGCCCCCAAGTGACATTGGCAATGACTAGATACATTTTTGATTGTCACACTGGGGATGAGGTGAGGGAAAGAGAGGGGTGTGACTGTTACTGGCATCTCGTGGGTAGAGGCTAGGAATGCTGTTGAACATCTTACATTACACAGAACAGTCCTCCCACTAAGAAAGAATTATCCAGCACAAAAAGTCAATAATACAGAGGCCAAGAAATCCTGCTCTAGACCAACAGATTGTAGAGTTTAAAATAGTAACACTATGATTAATAATAAAGCAAATTGTAGCCTATAAGCATTGGCCAATGAGAACTAACCACAGTACCTATATAACTAATTGTGAAAGATGAAATGATTTGAAAATCAGTAACTCAATAGCCATGTACATAACTGAATAGTGGCAAAAAAAAAAAAATCACATTTCATTTGATGGGAAGCCAAGATTTTAACAGTAAAGATGTTTTTAAATATACCAAGGTCAAGGGTTCGATTCCCCTGCCTGCCAGCCACGAAAATATACATACATACATACATACATATATATATAGATATGCACACACACGTATATATATAAAAAGTTCCTATATTTTTAGGAAGTAAATGTTAAAATACTAGGGAAGTAAAATAGGGTAATTCAGAGCTTCAGAAGAGAAAACAAATGCTGAATTCAGAGCAAGGCAATGTCCTTACATAAACTCATTATCATTATTGATAATTAAGATAGCAAGACTGCCCCCTAAATCCTTTCTGCCAGCTTCCATTACATCTTATTATCACATAGACTCTCTGCAGTCATTGTGTTAAAACTGCTTTCAATTGTGTACTGACAATTTGTTGGCTCATAGGGGACTGGGATTAAAAAAACAATGAACCGTTTCAATTGCATTTCAACAAAAAATGGGACACTGCTGTTTGCTTCTTCCTACAAGCCAAACTTCAAGGGACAACATGAGGTTGATATTTGAACATGGGCTGAAGTGACTTAGCTGTTCTGCTGGGCGTGGTCTTTTGATTCTTGATAGGAAAGGGTTATTATTAGGCCAAGGTTGATTCTAGAACTTTTTAGGAACTTAGCTCAGGAGTCAGACCCTTTTGGTATGACCTTAAGTAAGTTACTTCACCTTTCTGAGCCTCACTTTTTTCATTAAAATAAGTCATAATGATGTGAGTTTTTACCAAGGATGTTTCAGGATTAAATGAGATATTATATAAAAGCATTTAGCACAATGTCTGCACACAGTATGGTCTCAAAAAAAATGTTAGCAATTATGATAGTTCCACATCATATCCATCATAATGTAAAGTCCTGAGTATTCTGAGTCAGGACTAAATCTTTCCAGAGTTCATTGGATGTCCTGGAGGAGCCAAGAGCCTGTCCACCGGTAGACCTGGGTTGACTGCTTTCTCTTGTCTGGATTTGGAGTTCTAAAGAAACTCAGAAAGAAAACAAAAGATTAAAGGAATCTTTTCATCGGATCTCTGGAGCTAAGTAAAGGGATTTCACTCTCTATCAACAGTAGCCTTCCTTAAAATCGAGGTGGTATTCTGGGATTACTTAGAATGAATTCTTCTAGATTTTTAACTTTAAAGACCCCACACAAATACATTTCTATGTTTTCTATTGAGTCTGAGTGACTGAAGATTTTGATTGGGAATATTAGTTCTAATGCTGTACCAGAGACACTCAAAATAGTAATGACTGAAACAAGATGAAATTTCATTTCTATCTCACTTAAAAGTCAGAGTAGGTAGTTCAGGGCTGGTACAGTGGCTCTACATCCTCAAGAAGCCAGGGTTCTCCCTGTCTTATTGCTCTGCTGTCTGGAATGTGTGGTTTCAATCTCATGGTCCAAGAGGGCTGCTCCAGCTCCCACAGTCCTACCTGGTAGGAATGGGAAGGGAAAGGTAATGGAGAGCAACGCTTAACCCTTTCCTTTAAGGGCAAAACTTGGAAGTTTCTCAAGCTGCTTTTATTTGTATCTCATTGTCCTGAACTTAGTCATTTGTCCATACCCACCTTCAAGGAATACTGGGAAACATCATCTTGATTTTGGATGGTCACGTGCCCAGCTAAAAACTGGAGGTCCTGTTAGTATATAAGAGAAAACAGACACAGAGGGAGATCACCAACAATCTTTGTCAACACTGTCCATGCAAGCCCACTGCTTTCAGAAGCAACTGGCCATTGTCTCAGCTGAATGAAAAGCAGACTAGCTCGAATGCCTTCAGTTACTTTTTCCTGATTGTATTTCCCATACTCACAAAACTTTCTTCTAGTTGAAAAACAGGGGCCGTCCTGGTCATTAAAATTACCAACTATGTTACTGAGGAAATTTTTCTGCATTAAAATGTTTTGAAAATATAATTGCAAATGTAGAATATAGACAAAAAATTTAAGATGAAAAAGACAACTTTTCTATAGTCTCATCCATCCAGAGATAATAAGTTAGCTTTTTTTGTGTACGTTCCATGTTATTTTACACTATTTCTCTCTATATGTAATAATTTTAACATTTCCAATAGTGACAAAGTGACAGACACTTCTAATCCCGCTTTGGTGTTGTTACTTACATTCATATTTGATAAGTAACGTAAATTACAGTTAAAGGCTAGTGAAAATACAGATGTAATTTTTTCCCATCTTAGTTTGTGCCCCACCCCCTCATATACTATATTTATGGGCCCCTCAATCTCTCCTCTGCCTCCAACCAAGGCCCCAATGCCTGCTGTCCAGTCCACATCCTTCAAAGCTGACAATTCAAGAGTTGTAAGTTATTCTCAGTATACTTTCTTTTTATCTTTTCTGTTAGCAGACAAAGACTGATCTCAGTGTGTTTGGAAAACTGGGAAGGGATTGAGTGACTGGAGCAAAGCCACACAACAGAAAACAGTGCTGCCACCCTGATGCACGACTGATGGGAGCAGCAGTTGGGAAGGCTGGTTAGAGGGAGGTTGTGGCTGTGCCAGCTGTTTAAAGAAAACTTTTAGGCCAATTAAATTTAACAGAGTTAATTTGAGCAAAGAACGATTCCCGAATCAGGCAGCACTCAGAACCACAGGAGGTTCAAAAAGCACCATTATATGCAGCCTCTATGGAAAATGGTATGGAGGTTCCTCAAACAATTGCAGATAGATCTACCATACGACCCAGCTATCCCACTTTTGGGAATATACCCAGAGGAATGGAAATCATCAAGTCGAAGGTATACCTGTTCCCCAATGTTCATCGCAGCACTCTTTACAATAGCCAAGAGTTGGAACCAGCCCAAATGCCCATCATCAGATGAGTGGATACGGAAAATGTGGTACATCTACACAATGGAATACTACTCAGCTATAAAAACGAATGAAATACTGCCATTTGCAACAACATGGATGAACCTTGAGAGAATTATATTAAGTGAAACAAGTCAGGCACAGAAAGAGAAATACCACATGTTTTCACTTATTGGTGGGAGCTAAAAATTAATATATAAATTCACACACACACACACACACACACACACACACACACAAAAAAAAAAAAAAAAAAAAAAAAAAACGGGGGGGGGGAAGATATAACAACCACAATTACTTGAAGTTGATACGACAAGCAAACAGAAAGGACATTGTTGGGGGGCAGGGGGGAGGGAGAAGGGAGGGAGGTTTTGGTGATGGGGAGCAATAATCAGCCACAATGTATATCGACAAAATAAAATTAAAAAAAAAAAAAAAAAAGCACCATTATATAGTGTGAGCAGTGAGCTTTTATAGGCCAAACACGGAAGCAAAGTAGAGAAATCATCTGATTGGCTGTTGCTAAGCATGTGCCTTATTTGGGCTTGGTGGGATCTGCTGGCTGCCTGTGGTTGGCTGAAGCTCAGCTCTTTGTTACAAAAGTATAAGAGTCCTTCAAAAGGTTGTGGAAAGATTTGTATTATCTTTCAATTCTATTTTTCCACGAACTTTTACTTGCACCCTCATATACTCCTAAGTTAGTTTGCAGTTTGTTACCTGGGAATTTAAAGTATGGAGACAGCCTCAGGCCAATCACCTTCTGCTTATTTAATTTAACACAGCTGAGAAGGGATCTTAGTAAGGACATCAGCTGGGTGGCATGAAGGGAAAAGGTAAAGCAAGAAAGACTCTTTTCTGGGATCAGGAGATGTAAATACTTGGGAAAACCTTCTGGAAAAGCTGGGGATCATCCAGAGGGGGACCACTTTCCACAAATCATCAGGAGATCCTATTAGCGTGGAAAGGTAGCCTCCGACACATGAACAGTGGCTGTTGCTGCTAGGCGATGGGATTACAGGTGATTTGTATTTTCTTATTTTAAGTTATCCTTATTAGTCTAAAGTTAAATTTTCTATAGTGGACATACGAGGGTACTTCAAAAAGTTCATGGAAAGGTTCATATTAGCTTTCAATTCTGTTTTTTGATGAACTTTTTGAAGTATCCTTGCACATACATTTGTAATAATAAAGAGAAATTAATAAAGATTGCATTTAAAATGTTATGTAAGATATTTATTTCTTTTTTTATCATTGAGACATAAAATAGAGTAATAACGCCAAGGCAAAAAAAATTCTAAAACCTAGGGTTCTTGGTCCATCTTTCATTTGTTCTAGAACTTTGGACAAATCACCTACTGTAAAAAGGGGTATATTAGTTAGCTAGGGCTGCCAGAGCAAAATACCACAGCCTGGGAGGCTTAAAAGTCAGAAATTTATTTTCTCACAGTTCTGGAGTCTAGAAGTCCAAGATCATTGTGTTTAGTTTCTCCTGAAGCCTCTCTCCTTGGCTTGCAGGTCATCTTCTCTCTGTGTCCTCCCATGGTTATCCCTGGTCTGTGTTGCAAATGTCCTAGTCTTTTATGAGGACACCAGTCATACTGGATTACGGCCCACTCTAAAGGCTTCATTTTAACTTAATAACTTCTTTAAAGACATTACCTCCAAATATAATTACATTCTGGGGTACTGTGGGTTAGGACTTCAACATATGGATTTTGGTGGGGGGACATAATTCAGTCCATAACAGGAGAATATGATATTTGCTTTCCTGTCTCTGGATATTGTTGAGAGGATATACATTTGGAATACTGTAAAGGTCTAAGCTATCTGGTTATAAAGATCTAAGCATGGAGGAAATGAGAATATTATGCTTCGTTGTGAAGTAACTATACCTTTCCCCGGTGATTAGAGGCCTTTGTAAGCAATAGTTTGCTCTGCATTTATCTACCTAATGGGTAGCTGAGAGGAAACACCTGGCCAGGTGCATACAACCAAACAGTTGTCCTGCTTCCTACCCACTTCATCTAGACACAGCATTTCCTCCCAGGTCATTCCATTATCCCAGAAATCAGGATTAAAGAGAATTTGCCTCTGTGTCCTAAGTCCAGTGGTTGCTACACCATTTATTGAGCCTGGGTTATGGAAGAGACTCACTGGCTGGAAACACTTAAATCTGATTAGCTAATGGTCAGGCAGCAAGGCAGGGAGTAGTGCCAAATAACTCCATGAGTGACAGGCACACTAATCACATCCTAGGTGTGCTGAGATGACCACTTCCACCGCCTGCAGGTTGTGTCTTTACTCTTTCAGAAACTGCTGAAGAGAGACAGAGTTAAGGAAGGGCAGAATAAGCACTTTGTTTTTTAGGTAAATGTCTAACCCATTGTCATCAACAACTCTCACATGCAAAAGCTCATGGACCTATGAAGATTTGTTTTAACCTACCTTTAGACAAACAGGTATGTACTTCCCTTGTGGATATCCTGCCACGCTTTCTCTCTCTAGCCAGAGAACCATAGTGCATGTGTGTGTGTGTGTGTGCACATGCACGCGTGAGTGTGCTGGGAGGTGGGGGACAAGAATCAGAGTTTGAGAACAAGATGAAGACGAACATAGAACTGGTGGGATCATTCACCTTCGTAGTGACCCAGCTCACAGATGGTTTGAAAACGAGGCATTAATTCATTCCTAGTCTCATTAGGAAGCTTGTTAATTCCTTTAACAAACTTTGCTGTGGTCTTTCAGTGTTGCAGGCCCCTAGACATTAGGGATGCCAAGACGGATTAATTACCATCCATGGCCCCAATTAATTACCATCCATGGCCCCAAGAACCTTACAGTCTGGAAAGAGAGACAGACGTGCACATGTCACAACAGGTGCACCTGTTCCAGGCAGCAGAACTCGCCTTCCATGCACATTCCATGCCCGAGAGTTAAGTCATAGCCCAGCATGTGCCCCCTATAAGCAGGCTGAGCCAAGAATTCTTCCACCTCTTCTTGCCTGCGACCTTCCCTGGGTCTCACCTGATTCTCCTGGGCACCAACTCCACTACTCAGTCTCCACTTTGGACTTTTCCTCTCCCCGAAGGTTTAGTGTGTGAAGTGCTTTTCTCCATTACAGCATCTTGCCTTGGGCTCTGTTATGGGCTGAATCACGTCCTCCCAGAATTCACATATTGAAGTCTCAACCCTGAATACCTCAGATTGTAACTGTTTAGAGATATGATCTATAAGGGGTGATTAAGTGAAAATGAGGTCATTAGGCTGGGGCCCTAATCCTACAGGACTGGTGTCCTAATAAGAAAAGACACCAGGGAGGCATGCACACAGAGAAAAGGCCATGTGAGGACACAGGCAGGAGACAGCTGTCTGCAAGCCAATGAGAAAGGTCCCAGGAGAAACCAACCTTGTCAACACCTCGATCTTGGACTTCCAGCCTCTACAACTGTGAGAAAATAAATTTCTGTTGTTTAAGCCACCCAGTCTGTGGTATTTTGTTATGGCAGCCTGAGCAGGTCAATACAGGCTCTAGCTCAGTCTTTGTATCTGGTTACAGCCTCCTTAAACCAATAAACACTCTGAAACCTGTTACCCAACTTAACCGTGCATGGTCACCCTTTGACCTGGGCATAAATGAGCTATTATTCTAATGTGATGTGAAATGTGGCAGGATGGGAGAGTGTATAAAATAAAATGGTAAGAGAAGGAATGAGTGATCAGCTTTGGCCGGAATGGGCTTAGGAAGGGAATAAAGATGTGTGTTGGGAAAAGCTGCACAGAGGAGGAGCAAGGATAAGGAGTGAGCCTGCAGACAAACAGGATTCCAGGCAAACAGCGTGCAAAGTCTCCAGGATGAGCAACATCGTATCATGATCAGTTTTCATAGAGCCCTGGCTGCAAGGTGAGGAGTGACAAGAGACAAAAAGGGAGAGGTAAGAGGGTCTTGCCTGTCATGAAAGAGAGTCTAGAAATTAGACAGCAGAAAATGAAAAGCGTGTGAAGGGTTTGAAAGCCCTACTTAAAGTAGACCTGTAGTACATCCAGATCTGGATTTGGGGAAGATCACTCAGATAGCCATGGAGAGGGGCTTGAGGAAATTCTTCAAGTGACACAACTTTTCTGTATAGACACTCCCCAGAAATGAGGGCAATCCTGGTCTCAGGTGCTAGCCCAAGGACAGGAACTTATTCAGACTGCCTCTAAGTTCTTGCTTTCTGACCTGGTACAGCCACTACTTATCTGCCCTTGGACTCTGGTCTCTGTTTAGCTCTGGATCTTCATTCTCGATTCTTCCTTCGGGGGCTTCCAGTTCTGTTGACTCGTTTTGGACATACCACGGTGGCTTGCTCTGGGCAGTTCTGAATGCACATGCCACACCCCAATCACTGGTTAAGAGACCCTCTGAGTGCCTGCAATCCTCATCACGTGAGCCTGTCTATGCAGATTGGACAGAGCAGGGCAACAGCGAAGGAAGTCCCCTCAGGGGACAAGAGCAATTGTCCAGGTGACAGTCACAGTGGTGACATGCAGGACCAAGGAGGTGGCAAGGAGGCTAGAGAAGACATGAGAGACAGCATTTGAGAGGGCAGAAGGGACAGGACTTGGTGACTGATTGGATGTGAGGGGTGAGTGACATGAGGGACTCAGAAAGAGGTCCAGATCCAATTGAGCAGGAGCTGAACATGCCCTGCTGTCTGGAGTGCCACCCAGACACTGATGGAGTCCTGCTCTCTGGCACTCCTTTCTGAGACTCTACAAAGGATGTCTTTGCCCATCAGATAAGATCATGGTTTTCTTTCCATGATATGATGGATAAAAATGAGTCATATATGCATGTACCTGGACTCTTCCCTCCTACTACAAAGGAGTTCAACCTTGCTTACTCAGTTTGTTTCTCTCATCCTCCAACTGGGGTCCTTCCTTGCAGGACTGGCCCTTTTTGGCATATTCTGGAATAGACTTGAAAAAATGGAGAGGGGAAAAGAAGTAAGGAAGTGCAAAGGCTAGAGCTGGAGGGAGTGTAATTTTTCCCAGAGAGCGTTGGTGAATGGCACGAGGTATCTGCCATGTTTAAATGAGGTTGATGGGAGAGGAAAGAAAAATGTTAAGAAGCATTGCTATGAGTTAGATATCCCTCTGTGGTATTTGAAAAAGACTAAGAGCTTGCAATGTTTTGAAATTGCTTTGATTGCTGGAATATGGTCGTTTGAGAGCAGCACCGTTCTGCAATGGACCACTTGGGTCACGGATTAAACTAGGTTATATTTACATTCCTGGCCTGATGACTCCCTTTGCACCTTGATTAGATAAAGAGATTTCTTGGCCATAGGGTTGGAGGCAATCTCCTCTTAGCTCCCCAGATGTTAAACCTTCTTTCCTTTTATATGCATGCTGCCACAGGATAGCAGGCTCTAGCTACAGAGCTACAATCAACAGCCCCACATTCACCCAAGTCTCTGGCTCATGGCTCATGATCTTCCTCTCCATTCCAATGCCTACTATTATTCAAAGTTATAAGTTTTTTATGTACAGTATGATAACTCCCACAAGGATTCATATGCATAAGGAAAAGACTAGAAGAATATAATTATACTCCAAAATGCTAAGAGTGGCTGTTAATAGTGTTAAGACTATTTTCTTTTTTACTTCATTCACCTGTATTTTCTAGTATACAATTTCCATACTTACATTAAAAGGAGAAATTATTAAAATGTTATTATAATTTATTAAATAGTGAAGGATAAAAGGGACCATAGAAATTGCCAGATATATTTAGATCTGGTAACAAGAGATAAAAAGAGTGCAGAGCCCAGGTCTGCATTCTAACATACGTTCACTATTGTGATAGCATAGCTTTATGATACACCTGCCAGTATCTCTAATTTCCAACCCATTTGGAAAGTTCATGCTACTCTGCCTCTCCCTTTCCTCCCTTCCATTTGGGACCTCAGGGCATGTTCTAACAACTCACTCATTTGATTCCTGTCATCCAGACCTGTCTTCTGCTAGACAGCCCTTGAGGTCACCTCCCATGGCGCCCTGTGCTACCACAGCACAGTACTTACCACGCTCTATTGTAATTCCCATTGACCAGCTTTTCTCTCACTAAATCCTACATTTCTCAAGGGCAGGGACCATGTCCATTTTGTTTCTCATTATAAATTTAACTCCTGAGGCCGTTCTTGGTATGTCCTGCAGATCTACCATTTGCACCCCGGGGTCCCCCGCCCCACTTCTCCACTCTGCCCCGTGCCATGGGAAGTGGGTTCTTAGCCATCGCCACAGGCTCCTTTGCCGTCTGGCTTCCAGGTGGGCTTGTCCCAGGGGTGGAGTGGGTTTTGTTGGGTCTTGAAGTCTATATCACTTTTGGAACCCTCTTTAAGAAACGGAATATAAGAATTATGAATACAACATGAGATACAAAAGTAAATATTTATTTTGAATAAGAAATGACTTCCTGAAAAATAGCATAACATTTTTATTAATGAACTGCTTCATAAACCTCTTTAATGATTTTTTCCTACATTTTTGTCTGTGTTCTCTTGAGTGCCTCTTTATATGACAACAATCATGTAATATTATTTACAGCAAAGAGACTAGATGACTGAATTGTTCCTCTGGTATGGTTTACCATTTTATAAAAATTCTTTGACCTCATAGTCTACTACTGGTAACGTCATTTAAATTCCTAGTATTTTTTTCAAGGTTGGGAAATGAGTTGCCAAGGTGTTTTGTTTTTCCCCTAAATGAGTTCTAAAATTTGAAGAAATTTTATACAGGCCAGCTTCTGAATCTTTTGACTCCATCTCCTCCCATTACCAAAGGACACATTCATATCACAGTACGACGCCAGCTCTGCACCTCTGAGTCCTGATGCTGGACGGTATGAGTGCAAGTATTCCTGCAAATTCCTACACTGGAAAGACAACACAGAAGTGACTGTGAAGCACATACATTTCCCCTACACACAAAGTAAATGTACTTCCAACTCAACTTCTCCTCAGCTGGAGCCCTCAAATGCCCATGATTGTTTCCAGTACCACATGATACAGGAGAAGTTTGATAGAGGGTTTTTTGGAATGTGAAGAGACAGCAGACTTAACCAACTACAGTTAAAATAGCTCACGTTTGAAAGTTTACAAAATCATATGGCCATGTGAACATTGCTAGGGCCTAGCTGGGAACTTGGAAGAGACCAACATGAATGAAAGTCGCTGAAGGTTCATGGTCATTCACTTCATGTTAAACCCACCTGTGGTTCTACCAATGAGAAACATTGGCAGGGGATGAGCGAGAGAAAGAATGACTCTGGGGCATTTATTCCCCTGACTTTCTCCCTGCAGGGTTGCTGCAGGCTGGCTAAGTCCTTCAACCAAAGGGCACAGCTCCTGCGAAGTGGCCTCTTTACACAGAGGTCTCATGCCCAAGTTCTAGTAACTGCTCCCATCTCTTGCCCCTTCAGGCCTAGGGCTGCCAAGGGTGTGCCACTACATTATTCCTTGTGGTTTCCCTACACCTTGCCTGAACCTTTCAAAGAGTATATTTACTAAACTCTCCTCAAATTACCTATTTTAATTGTTCCATCTCTTTTCTTGAGGTTTCTAGCAGTTGCCAGTATATAGAAGGTTCTGAAATGTTACTGAGTGAGTGAATGAATGAATGAGCAGTAGAAAAAGCATGGAGGTGCATCAGAGTTTATAATTAGCCCAGGAGAGTAGAGTCAGGGGAGCTCAGTTCATTTCCTACCGTCCTCATCAACCTCCTGTGTCATCCTGATGTTCAGAAGAGGAACAAAATTCTATCAGTCAGAATTATATCAGACCTGCTAAAAGTATGTGGAATTGGCCAAGTGAACAGAGAAATGCAGGTTTTGGTACTATCAAGGTGGTCAAGAAGAGGAGGCAGCTGGTAAGGTAGGAACCTGTCTCAAGGTAGACACGGGGGGGCCTGGCCACTTAGTTCAGTTGGTTCGATCGCAGTGTTGGTAACACCAAGGTCAAGGGTTTGGATCCCCTTATCCACCAGCTGCCAAAAAAAAAAAAAAAAGGTAGACACGGGGTCTGTGACCTTGACAATGTTCGTATATTTATGGTTGGGGCAGTTACTTCCCCACTTCCCAGCTTCAAGTCGATCTGATTGAGTTTTATATATGAGGATGCACCTCATGCATTTGCAAATACGCGTCTTTATTTTTCTCTGGATAACAACCATCGATGTTACAATCGTGAATATTGACCTTCTTAGACTGCTCTTTAAGAGATTTTCTTAAAGCTGTGAGCAATGTTGTTTAGAGCCTCTCAAGAGAGACTTTTCTTTGGTCTTTATTTTTGATATCAATGGCAATGAAACATTATACCAAAATATACTCCCATGCTCAAAAATTTCCAGTGGAATATAACATGTCTCGAAAAGAGAACCAGAAATGATGCTTATGTCATCAAATCGGTGATTGCTATTGCCGAAAATATGATAGTCTGATTTGAAGAAATGCTGATCTGCTGTAAGAGGGAAAGTTGCTATTTTATCACAGTCCATTTATTTAGAGAAAAATCCGCTAGGTTAGCAGCTTCACACCTGTCTAGGAACCCTGTTTCCTGCGTAACTCAATTCGATGTTCAGTACTGATAACGGAGATTTCTTTAAATGTTATCATATTAATATTTCCTACAGTTAACTCATATGCCAAAAGTATACTTTGACAGCAGGTGAGAAATATATTGGCTTTCTGGCCAATATGCTGGGCTTTGTAAGAAATGCTTCTTTGAAGGTTATGTGCTTTGAATTCTGTTTATGGTTAGGGAGATAGATTTTCCTCATTCAATGATTCATTCATTCAAAGTCTCTCCCATTTATTCTCTATGATTAATGGTGCTCATAAAGAAAAATTGAGGTGATAGTATAAAATAGGGTCATAAAACAGCAAAAGGTTTTCTGGCCTGCCTGGAAACCAAACCTGTGATCGTGATGTGATTAGAACCACAAATTGACCACAGGTTTATGGATACCTCTCATAAAAGGACTATTGGTATGTCTGTGGTCTTTCTATCACAAAAAAGAGACACATTCTTCCATCTACTGAAAATAGTGCTCTAAAATATACTAATTAACTAAACTTGGATTCCTCAAATAGAAACATTTCAGGTTGCGTCCAAAAATATAAGGGAGGTGAGAATGGATAACACCTATGTTAATATATTCTGGAAATTATTGTCCATAAAGATATCTATAAACCAATACATAATTTAACTATTTGCTCCAGGCAATTCCTGCAAAATGTTTACCCAGGAAAACAGTTTACTTATCTGGGAAGTCAGCTCTTCTAACAAGAAATGGATTGCTCACCTAAGAAAAGAAACTGCCCATCAGACACAATGCTTGCCTATCAAACAATAGCTCATCAAAACCCTTACCTTGCTGTGCTCACCAGTCCTGCATTATTGTGTCATAAACTATGCCCAGCATCAATCAGTTCCCCGTATTGAAAAATGAGACTTATAGGACTTGAGCCTTACCCCAAATCCTACAGATAGCCTTCCTTGAAATCCTCCTTCTGAGACACTATCAGTTATCTATCAAGGTGATGTTTTCCATGCAATGGTGCTAATAAAATTGACTTTGGGGGAGTTGACAGTCAACAGAAGGGAGGAAAATAACTAATATTTATAGAGTATAGGTATATTTGCTCATTATGTGTCAAACTGTTATATGTTATTATCTACTTCTATTGCTAATTTGTATAAAATACAGTTGGTGTAAGTCAGTGATACGTTACGCTGTGACTTGGGCTAGGAGAGTCGAGTCATTATCTTGTTATCTAAACTCTAAGATTTGAAGTGAAAAGCAATGAACACTCAAAGCTTTCTTTACTGTTAAAGGATTAAAAAATGGTGAGACTTTAAGGCCTTAAGCAAGCTGCTACTCCTCATCCTTCATGTGCATCTGGCCTCTACAAATGTAGTGTGAACAGAAGTGAGTGTGGAAAATCCCTCCTTTCCATCTTTCCATTCTGCCCAGCTCCCACAATCCTGAGGTTAGCTTCTATGGCCATTACCTTTGCTCAAATTGCTTAATATGGCCCAGTAATTCTTGGTTCAAGCCCAGTATTACAGGTCAAATTGTGTCCCCCAAGGTTTTGCTAATGGGCCACAATAATCAACCACATTGTATATCAACAAAATAAAAAAAGAAAAAAAAAATTGCGTCCCCCAAGACAGATACTTTGAAGTCCTAACCACCAGTATCTCAGAATGTGACCTTATTTGGAAATACGGTCTTTACAGAGGTCATTAGAGTTGGGTTCTAATCCAATATGACTGGTATCCTTATAGAAAGGGGAAATTTGTATAGAGGACAGATAATATGAAGACACACTGAGAGAAGATGGCCATGTGACTAGAGTGATGCATCTACAGGCCAAGGAACGTCAAGGATTACAGGCAAAACCAGAAGCTAGAAGAGCAAAGAAAGGTTCTCCCCTAGAGCTGTCAAAGAGAGCGTGGCCCTGCCGGTGTCTGGCCTCCGGAACTGTGAGACAACACATTTCTGTTGTTTTAAGCTACCCAGTATTGAGCACTTTGTTACAGTAGCCGCAGGGAACTAATATACCCAGAGTCAACATTTTAAAGGAAATAATAATCACACAATACATTTCATTATTTTTTTATTACATATGTAATTCATTTAAAACTGTAACTTAATGTGGCTTGAAGTAATATTAATGGAATAAAATGAACTGAATGATGGGCTTCTGGTTACTTAGACTTTTTTATATTAATTCGTGTGAAAATAATTTCCCTTTATAACTCTTTTTGAAATATTCTCTTCCTGAAGTGTGACTTTGATGAATAACATGGAGACTTGGGCTCTACTCTGGGGTGAGTGCTTCACACATATGACTTACATTGTTGAAGTGGTTATCAATAACCTTTTCTGAAGATGGGGAAATAATTTCAAAAACATTAAGTTAATTTGCCCAAGGTTGTATAACTGATAAGTAATGAAGTCAGTCATGTAAACTAACTGCCATCGTAAAACAAAGTCCACCTTTCAACTCCACAATTTCACTATTATAAGAACTGATTTCAAGGATTAATCTGTACTAAGGGATCATCATAAGATCAATGCCCAAGGTCATGAAAGAGAAGAGGCTGCTTTGCAAAAATAAGATATCATTGCCCCAAATCTTTTCTACAACTTCTCAAAGAATAGTATGTATATGTATTTGTTCCAGAAAAATTTAGATTCAAATCTAGTGATAACTACTAGATGTCAAACTTTGTGTTAGGTACTTTCATACATAATAACTTTCAATACTCATACTGGCAAAAAAAAAAAAAAAACTATCGATATATATTCAGATGATAAAAGTTTCATATTAAAACAACACAAATTATAGCTTACTAATGAGCAGAGATGCTTTAGAAATCTCCATCCTTCCCTCATGGACTTCTAGAAATAAATTTGATAAAATGTTTTTATTTATTTATTTATTTATTTTCAGCTGGCCTGTACACAGTGTGCATGTGTGTGTGTGGGGGGGGGGGTCTGAACCCTTGACCTTGGTGTTATCAGCACCACATTCTAATCAAGTGAGCTAAACAGCCAGCCTGATAAAGTGTTTTAAATGTTCCATGACAGACTTTTACCTTTAGTTCCATGGTTCTCAAGCTTTGACATGGAGAAGGTTTTCTGTGGAAAACTGTACATGTTGAAGATTGTACATGTTGCCCCATATATACTATACTTTGTGAGTCATCGAAGAGATTTTCGAAGATCACTTTACACATAATTTTTTCTTTTGTGCTAACCCCCAGTTTAATGTGCAATTTTATAAACATTACTGTTATTCAGCTCCAAATTTTGTGCTGGATTTTTAGTAGCCAGTCTTCGAAGGGCAACATGATCATAAAATGTTCCAGATTAGAATTTGTAAAGGTTAATTTGAAAAACTCAAAAGGGGAAGGAGTACTATCTTTGTTAAAAAAAAAAAAAAAAAAAAAAACCCTCCACACACATAGACTTCATAGTGACTTTCTAAGTCATTTAATCAGGAGACTGCTTCTCTTAGTTTGAATTTTTGCAAAGTAGTTGAAAGAGGATCTTATAACATGCATAGGACAAAGTGATGTGTGGACTGAATGATCATGAGATGAATTTATCACGTGTTGAAGAACCCTAGCTAATTGGTGATCAGCTTCACTTTAGAGAAAGGTCATGAGGGACAGGATGAAAGACTCTCTCCTGACTTTCTTGTTAAAAATACTTAACAGGGGGCCGAGCCCGTGGCGCACTCGGTAGAGTGCTGTGCTGGGAGCGCGGCGACGCTCCCGCCGCGGGTTCGGATCCTATATAAGAACGACCAGTGCACTCACTGGCTGAGCGCCGGTCACGAAAAAACGACAAAAAAAAAAAAAAAAAATACTTAACAGGGATTTACATGGAGTTACAAAGAGAATCAATTTGTCACATTTGCAGATAATGTCAATCTGCAAGGAATAACTGGTGCTCTAGATAATAGAATTGAAATCTGAGGGCCCGCCCGTGGCTCACTTGGGAGAGTGCAGCGCTGATAACACCAAGGCCATGAGTTCGGATCCTATATAAGGATGGCCGGTTCGCTCACTGGCTGAGCGTGGTGCTGGCAACACCAAGCCAAGGGTTAAGATCCCCTTACCAGTCATCTTTTTTTTTTTTTCTTTTAAATGAAATCTGAAAACAACTCAATAAACTAGAAACACAAGTCAAATCCAATATAAAATATGCTACTAATAAATATAAGTTCTGCTCTAGGATCCCTAGACCAATTACATAATAAAAGAAGATGAGATAAAAAAGATTTATGGTCTTCAGTTGGCTGAATCACTGTAGGATGTGCATAGAAGGTAATGTAAACTTGAAATACCGTAGTGATATCCCTGAACAACGGAGATAATCGTCTGATTTCTCTGGCTTTGCTCAAGCTAGCTCTTGACTGGTGGTGTCATTTGGGGCAATAAAGTCTAATAGAAACATTGATGAACTGAAACGCACCCAGAGGAGAGCAAAACAAAAGTTATTCACATGAGGACACAAGTGAAGACGTGGTGTTAGGAAAATAGAATAGTTTAATTAAGGCCCTTTGCCTCGGTCCAGTTGGGGGTGGTGCAGCATATTCTTTGTAAATAGGTTGTGTGTGGGTCGAGTAAGTGCACGTGGGCTGCACCACCACTCGGTTGGTGTTGACTGCCTCAGGCATCTGCTCCATGAGGCTATGCTCTCAAACCTACAGCTCCAAGGACCTTTTGGCCAGTTACCTAACTCATAGACCTGTGTGTGAGGGGTCTGGTGACCCAGCCTGGCATGTGAGGGGTCTGGGGACCCAGCCTAGCATGTGAAGGGTTTGTGACCCAGTCTGAACAACAGGCTTGAGGGATCTCTGAACTCCAGACCCAGTCCTAGCTCAACGATTGGCCCAGTCAGCAGGATTAGGGGCAGGTAAAAGAGCACTACACATGGGTAAGAGTAGAGTTAGAGGAGGTAAGACAGCTGTCTTCAAATATCTGTATGGCTGTCACCAAGAAGTATTTCAATTCATCTGCACACCCCCCTCAGGGCAGAATTAGCAACCACAGGGACAAGTTAAAGAGGGCTGATTCTGATTTAAGATAAAAACACCTTTCTAGAGCTGCCAAAGTGCAACAGGCTGCCCCCTTGCCGGGAAGATTTTCAAGCAAGTGTACATAGCCCCTGACGGAGGAAATCTGGCTGTCACTCACAATTTCCTACTTAATACCCATTTATACTTTCTTTCTTTCTAACCACACTTGAATTTTATGTAGGGGTGAGCAGATGACCCAGTTCTAACCTTAAAGGACCTTAGACCTTAGAGAAATTCCCTGCTGGGGTATTTAGGTAAGCTTTTGATTTCCTGGTAGGAAGGGACAGATGTAGCCTGTGGCTATCTTTCACCCTTATTCTTTCTGGAATGCAGACGGTATGCTAATAGCTACAGAAGCCGTCTAACAACCGCGAGGAAAAGGCCAGGAGAATCAGTTCTAACATCAATGAGCTGCTAAACCAAAGCCAGCAACTGCTTACCTCCAGGTACCTTGCTGTTTGAGAAAAACACATCCTTACTTGTTTAAGCCAGTGAAGTCAAATATTCTGTTATTTGCAGCCAAATGAATTCTTAACTAATCCAAGAAAGTGAAATGCAAAGAGCAACAGCAGCAGATTAGATGAACTCTAGGGTCCTTCTAAAGCCAAGCTTCTTGTAGTCCATGAATTAAGTTAATGTCCTTAAACTTTTTTATATTTAACCAATAAATATCCTTCTGAGTACCTTCTATATAGGTAGTAGTATACTAAGAGCACTAAACACTTCTTTCTATCTGCACAGTACCAAAGCCTCTTGGTTTTTGCTGAGAGTTTAATAGTATGCTGGAACCCCACAACAATGCCATTGTAAGGAAAGATTATTTTACCTGTGAATTAGTTTTATATGGCACTTCTAATACAATTTTGTAATCTATGACCGCTGTTTCAGAACCAGATCCATATTTGTTTTAAAGGGCTTGTGCCCTTTGGCCCAGAACATGAGAAGATTGAGGGATAGTTCCCACTTCCAATAGTTCCCACACATTTAGGTCAACATCCTCCCCACAACCACCAGGAGAGAGAGAGAACACCACAATTAAACTACTGGGGAAAGTGTCCTGGGCCACAGATGGGACCCTACACCAGGAGGAAATCTGTGGTCATTGCCTTGCTTTGGGACATGGGGAAGAGTGGGGAGAAGAATCTCAACCCCAGCTCTTTGGATGGAGAGCTCCACTGAATAGCTTCCTGTTTCTGTGCAGCTATACCAGCCCACTCCTGGTGGGCTGAAGATCAGGAACCCTCGGATTGAGGGGCCACCTGCATACCAGCATAACCTCAGAGACAGAGTGAACAGTGGCCCAGGAGTAAGGGTTTGCAGCAGCACCTCGGCCAGATGGAAGAGGTACCCAAAACAGGGATGTCAGGGTCAGCCGTGGAACCAGAGGAAACCAAGTCTGGTAGAGTGGAGCCAGGGCTGAGGCCAACTGTGACCACAAGCGGAGGCAGACCCCATCCTGGTGCCTTGATAGTGTCCAAGGGCAACACCAGCAAGGGAAGGTGGGGGTGGGGGGAGCAGTTATCCTGAGGACTCTGTCCTGCTTTGCCAAGAGCAGTGGTTTCCAAGCAATTTGGAGAAGGGATAGGAACCACAACCCCCTAAGAGATGGGAGAAAACCACTGGAAACATAGCTGAGAAGTCCAGTTCTCATTCCAGGAACTCTGATTGTAGACTTGAGCTGAATAAAGCTTTCATTGTAACCTGGGTCTGAGACTTTTTTCAGCGGCAGCAGCAGCAGGTGTGGTCTCAGAAATTAGGACACTGTATATTGGGCCATTCAATAAATATTTTTCAAACTGCAGACTGCAACTCATTAGAGAGTCATGAAATCAACTTAGAGGGTCTCTAACAGCATTTTTAAAAAGTTGAGAAATAGAATAAAATGAAATAGGCTAGAGAGAAAATATGAGAGTGCATTCCCTGTAGTAAAGGCAATGGGAAACTTTCATTATACTGTGTGTACCAGATTTTGATGTAAACTATATTT
Source organism: Cynocephalus volans (assembly GCF_027409185.1). Classification (NCBI taxonomy): domain Eukaryota; kingdom Metazoa; phylum Chordata; class Mammalia; order Dermoptera; family Cynocephalidae; genus Cynocephalus; species Cynocephalus volans. Next base: position 286,101,496 of record NC_084460.1, read on the forward strand.
CTCATTATTAGGGTCAAAATGTTTGAAAGCCACTGACTAAGAGTTTCACTGCTTAAACAAACACTTAATTTGAATATAGTCTTTAGGACATTTTGTATCATTTCATTTTTATGACTAAACTAACAAGAACAAAGTGATCCAGGGCATTGACCAATTTTAATTAAACAAATGTCTCCTGATACGGGAAGGAGATGTTCTGGTTTTCTATAGCTCCTTTTGGCTCATACAAATGTTCATACTTTATTCAGGGAGAGGATTGTTTGTTCTTTTGCTGCTCTTATTTCCTTCTTTCTTATTATTAGTGGCTTATTTACTGAAACATTCTCTACCTCTATTTCCATAATCTTGGTCATTGGTTCTAATATTCCTCCTTTCAATCTGATACAAATTCTCTGTTTGTTTTATTTAAACAATTTCTTTTCTTGAAATGTTCAAAGGTCATGGTAGGTTCTTGGCTATTTACTTTTTCACTTGGGCAGGATAAGGACCTTGTTTTATGTGCCTTGGGTTTACCCAGAGCTTTGCTTGTTGAAGATCTCAAACAAGAATGCAGCTCTCGGAACTTCCTAGCAGACTCTAGTCCCAGAGGGGAAAGATTCTGATCATGAGGGAAAAGAAATGTGGTGCTTGAATACATACTGTCGCTTCTAGGGAATTGTCACATATATTGAAATAGTTAGAGTACTCCTACAAAATAATTAGAGCCATATTACAAAACCAAGAGAGCTCAAGGACCCTCCCAGCTGATCCACCTATGGTCTAGAAGGAGCACTGAAATTCCTGGCTGGGTAATACCACCAATACCAACACAGTCTCAGGTCTTTTAAAACATAGTGCCACCTTATAGGAGGGACTCATAAGAACTAAAGTTATTTCTGATAAAAATGAAAAATCAGCAGGAACCTACAAGCTTCCACTGGAACCACAAGACTCACTGGTCTCTAACCTTCATATGGTATCAGGCTCTCACTACCAGTAAGACTTTCATCTGCTGCTTTGGCCCTCATCCCTGCCCACTGATTAAGTGTGAGCTTATCTTGCCCCAAGCCTGCTCTGGCCCTCTACCATTCTCATGTCTTTAGCTTTATCTCCTTTTAGTGCTTGCACCTGGTCCCCATCTTTGCCACCTTGTACTTAAGGTTGCCTATGCCCTGCTCCCCTCTCCTGCAGCCCAGTGGATTTTGTCTTCTGCTCCATTTCCCTCTATCCTGACCCATCACTGAGCTTATCTACCCAATAACTCTCCTTCTCTGCTCCCTACATGAACAAATAGGTTTTTGGTGTTATGCAGTAAGAAAATCCTGGGGATTTCAATGTTGGTTGCTAATGTTCTGCCAGTCACCTGTTTTTCTCTTTTTGCTTAAGTTAGTTTGGAATGTTTTTTTTCCTTGACATTTGTGACCAAAAGAATCCAGCATGATAGCGTAAGTCTCATTCTGCCATTAACTACCTGTGGAACACTGGACTTAATTTTTCTGGCCCTCAGTTTCCTAATCTGATGAATGAGAGCATTGTGTTAGGGTCTTTCTAAAGGCTTTTTCCATATGGGCTGGCCCGTGGCTCATTCGGGAGAGTGCGGTGCTGATAACACCAAGGCCCCGGGTTCGGATCCCATATACGGATGGCCGGTTCGCTCACTGGCTGAGCGTGGTGCTGACAACACCAAGTCAAGGGTTAAGATCCCCTTACCGGTCATCTTTAAAAAAAAAAAGAAAGCAACGACTGCCAAGCTGGGGCTGCTGGAGCTCAGAGGAAGAGGAGAAGAGACCTACGGAGTTCACGAAGGCAGGAGAAGCTATGATGAGAAAAAGAAAGGACCGCTCTGACCATGTTGAGCCTTGGTCACTTCAAGGCTGGCCCTGGTGAGCACACAGAGCAAGAGCTGGCAAAAGCCACTGCTGTACCCTTCCTATGACATTGCTTGGAGGCTGCAGGGAAGAAGGGAGACTTGGTGGCCCCCAGGCCAGTAAGACCACTGACAGGGTTGCTGTAGACCCATATAGGAGCAAGGGGCCACAGACAACTGAAAAAAGAGGCCACTCAGAGGCTGGTGAGTCATCATAAGGGACCAGTACATGGCCCATCCCATGGGAAATATTTGGAGTAGAGGGAGTGGCACAGATGGGCCCACTGGGGGAACACTGGGGCACAGCATGGACAGCTCATCTGCCCTCCAGTCAACACAGGCCCACTCAGTGGAGACTGGTCAGGAATATAAAACTGCAAAGAGTGCAGTCTGCTGAAAAGACTCAGGTCCAGACCAGAGTTTCCACAAAACCTAGGTGCACCGGGCCTCACAAGACCCAGAAGTGCTTACAGGGCCTCAGGCACACCGCCACCCCTAAGTCTGCAATCAGCCTGGAGACGACCACCAGGCCATCACCAGAAGCAGCCCAGATTCCCAAGCTGGGGTGGTAAGGAGCCGAGGGCCTCAACCATGCCCCTATGATGTCTGTATCTAGCCTAGTGATGACCACTGAGCTGCCACCAGAAGATCCCCAGGCTCCCAAGCCTGGAAGGTGGGGGGCCAAAGGCCTCAGCCATGCCCCGCCCCGAAGTCTGCATCCAGCCCAGACATGACTGAGCCACTGCTGGAAGCCCCCTGGGTTCATTCCCCTGTTAGAATGAGGGGGGTGCCACAGGCCTCGACCACAACCCCCTCCTTCCTCCTCCTCCCACCTTGTCCTCCTCCCCCTCCCTCACCCCCTCCCCAATTGCTCTGCAACATCTTAGAAAGTAAATAATAATAATAAATAGACATATTCAATTTAAAAAAAGAATATTATTCAGCCATAAAAAGGAATGTAGTACTGATACATGCAACAACATGGGTGAACCTCGAAAACTTTATTCTAAGTAAAAAACCCAGACACAAATGGACATATATTGGATGATTCCATTTATATGAAATGTTCAGAATAGTCAAATGTTTAGAGATAAAAAGTAGATTAGTGATTGCCTAGGGCTGGGGAGGAAGGAGGGAGAGGGGAGTTGGAGGGAAATGAAGAGTGACTGCTAATGGGTTTCTTCTGGGGATGATCAAGATGTTCCGAAGTTGATTGTGGTGATAGTTGCACAAGTCTGTGAACATACTAAACACCATTGAATTGTGCACTTTAAAAGAGTGATTGTTTCATATGTGAATCATATCTCAATAAAGTTATTTTTTGGTTTTTTGTTGTTTTGGCAGCTGGCCGGTATTGGGATCCGAACCCTTGTGGTGTTATAACACTGTGCTCTAACCAACTGAGCTAACTAGCCAGCCCAATAAAGCTGGTTTTTGAAAAAGTAAAGGTAGAGTGATGGGCCCTTAAACAAGAGGCAGGACTATTTGAAGTGATGGGAAGGTTCTGCATCTTGATTGTGGTTGTATTTACTGGGGTATATCAATTTGTCAAATCTCATTGAAATGTATGTAAATTAATCCCCAATAAAGTTAGCTTTTTAAAATGTCCAGAATCCAGACAAGTAGGTTTGGTTGGATCTAAAAAGCCTGCTGTAAAGCTGACAAGGGCTACTTTACCTTCCCATAAGGAAGGGCACTGACCCCAGTATGGGACGTGCATGACATCATGATGTCAGACCAGCCGCAAGACTTGGCTGTGATGAGATTGCAGAGGCACAGGAGATTAACCCCCGCTCTCAGAGCACAGCCCAAACCATTACAGTATTAGGCCAGTCTGTTCCTCAAGGTCCCTTAGACACCTCAGACTGGATGAGGCATCCTCATGTGCTACTTTCCTGCTCTGCTTAGGCAGGTCACTATCACTAACCTTTGTCTTGAGTCAGGTGCCTCACCTCTGATGTCACACCCCTCTGACCTCCCACAATACAGCTTCACATTCTGCCCCATGGGATCACATCCTGCTTGTCTAGGGCTGGACTTCCTCGTGCTGCACTCCCTTGTGAGCCTTGCTTAGATTACTCACATTAAGCCTTTCTTAAGGTGACCAAGTATTCCAGCTCCAGAACCTCAAGAGGGCTGCTGGAGCACACCCAGAGCCACTGGTCCAAGGGGCCACTGCTCAAGGTTGCATTTTCTGAACTTTCCTAGGAAGCATGAGCCTTCTGTCTGCAAGCATAATAATTCATATTTATGAAATGCTGACTACGTATCTGGGGCTTACAAGCATTATTTTACACAATCTTCACAATAATCTTATTGATGTAATACTATTTTCCTTCTTGTATGAGGATTAAGGCTTAGAAGATTTATGTAACCTGTTCAAGGTTACATCACTGGAGTTTTTAAAGCTGGGATGCAATGGTAAAGGCAGCAGTCAGAGCCCAGAATCCTGTTCCAACTGGGATATGCACATGGACTTCATAAACAAGGGTGGGAAGATACTATGTCGAGACCTGGTCAGGCATGGCTCCATAGCCTATAAACTTTATTTCCCCATAGGCGTCCCACCCACTGAAACAGTATGTTTCAGGGCTGTACTGCAAACAGTACATTTGCCAGGAAAAAGGCAAATGCTTAGTAGAGAAGCATGGTTACTTCTCAGATCTGACTCTCAGAGAACTACATCCAGAAGCAACAGCTTGATTGTCAGACTTGAGAGTGTGTGAGAGTGAGATCCAGAATTACTAAAGTCTTTTAGATACTAAAACTCTATGTCAAGAATTAAGCCTGGATGATAGAGTTTCTTCCTCAAAAATAAAACAGAAGCCTTTTCACCACTGACGGCTCGGAGGCTATGATGAAGGCAAAAAGTGAAATCCACCTCTTCTTGCAAGTGGAGGAAGAGAGAAAAAGGGAAAGTGGAGAAGTGAAAACAAGGACTCTCACCTGCTGCTTCCTGAGGGCAAGTGTGTGTGTGTGTGTGTGTGTGTGTGTGTGTGTGTGTGTGTGTGTGTGTGTGTGTGTGTGTGTGTGTGTGTGTGAGAGAGAGAGAGAGAGAGAGAGCGAGAGAGAGAGAGAGAGAGAGAGAGAGACACTCACCTAGATTTGGGGAAGACAGAACAGTAGGACTAGTGGCCGCTTCCATGAATGTGCTATGGGGAGCATATGAGGTCCCTAGGAGAACCGAAGCTGTAGGTTTGGGACCATCTAACAGGGCACCAAGGTGATGATGGCCATGAGGCGGTGCTCCTGGCTCCCCAGAGCCTTTAAGTGGCACGGAGGGGAATGAGACCTCCCTGTATGCCTTGAAGGGAGGGTGTGGACACTTTGAGTGTGCAGTGGACCAGCAGACACCTGAGGTCAACATAGGTGGAGATCCCAAGACAGGGGACACCAGCACCATACGTGCCATCTAGAGGAACCAGCAGATCATCCCCAAAGCCCAGATGAGATCAGGCACATCTCAGCTCTCAACTAGACCAGGGAGGAGACCAGTCCTGCCCCTCTGCAGAGATCAGTGTGGATCCAGCAACACAGCACAGACCATTATCCACTCCCAGCGTCCTGTAAAATACACATACTTCTATAGCCTCAGAAGCCATTTTTGAGAGGAGCAGGTAGAAAAAGAAGTGGAAAGACCTCAGGGACCCAGGTTTGTCTAAAGGAATGGTTTAAATCATTGAATTGGAATAAACTGGACTAAACCTTAGGTGTTTCCCCCCACTGTGGGCCAAATTGTGTCCCCCCCCATTCATATGTTGAAGTCTTAACCCCCAGTATCTCAGAATGTGACTGTATTTAGAGATAAGGCTTTTAATTAATAAGGTGATTAACTTGAAATGAGGTCTTTAGGGAGGGCCTTTATCCATCCTGACTGGTGTCCTTGTAAGAAGAGGAAAATCAGACACACAAAGAGACAGCAGGGGTATGTGCATGTAGAGGAAAGGCCATATGAAGACACAGCGAGAAGGCAGCCACCTGCAAGTCGAGGTGAGAGTCCTCAGGAGAACACCTTGATCTTGGGCTTCTAGCATCCAGAACAGTGAACAAATAAATATCTGTTGTTTGAGCCACCCAGTCTGTGGCAGCCCTAGCTAACCAATACCCTTCACCACCTCCACCCCACCCTTCCTCAAGGATACCCAGTAGGTGGGTCTTGAGGAAAAGCAAATCACCTAATAGAAAAATAAAGAAGCTGTATTTTCATGAACCTGTACAAATTACTTAGAAAACACTATGTTTTAGAACTTTAAAAGAACAATTTTAGCTATAAATAATCTACTCTCATTTATCTAGTCACTGAAAAAGAGGAAAGAAAATCTTTCCTTACTAAACCTAGGGGCTGGCTGGTTTGGATCCCCATACTGGCCAGCCACCAAAAAAAAAAAAAAAAAAAGATGGTACTTACTAAACATGGGTATATTCAAAAGCAAAAACCCCCAAACATTTCTAATCTGATGGGGTTTTTTTGTTGTTGTTTTTTAAAGATGACCGGTAAGGGGATCTTAACCCTTGCCTTGGTGTTGTCAGCACCACGCTCTCCCAAGTGAGCTAACCGGCCATCCCTATATAGGGATCTGAACCCATGGCCTCGGTGTTATCAGCACTGCAGTCTCCCAAGTGAGTCATGGGCTGGCCCTTAATCTGATGGTTTTTTAAAAAAAATAAATTAGTTGGTACAATTTATTCCAAATTAATGAAGTATACTGTATTTTAATTTCAAAGTCGGTCATCCTATCTCCCATTCAGTAAAAATGAAAGGTTGTATTTTCCCACTAAAAAAAGGCTCCTGAAAGGAACTTTAAAAGTACTTCCCTACAACTGGTATTTGAACATATGTTGCTGTTTTGTTCTCTGTGATCCATAGTTCTATTTTAGATATTAAATTTAAAAGCAGAGATGCAGAATCTCCTCATGAATATTTCTGAACGGGGACATTATTTGAGTGGAAATGGGACAAGCGTGCTCAGTCCTTGGTTGGGGCCGCCCTTTGTCTCTGTCCAGGCCGGTCCTTTCCCTCGTCGTGGTAAGTGGGACAGTCAGTGCCTTAGCCAGTTGCTCCGTTCAAGCTGAATTGCACAGAACAAAACCGCTGCCTCTGACCGGGAACACCAAGCCAGGACTCTGTGCACTTCTGACCGTGCACATGGCCACTGGGTGTCCATAGAAGTTCTTGCCAAGTTGTTAGCAGTTCAGCCGATTAAACACAATTTCCTAACGTTCACGACTTCCTTTTGAGATCATTTAATTCATCGCAGGCCCTTTCTGACAAGTATTAGGATCAAAGCCAAACACCATCTTAACATCTGAAAAAAGGAGTTTTGAAGCACTTGCTCCTTCCCCACAGACCAACCTGCCCACCCCCCAGCAGAGCAAAGAGCTGGAAAGCTAGACCTTGACTTTGACAGAGGATTGTTCTGGTTAGCCCCAGTCACTCCTTCTCTGAGTCTAGAGCTGTATTGGAGCAGAGAATGTGTGGATTCAGCACAAGGCGCCCTGTGAATACAGAAAAGGAATGAATATTTGAACAGAACATGTCAAGCCAATGGAGATGGTGAGAGGATATCTGAAGGATTTGCAGGATGATGGAGCCTTGTGGAGTTGGGCAGAAAAGCAGGTCACCTGGGGTACAGAGAGGCAGCTGTGCTTCTCTTCCTTTTAAATCATTGCTCTTCCAAAAAAGATTCCCTGCTAGTGGTTAAGAATCCCAAAATGTGAACCCATGATAAAAATTGCTGTGTCACTTTTTGGAAATCCTCCTTTTAATCTTCATTTCCAAATTAATGCTGCTTTTCCTCCTCCTCCTCCTCCTCCATCTCCTTCTCCTCCGATAAACATTGTTTTCTGGACATGGTCAAAATCCAAGAGGTATAAAAAATAATGTAAAATAGTACCTTTTTTAAGTGAGGAAATACTTTCCTTAAAACATAAAGAAAAGTACAGAAATACAGTAAATAAATAAATAAATTCCATGCTTATCCTCAGTTTCCCCACTGAAAACAGCTGTTATTACTAGTTTCTTATGTATACTTCCAGAGATATTCTGTATATAAATGTCCTCTGACCTGTTATTTTGCACCTTGCAAAAACAAGATTTGCAACCCAGTGAAAGACCATGCTGTCTCCCAAGGAAAAAGGGAAGGTCATTATGTGGACTAGGCAACATTCTGAGCCTCCCTCCTAGATTTCTGATCCATGTGGAATTCCCTACAGAAGGATTGTCCTGCTTTTTATCCATAGGCCAGAAGACACGCTTCATCTCTGCTTAGGTTAGGCACAATAAAATAAAATCTCAGAGTGTTTCCAGTTCTAAACTGTGAGCCACAAACTTCTTGATTATTTTGCTGGCAGCATCTACATAAAGCTCATCTTTGATCTACAAATATAAATCAATCAGTTAGTGTCTTACTTGGACAGCCATTAGAAAATACCATAGACTGGGTCATTTAAGCAACAGATTCATTTTCTCACAGTTCTGAAGACCTGAAGTCTAAGATCAAGGTGCCAGCAGGGTTGATTTCTGGTGAGGCCTCTCTCCCCACCTTGTAGGACACAACCTTCTCGTTGTATCCTCACATGAACATGGCCTTTCCTTTATGCACAAGAGAATAGAGAGAGCTCTCTGGTGTCTCTTCTCCTTATAAGGACATCTGTTCTATCAAACTAGAGCCCGACCCTTATGACCTCATTTAACCTTAATTACCTCCTTAAAGGCCCTGTCTCCAAATATAGTCAAACCAAGGCTTAGGGTTTCAACATACGAATTTGTGGGGAGGAGGGAACACAATCACAGTTCAGTCCATAACAGCAATATTGATAACTATTTTAACAAAATAATGACTACCATTTATTTAAATACCTATTCTGTGTCAGACAATGCACAGTATGCTTTATACATATTATGTATAATCCTCAAAATAACTCCATGAGGTGGGCATTGTTACCACCAGAGTGATACTTAAAATACTTAACAAGTGGCATGGTTTGAGCACTGACCAGTCAGAATGAACAGTGGCTATAAGCAGAGTGGCTATTGTCCCTGTGCATGCTGGCTGAGATGAGCCCCAAATAATCCCATTACTTGGGTAAAGAAGGGGAGGTTTGGAGAGGTTATGTGAACTATACGAGCTCACACAGCTGGCAAATGGTGGAGCAGGGATGGGAAACCATGTCTGTCTGGCTCAACATCGTTTTGTACCTCTGCCGCCTTGCTAGAAGCTATCTCCTGAAGGTCCCCATGTTTCTCTGCCTCCATGAGCCTTTGAGTGTTCTCCATCATACCTGCAACGCAATTTCAGTGTCTGCCATGGAAGAGGTTGGCTTGGGATCAAGGTCAATATGGCCGCTGGCTCCTCTCCAAGGGAGTCTTCCTCACTGTCCACACAAGATCACGTCAGACATATTATGGAGTTTCTGTATCTGGGTCTTTGCATTCGTCTTCAGCTGTTTTTCCCCAAAAGATACATCTGGGTTTCCAGGGTCTTTTGCATCTTTTTATGCATTCAACATCCACCATCTATCTAGATCAGGAGGCTGACTCCTGCTTATAATACAGATCGCACTTTTGCCTTTGTTTCCTTATCCGATCTCATCCTGGCGCCCAGACTACACCCTGACTTTCCATCACGATGTACCCAAACACTAAATGCAATGCTGAGTGCCCTCTTTCCAGGCCAAACCTTTTCTCTGAGCTATTCCTACCTCGGCTGTTAACACTTTTTTTCAAAGGTCCTTACTCTTCTCCCCAATAAACTCCTCTTCCTATGCTACATGCTCCTCATTCTCTCACCTTCATTGTTTTTTTTTTCTTGCGTTCCTGTTCCCACTTTTCCTCTTCTTTTTCTCTTTTCCATCTGATTTGGGGCTGTGTTAGCACCTTTACTCTTGACATTTAGAGCTTAGGAACATCCCTGTCTGCTGGGCTGTCAGGGGCACAGTGTATCTGTGGGACATTGTATGAACCTCTCCATCTGTCAGTGTTACCTGCAAGCAACCCAGAATTAGGCCAAGTGCAAGGCACCTTCATTAAAGATTTAAAGGCAGCCTTGCTCATTGCAAACTTTCCATGCTTCCCCTCAATGTCACCTTGTCCAAAGGGAAAAGGAAATGCTCTGTGATCGGTGAATTTGCTATCACCTTCAAACTTTACCTGGATGTTTCCTCCATTTCCTCAACAAAGTCCTATTGTGCATATTATTATTTGGTCCTGTAGCCTGCTGTACTAGTTGTTACTAGAATAAATATTTGTAGTACAAGCAGAACTTTGCTCTGAGGAAAAATCCAAAGGATACTTAGTGCTCTGACAAATGAAAAGACATTTTTTAGCTGCCCTTTATTTGATACTCACTAAATGTTATGTTTTCTTTTCTGGGTTATGTATAATATGCAGATCCAGGCACTCCTTGACAAGGGCTTGTAATGATAAACTGCCTCTTGACAATGACTCTAGATAGCCTTCTTCTTTTCCTCCCTGAAAAATATTCCTCCATGACTCCAAAGGTTTCAATCTAAGGCTGAGGTCCTGCCACTTTTCTTTTGCACCATAAACGAAATGACATTGAAGACATCAGCCTCACCATATTGGAAAACTGCCTAGGATGTTGCTTGGAACTGTGGACCAACCCAGGAAGATAGGATATCCACAAGCCAAAATGCCCACAAAGGGGTGTGCTTTACATCCTCATGTCTGAGAGTTGCTCTGGGGAAGGACTCATTTCCCACATTTGCCCTGCAGTAGTTGACACCCAGAGATCAAGAGATATCTTTGAAAAGGTGGTATAGATACTGAGCCAGAAAACTCAGAAGTGTATCCTGGCTGCCCAAGACCTGATGTGCATTCAATTGTCGTCACTCAACAAATATTTACTGAGCACCACCTCTGTGCCAGGCACTGTTCTGGGCGTGAGTGTCCAGCATCAGAGGAAACAAACCCAAACCTTAGGGAGCTGACAGTCCAATCGCAGTGGGTTATCACCCTGGGCAATGACAGGCAGTGGCATGAGCCTGCTGAGCTAAAGGGACAATGGATGAGCCACTCCCACGATAGACAGTAATCAGGTCCCAGGGAGCCTCAGCTGCTGCACCCGAAGCACTGCAGATGAACCTCAGCTTTTGAAATCTGCTCTTAATGTGTCAGAGATGAAATCTCTCTTAATGTGTCTTAATGTGCCTTTTCTGGTAGGGGAAATCTTTTTCCTACATGACAAAGATTAAAAACAAGCATTCAACAAGCAGGACCTATATGTAACGTTAAAGGAGAGACCGCCTAGGGTCCATGCATCAGAGATCATTTTCAGGATGTTTAATCTCATTAGGGTGGATTTCTGTGAATGCTGCCAGGGTCTCTGAACCCTCAGCAAACAAATGCGGATGACATTTGCTCAAGTTAATGCTACCTCAAATAAATGTAAAAGGGTCACCATCTTTCCCCCAAACTCCCTCCTCCCCCCCAAAATAATCTTTCCTGCAGCTTATCTTCTTTGGCTCCAGGAGGCACAGGCTCCCCATTAAGTCTTTATCCTTTTGAACTTAATACCATCTGTCTTCAGCAAAGAATTGTCCTAATGTTGCTTTTGAAGAGAATTATCTGAAAGTTTAAAAAGCCAGCAGTTCTTGACCTTGTTTAAAAAAATAAAAAAAGCTTTAGTCATTCAGTGACCAACTTTCTGCATATTATTTTATCACTGTCGTTTATTTGCTTTAAAGTAATTATAATTCTTACAGACAGGAAGGCTTAGACTCAGAAAGAGGATGATTAATGATGTATTTTAACTCTAGTAACTAAAACAGGGTAAACTTCCTTTTTCCAAGGGGCACTTAGTCAGAAACATAATTCCTCCTCTTCTTTTTTATTATTCCAATTTTCTAGACAATATTTAAAGAATGGGGTCAGTTGGTATCCTACTGGGTCACATAAATATCCCATCCTATCTATTGCCCAGAAAGTACTCTTTAGCTGGTACTCTGAGAGGTGACTCAACAGTGTTGACGGGTGACTCAGTGTCCGCCTATGCTTGTACCTCCTGGTCATGGGGAGCTTCTGGATAATTGTGCAACTCTGAAGGTGTCAGTGTGACCCAGGCTATAGCTTACTGGACACGAGGCCCCCTTAATTTGACAGGTTAACTCCTTGCCGAACTCACCTACTACTTGACTGGAGAATACTTCAGCAGGAAGCCACTTGGTTCTGCAGTGGGAATCTCTTAGAAATGCACAATTGTGTCCAACCTGAATCCCAATCCCAGGAGCCTTTGGTGTGAGGTGGGATTTGGATGTGAGGTGGGATTTGGGTGTTAGGAAGGATAGATCCCTGGCTTAAGGAAACCTACCGGCGTTCATTCCAGGTTCAAGAGCTCACAAAAGCCTTTCACATTCCATTGTAGCGAGTACCTTAGAGGAAGCCATTCTACCAAGTTCTGGAAATGAAAGCTATGCACAATCTGCCAGTACATCTCTGAATCTAGTGACCTCTTGAAGTTGTTGCAGATTGCCATCCATAGGAAATTTCTTTCCTGCCACACACTTCAGGGTTTCCCATTTTCAAATTCAGATAATCATACTGCTATACCTTAAAGTGATGTCAGTATTGATTCATTAAAATGTTACTTCATTTTATTGCCCGACATTGCAAATGTAAGTTTGGAGATCATATCACTATACCAAATGATTGAGTTCTTACTAGGGGGAATATTTCTTATTATTTCTAAATACTTCTAAATATTTCTTATAGGTCTTATAGGTTATCACCTGCATGCAATTTTGTGATTACTTTCTTGAAGGTTTTAGTGTATTCACTAAGAGAAATTAGTCATCTTCATCACCCAGAGAAGAGTTAAGAAGTCTGTTTGAGGAGAAACACTAAACACTTCCTTAAATGTTAGTTATATCTTTAAGGATATAAACAAGCTGGTCATGAAGGATCTAACCTGGAAGTTTGGCTTTGGACTGTTTTCTCGGCCCTGGTGAGAGTTGTGGATAAGGAGAAGTGGTGAAAGAGAAGCCAAAAGGAGGTAAAGTGAAATTCCATGCACAGGCAGTCAAATCCAGTAGGACTGGAATATTAGTCTGTTTAGCCTTCTCATCTGCATGTTTCTGCCTCTTAACGCACACAGTCTGCTGATCATGCTTGATCGGTGGCTATTGTCTTCCCTTGCTGTGTGGAAGCCATGCACCCCCTAAGCTTTTGGGGGATTTCAAAGGAATATTAGGTACAGTTTTGCCTTAGAGCCTTTGATCATCACTTATTAGCCAGAGTGATGTTAAACACCATTAAAGACAGGAGCGAAGACTGGTAGCAGTTCAGGGTGGGGTTTTGGTACCTGTCCCCTCCAGAACACCTGGGTTTCCTACATGCACTCAAATGAATGGGAATACACTGGCTAGTCAGTTCTGACATACAAAGAACCCCCTCTCCCCAGTGAGGAGCTTCTCCCATAAGCAGTGCTTGGGCTCTGGAAGCCTAAGAGAGGATTCTCTCACCTGCCTTACTGCCTTCAACTGGAATGCTGGGCATGTGGAGCAATCAGACCCCAGGTCTATGTCCCAGCCAGTTACAGAAGAAGGAGTTGGATCAGAGAAGCTTCAGATGGCCTAGTTCAGAAGGCAGGGAAAGAGTTTTGCTCACCACTGTATCCTTAGAGCCAGGCATAGAGTAGACACTTGACAGAGGCTAATTGAATGAATGATCAAATGGTGCATGAGTGGATTCCATTAGGTGCATAAAATATGAATTGAGAAATTCTTACCCTGTGTCAAGAAAAAACATGGCACTATTATTTGTTGGGCCAAGCATAAATAATTGGACATATTTTCTTGCTGCACTTAAAAAAATCACAGCTACTCCAAAATTAATTTTAATTTTCATAAACATTTTCCTCTCAAGCCATAAAATACTTTTTCTTTTAAAAATTTATTTTTCTAGAATCCTAGGAGGTTAATATAGAATAAACATGTTAGCCAAGATTACAAAATTGAAGTTACCATTATTTAAAAAATGTCCTTGGATAAACTCTATTTTCTTTTACTTAAAAAAATAATAAATAAATTAGTATTTGTTACACTTCTTGCTGTGTAACAGAGATGCAAAAACATTACTCAAAGCAACATGAATGCAATGAGAAGCCCAAAGGGGCTTCAAGTGGATTGAATTATGTCCCCCCCAAACTCACTGAAGCTTGAGTTGTATCCCCCACGTTTTATGTATTAGAAACTTAGCCCCAACTGTGACTGTTAAGAGGGTGGGAAATCCTATTATGGCAATTGAAAGGTGGAGCCTTGAAGAGGTGATTGGATGGTAGGACCGTGCAGTAGTGAATAGATTAAAAATGGTGGCCAGGGGCATGGTTCTGAGGGCTTTAAAAGAAGAGGAGAGTCTGTCTTTCTCTCTCTCTGCTCTCTCTGCCTTCACCATCTTTCAGTATAAGACCCCTGAATCACTGTCACCACCATCAGATGGACTTTGGACTTCCTAGCCTCAGAAACTGTAAGCAATAAATTTCGTTTTCTTTGTAGATCACCCAGTTCTGTGTATTCTGTTATAAGCAACACAAACAGACTAATACAGGACTATATCTCAGCAACTCCTCATTAGAAGGAGAAACTGAGTACAGCCCCAAGTTGGTTTTGATTCAATTTTTATTGTAAAGACAAGGGAATTACAGGAAGAAAAAAGATGGTTAATCCATCATAGTAAGAACATAAAGAGATTGGCTACGTAACAATCTTCATCCAAGCATGCAAGGTTCAAAATAGTTTGAACAATGTACTACAAAAAAAGTCATAAATATAAGCTATGTGACATGCAAAAGAAACAATAAGATAATCATTAACGTACCTGACTTCTTGAGAAACTCAAAGAAACAGCCTATGGCAAAATGTGGGGCTACTAACTAATCTAGCAGGACATCCTTGGAAATCTTAACTCACATATCTTTCCATCATTTAAGTTTTGTTCTATTAAGGGTTATTGCCCTCAGAACAATCCCTGTTATGCTTCAGTTCTCTTGTTCACATTAAAGGCTTTAGACCTGTGTGAATTTCCTTCTCACAAAATCTTCCAATGAACCCATTATATTAACAAGCAGTGTATACAATCCCTTACCTAAACAGTGGTTAGAATTGATTCAGTGGGCTCTTGCCCCCTAGCTGCAGGCTCTTGCCTCCTATCCGAGGACTTTTGTCCCATACATGCATTACCTAAAAACCCTGTCTAATAATCAAATAGAATCAAGATTTCTACCTCTCTACAAATATTTCCAATAGATTGATGTAGAATACAAAGTACTAATGTTATAATATGCAATTAGGAAAACATTAAAAAACATTGTTTCCTTATGCAAAAAAAAAAAAAACCAAACTCCTGAGAAAAGCTCTCAGACTTTTGTTTGATTGTTTTTCTTTGCTTTTTTTTTCTTTTTTTTTTTTTCCTGGCAATGTTTTAAGAATTGTCCAATTATCTGTTATCTTAGCTGTATATCAGAATGAAAGTAAATTGATTTGTTGAAACGACTCTTTAGAAATAATGGCAAGAAATCAGTCACCCAGTATACCACGTCTGGCTATTTAATTTATTCTATGGATGACTACCCATCTTGAGAGAGAGGAATAGAAAGGGAAATTCAGTTTTGTATCAAGACTATCTGTATTAGAAACCATGACATCTTTTCAAGGCTGTACTTACAGCCCTCCCCCAACCCCCTCCTTTTAAGTTTTCTTATCTGTTTTCTGAAATAGGATAACTTTATTATGTCTTGGGACTATAGAAAAAATTATGCTAATTATAAAAAATGCAGATAAGTGAAATAAGAAGTTAAAATATCCCTACTCCCCAAGGTAATCACTTTCAAGAGTTTGATATATATTTTCCAGTGTTTTTTCTAAGCATAATAAAAGTCATACTTTAAAAAATAACATAATGTATTATGCATACTGTTTTTGCAACGATCTTTATTCATTTAACATCTTTTCATGTCAGCCTTGTGTGGAATAAATGTCTCATTATAAGTTATTTTGCAAAACTCAGATTAAGGGTAATATTATGACATTTGGGGTGAACATAGGCAGGAAAATATTTTGGACACAGTAACAGAAAAGACATAAAGGTAGAAATTAATGCTGATTTTTCCTAATCTCAGAATGGTATATTTTTCTCAGACCAGTGACTCGTTCAGGGCTGCCTTCCATCTCTCCCACTCAACCCTCCCACGCCCATGGAGGTAAGCAGGGTACAAGTGATTTTTATATGAGGGCTGATTTCATGTATTTAGTTTTCTGGCAGTTATTATATATGTTTTAGGAAGGATGTTATTACTGTTAACAATTTGTCTCAGGAAAGAATGCACTTCCTGTCACTCCTTCACCACCAATTTCACAGGGTTTTCCACCATTTGTATGACAATAATTTCTTTTGAATTTGTTTCTCTCTGATCCTAACACAGTGGAGTAAGTGAACAATTTCCTGAGTTGTGGCCTAAGAGGAATAACATGCTTTGACATTTCAAGTTAGTGTTTTTGAAGACAGAGAAGCCAATGGAACATCTAGAGAGACACACTGAAAAATGAACACATTTCAAGAACATTTGTGCTGCACTTCCTGTGGAACTGCCCTCCTGACTGGTGCATCTGAGACAGTGCCATGCCTCCCACCTGCTATTACACACAACAGTTTGCAGGGCCAGGTTTTGATCTGTCTCCATTGCTGAGACGGGTTCAGATCGGTTGAAAGAGCTGAGATTGTATTAATATTTTGAAACCTGTGAATTATAACTTCCTTTTTTAAGTGTGGCAGGAAGCAGGATTCGACAGCTGCTGCTTCGTTTTCAAAGCACTATCTGTAGGTGGATCTGCTCCCCATGTCACTTGCCCTGATCTCCCTTTCTGGTCACTTCACGAGGCACATGTGTGGCACCTTCTTTGGAGCTCAGGGACATGTACTCTATGAAGCCAGTTCATCAACTCATCCAGCATATCTCTTTGCATATTTCTGGCTATAACTTTTACCACCCTTTTGATGAGTCCAAGTGTAGACATATCCTATTAGAACAAACAGGCACATTATTAGGGCAATTTGATAGAGCTATATGCCTGGGAAAAATATGTTATGTGCATGGATACTTTAAAGTATTGCCCTAAGATTAAAATATAGTACTAAGTGTGTACATTGGCGACCAATAACAATAAAGGAGATTGAAGCTGTTATCAGAAGGCTCCCAACAAAGAAAAGCCCAGGACCAGATAGATTCACAGCAGAATTTTACCAAATATTCAAAGAGGGATTGACACCGATTCTTTACAAACTATTCCAAAAGATTGAAACGGACGCAAATCTCCCAAACTCATTCTATGAAGCAAACATCATCCTGATACCAAAACCAGGTAAAGATATAACCAAAAAAGAAAACTACAGGCCAATATCCTTGATGAATATAGATGCAAAAATCCTCACTAAAATACTAGCAAACAGAATCCAGCAACACATACGTAAAATTATTCATCACGATCAAGTGGGATTCATCCCAGGGATGCAAGGTTGGTTCAACATACACAAATCAATAAATGTGATACACCATATTAATAAACTCAAACACAAGGACCATATGATCATCTCTATAGATGCTGAAAAAGCATTTGATAAAGTTCAGCACTCATTCATGACAAAGACCCTCTATAAGTTAGGTATAGAGGGAAAGTATCTCAACATAATTAAAGCCATATATGCCAAACCTACAGCCAATATCATCCTGAATGGGGAAAAGCTGAAAGCTTTTCCTTTAAGAACAGGAACTAGACAAGGATGCCCACTCTCACCACTCCTATTCAACATAGTGTTGGAAGTACTAGCCAGAGCAATCAGAGAAGAGAAGGAAATAAAGGGCATCCAGATTGGAAAAGATGAAGTCAAACTGTCCCTGTTTGCAGATGACATGATCCTATATATCGAACTGCCTAAAACCTCTACAAAAAAACTCTTGGAATTGATAAATGATTTCAGCACAGTAGCAGGATACAAAATCAACACACAAAAGTCAGTAGCATTTCTTTTCTCCAATAGTGAACAGGCAGAAAGAGAAATCAAGAAAGCCTGCCCATTTACAATAGCCACCAAAAAAATAAAATACTTAGGAATTGAGTTAACCAAGGAGGTGAAAAATCTCTATAATGAGAACTACAAACCACTGCTGAGAGAAATTAGAGAGGATACAAGAAGATGGAAAGATATCCCATGCTCTTGGATTGGAAGAATCAACATAGTGAAAATGTCCATACTACCCAAAGTGATATACAAATTCAATGCAATCCCCATCAAAATTCCAAAGACATTTTTCTCAGAAATGGAAAGAACTATCCAGACATTTATATGGAACAATAAAAGACCACGCATAGCTAAAGCAATGCTGAGCAAAAAAAATAAAGCTGGAGGCATAACACTACCTGACTTTAAGCTATACTACAAAGCTATAATAACCAAAACAGTATGGTACTGGCATAAAAACAGACACGCTGACCAATGGAATAGAATAGAGAATCCAGAAATCAACCCACACACTTACTGCCATCTGATCTTTGACAAAGGCACCAAGCCTATTCACTGGGGAAGGGACTGCCTCTTCAGCAAATGGTGCTGGGATAACTGGATATCCATATGCAGGAGAATGAAACTAGATCCATACCTCTCACCATATACTAAAATCAACTCAAAATGGATTAAGGATTTAAATATACACCCTGAAACAATAAAACTTCTTAAAGAAAACATAGGAGAAACACTTCAGGAAATAGGACTGGGCACAGACTTCATGAATACGACACCAAAAGCACGGGCAACCAAAGGAAAAATAAACAAATGGGATTATATCAAACTAAAAAGCTTCTGCACAGCAAAAGAAACAATTCACAGAGTTAAAAGACAACCAACAGAGTGGGAGAAAATATTTGCAAAATATATATCTGACAAAGGATTAATATCCAGAATATATAAGGAACTGAAACAACTTTACAAGAAGAAAACAAGCAACCCAATTAAAAAATGGGCAAAAGAGCTAAATAGGCATTTCTCTAAGGAAGATATCCAAATGGCCAACAGACATATGAAAAAATGCTCAACATCACTCAGCATCCGGGAAATGCAAATCAAAACCACATTGAGATACCATCTAACCCCAGTTAGGATGGCTAAAATCCAAAAGACTATGAACGATAAATGCTGGCGAGGCTGCAGAGAAAAAGGAACTCTCATACATTGTTGGTGGGACTGCAAAATGGTGCAGCCTCTATGGAAAATGGTATGGAGGTTCCTTAAACAATTGCAGATAGATCTACCATACGACCCAGCTATCCCACTGTTGGGAATTAAAAAAAAAAAAAATAAGTGTGTACATTGGCTAAACCAATTATATCAAATTAGTATCCATACTAATTATAATTTTTTCAGTAGCCAAGAAGTACAACAACAAATACATGGACACTTTGGCTCTGTCAATACCCTATCCCCCCAGGTGAGCACTTTAATTAGTATTATGTATAACCTCCCTCCCAGTGTATATGAAAAAAGACACATGTATACGAAAAAAGGACACATTTAAATTTTCCCCTTTCCTACTCAACAGATTGATTAATAAGTTGACTGCTCTGCACTTTGCTCTTTTATTTAGTATGGCCTAGAGACTTCTTTCTATGTCAGTCTGAAGAAAACATCCTTATTTTTTTAAAACAGTTTTATTGAGATATAATTCACATAACACACAATTTTCCCATTGGAAGTGTACAATTCAATGGCTTTTACTATATCCAGAGTTGTGCATAATCACACAATCAATTTTATTGCATTTTTATTGCCTCCAAAAGAAACCCTGTATACCTGAAACATCACTCCTAGCATTTCCACCCCACTCCCACCCCTTTGTTCAAGGCAACCACAAAGCTCCTTTCTGTTTCCAGATTGCCTATTCTGGATTCCATTTCACACAAATGGAGTCATACAACGTGTGATCATTCGTGATTGGCTTCTTTCATGTAACAATGTTTTCAAGGTTCATTCATGTTGTACCACTAGCTGCCTAGTATTTTACTGTGCAGAGGTATTATAGTTTGTTTGACCAATCATTCCCCTAATAAATGCATGGGTTGTTCCCAGTCTTTGCTCTTTCAATCAAGGCTGCAATGAATAACTTTGAACATATGTCTTTTCCTATGTGTGCTGGTACATATGTATAACACATTTCCAGAACTGGAATTTCTGGAGCACATAGTAGACACAACTGTAATTTAGTTAGATATTTGCACATTATTCTATTGTACCCCCACCAGCCATGTATGAGGAGCCTGTTTCCTGTAGTTGTGCCTGCATTGCATATTGTCAAATGCTTAGTTTTTTCAAATCTATAGGTTAAAAAAAGGAAAAAAGGCATCGCTCTGTGGTTTTCATTTGCATATTTCTTCTTATGGTTGAGTTTGATATCGATATTTACTGACAACTCTTGTGAGCTCCTTGTTTGAACTATATTTTCTTGCCTTCCTCAGAGAGTTGGTTAGGATCTGCCAACCATAATCACTTGGTTGTCCACAATGTTTGATTTTTACATCTTTTACATTTTGCATTTTTGTACTGACAGGTACAATATAGGTATTTATTTTAAGCATAAATAATTATCTTCATAACACAAGTATCAAAATGAATATAATTTATTTATCCCAAATCATGTTACTCTTATTTTCCAAGATTAATTGAATAAGAAAATATCTTTCACTAGTGTTGCTTATTTTGGTTGACAGTGTAACTGTCATTATCATGAAACTGCAATTCACGTTAAATACAAATGAAACATCTATTTATAAGCATTTGAATTATTCATTATATGTCAGGTGCCTGTCACCAGTCCCATTTGGAATGTCTCAGAAAAAAAAAAAAAGCTCTAATATTTCCTGGAAAAAAAAACAAACCTATTCCTCTGAGTATTATCCTCCTTTCATTAGACATTTTATCAAGTGAGTTTGTCTGTTTGAAACTAGGGTATCCTTAAAGGGTAAGCAAATCTATATATGTTTTGATTTACAGTCAGCTCTCAGTATCCATGGATTCTGAATTTGCAGATTCAACCAACCACAGATCAAAAATATTTGGGAAAAAATAAACAATAAAAAATAAAAATACAACAACAAAATAATACAAATAAAAAATAATACAGTAAAACAACTATTTACATTGTATTAGATATTATAAGTAATCTAGAGGTGATTTAAAGTATATGAGAGGATATGCATAGGTTATATGCAAATACTATGCCATTTTATTTAAGGGACCTGAGCATCTTCAGAGTTTGATATCCCAGGGGGGTCTGGGAAACAATCCCCTGCAAATACGGAGGGAGGACTGTATTCAAGTTTACTATACTGAAATTTTGAGACTTTTGCAGTTATATATATTTTTCCTTACCAGCAAGTCATGAGAGGTAGACATTTTTCTCTCAAAGAACACTGTTAAGAACTGAAGTCTAATTGTTATATTTGCCTAAGAGACTCCAGGGTGGGGGTGGGGAGGGGTTGTCAAAGCAAGACAGCAGATCTTCTCCTTGCAGGGGTTACCCTACATCTTCTGCAAGGAACAATGATGAAAAGAGGGCTGATGGCCAGGCCCTCAGGACCCTGTCCACATAAACACTCCCGAAGCAAAACCAGAAACAGGCATGCTCTACCTTTCAAATGGGATATTCCTAGATTCTCAGAAAACCACTCATGAGACAGGAGAGCTTCAGATAACAGGTGTCAGAGTTTGGAACAGCGATTAATTGCTATGGGGGTGGAGGACAGAATGCTCTTGAGGGTACCAGGGGGTAACCATCAAAAACTCTAAAATAAGGGCTAGCCAGTTAGCTTACTTGGGAGAGCTGGTACTGACAACACCAAGGTCCAGGGTTCATCCCTGTACTGGCCAGCCAAAAACAAAAATCAAAAGGAAACTAAAAAAACCTCTAAGACAAGTCCCCAGCATCCAAAGTAGGAAGAAATACAAACTATAGGTCAGACCCTCTTGCATAAGCCAAGTTCTTTGAGATGCCATACCATTTATTGTTAGACAATAACATCAGCAGCAATAATACAGTCAATTCTAGTTATCTCCAGTGGTTATGTTTTACACAGTCACTGTAATCACTGAATTAGCAAACACCGAACCATGCATGGCTCCTAGGGGTAATGCAGTTAGGTTCCTGTGAGCCTCTGGTCATGTTCTCATCAACTGATCCAACACATACCTTATTTTATGTGTGAACTCACAGTCAACAGCACTATAACTCACACCTGAATGAAGCATACCTAACATGCTTATTTTCTCTGTGAGGGACATCACCTTCTAGGCAGCGCTTCAGCATAACTCAGGGGCTGTATAAACAGTAAAGTCACCAACAAAAGCTCAATGATGCCAAAAACTTAGCACTAAGTAGATTGCACAAAAGACCCTGCGGCTTCTGGATGTGTCATGGAATTTTATCAGTTTCCTCATCAGCAAAACTGACAAAAAACTCCTGACCTACCTACTTCAAAAGAATGTTTTGAAGCTAAAATGTAGAAAACCCAAGAGACTAAATAAATTAGAGAATGACTTACCAAAAAACACCCCAAAATAAAAACAAAGTATAAGGGTCAATGGGGGTTATTTCTTTCTTTCTTTCTTTCTTTTTTTTTTTTTCAAAAAGATGACCGGTAAGGGGATCTTAACCCTTGACTTGGTGTTGTCAGCACCACGCTCACCCGGTGAGCAACCAGCCATCTCTATGTGAGATCCGAACCCGTGGCCTTGGTGTTATCAGCACCACACTTTCCCGAGTGAGCCACAGGCCGGCTCAATGGGGGTTATTTCTGTATGGGAACAGGAATAGAGGTAATTTTTATTTTCTTTATTGTATCTCTAGATTTTTCACAATGATCACTCTTTAATATGTATTATATTTACAACCAGAAAAAAAATCTTTAAAAGGCAAAAGCACCCATGGGAATAACAAATTCATATGAAACTGCTTTGAAAAAAATTAATTAAAAAAATTAGAAGGTGTCACTTTCCTGAAATAAATCAATATAAACAGGGCATTAGTAAACCAAAGCGAAATTCCAACACGCTCTGTCATGAACAGAAAAACAAGTTGCACCTGGTTTGCAGAGTTAATCTCATTGTCAGAGCCATTCTGCTCAGGCTGACTTTTATGACATGGAAGAAGCTCTCCCACACTGTGCAGACTCTG
The DNA here is from genome assembly GCF_027409185.1 of Cynocephalus volans. Lineage (NCBI taxonomy): Eukaryota > Metazoa > Chordata > Mammalia > Dermoptera > Cynocephalidae > Cynocephalus > Cynocephalus volans. The sequence goes on from NC_084460.1 coordinate 286,124,572, forward strand.
CCTGCCCACTGAGCTGCCAGAACCACCCTTGCCTTTATTTGTACTGAAAGAAAAACAAAGGGGGGAGGAGGACTAAGTTATTTCCCCCTATAACAGCAACATGTAGTAGAACATAAAAGGGCGGGGGGGACGACGACAAGGGAAATCTAGGACAGTGTATGTGGCAGTTTTCCTAAAAGGAGAAACCTGCACTGTTTCCCCTTGATGTAGTAACACAAAATATAAGGCTCATGTGCTCTTTTGCTTCCAGGAACTAAATCGACCCGCTGTTTCAGTAGCACACGTTCCTCTCTACACTTCTGAACAAAGAACAGGTTTGTCTGATTGGAAAGTGCACTGCCTTCCATAAACAGTCGTTTAGTTGCCCTCAAATCTCTCCATGTCATTTCAATTAGACATGTGATTGTTTTTCATTTTCTAATCTAAACTGTCCTGTGTTGTGACTGAGGGCAACTCAACAGCTGTGATGCTTTATGAGAGATAGTTGACCCTCCATGCTAGGTAATGTGATCCTAAAATAGATTAAAGAGTGAGGCTTAAGCCTTTCAGCTCTAGTCCCTGGCTTACAGAAAGCACAAACCTGGTTAATGCATTTTACCGATTCCTAGACAATTAGGCTCCTTGCAAAATTCAGCAAAAGCATCACCATGTTAAAGATTTAAAATTATTTTTAGATATGCCAGAATAAAAAAATACAACTTGCAGAAGTAATAAGGAATGACCTACACGGTTATAATTATTTGATAATAAAAATGTAAAGCAATTGCTTTTAAAAAGTGAACATTGTTTTAACATTAATTCTATTTGCACACTAAATTACTGTTTGAGATGGATTTAGAACATTAGTTAATGTTCCATGTAGATTTTCCATGTAGGAAAGTAAGTGTGTTCCATGTAGACTTTCACAAAAATGAAAAGTTCCATGTCTGAACTTTCACAATAATCCTTCAAAAGGTCACTTCCAAGGAACCTAGAAATGCTAGCCCACTTGGGGTGGGAGCAGAGAAACAGCAGGAGCTGAGAATAGCAATGTAGCATGAAATAAGGCAGAGAGAGTCTGGGACCGACTAGTCCATTAAAACAGAGAGCCCGGGGAAAGGGGTTGACAGCTGACAAGTTGAAGGGAATCCTGCTTGAATTTTAATATGACTGGTGTGGGTAAATATTTAATTTTAAAAGACTTTAGTAACTGGAAGTGGATATGAACATATGAAATATTTATTATCATAGTGATGATAGAGATAAAAGATCCAATAACATGTATTATCAAGTTATTTTAATTTCTGTATTAGGATTTTTGGAGTTGTAAGTGAAAGAAATGCAATCAAACTAGCTTAAACCATTAAAAGAGGGCAGGCAATATGGCAGCTCTGTACTTTCCACTCAATATTGCTCTAAAAAATAAAGTCTATTAAAAAAGGGAGGGCCGGCAGATCTTAGGGGTAATTGACAGTCTAGATAGAATATTTTTGTATCCCATATGAAATTTAGAACAATCTAGACAAGATCTCCTAGAACTACCCAAATGCATGAGATTTTGGTTGGGCCCTTTACATTTTTGTAGCATGGATTAATTATGAGGATATTGCTTTATACAATTCTCATTTGGAAAAAAAATATGTATTGTTGTACTGCTATAAGAGAATCACTAAAAAGTGCTTACATGAGTGAGGCAGTTAATACTGATCCAAAAGAGGAAAATTTTAAAAATACCCTTGGAGGGACACTAAGTCTGAAACATGGCAAAATTGATGATGTTAACTCTGGTAGAAACTAGTCTATTTTGACCTCGCTATCAATTCATATACAAAAACCTATTTGAAAATGTTTAGTACAATTTAGGAATCTGAGAAGAGTCTTGAAGTTTGTCGGACTTTCAGGCTGTCGGGATTCCATAAGTAAGGAGGTAAAAAGAGTGATAAATAAGTGAAAATAAAATAAAATAAATCATGGGCCATGAAACAAAGATTTGGTTTTGTGGAACCTTCAAATAAACATAAAGGCAAAGCTTCTTTGCTGACATGTAAAAAAATAAGCCTTTCTCTTAAACCATTAGATATAAGCAGTTGTCAAGGGAAAAATAAAAGGAGGTAGAATCTCGGGTTGGTTGACCTCAGAGGGACCCTTGAAATCATGTCACCAGCCTTGTCATCTTATAGTTGGAGACACTGAAGCCGGAGAATCCAAGTGACTTGCCCAGCCAAGGCTCTTTCCTTCATGCTTCACTTCTCTTGACATAAAACACCCGAAAGGAGCCAGTGATTTGCAGAACCCCCTCTGCAACTAGACGAAAGAGAAGAAGAGAGGAAAGAGAATCCCTGCTCGAGGAGGAAGTCATTCCTTCTGTGGCTCAGCCCCAAACCCCTTAAATACAGTTTTCCTAAACTTTAGCTGCCTCTTAATCTCCCTTCTTACCCCTAATTAGCTATCATTAAGTACAGAGGTTCTGTGCCCAGTTAAAAAATGAAATGGATTTGAATGGATAAACTGTGGTACAACCAAACAATGGAATATTATTTAACATTAAAAAGTAATGAGCTATAAAGCTGTAAAAGACACGGTAGAACCTCAGCTGCATATAACTAAGTAAAAGAAGCCAATGTGAAAAGGCTCCATTATCTATGATTCCAACTATATGGCATTCTGGAAAAGGCAAAGCTATGGAGACAATAAAAAGATCAGTGGTTGCCAGGGGTTGGGGAAAGGGAGGGATGAATAGGCACAGCACGGAGGATTTTTAGAGCAGTGAAAATACTCTGTATAATACTATAATGATGGATACACGTCATTATACATTTGCCCAAATGCATAGAATGTACCACACCAAGAGTGAACCCTCTGTGATCTGTGGACCTTGGGTGAGAATGCTGTGTCAGAGTAGGTTCACTGATGGCAGCAAATGCACCATTCTAGTATGAGATATTGATAATGAGGAAAGTTATGCATGTGTGAGGTCAAGGGGTAGATGGGAAATTTCTGTACCTTCCTCTTCATTTTGCTGTAAACCTAAAACTGCTCTAAATAAATGAAGTCTTTAAAAAAAGATGAATATGAAAAAAAATAAATAAAGATGAAAAAAATGAAATGAACTTGAGGATAAGAAATAGCACCTGATACATACATATTGAAGAAGAATAAATTGGCATTTAAAATTTTAATCTTAATAAACATATTGTCTTATCAAAGAAGTTTACTAGGGTATAAATGCTAATCTAATAAAATATGATGCTCCATGACCTGAATGTCCTAGATATTAATTAGCAGGAGGATAGATGCCTGTGAGCATGAAAGGAAGATTTAGGAGTCTGAGATTTTGTCTCTAATGAGTTGTGTGACCTTGGGCACGTCACTAAACTTTTGTTGCAGTTTCTCAGTCCATAAAAAGGATGATAAAGTTACTCTCTGAGATAACCTCAAAGAAGTGTTCTCATGATTAACGAGTTAATGATGCTAACATGATTTACACACCTGAGATGAAAGTCAGTGTATAGAAATGTAATGCTGTTGTTGGAATTACTGCTTTTGCTCATGCACAAGGAACATGTATGGGGGCTGGCAGTGTGTTGGTTGTTAAAGACTAAGCCATCCAAGAGAAAGAATGAATTGTGATTTCATTTGCACTTTATTTTCAAGGTTATGTCCATGAGACATACACCTTAACTTGAGCTACTGTTACAACAAAATGTTTCCAGAACTTGACTTCCCAGTGGGAGATGTTGAATATGTGGAATTCCAGTAGCCAGCACCGTGACCTTCATAGTGCCTATTCGATCTCAGTTTCCATGTCAGTAAAATCTGGTTATAGGATTAGGTGATCTCTGAGTTTTCTGCTAGCTCTGAGGGTTTACAGTTCTATCACTCCAAAATCCTTGAAGGCCAATCCTGTAGCTGATGAAAAAATAGAAGCCCAGAGGCAACCATCATCACAGGTGGGGAAGGTTGGTTGCAAAACTGAGCAGTACAGTGGACAGGCTTAGAGAAAGGACTTGAGTCAGAGAGCTGTGCTGTAATTCTTGTTCTGCTGCTTTATATTAGCTTGTGGGCAGGTTTCTTCATCTGAACATGGAGCTCAGAGCTCAGTGACCCTTCAGAGGGTCATTGGAAGGATTACATGAAGAGCTTATACCTGGCACACAGGAAATGCTCAGTCCAAGACAGGTATTATTACTCTGGGAGGATCTACACAGCACCAACGTCATTCCATACGACATTTGTTCAGCACCCGCTCCTAGCAGTGCTTACCACCCTATAGATGCTTAAGCATGATACTTTTTTTCAAGAAGAGTTTAAACGACTTATGAATTCAAATTATTGTCTAGGTGTTAGGAATTGCAGTGGACTCAATCACAAAGAAAGCAAGTTTCGTGTTAGGGAACACGTATGTGGCTACCACAACTCTTACAAAGATTGAACACACTGGGGAGAATAGATTGTGGAGAACAAGGTTAGGCCCAGAAGGGTGAATATTTGTTGCATGGCTGACCCAAATCCAACACCCCCCTCCCAAGATTTCAGGAATTTTGTATTTTATGTTGGCAGAAGCAGTGCCCATCTCCTTAAACATTCAGATCCTTCCTCCTCTGCCTCCTAGCAGCCACTGCTCAGGACAAGAGGTAGGCTCAGCTAATTGGTGGCTTCCATCAGGGATTTGGGACTATCAAGGAATAAGGCAAAGATGAATTGGCTGAATTCATTAGCAGTTAAGTGGGGTGGGCAGCAGCGCTGTTCTTTCCAGATTGTTTCTGCTAAATGACCATTTCTGTGGGTCCTATTTCATGGCTCTCTGCAGCTGCCCAGGTTTCTGAACTGTTTTGAAATCTGATCCTCTGCTCTTCCATTCATCCTTCGAGTCCCTGCTCCCTTCCAATAAATTCCCTCTTAAGGCTAAAAAAACCCAAAAACAAAACCCAAACTGCTGGGCCTCCTGCTACCTTATTATTGGTTCCTTATGCCAAAACGCTCCTACTATCACCAATAAAAATATCAACCCCTAGTAGGGAGATATATATATATATATATATATATATATATATTTTTTAACATATCCAATTTGTATGGACCAATGGAGACATTTGAATGTGGATTAACTGCTAGATGTTATTTTTACAGTATTTTTAACTTTCTTAAGTAGTTTAATGGTTTTGTGATCACGTGAGAGAATATCTTTATTCTGAGGAGATGCCTGCTAAATTATTTAGGGTAAATGACATGATACCTGAAATTGAGTTTCAAATGGTTTAGCCAAAAACAAACCAACCAACAAACCCAAACCCTACTATGTATTATAAATGAATATCATTATAGTATATGGTCTTTACAGATTTATGTATTAGTCAAGTCAGGTTGCCGCAACAAAATACCATAGCCCAGGTGGCATAAAGAACAAAAATTTATTTCTCATGGTTCTGGAGGCTGAAAGTTTGAGATAAGGGTACCAGCATGGTTGGATTCTGGTGAAGGTACCTTCTCAAAATGCCCTCACAATGTGGAGAAAGAACGAGCTCCAGGCTCTTCTCCTTCTTATAAGGACACTAATCCCATCATGAGGGTCCAACCCTCCTGACCTTATCTAAACCTAATCACTTCCAAAGGCCCAGCCTCCAAATACCATCACATCGGGGGTTAGGGCTTCAACATCTGAGTGCTGAAGGGACACAAACATTCAATCCATACAATTGATAAAAAGCCACTTATAACTCAAAGTCAAATAGGCATAAAGAGTGAAATCAGAGTATCTGTCCACCAAGAGGAAAGGGACATGAATAAATCATAGAAGAGTGGACCAGAGTTGTTTGCATATGAGTTCTAGGTACCTGGGACTAAGTGACAGAAACCAGGGAATGAGGGCCGGCCCTGTGGCTCACTCAGGAGAGTGTGGTGCTGGGAGCGCTGAGGCCGCGGGTTTGGATCCTATATAGGGATGGCCGGTGTGCTCACTGGCTGAGTGTGGTGCAGACAACACCATGCCAAGGGTTCAAAAAAAAAAAGAAACGAGGGAATGAGAAGTTACCCTGTGTAAGAGAAACTGAATGTTTTGGAGTGTGTGGGCAAATGCCTTTCTAATAAGATTTCTTAATACCAGACTTCTGAAACTGGAAATCATATGTATCTGGGAGTACAAAGTACATTCATTAACTCCACAATTAAAAACAATCTAAAAATATATATAACAGAATATAAAACATCAGAGTTTTATATAAATACACAGACACATTACACATCTCTGGTCTTTTCTAGGTAACTTCTGTATCACTAAATGAAGTAGTAAATTTCAAATCTAGTACATTGGCTTTATTTATATACTATAATCGGTTTTCATTTCCACAGGAATATCAGCGCAGGCACGTAAATAACGTCTTCACCAGACTTGCCTTCTATCCCCAGTAGATAGAAACAAAGAAAGACTCGAATGAATAAGGTCAAAAGCCAAAAACAGCTGGTCATCTGAAGGTTCAGTTTCCTGGGAATGGGCTTGTTGCTTTGATATTCGTATTTCTGCAAGTCTCTTTGCTTCTTAGGTTAGCTGTACAAATTATAATCCATATTTCACTCAACCACAAGTGTGAAAAAGACTTCTAGGGCAGTCATTGGAGAAAAGATCGAGTCTCTAACTAAAAAAGTGCTGACTTAGAACAAGACAAAAACTGTGTATTAGTAAGGAACCTTTCCCTTTAATGAATCCATGAGATCAGTCAGCAGCTGAGCACCGCCCACAACGCAACACAAAGCCAGTCAAAAAGGAGCTTCCACAGACCCAATGACAAGGAATAGGAGACAACAAGGAGACCGGAGAACAGCAAGAAATCACGGCAGTGACGATGTGGGAGTCATTACAGGCAGGATTTGGAGGCGTTTGCCCTCGTTTATTCTGGCATTGCAGATAAATTGGGTCCGGCTTTTCTCTGGAGCCTTATGTAACAGTCTTTCTCCAGGTTGAATGGAGTTCACGGTGGTTCTTAACCTCATTCTCTCTAGCTCAAAGTTGTGACTCATTTTATATCCCTAATTGTCCTCCCCTTTCATTTTTCAGTGGAGCTAAAGGAAGGAAGGGAGAGGCAGGGAGGGCAGGTCCTGAAGGGAAAGCCTAAGGGATGGGATGGAAGATACTAAAAATGGCAAGAAACACAGGCTTCTGCCTGCTTTGTTGTCTGGAACTCAGTCTCCCTCTGCTTAGAGTATTGTCTCCATTTCATCTAAGCTTAAAAGCCACCTCCTCCGGGCAGCCTACCCTGACCCTCCAGTCTAAATACATTCTTAACTTTCTGTCTTTATCCTTCTTTATCTAGTCATGTGATTTATCCCCTACTGAACCTTGAAGTCATGAAGACAGTGTCTTTGTTTTGTTTTCAAGTGGCACTGCCAAGATATCGCATAGCACCTGGTGTATTGTAGGTGCTCAATAAACATTCGTTGAATGAGTGCATTATATCTCTTTTCCCTGTCATCTAAACTGAAGTTCTAATTGGGTTTGCAGAACCAGAGTCTGAGTTGGGGAAAGTGAAGTTTCCCTGGCTCTTAGCACAGGATCTTCCTTTCCTATCTTGTGTCTACTTTAGTTGTCTTCAGCTCACCCAATCCCATCTCAAGCTTGGCTCAAAAAGCCCTAAGTATGATTTTTATATTTGTTGAAGGACTTTTATCTCTTTAGATTGTTTTATTGTTTTATCCCTAAAATGATAAAATGCAGCTATAAAGCCCCTTGGATAAATTGGCTATAATTTTTATAAATTAGCAGTAAAATATTATTGATGTGAAGTGAGTTCACACAACTATATAGCTATCACTGCAGGAAGTCATCTCTTCGAAATCAAATTTGTGACTTGATCCTTTCAAGAAAAACAATATTTTGACTACTACTAATAATCAAAGAAAGTCTTAAATTATGACAACAAAAAACTCAATATTCAATATAGAATTTGTAACCATCATCGAGTGGTATCAAGTGGGGCATAATTTTCATAAAATATTTTAAATTGAAGAGAAATAAAAATTATGCAAAGCAATTTTTTATTATTAATAAAATGTAATCATTAATTACATTCTAGTATTAATTAACACTAACATTTAATAAATAAGAATGTTTAAATTTTTAAAAATTTACCCCTGCTAGGAAATATTAGCAACATAACAACTTATAAAATAACAGATGTAGGAGACCAATAAAAATTTGATTAAAACTATTGAATAAACTAAATTTTACATTAATAATTATGTTGCTATATAAATTAGTTACATGAATTTTTCTGTTAGTATATCATATTAATGAAATTTGATTAATCCTTTCATCATATTTTTAACTCATTGTGATTAAAATATATGAATACTACTTATTTTTCTAATTCATATATACTTTTGTATTGCAGGGAGAAATTTCTGGAAACTTCTATCCAAGAGGGAGAGTTCCTAAGTAAGTGGATAAGAGAGATTAAAAAGTCAATTTAAAGAAGTAGGACATAAACTTGTTTTATTTTTAAAGTTTGTTTTACCTGATCAAAACCTTTACACTTGGGCCGAGCCTGTGGCGCACTCGGGAGAGTGCGGCACTGGGAGCGTGCGGCGCTGGGAGCGCGGAATGGCCGGTGCACTCACTGGCTGAGTGCCGGTCACGAAAAAGACAAAAAACAAACAAACAAACAAACAAACAAACAAACAAAAAAACCTTTAAACTTATAACTCAATTAAAATATTAAAACATTGAGAGTAGAACATTATGGTGTAAGTAATAATATAAAGACAGTATATACCATGTGTTTTTCAGAGTTAAAAAGAAACAGATGTAAGATGTATTAAATTGGACCAAGTCTATATGTAATTAAAGGTTAACTGCGTTTTATTGTAGTCTGGGTCATGGATATATAGGGAACAGTTGAACTGAAGCAAACATATCTGTTTGGCCATTTATGGATCTAGCATAACAACAGTTGTAGAATATTTAGCACCTGCTGAGATCGTAGCAAAATATTATTTTAATTAGTATATCCTGCTCCATCATGTTCAAGGTTCAAATAAGGTCACACTACCCTTTAATAATCAAGTTCATCACTAGGGCCCTACTTGCCCGGAAGTGCAGCAGTCTGCTTTCTCTCTTGAGTGCCTCTCACGAACACCAAGAGATTACACAGCCTAGTCGGGCCAGTCTTGCTTCAAAACATCTTGCCAAGACAGCCTGGAGAAACTGATTAGTCCACTGATAAATCTTGTATTTTCTGAGGCCGTTTCTTTTGTGAATGCCCTTGGTTTTCACTCTAGTCAGCCATAGTTTCCAAAAGCACAACTTCCTGGTCAAAGTAAACTGTGTACTCTGCTGGAATCAGCTCTCAATAACCTAAACCCCGAAATTGGGCCTAGGTGTTTAGGCCAGTTTGCCCTTTCCTTCCTGGCCAGATTCCTCTTGCAGACCATCACAGTCCCATAGAAAGAATCTGAACTTCCAAAGGGTAGGAATTTTAGGTCTCTACATTTTCCCCAAAGCTTCCAGTTTCCCATGCAAATTTGCCCACATTCTCCCCAAAATATACACCACTCTTTCATACCATGAAGTATTGGAAGGAGCATGCTTTGGTAGGCCAAAACCAAAACAACCACAATAACTGAAAACAAGAGGAAAAAAGAAGCAGCAATACTTTCCTAAACCAAGAAAACATGCTTCACATTTATTTGCTGCCGCCATCTGGGCTGAGAGGCGTCTGACATTATTTAAATGGCAATCTCTCTAGATGAACTTAAAATCAGCATTAAGCAGTAAAACAATATTCCAAGTATAATAGAGCTGATAATCAGTTTACTTCTCAATCCCTTCTTGCAGTAAACTTACTTCCCTCTATTCTTGTGGATATTTGAGCTCTATTTCTGGGTGAAGAAACTTTTTAACACCACTCCATAACACATCGACCAACAACAGGGTTACTCCTACAAATGTAAAAATCTATTTCGTGGTACATATAGCCAAGAAATGGCTCTGAATTTTCTATTTCTTATAATGCAACTTCTTGTACATTTTTGAAATCCTTATTCTACTCCAAAGGCTCTCTTCTTGAAAGAAAATTATGAATCAAATCTATGTTATGTGACTAAAATATGGTAAGAAATAATATGAATTTGTTGCAAATGGGTTACAATTTGATTATGTCCCTCATGCTCAGCAAATCTTGGCAGTTTGCCTGTGATCAGATATAGACTGAATATCTGAATCAAGTAAAATCAAACAAACCAAAAAACCTCTTTAGATATCTTTCCACCATTTTTTTTTAGTACAGTACAATGTTTTAAAATGCTGTATCTTCATGGTAGAGATTTTTAGATATATTTTCTTTAAAAAACATGTCTGGTTTTTATTCTCTTAATATTCACACTTGTATTCAATCTTCGGAGCTGGAAGTCATTTTCTTCTATATCTTTTGACTTAAAATTGTATTTATGGTAACAAAGACTTTCTGACTCTGGCCACTTATGGATTCTCATTTTGGATTTCGAGAATTAAACACTGCTGTTTGAAGTGTACATGTTTTGATTTTTCAGTCAAATCTAGATGTCTCTAGATGTCAATGTAATATGAAAGACTGTGAAATACCACATGAGTAGTTCCAAATACTATATACGAGTATACAGTTTCCAGTGATTTGTTAAGTAGCGTTTATCGAGTAATGAACCACTCAAACTAAAAAAAAATTCTGTAAGATTTTACAGAAAACCGGTCAGGGTAGGAACTCTGCTGCTGGTAACTAAGTCTGTTCCACACAAGGTCTTTCAAAATGTTTGAGGAGTTCATTTACAAGGTCATAACTCCGTATATATGGTATTCTCAGACATTGATTTCAGTTGGATTTTATTTCCAAGTCAGCATATTAGCAACACTCCATCTGACATAGAGGAAAGAAGATCCTTTGTATTAACTAGGACTTTTTGCAAGTGACAGAAAAACACCTCTAACTAATTTAGACAATAAAGGGGATTTATTGGCTCGCATAATTAAAAGCTCTAGGATATATAGCCTTCAGACAAGCTTTGAGCTCAGAGTTCAAACAATCTCAGCAAGAAGGGTATCATCTCATGGTTCTTCAGGCTTTCTCACCACCCTCCTCTCCTCCCCAGCAGTTCCAGGTAACAAAATGGCAGCAGCATTCTAAGACCTCCCATCTCCTCATCAGACCTTCCAGCTAGCTCCTTCCCAAGCCTTGGGATTCACCACCTCTTTGACCAAAACTGTGTAACTTGCCCATCCCTGAACCAATCTCTGTGGCCAAGGGGATGGAACATGTCAAGTTTAGATCAACCACCGCAAAGCCCTTCCCAGAAATGAAGGTGACCCCTTGGGCAGGGGTGAAATCCCTGGCAGGAGATGAGATAATGGATACAGAGCAGGCACATGTGACACCCTTACTCTCCATACTCTTTTCTTGCCCCTCTCATTTTAGTGGGAGACCTGGAGAAGTAGAAAATAGCTACCCAAATGTTGGCAGCCTACTTGCTTTCAGATCTGTGTTCTCGAGAATAGCTTGTTGCCTCCTGCCATTTTCACAGGGCATAATAATATTTGTAACCTTTTGTTGATTTAATTTCTTTAGCCATGATTTCATTATTTTGTTCATTTATTTATTCATTCAATATATAGTTATGTGACCAGTATCGTGCTTTTCTTTCCATTTCTTAGAGAAGGTGCTGGGCCTGATTGAAGAAGCTGAATCCAGGCAGAGTCAGTGTGTTCAGAAATGATGGGAGCAGAGGGGATAATGTTTGAGTCATTTTCCTTGCTAATATGCAGGCCTGCAAAGAGCTTTTCTTTATAGGCATGTAACTAACTCCACCCACTCTTACCTAGAAATGCCTGGAGATTTTCAAGGTCATTAATTAGCTATTCAATGGCATTCCTTGGGAAGCTCCTATTTTCAAACCAAGTGTCTTTTAATGGTATTTTAACATTCTTTCCTTAGATAACAAAGATAATCACTGCCATTTATTGAACGCCTACTAGGCACTACATTATTCATTTTACTTACATTATGTTGTTAATTCTTTCCAACCATCCTCCAAGGTAGGAATTATAATTTTGTTCACAATAAAATGAAGGTGTAGAGAAGCCAAGTAAATTTCTCAAAGTAGAAAGTGGCAGAACCAGGATGTAAACCAAGAACTGTTCAATGCAAAAGCCAGCACTTATTCCACTGGCTTCTCTCTCCCATGGGTGCACTGTACCCTGTTACTAAATATCAAGTCTTATTTTCATTATTAGGTCATCCTTAAACTCATCGATCATATCAGCATCTATTCAATTCAATTTAGTAGATAATTCTGAAACTAATATTTGGACTTGGAATGGATCTAAGAGACCATGCAAATAGAATTACATTTTACTGAACTAGAAGTAGAACTTACATTTCCTAACTCCCAGCCTGGTGTTCTTTTCTGAATCCCATAAAAGAAAATAAGACACAGACCCTTCCTGGACTTTAGTCTAGTTGGGGAATAGGTCTTACAGAAGAAACTTTCCCCTTGATTGTCAAAGTAGGTTGCATAAATGTAGTCAGTGTCAAATGGAGTGTTATCAACAGTGAGAACCACAGGAGAAACTCCCGAGTATGCAAAACTCCAGCGATTTCTTTTCATTTTCACAATGGTTGGGAGAAATGTTCTTTCACCTTGCCCCATTGTTCCACGTGAAGGAACACCCATAGAATAGTGTGCCTCCCTTAGAAGGCTGACTGGTGAATGGCAAGGATTCCTACACCTAATGGTGCATGTTCCTTGACTGGGTAATATTAATCTATTTAAAAGCTGCAAGGTGCAACCACCAGCCAGTCATTCTCTTCCCTCTCTGCCAGACTGCTGCAAGGCAGTGATCCCAGATAAGCGCATCTTCTTGGGTGCCCTGTCGCACACCTCAGAATGAGATGTGAGATCAGAATGTCAACCAGGGCTGCCCTTTTGGCGGCAGGTGTAAATCCGTGGTCTTCAGGCAGCTGCCACTTTTATCTCCATCTGTCAGTCTCCTGCGTCTTATACCTCAGCTGCTTCAGAGTTCCACAGAGGAAGAAAGAGATGTTATTTATTGACCTCTTAAAATTCCCCAAATATAAAGCATCCACTTTCCTCTTTATTTAAAATCCAGCAAACACTGTGACTTATTACTGAGTCAAAGGAACTCAGAATAAAACTTCTCTATTAATATTTTAATTTGCATTAAAAATGCTCAGCTTTGATTTACCAAGATGTACCTTTTTCAAACATGTCACGGCTTTTCCCAGGGCCCTTGGTGGTTTATGACTGTTGTAGAGGTTCACGGTAGCCTGTATCACAGCCCTCCACGCCCTCTAATTTCAGCCACAGCTGAGGTGGGTAATGCCTTGTGAGCGCAGACTGTCCCGCTTCAAGCAACTGCCGGGGGGTGGGGGGGGTGGGGGTTCCAGTTTCAGGAGTCCTCCCCTGAGCTGTGGGAGGCTGCTCACCCAACCCACAAGCACAGCCTGGAGCTGTGGAGAATTCATGCCCACAAGGGCAGCCCTCAGGCAATGAGAGAGAGCAGCCAGTGGGTAAATGCTCCAGGCTTCTGTCCTTTGAGGGGACAATTCTGTGAGGCACTCTGAACACTTCTCAGGAGGGCCCAGTGGAATCAAATCCCTTTGCCCATAGAAGTGATGGATAATACACCCTTCCTTCTTTCCTGTCTCTGTCTTCTCTCTCACTCCAGCTACAAGGGATCACCTACCAATTAAACTACCTGGACTCAAACCCTGGCTTGCTTTTGGGGAGTCCCAAACTAAAACAATGATAAAAGAGGATATAATCTACCCAAGAGGAGCAGACTGCTCCCTACAATAGATGCTCCCATCACAACCTATCCCAATACACAAGACACATACCACCCTCCACCCACCTGGCAGGCTTCCTGTCCTTGCCTCTGTTCATGTTTAGCTGTCGGCACCTAAGGGAAATATAAAGACCATCTCCTCATCAAAATCATGCCTCTGAATTCTGGCCTTCTCTCACTACCTCGGCTTGTCTGGCTTTATTCTTAATTTGCCCTGTTCACTACAGTCAAGCAACTAGTTCAAGTGCAAAGCAACCTCTTATAATAGTGTGAGAAATGTCAAGGTCTTAGTTGAGCTGAATCACAAGTACAGTTTCAAGTTCCTCTTTTGGCTTATCCCAACTTTGAACCGATAAACAGCATTTTCTGACACTTACTGTTATCCTTTCCCTATTTTAGCTTATAGGCTTTTTCTTTTAGAGCCTGACCTTTAAGTTTTTCCTAGATCACCCTTCCTCTTCATTCTTTTGTTTGAGTTATTGCTATTGAGTACCCTTTGGGGTTTTGGGAGGTACACACACACACACACACACACACACACACACACACACACACACACACACACACACACACACACACACACACACACACACACACACACACACACACACACACACGGGTACTTCAAGAAGTTCATGGAAAATGGAATTAAAAGATAGTACAAATATTTCCATGAACTTTTTGAAGACCCCCTGTATGTATGTGTGTGTGTATGTATACTTATGTATATTATATGTATATATTTCCATTTGGGTTCCAGGACTACACTGTAAGATGCTTGAATGAAATCCTTACTTTGGCAGCGGCTTCCCAGTCTTGCCTGTAGTCTCACCAAGCCGTGGCCTAGAATCCTGCTTTATTTTCCCCTACAGTTGGCTCTTTTTCTCAGAGTCTCCCTATTTGGGGTCCTGTGGTAGGCTGGGTTCCCTGGAAGTATACACTGAGTTGACCGTTTGATATGTTTTTAAGGAATGTTCTCGAGATCAACACGTGGGGTGGGGGTGAGGCAGCAGACGCAGAACTGGGCAGAGGGGAAAGTGGGTTGCAGCACGGGGCAACTGGCCTCACGCCACAGACAGCCCTGAGCCTGGGATGGCTCTTCAGCATTGTCCTGTGTTGGGACAAAATTCTCAGCCTGGATGATCTCCTTGCAGACCAGTCGGTGGATGCAAGCTGCTTTGGGAAAAGATGGTGACATTGGGCATGGCAGGTTGACTCAATCTGGGCGGTTCCTAAAGAAAGATGACAGCTGAAAGCTGTGGGCTGCCAACATTCCCAGCAGCTGAGGAAATAAATCCTTCAGCCCTGAAGGAGGGGGTGGGAATCTAGGAAGAAGGTATCTGCAAATCCTTGTACTCTTCCACTCTTTGGTCTCCCTAAGTGGAGACTAAGTCCTCTCATCCCAAGCTCTGTCTAGAGATCTTTAGGGTAAACATCAAAGACCAAGCAATATCTTAAAAAACAGACAGAAAAACTTATAAAAGTTGCAGTTCAAGGTAGTACTATTTCATTACAAAAAAATTGAGACATCAAATCTTTTTTTTTTTTTTGTAAATGAATGTCTATATTCCAAAATATATTTCTGAAGCCAAAAGCATTCTTTTCCAGATACACTCAACTTTCTGAGTTCTGTAGGAAATGGAAACTTTATTTTAAAAATAAACCTTGAAGCAATTTGAAAATAAAGAGGACCTCCTTTTTGAACCTGTGCTAAAAGTTAAGCAGGCCCACGGGCACTGCAAACCAAATTTCTTAAGACTTCTTCAGAATTGGCAAAGATTGCAATAACAGATGTCCTAGAGAATGTGGCAGGATACTAAAGTAGCTTAGGGAATACTGAGCAGGCTTCCAGTTAGAAACTTACAAATTCTTTTTTCTGAACTCAAAGTACAGTCTAAGGTCTTGCAGACTTCATGAAGTTACATGAAGGAAGGGTGCAAATCTGTTTGGAGGCACAAACAACTCAATGTTAAGTTACTGTTGTGGGCTGTGTTGTGTTCCCCCACCTCAAGGAAAAAGAAAAAAAAAGACGTGTTGAAGTCCTAACCTCCTGTACCTCAGAATGTGACTTTATTTGGAGACAACGTCTTCACAGAGGTAATCAAGTTAAAACCTGGTCATTAGTATGAGCCCTAATCCAATATGTTTGGTGTCTTTATAAAAAGGAGAAATTTGGACACGGAGACAAGCGTGAGAGGAGAGAATATGTGAAGACAGAGGAAGAATGTCATCTACAACCCAGCAGCTACTAGAAACTACCAGAAACTCCTGAGGCAACTGGAAGCAAGGAGAGAGGACATGGAACAGATCCTCCCCTCTATTCCTCAAGAGGAACCAACCCTGCCTTCCCCTTGATGTTGAGCTTGTAGCCTCCAGAACTGAGACAATAAATTTATGTTTAAGCCATTCAGTTGGTGGAACTTTGTTATGACAGCCCCAGGAAAAAAGCACAGCCACTCAGACAGCATCTTCTCTGCTGAGCCTTGCCCTGGCATCTTCCAGGAAGCCAGCTCAGAAGCTGAACAGACTAGGTCCTGGCTCGATCATTTGGTCAAGTTAATTTCTCAAGCCTGTTTTTTTTTATATGTAAAATAAGAACATAAATAATACCTACTATACAGCCTTTTGAGTATTAAATGAGCTGAAATAGATAAGAGCCTCCCTTTCCAGATACTTATAAATTCCAGAGCGTCACGTAAGGCCAATTGACTATCCTCCAACAGCTGCTCATAGTCTAATGATGAGTAGTCCGATCCTTGGAATGTTTATGCCTCTTCGAGTTTCAAGTTCAACATCATTTCTGTCCACTAGTGTCCATTGTTAATATTGCTTTTTCTTATCAACTCTCAATGACCGAGCCCATCAAGTCTCCTGAAACAATTAATTATCCTGATGTACTGAGGAGGTCATAAACCAGAAAGAACCCGTTACAGCAAGCACCCAGCCCTTCTTGACAAGCCATTGTGAATCAGTCTGGGGACATTGTATGTGAATTAGCTGTCTGGGTCAGGCTCAAAGGGTCACCCCACCAGGGACCAGCTTCCAGACTCTTTTGAGCTGGATAGGTATACAGACTTTCGTTATTTTAAACTAGATAATCATCCTTGGTAGGCTTGGTACAGACACTTTCAAATAATACTTAAACATTACAAAACTAACTACAGATGATCTTTAGACTATCAGTTAGGTTTGATTATCCGAACTGTTTTCTTGCATTGACAGAGGTAATGAAAAGCTTTTTAAGCCACAAGCAGACATCACTTCACACTTACTAAGGTGGCTATAATATAAAAACTTGGAAAAAAGCAAGTGTTGGTGAGGGTGTGGAGAAACTGGAACCCTTGTATGTTGCTCATGGCCATGTAAGTGGTACACCGCTGTGGAACACAATTTGGTGGTTCCGCAAAAAGTTTAACATAGAATTACCTTATGTCCTAGCAAGTCTACCCCTGGGTATATACTTCAGAGAATCGAAAACAGGGACTAAAGTGGGTACTTGTGCATGGATGTTCATCACAGCATCACTCACAATAATGAAAGGACAGCACCGATCCCAGTGTTCATCAACAGATGATTGAATAACCAATGTGTGGTACATACATGCGGTGGAATAGTGTTCAGCCGGAAGAAAAGAAAGAAAGTTCTGATACATGCTACGACATGGCTAAACCTTGAAAATGTTATGCTAAATGAAATAAACCAGATACGAAAGAGCAAATATGTATGATTTCACTTATATGCACTATCTAGAAGAGGCAAATTCATAGAGACGGAAAGTAGATTAGAGAAAGTAGATTATCAGGGGCTAAAGGCAAATGTGAGTTAATTGCCCATTGGGTACACAGTTTCTTTTGTGGTGATGGAAAAGTTTGAAAATAGGTAGTTGTGATAGTTGCACAACCTTGCATAAAATTAAGGCCAATGAACTGCACACTTAAAAATGACAACTATTATATATTTTACCACAATAAAATAAAAACAACCTTATTACATGATTATTCTTTTCACACAAAACCGGAGACTCTACACACATTGATTATCTTATTTCTTTTTTTATTTTTTATTTTCATTTATTTTTATTGGTTATGAGTATTCACGGAGTACAAAGCTAATTGTCACCACTCGTGCCCAAATGTGATGGCCAGATCCATACTGGCAGCATGCCCATTACCACAAATTGTGATTATATCTCCTGTCCCCCACCCAATTATCCCTGACCTCCCTCCCCATCCCCCTTTCCCCCACTCCACTTTGTATCCCTAGGTATGTTCTCTCCCTCTGCAAGTCCAATGCACCACTGTGGTCTTTCTTTCCTTCCTTCTTTCTCTCTTAGCTCCCACTTATGAGTGAGTACATGTGGTATTATCGTATTTCATCTGCACATGGTGTTTTGAGGTAAGGATTATTGTCTCTACTTGATAACTAAGAAAACTAAGGCTTGGAGAGGGATTTGTGGCCATATACCTACTAACTGACAGAGCCAGAATTGCATTTAATCCATCTTTCCCCAGTGTTAAGTGGTCAGTACATGAACTTCTCTGTCCATGATACTTCAAGGTAACTCAAGCACGTATACACTCATTCCTTCCTTACAGCAGCAGACCCAGGTTAGCAGGGAAGAAAGGCCCTCTGGGCTCTGTAAAGATAATTTCCTGGTTCTAAAGGGAAATGAGTGTTTTCTTAAGAGTTGATTATTTGCAAAGATAAGGTTTGCCCAGAGATTGTTGATATAGTTTATGACCTCAGTTATCTCCAAGACAGTCAAGAATCCAGAAGTGAGCAAAACTCAACTGCTTCACAACACGTAGGAGAGCAGAAAAATGTAACATTATGTTAAAGTACCAAAGCCCGCTATTCTTGGGCCTGCCATCTTTTCGCATACTTTTGCAAAGCCTTTTCTTATCCCCAGGCTCTGTCTGTAGCTTTAGTAGAAGGGGGCCAGTGCAGGGAAGGAAATGAGAAGGTTTTTCAAAAGAGCATTGCAGATGACTATACTGAAGAGACTCTGCCCTACCTGGTGAGGTGGACATCCTCACTGTACCCTCTCATGTCTGGTCCGTTCATTTTTGGCACCTCTATCTGCTGGAATCTTAAACGTTGGTGATACCAGCGTTCTGTACTTCCCACTTCTCTTTTCATGTTATACATTCTCCCTCAGCTGACGTGTCTACAAACAAGGCTTAGCTACCCTGTTCCCTGATTTCTACATCTCTAGCCCTGATGGCTTTCCTAACCTCAGGGCCCTTAAATCCATTACACATCTCCAACTGTATGTCCCCAACCATATTCATCATCTTCTTCTGATGAGAACATCAATGAACTAGTCACTCACACCAGAAATTAGCAAACTCTCCTGGCCTCCCTCCTTTTCTCCTCTCCTTTTCTGTCACCCTCCTTAGTTTTTCTGTCCAGTCAATTCTGTCTCCTGTATATTGCTAACCTGGTCCCTCTTTTCCACCCTCACTGTGCTTTGTTGAACTCCTCCTTACACAAACCTATCCAGACCACTGCAGGGACTGTCTCACAGTCTCCAGTCTTAGTCCTCTGCAATTTATTCTCCAAGGAGTGATTAAACGAACCAACAAAACCATATTTGGTCATATTTTTCTTCTACCTAAAAGCATTCGGTGGCTAATGGTTGCTTACAAGATAAATCTCAAACATCTTTGCTTGACAAGTCCATTCATGTTCTTTCCCATATGTTCTCAGGCCACTTTTCTGTACACACCCTGAGCTGTAGTTATCCTGACGTTTTTGTAATTCCAAAAATGCACCACGGCCTATCTTGCCTATGTGCTTCAGAGTGTGTTGTTCTTTCCACCTGCGATATCCCTCCACTCACTGTGCTCCACCTCTCTGCCTAACTGTGACAAGTCCTTAGGGACCTAGCTCAAATATTGTCCTCCCTTAGAAGCATGTCCTGACCTCACTGAGCTGATTTGAAAGCTTATCCTTCATAGTCCTCCCTTATCAGCCTGTGCAGAAATCTACCCTACTCCTTATCTCATTGATTTTCTTGTATAGTGTCCTCACTAGGCTACTTACTGAAGGTGGGAACTGGGTCAAGCACATGCTTGATACATAGAAGGGGATAAAAGGCGTGTTGAATGAATGCTCCCTGCCTAGAAAATTATTCCTTCTTAGTCTAAATCATGGGGGGTTGATAAACAACCCCTCCCAGAAATGACAGTAATGCTCTAAGGGCTCCTTGAGATCTGAAAGTCAGAACATGTCAGATAGACATTAGAGACATAAAAAAGACATGACAATGAACCTTGGTTATTCTGTGTGACTACTCATCAGGGTAACTAGTGAACATCCTTGTTTTTGCCTCCCAGTAATACTTCCCTTTTCTTTTAATAATAGTAACTTGATATGCCTTCTAGATACTAACCCAATCCCTGTATTTTAGGTGGGGCTGATCCCAGACTTCCATTTCATTGGTAGGCACATGACCTAGGTCTGTCTAATGAGCACATTCTATTCCCTTTGCCTCAGTAGTTGGTTCAGAGATCAGCACATAATTAGAGAAAGATTTTCTTTTTCCACTGGGACTGCTTGCTGGAAATATAAGGTAGATTGATAAGCCTGCAATGACTGGTTGCCATCTTTGTCTTCATATGGGAGAAAACTTAAGAATGAAACCCATGTAAAAGTTGGAAGAGATGACAGGCAGAAAACCAAATTGCTGATGATAATGTTTGGGTAACAAATCCAACTTTGCATGGTACCACATAAAGTTGTTTTGTTTTGATTTTCTAGTTACCTGATAAAATAAATTCCCCTTTTTGAATCAGGAAATTCAGTCTGGGTCTTTGTCATTTGCCATCAAATGAGTCTTTATTACTGCAGAAAGACAACAAATCTAAAGTGAAGATGTAAATATAGACGTTCTGTGGTCATTGACAAGGATGTGTTTCCTTCCATCCAAATCATTTCACCTAGTGACACTCTGGGCAGGAGAGTTCTTCAGAGGGAATGGTAGTCACAAACTGCTTTGACTATGGCCCCCTTAGATGGACCACACTACTCCCAACTCCATTTGCAATTTCCCCAAAAAATGCATTTTTCAAAATTTTATTTTGTTTTACATTTATTAATAATTGCTAAGCAAAACACGAATACATTCTTTTTGTAGGAATTAAAATATTACAGAAAAAGCAGAAAGTCCCCTGACTTTTACTTGACCATTCCCTTTTAGAGATCACCCTGTATTCATTCGACTAGTATCCTTTAAAACTTTATAACTCAGTATAGGCACACATAGGAACTTAGAAGCTTGTTTGACATGGTGGCTTTGCAGGGGATGGTGACTGTGATAATGTAGGTTCTGCCCACATTTACACTAAGAGTCAAGATGCATTAGAAAGTCCCAGCCATAGACAACACCTCCTCTCTCACTCTATCATCCAACCCAAGAGATATCTTAAACTGTCCCTTTTTAAGTCCCTTCTATATATTTAGGAATTCTATCTAAAAGGCTACTGTTAAAAAGTTTCCTGGAAAGGGGAGGATGAGCTAAACTATTATTTTTCTCATGTTTTCTTTTCACTCATTTTTAAAAGTTACATAACAAATATATGAACATGTGCTATTATAAAAGATTCAAAAAAATACAGAAATACATGGAACAAAAGGTCAAAATCTACCCTCATTTCACAATCTCACCTCACCCTTGATTCCTCTCCTCGTTACATTGTTTATTTTTCTACTCCATTTTCATTTTTATATGTAATGCAGCCATGTGTTTTCGAAACTTTTTCATGTTGGTGTCATAAGATTAAAAGATTAAGTTATGATAAACAGAGAATATGCCTTTAGGTAATGAGATACAGGATGGGCAAGTATTGTAAGGTGGGAGGGGCCAGGAGATTGTCACGTACAAGTCTGAGTAGGCAGGGCTGGGCCAGGTGAGGTATGGAGCCTTCCTGTGGGCGGAGCACTCAGTGGGGCCATGTCGAAAGCAATCCTCACTGATTTCCCAATTTATCCAGCCCTGCTTCCCAAATCCTGGGGCTGGGAGGATGGTCGTGTTTTTGTCAGTAATGGGACTCTAATGTTTTTCTATTCATAATTGCTGTTGAAATTCAGCATTTTTTTTAGCCACAATGTTCATTCTTTTTTTTTTTTTTTTCTTTTTTTTCTTTTCTGGATAAATCGAGCTATATATATTTTTTCTCCCTATGTGCTAATTTTATAACTTGAGATGGATGACCTTGGAGGAATGATTCCTGTTTTGAGTTCTCTTTTTTTAATCTGGCCGAAATTTCCTCTTCCTCTCACTTTTCTTCCTTCTCTTCTTTCTCTTTCTCCTTTTTCTTCATTAGTCTTTCCTCTCTCCCAAAAGTCAATATTTTTGAGGGGCAGAGAGATGCGTTTTCTTTATTTTCTTTCCATTTTGGACTTTCAATCAATTCGGGCTCCATCTTATCATTACTTATCTGACATGCTAACTAGTTTACATTGAGTTATAGAATGTTGCATACGCTTCCAAAATGTTCGAGCATATGAGCTTTGGTGTGATGTAAGATACACCATCAGGATGACTGACAGTACTGTCGTCTTCTTTAGAAAGCAAAGTAGTCTCATGGAGAAAATCACTATCTAGGGAGTCAGACAGGCCAGGGTGCACATCCAGGTTCTACCACTCACTAGTTTTAGGATCTCAAGAAGGTACCTGATAAGAAGGTCTCAATGTTTTCTTCTGTAAAACAGGGAAATGCTTCATGGGGTAGCTATTAGATTAAATAAAATTACATATATAAAATTTATATGATTGATTCAATAAATGAATGCTATTTTACACCCTAATATTTTGATTCAGAGAACAGTTGATGGAAATTTCATACTATCCACTGAGTCAACCAGGACAGAAAAGGAGGGAATGATTCAGTAAGAAGATCTGTCTAAAAGAAAACACTGCTTTATGCTTCTCTTTTGTTGTATCCACTCAGAAACCTGAGCTGGTCTGACCTAGTGCAGGAAGAAAAGGAAACCCTAGAAATATGATTCCTGCTTTACAGAGATGGGATGATAGAATATCTGCAAAACACATCCAGGAATTAGCATAGTGCCTTGCTAAATGTTGAAAAGATGCAATTGCAGGGCTGGCCCGTGGCTCAGTTGGGAGAGTGTGGTGCTGATAACACCAAGGCCATGGGTTCAGATCTCTGTATAGGGATGGCCGGTTAGCTCACTTGGAGAGTGTGGTGCTGACAACACCAAGTCAACGGTTAAGGTCTCCTTACCGGTCATCTTTTTTTAAAAAAAGAAAAGATGTAATTGCAACTTCCCAATAGTAACAAGTTACCTTCTTAAGCTTCCATGAATTTCATTTTTAAATTCTCCCTTCATATTCCTATTTGTATAGCATAAAGTTTGAGTGAAAAATGACCCAAAACTAGCTTTAACAAACACACACACACGCACACACACGGGTATTGACTCAATTTGATTAGAAAGAACAGGGGTGGGTGTTGACCTCAAGCACTGCTAGATTCAGGGATCCTCACCCCCATCTCCTTCCTGGGTTCTCCTCTGTATGTGTTGGCCTGATGGCTTCCGAGACAGAGTTGACATGGATTTAGTAAACCTCAGGCTTAGGTAATTCCAAATCAGTCTCTCTTAGGATACAGATGTAAAGTGCCAGGGATGAACTCTGATTGGTCCTCCCTGGATCATGTGACTCCCATTTGAACCAGTACTTGCAGCAAGCAGGGAATGGGATGTTCTGATTGGCACATCGGGTCCGGCACTTACTTCTGTGGCTAGTGTGGACAAGGTTTCGTGACCTGCAGTTCCTCCAGAAACACCAGAAACATGCAGAATAGGGAGGGGGTTTCCCTAAAGGGAAAGGATGGTTTTTTTTTTTTTTTTTTTGCCTTTTTGTGACCAGTAAGGGGATCGCAACCCTTGGCTTGGTGTTGCCCGCACTGCGCTCAGCCAGTGAGTACACCGGCCAAGAAGGGATGGGTTTTAATAGAAAAAGTGGGAAAGGGTTGTTGGGCAGACAGTGCGACAGAATCTTTTATAAACGATATTCTAGCTAGAATTTTGTGATTGTAAAGATTGTACAGAGCTTTGACATTTTTTTTTTTTTTTTTTTTTTTTGGTGGCTGGCTGGAATGGAGATCCAAACCCTTGGCCTTGGTGTTGCCAGCACCAACTGCAGAGCTTTGAAATTTTACATATCAAGTTCTTTATCTCCTATGAGAGAATGTTTGTCACTTCATTACTGCTGGTAAAAACACTCTAAAGTACAGAGGGAAGTGATTGTTTTTCAGAGCTGCTTTAATAGTGGTATAGGAAGGGCTATATTGGGGTATCTCACCAACACCAACTAGTTCGCACTAAGTGTCCATTTGGTGGTTTTTCTTCTTTCCACACTTGCTAAAAGTAGCTGATTGATAAGCGGATGGATGAGAATTGGTAATTTTGTAGTTAAAACCAATGTGTGATGCACTACTTTGATTGTCTTGACTCAACATCATTGGTATAAGATGAGGCTAGGAAGCATGTTCTGACCTTCCGGGTGCTCGTGGCCTCACTCAGATTAGTACCATCGTGGGGTGGGAGCTGGGAAGCTGTCTTTAGGAAGATTAGGGGCGACTTTTGGAGAAACTTGGTTCTCTAAAACACTAACTTTTTTTTTTTTTTCTTAGCCCAGATGCTCAGGGGGGGTGGCAGGAGATCCTGCTTTTTGGAAAAACAAACACTTGAGGTCTGTCTTCCCATTGCCCTCCCCCAGCTTTTTCTCCATCTGTGGAGAACTCCATAACGTCCCAGTTCAGTGTGCCAAGGCAGGATAAATCAGAGGTCCTCTGTCTATTCTCTAGGCCAGGCATTTTCTTCTCTCTGTGTCCAGCTCTGGGGCAAGTGGCAAGTCTATCTACATTTGGTGGTAGAAGAAACTGACAGTAATGTTGAGACAGTGCTTCTCCAACTTTAATGTGCACATGAATCACCTTGTTAAAATCTTGTTAAAATGTGGATTCTGATTCAGTAGATCTGGGCCGGGGCCTGAGAGTCTGGATTTCTAACAAACTTGCAAGTGAAACCATTGCTGTTGGTCCATGGAATACATTTTAAATACCAAAGAAGTACAGTCACAGTTAGGTTTTCCCAAGTTTTAATTGAAGCAGTTTTGTACCTTCGTGAGGTACTCTCACTAGACTTTTAGTTAATGCTTTGATACTTCCGAAATCTATTCAAGTTTGAGAAATATACTCTTAAGCAAGATGTGATGACATAATGAATGCTAGAGTGTTGTGGTTTAAAGATTACATAGAAAATATGTAACACAGATAAAATATAAAACATACAAAATGTTTTTATTTGTGTATGGATCCTAGAAATATTCACAAAATCATTAGAGATTCAGTATAAACAGGAGTAAATTATTAGCAAGATGCATATAAACAATCTTTAGGAGAAGTTTATGTTTTTAAAAAGTTGGGGGTTATGGCATGGTCTTACTTCATTAGAACTTTCTAGACTGAAAACTGTCTTTATAATGGTGAGAAAAATACAAATGATAAAGTTTTTCAATAGTTACGATCTGAAGGAGCAAAAGAGAAAAACTATAAAATTACTTCTGTTTTGTCAGTGCATTTGTTGTGCTTGTTAAATATTTTGAATATCCTTCCCCTCAAATGTACTAGTTCAATAAACACTTCCTAAGTGCCTGTTACACGTCAGGCACTGTGCTAGACACTGGGATACAGCAGTGAGCAAAACAGACATGGTCTGTTGTTTTGACGCCTCTTACAGTCTAGAGCTGTGTTGACGAATACAGTAGCCACCAGCCATATGTGTCTATTGAGCACTTGAAAGGTGAGTAATCCAAATTGAGATGTGTTGTAAGTATAAAATAAACACTAGGATTAAAAGAATACCCCCCCCAAAGTATCTCATTAATAACTTTTTATATTGATTACAAGTTGAAATGATAGTATTTTGGATATATTTTGGGTTATGCAAAATATATTACTAAAGTTAATTTCACTTGTTTTTTCTTTACTTTTTTAATGGTTCTCCCAGAAAATTTTAAATTACGTATGTGGCTCCTATTGTATCTCCAATGAATGATACTGGCCTAGAGAAGTTGGCCAATGATTCTCAAACTTTCATGGGTCTATGAATCACCTGAAAATCTTGCTGAAATGCAGATCTGGTTCAAGTAGGCCTGGAGCGGGGCCCAGGCTTCTGCATCTCTTGTAAGCTCCCCAGTGATGCTAATGCTACTGTTATGTAGAGCACACTTTGAGTACCAAGGGACTAGAAGACTTATGAAATGGTAAATTAAGTGTGGATTAAAATATATGACTAAGAAAAAGTATGTGGGAATAAATTCATTGTAGAAAGAATGATAAACTGAAAATATCACAGAAGAAATAATTGAAGTTGATATAGCATGAGGATAGTCTTTCAGTTAAAGTTTTAAGAAACAGTTTGATGTCTTGTGAGGGATTAAAATGTACTGTCAATGACAGTATTGGTATATGCATCCCTGTAAACATGTGCATGTGTGTACAGTGTTCATAGTTGAATTCAGCAAATGTGTGTTGAGCTGACTTGGTGGAGACGTTGTACCTACGAGCACATTGGGTAGACTACAGGGATAAAGAAATGAAAGCAACCTACTCCTTGTTCTCAAAAAGCTCATCCAGTTAGAGAAAGACTTGAACACAACTACCCATAACATGGCACAAGAAGCACTAAGCTCATGGTAGTGCCATCTGATATTTTTGTTCCTTTTCACCTTTCTACTAATAACTATACTCTGATTTCCCTGTGGGGAGTCAACACCTGCCTCTGCAAACACATTCCATCAGTGTTTTGGAGATGAGGACTGCTGGACTCCACCCTAGGATCCAAGGGTGGAAAAAGTGAGTCAGGCCTGCACAGACAGAGTGTAGTGTTCTGGACACAAAGACTGAGCAAGGAGGGTGCATAACCCGGCAAGAGGATATACGATTTCTGGGAAGAGACTCTGAATTTCTGGTGGGATAGGAGTCCATCTTGCTGCCATGGATGGACTCAGGATGGAGTAAACACCAACACCAAGGAAGCATACCTTTGGAGAGTCAAAACTGCTCTTTCTGTTATCTTTCGAACCCCCTATCAAGCTGTCTCTGGGGGGTTAATTTTGTAAGTCAATAAAGTCCATTTACTTAAGAAAATTTAATCTGCGTTTTCTATTGCTTGTAATCTAAAGAGGCCTAACCGATAAAGCAACAGCACAAACAAAACACAGAGAATGGGACAAGTGAGTAATTTAGCATGCGAGCTTCACAGAGCATTGACATTTGAGCTGAATGCCTTAAATGACAAAGCAAGATCTAATGGATCTTTAGATGATGAGACTGTGTCCTTTGTTATATTTATGGATTCTTCAAATTGAGCAGAATTCCAAAAAATGCCAGGTAAAGTTCACAATCCAAGAATATGTTTCTCATCTCTGAGAGAGTTTCTCTAAAGCTGGAGGAATAGTTTTCCTGTTATAAATCAGCGAGTCCTTCATTAGGGCTTAAATGTTACCTCTCAGAGTTGTCTTCCCTGACTTCCCCATCCAAAATTGTCTTGATTCCTCCTTTCTCCCAGTTATCCTGTTTAAATGTCTGAAGAGCACTTTGACTCTGTAATTATCTCTTTTTTATTATCGTGTTTATGTATACTATTTTTATTTATTTATTATAATGATTTTATTTTAGAATATAAACTCCTTAAGGGTTAGAACCAACTTTTGTCTTAATAAGTGCCAAATCTGCAACGTCTAACACAGTACTTGTCATCTGGTGGCACTTGAATATTTGTTGAATTAATGTTTACTTAATTAGAACATTGAATCCAGGCATGGATTTCAAATATTTTATAATGATATAGAGAAATTATAGCAAGGCCAGAGAAAAGAAACAGAAAGAATGAAAATGGTGAAATGTAAGTTCAGTAAAAAACTCCAAAAGGAATTTGTACAAATGATTCTGGAAAAGAGAACACTCAGGGATTGTTTACTTATTCCACAGTCAAATAAAGTTTCTTTATTAGAATAATGTAGAAAAGTTGCTATTTTCACAAACTTCTACATCAGAGGAAGAAACAAACAAGAGCACTTTCATTGGTCCTGAGGAAGAATTTGAATATCATCAGGTTAAAGAAATATTTCACTGCCCAACATACCTTTTTCAAGAGGGCAGAGATTGTTGGTTGCTTACACAATAACTGTTCTCCATCATGGCTAATAACAGAACCCTGAGTTTATTTAAGATGGCAATGAGTGCTTCTAAGAAACTGCATGTTCCAGTTTCCTTAGTATGTGATGACATTCTGGTTAATGGGATGTAAGGTGAGGTGTTGTGTGGATAAAACTGCCTAAAAGGATTACTGGGAGTTGCATCCCTTTTGCATTATTCTCTTCTTCCTTTCTGATGCCTGGAATACAGACGTGATGGCTGGAGCTCCAGCAGCTATTTTATGACTTTGAATATGGAAGTCACACATTAAGAAGTCACACTCTGAGAATGGAAGAACAAGAAGAGAGAAACATCTTGTGTTCTTGATGATTTCATAGAATTGTCATACTGGCCTGGAGTACCAAGTTTCAAACTCCTTTTATGTGGAATAAAAGCCCTTGTATGTTTCAGCCATTATGTTCTTATTACATGCAGCCAAACTTAATTCTGATACATCTAGGTTTTCTCTTTTTTAATCAAATACTTCAAGTCTGTATTACAGAAGATCTTAAAAAATAATAGAGAACTACTTTGGAGTGGTTAATATAACTGCCCAAATTCAGTGTTCTTTACACATATACTTATAAAATGGAAAGGAGACTCAAATGAATTGATAAATTACACAGAAGATTTAGTAAAGATAATATAAAAGATTGTATATGCAGAGGCTCATACATAGAACAGCAATCAAATAAGCCCAACAATAGATTCAAGAGACTTTTAGACATGTAAAAGTGTGTAGCTAATAAATGTTTACTTCCTTAAGTGGGAATTATTATTAATCAAAATGAATGAGAAATGAAAAAGTATGTGTTGTTACTTTAAAAGCTATTTAATTTTAGGCTACTTTAATCAAATTCCAATGTATAAGGGCTGGGAATAGATCCTTCCAATATATTTTACAATTTTCAGGTTCTTGTTAAAATTTGGGTATTCCGTTTTGTCCTCCAAATGATAAACAGGGGGAAAGAGCAATAAAAATGATTAAAGGGATAGAAAATAGGTCACTTGGAAAAAGGTTTTTAAAAAAGTTTTGTTTAGCTTAGAAAAGAAAAAGTAAAAAGGGGCTTAAAGTATTTCATGCATGTGAAGAGTTATTAAAAGGAGACTGGTCAGTATTTAATCATTAAAACAGAACAAAATCAAATTACCTTAAATCGAAGAAACGGCTTATTGATAGAGACTGTTTATGGTATCAAGTATCACTGAAGGCTGCAGGAGAATCTCAGTCCCTAGAGATCTTTATGAAGTCTGGCGTGGATGTGAGGATGTCCCACTGTGATGTCTCACCCCATGATCAGCTGTGCACATCCCTCCTGAAGCCAACAGTCTGTGTTGAAAAGCAGGACTTCTTGGGAAGACAGTGACGTTTGGCCACAGGACCTCTTAGAATTCTTCTCCTCTTTTTTTTGAAATTCAGTAGCTGTCAAATTTCTTGAAATACATTCCAGTGTTGTGTTTTGTTTTTTAAACAAAAGGATAAAGGGCAGACACCATCGATTGTCTGCTTGAAGCAGGTGCTGTGTGTGTCCTGCACACATTCCCTCAGCGTTCTCATGTCCAGTATATGCTGATGACACCTGTGAGCCTCAACCAGTGCCATGGCAGTGATTTGTTTTTACAGGTATGGATACATATCATGGGTATGAGTTTGCTGTTCCTGCCCAGTGAGCCTTGTCCGCTCAATCTGAGGCCTCACAGAGTGTCTGATTTGCCATCATGGAATCCTGCGAAACATTAGTCTGGGTCAATGGCCCCACTTTATGGCAGAGAAGCAACAATGGGCACGTGACTATGGAATCTATGGGTCCTACCATATACTTCATCACCAATAAGTACTGCCTGAGGGAACTCTTTTTTTTTTTAGAAGAAACCGTAGGCTTGTTTACTTCACCACAATAACAAACAAACAGCAAATGAATAAAAGGCCTTGGACAAAATTCAACACCTATTCATCTCATGTAAAGCTAGGAATAAAAGGTAACTTTCTAGGCTGGCTGGTTAGCTCAGTTGGTTAGAGCATGGTGCTGATAACACCAAGATCCGGGGTTTGAACCCTTGTGGCCAGCCACCAAAAAAGAAAACAAACAAATGAAAGGTTACTTTCTTTACACTTATCGGTGACATGTTTAAGGTATTTCAGATTCAGAACAGTTCAAGTATGCCTGGTATATTCAAATATAATCAACCATCATACTGGAAGATCTAGACAGTAAAATAGGTAAGAAGTAAAGGCATAAAAATTTATGACTAAATACCTTGCAAACCTGAAAGAATCTACAAAAAAACAAAAACAAAAACAAAAACAAAACACAGATAGGCTAAGTGAGTATAAAAGGATGCTAAATGCAGGTCAATATAAAAAATCAACTCTGTCTAGATACTGGGGCACTGTAGTAAAAATGACAGTGCTTAGGAATCTGAAGTTTACTGAAGAAAAATGGTGTGATACAGCAACTGCAGTAAAGACATGCATCAATTGAGGATGAGCATCTCAGCCAAAGGCTGCCTTGCAGAGAGGGGTCAGGAGAGGCCTGGCACGGGCTCCAGTGCTCCTCTCTGCAGGCATGTGCCCAGAGGCACTTCCTCTCTCAGATCAGGAGCCAGCCATGTGGGCACAGAACACCTTGGAACCAGGGAGCCCCACATGGAGTGTGGGCTGGGCTTCTTACACGTTGCTAGTTGCCTGAGCAAACTCTTAAAGGCCTCTTAAAGGCCCAGCTAAGGCTCTGTTGGGGTGGGCCCTGTCCTTCAAAATGTGGCGTATACTCGGAACCAAAGGTCAAATGATGCTGTGTCCCCAGTAAGAATACCCTCCTCTAGTATATGATCTGTGATTTTACACCCTAGTAGATGGTTTATGATTAAACTAAAATTTTCAAGGTGATTTTATTTCTCAATGATTGGTTTAGGAGAAGTGGGAAGAGTGAATATTGGCAAAATGTAGCTCCTTGATAAACACATGCTAACATGTAAGGAGAGGCTGCCTTTCCTTTCTGGCTTTAGATGTGTTGTGTAAAGATAATGCTTGGAGCAGTTGCAGCCGTCTTGCAACCATGAGACAATGTGGAGACTGAGAATGGTGGAGTGAAGAGACAGTGGAGCTGGGTCCTTGAGCATTGGTATTGGGCATGGAGCTTTTGAAACAAACCTGAAACTGCCTTCCTCTGGGCATTTTGTCACATGAGATAACATGGCTTTCTTGTTTAAGCTACTTTTAGCATGAAATGAGTAATTTCAGGTGATATCTATGTCAAATATTGCTGGGTAGGCTTTACCATGGTTATTCTCAGAGCTTCCTCTCTGTGTACGGATACAACCTTCCATTATAGAGTCCAACGATGCCTGTTTAATGCTTTCACAGCCTCTCTTGCAGCTAGCATGTAGATGTGTGACCCAATTCTAGCCAACGGTATTTGTGGAGTGGTCTGTTGTGAGCATTCTGAGAAAGGGTTTCATTTTTAATAAAAACTGGCATTTATTCTTTGGCCAGATGCTGTTGTATTTACATGTGACACTCGAAACAAACTGTGGCTGACATCTATGACTATGAGTGGATGGTCTAAGGATGAATCCAATATGCTGAGATTGACAGAGTGAAAGATGGGAAAAGCTGAGGTCCTCAGTGATATGCAGAGTCCCTTGACTGGTCTTGGACTTACCCTGCCTCTTGAGTTCTCTTCATGTGAGATAATAAACGTCATTTTTAAAGGTGTTTTTTGTTGAGTGTTCTGTTCCTTGAAGCCAGAGCCGTCTTAATGCAAATATGAGGGTACTTCAAAAAGTTCATGGAAAGATGGAATTAAAAGATAATACAAATCTTTCCATGAACTGTTTGAAGACCCATCGTACATAGTATCACATGCCACTGTAATTCCTGTCCCTCACCCCCACTACCCCCATCCACCAGAAGTGAAAGAACAACAAAGAAAAGTTTCTGTTAAACTTTTAAAAATCTGCTGGTCCTTGTATTATATTGTAATGATTACGGAAAATGCTAGCAGTATTTTATAATACAGTCACAGACCATTTCCCTGACCCTTCACATGAAACAGATCATTAGATGTTCATGAGGATTACAAAGACATCTCCCCTCAATGTCCCTGTAATTTGGAGAAACAACAAAACTATAAAACGGACTGCTGTGCTCTTATAGATGTTTTTATTCAGGTGGCCATTACAGTTTCTGAACTGATTTTTATAAGAAGAAGGAAAATGCAGCCAAATTTCATCACTTCCAAAAGCTTCGATAAAATTATACTGAAAATCTTTCTAAAAGAAAAGCAACTCTACATGTTTTTTTGTTTAATTTAAAAAACGAAAAGTCTAGAGAGTAGAAATACTACATTTGTTTACTCTAAGTGGTAAACAGCAAGCAAGATGAGAATTTAGAATTTTAATTTCAAGGAATATTTTCTTTTAAATATAAGTATGTGTCCACAATATAACATATATATTCCATAATACAGAAAGAGATAATGAAGAAAGATGTTGCTGGAATTCTACTAGTCTGTTAGGCTTACTGATGGGAAAAAAAAAAAAAAAATTTAATATTAGTTTTCCTGGGCCGAGCCCGTGGCGCACTCAGGAGAGTGCGGTGCTAGGAGCGCAGCGACGCTCCCGCTGCGGGTTCGGATCCTATATAGGAATGGCCGGTGCGCTCACTGGCTGAATGCCGGTCACGAAAAAGACAAAAAAAAAAAATTAGTTTTCCTTCCTTGGAAGTTACTTAGTTTTTCTAGAGGCTTCTCATGGTTCAGGAACTACCACTTCTAGAACATGATTCTCTCTGCAGAGCGGTGGCAGCCGTCTTTTCAGATAAGCAATCCTGCATCCCACTTATCTTCAGGATGTATCCTTTGATAGCATTTCGACAGATTAACGAGCAACCGAAGCGCCAAGTTTTCCAGTGGGAGAACAGGTTGCCTGCGTCAGGTATCCATCCCTTTAGGTAGCTAGATTGGCCCGGGTCCAAGGTGAATGAGCTTTCTGTGCTCAGTGCATCAAGGCTCCACCTAGTTCAAGTTCTGACGGCTTCCTGATTTTGAGGTTCTCTTGGGAAGTGAATCCCTGCTGTAGCCTGAGGCTGGCTCTGAAACACAACCTTTCACCTACTTAAAGAGTGTTCACAAACCAACTAAATAATATGTTGTGCTGCCAAAAAAAAAAAAAAAAGCCCAATTCTACTATTACTAGGTTAATGAAAGTCTTCTTTCTTATAGCACCCTGTAGTTGTTTTAGTCATTTGTGTTTTAGTGTGTGTTATGTGTGTGTTTGTTTTGTTTTGCTTTTGCTTGTGGGGAGACAGTCTACCTGCGCGGGATGCCTTTTTTTTTCCCTTGTGGAGTGTCCAAGATGAGAGACAACGGCGAACTTTTAAAAATACGGAAACACTTTTCGATTCCTAAGAAGAACGTTCAAAAACAATAATTCGGAGTCAACTTTATCCTTTGAAAACAAATATGAAACTTGTGCAGTGAGTGCATTTAGGGGAACGTGGGTTCCATGCTGGGGCAAGTGAAGCCAAAACATAAGAAATAATGAAGGACATGCTTTGAGGTTTTGAGCCTCTTCCCACTCTAGGCATTTCCAAAAATCACTTTATTTTGCAAAATTTGACAGAAATTTGTGCAACGGGGCGACTAATCTAACTCAGTTAAGAGTAAAAAGCAATATGGGTATTATTTCATATTCTATATTAGGATGCATGCATTACAGCAATCATAGCGCGTTTGCAGTTTCTGGGCGACGGGGAACGGGGGTGGCCTTTTCTCCTGGAGGGCCTGCCCTCTCTCGGACCCTGCCGGACTGGCCCCACCTCCCCCGTCGCGGCCGCAGATCTCCGCTCCCCCTCCCCCCGACCCGGTCCACGCCCCGCGCCGGCTGCGGCTCCGCAGAATGACCCGTAGTAACCCCGCCCCGCCCCGCGCCGGCAGCGCCGGGCTCCCGGCCGGGATGCTATAGGCCGAGCCCCGCACGCGCCACCGCCCGCGGGCCAATGGGCGGCGTCCTCTCTGCATATGCAACGAGCGCCGGCCGGGTTGCGTGT
The DNA here is from genome assembly GCF_027409185.1 of Cynocephalus volans. Taxonomy (NCBI): domain Eukaryota; kingdom Metazoa; phylum Chordata; class Mammalia; order Dermoptera; family Cynocephalidae; genus Cynocephalus; species Cynocephalus volans. The sequence goes on from NC_084460.1 coordinate 286,158,656, forward strand.
CCCGGGCGGCTCGGCTCCACAGACTCTGGTCTGCCGGTGCCGGGGAGCGTCGCTACCGTTGTCGCCGCGGCCGGGACTGGGACGAGGAGGCGGCGGACGGGGCAGCGGGCGGTCGATCCCTCGTAGTGCGGCCGTGGCGGCTGCGCCTGGGTCCCCAGGAGGCGGCGCGGGGTGTGAATGCTCTGGGGCGCAGCCAGGCCTGCGCGGGCCCGAGGCCGGAGGAACGGGGGCCCCGGCGTCGCGGTGAGTGCGGCGCCCGTTGTGGGAGCGGCGGGGGCCGGTGGGCGGCGCGGCCTCTGCGTGCGGCCCGACTGGGCCCGAGGGGTCGCGGTCGGCCTAGGGTCCGGGTCCCCGACGTCGCTTCCCGGCCTGGCTCCGGGGTTGTGAGCGCGGCGGCCCGTGGCGCTGGGGAGAAGCGGCCGGCAGGGTGGAGGCGTCGGCGCTGGGGTCCGGGAGCGGACTGACGTGGGGCCTCGGCCGAAGGGCCCTCGTGAGCGGGGAATCCGCAGCCCAGGCGGCGTGGGGCGGCACGAGCGCGGCGCTGTCCCAGGGAGCAAGGACGCACCGGTCCCTGCTGGCGCTTTGGGGGCGGGGACGAGGAGTGGGTCGGCCACTTGAATTAGGCTCTGCGGTGGCCTGAGCAATGCGGTGGCCCTGGGAGGAAACTGAGCCCGGCGATTTCGGAAAACCCAGGCTGGAGGGACGTGCAAAGAAATTGGATGTGTGAGGTGGATCGACCTTGGTAATTTCTTCTGGACGTTATCCGTGGTCGTGGGACGGGGATGAAGACTGATGTTTGGGGTTGAGAGCTGTAGGTTTACTTTTTTCTAAGCGCGTTTCCATGACACGCTAGTAATAGGATGGGTAATACTTGGGGAGTGCCTACTACCAGCAGTCCTGTGGGTACGTACTGTATTATCAGGCCCGTTTCGCAGATGAGGAACCCGAGGCACAGATTTAACTGGTTAGTCCAGTCTGGTTTTAGGAAATGTGCTCTAAGGTATTGTATATAAGGCCCGTCAAAAATAGAAAGGGTAGAACAACGTCTTTAAAATTATATGGAAGCCGGAGAAAGAATAGGCTTTGTGAAAATGATTATAGCTGAATAAAATGACGAATAGCTGACATTTATTGAGGCTTTATTACATACCATACGCTGTCCTAAGAGTTTTATGCACCGTATCTTTACACTGTTAACCCTCTAGGGTGGTGGTTATTCCCATTTTACAACGGGAATTATGAGGGGAAGATCTTCCTTTCTGGTATCGGGGGTGCAGTTAGATCTGAAAGCCTCAAGACTTATTGCACTTGCTTATGATTTCCTGCTGTCTGGTTCTAGTTAAATGACTGGTTCATTCCTCATTCAATTAATAGCTTAGCTAGAGCCTTTTAACCTCTGTTATACATCAGGCACTTTGTTAGGTGCTGGGAATACAGCAGTGAACAGATTTGATGTGATCCTTGCCCTTATGGAGGGAATAGACAGGAAGCAAATGATCATACAGGTAAACATATAATTACAAGTTATGATACGTGCATGAAGGAAAAGTATTGTGTGAACGAAGCAGGATTGTGATTTAGTTGAAAATATAGTCTAGGGAGCTTTTTTGAATTGATACGATGAGACTTTACTAAATAACAGTCTTGCATTCTGAGGCTGTAATTACATGTACATAACCTAAGAGTTTGAGAACTTTTGAACAGCGATAATTCTTTTCATTTCATAGTGTTCCTACCCAGAATATCATTCCAGCTCACATTGCAAGATATGAAAATGAGATAGGGAACCTCTTCAAGCAGTTATTCTGTTTGCCCTCAGGGTTCTAAAGCTTAAATATTCCTGTAATACTTATATTTTCCCCTCTCAAGATGAACAGTTGGGAAGCAAGAATCTTTTATGTGAGATTTGGACTTAAAGATGGGATTTAGATGTTTTCAGGAAAGCTAGGTCAGAGGTGACAGGCTTTTCTAATTTTAGATAGGTAGCATCACAATCATGAAAAGTATCCATAGTAAGTTTATACTTCATAGTGACTTAAAGTAATCACCCCTTAGGGGACAAAAAATGATGGCGTGGATTGGGAAATATAAATGTTTCAGTTGAACGTGTATGAAGCCAATACATATAATTCATTGCAATACATTTACTGAATGCTGTCAGCATGTAGATTACTGTCCTACCATGTGTAATAAATAAGAAGATGAACTTGATAAAGTTGCTGCTTTCAAGGAGATTTCAATTTAATGAAAACTAACACTCAGATTTGTTTTTTTCCTCCTTTTTCAGAGTACCATCATATGTTGGCTTGTTTGATCCTCTTCAGAGCCTTATATGATTGGCAGAAATATTGAGAAAATGGAGATTTTAGATGTAAAATTGTCAGGACATGGTGATAAATAGTATATGGGATGGGAGTAGGAGGTGTTGAGTGATTACTAGGTTTCAGACTTACGCAACTGAAGGGGATGTGTGCTATTCACTGAACTGGGGCTTACTGGCAGATAACTACTTTTGGATATGGGGAGATCATGAGTCTAGCTTTGGAAATGTTCAGTTAGAGCTGCCTTTGAGACCTCCACTGAACTACTGGTTTATTGCTCAGAATTAAGATGGACATTCACTATTTTGGAGCCCGTGGTATAGAGGTGATAGCTGAAACCATGGGAATGGGTGAGATTGCCTGCAGAGAGACTATAGAATAAGAACAGAAGGACTGCTGGGACGGAGATGGGCAGATGAGGCAGAACTTGCAAAGGAGATAAGGAGGAGTGGCAGGAAAGTGAGAGGACTGCCAGAAGCAGATGTCCCTTCAGGGAGAAGCAGTCAATACTCTGGAATGCACCTGTGAGAGGAGATTGTGGACCATCCATTAGGTTTAGCAACATGGAGGTCATTGGTGACTGTTCTAGTCCGTTTTGTGTTGCTATAACAGAATATCTGAGACTGGGTAATTTATAAAGAAGAGAGGTTTATTTGGCTTACGATTCTGGGACAGCTGCATCTGGCATGGGCCTCAGGCTACTCCTACTCGTGGTGGAAAGTGGCAGGCAGCCGGCGGGTACAAGCAGATCACATGGCGAGAGGAAGCAAGAGAGAGAGAGGAGGTGCCAGGGTCCTATAAACAAAAAGCTTTTGCGGGAACTAATAGAACAAGAACTCACTCACTACTCCTCCTCCCACAGGGAGAGCATTAATCCATTCATGAAGGATCTGCCCCCATGACTCAGTTTCCAACACTGCCACATTGGAGATCAAATTTCCACATGAATTTTGGAGGGGACAACACATCCAAACTCCATCAGTGACCTTGGCAAGAGAAGCTGATCTTGTGGTAGGGGTGGGATGGGGAACAGTGGGAGGTGAGGTAAATGGAGACAGCAAGTATAGGAAAGTGTTTCCAAGGATTTTGATTTAAGCATATTTAAATGCTGATGGGAAGGCTCAGATGAGAGGGAGAGGTTGAATATAGATGAGAAGAGGGTTATTTGTTCATGCAGAGTTTCTCTTTATGGTAACAGAAGACAAGTCTATAAATGATGGGATATGAGTTAGTACCTTATCATGATTCCCTAAGCAAATTCTGAAAAGTTGCCCAGAACTGTTAAGGTCCTAAAATTGAGCCCAATTTTAGCTGACTCATCTTTTAGAAAACCTCATCACAGGAACATTGTATGAAATTGATATAGTATGTGGCTTGGTCTTGATTTCATCTACCTCAATAGGGTATATACTTTCATCTGACTTTTGATTATAGTTAATCTCTCTTCTGAAAAAGGAAACATTGTAAGTGTTAAATCTTGTTATTCCTTCCCTAAATGGTTATTTTTGGTTTCATAAGAAAAAGGTTTCAGACTGCTTTTGTTTTCTTGACAATTTTAAGTGCCTTAATTCTTATTTATATTTTAAGTTTTAGCTTCTATTATTACCAGGATATGTTTACCTACCTACTTCTAATGTTTCCCATTTTGAAGGATAAAGAATTGGATGATTCATGGGCTCAATTGATCTGCTAATTTTTACTTAGACGAGGTCGGGGTATGTTCAGGGTGGTATAGCTGTAGACTAATTTTAATTTAGAATTGAAGCTATATAAATAAACAACCTTTTGGATAAGGCACCTCCAAATATAGGTTTATACTCGTTTGTGAAGTATTTGTTATAAGGATATACAGGTGCATTGATTCATTTATTCATGTATTTATTTAGTGCCTATCTTGCAAGGCACTGGGAATTTGGAAATGATTAGGAGAGAGTTCCTGCTTTCAGAAAGCTCACGGTTCACGAATGGAAGGAAGTGTATGGACAAACCTTACAGTATGGTGTAATGGAAGAATGCATATGAACAGGTATGTTACAGTATGGTATAGTCAGTACAGTAATGGAAGCTTCCAGGAAATACATAAAAAGGGCAGAGCAGGCACAGAGCAGGGGAGGAAAAAGGAGAGACTTTGCAGTGGAGATGAGAGCTGAGCCAGGTTTTCCAAGCTGAGTTGGAGTTTTGCCAAGTGAACAAGGGAGCCAGGGCATATAATGTTTTACCTTGAATTTGGACTGAGTGTGTGTGTGTGTGTACATACACAGATGTGTACACATTAGAGATATTTAACACCATCGAAGAATATTGTTAGAAAAATTTTTTAAAAAGCTTATCTTGCTATATCCGAACATTGATTACTCAAGAATTGAAAAGCTGCTCATTTTTCCCTGTCCTGTTGTGGTCCACTTTTCTGTCCCCTATTTGATGAAGAAAGTAACTAAACTTAATTCTTCTGATAGAAAGCCTGTTTTTTTCTTTTTCTAATGGTTTTTGGAATAAGGATAACAGCTAACACTTTTACAGTATACTGTGGCCAGGTGCTGTTCTAGTTTTCAGTCTTACTAGATAGGTTCTTTTATCATTCTTATTTTATAGATGAAGAAACTGAGGTACAGGAGAGCTTTAGTGACTTGCTCGAATAGGTGCTGAATTTCATCCTAACAGTTTGGTTCCAGAGTCCATGTTCTTAACTTGGGCCCTGCACCTCCTCTCTGTGGCAACAGTTTGGCTTGAAGTTCGTATTAACCTCTGAAAGCATGATTATATATGGAAAGGAGCTGTGATGACATTTAGGGGCAATATTTATACCTATTTTAATTCCACATAGTTACTGCCCCAAATAAAACCCTTGTTTTTTATCAGTGGAGTGTGGTTAAGATCAGAGAACTTAACTAGAATTTTCTTCTTGTACTTGAACATGAATACTTCAGGATACATCCTCCTTTAACATTTCTTCACAGGAATTATCATTGCCCTTTTAGATTTCTCTTTTGGACCAAGAATATAAAGGAATTTGGGATGCCATAGTCTTCTAATTCCATTTTCGTTCTTTTTTTTTTTTTTTTACTTTTAAATAAAATACAGCAGTACTTTCTGTACATCTGAAAATGTTTCATAATATTTAATCAAGTTAAAGAAACCCCCATTCCCTTTCCTCAAATCTTCCAGTTAACCACTGCTCTGAATTTGGTATTTATTATTCCTGTGCATTTCTCTACAGTTTTACTACACGTATGTGTATCCCCCAAAGTGTATAGTATTGTTTTGTATACTCTTAAACTTTATGTAGATGGTACTGTATGCATTCTTGTGCAAGATACCTTTTCTTCCCCATTCAGTATTACTTATCAGTATGGTTTTATCCATTGTTTCATCAATGTGGGTGCATGTCGATTTAGTTCATTTATATTTTACTGTGTCGTGGTATTACATCTTAGAGCTGTACCACATTTATTTCCCTTCTGCTGTGTTAGTACACTTTTAGGTTGTTTCCTTTTTTTTTTTTTTTTTTTTGTTATTACAAATATTATCATGAGAATTCTCATGGATAATATTTCCATTTTTGTCATGTCTAATTTCGTTTTTGACACTATAGTTACCTTGCGCTCATTTTTCTTTGTGTTTTTACATTCTTATCTCAACCTTCCTTTAATCTTTTCGTTATGTGACCTAGGGTAACTTTGCCAGTTATACAAGGGTACTTTAAGAAGTTTTTGGAAAAATAAAAGATAATACAAATCTTTCTATGAACATTTTGAAGTACACTTATACTTACAGTACAAAGCTACAATGGGTACTTTTCTTCTAAGGCTCTTTTTAGTAACCTTTATTTTAATTAACTTTGTTTTACTTTGCTTGTATTTCTTTCTTTGATCTTAGTAGATATTTTGCAGATATTTTTCTAATATTATTTCACTTCTAATTCCATAAATAATTGTAGGGATAATTCACCTGTGCCATTTCTCTTGGGAAATGTTTCTTTGTTAATGCACTTTTAATTTAGCCAGTTCTGTATTTTAGTGCTTTCTTCCTTTAAGTATTTTCCTCTAAAATGTAATGCCTTTTTCCATTACAATTTAGTGGGTGGATACATGGGCTCAGAGTTAAGATTGCTTGGATTTGAATCCTGGTACTACTTCTTATTAGCTGCATGAACTTGGGCAGCTTACTTAGCTTTTCTGTGCCTCAGTTTCTTCATATGTAAAATACAGATGAAGCATATAGTCAGTACTCAATAAATATTAACTGTTTGTATTAGTTTTATTTATTTTCTTTCTAAGTCTATTCAATCACTTTTTATTATTGCCTTCTCTTTTTAAGCAGCATTACATCTTCATATGTACAAATACACTGTAAGGAAATGTCTAATGTATTATAACCTCTGGTTAATGGAGATTGGGAAGTGAAATTGTAATTAGTAGAAAACTGTAAGTTGAGGGACATTAACTAGGTTTTTAAAATTTTAACATCAATAATTTAGGATTTATCTTGTCCTTTAATTATTTTTGGAAATATGTATAAAGTACATTGAAAATATGTTGACATGGTTTGGTCTGTTAGTTTTACATACCTGTAATATGACCCTTGTAATAATTCATGTGGCATTTCTAAATACATTATCCTATATTATCAACCTTGTCTTGTTGACTGGAGAGGAACCATTTCCATCCATGAGTATAAAACTTGATATGTAAATTTGAGCTAGTTTCTTAACCTTTCTCAGCCTTTCATTTCAATTTCCTTAACATAAAGATTTTAATTCTTACCTCACTGGGTTGTCATGATGATAGAGGGAGACATCTGATAGTAGTTTAGAGCTTGCTGTTGACCCTCTATGTTAATTACTTCCTTCATCTTTCTGCTTCCCTCTGTCTTCCCTTTTAATTTCTCTTTTTTTCGGTTTTCTTTCCTCTCTCTTCCTTTCTTCCTCCTCCCTCCCTTCTCTTTTCTTCAGAAGTAGTTTCTTGGTAAACAGTAACAAGGCATTCTGAATCCAGCATGTTAGCAAACCCATTATATAAATAAAAGCATACATCATTTAAAGAGGACTAGGAAATATTAATTTCTTAAGGACAAGAGTTTTCAAGCTGTATGAAGGTAGAACAAGATGTGGTAAATGTTAAATAAGCAATACAGAGTGGTCGTGTGTGATCAGAGTAGTCAGGGAAGGGTCGGCTGAACAAAATGAAACGTGTTGGATTTGAGGAAAGTTGAGTTTGAGGAAGGTACACAAATTGGATGTCCAGGGCCAGTTTGGAAGAGGAGGATTGACAGATAAAATTGGGTCATCAACTGCTTAGGAGGACTAAGGAAGCTGTGGGGTTAAGTCACATCCTTTGGGAAAGCAAGGAATGACACTTGGAGGACAAAGACAATTAAGATCTTGCATAAACTCATTTATTGATTGATTTAACTCAGAAAGTAATTGTTGAATGAAGTAGAGGTTCCAGGGATAGGAAGGGAGACTGAGCAGCTAGCAACTGAAGAAAGCCAAGGTGGGCTCTTTGAGTTGTTACAAGAAGAGCATTGGGGATCGAGCCCGAGTTTGTAACCCTACTGCTGTGACTATGGGTATGGCCTTGTCTGTCCCATTTAGTCTTATTGGACTTCAGTTTCCTTGTCTGTGATCCTTTCTTGCTCCAAAAAAAAAAAAAAAAAATCTGTTTTTCCATCTTCTTCCCTTTCCTCAGAATTATTATTATTTATGCCATGTTTGTTTATTAGATACGTTTGATACTTTATTAATTAGCTTCATGCATTTCCTCCTGTCCGTTTATGTGTTCACTATGTGGAATTCACTGGGGTATTTGTGTGGGTCTCTTCTTCTTCAGACATCTCAATAAATAAGATTCTCAGAAACCATTTCAGAGGCAGTGATCAGACCCTTTATCTGGTGTCAGGTGCTCACAGGCATTCCATTTTGAGATATATTATCATGTCATTATAAGTTCATAAGTAATTAACTACAAAGGAAAATGAGTGCCATAAGATGGTGCCCATAGAGTGCCCTAAGGGTTCAACATATGGATAGAGAAGTTCAGGCTGGGGTTGGAGCCAGTGGAGTTTTGGATATCAGAGAATGACTCATCAATTTAGATGTTAAGAAATTACTAGAATTTGGATTTACACAGAAGGAAGGAAGGACATTCCAGGTAGAACTAATGTAAGCAAAGTGAGCAAAGGCAGAGGAGGCAAGTAAGGGGGATAAAGAGATGAATGGAATTGACCTAAGTATAGAATGAGTGACGTAGAGAATTGGAAGGTGAGAGTTGAAAAGTAAGTTGACTTCAAGTTGTGGAGGGCCTTAAATGCTTGGCAGGTTGGAATTGGTTTTTCCTTTCTTTTTTCCTTTGGACAATGAGGAAGGAATTACGACTTTTGAGTTGGGGGTTGATGTGGTGAAATTGGGATTGTAAAGGAATGGCATTGCCATACTGGCTGAGCGGATGCAAGGTGTGTTGGTAGAGGAGGGGGAGATAGTTAAATTCTGCAAAGTGATAGCAGTGAGGACCTGAACTGCAGAAGTTACAGTGAGAATGGGTAGGAGGGGAGGGATGACAGAGGAAGTAGAATCATTAGTATTTGGCAATAGATTGAATCTATGGAGGATAAAGGAAAGAGAATTTTACTGAATGCTTTGAAATTTTGATCAGGGTTCTAGAAATGGAAGGATTTAGCTTTCCATCTAGTCTGGGAAGGAAAGGCAGAGAAGGTGGAGGCATAGTGGAAGGGTACTGCTTATTGAGGTGGAAAGGAGAATTCAGTTTTTAAAAACTTACTGTTTTTAAAAATGTGAAGTGTGATAGCTGAGATCTCAGAGAAAGCTAAAGGAGGGTCACTTGGGTAGATGATGGTTAGATTGAGGAGTGAGAGTGGCAGAGTTCTAGATTTAGAGATTTATAGAATGTGATAAGAAGTCAGTGAAAGATGCATGAAGTAATGGTCACTAGGGGCCCACTAGGGAACCACTAAGCAATGTCTAGGGAGGCCTAGCTAAGGCTGGGTCCTGCAAATGTGTGACATTGGTTCTGGTTTGATGACTCTCCAGCTGGCAGCTTTGGGGGTAGGAGTGATGAGAATGCAGTGAGTCTGTGGGGAGAGGTCATGTTTTGGAGGTTTGGAATAATAAATGCTCAGAGCTCTTCATCAAGGACATGGTTACCAGAGAGACCATCTCTGAAACACTGGTCCCCAGGACCAGGCTGCCCAGGGGGCAAGTGAGGCCAGAAGGGAGTTGGTGACCAGAATGGGGTGGGAGAGCAGATCCAGTGGGTAAGGGGTTGTGGGTACCAACAGAGCCCATTCTGATTTTGTTTGTTCATTTTTAAGGCTTGAATTGGATTCCTTCCTTCCTTCCTTCCTTCCTTCCTTCCTTCCTTCCTTCCTTCCGTCCTTCCTTCCTTCCTCCCTCCCTCCCTCCCTCCCTCCCTCCTCCATCCCTCCATCCATCCATCCATCCACGGATTTCATTTAAGAAACAATGCAAATACCATTTGGAATTAGGAAGTATTTCCAATTTTTATTCATAAATTATTAATCAATTTCCTGCCAGCTGCCAAAAATATATTAATCAAAATTGCAAGCAGAGATTTACAGAGCCACAGATCAGTAACGAAATAGGAGGGAAATGAAATGTTCCAGAGACATCTTGAAAAGTTCTAAAGAAATACACACTAGGTTAGAAACTGACAGCTAAATCATGGCTGCACAACAGGTTACATTCACTCTTGCATTTTCTCAGTAAGTTCTTTCTTATATTTGCCTTTCTCTTTCCAACTTCTTGAGACTTGGCTTTGTGTTTCAAGAATTTTTTCCCCATCTTTGTCCAGTTTTAGCCTGGTATTAACTACCTTGCTTAGGTGAATGCCCACATGGACGTTGTGCCATTAGCATTTTCATGCTGCACCCACTCTATATAGATGACACTTTCTGCATACTTGGACAGTCTTGCCAATTTGCTGACCTTTGTAGTGTCCTTGAACCACCTGCACCTCGTCGTCCTTGTGGATGGGCATGAAGTAAATATTATACTTCTGCTGCAGCTCCTGCTGCAGCTCCTTGGAGAGTGGAGATGGCATGAACTTCCTGTGTATGAATAAGGGTGCATTGAATTGGCATTTGTGGTTTTTACTGTGTTCTGAAGTCACAAAGGGCTTGAATTTCATGGTGACCGTCTGGCAGTGGGCGAGCTCCTCAGTTAGTTTTCTAATGATAGAAATCTTGTTTCTTTGGGATCACAGATGTGGAATGTTATGTTTTTTGCTTCTCTGCTCTTACTTGTCCAGTTAGGGTCATTGCTGCTGCTGTCTTGTGGCATTTCCCCTGCCGCTTAATTTTTCTCTTGTGGCATTCCCCCCCCCCTTTTTTTTTTTTTTACCATAAAATAGGTATAATTTCACAGAAAAACTTTTCTGTGATGTTTCTTCTTTTTCCCTCTTTTAAAAATTCATCCATCAAATCAACAAAAATTTATTGAACATATACTAGGTAATATTTTCTAGGTTTCTTGGAATAGATATTTAAAGATGAATCATTAGAGTGTTTACTTCTTTGAAGTAGAGAGTGAAACAGTAAACATAATCCATAATGAAAAATGCTAATATAGAGGTATATTCAATGTGTTTTGGGTTCTTAGAGGAAGTAAGTATGACTGTAGGCAGATAGTAGAAGACTTCATAAAAGGGGTGACATTTGAGCTGGAGTTTGGACAATTTCACTACTGTAAAAGTATTGGCAGAGGAAGGAGCAATAGAGTGTGATTTGTAAATCACAGAAGTAGCTCTGATTTCAGGTACTCTCTCCCTACCCTCATGTGGGGTATCCTTTCTCAAAAGATGTGGCTTTAAAATATTTTCCCTATACACATTTAAATTGAGTATAGAATAGTATTTATTAGAGCATACATTTATTCATACCTACTAGGTAAATATACTCTGCTAGATTCTAGGAAAGCAGAGATAAAAAATGCTCCTTGCTTCTAGAAGCTCACAGTCTAGTCTGGAGAGACAGAAAAGTAATGTTAAAATGCAGTTGTAGTAAGCTATGTTAGTGCTATGCCTAAAGTGCTTTCGAAGCTCAGAAGCAGTACTTCTAACCCAGCCTTGGTGGAGGAGGGGAGCGAAAGGATGGAGGTAAAAATGGATGGAGGGAGTGCAGTCAAATGGTTGGATTAAAGTTTTTCCTAGTCAGGAGGGGGAGGGGTTTAGAGGTGGGACCCAAGGGGAATGTAAGTATAAAGGCATCATGGGGCAAGAGAGTGCATGGAATGTCTGGAGAATTGAAGGAGTGTTACAGGGTAGTACAGGGAAATGAAGATAAGTAGGTAGGTGGATCAGTAGGTAGAAAGAAGATAGAAGACAAAGCAGATGGTGAGGCCAGTGATTAGGAAACAAGGGCTTTGAAGAGCCAGTGAAAGATTTTAAGTAGGGGAGTGACCATATTTGCATTCTAGGAAGATCACTCTGGTAGCTCTTTGGGGGAGATTGACTTGAATGAGTGGGAGAGAGGAATAACTGGGGCTACTGTTAAAGTAATCATGAAACACATCATGAAGGCTTGCTTACCTTCCCAAAGGTACTGGCAGTAGACATGGGGTGGAGGAGATCAGGAGGAAAGAAATCCACTGAAGGATATGGGAGAAGTGCTGCCTAGATTCAAAAGAAGTAGTAAGCAGGCTTGAGGGCCACCGCGATACCATGGCACTTAAGAACAGGGTGTCTAGAGGAGTTGAGAGAAATTGAGAAGGCAAGGATTGTGCTGTAGTGATTAACAACAAAGATCAGGCCAAGGAAGGCCTAATATGGGAAAGATCAAGGGTATTGGAGGTCTAGATGAGGTCAAAGAAGGATTGTAGTGACAGAGTTGGTGAAATGGGACTGGTTATGATGAGCATAGTTTTGGAGTTTTGTACTTAAGAGATTGTAGTTAACAGATTGTTTTGTATTTAAGAGATTGTTTTGTACTTGAGATTATTTAGAGGGTGTTTTTTAAAGACAGGTTTGTGATTTTCTTGGAATGAAAAAGGTTAAGCAGGTGATAACCCAGGTGGAAAGTTTCATGAGGCAAGTTCTGTTGAATACTCAGGGAATATTTATGTAAATCTGAACTATTTAGAATTGAGATTGAAAAGCAAAGCACACTTTTATATTTATTTATTTATTTTCTGGTGAGAAATCTGTGTGGGCTTTTTTTGTTGTTGTTTTATTAGATATTAACTACACCGACTGCTTCATAGACACTTGTTCCCCTTTAAAATATTATTTTAGTTCTAAAGTGATTTTTTAGGCATATAAGTTTTTAGTTTCCTATATCCATGTTTCTGGCATGTAGAGAACTCAGAATCGTTTTGGCCAAAATTATGAAAAGTTCCTTTTCAGTTACAAAGATTTCTTATTTTTACTTATTTTGCTTTTATCAGAATTGCAGTGATCCTCTTTCTGGACCTTAATGCTGGCTTTCTTACTGTAACACTAAACCAGAGATTCCTTCTCTTCCTGTTGGAATGTCTTGATACCTGCTGTTTAGAGGTGGGAGGAGGGTGGGTAGTTGAGTTCTTTCTAAGGTGAAGCAAGGAATTTATTTTAGTTTCGTGGAAAACCAGAATGAACCAGAATGAATTAATTTTAAAACTGTTCTTGACTTAATTTTAATGTAAATAGAATCAACATACTCAAACTAGTTGAAATTAGAACACATGGACCATAATATGTGGGATCATTATTTTTTACATGTTCATAGTTAATATTTCCCTGTCATATCTTATTGTATTATAACTTTCCATATTGCTAGTGTGTTAGATTCTAAGAATTTGTATTCATCATTTACTGTGTAACTAGGTCTGACATGTAGGTGGATACCTGCTTAGACTTTATAGCACTCACCTTAGAAGTTAAAAATGTTTAGTTTGTATATCATTTTCTGAGACCTAAAAAGAATACCTGTTCTATCCAACAGTATCTTGAAATGGGAGGGTTGTGGGAGGTAGTGGCTGGGTGGGGGTGAGGTGGGCAGTCATAGTATTCCAAATATAATAAGTAAAGAGATTGGAGTGGTAGAGAGGAGTGATAAAGAGCTTGAGCATTGGGACCACACTGTTGCTTGAATCCCCAAATCAGGCACTTCCTTATCTTAGTTTTGTAGCCACAGCTTCAGTTTCTTTAAGATAGGAATGATGTTTCCCATGCAGGGTACGTGGTACTCTAGGGTGTGATGCAACCAATTGCAGGAGTGCTGGAAGAAAATGGTAGAAATCCTCTTTTTTTTTTTAAGTTTCTAAATTTTGTACTATATTATGATTTATAATGTTTACGGTATGCTAGAACTATAGTACATGCACACAATATTAAATGTACTCATGTTTGGACTGCCAACAGTTTTTACAAAGGGGGCTTTTGTGATCCTCAGAGTTTAGAGATCATGATCTAGTGGATAAAAGGTAGGCCTATGTTTGGAGTTTTATTTGTTTGGGGACAGCTTTAGGATGAATTGGGTTTGGAGTGTGATTGAAGAATTTGGGTTAGTGACTCTGGAAATAAATTGAAGAGCAATGGATTTTGAGAGCCAGTCTCTCTCTAATTCATTTAATATGGAAAATGGTGGACATAGTAAAACTAGCATGTGTAACAATTTGAGTTAGTCTGTGAAAGTCTTTTATATTCTTACACTATATCATGTGTTAGAAGATTACATGGTAGAAATTTGGATGGGACACCACCCAGAAACATGAATCAGTATTAGGGAATTGCTCTTAATGCACAGATAATTTATCCACAGATAATTGGGAGCTGACTGCATGTATGTTAATAAGATTTATTTATATTATGTGATGCCAGAGGACAGGTATGTTTACTATAGATGGTAAATTACAGTTTTTGTTTCTTGCTATTAATTTCAAAAAGCTTTATGAAATAATTGTATTTGCTGTCTTTTTTTAGATGAGTCAAGAACATAGTGTGTTTGTTTTGGGCTCTTGAAGGAGAGCAGGTTTAATTTGTCTCTCCGCTGGAAAGAAAACTCTATGAAGGCAGGAATATTTGTGTTTTATTCACTGTGCATACTCAGTGCCCAGCATACAGGACACGCTTATTTGTGTAATGAATCAATCTCTGCATCCCTACCACCTAGCACAATAATGGACATGAGATACTGAGTAAGCATTTATTAAATTGACTTGAAAGATTTGAACATAATACCCCCCAAATTTTGGAAGGCCAACACTCTCACATCAAAATGACTGCTATACACTTAGTAGGAGCTCAGGAATTCAGAAAGAATATACTTACTGCTGATAAATATGTATTTGAATAGCTAGCTGGTTGAGTAACGTATACAAATATAATTTTAAAAATTATGTGATAAAGAAGGCAAGAAAGTGGTGGATTGTTTCAAGCCAGACCAAGTGCTTGTTGGACTTTGCTGTCATTACCACTTGTAACCTCTGCAGCCTTTGACAGTCCTGACAACGCCCTTATCAACCTTCACCAGCTTTCACCAGCCGTTGACTTCTAGGGCACTACGCTTGGTTCCTTTATGTTTTTTGCTAGTTCTTCTAGCGTCTCTCAGTCTTTTTATCTTATAACTGAATATACTATTTCCGAGAGTTTTTTTGGTTTATGAATAGAGTCAGTGATGACTGTAAAAAAAATAAAAAATAAAAAATAAAAAGTAAATAAATAAAAAATAAAAATCTACTTTCTCAGCTCTGTGTGGAGCCCCAGCCCTGTATTTCTAATATTGTTCTGAATGTCTCTTCTGGGCTTTCCCACAAATTTAATATATAGCCCTGAATCCCTGTACTCTGATATATGTATCTGCTCTTCCTCCTGTATTCCTCATATCTATCACAAGCCACCCATTCTTCCATGCTAGAAATGTTGACATTAATCTTCAAAGCCCTTACTCTCCGTATCCTACGTGACAGGTCCTATTCATTTAATCTCAGAGAAGTCTCTACAGGTTGTCCTCTTTCTTCTGTATCTTCTGCCTTAAACTCTGCACCTCTTCATCCTTCACTTGGGCTGTTGTAATAACCAGGAACGTGGAATCCCTTCTATTTTGTTTTCACGTATGTGGAATCCCTTCTGCTTTGTTTTCTATGTTGATCCAAGTAATCATTCTAAAAAAACCAAATTTGGCCACATGCCTTACTTAAAAATTCTATCTGCAACATTTTCATTTCTAGCTGCCCCCATATTTGCTGTGTTCCAACTGTCTCAGGCTATTTGCAGTTCCTCATTCTGTGCTCATCATGCCTCTGTGTGTAGGCAGGAGTGGAGGGAGGAATCCGAGTGCAGAGGGATTGATTCAGCTCTGTGTGTGGGTCAAGGAGGACTTCACATAGAGGCTTAAACTAAATCTTGAAGGATGAATTTATTTTGGTAGTCCTCTGAGCTTCTTTTATGTCTCTCCAATTCCATATTCCAATTCCCAGTTTTGGAGAGAAGAATATGATTGGACCAACACGTTCATACTTTTCACATAGGCCTCACTGTCATAGGCTCCTGGATACCTGTGGATGCCCACACTTGCCATAGTCTGCTGGCTGGAGACGGGAACAAAGTGGCATCGCGTAGTTCAGACAGAACCAATGCTTCCCTCCCCAACAGAGTCATAGGCCAGGTAGTATGGACTGTGCAAACTATAGTTGATGTCACTAGAGACTATTTTAGAATCAGAAAAAAGAGCAATAATTTTTTTTCCATTTTTGGGACATAGGAGTTGTGAAAGAAATGTATTAATTAATAGGCTGGTTGTCTGCTCATCTTTCTAGGACTTAATTCAGCCATTAGCTCAGTTCTGATTTTTCTTTGACGCAGTGCATCTTCTTGAATAATTTTTTACCCACTGATCTGAAATACCACCATTGTCAAATAAAAAAGTCTCATGACTATTTCTGGTTTTTAAATTTTGTACCAGGACAATTAGTGTTTGTTTTGAAATCTAATAGGGCAAATATGCATTAAGTATTCTTTTTCTCAAATTATATTAGCTAATCTTACAATTATTTTCTTCCAAATAAACTTTAGAATTAATATATAAAGTTACTATACAAAACAATTTGGAAAAATCCTAGTTGGATTTTGATTGGGATTACATTTGGTTTATAAATTGATTTTGGTAGAATTAGATTTGTCTTTTCCACCCAGGAACAAGTCTGTCTTTCCATGTATTCAGGTCTTTTAGTGTCTATCAGTAGCATTTTACATATACATATATGTTTTATTACGTGAAGTATTTTAAAATTGCTTTTGCTATTGTAACTAAAATCATTTTCCATTTCATTTTCTAACTAATTATTAATAGTATATAGGAAAACTATCAATTTTATTATGTAACTAGTTTCCAGATTTCTTAGTGAATTCTCTTTCTGGTTGGATATTTTTTAGATGATTCTTTTTGGATTTTCTTATCAGACAGACACTTACCCGTACACAGTGATGGTTTTGTCTCTTCCTTTTCAGTATTATACGAGTACTCCTCATTTCTTTTTTTTAAGTCATCATTTCATTGGCTAGACTGCAGTGCTGCTCAAAAGAAGTTCAGTGACAGCAATAAATGTGAGCCATATATGTAATTTTAAATTTCTAGTAGGCATACTGAATAAAAGGAAAAGTATAAAATCTATAGTAATATATTTTATTTAATGCATATATCAAAATAATATCATTTCAACATATAATCAATATAAAAATTATTAATGAGTTGTTTTACATTCTTTTTATTCATACTGAGTGTTTGGAATCCCATGTGTATTTTACACTTAGAGCACATCTCAGTTTGGACAAGCCACATTTTAAGTGCTCAGTAGTGGAAATTGATTTGGAAGGATAATGTTTGTTGTTGGTTTCTGATAAATATACTCTTTTAAGTTGAAGTTTTCTTTTGTTTCTGAGTAAGAAGTTTCTTTTAAAGTTAATAATTGATATTTACTTGAATACTAAAATATGTATGTATATATCCCACTTAGCCTGTTAATATAGAGAATGATAATATTAGAGATTCTGAGGGGTTGAAGGAAGCATCTTTGTACTCGTATACAAGCTATGCTTGGTTATTGTGTATTATTCTTTTAACTCTGGATTAGATGTGATAGTATTTTAGGATTTTTTTCCTTATGATTCATTAGAGAGATTGTCCTATATGGTATTTCAGGTTTTGGAATCAGCATTATACTGGCTCTTGTAAAAATAGATTACAAAACTTCAGATCAATTCAGGTTTTTAAAAAAGTAATGTTTTAAAAGTTTTATCAAAGGAATACATGCACATGGTCAAGGACTTTTTAAAGTGATTTCTTAGCAAAGTGTGTTTGTGGAATGTAAAATTTTGAGCCCTTGCATGTCTGAAAATCTCTTTATTCTACTTGTAATTGATTGGGAATTTAGCTGGGAGTAGAATTTTAGGTTAAAATTAGTTTCTCTCAAAATTTGGAAGGCATCATTCATAGCTGCCTAGCATCCAGTGCTGCTGAGACATTTGATGCCAGTATAATTCTTATTCCTTCATGAGAAGAGTGACCATACATCCTGATTTGTCTGGAACACCCCTAAATTACACCTTTTAATAGTACCTCCTTTTACTTGGAAAAGTATCCTTGTTTGTTGATCATTTACCCAATCACCGTGTTTGTAGGTGAACTGCTTTTCGTTTTGGGGGAGCTTTTAGAATACTGATATACCTTGTGATCTGAGAATTCAGTAGGCTATGTCTAGAGGTCAGTTATTTTTTCCATCATTTGTCTGCTCAGCTCTTTCAAACTGAAGACCTTTGTCTGTCAGCTCTGGGATATTTTATTGCAGAATGCTTCAGTAATTTATGCCTCTTCATTCATGCTTTCTGGAATCCCTTGTAGTGGAACTTGGATCTCTTGGATTAATTTGATACCTCATTTTAAAAAATGAGTCAAATTGTTTTTACTCCTCTACCTTTTTGCTTTTGCTTTTCTTTCGGAGAAATATTCTCAATCTCATTTTCTGATACTTTTATTGACTTTGTAATTTCAGCTGCTGTTATTAATTTCCAAGAGCTTTTTCTTAGTTTTATTCTTTCTATATAGAATGCCATTATTGCTTCATGGATATAATGGCCTCTCTTATCCCTTTGAGAATATTAATTTCATATACATACATTAAAAATTTCCCGATTTCCTACCTTGTGTTTTGCCATGGGGGTACCTTTTCTTGTCTTTCTGTTTGTTTTTGTCTCTTTCATAGTGATGATTTTTCTCAAATACCTGGTGATCCAGAACTTTATCTCCTGTCTAGATTTTTATTTCTGAAACGGTTTTTATGTTTCTGGTTTCTTTTTCCACCAGTAAATTCTCAACATTGGTACCAGATTTAACATTATGAAACAGAGATCTGATTACTTTCTGGTTTCTTTTTCCACCAGTAAATTCTCAACATTGGTACCAGATTTAACATTATGAAACAGAGATCTGATTACATCATTCTCCTGCATAAAAATTAGATGACTCTTCAGAGACATGGATAATGTCTCACCACTTAGCACAGCATACATTCCTAGCAGTAGTGAGGGACACTGCTTTTGTTTCCTAAGGCTGTTAAAACAAATCACAAATTTGGTGACTTAAAACAACAGATTTATTCTTAGAGTTAAAAGAGGCCGAAAGTTTGGAGAATCAGTATAACTGGGCAGAAATCAAGGTGTCAGCAGAGCTTTACTCCCTCTAAGGCTCTAGGGAAGAATCTGTCCCATGCCTCTTCCAGCCCCCTCTGGTTCCTTGTATCAATCCAGTCTTTCAGGCTGGCATCTTCAATTCTTCATATCATCTCTGTGTGTGTTAAATCTCCCTTTCTCTTGTAAGAACACATGTGATGGCATTTAGAGCACACCGGGATAATCCGGGATCATCTTCCTGTCTCAGAATCCTTAATCATATCTGTGAAAATCTTTTTCCCAAATAAGGCAACATTTGCACTTTCTGGGTTTTATTTAGGGCCTGATATCTTTGAGGTCGTTTATTCAGCCTACTCTAAATACTTAGAGTTTACTGAAATTTCCCATTTCTTGTATACCTCTGTGCTTTTGCAGATATTGTTTTTACTGCCTACAGTTATTGTCTACTTGGACAAAAATATATACATCAACTCACCTCACAGTGACTTCCTTGGCCATCTCTTCCTCCTCCTAGACAGAGGGCTGCATTTGCCTGTCTCTTTTCTTAGTGTGATCTACATACTTCTCTAATAGTTTTTGCCATGTTAACATGTTTGTCTTGTTAGGCTCTTCCACTGCATTAGGAACTTTCTTGAGTGCTATGGTCTCATTCTCAGAATGAGAAGCTTCCAATCTGAATCTGAGTAGGCATTTAGTAATTTGCTGATGAGATTCTTAGCATTTATTGAGGGCCAGTTAAATACTAGGACCTGTCACATTGGGCCATTTAATTAACAAAACAAAGCAGGGTAAAGTAAGTATGCACATGTTCCAAAGTATCTCCAGGACAAATCTCTCAAAAGGGATTTACTGGGTCACAGGAACTTAGATTTTCAGCTTTTGCTAGATTCTGCCAAATTGCTCTCTAAACTAACTTCACTTCCCCAAAAGTGCCAAGAACTATTCTGTTTCCTATATCCTTGCCAACACTGTTTTTTTGTTTGTTTGTTCTATTAAAAAAAAATCTAATGTGGGAAGTGATAGTTTTAATTTGCATTTCTTTGATAACTAGTGAGGTTGACCATTTTTTCATAGTTAATGGACGTGCTTTTGGGGCTTTTTTTTTTGCAAATTTTCTGCTAATATGCATAACCTGTTTTCATCTGTTGTTTTTTCTTTTTTCTTTATACAAATTCTACAAATACGGGTATGAATTATTTATCTATGCTGCTGTTGGCCTCATTTGCATATGAGGAAACTGGCACAAGAAGTTAACAAGGAAATTTATACAATCCCCTCTCTGCCCCGCATGGATAGATGGATGAACTTGTTTAGAGTCATAGCTAATAAGAAACAGCAGGAATTTTGAATGCAGATATGTCTGGTTTTAAGGTGTGTCCTCCTCCCCACCCCCGGCCCATATCTGGCTGACTTGCAGGGAATGAGAAAATTAATAATGAGGCAGTAGTGTGTTGAATTTTGTTTTAAAATACTTAGTATTTAGCTCTACTTATGAGCTCTGTGAGTTTGGGTTGATGTTAATTATATTTTTAAAAATGGCTATTTAGTGATAGCTAACCTATTTGCTTCACAGGTGATTGGGAAGATCACTGAGATAAAGTATAAAAGTGTTTTATAAACAATATATCACTGTGTATATATCTTAGTTATTATTATTCTTTGCCATCATCATCATGAGTAAATGAACTCAATCTTTATAGTATATACTTTTTTTGAGTTTCAGATGTACATTTTTTAAAAATAGACTTTACTTTTTAGAGCAGTTTTAGATTCACAGCAAAATTGAGAGGAGGGTCTAGCGATTTCTCGTATACTCCCTGCCTCCACATAGCCACAGCCTACCTCATTATCAGCATCTCCCACCACAGTGGTCCATTTGTTACAGGTGAAGAACCTATATGGGCATATCATTGTCACCCAAAGTTTATAGTTTACATTAGGGTTCACTTTCGGTGTTGTACCTTCCACAGATTTTGGCAAATGTATAATGACATGTGTCTACCATTACAGTATCATACAGGATTATTTTACTGCCCTAAAAATCGTCTGTGTTCTGCCTATTCATCCCTCCCTGCCCCCTAGCCCCTGGCAGCCTCTGAACCTTTTACTGTCTCTATAGTTTTGCCTTTTCCAGAACATCATACAGTTGGAATCATACAGTATGTAGCCATATTGGCTTCTTTCAGTTAATAATATGTATTTTAAGTTTCCTACATTTCTTTTTATGGCTTGATAGCTTATTTCTTTTTAGCTCTGAATCATGTTCAATTAGTCTGGATATATCACAGTTTATCCATTCACCTATTGAAGGACATCTTTGCTTCTATGTTTTGGCAGTTATGAATACAGCTGCTACAACCATTCATGTTTACTTATGGACATGTTTTTAACTCTGGGTAAAACCAAGGAACATGGTTGCTGGATCATATGTTAAGAGTATGCTTAGTTATAAGACACTGCCAAGCTGTCTTCCAAAGTGGTTGTACCATTTTGCATCCCCACCAGCAATGAAAGAGAGTTCTTGTTGATCTGCCAAACTCCTTGCCAGCATTTGGTGGTGGTAGTGTTTTGGAGTTTGGATTTTGGCCATTCTAATCAGTGTGTAGTGTATATAATATACTTTTTTGGAGAAAGTTACATGATAAAGTCTATTTGCTAGTGTGATATTTGGTGTTTGTAGAAAAACTCACCAGAAATTTTCTCAAGGTTTAGAAGTAAAACATCTCCAGGAAAAAGTTGATATTTAGCTCTGATTAACTAGACTATGAGTAGTAATGCTTTTCTTCTTTATATGATTGTTTTGACAGGTATTAACACAAAGGCGCATATCTTCAAGGCACTAGTACCTCCCACCATTGTCAACTGGTAAAATATTTAATTTTTTTATTATAAAACATTTTTTTATTAGGCATAAAATATCTTTAATTAAAACTGATTATTCCTAAACTGACAAAGTAATTTGAAATTCTTCCCATTTAGTGACTATAGAATTATGAAAGTGATGAGAAGTTAATTTTGTACTTCTTTTAATTCCATACAGACTCATTGGAACATTAAACCATGTTATTTAGCAATATTGTCTATCTTCATTTCCTCAATTTGAATTTCATTAAATATCTCTGTAAGGGATTTGAACTCAGTACCCTCTTTATTTTGCAAAGTTTAGCACTAATTAGACTGGTATTACCATTTCAACATGTGATGGTCATTTTAAATTTGTGTTGCTGTTGTTGTGAATTTCTATCTGGATATTTTAATAGAAGTTGTAGGTTCAAGGTCAGGAGAACAGCTGTGGGCTTTTTGTTAACCTATAGAAGGTTCTGTGTGATAATTATAATTATCATGGGGTATAAGAGATGTAATAGTTTTATTCTTTTCTTACTGTGGCTTCTGAAGTGAATTAGAATTTGTGAACTTTGAGGGCAGGAATTTAAGGATCAAGCCACCTGAAAGGTCTTAGCATTTTATGAAGAAAAGTAAAAGTGGACAGGGCTATTAGAAGGAATAGTGCATGTTGATGAAGTGCTTTGAAGACATAAAAACAGCATTTTATCCATTAGAATCAAAATTGTTGACATTTTTTCTGTTTCAGAGGATCATTTTCAAAATCTTTATCCATGTCAGTTGAATTTAATAATCTTTACATTTTCAACTGATTTAAAAAAGAAATTACATAAGATGTTTATCATTAAAAACTGTAAACAGTGTGGAAGTATGTAAGTAAATGGGAAACTTTCTTATTTCTTTGGTTCTTTCGCTAGGGATTGCCTCTTAACAATACACAGTATGTTCTTCTAGACCTGTGTGTGCATATCCAAGATTACCATTTTTGAATGAAGCAGGTGTGATGGAAAAAGGAATATATTTTGCTCACATTAAAATAAAGTACTCTTCACTTTGTTTTAGACATTTCCTTTCTTCGTCTCTTTGAGGAAGACAGATGGCCAAATGAAGAGTGCTTTGAAGTGATTAAGCAAACGCATTGAAACACAGCACTCCTCTATAAATTTCTTTTAGTGATTAGTGGGTTATGGAAACCCAAACTTTGAATTTCTACCTAGGGATGCATCATCATAGTTTAGATTTACAATGAAATTGAAATTGCAAAGTTAATTTATGGCATAGTAAATAGTAGTTATTAAATAGTAAGGCATTTGTAGAAATTATTGGTAATATTGCCTATAGAGAGGATCAACTAGATTGGGGTAGATGGAGAAGTGGTTTTAGAGCTTTCAAACGTTTACTTGTGCTCAATGTAGGGCACTTAGGACGCTTGAGGAGGATAGAGAAAGGACATCAGAAACCGGGGGTGGGGGGATGGAACATGAGGAAAAAGTGCTATAGTACAGTGACAAAGGTAACTTTGTCTCTGTCATCATTTTGCCTTGGCTTGACCAGGGACTTAAAAAGGGAAAGGAAACTCATGGGAATGTTATGTAGGTTAACTGTGTGGTGAAGTTGAAGGGATGTCATGAACTACTAGAACTAAACTCTTTTGCAGTTGGGAAATTCTCATGTTCAGAAGTCTTGTGACTTGAGAAATAATATAAAAACTGAAGCTGATTCACATGTTTACATGTTCTTTGTGTGATTGCGTCCATTTAAAATTCCTTAAAAAATCTGAGGAAGCAGATTTTGATGACATAATTTTATGTTCATTCTAATGCTTTTAGTAGTCCATATAAAAATGACATGTAGAATTTGAAAGAGAACATTAATAAATAGGATTGTATACTTGTATACATAAATTTAGACATTTACCATAGCTATTAATAATGTTTTAAATATGTTATAGATTTACAGCAAATTCATTACTCTCATTTTTTTCCTGATGTTCAATTATACTGGTTATAAAAGTATGTTCTGTCCATGATTATAGTATTTTATAGATTAGACAAGTTTTGATGGCCTTCAGGACTTAATCACTTATATTGATGACCCAGTGTTCCACATTCATGTGGTAGCAGAAAGTGTTATCTGTATGTATAGTCCTGCAGTAGAGAAGTTATTTAGAATATTTTCATTTATTTGTTCAAGGTACCTAGATTGGAAGTATGAAAGGAGATGGGGACAGCAGCAAGTTTGTTGCTCTCTTGGCTTAACTGGAAAATTTTTTTAGAGTAGGGCCAGATATTTCTCATAGCTGTTTAAGGTGGATCTCTTGTTCCTGTGCCTTCTATTTTTAAAACATAATTTAGCTTTTGAACACTTATGGAAAAGCTTCACAGGCCAGAAAATGGCACACCAGAGAACGAAGGAGAGGAGAGAAAGACAGCTGTTTATCTTAGTAACTGATTTTGAAGCATGTTAAGAAGAGCTTTATTTGTGGTAAAATAATTGAGAATTTAAAGGAAGAAAATACTCTTATGTAAAGAATTAAAAAAGGAAAAATAAAAAAATGACTAATATATGAACAAAATACAATACAAGGTTAAGTATTGACTAAAGGAAGTAATTGCATATTTAAACAGTATTCTTAGCTATTTAACCTTTAGGTAGTACAAATGAAGGTGATATGTTAGATGTGATGCAGGTGATTCTGTAGTTATATATATTTCCACAACATACTTATGTTGTAATTATATATGTTTTTTTCTTTTCTTTTTAAAACTGATCTGCCAAAATATGGATAAGAAACTGTGCTTTTGGGGATGGAGAGGGGAATGGCGGAAGAGAAAAGGAAACACTTAATGAATCTTACAGAACAATATATAAACCCTTGAAATTAAAGAAAAAGTATTCTGGGTACACTTAGATTGTAAAATGATTCTAAGCTATTGTAGCTCTTACTCATAAATGGAATTTTAAAATCTTAAATCTTAATTTAGAAACTTTAGTTCTTTTACATTCTCAAAGCCCAAATTTACCTGGAAAGCTATCTTATCTCAGACATGCATATTTTATTTTGCTCACTGTAAGTGCATTTACTTTTATTAACATTTTGTATGTTTGGTACTATTATATCTTGCCTCTGGCCTTTGAATTTTCATTAGTTTTATTTTTTATTTCACCCTGGGGAAGAAAATAGTCAGGAAAGTTCAAAAGTGAAATTGTTAATCCAGTTAAAACAACCTTCACTTAAAATTGGGCTGTCTGTTCACTCCCCTAGGTATAGGGTCATGTAATACTAAATGTAGTACTTAGTTGGATTGAGTTAGAATTACTAAGACCCTAAGTATCAACCAACCAGCCAGCCAGGTTGAGGTCAGTATATAATTTTTTTTATTTATGGAGAAATGAGTTTTGAGCTTGATTTCAATCTTACATAACAAAGTCTGTCAAAGAAAAATGAATAATAGTTACATATTTAACAAGTTACACAATATATACAAAGATTATTATACCCTAAAAGAATTATGTAAAGTTAGTTTGATTAAAATATTTACATCAACGGTCCTTTGTAGACTGCTTAATTGTCTTTTTTTGATTCTTTAAAAAGATTGACAGAATTTGCAAACCTTGCTGGCCAAGAAAAAAGAGAGAAGACAGAAATTACTAAAATCGGAAATAAAGCAGGGGCATGGTAGAGCAGTTGCTTCTTCTATTACTCTGGAGCAGGCTTTGAGGAGAGAGAGGTTCTCTTCTTTTTCTAATCTCCTCTGGTGACTCTCCTTGTGTCACTGCAGTTGGGTATCTGGCAGGCCACCTGAATGGTAGCTATGGCTAGTACTGTGGCGTCAAGCTGCTTTTGAGGCAGCTGTGGCTATGGCGGTGGCTTTCATGAGTCACCCGCGAGGAGGTGGTGTTTTTGGTGTGCTCCTTGCCTGTTTCCCGGTGGGAAGTGTTGCCCTCAGCTCTTGCCTAAGGATCCCAGGCATGCTCTGTTTCTTGCCTACATCCAGGTGGAAGGGGCTGGCCCTCTGCTCCTGCTTAAGACCCCAGGAGTGCTCTCTTTCCTGCCTGCATCTGGGCAGCTCATTATGTAATCTAATGGTTCGTGGTCTCCTGAAATATTTATATAGCTGGCTATCATGAACTGTTTTGTAGAAAATGATTGAAATAAATAAGAAATAGTACTAAAAGGGTAAATAGTCCTATTCAATATTGTCTTAATACAGTCAAAGCATTCAATTCTTGGCTAGTTAGCACATACTGATTATAACAGTGCTGCTAGTCAGTAGCTCTAGTTTCTCCGCCCTACCATTTGGATGAGGTAATCGTGACTGAACATGTCATTTATCCCCATTCTTCTTTAATAAGTTAAACTTGAATAAAATTCTAATATAAAAAGTTGTATTTCTGGGTAGAGAAAAATTCACTTCTTTTGGATATAATAGAAAGAGAGTAATGTGGCCTGGAAGTTAAGTAGAGTGCAGAGTAGGAATGTAAGTTTTTCCTGTAGATGAGCAAGTTAGGCAGAATGATTTAGAACCCAGAACTGATTGTTGGCCCATGTGTTCGTGGTTGTCTGGGTGGAGGGTGGTTAGGAATAAATACATTACATGACAACTGAGATAAGTGGACTTTAGGACACCTCTGAGTACTTCACTATGTCTTGGCGGGCCTTGGCATGAGGTTGAAAGTTAGGGAAGCTTGCTGAGGAAACATCTTCTTTAGAAATATGGAGGCTCTTTTAAATTGAATTGGTTAAACAAAGATTGTCTTGAGTTTTATCCAAATGTATTCTGTACTTTTGGGACAAGAGTGGGATTCAAAAGTGGGATTTCACATTTCTGTGTTCTAAAATCCAAAGACATTTCAATTTTAGCATGAAGTTCAAGACACAGGAAAAAGTATTCTTAGTGTATGTATTATTTCAAACAAAAGTAAATTTGTTCATTTCACTGAAGCTCATGGAGAGAGATCCCCAATGATGCTTGGCTCACTGGAGATGCTAAATGGAATAGTGTCAATTCCAAATATGAGTACAAGATGTTAAGTATCATTATTATTCTTTTTGCTGGCTATTACTTTGTGTTATAAGGAACTTCATGAATAGACATATGATTTAAGCCTCTTAAAACCTTATGATTGGTAAAGAAGAATCAGTATTGATGAAAATAGCTGAGATTTGAGTGGTTGTTATGAGACATGCACTACATACTTTACATGTATTAACTGTTTAACCTCATAATAGCCTTATGATACAGATATTCTTTACCTTTTACAGTTAAGGAGACTGAGGTTTAGAAATGTAACTTACCTACAGTGACATTCTGTAGCCTAAGCTGTCATTAAGAGTAAAGCTGAATTAACTTCAGTATCTTCAGAATCAGTAGGGTTTAAGAAATAACCAAAATATAGAAGAAAAATATTGAGATACATAGTTTTATTAAAAATATTATTAACACATGTATTCTGTAGTTTATGTAGAGTGCTTTTACCTGCTTTCCTTGTTTGTTCCTAATGGGAGTTTTGTGAAGTATTTATTATTGTCACCCTGGTTTTACAGTTGAACCTGAAGCTTGAGCATGTTAAGACACTTGTCTCATGCTATGCAGTGATTAAATGGAAGGCCAGCATCAAACCCAGAGCTTATTGCTGTACTTCTAAAAGGCATGAGTTTATTGAACATTCTTTATATGTAATCAAACCAGTGTTGCAAGTAATAGCACCTTTAGTAAATCATACAAAGTATATAAATGAAACAAGTACATGTCTGCTTGGAAACTCTGCATGAAACTGAACTTTGTACCCAAATCATTTGTACTCATAACTAGCTTTTATAACACCTGTGCATTTTCCAGAGCCCTTTATGTAGGTACTGCATTTCACATTTTATTCTTACTTTAATTTTGTGCATTAGATAAACAATGATATATATGGAGAAATAAGGTAGAAAAAGGTTATTTCGTGAAAAAATAAAATAAATTTAACTATTGATAGAGCCAGGCTACAATTAGTTTGCTGACTCCATATGACGATTAATTGTAGGGTGACCAGCTTGTCCCTCTTGGCCTGGGACTTTCCTGGTTTTTAGTAATCAAAGTCCTGTATCCTGGGAAACCAAGTAGTCCCAGGCAAACCAGGGTGGTTGGTCACCCTAATTAATTGTAACACTGTGGCAGATTGGAGATGGAAGTGGGGTGCCATGTAAAATATGAGGCACCTGGTTAAATCTGAATTTAAATTTGTTAAATCTGGCAACCCTAAAGAAGGGATATTCCAGTGTGTAAAAAGTCTGCTTAGCTGCTTGACCTTAGGCTTCACACATTTATTAACTTAAGGGAGCACCATCTGACAGTTTCCTTTTCTGGGGTACTTGACTCTTCTCTCAGCTGTGTGGACAGAGATACAAGAAATCAGGATGAATATATAAACCCAGATTTTTTGCCCAGTGCGTTAAAGCTGGTGTGTGTCTATGGGGGTTGAGGGGTTGGTGGGTGGTTTGAAGCAGCTAGTTCTCCTTTACTTGGCTTAACTCAGACCTGAGCCCATCCCAACTTTGTTGGATCAGCAAATTATCAATCATGGACCACCGTATGTAAAAAAGTATTTGTCATTAAGATAGTACATTCACATGATTCAAAAATGAAAAGGAATTAAAGGCTTTCCCCATCCTCTTCTTGTACGTACGTGTACCTTTACTCACCTTGGAGACAATCTGATCTGATTGGAGGTTAGAATTTTTGAAATGAATTTTAGGAATCTTCAGGGGAGCTCTTTTCCTACCCCCCCCCCCCCAAAAGGGAGGAAGTCGTATACAAAGAAGACAGAGTTCCTCGGATTGTTTAAATCTTCATTGTTTGGCTCTCAGTGAAATTGCCCTAAATTGATTTTGGGAGCTCTAGGCATCAGTGGAATATAATAATAAAATTGATCTAGTTGATCTAATATTAATGATGAGCGTATTAAGATTTGGTGATCTGGTCAAGATCTCATAGTTATTGGTGGCAGAGCTGAGACTGGTTGGGGGGTGTTTAAAATACCTGTTTTGTATCATTTTGAAAAGGGTATATATTTTCTTGCCTAGTTTCTCTGTTTCCTAATGATTTTTATCTAGAAGAGGGAATAAAAGTAGATTTTTTAAATTATTAATTTAAATTTGTCTTGATCAGGGTTAGGGAATTCAGGGAGCTGTATTTATAGTTCAAGGAGAATACTCAAGAGTCTTACTGTTATCCTAACTGTCATAGTAAAAGGACTGACAAAGTTTAAAAATTACATTGGGTAATTGAAATTAAAAAAAAGTTAGTTGGCTCTGTTAAACTACGTTTTAATTTAAATATGTTCATGAGAAAGACTTGCTAAATATTCTCCTGTCCCACACTCTCTCCTTCCTTTCCTTCCTTCCAATGCATGTCTTTAGGGCCAAAATTTCATTTTCTGAGGTTATAAGCTTAATAGTTTTCTTAAGAAGTGTTGCTTTGCCTCCCATGGATTTGTCACCTGTTTTCCCCTGGGTGACGGAGCTGCCAAAGATTACTCAAAGCCCATCTCTTCTGAGCAGTGAGAAGCCCCGAAAAGGGGTTATTCTCCCAGAACCCTCAAGAGAGAGGCATTCCTTCCATTTGGGAAATTAACCACAAATTGGGGTTCTCTTTCTGCATTTATTCTCCAGACCAGTAAGTTACAGGATGAGAACATAGGTGGAGTTTTTGCTAAGTTAGTTTAATAAGTTTAACAGTAGAAGCTGGTAACACTCAGTAAGACAAGCAAGGTGACATTCTATAATACAATTAAGTCCACTAACAAAAGCTTGATTTTAGCAAACATTCTCTTCTTACAGCAATTTCCCAGTATCTTTACATATCAATCAGTAACCTGTCTGTCTTTGAGCCAGCAACCTTGCTGTGTTACAATTCTTTATCTTACAACAGAAAATACTAAATTATTATTTCTTCATAAAACTTCCTAGTTGTAAATTGAAACTTCATCTAATCCAGATGGCAATATGACTAAATCTTCTCATGTCTCTAGTTGACTTTGCTGTCCAGAATTTATTGACCATTTTATCGTTGTATTAAGGAAGTACTTGAATGGATTAATGATCTTGATTTTCAGCCCTATAATCATTGCAGTGTCATATAGCAGTAACAACTGTGAGGTCAGAGTTGAAATCTTCAAAGCTGTTGAAAGATTGTGTTAATATTTGGGGATTTAGAACGAAAAAAATCCTTTTTCTTTCCTTCGGTAAAGAAAGAGTGAGAACCACTATATGATGCATAATAAATTAGCCTGTGTATTTATGCTTAAGAATTTAAAGCAGCTTTCCTACCATTGGGTCTGGTTTTGGGGCATCAGGGTATATAGTCAGTGAATGTTCTAAAACCATTCTCCTGAACCAGATAGGTCTTTTTTGTTAAGCTTTTAGCCTTGGGAAGCTGAGAAGCAAACATGTTCATTAGAACCAGAGTCCTCTAAAGAAACTTTCCTGACAGCAAATAGAAGTTGCTGGTTGCATTTTCCATTACAACTCTGAGACTAGTTCTGGGAAGGAAATGGTTCTTTTTGCCCTTCTTGACCCCAGTTTCTTATTTCAAAATAAATGACTTTGCATCATTAATCTGGGACTCCTTCAGTTTCTGTAGAATGTAACTGTGACTTACTTGTGTGGAAAGGATGATTTCAAAAGTAGTGTAGTGAAGGACCCTTTGTCTTCTTTTTTTAAAAATTCTAACAGTAAAATATTAACCATAGAGTTTATTTAGGGACTGTGAGGGAATTAAAAAGTTTGGATGCACTTTAGAATCCCACCCCACCTCCTAGTGGTAAGTGCCTTTGGGCATGATCTGTTTGAAATTGGGTTTCTGTGAGAATTAAATGAGATAATGTAAGAAGCTCCCTGCAAAGTGCTTGCTTGGTTGGTACTCAGAATTGTTTTCTACTTATTGCAAGCTTGGTGAAGAATTCTAGGCACATTTCACACTAACAAATACAAATTCTTTAGTATACATCGCTGTGCAATCCACTTCTTTGTATTTTATTAGAGATAAAATGCTAAGGAGATATGTGTGTGTATATATATATATGTGTGTATATATATATATATATATATATATATATATATATTTTTTTTTTTGGCAACTATCAACCGTTATAATATTGATGCATGTCTGGGTGTTGTAGGCTGAAAGGAAAATACAGAGGAGGACATCAGATTGAGTGGTGGGGAAGATTAACCAAGAAATAAATTGTGGAGCATCAAGATGGCCCCTCCAGAGCATTTCCTCCACCCCTCTCCTCTCTTTCCTGGTACCCTCCTTCTGCTGCCTTTGAGTTTGTAGGGGTATTTCCAAATGTTGTGGTTTCTCCCCTACTCTGGAAGTTGAACTCTCAAGTCTCTTTTTCTGATGGAGGTGGATGTGGGGGGCATAAAAGACCTGTTTGCTGTATGTATTAGTTCGTTTCTGTTGCTTATAACAGAATACCTGAAATTGGGTAATTTTTAAAGAAATAAAATTTATTTCTTACAGTTTTGCAGGCTGGAAAGTCCAAGGTCTAGAGAACACATCCAGTGAGGGCCTCTTTCTTGGTGGGAACTCTGACCCAGAGTCTTCTGGTGACCAGCTTATCACATGGCAAGAATGTGCTGAGCAAGAGTACTAACCTTCTCATTTGCTGTCGTTATAAAGTTGTCAGAACCATGCCCATGACAGCCAATTAAACCATTAATCTGTTACTCCATGAATGGATTAGTCTATCATGAGGGCATAGTCCTCATGTTACATCACTTCTCAAAGGCCCTGTGTTTCAAATACTGTAATTGGGTTTCCTACCCTTTTCATACTGTTACAGTGGAGATCAAATTTCCAATACATGAACTTTTGGGGAACACATTTGACCCCTAGTATTAATAGAGTGTGAATATAATGGTTTCACTGGCCTCTTCTCACCTGTGGACATAGCATGTGTCTTAGATCCTGAGGGTGACTCTCACTTTTTGTTCATTCCACCAACTTTGTGGATGTTAATTCTACAGGCCTACAAATTTGGGGTTGAGGTACCATGCTGCGTCTCCTGAGCCTAAGAGGTTCTTCAAATGTCTACATTTAGGTAGCTGCAACCAGATCTAAACAGGCAGAACCATTTAATATATTAGTATGAACGTGTTCCCCATGGCAGCCTACTCCCTCCCTGTTTTTCTCTTATTAAAACACTTGTCCTCTCTTTTTCATGTAAGGATTTGTAGCAATTTTTTTTTAATGGGGAGTTAATATAGGTCATATGACTATAATATTAATACTCCTTAGTTACAATTTAGCATATAATTTAATTTTAACATCAACTTTATGCACTCTGGAAGTGTATCATTTGAGAGTAATTGTATAGATGGGCATTAATCTCCATTGTTTTATGTACAGTTGTTTACATAACTTCAACATCTGTCTTCAGCTTTCTGACAGTAACACAAAATTCTGTCTGCTCTCTTCCTTCTCCATTCTTTCCAAGTCTCCTGTGTTCTTTGTTTCAAATGATAGAAGTCACACAGGGAAAAGATCTTCCTTTTACTTGATCCTTATGATTTAAAGCAATTGCTAATTAAAATGATATAAGATGTAAATAACCCTTCCCTTCCTCCTCTCCTTTTTCCTTTTTCTCCTTCTGCTCCTTCTGTTTCATTTCCTTTTCTCTTCTTTCCTCCCTTCCCTTCCCCTGGATGGTGAGGGCCTTACCAGATATTTATAACAGTAGTTCTTAAGCATCAGTGTACTTAAAAACCACACAGTTGCTGTATAAAAATGAGTCTGCCACTAGGGTTTTCAGTTTATAGGTATATTGGGGCAGTAAGAAAGTGAGGGGGAAGGGGAAGCATGTTTACGAAGTCTTCATTTTGAATAACCTTTAAGGTAATTTTGATGTGATTGGTCACATTTGAGAAACGTGCTGTAAATCTGCTGTATTCAGGGGTGTATGGTTTTAGCAAAGCAGTAGACAAATAGATCAGAGAAAAAGAATAGCATTTAGAAACACAAGTGTGAATGAGAAGTTAGTGAAGATGACATTTTGGTTAATGAGGAGAGGGTGGTTGGTTTAATAACTGGTTGAGATAGTTCATCTGAGGAAAGAATGTTAGCTTTCTCCTTCCCACTATATAGAAAAACAAACTCTCTGTTGATTAAAGATCTAGATGTAAAAATTATGCAAATACTAGAAAAAATAAAGGAGACCATTAGTTTAACCTTTGTATGTGTGAGGCCTTCTTAAACTGAATTGGAAACCTAGAAGCCACGAATGAAAAGATTGACAGACTTAACTGTTCAAGTTTACTTTTGAAAGGTGATATTTGTTCTAAGATGTGGCAGCATACAAAAAAGCATGCATGGCTAGTTTTCTAGTTCTTTAGATTTTCCATAGCCACTTTAGGAAGTTGGATGCAGTTGGCGAAAGGTTTGTTACTTTTTTACACTGACTCATAACTTGGCTCTTCCCTCCCCTTGGCTTTTGAGACACCACCCTGTCAAAGTTCTCCTCTTATTGGTCTCCTCAGTGGGATCTTCCTCCTTTCAGGGCTGCATTGGTTTCCTTCCAGAATTTTCTGTCCTTGAACTTGATCTTGGAGATTTCCTATGGCTCCAGAATGTGTACTTCTAGCTCGAACCCTCTTAAGTTTCCTAGTGTATGTATGTTTGGATGTCTCACAGGCATCTTCACCCTTATTTTCAAGACTGTATTTGTCTCCTTTCCACCAAGCATCCAACCACTAACCAACTGTTTCACTTGTATTTCTGTTTCTGTCAAAGGCACCAAAACCATATTCTCTCCTTGCATTGCCAGTGCTTTAATTCATGACTTAATTCTGTTCAGGATTCAGACCCAGAAACCACCTTCACTCTGTGAAGCAGAAAGAGATTTCAGTTGTTGGGAAGGACTGGAGAAACCTTGGAAGCCGGGCCATCAGGAGGTGGAAAGCCTAGCTGCTGCCCACGTTGTGCCACCCTAGCCTTCTGATCTAGGAATAAAAGTTATTTCAGCTGCCTTTTATCTAATTTCCTTGCTTTCAGTTTCTGATGTCTTTAGGTTATGTTCTGCATGTGGTTATTTTCTGAAACTGTATTTGTGTACATTTGAATGTAAACTACATTCCTTCTCCTAGCATCAGAGGACACAGCAGTTTGACTTTCTCATCTCCTCATTCCACCCTGCTCTACTAGTTTGCTGGTTGTTTCTTGACCACATGCTGCTTTTGGTGCTTGGTCAAACTATTTGATGTCATCTGTTCAAAAGCTCCATCTCCACCCTCACTCCCACACACCCACCCTTACTTGTCCTCAGCCTTTAAAATCATAATAAATTCCCATTTGGTTCAAGAAGACTTATCAGAAAATGCTAGAACTAGCTTCGACCTTTTACTGTACTCTTCTTGAAGCACTGTTAAACTCAATGATTAATACCAAAAGTTGTATAGTTTTTTAAACTTACATTTAGGCCTGTGAGCCACTTTGAGTTAATTTTTGATAAGGTATAAGGAAGGGGTCCAACTTTATTTTTTACATGTTGATAGCTAGTTGTTCCAACACACTTTGTTGAAAAGACTATTCTTTCCCTATTGAATTATCTTGCCATTGTGTTGAAATTTAGTTGCCCATAATGTAAGGGTTTGTATCTGGACTCTCAGATCTGTTCCATTGGTCTATATGTGTACCCTTTTGCTAGTACCACACTGCCTCCATGTATTAGTCCATTTTGTGTTGCTATAACAGAATACATGGAACTGGGTGATTTATAAGGAAAAACAAAATTTATTGCTTACAGTTTCTGAGGCTGGGAAGCCCAAAGTCCATCTGGTGGTGGTGAGAGTGACCTAGGGGATCTCACATTGCAAGATGGTGGGAGCAGAGAGAGAGAGAGAGACTCTCCTTTTTTTTTTTATATTGAATCATAATTGATTATACATATTTTGGGGATTCAGTGTTGACATGTTGAGCAAATCAATATTATTAGTATGTATATTGTTACAAATTGTACTTATTCTTTATGCCCCTTGTGCAATCTCTCCCCTTTCCCTTCTCCCTCCCCCCTCCCACCACTGATAACCCTAGATTTCTTCTCTCCCTCTGGAAGAGTAATGGTTACTCTGTTGATTTGTTGCCTAGATGATTTGTCCAATGCTGAAAGGTGTGTTCAGTTCCCCTAATATTATCATAGAGCAGATGCTTCTTCTGTCACTCTGGAATGGGCTTTGTAGAGAGAGACATCCTATTCTTTTCTTTGGTCTCTACTGCTTACTCTCCTTGTGTCAATGTACTTCAGTGCCTGGTGGACCATCTGCGTGGTTGTTGTGATGTCTAGCCACTTTTGTGGCAGCCGTGGTTACTGTGGTGGCTGTGGTGGGCCACCCACATGGATGTGATGTTTTTGGCATGCTCCTTGGCGCTGGTGGTGTGCCTGATTGTGGGCAGGGGTCTGGTCCCCTGCTCCATGTCCTGGGCCCTGGGCAGGGCCCCGAGGTGCTGGCAGTGTGCCTGGGTATGGGTGGGGAGTTCGTCCTCATCTCCAAGTCCCAGGCCCCTGGGTGGGGCCTGAGGTGCTGGTGGTGTGCCTGGGCTGGAACTAACATTTTGTCCTTTGCTTACTTCTAAAACAGGGGAACTTCCTGTGGGAACCAGTATTTGAGCTGTGTGGTTGAGCTAAACTGCTGCTTTGCTACTGTTTCCCAGGGAAGACTTTTTGTGCAGCTCAGGATTTGATGGCTGACCTTGTAGGTACTTCTGGCTTTCCAGAGACTGGGTGCTCATGGGTTGTATAGAAACTCTGATCTGGAGCTGAATCTTTTCATCAAACTGCATCCCATGCAATTCTGCATTCCCGACCAGTCTCATCTGAGTGGCCCTGTGCTGATTGGGGGGCAGATTGTCTGTCCTTTCCGTGTCCCAGTATTCTCCCGGTGGGCCCATCTCCCCCACCGCCTGTGCTCCAAACACTTCCCTTAGGATGGGCCCTGCGCTGGTGCCTTGCAACTCACGGGCCTCTGGATGGCTCCCCTTTTCAGCTGTTCTGGCTCCTAGCTTGTGCATGGGTCCACAGGAACCCTATTAGTGGTCTTGCTGACGTGGGGGCCACCAAGGCCCTCTTCTCCCCTGCCACCTCCAAGCAACTCCATCCGAAGGGCACAGCTGCAGCTTCTGCTAGCTCCTGTTCCGTGTGCTCAACAGTTTCAGCCTTAAAGTGGCCGCGTCCCAAAACGCTCCGAGCAGTTTTTTCTTTATTGGTGGCTTCTCCCCCTTCATGAACTCCATAGGTCCCTTTTCCTCTTACCCTGAGTTCCAGCGGCCCCAACTTGGCTGTTGTTACATTTTTATAGTTGTAAATTAGTTGATTTGTGTGAGAGAGTGATGCTGAGACTGAGGACCGTCTATTCCACCATCTTGACCAGAACTCCGACTCTCCTCTTCTTTTAAAGCCCTCAGAACCACGCCCCTGACCACCATTTTTAATCCATTCACTACTGCATGGTCCTACCATGCAATCACCTCTTCAAGGCTCCACCTTTCAATTACTGTAATAGGATTTCCCACCCTCTTAACAGTCATAATGGGAGCTCAGTTTCTAATACATAAAAGTTGGGGCACACAGTTCAAGCTCCAATGGGTTTTGGGGGAACATAATTTATTCTACTGCACTCGATTACTGTTGCTTTGTAGTTATGTTTAAAAATCAAGACATATGACTCCTTCAAATTTGATCTTTTTTTTAAAGGTTGTTTTGGCTGTTGTGGTTCCTTTAATTTCCATGTGAATTTTAGGATCAGTTTACCAATTTCTGTATAAAAGCCAGGTGAAATTTTGTTCAGGATTGAATCGAATCTGTATGTCCATTTGAGGAATGTTGGCATGCAAGAACAGGGGATGTTTTTCTATTTATTTAGGTCTTTAATATGTCAACAATGTTTTGTGGTTTTCAGGATACGTATTTTGTACTTCTTGTTATATCTATTCCTAGGTATTATTTCTGATGGTGTTATAAATATAATCGTTAATTTCATTCTCTGATTACTCATCACTAGTATATAGAAATACAGTTGATTTTTCTATATTTGTCTTTAAAGGGAAAAACCATTTCTCTAATCATAACACTTCTGATACCAAATATATGGGTTTTCTACACCAAGCAATTCTCCAATTCTGTGAGCACCAGTTGGGTATCTGAACACCAACTAGATATAATGTAATTCAATTCTGACAGTAACCACCTGGAGTTAGCACAGATCCAACAGCTTAAGGACTCAGTCCCACAAGACTGTCCTTAACTTCAGATGACAAACGCAAGTAGTGGGTTCACAGATCACTCACACTCCTGTCTGAGTTGGCTACAAATTGCGGGTTTCTCATGACTCCCTCCTCCAGTTTGACAGTTTGCTGTAACGAACTCAGAGATACCTTTTATTTACTATTACCAGTTTATTATAAAGGATATCATAAAGGGATACAAATGAACAGCCATATGGAAGAGGTACATAGGGTGAGGTCTGGAAGTGTCTTGAATGTGGGAGCTTCTGTCACTGTGGAGATGGGGTTCACCACCCTCCAGAACATGGTTGGTTAAGGTTTTTATGGAGGTTTTGTTAGATAGGCATGATTGAGCTAATCATCAATGGCCAATGATTTAATCAATCTCTAGCCCCTTTCCCCTCCCCAGATGTGGGCAGAATGGGGCTGAAAATTCCAATCCTCTAATCATATGGTTGGCTCCTGCGGCAACCAGCCCCATCCTTTAAAAAGTCTTTTTATTAGTAAAATCTCAGATATAGTTGAAAGGGGCTTATTAGGAATAACAAAAGATGCTCCTCTTACCCCTGTCCCCCAAAAATTCCAAGGGTTTTAGGAGCTCTGTGCCAGGAAACAGGGATGAAGTCCAAAAATGTATTTCCTTTTATGTCATAATATCAAAGTCCTGTATCTTCATTCTTTTCTGAATTATTTTTATTAGTACTAACAGGCTTTTAGTGGATTCCTCAGGATTTTCTATATGTACTATCATACCGTAGGATTTTCTAGATATGTGATCATGTCATCTGTGAATATAGTTTTTATCATGATATTTTTAATTCAAAATACAAACGTGCAAAATAAAATTTCTCCTGGGTTATTAGGATACATTTATTCTTCTTATCTTTGGTGTGTTGGAAGTAGCAAGACCATTTGTTTTCATTGTGCCATTTTCCTGTATAGAAATCTTCAATGGTTCCCCAAGACTTTTATGGCAGAATAATTCTTTATGGCAAAATAATTCACCAGTCCAGTTCTCTGAACTGGTGTCCAGAGTACTATGTAATACATTGTCAAAACAGTCTGGAATGGTGAACTTAGCCTGGGAGCTTAGTTAGGAGTCCTGGCTTCTCATCAGCTGTACATGAGCAAATTTAGAAGTGTTCCTTAACTTGTAAAATAGAGTTGGATTTTTAATTTTTTAAGTATGGGTTTCTTTAGTTCTTTGAACATATTTATAATAGCTGCTTTAATGTCTTCTAAGTCTGACATCTGGGCCCTTTCAAGGACAGTTTCTCCTGCCTGATTTTTTTTCCCCCTTGAATGTGTCATACTTTCCTGTTTATTTGCATGCCTCATAATTTTGTGTTGTAAACTGGACATTTTAGATAGTATTTTGTATTAACTCTGAATAGTGATCTCCCCTCTGCTCTTCCACGGTTTCTTTTTGTTGTGTGTAGTTCACTTGTTTGTGTAGTGACTTGGCTGGGCTATTTCACTGAGTTTTATTTCTTCCGCACAGTGTACTCCTCAGAGGGCACACACACAGTCACCCTGAACTGCCCTCCTTAAGGGATGAGAGTGGTTTTAGCAGAGTTCTCCTTCAACTGTTCCTTTCTTTGATTTTGTTAAACTTCTGCCTGTTCTGCCTCTGTTGGTATGATACCCTAGCAGTTATTCTTCACTAGCTTTAGCTGATTGCTTTATTGTTTAAACAAAGCTCTGGGCCATACATTGCTCCACAGTGTGATTCGATTAAATTAGACCCCTTTTGTTAGGGGTTGTGTTTAAAGCCAGTCTTTGAGGCTTGTCATGAATCTAGGAGGGTTCTTAGGTGTCACCTGCCCAGATTCTCTGTTAAAGTTCTACTTGGTTTACTTTTTCTTTTCTTTTTTGGTGGCTGGCCAGTATGGAGATCCAAACCCTTGACCTTAGTTAGTGTTACAAGGCTGTGCTCTAACCAGCTGAGCTAACCAGCCAGCTGGTATACTCTTGCACTTGTTGCTATCAGGGAGCTACCAGTCTTACATAAATTACTTCTCACCAAAGTCTTCATAGTTTTTGACAGTGCCATTAGTGAAAACTTCTCCATTCCCTGTTCCAAATAAAGTCAGTCTTAGAAATTGCTGCTTCTCTGGCCTGTGCAGAACCCCTGTGCCATTGCTCTGGAGCTGAGGGCAGGGAGAGTGGCTTGATTTTCTTCGGGTTACATCTCTGCTCTGTGAGTGGTGTGTTAGGCCATGGTTGAGCCGTTGGTCTTCTTGGTTTGGAGCTTCTCTGCCTGCATGGAACCTCTGCCTTACAAGAGCGGAGGCAAGGATAATCTGTGCCCAGTATTATTGGCCTGCTGTGCCTGGAGTAGAGCTTCTGCCCTTTGAGTGGGGACTGGATGAAAGAAGGGACTCTTCGGCTCTCTTTGCCACACTTGCCTAGAATAGAATTTCAGCAACATGAAGCTGGGGGTTAGGAAATGAAAAATGCTGGCCACCTGCCCCTTCTGGGGAGACATCATAGCACTGGATTTGGACCTGGGCAGGGTAACTAGTTAGTAGTTTGCTTCAGTTTTGTTTCTTCAGGAATTATTATTACTCACCTACCACACAATGGCTCTTTTCTCTGCCTGGAGTGCTCTTCTCCCAGGTAGGCACGTGGCACGTACTCTCTTTCTTCTGTGTGAGCCTCTGTCCAGATATCCCTTGACAGAGAGGCTCTCCTTGACTACTCATATAATAGAGCACTGCTCCAGTTTAGCCCCAGTCACTTTTGTATTTCCTTTACCTGGGTTTATTTTTCCTCATTGCATTTATCACCACCTGGCATCCATGCATTCATACATACATACATATGTATTTGCTTGCCTACCTCTCCCCATGAATGTGTAGGTTCCATAGAGCAGAGACTTAGGCTGTTTTGCTCACTGTTACATTCCCAGTACTTAGAACATTATCTAACACAGTGAATTTTCAATAAACTGATAAATGCAAAGTACAGACCAAACCGAAGTTTACTGTATTCCTCACAATTTAACCTGTCTAAATTGAAAAATATCTACTGGGCTGGCCCCGTGGCTCACTCTGGAGAGTGTGGCACTGATAGCGCCAAGGCTGTGGGTTCGGATCCTATATAGGGATGGCTGGTGTGCTCACTGGCTGAGCGTGGTGCAGACAACACCGAGCCAGGGTTTATGATCCCCTTACCGGTCCAAAGAAAAAAAAAAAATCTACTACCATTTGGAAAATGGAATTTTATGTGTTTGCCAACTCTAATCGCACGTTGCTGCCTAGAGTGAGAATGGGGCTCACTGGGAAAGAATGAAGTGATTATTTGGCAATGGCTGCTAGGGCAATGAGAGAGGAGAATGTGGTATATATACAAAGTACTTGCTACCTCTAATGCATTGAGATGCTAAGAACAGGAAATGGGTAAATTTTTGGTCTCCTCTTTTTCTTTTTCTCTTCTGGCTTGCTTCCTCCTTACTGCTGGAATATGTTTATGGATAGTTGGGGTTAGCAGAAAGGCCACCTGTTTACAATATGATGTGGAAACTTTCTATATAATTCCATTATTAATAGAGGTACAAATGGGTCTCTTAGAAATGTCAGGACATTGCAGGGGGTCAGTATACTAGTTGATTGGAAGAAAAATCTTCATTTGCCTATCTAATATGAAGATTTTTTTCTTTAAAGTTATTTTAAAATGATTTTGACTAACGTCTTTCTTTTTTTTTCTAGATTCTTGCTGAAATCTGTTAATTCTACTTTTTGAGCACTTATGAATAACCACATATCTTCAAAACCATCAACCATGAAGCTAAAACAGACCATCAACCCCATTCTTTTATATTTTATACATTTTATAATATCACTCTATACTATTTTAACATACATTCCATTTTATTTTTTGTCTGATTCAAGACAAGAAAAGTCAAACCAAATTAAAGCAAAGCCTGTAAATTCAAAACCTGAGTCTGCATACAGATCTGTTAATAGTTTGGATGGTTTGGCTTCAGTATTATATCCTGGATGTGATACACTAGATAAAGTTTTTATGTATGCAAAAAACAAATTTAAGGACAAAAGACTCTTGGGAACACGTGAAATTTTAAATGAGGAAGATGAAATACAACCAAATGGAAAAATTTTTAAGAAGGTAAGGTGATTTTCATTGCCATTGAGTTCCCTCTGAATAAAATGTACTCTTAGAAAAGGTGGTAAGGGGCAAATCTCATCTTACTTCTATTGGAATTTGCAGATGTTGCAGGAAAAACAGTATAGGAAAGGAACTAGACTGTATTCTAATCTCTTTCTGTACTCACCAGCACTGATTTAGTTCTGAATTTTCAGAAAGACATTGACGACACCCCTGGTCTAGAGCTCTTCTGAAACTGGATGTCTACCAGGGCTTGGAATAGAACGTCTAGGGCAGTTTGGGGTATGAAATCATATTCCCTGGTTTCCAGAAGAAACTGGGTGCTTGAGATGGCTCCAGGTTTGGGGGTGTGACTTATTTCTGATTTTGACATGGGTCGTGGTGGTTGCTTACTGTCTTAGTTCTTTGGTTGTGGTAGTTGTATGGTTTAAAAAAAAAAAATCTTCACAAACATGGAGGAATCTGCCATTGTTGATTTGAAACAGAAGACAAGATGTTCTTAGAGGCGGTTGTAACATAGTAGATAAGAGTCTGGACTCCAGACCCAGACCATAGGTTTGAATCTTGGCTTTGACACTGGCTTTGTGACCTTGGAAAAATTATTTAACAAGTTTACCTCAGTTTCTTTATCTCTGTTATGGAAATAATGATTGTTGCTGACATGTATTTCTTATGAGTCACGCTGTTTTAAGATCTTTACATATATCACCTTATTTAAGGTTTACAGTAATGCTATGAGTTAGTATTATCTCTGCTTTGCAAATGATAGCATTGAAGTGTAGTTAGGTTAGGTATCTTTTCCAAGGATACTGCAACTAGCAAGTGGTGAAGCTGGGACCAGAACACAGGCCTTCTTCTGGCTCCAGAACTCATACCTGTTAACTAATCACAGCTCTCAGGTGTATGTGTGTATGGACAGACATGCATATACTCAGTTAATCATCACAAGACATACACACGCACACACGTGTAATGTGCCTAGAACAGTTTGTGGCACCTAATGTAAATGCTATAGCTTTTATTTTTATGTTGCTATTATCTTGGGAATTCAATGGGGATAGTTATATTAGTGAGTACAGAGGCTTACATCATGGACTAGTACAGCATTGTAAAGGATAGTAAGTATAGAAATGACATGAACATGCTATTTATGAACTTGGATGCATGACTTCTTTTAAGCAATTCTTGAAGGTCTGTTAGGTAAAAATTGAAGATACAGTATTTTTTTAGAGGCAGTACAGTGATCTGTAGTTGGTTGATAATTTGGTTAGGTTATAGGTATAATACTTTCATAGGCAAAGCTGTTTTTCTCATCCAATTCCAGCTACATCCTGACCCCCTAGCTACCTTTTCTTATATTAGTCATGAGGGAACTCTCAGATCTTGGATCACAGCTATGGAATGAAAAACTCAGAGCTCCTCCTCTTACTGGAGGGCCAGGGAGATGTTGCTTAATCTCTTTAATGGTCCATTAATTTTAACACTTACCATACAAATTCCATACATCATTTCCTCTAAACATAAAGGGGATAGCAAACAAGTTGATGTCAGTAATTCCTAGAAACTAAAAACATTTTAACTCGACAACAGAATCTGTAAATTTTCTCACCTTTAAATAGAGTGACCTTATATCTTGTTTTGCCTAGAACAGTCCTGATTTTTACCTGTTGTTCTGTTATTAATAGTGCCCCCTTTCAGTCTCAGAAGTGTCCTACTTTGAATAAAGTTATATGATCACCCTACTTTTTAATGCATCTTCTTATTTCTTTTGTTGACTTAGAAAAAAAGTGAAATTTTTTTTTTTTTTTTTTTTTTTTTTTTACTTAAGATCTAGCTTCAGTTAATAGCGCGTTTCTAGAAGTTAAAGCCACGTTGTTGGATTACTCTTCTCTGGCCTAGAGATTATAATTTACAAAATATTTTATCATAGTGAAGTTTGCTTTTGTCATGTTTAGTTGCTGCTTTTTATGGTATATGATTCTTGAGTCTGTCTCTAAGAGATCTGGGGTGTGTGTGGGGTGTGTGTGTACATATGTACAGATACTCTCTGACATGGAAACTTGTTATATTTTTCTTTTCTGAATTTAGGTTCTTTTGGAAAGTAGCATTAATTTTAGGTTTTGTGTATAACAAATGAAGCAAGTATTTTCTGTTGGCCTTACTAAAGAAGTAAGTGTGCAATATCTCTGGTTAGTTAAGACTTCAGTTTCTCTTGGTCTTGTGTTGCGACCGTAGCCGTGATCTGCAAACTGGAGAGTGGGTATCAGTTGCATATTGAACAAACTAGGTTTGGGCCCAGCCCGTGGCGCACTCGGGAGAGTGCGGCGCTGGGAGCGCGGCGATGCTCCCGCCGTGGGTTCGGATCCTATATAGGAATGGCTGGTGCACTCACTGGCTGAGTGCCGGTCACGAAAAAGACAAAAAACAAACAAACGAACTAGGCTCTTCATATTTTTATTTTTTCCTCTTGGTTTCTTATTACGCCTATTGTATTGCTGTAGTAGTAGCATTTGCCATGATTGAATTTTGAAAAGGGGGTTTTCTGCCCTTAGTGCCTACTAACTGTGGAACCCAGGAGGGAGGTCAGAAGACATTTTTAATGAAGTAAATCTTCATTAAATAGTTTTGTATATGAAGATAATTTTCAGTTGGAAAAGAAAGCTAATGACAAAGTAATATCTAAAAGTTTTTACCTGTTTTGGGAAGCAGACTTTTGGGGATGGACCTCA
Source organism: Cynocephalus volans (assembly GCF_027409185.1). Classification (NCBI taxonomy): domain Eukaryota; kingdom Metazoa; phylum Chordata; class Mammalia; order Dermoptera; family Cynocephalidae; genus Cynocephalus; species Cynocephalus volans. The sequence continues at coordinate 286,202,578 of NC_084460.1, forward strand.
GAATGTATCTGATGGGGTTGAAGGCAAAGATACACAAACCTTATTTCAAATTAATGAGCTTTGAAGCTTTCTTTTCATTTTATCTAATAGTCTGTTTTGAGCTCCCAAGTGGTGTTAAGGGGAAGGAAAGGCAGTGGTGATGATTCTGCTCTAATTCTGCTCAAGATAGAGTGACCACCAGCTTCACCAAGATGGGGTTGCCTGGGGTGCACAGACAGAGAAACAAAGAGCATCCAGTAGAGGCTGCTCTGTTCTTGTGGTTTGGCAGGCTTTTTCTGGACTACTGTCTCATCCTTTTAAATTTCATATGGTTTTATAAAACTGGAGCAGAGTTAAGGCCTGGCATGTGTGTCAATATCACCTAATCCCAGCCTTCACAGCAGCAAATGCATTGCACTAATGTTGTCTTCAAATGAAGAACAGTGAAATGACTGGATTTCAGAACAACTTGAAAATACATGGGTAGCTGAAATGGAACAAAGTTGCAAAGAATAAAAATAAGAAATAGAAAAGAGCACAAGGCTGGTTTAAATATTTTGTGAGCTATCAGAAACACTTTTAGGGGCCCAGCCCGTGGCGCACTCGGGAGAGTGCGGAGCTGGGAGCGCAGCGATGCTCCCGCCGCGGGTTTGGATCCTATATAGGAATGGCCAGTGCACTCACTGGCTGAGTGCCGGTCACGAAAAAAGACAAAAAAAAAAAACCAAAAAACACTTTTAGTTTTTTTCTTTACGCACATTAGAGAGAAGAGAATAGAAGAAATTATGGAATCATAGTGCTTAGAGAAGATTTCACTATGCTATTCCTTCCAAACTTATCCAAAAAGATAATAGAAATACTTCTTTCTGTCCTTGTAAGTTGATCTAGCTTTCTTCTCTTTCTTATGTCTACTTTTATGTTATTTCTTACTTCACAGTCACATTTTTTACCCCAATTGCATGTGTGTATGATACTTATTTTCTGACTTACTAGGATATTTACATCATGATTTACATGAAAAATAACGTTTGTTCTGTTAGCTAGGATTTGAGGTTTGATTATTATATTACTCTCCTCTTGGTTTTTCCATCCCGGTTTGTTCCTCTACCTGTCATCCTGTTTATTAATGGCACTACCATGTACCACACTGCTCAAGCTAAAAACCAGGCGTCTGATTTATTTCCCTTACAGCCACCCCCCACCTCCATCCCTTTTTTACAGGTTTTCTGCTTCCACTCTTGCCTCCTGCTATAATCCACTCACACAGAGCAGTTAAAATGATCTTTTACAGTTGTTAATCAGGCCACCTTACTCACCTGTTTAATAAGATCCTGGCTGCTTTTTATGGTGCAGTTAAAGAATTGTGCTTTGGTCCTGGAATGAGTTGGCCTGGGTTCATAGCCTAGCCCATCACTTATTAGTTGTGTGATTTTTGAGCAAGTTATCTCCATGCCTCAGTATTCTCATCTGTAAAATAGGGATAATAATATTAACAGTCTCTTAGAGTTATTGTGAGAGTTTAATGAATTAATACTTGCAACTTATTTAGCACATAGTAAGCTCTAGTAAGGATTAGCTGCACTCATCATCATCATCATCATCGTTGTTGTCCTCATCTCACGGTTATTAGAGCCATCCAGATCTCTTGAATATTTTCACCCTTTTTGTCTCCCTCACAATAATTTGTTCATGATGGTTTTCATTTGCAGAGAGGAAGGTTAAATGAAGCCAGGTGTACTTTGTTGAAGAAGACAGGGAAGTGTATAATTTTGAAATATTTTAATTCCAGATAGTGAAAGTAAAAAAAGTCCTAGTGCTTAAAGGGGTTTTTTGTATGAGACAGGACAAATTGGAGAAGGGAATTGGAGAAGGGAGGGTGGAGGATATTTGAGTAGAAAGGAGGTTTCAAAGCTATTTCAGAGGATGAGAGAATGAATATACCAGGAAAGTATAATAGGATTGCAGGGTGGTGAGATTTACAGTCCTGGATTTATGGGTGTTTTTCTGCAGCAGTGTTCAACAGCATAGGCAAGGAAGAAATAAATGAGTTAATTTTGGGTTGGGTTAACCAAAGGGACAAAGTTAGAAATTGAGCTCCAGCACAAATTAGATAATATTATATTATGGGGTAGATAGTTCTTCTAAATGTAATTTTTATGAGAAAGATAATTACTAGAATATTCAGTGGTTTAAATAATTAAAGTAATGAAATTCAGATTTTGGTTTATATTTTGTTTTTTGTAGGTGAGGAAACCTCTTGAATTAAACTCATGATTTGATTTCTTTGTCACATGGTAGCGTGATCACATAAGTTTATATACTTGAATTATATACCTAATGCCTTTCCAAAACACAAATATTCTTTGAAATTTATAAAACCTATCATTTAGATTCTGGAATCTAGAAGGTAGCTCATTCTTATCTTCAGAATGCAAAATTCTTAATATTTTTAATCCAGTTCCTGCATGTTTTGGCCAAATTCTCGTCTTCTCACCCCCACACAGCTCCTTTTGAGTCTCTGGAGCTCCCCATGCTGAGCATTTCATGGGGGTGCAGAGCAAGGTGAGAGTTTGGGACCATTAAAGTTAAATAAGTATCATCTAAATACAGTTTCCTTATTCATCAAAATAAAAATTTATCTCTTAAATCCATCGTTGAATAGGACACTAGAGGGCAGCATTTTATCTTTTTCAAATTTTTATTTTCATTCAGTCTCTTATTTCTAAAAATCTCTTAAATATTTGCATTTTAAAAGTTAATATGGTCTGATGGTTTTAAGATGTTTGAGAGACAGCCGTGTTTGAGAGTTATCTGTATATTTTTGTAGAGAGAAGAGCTTTATACAATCTATATGTAATGAGGGATTTATGGTCTCATCTAAATTGAAGAAAATCCCTAAAGACAAAAATATGTTAAGCAGCTTTAAAAGGGGGTTATTAGGAACACAAACTTGATGTTGCCTGCACTTCTGATAAACATGAATAAAATGTGTAAACTTGGGGGTGACAGCATGTAAGGCTTAAACAAGAGGGACTTTGAATAACATAAACCTGGTTGCGTAAATAGAGACTTGTTTACTTTGCTTATCCAGAATTAGATACAGCAATTACAATTGAACAGCCGTAAATATTTCTGTTAACTTGGGTAGGGTCAGTTTCTGTTTATGGATCATATTGTACTATCTGATACTGAAATCCAGGAATTCATAAGTAGAGGGCAAGTAAAATTTTGGCATCAGTAGTACTTGATAGTAGGATAAATTTTAAATTAACACCGAAATAATGGAAGTAAATGAAATCTGTAAGTGAATTACTAGTATATGGTCATTTGGCTGGGAATTTGACTGTTAAAATCCCATCAAACTGAATATTTTTGAAAATCAAAAATGAAGCCAAAATTAGTTATGGTTAAAGATTTAGCATTAGATTTGAATTGTCATAGAGAATATCACAAAATAGCTAATTTTTAAGATAGATTTTTCACTTACAACTCAATTTCTAGCTTTTTATTTAAAAAAAGTAGTTTCTGGTTTGTTATGAGATTTGGGTCATATTCTCGTTTCTGTAAATTAATTTTGGTTATATTAAAAGCTATTTGTATTTTTTTATCAGGTTATTCTTGGACACTATAATTGGCTCTCCTTTGAAGATGTCTTTGTTCGCGCCTTTAATTTTGGAAATGGCTTACAGATGTTGGGTCAGAAACCAAAGACCAATATTGCCATCTTCTGTGAGACCAGGGCTGAGTGGATGATTGCTGCACAGGCGTGTTTTATGTATAATTTTCAGCGTACGTAGGCTTTCTTATCTTCTAGAAGAGTGGACTTAGTTTTTGTGGGAGAGATGATACTAACCTTTTATTATTTATTATTCACTCTTAGGAGATTAAAATTCTGATGTTAGTTTTTACTTTGCATCCAATTAGTAGAGAACTCTTTGTTGCAACTTGGAATTTTTGCTCAGTTTTGGAAAAGGAACCAGCCAGTCGTGGAACAAATTGTACCAGTCATTACAGCGAGGATACTTGAACCTATTTATAGGGTACTTTCTAGGTCTGCAGAACTGGAGTCTTTGCTGTGGTACCATCTCTTAGGAATCTTCTGTTGAAGTTATTGTCATTTTATTATGTTACTTCTATCAGCAACAGTTGATCTTTAAACAGTTGACATGTTCATACTCAAACCTGGTGAATTTCAAGGTGCTAGGTTAAATGATAGAGAATTTTAATGTTGTAATTATTTGAATGGTAATCATGATGATTCATTCATTACTAGATTTCTTACTGTAAATGTTTCTACTTTTTCTTTTAAACAGCATACCGTCTTTGTTTTCACAGGTTTGGGTTTATTTACGTTATGTTTCTCTTGAGAAGCTTTAAAAGAATTATTGTCATTTTCAAAGTCATTTTATGTCCAAATTTTTAAAGATAGGTAGAAAGTAAATAAAAATCCACATTATTATTCATATTAACATGCAATTTCAACATTTCTAGGAATTTTTCTTTCTTTTTTTTTTTTTTTAGATTTTTCTGCTTTAGAATAAATACTGCCACTTATTCATGCTGTTATCTTGACACATAGTACCTTAAATCTGTCATCTTACTGGTATATTTTCTTTTTCACATTTTAGTACCAAATAGTCAACAGTTAACATTTTGAAATTTTAGAAATCAGTTATATTTTCTTCCCAGTGTAATAGTCCTAGAGTAACATCTGTAGGTGAAACAAAATAACATTTAAAATACCTTCATCTTAAAGTTCTGGAAATTTGGGGGAAATTAGGAGAGGCTGAGTAGGTATAATGCTAATTAGTATGTTAAAATAGTTTTTAAAAACACAACATTGTTTCTCATAGACTATGAATTTAACAAGTTAGGGTTCAGAATGCTCCCTTATGATTCATGTCCACTTTCAGAGTTTTTATGTACATTTTTTAGTTCATGAAATGTTCCAGTGCTTGACTTACTCTTCTTTTCTTTGTAGTTGTTACATTATATGCCACTCTAGGAGGTCCAGCAATTGTTCATGGATTAAATGAAACAGAGGTGACCAACATCATTACTAGTAAAGAACTTCTGCATACAAAGTTAAAGGTAAGGACTGCAGTTACTTTATAACTGTTTGATACTGTAGAATTTTTGTGTCACGAGCCCTATTATTGATACTTATTAGTTCTTTTATTATCTTTAAGTTCTTAATATCTTTGTAAGCTTTTAGGAATATCAGACTTTATTCCTTTCCTTCAGAAGGTAAAAAGTGTATTTCATATATAATTTACATATAAGTAGTCCAGAGTTACAAATTGTTAACATGCCTATGTCTAAATTGAAGGAATTACAACTACTTTTTCTTTTATTGTGTTCATCTATTTTCTAGTCTACTTTTAATAAATTTGTAATTTTAAAGGGTCATATTTTAAACTAGTAATTCCTTTAGTTTCTGAAGCATTGAGTATGAGGTTTCAGAATTTTTTAAAAGTTAAAAAAGGAAACTTTTTATGGAATTACAGGAAAAAGAAGTTTCTTTAATCTCTAGACAACTCCTTGTGAAAACAAATATCTGGGCTGTTCTGGGCAACATATTACTTTAACAATTCACTGAATATGGTAATCTTATGTTCTGAATGAATAATGAAGAACGTGATGAATATTTGTGTTTTTCCAGGATATAGTTTCTTTGGTCCCACGCCTGCGGCACATCATCACTGTTGATGGGAAGCCACCAACCTGGTCTGAATTCCCCAAGGGTGTCATTGTGCATACCATGGCTGCAGTGCAGGCTCTGGGAGCAAAGGCCAGTGTAGGTATGTTGCATTTTCCTAATTTCTTGTATGTGCTCTCCACTGACCATGCTTTCCAGAATTATTCCAAAGATTTCTTCCTGAAGTTATATCAAGTGACATAATCAGGTTTCTAGACCATCACTTGGGGAAGTAGATCTCTCTAGGTATATTTTCATCTAGCCTTTAAAGAAAGATTTAAGGAAAAATGTCACCTCTCCCCCAGGGTGATGGAGATGAAGACACAAAGGATTGCTCAGAGCCCATTTCTCCAGAGCAGTGAGAGGCCCAGAACAGGTTAATTCCAGGAGACGGCTTCTTCAAGAGAGAAGCATTCCTTGGGAAAAACAACCCCAGACTAGGTTTTCTCTCGATTTTTATTGTCCAGCCAAGAAAGTTACAGAAAAGAACACACATGGTTAATCAACCATAGTAAAAACATAAACAAACTGACTACATAACAATTTTCATTAAAGCAGGTGCAACTTAAAAATAGTTTAAGCAATTTACCATCAAAGGAATCATAAAACTAAGCTATGTGACATACAAAAGAACCAATGAGATAATCGTTATGGCAACACTTAGGAAACTTAGAGAAGCAGTTAAAGGTGAAATGTGGAACCAATGCTAATTGGCAGAGTAGCCTTGAAGCTTTTAACATATGTACTTTTCCCATCATTAGGTTTAGCTGCACCAAGGGCATCTGCCCTTAGACCAAGCACTTTTGCTGTGTTACAATTTTCATATCCACACCAGAGACTTTATAGTCCTGTGAAAGTTTTCTGTTTTTTCCCAGGCTTAAGCATTTCTATGTGCAATACTAAAAGGTTAGGTTATTCCTCAAACCACAAGGCTTTGGCCTTGCTAAAACTAAGGACTGTGGTCCTTCTATGCTACAGCCTAAACTAAAGGGCTTTAGCCCTTCTAACAGCTGAGGACTGTTGTCCTACTAAGATAAAAATCCTACTAAGCTACAGCCTAATCTAAGGACTGTGGTCCTTCTAATCTTAGGGCTGTGGCCCTACTAGGCTAAAGGTTAAGGCCCTCTGAAATACATGTGCTTTATTAATGTTAGTACCCTCCACAGAAAAATACAAACATTAATTTATAATTGTTCTAAAAGTAGTATTTATGTGAAATTAATTTAAAATACATTTTCTTTTACATTATCATCCAGTTTTCCTGTTTTTTTAAATTTTTCCCTGATAGTTTTGAATGGTTTATAGTTTTGTAAATAATGCCTCTAAACTTATCCTATGTGAATTACCTATAAGGATTAACAGAGCGGCTAAACTTAGAACCCTTCTTTTACTCCGTGCTCCAGTTCTACTCTTTCCAAATGGGGCAGCTTTATCCTCCAACTAGCATTCCTAGGCATGGTGATTGTAGAAATGCCTATTCTCAAATAAGTGTCAGAAAATGCTGGAGAGTATACTAGTGTTTACAGACTCTGCTGGGATGCTGCAACTATTTCCTCTGTAGTTGGAAATTTAGTGATTAATTAGATGTAAGTATTTGCTCAGCTCAGGGACCAGGTTATACTGACGTTAATTTGGGGCATGTTGAATTTTAGGTGCTGGTGAGACGTTCAAATGTAGATAGATTTCCAGTGGGCAATGGCAAGTACAGGTCTAGTACTCTGGAGTTAAGTTTGGAGATTTGGAACCGGGAAGCAGTTGGATTTTAATTATAGCTGTGAGAAAAGATGATGTCACCCACAGAGAATGGTGGCCCCAAAGGCCACTGAGGACTAGTCAGAGCGGAAAGAAGAAGACAAATAGTGTGTGGTTCATGGGCGCCAAGAGAAGGGAGATCTTGGTGAGTCATCAGCAGGACCAGGTGCATGGAGAGGTCAGATGACACGGGGATTGCAAACGGTCCATCAGACATAGCCAATGTCATTTTAGAGAGGGCAGTTTCCAAAAAGTGGTGGTGGTGGAGAATGGTGATGTGGGTTTAAGGAATGAATGGCAGATTCAGAAATAGACTTGAATGAAAATAATTTTCAATAAATGTATCTGGATGGGTAGGAGAGAAAGAATATTTTCTTGGGAATATGTTTAAAGAATGTTTTCACACTTACTTAAAAGTCTGCGTGTAGGGTAGTTCTGAGATTAATTCAGGCAGATGAGCAGTGTCATCCATGACCCATTTCTCTGTGTCTTTTTGCTGTGCCACCTCTACAGCATGTTGGCTTGTGGTCTGTGATTGCACATAGGTGACATTGTCTTTTAATCTAGGACTCTCAGTGTGACCTAGATAACTTCACCACGGTGAAGCAGAGAACATTTTTTTGCAAATATCTAGGTACCCTAGTCCAAGTCACCCTTATTTCTTAGTTGAATTACTGGGATAGCCTTTTGTCTCCCTCATTCCTTTCTTACCATTCTGAAGTTAGGTAGCCACACAGCAACCAAAGTGATCCTTGTCACAGATGATGACATGTTCCTGTTCAAAACAACATTGCTTTCCATCTCAGAGTAAAGTCCAAAGTCTTTAGCATGGCTTTTAAGGTTCTATGTGTGGTCCTGGATGCCACTTCACCATTGTTTCCTATAAATCTTGCTCTCGCTCACTCCATTCCAGCCACACTCCTTGCTAGTCTTTACATATGCCAAGCATGTTCCTACCTTAGGGTTTTTGCAGTTGCTCATTTCCTTCTACTTGGAACCCTTTTCTCAATTGGAGAGTCTTCATGGCTCCCTTCCTCGTTTTATTCAGGTCTTCACTAAAATAACTCTACAGAGAGGCTTTCTCTGACTTTTCCATCTAAATAGCATCTACTATCATTTTCTCACCTTATCTTGCTTTATTTTTCTTCATAGCTGTTATTATCTATTTGTCCCAATAGAATGAATGTCCTTTACGTGCAGGGACTTGATCTGTTTTGTTCACCTCTGTGTGAGTATAATTAATTTTTGTTGAATTTTGTTAATGAATAAATGATTATTAAAAATGTGGTGATATGGCCAAATTTCTCAGAAGTATGTGTGTGTTTGTTTTTTCTCCAATACAGAAAACCAACCTCACAGCAAACCATTGCCCTCAGATATTGCAGTAATCATGTATACAAGTGGATCCACAGGACTTCCAAAGGGAGTTATGATCTCGCACAGTAACATTATTGCTGGTATAACTGGGATGGCAGAAAGGATTCCAGGACTGGGGTATGTTATAGTAAAATAACATTGAGTAGTTCAGTATTTATATCAGTTATAACATAAACATTTGGATCATTTTAGTGGTGTATGTTTAATTTACTCCTTCAAAGTCTATTTATAATAGGTATTTCCTTAAAAAAAGGGACATCAAAATTAATTGCAAAATAGTTATAGTTGTGATGTTTAAAATATAGTTTATAGATATTTACTTTTTTAAGAGTTCAGACTTTAACTGTCACAGTTATAAGCCCCTTAATTTATATTATTTTAATCAGTTGGTATTGCTGCCTCTATAGTCATTTTTATATCTAAATACAGTTCAGGTGAACAGATAACTTAATCTATCCAGTAAATATTTATTGATCTTCTCTAGTCACAGTCTTTGATTTTTCTTTTTAAGATAAACTCCAGTGGTAGCAGGGGAAAGTATAGTGGAGTGGGAAAAAGACTGATGGAAGAAACCAGGTGGAGGTTTGAGGAAGTGTAAAGGAGACAGTCCCAGAGATGTTATCAGTATTCTGTTGACTGATCTGGTGCAGCGGTTGGATATTTTTGATGCCTTTATGCACAGAAATTACACATGCGGCTACTGTGAGATTGAATTTGGGGATGGAGAAAGGAATTTCTCTTACGTATACATATATTTCAGAAAAAATTATGAGGAATAGTTTCCTTGTAGGTTTGCCTCAGTTGCCCTCCATATTTTAGGGGTGGGGGTAGTTTTTGAAATATATACACACACATACATACATATTTTCTTATGTATTAAGATATAATTTATTATTTAACCCAACTCCAAGAACAGGAATCCCTTATGTAAAATTTCTGGCAGACAGTTGTGTCTTCTGGTTGACAGCCCACTAGCTCCAAAAACCATTTCCTGCTTGAATGGTTTCTTGTGTCCTTCAAATGAACCTTTAATCCACCCCACCCCCCCCAAGTTATTTCTTCTGCCTTTACTTCTGCAGCACTCATAATGAGTGAGTGTCTTCAAGTAGGACTGGAAACAGAACTGCTTCCTGAGAGTGTCTACCTCCTTAATTTTAGGTTGAGCTATAGTTCTCTTCACCAGTGTCTGTCTTGTCTCTCCCTCACATACATACTCCACCAGCAGATTGATGTCCATGTGCCTTTGCACCTCACTTTTGCTTCTTATTTCTCTCTTCTTTTAGAGAGGAAGATGTGTACATTGGGTATTTGCCTTTGGCCCATGTTCTAGAATTAAGTGCTGAGCTTGTTTGTCTTTCTCATGGATGCCGAATTGGCTACTCTTCACCACAGACTTTAGCAGATCAGGTAAATTAAATGTCTGTTACTTGAAATACTAAAAAAATGATAATTATTTTTAAAACATTATTTTCTGACAGTATATTCTAAGGATGACAGTTCATCATTTTAAAATAAGCTCTTGCCTTTTAAGAATTATAATATGCTTTTTGATCTATGAATTTTTAAAATAAGGATCACTTAACATAGATCATTTTTTCTCTCTGTTTTATAGTCTTCAAAAATAAAAAAAGGAAGCAAAGGGGATACATCCATGTTGAAACCAACACTGATGGCAGCTGTTCCGGTAAGAATTGAGCATTACTTAGTATTGAGTACTAAAGAAGTATTGTCTGCTACAGAACATTAATGCTAGTGGAAAGGATATTGTTGACAAGGTAGTTTATGAAAGATTTATTCCTTATTGTTTCCTTATTGGTTATTCATATTGCCTTAAGTTCTACTGGATTTATTCAGTCTTGCTTTAGCATTATTTTTTTCTTATTATTTACTAAACACTCAACTTCGTTTTATCTTCATATATTATCAGCTTTTTCCCATAAATAGCTTCTTGGTAAAATCATTTTCATGATATTTGTTTACCGATTAGTAGAAACCTGAAACTCAGCAGAAGGTAGGAGGGGAGGGTTTGAGATTACTTTCTTCTAAGCAGATTGTATAGCTACATCCTGAGTCTTCAGGGAGTCTGGCCTAGACACCAAAAAAAGTGACATAGAAGCTAGTGCAGCTTTGAACTATGTGATATACACTGAGCATCCTAATTTAATACGGGATGGAGTGGGGGTCTGGGAATAAGATAACGGAAATGTTATCTTATGGTATGATTTTGCAATGAATTTTTTTTCTGGCTCCTCCTACTGTAGGCTTTATGTGGCTTTCTGATTTTGTTTGAAAGTATTGGGAATTATTGTCAGATACTTGAGTGCTTACATCAAGCATAATTACATAGTTATTCCAAAGTCAAATATAAATGATTAGTAGTTTTGGAGTTTATTTATGTATAATTATAGTTTCCTAAGTAGTATCCTACTTTAACTTTTTAATTCACTTAAAAATTACCTATAATTTAAAATTGTAGAGAAAAATTTATTTTCACTCATTAAAGTATACTTTATAGTAATGGACCTAGCAAGCAAAATGCAATGCAGATAAGGAAAATTTCCTGGATGCAGCATTAAATGACAAACAACCAAAAAAAAAAAAAAAAAAAAAAAATGCCATGGTCCTTTTGTGAAGAAAGAATGTGGTACACCATATGGTTATAAGATGAAGTTAGGAGATCTTTTAAAACTATTTTGGATAGTTGTTTGTCTATTTTGTGTTTAGTTTTTAATTCAGAATAACAGAGCAATTCCAAGAATCAATAATGGTACATTCCTATCCTCAGGCTTTTATTTCTATTTTTACTTGCTACTCATAATGAATATCTAGATATATTTCTGCTATTAAAAATTATTTCTGCAGAAACCTCATCTTTAAATTAATTGTGTCTCTTTTAAAAGTTTGATCGTCACAGAATACGTCTTTTACTTAATATTGGTAAAAATATTAATTTTATGTTAAGATTTGAATATGTAAGGCAGTTGATAACATTATTGACTATATTAACTCATACATCTAGGAAATCATGGATCGGATATACAAAAATGTCATGATTAAAGTGAATGAAATGAGTAGTTTTCAACGCAATTTGTTTATTCTGGCCTATAATTACAAAATGGAACAGATTTCAAAAGGACGTAGTACCCCACTATGTGACAGGTAAGTAAAGGTTCTCCTCCTGCCCCCCCCTTGATAATTTAATCATTTAGTTGACATTTAATAGCTCAGTTGAGATAGTTATAAGAAATTTATTTTAAAAAGTCAAAAGGATTGTTTAAAAATCCATCTTGTGTAGGAATGTGAACTGTTAAAAAAACCTGCAATATCATTTAAAAAAATTTTTCTCTTAGATTTCGCTGTATTTAAGAGTGTGCTTATACAGTATTTTCTGTGGACACTTAGGTGATTTTAATTATTTTGAGAAATAGTTTTTATTTGCTTTTAAATTTGTTGTAATATAAATATAAATGGCAGCTAAATATGATTAAATGTATTATGTTTAAAATGTTAAATGACCAGTTTTATCCCAGACCTGTATTTTTGTAGCATTGATAAAGTAGATTTATGATTTTATTATTAAAAAAGTTTAGAAGTTAGAAAATGAAAGTATGACATTCAAATTATTTTTTATGGGAATACAAGTATTAATATAGTTTTTAGGTGCTTCATATTATTTAGAACTTTACAGTTTTTTTCCCAGCCTTTTTTTTAGTGTAATATATAATCTGTTTTGGAAAGTCCGTTAATACTATTTTTTTTAAATGGTTGCCATTTAATCTTCACATTTTTCAAAGTTCTTTTTTTTTTAAAGAACCCTCTCCCTTTTTTGATGAAGGTGTAGAAAGCAATATTTTTTATTGCATTTTTTTTATTATGTTTATCTCAGATTTGTTTATTTTTATTATTTTTTTTAAGTTTATGTATTAATACTAATTTTTTTACATTCTATGATGATGTTGCTGTGGAGCAGCTGGGAGGGAGAGGGGAAAGGAGAAGGAAATGGGGAGGAGGAGGCGGAGGGAGGAGGCGCAGAGGTGATGCTGTGGCACCCCCTCATTCTGTCTGTGCGGTTTGAGAAACATAGCATTTAGAAGTTTGATTTTTTTTTTTAATTTCTCAGATAATTTACAATTTTTTTATCCATAAACAATTTAAAACTTGAACTAATTAAATTTTTAAAATGTCTAGATTGCTGTATACAAACGTGCACATTTCTAATGAAGTTAAAGCAAAAATTAATTTTCTTTTAATAAATTTTATAAATATATGATAAGATTGTTTAGTGTTAATATAAAAATGTATATTATACAATGATATATTATTTATCATTAATGATATAAAATTATTGCTCTGGCCATAAGTAGGGGTTTCCATTGCTATACAAAATTAAACCTGACAATTTTAAATTCACATATTACTTGAAAAGTTTTTGAAAGGAAATTATATATTCTTTACCTTGTTAAAGTACTAAAAATTAAGATTTAAGTAATGGGTCAAGGGAATCTTCTGCATTGGTTGTGTGACCTTGGATAAGTCATTTAACCTCAAAATCTCATGTATCGAGATTAGTCTAAATGATTTAGTTTTAAAATTCTGTGATTTTCTGATTAATTTTTTTTTTAGCTTTGTTTTTCGGAAAGTTCGAAGCTTGCTAGGTGGAAATATTCGTCTTCTATTGTGTGGCGGTGCTCCACTTTCTGCAACCACGCAGCGATTCATGAATATCTGTTTTTGCTGTCCTGTTGGTCAGGGATATGGACTCACAGAATCTGCTGGGGCTGGGACAATTACAGAAGGTTGGTGTTGCCCATGAAATGGAGTGTCCATCAGAGGCAGGGATACAACTCCAGCATTTTTTTGGTATGGGCTGTTTTCTGCAAATACAAAGGAGAACAGTAGTTAAGATTTTGTGTAGCAGAATAATGGTAAATTACAGGTACTATGATTATTGATAGCAAGTTTTAGAATGTATTAGGTGCATCATAGTCAATAATTCATCTAGAGGAGTTTTTCATATTAAACTATGATATGTAATATTAAAAACCACTCAGCATTCTCGAAAAGAAGCTTTAGTAACAAGCAATGGCTGTTTTGTATACATTTTATTTTTTCACATCAGTTATTAAATTTCTTTTTGTGTAGAAAAATGAATGTTTTTCTCTAGTTGTGTAGGTAAGTATATTAAGTGTGGGTAAGTGTATTAATGTGTTTTTGTCTAGTTGTGTAGATAAGTATAGCAAGGTTTAGAAATGTTATAGGGGTCTAGGTAAGTGTAGAGAGAAACTAGATTCAGATCTACAGAATATAATTGCCAGAATTTATCATGGTGACATGGTTGAGGAAGGATCCATCAGCCTAATCAGTGGTCCCCCGATGAATTCGTATAGTACCTCATGTGTCCCTTTTATAGAAGAAAGTTATTTGGCTTTCCAGTGCTAGAAAACTATGTGCATCTCCTACTTTGTATTTCTAGATACTGAAAGATACTAAACCTTTAACTGGTCATTTTCCCTGTGTACCTTTTTTTTTTTTTTTAATTGGAAACAACTTTAATGTTCAGCAGTAATAAAATGGAAAAATAACTTGGGGTATAGCTGTACGAGATATTTTACATCAATGAAAATTGAACAAACTGCTACATGGAAAACGTGGATGAATCTTATGAATGAAACACAGTTTTGAATGAAACAAGCCAGACACAAAAGAAGTGCCTATTATGTGTTTCCTTTTATACCAGGTGAAAACATAAAGTTAATCCATGTTGTAAGAAGTCAAGAAAATAGTTGTCTTTGGGAAGAGATGTGTTTTGACTTGGAGGAGATATGAGAGGGACTTCTGGGATGCTGGCCATGTTTTCTTTTCTTTTTTTTTTCCTTATTGCTGATGAATATTCATGAGATACTCCCTATTTATCTTGAATGCTGCTGTGTACCATTCTTAAGTCAGGTTTATCTCATATTCTTTATTTCACTGTTTTTCAGTTGTGTTCTCTATATTTTAAAGATTTTAGGAAGCTACTTCAAAATCTTGTTTTGGAAGAAATAAAGAAGCAATTTTAAATACAAGTATATTTTTTTCTTCTGAGGATCTTTAATTTCTTAAATTTTTAAGATTAAAATTGGATATGTAATTAATCAGTAACAGTTTCTTTTGTAAATAAAAGTCTTTAAAGTGTTAAATATTAGCCTTTCATTTCTGATATTTGAATGATCTTTGAAGAGGAAACATAATGCAGTCATAATTCATGATAGTGGGAGGTTCTTTTCCCAGATCCTTGAAAGTAGCAGTCTTAATCTCCAGCCTGGCTCTGAGCTATTATTGTATGAATTTTAAATAGGGTGTGATAACATAAGCTGATGTGAGGGAGGCTGTGGAGGTCTCACTGTGAAAGAGTGATACATGAGAGAAGAATGGAGAGGTTATTTGTACTGCAAAGCTGTGAGGCCTAAAAAGAAGTGGAATGGGTGTAGAGCATTGTGCCTCAACGTCCTTTAAGATAGGGACTACAAAGTCATGAACTGGGCAGCTACTTAAATGAGCAAAGGTGGGCCCTGATATAAGAAAATGTGTTGGAGAAGGATTCTGGGGGAACTGGAGCAGGCATGCTCTGTCAAACAGAGGCTGTCAGTTGTTGCTGTGTCTGAAATGTGGACTTGTCATTGCTGGAGATTCTGCACTTATATGTAAAAATCTTGATTTTTTTAAAAAATGGCAATAACTAATTAAAGTTTTTTAAAAAAAACCATTGTGGGCCAAACAACACACCTGTGTAGGCCACATGGCCTGTGGTTCATCAGTTTCCAATTGTTGCTTTTAAGGATTCTCTGGGGATATCTAATCTTTGGGACAAATCATTTTTAGTAATGTAGAATAATGAAGCAGGTTATTAACTACTGTTCTCAAAAACTTTTTCCCCCCATTCTTAGTGTGGGACTACAATACTGGCAGAGTGGGAGCACCATTAGTTTGCTGTGAAATCAAATTAAAGAACTGGGAGGAAGGTAATAACTTGTTTTAACTACAGAGCATTAATTTTTATAATATTAAACTTTAAAATTATAATTGTGCTTCATTTCCTTCCTTATCTCATTTTAAAATATAAAACATCCACCAATGCTCATTTTTGTCCTTTATAATATAGTTTATCTAGAGCTGAGTGCATTTATTTTGCTTGTTTCAAAGTTGATTCTTAAGCAAAATAGAAGTTTTATTATAATTCTGATTACTTTATTATGTAAATGCGAGTAAGAATGATGGCAAAAACTTGAAATTTGCTAAATGAATAATGTCAATAAATTAGGAGTGATTATAACTTGTTTTGTAGAAGCAAAATCATAAAATTTATTCTGTGAAACTGAGGATTTTTACGTTTTTCCCTTTTTTCTTTACTTTGAGGACTCAACCGAGGAATGTCAGAATGAAATTTTCACTATAATTCTATAGAAGTTCTATTGCTTATGCCATTTAAAATATTAATCACTTCTTTAAAAATTTATTTGATCTTATTAAAATGTACAGATTATCTATGATTTATTGGGATGTATCTTTCCTCAGTCCAAAGTAAAGGAAAAGATTCTAAGGCTTGGATGTCATTTTTTAGCTATCTTTAGCAGAATTGGTGAAAATGTCTAATAAATTTGAGCTTGGAGTCATTCTGAAACAATAAGAATAAACTTTCTAGATATATGGTAATTTTATTATTTATTTAATTTATTTATTTTTAATTGTTGGCCGGCCAGTATAGGGATCAAACCTTGGACCTTGGTGTTACTAGCACCACACTCTAACCTATAGAGCCAACTGGCCAGTCCAGTAATTTGATTTTATATAGTGACTTGTTCTGTTATTAAATCCTTGACTTAATACTTTTATCAGTTTATTAGTATGATATTTAACTCTACAGAATATTTATGCAATTTACTACCTCTGTAGTGTTTGTAATTATTTTATACAGTAGATGTAGGATGTTCGATTTTAAAGTATAATTTTTTTTCTTGGAACAGTAGCTTAAAAGCAAAAATGCTGGGCCGACCCCGTGGCGCACTCGGGAGAGTGCGGCGCTGGCAGCACAGCAGTGCTCCCACCGCCGGGTTCGGATCCTATATAAGGATGGCCGGTGCGCTCGCTGGCTGAGGGCTGTGCGGCCGGTCACAAAAATGACAAAAAAAAAAAAAAAAAAAAAGCAAAAATGCTTATGGTTAAGCAACTGAAATTTTGCACCTAGCTTTATATTGATAAAATTTGTTCATTCATAATGTCTTCCTTGTTTCCTTTGAGAAACTATAATTGGATTAAAATAATGAAATGTTTCTATTTAGAAACTAATAGTTTCAAATTTTCCTGTGTTGCATATAGGGATAGATATATTGAATTAATTCAAAATTATTCTGTGTTTATTAGGTGGATACTTTAATACCGATAAACCACACCCCAGGGGTGAAATTCTTATTGGTGGCCAAAATGTGACCATGGGATACTATAAAAATGAAACAAAAACCAATACTGATTTCTTTGAAGATGAAAATGGACAGAGGTGGCTTTGTACTGGAGATATTGGAGAGTTTGACCCTGATGGTTGTTTAAAGATTATTGGTGAGCCATCTAATGTGGTTTTGAAAGTGACTTTTCTTAAATAGTTTTATGTTAGAGGTACTGTGTATTTAGAGATCCTGTTTAATAATGTAAGAATATATCTTTATTTAATGTTGGTACATCTGTTTTTTAAAAAATTCTAAATAGGTACTGGAATTTGTAAGTCTTGACATGTCATGAGGTCTCAAAAATTGTTCCAATAGCAGTAGTTTTTAAAATTGCTATTAGATAACTGTTAGTCATTTTTTATTGCTTGTGTAGGGAATACTCTTTTTTGTGAATTTTTTGACATCTAGAGGTTATTGGATGGGGCTTTCCTATCCAGATTGTGTTCTTACCTTGCTCAAGGGAATGAAAGAGAAAACCTGACAGCTTAAATACTGTGACCCATGTGAGGCAGAAAATATCTTCTCTTGCTTCTCCTTTTAGGTTCCTTTTTCAGTTAATGACATTTCTATCATGGCCATGCTAACTAAAAATTCGGAAAAGATGAGAGACTTTTCTTCAGTCAGCTCCCCATACCCATTTCACATCCCACTGATTCATCTTATGAGATATGAAATCATACTCTTTTCTCTTTCTCTGTCCCTCTTGCTATCATCGTTGGTCAGGCTTGCAAGAAATTCCTTTTTGTTGCCATGCTTGCCCCCCTTAAACACTCCTTCTCACTGTCACCGTGTGATTACTAAACACTGATCTTACCAGGTTACTTTCTTGCTGAAAACCTTTTAAATAGCTCTTAGAGGCTCAGGCAGGGTGAGTCATCCTCCATCTCCATCTCAGTTGTTTCCCTCTTTCTTCATGCTGCAGTAATTCAAGCTGACCTGTTTCTGGCCTTAGCCAGTGCTGTTGTGCTTGGCTACCTCTCACTCTTCCCTTAAGACTCATCTCAGGTCTCACTTGCAGGAATTCTTCCTGAATCCACAGATTGGGGAGTCCTAACACTTAGCACTTCCATATTGTATTGAAGTAATATGTTTCTGCATTATGCATATCTCCACATATAGAATGTGAGCTTGCAGATGACATTGAGTATCTTCTTCACCTGCCTGATGTTAAGGGATTCCAGGAACATGCATGTTCAGTAGAACATACCTGAAGGCCTGATGAGGGGGTCTCTTAAGAAGAAGTTAATTGTTTTTCTTTTAAACGAATGAATGATGGTACTTCAGAAAGTTCATGGGAAGGTTTGTATTATCTTCTCATTCTATTTTTCTATGAACTTTTTGAAGTACCCTCATATTTAATAGCACAAAAATAAGGGCCTAATTTACTTTTAATTTTAGCATAACCATTAATGCTTATGCTTATTTAATGGCATTTTAAATAATTTGATAGCAAATTATTTAGGGAATGACCAGTATTTATATGTATTAAAGGTTTTGTTAATATTGTTTCCCTCAATTTTTTCCCCTCCCCACCTTTGTTGATTTTGCACAGATCGTAAAAAGGACCTTGTAAAACTACAGGCAGGAGAATATGTTTCTCTTGGGAAAGTAGAGGCAGCTTTGAAGAATCTTCCACTAATAGATAACATTTGTGCATATGCAAACAGGTAAGAAAGTGGAATTCATGCTATTTTTACTTAAAACATTTGGTGTGCTGTAGGCATTTCCTACATATATGGGTCTTTGTGAAATTATCCCAAGAACTCTTCCTTCTTATCTGTTATCTCGAAACAGCCCCCTTGTCATTACAGCCATTAGTTGATTCTTTCCTTGCATGCTTCCCCTCATCATCTTCCTCTGTTCCTGTTTTCTGCTTTACATCTCACTGCAGTGTCCTATGTGGTAGGGAGGTGAAGAGAGTAAAATCTTCCTTCCTGCTGTTTTGGTACCCCTAGCTACCTGTCCTTCTGCACAGGAAAGTTTCACAGGAACCATTTAAGAGGAAAGGGGAATAAAGAAGTGTCAGCAAGCAGTATGCTGTTCACTGCTTATATCCCTTCTCTAAATTGGAGCTTACTTGAGACTCTGGGCGGAGCCATGGCTTCCCACCATAAGCTATGTTAAGCTATGGCTTAACACATAGCATCCCCAGTCCATGATGATAAAGAGACAGATGGGAAGGAGAGTTTAAAGTTAAAATCCCAGAAATGCATTCTTGGGACACATTTTGGAATTTCAGATTGGACTGGAACTCTGATTACATTTTTCCTTAATGGTATTGCACATGGTAGTTATTCTTCAGTGTTAATTTTTAATCAGATATTTTTGTGGGTAAACTAGGGACTGCAGTTGACGTAATTATGGGAAAATAAAATCTGGTATTAGGAAAAACAAATTTAGGAACAGGCTTTGGGGGTACAGCCTAAGTTAAAGACGAACTACATTGATTTATAAATGATTCTGCTCTTCAGTTAACCATTGAGTATTTTCTTTAGTGATGGTACAGTTTCGGATTTTACTTATGTGATATTAACCAGAACTTTCCTTTCCTATCTGATGCTGCTGCCATTTCTTCTGGTTACTATTTTATGGTTTTCAGAAAAGTTTCTGCCTTCGTCACGCATACTCAGAGTTCATCTGTCAACACAAATTCTCATGATAACAAGAAAAAATGAATATAATCACATTATTTTGATTTGCTGCTCAATTTCTTTAGATATAGTTCCTAATTTACATTAAAGTTTATTTTGTTTAACCTGTTGCCATGAATTACTGATTTTTTTAAAGATTAATTTTCTAATATTTGTAATTATCTTTTAGAAAATGTGACATAGTAGTATTCATAATAGTTAGACATACTTGAAATAACCTCACATTGAGGTTTATTTAACAATGAACTCTGCCAAAACATTGGAATTTATTATAAATCAAACAGTAAAAACTGGCTGTTGTATGAAATAAATATGCCAGTACCAAGTATGGCTCATGCTTTTTAAAAAAATAGTGAAGAGTTAATAATTATTAAACGTCAGTATAATCAGTAACTGCAGTTAACACAGTATACCACGTTGTTCCTTAGCTAAGTTATCCTTTATATATTTCAGTTATCATTCTTATGTCATTGGATTTGTTGTGCCAAATCAAAAGGAACTAACAGAACTTGCTCGAAAGAAAGGACTTAAAGGGACTTGGGAGGAGCTATGTAACAGTAGTGAAATGGAAAATGAGGTACTTAAAGTGCTTTCTGAAGCTGCTATTTCAGGTGAGTGTTGTTTTAAATTGATTTTGAGAGTTGAGATGGTTTATATCCATATAACCTGTTATTTTGTAAGGTTTCAGGTACATCATTTTCTGCTCAGAAACCATTTCTACCATCAGTACATGGAAAAATACACTTATCATTCTCCCCTCATTCAAGTCCTTCTACAGGACACACAAATCATCCACTGCCATCAGACTGAAGTACATGTAACCTGAATGTTCTCATCTTTGCAGCCTTTGTTTTCTTGGTTGGCCCTTTCTCTGCTGATCTCAGGTGTTCTTTGAGGCCTTGCTCAGTTTCCTGGCCACACTAGCCCACAGTGAATGGTCCAAAACTTTTTTTGGAACTTTGTGCAATGTTAGTGTACTGGTAGTTGGTTGTGCTAATGTGTCCTATGCTTTTTTATTCTTTTGGTCCTAGACTAGTTTAATATTGTTGGTCTAATAAAAACAGCTGTTTTTTGAGTTATCAGCATTAAGTATAATATAGGCATGAATTTTTATTCTACTTGTTTATGTTAAATATGATTATGAAAAATATAAATTTGCATTCAACCAAATGGGAACATTTTTCTGGTCCTTTATTTCAGCACTAATTATGTGTTGTAGTATGTTAGCTTGAAGATGGTTTCTGACATTTTTAGGTAATTTAAAACCTTGGACTAATAAAACCTTAGACTAATACTAAATTGATTTAACTAACAGATATTCATGAGAAACCTACACAATTTCCATGTAAGGTGGAATTCTGAAACATTAATAGCTAAGCATAATTTTAGGTTTATATACTTTTTCTTTTATTTATATATATTTTAACAGCTTTATTGAAATATAATTAATGTACCATACAACTCACCCATTTGATTTGTTAAATGATTTTTAGTATATTCACCAAATTGTACAACCATCAATACAGTCAATTTTATAACATTATCCTCAACCCACAAAGAGACCCCATACTCATCAGCAGTTATTCCATATTATCCCCCAAAGCCCCTAGCCCTCAGTAACCACTAATTACTTTTTGTCTCTTGATTTTCCCATTCTGGAGATTTCACATTAGTGTCATCAAGCACTATATGGCCTTTTATGACAGGTTTTTTTCACTTAGCCTAGTGTTTCAAAGTTTATCTATGTTGTAGCATGTGTTAATACTTCATTCCTTTTTATTGCCATATATATTGTATGGATATATGCCACATTTTATTTATACATTTATCAATTCATGAACTTTTGGTTTGTTTCCACTTTTGGCTGTTGCAGGGAATGCTGCTATAAACATTCATGTACAAGTTTTTGTGTAGTTATGTGTTTATTTCTCTTGGGTAGATACCTAGGAGTGAAATTAATGGGTCATATACTAGCTTTACATTGAATATTTTGAAGAGCTAGACTATTTTCCAAAATATTTTTTTCCAAATATTTTTCAAACAGTTTTCCAAAATGGCAGCACTATTTTACGTTCCCTCCAGTGGTGTTTGAGCGTACTGCATTTCCCCACGTCTTTACCAACACTTGTTATTTTTTTTTCCTTTTTATTCTATCCATCTTAGAGAATGTGGAGTGGTATGTTATTGTGCTTGGCTGGCATTTCTCTGGTAGCTAATGATTTTGAGCATCTTTTCATGTGCTTATTGACCATTGTATATCTTTGGAAAATGTCTCTTCAGATACTCTGTATGACTATATGTCTGTTAAGTCCATTTGGTCTGCACTGTTATTCAAGTCTTCTGTTTTCTTATTGATCTTCTTTCTGGTTGTTCTATCCATGACTGAAAGTGAAATGTTGAAGTCTCTTACTATTATTGTATTGCTCTTTACTTTTCCCTTCACTTCTGTCAATATTTGCTTCATGTATTTAGAAGCTCTAATGTTAGGTGTGTATATATATTTATACTTATTGTATCTTCCTGGAGAACTGACCCTTTTATCATTACATAATGTCCTTTTTTGTCTCTCTTGACTGTTTTTGTTTTAAAGTCTGTTTTAATTGATGTAAGTATGGCCACCTTTTCTCTCTTTAGGTTTCTGTTTTCATGGAGTATCTTTTTACAACCTTAGACATTTAGCCAGTGTGTGTCTTTAGATCTTTATTAAGCAAGTTTCTTGTAGATAGCACATAGTTAGATCTTTTTTTTTTTTTTATCCATTCAGTCTATGTCTTTTAATTGGGCATTTAAGCCATTTGTGTTTAAGGTAATTACTGATATGGATGGACTTACTATTGCCATTTTTTTACTGTTTTCTGTATGTCTTGTAACTTTTCCTCCCTTGCTACCTTCTTTTGTTCTATTGGTTGTTTTTTTTTTTTTTTTTTTTTTTTGTAGTAACATGTTTTGATCCCCTTTTCATTTCTCTTTGTGTATATTCTGTTTTCATTGTGGTTATCAATAAAGTTACATAAAACATCTTAAAGTTATAACAATCTATTTTAAGCTGATAATAGCTCAACTTCAATTTCATATAAAAACTACTCCTTTATATTTCTGCTCCCCCCAGTGTTATTGAGGACACCAGTCATCTCTATTGTGTATTTATGAACATAGATGTATAATTACTTTTATTCATTTGTTTTTAAATCCTATACCAGATTTAAAAGTGACTTATGTACCTACAGTACATTACTTCAGAATTCTGTATTTGTCTGTGTATTTGCCTTTACCAGAAAGTTTTATATTTTGTATTTTTCTTGTTATTGTTGCTGTTTATTGTCCTTTCTCTTCAACTTGGACTCCCTTCATCATTTCTTGCAGGGCAGGTCTGGTGGTGATAAACTCCCTCAGCTTTTGTTTATTGGTAGAAGTCTTCCCCCCCCCCCCCCCCGTTTTTGAAGGACAGGTTTGCCAGGTATAGTATTCTTCGTTTGCAGGTTTTTTTCCCAGCATTTTGAATATATCATTCCACTCCTTTCTAGCATGCAAACTTTCTGCTTAGAAATCTGATAGTCTAATTTCGAGCTCCCTTGTATGTGACAAGTCACTTTTGTCTTGCTGCTTTCAAGATTCTTTGTGACTTTTGACAATTTGATTATAATGTGTCTTGGTGTAGTTCCCTTTACATTGATCCTACTGGAGTTCTTTGAGCTTCTTAAAAATGCTCATTTCTTTCCTCAAATGTAGGAAGTTTTCAGCCTTTATTGCTTCAAAAAGGCTCTCTGTCCTTTTCTCTCTTCTTCTTGGACTCCTATAATGCATGATTTTCCACTTGATGGTGTCTGTTGGTTTCTTAGGCACTCTTCATTTTTCTTTTCTTTTTTTTTTCTTTTTGTTCCTTTACCTCAGTAATTTCAGAAGTTCTGTCTGAGTTTGCTGGTTCTTTCTTCTGCCTTGTCAAGTCTGCTTGAGTCCTTCTAGTGAACTTTTTTAGTTCATTTGTTATATTTTTATTCTTTACTTCCAGAATTTCTGTTATGTTCTTCTTCATAGTGTTTTTAAAATCTCTTTATGTTTTTGTTTTATGCATTTTCCTGATTTTGTTCAGTTTGCTCTCTTTTAATTCATTGGACATCCTTATGACAATAATTGATATATCTTTATTTCTTTGGGGTTGATTTCTGGAGATACAATTTGATCTTTTTGATAGGCCATGTCTTCCCCCCCCCCTTTTTTTTTTTGGTATGTTGTCTTATTTTTTTTGTTGGGACTTTGGCATTTGAAAAATCAGCTACCTTTCTCAGTCTTTGCTGCCTGGGTTTGTATTGGAAGGATCTTGTCTAATTGGCCCTGCTAGAAATTCTGTAGCCATCTTAACCCTTTTCTGGGGCTGTTTCCTCTCTGGGTATGTGATGTAATCTAATTGAAGAGGTCTACCAGTTTCTATTCTGTAGTGTTGAGATACTGTGACCTCACTGGTGCAGTAATAAGCTACACTATTGGAGCCCCACCTAGTGTTTGTCTCTGATACTGCAGCTTCCAGTGCATGTTGATCACCTTTGTTCTTTTTTTACATTTTTAAAATAATTTGTATTATTTACTATAAGCATATTCATTATTACATATTGTGTTTTTTCTTTATGCCCTTTACCCGACCTATCACTCTCCAAACCCCTTCCCTTCCCCCATCTCTAGTATCCTAAGGTTTGTCCTCTCCTTCTGAAAGTCCAATGTATTGTGTCTTTTCTTTCTTTCTTTCTTTCTTTCTGTCTTTCTGTTTTTCTTTCTTAGCACCCAGTTATGAGTGGGGACATGCAGTATTTCTCTTTCCTTGTCTGGCTTACTTCACTTAACATGATTTTCTCCAGACTCAACCATGTTGCTGCAAATGGCAGAATTTCATTCTTTATGGCTGAGTAGTGTTCCACTGTGTGTGTGTGTGTGTGTGTGTGTGTGTGTGTGTGTGTGTGTGTATACACACATATCACATTTTCATTATCCAGTTGTCTGTCTGTGGACACATAGGTTGGTTCCATATCTTGCCTATTTTAAGTAGAGCTGCAATGAACATGGGAGTGCAGGTATCCCTTTGACATGATGATTTCCATTCCTTTGGGTATATACACAGTAGTGGGTTTGCTGGATCATATTGTAGTTCTATCAGTAGTTGTTTGAGGATCCTCCATACTGTTTTCCATAATGTCTGTGCTAATTTATATTCCCACCAACAGTGTAGAAGGGTTCCCCTTTCCCTACATCCTTTCCAGCATTTGTTATCCTTGGTCTTTTTAATAAAGGCCAGTCTAACTGGGGTGAGATGATATCTCAGTGTGGTTTTGATTTGCATTTCTCTGATGACTTAGTGATGCTGAGCATTTTTTCATGTACCTGTTGGCCATTTGTATGTCTTCCTTTGAAAAACATCTGTTCATCTCCTTTGCCCATTTAACTGGATTATTTGATTTTTACTATATAGTTGTTTGAGTTCTTTGTGTTTTCTGAATATTCATCCCTTGTCAGGTGTATAGTTTGCAGATAGTTTCTCCCATTCTGTAGGCTGTCTTTCTGTTCTGTTGATTGTTTCCTTTGCCGCCACGAGCTTTATTTTGTTTGCTCAGGATTGTTTTGGCTATTCGGGTCTTTTGTTGCTCCATATAAATGTTAGGATTGCTTTTTCTATTTCTGTAAAGAATGTCATTGGTATTTTGATGGGGATTGCATTGACTCTCTAGATTGCTTTGGGTAGAATGCACATTTTCATGATGTTAATTCTTCCCATCCAAGAGCATGGTATGTCTTTCCACCTTCTTTAATTTCTTTCAGTAGTGTTTTGTAGATCTCATTATAGAGGTCTTTCACCTCCCTGGTTGAATTGATTCCTAGGTATTTTATTTTTTTGTGACTATTGTAAATGGGCTTGCTTTCTTGATTTTCTTCTAGTTCGTTACTGGAGTATAAAAATGCTACTGATTTTGGAGTGTTGACTTTGCATCCTGCAACATTACTGAAATTGTTAATCAGCTCTAAGAGTTTTTTGGTAGAGTCTATAGGTTTTTCTATATATAAGATCATGTCATCTGCAAATAAGGACAGTTTGATTTCATCCTTTCCAATCTGGATGCCCTTTATTTTTCTCTTGCCTGATTTCTCTAGCTACTACTTCCAGTACTATGTTAAATAGAAATGGTGAGAGAGGCATCCTTGTCTTGTTCCTGTTCTTAAGGGAAAAACTTTCAGCTTTTCCTCATTCAGGATGATACTGGTGTTGGTTTGTCATAAATGGCTTTCATTGTGTTGAGATAATTTCCTCCTATACCTAATTTGCTGAGAGTCTTTACCATGAAGCAGTGTTGTCACCTTTGATCTTGACAGCCCCTGACTTGGCACCAAGTTCCTGTTACTGCTTAGATTCAGGCCAGACAGAAACCAGTCCCTCTGGTTACACTCTAAGAGTCAGAACACTGGCTGTATGGTCTACTCTTTATCCTCTCCAGGTTGGGAGTTGAGGTTTTTCTTCCTGTTGCTGTACATTGTGCTGAAGTAAAGGGTTCTGACAAGTGAATTCCACATATTTTCTATCAGACTTTGATGCAGTTGGTTTCACACTTGCCTGGAGTGAAGGAGACTCTTAACTGGTTTCTGGGTTTCTCACACAGGCAATAAATAGGTCCATATATTATTGTTAAATCCATGTTTCCATGGGGAAAGGAAGGACTGGGTTTTCCTATTCTGTCATCTTGCTGATGTCCTTCTCCTTAGATCATCTTTTTTGTATGTTATTATGGCTATGTGTGTACCTGTTCCTTCTTGTTAGATTGCATGTCACTTGAAATGACACTATTCATTTTTGTATTTTTTAAAGAATGTTTAGTAAAGCACTTTACACATAGTAATTTTTTTCCGTAAATATTTGTTGAATGAGTGCTTGAAAAATAAGTCAGTCTTACTAAGGACATGTGTTTCCTCAAAGCTACATCTCTCTCTTAACCTACCTCAGATGCTTGCTTTTCCTCCCCTTCTCACTTCCTTTCTTTCTTTTCCTTTTCCCTCCCTCCTTGCCTCTATTTCTCTGCTATTATTGAATCCATTAGGTGCCAGACAGTGTGTTATGAACAAAATAGTGAACAAGCATTCTATCTGCACATGGCTTACAGTGAATATCCTCGTTCAATGACAAGATTCTCTTTAAACTTTATTACTTTTTGATTTCTGAAGTAATTGTGCTCTTTAAGTTTAAGGAAAGCAAATATGTGTAAAGGAAAAAGTGAAATTCCCTTTTCCTTTCTGCTGGATTCTAGCCCCCAGAGGTGCACAATTTGCAGCTGGGTGTGAATCCTTGTCCTACACATCTAGATGTGTGTAAGTTTATCCAGCCTGTGCTGCAACTTGCCTTTATTTTTTAAC
Source organism: Cynocephalus volans (assembly GCF_027409185.1). Taxonomy (NCBI): domain Eukaryota; kingdom Metazoa; phylum Chordata; class Mammalia; order Dermoptera; family Cynocephalidae; genus Cynocephalus; species Cynocephalus volans. Next base: position 286,229,901 of record NC_084460.1, read on the forward strand.
CTAACAATATATATTGGATACCCATGTAAGTCTAACTCATTTTTAATGACAGAATTACGTTCCATTTTATGCCTGTATAGTAATTTATTTAACTCATACTCCTACTGATGGGGATTTGTTATGGGTTTTTTGCTATTATACATATCTGTTTTATTTTTTACACTTGATGTTAGCCAAAAGGCCACAAGCAATCTCTTCTTTATTTTTTTAACTTGCACTAGTATTTTTGAGGGATAGATTGCTTAGAAGTGAGATTTATGGTCATTTGGTGGTTGTGCATTTTGACGGATACTCAGAAACTGGGAAGGTTATATTATTTGCTAAAAATTTTAACTATGAATTTTTAATGCCTTTGCATTTTATTTTTTTCATCATCTCAGCAAGTCTGGAAAAGTTTGAAATTCCAGTAAAAATTCGTTTGAGCCCTGAACCGTGGACCCCTGAAACTGGTCTGGTGACAGATGCCTTCAAGCTGAAACGCAAAGAGCTTAAAACACATTACCAGGCGGACATTGAGCGAATGTATGGAAGAAAATAATTATTCTCTTCAGTTTGCTACAGTGAGCTCAGATCAAATAGGAAAATACTTGAAATGCATGTCTCAAACTGTGAGGCAAACTCCATTCTTCATATTAAACCTAAACTGTTCTCATGACATCACCATTTTTAACTGACAGGATTAGTAAAATATTAAGACAGAAAACTTGAGTCTGTCTCTTTCTTTTTCCCCTCTTCCAGTTTACTTTACCATCTATGACTGTACTTGTCAGTATGAAAACTTTTCTGAATCATATTGGGGAAGCAGTGATTTTAAAACCTCAAGTTTTTAAACATGATTTATATGTTCTGTATAATGTTCAGTTTGTAACTTTTTAAAGTTTGGATGTATAGAGAGATAAATAGGAAATATAAGAATTGGTTATTTGGGGGGCTTTTTTACTTAATTGTATTTAAAAATACAAGGGTATTAATGTGAAATTGTGTAAATTTCAAATGCTTATGAATCAAATCATTGTTGAACAAGAGATTCGTTGCTGTGTAATTATTGTCTTGTATGCATTTGAGAGAAATAAATATACCTATACTTATGTTCTAAGAAACTGAGATCTTATGAATGCCTGACAGTGTCTTCTTTATATATTTATTTTTTATTAGAAAAATAAAGTGAAGTTTGGTTGGTGCTGCATGAAACAAAATGGCAGGGGAGGGTTTTCGTTTCATAGTAAAGGGAATAACAGAGCAAGTGTAGCAATATGACAATTAGTCTCCAGTAGTTTACTATCAAAATGTTTGGTGTCTTCTATTTAGCTGTTGAAACTAGAAAAATATCCAAACTTAAATAAAAGCAATTCTGAAAGACAGGGTAGAATTTAAAAATCAGAGGATAGAAAGTTATTCTTTATTTCATTTAGCATATGTACATTGAGTTGTCTTTATTTATGATCTTTGTTTATGTGTTTAAGCCCTAACATGTTAAATATACAAATTGTGGAATAGATGGGTAGACAGAAAGACACACGAACATATGGACACTTAGATGTTTAAAACATAAGTATCCTGGTGGAAAGAACTTGATGTATGTCTTTGTATCTCCATAGCAACAAGCACAGGCTTCAGCTATGGTAGGGGTGTAAAAGCTTGATGGCCAAAAGTAGGATTTTTTTTTTTTTCGGATAGTTCGTACTGTGTGTGTGTGTGTGTGTGTGTGTGTGTGTGTGAGAGAGAGAGAGAGAGAGAGAGAGACAGAGACAGAGACAGAGACAGAGAGTGGTGGTAGCTTATTTAAAAAATCTTATTTTTTCTTCCTACCATAATCTTCCTGCACTAGAAAATAAAACAATTTAGAGTGCTTCTGATAATAGCATTTTCACTAAGATATGTGAGAATTTAGCTTTATAATGGGGTGAGTTAATATTTAATTTGTAAGTATTAATGTCATCGTAGGAATTATTTTTGATTCAAAAAATATTGCTTCTATGATACATAGTAAGTCATCTTATATGTATTACTTGTCTCTTATTTCAGGATTATCAAGAGTAATACTGTATGTACCAGTTAAGATGTGCTGAAATCAAGACTTAAAAAATCACGTGCACCACATTCTTCATGTCAGACTTATTTTCTTTATTATCAGTTACTGTAGACATCTCAAGGCAAAGATAAATAAATATATGAAAACATAGATCTGTGTAAAATAGTGGAAGAGTTGAGAGGATCAGGATGGGGTAGTTTTTGGTCACATCACAAACATTTGGAGACATTGCAATATGGTGTTTTGTTTTCAAATTTTTTTTGTATTGTATATTTGTATTATGCTTTGAATGCTTTTCTCTTTTGTCATAGTTTAAATTTTAATAATGTTTGGAGAAATTGCCAAAAAGAAAAAAATGTGAAAGAAAGTAAATGGAACTCTATATCAGGGTGCTTTGATCTGAAAATTAATCAGGATGGGTGGAGAGAATTCGTTTCTGATGCTTTGTCTTTAATTTTCTTTCAGATAATTTAAAAAAGAGGAGGTATTTAGAGAAAAAACTTTAATGCTTCAAAGAAGAGATACCAGTAATTGTAACTTGAAATAGTGTCAGATGAATATATAGCTTATCACTGATTCAGAATAAAAGTTGATTCTTTTTAGAAACATCCAGTAAGGCTGATTTATCTAGTTCCATTTGTTTTCTACTATAATTAACTTTCCTAATTCCTAGTCAGATGCCAGGTGTCGAATGCCACAGGAGAGTATGCAATTAAATAAATAGAATCCCCTTTCAAACAAATTACTCTCTAATCGAAACAAAATCTTTAGTGACTTGAAATATCCTTTTATATTACCCCTTCAAGAAGAAAAAAATTGGCCAATCAAAAAACCAAAACCTAACAAATTTATTACATAAGAAATACTGGTTTAACTAGAAGATAAATTGGGAAGAAAACTAAGGAATCAGTGTAGATTGCTAAATCTAATATGCATATCTGAAAACAGAATATAGATCCTAAAGGGATGGTTTCTAATTATTGTTTTTTGGTAACAAGCTATATGAAGAACTCTTAAACATTTTATGTTACAATAAGTTTAGCACTTTATAGCACAGGTGGCCACCTCTATTCCTTTCTCCATCTTTTTCTCCCCCTCGGTTTTTACTTTTTTTAGCTGAAGCTTCATTAAAACGTTTTTACTGACAACAGAACATAACAAAATACGACTTTGTTTTTAAGTAGTGGAGTTGATACCCATGGTGTTCTCTGAAGCTTACAGTTTTTCCAGCAATGTTTAGAATAGATTAACTTGGAATAACTTGGTTTGCTGCTAAAATTCCGAAGATTTTACAGTTTTTAAACAATTAGTCCTTGTGTTATAACTTCAAAATTTTTTGAAAACTCTCTAATTTGTGGGTTCCTTTTTGTAAGAAAATTATCTGTCATGTTTTTAATGGTGATCCACTTTTAAACAGTGTATGTATTAGACCACAGTGAAATGTAATGCATCCTTTTCTATACTTGCAATTGGTTATTTACTGTGAGTTCATTTCAATGTATTCTTGGTTGTTGCTATTTTCTGCCTGAAGAACTGTACATCATAAAGAAGCTGCATAGTGGGCTGTTTATTTGTAAATTGACATGACATTTGAAGAATAAAGATACGTAAAAATTAAAGTTTCTGATATTAAAACTCAATATTTCCACAAAAAAAAGTCCATAAAATTTATACTTTAATTGATATTCCTGAAATATTTGTTGAAAAGGAGTTTGGGGAATTTTCTTTCATGGCTTGCCAACACCATTCGAAGGGAAATTTCTTAACCTACTTTATTTTGTAGCATTCTTGTTTTCGAGCTTTGCTCTAACACTTCTTGAGCTCTTTTGCTTTCCTCCCTTATGGTTCTGACTGCACAGAAGTTTTGCTGTCAGCATTTTAATGTCAGTGCTGATAAAATGTGTTCTATGCTTATAATATTCACATAGCAAGAAATCTTGAATAGAGATGGTAAATTAAATTTTGGCATTGAACTTTGTGGGATAGAAGCAATGTGGCAGCAATGAAATACCTAAATTTTGTGCTAACATTTAATTCTGTGATTGTGGGAGGAATCATTTTATCATGCTATGATATCAGAAACTAATTCCTCCCTGCCTTCCATTGTTAGTCAAGATTTGTTTCTGGCAAAACTGGGCATATGTAACTTTATATTAACACTTTTATGGAAGTATGTCTTTGTATGTAAACCTGTAACTAACAGAACCAGTTAAGGTATTTTTACATAAGCATCTGGCAGCTTGAATGTGCTTTTGCTTGTTTGTTTTTGCATCAACTTAGAAGTGAGGCAAAACCATCTGTTTCTTTATTAACTTTGCTTAAATTATTCTTTAAAACATTCGTAGCTTGATTTTTCTACCACACCAAATACATATATGATTTTAGGATGAGGTATGTCTATGTAGTCATGGGAAGATTCTTATGACATACCATATAAGAATAGCAGGCTATATAGCCTGATTTAAGTAATAAAGTATGTTATCTTCAATCTGATAAAAAAATCTGTCTCTGATTCCCTTGTAATAGGTCCACATGTAAGCATGTAGGCTGCAGGAGACTGCCCATTTCAAAATCAGTACCAGTGCTTTAACATGGTGCACAGTCCCCAGAGTAGATGTTCAATAACTTTTGGAGTGAATTGATAGTCATGACATTTGCATGTATGTGTCCTTGTTTAATGTTATATGTCTTTTTCTAGCTCAATTCAGACTTCAAGACACTTTTCAGCAAACCCTTCCCCATTAGTGTCTTTATTTAGTGATACCTTTCAATAATGTTGACTTTGGTGGGATTCATTCAGAATCAACTTCTCTCATATGGTGATTCTTTTTTAGATTATTTCTCTGTACTTTATGAGGAAAGGTTATTCTCCTGTGTGGTTTTTTTTGTTATTCTGTAGAAGGGGATCTCAGACTTTAATGCATGGATTACTTTTATAGAAACAGGTTTCTCTTCAGTATGAGTTTTTTTGATGCTGGAAGTTTTTCCACATATACTGCCTTTACAGGCTTTCTGTCTGGAATGTGTTCTCTCATGTTGAGAGAGGGATGACTTATAGCTGCAGGTTTTCCCACACTGCCTTCATAGAGTTTCTTTCCAGTGTGAGGTCTTTCATGTTTAGTCAAGGTCAAGCTACAAGTGATTTCTCCACATTCACCACATTTGTTGAGTCTCTCCCGTATAAATTCTTTGCTGTTGGCTAACTGATACATTATGGCTAATTTGTGATTTTTTGTCTTTGTTTTTTAAACTTGGATGAACTAACATGTTAAATAAGGGAGGGGCAAACTTTAGATACTTTATCAATACTTTATGATCATAGGATTTCTTACCTGTGTGATTTTTCATGTCTGGTAAGGCAGCAGTTCTCAAACTTCTTGGTCTCAGGACTCCTTTATGCTCTGAAGAGATTAATGACAAAATTACTGAGGACCCCAGAAAGCTTTTGTTGATGTGGTTTATAATCTACTGGTGTTTTTAGATACCACAAACTTTTTTTTCTTTAAAGTTGTGCTTTACCATGAAAAGTGTAGAATTTTTAAATCATTCACTTTGATTTTCCTTCATGATGATAGTCATATTAAGATAAAAGAGAAAAAGATATGAGTGAAGTCAAGGATAGGGGTTGGTAGGAAGGGGGGAGCATATGTGTAACTCCCCCTACCTGACTCCCAACTTCCCACTGGGAAAAAAAATCATAGCTGTTGAAAACACAGTGGTGGAAGATTTGTTATGTGATAAATGCAAAGTTACATATTCTTCATCAAAATAGAAATGGAAAACCTACCACTGTGTTGTCCAAATAATTTCATGCCCCAGCTTTCAAAATTTGTATGTATAAAAGCCTGTATCTAGTGTCTGAAATCTGAGAACGCGGTTGTTGAAGACTACAGATCTGAATGAGATCAAAGAACGGCTTTAACGGGAGGCCTGGAAGGACAGGGAGTTCTAGCTGAGTGGGAAGATGCTCATGTGTAAGAGATAACAGCTCTGGCAACCCAGCAGTGTGCTATTCTTGAAGCCCCGTGTCTACTGCTGAGAGATGGACCTCATGGTCTATCAGCCCCAGCCCCTCTGTGGGCTGCTCTTCCCCTTTGAGTGCTTCCCAAGCAAGCCCAGGGCGAGCCTTACCCTGAAGGTGCTTTGCCTGGCCTGCCTGATACTCCTCTGCTCAGCGTTAGTGCTGATGCCGGCATCACCTACACTGCTTTTTTGGTTTGAATGTTGTCTGTCTTGAGAGCTTTGGGGCAAGACCTTGGAGAGTTAAAAAAAAAGTTGTCACAGATGTAAGGAAAGATGGCTATTCTGTAGCCATGGTCAAAAGTAGCCACCAGAGCCTGTTTCTAAACCTCATTTGATCAATAGCTCACCTCATTTAGGAAGGCAAGATGCACTAGAGGCTGAAAAATGTTCCTGTGTTTTGCCCATTGCTTCCACTTGTAGGAATCTGTCTTTAAAAAACGCTTGAGAAATTCTGGTCAAGATGGTGGAATAGACAGTCCCCAGTATCACTCAAATCAACCAATTTACAACTATAAAAATGTAACATCAGCCAAGCTGGGGCCACTGGAGCTCAGGGAAGAGGAGGAGAGACCTATGGAGTTCATGAAGAGGGAGAAACCACGATGAGAGAAAGAAAAAAACTGCTCGGAGCGTTTCGGGACGTGGCCACTTTAAAGCTGAAACTGCTGAGCACACGGAGCAGGAGCCGGCAGAAGCCGCAACTGTGCTCTTCAGATGGAGTTACTTGGAGGTGGCAGGGGAGAAGGGGGCCTTGGTGGCCCCCAGGACAGCAAGACCACTAATAGGGTTCCTGTGGATCCACGCAGGAGCGAGGAGCCAGAACAGCTGAAAAAGGGGAGCCATTCAGAGGCCGGTGAGTCATCGCAAGGGACCGAAGTACAGTCTGTCCCATGGGAAGGGTTTGGAGCACAGGCGGTGGGGGAGATGGTCCCATGGGGAGAACACTGGGACACAGCAAGGACAGCCGATCTGCTCCCAATCAGTGCAGGACTATTCAGACGAGGCTAGTCAGGAATATAGAATTGCATGGGGTGCAGTTTGATGAAAAGATTCAGGCCCAGATCCACTGGGTCCCTGGAGAGCTGGAAGTACCTATAAGATCAACCATTAAACCCTGAGCTGCACAAAACATCTTCCCCAGGGAAACAGCAGCAAAGCAGCAATTTAGCTCAACAACACAGCTCAAGTACTGGTTCCCACAGGAAGTTCCTGGTTTTAGAAGTAAGCAAAGGACAAATTTCTGTTGCTTAAGCCATCCAGCCGGTGGTATTTGTTATGGCAGCCCTAGCAGACTAATAAAGAACATACTTAGAGCATCGTATATTCTGTCACTTGCCTTTTTCATCAAGAGTATATATGTTGGACTTCTTCCTATGTCAGTATGCCTAAAATGGCCAAATTAACAAATTGACCATTTTAATGGCTACATAGTATTCCACAGAGTGGATACATTATAATATATTTAACCATTCTTTTATTGCTGGGCATGTAGGTTATTCCAATTTTTACTGTTAGAATCAATGTGACAACACATAGCCTTTACTAACATTTTTGTGCATTAGTGGAAACTCGTCTGTAGAGTAGCTTCCTAATAGTGGAGTGGCTGGATCGAGCCTTAGAAATTTTGCGAAGTATCCAATTGTTATTCTCTTTTAAATATATGTATATATTTCTCAGATAAATTTAAATTCCTGGAGACATGGGTGCTTTAGTGATTCTTTGTATCCCCCCAAGTCTGGTCTTCTAAGAAATTATCTTTCTTCTAAAAATATGTCTTCTAAGAAATTGTGAATAAGTGTTGGCTAAAGGATTGTTTTCATCCATTAGCCTTTAATCCAGGCTAAAATCCAGGATAAAAGGGGAAAAATGGTGTACGGTGTGACCCAGGAAGCCCTGTCCCTCTGAGCCTCTGGGGACCGTGTATTAGGTATTTATTGTCATGTCTTCCCTTCTTTCCTTTCCTTCCTTCCCTTTTTCCCCTTCTCTTTCATTCCCTTTCTTCCCATCCTGATTATAAACAGTCATCTAATATGCCTTTTGAGTCATTTGAGGAATTGCTTTGTTCTACCCTTTCCCAGGAGTACACTGATGAGGGAAACGAAGATGGACACAGGACGAGTAACCAAGCAGGGGCGTGGGCGGGGATGAACGGAAAGCCCACACGCAGCCTTGCATGTGGGTTCCTTGCCCTCCATCCTCCATGGCACTTCCAGGAAGCAGCAGGCTACATGGGGACTACTGATGCTGCTGTCCATGACCGTGGCCACCGCACACACCTTCTGTGAATCACCAGGCCTGACGCTGTCCACCACGCTGCTGATGGTCGCCAGCTCTGCAGCTTCCTGTGTTTGCAGCGTGGCACAGACACAGAGCCTTTCTCTACACAGTGACGGAAGCTGGTGTACAGGCTCCTACAGCGGTGACATCAGTAAGTGGCAAAGCCGGGTTGGAACCAGGCCATCTGAAGCTCTCTGCAAAATAGTGTGTTGGGCTCTGGTCTTCCAGACTCCGGCCTCTCTTGGCTGAAGCTGCCAGGCCCTCCCGAGCCCTCCTGGTGGTCCTGGCTTGTTGACTGACTAATAACTTCAAGCCTTCCCTGCTGCCTTAGTGCCTTGCTGACCTGTGATGCTTGTTCCATTCTGCCCAGCTAGTCTCTGGCTCTTGCTTCTTTGGACCTGCCCTGGTGTTCATGCGTGGCACTGACCATTTGCCCTGAATAGTTAATAAAATGACACTCAGCTGATGGCTTGCTGCGTGCCCAGCACTGCACCAGGTATGTATAGGACCAGGTGTAAATGAACACCTCGGGGATGTGCAAACATGATGCCTGCCCAATTCTTAGAACAGAGTTTTGTTAACTGTGGCCTAGTTTTGTTAATTCTGGTTAATTAACAGTTTTGTTAATTCTGGTTATTTCTAGTTTGGTTTGCATATTAAAATGAAGGCTACATTTCCCATTTGAATTTTCCATCCAAGAATTTTCTTTTTCTTTTTTTAAACAGCTTTATTGAGGTATGATTTACCTACTATAAAATTCACCCACTTTAGGTGTATAATTCAGTGATTTTTAGTAGATTTATAGAGTTGGGCAACCATCAGCATCATCTAAATTTAGGACATTTTCCTCACCTCAGAAAGATGCCTCATACCCACTTACTACTATTCTAGAGGCTTCCTTTGCTTCCTCCTGCCGTCTGCTTCCTCCTTCCTCCTGCTTTTAAATAATTTCCCAGGGAGGGGGCAGAATTTGCACTCTGGCCCCTCTGGTCCTTCCCTGTTAGCTCCAGCTGTGTGATCATTTCCAACTGACTGGTGTCTGGCATCATTGCTAATAGCCAGGATACTGGTTCTCTCAGCCCTGGGTGGCTTCTGATGCTGGCTCCTTTGGGTGAACTCAGACACCTGCAGCCTCTCATCTGGTTACTTCACCCAGAGCCTCCTGATACAGGGAGCCTTGTGGAGACATGGACACTCACTGTAGTCCCAGCAGCATTCCCACCCTAGCCCTTTTTTGGGTCATTTTCACCTTGATGGGGAGATTCTCGGGGAGAAAAAGAGAGCTGGCATGTCCTTAGCTACTACTGGCAGCCTCTTCTGGGCCCACGGTTAGCCTGAACTTCCCCAGCATGCCCACTTCCACTCCAGGGCAATGGTCATGGTGCCAGCGTTGCTGCTTCCAAGGCTTCTCTTGACCCAAAAGGCTGCACTGTCATCTTTCCATGATTCTTCTACAGTTTTTGGTGACTCAGGAGTGATTTGCCAGTCCTGCTGTTGACCAGATTGCTGATGAGATGTAAGTGCTCATGCCCACGGTGCTCCAGGAGACAAGTCTAGGGACAACATGCTGCGTTTCAATGCTCCCTAACCCCCTCCTCTCTGCCCCCTGTATGTCTCCTCCCACCCCTGGAAGATGCCAAAGCAGACCTGCCTTATCCAAATTGTATTGTGAACTGAGATCCTCACACTAGAAATTGGACTACTTCAACTGAGTATGGAGTAGAATATAGAGTCTTTGCTGTCACCAAGCACTCTGTTCACAGGAATCCCTTCACCGTTTATCTGGGTACTTCACATACCAGTGTTACAAGTCCATGTTCAACCCTGAGAAGGAGAATTGAAGCTCAGAGACATTAAGCCAACTTGACATGGTCACACAGCAGAGAGACACACACACTAGGTCCGACTCCTGACTTGGAAGTGAGCAAGGAAGAAACTAGCAACAACCTATTTTCCAACACCCAGGAAATACATTAAAATGATGGTACAGTCCTATGATGGAATGTTTTGCAGTTATTAAAATTCATCTATTTAAAAACATTTAATTGAGTATCTGAGGCAGTGAGAAGCCCTGGGCTAAATGGAGCTTACAAACACGCTGAAAGAAAAATGAAGAACAGCAGGAGTCGCGTAACAGGTGTGTACTCCACAGAGCTACACACATTATAGGGGCACATACGAGCAAAAGGGAGACGGGGGATAAAGGAAATGAGTAAGAACAGTGCCGCTGATAAATATAAATATAAACAAGGGTGTCAGGAACTGAGGAAGGTAACTACTCAACCCTAGCCACCTTTAAAGATTTTTAATAATAAGAGCAATGCTTATGCTAATGCTCCATAAAATGAAGAGCATATAAAAGTGTATATAAAGATTGGTCTGATCCCAGTTTTATAAAAAGGTACATATAAGTGTGTACACAAATATAATGAAGATGATTTTCTTATTTACAGCTTTCTGTACTTTGTACATTTTCTGGAATGAATGTCCTTCTGTTTTTGAAATAGGAAAATAGCAAACCAAGGAAGTGCTAGTCTGACAGCTATTCCCCTGAAATTGTATTGTGTTGTAGGTTCCTTTATTGTGAGGAACCCCAGTCTCCCTGGACCAGCGTTTAAATATAGATGGACCCCTACTAACCAGCCACAATTCTGCATCTTCAGAACTCCAGGCTAATAGTTTTCATCCTGCTATTTTAAAAACAAACAAACAACGGAAAATGTGGTACATCTACACAATGGAATACTACTCAGCTATAAAAACGAATGAAATACTGCCATTTGCAACAACATGGATGGACCTCGAGAGAATTATATTAAGTGAAACAAGTCAGGCACAGAAAGAGAAATACCACATGTTCTCACTTATTGGAGGGAGCTAAAAATTAATATATAAATTCACACACACACACACACACAAAACCCGGGGGGGGGGGGAAGACGACATAACAACTACAATTCCTTGAAGTTGATATGACAAGCAAACAGAAAGGACATTGTTGTGGGGGAGGGAGGGAGGTTTTGGTAAGGGGCAACAATAATCAACCACAATGTATATCGACAAAATAAAATTAAAACAAACAAACAAAAAACCAAAAAAAAAAAAAAAATCCCACTTTATATTTTGAAGTAATTTCAGACTTACAGAAAAGTTCCAAAAATGGTATAAAAATTCCAACAGGCCCCTTCATGCAGTCTTCAAATGTCAACATTTTGACATATTTGATTTGTCATTCTCAATTTTTTTCTGAACCATTTGAGAGTAAGTTGTAGACATGATACCCTTTACTTTTAAATATTTCAGAGTATATATCCTAAGAAACAATGACATACTCTTATATAACCACAATTACCAAATTCAGTGAGTTAATGATACGGTGCTCTTTTTCTAATCCATAGGTTTTATTCAGATTTTGCTAGTTGTCCTATTAATGTCCTTTGGTGCTAGAGAAAAATACACAAATAAATCCACGTCCAGCTGGTGGCGAGAGTCCAGTCCAAGATCTAGGTATTAGGTGTACTCACTGCTACTGGAGGGTCATTGCTCTGAGGCCCACCCAGGGGACAGCATTAGTAAACATATATATACACACATGCGCACGCACGCACACACACGTGTGTGCATGCCTATATTGCCATCTACATCTATCTTCCTTCCTTCCACCTATCAAAACCTTGAGTTCATACTCGGTGCCCTTAATTCTAATCCAGCCCCACAGGTTTGCTCTAGCTTTCCTTTTGTCTGCATCATTAACACCCTTCTTCAACAGTGAGAAACCTGCCTCCCATTATTCAGAATGTAGTCACTTAAATGCTCAATGCTAAAACACACAAGAAATCATTTCAGAATTGCTAACCGTATCACTGTGGAAAATGAACACATACACTAGAATTCAATATTCGCTTACAGTTCATTTTTGTCTTCAGCTTGAGAATATATGGTCACAATACTGAATGCAAAAGTTACTCTGGTAAGTGCTCAACCTCCATCAGTCTGTTTATTTTACTCACTTGAAATACAGTTAGATTATTTCTGCTTATATTCAATTTTGGGGTATTTTTCTGCTCCTTATTTAATGATATATCTGTCTAATCTGTCTATCCATTTATTTATTTGAATATTTTATTGAGTATATGAAACATTAACATGGTTTTTAAAAAGTCATAATTATACAAAAAGGTATATTTAGGAAAGTGTCACTACCCTATCCCTCTCACCCTGTTTCCATTCCCTCATCCTTTGCCACTCACTACTACCCACATCCTGAAGGTCATTGTATTAGTTAAGATTCTCTAGAGAAACAGAGCCAATAGGAGAGTATATATCATTTATGATGGGAATTGGCTCATGTGATTACGGAGGCCTAGTTACAATACACCATCTGTAACGTGGAGAACCAGGAAACCTAGTGGTGTAAGGCCTGAGAATGGGGCTAGGGACCTGTGTCTAGATTCCTGATGCATTTTGAATTTAATCCAGTATGTGATTTGAAGTATGGATTTAATTTTATCTTTATCCAAATGGCTAATTAGATATCCCAGTACTATTTATTAAAGGGTCAATTTTGCCCTAGTGATTTGAGATACTTTGTTTTGTGATGAATTTCCACATGTATTTGGGTCTATTTCTGGACTTCATTAGTTTATTTGTACATTTGGGCACCAGTACCACACTGTTTTAATTATGGAGTCTCTATAGCATGTTCTGATGTTTGGTAGGGCTAGTCTTCCCTTGTAGTTTTTCTTTCTCAGTGTTGAACAGTCATTTTTGCATGTTTGTTTTTCTATATGAATTTCAGTATTAACCTGTCTAGCTTCATAAAAATGTTTGTTGGAATTAAATTTATAAATTAAGGATAACTGATATCTTTATGATACTGAGTCATTCTACCTAGAAGTAAGGGGTGTCTTACCATTTATTTAAATCTACTTTTCTTTTAGGACTGTTTTAAAAAGTTTTCCTCATGTAGGTTTTGTACATTTCTTCTTAAGTTTATTCCTATATCTTCTTTGTTGCTATTGTGAATGGGGTTTTCTCTTTGATCAGATTTTCTAACTGGTTATTTATTGCTTGTGTATACGAAGTCTATTGATTTCTGTGCATTCATTTTATGTCCTACTGTCTTATTGAATTCTTTTACTTGAGCTAGTTTTATCATTGATTCTAAAAAGATTTTCTAGGTTTTCTAGTATGTCATCTGCAAATAGAGATAGTTTACTTCTTTTCAAATTCTTATGCTTCTATCTGGTTTCTCTTGTCCAGTTGTACTGTAATATCTCCAGGTCAATGTGGAATAGCAGTCGAGATATTACAGGTGACTTTCAGCAAATTACTCAGTGTCTTACAGTGCTGGTTGCCTACCCCACTTTCCCACTCCTTCTTGGTAATAGAACCTGTTTTAGTCCGTTTTGTGTTGCTATAGCAGACTACCTGAGACTGGGTAATTTATAAAGAACAGAGTTTTATTTGGCTTATGATTCTGGGACAGCTGCATCTGGCATGGGCCTCAGACTGCTTCTACTCATGGCGGAAAGTGGCAGGCAGCATCACATGGTGAGAGGAAGCAAGAGAGAGAGAGAGAAGGTGCCAGGGTCTTTTTAAGCAATGAGCTCTCGTGGGTACTAATAGAGCGAGAACTCTCTCATTAATTCCCCCTCACCCAGGAAGAGCATTAATCCATCCATGAGGGATCCGCTCCCATGACTCAATCAGTTTCGAAAACTGCCACATTGGGGATCAAATTTCCACATGAGTTTTGGAGGGGACAGCACATACAAACTCCATCAGAACCCCAAATTTATTCAGACAGAGTTTGTTCAGTTAAAGGACTACTTTCTGGAAATTACTTTACCTGGGTGTGGTAATGAGACTAAGTTTTAGTCACAGAGAAATAAGTGGAATCATTATGTGAGTACTTTTTTAGATCTGTCTCCTTCCTCTCTGTGCTACTACCTGGACTTTGGATGTAATGGCTGGAACTCTAGAAGCCATTTTGGTCCACAAGGTGGCTTTGAGAATGGAAGCCATGCACCAGGATGGCTGCATTAGCAAGACAGAAGGAACTTGTGTCCCTGATTGTTGAGGAGCCCCATGCCAGGCCCAGACTGCCTGCCACTGGACATTTTTAAGTGAGATAAAAAATAAACTTTGACTTCAAGTCACTATTGTTTGGAGTTTCTGGGCACATGTAGCCAATCATAATTCTGATGGAACTTTAGTTTCTTCATCGGTAAAATGTTGATAATATTCTACTTTGCCGAGTTGTTGTTTTTTTAAAAAAAGCTGCCCATAGTAGGCACATAAAAAAAATGCCTTCATGATTGTTGCGAGGCTTGGATGAGCCTGGGATTCGAGTGCCCTTTGCAAGTTGTCGACGGAAGGCGAACAACCTACGCTTTCCATTCATCCTTTTCTTTCCGAAACCTTCAATGATCAATTATCCTTTCTTTTCTTGAATAGCCAACCTCTCTCTTTCAACCTGACTCTTCACATTGATCTTAAACATACATGAGTTGTTCCCATTAAAGAAAAACCATCCTTTGGCGCCTCTGGCTACCTTTCTGTTTTTCTATCCTTCAAAGAAAGTCAAGACTTTCCACGTGGTGTTTTCTTCTCTGGTGTATCAGACAGTGTCGGCTGCTCAGCAGGCCCCTGGATCCCGCTTACGGTGCATGTGCCTGACTCCGCTTCAGCCAGCCTTTGCTTTTAGCGCTCAGCACTGCGGGTCTACGAGGACTGCCCTTGGCTACTGGAACCACTTTGGCCCCTCTCCCCCTCCACTCTCCACAGATCCAGAAGGGCCTGGAACTTACTCCAGGTAATTCCAGTAAATTCCAGAAGATCCTAGAATTTACTTAGGGTGACTAACAGGGGAATGTATGAAAGCCACACTCTCCTCCTTCAGGTTGGGACACCTCTGAGCTGTAACTGACATACAAGAGCTCCCCGGCAGGATCAGGCTGGGGCCACCTTTGCGGGACATTGCCTGGGACTGCACCTTGGTTGGCTTCCTCCCTTTATCTGTTCTGCTTTCCTTCTTCTGACTGGTGTTTTCTTGGGGCACTCTAATCAATCGCTTGCTCTTGAATGTTGTCCCAGGGTCTGCGTCTGGGGAACCTAACCCAAGACACCTGCTCCCCATTTCCTCACCTCTGATTCAGTCTTCCGCACGTGGCAGTCTGGCTTCTGGCCCCATTACTCCAAAGAAGCAGCTCTTGTGCTGAGCCACAATGACTATGTCACCAAATCCAATGTACATAGCTTAGCTCTGTCTTCCTTGACTTCATAGCACCATTTGATGCCATGGACTCGTGCTTCCTGAAGATGGCTCTTCTCTGGTGACCTGCTCTGGCTGTCCCCTTCCATTTCTTGGCTGTTCTTCAGCTTTCCCTATGTGGGCTTGTCCTCCTCTAGCCATTCATTGAAATAGAAAGGGGTTCCTCAGGCTCAGTCCCAAGCCCGTGCACTCTGCTCTATCGTAGCAAATGCAGCCACTTATCCACCACCACCATTGTAGTCTGGTCCGTCATCAGCAACCATCTTGATTGTGAAAACAGCCTCCTCACTGGTCTTTCTGGATTCATTTTTACACTGTAGTTTTTTACCCATGCTACTGCCAGGCCTATCCTTCCAAAACATAAATTTAATTAGCCTTTTAAAAAACAGTTTCATTGACATGTAATTCACATACCATACAATTCACCATCTTAAAGTGTAAAATTCATGCTTTTTAGTATATTCACAACGCTGTGCAAACATCACCACAATCTAATTTTAGAACTTTTCCATCATCCCCCAAAGAAACCCTGTACCTATGAGCAGTCACCACCAATCTCCCTATACCTCCAGCCCCTGGCAACTGCTAATCTACTTCCTATCTCTATGGATTTGCCTATTCTGGACATTTCATATAAATGTAATCGTACAATATGTGGTCTTCTGTGACTTCTTTCGTTCACTTCTTTCACTAGTATATTTTCAAAGTTCATCTATGTTGTAGCATATATTGGTACTTCGTTCTTTTTTTGGCTAAATAATGATCCATCATAAGGATATACCACATTTTGCTTATCCATTAAGCACCTGATGGACATTCGGATTGTTTCTACTTTTTGGTTATTATGAATAATACAGCTATGGACATTCATGTACAAGTTTTTGTGTGTAGATATGTTTTCATTTCTCTTGGGTGTATACCTAGGAATAGAATTACTTGATAATATGGTTAATCATCTCTTTTGCAAACTTTTCAACAGCATTCCGTGGCTCTGAGCATGAACTCAATCTTTCTTTTCTCAGTGCCAAAGTTCCCTCTCAGTCTGACTTCCACCTGCCTTGCTGGTCTTCCTCTCTATGCTTCAAGACTTTGGCCACAATGGGCTTTTTTTTTTGGTCCCTTGTCTTCACTTAAATTGAAGGTCTCGAAAGCTTTTTGGCCTCCCATCCATGTCTCCTTTGCCTAGTTCTCATTGCTGGTCCTTCAGATCCCAGCTCCACTGTCACCTCCTCGGGGAAGTAAAGCTCCCTGATGGGCTCACACCTCTCCTTTCTCACTGCAATCAGATCATGTAGTCTTCCATTGTAGCAGCTGTTGCAGTTACAATTTTACATCTTGTTTGTAATTTTTAACCTAACATCTTTCTCTCTTACTGACTCTGTGATCCCAACCATGTCTATTTTTTTTTTTAATGCCTCATCTCGGTATCTCCAGCATATACACAGTGCCCAGCACATAGTTGGTGCTCAATAAATATTTGTTGAGTGAATGATTGAAAACCATCACCCCCGACTTTATAATTAAATTTTAAGCAATATCCAGTTTGGCTAAGGGTTTTCTGATCTTTACGTCATGGAAATATGCTTTGGTCCCATGATTGTTAAGATTGTTCCAGCTAAAATATGACATAGATATGAACAATAAAATGGCACAACCTTCCCACAGACTGCACCAGCAGCTGAACAGAATTTCACTGGTGGGAGGTGACTTCTCCGCAGTCATGAACTCAGGAGGCTTATTAGAAATGAACTCACCAGGGCTGAGAGTATTGTTTCTCATGGAGCAAGAAATTCCAGGATCTGCTACTTAACTAAATTACTCTAGGGTAAAAAGATGTGTATTTCTCACGGTCATGAGCACATAGCTTGGTATTTTAAAACACATTTATTTATTTATCTTAATTGGCACATTAGACAGGACACCTGCACCGACTTCCTGTCTGATGCCTGCACCTGCCTCAGAGGGATGCAATTTAATTAGATCAGAATGTAAGCTGATCTTCTCCTCCCCTCCTAAACTGTGTGAGATTTTTAAGAAGCATCCACCCTCCCCCAATATGTTTTAGGGAATAAGGAGGAGATACACGGAGCTGCACAGGAGCAAATGTCTGGCCGCCTTCCGAGCTCGAAGCTGCCTCCTGCTTGACTCGGGGACAGGCCATGTCTTCAGGTAGGTGGGTTCCGGAGCGATCATGCCAGCCCCTGGCAGGAGCCCCTGGGGATTGGTGGTGTGGGGGGTCGCCCAGCTCTCTCCCCGAGCGGAAGAACGTTTCCAGACTTCTGGGAGCAGCGTCACGTCTCGAGTCTCATCTGGCGGCTGCCCCTCAGGGTTAGAGGCACATCCTGTGTGCCCCTGGACCGTGTCCCTGGGGAGTCACGCTCTGTCACATCACACGCGGGGACCCGACAGCTCGTCCCCTCCCATTGTTCTGTGCTTGCTCTTTCCTCTTTCCCCTTGTCCGAGGTTGGGGTCCTCAGAAGCAGACGTCGAGATGAGGGTGTGTGCGTGAGTGACAGATGGAGGACGTGCTCTCAGGTCCCAGCAGACAGCGGCAGGAGAAGCAGAGAGAGAGAGGCCGCCTCACAAGGAAGCTTCCACCGTCTCCTGCAGGGGACCCTGGACGGTAAGTCCCACCGCAGAGATGCCAGAGCCCAAGCCCGGGGGCGGCTGCTATGTCCCTGCCTCCATCCGTCCCTGGATGAGGGCCCGAGGGGGTGGGAAGCACGGGGACGCGATTTCTGCCGCCAGCCCCTGCAGCCCAGGGCTGGTCCCCACCTGCTCACCCCACGGCCACAGGGGCACGCCCAGCGCCTTCACGCAGGGACCGCAGAGCGGCTGCAGACGTCGCTCTTCTTCCAGACCGTCCTGAACACTGCTTTCACCGTGTCGTTCCTTTTTCAAAACCTCCTATGGCTTCTCATTGCCTTCATAATAAACTTAAAACTCCTTTACCTAGTATTTGAAGCTCTGAAAATTAGCCTCGACTTACCTTTCTAGTCATAAAGTCCTCCTCTTTTTCCTGGTGAGGACTCTCAGGTGCAGTCAGATGAATGAGTGAGACACGTGGAGCCCAGGAACTTCACGGCTGTGAATTCTGCTCCAGCATCCCCTGGCTGTGTGATGCATTGACACCATTACTTGTCTCTTCCCAAGCTAGGGTGTCCTGAGCCATAAACGAGATTTGTGAGAAGGTTGTGAGGGTTCCGCTGGGTACGGTATAAAGGGGCTTAGACCAGTGTCTGGAGATGCCAGTGCTAGGGAAATGGTAGTTGAATCTGAATCTATGCAGTTTCCATGAGTACCAACCATGCTCTTTCCTGGTCTGAATTCCTTGATTGCTGCACTTTGTACCTGGAGATCCCTGTCTCTTCCCATTGGTCAGATTCCTGCCCATCCTTAAAGGGGCTGCAAACTCCCCCTCCTTTGTCCCTCCTTTGTGCTGGCTTTCCTTACTGCCTGAACCCTCAGTGACCAGACCTACCTCTTAATTCTTACTGTCTTGCATTATATCTTTGATAACTTCTTTCTTTCCCATTTTCTTAGTTTCTCATTTTCTAGAAGTTCTAGTCTGATATTGGATCCACAGATTAATCTTCTAGGTCTCTTATCTTTTCTATCATCTTTTATTTATTGGATCTATTTTTGGGGGAGTCATCTGGCTTTTATTTTCCAAGCCTTCTAATAAATTTTTCTATGTTTGCAGTCTTTCTAAAGTTTTCAATAGCTCTTTTTCTGGCCTCTGATTTTTTTTCTTGATCACCTTATTTTTATTTTATGGGTACAATTACTCGTTAGAGTTTTATTCTTTTTGAGTTCTATAACCTAATTTATCTTTAGATTGGTTGGAGTCATTTAAAATAATTGTCTCTATTCTGAAATGACTAGTCATCCATGTCATCTGTTCAAATTGAAGTGTGAGGCTGTAAAACAGGTCCTGCTTGTGGATAGGACCTGTCAGCTAGCTTTGCCTCTGGGAAATTGAGGGCATCCTAAATGACAGAATGCAGAGATATTTCCAGTGGAGTCACTTGATTTGTTTTGAGGAGGACCCCCTTACAATTAGAGTGGGGAGTGAGGTGGGGTGGGGGAGATGTCTGGCTTCCAGGTGTTCTGAGGGAGTTCAGTGGGCAGAACAGTGAAAGCCTGTATCTTCATTTTACTACCTTTGTTGTCCCTTCTGTTTTTGAGCACTGAACCTCATCAGCATTTGACAGAGTAGATAGGCTTTTTCCTGGAACATATCCCCTTCCACGCAGACTCTAGGCCCTGGTAACCTCTGATCTACTTCATTTTATTATAATTTCATCCGTCTTCTACCTTCTGGTTATTTGTTGAATTTTCATCCAGTGTCAGCACCTCTCCACCCACTTTTTTCTTAAGTATTGTGGTTTAAATTTTCTTGCTGCCATTTTAATGAGAACTAGGGAGGGGGAGGAGTTAAACACACATTCAACTTTCCATTAGAACTGGAATTCCCTCTTTCTATATAACCTATTTAATTAACTATTCAAATCAGGATAGTTTTCTGTTTCTGAAACTAGATTTTTAAAAATGTGGAACTGGATTATAATCTGGAATAGAGAAGGAATCTTGTTTTACTCTTTGGTTATTTTATGGAGACTAGCCCAATATCTTTTATATGGTAGGTGCTAAATTAATGTTTATCATTTGAGTTGGTTTTAACATGTAAGCTCTACCACTTTTCTTTTTGTTTCACATTTTTATCTGTCCTTACAAACATGATTTCTCATAGAACAGACTGACACATCTGAAGAGCCATTTGGATGTCCATTTTATGACCTTTTATATTTTCAGTTTAGACTACGCACTTCTGCTGGATTTGAGAAAGATGAGAAAACATAGTAAGTGCCCTACATGGAGAGACTCATTCATAATCTGTAACTTGTCTTCAAAGTTATAGTTCTCTTGGATTACTTTCCTTCCGGGTAAAAACAAAACTTGGGCATTTTATTATCTCTTATCTCTTTGCTTTGTTGTTGTTGTTTGTTAGGGAAAGTAGGTTATTTCCTCTTGTAACTTCCAGAGTTCTCTGAGGTAAGGGGCATTCTTTTCCTTTCCCATGGCCGTGAGCACGTGAACATGCACACAGGCCTGTGGTCCCCCTGTACCCCCTACATATTCTCTAGTATACTCTGGACATTTTTTCCTTCAAAAGAAAACCAAGTTGGTGATTTCGGCTCATCCCAATAAAACCATCAAGCAGAGCAGCATGACATGGTCCTCAAGTCCCATAGGTCATATTTTTGGCAAATAGCTGTGTCCTGTAACTGTCATTCCCATGATGTCCAGCTTACTCATCATCTAATGCATGACATTTTCTTGGCCTTGGAATGTTCCATCTCAATTAAATTGGAGGAGAAAAAGCCATTTTCTACATTGTAAATGGAAAAAAAAAAGTACATTGTGGAGACTTTTCTCATCAAACTACAGAAGAAGAGAAATTGCCTGCCCTGCTGGGGTCTCTTGAGGAGACAGCTGGTCCAGATGGAATCAGTTCAGGCAGAGAGCTGGCAGATTTCCTCATGCTTTATTTTCTGCACTTGAGAAAATTCGCTGTAATGTTTTTCCTTTTTGTGCTTCAGTAAGCAATAAAACTACCCCCAATTCGTTCACAATATCTATTCAACACACTTTTTGCACATGGTAAAGTTTAACAAATACACTATTCAACAATTTTAGAATTAGACAATATAGTAGAAGGAACATTGGTTTCTTAGGACTAAGAAATATATGACTTTGAATAGTAACAGCAGCAGCATCTGCCTGTCTGTCTATATCTCTATGTATTATCTATCTATTGATCTATTATTGTGGTAAAATATATATAACATAATATTTACATTTTAACCTTTTTAAGTGTACAATTCAGTGGCATTAGTTACATTTACCGTCTTATGCAATCATCCCCACTGTCCATTTCCAGAAGTTTCTCATCATACCAAACTGAAACTCCACACCCATTAAACACTAATTCACCCTTTCTCCTTCCCCACAGCTCCTAGTGAGCTCTATTCTACTTTTTGTATCTATGAATTCTGTTCTAGATACCTCAATGGAGTCATCCAATATTTGTCTTTTCGTTGCTAGCTTATTTCACTCAGCATAAATGTTTTCAAGACTCATTAATGTCATCACATGTATCAGAATTTCATTCCTTTTAAGGCTTAATAATAATCCATTGTAGGTATATTCCACATTTTGTTTATTTAGTCATTTGTTGATGGGCATTTGGGCTGTTTCCACCTTTCAGTTATTGTGAATATGCTGTTATCAACATTAGTGTACAAATATCTGTTTGAGTTCCTGTTTTCGCTCCTTTTGGGTCTGTATCTAAAAGTGAAATTGCTGGACTGTATGGTAATCCTATATTTAACTTTCTGAGGAACCACCAAACTGTTTTCCATAACATCAGCACATTGTTTTACAGATGAGGAAAATGAGGCTCAGAGAGGTTAAGCTACTAGCCCAAGGTCATGTAGCTGACCTCTAAAGAGAGTTATTAAATTTAGATAAGTATGTAATATGCCTACATAGCACTTTGCATAAATAGGCTCTCAATAAGTGCTAATTCTCTTCCCTTCCCCTTCTGATCATAATTCAGATACACTGGCCTGAAGTTTAAATTTTTAGGCTCCATACTCTTTTTACATTTTTAAAATAGACATCACAAAACTAAACAAACCCTCTAGTCCTGACTAAAGTGATTCAAGAAGCTTCTCATAGCTCAGAGGCGTATGCTTCTATCCAGCAGTTCCTATGCTCATTACAAATCCATTGCTTGTTGCCTACAGTCTTTTCCCAGGCAGCCTTTGGTAGCTGTAGTTAGTATAGTTTGAGGGTCTTCAGAATAACAGAATAGCTTTATAAATTATTGTAATGCAGAATTTTTCAAAATGAAGATGGATCTGGCTTTTTTCCTTCCTCGATCTCAAATACACAGGCCGGAATAAGTGAGATCGTACCGTGCGTAGGCTGGCTGAACAGCAGGGAACTTGGAAGGGATGTGAAGTTGAATTTGGAGGCCCAGTGGCCTTTCTTTGTCACGAGCCTGCTCCTTGGTGTTCAGCTTTACACCTTCCCTTCTCCTCTGCCCTCACGCTCCAACCCCTGCCTGTAGGTTGGCTATTGGTCATTTAAGCCGATATGATTGGAAATCAAGCTGTTACCTCTCCCAGGAGGATTTGCATCTAAAAATCTGAGTTCTGAGCGTGGAGTAAAAGACATATTACAGAACTCCCACCAAGCTAGTGGGTGTTGGGTTTTGAGAACTGAGGGTGGGCCAGCCTCCCATGGTGCCACTGAAATCACACCTTGTAGGACAGCAACTTTAGATATTAAAGACTGATCTTACCCACATGGTTTCCTGATTTAGGGAACTGGATGCTGCTGCTGTGGGAAGCCTGGGAGAAACCACAGTCTCAAGCGGTCTTCAGTTTTCTCCTCCCTGGGCCAGGAGGAAAAATTTTTTTTCGTCCTGAGAAAGAGTGAAAATCACCAACTTAAAACACTCCTAGCCAAGAAGCATTTGGGAAGTCGAGGACTAGTGATCAGAGGAGGTAGGTATTCCTTTTGGGGTGGAAAGGAGACATTGGTAAACAGAAGCATTGCACACATGTATGTGATGTAGTTCCCAAGCTGTCCACAAGATGGTGCAGAAACTCCGCTCACAGCCTGTCCTCTGATGCAAACGCCTCAGAGTGGTGATTTGTAGCCTCTGCCAGACTCCTGGTAAATGGATAAACTGGTTTGAAGAGCAAGATGAAGCCTTCACCGTGGTGAAGATACCTTTGAGATTTTAAGCATTCCGATTGAATATTCAATTAAAATCGATTAAGTTCCTGATAAACTAAATGAAATGACAAATGTGTACAAAGCTCCTTGTACAGTGTCTGGCCTGTACAAGAGACCATTGTCAGACCATGAGATGCAAAAGGAGACATGGGCAAGACGCTGTGTGGAAGGTCACAAAGCACCTCCTGTTCCCAGAGAACCTGGAAGTCTAACTGGGGATTCGGCCATTTATCACACTGGGAATTGACTATGGAGAGCGCTGAGCTGTGTGCTGTGGAGACAGTAATAATAATAAAAAAATCCCCAGCCTTTAAAGAGCTTGCATCTTATTGGGAGAATCAGACAACAAATTAGATAAGAAAAAGAACAAGTGTGCCCGATGGTGATAAGCACCATGGGAAAGTATTAAAGCCGACAAGTGGAGGTGAAGGGCTACAAGTTTTAAAAGGAATGGCCATAGGAGACCTTTCAAGAAGGTGACATTTCAATAAGACCCGAAGGGTTGATGGGGCAAGCCATGGCGATTGTAGGGGAAGGCCACTCCGGGGAGAGGGCACAGCAGAGGCAGAGACCTGAGGGGGAAGAGGCCTGGCACACGCAGCATGGATGCCAGGGCAGAGCGAAGGGGAGGCAGGAGATGAGTCAGAGAGATACTGGGGCGGAGGGAAGGGATTTGGGAAGCAAATGCATCACATAAAACCTTGTAGGCCATTACAAGGACTGTGGCTTTTACTTTGGGACTGATGAGAGCCATTGGGGGTGCTGAAGAGAGGAGTGGCACGGTCTGGCTTACATTTTATAAGGATCACTCTGGCTCTGTACTGAGAAGGTCATAAAGGCAGGAGCAGGGGAACCAGGGGGGAGATTACTGCTGGTTCTAGGTGAGACATGGTGGAGGATGGTGAGGAGACAGCTGGGCAGATTTTGGATATATTTTGAGTTGATAGACTTGATGGTAGATTGAATGAGTGTTGAAGAGGAAGAAAGGGTCAGGGAAGACGGCAAGGTTAGTTCCCCGAGCAACTGGACAGATGGAATTGCCATTAATGGAGATGAGTCAGGGAAGCAGGTTTTTAGGGGAAAGATCAGGAGCTCAGTTTTGCATATGTGGGGTTTGAGACGCCTTTGAAATGTCCAAGTGGAGATGTTTAGATCTGTGAACCTAGACTACAGGGGAGAGGGTCCAGGTTGAGGTATAAATGTGGCAGTCGTAGGTCTGCAGATGATATTTAAATGCATAGGCTAGAGTGAGAATGGGCAGAAAAGAGATGAAGTCCAAGGACCAAGCCCGGCACACTCCAGCATTTGGAAGTTGGGGAGGTCAGTAGGGGCCAGAAGAGGTGACGGAAGAGGGTGAAGCAGCGAGGCTGGAGAAAACGTGAGCCCAGGGAGTGTGGTGTCCTGGCAGCCAAGGAGGAAGGAAAGGTCAGCTGTGTCATCTGCTGAGACTGGGCAAGCACAGAAACCCCTCTCCGGCTGGGTTTCTCAGCGTAAGCACTGCTGGTGTTTGGAGCTGGGTAATCCTTGGCTGTCGAGGGCCATGCTATGCACTGTAGGATGTTTAGCATCTTCCCTGTCTTCCACCACTAGCTGCCAGAAGCACTGCCCTCCCAGTGGTTACAACTAAACATGTCTCCAGACATTGCCACAAGTCCCCTGAAGGACAAAATCGCCTCCAGTTGAGAACCGATGCTCTAACTGAAAGACCGAAGAGCTCAAATTCTGGGGAAGGAAGTTCTCTTCTGATTGAGGGCAGAGGAAGCTTCTGGAGAGGCTGACACATTTGAATTAAACTTCGGAGGTTGGGTAGAATATTGATAGAGTGTAGCTGGGGCAGAGCGGACATGGCACCTCAGCCAGGGGAAAATCCACAACGCTTGATAAATGTCTCTGTGTAGAGACCAATGTCTCCTTTTGGAATCATGGAAACAGTTCAATCATTTTAATGATCTCTTGTTTCAGGCACAGGCATGGTTTTCCTGACATCTAGCTTCCCAACAAAGGAAGACTGGAGTTTAAATGATTTTTGTCTCCAAAATATAATTTAGGGAGATTTAGGCATGCTGATACATGTAACACCATTTAAAAATCATGATTAAAAAGAAAAACTGCTCCCCAGACCTCTTCACCTTGCCCACCTCCCCACCCCGGCATCTTTCCAAAATTATAAATAAGAAACTTGTCTCCCCCCAGTTTCCAGATATGAGATCAGATTGTTTTTCTTCCATTGGAATATAAAACTAATTTATTGCTTTGCTTAAATTTGATTCAAAAATCTCTCCTTCCTGTCAACACATACACACAGAATTGAAATACAACATTCTATTCTTTTTTTTTTAAGCAGCCACTCCAAGGGCTCATTAGGAGGTTTGACTGAGCACTTATTGGAGTGATTATTTCCTGAGATTCTTTTTCTGGACAATTCTTTTTTAGCCAATATGTCCAGAGGACAAACTTGTGTTGCATATACAAGAATCTCAACAGAAACGTCTTTAGGGTGAGAAGGGGTAAATTGGATTCCACTTTGAGAGGGGATGAGTTTCAGATATGACTCAGTAAAGACCAACGTTAAGTGTGGAGTGTTAGGACTGTGGACAGAGGGAAGGACTTTTGCAGAAGAGGAGCAGGGAACTTAATTTCTGGATAAACGGAAAGGATCAACTATAGATGTCACATTTTCTTGGAACTTGTTGGGCAAGCTTGAGGGTGAGTAGTATTGAGAAACGCTAATGTGGACACGACGTTCAGGTGCAGACTCTGTAACTCTGGGCAAGGAAATGATCTACCCCAGGGGTTCCCAAAGCTGGCCGCCCATCACAGTCATCAGGGATGCTTTAAAACCATGCGACCCACCCCGAGAGATTATGGTTCAGTCCATGTGGGGTGAGCTCAAGTCATGCGCAATTGTAAAAGTTCCCAGATGACTCTGATGACCCCCAGACTTTATGTTGCTATTTGGGAACTACTTGCCCAATTTTAATGGAAACGAAGGAGTTCCAGGTCTAAAACAAGGAACATGTTCTGTAACTATGTGAACCTGACTTGCCCATTTTTTTTAAAGTCAACAATTTGGTGTATAAATGAAAATGGTAAGATCCAAGCAGATTCATAGCTGAGAGAAAGGGATTTTTGACTTTTTTACTTTAAGGAGACTTTCATAGAGCATGTGGCAGACGTTTTCCATCCTCTTTTTATTCTCCCACTTTGTCTTGGCACTGAACATCCAACAGTGCTGTGCTTTGGTCCGGGATGCCCTGGCAAATGACCCTGGGGCCCAGGTCAGAACCAGCAACTGAGACTGCTTGCCAAAGTAGTTAATATATAGGGGTGTGTGATTGTCATTCACCTGCAGTGACAGTGACTGCCTGCCTTCCTCTTTTGACATCTATCAGCCTCCAAGAAATGCCCACCTCTCATATTTTCTTCTTCAGAAAGCCCCTGAGAAGCAAGGCTGGATAACTTTATTCATCTGGGATGGGAAAAGCCAAGACTTTCCCAATGAATGGTGAAAGGAAGAAAAAAAAAAAATTTCTATTTTCAAATCTCATGAGTTCTTAGCTGGGGCACCTCTGTAACAAAAGACAGATTAACGAGAGAAAAGAAGCATTTTTATTTTTAACTCATGCACCCATCAAGGGGGAGAGGCCTCAGTTTAAAAGTATCTCTCTCAAAACAGTGGTTTAGAGGGCTTGCTTAAATAGTATTTTAATAAAGTGCAATAAATCTTAGAAATGACAAGACAGAGAAGAGAGTCGCTCCAGGCTTTCAAAAGTGGGGAAACCATGGGAAGGTACATTTATGGGAAGAGTAAAGTCTGCTCCTGGATACCTCCAGTGTCTGCTGGTCCCTTCTCTGGGCCAATAAGTAAGTGTGGTCTCCAGCACAGAAGGATTTATGTCCTGCCTTCAGGCAAACAGAGGGAGCAAAGAGGAAAGGGCATTCTAGCCTTCTTTAGTCCAACAGTCCTCAGCATTTAGAGAGGAATGTTTTGGTTTCCTTCCATGGTCACTGCTGCTCCATCCCTTTTTCATTGATAATAATGCAGACTCAGATTGCAGGGGGCTGACTACCCTGCATCTGTCATCCCTATTTTTATGGCAACATCCCAGCACCAACCCAAGACATCCTTCTTGGGGTGTTCTTGGAAAGAACAAGACAGATGGAGGACCACTCTTTAACGATCTTGACTTACTTTGGAAACATCAACATATAACAATGTGCGATATTTAGGGAGTGTCTGCTCTGTAGGATCTGAATGGTTCCTTGCCAGATACTAGACTGTATCAAAGAGGTGTCTTCTAAGCATGAAGGTAAAAATCTGTATATAAGACCAGCTCACTTGTGGTCTTCCTTCACTGACAGGAATCCCTTCTCTCTCTGGAAAGAATAATGACTAAAAAGTGGTTCATACTCTGTAAAGAAAGACAGTTGAATTATAAGACATTTTTCAGAGGCTAAAAAGAGTAACGATAATATTAGCTGATTTCTGTTAGCACTTCATCAGGGACTAGGCACTACACAAAGTCTTTGGCCCGCCTTATCTCATTCAATTTTCTCAACAATTGTATGCGATAGGAACTATTATTATCACCATTTTACAGATGAGTAAAACAGAGGCTCAGAGGGGTTAAGAAGTTTGTTTGAGGCTGGTCAGGGCAGAGCTAGGAGTCAAATCAGGTCTGCTTGACTCTGAGTTCATGTTCTTAAAGTGTCTTTGCTATATTGACCTGTATGAGCTTTTTACATGGTCACTGCCCAGTAAGCGCATTGGGTCCAGATGGAGTCTGGCCAATATAGATTCCTGCACATCTCACCAAGAACACCCACCTGTATGTGAAGACTGTTAACCTCCACGTGGCTGCTTTGTGGTGGGGGTGGAAGGAGAACACAAGGATAAATTTCTCTTTTTCATCTTGTTTTACTGTATTACCCATATTCTCATATAAAGGATCTATCAAAGAATAAAATAACCCATGTTGCTGTTAATCATCTAATCTCCCTAGGAAATCACGTTGAAGATTAAATCCTGAACACGCCAATGTTATTAGTCATCACCATTAAGGGCTTTAGCCCATTAGGTAACGTCAAGCCCCCGACATGTCACTGATGTCTTAATTAGCAGCTTGTGACTCATAGCTAGAGATGGGGAGAGAAGCTTCACCACGCTGTACCATCCTAATTGCCAACCGAGTTGCTCCCAGAGGGCATGCTCTGTGTATTTTGAAAACCTCATACTGCCACCAGCCATTCCGTGATCACTCAGGAAACTTCCAAATATCTTTCAAGATGCTACTTTCCTGTTAAGTGTTATTTCCACTAATGAGACCCAAGGGCAAGGCGACCTTGTCTTCCTCCTTCAGAGCTACGTAGGGCTCCATTCTTTGCTGTCTGCTATTGATTGCCACAGGGCCATCTTCACCTGGGCTCTTTTTCTCTGAAATGTCTTCTTGAATTTTAAACAATGTATTTTTATCCCTCTCAGAGAAGCAGCAAAGTCTCAGGCTCCGGACGGTGCAACTGGACGCCTGAGAGGCAGACGTCCCCCTTCAGGGTGCCTCGTCCAAGGGGGAGCAGCTCAGGCTCCCAGGCTCATGTGCTGCGTTCTGGAGTGAGCGCTTCCAGCTGCTGCAGCCACCAGGGAGTCGGGTGCCTGATGGAGTTTGGATGTGTTGTCCCCTCCAAAACTCATGTGGAAATCTGATCCCCATTGTGGCAGTGTTGGAAACTGACTGAGTCATGGAGACAGATCCCTCACGAATGGATTAATGCTCTCTCTGGGGGAGGGGGGATTAATAAGTGAATTCTCGTTCTATTAGTTCCCGCAAGAGCTCATTGCTTAAAAAGACCCTGGCACCTTCTCTCTCTCTCTTGCTTCCTCTCGCCATGTGATCTGCTTGTACCCGCCGGCTGCGGCCACTTTCTGCCATGAGTAGAAGCAGCCTGAGGCCCATGCCAGATGCAGCTGTCCCAGAATCGTGAGCCAAATAAACCTCTTTCCTTTATAAATTACCCAGTCTCAGGTATTTCTGTCATAGCAACACAAAACGGACTAATACAGTGCCCAAGATGGAAATTCCCCATTTCTGTCCTCAGGGTGTTTACAGTCTAATATGGAGGTCAGGGAAATTATGCAAACTAAACACAAGACAAGGAAGAATATAATGGATGTCTCAAGAAAGATTTTCACCAAAGTGCTGTAGAATTCAAGAGCAAACATGGTCTTTTCATGCAAGTAATGCCCTTTAGATGCATTGCAGAAGCCCCCGACTTTGAAAACTCTTCTCCAGCATGGTAGTAAATACACTATGAAACCTAAGCCCAACCTGATTCTAATTCTTCCCTACAAGTCAACATATGTTGGAAAATCCAGATTGTTTCACGTAACCGTAGGTAATTACCAGCATTGCTTATGCTCATTCAGCTGCTTCTCTGCATTTGGCCTCATGCTCTGGGAGGTCACCTGTTGTCCAGGTCCCTCTCCAGGCAGAAACAGGCCACAGGGTAGGTGTTTCTGAAGGGCTTGGAAGATGGGTGCCCATCTTGCTCTGGACTCTGACAGTGGTGCCTGGACCTGACACTCAAGTTTCCTTGAATGGTGACTTGGTGCTTCTCCAGCAAGATTTAAAATCACTCAGATACTTCTAAAACTTGCAAAAAGACATGGCTTTCCTGTTATCTCCACTAATGAGACTGGAGGGTCTTTACCCCCATCCCCGTCTCCATCCTTCCTTACCTGCAAGTCAGTAAGAACCACCTGTAAGTGGCCTCCGAGTCCCTCCCTGTGCCATCTCCTCCCCTTCTCTTCTCCTCTGCTAGTGGCCTCATCATGCCTGCCCCAGCCGTAAGTGCTGAGGTCATCAGGACTTGCTCCTCAACTCTGCTTTTGTCTCTGCACCCATCTGTCCCCTTCAGCCATTCCCTTATTTGATTCTCCATCGATTTCCCCCTCATTTGTAAAAATTGAAGTATGACTTACATTAAAGCACCCACTTCTTAACCACACATGGGATGAATTTTTACTTATATGTACACCCATGTAGCTGCCACCTAATCAAGGTTAGAGCGTTTCCAGCCCCCAGGAAAACTCCCGCCTGACCCTCTCAGCAGGTAGCACTTCTTCTGACCTGTCACCACAGTTAGCTTTACTTCTGGACTTCATACAAATGGTCTCCTACAGTATGTACTCTTTTGTGTTTAATTTCTTTTACTGAACAGTATGTCTATGAGATTCACCCATGTTACATGTATCAGTAGCTTATTCTTTTTAGTTAAAATGACCTCAGATACTCCCTACTGATAGTGTCTCATGAACTTGAGGACTGCAATGAGGGGAAGAGGGAAATTACAGATAGAAATATAAATAACACCAAATCTGCTGACCGTAATGGCTTGGGAATTCCAAGGGAGCTTGAGGATTTTGAGACTATCTCAGACAATGAGGAATCTTTGGGGGTTAAAGAATAGCCCAAACTGTTTCCAGGCAGGTGATTCTCTGAGTCCAATAATACTTTAAAATTAGGGGAGGTTGTTTTCCTGGGAAAGAACAATGTCCTCCTCACAATGTCCAGTGCCCCAGTGTTTGTTGAAGGTGGGACACCTAGACTGGTACCTCCTGTTTTGAACAGAGATGGAACTTTGTGCTCCCGGGACCTTTAAATTCCTGTGGGGAGTCAGTGGATCTGTGTGCCAAGCATTTAGGCTGTGTGAATGCTGTGTCTTGCAAATGTATTTACTGCTGCTTTTGTGATCTGCATAGATGCTCTTTCAGTTAGTAAGTATACGTGTATTAGAAGTGTCATTGAATCCACTGCTTTCTGCCATTTAGAGAGTTTTTAAAATGAAGCAAATAGGAAAAGTATGATGACATTCATGTGGAAAGATTTGGACAGTTTCTGGTGTTACAATATGGTCCTTTTATTTAAATTTTATTTTTTTAAATTTTATTTTATTTTGTCAATACACAATGTGGTTGATTATTGTGGCCCATTACCGAAACCTCCCTCTCTCTCCCTCTCCCCGCTCCCTCCCAACAACCTCCTATCTGTTCGCTTCTCATATCGACTTCAAGGAATTGTAATTGTTGTGTCTTCTTCCTCACCTCCTCAGTTTATTTGTGTATTTATTTTTTTATTTTTAGCTCCCACAAATAAGTGAGAACATGTGATATTTCTCTTTCTGTGCCTGACTCGTTACAATATGGTCCTTTAGAGCGTGGTGTTATAACACCAAGGCCAAGAGTTCGGATCCCTAGGCTGACCAGCCACCAAAAAACAAGCAAATTTAGTTTAAGATATGGTCTTTTATGCCTCAAAGGGTTAGAAACCATCTCAGTTTATTGTACCTAAAAAGTGTTTAGGGCTCAAAGTGTGCTTGTTGATGTTGAACAAATGAGGAGATGGTGCTTCTGGGAGAGGAAGCGACCAGACTAAGGTCTCACAGCAGCCAGGGGAAGAACTGTGCAGAAGCCAGGTCTCATGATGCCCAGGAGGACTTAGTTTTACCCTCAAGGTTCTGCATGAATAACGGTGCCCGGGAACCACCCCCCAACCCTCTTGTGTGTCTGATATTTGTATTTAGGTTTTCTTCCTTAGACACCGAATTCTCCCATAAATCACTAAAGATTCTAGGCCTTCAATTGAAAACAAGATGGTATCATTTCGTCATAGTGCAGAAGCTAGAATTCAGAAGCAGATACTGTATTTTAGATAAAATAGTGTGACTGCTTTGTAGTGATTTGATTTGAGAAGTTTGGAGGGTTATCTGTACACAGGCAGCTTAACCTGTAGCAGCCTTGTCTGCACCCAATTCTCTTTATTTTTTTAATTTTTTAATTTTTTAATTTTATTTTGTCGATATACATTGTGGCTGATTATTGCTCCCCATCACCAAAACCTCCCTCCCTTCTCCCTCCCCCCCACCCCCCCAACAATGTCAATTCTCTCTTTAAAAGGCACCACCTTGGTCAACATCTCACCATTCCTCTCATTCCAGCCTGTGGCAACCACTGTTCAAATCTCTGTTCCTATGAGTCCAACTTTTGGAGATTGCACATATTAGTGGGATCACATAGTATTTGTCTTTCTGTCTCTGACTTATTTCACTTAGCATAATGTCCTCCAGGTTCATACATGTTGCTGCAAATGGCAGGATATCCTTTCACTGTCAATGACTGAATAATATTCCTGTGTGTGTGTGTGTGTGTGTGTGTGTGTGTGTATTTTACATATATCACAATTTCTTTATCTATTCATCTGTCAATGGACACTTAGGTTGTTTCCATATCTTGGCTATTGTGAATAATGCTGCAATGAACATGGGAGCGCATATCTCTTTGAGCTACTGTTTTTTTTTCCTTCTAATTATACACACACACATGCACATACAAAATGGTAAGTAGTGAAGTGATGGATCATTAATTAACATGATGGTGGTAATCATTTTACAATATATACATATTTCAAATCATTGTGTTGTACACCTTAAACTGATACGACTTTATTTGTCAATTTTACCTCAATTGGCTGGGAAAAAAATCCATAAACAGAGCATCCTACTGGCTCTCTATGTGGGGCAGCCTGACCCAACAGCCACCGCAAGTGCTTGTGTCCCTGCTAGAAGCCACAGCTGCTCCTCGCTGAACAGTGAAGCTGGTCCTCGGGGGACTCTGCTGCCTTTGGGGAATCTCTGATGCGGCTTCTGCAATATTCAAAGGCTTCTGGGACAACCTCTGAGCAGCTCTAATCCCTCTGCCTGACCCAGCTCTGAAGAGTGTCCTGACTGCCTGGAGGGATGGGCCAGGTGCCCCCTCTCACTCCCGCCCCAAGGCCCTTGCTTTCTTCCTCATGTGCCCCCGGGTGTGGTGTGGTGTGGTGGCCAGAAAGCTCCCTGTCTCGTTCCTTCATGTCTGCATCGTGTCTGTGTTCACAGAGCGAGGCCCACCCCGTGGGAGGAAAGCAGCCTGCGTGATCTCACCTTCATCGGCAGAACTGGGACGCTTTAGATTTTTACTAAACAGATTGCCACTAAAAATTGCCTGGAGAAAGATTGAGAACGGGGGACAAAAAACAAAACAAACAAAACAAGATAAGACAAAAGGGAAATCTATGATAGTTTCTTCAATGTAGCTTGTTTCTGTTTCTGGTCCTGGGGCTCAGACCTAAATTTAAGGGATTTTTTTTTTTAAAGACTGAAAATGAATCTCTTTGTTGTGAGATTAAAGAGAATTTCCCATATAAAATAAAATTAAAAGCTTGGGTTAAAGAAAGCAACACTATTGGCTAGTTTTCTCCCATTGGCTACACCATTGACATCTTTAACCCCGGGATCTAAGGAGGAGCAACTTCTAAAAACACATCTTTTCAAGTCCTGTTTCTGCAGTGGTGCTGAGGTCACCGGGGAGTCCAGAGGCCACCTGCTCGGCTGGTGAAGGGCACTCTGACTCTTGCTCTGGGTGTGATCATTTGATCTTCCCACGTGACTGACAGAACTGATGCAACCCCAGCGCCTCACACAAGCAACTCACCTTTGCAACAGACCCACTGTGTTTTTCATCTCTTCCTGCTCTCTCTTTTTCTTCTCATCTCCAAGGTAGACTGTGCTGTTTGGAAACCTGACATCTGGGCTTTGAAGTCTAGGAGAGTGGAGGGGTCTTGAAGCCACGACAAGATGGACTTCAAGGGGACCAGGATGTATTTTGACTATAATGAAGATTTTAGATTTCGAGGCTTTGTTTATCTATATGGGCTCCAATTTAAAAGAACGTCACTGTCAGTAATAGCTTCTGATCTCGAGAAGCACACGGGATGAGTTCTGAGAACCTCTGTTGCTGTTAGCAAGCCTTAATGAATGAAAACCACTTCCTCTGGAGCCTGCCCCTGCCACAGTCTTCCAGCTGCCCTTTCATAGACTCCAACCATTAGTCGCTGTCCCACCACCTGCCTGTCCCTCTACCTGCTCCTTAAAACCTTGACCTTGCCCAATCTTCTCTTAAGGGTGAGGAGCAGAGATGGTGAAATACTTAGTGTCATGCAGTTTTTTTTTTTGTTTTGTTTTTTTCCAGATTTCCAGTAGATCTGAATACTTCATCCAAGGGCAACATCAACTTTGATTTTCCTTCTCTTGGCAAAGTGCTATAAATGTGAAAGAGCCTTTTCACAGAGCTGGGTCACCTTGCATCAAAGTCTTGGAGCCATTTCTGTGTAGCTGAGGGAAGGCTTCTCCCAATGTAGCATCAACAGTCTTCTCTTTGAAGCTGACGTGTGCCTCTGACTCCCTGCAACCTTGAACTTTCATCATTTTCTTTTTGGGCTGGCCATCCTACAGCTTGATCACCTGAAGACAGATGTGTGTAAAGGTTCTGGTCATGACCACGTGGCCCATCTTTTTCCCCTATAGGAGCAATGGCATTGATGTTGAGGATAAGAACTGGAGCTCTGGAATCAATGTGCCTGGAGGAATCATGGGTTACTAGCTGTAAGACTTTGAGCAAGTTAATTAATGGCTCTGCTTTAATTAATAGAGCTTCAGGTTCCTCCTCTAAAAAATGGTAACATTAAAAAAAAATGGTAATGGTAAATGTAGTAACAGAACCTACTCGTAAGGATTATTTAAAGTATTACATGAGATACCACCTATCGAGAAATTAAAATGGTTTGTGGCATATAGTTAGTGGTCAAAACAGAAGTAGAGGGAGATTTAATTAGACTTATAAAAATCACTCAAGTCTGCAAACTCCCAGTGCATCTGAGAGAGGCACACTTTCCTTACAATCCAAAGCTAGCTCCCGCTTGAACCAAGCAGGAACATGTGAGGCCCACAGCTCTGTCCTTCCACCTGTGAGGTAGAAATGGGGATGCCTTTCTTTTCTTTTTTTCCTTCAGGCACTGATGGTAGGACAGATAGTGTATTCTACACCGGGACTTCTCAAATGGTAATGTGCACAGGAATCAACTGGAAATCTTAGAAAAAGACAGATTCTGATCAAGCGGTCTGGGGTGGGGCCCGAGATTGTGCATTTCTTACAACCTCACAAGTGATGCTACTGCTTCTGGTCTAGGGACCACATTTTGATCTGACCTGGAGGAGAGAACCCATCCTGGGAGAATCCTGGGTGGAAAAGAAACACCAGGAGCTCAGCTTTCTGGCTTGGTGTGGTGTTTCAGGCTCCTGCACAGCCATGCTCCAGAAATGCAGCGATGGACTCTTGCTAAAAGGTCCTGAAATGGCCACAGATACTTAGAAACCCTGTGGCCAATGCTGTCTTATTTTGTGCTCAGTGTTTTTTTTTTTTTTTTTTTTTTTAAGAATTTGAATATACATCTATACCTCAGGGCAGTCATGGTAAACATTCAAAAAGGGACTCAAATATGCATTTTGAAAGTGAAGGCAGTCATAGTAAATGCAAGTAAAATAGATTTCTGAAAGATGATTCAGATATACATTTTAAAAGAAAAGGCGCAATCTTTTCTAGACTTTTTACTTTTTAGAAATATATGATAACAAAGTTCTTTTGACTCTGGGGCCTTTGTCTGCTCACTATTTCCCTTCTGCGTATGTACAAACCATTCATTCACATCTATGTTTTCATTTAGCTAAACTTATAACTTTCTAAGGCTTGTAATTCTCCACTGTTACTGTAGGAGAAACTTGAGGCGGATGGGCGGGGTGAAGAGGAGGAAGGGAGGCCCTTCCTGGTGGCAGCAGCAAACTACCGCTAGAGCAGCATCAAGACTTTCTTATTTTGCAGTTTAGGTCATCAGCCCAGTGGTTTTTGGAGCCTACCAGCAGTTCTCACGTTTCTCGTCCTGTGTCTCCAGGTAGTTCTTTGAGATTTAATTCTGATCAGTCAAGATGCCTTGGGGGCATATACTTTTGTATTCTAGGCTAAAGCAGCCACAGGGAAATGAAAATGAGGGATTCCCTTCTAGACATTAGAGGTGCCTGTGACTTGTGGAAGAGTGCAGCTCACCTTTGATGGCGCTTTGCATGTAGGGAAGTTTTGTGGCCTCTGGAGCTCTGGTTTGCAGTGCACAGCTGACTCAGAAGAGCGACTCCAACCACAGGGGTGTCTGAGAGAATTTCTCAGGGCCCATCTGTCTAGGTGCAAGGCAGCTCTCTCTTCAGACTTCCTCCATGCGGAGCTGCTCTGCTGTGGGACTTGATGCATTGATGTGAAATTTGCTGCTGCTCCAGCAGCCTGCATTCATGCTGTAAAAGGGCAATGCCAGCAGCATGTTCTCTGGGTGTTGGAGGAAACATCCAGAAAAGAATGAACTCCACTTTGATCTGAGACCCACAGTCCTGAAACCTGCGGACCACATATTCATGAGGACAAATGAAGGACCTTGGGCATTTGAGACTGAATTCATCACAATTTATGGTATTAGCTGCAGACTTAGGCCAGGAGGCTATCTGGATTCTTGTTTGTGACCTCAATAGTATGTGCCAACTTTATGTTGTAGTGTCAGTGATTCCTTGACTTTATGAGGGGAATGTTCACTTAACCTACATACTTGAATGCAAGTTATACACTTTTCTTAATTTTTCTACAGCTCCTATATGCTGATGAGCATAGTAAAAAAATAGGTAGGTTCTATTTAGTCCTCATGGTAAGGTCCATGTCTTTTTCCTTCCATGTGTAAATCTTTGAATTTGGTGGAATCCTAAGAAATGCAACTTTATACACATTGTAATCTTTAAAGCCTTTCATTTTGTTAGGACCATACAACACTTAAATATACCTAAAGTTATATCCCATTAGATTTTGCATATTTTATGTGGCTTTGTCTGATTTGATTCCAGAACTCATTGAATCATTCCACTACTACTCCCCACTGAGTTAAAAACTGCTTTTTATTTGGTATATTTATATTTACTATTTCTGTTCCATGTTGATACGTTAATGTGATTGAATAACAAAACTCAACAGAAATACGTTAAAATATTTCACCCTCTCTTATAATATTTTACTTTAATTTTTTCTCATTCTGTGTATAACAAATATTTTTCTAAATACCTTGTTTCTTAGATCCCTTTGAGAATCCTACAGGCTATGGATTTTGTCTCTAGAAACACACACACATACACACACACACATACACACACACACATACACACACACAAGCCATTTTGTCCTGGTTCTTAAGCACTGGTCATTACTGGTCATAGTCACTTCTTTATCCCTACTTCACTCTTTGTTGTATTGCTATATTCCTATATTTTTCTTATATTTTCTCATTTATTTGTTCTGTCTTTCAATCACTTTTTCTCTTTTTAAATGTAATATCTAAGTACTATAACACAGTTATGAACACAGTGCTATGAGTGTGTGAAATATCGGACAACCAACTCTACTCTGGGATCAGAGAAGTTTGCAAAGAGGCAGTGATGACCTTTGAGCTGGGTTGAAGTTTCCAAGGCAGAATAGATAGAGGGAAAGACTCCAAATTAGATGAAACAGCATGTGCCAGGGCAAGAAGGTATGGAAAATCTGGTGAAAGGTCAGCAAGAAGGGGCAGTGGCAGTAGAGGGGGACAGGAGTGTGGTTGGAGAGATGGAAGGAAGAGAAAATGTGAACAAGAATGCACATAAAGAGGCCTCTTGCTTTGTACTTAAGTTCCAACTTCATAAACACAGCAGCTGCTTCTGTTTCTTGGTTCGAGGTTTAGCAGTCCCTGGAGGTGTCCCATTTGAAGCCACGAATAGCCTCAATCACTAATGATATCTTTATTTCTAAAGGTACAACCTCAAGTCTTTTGAAGGCATAATTGGTGCTCAATCTTGTCTTAGTTTAGACTGCTATAACAAAATACCTTAGAGTGGGTAATTTATAAACAATAGAAATTTATTGCTCACAGTTCTGGAGGCTGGGAAGTCTGAGATCAAGGCGCCAACAGATCTGGTGTCTGGGGAAGGCCCATTACTCACGGATGGTGCCTTCTACGTGTCTCTGCAGGGTGGCGGGGACAAGCAGCCTCTCTCAAACCTCTTTAATAAGGGCACTAATCCCACCTGTGAAGGTGGAGTCCTCATGACCTAATCACCTCCCAAAGGCCCACCTCTTCATACCACCACTTTGGGGGTCAAGTTTCAACATCTGAGTTTGGGGAAGGGGGACACAAATATTGAGACCATCACAATTATTCATTCTTGGTAGTTTGAAGTCTGCTCTCTCATTCTAAATGGATTGCCATTGTCATCATCATCAGCATCATCATCAACCATCACCACCTCCACTTACTGTATATGGAAAAGCTTATCTCAGGCTTAGAAAAAGATAATTTTTAATAGAGATAAGCAAGGAAAACACATGATCCTTGTGCTAGGATGCACGTATTCTCTTGTCTGGTTCTACATCACAATATTAGGTGGAAAAAATGTTACCTTGGGAACTGAGTGATGAATAATATGAGACCCTTTTTTCCAAACTCATGCCACTGCCCTGCCTTAGTTCAGACTCTCATCTTCACTTGCTTGGACTTTTCAGTGGCTTCCTCACTACTTTTCCTGCCTCTGGTCTTGTCCCAGTTGCATTATCCCCGGCACTGTTGCCATAGTGGTCTTTTAAATATGAAAATCTAATCATGATGTTTCCTAACTTAAATCACTTAAATTTCTGTGTGACAATGTCCCAACCACTAAATATAGAGCATAGGATTCTCCACACCCTGACTTTTACCTATTTGTGTGATCTTTTCTCTAGCACTCCTGCTGAATGCAGTTCCCTGAATACACAAGTTGTTTTTTGTCTTATCTTTTAAGGTCACTTTCCTTTAGTCTCATAACCTTTTTCTTTTTTTTGTCTGGCTAGAGAATTACTATTCATTCTTTAAGAGCCAGCTCAAATGTCACCCCTTCCAAGAAGCCTTCCTTGATATCTCTAGAGACAATTAAGAGCTTATTTCACTCTATTCCCTTAACGCCTTGCTCCTATCTGTATGAAAACCTTAAGACACAGAAAAAAGTTATTATAACACTGGGAGTCCTAAGATAGGAGGGTCTGGATATAAAGTCAGTATTTGACAGTTATTGAATGAGTGAAAACACATATGTTGTTTAAGATAATCTCTAAGTATAAACAAAAAAAAGTTTATTTTTGTGATGAGAAAGTTATCCTTTTCTTTTTTTTCCCTCCAGAGAATTCTTTTCCCATTTACTTTGGTGAGAATGAGATGGAGGGTTAAGAACAGAGCTAGGAAGAGACAGAAGAGATGGAGGAACTTAGAAGAGATTGATGTGTAGAGAGGGATAACTGAGACAGAAAGGAAGTGAAAACAAGGCTGTCCCTCTTTATATTAGTAGATCAGGTTCAGGACCAGAGTGGAAAATCCCCACGCAGTTTCAAAAAGTGAGCTGGGCTTCTCAGTCCGGCTGGGCGGTTTCTATGTGTTCCTGCCTCTGCGGGACGAGAGAACATGTGAGGTCTCCCTGTACAGAGTTCAGAAGGAACTCGGGCAGCCACACTCCAACTCTTTCCCCTTTCTGTTTATTTTTCTTTTCATTCTCCCTTCCTGCACTTAGGAACCTTCCCTTTCAGCCTGTTCAGCTGAAGATCACTGAAAAACACAGCCTCAACACCCCCAAGGGGCCTTTGGGACCCATTCATACTTCCATTGCTCCCAATCCAAGAGCTAGATTTGAATTGTCTTCCACTGAAGAGTCATTGTTCCTGACGAGTAGGTGTCCAATGTCTTGTCAGTGCTTGGTAGCCCTGTAGGAAGACGCTGGCTTTTCGGTGGACTGAATGGCCATCCATGTAGGTGAGTGGGCGGTAGTGCTGTTGACCTGCCTAAACACTGGGAAGTGGGTTTGGGTGAAGAATTAGAGCTGTGTCCTTTTACCTTTTTTTTGTGTGTGTGTGTGTGTGTCTGTGTGTGTGTGACGGGTAAGGGGATCGGAACCCTTGGCTTGGTGTCGTCTGCACCACGCTCAGCCAGTGAGCGCACTGGCCATCCCTATATAGGATCTGAACCTGCGGCCTCGGCGCTCCCACCACCGCTGCACTCCCAGCGCCACACTCTCCCGAGTGAGCCACGGGTTTGGCCTCCTTTTACCTTTAATGTGTGACTATTATCTGGAAAAACTACTGTTGGAACATGCTTTGGCCTGAAGAAGACCATGTCATGGTGGAGTCAAGAGCACATGGAGCCCGATTGACCCTACCACCAACAATTATCTTCCCAGGAAATTGTGCTCCTATGTTTAGCTCTAAAGTAGAGGCCACCTCACTCCCAGCAGATTCTGCCTGGAGAAGGGCTAAGCTTAGAGTGGTCTCTCTGTCCTGGAATATCCAGACCAACTGCCCTCCTTTCAGGGCCTTAGATCGTGAGGGGCAGAGGTGAGGGAAGGGGGTCATCTCTCACCCCAAACTGGAATATGGACAAACGCTGCTTAAAGACAATGTTCGGAATGGGCGTGATCAGTGGAATGACAGCATACACATCAGGAAGCGTAGCTGGTGGCAAGAAGTATTTCTGAGAGGAGGTACCAGAAACAGACAGTGAGCAACACAAGGGCTTTACAACGGATGACGGTGCTTGTAGGACGCTTTCAGATGCATTTTAGGAATAAGCAGACAGCAGTCCTCTTTCAGCTGCTAGTTGATAGTTTCCTGCTTCCTTTCTTTCCGTGGTGCCTGAAGACTCGGCTTCCTCAGAGTGTGGTACTTGGTACAATTGTCTTCATTTGCTCTTTCCTAGGAATGGCTTAGATTCTTGCCCACAAAGGGAAGATAAGCATTGAATATTAAAATATTCAAATGTGTGGTTTATCTATGGGGTCACAGCTCTGATTCTAAATCTCCAATTAGCAGGACATTCTGACCAGATGATATGCGGCCTTCATCATCTAACTAGCTACACATAGACAAAAGATCATATTTTCCTGGACTTTTGTACTTCAGAAGCTGGGATTCAATGAAAATACATACACACAACACAAATACACACACAAAGACACAAGCATTTTTTTATGATTAGGGTTAGAATGGAGGAAAAGTTGGTAATGTCTTATCCATCCATCCATTCATTCATTCATTCATTCATGGAATATGTTTTGAGCACTGCTATGAATCAGCTCCTCTACTAGGAGCTGAAATATAACAGGGATAACTCAGAGGGTCTTTATCCTCACGGGGCTCATAACTGATATAACATCAGGCAATATGCTGAAATATCTATTATCCCAATGATACAACATTTCCATTAACTTCTGTTTTTCCTCTGTTTTCTGTCTGGGAGTCCCATGGGTCTTATCAATTCTGCAGCTTTAGGACAGAGATGTGCCTCCACACTGACTCATCTCTGCCAGACAACCGGATAAGCCAACAGGTTTCCTGGGAGCTTTTGTTCCCACATGTGCATTAAGAAAAAGCCGACATCCAACCTAGTCATAAGAGCCATTCTGTTCACTTCAAGTGTTGCAGCTGTTCCAGGAAGCATCTGCAGTGTTTTTCCCCAGTAGCGTTCATGCCTTCTGTCCAATGTCCATGGATATGGTGGGAGGACCACCTGACCAGCTATGGCCTGCTCTGCCTCAGGGTGGAATCCTGGCTTCTCTCTCAGTCTTGTTTATAAAACCGCATCTGCTCAGTCTCAGATGAGAAGAGAAGACCAGGCAGCACTGCTGGCTGCCCTTAGTCACTCTGCAGCAAGCTCTGGTCTTTTCCTCTGTGAGAAAAGGGACTGGTGGCCAGCCTTCGTCTGTGATCCCTCTGCTGTCTTCTCCAGTGTCAGCTGATGGAATAAGGGCTTCTGACTTCCGTTTCCATTATATTCTCTGACACAGAAATGCTAGGGAAATGAGGCTAAAACTTTCAGGGTAGCCCAGGCAGTTGAGAAATAAATATACATAGAAACAAAAATATGGGGAGTCACATCAAAATACACAAGGGCTTATGAATATATTATGCGTATTTAGATTTGTGCGTATGTTTGTGTATTTTTCTTTCCCAAAGCTTGCATCAGTTAGGAAAGAATAATATTCCCTTTGCATTATCTTTGCTTTTCTAGATGAAAAGCAAAAACACTAGTCAGCTCTTGGCCAAAAAGAGTTTTTCTCCTGTACATTTTTGGGGCAGTGTTTTGTGGGGAATCTGGGCCTTCTATATTTTCTTTGTATTCCTATATTACAATTATCATGAGGGCCCTTCCTCTTAGAAGATGTGGTGAACATCTGTGGGTTTAGGGTGTTAGCACTGCACTCCTTGGTAGTGGTACTAGACCTCTCGTATTTTAGGTTTGTGATTCTGGTGACACCATCAATCACAGTGTCTTCTCCTCCTATTGCCTGTCCTTGAAGCCATACAGCACAGGTCTGGTTAATCAATAATTCCCGTTCTCCTGACGTCTATGATGGTACAGGTGAGCCTGTGGTATGAGCTGGACCAATCTTTCTCTGAGCTTCTTGGATTTGGAGCTGTAGTTCTGAGAAGGAATCCTGCATTTTGAGTCATAGAGCTCAAATACTAATCAAAAGTCTACTTCACTACTGTGTGGAGAAAGTTTTTCCGTACTGCCAGAGAATACTTCCAAGTACAGAAAAACAGAGATGTGGGGAGAACAGAGAGGCAGAGATTTCCATCATTTGTGTTTGGACACAGGCAGCAACCAAACTAAAAATGTTCTACCTAATTTAGAAGCTGAAGCAGTACGTGCCTTATAACCGCTCTCTGTTTTCATATAACTCTACCGATCAGAGAGGAAGAGAAGGCAAAAAGTTTTCTTATGTCTCCCTTAGAGACTTACAGGTTAAACCACAAGTCTACTCTTTATTTCTATGAGATCAACTTTTTTAGATTCCACAATGAGTGAGATCATGCAATATTTGTCTTTCTGTGCTTAGCTCACTTCACTTAACATAATGACCTCCAGTTCCAACCATGTTGCTGCAAATAACAGGATTTCATATGTTCTTATGGCTGAATAGTATTCGATTGTGTAAATATATCACATTTTCTTTATCCATTCAATCTGTTGATAGACACTTAGGTTGATTCCATGTCTTGGTTATCATGAATAGTGCTCCAATAAACATGGGTGTGCAGATATTTTTGACACACTGATTTTGTTTCCTTGGATATATTTCTAGTAGTGAGATTGTTGGATCATAATGAGATTTCTAGTTTTAATTTTTTGAGAAACCGCCATACTACTTTCCATGGTGGCTATACTAATTTACATTTCCACCAGCAGTGTACTAGAGTTCCCCTTTCTCCACATCCTTGCCAGTATTCATTTTTTTTGGTCTCTTTTTATAATAGTCATTCTAACTGGGGTGACATTTGATAAAATTTAACATTCCTTTATGATAAAAACTCAACAAATTAGGCATAGAAGGAAAGTGCATCAACACAATAAAGGAATTTATAACAATCCCACAGCCAACATCATTCTGAGTGGAGAATAGC
The DNA here is from genome assembly GCF_027409185.1 of Cynocephalus volans. NCBI lineage: Eukaryota > Metazoa > Chordata > Mammalia > Dermoptera > Cynocephalidae > Cynocephalus > Cynocephalus volans. Next base: position 286,273,725 of record NC_084460.1, read on the forward strand.
TGAAAGCTTTCTCTCCAAGATCTAGAACAAGACAAGGAAGCCCACTTCTGCCCCTTTTATTCAACATAGTAGGAAGTTCTAGCTGGAGCAATCAGACAAGAGAAAGAAACAAAGGGCATCCAAGGAGGAAGTTAAATTGTCTCCGTTTGCAGACAACATGATCTTATATACAGGAAACTCTAAAAACTTAACCGAAAAACTATCAGAACTGAAAAACAAATTCAGTAAAGTTGCAGGATACAAAATCAACGTACAAAAATCAGTAGCATTTTTATATACCAATAGCAAATTATAAGAAAAAGAAATCAAGAAAGTAATTCCTTTTACAATAGCTACAAAAAATCCTAGGAATAAATTTAACCAAAGACATAAAAGATCTCTACAATGAAAACTATAAAACATTGATGAAAGAAATTGAAGAAGGCATGAAGAAATGGAAAGATAGCTTGTTTTCATGGATTGGAAGAATTAATGTTATTAAATTGTCCATATGTCTCAAAGTGATCTACTGATTCAGGGCAATCCCTATTAAAATACCAATGACATTCTTCACAGAAACAGAAAAAAAAATCTTAAAGTTCATATGGAACCATAGAAGACACTGAATTGCCAAAACAACCTGAAGCAAAAAGAATAAAGCTGGAGGAATCACACCTCCTGATTTCAAAATATACTACAAAGCTTTAGTAACCAAAACAGCATGGCACTGGCATAAAAACAGGCAAATAGGCTAATGGAAGAGGATGTAAAACCCAGAAATAAATTAATGTATTTACAGCCAATTGATCTTCAGCAAAAGGGCCAAGAACACACATTGGACAAAGGATAGTCTCTTCAATAACTGGTGATGGAAAAATGGAATGACCACATGCATAAGAATGAAATTCAACCCCTATCTCTCACCATATAAAAAAACAACTTAAAATGGATTAAGGACTTAAAAATAAGACCTGAACCTATGACCTGTGAAACTACTAGAAGAAAACATAGCGGAAATGCTTCATGACATTGATATAGGCAAGGATTTTTTTGAATACGTCCTAAAAAGCACAAGCAATAAAAGCAAAAATAGACAAATAGAGTTACATCAAACTAAAGAGCTTCTGCCCAGCAAAGGAAACAATCAACAGAGAAAAGATACAACTTATGGAATGGGAGAAAATATTTGCAAACTATGCATCTGACAAGGGGTTAATATCCAGAATATACGAGGAACTCAACAACTCAATAGCAGAAGACCCCCAAATAATCTGATTAAAAAATGGGCAAAAGATCTGAACTGACATTTTTCAACAAATGACAGACAAAAAGGCCAACAGGTATGAAAAAATGCTCAACATCACTAATCATCAAGGAAATGCAAATCTTGTTACTTCTTTTAATCAGAAAAAAAAAAATGTGATCCTGAGGTAATTATTTGTTCTAATTAAAGAATCTGAAATTAAAAGTTCTGTCACATCTTCAAAGGTTTCTTTGGAATCTTCAAGCCTTATAATTTTAATTTATGAGTCCAAATTAGTCAGCATTTAGTCATTTGTCTGTTAAACAAATATTTACTGAGCACATACTATGTGTGTGGTTATGTTATAAATGTTGAAGATATGGCACTCATGGAATTTATGATGTCAGTTGATTTACCCCACGCAAAGTTGGGTACAGAGTTTTAACACACACATACACACCCATTTATTATCAAGTAGTATTACCATCTAGACTGATGCCTGAACTGGCAAATGCTGCTTTGTTCTCAGCCAGTATTAAAACATATTGGAATGACAATCTTGGTGCTTTTATGGAATAAAGAAAGCCTGTTGTTGCAAAGCCTTGTTCTTCTAGAAGAAAGAAGCCTAGAAGATGAGAAGATGAAGCAGATAAACGGAAATCATAAGAAACAAAGTTAGTAAAAGGAAACCTGTGTTATAGTGACGGAAAAGACATTGTGGGAGAAGACGGAAGTATGATTCATGACAAGAAAAAGGAAATCTTTTCATCTAGAAATTTAAGACTTAGCTATGCCCTTTCTATCCATTACTTGCTCTTTCCAGCTGTTTTCAGACAGTGAGTGACAAAAATGAGAGGTCAGTGGAGAAGAGGAAGACTCTAAGATGTCCCGTCTTATATCTTTATAATGGCTTTCTTTTAGCTGAGATTTATTTTAGCACAAAGTTTCCTTTTTATTTCTATCTTTGTATGTAGGTGTAACCTGGGCTCATCAGGGACCCTCCTTGCTGTTCTATTATGGGTGAGACAGGGAGGGAATCAGGAGAACAGGCTTTGCTCTAACTTATGCTGGGAGAGAGGTGCCTGCCCGCTCTGTGGGCGTTTTTACTAATCGCCCACATGATGAGGGTGAAGGGACCGTAGCCAGAGCCCCGCAGAGTGAAGCAACATACCTCCACGCTATCCTTTCCAGACAGAATATATTCTAAAAAATGAGAGGAGTTTAAGCAGCTCTTTTTATTTGGCTCATGCAACAGTAATTTGTTTTCTCACAATTCTAGAGGCTAGAAATCTTGAGATCAAGATGTCAGCAGGGTGGGTTTCTTCTGAGGCCTGCCTGTTTTTCGTTTTTGTTTTTAAAGGTATTTATTTATTTTTTTAAATTAAAATGTATTAATTATACCTGCTTATGGGATACAGAGTTATATTTCAATACACGTATGCAGCGTGCAATGGTCAAATCAGGCTAGTTAGCATATTTATCATTGCAAAAATTGATTTCTTTATGATGAGAACATTTCAGCTCCTCTCTTCTAGCCATTTGAGAACATACAATAAATTGTTGTTAGGTATGGATGCCTAGCACTACTGTATACCACTAGAACTTATTTTTCATATCTATTAAGCAGCTCTTTGACACAGGGCTTGGGTAAATATCCCAAAGTCGTACAGATTAGGAAAACTGGGGGTATGATTTTTTTCTGTCTAGATCTCTTAAATCTTCCAAGGGCTGAGGAAGGTCTTTGAGAAGTGGCTGCCCCATGCCGATGCTCCCAAGTTCCTACTAGTCAGCCTCTCAATTCTTTTAGCCCCCTCCAAATCCCACTCTGCACAGTCCCCAATCTTCCTTCTCAGGAAAATCTACCTTTCCCTACATAAATCCTTTTGGATCCTTCTTTATTTTATGAACTCTGCTGAAAGCTTAAAATGAATGTTAAAGGTGGATTTCTGCAGGCCAGTCTTTATCAGCCCCAAGGCAGGAAGGGAGTTACAAGTCCAGCGAGTTGACGGGAAGATGCTGGATGTTCTGATTCCAGTTTAACCTCTGCCAGTGAGAGTTGTGGGAGCCATAGAAGTATATCCAGCCATAGAAGTATGTATGTGTGTGTGTATTTCTTTTTAACAACACGATCTAGTCTTATATAGAGAGATTATTATTTCTCTTAATACTTTAATTCCTCTTCCTGCTAAATGATAAAGATAACATTATTTCTCTAAAGAGATTTGACTCTTTCTGGTGCCTGTTTACCTTATAAGGGCCTCCAAGAAGCTGAGACTGGCTCCATGTGAGCCATCTGAGACGAACAGGGTCACCCTTAAATAGATTATTTCTGATTCTCAGCTTTCTCCTCTGATTGGAGGGGGCAAGGGGTTCAATAAATGCTGCCAAGAATCTTTAAACTCTGGACACATCCACATGTTTAAATAGTTTAAACAAGTTGATCAGCCAATTCATTTAAGATAGTAAAATATACACTTACATAGTCAAATACACACTTGAGATTGATTCCCTCCATAACTATTTTGGAATGAAACCAGCCATTTAAGGGAACAGATCGATTTGGTTGGTTGCTATCATATAAGTAGGACAACTCTCTTATTAACTACGTTCTTCTCTCTTTGGTGGTGGCTATAGCTGGTGTTCTGTAGTCTAAAGTGATTCAATTGGTCAATTATTGTGATATTGCATTCCTAAACATTTCCAAAAGCAAAGGTTGAAAAATTGCTTTTAAGAGTTATCAAGGGATCATTTTATCAGCCTATTGGGATCTAGGTGAGAAAACACTGAGGACACCCTGTCCTTCCAAGGCCTTTGTCCTTGATTATTATCTTCACCTAAAGGAACAGACGCTCCCTCTCTAATCATCAGCTCGGGTGCTGTATGGGGTCATTCAGCTAAGTGATATGCAGCCATTCTCTCTTCTGTGACACTTTAATTTCTGGAGCTGCAGTTGTTATTATACCTTACAGGTAACTATGGCAACAGACACTGTGTCGACAAGCTGTGCCTACCATTATTAGAGATGTGACAGTCTTGTCAACTGCAATTAATTGGAATTTTGGGGGGGATTTGTAAAGCAATTGACGTCAGCATTTCCAGGGTGCAAATAAAGACATTTTGGATGTGAAAAAACGAGACTTCATCTTTAAATTGAGGCATTTACTCAGATAGGCAGCTCAGGGACAGACATGCACCTGTGGAAGCTTTAGTCTGGTCTTCCTCACTCCTTTCAAAGACAGGGAGCTTGTCAATGTTTCTGTGGGACATTTCAGTCTATGTCCTCAGATATAATCTAAGTGCAAAACTGCTAATTTTTTTTTCTTGGAATATTTAGAGAAAAAGCATTCCAGAGAAAATTTTAAATAGTGATATAATATTTTGGACAGTCCTCTGGATGGCTTTTTCTCAGCCTTTCTAATGAGTTGTTTGCAGTTTTTTCTCTCTAGGGTTTGTGTTGAAAAGTAGTCTGATTATTTTGACTTTGAAACTCTATTTAATGGTGTTTTGATGTGTCAGAAATCCCTAGGCAAGGGAATAGGGCTTCAAAAGAGCTCTGCATTCTTGGTGTGTTTAGTACCATGGTAGGGTTTGGAGAAAAGCTCATCTTCACGCATGTTGTGGAAAGCTAAAAGGCACCCAGAAAGAAGTTTCAGCAGGTTGAAGGCTAGAAAGAATTTATTGAGTACCCACATGTGCCTTGAATAGTGCTAGGTACTTTTACATTTATTTCACATTTACTAACTTAGTATCCTCATTAAGGTAGAAGAACTCTTACAATTACACTTGCACATGTATATATATAAAACAGGATATATACTTCTTGACCCAAGGATATAATTAGCAAAGAATGAAAAAAAAAAAAAATGATCCCGCCTCATTGAATATGAAAATAACTTGACACATAAAATAAAATAAAATAAAAACAGAGTCCCAGCCAATTTTTTGTTAATCCTCTCTGGTCAACTTTGGGGGCTGTCAAATCTAGGACTGTATTTTTCTCCCTCGAATGGCATCCTCCCCACTGTGACAGGCTATTTCACTCCTTCTTCAAGGTGGGAGTTTTCTCCAGTAATGCTTGTTTACTCACGATTGGACTTTTCTTACCAGACCTGGGGATAGAAGAAGTCAAGCATTGGGCCTCTTCAGATCCAGACTGATAGACACTCAGAAATGTTATTTATTCCTTAGGACCCTGCTGTAGAAATTTCCAGAAAGTTATTTCTAGACTAAAAGTAAGTTAGGTTTGGAGCTGGAAGACTTGGATTTGGAATCCTAGTTCCACCCCTTTTTCTGTTTGTGCTGGGGCAGATTATATCATCCCTTTCTCATCTTCTAAACTTGTGTTGAAAAATGAGGTGGATCTACATGTAAAATGAGATAGAGCAGGTGAAAGATTTCTGTAAATGCTAAAAGACTTTTGCAAAACTCACTATTGGGAAGACTTAGAAAATACTAGATGCATGCCTGTGGAGACAAAGCATACCTGAGCCTTATTCCACACTCTGCCAGTGTGAGATCCATCCATTCTGATCCCTTTCACTGCTGAGTAGTGCTCCATCTGCAAGCTCCTTAAGACCAGGGCCTGCCCATCTTCGTATCCACAACTGCACTTAGAACCAGGGTGATATTAAAAATATTTATCAACAACAATGATACGGACACACATCAAAACAGACAATGGCCTGAGGGCTGGAGCAGGGTTTTGTGCTAGGGATTAACCCTTAGCCACTGGATTGTGGGAAGGTGGGGTCCTGGAGGAGAGTCCACAGGAAGGGAGATGGCTACGGCCTTCAGGGAGTGGGGATGGGGCACTTAGAGGTGGGACAGTGACTACCAACCAGCATGGGAGTCTTCACTATTTTGACGACTGATACAGGTATACCCATGTGCGCTGCTGAATGTCAGCTCTGCTTAGTAAAATATGTCCTTACTTATATGGAAAAGACATTCAATAGGTACATGTTTATTGAATGAGTGAATAACTACAAATTAAATGTAAGTAGAGGATACCTGCTTGATAACACTTAAAATCAGAATCGACCTGTCTTGCAAGTATTTCTAAGTAGTTTGGCTTTATTAGTAGTTGTATCATACTCATACAGGTCCTCAAAACAATTTCAGAGCCTTTATCTAGGTTGTCACATTTGGCTCAAAGTTGATGCCTACCCATGGAACCAAAGACTGGTGAATGAGCAATAAATGCTGTAAAGCCTTCATTGAGTCCCCAGATGTGAACAGGCTGTACTTGGGACACCGGGCAGAGGAGAATCAGGACTGTCAGCAGAATGAGTACCTGGCACACTGCGAAGGCTCAAGAGTATTTGTTGAATGAATGATTGTGTGAATGACTGCTTGAGTTGTAGGCATTCAGAAGAGAAAGACATCAATAAGGGTTGGAGTATCCAGAGGACATTTCTTGGAGAAAGTGGTTTGAAGGTAGGGCCATGAGGGTGGATGGATTTTAGATGGGAAGGTGACAATAGTGGATAGCAGGAACAAAGGAAGGGCATGGGACCTGCAGCAGCTACCTGGAGCTTTGACCTGCCCAGCACCCCTTCTGCATCCCCTAGGAGGATGCAATTACACTCTCTCTACTACTTTCAGGCTTGGAGGAACTGCCAATCAAGAAACCTTGTCTTCCCTGGACAGGAAGTGAATGGATGACCCGAACTACACCAGTGGAAGCTCTCTCCCTAGAATGTGGATCTCACAGGAAGTAATCCAGAGGATTGTGATTGAACTGATGAATCCTGATGGCAGTGTCCTGAGCAGGCTGTCCTTTGGTTTCTGTTACCTGGATTTCCAGAGCTTCCCAAACTCCTGGCTTTTCTGAATTTTGACCTGTTGCTTTTCCTTCATTTCTGGGAATTATTTCATAGCCTTTCAATATTCTCTCTCTCTCTTCCTCTCTCTCTCTCTTTACTTAATATAGCCATCATCAATTTCTGCTGCTTGCAACAAACAAATCCTTACTGATTTAGGCAGTTTCCAGCTCCCCATCTCTCACCAGTTACTTTGGATATGCTGGCTGGTTAGTAGCTGATTACTGCATAATTCTAAATGTGTACTTTAGGTGATGGAATCCCCTGTACTATCCTTCCAGGCAGACCATGTTGTTGTACTACCTGAGTCATAGACTGAGATGTCTGGAAATCAAATGTTTCTCTTTATGACTCAGTTTCACCTTTTGCTACACATGACTCCCCAAGAGGATTTACTCCAAAAACTGCTGTGAGGATCTGTAGATAATACCAATCATCTTGTAACAAAGACACAGTCTGATTTAAAATAAAAAAGAAGATTCAGCTGTGGCCAGTGACTGTCTTGTGGTTTTTAACTGGTTTCTCTACACATTTCTGTTCCAACAAAAGTAAATATTTCCCTTCCTTTCTCCAGCCCCCTTTATTGGGCTAAGCTACTATGGTGGCATTGCCCTCCGTCCTCTTCTCTTGGCTTCTGCTAAGTTTCCCGCTAGCTTCATCTCTTGCTCCTTACTTGGAGCATTTCAGTGTTTGTTCCAGACGAGTGTTAATTGAACCATACTCCTCGCTTGTTCTCATGAATCCTGGGGAGAGTAGCATGTGTCTCCCCAAGGGAAAATGAAAACATGACAGAAGACAGAAGTAGCTATTATGTAAACAAGAGAGGAATCATAGAACAGACTTCAGTGGCCTTTGTGCGAAAGGAAAGCGGAAGGGAGATGAGCAATTCCAGTCCAGGATCTGGCCACGTGGTTTACTTTACCCCAGCTGTAGCACGCACAGTATGAGAAAAAAGGAGGGCCCCTCTCAAGAGGAGGGCTGGGCAGGAGTCGCCGTTGCAGTCCTCAGTGGACTCAGAATGAATGGGAAAAGCCCCGAAGAATTTGTACCTAACATGGTACAAATTCAAGAGAATCTGAAAATGAATGTGATTCTCAACGATTGTATTATTTCTCATTGGTAAATAATAAGTGCATTTAGCAGACAGGAAATAAGCATTAGCTTTGGGAGGGAAACGTGCCCTTCTGACTTCTAGGTAAGCATCATATTCTTTGTTGCTTTAAAAATCATCTACCATGTCTTTCACTCCTGTCTATTTTTCCCATTAGTGACCTAATTCATGCCCTCATAATCTCCTGGTGTAATTTTCCAGTGGTCTCCCTTCCTGTGTTATTTTCCCCTCCTCAGCCTCTTCTCTCTGCTCTCAGAATAAGCAAGATCTGGTCATGTCAATCCTCTGCTTTAAAACCTCTAATGATCCTCATTAGCCCACAGGATCAAGTCGGACTCTTCACCATGGCAAACAAGAGCTACCCATGTGGGCCTCCACCTGTCTCCTCAGCCTCATCTCTTTCTTCTTTCCTCCCTTTCTCCCCACACCAGTCTACCTGCCATGGCACAGAAGTGCCATGCACTTCAAGGCCTCTGTGATGTTGCTCTTGTACCTTACATTTTGGTCTTCTCAGACCTTCTCCAGAGAAATCTTTTAAAGACCAACATGCAGTGTCAAAATCTCTGCCCAGCAGAATCAATTACTTTTGCCTCCGTACACAATTAGCTTTCTATCCATACCATTTATGCAAATGGCACATATATTACATCAGTGCAGCCAACAGAAATATAATGTGAACCACAAATATAATTTAAAATTTTCCAGTAGCCACATTAAAAAAGTAAAAAAAAAAACAAAACAAAACTCCAAAAAAGAACAACAACAACAAAAAACCAAAAACCATGTGAAGTGAATTTTAAGAATGTACTTTACTTAACCCAATATACCAAAAATATTATCTCAACATTGTATTAGTCAGGGCTCTCCAGAGAAACAGAACCAATAAGAAATTGTCTCACATGATTATTCAGGTCAAGTCCAAAGATCTGCAGGGTGAGTCGCAGGCCCGAGACCCAGGAGAGCCGATGATGTAGTTCCCGTCCAAATGCTGGCAGCTTGAGACTCGGGAAGAACCAATGTTTTACTTTGGGAAGAGATTAGGTGTGAGTGCCCTTGTAAAAGAGACCATCTCTTGCCCCTTCCACCCTGCGGAGGACACAGTTAGGAGACAGCCATCTATGAACCACGAAGCGGGACCTCAGCAGACACCATATCTGCCTTCACCTTGACCTTGGACTTCTCAGCCTGCAGAACTGTCAGAAATAAATTTCTGTTGTTTATAAGCCACCAAGTTTATGGTATTCTCTTATAGCAGCCCAAGTGGACTAAGACAAAAGCCATGAGACAGGAAGAATTCTTTCTTAGTTGGCCAAGGGTCAGCCTTTTTGTTGCATTCCGGACTTCGACTTACTGAACAGTGCCCACCCACATTATGAGAGGCAATCTGCTTTACTCAATCTACTCATTTAAATGTTAATTACATTCTAAAACACTTTCATAGAAATACCCAGAATAATGTTTGACCAAATATCTGGTTACCACATGGCCCAGTCAGGTGACACATAAGATTAACCATCACAAACATGCAATCGCAGTAAAACTTACTAATGAGATACATTGCATTCTTTTTAAAAAATTAATTTTTTAACATCTGGTGTGTATTATACATTTGCAGCACATCTCAGTTCAGACTAGCTACTCTGCAAGTTCCATGAGGGGATCATAGCAGCTGAGTATGTGCTGAATGGAGGAATGATTTTTAAAAGTCTTGGACATCTATGGATATTGGGCTCACAAATACACCATTATATTTCTTTTCTTTCTATTTTTTTTTTTTTTTTTTGGTCAAATGCCCTTGGTGGTCACAGAGAAGGCTATAAAATGATGTTCAACAATTCCCTTAAATCAGTTGCCAAATGGTCAATGGCAGGGTGCATGATAGAAATGGCCTGAAGGGAAGATTAATTGCACTGTCCAAATTCCATTTGGCTGTTGTAAAATTATCATAATGGTTTGAATACATTATGACTCCAGTGATCAAATTGTAATGGTATATCTTTTGGGTATTTTTGGTTATGACATTGACCTAGATGAATAAACCATGCACATGTGATCTAATCTATCATGGAAGGCATCCCTAAATGTGTTCAGGAAAGGTGAAAGTGGGAGGAAAAGAAGGGATTCGTTAAATACAATTATATTTGATTGCTATGTTCTCTGAGTTCCTATAGCATTTGTAACCCATATTGCGTAACCTGTGTACAATGTGATCCTATGGTAAGGGGTCATGAAGGAAACCTGTTGGATTTCTGAGAGCTGTGGATACACATCATTGACCAAGAGCGTGTTCTTTAATCCTGCACTGTTACGACCTCCTCAATACCACAGGAACAGAGACTGCAGAGGGACTCTTGGGACTTTGGGATGAAATTACAGAGTACAAAGTATTGTAACATGCATCTAATGTATTTTAAACATTGTCTCTTCTTGCCAGAGTAAAGTCCTTGAGAATCATTTGATAACTGAAAATACAAATAGTGATTGTTTAAAAGGACTATCCAAAGCACATGGTTTTGAATACGTTACCTAAAATAAAAGTCCCATTTTCTGTCCCCTAGAAAATGACATTCAGTTGAGACTCGACTCATATCTGTCACTATATTCCCCTTTCCAGGTCATGTTGCTTTTTCCAGTGTTAATTCATGATTTAGTTCATACATTAGAAAACACATGTTGAACTGTTGCCATAAACACTTGCACTATGATTTATATTGGCCATGGAGACTATTCTACCTAATATTTTGGAAGATACCTGTTATTTTTTGACATATAGATGTGATCATGAGTAATTTCTCTCGTGTTATGAAAGAGCCAATAACTGTAATCAAAAGAAAATCAGTTAAAAATAGGCAACAACATTAAGACTTTAGGCCTCTTCTCTCCTCTCTCAAACAGATAGGGTCTTGGTGGGCAATACCTAGCCATGAGGGACAATATTGCCTCCAGCTATGCAAAAATAGAATTAACTTGGCATTTCTCAAAAGACTCAACAGAGCAAACTCTTGTGTGTGCTGGAGAAGGGAAGAGACAAACATGGAATTTAATGTCAGTTTCCAGACCATGTGAAGTCCAATCACTAAAGCAATAATATATTTGACATTTCAAATGTTAAAAGTTCAGTTAGTTTTAGCCCAATTATTTAATCATGTATGTTCTAGACCTTTTCCCCCTGGATTCAGACATTCATAATATGAATAAAATTTGGTCCTTGTCTTGTCCAAAGATAAATCAAATTCTGAAGCTGATGGAGTATGAAGTATTCTAAGGGACCGTCCCACCTGCTTTACCTGCTAAGAGAGACCTTATGGCTTGTTGGAGAAATGCTGCCTTGACACAGCATGTGCCACAGCCTGTGTCCGCCTTGTTTTCAGCCTTCTCTGACATACCATCTGCAGGGGGGAGCCGAGCAGTGGTGGAAGGCAGGCCTCTGGGGGCGACAGACCCGGGAGGGAGGTGTGGCTTTCCTACCTGTTGGTTGTGGGGCTCTGAACACAATCATATTACTAACTACACAGCCATGCCTTTTCTTTATGTCGTTCTTCATCCTTTTTGCATTCTGTGAACACATACCACTTCAAATTCAAGGTAAACATTCCCCATTGAAACATTTTTAGGAAGTTTGATCCATGGGAAGTTCAGTTTTGGCTTTTTCCAAACATGGGGAAAAATTCTACTCCCTTATTGCATGCTATCAACCTTACACTATTTATTAGACCAACTGACAGAATCATTGGTGTGGCTAATTTGAAACGGCATAAAAACTAAAGCAACTTTTGTTTGAAATCCTCTTTATACTTGGGTTAATTTCCAGGATGTCACATAACCCAGTGGTCCAGCTTAAGTATCAAACACAGGAACAGTTTGCCCCAATTTTAGAAAATCTAATAACAAAAATAAAAATAAATAAATAAATAAATAAAATTAAAAAGCAAATAAAATAGGGAGTGATTTTCTGTGACAAGAGAAATATTTAGAATATGATTTATTGTTGGGTTCTTTTAAAACAAACATTCTCAAAGGAGCCAGTTCTGCCCTTCAGGGGACATTTTGGGTGTCACACATAATTGTTACCGACATTTAGTAGAGTGAAGCTGGTGGCGCTTAACTGTCCCAATACCCAACAGTCCTGCACAAATAAATTATCTCTTGGCCTGCACAGTCATCAAATGCTCAGTGGGACATGCATGTAAGTGTAAAACCTGTTTTTAGTGAGCCAAGGCTAAAATCTAACTCCACTTTGTATATTGCTATGGGTTGAATGATGGAGTCCCCTCCAAAATTCATGTTAAAACTTAATACCTAGCTCTACAGTATTAAGAGGTTGTCTTTGGGATTGATTAAGTCATAAGGGCACAGTCCTCACGAATGGCATTAGCACTCTTATACAAGGGCTTGAGGTTGACGGGAACACTCTCTTGCCTTCTGTCCCTTCGGCCACAGCATTTGCTCCCTCCAGAGGACACGGCAACAAAGTGCCATCTTGGAAGCAGAAAGTAGCCCTCACCAGACACCAAACCTTCCAAACCTTGAACTGAGTCTTCCCAGCCTTCAGAACTATGGGAAATACATCTCTATCATTTATAAATTACCCAGTCTGTGGTATTTTGTTATAGAAGCACAAAAGGAATAAGATACATATGAAAATAATGTGGGTGTTTTTGATAGGGGTATGGTTTTAATTACATACAATAAAATTTCTAGGAATGCAATTACCTTAAAAATTGTGGAAAGATTGTACTCCTTCCTTTGGTTTAGAAACTTAGGAAGAGTTTGTTGTTGTTAAGGGCTGAATCGTGTCCCCCCACTGCCAAATTCATGTGTTGAAGTTCTAACCCCAATACTTCAGAATGTGACTGGATTTGGAGATAAGGTCTTTAAAGAGGTGATTAAGTTAAAATAGGGTCGTTAGAGTGTGTCCTAATCCAATATGACTGATGTCTTTATAAGAAGAAGAGAGTAGAACACAGACAAAGAGACATCAGACACATGCACAAGCAGTGAGATGACCGTGTGAGGACAGTGAGAAGGAGACCATCTGCAAGCCAAGGAGAGTGGCCTTGGAGGAAACCAAATCTATAGACACCATGATATCAGACTTCCAGCCTCCAGAACTGTGAGAAAATAAATGTCTGTTGTTTAAGCCACCCCATCCATGGAATTTTATTATGGCAGCCCTAGCAAACTGATTCAGTTGCTTTATTTTTGGAAAATCACACCAGTGATGTGAAAGCTGCTTCTGCACTTGAGTAGTGGCAGTCGGCGTTTGTAGCTGTGGCACTCATGGCGGTACAGCGCCAGCACCTGACCGTGTGATGAGTGGTCAATGTCTTATCTGAGCATTTATTTCAAGACATTCATATTATTTCATTAAACATTACCTTTTTGATTTTTTATTTTTACTGTTATTAGGCTAATCTGTTGGTCTATTTGGAAATTACGTGTATAGGCAAGTTATATTACCAATGAATTTTTATTCAGAATATAAAGAAGACATTTAAAAATATTTATGACCAACAGCAGTCATTGGCTCTGTTGAGGGTGAGAAGCAGGGGTTTAGATTAGTATCACTAGAGGTGAGTTTTAGGGAGGTTTTATTTTACATGGTAACAGGAATCTCTCTATCATCTAAAGCAGTGGTTCTTAAACTTGGGTTCATTTTGTTAAGGAATGGATGCCTAGGTTCCACTCTGAGAAATTTTACTCTAGTTGCGGCATGGCCTGGGCATCAAGATTTGCAAAAGCTCCCTGGGTGATTCTAATGTGTAGACAGGATTGAAAAGTATGGGTTTAAAACATGTCCATAGATCATTTGATATTTCTTCCACCAAAATGTGTATCTAATTCTCCTTAAATATGGGTCAGCTTAGTGACTCATTTCTAATCATTAGAAAGGTGTGGAAGAGCCCCTTTAGGACTTTCAAGGCTAGATGGCAAAAGGCAGGCAATAGATCTCCACTCTTCCTCTCTGTCTTTCTCTGTGTCTCTGTACCTCTCCCCTTTCCTCATGTCTTTGGATCTCTGAGCAACCAAGGAAGAATGACCTATGCCAAAGCCACCATGCAGGAAGGATTGTGTGGAGAGACAACCTAGAGGTAGATGAAGATGTCCATGGAGTGCCAGCTGTTCCACTCCCAGACATTCCATTATTCCCAGCCCAGGCACCTGCTGTGCGAGTGGCTACCATGGTGTGAATGTCCCCCAAGCTCATGTTGGAGTTCAGTCACCAGTATGGTATTTGAAATGTGGAGCCTTTAAGAGATAATTGGACCATGATGGCTACGTGCTCATGAGTGAATTAATCCATTCATGAATCAATGGGTCAGTAGTTGAGTATGTTTTCACAGGAGTGAAACTAGGGGCTTTATAAGGAGAGGAAGAATCATGTTAGTGCACTCTTGCTCAGCCCTCGCCATGTGACACCTGTGTCACCATGGGATACTGAAAGGAATGTCCACCGAGAAGGTCCTCATCAGATGTATTCCCAGGACCTTGGAATTCCCAGCCTCCAAAACTGTAATACATTTCATTTCCTTATAAATTACCCATTTCAGGTATTCTGTTATAAGCAACAGAAAACTGATTAATACAATGGGCAAAGCTTCAAGGTGATCTCTGCCTGCCATGATGGAAAGGACCGAGTGAGAAGTGTGACAACAGGAGATAACAAGTGATGGCTCTTGCATTAAGACACTGGTTGGGGTGGTTTGTTACACAGCAATAGAAAACTTGAGCAAGCCCTGTTCTAAAGTAAAACACGTTGGTATTTGCAAAGCCCTTTATTTGATAGAATCAAAGAGTGACTCTGTGCCCCACCCTGTTCTCAAGATCATGTTAGGGTGGGAGGCATCCTCACTTTACTCTGGCAAGGGGCACATGAGTCTGTTGGACTCATGAATTTTTTGGATTTCTGTTTATCAGGCCCCATTTATTTCTAACCTTCTGATGGGAGGAGAGGCAATTGTCAGTACAATCTAGAAAACTTGTGACTAACCCTAATGCAAAGGACTGCACTGTAGGATTACATTGGTTAAAAGGGCACAGGAGTAGAGAGATCTGTATTTGCTTTAATGCCTGATTAGTTCATACTTTACACTCTGTATTTCCAAGGGCTCTTTAAAAATTTTTCCTTTTCCCACAAATTTGTGGCACATCTGGGTCAATGCCAGCTAGTCCAAGTCTGGGCAGATAGTACTGGACTTTTATTTTCTCCAATGACCTCCCTGCAAGATGCCCCGTTCTGATGCAGCAAAGGGTACCAGACAAGCCATCCTTGTCTCCAATATAGTCAGTGTGAGAGACAAGTCCTGGTTCATGAGCAGGCCCTGAGAGCCCCGACTAAATCCTGTGGGAAGAAACTGGGCAATTTGCCGAACGTCATAAATGCTTGACATGGCCTTCTCTTGAAGGGTCAACCTAGAAGACAGAATGCACAAATAATATAATAGTGGATGCATCTTGACTGTCTTGAAAGCACTTTCCTTTGCCAACTTTCATTTATTTCTTTCCAGATGGTAGCCCTATGCAATGTTCTCTTCCTTGACAAATCTTCAGTTAAAACCAAGGTGAGGTTGGGTGGTCATGAGACTTTGGGAGTTGTGGTTTACAAAAAATGATGAGTTCTTTTGATAGAATCCTTGGAAGTCTAGGATTCAGGTTCACTTATACTTTTTCTGGGGTGCTGGGGGAAGACCTCACACTAAAAGCCCAAGCCAATCTTCTGGGGAACCCAGCTACAGAAAAGAACTTGGGCTATTCAGACTAAGAGATTGCTGTTACTCCATCTTCAGAGGAGGCATTTTTAGTGGGTAGCAGAGGTAAGTGACAACATTTGCAAGGGACTGAAATGGTTTTTCCCGGGCTGAGTGTGAAGCAGAATATCTGGAGAATTAAAACTTCATTTGTAGGTGAAGAAAATTAACGATACATAGAGTTTGCAAGCTTCAGGGGAAGGTAGGAATATTTTCAGGGAGCTTTCTGAGAAGAAAGAAGGAGGACTTCCAAGAACATTTGCCTGAGACTCACAGCTACTGAAAACTCTCAAGGTAGCTGGGTGTGGCTCTGAGCTGTGCCCAGTGGCTGGGAGGACACTGAGACAAAATCATCTTGAAGGTAGAAAGAGACATGACCAAGTCAAGTGGTACAAGTGTTGGCATGGATGGAGCAAGCAGGCACCGGAATGAATGCATCTGGTGAATTCCATGACTTGACCTGGGAGGTGAGGGGTAGAGCTATTGAATTTCCTGCTAATATGGACATGTGGGGAGTACCCCATTGTTTGTACCGTTCCTGCAGAGAATCAGACCATCAATACACTTATGTTTGTATAGCACTTGCAATTTACAAATTGATTTTGAATAAATTTTTCCACTTAAGTCTTACAACAATTTATTGGTGTCAGTGGAGAAAGTGTTATGTGTGTTTTGTTCCTGTTTCATAGATCGGAAAACTGATCAAGGTCACCCAGGAAGAAAGCAGTTGTTTACCACTGATAATGACTGACGCTTATTGAGTGCTTACTGTGTGCCAAGCACTGCTGCAAGCATTTTACTTGTACTAATCCATTTAATCCTCCCCACAATGCTACTGGTATTATTAATTCTCCTGTTTGGCAGAGGAGGAAATGGAAGCAGCAAGAGGTGAGAGACACACAGGAGAGCCCTAATTTGAAGCCCTGGCGCATGACAAAGAGGTCTGTCCCCTTTTTGTGAGAGGTGGACTCTGCTGATTGCCTTTGAGAATCCTGCATCCACAGCTGTTATTTACATATAAATGTGACCCTTCTGTGATGTCTGGGACCCGACGCCCTAGGCTACTGAGGGGAAACCGGGGCGAGATGGAGTCAGTGTCGATTTACAGTTGATTGCGCCAGTTTTCTCATATATTATAGCAAGAATTTGAGTAAAGAAGGAATGCAGCAAGCTTAGCCTGGGAATCTTTTCTCCAGTTTCCAGTCTCCGTTTTCATGTTGTGCTACATGAATAGCCTGGCGATTTCACAGAAGGAGAAGATCTGGACTCCATTTGGTCCCGATCCTTTTTGCCAGACAGAACACACTGGCATCAGTGGGACCAAGGAGGTCAGGATAAGCATTTGCAGAGTTCCTAGACTGAAGGGTGAGAACTTTAGGAAGTGTTCCCTGAGAAAAAAGGGCGGGATGCTCTCCCCGAGATAAATGACAGGATGGAAAGAGGGGACATTAGTTGTGGGGCTCATCCTGCTGACCGGCTGGGATGTCTGTGTGGCGTAAACCTGAAACAAGGGCTCTGAGCCAAAATGCCAGGGTTCAAATGACATCAGGTTAGCTAACCTCTTTTATGTCAGCCTCAGTTTCCGAACCGGCAAAATGGGAATAATAATATATAATAATAACCAGCAAAATGGGAATAATAATATCATATCCTGTAAGATTTGGGGAGTATTAAATGACTTAATGCATGCAAATCCCAAGTGCCTGGCACATGGAAAGCTAGTTTGTGGTTTTCATTTAGATCAGAGTTTCTTAGCCTCAGCACTATTGACGTTTGGGCCCAGATCATTCTCTGTCGTGGGAGGCTCTTCTGTGCATTGTAGGATATTTAGTATCATCTTTAGACTCCACCCAGTAGATGAAAACAGGATCTCTACTTCCCAGGCTGTGACAAACAAATATGTCTCTAGATATTGCCAAATGCCCCTGACTGAGAATCACACAGGTTTACATAAAATTATATAAGTGTGTTAGTTTGCTAGGGCTGCCATAACAAAGTACCACAAACTGAGTGACTTAAAAAACAGAAATTTGTTTTCTTACAGTTTTGGAGGCTAGAGTTCGATATCACAGTGTTGACAATATTGGCTCCTTTTGAGGACTGTTCTGTGCCTCTCCCCAGATGCTGGGGGGCTGCAGGCAATCCTTGGTGTAGATGTAGCATCCCTATCTCTGCCTTCATGGTTGGGGTGTTCTCTGACATGCATGTCTCTGTGTCGGAGTTTCCCCCTTTTATAAGGACAATAGTCATATTGGATCAGGAGCCCACCCAATGACCTCATCCTAACTAAGAATAACTGCAATGACTCTACTTAGAACTATGGCCACCTTCTGAGGTACTGGGTGTCAGGACTTCAACACATGCTACCTAAGCTACATCTTAATAGAGATAAACTTGCTTTGACCTGGAGGATCTCAGTGGCTGGGGAGGGGCCGTGTGGTGGTATGGGGTGGAGTGGAACGGTGTGGGGTGGCCTATGAGGTGGACCCCTCCAGGCTCTACCAATTACTGTCTGGAATGACCTTGGGCAAGTTACCTTCTGGATTTCTGTTTCATCATCTGTTGAAAGAGGTACTGGCCTCAGATAATCTCTTGGCTCTGTTCAACTTTGGATATGCAAATAGGACAGAACCAGGATCTCATAAATGACTTAACTCCTTGAATATCTGCTTTGACTGAATAAGAGTGCAAGGGAAAGTTTTATCCGGAAGGTTTCCCAGGTGAAGCTCTATATGGTTTTCAATTGCTGATTTTTCACAGAAGAGGATCAGACCCTCTGGGCATGTGGCCCAAGACTCTGCTTTTAAACAATTGCACCCTGTCCTCCAACCCCACTGCTATAGTCTGAATGTTTCCTCCAAAATTTATGTATCGGAACTTAATGGCCAATCCAATAGTATTAAGAAGAGGGGCTTCTAGAAGGTGACAAGTCACAGGGGCAGAGCCTTCATGGATGGGATTAATAAAAGGGCTTGAGTGAGTGGGTTCATTTTTCTTGCTCTTCCTCCATGTGAGGACACGGCATTTGTCTCCTTTTTTGACCTTCTGCCTTCTGCCCCGTGAGGACACAGCCGGAAGGCCGTCACCAGACCAAATGCCAGAGCCTTAATCTTGGACTTCCAAGTCTCTGGAGCTGTAAGAAATAAATTTCTATTATTTATAAATTATTATAATAGAATTATAAATTCTATTATTTATAAATTCAGCTTGTGGCATTTTGTTATAGCAGCAGGAGAGGGCTAAGACACCCACCAAATTGTTCTTAGATACACCAGAGTTTGAGAGCCCCTGTACCTGCTTTGCTTCCTGGAGGTTGGGTGGGGGGAGGTAGACTGTCCCTTCACAGAATTGCTGTGGGAACATCCGACAGCATGTGCCGCTTCACTGAAAGCCCTCCACGAGCTGCCAAGGGAGCCCTCACATGGGCATAGTCCACTGGAATTGTGGGTCAGTGTATTGCCAGTGGAAGAGGAGAAAGACCCCCTACTTTGTCCCTAAACAGTACAAATATTTGGAGAACTCTAAAGATGGAATGAGGAGATTACAGGAAAATAAAGGAACTATCAAAACAGTAAATCCAAACCTCTCTTCCCACATTTTGCTTTCAAGAAACACATTGTGTTTGAACTCAGTTTCCAGGGGCCCCTCCATTGCCTACAGGCTGACGTACAGGCAGGTTCGTTGGCCTAGGATCTGCATATGTGCGCATTCAGTTCCCACAGGAGCCCCGCCTGCTGGTGCCATCACTTCCTATTTTATATATGAGGAAACAGAGGCTTGCCAGGCTGGGTGCCTGTTCAAGGTAACCCAGGCTGTGTGGTGACTTCTCCACCCCACACAGTGGCCTCTCTGCCCCCACGATCTCAGCCCATCCCATCCACCAAACGTGTCTCCCGAGATGTGCACCCTCTGCCCTTTCAAGTGGAGCCTCTTCACTGGCTGTGGCCCCAAAGTCAAGTCTCTTTTCCTGCTGATCTCCTTGCCAGCTGCCTCCCTTTCCCACTCCTCTGCAGATCCACACTCCACTGGTCGCACGAGCCCTTCCCTGACCCACAGTGTCTTTGGATGATCATCTGTCTTGCCTGTGGCACTGATGATCTGTGTCAACACTTTCACAAGGCCCCTAGGCCAGCTTGCATCTTCTGTCCTGTCTTGAGTGTGCATCCTCTCTCTCTAGGTGGGTTGTAAACTGCTTCTTATAACTCCTTGATGGCTTACAGTAACAAGAATAGCAGTTTTCATTTGTCTAGCACTTCACTGTGTACAAGGGTGCCTGACTGTTAAGAGAGTTAGGGGTGAGAAGAAAGAAGGGAATAAAATGGATAGGGGGAAAGAGATTCATTTTGTCAGTCCAGTCTCAAGAGAGATAAGGCTGAACCAGGGCCATTGGAACCTTAGACCTTTCCCTGGACTTGGGGAGGAAGGTAATATGTGGTTGTTAGGGAAGGCAGGTCAGCATGCCCCAAAGGGCTCTCCTTACTATAGCTGGGAGCTGTCCGGAGGCTTGAAATAACTGACTTGGTGCATTTAGGAAGGGGCCAGAGAACCCTCTGGCAGGCATGGAAACTTCTTCCTCTAGTTCAAGACTTTACCAGATACTTGCCTATCACTACCCCTAGAACACTGTAGCCATGCCATGGGAGATGCGGAGAGGTTAAGCACTTTGTCTGACATTCCACACTTAGAAGATGGAATTGCTGAGTTTAGAACACAAGTCTACTTGCCATTACTGACTATGCTCTTTCCACTACACCAGTGGCACATGCCTGGGATGACTGGTGAAAATGCAGATTCTTGATCCTTCCGGAATCTGCATTTTTACCAAGCATCCCTAGTGATTGCAATAGAGGTGGTCCATGCATCATGCCCACATTGGGAAGCCCCCTTTCTATTTCAAGTTGCCTCTCAGATATAGCTATTTATATCTCTAAAGAACTTACCAATTTATAAAGTGCCAGAGCATAAACGTTGTCATTTCTAAAATGAGGCAGGTGGACAGAATGTAGTGATCCCTGGGAGCCCTTCCATCTCTAAGAACTAGTGCTGCTTTGTCCGCACGACCAGCGTGAGAGCTCTGGTGGGCAGCGGAGCATGCAGACACTGCTCTCTGTCATCTCACGTGGAGAGCTCCTGCTCCAAGAATGTGCTGGTCTGTACTTCAGGATCCCGCTGTTCACAGCACAGGCGGCTCCATGTGTTGACCTCAGCACCAGACGATGTCTATGAAAATGCTTTTGATACAGGCAGGAAACTCCTAGACCCAGAGATTATGTGAACACATCTAGAGAAACAGCTCATTGTCTGGAAAGAGTACTGAGCTGTGAGTCTGCAGACTTCGTTTTTAGTCCTGGCCTAGCCACTAACTTGCTAAGTGAATATGAGCGTTTCACTGTGCCTCAGTTTCTTTATTGGAAATGGAAAGGGATAGGACTAAGTTGGTGGCTTTCATAATATCATCTTTGGTGCCCAAGGATTTAGAAGAGGAGCCGTGGGAGACACCACAAAGGGAGGGGGTCAATAGATGGAGCAGCTTTGGGACCCCCAGGCCTATTTTAACTACAGCAGCTTGGAATTTACTTACTTTGCTTATTTGTGTTCTGTGTAAGCTCTCTTTAGATATATGGGCTCCAGTGCTAAAAAATAAAAATGTTTGAAAAGCACTGGACTGGGTCATCTTTATGTGCCCTTTCATTTAAAAAGGAGATTTCTATGATTGGTCTTTGCAGTTCCTTTCCAAAATACCCACCTTAAAAAATTTATTTTGACTCTTTTTGAGATCTGTGATATATTTTATGTCTTTGCTTCAAGGTAGGCTGAGGCTTCAAGCCACTGAGTCTGAAAGTCCTGGAACAAACTTTTGGTGATTCAACTGAATTATGATGCAAATCAGCACATCATAAGTATTTAATTAATTGGTCCTACTTCTTTGCAACTTAGAAACACAAATTCAGGTGGGCAGGAAGGGGGATGGATAGTAAATATTGGGCCTAGTTAGGGCTGATATTTAATTTAAATAAACACAGCTGAGCAAACAGAAGATTCGAAGCAAGGAATGGCTTTATTTACGTAGCCATTTCCTTAGTGGGTTATATGCCAAATGAATTCAATGGCTTTTTGACTTTTTTCCTTCTGATCTTAATTGTGACCTGTTTGACAGAGTTGATGGAACCAATTGAAAAGTCTAGACATGAAAACCTGGAGAACCTTTCTGTTAAAGGCATTTTTAACTAAGCCTTTCATTATTCAGTGGGGCAAAACAGAGAGCTTAAAGAACTTGGAAATTAAGACAGAATGATTCGCATCTTAATATTCTCTGTAATCTTTATTCCACTTAAGAAATGGTAGAAATCATTTTGGGGCTGTTTGCTGATCCCATCTGGGTGCTGCATCTTGGGTGATCCGTAGAATCATCCAAGTAGCTATTGTTGGGATTTTCCTGGGGCCAGTCTGAGTTGGATCCTTGCCATTTCTTAGGTTCAGGTGCCAATCATAGCCTTGATAACTGCAGTCTTCATTTAATTAACATGCAGAGCAAACAGGGTCTCTATGTAATTTACTGGCTTGGGATATATTTTTATGTTTTTGAGATGCTTCTCATTTGATCCATGTATTGGTAATAATGCAAGTTGCTGTTACAGCTATACCCCCAAACCTTAAATTATTGCTCTCTCATATAAAGCCCAAGGTGGGTTTAGCTTCTTGCCTTCCATGCAGTGATTCAGGGACCCAGTCCCTTTCTACCTTGTAGGAAAGACACATTGGCTTCTTACCCACAATAGCCCAGATGTGATGCTCATCACTTTTGTTCATGTTCCATTGATGAAAACTAGTCACACGAGCCTACCAAGAGAAAAAGAGTCTGAGAATATAGCTTTGCAGCCATCTCCCAAAAACTACACAATGAAAAAAAGCATAGGTTTTGGTGGGCAGTTATCTTCGCCACAACTAGCAACAATAAACTTTTGGTTGTTGGATAATCATCAACGAAGCATGAAATTCTGGCTGCTTAAGTCCCACCCAGTCATTTTGATGGCATTGTTGACCTTAGTCAGAGTGACAGTCAAAAAATGCCTAAAGAAATGACATATTTTAAGGTTTGCAGGAATGTTCTATCCATCTAATCTGGTATTACTGAGGGCAAAAACTTGTCTTTCTGAGCACTGCTGAAGGATGTACACAAGCAAAAGTTAGTTTCTTTCATGTAGGTCCCAGAGAATTACTTGTTCTCTCTGTACCTCTGCTTTCTTTTCTGTAAAATAAAATTGTTGGATAAGATCATCTCTAATTTCCATATTCTGGCAATATGAGTTACATTTTTTATGTTATTGAAATCATTGAAATAAACGTATCTGTCTTTTGTGTGATTAAAGGTTGTTCTTTAAAAATGCCATAGACACAAGTGTTCTAGTCAGAAGAAATGGGGTGCTAAATGTTTGCCTTTTCAATGAGTCTTGGCCATGTTTACAAATACTTAAACATAAAATATATATCATTCAATCACAACTTTAATGCTAAGAGCAGACACAAAAGCAGATTTTTAAATGGCATGTATTTTAGAGTTTTAATGCACATACAATTTTCAAATAATAATAAGCCTATTAAGTTTCAACAAATATGAACTTTAAGAATTGTTATTTGAACCTCAGTCTCAGATGAAATTTTTCTAAGAATGAATTTTCTCTCCAACTGCTTTATGTCATTGCTGATTTTTTAAAAGATAAATAGTTGCAAGGGTATTAGGATGATGAGGCTTCCCACTTAATCACTACCCATAAATGGGTTTCGATCCTGAGTCTTTGGGGCAATGCGGTTTAATCACCACCACAAGCAGCTTTTTGTCCCCCCTGCACCCCCGCTCCTTGCTTGATCACTGTTCACAGGAGTTTGAGTTTGTAAATGCAGAAAAGCATTTATGTTTTGGTGCTGAAGTGCCAACTGGTGTGAGGTAAAGCAGGAAAGAAGATCTGTGATGCACAACTGTTGACAATTGCAGTGCTCTCTGCAGTTCTTTCTGTGTGGGGAGAGATGTGGTCTCTTCCATGGGACAGATGCCTCACTCAGCTGAGGGAACGATAGGGGATTGCTCCTGGGAGACAGTTTTTCCATCTGCCCAATGAAGAGCTTGTTTTGTTGATATTATTTATATTTCTTTACTATTTTTTTTCTCAGGCTCCCCTATTGCTTAGATTTCTAAAGGATGGGTGTTAACCTTTAAAAGCTCCCAGGCTCCTTTCTTTCTTTTTTTTAAAATTTCTTTTTAAAAATTTTATCAATATACAATGTAGTTGATTTTTGTATCCCTTTACTGATTCCTCCCTCCCCCCTCTCTCTCCCCCCTCCTACCCATCATCATCATATCTGTTCATTTGTCTTAACAAGTTCAAGGAATTGTGATTGTTGTGTCTTCTTCCCCGCCCCCTCCCCCATTTGTTTGCATATTTATTTATTTATTTTTAGCTCCCACAAATAAGTGAGAACACGTGGTGTTTCTCTTTCTGTGCCTGACTTATTTCACTTAATATAATTGTTTCTAAGTCCATCCATGTTGCTGTAAATGGTAGTATTTCATTCTTTTTTATACCAGGCTCCTTTATTTCTAGTGACATCATGGTGCAGGAAGTTGTTATAATGCTGGAGTCGCAGTCACCTGGGCTTGATTTGGGGGTCTGCCACCTGATAGCTTTGTGAGCTTAGGCTCTGGTGCATGCCTCAGTTGTCTCACTGGTAAGATGGGTCACTGTAAAGATTATAAGATGGTTCATGAAAAGCACTTAGCACCTAATAATGAGTCTCTTCATCCATATCTGTCTGTCTGTCTGTCTATGTCTCTATTTATTTATCCTATCTTCTATATCTATATCTATGTGTAAAATATGTGTCATATGTAGATTGATAGAAAGAGAGAAGAAAGGGCTGATCCTGTGGCGCACTCGGGAGAGTGCAGCGCTGGGAGCGCAGCAACGCTCCCGCCGCGGGTTTGGATCCTATATAGGGATGGCCGGTGCACTCACTGGCTGAGCACAGTGCAGCTGGTCACAAAAAAGACAAAAAAAAAAAAAAAAAGAAAGAGAGAAGAAAGATGGAGAGGGAAGAAAGGGGTATTAGGAGAGGCGCTTCAATTCTTTTGGAGTAACTTTGACTTAGTTTTTTTGGTTATAAAATATTTTAGGCATATAAAAAACAATAATATAGTAAACACATATGTAGTCACTATCTGGCTTAAGAACTAGAGCCATGCAGACTCAACTGAAGCCCCGTCAGACCCTCTTCCAGCCTTCTTCCCCTTCTTTTCTCCCTCCTTTCTGCCCTCTTGATTGACCCAGTCTGATTGGGTGGTCACCACTCCCGTGCAAGTTCTGTACTTTTCCCTGCATCCACCAACAACTTAACAGTATCAGCTTCAGATAAAGGACATACTACTGTATGCATCTTTCTGCAATTTGCTTTTAATATCTAATATTAGGTTTGGAGATGTATGTGTTGGCACATGTATCTCTAGTGTATTCATTTTAACTTCTATGTAGTATTCCATGTGTTTTCTTTCTCCTAGAGTTTCTTTCTCTAGCCTTCTCTCCTCCTGCCCTGCTTTACTCCACTTGTTCTCTCAATTTCCCCCCCACCAGTGAGAAGCTGCATTGGCAAAAGAGGACAGGGAAAGCCACCCTTGGTTTACAGCTGACCTAGGAGAGCACTCTGTGTTCTGTTCTCCATGATGGATACATGGCGTTTTTTGTGGCTTAAAAAGCACATCATTAACCTGTCAGGCATAAAAGCATTTTTCTAAATAACAGATGCAAAAGATACCCTCAGCCCTGGAGTACGAGTATGGAATGCCCACTGTGTACATTGTTTGGCAGTGAAAACAGTGTTTGAAGAGATTTCTCAAAATGCCCTTCTTTTGTTCTCCTGCCTTCTTCTCTCCTCTGTGCTTTAAGGAAACAACGTAGATAGAAATAACTCACATTTCATGTCTTTTACACTCTTTGAAAAATAATTCATTTGATACATATCAAAATATATGAGTATGTTTATGTTATAAATCAGAATAACATAATTAACATTCATGAAGCCATCTGTCAGCCTGAGAACTAGAGCATCACAACAACTTGCCTCCAGCTCTAGGCTCCACTGTGTGACATCCTGGAGGTGAAGACATCATCGCAGGCATTTCTTGGCTCTAGTCTTGAGCATCTGTACTATAATGAAGAACTGAAGTATCAGGGAGCAGGTGAAGGAGGAACCATTCTGTTTTTGCCTGAAATCATAGTTGCAGGAGGCTGCGTGTGAGCCCAGTTAATGACACTGGAAATTTAGATCTATAGGTACCTGCTTAATTCATTTTCTCTTTTTTGGGCCTCAGTTTTCTTGTCTGTAAATGGAAAGGGCTGGGTTAGATGATCTTTGAATTCTCTTCTCAATCTGTTCTGTAAACATTTGCTTCTCTTAGGTCTCCACGGCTCTCCTGATAGCACCACTAAGGTAGCATCAAGTCTGCAGAGAAACTGCACTCATGGCTGGGCGCTGAAAGCATCACCCGACTGCTCTGTGCACTTACGGAATGGCCCTCCTTGGGTGCCCTTTGAGGGGATGAAAGAATTCCACTGTTTCCCTTGAGTTTCCAGGGACTTGTGTCTTTCTTTCCTGAGAATAAATCACAAAATCAAGGAGCTGGATCCTATCCAAACCACCAATCCCAGTCATTCCTTGTCTTTGAACTCAGTTTTTCCTTTTCCCTGGTGTCTAGTTATGGAGTCAAGATTATGGTCTCTTATGGGTTATGAATATGCTTAAGAAGAGGAAAAGGAGATTTGGTGGGGGATGAGCAGGGAATGGATCCTGACTTCAAATATTTGTTGGCCATCATGTTGAGGATGGAGGAAAATCTTCTAGATAGCCACAAGGGGGAAAGTAATGACTAATAGCCAAGGGTTCCAGGACACAGCTTTGGGCTGATACAAGAACTTGCTGATAATTCCAGCCTCCTCATGAGGACACTGTTGTTCAGGAAGGTGATCAAGTACTGAGTAATTGATTGGGTCAATAAATATATAATATAAAAGCAGTCAGGCTCTGGGCTAGGTTCTGTGGGGGAAACAAACATGAATAAGACATTGTCCTCGCAATCAGGAGCTTGTCGCCTGGTAGACACGTTCACATTCTGCTTTGCAAAATAGAAACCTATTTTCAGAGTGATAAGTCAACCATTAGCAAAGCTCTTCAGAGAGCAGAGGAGGGCGACGTCTCCTCAGGCTCAGGGAAGAGGAGAAGCAGTTGTGAGGGTTGGCACCAGGTCCTGGCATGTGACTTAGGCCTTGAAGGTAGAGAGAAG
This sequence comes from Cynocephalus volans, assembly GCF_027409185.1. NCBI lineage: Eukaryota > Metazoa > Chordata > Mammalia > Dermoptera > Cynocephalidae > Cynocephalus > Cynocephalus volans. Next base: position 286,300,957 of record NC_084460.1, read on the forward strand.
GTGCAGATGTGGGGAATGTGTGGGGAGAGGGGCAGAGACAGTATTCCAGAGCGAACAGTTTAGGGACCAGGGACATGGCAGCTCAGAAGAATATTACTATTAAGAACTTTCTGGACAATGTGGGGCGGGTTACAACAGAAGGCTGCTGAACACTTGTAGCCAAAAGGAACACTCTATTTCTCTTCTGGATGAGATACCCTTCCAACTCCTCTGTTCACCCAGGCTGCAAACTATACTGTTTCCTTTCACCTTCTTTCTTTCTTCCATGTCTTTTCACATGCCCTACCATGACCAATCCAGACTCAATGTAGGTTTATGGATGTTTCCTTCCACCCCATTCCACACCACCCTGCTCCAGGTATGCACTGGGGGTGGGGGTACTTCATGGAGTCCTCACTGACTAATTTGGAGGGTAAGTTATTGAGGCACAGGTGGAAATTACTCCTCTCACTAGATGGTCCAGAAGGTGCCAGTGAGGTCTGGAAGCACGGCTGAGCGGTGGTCCACCTTGAGCAAAGGGCAGCCTGTCCCTGAGCTGCTATGGTGTTGCCCTCCAGCAACTCAGGTTGGCACTCACATGGCATGGAGCTCTTCGCTGCTCTTCAGAGGGGCCAGGTCCTCAGCCCAGACACTTTTTTGAGAGTTTGGCCATAGCTCCGATGTGGGAGAAGGAGACATGGAACCTCGGCACCCAGACCCTGGTCCCCTGGCTTTCCCTCTCAGATCTGCCCCTTCCCCAAAGCCCAAACACTGCAGGATGCATTAGTTCTCTCCCATCTTTGGGGCATGCCCTAAAGGGATGCTCTCATACCTCACGTACTTGCCACTTTAGGGATTAGAGGGAAGGGCGTGGTGGGTAGGAAGTGACATTCAGTGCCCTAAAGATGATTTCAAAAGTGCAGTTCAGCGTGCCTGTGGCAGATCCCCACAGTATCATTTACCTCCAGCTGCTCGTTTCTGTCCTCACTGATGACACTTCCCTTCTCTCCCTGGGAGCAGAGCAACAGTCTTCCAGCCTTTTCTTTCCTTCATTCCTTGCTGGTTTGGGCCACACCCTCCACCCAAGATTAAATAGCAGAAGTGTCCCAGTCCTTTCCGGCTGGATCATTCCCACTAGTTTTCCCACCTGCCCATGCCCCAAGAGCATTTTGATCCATGATAGATGAGGAGCTAAGGACCCTGGAGTGTGGTGACCCATCTAGTCTTGCCTCTGTCGGGAAGAGGTGTCTGGTCTCCATCCCCTCTATGCACACTGGGGCAGTCATCACCTTCCAGCTCCTCCTCTAAAATCTTGCCCCATTAGTTGACCTAGGTCCCACATCTGAACATGGGGTGCCCCTTTTCCAATTTCTCAGAGTATTCTCTTAATGCATAATTGTATTGTGCTTAAATATTTGGTCCATCACGAAGGCCTTACATACTGTGGCTCTCACTGTCCTGGTTCTAGTGCTCCTAGCCTGAGCTCTGACCACAATGCTATAGTCCATACAAAATGCTAGGCAGAAATGATGTCAGTGAAAATGATAGACTAAGGACTGCTGAAAATTCTTTCTCCCATAAAAGCAATAAGAAAACTGGAAAAAATTGTCAGAATCAACTTTTTTGGAATTCTGAAAGTTAACCATAGGATTGCAACAATTTGGGGAGAGTTTTTTCAAGAAAAAATAACTGAACCTCAGTAAAAACAGCAAGCTTTACATTATTTTAAGTTGCTCTATTCCCATCCCAGATACCAGCTCTACAGTAGCCTGCAAATGTGTAACCTGATGGAGAGAAGAGTGGGATTGCAGTTTCTTTAAAGCCTCATTCCCAGAGAATTCTTACTATTTTACCTTTATGGTGCTTTTCTGGAAGACCCTGCTTGTAAGGCTGTCTCTATTTCCTTGACTCAGAGCCTGTTCAGTGAGAAAAGTCTTTTACCCAGGGACATTTGTTAAAAACAATTAGAGGGAATTGATTAACTTCATGGTTGTCTGAGGCAATGGGTAGCTCTTGGGGCAAAGAATAGACTTACAAGGAATAAAAAACCAAAAGCTTAAAAGAAAAAACTGAGGAATGAGATGTTCACTGAAACTTTGAAAAGCTTTGACATATTCCTGGAAATCCAGAAAGCTATACACATGCCTGAGGCTCTGTGTAAGTGGGAAGTGAAGGCTAAGGCAGAGTTGTAAACTGCCTGTCAGAGTGTAGATGGTGTGCCAGAACACACACACAGAACTCCATGGTAAAGATTAGGAGATTATTGGTTCTGAGAGTTTAAGTCAAATAAATCTCTGTCCAGTCATCATCTGGCCACTAAACTAACTGAGTAGAGAATTCAGTGGCTGAACATGACAATACAGATGATACAAAATTCGTTTAAAAAATCCATTAAACAAATAACATTTAGACAGGAAAGAAATGAAACCCATCTAGATTTAAAAGGAAAAGTAAAACTATTTTTTTGCAGTGACATGATCTCATATATAGAAATTTTTAAGAAATCTACTAAAATGTATTAGAACTATTAACTTCAGCATGGTTGCAGGATACAAGAACAATACATAAATCTACTGTATTTTTCTACACTAGCAGAGAACGATCTCAAAATAAAATTAAGAAAACATTTCACTTATCATAGCATCAAAAAGAATAAAATATTTAGGGATAAATTTACCAAATGACATATAAGCCTTATACTTTAAAAAACTTACAAAATGTTGTTAGAAGAAATCAAAGAAGACACAAATAAATGGAAAGACATTCTGTGTTCATGGATTGGAAGACTTGTTATATTTAAGATGGTAATACTCCCTAATTTGATCTACAGTTTCAATGCAATTACTATCAAACTTCCAACTACCTTTTTATTCCTCTAGAGTGGACAAGCTCATACTATAAGTTATATGAAATTACAAGCAATCCAGAATAACCAAGACAATCTTGATAACAGAGAAATAAAGTTGGATGACTCACATTTCTTCATTTCAAAACTTACTACGAAGCTACAGTACTCAAACCAATATGGTACTGGCATAAGGCTAGATATATAAACCAATGAAATGGAATTGAGAGCCTGTAAATAAACCCATACATCTAAAGTAAATTGATTTTCCACAAGGGTATCAAGATGATTCAATGCGGAAGGGAACAGTCTTTTCAACATTGGTGCTGGGGCAACTGGATATCCACATACAGGAAAGTTAATCTGGACCTCTACCCCACATCATACACAAAAATTAGTTCAAAATGGATCAAGGCATTACATGTGAGAGCTAAAAGAAAACATAGGTGCAAATCTTCATGATCTTGTACTGGGTAACAGTTTCTAAGATATGACACCAAAAGCACAGGCAACAAAGGAAAAAAATGAGTAAGTTAAACTTCATCAAAATTAAAAATGTGTCTGCATCAAAAGACACTATTAAAAACATGAAAATACAACTCAGAATGGGAGAAAATGTTTGCAAATCATATACGGTCATGTTTCACTTAACGATGGGAATATATTCTGAGAAATGCATCATTAGGTGATTTCATCGTTGTATGAACATCATTGACTGCACTTACACAAACCTAGATGGTATTGCCTACTATACACCTAGGTTATATGGTATAGCCATTAGAATCTTATGGGACCACCATCGTATATGTGCTTCATTGTTGACCAAATAGTCAATATGTGGTGCAAGACTGTATGTGATAAGGGTTTAGTATCCAGAATATACAGAGAATCCTTACAACACAGCAACAGAATGACAAACAACCCAATTAAAAAATGGGCAAAAGACTTGAATAGATATTTCTTCAAAGAAGATATACAAATGGTCAATAAACACATAAAAAAGATGCTCAACATCTTTAGTCATTAGGAAAATGTATATGCTATGGTTTGAATGTGTGCGTTCCCTCCAAAATTCATGTTGAAACTTAATTCCCAATGCAACAGCATTAAGAGGTGCGGCCTTTAAAAGGTGATCATGATGGCAGAACCCTCATGGAGGGGATTAATGCCTTATAAAAGGGCTGGAGGAAACTACCTGGGCCTCTTTTACCCTTCTGCCCTCTGCCATGGGAGGATGCAGTAACAAGATGCCATCTTGGAAGCGGAGACAAAGACCTCATAAGACACTGAACCCTGACCGCACCTTGATCTTGGACTTCCAGCCTCCAGAACTGTGAGAAATAAATTTCTGTTCTTTATAAATTACTCAGTATGTGGTGTCCTGTTATAGGAGGAAGAATGGACTTAGACAGTATATCAAAACCATGATGAGATCCTACTTTACACCTACTGGATAGGTGGCTCCTCAAAACAGATGGATCTTGCATACATTATGCTAAATGGAAGAAACCAGTCACTAAGGACACATATTGTATGATTCTGTTTCTATGAAATGTCCAGAATAGGCAAACCCACAGAGACAAAGTGAACTAGCGGTTGTCAGAGGCTGCAGGAAGTGGGGATGGGAATGATGCTAATGGGTTTGGGGTTATCTCTTCTGGTGGATGAAAATATTCTGGAACTACGTAGTGGTGATGGTTGTACAACATAGTGAACAAATTTAAAAAATATTGGATCATACACTTTAAAATGGTGAATTCTATAGTGTAGAAATTGTATCTCAATTAAAAGACATGTTAAGCACATTGCCCAGTCCTTGTAAGGGCTATCAGAAACAGCTATGCTGTGTACGGAGTGTTTAGTAGGCACCAGACAATATGTTAAGTGTATATACATTATTTCATGTAATCCTGACAACCTTAATCAAGGCACAGATGGATTAAATAGATGGTCTAGAGCCCCACAGCCGGTGAGTGGCACAAGACGAAATTTGAGCTCAGGCCTCTGATTCCGGAATCTGTGCTTTTAACCATTCTTCATGGCTGTGGTGAGTATTATTTTTCTTCCTATCCATAGGTGATTTGAGTAATATAACCACCTTTTTCTAGACTGATAAAAGAGGGAAAATTTGCTGTCCCTTCTCAGAAAAAACTTACCTCTTTATGCCAGAGATAAAACCAAAGACTCAGAGTATGGATAGTTGCAAATTAGCCTCAGATTTTTCTTCTTTTTTTTTTTTTCTTATTTAAAAAACAAAGCCAAACAAGTTCCTTTCCCAGGAGACTTTTCTTCAGGGGCCAGGCATTGTACGGGTTGGGCTTGTGTTATTAGTCACACAGTCAGAGCGGACTGAGCAAGTCGGCTCTCATGCTAAGCAATTGCCAGAGGCCAAGGAACACACGGCAGGAAGTGGCAGCCCTGGGGCTGGGCTACTTGGGCCTGACTGTAATTCGCTGTAGACAAATGTTTGGTCCTGTTCAAAGAGGAAGCCAGTAGAAGTCAGCCATGGAATCAGCATCTGACCAAGTCTTAATGCCAGCCTCTCTTGTGGACACCAATTTTTATTTTATTTGACTTATTTTCTTTGCAATTAATTTTTTTTTTTTTTTTTGCTATTTTGATCCTTTAATTTTATGAAGAATCTACTGGATTAGGTTGCAGGATAGGTGTGTTTATGTGAATAAACAAATCAATAAATGAATAAATGAACAGACAGATGGCAAATGAGTATGTCATTAATTAGGTTAAGCACTGTGGAGCATGGGACCAGGACCATGATGGGTTTGGCTGGCATTTCTGGAATTGTTAATCTGAGACACCTAGCTCTGAGTCTACCTGAGTAATGACCAATGACCACCTTACTGTGTGGCTTCCTCACTCCCCAGGAACCCCTGGGCAGAACAGGTGTACACTGGCCTCTCCTCCGGCTCACTACTCATTTTGGTCAGCATTCTCACGTCAGTTTCCCACTTGTGGGTAGGAGTGAATTATTTCTTGAGCTCAGAAGGAATACTTGCTCTGTCAGCAGGCCCAGGGTATCAGCCTCAACCTGCCAGTCTCCAGGCTTCCTTTTCTCTGTGGTTATTTGTGGACGTGGTGTGCCACATCTCACACTTGCTTCCTGCACGAGGAGCCAGCTTTGGTATTATGGGGTCACAGGTGTGACATGTCAGGCAAATCCTGCCTGCGTGATGTTGATGGGGTGAGCTTCCCTGATCAGTTTTCCGTTCTCTTTGCCCAGTGGGGCTGGCCCTGAGAACCACGTTATAGCAAAATCCATGGCCTGTTTGCCTTGGGCTGGCCTGTGCTTCAGACCCCAGCTCGGTCTCTGGAGGAAGCTGAATGGAGGAAGGTGATGGGAAATTGTGCAGCAGGAAGCCAGTCCCTAGAGAAGGGAGATCCCCATTTCCTGCCATCTGTAGTTCAGTCTGTTTTTGCAGAAGGGCAGCTCAAGCTGTGAAATGCTCTTGAAATCCATAATATAAGTCCCACCTCAGAACCAACTGAGCTACGTGGTGGTTAGTTTTTATTGGGTCCAGTGTTATAATATAGTACCCAGAAGGTTTAGGAAAACCTTTTAAAAGCTTTGAAACTTTTTTTTTTGATGAGTGTGGGGTCTGCCATCCTCAGCTGGAGTCCCCGAAGCCCTCCATGAGCATCCTCTCTCCATCCTGATCTCTTGATTAGTGGGGGCCAGAAGTGACCAGTGACAACGGAGCACTGTGTATCCCAGAAATGGAGAACGTGTCTGGCATGATTTCAACAGAAAGCAGGATAGTCCATCCCAGTCCTGCTACTTCCTGCTGTGTGACTGGGACAAGTTACTTTTTAGGTCCCATTCTCCACGTTTACAAAATTCTGTTCATAACTGCCCTCACTGCGGTGTTGTGAAAATTAAATAAGAAAGTCTGCAAAGAGCACTTAGAACATCCTTTCTGTTATTCAGTCAATGAATATTTATAGGTCTGCTGTGGGCTGGGTACCATTCTTGGTGCTGGAGATAACACAGTGAACAATCACTTATGATCCTGAAACTTAAATTTAAGATAGATAATGCCATGGAGCTCCCAAATATTGTCCTTTTGCATTTTCTAACTTTGTTTAGTGTTTATGATAAGTGAGCAGTCGCTATGTCTTGGCACTGTCCCAAGCTTTTACAAACGTACTCATTATGATAAAGAAGCAGGGCTTGCAGGGTGTCCACAGACGACAGCCTAATTTTCGAGTCTCACTACTTCTTCAGACTCATCCTCTAGGGCCAGTTATTCCCCTGCCCTGTGATGGAAATCTGGGGAGACACACAACTTTTCTAGTCACTCTGTGTAATAAAAATCCCCTGGCTGCTCTAGTCTTCCCGAACAAGTCTTGGCTCAGTAATTAATAGGTCCAGTCCCATGTGATGGTCAAAACTTTTCAAGTTCACTTACAGTTAAAGCTCCTTCTTCCCTCTCCCCAACTGCCTGGGCCTTGGGCAGGCTGGAAGCCATTGGTGGGCAGGGCACACCACATTCCAGACACTACTCTCGGAAGTGGGGGACCTCGTCTCCTCCCTCGGACCCTGGGCTCCCACGTTGGGCAGGAACCTACACGAAGCACAGCGTGCTGCCCCTGCTGCGTTCCTGCATGCCCCACCGCTGCTCTACAGCAGGTGCTCCTGGACCTTGTCCCCCTACCTCTGGGAGCAGGGGCTTCCCTAATTCAGCAAGCTCTCTCCAGAGCTGTGGCCAGGCACAATTTCTTATCCTTCATATTTTTCCCGGTGTGAGTTTGATCCCAGACCTCTGTTTCCAGCAGGCTGCAGGCTGCAGGGGACCCTTAGACTCTAAAGTGATCTCTGTGAAGCCCCCTCACTTCCCTTAACCTGAGGAGAAAGCAGCCCCCTCCTCAGCCCATATGGAGGAAGAGAAAACACCAAACACATGTTTTAAAAAATCTTTTACTTTTTCATTTTTTTATGCCCCTGGTATGGGAAAGGGGCTAATACTCTTCACATCTCTACGTTGGGGTTCAGTCTAAATGGGAGGTGCAATAGTGGGTTTTATTTCTTCCTCACATCTAACCTATGAGGTAGGTACTCTTACTCCCCTTTTAAACAGGCACAGAGAGGTTAAGAAACTTGCCTGTGGTCACACAGCTACTAATTGGAAGAAGATGGGCCCAGGCAGACTGACCTTGGAGCCTGTGCCCTTAACCTCTGTGCTGTACAGTCACTGGATCTGAGTTCCTGACACCTGGACTTGCCATCCATCTTTTAAAACTAAATAAACCAATTTGTTTATTTTGTCTTATTGCTTCTGGGAGTTCTGGGTTACCTCGTCCAAGTTTGGGCCGGGAATTATTCCAAACACACCACTGATAGACCTCGAGGTTTGTGGTTGACTTACATTCAAAAGCTTTGTTTTAGATTGTCTGGAACTCTTGATAAGAATTTTGGAAGCAAAGTTCATGTACCAGGGGCTATTTCACAAACACACCCACTAAGTGAGTCAACTGCTGCCTCTGGTTTCCTTGGCTCCTCTAACTGCACAGGCACATCCAGCACTTGCCTGCCCTCTGTTCATGCTTTTCATGTCCTCAGCAGTTAGGCATCCTGTCAGTCCTGGACGACCACACACTTGCCCAGCCTTGAGGTTGTCTCCCTGGCTAGTACTTGAGCTCCTCGAGGCAGGGATCCGTCTTCTATCTCCTTGGTCTCCTGTTCTTATGCCTTCCAGGTGGAACACATCTGGCCTGTGCCAGCCTCTCCAGCTTCATCTCCTGCCAGGCCCCCCCTTGCTTCCTTAAAAGATTCCCCACAGGCTTGTTGGTTCCTCATTCTTGACATCCCTCTTGCCTCTCCGCTTTCTTCCTCCAAAAGAACTTTCTACAGATGACTGCTGGCCAGAATAATCTTACCTTCTCACTTCATCTTGATAACTCCTACTCAGTCTTCAGATCCCATCTCAATAATCACTTCCTCAAGGAAGCCCTCCCTGATTTCTCTAAGGAGTTCAAATAACCTAATACTCTTATTACTGTTGTTTGCCTCTCTTTTATACTATTTATCACTTGCAACTTTACTCACAGAATTTTTGGATTTTTGTCTATCTCCCCCACCAACTGCCAGGTTCATAGAGGCAGAGACCATGTTTTTCTTCTCTTTCTTTTCTTTCTTTCTTTTCTCTTTGCAGCTCTAGGTTCCAGTGCCAGCTCTGCCACATGCTAGCTGTGTCATCTTGGGCAGGCTATTTCAACCACTCTGTGCTTCAGTTTCTTTATCTGTGTAATGAGGATAATAATAGAGCCCATTTCATGGAGTTTTTATGAAGATTAAATAAGATAAAATTTGCAAAGTGCTTAGAACAACTCTTGAGACACTTTTGGTGTTATCCAAGTGTATGTTAAATAAATATCAGGTGAAAACACGTTTGAATAATAAATACCAAAGGTGTGTTAATACTGACTTTCTGCTTTATGTTCAGGAGTCTGGACTCATCCATCCTCACCTCCATTGGATGCTGTCCAGGCAGGACCTGCTCACATCTTCCTGAGATGTAGCTGGTATTATAGGGAGGGTTTGCAGGTCTTACGAAGTATCTGTCAGATACCCAGCCCTGTTTTATTCCCAGTGCTAGGAATGCTAAGAAGTATGTGTCCAGGGAGGATGACTCAGGGCATTAGAAGGGATGACCCATCACAAAAGTTCCCAGACACAACTTTTCAGAGAGAATTTCTGGGAAAAGCAAAACTAGTGGTGGGCATGGAGAATTTCATTTTGCAAAACTCTGCCAGATCCCCACGCTGGTCTACTCAGGAAAGGGAGAGCCTGATGGATGATGGGACATTTCTGAGGATCTTGAGACAATTAATGATCCTGCTTTTGACATGCCTGAGGGTAGCTAAAACTAAAACACAGAAATTATGCAACTGAGCCAGTCACGTAGCACAGGCGAGACTGAGCCGGGTCAGATCTCTGGACTCCAGACTTACGTTCAATCTGATGAGATTCAGGGCCGCACTGTTATCCCAGCACAGACTATGTTTAGTCACAGAAGCTGTTAACATAATTTCAGAGTTGTGTGACCAGAGACTCCTGGGCCATCTGGTAAAAGTGACGTTACCAGGAAATGAAAGTACTCAAAGCTCTGGAGAAAGTGTGTTTCAAGATCAAGTAGGAAAACAGAGAGAGAGAGAGAGAGAGACAGAAAGACGACACATCAGAACAAGAAGAGCAGAAAGTAGCTGTATATATAAGCATGAGAGAAACTGTTGTATTATGGGCAACCTGGAATCAGGGCAGCCGTGTTACCACTTCACTGCTAACTTGTAGAACATGCTGAGGTTGGTGCAGCCTTCGATACTGAAAACAGACAATTTGTAATTCACGTTTTCTTTTAAGTTTGAATATCTGGACATCTAGGAATTCAATTTTTTTTAAAAAAAAAGGCTTAAGAAGATTTAAAAGAAGTTGAAAAAGATATCCATTTTTTACTTTCTACTCTTTTTCAGTCCCTTTCTTGGTTATCATTCAGTGCAACAAAGGGTGGAAGAAAGTTAATGGGTTTTGCAATTGCACAGACCTGGGTTCAAGTCCTGACTCTGCTACTACCGGCATGGCCTTGAGCTACTTGCTTAGCCTTTCTGACCTTCAGTTTCCTTACCTATGAGTTGGTTATAATAATACTTACAGGTCTAATGTAAGCAAAGCCTCTACCAAGTGCCTGGTACACAATACATACTGAGCTAGGTACGGACTGCAGCATATCTTAGACTCATCTAAAATGCCAGTTTAAAATGGATTTATCACAAAGGTATAATATTGATGCAAGGATAAGACAGACCAAAGGAGCAGAATAAAGAGTTCAGAAACACACCTGCACATGTATAGTTACTTGATTTTTGACAAAGATTCAAAGGTAATTCAACAGGGAAAGAATTTTCTTTTCAACAAATGGCGCTGGAGCAATTGGACATCCTTGTGCCATAAACAACACAGCAACAACAAAAAACTTGGCTCATACCTTACATCGTAGGATAAAATTAACTTAAAGTGGATCACAGGACTAAATGTAAGAGCTAAAACTATAAAACTCTCTAGAAAAAAATAGGAGAGAATCTTTATAACCTCAGATTAAGCAAAGATTTCTTAGATAGTATTGAAAAAGCACAACCATAAAATTTTTTTGATAAATTGGACTTAATCAACATTAAGAAATGTTTGTACTTCAAAAGACACTGTTAGGAAATGGAAATGTAAGCCACAGAGTAGGAGAAAATATTCACAAAATGGATTTATTTCTTAACATCTAAAGCTGTGGCCTAGGGTAGATATAATTAGTAATTCTTGTGTGCCCCCAACCCTCTCTCTGATAAAGTGCGCTTTCTAGATGTTTCCCACCCCCCTTATTTATGCCCTTATTCACTGCCACAATTCTCTCAGTACTGTCATGGATGAGGTCTGGAGAGAAGATTGAGCTCTGTGTTGTAAGGTCGCAAGCCCCACATCTTAAATTCCATTCCTGGAGGTGGCAGAAAAGGGAAAGAGCAGTAATAGAAAGTCTGGAGCCAGTCACATGCACATCAGGAAGCAACCTGAGGCCCTAGGTAGCCGTAGGCATTGTCATCTCAACAATGATGACAAAAAGTGTAAGGGGAGCACACCCACCGTTCTGCCAGACATGGCGCTAAGTGCGTTCTTTGTATTCTTTTCATTTCATCTGGGCTGATTCCTCCCCCACGTCTGCAATAGATTTTGTTCTTCCTGTGTCTCTGACTTGCTTTGTCCTGTGGGCTTCATCCTAGATTTGTCCCCGCACCCATGCTGTTGCTTGGTTTTACTGCCTTGGGACTGTGGCTCGGGTTTGGAGATTTATTTTGTTTGAAACTTCAGCCTCTGTTTGTCTTCCCAGCACCAGGCTTTGTACTTCCTGCTCCTTGAATCTGGCCACCCCTTTCCCCACCTCCCCTCTGCCTCTGCAAAGCTTCCAGTGTGCAGGGCTTGCCAGTCCCTGGGTGACTACTAATCTCATATATCCCAAGGTAATGTGTCTACAATACTGGGGTCAAGAATCAACAGGCATGTCTCTCCTGGGTCTCTCTTGCTCTAGTCTCCCAGAGACACCACTGTAGGCTCAGATGTAGATGGAAGTCTGCCAGTGCTTATGGTGGATACAGATGAAAAGGCCAAGTCTACCATGGCCAAGGCAGCTGTGAAGCTTCTTAAAAATTAATACAACTCTGAGGGTATTTTTACTGGTGTGAGCAAATTTCCATTGTACGGATGATCCTGGTGTTCAAATGATCAGCAGTTGATACCTCAGTGCCAGCTGGAGATTTATGGGTTGTTCCAGGTTGTATGAACCCAGCCCAAACCATTAGGTAAGTTGTCCAGTGGGAAAAACAGTAGCATGTGCTCATCTTCCCACTCTTTCCACAGGTGTCCTATTAGAATTAGAGTCAGGTGCCAACCCAGGTAAGTCTCTGCAGCTGCAGTGCAAGTTCCCATTCGGTCAAAGGGATGGTGACCTGTTTGCCCTCATCTTCAATTTGATGACAGCAGGACCGCAAAAAAGGTTTCCTTTAGAGTTGGATCTCAAAGTAGTTTGGCTGCAAGTCATAGGCCACAGACAACTGGAAGCAGAGGATCGTTCCCAGTTGATTTCAGCTTCGAATGAGAGCTGCTCAGAATAAGCATCCCAGGGAGCAGAGGGACTGACATCAAAGTCTTCAAGTCCTCTTCCAATTTTGATCCCAGCAGCCATTTTAACACAGGTTTTAAAAACTTGAACTGTGCTCTGTCACTTGCCAGAAGAATTCCTGCTCCTCGCCTGACCCGCCAGAGACAGCAAAGAGATGTGTGAACAGTCTCTGTGTGACGCCCAGAGGGGCAGCTGGGCATGCAAAAACGTGGCAGAACCTGCCCATAGTACCCTCCCCATCACATGTTTCCACTGTGCTCAGACCATTGTAAAGAATCTGGAAGATTTTTAAGATAATTATATTAAAAATAGATTTGTGAGCTTGATGTGGAAGAAAGGTATAATCTTTCCATGGTTTTAAAGGGCTAATCTGTACCAGCCAGCCATAAATCTTAGCACGGTTATTCAGCTGACAAAGACTGAAAAGGTCACATCATACATATAAGTCTACCTGCAGAAGCCCCTCCACACCTGACAGTGTTACAGATCAGGAGTCTGAGGTGCAGAAGTGTGAGGAAGGACTTAACTAGGCATAGTTAATGGAAGAACTGAAACTTGAGCCCTTGTTTCTTGACTAAATCCTGCACTTGATTCTGACTGCCTTTCAACCCGGTGATGGGACTTGACTGCCTCTGAAAACTTGTGCAGGACATAATGGTTATTCCCTAAGAGGGGGATGAAGAATGAACTAATTTTCAAGAAGGGTGGACTCTGAGGTCACGATTCCAACTTAATACATTCTTTTCTCCTCTTTTTGCTCCTTTTCACGGCCCCCTGAGCACTCTGGCTTGGCCCTGGGGCGTGAGCAGCAGTTGCTACTTCCCGGTCTTTTTCTTTCCACAGCTGCAAAGTTGAGCAAGTTGGAGTGCAGTGCTTTGAGTTCCCCGCTCCCTCCGCCACAATCAACCTCTGTTGTAAATTTTCCTCCCAGAACACGTGACGATGCATTTCTTGACTATATATCCCAACTGCAGCAGCAGAGTTGTCAGAGTGCACAGCCGGACACAGAGGAAGGACGCTCTTGGACTTGAGGATTTAGGAATTCAACACTTGGGACGAATTGTCAGCCTTTGGTAAGTCAGCAGTGCTACTTTGCTTCAGAACCATTTGAAAGAGGGGATATTTCTAACAAGGAACAGATGAAGTTTTTCTTTCTTTTCTTTCTGTTTCTTTCCTTTGCTCTAAGAAAACTTTGCTTTAAATTAAAAATAGTTTTGTTTTAGAAGCAAAATGGAAACTTTGCTTCTGCCCCATTCGTTAAAATATGCTTCCCAATGTTTTTTAATCTTTCCGTGTTTTAAAGTTTTGCTTTATTTTTAATTGATACATAATAATTGTACATATTTATGGGGTACAATATGATGTTTCCATAAACAGATATACTGTGTAATGATCAAATGAGGGCAGTTAGCAAATCCATCACCTCCAAAATTTATCATTTATTTGTGTTGAGAAGATTCAGAATCCTCTCTTCTAGCAATTTTGAATGTTTCCCACTTTTTAAGATATTATTTATTTTCTCTATGCTCCCCTGTCATATTAGATTTTTTTAGACTATAAAAGTAATATATGCTCACTTTATAAAATGCAAATAGGACAGATATGTACACATTACAAGTGCAAGTCCTTTCTACTTTCTTCCTCCCCCTCTCCCCAGCCTCTCCCTCAGGTGCTCCAAGCCCTCCCAGCTAGCCCCTGCTAACTGCTGGACGAGATCTCTTAGACTGTTTCTTTCATGCACTTGTAAGCCTTCTTTCTCCCTGACAAACATGCTTGTCGTCATCCCTGTGCCCTGGGTCTGTGGGAGAGCTCTAACCTGCAGCTTTCTCCCCAGACCCTGCTGTGTGAGCAGCATTCGCTTCAATGCTGAAGATGGAGCCTCTGAACAGCACATACCCCAGCACCGCAGCCTCCAGAAGCCCACTCGAGTCCCATGTGCATGGTGGCAGCAGCAGCCATGGCCACGGCCACGGCAATGAGTACTTCTACATTCTGGTCGTCATGTCCTTCTATGGCATTTTCTTGATTGGGATCATGCTGGGCTATATGAAATCCAAAAGGCGGGAGAAGAAGTCCAGCCTCCTGCTGCTGTACAAAGACGAGGAGGGGCTCTGGGGGGAGGCCATGAAGCCGCTGCCCGTGGTGTCCGGCCTGAGGTCGGTGCAGGTGCCCATGATGCTGAACATGCTGCAGGAGAGCATGGCACCCGCGCTGTCCTGCACCCTCTGCTCCATAGAAGGGGACAGTGTGAGCTCCGAGTCCTCCTCCCCGGACATGCACCTCCCCATCCAGGAGGAGGGGGCGGACGATGAGCTGGAGGAGACTTTGGAAACCCCCCTCAATGAAAGCAGTGAAGGGTCCTCGGAGAGCATCCATCAGAATTCCTAGCACCCCACGGTCCCTGCAGGTGGCTCCATCAGCCAGCACCCTTAGAGAGAGGGAAGACATTTTTCAAGTGTCTGGTTTCACTTTTGCAGTGCAGCTGCCACCTTGAAGAGACCCTCGGCAAGCCCCCGAATCAGGATGGGGAGGGAGACAAGGCTTAGCCGGAGCCAGCAGAAGTGAAGAGTCCACTCTGTGCCTGTGGTTTGGACCCGCTACTGAAAAAGCCCTGAAGATGACCTGCAGTGTGTGCTTTTACTCTGGGGCCAAGGTGTTGGGGTTCCTGTTCAGAATTCGGCCCAGGATGTGCTTGTCGTTTTTTCACTGGATGCCCTGGGTAACTCCCGCAGCACCTGCCCATTCCCAGGGCTGCCAAATGCCCAGAGCCTGCAGAGGGACTAGTTTTGATTTGAAAATTTACCTAGAGCTTTGTTTTTCTAGATCTGATGGGCTGTAAGTATCTCTACTATGTACCTGTGGCATTCATTCACAATAGGTTAGAAGCTTCTTTTGGAGGTCTTTTGGATTGGGAGGTGGAGGGAGAATTTGATGGAGGATTTTTGGTGGGAGAAAGCTGGACCCAGCCTATTTGCACACTGTAAGGGGAAAAAAAGCAACTTTTAGAACTGTTAACATTGGCTGGGCCTATAAGACATGATCTATTATTTTGACTTTTTGTCTAACCTATGACCTTGAGCTTTCTGACCTGTGACTGTCCAGTATCCAAAGGTGGCATGCCAGTTTTTTGGTCAGAAGAACTTCCCTCAAGTCAAACCTGCACTTTGAATGGTGGTGCAGGGACTCTTCCTGATCTTTCCAGAAGGGGCAATTGTGGGGTTCAACAAGGCCAAGCCAAGCTTGCTGCTGCTCATTTTCCCAGCCTACTTTTCTGTGCTGGGAAGGACATAACGTGGGCCTCTCAATGTTGTATTTTGACATGTAGCTGAGACCTAGAAGGGCATCCTCAGAGATAGCACAAAGCTGGGGCCCATGTCCTATGCCTCCTGATCCTGAGCCCTGACATTCATTTGCTGTGTGGTCTCAGGCATGTCATCACGGGGCTCACTGCCTCCAGGAGACTCCTGATAATCTCCATCCCTAGGGGGCTGGAAGGATGTCTTTAGAGTTTAGGACTCTGTGATAAATCTTCCATGGTCTGGTGTGAGGAAGCTTGGACCAAATATTTCCCCTTTGGCCAGTTAGTCTGAAAAGGGATCTGCTGATTTAAAGGAGCAATTGGAGACTAAGAACAAATTTAACTGGGGAATTCAGTGTGAATCACCAACCCTTCCCCTTCCCTGATGTAGTTTTCCCAGGATTCAACCAAAGAAGCAGATACCTCATTTTCCTCTTCAGAGTTCTCCAGACAGTGAGATGTTAACACTCCCAGCTAAAGGAAAAAGAAGTCTACACGAAAATGCTCATGAATGCTTGCCAGTGTCTCCATGTGTTCCTGTGGTCAGTAGCTGTGTAGTAGATTCTGCAGGCCCTTGAAGACAAGGAAGAAATAAAACACACCAAAAGATCAAATTTAATTCTAGCAACCGCTCTCTCTGTTTTTTGTTTTTGTTTTTTTTTAACAAAAACAAAAACAAACAAACAAAAAATACTCTCCCTGCACTGGGGACACAGCAATAACTACTGTTCTCATGGAAGGGTTAACAGTGTAGGAGCCGGTTTATCAGTCTGCTTTGATACAGAGCTAGAGGAAATTTATGTTTAGTGGAAAAGGGCCCTTCGTTCACTTTAAAATTCAGAGTGTGGATTTACTCCAAAGGGGGCTGTTTAAGTTGAAAGAAGCCAAGTTACGTTTGGCCCCTTGCCTGGAATCACTTGAATTCTGAAACTTTACTGCGACGGACATGTGCCTTGTCACATTTTCCATTGCTTAATCCTGAAGTTTGGTGCAAGTCTATCTGCGCCTTTTAAAAAGTGATGTACATACTTCCTTCTTATTCTATTGAGTTGTACAGAATTGTCTTTTGTATTTAACAGTTTGTAATTTTCACAATATTTTTTAATTTAAATAAACGAACACATTTTCCCTGGGAAGTCATGAATTCTTTGTTTCTTCAATATAATCCTGGTTTCTGGGGCATCACAGGCACATTCTCCAGGCCGTCTCTGGATTTTGCTCATCTTCCAAGTCAGACTCTCCTGAAGGCGTATTTTATGTCTGCATGAACCGTGGGGTGAGTGAGGCTTCGTTTCCTATCCTTTGATATACTTTGCAATGAATGGAAAATAAGCTGCAGATGGTCTTAACTCAACTTCTCTTTTTTTAATTTGGTGGCCGTGGAGGCTTTGCACTTAAACGTGTAGTGACATGGCAACTGCAGCTCAGATGTTGCTCCAAATTTGGTTGCAAGAAAATGTTTGATGTGAGTGTTGGCTTGGCCCCAGCAGCACAGGCTAATGGGCAGGGAGTCGTTGGATACACAACAACATGAATTTAGGGACACACCGAAGCACAAATGCCATGTGTTGGGGTTGACCCTCCCTCCTCTCCCAGTCTTTTCCTTGCTAAGACTGACTTCGAGGTCCTTCTCAGTTGGTCTGGCTACATCTCTTGCCAGGCCTGCTGCAGCTTCTCTTTTATGATTTTATATAGACAGTCAGAAGTGCTAAAGAAAAATTACCCAAACCTACAATCCACTTTTGAATCAAGCAGCTGACAGAAAGTTTCCTTTACTTTTATGTTTCTCTGTTTCCCATGACCTTTGCTTTTCTGTTTCAAGTAAATGCTCCCATAGGCTCACAAATAACTATCTACTTAAAGGATTTACCTGGGAATGGTACAGGAGAGTCTGGATCCTTCTCAAATAATATCAAAGATCACAATCTACCAGATGGTACTTTCATGATGTAAGATAAAAAGATTATTTTAAAAGACAAGATAGCCCTTCAATTTATCCCAGCTTGATGTCATTCTTGGTAAGGAAATAGTTAAGAAAAACTTTTTTTTCCCCTTTACCGTGGCCGGAAGAAGAGGGAATTCTAAACTCTAATTGTCCTAAAAGTATGCAGAGTACACTATGTCATTTTAATGGAATATTTGTTTTCTTAAAAAAAAAAAAAGAAAGAACTTCTAAGCAGAACCTGAGGCCCACAGGGTTTAGTCTGTGTGGATTTACTCATTTACTCATGCATGTGAAAAACGGAGAAGGAAATCTGGCCCTGTGCACCTAAGATATTAGAAACATATTTTAAAAGCACTTAAATGTTAAGAATGAGGTAAATGGATTGTCCTGTTTGCTCCATGCTGTTCTAATTACACCTTTTTACGTCAGAGTCAAGCAGGGATACTGCAGAGAAAAAGATTTCTTTCATGCACAGAATCATGGGATCAAAACTACCAGGAAGAGCTGAAGTCAGGCCAAGGAATGAGTGCTCTTGGCTCGTGGTTCTGTTTGGAAAGTGGACTCCACGGTGCATTTCAGAACTGCGATTGGAGGGTTTTGTGGTCAGAGGTGCACTTCCAGGGTGCAGCTGAAGAAGGGTCATTTATCATTCTGTAAAATGCTGCTCTGACCCTAGATGGTGTGGAACAGACAGAACATTGAGCTTCAGATGTCATTTAAACTCCAAGTTTAAACAGAGCTTACATTTGCTCCATACCTTTACTTTAAAGTCTGGGCACTGTGCTGCAGAAAATCACAGGGCATTTCATGGATCATGGGACTGCAGACAGAGTCAAAGGCTGGAGGGACACATGTCAGCCAGTTGACCAGGATGGTGGTTAGGCTGGGGCTGGAACACAGGAAGGCAGGGTGTAAATGGAAGGCTCCTAGAATGCTCAGCCTTGTTAAGTCTGGCTTTTTAGCCTGACTCTGCTACTGTGTTGCTCTGTAGCTCTGATGAAGATACCCAACCTCTCTGATCTCTCTCTTTCACCATGAGGACACCACACTGGCCTTCCTCTTTGGGGAGCTGTTCACAAAAGGAACAGCGAGATGCCTCGATTAACACTGAGTGCTGCATGAAACTAAAGCAAAAGCAGCTTCAGGCTTCTGCTTTTAAAAATGTGTCATGGGCATGCATCTGCAAGTAAAGCCATAGAAACATCCTCTTCTGTGGATGGTTTCCTCAGGAGACTGCAGTGTTAAAAAAAAGGACACAATTTGCCAAAGGAGAAGGGTCATAAGAGTGAAAAAAACCACTGTAAAATTCTGCCTTTCCCCATTTCTGAAATGTTTCCTCCTACACAGGAAGGGACAGTTTGGGATGTGAGCTGTCACCATGGAGATAACCAGCCAAGGTCACTTGATTGCAGGAATCTGGGCCCACTGGCACTGGATCCATAAGGCTACTTTGTGAAGGTGGCGTTTGGTCCTTGGCCCAGGTGACGAGCTTTGAGCACACTGCAGCCTCTGTTCATGGGCGGAGGAGGGGGTGTGGGGACAACACTGTTCTCCTCTTGTCCTGCACGATCCCCCTCTTCCTGCACCCCCATCTTGCACCCCTTGCAATCTCATCCTTGCACTTCCCCTGCCCCGTTCAATATAGGGCTGAGTTCTTGTTCTCCCATCCCTAGGAATTAATTTTCTTACCTTGCATTCTCTTGCTGAGAAACACAATCAAAGAATTCTTCACATTAATAACTATACTCCTTCCCTCTCTAATGGTTTTCCTCCCTCGTTCTCCCTTTATCCAGCCTCCCTCCCTCTCTTCCTCTCTCACTTCCTTCCATTACGCAAAAGGAATAAAAATAATTGTAACTATAATTCATAACACTTGTTCAGCACTTATTACGTTCTATGCACATACTTAGTCCAATCTTTACAACTCTGCGCTTTGAGCTTGTACTCTATTTTAGGCACTTCTTTCTCCAGGTGCTGGGGAAAATGTAACATCTCCAATGTCTGACCCCCAAAGAGGTCAGAGTCCTTATATAAATGAATTCCAATAAAATTAACTCTGTTTCTGATTAATTTATTACATTGATCATTTCTGTGTGCAGGTTCCCTAGCTCTAGGAAGGATGTAAGTATACATGGCTTGTGTCTTTGAACAGTTTAAGAACACCAGGTATAACTAAATGACAAAATGAATTTCCTTTGCTCTGTGATAGGCACGTTCCTTCTAATAATCTCATTTAATCTTCCCAAGGAATCTGTGAGGTAGGTCTATAATACTGTTAATCTAGATAAGAAAGTTGAGCCCAAGGAAGTTTATTGCTGGCCAATGCAACGAATGATCAGGACTCACATGCAGGTCTTCTGTTATAAAATCTGGTATTCTTTTAATCACTAGGAAGCAGAGAGCATGAGGCATGGAATCTAGTCCTATCCCAGACATTAGGCAGCTCTGTGACATTGCATATGTTGCTCAACCTCTCTGAGCATAGTTCTTCACTGGTGAAA
Organism: Cynocephalus volans; assembly: GCF_027409185.1. Lineage (NCBI taxonomy): Eukaryota > Metazoa > Chordata > Mammalia > Dermoptera > Cynocephalidae > Cynocephalus > Cynocephalus volans. Next base: position 286,321,202 of record NC_084460.1, read on the forward strand.
AGGAGATAATACCTTTTATCTCCTCAAATCATCAGAACTGTTTATGAAGCAGTCAGAAAAGTAACAAGTCTTTGTCTTTGATAGGGGGCTGTGTGTAGACATTACTAGCACTTGCCCATATCTAGTTCTTCCTCCCTTCTGAGAACATGGAAGATTCCAATTCTCGACCCCTCTCTTATACCCCCTCCCCTACCACCAGGAGTTGGGCAGGGCCATGTAACTCATTCTTGCCAGTGTAAAGAGTCAGTGAAAAGCCAATGAATGATTCTCCAGTCACCCTCTTCACCTGCATGTCATCAATGAGACCACATCTTCCAGAGGGTACAAATAACAGCTGGAGCCTGTGTCCACCTGGAATAGTTACTGCATAGAAGGCAGTTGCTCTGGAGAGTTGCCCAAACCTGCTGCTGGCTTTGCACTAAGCAATAATAAATCTAAGTTGGTCAAGACTGAGAGGTTGGGCTTTTTCCCACTGCAGCATAACCTCACCTGTCTGATCAATAGAAAGTGTGACCATACAAACAAGGAATTACTATAAAAAAAAAAAAAAAAAAAAAAAAAAAGAAAGTGTGACCATAACAGAGAGACAAATAATGTTGGAAGATGCTTTCTAGAGGATCTAACCCAATCCCTCTGTTTAATGATGGAGAATCAAGGCTCACAGCAGTTAAATGACTTGTTCAAATTCATAGAGGGAAGCAGGAGCACAACTGGGTTACAACGCAGGTCTTTTGACATTTGGCCCAAGATCCCCACCATGGGAATGGCCACGGAGCTGCTTCCAAGGCTCAGTGAAGAGGAAAGAACTCTGGATCTTCTTCCTTGAGCCTCTTACCTTGAGCTGTCACGGGCAGCATTGAGTTGCTGGTGCTGCCTCTGTTTACCAGTCCTGTGAGCCTTGCTGGGAATTGGCTTCTGTTTTTCCCGGCCAAACTTGGCATTTACTACCCTTTGTGGTGGGATGCATCAGAGTGGGCAGGAGTAAATGCATTCCCCCCAAAGCAATGTGATGTGACATCACTGGAAACTTTAATAAAGGGGAAGAAGCTATAAATAGCAGGAGGAAAGTATTCAAACAGGGTCGAACATAATTGTCCTGCATGAGGCCTACTGGCTTTTGGCTTTCAGTTTTAATTTTTTGCATATTTCTGCTCAGTTCCAGCATAAGAACAGTTCATAAGCAACTCCCCACCCCACTGAAGAATGCTCCCAGGACTAATGTCCTTAAGTCCTAGGTGAAGACTCTTCAAAGCAGACACTGGAGGTTCAGCTCTAGGTGTAGGTTTCAGATGGTGCAGAAACTGATCATTAATTTTCTATGCTTAGCCCTGATACGGAAGGAATAGTTTCTCCTGCATTTCTATTTCCCTTTTCCACTCAGAGCTTCTGCCAAAGAACTGTGCATGGTGCTTGGACAGAGATTCTGTTTGTTTTTCAAAATCTCCTTTTGCATACTCCTGTTACACTGTCATCATGCTTTGATCACAGCAGAAGTCATGCTGTCTTTCCCATACGATTATAAACCTCTTGAGAGCCAGAACCATACAGTGTCATTTTTGAAGTCAGAGTGCCTAGATTGAGCTGGCATGGCTCAGGGCTCTGTATTATCACGTTCTTTTCTTATTTCTTATATTTAAACATTTTCTCTCCAGGTGTTCTCATCCACCCTCAAATCTTTAGTTATTAAGTAAATAATTATAACAAACACCTACATTACTATGTGCCAAACACTGTTCTCATGACACTTAATTCTCATGACAAGTTGAGGAATAAGGATTTTTATGTCCATTTTAAAGGTGAAGAAACTAACATATAGGGAAGTTAAGAACATTGACTAGGTCACGCAGTTAGTTGCAGCAGAACTGGGATTTGAACATAACAATTTGGCTCCAGAGTTGGTACACCCAACTGCCTCCAGGTCCCAAACGTTCAGCTCTAGCCTAGGCTTTTTTCATGTACACCAATGCCTCTGGCTATTTCCACCTATGTCCCATAAGCACCTCAAATTCCTGACATCAAAACTCAAACTCATCATCTTTCCCACAAAATCTGTCTCCCAACTTGTATTTTCCAGGATCCATTAGTCACAGGTGTCAGAAACACAGATAGAACCCAAACTTCTCTCCCTTACCTTAGGTCTGCTGGCCCTCTCTGAAATCTCTTTCTATTAACAAGGTTGTTATTTAGCCCAAAAAGTATTTAATTAATCAGGAAAATACTGAGGACCAGAGATATATTGGAAAAGGAAAAGATAACATGATCAGGGCTGTGCTTACATGAATGAAAAGATAATTTAATCTTTGGGATTGATGTGCTGAGCCTCAGTCTCTATCATAATGGTGCTTATAATTTTTCCCATTCTGTGAGAAGAACGGAAGAAGGGAGATAAAGAAAACAGGATTCCAGGTGAGAGGTGAGAAGTGCCTAATCCAGGGCGTGGAAGGTGGAATCGAGACACAGAAGCTGGAGATACCGAGGAGTTGAAATCGACACGATTTCACAACGTGTTGGATGTTAGAGAATGAAGAATGTGGAATAAAAGATGACCCTAAGGTTTTGAGTCTGCATCATTGAGAGAGTGGAAGTTCAAATAATAAAAATGGGTAGTAAATCTTGGATGGGATTTATTGCGCTGTACATTTTGAGTTGAATATGTTGATAGGGTGTCCAGAATGCACTTGGAGAATCGGTATGGGGAATTTTTGTGAGAAGCTGGCACTGGAGACAGAGATTTGGAAGCCATGCACATGAGCATATGTACTTGAAACCCTGAAACCCTGAGCATGGCTGAAATAGCCAAGGGTGAGTGGGAATAGGGAGGAGGGCAAAGAACAGTCCTTCAGGGACCAGCTACTTCTTGGAAGTTGGAAGGGAAAAGAGAGAAAGAGCAGGAGCAGTCCAAGAAGTAAAATCAGGATGGCAGAATGCCCAGGAGCCAAGCAATCAGAGATTTTCCAGAAAAAGGGAATTGGTCAGCCATAGAGCAACAGGGTGGGGTGGGAAGCAGGACCCTCCTTTGATGACTTGCAAGTGATTAGCACCTACAAGATGCAGACTTTGCAGAGCAGCAGGGTGGAGATATCACAGGTACAAAAGACTGAAGCATGTTGAGGAATAGGTCGCTGTCATTCTAAACTAACTCTTTCAGGAAGCCTGGCTGTGAAAAGCAAAGTATAGTGTGGCTAATGCAAGGAGTTGTGACTACTCAGAGCCCTCTTTCTTTTTTACTTGCCATTAATTGCTACTTCACTTAGGTTGCAAAAGTACTTTAACTCCTTTGGGTAGAATGAGAGGAGATAGTTCCTTTCTATGTGTGTTTTTTTAGAAACTGATGTTTTTTTCATGAAAGATATCCAGGGAGGATATTAAGCCAGCCTGGAGAAGTGACCTGGAGAAGATATGCAATTGGGCTGCTTCAGAAAGCAGGGAAATAAAAGTCATATAATGTTCTCTCTCCCACTGCAAACATTAGAATACAAATATTTTGCTGCCAAATCTTTACCTTTCCATGATTCTTTCTTCAGGTTCTATGAAGAAGCACCAAAGAAATTGGGTGAGCTGGTATCTAGAATTGCCCTGAATTTTATATTTCTGCAAAGTGATTTTTATTCAGGAACTCAATTTCTCTAGGTGCATGAAAATTAGGTGTATGATTTTATATCCTGGTGTTGTAAGGTAGATGCTGGACATAGACTTATTCTCCTTCCGCCCCCCTCTCTGTCTCTCTTTTACACTGCTGTATTCATGTGCACATATGCACTGACACACTCATGCACACACACACTTGAATTCCTATAAATGTGGTGTGCATCTATTTTGCAGTAAAATAGATGAGCTTTTTCTCTGTGTTGTGGTTGCTTTCTGTTCTAAAAGCAGTCCATTCTGCACTTCTGTGCTGTCCCTCTCTGTCACCCACGTAAGAGGCACTGCAAATCAGCTGTAGTCTTGACTACAGTTGCGACAAGAACATAATACTACAGAAAACAGAATTGCCTTTTGAGACATATTCCCCAAACTCAATCAGAGATGTCGTAAGAGTTTAAGGTATATACTTTCAATGGTCACTCTTTTTGCATCTTAAATTTTATGTGTGGCTGGTTAACATTTATTGAATGCCTATTATGTGTCTCCAGTCTCTTTCAATATGTAATATCACTCAATCCTTAAAATGGTTCTATGATGTTCATCTTTCATGTGAGAAATTGAGGCTCTGAGAAGTACCCAAGGCCACATTACTAATTAGGGGTATAGTTAAAATTTGCCCTAACCACTCCACGTCTACCTGATGCAACCATATGTATTTTTTTCCACTCTGCATTATAGAATCTTCCCTCATTTTTCACAAAGTGATAGTAAAATTATGTGATTATTTTTTCCCTCTGTTATGGGAGCATTCACATAAGGTTTTGTCTAAATCTCATATTTTTTTTTTCAATTTGAAAACTTATAACCACTTGAGAAAGCTGTGAAACTTTTTCAAATCCTAAACCACCATCAAAATGATCGCGACTGTCTTCTCAGCATCAATTCAACAGAGAAAAAACAGCTCTAACTTAATACAAATTGGAAATGAAATTAAGCCATGAACGAGGATTGCTTCTCAGGGAGGATCTTCCTGTGGTGGGAATAAAGACTGGGGTCAAGAGGAGCACCAGGGTTCTGAGGGGTCAAGGGCCAGGTGGGTCATGGGGAGAAAAAGGGGGAGGCTCTGAGATGATGACCTGTGACCATGAGAGGTCTGAACAGAGCCTCAGAGACTTGGGGTGGGAAATTTAGTAGCTGTTCATTGGCATAGAACTATTTGTCCAATAACAGTACTTATTGTAGATAAACGAATGTGACTGGAAAAAGAAAATAAGGTCTTCATTCATTTATTCATTAATTCAAAACCATTTATTTTTGAATCTTTATTGTATATAAGATCATTTTGCTTGAAATGATTCCGAGAAAAACAAGACACTTTTTCTTTAGGACTAGAAATACTAAGTAGCTAACGATGTTGGGTAGATGGTACCTTCATAATACTTGGAAATATTTTTTTTAATTAAGAAATTAAAGAAACTTCATTTATTTTGTTTGCAAAGGGGCTTGTTATTGAACAAATTCAATCAAAGTTAAGCCTTTCATGGAAAGAGTTTAGAGATTTCACTGTTTTTTTGTTTTTGTTTTTTTCATTTTATGGCCATTTTATTGTACAGCCCTCGTGACTGGATTTCATTGTGTCAGGTGCACACCCTGCCTTATCTACTGAATCTGCTCTAGCTACATAGTGACAGACAACACAGAGAGGGACAACATTTTGAGCCAAAGTTTGGGAACAGTTGCTTCACGTTAATTTACTCTAAGTATAGTTCTTTAAGGTTTTAAAGTGTGTGTTTTCATTAAAAAAAAAAAATGTAACCCTCATGCTTTTAGTCCCTTAGACTTTTAATCAAAATGTCATTATGGAAGAACAATTTGATATCCAAAAAACATTTTCAGTTCTTAAAGTCAGTCTGATTTTTAAAAATGTAAAGTCATGATTGCCTGTGAGCAGGAAATTTGAAAACAGATTGTTAGGGAAAGTTTGACAATTGTCATCTAAGAAATTTTTGTTTTCCATTTAGTCACAGTTGGAGGAGACATAAAGATTAACTTCAACATGTAAAATCAAGATTCATATAGTTTTAATGAAAAGCATAAGATAGATGCCTTCCAATTATGTTAAGAGTTAATACAATTATAATTCTTAAAATAATTCCTCATAGTAAACATTCAGATGCTAGCTACTATTACTATTATGTTTAAATTGATATTAATGCAGAAAATATTTATTATTGTATTTTAATTTCACTGTATTACAGTATTCCTTTTGTATGCCAGTAACTGTGCTGATTTACTATCATTCCCATTATTAATGTTCTCGGTCTAAAGAACACAAAACCTTAAGAGGCTCAGTTTTTAGTGCCTAACTAATTGAAAGTCTAGAATCTATTGAATTTGACTACTAAGAATTTCAACATGCATATAAAAAAAGGATATATTTGGGGTGCAAGTTAATTCAGATTCTCATCCCAAGTTCACCCAAAAGTCCTTTTCTCAGCATTGTCCATGTGTTAGAATTTGGATGTACAAAGCTTATGGTCCTATACTTAGGTAGTTTACAATATTAGTGGAGGAGATGGTTATATAAACAAAAAAATTGCATGTGATGGTGTATTAGAATGGGTCGTTAGTTGTCTGCTGTGGGAGCCAGAGTAGCGAGTAGCCTGGAGAGGTGGAGAAGGTTCCCCATAGGAGATGATGTTTGATCAAGATTTTAACAGATGAATAGGAATTGCCTCAACTTCTCTTCCTGTAAATAGAGGCAGTGGGACAGGATTCCTTTATGCTCCAAACTTCTATGATTTTAATATTTTGATTCCACTTGGTCAATAATGAAGAACCTTCATTGTGCCTTTGCATTTTGATTTTTGCAGAAAACATTATCTGAACAATTGATTCTAAGGTTTCTCAATCCACAGGAAAAGCATCATTTGAGTTAAGCTGTTCTGCTACCGTGCCAAACAGCTGAGCTTCTAGATTTCAGGACAAAGAATTCATACAACTGGCTGAACGTTTCACTTTTCATCAGAATGTTTTGGCATCAGGTAGACACTAACTGTGGACGAATTTCAGGAATTTGAGTAATTTGGCTTCAGTTCAGAGAAAATAATAGCTTAGATTCTGATTTGAAGCAAAGTTCAATTATCCAGAGCCAAAAATATTTTCTTCTTCCAAGTGGTCTAAGATGCTCATTAGCTCTGGCTTTGGTCCTGGGGTATTTTTGTGATGAAGTCAGTTGAAAGTTTAGGACAGATGGGGTTGCCATCCTTCATCAGGATGTAGAGGAAAGCAGAGTTAGAGACTGGAAGAAATAAAAAAATGAATCAGAAAGGTTCAAAACATTGCCTGAGTGGTTAGAAAATTGCCCAGTTTTGCCTCAACAATTCCTTGGTAATTGCAGTGGTATTTTTTTTAACCAGTATCATTGAGGTAACATAAACACATTTTATGTGTACAGTTTTTCGAGTTTTGACTCAAAAAGTCACCATACCACAATCAAGATGTAGAATACCATCATTACCCCAAAACACTGTACCCCTTCACAGTCCTTCCTCATTCCACACCACCAGTCTTAGACAACCCCTGATCTGCTTTCAATCACTGCAGGTTAGATTTGTCTTTTCTAGAGTTTCATGTAAATGAAAGCATACAGTATTTATCCTTTAGTGTCTGACTTCTATCACTAAGCATATTGTTTTTGTGATTCAACAGTGTTGTTGAGTGTATCAGTCATTCTTTTCTTTTACTTGCTGATTAGCATTTCATTGATGGAGTACCACAATTTGGTTATCTGCTCGTCTGTTTATGGCCATTTGGGCTGTTCTTAATTTTAGGCACCTATGACTAATGCTGCTAAGAACACTCATGTACAAATGTTGGTGTGGATGTAAATTTTGGAGTGAAATTGCTGGTAAGTACTTTGGAGTGAAATTGCTGGTTCATATGGTAATTGTATGTTTTAATTTCATAAGAAAATGCTTAACTGTCTTCTGAGACGGCTGTACCATTTTGCATTCCCACTAGCCATGTTTAAGCATTCCAGTCCTTCAACATCCTTGTTAACCTAGCATTTTAAATTTTAGCTATTCAGGCAGATGGGTAGTGGTATTTCATTGATATTTTAGTGTGCATTTTCCTGATGACTGATGATTTGGAGCAACTTTTCATGTGCTTATTGGCCATTTGTATATTCTTGTTTGTGGAACATTTGTTCACAACTTTTCTGCAGTGGTTTGGGAACTTTTAAGAGGCACCCATGTAGTATGGTGAATGTGTCTTGGGGCTAGCATGGTGGGTAAATTGGGTTTGTGCTTAAGGTTATTTTGAAGACAAGTTTCCATGGTTAAAAGCAAAATCTGAAAACCACTGTTTTGAAGCAAAATTGTGAAGAGGCCAATTTGGCTTTTGATGTTTTCATTCCTTTTTTTCCTCAAGGGTCTGCACAGAAAGGAGCAAAATGCTGTGCTGGACACTGGGCATCACAGAGCTTAGAAGCTAAGGCCTCTGAATTCAAGAAAGCATCACAGTAGAGAAAAGCATGCCCAGGCTCCAAGTCACAAAGACACAGGTTCACATCCATTTGTTTGCCCCATAATTTGAACGTATGTATTATCCCCTTTGAGTCTATAATTTCATTAGCTAAAAACGGGATTACTAATATCTAACTGGGAGGTTATTCTGAGGATAAAATGGGAGGATAAATGTAAAGTATCTAGAAACATGCCCAGCCCATCGTAGCTACATATCAAATATTCGTTTTCTTCTCTTTTTTTCTACCCATAAACTTGCTTTATTTCTTCCCTTTATTTTATGATCACAGGGTCCTTTGCTATGACACTTCATCCTTTCCATGTGTCAGAGATTCTAGACATATTAAATCTTCCTTCTACCATTTATCTGTTTGTATTCTCTCGCAGAGTCTTGCTGAACCATGTGAGTAGCTCATTTGACAAACTATAATTTCTGTTAAGGTGGCAATGGTGGGCAATATTTCAAAGTCTCAGTAAATTCCTAATCTAATGAGAATGATCAAGGGCAGGATGAGAAGTGGAAGAATTTGAGGCATGTGGGGGCTGATTAGCGTAGGTAGTGTTTTCGATATCATTGAACTTTCCCAGGACTCCATAAATCACATTACAGAAGTGGTTTTCTCCAGGGAGTTTGCCTGAACTTGGACATTTTCAATTAGTTGATTCTTTACAAGTCCCCCCTACCCCCCACTTTTGTTTTACGAGGTCTTTCCCACCATCTCCTAATGGGCCAGAGCCATATCGATGACTTTACAAGCCAAGTAATGGTTCTTTAATACATGTCTTGTTTTTCTCTAAATTTATAGCTTTACTGTGCTCTAGTACTTGTTGATTGCTTGTGATTTAGGCACATTTTACAAAGATTTTAAGACTTTTGATAAAACTGTAATTATCTGTAGTTGTACCAAAACCCTGACTGAGTAGGCAGGCCTGATATGGGTCCTCTGGGCTGTGTTTTTGGGAATCCATCTAGCATTTAAGCTAACAAATCTTCAAGGGCAGTTTGGATGATACTCAGCTCTACCTCAAAGATGTTGTGAAATCACAGGCTGTTTTAGCTGGAAGGGCCTTAGGGAACAGCTAGTCTAACCTCATGTCTAGTTTTTAGATGAGAATATATATTACAGTGATTAAAAAGCAATTTCTTGATGAATATTGATATGTTTCATCGGTCATAATATTGAACTGGATGTCCTCACTGCTAAGGATATTCTGAGACAGTTGATTCATTCATTTCTTGAATGTCACTTTTCATAATTAAATTCATCATCCTTGATTCTGGTTACTGTTAGTTTGCTTAGTTTTATCAACATATCTTATTTTTCTACTGCTTTGGGAGCCAGATAGTTCTGCAGAATATTAACATTATGCAAATAAAACCATACCAAACCTCAGTCCTAATGTGAGCTAGCTTCTTTCTTGCCAAATTATCTTTAGGGATAAGTTAACAAACAACTGAAAAAAAAATGTTTATAGATTCTATGAAATAGCTGTCCACAAATGGATTCTTACTTTGAAACTTTATCCGCTTTACAGACAAAACATGTTTCCTCAGATGACTGAAAAAGCTTGCCTGCCAACAAAGTAACTGGACTGACATACCTCCAACTTATCCCAATTGATTATTCCTGGAAAATCCAATTTTATTCTGGGAATGAAAATTTATAAGAGAAAGTGCATGGAGAGTTTGGCACTGTCTACTTGTATCTGTCATGTTGGGCAACTCCTGATGGAAATATCTAAAGAATCTTTGAAGTATTAGAACATCCTTCTTAAAACACTGTACATCTCTACCTGTTGAACAAAATTTGTCAATGTCAAATCTTTATTGGGAAAACAGGCAATTTAGCTAAGTATAGCAATGGGCTAAGCATGGGATTATGATGACTTGGGACTAGGTAGTAGGAATGGTGTTGGGAAAAAGGGACAATTGACATTCAAGTGCAGAGAGTACAGAAAGCTAACTGTAGCGTGGAAAGGGAATAGAATTTGTAGTTGGAAATTTAAAATTTAGGGTTTTTAAAAAAATTTTTATTGAATCATAATTGATTATACATATATTTGGGGTTCAACCTTGACATATGTTGATCAAATCAATATTACTAGCATATATATTGTTACAAATTGAACTTATTCTTTATGACCCTTGTCTAATCTCTCCCTATCCCCCCTGTCTCTTCCCCTTCCTACCTCTGATAACTCTAGATTTCTTCTCTCCCTCTGAAAGAGTAATGGTTACTCTGTTGATTTGTTGCCTAGATGATCTGTCCAATGCTGAGAGGTGTGTTCGGGTCTCCTAATATTATTGTAGACCAGATTCTTCCTCTGTCACTCTGAAATGAGCTTTGTGGAAAGAGACATCCTCTTCTTTTCTTTGGTCTCTGCTGGTGACTCTCCTTGTGTCAATGCATGCCAGCGGCTGGTGGGCCATCTACATGGTGGTTGTGGTGTCGAGCCACTTTCATGACAGCTGTGGTTATTGTGGTGGCTGTGGTGGGCCACTCACATGGAGGTGATGTTTTTGGCATGCCCCTTGGCACTGGTGGTGTACCTGGTTGGGGGGGGTCTCCAACTCCATGCCTCAGGTCCCCAGGCAGGCCCTGAGGTGCTGGTGGTGTGCCTGGGCTGGAACTAATTTTTTGTCCTTTGCTTACTTCTAAAATGGGGGAACTTCCTGTGGGGACCAGTACTTGACCTGTGTGGTTTAGTTAAATTGCTGCTTCGCTGCTGATTCCCTAGGTAAGGCTTTTTGTGCAGCTCAGGGTTTAATGGTTGACCTTATAGGTACTTCCAGCTCTCCAGAGACCCAGTGCATCTGGGTTGTGTAGAAACTCTGATCTGGGCCTTTCCATCAAATTGCACCCCATGCAATTCTATATTCCTGACCAGTCGTCTCCTCTGAGTGGTCCTTTACTGATTGGGGTGCCAGTCAGCTGTCCTTGCTATACACCAGTGTTCCCCTCGTGGACCCATATCCCCCACCACCTGTGCTGCAAACACTTCCTATGGGAGGGGCCATGTGCCGGTCCCTTGGGATGACTTACTAGCCTCTGAGTGCCTCCTTTTTTTCAGTTGTTGTGGCCCCTTGCTCCTATATGGGTCCATGGGAGTCCTATTAGTGGTCTTGCTGGCCTGGGGACAACCAAGGCCCTCTTCTCCTCTGCCACCTCCAAGCAACTTCATCTGAAGGGTACAGTTGCCACTTTTGCTGGCTCCTGCTCTTTGCATTCTGCAGCTCCAGCCTTAAAGCAGCCATGGCACAAAATGATTGGAGCAGTTTTTTCTTTTTATCATTGTGGCTTCTCCCACCTTCATGCACTCTGTAGGTCTCTCCTCCTCTTCCCCTGAACTCTAGCTGCCCCAGCCTGGCTGCTGTTGCTTTTTTATAGTTGTAAATTGGTTGATTTGTGGGAGAGAGTGATGCTGGGGACTGTCTATTCTGCCATCCTGACCTGGACTAAAATTTAGTTTTTAATACTCAGAAATAGTAAAAGCAGACTCGCAACTGCACATATGTGTCCTGTTTGAATTCTCCTGAGCATTCTGGCTCAATGGGGTCTCTCAGGAATCTCTCTAATTCATGTTGCTCCTCATTTGATCTTGTGTGCTGATGGTTTTATTGACTTCTGAGGTATACCCATGCCTTGTTTTAGAAGCAGCTGCATTCCACTATGGGGCATGTGTGTGTGTGTGTGTGTGTGTGTGTGTGTGTGTGTGTGTGTATACATACACATTATTTGTTTCATGTGTGTGAAAGACTAGACCCTGGTGGAAAGGAGATTCTTGAAGGCAGGTACTGTTGGTATGAAGTCATCACAAAATTTAGGTAAACACTTAAGATATGAGGAAATTTACAGACAAGAGGCTGGAAATGACCATCACTAATTAGCTTATGAAGTGTCAACAATCGTACTTATCATTCAGGTCAAAGAGAGCATCACAAGAGAAAAGTGCAAAGAAATTTTTTAAAAACCCAAAGCTTGAATAGACCATAGATTGTAATACATTTTTTGAGAGATTATACAGTGATTATGTTAAGTATCGCTTACAAAAGTTCAGGAGGAGGTCTGGCTGAAAGGATAGGCAACAAATTTCTTTTGGGATTTATGTTGACATTGATTTTCTTTGAAAGGGAATTCCAGGCTTATCTTTATTTCAAATATGTTAAAACTGGGTATCTTCCCAGGCTCAACCTATGCTTCACAGGGCCAACAGCTCATAATATTTGTTTGGGTGCTTCTCATATTTTCTTGTGAGACATAGATCAGAGGAATCTGGACTGAAATATACAAGATTATAGGATCCCATAGTGGGCGGGTGAAGTTAACTCTGATATTTTCTAGAAAAGATGAAGACAAAAACACATCTCTGTTTGCCCAAAGTAAGTGGATGTTGCATATTCTTTTCTTTGAGCCCTATGGTTTCATAGTCAGGGAAGTACTGCCATGGGCACATAGAAGTTACATGCTGGCCAGATTTGACCCACTGAGCTGAATTTTGGAGGTGAATAGAAAAGGATTGTCCCCCCCACCCCATCAAGTTGGGAAAGATCTTTGGCATCAGAGTCACCTGAAAGGCTTGTTTAAATTCACATATGGGTTCCACTCTTAGAATTTATGATTTAACAGTTCCGGCATAGGGTCTGAGAATGTGCATGTCTAACAAGTCCCCAGGTAAGGCTGATGCTTCTGAGTGAAGGTCCACATTTTGAGAACCAGCCAATCCCATTATTCCACACAGGCACAACCCAGAGGGGCTAAATTTTATTATTTTAATGATATGGCCAAAGTTACATGGTTAGGTCTGGTCAAGCCAAAACGAAGCCCTAAATCTATGGACTTCAAACCTCATAAACATTTATTAGATAAGGTAGTTCTAAAGAAAAATCACGGAATTTTTAAAAGAAATATCTGACTTCTTATTTCATCCTTAAGCTTCAAAATGTATGGCAAGTAATTGTAACAATACATTTTAGGCCAGAAAATGTGTTTAGGAGAAGAGGAGGAGTGAATCTAGTCTGAGGCAGGGGCTAACACAGTTATGAGATTAAAAAAAAATAATTTGCTTATTTTATTTATTGTATGTCTCCCCCCAACTGGAATGTAAATTTCCAAATAGCAAAAATGTGTATTTCTTTTAATTACTGCATCCCTATCTCTTGCACTGTGCCTGGTACACAGTGAGAACTCGATCAATATTTGTTGGATAAATGAATGAGATGGCACACCTACTGAGGAGTCAGCACTGGAGCAGGAACATTTTCCTCTGTGACCGGATAGTGCTGGAGATGATAAAATCTTTACCATCTTATCATGGCCACGAGTAAACCCTATAACTGTTCCAGGCTGGATGTGCCTTTGGCAAAGGCTGCCAAGTTTCACAGGGCTCCCAAACAATCACTTATTTTGATTGCACCATTGTGACCAACTTGTCAGTGATCTGGGCATGGATGCTGATATGAGCTGAATAGTTGTCCCCTCCAAATCTCATGTGGGAACTTGACTCCCAGTGTGGCGGTATTGGAAGGTTGGGCCTTTAAGAGGTGACTAGATCATATGGACTATGCTTTCATGAATGGATTAATTCATTCATGGGGTGATGAGTTAATGGTTTAACAGGTTATCATAGGTGTGGACTGGTGGCTTTATAAGGAGAGCAAGTGAGCAAGTGAAAAAAAGCTCTTCCTTTTTGCCATGTGATACCCTGAGTCACCAAGGGACTCTGTAGAGACTCCTCACTAATCAGAAGGCCTTCACCAGATGTGCTTTCTGGACATTGAACTTCCTCCAAAACTGCAAGAAATAAATTTCATTTTTTAAACATTAATTATCCAGTTTCAGTTATTCTGTTATCAGCAACAGAGAATGGACTAATATTGATGCCAAAGCCATCTTTAAAAATAATGAACATTCACTGAGCCCTTACAACTTGTCAAGTACTGTTCTAGGGCTTTGTATGTATTACTTCACTTAATCTTCAGAATTTCTTGAAGAGTGAGATATTATTATTGGGCTCATTTGATAGATAAAGCAACTAAAGCCTATGGAGGTTAAGTAACCACCCAAGGCACACAGCTAAGTGTTTCATCAAGGATTTAAACCCACGCATCTCATCCCTACACGAGGCTCTTCATCACCACCTTTTTATGGCCTTGCGAGCCAACTAGAGCTATATTCATGCTCCAGATAGAAGAGGAAGCATCAAAGCACACGAGAACTGGGCCTGGATTTCACCCTACCTAGGTCAGACTCATATTGTCTAAAACTAGCCTTGAGTTAGGGGAAAAGTTCTTGAAAATTAAAGTAATTGGAGGGCTGTAGCAGGGAAGAGAAGTGTATATATGCATATATATATATAATAAGCCAGGGGCCTGGAAAACATCTAATAGCTTTCAGATGTCTTCTTAGAAGTCTGGTGGCCAAGAGTTCAGAGCGGAGTAGAATTTTCTATAATGTGTTACCTGTCTGTCTAGAGAGTAAGAACTTTAAGCAGATCGTATTTGAAAGGAAAAAATAGTCCAAAAGGTAATATAGAGTTGAGTAAGAAAGTTTTTTTTTTAAACTTTTTTTTCTTTTATAGGCATGTAGACATTGAAGTTAACACTTGAGTTCTGATCTCTCTCTCTCTTTTTTTTTTTACATTATCTGGGTCTACATTAAATAAAACTCAAAGCAGAATATACTTTCGCTATTCAACACTATTTACTAATTCCTCTGTCCTGATTATAAGAACATCTTATAACACCATGATTATGTGAATGGACTGCTCTGTGGAAACCCCACTGGCATTGAACCTAAGAAATGGAGGGGGCAGGGCAGACTTCCCCAGTACTATTCTCATTTGCCATGAGTTCTTTGCTGGGTCCCCAACACCCAGTGTGTGCTTTCCTTATATCCATGCTTTCTGCCCCCCTGTGCTGCTGAGATTTGTTGATACCACACAACTGCTCTGAAAATAATTGGTGGAGTTCCTCTTCTTACAGGGTGAGATGTTAGTGCTGTGGTTTTCAAGGAATTTGCTAATTAATTGCTATTGGATTTGCTAGTAAATTACTATATTCATCAGATTTTGGTGAATAATGCTATGTAACAAACAACCTCTGAATCTCAGTGGCTTATCATGTACATTTATTTTTTGCTCGTGTAATGTAAAGGCTGAAGGTCTCTACCATGTCTGCTCCACATGGCCTATCACTTCCACACCCACACTGAACCAGCAGTCCCTATCCGGGATATGCTCTGTGTTGAGTTGAATTGTGTCCCCCCTGCCAAATGCATCTGTTGAAATCCTAATCCCCGGAACCTCAGAATGTGACCTTACCTGGACATAGGTTCTTTACCAGGGTAATCAAGTTAAAATGAATTCATTAGGGTGGGTCTTAATCCAATATGTCTGGTGTCCTTGTGAAAAAAGGGGAAATTTGGAGATGCACCAGGGAGAGAGTGCCATTTGAAGGTAGCCATCTGCAAGCCAAGGAGAGAAAGAGAGGAAACCAACCCTGCTGACACCTTGATCTTTGACTTCTGGCCTCTGGAGCTGTGAGCTAAAAAATTTCTGTTTTTTAAGACACAGTCTGTGGTACTTATTATGGCAGCCCTAGCAAACGAATATTTCCTTCTCCTGGAGGAGTTACAGAATCAAGATGCCTGGCCAAACCACAAGTCATGTTTAAAGCATCTTTCCCAACAATGGCATGTGGCACGTCCACTCTCATTTTATTGGTCCCGGCAAGTCGCATGATCAAGGCTGGGAATTAGACACTTTCCTGTGGGAGTGGGGTACAACGGGAGTAAATATTTGCAAAATATAATTTAATTTACTACAAGCGGTTGTTTCCATTTGTTAATGTCAGAGGACTGGAGGATTTTCTCTAGTCTCCCAAAGTCTTTTATTTAGATCTAAATGCAAACTAGAAGAGAATACTGCCAGGTTTCCTACTTGCTAACTTTGATGTGATCATCTCAATTTTTATTTATTTGATTCATAAGTTTCCGTGTTGAGAAAACAATCTAGCTTGATCACACATTTCATGTACATGCCCTTACTATCCCACCACGTGGGGATGTTTCCAGTCTTGGCTTGAATTTCTCAAGAAAGAGAAGGCTTATGCCTTTCAGACATTGCCCATTCTACCACTGGCCAGGCCAACAGAAAGTTCCTTCAAATACAGAACTGAATATGTTCATGTTTGGGGGCTGCCAGGCTTTTACAATTCCCCAAATCATGTGCAGTTGATGAAAAGTCTTCTTGGATGTTGTATAAGGGACATAAATAAAAAAATCCTAGGAAAACACTCCACTTCTGTTGTTATTTTTTTCTCTCTTATCTTTAGACAGGGCAGACAGTGTCCTAAGGGGTACCCTCAGAGCCACCTTGCCTCAGTAGGACTGAAGAAAGCAGGTTGAATCATACATGCACTTTTCAGGTATCACTACGAAAAATTCTCAGTTTGAAGAAGCTGTTGTGTTACCTGAAGCTATTGTGTTATTTGCAATAAAGGTACTTGGCTTTGGTGTTATGGTTTCTTATTGTATAATATTTAAAAAAATAAATACAGAACAAGACACAGTTTTCCCTTTTAATGTTTTTTGACTTGCCTTATATTTCGTTTCATACTGATGTTGCCACATTTGCTCCTTTTTTCATATAATAACTTTCTTTTAAGTCTTTTTGTGTCATTTTTCTCAGGATGTCTGTGTGTTTCTGTATGTATATGTGTGTTTCGTTAATGGCAAGGAGATATTTTTAAACTCACCATGGGGGTCTTTGTCTTTTCATAGGAATTTTACCTGCTTACTCGGTTGCGATTACTGACAAATATTTGCAATCCATTAAATTTTTTATTGCCTGTATGCGTAAGTTATTGCCTGTTTCATCGAATGTATAGGGAAATGGGAAGAAGGATGAAATTACATATCTTCTAAATGGAGGTCTTCGACTAATTATTGTCGTTATGTCTGGGCTATTGATTGAATTTAGAGCACTCACAGAATCACTCCAGTGAAAGTCCAAAGCAGTTGTCTCTTACACTTGTTTTGGCTTTGATTTTCTTTGGTCTTTTTTTATCCTTGGTCTCATACCACCTGCTTTCCTTCTTTAATAAATTCCTCAAAATTTTGATCACTGATGATATTCTTTATTTTTTTCTACTGCTATTATTATTATTATTAATTAAAATATCATTTCTACATTTTATAAGATTCTGAGCAGGAGGAAGGAAGATACAGGTACTCAATCTGCTATGTCGATCCAATTCCCCAAGACCTTATTTCTAAACATTTTCATTTCTTTTTAAAGAAAAAAAGTAAATTGTCTGTTTTTTGAATTTTTTTTGGTTTTAGTTTTATTTTACTTTGTCACTATACAATGTGGTTGATTATTGTGGCCCATTACCAAAACCTCCATCCCACCTCCCTCTCCCCCCTCCCTCCCAACAATGTCATTTCTGTTCACTTGTCATATCAACTTCAAGGAATAGCAATTGTTGTGTCTTCTTCCCTCCCTCCCCCCCCCAGTATTTTGTGTATTTATTTATTTATTTATTTTTAGCTCCCACAAATAAGTGAGAACATGTGGTATTTCTCTTTCTGTGCCTGACTCGTTTCACTTCATATAATCTCTCTAGGTTCATCCATGTCGTTGCAAATGGCACTATTTCATTCTTTTTTATATCAGAGAGTATTCCATTGTGTAGATATACCACATTTTCCGTATCCACTCATCTGAAGATGGACATTTGGGCTGGTTGCATGTCTTGGCTATTGTAAAGAGTGCTGCGATGAAAATTGGGGAACAAGTATACCTTCGACTTGATGATTTCCATTCCTCTGGGTATATTCCCAGCAGTGGGATAGCTGGGTCATATGGTAGATCTATCTGCAATTGTTTGAGAAACCTCCATACCATTTTCCATAGAGGCTGCACCATTTTGCAGTCCCACCAACAATGTATGAGAGTTCCTTTTTCTCCGCAACCTTGCCAGCATTTATTGTTCAGAGTCTTTTGGATATTAGCCATCCTAACTGGGGTGAAATGGTATCTCAGTGTGGTTTTGATTTGCATTTCCCAAATGCTGAATGATGTGGAGCATTTTTTTTCATGTGTCTGTGGGCCATTTGTATATCTTCCTTTGAGAAATGCCTATTTAGCTCTTTTGCCCATTTTTTAATTGGGTTACTTGTTTTTTTGTTGTAAAGTTGTTTCAGTTCCTTGTATACTCTGGATATTAATCCTTTGTCCGATGTATATTTTGCAAATATTTTCTCCCACTCTGTTCATTGCCTCTTAACTCTGTTAATTGTTTCTTTTCCTGTGCAGAAGCTTTTTAGTTTGATATAATCCCATTTGTTTATTTTTCCTTTGGTTGCCATGCTTTTGGGGTCTTATTCATGAATTCATGCCCAGTCCTACTTCCTGATGTGTTTCTCCTATGTTTTCTTTGAGAAGTTTTATTGTTTCAGGGTGTATATTTAATTCTTTAATTCATTTTGAGTTGATTTTAGTATATGGTGAGAGGTATGGGTCTAGTTTCATTCTCCTGCATATTGATATCCAGGTATCCCAGCACCATTTGCTGAATAGGCAGTCTCTTCCCCAGTGTATAGGTTTGGTGCCTTTGTCAAAGATCAGATGGCTGTAGGTGTGTGGGTTGATTTCTGGATTCTCTATTCTATTCCATTTATCAGTGTGTCTGTTTTTATGCCAGGACCATACTGTTTTGGTTATTATAGCTTTGTAGTATAGTTTAAAGTCAAATAGTGCTATGCTTCCAGCTTTATTTTTTTTGCTCAGCATTGCTTGGCTATGCATGGTCTTTTTTTATTCCAAATAAGTATCTGTATAATTTTTTCCATTGCTGAGAAAAATGTCTTTGGAATTTTGATGGGGATTGCATTGAATTTGTATATCACTTTGGGTAGTATGGATATTTTCACAATGTTTATTCTTCCAATCCAAGAGCATGGGATATCTTTCCATCTTCTTCTGTCCTCTTTAATTTCTCTCAGCAGTGGTTTGTAGTTCTCATTACAGAGATTTTTCACATCCTTGGATAAATCTATTCCTAAGCATTTTATTTTTTTGGTGGCTATTGTAAATGGGCAAGTTTTCCTGATTTCTCTTTCTGCATGTTCACTATTGGAGAATAGAAATGCTACTGATTTTTGTGTGTTGATTTTGTATCCTGCTACTTTGCTGAAATCATTTACCAACTCCAAGAGATTTTTTGTAGAGGCTTTAGGCTGTTCAATATATAGGATCATGTCATCTTCAAAGAGGGACAGTTTGATGTCATCTTTTCCAATCTGGATGCCATCTATGTCCTTCTCTTCTCTTATTGCTCTGGCTAGTACTTCCAACATTATGTTGAATAGGAGTGGTGAGAGTGGGCATCCTTGTCTAGTTCCCGTTAATAAAGGAAAAGCTTTCAGCTTTTCCCGATTCAGGATGATATTGGCAGTGGGTTTACCATATATGGCTTTAATTATGTTGAGATACCTTCCATCTATACTTAACTTGTAGAGAGTCTTTATCATGAATGAGTGTTGAATTTTATCAAATGCTTTTTCAGCATCTGTAGCGATGATCATGTGGTCCTTGTGTTCAATTTTACTGATACAGTGTATCAGATTTATTAATTTATTTATGTTGAACCAAACTTGCTTCCCTGGGATGAATCCCACTTGATCATGGTGTATAATTTTGCATATGTTTTGCTGTATTCTGTTTGCTAGTTTTTTATTGAGGATTTTTGTTTCTATATTCATGAAGGACATTGGCCTGTAGTTTTCTTTTGTTGTATCTTAACCTGGTTTTGGTATCAGGGTGATGT
Organism: Cynocephalus volans; assembly: GCF_027409185.1. Lineage (NCBI taxonomy): Eukaryota > Metazoa > Chordata > Mammalia > Dermoptera > Cynocephalidae > Cynocephalus > Cynocephalus volans. The sequence goes on from NC_084460.1 coordinate 286,341,146, forward strand.
TTGCTTCATAGAATGAGTTTGGGAGAATTGCCTCTGTTTCAATCTTTTGGAATAGTTTGTAGAGAATTGGTGTCAATTCCACTTTGAATATTTGGAAAAATTCTGCTGTGAATCCATCTGGTCCTGGGCTTTTCTTTTTGGGGAGCCTTCTGATAACAGCTTCAATCTCTTTTATTGTTATCGGTCTGTTCAGATTTCTACATCTTCTTGGCTCAGTTTTTGTAGTTTGTGTGTGTCTAGAAATTCATCCATTTTCTCCAGATTTTCAAATTTGTTGGCATATAGTTGTTTATAGTAGTCTCAAATGTTTCAGATGTATCAGTTGTAGTATCACCTTTTTCATTTCTAATTTTTGTTATTTGGATCTTCTCTCTTCTTTTTTTAGTTAACCATGCTAATGGTTTGTCAATTTTATTTATCTTTGCAAAAAGCAACTTTTTGATTCATTGATCTTTTGTATTGATTTTTTGGGTTTAAATTCATTAAGTTCTGCTCTAATCTTAATGATTTCTTTCTGTCTGCTAAGTTTGGGTTTGGATTGTTCTTGTTTTTCTAAGTGTATAAGGTGAAGTATTAGGTTGTTCACTTGCCATCTTTCCATTCTTCTGAAGTAAGCATTTTATGCAATTAATTTCCCCCTTAGTACTGCTTTTGCAGTATCCCACAGGTTTTGGTATGATGTATCGTTGTTTTCATTAGTTTCAATAAATTTTTTATTTCCTGTTTGATTTTTTCTTGAACCCATATGTCATTAAGTAGAACGCTGTTTAATTTCCATGTGTTTGTATAGTTTCCAGAATTTCATTAGTTATTGATTTCTAATTTTAGTCCATTTTGGTCTGAAAAAATACATGGGCTAATTCCAATTTTCTTGAATTTGTTGAGACTTGATTTGTGACCTAACATGCAATCTATCCTGGAGAATGATCCATGTGCTGAGGAGAAGAATGAATATTCTGAGGTTGTTAAATGGAATGTTCTGTAGATATCTGCCAAGTTCAATTGGTCTAGAGTGTTGTTTAAATCCTGTATTTCTCTGCTGATTCTTTGCCTAGATAATCTGTCCAATATTGAGAGTGGTGTGTTCAGGTCCCCTGCTATTATGGTCTTAGTGTCTATTTCCTTCTTAGGTGTAAAAGAGTTTGCTTTATAAATCTGGCTGCTCTAATATTGGGTGCATATATATTTATGAATATTATGTCTTCTTGTTGGATCAATCCTTTTATAATTATGTAATGGCCCTCATTATCTCTTTTTATGGTTTTTAGCTTAAAGTCTATTTTATCAGATATAAGAATAGCTACTCCAGCTCGTTTTTCATTTCTGTTTGCATGGTAAATCTTTTTCCATCCTTTCACTCTTAGTCTATGTGAATCTTTATAGGTGATGTGGGTCTCTTGAAGGCAGCATACAGTTGGGTCCTCCTTTTTAACCCAGTCAGCTAGTCTGTGTCTTTTGATTGGGGAATTTAATCCTTTTACATTAAGAGTTGTTATTGAAAAGTTTTGATTTACTCCTAGCATTTTGTTGATTTTTGTTTGGCTGTCTTAAGTGTCTTTTGTTCCTTTCTTTCTGATTTATTGTTTGTTTTCTGTATTTGTTGGTTCCTTGGGTTGCAGATAAACTTTTTTTCTCTTCATTGTTGGCATTTTTATTTTACTAGTAGGTTTTGATATTTCTTTTGTTTTTATGGCAGTGGTAGCTATTTTTCAGGTACCAAACCCAGTACGTCTCTGAGAATTTCTTGTAAGGGTGCTCGTGTGGTAGTGAACTCCTACTGTTTTTTTTTTTTTGTCTGAGAAATATAATATTTGCCCTTCATTTCAGAAGGATAGCCTTTCAGGGTAGAGTATTCTTGGCTGGCAATCTCTGTCTTTTAGTATTTTGAATATATCGTCCCATTCCTTTCTGGCTTTTAGGGTTAGTGATGAAAAGTCTGATGTTAGTCTGATTGTAGCTCCCTAATAGGTGATTTGATGTTTCCCTCTTGCAGTTTTTAAGATCCTCTCTTTGCCTTTGAGTTTTGCCAATTTGACTATAACATGTCTTGGAGAAGTCCTTTTTGGTTTGAATATGTTTGGGGATCTATGAGCTTCCTGAATCTGAAGATATGTGTCTTTTCCTAAACCTGGGAAGTTTTCTGCCACTATCTTGTTGAGTATGTTTTCAATGCAATCTCCTTTTTCCTCCCCTTGTGGAATACCCATGACTCAGATATTTGAGCGCTTAAGGTTATCTGATATCTCTCTTAGATTTTCTTCAATGTTTTTAATTCTTTTTTCTTTTTTATTTGTCTGCCTGTGTTATTTCAAACAGCCCATCTTCAAGGTCAGAAGTTCTCTCTTCTGCTTCTGCAAGCCTGCTGGTTAAACTCTCTGCTGTGTTTTTTATTTTGTTGAATGAGTTCTTCAGCTTAGCCAGCTCTGCTACATTCTTTTTCAGGGCATTGATTTCCTTGTACATTTCTTCTTTCAGGTCCTGTATACTTTTCCTCATTTCATCGTGTTGTCCAGCTGAGTTTTCTTGTATCTCCTTTAGTTTCCTTAGAATTATCGCTCGAAATTCCTCGTCAGATCTTTCAAGGGCTTCTTGTTCTATAGGATCTAGATCTTGAGAGTTATTACCCTTTGTTGATTTACTTTCTTGATTTTTCATATTTCATGTCTCTTTCCTTTGATGTTTAGTCATTGTGGCAGGGGATTTCATGGTCCACTGGTTTGACACTATTGTGTGGCTAGGATGCTGCTGGGGCTGCCAATTTGGTATGGCTTCCTCAGTGTCTGCTCGTTTGCCCACTAGTGCCTTTGGTGCGTGGTCTCCTCAGATCTTGGGCCTCTCAGCGGAGGCACCTCTCTGGTCAGCACACACTTGGATGGGCTGGGGATGGAGTTGGGTGGTGGTGATGAGGCCTACCTGCTAGGCTGCGCACTGGCACCACAGGGCGTGTGGTCTCTGCAGATCTTGGGCTTCTCCACCTGGGTGCCTCTCTAATCAGCACACACTCAGCAGGGCTGGGGATGGAGTCAGGTGGTGGTGGTGAGGCCTACTGGCTGGGTTGCGTGCTGGAACTGCAGGGCATGTAGTCTCCGAGGATAACATTTTCATTTTTGAGAGGGAAGTGTTGAGGTCAGGTTTGGTGTGTATGTGTGTGAGTGTGTGTGGGTGTGTGTGTGTGGGCATGTGCACACATCTAATGTTTTCTCTGTTGCAAAAATACTTAATTTTACCTATCTTTTCTCTTTTTTGTCTTGGAGGGGATGGATGCCCTTCCTCTTTTCTCTTTACTTTCACGGAATTCTCCTTTGGAGGTCAAGTAAAGTCAGTCAAGAGATTATAATGGATGTCATGTTCTTTTGCCCAGTCTGTTCAGACAGTGGGAGCTGGCAACCTGCCTGTAGCATGATTAGTTTCATCACCATGCTTTAAAAAATAAAATGTAGCTGTTTATCATTAATTGTGTTGCTATTGTACTGAGGCATAATCAAAATAGATAGTCCATCATCTGCGGTGTTACTAACAGATGCAGGTTTTGGGAAAGCTGAAAAATCTTCAAGGCTCAGGTCCACTGTTGTACACAAAGTCCACAAACTAGGCATTCTAAGATGGCAGATATTAGGAAAGGTATTCTTAGACTGCTGAAAGGTTCAAAGGATCATTGTTATTTGAATTATTTATTCCTTGAGTTAAAAGGTGTAGCTGTTTAAAACTGGCTCTCAAACGCATCTATATTATATTATTTTTTTAGGTGAAAAAAAATACTGATGCCTGAGCCTCCTCCCAGATATTTTGATTTAACTGGTCTGGAATGAAACCCAGACACCAAGAGCTTTAAAAGTTCCCTGGGTACTAGTAATGTGAAACAGATTTTTAGAACCACTGCTCTAAAATACCAAATAGGCAGAAGGCAGAGCTTTGGTGTCATGCCCTGAAATAGATGACCAGTCATAAATGGGCAAAGCCTCATCTAAAAATCGTTAGCCTGACTTTCAGACTGTTACCAGTTGGCTGTTCCTACCTTCTTATATCTAGAATTTCTCATCTTCCTAAACTAGTCCTCTCACTCTGTGTCTATGTCTCGTGCCTTCCTACCTCTGACTTGACAATATGCCATTCCTCCCACCTGGAGAATCCTCTGTTCTTTGTCAATTTTTGTGCTCGTTTATCGGCCAAATCTCCTCTGCTGTGACAAATTACAGAGTGCAGTGGTTATGCCCATGGGTCTGGAACTGTCTACTCTTTGCATTTGAACCTTGACTCTGTCACCAATTACTTGGACAGGCAATCTCCCTCTGCCTGCAAAATGGGGGTACAGTGGTATATCCTTCATATGGGTTGTTGTGAAGATTTAATAAATTAATGCATTAAATTGCTTAAACCAGAGATGGTAACATACTGAGCCCACTGTCTCCAAATAAATTCCACTCCAGTGGTTCTTCTTCATAACATTTAAGTTTATTACCCAGTATCAGGTTTTTGTGTTGCTTTGGGAATTGTTTCAATTATCTATTGCTGTTTTACAAATCATCCCCAAAACTTCATGCAACAGTTTGTGCAATGACAATAATAATTTTTTATTGCTCATGTTTCTGCAATCTGGGCTGGTCTTTGCTGAGTGGTACTTCCATTTCTTGTGGGTCTGCTAGGGCTAGAACATCCAACTTTGCATCTTCACTCCCATATCTGGTGTATTAGTTGGGATAGCTGGAAAAGCTGGGGGCTGGTAGGTCCTCTCTCTCTCTCTCTAAGGCTAGTGTAGGCTTCCTCATAGCATGGTGATTCAACTTATTACACAGTGGCTGGCCTCCCATAGAAAGGAAGCAGAAGATACGTGTCTCTTAAGGCATAGACTCAGAAGTCCCAGAATATTACTCCTGCCATATTGGTCAAAAGCAAGCCACAAGGCTAGTCCAGATAGAAGGCGAGAGGAAATAGATTCCACCTGTTAAAGAGTGAAGCAGCCTGCATGTAGAAAGGTTAGGAAATGACAAAACCATCTTAGAAGGCTATCTACCTCAAGAATATTCTTAAATCATTTTAAGAATGAAATGATTCTCAGTAAGATTGCACATACCTTGAATCCTGGGACAATGTATTTTCTCTTTTATATTCCCCTACAGTGCTCTGTATACACCACACATTCAACAAATAAATATTGGTAAACTGATATTAGCACAGAAGTCCAACACTGAGCAAGTGTGGAAGAAGTAACTCACTTTTTCACCTGGGAGACAACCTCCACAAAACAGGAGAGAAAGGAGGAAATTTCCTTAGGAAATTAGAGTTTCTGTGATGTGCCTCTCTGTCTTCTAGGGAATGGCATACACCTTTTTAATTTATTGATTCTTCCTTCCCTCCCTTCTTGTTTCCTTTTAATTCCTTGCTAGGTAACCTCAGATGATCCCTAGTTTCAGGAGAAAAGAAAGGACGTGTTCATGGGCTGTGCCATCTCTGTGCATATGCTACCATGGTGACAGCAGGAGCTTGGTCCTATAGCCCCCGTCTGCAGGCATCTCTTCTAAAAACCCAAGGCCTCCTTTGTTTTTCATCAATTCTGAATGCTAGCACTTGATTGCCAAACAGCCTCTTCCCTGAATTGTATTTCGAAGATTAATGGTTTGTGGAAGAACATTCAAGGTTTAGATTTCCATCAAGAGACTCGTAAAACAAGTATGTAAAATAGAGCTGTGGAAACAGAGCATGACTCTCGAGAATTTTAAAATATGAATCTAAAGCTGCTTGCATTTGGGTCTTTATCTATTTCCCATTGGGAACTGAAATAGTTCAACTATTGGATCAATGCCCTAACATCACTATTTTTTTCTAGGCAGCCTTTTACCTTGTTCCTGCTGGACCCTCATGGGCTGCAAATGCTAAAAAGAGGGACACGGGGAGGGATAGTCACAGCCCCGGCCTGTGGCGGAAAGCTGTCAAAAGGTTGGGTTGCAAGGGTTTTTGCTTCATGGCGCAAGTGTTGATTGTCTTGGTTTTTTTCAAGAAACGTTTTTGCTTTATCTCTAACTCAAAATCGTTTTCAAATTTCTAATAAGTCTTGAAAAAAGAAATTTGCTGATGTGTTATTAGGAGAGAAATGTTATTATTGAGAAGTCCTCCCAATAGAAAACGTCCTTCGAGGTAAGTCATTGGTCAGGCTGGTGCAGTGGGTCTCTGTAGGACAGTGCTGCCCCCTAGGGACGCTTTGGAAACTTGTGGGGATGGTCTTGGTTGTAATATTCAGTGGGTGGTTTTAATATTTAGATGATGGGAACCAGGGATGCCAGAGTGCTGAAATGAATGGGACAATCCTGCACATCAAAGAATTCTGTTTCCCTTGACATTTACACATCTCACGGGACATTTGTGTGTGGGTATTACAGGTATATAATTATCAGAGTCTTTTGTCCAAAATATTACCAAGAGCTCAGGTGCTGAAAGCAGACAGACTATAATTTTAAGCACTTCCCATTACTTTTTACTCGTGCAAACTTGAGAAAGTTACTTAGCTTTTCTTAGCCCTGGTTTTATCATAATAAAAATAGAAAGATAGTGCCCGCTCTGTGTTCCAGAGTGCGGACGTTAATCCGCCTTAAGACTAACTGTACCCCAGCTTCTGTTCACCTCACAGGGCCTTAGGAAAGTATTTACAAAGAAGAGAGAAATGAGCCACTTGTTTGGCTAAAATGTTGTGCTAAGAGTTGGGAGGCCTGGGTGTTAGTCCTGGTTCTGCTATTGTCTTCCTGTGTGCCTTTAATCAAGACCTTGAACACTTCTTGGCTTCAAACAGTCAAACAAAGTTATCTCCAAGACCCTTCCAGCTCTGACACACTGTGTGCATTCTTATGGCTTTGTATCTGCTCAGCAGTGCCCAATTTCTGCCACCACCTCTTCTGCCACCTTTTCTTTAAACATTCTTTTGATATTTCCCCTTGAAATAAGCCCTCACTTTAGGTTTCATGTAAGCTGGAAAAGGATGAATGGATTTTTCTTTTCCATCATAATAATTAAGACCTCTTGGACATTATCTATAAGTAAACCAGATTCCTAGGTAGAAGAAGATTAACAGCAAGTCATGTCAAAGATAAATTAACCATCACAATTCTTTCTTACGGTTCCTTAAGAATCTCAGCTTACTCCTGCCTCAGGGCCTTTGTACATGCTGTTCTCTGAGCCTAAAGTCCGTCCCCCTAGATCTTGTCATGCCTGGCTCTTTCTCATTATTCAGATCTCAGCTGGAGCATCTTTTTCTTGGAGGGGATCTCCCTGTCACCCTGTTGGTGGCCACTCTCTAGCACAACACTTTAGTTAATGCTCTCTGAAGTTATTGTGTTTGTTGTGTTTTTTCAATATGTTTCCTGCTGGTAGAATGTTGACATCATGAGAGCAGAAACCTTGTCTGCCTCTTTCACCTCCAAATCACCAGCACCTGGTACAGTGCTTGCTTGGTCAGTTTAGGCCCTGGCCCCATGTCCCTGGTCACCACCTACACTGCTGTTAGGAGTGAGGAATGCAGGCAGCTGCTGCAAGGTAGATGAGTGAAATAACATTAGATATTGATTTCATAGTGATCAGTCCAATTCAGTTAAATCCTGGACCTGAGGATCCTGGCTCCCCAATTAGGCTTGCCAAGTAGCTAACAGGTGTTTAATTGTGATTGAACTTCTCTGGACCTCATATAATGTGTTTTTAAAGTTAGTGAGTTGGATTACTTGAATTAACACCTCACATGTGTGCAGCCCCTTTTCTGTGCCGGGCATGGGCCCAGCACTTTATAAACATTATCTCATTTAATCCTCACACCACCCTTTGAGGTAGGGTCTATGATCATCTCCATTTATAAAGGGGACCTGAGAGTTAGATTGAAAAACCTGCCTATATATCTTCCTTTTTTTGTAAAGACACCAGTCCTATTGGATGAGACCCCATCCTTATGACCTCCTTTAACCTTAATTACTTCCCTAAAGGCCCTACCTCCAAATACAGTCACAGTAGGGGTTAGAGGTTCAACATATGAATCTGGGAGGCAGGGGGCATAATTCAGTCTATAACACTGTCCAAAGCCACTCAACTAATAAGCAATAGAAATATTATTTGAATCTAAGTCACATCCCCGGTACCCCTGACCACTACTCATACTGCCACTGGGATTCCCCCCAACTGTTGTTCATGAACGATCAACCTTGGCTCCACCTCCGTCTCTGCAAAGCGGATATGGGGCAGGAAAGGGCAGATGGCTGAAGACTGAGCGACGCCTGGAGCTCCTCTGCAGACACGCTCAGACTGGGTAATTAGCTGGATGCTGCCATGTCTCGTTACTCTCAGCATGTCTGATGGGAAGGTCATGCAACAGGAGTTACCGAGCATTACAATTAGCCACAAACCTCTCCAACCTCTTCTGAAAATTATTGGAGGATAAATTTCACTTCAGCTCTCTCCTAGATAAAGTGGCAGTTATCCAGGGACTTAAAAAGTCCAGCACAGTTTATAAAGGCAGAGCTGATATTTGCCAAAGTGTCGCATTGGAATCCTAGGTTGACAGGGAATGAGATCTTCCAGTGACGCTGGGTGGATGGCCGTGGGCCACCAGGCATCACAGAGCGTGTCTGTGCTGTCTTTTGCCACCTGTTCAGTAGCGACCTCTAAGCAGCTATCATGCACCAGGCACCTTCGAGAAGGGGCTGAGTCCTCGTGATTCTTGCCCACTGGAGCAGATGAGCTCAGCAACTAAACCCTGAAGCATAGTACAGTATGCTGCCCCATATCCAGAGAGTAATTTCAGCCCTATCAAACCCTTCTCCTGCTCCCATTCCTCTTGCTCTTTCTCCATCTACCTCCATTGTTTATACTTACTGTGTGGCAGGCTCTTGATAGACGTTGTCTCCTTTAATTATCACAAGAGCCATATGAAGCACTGATGACTATCACCACTATCTGATGCTTAGAACCAGTCTCCTGAACAGTCTTCTCTGCTGGTTAGAGGCTCCTTCATGATGCAGGGGGCAGATTTGGTAGCGTCTTATTCATCTCCAATTCTTTAAATCTCCAGTGCAATTTCAAGCTCTTTTCCATCCTGTGTCCCAGCCAGTAACACCTGTAAATCCATCATTCTGTAATGAAGATGTCCTCATTTAGTATTGTTACAGTTTAGAGTTCTCTCTGGGTTATGTGACACGATGCCCATGAGTTTTCTCGTAGAATTATTTCGCAAACACAGTGCTGAAGACTTTCATACAGGATTTTCTTACAGTTCAAATGGGTGATGTGCAGTACCGTGAGGATTTTGGCATTCACGGTTAATTGTTAGAGGCTGTAATTAGTAGCATCTTGAACTCCATCTAGTACTATTGTAACTAATCTCATAAAAGGATTTTGCTTCTTGTTTTGCACTTGGAGAAATTCAGAAATGTTTCAATCTTTTTCTCTGTGAGATGGATGTTTTGCATAAGATGCTGGGCTGGCTTTGCTTGGCAGCATTGCTTCCCTTGGTAACTTGAGCATGCAAATAAGCTATTTAGACAGCAGAGGAGAATAATTATCAGATCCCACAAATTCAAATTTGTGATAATCCTCATTATATTGCCTAAAAAGGACCTGAAACTTTTTTTTGGACTCCTCTGTTTCTTTTGTGAGTCTGATGGCCTTCTGGCTTTCATCTTAGCCTTTTCCATTGTGATGAGAAAGTAAATGTCAGAAAAAATTAAACCTGTTTAAATTAAAAAAAAAACTTTTGGGTGTACTGGATTTTTAAGATCATTATAAATTAAATTGCATAAAAAATATTGAAAAATTAAGTACATGTAAGCAAAGTAGTAGGTATTGAAATATAAATTTTCATTTAAATCTATAACCAACATTCTAAAATTTTACAAGACATAAAATTTGATTGCTATTCTGTATGTTCAAATGCATTTTGAAAATTGATATTCTAAAGCTATAAGTCTTTAACACCCTTTAAAGTCTATTTATTTAAAGTATGTTTAAACATTTTTTGCTTTTAGGAGTAAGCGTTATTCTTGTTGCCTTTGTGAAAGATCAGCTGGCTGTAAATATACGGGTTGATTCCCGGGTTTCCTATTTTGTTACATTGATCTAAGTGTCTGTTTTTATGCCAGTACCAATAGCTTTGTAATATAGTTTGAAGTCGGGTAGTATTATGCCTCCAGCTTTATTTTTTTGCTCAGGATTGCTTTGACTATTTGGGGTCTTTTGTTGTTCCATACGAATTTTTTTTTCTTTCTATTTGTGTGAAGAATATCATTGGTATTTTGATGGGGATTGCATTGAATCTGTAGATTGTTTTGGGTAGGAGGGACACTTTCACAATGTTATTCCTTCCCATCCAAGAGCATTGCATGTCTTTCCACCTTTTTGTGTCCTCTTTAATTTCTTTCAGTAGTGTTTTGCAGTTCTCATTGTAGACATCTTTCACTTCCTTGATTAAATTGATTCCTGGGTATTTCATTTTTTTATTTTTTGGTGACTATTGTAAATGGGCTTGCTTTCTAGATTTCATTTTCTGCCAGTTTATTACTGGAGTATAAAATGCTACTGATTTGGGGATGTTGATTTTGTATTCTGTAACATTACTGAAATTGTTAATCAGCTCTAAGAGTTTTTTGGTAGAGTCTAGGGTTTTTCTATATATAAGATCCTGTCATCTGCCAACAAGGACAGTTTGGCTTTGTCTTTCCAATCTGGATGCCCTTTCTTTCTCTTGCCTGATTGCTCTGGCTAGTACTTCCAATACTATGTTAAATAGGAGTGGTGAGAGTGGTCATCCTGTCTTGTTCCTGCTCTTTCATGATAATATTGGTGATTGGTTTGTCATAAATGGCTTTTATTGTGTTGAGATAATTTCCTTCTATTCCTACTTTGCTGAAAGTCTTTATCATGAAGGGAGTTTGAATTTTGTTGGATACTTTTTCTGCATCTATTGAAATAATCATATGTTTTTTGTCCTTGGTTTTGTTAATGTGGTGTATCACATTTATTGGCTTGCATATGTTGTACCAACCTTGCATCCCTGAGATGAATCCCACTTGATCATGGTGTATAATTTTTTTGATGTGTTGCTGTATTCTGGTTGCTAATATTTTGTTGAGGATTTTTGCATCTATGTTCATCAAGGATATTGGCCTGCAATTTTCTTTTCTTTTTTTTTTTTTTCTGTATCTTTACCTGGTTTTGGTATCAGCGTGGTGCTGGCCTCATAGAATGAGTTTTGGAGAATGGTTTCTGTTTCAATTTTTTGGAAAAGTTTGATGAGAAGTAGTGTTCATTCTTCTTTAAAGGTTTGGTAGAATTCAACTGTGAAGCCATCTGGTTCTGGGCTTTTCTTTGTTGGAAGATTTCTGATTACTGCTTCAATTTCATTGCTTATTATTGGTCTGTTCAGGTTCTCTATTTTTTCCTGGTTCAGTCTTAGTAGTTTGTATGTGTCCAGAAATGTATCCATTGAGGAAAAGACTGCCTCTTCAATAAATGGTGCTGGGAAAGTTGGACATCCATATGCAGAAAAATGAAACTGGACCCATACCTCTCACCATATACCAAAAGCAACTCAAAATGGATTAAAGACTTAAATATAAGACCACAAACCAAAAAATTACTTAAGAAAAAAATGGAAACACTTCATGAAGTAGGACTGGGTTAAAACTTTTTGAATAGGACCCCAAAAGCACAGGCAACAAAATCAAAAATAAACAAATGGGATTATATCAGACTAAAAACCTTCTTCACAGCAAAGGAAACAATCAACAGAGTGGGAAGACAACCTAAAGAATGGGAGAAAATATTTATAAACTATACATCCAACAAGGAATTAACATCCAGAATATACAAAGAACTCAAACAACTATGCTGTAAAAAAAACCTAATAATCCATTTTAAAAATGGGCAAAGGATAATTTAGGCAAGATGTGTTTCAGTTGTCTACGTATTGCATCATACTACCTAGTGTTACTAGATCAGGCAAACCCTCCCTGATTCCTGGCAAAATTTCTCAGAGGAAGGTCAAATTAATGAGGTTTTCAAGTACTTTGAAATCATATTTTATGGCATGATAAATGTTATAACTAAAAACTTAACAACTGTCTAATAATGTTAACATCTAAAGGGGGAAAAGCGGGGACACAACAATTAACTAACATGATTGCAGAGGAACAACAGATTGGCTTAATTAAGATCTTCCAAAGGAACATGCTCTTATTATGCTATAGATTTTCTGCAGTTTTTAAAGAGTGTACATTGACCCTTGACACAAAGTCTCAGAATTTGGGTAAACAGAATATCTACTTTTTCTCTTATCTTGCCCTCTGATCCCAGAAATGATTGATCATTCCATCTTATTTAAAAGAAACTTGAATTTGAAACTATTAATAAAGATTCAAAAATTTTTTTAAAAATGGGCAAAGGAGATGAATAGACATTTTTTAAAGGAAGACATACAAATGGTCAACAGGTATGTGAAAAAATGCTAAGCATTACTAGTCATCAGAGAAATGCAAATCAAAACCACATTGAGATATCATCTCACCCCAGTTAGACTGGCCATTATTAAAAAGACTGAGAATAACAAATGCTGACAAGGATGTGGGGAAAGGGAACCCTTCTACACTGTTGGTGGGACTGTAAATTAGCACAGCCATTATGGAAAATAGTACAGAAGTTCCTCAAACAACTACCAATAGAACTATCATTTGATCCAGCAATCCCACTGCTGGGTATATATCCAAAGGAATGGAAATCATCATTTGGAAGGGACACCTGCACTCCCCTGTTCATTGCAGCTCTATTACAATTGCCAAAATATGGAACCAACCTAAGTATTTATTGATGGGTGACTGGATAAGGAATATGTGATATATGTACACAATGGAATACTACTCTGCCATAAAAAAGAATGAAATTCTGCCATTTACGGCAACATGGTTGAGCTTGGAAAAAATTATGTTAAGTGAAGTAAGCCAGACAAGGAAAGAGAAATGCTGCATATTCTCACTAATAACTGGGTGTTAAGAAACAAGGAAGGAAGAAAGAAAGAAAGAGAAGACCACAACAATACATTGAACTTTCAGAAGGAGAGAACAAATATAATGATAGTAGAGATGGTGGGGACAGAAGGAGGGGGATTGGGGAAAGATAGGTCAGGTAAATGGCATAAAGAAAAATTACGACTTGTAATAATATGCTAATAATAAATAATAAAAAAGAAGTAAGCAATATTTTTATTTCTAGAAAATACTTATTATGAAATTCTATTAAGAATCAGACTTGAGCAAATAGTTGACATCAAAAACCAATCTAAATTATGAATTAAAAATCAATAAGAAACAATTAAAAAAATAAACAAAATCAGTTATATTCCATTTAAGAACATTTACTGCCAGATAGCAATAATAATAATAATAATAATAATAACAAAAATCATATATACCTCCATTATTTGTAGAAGAGATTGTGGAAAATAAGATAAAGAAAAAAGTTTACATGCACTCCCAGCACCAAATTCATCACAGGTGATACATAAGTGATTAAAACAATGACCAGTAGAACTGGAATGATTTGCCAGGATGGTCAAGCAGACCTGCTAGTCAGTGCAGCCTCTTTATGTCCCTGAACAGTAGTTACTAATTTCAAAGATTTATAAGAAGAACCATACAAATAGTTTTCAAACATGACTTTCAATTGCTAGAAATATTTGAATGGTTGTAAACAGGGTCCTTAACTTGTTAGCACTGTAACTTTTAACCGCAAGTCTTCTAGCACATGAGTGAGCTGTGGATTATTAGTTGGGAAGTCTGTGCTGTTGAAGGCCAGTGCTAGTTTCCATGAGGGGAACATGAACCCCTTTCTGGTTTCTTAGTACTTTTGAGGCCCTTATACCTTCGATGCTGAACATATGGTCAGGGTCATTTTATAAATCAGATGGTGAGAACTTCTTGGAATGTGTGTGGGAGCTATAGCGATATGCTAGGTCTTAATATAGCAGTATGGTTGCCATTACGGTTGTGTGTGTTGCGAGACTGGGTATGAAACATATATTCTCTTAGCAGATGGCATCTGGATTCTTCTTAGAGAAATAACTATCGTTGTTTATAATAACCTACTAAGACATTTGGGATAGCAGGTGAGAAAGAACCCGAGGTCAATAAAAGAGAGCTGGGGTAATAAAAGAGACAGTTAAAGTGCTCAGAACAAGAAAATAAGAATTGTTCTACTCTCAGAGCCAGACTGAGACTGAGCACTGCATGGGTAAATTGGCCAGTGGAAACCCCCAGTGGACAGGTGGCCTAATGCTTAAATATGATGAGAGTGTGGATGCTAACTTTTTAAATGGGTTGTTCATGTTTTTGCACTACTTTCAAATCTGTAATAAAGTCGCCCTCCACCCACCCTTCATTTTCTTTAGAAATTGGGGAAATGGAGGAAAGGATTGAGTTTTACATTTGGGTCTATGGGGGCAATAATGAATGGCAAGATGGTCTACCAAGCCAAGGCTAGTGCCAGAAGTTCTCATGAGACCAAATGCTCCCCCAGGAGTTTGCAGAAATTGTGGAAGATGTCTTCAGATATGCATAGGGTGGTGCAATTAGGATTTTTATCCAATCTTACATAGATCTCAAGACACATAAAGGTATTACCTAACATCTTGGTTCCATAGGAAAAGGAATACAGACCCTACATGGATAATAAAACTGCTATTAAAGAGATACCCTTCGGACGTTAAGTTTCAATACTAGGACATTAGCATGAGAAGAGACTATTCAGATCACCTTTCCTAATGTCTTCATATTTTTTCAATGAGCAAACAGGCCCAGAGAGATGAAATCCCTGGCCAGATACACCAAGTTAGAAATAAAAAAGAAGTGTACTTGAAACAATTTTGTGCCATGGAACTTGTAAAATATTGCCTCCAAAGGAAAACTGCCAGTATTCTAAAATGTGTCTTGCTTAGAAAGGAGAGATGTCATCAGTTGACAAAATGATTCGTCCTGCTAAGTTAAAATGATGAAATTTACTTTCCAGCATCACTCCTCCTTCTGGTACACCCAGTTTGTTTCACTGAATTGCATGTTCTTAGGACTCCTGCCATATCATTACAGGTAAGGAAGCTGGTCAAAGCAGCACTCATTTATACTGGGTGTTTGTGGTGACTGGAGATCTGTGTGAATAACCAGAGCCAAAGGTGGAGTTTGGAGAAACATGAAGTACAAAACAAATTCCAGGTTCATGATTAATTCTTGCCAACTCCTTTTTTTAAGATTGACTTTTTTGGAAGAAAAAAATACACAGTAAACTTAAAGACAACATCACATTCTGATGACCAAATTACTCTTTAGAAATACTAAAATACTGGTTTATGATATATATACATGTATAAGTGTATGTCAGCATTCTCCAGACAAACAGAACCGATAGGATGTGTAGATACATCTAAAGAGATTGATTATAGGGAATGGGCCCATGTGATTATGGAGGCTGACAAATCCCAAGATCTGCAGTCAGAAGTTGGAGACCCACAAGAGTCAATGGTGTAATGAGTTCCAGTCCATATCTGAAGGCCTGAGAACCAGGAAGGCCCATGGTGTAGCTCTAGTCTGAAGGCTGGCAAGCTCAAGACCCAGGAAGAGTCACTGTTTCAGTTCTGAAGGCAGGAAAAATCTCATGTCCCAAATGGAAGGCAGTCAGGTGGCAAGCGTCCCTTCTTACTTGACGGACTGTCAGCCTTTGTGTTCTATCCAAACATTCACCTGATAGAATGAAGCCCACTCACATCAGCAGGGGGAAATGCTTTACTCAGCCTGTCAATGCAAGTGTAAATCTCATCTAGAAACACCCTTTGGGACACACGCAGGATGTCTGACCAAATGTCTGGTAGTCAAGTAGACACATATGTCGGATTATCTATGAGGTCAGTTTCTTCATATAGCGTATGAAGATTGATCTTATTTAAGCAGGGGCTTTTAAAATACCTGATTATTTCTTTGTCCATGTTTGATTTAGAGACCTTGTTCTTTCTCTTAAGTTAAATGTCTTGGTCACTGTATATTTGTGATTTGTGAAAAGGCTAAAATCTGGCAGAGACTCATTCCTTAGAAAAATCTCAGTTTTTAGATTGCCTCTAGTTATCTGAGGTTTATCGTTCTGTTCTTTATGCAAAATATTGGAAAGTAAATCCAGAGATATACAGTTGGTTATTTTTCTACCCAATTTTTTCATTGATCTTTGCCTTTCTCCCCTGAAGACCCTTCTCCAGTGGATGCTGCTCCTCTTCTCACGACTCAAGTTCCTTTACTCCCCCTTTCCGTCTTGAACCCACTTAATTTTTTTGTCCTCCTTGAGCCTTTCATTGACCTCCAGCCCTATCATGCTCAGGAGTGACATCACTTCCTAATTTCTGCGAAGTTCAAGGCTACCTTGTATGAACGTTATCTCTTCCTCTACGTCAGATGTATTCATTGTGGCAAGTATTTTCTGCTCCCTCTTCCTTCTCAGAAGAAGAATTTCTCCTTCTTCTCTCAGGTCAGCTCCTGAGGACAGAAAACAGTCCTCCATCTGTCACAGGGCACACAGGTCCAGCCGCCTGCCCCCTTTCAAAATCAAACCACCCAAAAGTCAAATGTTGGTGAAAATGGAAGTCAGCTCTTATTCAGGAATACTGGCGACCTGAGGAGAGATGTTGGGCTAGTCCATCTCTCTGGTGAACCTGAAGGAGAATGACTAGACTAAAGTCATCTCAAAGACTCAGTTTTACTAAGAAATATTTTTTAAAGGGGGCTGAGGGAATGGAACATGGGAAATAAAAAGCAGGAGGGAGGCGGATGTGAGCCACGGGGGCTTCGTGCAAGGTCTCCAGTGCAAAGTCTTGCCAAGGCTCTATCTGGTTTCTGCCCCCATCCTTGCTGTTATCTCATGGCTCTGCTGGAGGCATGGAATCAGCATAGCTTTACTGATGTCTTCCTTGGTTTCCCAGGGTCTGAAAGTTTGCAGCTTCAGTCTGGCTAGAAAACGACACTACGTTTACGTAAATAATATCATCTTGCCCCATAACCAAGGTTCTAAAAATCAAGTAACCATGGGAAAAGAGGGAACTCAGAGAAATGCATGCTATGAAAAAAATGGTGTTCTTTTAAAATTTGCCTATGGCCTCTGCTGTTTTCGGTTCCATCATGGCTCCAGTCTTGCTCAGTCCAACGTGTCTGTGCTCTATCTCTCTCCTCCTTATCCCTCATGGACACTCTTCTGTTATTGCTCCCACTGCACTGGATGGTTTTTATGCTACAGGTATTCTTGTAGGCTTCTTATCTTCAACTACCTGGGTGAGTCCAGTCCTCCTTCTCATAGGTCTGGATCCACATCTGGGCCCCTTCCACATGGAGAGCCAGCTCCCTATGGAGAGCAGCGAGCAAGTTCAACTGGCCACAAATCGCAATCATCACACTTTCCCTTAACTATCTCCTCCTTCTCCTCTCATAATTGCCATCTCGATTGGTAGCATGACCATCAACTCTGTAACCTACATGAGAAACCTTTCTCTGCCTTACTCACCTCCTTACTTACAGCCCCAATCCACCATAAACTTGTCTAGATTTTCCATTCACAACATTTCCCCGTCCAGCACCTTCTTTTCATTCCTCAGCCTCCATTTTCTCTTGCTGGAAATATTGCCACAGCTTCCTACCCGCCCTCTCTGCCTCTTTGGTGTGGCTGAAAACAGATTTTGCAGTGACCTAGTACAAGCCTGGGGTACCCAGGAAGCACATTGGTTGCTAGACATACCACAAGTGAGAGGGCTTCTGCTCACTGGGTGTTCCTTCAGCTCTAGGTTCTCCAGGCAAAAATAGGCCCAGGGTCCTGGGGTTACAACTTTTGAGTTTGCAAACACCAGGCCATTTCCTCAAGGCAGGGCTAGGTAACTGTAAATCCAGACTAAAGTGGTGCACCAAAATTGTGATAAAGAGTTGTTCTGAAAGATTTGATATTGCAAAAGAAACATTAAAATAGGCATTATGAGAAAAGCTAATTCTTACTCTTGGACTTTCTTACCGTCATTTTATGGCTGAGTATAAATATTATTTTGAATGACATTTTGGGAAGGGATGGTGAATTGGATGGGAAACATACTCTTTTCAGTATTTAGGGCCTTTGACGGCCTTAAGCTGACCCTGCCTTGGGGACATGATCTGGTTGTCATGGTGACTAGTTTAGGAAGGGTCCTGTCACGTCATCAGCCCTGTTCCCAGTACTGAGCTCTAGTGTTGAACACAGGCCACCCAGCTAGTCTCCACCTTCCTACTTCTGGGCAGTTTCCTGTTTGGTTGTTTTCTTTTCTTACTATTAGCACCAAATCAAAATAGGCTAAATATAAAATTCTGAACCCAAAAAGGAGGTGTCTGGTATCACTTGCTTACCTCATAGAAGGTTCCTGAGACCCAGAATAAACTCGTAGTTTCAAACCGGTTAATTGGAACGGACACAGATGTTTTGATAGCCGATAAGATTTAAATCCAGGGTCACTTCAAAGCCCCACAACACTCAAACTTTTCCTCCAGAACAGCCAAAAGGCAATTGCTTCAAAATTTATTCATAACGAATGATTTCTGGTGAACTTCTTGGAACAAAGAGGGTCTGATCTAAGGTGACTGCTTTCTTCCACCTGTGAGAACAGAAGCCATTGTACATCTTAGTGGAAATAAGAAACTAGCTTATTAGTATCCTAGCACCTTTTTGATACCTAAGACAATCAACATTCATGTTGTTGAGTCTGTGATTTTCCATCTGGATTTGACTTCGGTCTGATGACTTCTTTGACTCCACCCTTGACTGGAAGGACTGCCTCATGGGACATACGTATCAGAATTATGTTTACAAGGTTTCTGAGTGCCAGCTTGCCTGCCTGGGACATCGCACTCTAAAAATCCTGCTGGGCAAATTGTCCAAACCCAGTTCCCATTCAGTCCCTTGGGAGAGTAAAGAAAAACCAAAACCACCTTGGTCAATAGCATGAAACACATTTTTACGTGACTCAGAAAAAAGGCTTGGCCAGAAAAACCATTTGGCTTATTTAAAAATTCCATCGTCTTATCATTGTGTGAGGATTGAAACTGTCAGACTCACAGATGCTGAGATGTTTTCTGTATGTCATTGGCATGGGTTCAAAGTGTTCAGAATAAGCTAAGTGCTTAAAATTGCCTTAAATTGTTTAAATGTAAATTCTTACCATGATTATTTTTTATAGTTGATTACCTTTCTTCAAACCCGACTGGATTTGAATAACAGAATGGAAAAAAAAAAAAAAAACATTGTAAAGAAATAGCAGCCTGAATTTTTCAGACTTTCTGTAGGCAAAACTGTCAGAGATATTGGCAGGAATTTTGCTTCCATAAGAAATATAGGTCGGGCTACAATGTTTATAGTTATCAGGGGAACTATTTTTTAGACCAATATCGGAACATTCTTTTCAAGAGAGAAATTAAAGTAGCTAACATGGCCCAAAATATCTCAATAGAATAATTTTTCAAATAAATTTATGCTTTCCAAAGGTTTTAATAGAAAAAATTTGTCTAGGTTATCATAATGTATCATAAAATAACAACTGTATACAATAAAAATTTTCATTGATATAATTGGTATAAAAATCTGATTGAATAAAATATGGATTAGAAATGTTTTTTAAAACAAGTATTATTTCAAAAAGGAAATGTTGGAGTTCTTGATACAGCTTAATTTCTTATAACATCTATGATATGAGATGTTATCTCAGTTTTATAAATAAGAAAACCAAAGGCCCAACAACTTGAAAGCCTAGTGGGTTCTGGAAGTTAGATTTGAATCTGTGTCTTAGACTACAAAACCCTGTTCTTCTGTACGACAACTACTTCCCCAATGCAGCTTTATTATTCTTAGGTTCTGATGTTAAAGTACAAGGGTACTTCAAAGAGTTTATGGAAAGTTTAGTATCATTTTATAATTCTATTTTTCCATGAACATTTTGAAGTACCCTCATAGCCAAAGAGTAGCAAACATAATGTTTTCTGGGTGTGCTTTCATAAAAAGATGAATAACATGGTATTTTAGCACTTAGATTATGTTACTGCTTTCAAAATCTCAGAAGTATTTTGAAGTGAAAACTTTTTGTTTCAAATCTTGTCTATATTGATATTTTGCTTACTACGACTTTTTTCATAACTACTATAAAGAGTACTATAGCTTTATTGATCTCCTGCTTTAACAAAGCATTTACATAATTGTGAATATATCTTTGTAATTTTGAGAGCTCTATAAAATCATGTTTCCTTTTAAATTTAATTAATCATTCTCTAAAACTGTTCATACATTGTTGAAATGAAGTGAAAGACTTTCTTTTCTCCCGTGCAGAGAAAACTTCAAAGATAAATAGTAAACTGGAAATGAAAATTCGAGTATTTGTTCTACTTCCAATAATAGTCTTTCCCATGACAGTAAACATCTGATAGAAAGGACTAAAAGGCACTGTGGCTTTAGGGACAGTAAGTGTCAGAATCTCAATGCTGAACATCATTTCCTCCTTGCTGGTGGTTAAAAATGCACAAGATTCGGTTTATAACAGCAGTAGTTTCTTTTTACTGAGAATTTGCTAGGTTTGAGAGTTTCTGCTCAGGCATTATGCACATGCTCTCTTTTAAGCTGTAGCACCTCATTGCAAGGGAGAGATCACTAACTGCCTAGCTGCACATGGAGAGAGTGGCTTGCCCAAGGTCATGTGACAAGTGCCTGGCAGAACTGGGACTCCACCTTGCCTCTGCATCTAAAGAGCTTCGAAGAAGGTAGAGAGGGTGGCCTGAGAGTAGCTCAAAGAGGCATCTTGGTTGGGTGATGGAGAACTGAAGCAGGAAGAAGTTAAACAGCCTTACACAGCATGCTTTGCATAATTAATTAACGATGTTGGCCTTTTAGTTCAATGCTGTTTCCTTTAGACTAGTGGTTGTCAAACTGCTCTATGAAAGTCTTGAATTCTGTGGGTTATTTCTAGGAAATCCTGGAAAGAAGTGAGAGTCATGGCTGTCCTGAGGAGCTTTATATCCCGGGGCCTAAATGAGGTCAGTAGAGAAAGCCCCTACCCCAATGCCTGACTATGGTTGATACCTGTAGTTGAATCTAGTTGCTTTCTCATTCTTGGTCCTTTCTGCAGCCTATGCAATGGCTTAGCATGGTGGGGCACAGACAGCCATCAGAAAGAGCCCATAAAACCAGGAATTCATGTCTAGTTTGTTGCATGCCTGAGATAGGAGTGTTGGGGAAAATAAAATAGTAGTTGAAATCTTTCGATTTAGTGTCTGTTAGTATAGGGTGGGTCTTCTTTCTGAACTTCAAGGACAATGTCATTGAACCTCTTGAAAAAGTAACAGCAAACCCTTCTGGACTTCCTTCTGCTCTCTTGTTCTTCCCCCCGTGCTAAGGCCTGAGTTATCTGGCTGGTGGGATGGGAAAAGGGGGTTATGCAGCACATCCTGCTCAGAGCTGCCTGCCTATTTGCCTCCTCTTATCCCTTCCCCTTGCAGAAGGTTCACCAAGGCAGGACTGGGCCTCGTAGGGTGGGAGTGGAGGGAGGCAGGAGTCTGGCTGTCCTGCCTCTCCCTGGGTCACTAGGCTCAGCTGGGAAGAAGACGAGGGAACTTCTTTTGGCCTCGGGCTTGGTAAAGCCAAGACCTGGAATCCAAGCTTCACATGGATGAAGCTGAAGCTTGGATCATGATCTACCTCTTTTATTTACTTGTCAATTGGTCCAGAACCTGTAGGGTTGATAAATGGGATGAAATGGACCCTTAAGCACTGTCCACATAAAGCTCAAACTTATACATGTTATGTGACAGATGCATAGTTCCCTGATACGTGGTGAGCAAAACTGTCATAGTTCCTGCCCTCAAAAGCCTCATAGGCACATTTTGGGTATCACAGGTTGTAGGCACCCCCTCCTGACTCTGGACACACAGTGGTTATACCACTAGTCTATGGAGAGAAAAATTCCTTTGGTTCAGTACTGTACATTCCTCCAAGATTTTCTGAAGCAGTTGGGCTCAAGCCCAGCAGTCCTGGGGGAATCACTTGGCCACTCTATCCCAGTCTCCCTCCCAAACATGTGGCAGTCGAGAATATTCCTTTTATGATCTCAAGTCAGCTTAGAGTAAAGCCAGTCCAGGCTGTAATAGAGAAGCTGCGGTCATAGCAAATAAATCAATATAGCAGAGAGCCGGGCTCTACCTCTCCACACCCTGGTGAACCTGCTGTGCCTCCAAACTGGCAAGGAGAGAGCAGACCACCTGAGCACTGGAACGTCCCTCTCTGGTGACAACAAGGGGGCCAGGTTTCTCCTGCCCCCTCCCCACCCCACTCCTAATCCTGCTTGGTGCAGGCTTATTACATTCTGTCTTTCTCGTTTTTTGTTTTTTTTTCCTCCTAGTATCATTTGCTGTGGAAAAGGCATTTACAAATACAGCCGGGAGCTTCATTTTGAAAGTAAATTTTATTTTCCTAAGAAGAAAACAAAAGTCTAAATTTAGCAATTACCAACTAGTTATTGATGCTTTCTTAGTCAGCCCCGGCTGCTGTAACAAATATCGTAGACTGGGGAGCTTGAACAACAGAAATTTGTATCTCACAGTTCTGAAGTCTAGAAGTCTGAGATCAGGATGCTTGGATTCTGGAGAGGGCTGTTTTCCTGGTTTGGAGAAAGCTGTCTTCTCACTGTAATCTCAAAGGGCAATGTCACTCAACTGATATACTAGTGAGTAGGCTTTCTGTTACAAGTGCCAGGACATTTGAGTTAAGTTGGTTTAACCAAAAAAGAGAATGAAGGCTTTGAAGACGTGATCAGGAACTGACTTCTCTCCGTCTCAGCTCCTTTTCCTTTGTGCTAGTTTCACTGTCAGATTCCATGTGGTAACAACATGGCTGTAGCAGCTCTAGCTCTTGCATCACTGAGGGTGCCCAACTGTTGTGGTTTGCCTCGGATTGAGGAAGTTCCCTGGATGTGGGACTTTCAGTTTTAAAGTCAGGAAAGTCCCAGGCAAACTGTGACAATTGGTTCAGCTTCCTGTCCAGGAGGAAATAGCATGCGTCTTTGAGTAGCTCTTACAAATTGTCCGTATGTGCCCAGACCTGATTGTCTTAGACCAGGGCCTGTCTTGGAACTGTTCCCTGTGGCCAGCGGGATGCAGGTGTGCTGACTTCAGGCTTACACTTGGGGAGAGCCCTACCTGGACCACATGCAAGGGTGGGGGGGGGAGGGGAGGAGCCCTAAAAGAAAACAGGGGCTGTTGTCAGAGAGAGGACTGAAGGACCCTGTGGAGGCAGGATCAAGTGTCAAACCCCAGTCTTTTTACTGCGAACCACAGGGATGATTCCAAGAGATACCATGGTCCCTTTCCAGGTGGGGTCAAGGAAGAATGCCCAGCAGAGTTGGAGAGCGGAGATTCTGACGCAAGAACTTTGGGAGTTCTTGGCTCTGTGGCCTCTGAATAGAGAACAGATCCATTTCCTCACCCCTCTTGCAGAGTGAGATTTATGGAGGTGGGTGGACGGAGTGTGTGGGAG
Source organism: Cynocephalus volans (assembly GCF_027409185.1). NCBI lineage: Eukaryota > Metazoa > Chordata > Mammalia > Dermoptera > Cynocephalidae > Cynocephalus > Cynocephalus volans. Next base: position 286,364,714 of record NC_084460.1, read on the forward strand.
GGTGCCTGGTTGATTCTCCCCATATGAGCATGTTGGCAGCAGAACTGGGTGAGGGCTGTGCTCCGTGCCTCCCTTCAGCATCTGGGAAACCCCTATTCAACGCCAAGGGCAGAGCCAAGTCCACTGCTTGTGGAAATGTGGGCTCTGCAGAAGCAGAGGGACATCTGCCTAGCAAACTGACACTCAAAGGAATTTTAAAGATGCTTTCTGTGTAGTACCAGCTTAGGGTGCCCTGGCTGCTAATCCTGCCTTTCATTAAAGCTTCCAGCAGCAGTCACTGGAGAGCTACTAAAAAAGAAAGATTATTTTTGGCTTCATACTTCCTGTTTTAGGAGAAAATGGTGTTCCAGAAAGACTTACAAAGACTGAGAAACTGCTAACATAATGCCATTGAATAGATAAATTTCACACTGAAATTTTTATTTCAAGTGAGAGAAGTGTGAAAATTATTTGAAGGGTGATGATAGAAACACACTGTAATCAGGAAGCAGAAATATGTTCTACTTAAAAAGGCCTAATGTTAGAGGTATATTGGATGGTTTCAGTGCCAAGTTTATCATCCTGCATACGGAAAATTTCAGAAGTGTTACTAGCAGGAATGACTGTACAGCAAAATGAGTATCCAAAAATTGCCTTGTGTTTAAACCTCTAGAAAGCTAGATTCAATGTCCTGTAATGACCTTCAGCCGGCATCTGTTGTTTTTTGCTGGCCCAACATCATTTCTTTTTTCTTTAAAGTCATGTTGATTTCATCTTAAAGAATTAACCTTAATTCTGCCTTTTCCCAATCCATGTAGTTTTGGATGGAGTTTTGAACTCTGGGGTTGAGTGTGTGATCAAAGCCTGGCCATGGTCAAAAGATAAAATTACAACAAATTTAAAGTTCTCTTAATTAGCTGTTATTTGCGATCGTAGAATCAGGCAACACTTTATTTTATAAAATAGGAGTGCTCCCATGAGCTGAGCAGAGGAGTTTGGCTTTATAGGCAGAAAAAGGTTGAAGAATGCAGAAACTGAGAACAAAAGCAGATTGGTCATTTCGAAGTTACTTTCCTTATAGGGTTAAAACATAAGGAACTTCCTTGTCACACAGATTCAGGTTGACTGGAATCTCCTGGGGTTCTTTTGCAAACTGGCTTGTTTCAAAGTTGTTTGACTATGTGGCATTTAGCACAAGTGACTCCATTCTGGTTTGGTCTGGTTTGCTGGGGCCTCATGCAGGAGGCTAGTCCAAAACAATGGCTTTCCATAAACTTTATTTAATGCCACTCAGTCGTTGTGATTGGTTTAGGGATGGTCATTTAACCCAATCCAGACTAACGGAAATCAGTACTGAGACCTTTGCTCTACTCGAGGGGAAAAGACACCTTTTCTCTTTCGTGGTTGCTAAACTGGTCAAAGATAAGCCAAATGGTACATGCTAGTGGCCAACTTTGCCTAGATAAATGGCAACGTGGCAGAAAGCAGAGCCAAAGATGTTGAGAGATGACACTTTGATGATATGGTTTGAGCACCTGGACATGGCTGTGCCTGAAGTAGATGGATTTTTCACCTTTTTGAGCCATTACATTTCCTATTTTGTTTAAAGCAATTTGATTTGGTCTTGGGTCACTTGCAAATGAAAGTCCTAACTAATAGATGACGGGAATATAATTAAGCATATCATTTATTTGGAACTCAGTTGTCCAACAGCTTCACTTATGCAGAACAAAGAAAATTGTGAACTGAGTACACGGAACTTTGAAGAGCTGAAAGAAGTGTCACATACTTTATATACACTAAAGATTCCGAGATGGACTCAGAAGCAAGTCTTTTATTTAGGACTGCGTGTAACATAAGAGTCAAGTTCAGCCATTTCGTTTTCAAACCTACAGCAGGTAAGGTGGGCAAGGCGGGTGAGGAGCCATGCCAAGCAGGAACAGAGAGGTGGGGAAAAACTGGGCAGCCTCACATGGGAAAGCCAGAGGAGCCACGAGCATTCCAGAACCAGGATAGCCGTAGTTATTTAGCGTGAGGTCAAAAAGGGCCTGTATCACATGAATGTTGTCGATAATCCCTGAGTCATCAAAGAAAGACTGCATGCTGTTCCACAGGTAAGGAAGGACGTAACACGTTTCAAATAGTGTTTCAAATATTTTAATTAAAAAAAAAAAAAGAAAGAAAAACAAACCCAAGGCCAATTTCCTGAGCATAATGGATAGTCTGGAAATGCTTTTATATTGATTTAGAAGTAATGGTGCCTGAGGCCTTTTACAGTCTACCACTAAGTGAGGCAGCCTGTGTTTCTTGATTTTTCCCTGTTTCAGTTTAGCCACAAGTTGGTTTTTGCGGCTGATGGTGAGGGAGAAAGGGACACATCGACATGGTAATCAGACCCAAGGAGATCAATCTAACTGCATTTCAAAGGGGAGGCAACAAACACGTGAGCCTTTGAGCGTTTATTCTAGGTGAAATATTTTGTGTGATAAATACATGTTCTCTGGGGTCCCTTTCAAGTCAAAGGATCCATAATTGCATGCTTGGTTTAGGCTGTTATTTATTTATTTTTTAACATCCATTAGTTTTAAGTAGTCTCCCATGGAATAAGCCTATTTCCTCAGGTTCACTTTTTTAGAATGCATCTGATACCGTGACATCCTTCCAAGAGAGTCGTTTCAGCTATAGATGACGACTTATCTGTCCAAAATCCCTGGATTAGCATGGGTTGTGGCCAAGAGAGCCGTCTAGTACAATTTCTGCTTCTACTTCCATGGTTTAGAGTTTTTCTGGAAATGGCAGGCCAGCCAGGGACCACATTTCTCAGCTCCTCTTGCATTCAGGAGTGACCATATGATTAATTCCTGCCAATGGAAATCAGCAGACTTGATGTGTGTCAATTCTGAGCCGTATTTTTAAAAGGAAAATGTTGCTCCTCCAGCTGGATACAGAAGACTGTAGTGGAGTCACAAATTGGAAGGCACCTGCTTTTTTGGAGTTGCCACTGGGAGAAGAGCCACCCACCAACCAGTAACAGCTTTATCAGATGATTAGGTAAATGGTTAACAGATCGTCTCAGGTGGTTCATGGATATAGTGTTCAGTAATGTTAACTTGCATGGAGTATTTCCTTTTCAGTTCTTTTTAATTCTTTGATAGTGTCATTCCTTCTGCTACACTAGATTTTAATACCTCTCTAATATATTAGTCTCTCCTTTTAACAAAGAAGATTAGCAGGTCTCAGGCTTAGACCAACTTGCTAGAATTTAAAAATGTTGACTATTTATGACAAGTGAAACTGGTTTTTAAACTGTAATAGGCAAATACATATTCCTTTTAAATATACATATTTTTAAGAGGAATGAGAATTAATTAAAAATATTAAGTCATAGTAATGGTGGCAGTTAAGATGAGTGATTTAATATAAAACCCATGGATAAACTGACTAGTATAGGATACTGCCATATTCTTTCTTCTATGGGTTATGTTATTGAGAATGAGGATGATATTTGCCCTAACTTTTCATTCAAGATTATTAAGAATATAACCACTTAAAGAAAGCCAAATCGCTTAAGGAAATTGCATTCTGCTCTGAAAAATTCCATTTAGATTCTCAGCATGATATCTGATGGCAGTTTTTAATTTGGACTTTCTTCAATTTCTGTTAAATGACTTTTGTAAAAAACAACTTTATTGAGATATAATTCATATACCATACAGTCATCCATTTTAAGTGTAACCATTCAATGTTTTTTAGTATACTCATAGAGCTGTGCAATCATGCCCACTATTAATCTGAGAAGATTTCATCATCCTAAAAAGAAGCTTTGTACCCATTAGCAGTCACTCCCTATTTCCCCCAAATCTGTTGCCCCAAGCCCCAGGAAGCCACTAATCCACCTGCTGTCTTTCTAGATTTACCTATTATGGATATTTCATGTGTATGGACTCAAACAATACGTGGTCTTGTGTGACTTGCTTCTTTCACTTAGCGTAATGTTCTCTAGGTTCGTCATATTGTAGCATGTGTTAATACTTTATTCCCCATTGTTACCAAATAATATCCCATTATATGCATATAGTACCACATTTTGATTATCGATTCATCAGTTGATGGACATTTGGGTTGTTTCCACTTTTTGGTTATTTTAAATAATATTTCTATGAGCATTCCATACAAGATTTTGTACGGACATGTGTGATCATTTCTCTTGGGTAAGTACTTAGGGATAAAATTGCTGTGGTTAACCTTTTGTGGAAGAGCCAAACTGTTTTCCAAAGTGGCTGCACCATTTTACTTCCCACCAGAGCTATATGAGGGTTTGAATCTTTCCATGTCCTCGCCAACATTTATTATCTGTCTCATTGATTACAGCCATCCTATTGGATGTAAAGTGGTATCTCATTGTGATTTTGATGTTGGTTTCCTTGCTGGCTTAAGATATTGAGTATATTTTTATGTGCTTACTGTTCATTTGTATATCTTCTCTGAAGAAAAGTCTAGTCCAAACATTTGCCCATTTTTAAATGTGTTGTTTATCATTTTCTTACTGTGTTTTAGGAGTTCTTTCTATACTCTGGAAACGAGTCCATTATCAGATAAATGATTTGCAAATATTTTCTTCCATTCTGTAACTTATCTTTCCACTTTCTTGATGACATTATTTGCAGAACTCCATAACTTTTTATAACCACCATCATCTCAGAATTTCACCCATCCATCTATCCATTCATTTTTTTCAACAATTTACTGATGGGATGATCGTCTTGATTGATTCACTTTCTTTTTCTTTTCTTCCTCCAAGTCTGAAGGGTTCTAATACAAAAAAAAAACAAAAAAACAAACAAACAGAGAATTACATATCAGTCGGGAGGGCGGGGGCAGCAAAGGTCAGAGAAGCTCTTGTGAGAGTTCTTGGCCTCCTGCACCAAAGCAGCGACTCTTACGAGCTCATCTGGAAACCACTGTGACTCTCAATAACTTTGGAGTAGTTCTCATCAACGTAACTTATATTCCTGACACTTTAATTGACTCACTTTCTTGGCTTGTGAGCAGGAGGATTTTCTGTGGTGTGAAGTGGCCAAGGGAAAAAACCTTAACTCAAGTCATACTGAGGAACAGGTGTTTTTCACTCATTAACTAATTTAATCCTTTATTTAACAGGACCTGTGTGTTGAGGCATGGGGTAATGCCTGACAATTCCTTGCAAGAACAAGTGGCTTTGGAAAACATGTCAAGAAATCAATATCGTTTTAAACACTGACTTCAGCATTGTCTTCAGTATTTCAATGACAGATTAATACACTTTCAGAAAAGTACTTTATCTGAAATATTTGTATTCACTTTCCACCCAGCCCATACTTCACACCTTCCCTCTGAAAAAACCAATAAAATAAAACACAGCTTGCCCCATTTCCTTTGGAAAAATCTGGATATTTTAGAACCTCCAAGTTATACTGCATTATATGCCAGTCAACTGGCAAGTGTGAGTAGTTATTTCATGATGAGTTTGTCCAGTGGGTGAGGAAGCCAAGTTTGTGAACACACTTAATTAGTGTTCTTTTTCTTTGACCTGCAATCCATGTTCCAAATGACAGCTGTCCTCAATTTCCTCTTTGTATCATGCATATAACAATATACACTTCATAATGTGTTAAGAAGATTAACTAAGTATACGTGTCTTGTTCAGGGACTGGCTTAGAGTAGGTGCTCAATTAGTTTATTAACTTTTATCTTTTTTTTTTTTATTTCTTGAGAGTGAGGTTAGATAAAAACCGTGGAGGAAATAATTTATGCAAAATACCTTGTGGATCAGGCATCCATATACCAAGAGAACATGCTTACAAGTGTATTTCCCCTTAAGGATGGGATGGGGGTGTGGTGCAGTAAGATATCAGGTGTATGGAATGCTTGGAAATGCCAGATTCTGAGTCACAGAGGCCACATCACATGCCCAGAGTTCTCTGGGTGGCCAGTGGAGTCACACACAGATCAGAGGGCTGGCTCTGGCCCAGGGATCCCTGTGCAATTTCTCTGGGAACATCTGCTTTATGGAAAGAAGCGGATCAAATGGCCCGAGAAAAGATCCAAGTCAGATGGGAAAAAATGAAGCCCCTTAAGCCCTAGGCTTAAGTTCATTTCCCAAAAAAGTCACATGGTGTACTTAGTAGCATTTGTTAGAGGAATATAATTCCTTGACATTGGTGTGATAGTCTGGGATGTACTCCTGAGTCAAGATGGGTTGTGTGGCTTGAAAGAAGGGTGGAGTCTTCAGATCAGGCCAAGTGAATAAGGAGGGTATACCCTTTATTTTATGATGCATAATCTTGCTTCAACTTTGGATGATTCTCTTTGATTTGAACTCCTCTTCTCATTCTGAGACATGCAGACACAGCACGTATCATAAAACAGAATTTAGGTAACACAATAGCATGCATGTATTGGACATACACTAGCTGCAAGGTACTGAGTGAAGCCCTATGGGGATTACAGATAGACAGGTATATGATACCATCAGTTTTTCTAGAAGCTGGCAGTGGAGTTGAGGAGATAAGCAAGGCACCTGTGATGGTTAGTTTGCTATATCAACCTTGCTAGACTATAGTATCCAGTTATTTAATCAAACACGAATCTGGGGGTTGGTGTGAAGGTATTTTCTAGATGTGGTTAACATCTACAATCAGTTGACTTTAAGGAGATAACCCTTGAAAATGTGGCCTCATCCAATCACTTGATATCCTTAAGAGAAAAAACTGAGTTTTCCTGAGTAAGAAGAAATTCTGCTTCAAAACTGCACTGTCAACTACTGCCTGAGTTTCCAGACTGCTGGCCTGCCCTACAGATTTCAGAGTTGCTGGCTCCCACAGTCATGTGAGCCAATTCCTTAAAATAAGTACCCCACTTCTCCCCTTCTGATTCTGTCTTTCTGGAACACTCTGACTGATAACTCTAATCCAATAACACTAATACAGGGCAGAAGAATGTATGCTCCATGAGAGCAGGGACTCTGTTTTGTTCACTTGTGGATCTCAGCAATTAGAACAATGCCTGGCATGTACTTGACACTCAGTAAATACTTCTTGGATGGATTGATAGATGGCTGGGTGGCTGGCTGGATAAATGGATGAAGAAAATGTGGTAAGAACAACAGGAATGTTAAGAATGCTACTAATTCTCAGGAAAAAAAATTATAGAATTCTTAAAATCAACATTTTATTTAAATTATTTATTTTTATCTTTCTTCTAAAACTAAAATGTAGAAAGTATGAGACAAAGATGAGTCTAAACCAAAGGCAGCCTGTTCCACCTGCTGGCGATTAGTTTAGGAACGACAGGATGCCTAGATTCTGGACTGCGAGATGTGAAGAAGTCTATTGGGTGCTGCTGGGAAAGTTTTTCTTGTGAAACAAAAAAACCTCTTCCCTCTATGGATATAAAGTTATTATACAGGGTACTTTAAGTTCCTGCAGCCATCTTTTACCAGCTGGAGAAGGGTTGAGCTGGGGAATTACAGAAAAATGGAGCAAGAATCCTGATGTTCCACACCTGGAGTCCACATTAACTCTGGACTTTGTGTGTGTGTGTGTGCACGTGTGATAATATATTTTCCTATTGTTTAAGACAGTTTGAATTGTGGTTTTTGTTACCTGAGCTAAAAGCATCTTGATTCATTAAATGAATTAAAAGCCTGATAGAATGGATAGTCGTGACTAGTAGTTATGAAAACTTTAAAAAGCTGAGTTTGTTTTATATTGTCAACGAGGAACTATTTACTAGGATACTTTAGCTGTTGATTAGTTTAGTTACTCTTTAATTGTGAAGAATCTTAAAAATAAGGGAAAAGTGCCTGAAGAATCTAAAAGAACACAAAAATACCATGTGTTAATAGTGAAACAAATTTTAAAATATTGCAGCCTTGTGCACTTCACTCAAAAACCAGTGGAGATAGTTTTCAAGGGACCCACAAACAGAAAACTGCCGAAATTTTCAACAGCTTGTTACTTTTCATGAGTGAATTATTTCCTTTTACTTTCTGGATCATTGCACTCAGATACCCTTGCTGATAACCTTCAGGGGTTATAGGATGCCAGGGTGAAGATGGGACGATTACATATGTGTCTGTCTTAATTTGCTCTTGAGAGGCTGTCAAGGAATATGAAGTGTTGGAGAATTTACCCGACTTGCAAGTTAACAAGTTACTACACCACAGCCTTCTTCTGCTACAGCAGAAAACATGAGACTCCTAGGTCAGAGACAAAGGACTCTATTATTCATTTACAGTAGAGCAAGCAGCATGAACATCATGTTTACATCCGTTACCTGCTCCTCATGACCCACAGGGATGATGCAGAGGGACCCAGGTGGATGCTGTGCATGTGGTATGTTTGCATCACATCTGAGAAACCCTCTGCTTGGGGGACCTAAATCTTTTATAATAGTCTGCAAGCAAACCTGCCTTTGCCCTGGAGGGAGGCATTATCTTTATTACACTCGACAGCAGGCAGATCTTCCTTTTGCTCTGGAGGGCATCACTATCTCTGTCTTCCAATGCTGTTTACTACGCACACATCCTTGAAGAGATAGTTCAGAACAAAAGAGCAGTCAGTGCCACAGTCCCAGGACATTCTGAAATGCAAGAGTTCCATGGAAAACTGTCTCTCTGGAAGGGGGTGGGTATGTGCTTAGGAAATCGTGGAGGACCTCGGTAGGTATATAGGATGGTAAAGTTGAGACTTATTGGTCTACCAGTATGGATGCAGGGTAGTGCTTTGGTGAATGGCTTTGTGACAAGAAGATATGAACCTGACAGACAGTTTAGGTTGATGATCAAATAAGAAGTAATATTGTGGTATCTCTGTCTTCAGGGCAATGATGTATTCTACTGAACTGCTTGGAGATAAGGTGTTCTTTTTCACTAACAATGAGAAGAACAGCTAACATTTATTAGGTGCATACTTTGCTTAGATTAATTTATTTATCATCACTAAAACATTATGAGGTAGGTTTCATAATTTTCCTCAATATACAGATGAGGAAAATGAGGTACAGAGCAAGAGATGATAAGAGATTAATTTTAGAATGACACATGGCAGCCAAACCATGGACAGATTTGAGGGCCTGCCTGAAAAATTCCAGAGAAGGCATTGCCTGTCCAGAGAATTGCTCGGTCAGCTTGTGAGGGTCAGAGGTGTGGCTGGAGCTACCTGAAGAATGTTCCAGTTTAGCACCTCTGCCTACCTTGAGAACAGTGTTTGATGATCATGATGTTGTATGGCCACGGGGACAAGAGAGATGTACAGAAACAAGAGTTAATGCTATAGGCCCTCATATTTAATTTCTATCAACACAAAGATCGATAATCAGAAAGTAGGAAGGGATGGTGACATGTTTACATTTGTGTCTGTCTTCATGGGTAAATACGGTCAAAATATTTATCCCCCATGTATTAGTTGCTCAGGCTGCCATAGCAAAATACCTGAGACTGGGCAGCCTAAACAACAGAAATTTATTTTCTCACAGTTTGGGAGGCTGGAAATCCAAGATCAAGGTGCTGGCAGGGTCTGTTTCTGACCTCTCTGCTTGGCTTTAGATGGTGCCTTCTGTCTGTGTTCTCACGTGGCCTTCTGTCTATGTGCACAAGGAGCGAGAGTCTCTGATGTCCCTTCTTCTTCTTATAAGGACACCAGTCCTATTGAATTAGGGCCCCACTCTTACAACCTCATTCAATCTTTATCACCTCCCTGTAGGCCTTATCTCCAAATATAGTCCTACTGGGGGCTAGGGCTTCACCTATAAATTCTGGGGGAGATGATACAATTCAGATCATAGCACCCAGTTTTTGGATAAGACAATCAAATATTAGGAAAATTAGCAGTACCGACCTCCCAGGACTAAAAGAGATAACATTTTGTACAGTGTCTGGCATATCGTGGAAACTCAGTAAATATCACCTTCCTTCATTAAGTTTTAATAATCAATTAAGGCAGGAATTAATTTATAGCACATTAAAAGTGGGGAGGAGATGGAGGGTGTATTAGTTTTATTTTGCTGCATAACAAATTACCACAAACTTAGTAGCTTAAAACAACATCTGTTTATTGTCTACTTTCTCCATGGGCTAGGAGTCCATGCATTGAACTTAACTGGGTTCTCTGCTCAGAGTCTCACAAGGCTGAAGTCAAGTTATTGGCTGGGTTGCATTTCTTTCTGGAGCCTGGAGTCCTCCTTGAGCTCTTGAGATTGTTGGCAAAATTCAGCTCCTAGTGGTTGTAGAACTGAGATCCCATTTTCTTGCTGGCTGACAGTGGCCAGGGGACATTCTCAGCCCCTGGAGGCCACTCATATTCCTTGCCATGTGGCCCTCCCACAGGCTCATTCAGAAGATGGCAGTTTAGTTGTTCAAGGCCAGCAGGAGAATTTCTCTCTCCAGCTCACTAAGGCAGAGTCTCATGTAATGTCACATAATTGTGAGAGTGACATGTCATCACCTTTGTCAAACTTTATTGGCTAGAAGCAAGTCACAGTTCTGTCCACACTCAAGGGGAGGAGATTATACAAGGCTGTGACTCATGGGGAGGGGGATCAATGTAGGGTTTTCAGCTATGGGCATGAAGGAGAATAAGGGATGTCACAGATAGCAATTGCCACTTCCTTTGTATGACATCTGTATCATACACACCATGGGGGAATCAATCCCGTGATGGATCAGCACCAAAAAGTTGGAATCAAGAATGTGGTCATTGAGGTTTCAGATGTCATGAAACGCACAGGATTGCTAAGAGTCTGAAAGTTAGTTGTAGAATTCCTACGGAGAGTGGAAAAAGGAGAAAGTAGAGCTTCTAAAAGACTATAAATTTCAATTGCGGCAAATCCATAGTCACTTACTTGAAGATACAATTAAACTGTACTCAAAATCAATAGGAGTAGATAAACTATTCAGAAAAAGACTTTGTTATCTTAATTCTTCCAAGCAGAGTCAGAGTGAAGAATGTGGTTGGGTTGTTTATTAGATGGAGTGACATTAGATACATGTCTGTCTAATATGTCTAATACGTCTGAGGACCTCTCCCTCCATGTGAAGTGTTGAACTCTGCAAGTAAAGGACACTGCACTTCTCTAATTCTGCCCATGGAGTTTGTCCTGTACTTTTGAGAGAGTTCAACATTTAGACAAGTGTGGTGGTTTTTCAGGGGGTTCAGAAAGAAAGACATGATTTGATCATGAGAGAGAAGGACTGGTTGTGATGAATGCCCATCTCTGAAAGCAGCTGTCCATGGTGCAATGAAGACTTGAACCTGGGGAGTGTGGTTGCAGGCTCTCTTCAGACCCTCTACTTGCTACTGACCGTAGGGTTATCTTGGTTCCAGAGTTGCTCCATTTCATAGTTCCAGTCCTTTTCTAAGGTTCAACTGCATCATTATATCCTTATGTACTATGCAATATTCTCACATCCTTCTAATAAATTCCTTGTGAAGTCTTATTAAACATTTATTAAAGTTAGTTTCCATTACTTGCATACTGAAGTAATTTAAATAAGACAGTTGTTGTACTATAAATGAAACAGCAGCAAAGACATCATGATTGTTCTCCCAGATATAAAAAGTTACCACTATTCTCTAGCTGTACAGAAACCAACAGGAGAATATGGGTTTATAGAATCCAACAGGACATGGGTTTAAGTTTCAGGAAAAAGCATTTGGTTAGACCATTGGAGACCATAAGTAACCTAATGAGCAAGAGAAAATTAGATTATTGGAATCTTCAAAAACTAGAATTACAAATCTCTGTGAAGCAGGAGACTGAAGATGAAGATCTTTTTAGGTCTGGGCTGCTGGGCTGGTGCGTTAGCTCAGTTGGTTAGAGCACAGTGTTATAACACCAACTTCAATGGTCTGTATCCCTGTACCAACTAGCCACCAAAAAAAAAAAAAAGGATCTTTTAAGGTCCTTTCCAGTTATAAATTTCTAAAATTAAAAGACAGTACAATTCCAACATTCTGGAGACTAGAGAGTAGAAGAGTCAGCTAGTAGAAGGTTCTCTGGGGACTTAGTTTGAGCTGAATGGGACCTCTTAGACATGGCCTCCAATCCAGCATTCTCATTTAGGGAAGCCTACTCGAGTAGAGAAACTGAGGCAGAAGGAATGCTGACTTCTGTAGTGTAAGTTCCTTGAGGTCAGCTGCTGTGTCTGCACTTTTCCTTTTACCAGTACTGTGGGGAGCTGTCATTTAATTCTGATGATGTCAACTGCAAAATTAATAGGAAAATGTTAAGATAATAAATCGTACTTTAAAGACTTTATCAGTGTTTTACATTTTGAATTGGGGAGCAGATACTTCATGATCATTTTATATCATTAAATGAATGATTTATGATTCAGATGCTCATTGGAAATCCTTTATATCACACAGCAACCTTCAACCAGTCTTGCCAGAACATGATATTCTTTCTTGGCTAGTGCATTTCAAAAGGGACTTCATTTCTTTTGAGATACTACAAAGAGTAGTATCCTCAGATCATTGTGATATGATTTATGTCAAAAGTAACCACACGGATCTTGTTCTATGCTGAAAAATTTAGCTAGTCTTAAAACCTTCAAGGAGAGATTACCAAAAATTCGTTTCATTTGAGATAGCTGCTAGAATGCAAAATGTGGTCTCAAATACCCATTTGACTCCACTTATTACCACTGTATAGAAAACCTAGAGGATAGAGATTTGGGTAGCTCAGATGCCAAAGTTCATTAGGCATTGAAAGAGAGGTTCGTAGAGAAAATGGATTCTGTTAACGAAAAAAAAAAAAAAGTCTCAGTAAGCGGCAACTGTGCTTCTCTTTGCTTCGGTTCATGTGGGTATCTTGAAGCTCAAAATTTTCTGAAAGCATAGAAATTCCCAAACTTTTGTGACAGAATGATGACACATATTTGTCAATTGAGAGAAGTCAAGATTTGTAGTCACCAGTTTCATGCTCTGTAATTTTGGGAAATTATTGAACCTCACTGAGCCTTTATTTTCTCCTCTATAAGTGAGGATAAAGAGGATATTTCCCAAAGTTGTTACAAGGCTCAATGGAGCTCTGGAAGTGGTAGCACTGATTAGCACTGGACAGCTGTAGAATGCAACACGAGCCTCAGTTGCCACTATGCACAGCGGTTGGTCAGGTCCTGGACCAGCCACTCAGTGCTTGCATAACCTTTGACAAGTTAAATTTGACAAGTTAAGCTGCATAACCTTTGAAGGTTAGCCATTCCAAGCCTTAGTTTTTTAAATCTGTAAAATGCCCATAATAAAGTAATAGAAGCTGTTTCATGAGGTTGTTGGAAGGTATAAGAGAATAGTGAAAAGTGCTTGGAATACTGGAAATATTATAGAGGAACAGTGGAAAGTTCATATGAAGCCCAGTAAGGATTAACTCTACCGTTACTGGTAGTATTCCAGATTGTACATCTAAAGTGCTTCACTTAGAGGTTCTTGTTTCTGGACTTTTCTCATTGCTAACGTCCTAGACACAACCAGCTCTTCTTATTTTTAAATTGGAAGTTGGGGAAATATTTATTTTTCCTCATAAGACTTCAATAAAAAAAAAAACAACCCATGGAATCTAGAATGTAAGTACATACCATGTATAGTTTTTCCTGGTGATGTCCCCCCAAAACTCATGTGGAAATCTAATCCCCAAATTGGTAACATTGGGAGCTGTTTGGGTTATGGAGGCAGATCCCTCATGAATAGATTAACACCTAGGGCAGGGGAACAGTTAATGAGTTAGTGAGATCTCACTCTATTAGTTCCCACAGGAGCTGATCTTTTAAAAGATCCTGGCACCTCCAGTCTCTCTCTCTTGCTTCCTCTCGCCATGTGATCTGCTTGTACTCACTGGCTGTCTGCCGCTCTCCACCGAGAGTAGAAGCAGCCTGAGGCCCACGCCAGGTGCAGCTGTCCCAGAATCATGAGCCAAATAAACCTCTGTTCTTTATGAATCACCCAGTTTCAGGTATTCTGTTATAAGCAACACAAAAATGGAAAAACGACTATCTGGTAACATGTTTAAAATAGGACAGAAAAGTTTATTGCTTTTCCTCCTGTTAATGTCATGCATGTATGGCCATAGCTAGAGAGCAACTGCCTTGAGGACAAGGACCGAGTCTTTTAGCTTTATTTTATGTACAACTTCTACATGATCTCAGTAGTTCATAAAATAATTGTTGCAAGGTTCAGTTTAGATCGAGGCAATTTTCTGTTTCCAGTGCTGTACTGAGGTATATGAAGGCAGGAGGTAGTATTTCCATCTAGTGGGACCCCCTTCTAGTAACCACACCCATTTAATTATTCAGAAATATTAATTAATTTAACAAATACTGAGGCTCCTATGTGCCTCCGTGAATGCTGGGGAGAGTGATGACTAATATAGACACAGTCCCTGCCTTCACAGGACTTAAACTATAGTTTAATATCATATGAATGAGGTGAGGTTCATATAATATTAAGAATTTTTTAGATCTACAATTGTAAGGTACCCTCGAATTTTGACTATATTTCAAGTTTATCATATATTTTCTCCTTTGTACCTTGTTTACCTTTGGGTCTGCAAATTACTTCCTAAAAATATTTAATCCAAGTTTTCTTTGATGCATTTTTGAAAAAAAATTGTGATTTATTTTTTAAAAGGTACGCTGCCAAAATTTTTCTGTTGATTTTTAGTGGGATATTGCAATGGTAGGTAATCATCAGGCAAATGAACCTTATTTAAAACATGGAGAATATTCCTCTATGTCTTTCTTAGAGCTTACTGTAAAAATCAAGAACACTATGCAAACTTTACTTTCACAGACCTGTACCCTGTGAGAGGAACGAGGCCCAAAGGGAACATAAACATAATTTGTAGAAGGAAAAACACCACGGAGATGGAAAACACACACACACACACACACACACACACACACATGCACGCACCAAGCAGAGAGACACTTGAAACAAAGGAATGGGTCACAGCTTGAAGAAGAGCTCTGGCTGAAGACCGGAAAACACCAGGGGTTAGCATAACCAAAAATACATACAAACATATTTTAGTTTTGAGAAATGGCTCTTAGGAGATTTAACGGCTGTGAAAAGCCCCCTTTTATTTCACATAGGAAGGGAGTTAAAATAGCTCATTTATAGCACTGGGAAATCCCATCCCCAAGGGTTTCGTTCAGCTGAACTACCAGTTGCAGAGAAGCTGCTTTGTGCCAGGCACTGTGCTCTGGATGGAGACACAGGAAGAAGGAGATATAGTCCCCGGCCTGGAGAGGCTTCCAATCCATGTGGAAGCAGATATCTAAGCAGGAATTTCTCTGCACCGTGATATGATCTGTGATGCAGGGAAGCCCGGGTTACCATGGGCATGATTTGAAGATAGGTTTGGCCTGGGATGAAAGGAATGGGTATTATAGTAGAATTTCTGGGGCAGTCTCCGAAAGATAGGTACTGAGTGACCTTATATTAGTGAAGTAGTGTTTTTATTTTGAAGCACTTTAAAAAAACTGAATGAGAACATTCATGAGACGATACACATGCTCTTGAAACTTTCAAAGCAGAATATTAAAGACAGTGATCATGTCCCAGGTCTGCAGATTCCTCCTTTGCAGAGGCACAATCATTGGACAATTGCACACAGTAATTCATTCACCTGCAATTACGTTCGTACAGATTCTGCCAACTGGATTCTCTGCAAAGCACATTCTCCTCGGATGGCTTCCTGATAACTGGCAAACTATGACAGTGTTCTCACTTAAGTAACCTGTTGCCAGAGCTCTTTCCTGTTGCTGAACAGTCCAAACCACCCTTGCAAGGGGAACTGCACTTTGACTTTGTTCTTCTGGTGACTTGTAGCAGGTTCACAGCATTCCCACAGGGTTATTTAAGGATAGCTTGAAAATAAATGGTCATTGCATTAACTCTTTCTCAGATAGTATTAATCACTCAAGCCTTGTCAAGAGGAACATACTTGTTTTCATTCACAGAATTTGTTGCTGATAAGACTGATTAATTGATTTTCATTCTCAGGAAATCAAACAAGTCATGTGTCAGTCAAAGATGGCGTGAACCGGTGACCTTTTCCTTGTTAGAGTAGTTTCCCTTCAGGAAAATGCTTTAGTGGGACACAATAGTTTTGGGAATAGCAAGTTAGGATCTTTCGATTCTCCAAAAGTGTATCTGTTCTGAGAAATACTTAAAAAATGATTGAATTTCTCGATATGTCTCTTTCACAACATTTAAACAACTTAAGAATTTGGGGATTTTCGTTATAATGTTCCTATTATAGAAGATTCTCTACTCATGCTTCTCTTCTCCATCTTTTTACTTCTGCCAAAAAAAAAAAAAAAAAATGGAAAAGAAAAGAAAAAGAAGCCTCCTACATTGCCATAGCTAGAGTATACTGTCCACCTTTTCACTCAGCTATTTAAGTTCTTGTCCATTTTGGATACACCAGTGTTGGAATAAAGATATGGCCTGGAAGGGCTTTAGCCCCGTTGAAATTTCCATCAACCCCACTCCAAATAAATATACAATCTAAACAAAAACTGGATACTTGCTATTCACACATAGCTTCAAAAAGAGTATCCTTTACTACCAGAGTGCCTGCCTTCTGTGTGCCAGCCAACTCTTTAGGGCACACTTGGGGGAAGCAGCTGTGCTCTGTGTCTTTGGAGGTTAGGGCAGGTGCAGTGACTCTAATAAAAAATAACCTTTCAGTCAGACTAATATGATGCTTAAATTTCATACTTTGCCAGTTTTCCCTTGCCAAGTTAATGACATCGAGTCACCTAAATCTTATTAAACTGTAATGGATGTGTTTCTGGGTTTCTTTTCTAAATTTTACTCATTATGAGAGCGTTAGTGCAGGACTCAAGCTTAGACATGAGTCCAGTCTGTAATCCTGCTGTTCTCACCCAACTCACCAGGGTCTGTGGAAGCAAGCTCGTTAACTACACCTGTAGGATGGCGATGTTGAGCAGTTTGTAGGTAAGGCTTGGACATGCTGAGGGGAAATCCCATACACATCTTTTAGAAACCTTCCTGTAGCCATTAGCAAGTAGAATTTGAGGGCAACATCATTGCCATTTCATTCCATGTGGCTGAACTTTCTTCCCATACACCCAAACATAATTTGGAATCACCTGTTCATTGTCTCTAGCTGAGAAGCTTTGGTTCTCTCTGGGGCTAATGTGGATGAATCGGTCTCTGAACGAACATCAGGGAGGGACATGGAACTTTGGTTAATGAGAAGAAGGAGTTGAATCAGTTGAGAAAAAAAAGCCACAGGGCTGGATTCTGACTGGAAAGTGAATTGGACCCTTCTCGGAGATTTAGCAGAATCTACCTGGTTCTAGGTCCAGGTGCCTCTGGTGTCTCGCTATGTGCATGGCAGAAGCTTGTGTCTGGCTTTCAGCTCCTGGGTCTGAGACACTAGGACTGGGGTAGAAGCTCATTGCTTCTCTTTTTTTCCCGTTTGATCCTCATCTTTTTCCTTCACTTGGTGTCTCATTCAGATCCTTGTGTGACCCTCCAGAGTTCTCTCATGCTGTCTCTCTCTTTTTCTCCCCAATTTCCCCACCCCTCAGTCTCTGGCAACCACCATTCTACTCGTGGCTTCTGTGAGTTCAAGTCTTTTACACTTTGTGTATTAGTGTGAGATCATACAGTATTTGTCTTTCTGTGCCTGGCTTATTTCACCTAACATAGTGTCCTTGGGTTCAGCCATGCTGTCACAAAGACAGGATTTTCTCTTTTAAGACTGCCATATAGTATTCCACTATGTATATGCACAACATTTTCTTTATCCATTCATCCACTGATGAACATATACGTGGATTCCATATCTTGACTATGGTGAATAAAGCTGCAATAAACGTGGGAATACAGATATCCCTTCAGCATTCTGATTTCATTTTCTTTGGATAAATACCTAGTAGTGGGATCATATGGCAATTCTACTTTTGATTTTTTTTTAGGAAATTTCATACCATTTTCTGTAATGGCTGTAGTAATTTACATCCCCACCAGCAGTGTGCAAGGTTTCATTCTTCTCCACATCCTTTTCAACACTTGTTATCTCTGTTTGCAGATGACATGATCTTATATGTAGAAAACCCTAAAGGCTGCACACACACACGCACATAACTATTATAATTAATAAAAAAATCCAACAAAGTTGCAGGATAAAAAATCAACATAAAAGAATCAAGCTGCTACCATAGAGTGCTACAGAACCCACGTGACAGTGGTTCCCGTGGAATGAGATGCTGTGGCAACAGTGGCCTGCTAGACGCTCTCTGCCTGGCATTAGGAAGTAAAACTTGCTCTCCACTACTCCCAAATTTGGACCAAATGAGTCCCCAATTACTTGGATAATTGGTGGAGAACATGTCTCAAGAAGGAACTATTAGATTTCCTGCTAATTGACGATGTCTTAAGTGACTAACCAAAGCTGCATGACTGTACTTGTATTTGTGCCCTGTTTTTAGAATAGGACAGACTCTTTAACTGCCTTTACTGTCACTGGAACACTTGGGGAACATTTACAAAGTGCTGATTACCTGGATCTACTCCCAGAGATTCTGATTCAGTTGGCCTGGACAGTGTGGCCTGGAAGTTTGAGGGTTTTTTTTTTTTTTTTAATAATAAACTCCCTAGGTATTGTAATGTGCTGACAAGGTTGAGAACCATGAGACACAGCAACAGAGCCTGTATTAAATGTTTTAATTCATGTAAAGTCCTCAGAAGATTACCTGGCACCTAGAGGATACACATTTAAGGCTACTGTTTTTGTTGTTATTATTGGCACATGGCTGAAGACCAGACCAAACCTTGAATACATAATTAAACAGAATTTCTTAATATTCACACACTAACCATATCCTGACTGAAGACCAGGTTTATGTCTCTAACTGCTGGGAGCAGTTATACACTTATGAAGTGTGTTTCTCTTTCTACTTAGGTAATCAGCCCCGGACAGGTAGACATTGGATGTCTGCCTTCCAAAACAAGGTTTAGTGGCCCTGGCTTCTGAAATGAGAATGGCAAATTTGTGAAATGGAAATGTTTCTTTATTTGTTAACACCTCCAAGTCTTGGAAGAAGACTTTAGGTAAATAAGTAATGAGCCTTTCTAAACGGAAGGACCTTTGCCAATTATTCTTCCCCGATGGGAACATTACTGATGGCTAATTTGTACTGCACACCTCTTTTATGTTTAGTACCTCATGGGAGACCCAACAGATGGTCTACCAAATACAAGACCTAAGCTTCTCAATTAAGGAGCTTGTAATATCTATCCATAACATGCATAAAATGTTAGAGTCAAACTCGTTTCATATACTTAAATAATAATTATTGGGCTATTTTTTTAGAGTTGTGCAAAGTCGATTCATACACCATAACTGCTTTCTATCCACTCTTACTTCTTACTCATATATTACTGCATGGAACATAATGGTACACAAAATATTTTAATGGGCTCTCATCTTCCTTCCTTTTCGGAAAAAGGAGAAACATTCATCTGATTTTTACTATTATTACCATCTCATAAGCTGAAAGATCAACTGCCTTTGCACTATCTTAATGGCATCTTGTTTTCATTTTACTCAGTACTCTAGTAGGGGTATATTATTGCCCTCAATTGGGTTAAGGTGGGGCTGCTGCCTGTGGCTAGAGAGTATTGTATACATTGGACATGCAGTTTAAGATTTTTCTTACAAAGTACTAGACTTTAGCTGAGCTGTCAAAGGAAGGACAGGCTAGAAATATTTATTACACAGTAGCTCAGTCTCTTACCATGGAATAGTACCCAAAGACTCAATGCATGCTATTGCGATCACTTTTTAGCTTCTGCTCAGAATGTAGGCTGGCCAGCCTCTCCGGTGCCTCTTTTTAAATATAAAAGTGGAGCCTCTAAGTGTTGCCACAGTTCCTTTGGCTTATTTGTTTGACAGGGCTGCTAGTGATGACTTGTACTCATGACAGCTGTGAAAGGAGACACTTCCAGGGTTACTTTGTAAGTGGCTCTTTCAACTTAATTATGCCAGCAGGTCTCTTCTGTAAATTTATGTTGCTAAGACAAAACCCTGGCAGAGTTGCATTTCCATAGTCATTCAGTAATTCATCCACTCATTTGTTTACTTAATTCAGATAAGTATTTATTGAATGACCACATGATGCCAGGCACTGTATTAGATACAGAATTCTGACCTTGAGGAAGTACCTGCTCTGTCCCTTTCTTTCCTTTTTTTTTTTTTTGATTTATTTTATTTTATTAATATTATTTTTTTACATTCTATGATGTTATTGCAGAGCAGTTGGGAGGAAGAGGGAGAGGGGAAAGGGGAAGGAAATGTGATGGAAGAAGGAGGAAGGAGGAGGTTTGGGATTGAGGCCTCTAGCAGCCCCCATATTCCCATGGAGGAGACCGGGATGCTTTCAGAGGTGGCTTGGTCATTGCTGGGCTGGGTGCAGGTGTCAAGGGGTGTGGCAAAAGCCCTTGCCTCCCACCTCCCCAGCTCAGGAATCCGTGGCCCTTCTTGCTGCAGCTTGGTGGTTGTCGCTGGGCTGGTTGCTAGTGTTGGGCAGGCATGACTGAGGCCAGAGGCCCCCCATCATCCTGGCTCAGGGCCTGGAGTGCTTCCTGAGGCAGATGGGTGGTGGTCAATGGGCTGGTTGCTTGTGTTGGGGAGGTGTGACCCAGGCTCTCAGCCCCCCACTGCCCCAGCTTGGGAGAGCCTGGGGTGCTTCATGTGGCAGATCAGTAGTTATCACTGGGCTGGTTGCTTATGTTGGCGGGGTGTCACTGAGGCCCTCGACCTCCCATTGCCCTGGCTTGGAAGAGCCCAGGGCACTTCCTGTGCTGGCTCAGTGGTCATCACTGGGGTGGTTGTGCTTGTCAGGGGTGTGTGGCCAAAGCCCTCAGCCCCCACCCTCAGGACTGGTTGCAGGTGTTGGGGGACGTGGCTGAGGCCCCTGGCCCTCCCCGCTTTCTGGCTTGGTAGCCCAGGGGACTTCCAGTCCTTCTAGGTGTTATAGGTGTTCTTTGGTGAAATGAGGCCTTTACTAGTTAATATGAAACTTTGTCTCCTGTTGTGGGTAATTTGTTTTTTCTTTCAGTTCTGTGTTGGATAATTTGCTGTTCCCACCACTTAAGCTCTGCACTGGAACTAATTTGTTGTCCTTTGCTTACTTCTAAAATGGAAGAACTTCCTGTGAGGACCAGTACTTGAGCCCTGTGGTTGAGCTAAATTGCTACTTTGCTGCTGATTCCCTAGGGAAGGTTTTTTGTGCAACTCAGGTTTTAATGGTTGCTTTAATATGTACTTCTGGTTCTAGTGAAATCTGATGTACTTGGTTTGTGTAGAAACACTGAGTCTTTTCATCAAACTGCAACCCATGCAATTATGTATTCCTGACCAGTCTCCTCTGAGTAGTGCTACACTGACTGGGAAGCAGATCAGCTGTCCTTGCTGTGCCCCAGTGTTCCCCTGGTGGACCTGTCTTCCCCACTGCCCATGCTCCAAACACTCCCCATGGGATGGGCCATGGTCTGGTCCCTTGTGATGACTCACTGGCCTCTGAATGGCTCCCTTTTTTCAGTTGTTGTGGCTCCTCAGTCCTACGTGGGTTCACAGGAACCCTATTAGTGGTCTTGCTGGCCTGGGGGACCACCCAGGCCCTCTTCTCCCCTGCCACCTCAAAGCAGCTTCATCCAAAAGGCACAGCTGCAGCTTTTGCCAGCTCCTGCTTTGTGCGCTCAGCAGCTCCAGCCTGGAAATGGTTAGGATTCAAAATGTTTGGAGGGTTTTTTTCTTTCTCTAATCATGGCTTTTCCCACCTTCATGCATTCCGTAGGTCTCTCCTCCTCTTCCCCTGAGTTCTAGTAGCCCCAGCTTGGCTGTTGTTGCTTATTTATAGTTGTAAGTTGGTTGATTTGTGGGAGATAGTGATGCTGGGGGCTGTCTATTCCACCATCTTGACTGGAAGCCTCTGTCACTTTCTATTTGAGTGGTCCTGGGCAAGTCTCTTAACCATTTTTAACTTTTGATTTTTAATCCACTCCAGACCTGGCATGTGACTTTTGGTGCTCCTCTCTTCAGGACAATTATCTATCCCATCTTGTTAAATGCAGAAATCATCACATGATTTGCTTTGGCCACTGAAATGTAGGCACAAGGGACACACACCACTTCCACATGGAAGCTTTACGAGCAGCTCTTTGTCGGCCATCTCTCTCTCTTTCCTCTTTTGTGAGCCTAATAATGTCCTCAGTATGGGCTACTCCTTCTGTTTAGGTTCAGAAGTAAAGGCACAGCTGGGGCAGAGTGGGGCTGACACCTCATGGCCATGGAGCATGTGAGAGAAGAAAGTGGCCTTGAGATTTTGGGGTCATTTGTTACTGTCATGTACCTGCACCTCTGCTGACTGATATGGTGCAGTATTCCTGTAGGTGTGCACCATAGCAACAGTACAGCTGTACCAGTACTGAAGTTGGAAAGGTCAACTCCCACCTTGCTCAGGACCCTCCAGAGTCATCACTTCAATCTACTGCTGCTACTCAGAGTGAGAAGCCCAGGATGTGAGAGGGGAGGAGGACGCAGAGCATGCAGGGGAAGTTTATAAGTGGAAGGGGAAATGGCTGAGGGAGTTGCTTCAAGGGCCACATCTACAGGAACTTCTGCTCCATTCTTGTTCCAGATGTCACAGTCCACAGCTGCTTCCAATCATTAGATGCACGTATTTCCTGTCAAAACCAAGTAAAAAAGAAGAGACACACACCATCAGAACCCTCTTCTCCTTTTCCCCTCCCCTTCCTTCTCCTCTCCTCCAAATCTCCAGACTTATATTCCTGGATTTAAACAAAAACCATTCGGAAAGATTTAGTATTTTTATTTAAGAAAACAAAATGCTTTCTTGAAATTATTTTATTTTCTGAAAAAGAGCTCCATCTGGAATCAGAAGTGACGCCTGAGTTGGTGGTCAATTGTTCTGTCTGCAGCGGGTGCAGGCTTGGCTTGGATCCTGCTGCCTGGGCTTGTGCTCTCTGACCTCCTACCCCAGGGGAGGGAGAGATGGAGAAGCATTTGGAGGGAAGTTACAAGCCAGTGGCCAAGGCTCTCTGGGTTTAATGTCAACTTATCCACTAGCTCACTGACATGGTGAAAGAAGTTTTAATTCAATGTTCCTACAAATATTTACTGAACACCTACTATGTACCAGGATTATTCTAGATTCCGAATGTAGTGGATTTCCTGATTCCTTTCTGGCTTTGAAATGAACATATAAAGCACACTACGCCTTTTTATAATGCCATTATCAGAACCATATTGAGGCTCCCTGAGAATCCAGTTCATCTTTAGATGACCACCAATCCGTTTTGGATGGTGCTTCAGGTTGCGTTTCCAGGGAAACAGAATCTGAAACTAAAATTTGCGTGCACCAGCCAACCCCACTAGAGCTGAGGGGCTGCGAAGACCCTTCATCGCTCCACTTTGGGGCAAGAGGGCTTGTATACTCCCCTTCCCAGTGTCACAGTCATTGGATGTGGGCTGTTCCTGGAAAGAGGGCAGGACCTGGGGAGAGACAGCCTAAGGAGAGGCTCCCTTTTCTGCAGAGCAATTCCAAAATCCCACTTGGGTCAGCAGCCGTCACTTCCAGCAGCTGATCCCTCAGGGGACCCAGGCTGCCCACCACAGCAACCACCACAGATGGGACAAGAGAGGATTACCACTTACCACCATTTTCCAGAAAGGATCTGCCTGGGTCACACTTGTGAGTCAGTAGAACTCTTTGTCTTCAGTCCTCAGCTCCTCACCCTGTGTCCTACCTGTTGTTCTCATTTTAGTCACTGAAGCACTAGTAATGGGACAATTTCCTTTAAAGAATACTGTTTTTGCATTTGTTTGGAGGATGATAATAGAATCCTGAAGGAATGTATCTGTACTAAATGCTTCAGAGAAACAATGCTATGTCTAAATAGTGCTTTGGAGGTTAGGAAATCCTTTCATGTGTGTAGTCTCTTTTATCCTTCTCAGAAATGCCATGCTAACCAGGAAGGGCCTTTCTCAGACATAGCACTGGGACTCCCAGAAATGAAAGGATGTGGCAAAGGTGCATTGTAGCAAGTGCTGTGCTTAGTTTGAGCCCACTTCTGAGCACTCTGCTACAGCAAGTTGCCTCTAAATTCCAGGAGGTCAGCAGCTGGGCATCTCTGCCTAAGGCCCAACATTGATCTCCTTGCATTTCGGTTGTAATGTTAATGATGTGCAAGGCCATTTTCTAGGTTAAGCATGTTTGCCTTCATCTTCCTTATTCCCTGGGAATAAACGTCCATTTTTGATCTTTACTTACAATATGAATTTTCAATCAATGAATACAAAAGTGTTCATTAACAGAATGCTTGGAGTGATGCATTTAGCAAATATTTATTGATTAAGGACTATGTGCCAGGCAGCATGACAGGAACTGAATGACAGGAGGTCTGTTTTGCCTCCATTGCTTGTGGTTTTTCATTTAGCAGTCGATTTCACAAACTCATAGAAGAAAACTGGTGGCATCACACTCTTATAATTAGAAATTACTTGAAAACACATCTTGCTGATTTCGCTTACTTCATCTGAGGGACTCGGACCAGAGGATAAAATCGGGTAGACGGAGGAGTACACACCTGAACATCTTAAATTCAATTTGTCATAAAATCCAATCCCCTAAAATATAAAGGCAGCTGAAATGTTTTGAAATGAGTATGTGCCATCTGGAATTTCAGATGACTCCCACTGGAATTTGGTATATGCATAGAGATCGCAGGGAGAGGTAATTGCGCTCTACTACCTCTGGTACACAGAATCACTAGTTTTTATTTAGGTATATTTTCTTATGAACGATGGGATTGGCCATTTTCAGTGTGGCATTGTGTCCAATCAAAATAAAAACATGATCGAAATTAAAATAGTCACCATAACTCTTCTGTGTCTCAACAGATTAAAGTTGGCTCCTTCGTTCAAGACTAAGAGCATCCCTTTACATTAAGTTAGCAAATCTTGTCACATTGAGCTAATTCTGAGGGCAGAAACTTTGAGTATGTGCTAGTCTTGGTAGCTTTACAGGTAAAAAGGTCTTCAAAGGGGCCAAATCAGCTATACAGCACCCAAATAAAAAATGGAGGTCTACATAGATCTAGAGATGGAACTTTTTTTTTTTTTTTTCACTAGTGTTCAGGGTTTCTCATCAAGAGAAAAGTTGAGTTGGAGCAAACTTCTGGAAGGACTTCATGCTGTGAGGAAGGGCCTGTGCCAGGAGCATGGGCTCTTGGAAGGGGAAGGGGCTGCATAGCAGGAAGAGAGGAAGTGAGGGAAAGCGCTTCATGCCAGTGAGTGAGCTGCAGGAACAGGTAGGATGAAGCCACTGCTACGTGTAGAGAAATTGGTGGGAAAAGGAGAGATGTTTGGAGTAAATTTTTATAAAGTTTTCATGTGTTGTGTCCCTTCAATAAAATCTATAGCTAATCATGGTATTATTTTCCAAGGTCTTTCAGTGATAGAATCAGGGTGGATTATTAGCTGTCCCTTAGGCGGAGTCCCGCCCAGAGGAGGGACTGGGATTGTTCACATTGTGCATTCGTGGAGAAGGAACATTACACACCAATGGCTTTACACAGTCACCTCAGCGCTGGGGAGATGAGTTTTGTAATACAAGGACATAAGGGTTGAGAAGAGTTAGAAGCACCGATCCCATCCCTTCAGTTTGTTGAGGAGAAAACTGAGAGGCAGAAAGGTTGGCTGCACTGTGAGCTGGCCCGCAGCTGGCCAGTGCAGAGCTGGAACTGACGTCAGAATTCCTAAATCCTGACTTCTCCTCCCCCGGTGATCTTTCTAATAGACTCTGTGCACACACTGGTCTTGAGGAGTGGAAAGAAAATGAGAATGAATTTAGCCTGGGAAAAGCTGATAAAGGAATTCATTCTCTATGCAACCATGAGAAAGGTGATTTAGTCATATGTACATACATGTACACAAACATATAATTTTCTTATATATTGTGAAGTTACTTGTCTGATGAAGAAATCTTAAAAATTTAAATTACAGATAATGCTATGATGCTCAGAAAATCAGCAGATAATGAAGACCTGGAATTCCTCCTTTCTTCTTCTTTGACGTCATCTCAGAATGCTCTGCTTTGATGTTCTAAGATGTTGCAGCATATTTATGTGGCTGCATAATGGTATCTGGATCCTTTGATATTCAAACTTGACCAAACACGGTTAGATTTTATTCCTGAGGATTTAGATACTGATCTAGTCAAGCATCCTGACCGTGTAAACTGGATTTTGGCCCACAAATTAACTAGAATTAGGTTAGTTTGTTCTGTTAGAATGTGTTTATTTTGTGGAACAGCTAGCTTAAAATTGACGACAGCATTGCTATGTCCTGCTTCTTTAATCTTTTGAGGGTCTATAATGTGATCTTACTGACTGCAGAAGCTGTACAAGAGTAAACTAAGCTGGTATTTTAAAAATTTATTAGAAAACTCTCTTAGGGGAAAATATATTTTTTTCTGATATGTAAAAGTAATCCCTATGCCTTCAAATTCATTATGTAGGTGGGATTATAGAGGGAAATGTTTTACTGAGTGAAGTCTAAGGCACCACCACCTATTCATTCCTTAGACTCAGTTTTTTACTGTGTCAGTCTAGGAATGTGGATGGGATCTTTTGAACAGTGGGATGTCTCAAGACATTCTTCTTATCAAAATAAAAATGGTAAGAAAACACTCTCTGGTGTCTCCCAACTCTTCAATGGGTACAAAAATTGTCTAAGTCACCCCAGCTAAATTTCAGAATCTTAGAGAAGGAGAATCTAAAAGTTCACTTGGCAAATTTTTCTAGATGAAGCAGATGGTGGGACCCTTAACTACAGGCATAACTTTTAAAGATTGAGACTGAATCACTCCTATAGAAATGATCTCCTTTCCATGAAGCTCCCAGAGTGGTCAGAGGTCCTACAACTTGCTAGAATGAATCCAGGAGTACTCTCAGTACTGAGCCCGTGTGATGGGTATGTGTCCAAGTTTCACAGATATTTACTCAAAACACTAGCAAAATATAGCCTATTAATAAAATGTGGAATTATAGTAATAGACTTAAAAATTTATCAACATTATTTGTATAAACATGTATGGTTATTGGCCTAGTAATTATTGCTGAGTGAATTACTAAGACTACTAGTACTACACAGTTTTTGAGATGTAGACTATACAATAACATAGTATGCATCTCAGTTCTGATTCCAAACTGAAATCTCTAATGATGATGCTTAGTTTTTAAGTGAGTAGTTTCACACGAGCAAAAGTATTTTCGAAAATCCCATACATCATTTGGGACAATGGCCTCTGTTCCAAATTTTTAAAATCATTTGAAAAGAATTGGTGTTAATTTCTCTTTAAAGCAATCTCCAGATTCAATGCAATCCTCATCAAAATACCAATGACATTCTCCACAGAAATAAAAAAAAAAAACAATCCTACCATTCATATGGAACAACAAAAGACCCTGAATAGCCAAAGCTATCCTAAGCAAAATAAATAAATAAATAAATAATGCTGGAGGCATTGCACTACTGACTTTAAATTATACTACAAAGCTATAGTAAACAAAACAGCCTGGCACTGGCATAAAAACAGACACATGGGCCAATGGAATGGAATAGAGAACCCAGAAATCTACCCACATACTTACAGCCAACTGCTCTTTGAAAAGGCATCAAGAACATATGCTGGGGAAAGAATAGCCTCTTCAATAGATGGTGCTGGGAAAACTGAATACCCATGTGTAGAAGAATGAAAATAGACCTATACCTCTTGCCATGTACCAAAATCAACTCAAAATGAATTAAAGACTTAAATATAAGACCTGAAACTATAAAACTTCTAAAAGAAAACATAGGAGAAACACTTCAGGATGTAGGACTGGACAAAGACTTTATAAATAAGACCTCAAAAGCACAGGCAACAAAAGAAAAAATAAACAAATGGGATTATATTAAACTAAAAACCTCTGTACAGCAAAGGAAACAATCAACAGAGTGAAAAGACAACTGACAGAAAATTTCTGCAAACTATACATCCGATAAGAGATTAATATCCAGAATATACAAGGAACTCAAACAATTTAACCATAAAAAAACAAATAATCCAATTAAAAATGGGCAAACAAGCTGAATTGGTATTTCTCAAAGGAAGACATACAAATGGCCAAGTGGCACATGAAAAAATGCTCAACATCACTAAGCATCAGAAAAATGCAAATCAAAGCCACATTGAGGTATCATCTCACCCCAGTTAGGCTGGCCATTATTGAAAGGTCAGAAAATAACAAATGCTGGGGAGGATGTGGAGAAAGAAGGACACTTCTACACTGTTGGTGGGACTGTAAACTAGTACAGCCGTTATGGAAAACGGTGTGGACGTTTCTTTTGAAAGTTATGCTGAAGTATCAAAAGGAGAGGATAGAACTGCAGTTACTAGAGGTGGGAAGTGGGGGGACATTGAGAAATTGGTTAAGGATGATTACATTTTGTAACGATGAATACACTAATTATCCTGATGTGATCGTCATCTATATAGGTATTGATATTCAACTCTGTACCCCACAAATATGTATAATTAATAATTATGTTTCAATTTACAAAAAGCCTAGACATCCTATGCATTGTTTAGAATATAGCCACATGGAAGAAGAAACTATGACATAAACATTTTCTTGGTAAATTAAACACTTCTTTGTTGTCTACTCATTTCCAGCTTGGTTTCCTTTTCATCAGTGCTGACATTTCCACATGAGAGCTGTCCTTCCCGGGCCCTTAGTGCTCAGATGGGTGGCACTGTTACCACGTTAACTTCAGGGGTGGGCCTTGATTGGCTCAAGCATGTGGCACCTCCCAGTCAAATGATTGGGAGGGGAATAGGCACATGATGTCCCAACTGCAGTCGAGCCCACGACTTTTCTTTGATGATTGAAGCAGAATGAATTCTTCTCTCCCTTGATTTTCCTGCATTTCCTTTTATATGCAACACAATGAATCCTGACTGACACATAGACAGAGTGTTTTCAGTAAAATTAATTTCTCTGGAAACTGAGCTGTCATAATAGGATAGGTGCTTGAAAATGTAGACACATCCTGAGGTGTGTTCATAGAATGTTCCATGGAAAATTAAAGCCTGATCTACTGACACATTCAGCAAGTGTTTTCTTATTGCCTATTTGCCAGGTACTCTGGAGCCTCTTCTGGAATTGTGAGATAGATCTGCAGTGCTGTGAATCCAGGATTCTCCACTGAGCTTAGGGTAGTTAATGTAGCAAATCTTTGTGATACAGATACTTGGAGATCAGTCATGTGAGCTACCAGAGAGTCCACCATGGTGGGTCTCCAGAGGCCTTTACCTCCCAAGTCTTTGAGGCCAAAGGGTCCCTGATCTAAGGAAGTGTGTAATGCAGTAAATATCTTGAAACTTTAGAATTTAGCAAATCTGATTGAATTAACATAAACTAAAATTTTGTGTTCTACTTCTGCCTCATTGGAGAGTTCCATAAGTTAACAGTGGTAACTGTTATGGATTGAATTATGTGCCCCCCACCCCCCTTTTCATATGTTGAAGCCCTAACCCCTAGTATGAGTGTATTTGGGAATAGGACATTTAGAGAGGTAATTAAGGTTAAATGAGGCCATAAGGAGGGTGGGAGGGCCCTAATCCGATAGCACTGGTGTCCTTATAAGAAGAGGAAGAGACAGCAGAGAACTTTCTCTTTCTCCTTGTGCTCAGAGAAAAAGCCATTGGAGGATACAGGGAGAAGGCAGACAGCCAGAAGGAGGAGCTTTACCAGAAACCTACTGTGATGATCCCTTGTTCTTGGACGTCTAACTTCCAGAACTGTGCGAAAAGAAATTTCGGTTGTTTAAGCCACCCAGTTTGTGGTATTTTGTTACGTCAGCCGGAGCAGACTAATACAGTGACCAAGGACACAAACATGATGAAACCTCGCAATCTTGGCTTCTTCCCTACACAATGTGCAATAAAGAAGATTTGCAGAGTTTGCAGCATACACTATTTGGCTGAGGGATGCAGTAAAAGCTGTGCATACAAACCTCCTTTGATTGCTGAAACCCCTTTTCCCTTTTATTCTCTTGTATACAGCCATGCATGCCAAGTAATTATGCTTAGTATTGCTTGTGTATTAAAAATTTCAGTGCATCTCATTTTACCCATAGGCAGTGGATTCCTTGGTGCTAACTTGTCAAAAAAGATCCCTAGAACTATTCCCCACCCTACTCTATCACGAAGACTTGGAAGCCTTTAACAGCTCTTACTATGTATTCCTTGTAACTGATTTCAAAAACAAGTTCACAGACTTGCCTGAACCTCTGAGTAGAAATAAGCATACCTTCATTAATGTAGGACTTTGGGAGGCTTCTATGTGTAATCTAAAAATCTGTTTCCAAACTTAAAAACACTTTTGAGTTTTTCTTTTGCAATTGTCATCCTAAAACATTTGAAATAGTGGTAAATGTTCATTTTTTGAGGGTGGATTAGATATTTAGAAAATTAAAGTGAACTTGGCTTCAGGTCCTAAGCTGGATAGTCAAGCTGGCTAATAAGTTTTTTGGACAAAAGGAAGATAACCCTATAGACTAATGGGTTAGCTCTACGTGTGTTTGTGTGCATGCCTCTGTGTGTGTGTGTGTGTGTGTGTGTGTGTGTGTGTGTGTGTGTGTGTGTACACACCCATGCCTAAAGTCAGCCTGAAAAGTGGGGTGCCTAACACACCTTGAACTACGGAAGTATCACTGGTATAAGTATATATAATTCCAAGTTTGAAGAGGACAAAACATATTTTTATTTATCAAATTTCTTATGGTTAAAAATCAGTTTTATCATTATCTTATCATATTCAGAAAAGTACTGTAACTATGAGTTGATTTGGGTTTTTTTTTTTTTTTTACTATCTTTATTATCTTTATTGCCTGTACATGTCAGCTTGTCTTTTCTATTTTAGGGCTTTGAGGCAGACCCATGTATATATAAATCTTTCTGGGAATAATTGATTACTAAGTTTTCTTAATAATTGTTATGATTGCTGTGCATTTTTATTTCATTTCTAATTATGAATTATTTAAATATTCAAAGATAGACATACATCTTTGATTACGTCATATTTAATTAACATTTTTATGTCTGATTTATTCAGTATAGAGCCTAAATTTAGATACCTAGCTATCCACATGGAGGGCTTTAGACTAGTGTGTGAAATATCAAAGTTTAGAGGTTTTACAGTAAAAAAAAAAGCAAACCCAAAGTTTCATAAGATATTGTTAGTCTTGCATAAAATCTGAACAAAGAGGTCAGTCAGTATGAGAAATCTGACAGCAGATTCTCTTAAGCTTCTCATCTCTAGAAATTGATAAATAAAAATCTTACATGAAGAACAAAGACTAATGCCAAAATATGAAAACAATGCAATATATGAGAAAGGCCTTCAAGTGATTAAAGATCAATTTGTAATTTCTGAAGAAAGGAATTCCAGTCTTAAATGAGGAAAACCATGGTCTTGCGTTCCTTACGTTTACAACGGGGAAATGAGCGCTAGAAGGAGTGCTGCAAAGCAAGTTTTCTAAGTCAACTGTTATAAAAACTGTACAGTGTAACCAGGTTTGCCCTCAGCTTCTTCAAAGATGGTCTCTAGAATTTTCACCTTGAAAAAGATAGATTTCTATTTTGATTTTTTTTCAGTAATAATAAAACTAGAATTACAAGGTAATATTAAAACATTGCATACTCTTCATCTGTAGCACATTGAGCACAGTCTTATTCTGGTCCTTGCTGCACTCATTCATTTACTGAATTTTGTGATTTTGTACACTTTAGAAAGCATTTATGGTGGAATATGTTGTTCTATCATTTATAATTGATTAACTGAGTTGTCTGTGGCCATTCCTCTAAACATTGAGCATTTCGCCCTTGAGCGAAACCCAGAAATACAAGAAAACATGCAAAATATCTGATCAAAGATGGCTTCACATGCTAACTTATTTTTTTGTGTGATTTCTGTCTGCTGCGAAATTAACCAGAAAAAAAATGAAATCAATTTTGAATTCTAGTTTTCTTCTTATAAAAACCTCTTATTTCTTGTAACTTAAATTTCAAGATAAAAAGAAAAATTTGGATTTTTATCATGTTTACCTTAAGAATCTCGATTCATTTTACAAATACCGGCTGTAATGTATTAAGGATTTACAGTAGAAGGAAACGTTATAAAGGATTATCTTTAGTGTTAGAGCCAATATGATAGTGGAAAGCAAATCATTGACCGCCAGTGACCTTGGGCACGGTTCTTAAGCTCGTTGAATGTCAGTTTTCTCTTCTGTCGAACTGGGGATTTTTTATATTTCACAAAGATCTCTCAGGATTGTCTACAATAACTAAAATAAACCACCTGGCATGTGAAACATGGTGCTTACCGAATGTTAGTTTCCATTCTTTTCTTTTTAAAGCGTCTCATGTCTTTTGCTCTTGTTTAACCTGTTGCTGTTCTATCTGAGAAATTACCAGAACAAGCACGTAATAATCTGCAACTCATAGAATTTAAATTCCATAACATTATAGATATTATGAACAAGATACATTCTAATATGATTTAGGACTCTACTGAATAGATAAACTTAATCTTAATTAGATAAATGTCTTGGTTTGGAATTTTTTTAATGTTTTAAATTTAAATGCAAGATATTATAATTGGTGAATTTCATTATTGTTTTTAGTGGGATTTTACACGTTAAATGGTACTTTGTTTTATGGTCTGTGGCAGGTTGTAACCACAAAATGTAAAACTGGGGCATCAAGATTAACTATTTACACAAACAATTTAAGCTGTTATATCTATATAGCAATGAAACTTACTGAAAAAAAATGAATGACTCTATTTTTGTCTTCTGTTTTTTTTTTTGTAAAGGATTCTGGGCTGTTGGCGGTGTGATTGGAATTACTTATAACATAAGTGAGATATTCTCTAGGTTTAACATGAAACTAAGGTGTACTATTGCTGTAGTCAGCACAGCATGACAGTCCACCTGTCCTTGTGAATTTTCCTTCTGGAAAATACAAGGTTTTAATTTGGGATTTTAATCCAATTCTTCTCAGTAACTAAACATTACTGCAATGATTATTTAGCCTCAGGAAAAGATTCCAAGTTAACTACTGAGGAACACATTTTTATGGAATATTTTGGTATGGTTTCCCTGATTTTTTTAAAGGCTGACTTGTTTCTATTTTACTACTTTGGCAATGTTATCTTTTCTGGTATTGGTGACTTCCTCTTTTCATCCGCTGAGGAATTTTAAGAATGGAAGGTGAGATTGAATGTATCTGATATACAGAATGAACACTGAGGAAACTTGAGTCATGTTAGCTCTTTGTCTCTGGATACTTAATGGTGAAAAAAAGTTCTTTTGGTTACTCATATGATGTATGCAGTTTGTTTATTTCCCAAAATATGGCTTGAGCAAAACCATTTCTTTTGTATTCAACAATCTCTAAGGAAAAAAGTTTAGTATTTCCTGAATGTGTTACAAACTTGAGAATGAGGAAAAAATTTCCAGCTTGATCATAAAGGTAAAACCTGTAGGATTAAGGCATGCCTAAGGATGACAGGATGGAGGATAGGAGTTCTCACCTGGAGTCCATGTGCATGAGGGGTGGGGACACCTGAGAACAAAATATAACAACACCAATCCAAAAACCAAACCAAAAACAACAACAACCACAACTCATGCTCTCATGCTTAGAGACAAAATCTTGGCCTTGTAACACTATCTTGTTCATTAGAGGGGAATAGTAGTTTGAACTCTATAATACTTTAGAAGGATTCAGAATATCCTTGGACCATCTTGCCTCATACTTAAGTTACAGGTAAACAGAAATTAAGAGGTTTTTCAGCTGAAGAATTTATTAAACAAAATAAAAAACACAACAGAGAGTTTAACCAGCAGGCTTGCAGAAGCCGAAGAGAGAACTTCAGACCTTGAAGATGGCTGTTTAAAATAACACAGGCAGACAAAAAAAAAAAAAAAGAAAGAAAGAAAAAGGAATTAAAGATATTGAAGAAAATCCAAGAGAGATATCAGACAACCTTAAGCGCTCAAATATCCAAGTTATGGATATTCCAGAAGGGTAGGAAAAAGGAGACTGCATCAAAAACATATTCAATAAAATAGTGGCAGAAAACTTCCCAGGTATAGGAAAAGACACAGATCTTCAGATTCAGGAAGCTCAAATATCCCCAAACATATTCAAATGAAAAAGGGCTTCTCCAAGACATGTTATAGTCAAATTGGCAAAAGTCAAAGACAAAGAGAGAATCTTAAAACCTGCAAGAGAGAAGCATAAATCACCTATAAGGGAGCCCCAATCAGACTAACATCAGACTTTTCATCACAAACCCTAAAAGCCAGAAAGGAATGGGAAAATATATTCAAAATACTAAAAGACAGAGATTGCCAGCCAAGAATACTCTACCTCACAAGGCTAACCTTCCAAAATGAAGGGCAAATAGTATATTTCTCAGACAAACAAAAATTGTGGGAGTTCACTACCACACAACCACTCTTACAAGAAATTCTCAGGGGAGTACTGGGTTTGGTCCCTGAAAAATAACTACCATTGCCATAAAAACTCAAGAAAAATCAAAACCCACTAGTAAAATAAAAATGCCAACAATGAAGAGAAAAAAAAAAGTTTATCTGCAACCCAAGGAACCAACAAATACAGAAGACAAACAGTAAATCAGAAAGAAAGAGAAAAAAAGACACTTAAGACAGTCAAATAAAAATCAACAAAAATGCTAGGAGTAAATCAAAATTTTTCAATAACAACTCTTAATGTAAAAGGATTAAATTCCCCAATCAAAAGACACAGACTGGCTGACTGGATCAAAAAGCAGGACCCAACTATATGCTGCCTTTAAGAGATCCACCTCACCCATAAAGACTCACCCACAGAGACTAAGAGTGAAAGGATGGAAAAAGATTTACCATGCAAACAGAAATGGAAAACGAGCTGGAGTAGCTATTCTTATATCTGACAAGATAGACTTTAAGCCAAAAGCCGTAAAAAGAGATAATGAGGGCCACTACATAATGATAAAAGGATTGATCCAACAAGAAGACATAGCAATCATAAATATATATGCACCCAATGTCGGAGCAGCTAGATTTATAAAGCACACTATATTATACCTAAAGAAGGAAATAGACACTAATACCATAATAGCAGGGGACCTGAACACCCCACTATCAATATTGGACAGATCAACTAGGCAAAAAATCAGCAGAGAAGCACAAGATTTAAACACCACTCTAGACCAATTGGACTTGGCAGATATCTACAGAACATTCCATTTAACAACCTCAGAATATTCATTCTTCTCCTCAGCACATGGATCATTCTCTAGGATAGATCTCATGTTAGGTCACAAATCAAGTCTCAATAATTTCAGAAAAATTGGAATTAGCCCATGTATTTTTTCAGACCACAATGGATTAAAATTAGAAATCAATAACAAATGAAATTCTGGAAACTATACAAACACATGGAAATTAAACAGCATTCTACTTAATAACATATGGGTCCAAGAAGATATCAAACAGGGAATCAAAAAATTTATGGAAACTAATGAAAACAATGATACATCAAACCAAAACCTGTGGGATACTGCAGAAGCAGTACTGAGGGGGAAATTTATTGCATTAAATGCTTACTTCAGAAGAATGGAAAGATGGTAAGTGAACAACCTAATACTTCACCTTAAAGAGCTAGAAAAACAAGAATGATCCAAACCCAAGGTTAACAGATGGAAAGAAATCATTAAGATTAGAGCCGAACTTAATGAAATTGAAACCCCCAAAATGATACAAAAGATCAATGAATCAAAAAGTTGGTTTTTCAGAAGATAAATAAAATTGACAAACCATTAGCAAGGCTAACTAAAAAAAAAAGGAGAAGACCCAAATAACAAAAATTAGAAATGAAAAAGGTGATATTACAACTCATATGTCTGAAATATAAAGAATCATTAGAGACTACTATAAACAACTATTTGCCAACACATTTGAAAATCTGGAGGAAATGGATAAATTTCTGGACACACACAAACTACCAAAACTGAGGCAAGAAGATGTAGAAATCTGAACAGACCAATAACAATAAAAGAGATTGAAGCTGCTATCAGAAGGCTCCCAACAAAGAAAAACCCAGGACCAGATAGATTCACAGCAGAACTTTACTAAACATTCAAAGTGGAATTGACACCAATTCTCTACAAACTATTCCAAAAGATTGAAACAGAGGCAATTCTCCCAAACTCATTCTATGAAGCAAACATTGCCCTGATACCAAAACCAGGTTAAGATACAACAAAAGAAAACTACAGGCCAATGTCCTTTATGAATATAGACACAAAAATCATCAATAAAATACTAGCTAACAGAATACAGCAACACATATGCAAAATTACACACCATGATCAAGTGGGATTCATCCCAGAGATGCAAGGTTGATTCAACATATGCAAATCAATAAATGTCATACACCATGTCAATAAAGTCAAACACAAGGACCATATGATGATCTCTATAGATGCTGAAAAAGCACTGGATAAAGTTCAATACTCATTCATGATAAAGACTCTCTATAAGTTAGGTATAGATGGAAAGCACCTCAACATAATTAAAGCCATATATGATAAACCCACTGCTAATATCATCTTGAATGGGGAAAAGCTGACAGCTTTTCCTTTATGAACGGGAACTAGACAAGGATGCCCACTCTCACCACTCCTATTCAACATAATGTTGGAAGTACTAGCCAGAGCAATCAGAGAAGAGAAGGAAATAAAGGGCATCCAGATTGGAAAAGACGAAGTCAAACTGTCCCTGTTTGCAGATGACATGATCCTATATATTGAACAGCCTAAACCCTCTACTAAAAAACTCTCGGAGTTGATAAATGATTTCAGCAAAGTTGCAGGACACAAAATCAGCACACAAAAATCAGTAGCATTTCTATTCTCCAATAGTGAACATGCAGAACCAGAAATCAAGAAAGCCTGTCCATTTACAATAGCCACCAAAAAATAAAATACTTAGAAATAGAGTTAACCATGGATGTGAGAAATCTCTATTATGAGCACTACAAACCACTGCTGAGAGAAATTAAAGAGGACACAAGAAGATGGAAAGATATCCCATGCTCTTGGATTGGAAGAATCAATATTGCAAAAATGTCCATACTACCCAAAGTGATATAGAAATTCAACGCATTGCCCATCAAAATTTCAATGACATTTTTCTCACAAATGGAAAAACTATCCAGACATTTGTATGGAATAACAAAAGACCATGCATAGCCAAAGCAATTTGGAGCAAAAAAAGAAAGCTGGAGGCATAACACTACCTGACTTTAAGCTATAATACAAAGCTATAATAACCAAAACAGCATGGTACTGGCATAAAAACAGACACACTGATCAATGGAATAGAATAGAGAATCCAGAAATCAACCCACACACCTACAGCCATCTGATCTTTGACAAAGGCACCAAGCCTATACACTGGGGAAGAGACTGCTTCTTCAGCAAATGGTGATGGGATAACTGGATATCCATATGCAGGAGAATGAAACTAGAGCCGTACCTCTCACCATATAGTAACATAAACTCAAAATGAATTAAAGAATTAAATATACACCCTGAAACAATAAAACTTCTTAAAGAAAACATAGGAGAAACACTTCAGGAAGTAGGACTGGGCACAGACTTCATGAATACGACCCCAAAAGCATGGGCAACCAAAGGAAAAATAAACAAATTGGATTATATCAAACTAATAATCTTCTGCACAGCAAAAGAAACAATTAACAGAGTTAAAAGACAACCAACAGAGTGGGAGAAAATATTTGCAAAATATGCATCTGACAAAGGAAAAATATCCAGAATATATAAGGAACTCAAACAACTTTACAACAAAAAAACAAGTAACCCAATGAAAAAATGGGCAAAAGGGCTAAATAGGCATTTCTCAAAGGAAGATATACAAATGGCCAACAGACACATGAAAAAATGCTCAACGTCACTCAGCATTTCAGAAATGCAAATCAAAACCACACTGAGATACCATCTCACCCCATTTAGGATGGCTAATATCCAAAAGACTGAGAATGATAAATGCTGGCGAGGTTGCGGAGAAAAAGGAACGCTCATACATTGTTAATGGGACTGCAAAATGGTGCACCTTTTATGGAATATGGTATGGAGGTTCCTCAAACAATTGCAGATAGATCTACCATATAACCCAGGTATCCCACTGCTGGGAATATACTCTGAGGAACGGAAATCATCACCTTGAAGGTATACCTGTTCTCCAGTGTTCGTTGCAGCACTGTTTACAATAGATAAGAGTTGGAACCAGCCCAAATGTCCATCATCAGATGAGTGGATACAGAAAATGTGGTATGTCTACACAATGGAATACTACTCTGCTATAAAAAAGAATGAAATAGTGCCATTTGCAACAACATGGATGGACCTAGAGAGAATTATATTAAGTGAAACGAGTCAGGCACAGAGAGAGAAATATCACATGTTCTCACTTATCTGTGGGCGCTATAAATAAATAAATAAATAAATACACAAATAACCTGGGGATGGGAGGGAAGAAGACACAACAATTACAATTCCTTGAAGTTGATATGACAAGCGAACAGAAAGGAGGTTGTTGGGAGGGAGAGGGGAGAGAGAGGTGTGAGGAGGTTTTGGTAATCGGCCACAATAATCAACCACATTGTATATTGACAAAATAAAATAAAATTAAAAAAAAAGAAATTAAGAGTTTTTTTTTTAAAATGAAATTATTTTGACAATCCCACTTTCAAGAGAATTGATATTCTGAAAGACCCTTCCACCAAAAACTCCTGAGTTGCTGGATGAATTACAAGTATACTTTTCAATGCATTATTGAGCTTGTAAGAGAGGAAGAGAAATTTTTATGGGCTAACAGACTAAGAGAACAAAGTAGCCAGAACTACCCTGGGAGCAAATGCCAAGCCAGGAAACCAGGTTTAGGGAGAAGGAAGCTTAATGGAAGGGCCCAGGGGCCTGCTCAAGGCAGGGATAGCTGAACCTGGGATTCCCGCATAATGGGAAACCACCCAAAGGACTATACTGGTATGAAAATGGGCTGAGACAAACCCAACTGCTGGCAAAGAAAACTTTTGAGGAATAAAAGGGTCATCAAAAGTTCATGGAAAGATTTGCATTATCTTTTAACTTTGTTTTTCCACAAACTTTTTGAAGTACCCTTGTATACACAAAAGATGTAAATTACATCGGGAAAAACATTCATGAATAATATTCATTTTTTAAAAAAACCCATCTATTCATTTATAAACCCTAAAAAGAATGTAGTTAACAAAGGAAAACTTCACTTCTAAAGGTTCATTAATAAAAATCACTGACAAATTTAGATTGATAAGAAGGAAAGACATAATGAATTTTTTTTATTTAATGTGCTGGGAGTAAGCAAGGCACAAAGAATCACGAGAGAGTAATGTCCCAATTTTCTATTGGGGTACAGAGTTTATATACTCATCTCCATAGGGAAAGGGGACAAGGGGTGTAGGAGTAAATGATCCTTAGGTGAACACAATGGGCCTGGAACACACACAATGGCCTGGGACAAAGCCTACTTGGCAGTCATTTAACAATGACTGTTAAATGATTTTCTTTAAAATACTGAATGGTACTGAAATATGACAATAGCCTGTGATAAAAGTTAGCCCAGCTGTATTGACAGATTCCAGTCTTCCTTCCTGTGATAGGAGTTAAGTTAGTGAAAACTCAGGGAAAGAACTGTCTTCTTCTTTGGAGGGTCTGGACTTTAGGCAGATGAGGGAACAGCTTCATCCTGTGCTTTGGAGAATGTCAGAGGACTGAGGGACAGGAGAGGGGGATCAGAGAGACCTTGAGGCTGCTTCTTTATCTCAGCTTGTCAAAGCACCATATTTTGGGGGTAACAGCTTTCTGCACACCAACAAGAGGGTAAAAAGTAGGAGAAAGGTTTTGCCATATTTATAAGTGACAAAAGAAGATGTAAGGAACTACTGCAAAATCAACAAAAAAGCTAAGCAACTCAATAGAAAATGGGCAAAAATTTGAATAAACACTTTGGCAAAAAAATCACAGAAATGGCTAAAAACATATGAAAAGATGCTTAGACTTGTTAATAATCAAGAAAATGCAGATAAAAACCGCAATAAAATATTCTTCACCTGCTGGATTGGCAAAAATAAGATAATAGTTTATACTTGAAATTTGCTAAGAGAGTAGATTTCAAGTGTTCTCACCGCACACACACAAACAAGGTGACTGTGAGGTGATGGATATTTTAATTAGCTTGATTGTGATAACACTTCACATGTATACATTTATCAGAACATCATGTTGTAAACCCTAAATATATGCAATTTTTTCAATCATGCCTCGGTAAAACTGGGGAAAAGAAGAAAAAAGAGAAAAAAAGAAAAAAAAAAACTAACTACAACTCCAATATAATTTTTTAAAAATTAAAGAAAACCCAGATTGTAACTAAGAGGAAATGTTCCCTTCTCTTACCTCATCTTTTATCTCATAACCCTTGACAGATACCTGGCTTACTTTTTTTTGTTTGTTTGTTTGTTTTTTTTAAATTTTATTTTGTCGATATACATTGTGGCTGATTATTGCTCCCCATCACCAAAACCTCCCTCCCTTCTCCCTCCCCCCCTCCCCCCCAAC
Source organism: Cynocephalus volans (assembly GCF_027409185.1). NCBI lineage: Eukaryota > Metazoa > Chordata > Mammalia > Dermoptera > Cynocephalidae > Cynocephalus > Cynocephalus volans. The sequence continues at coordinate 286,405,582 of NC_084460.1, forward strand.
AATGTCCTTTCTGTTTGCTTGTCGTATCAACTTCAAATAATTGTGGTTGTTATATCTTCTTCCCCCCCCCCGGTTTGTGTGTGTGTGTGTGTGTGTGTGTGTGTGTGTGTGTGTGTGAATTTATATATTAATTTTTAGCTCCCTCCAATAAGTGAGAACATGTGGTATTTCTCTTTCTGTGCCTGACTTGTTTCACTTAATATAATTCTCTCAAGGTCCATCCATGTTGTTGCAAATGGCAGTATTTCATTCGTTTTTATAGCTGAGTAGTATTCCATTGTGTAGATGTACCACATTTTCCGTATCCACTCATCTGATGATGGGCATTTGGGCTGGTTCCAACTCTTGGCTATTGTAAAGAGTGCTGCGATGAACATTGGGGAACAGGTATACCTTCGACTTGATGATTTCCATTCCTCTGGGTATATTCCCAACAGTGGGATGGCTGGGTCGTATGGTAGATCTATTTGCAATTGTTTAAGGAACCTCCATACCATTTTCCATAGAGGCTGCACCATTTTGCAGTCCCACCAACAATGTATGAGAGTTCCTTTTTCTCCGCAGCCTCACCAGCATTTATCGTTCATAGTCTTTTGGATTTTAGCCATCCTAACTGGGGTTAGATGGTATCTCAATGTGGTTTTGATTTGCATTTCCCGGATGCTGAGTGATGTTGAGCATTTTTTCATATGTCTGTTGGCCATTTGGATATCTTCCTTAGAGAAATGCCTACTTAGCTCTTTTGCCCATTTTTTAATTGGGTTGCTTGTTTTCTTCTTGTACAGTTGTTTGAGTTCCTTATATATTCTGGATATTAATCCTTTGTCAGATGCATATTTTGCAAATATTTTCTCCCACTCTGTTGGTTGTCTTTTAACTCTTTTAATTGTTTCTTTTGCTGTGCAGAAGCTTTTTAGTTTGATATAATCCCATTTGTTTATTTTTCCTTTGGTTGCCCATGCTTTTGGGGTCGTATTCATGAAGTCTGTGCCCAGTCCTATTTCCTGAAGTGTTTCTCCTATGTTTTCTTTAAGAAGTTTTATTGTCTCAGGGTGTATATTTAAATCCTTAATCCATTTTGAGTTGATTTTAGTATACGGTGAGAGGTATGGATCTAGTTTCATTCTCCTGCATATCGATATCCAGTTATCCCAGCACCACTTGCTGAAGAGGCTTGGTGCCTTTGTCAAAGATCAGATGGCAGTAAGTGTGTGGGTTGATTTCTGGATTCTCTATTCTATTCCATTGGTCAGTGTGTCTGTTTTTATGCCAGTACCATACTGTTTTGGTTATTATAGCTTTGTAGTATAGCTTAAAGTCAGGTAGTGTTATGCCTCCAGCTTTATTTTTTTTGCTGAGCATTGCTTTGGCTATTCGTGGTCTTTTATTGTTCCATATAAATGTCTGAATAGTTTTTTCCATTTCTGAGAAAAATGTCTTTGGAATTTTGATGGGGATTGCGTTGAATTTGTATATCACTTTGGGTAGTATGGACATTTTCACTATGTTGATTCTTCCAATCCAAGAGCATGGAATATCTTTCCATCTTCTTGTATCCTCTCTAATTTCTCTCAGCAGTGGTTTGTAGTTCTCATTATAGAGATTTTTCACATCCTTGGTTAACTCAATTCCTAAGTATTTTATTTTTTTGGTGGCTATTGTAAATGGGCAGGCTTTCTTGATTTCTCCTTCTGCATGTTCACTATTGGAGAAAAGAAATGCTACTGATTTTTGTGTGTTGATTTTGTATCCTGCTACTGTGCTGAAATCATTTATCAATTCCAACAGTTTTTTTGTAGAGGTTTTAGGCTGTTCGATATATAGGATCATGTCATCTGCAAACAGGGACAGTTTGACTTCATCTTTTCCAATCTGGATGCCCTTTATTTCCTTCTCTTCTCTGATTGCTCTGGCTAGTACTTCCAACACTATGTTGAATAGGAGTGGTGAGAGTGGGCATCCTTGTCTAGTTCCTGTTCTTAAAGGAAAAGCTTTCAGCTTTTCCCCATTCAGGATGATATTGGCTGTGGGTTTGGCATATATGGCTTTAATTATGTTGAGATACTTTCCCTCTATACCTAACTTATAGAGGGTCTTTGTCATGAATGAGTGCTGAACTTTATCAAATGCTTTTTCAGCATCTATAGAGATGATCATATGGTCCTTGTGTTTGAGTTTATTAATATGGTGTATCACATTTATTGATTTGCGTATGTTGAACCAACCTTGCATCCCTGGGATGAATCCCACTTGATCGTGATGAATAATTTTTCGTATATGTTGCTGTATTCTGTTTGCTAGTATTTTAGTGAGGATTTTTGCATCTATATTCATCAAGGATATCGGCCTGTAGTTTTCTTTTTTGGTTATATCTTTACCTGGTTTTGGTATCAGGATGATGTTTGCTTCATAGAATGAGTTTGGGAGATTTGCGTCCGTTTCAATCTTTTGGAATAGTTTGTAAAGAATCGGTGTCAATTCCTGTTTGAATGTTTGGTAAAATTCTGCTGTGAATCCATCTGGTCCTGGGCTTTTCTTTGTTGGGAGCCTTCTGATAACAGCTTCAATCTCCTTTATTGTTATTGGTCTGTTCAAATTTTCTACGTCTTCACGGTTCAGTTTTGGGAGCTTGTGTGTGTCCAGAAATTTATCCATTTCCTCCAGATTTTCAAATTTGTTGGCGTATAGATGTTTATAGTAGTCTCGAATGATTCCTTGTATTTCAGATGAGTCAGTTGTAATATCGCCTTTTTCATTTCTAATTTTTGTTATTTGAGTCTTCTCTCTTCTTTTTTTGTTAGCCATGCTAATGGTTTGTCTATTTTATTTATCTTTTCAAAAAACCAACTTTTTGATTCGTTGATCTTTTGAATTGTTTTTTGGTTTTCAATTTCATTCAGTTCTGCTCTGATCTTAATGATTTCTTTCCGTCTGCTAACTTTAGGTTTGGATTGTTCTTGTTTTTCTAGTTCTTTAAGGTGAAGTGTTAGGTTGTTCACTTGCCATCTTTCTATTCTTCTGAAGTGAGCATTTTATGCAATAAATTTTCCCCTCAATACTGCTTTTGCAGTATCCCACAGGTTTTGGTATGATGTATCATTGTTTTCATTAGTTTCAATAAACTTTTTGATTTCCTGCTTGATTTCTTCTTGGACCCATATGTCATTAAGTAGAATGCTGTTTAATTTCCATGTGTTTGTATAGTTTCCAGAATTTTGTTTGTTATTAATTTCTAGTTTTAATCCATTGTGGTCTGAGAAGATACATGGGATAATTCCAATTTTTTTGAATTTATTGAGACTTGATTTGTGACCTAATATGTGATCTATCCTGGAGAATGATCCATGTGCTGATGAGAAGAATGAATATTCTGAGGTTGTTGGGTGGAATGTTCTGTAGATATCTGCCAATTCCAATTGGTCTAGAGTCTTGTTTAGATCTTGTGTTTCTCTACTGATTCTTTGCCTAGATGATCTGTCTAATATTGACAGTGGAGTGTTCAGGTCCCCTGCTATTATGGTATTAGTGTCTATTTCCTTCTTTAGGCCTAATAGAGTTTGTTTTATAAATCTGGCTGCTCCAACATTGGGTGCGTACATATTTATGATTGTTATGTCTTCTTGATGGATCAGTCCTTTTATCATGAAGTAGTGTCCCTCATTGTCTCTTTTTATGGTTTTTAGTTTAAAGTCTATTTTGTCAGATATAAGAATAGCTACTCCAGCTCGTTTTTCTTTTCTGTTTGCATGGTAAATCTTTTTCCATCCTTTCACTCTTAGTCTGTGTGAATCTTTATGGGTGAGGTGGGTCCCTTGTAGGCAGCATATAGTTGGGTCCTGCTTTTTGATCCAGTCAGCCAGTCTGTGTCTTTTAATTGGGGAATTTAAGCCTTTAACATTAAGAGTTGTTATTGAAAGGTGTTGATTTATTCCTAGCATTTTATTGGTTGTTTGGTTGTCTTAGGTGTCTTTTGTTCCTTGCTTTCTGATTTACTGTTTGGTTTCTTTGTTTGTTGGTTCCTTAGGTTGTAGATAGTGTTTTTGTTAGCTTGTTTTCTCTTCATGAATGCCATTTTTATTGTACTAGTGGGTTTAGATTTTTCTTGGGTTTTTATGGCAGTTCTAGTTATTTTTCAGGAACCAAACCCAGTACTCCCTTGAGGATTTCTTGTAAGGGTGGTCGTGTGGTAGTGAACTCCCGCAGTTTTTGTTTGTCTGAGAAATATACTATTTTCCCCTCATTTTGGAAGGATAGCCTTGCGGCGTAGAGTATTCTTGGCTGGCAATCTTTGTCTTTTAGTATTTTGAAAATATCATCCCATTCCTTTCTAGCTTTTAGGGTTTGTGATGAAAAGTCTGATGTTAACCTGATTGGGGCTCCCTTATAGGTGATTTGACGCTTCTCTCTTGCAGCTTTTAAGATTCTCTCTTTGTCTCTGAGTTTTGCCAATTTGACTATGACATGTCTTGGAGAAGGCCTTTTTGGGTTGAATACGTTTGGAGATCGTTGAGCTTCCTGGATCTGAAGATCTGTGATTTTTCCTATACCTGGGAAGTTTTCTGCCATTATTTTGTTGAATATGTTTTCAATGGAATCTCCATTTTCCTCCCCTTCTGGAATACCCATGACTCGGATATTTGAGCGCTTGAGGTTGTCTGATATCTCTCTCAGATTTTCTTCCATGTCCTTGATTCTTTTTTCTTTCTTTTTGTCTGCTTGTGTTATTTCAAACAGCCCATCTTCAAGTTCAGAGGTTCTCTCTTCAACTTCGACAAGCCTGCTGGTTAAACTCTCCGTTGTGTTTTTTATTTCGCTGAATAACTTCTTCAGTTCAGCAAGTTCTGCTACATTTTTTTTCAGGACATTGATTTCCTTGTATATTTCCTCTTTCAGATCCTGTATACTTTTCCTCATTTCATCATGATGTTTAGCTGAGTTTTCTTGTATCTCATTCAGTTTCCTTAGAATTATCACTCGAAATTCCTTGTCAGTTATTTCAAGGGCTTCTTGTTCTATAGGATCTAGAGTATGAGATTTATTAACTTTTGGTGGTGTACTTTCTTGATTTTTTGTATTTCTGGTGTCTTTTTTTTGGTGTTTATTCATTGTGGCAGGGGGTTTCACAGTCCACTGGTTTGAGACTAATGACTAACTAGGATGTTGCTGTGGTTGCCAATTTGGTATGGCTCCCACCCTAACTGCTCAGTTGGCCTCTAGTGTCTTGTGTGTGTGGTTGCCTCGGGTCTTGGGCTTCTCCGGGGATCCACCTTTCTGGTCAGCTTGGACTCTGCTGGGCTGGTGGATCACGTACCACAGGGTGTGTGATCTCTGTTGAGCTTTCACTTCCTGTACAGGACTTCTCCCCGTTCCGTGTGCTCTGGCCCAGGCTGTTAGATCGTGCAGTGGCGACACCATCGGGTGTGTCGTTTCTGTCGAGTCTCCACCTCCCTGGCCGCACGTCTCCCCCCTCTGTGCACACTGTGCTGGGTTGGGGCGTGTCTTCTGCACCCCTCGTCTATCAGCTGGGCCTTCAAGACCCTGCTCAGCACCGCCTCGCCCAGGAAGTCTACCAGGTTTCTGCTAGGCACAGACGACCGGAATCTCTGGGTGCCTTTGTAGCACTGTGTAGATCTTTCTCGGGTCTTGTTCACCTTTGTATCCCCCGGGTATAAACCGAGTCTAGTGCCCGCCTGCAGCCTGCTCTCCAGCAGGTTCAAGCGGACCTGGGAACTCTCCTACCACACTATTCCCAACCAGAAATTCGTTAGGCTTTTTTCCAAACTGGTGGTCGCAGAGATGGTATCTGCCTCCCAGTAACAGGAAGTTTACCGGGGCCGGAATCCAGGGTGTGGTGGAGTGACAGTAGGCCCGCCCGTACTTCCTTGCCCTCCCAACACTGGTCGGGACTCCCCACGCCCCCAGCCCCGCCAGAGAACCGCGGAGGGAGTGGGAGAGGAGGCCGGCCCGCAGGCTCCGGAAAGCCCCGCGCCAGGCCAAGCAAATGGGCTCAGTGATGGCCGAGCAGGGTGGAGCTGCCCGCACCTGGGAAATTGGAGGCAGCACCGGGGCGGTGAGTGGCCTGGTGGTGCAGGCGGGAGCCGCGTGGGCATCCACCCCCCGAACAGAGCTGTGCCAGGGATCACTCACAGTGCTGTGCCAGGTCGGGTGCTCGCTCTCTGTCTCTGGTTTGTCGCCTTCCGTGTTCTCGGCGCTGTCGCCTCGGGCTGTTCAGTCGCAGCGCGGCTCGGGCACTCCCAGGAGTCTTCTTTAATGCCGGTCTGAAACCTCGAATCCTGAATAGGGCAGCTGGCCACCTTCAGCGTGGCCCCAGCCTCCGGGATCCTGGCTGCATCCACAGCAGCCCTGGCGCCGTGTTCCCTGTTTCAAGACTCGCTTTTGCAGCTAAGAATCAGTTCTTTTCCTGCTCCACACTTCAAAGCTGTTGCCTGTAAATGAGGCAGCCTCTCCTGCCGGGGGCAAAGTGGCGTTGAGCCCCCACGACCGGCCAGCAGCTGTAGTCCTCCCTTAAGAGATGGTGAGAGGAAGGTCCACAAGTTTCCCGGCTGCCTGAGGCCCAGTGGCCGCCTTTTACACCTCAGCTACTCCGCGCCAGCCGCCGCAGCCGCCGCCATCTTGAAACGTCGATACCTGGCTTACTGAGTTGCTTCCATCACAAGGTCCCCCCAGCAGATCCTGCACTAACATTCTCTCTCTGTCCTCTCTATGTCTCTTCTCTGTCTCTGTCTCATTTCTTTCTCCTCCCTTTACTGAGGAAATATACTGGCCATATAAAATGTATTTTGGATATCTTTCCCTTTTCTACTTGCTGGTGTAGCTTGTATAAAATTAAAATTTTCTCTTTCTTGTTGAAAGGTCTTCTCCAAAATCCTCTAGATCTAGTGCCTTCTAGGGGTTAGTTTCTGACTACCAGTCCAATTTTTTTTATTGTGTCTGGTTTCTTTGTGTTTTCTATTTCTTTTTGAGTCAATTTTATTACTTGGTTTTAAAAATATTTTTATTTAATTTAAGATTTGTAAGGTACCAGACCAGTGCTTTTCAAAGTAATCTTATTTCAAAATTGTCTCTGTGTCTGAGTTTTGACCCATTTTTCATTCCAATATTAATTATTCGTGTCTTTTCCCCTTTGCTCAGTGTTACTGGAGGTTTGCTTATATCTTTTGTTTTCCATTTCATTGATTTCTGCAATTGTGTTTACCTTTCTCTTCTACTTTTTAAAAAATTACTTACCTGTTTTTTTTTTTTAGTTTCTTAGTCCAAATGCTTAAGCCAATAATTTTCAAACCTTAAGAAAATCTATATGAAAGAAAAAATGCTGTAAGTTCTTTTTTTAAGTTTAGAAATTGTAAGAGCCACTGTTATTTAATTAAGTTACAAGCTACTCTGAGTTGTGGCAAGGTTCCAGGAAAATATCAACCAGTACTTCAAAATATTAGAAGTTGTACTGAGTTTCTAAAAAGTTAGAAACAAAAATTCAGTGTCAGATGAAAATAAAATGGGAAAAGAGAAAAAAATTGTGTTTTTGCCCTCTCAGTTCAATTATATCTGATGTTATTAATAATAGGTATTATTCATGAATTATCACATTTTCTGACTTCCTATAATTACTCAAATTTGCTTCATAAACTTGACATTTCCTCAAACATGGAAGTTTTCTTTTCCTTTTGATAAAGACAGGCTCTGCAGTAAAGCAATTTAACAACAAAAGAATTTTTATTTCTTTGCGTGGAGTGGCAATGAAAAAAGAACTGTGAGCAAGAGAGGCAGAAGAAGACAACAGAGTAATATATCTTGTTTTATAAACATTAGGGTATAACTAGATTAAATAGCACTTGGGAACTTGGCCTTAGTTGGTTAGTTAGCCATGAAGCTGTTTAAGTCACTAGCACACAAATTTAGCTTCCCTAACATAACAGCGCAAGTCATTTTATAGCACAGCATCTGAATAAACAAAGTACTTTGGCTGTTCTTACATCATTTTCTTCATTCCTTATACACTAGATAGCCTTTATTAAACTCTATGATCAGGTTATAGTTCTGCTCATGATGTGAAAAAGGAATTTAGAAAACCTGCATTGCAGGCATAGTGCTTGCTACTGGATTTAAGATGTCACCTTTGCCACCACTCTCTTTGAAAAATGACCCCTTGGTTGCAAGTTGTACCTGCTCTCACCCTGAGGCAGTGAGTGCCAGTGATTCAGTGGTTGGGGTATCCATAGGAAATGAGGAAGAAAAGCTGGTGAGGAATGAAGTGTCACCAGCATTGTAAGAGTTTAAGTGCATAAGCCACACTCATGTTCCTGGAAGCTTCAGGGACAAAGGAAGACAGTACTCTTGGCATGGATACCCCTGGTGATAAGTCTGACAAAGAGAGAAACAGATGGTCAAAAGGACCTGAACAGGGCAGGAAAAAAAAGGTAGATGCCACATCACAACCAAGAATTCCTAGTCATGAGGACCCTCTGAATTACATGAAATGATTGAGAGGCAATAGGCATATAGGTGATTGTGGTGTAGAGAAGCAGAGGAAATACATTTTGAGGGTCTGAATACCTAGAATAGGAGGGAAAGAAGAACATGGTCCAAGTAGAAGTAGTAGTAATAATTAAAATAGCCATAATTGAATCTCTCCATAATTGAACAAATGAGGTAGTTAAAATCATTGACCTTGTTGTGACAGATCATGAAGCTTATCAAGGGTCACATATTAAAATGCAGAATTGGCATTTGAGCATGAGGGGTTCTGACTTTGGAGTCTGAGGGCTGTCTCTGCCTCTCTAGGCAGTGCTGGGTGTTGGGATCCAGAAAGAGGCAAGAGCACAGAAAATCCTGGGGCTGTTCATTGTAGCTTTTAGGGGAGGTTTTGAGTGTAAGACACTGGAGGACACCATGAGAAATCTTTTTGATTTCTGACTCAGTCTCTTGACTTGTGCTGGTTCCTAGGGCTGCCATAACAAAGTACCACAAACTGGGTGGCTTACAACAACAGAAATTTATTGTCTTATAGTTCTGGAGACTACGAGTCTGAAATCAAGGTGCCAGCAGGGCCACACTCCCTCTGACATCTGTAGAGAAGATCTTTCCTTGACTCTTCTAGCGTCTGGTGTTTGCTGGTAACCCTTGGCGTTCCTTGGCCTGTGCAGAGATGTGTAACACACACATCTCTGCCTCTATTGTCACATGGAGAGCCTCCCTTCCTGGGTCTTCACATTGTCTTCTGTGTGTATGTCTCTTCTCCTCTTCTCATCAACAGTCCTATGAGATGGGCATTGTTATCCACATTTTATGGACAAAGACATTGCGTCTCAGAGAGGTCAATTGACTTACTCAGAGTTACACAGCCAGTAAGAAACAGAGGCGGAATTCTGTGTAACTACAAAGCCCAGCTCTTTTCCTTTACCCAAGTGACTCCAGAAGCCTCACCAGGACCAGAATCCAGTCGCTGCTGCCAGACAAGCTTCTGGCTCTTCCTTAGTAAGGGGATAAATCACTTGGGGAAGAGGGGAAAGAGTGAGAGGGCTGGATTTCATCCAGTGACTGAGGAGGAGAAGGAAATCAGCAATGAGGCTCAAATAGCACCTGGGTTCCCCAAATCAGCTCTCATCTCCTTTTCCCCTTTTTTGGGCTTGGTCTTGTAATCCAGTGAGAGTGCTGAAAGACAGGCATAGGGGACACTAATCAGAAAGCAGAGGATCCCTGAAAGGATTAATATCAAGAATATATAAGGAACTCAAACAACTTTACAAGAAGAAAACAAGCAACCCAATTAAAAAATGGGCAAAAGAGCTAAGTAGGCATTTCTCTAAGGAAGATATCCAAATGGCCAACAGACATATGAAAAAATGCTCAACATCACTCAGCATCCGGGAAATGCAAATCAAAACCACATTGAGATACCATCTAACCCCAGTTAGGATGGCTAAAATCCAAAAGACTCTGAACGATAAATGCTGGCGAGGTTGCGGAGAAAAAGGAACTCTCATACATTGTTGGTGGGACTGCAAAATGGTGCAGCCTCTATGGAAAATGGTATGGAGGTTCCTCAAACAATTGCAGATAGATCTACCATATGACCCAGCTATCCCACTGTTGGGAATATACCCAGAGGAATGGAAATCATCAAGTCGAAGGTATACCTGTTCCCCAATGTTCATCTCAGCACTCTTTACAATAGCCAAGAGTTGGAACCAGCCCAAATGTCCATCATCAGATGAGTGGATATGGAAAATGTGGTACATCTACACAATGGAATACTACTCAGCTATAAAAACGAATGAAATACTGCCATTTGCAACAACATGGATGGACCTCGAGAGAATTATATTAAGTGAAACAAGTCAGGCACAGAAAGAGAAATACCACATGTTCTCACTTATTGGTGGGAGCTAAAAATTAATATATAAATTCTCACACACACACACACACACACACACACTCACACACACAAAACTGGGGGGGGAAGAAGATATAACAACCACAATTACTTGAAGTTGATACGACAAGCAAACAGAAAGGACATTGTTGGGGGGGAGGGGGGAGGGAGAAGGGAGGGAGGTTTTGGTGATGGGGAGCAATAATCAGCCACAATGTATATCGACAAAATAAAATTTTAAAAAAAAAAAAAAAAGAAAGCAGAGGATCCCTGGATGTTGCCTGAAGAGCACATCTAAAGCCAGTTTGGTTCAAAAGAACTAAATGTCACAATTTGGAATTTACTGCAGGAGGAATTGAGATTAAGATCAAATGAATTTCCCATCAATGTCCATGAGTCCTGTTGCTGTCTCTACTGTTATAGTGAGATAGGAGGTGCTCAGTTGACTTGGATTACAGGACACACCTCTGGGTTTCAAGTCACTCCCAGAGATCTCCGGCCACTCCTCTAAGTCCTCCCCTAGAGGAGAGTTATTGTTGATAGTTAGACCTATTTTTGGCACCAACACAGGGAAATAGAGACCACAAGGGGCTGGCTTATGCAAATCCAGTGGCTGGGTATTCTCAGTAGAGAGGGGTTATGTAACCCTGGTGCTCAGTAAAGTGGAGTTTATCCTCTGAATGACTTCCACTAGAGGTGCTAGAGAGCACAGAATATTCTTGACTATGTCTGACACATGTGATAGAATTTGACCAATGAACATGCCCTAAAAGGAGAATAATTGAGCATGTGCAAAACTATATTACACAACAGGGAACCTCCCCCTTAATTGAATATGTATTAGATACTGAAACTGTAAAAGCTGAATCCCAGCAGAAGGTGGGTTGTTGCTCACTTTCCTGGGGCCAACCTGCACTTCAAGGGTGGAGGTGTGGATGCTTTCTTTCGTATTGGACTTACTTTCACAAGCGGCTGCTCACATTCTTGAGCCAGCCTGCATTCTGTACTGAACTTTGTGTATTACTACTTTTGTGTTAAACTTGGAGTGGGCCCTGCTCAGTCTCTGGAGCTAGGCTGCACTTTCTCTGTGAAGTCCATATCTCTTATTCCGTACATTGTCAGGTCTCAATTTCTACTGTGACTCTGTCCTTGAATTCTTTCCTGTGGTGGAGTCAAGAACCTGGTGAGAGGATGAGGTGGGTTGAGGCCGGATACCAGACCTCCCCAGACCCTTCCTCTGGCATCAATAGCACCAAACTACTTACTTTGTATGGTTAGAGTTTCTATAGCAATTGTGAAGGAAGACATGGTAGAAATATAAATATTTGTTAAATCTTTCCACTATGGGTTTTTGACTTATTTTCTAGTATAGACTCAGTGTTTATCATATTGCCTAGAAACTTACACAATGCTTGGTGCATTATACAGTGCCTGGAACTGAGTAGGAGCTTAATAAATACTTAGAGATTGAATGTGTTGGGAAAAAATTTATATTCAAGTGATCTTAGTCTTCCCTTCACTGACTTTGAAATTCCACTTAGACTTTTATGTTCCAAACGATTTTGTAAGACCTGAAATTGAAATCATTCATCTTTTATTTTGCTGTTTAAAATTCATCATTTCTTTAAAAAGACCCACCAGCAAGAACAGAAAGATGAAGAGTTATAAAATAAGAATATAAGAACTGTAACTGGATGGCTGCCTTTGGAAACAGAAGCCAGTAGACAGATTGTTTTGGCCTCCTAATATTCAAATGTTTTCAAGGGCTGTTTGTATTATGTTTAAGCATTTCCATCAGCCATGGCAGTGATTTTCAAAAAGTACACTTCCTGCAACACTTGTCACCAACCAGTTATGCCAGCAAGTCCAACTTGCAGAGTCTTTTGGTCTTTCAGCCACTGAGGAAGGAAAGTTGCCTACCTGAATGGGAGATGACAGACCTTCCTAGACAGTCGTCCTGATTGGGCACTGTGCAAGGCACAGAGGGACACAAAGATTACAAAAAAAAAAAGTGGTGGTTTCTACCCTCAGAATGGAATGACCTGCAATGAATAGTCCCTCATTTTCACGTTTCTTTTCTAACCCATTCAGTGACTTTAATTTATCTAATGGAGCATGATAACAAAGGTCAATGATGAAGCTATTTTCCTATCCAATTCAGTAAGTGTCATGAAGATTTATAACGCACTGAACTCAACTTCCTTTCCTCTGGGAGGGTGAAAAGTTTTCAATTAAAGGAGGGGCCTGGGATTTTTCTCAAGGGGATACAGTGTCTCCAGGCCGGCTCTCTGAATGGATTGATCTTTCAGGGGTTCCCTGACTGTAACCCATCTTTCTCTGAGAAGGGGGCCTTTATAAGTGCATGCTAGGGACATGTTCTGGGGCCATCCCTGTGCCTATGGTGCAGAGTAACAAAGTTCGATCCCTTCTCACAGTTGACATCTTTAGTTGGCAGCTGGAGGCTGAGTACACAGGAGAACATGGGAGAGGGTGGGCACTGTGCGTGGGCTAAAATTTGCATTGTTCTCAATGCTCAGAGAGATCAGATTCCTTTTCTGATTGCATTTATCCAATATATCATATTAATCAATGGAATTCCTAAAATTTCTGAATCAGATGGGCTTGGAGCAACAGTCATTTTGAAAGGAAGGGCTAGAGAACTTCTCTTGAAGGTGTAGACAATGTAGTTTTTTAAGGCTTATTTGCAGATGGTTATTTGAGTGTTTATCTAGGCTGACTTTGGAGACAGATTATAGTGATGGGGAGCCTGAAGCCCCACTCCCCATCCCTCCCTGCTCTGTGTTGCTGCCACTGGTTATAACATAGAACAAAGGATAGTCAGTTTCAGAAGAGAGAAGAAGAATCCAAGCTGTAAGGTTTCCTCTTGTCCTCTCAAGACCTCAGTCCCCTCACCCCTCACTTTCAGCCCCCGACATTGTCTTCAGATGGGGATTCCCTGGACTTCTGCTAAGCTGTGTCTGTAGCTACCCTTCTTCGTTTTCATTTGCTACCGTTGAAGTCATTGCCCCATTGTCTGCAAACATGGACCTTCCGACTGAGTTCTGGATGCCCTTTCCCTCCACCGCCTCTGTCACCTCTATTTCCTTTCACTTTACCTGGAGCCCTTGGTCCTCTATGTGGTCTATGAATGTGTTTCAGATTATTTGTAAACTCCTTTAAATTATATGCAAACATTTCTTTATATACATTTTTCATTTTAATTCATTTTAACTTAATTAAATGTAATGTTGTTTGTGAACAAATGATAGCTGCACATAGTTAAATGAAATAATCAGATACTGCTAGTAGGCCTATAATGGAAAAAATTAGCAGTCCCTTGTCTCACTTCTCCCCAACACGCCATCTCCATGCTCAAGAGGAAACATCTGCAGCTTTTTCACCTAATTATTTTTTATTTTCCTATAAACATTTATAAATAAAGTTGCTACATTTTCTATTTTATAATTTTTCAGTGTTAGACATTATTTATTGGATTGTTGTTATGTTGGCTAAACATGCAGAGCCAGTTAAGCCACCAAACTCAATACACCTTCTCACATCTTGTAACTGTAGTTCTATTACAATTTTTGGCTACATTACATGCATTTTTAATGAAATTGCTGTTTCACTAAGATTTTTTTTTCATGAAACTTAATTTTCTCTGTTCTTGCGGTTCAGGTCTGACATTTGGTTGATAGTTGGGGTATAGAATTTTTCTTTGCTTCGGATATCCCTGGATATAGAGGGAGCGGTTCTGATACCCTGAATACGTGGGCTTTCCACTCCATGTGTGGAATTACCCTTAGTTTTTAAGATTCCAGGCTTTTTGACAGCCTGGATTTGCAAATCTGTCACTACCATTTGTGGGGCCATGGGAAAGTTACTAAACTCTGTGTGCCTCAGTCTCCTCATCTGCAAAATGGGAATAAAAACAGTGCTACCCAGAAGGTTTGTTATGGGGATTAACAATATTCAGGAGAGGTTGTAAAATATACTCATTAAAAACCATGAGTGAGAAAGAAAATTCAAGTATTCAAAATATCCCCCAGGAGCTAAAGCCCAAATCTTCACACTTTAGTGAAGGTACATGCCCCAGTCCCCCCATAGGACCACCTTCATGAAAATGTAACTATGGCAAAAACAAACACACACACAAACCCAGACAACTGGGAAAGTGACTACTCAAACAAATCTCAGACAATTCCATATTTTGCTACTATACTTAAAGTTACAACTGTACTAAGGTCCCTTGAGCACCAGGTTTCTCTCCTCTGGGGATGGCAGCGAATCATTGGTCAGACTGCCTCAGTAACAGCGTGGGCTCTCAGAGCTTCATCACTTCAGTCTCTGAGACCTGAGCAGGGCTTCCCTAGAAATAATAATGGTCATTGTTATTTTCCTTGCAAATAATAAGGTGGCTGCCCACCTACAGTAAATGGAGCAAAAATTTCTTCGCGGAAAAGTCTGTTTACTGAAAATAATTCCTTCACTTTTCTATCCTTCACTTTTGAGCAATGAGAAACAGATAAAAATGGAGTAATTCTCTTGCTTCACAGCATGCTTAGCTTACAAAGAACCCAGAGGTAGAAGAATTATTGCTGTTTTAAACAAAGAATCTCAATTTAGCAAAAGAGATTAAGTAGATGCCAAAATTTAAACAGCTCCATTTTAACTTGTACTGGCTTGCAGATAAAAGGATTTTATTATCTGAAAAGCAAAAGTTAATTTGGAGAGTCCCAAATATATAATCATAAAAGCTGTCTCTTCAGATAGGTGCCTTCCAAACAAACAACTAGGATGCATAGGGTTAAAAGAAAAAGAAAAAGAAAAAAAGAAATGTGACCAATTTATATTCAAGGATTTTAATATAATTTTGTTTATCTTTTTAGCTAGAAGACAGGGTGACACCAAATGTCTAAACTGAATAACTAAAAATGTATCAAACTGTTTTAAAGCAGTTCTTTTTCTTCTTTTTTTCCCACCTGGCAGAACATTAAGCTCAAAAAGAGAAATTTAACTTGGGATAAGAAGCCATACCTCATGTGACTGATAAGAGGCTTGAGCTAGAGGTTGGACTATACAAAAAAAGTTTAAAATCTCACATAATAGCAAAAGCCCAGGTTCTAGAAGAACAGGACATTTAACTCATTTTTTTCCTGCCAAAACATCTATCCTAGATTTGTGGATTTTTTAGGAAATACAGTGGAGGCATGCATTTGAATTGTAAAAGTTGATAGTAACCAAAAAAACCAAAAACCAAAAATCAAAACACACACACACACACATACACACACACACACACACACACACACACACACACACACACGCAACTGCAAAATATAAATGAAAAATTTGTTTACCTAACATTTAAAGCATGCACTGTGTGTGTATGTGTATGTTTCACTCTGAATGGTAAATATAGTAACTAGAGAATGAAAAATTGAGAATTAGAGGCATTGCATATTTAATTCCATACCAGAACTTAGATTTCTACCCTAAAACGAAAGAGCTAAGACTTTAGGTAAATGTTTTGTAGTCATGAGATTTCAATAAAAATATATTGCAATTAAAATGTTATAATTAAAGAAAACTGGTATTTTTTTATGATGTGGTTCTAGAAGAACTCACTGTAGAAATTATATGAATATGTAGAAAAGTTTCCACATATTCTCTAGGTATGGTTTAAAAGTATAACATCTGATATATTTTCCATTTTTTAAAAAAATAACTATTCTATTTGGATATATTAAATTATATTTGATAAGCATTATATTTCGATAAATTTTGATTATATTTTCTAACATTTTAATTGTCTTTAGGAAGTCTGATTTTCTTTTTTTTTTTTTTTTTTTTGTCCTTTTTTTTTGTGACCGCGCTCAGCCAGTGAGCAAACCGGCCATCCCTATATAGGATCCGAACCCGCAGCGGGAGCGTCGCTGCGCTCCCAACGCCGCACTCTCCCGAGTGAGCCACGGGGTCGGCCCAGGAAGTCTGATTTTCTATAGCACTAAGGTAATAGATACTTGGGCTTAACAAAGGTCTCTACAAACTTGGAAATCTACACTTAGGTTTATCTATGATTAAAATAAGGACATCAATAGCACATATAAAGTTTTATTTATGTACTAATATAATGTTTAATGACATATTGTGATTATCACCTAGTTTTCTGCTAAAATTGTATCATAGCATGTATGCCTCTATATCACAGGTGTCTGTTTGCTTACCTGCTCCCATTAGGCTGTATGCTCTCAGAAGTCAGCGCTGCTTCTGTTTTCTCAGTCTCGATGCCTCACCCAGTGCCTGACACAAAACAGAGACCCCATAAGCATTTGTTTGATTGTCTAAAAGCCAGAATGTACTCTTTCATCTTACTATAAAGAAACTCAGTCCAGCTGCTTAGTACAAGCCAGGTTGAAAACATTTCCAGATTTCTGTTCTAGATCTTTTACCACTGTTCAATGCTGTTTTATATTTTAACAGTATTATGGTATAAGAGTAAAGATCTATCTTGCACATCAGTACAAAGCTTCTCCCTTAAAATGTTTATAACACTTCAACAGAAAAAACAAAAACAAAAACAAAGGGATTTGTTAGAGCCACTGCCGGCATGTAGACTGGGAATTTCTATCACACCACTGCTAACAATTCCTCAATGTCTGCTTTTGGTTCATAGCTTGTCTCATAAAGATCTGTGGGAAGGTTAGAGGTTGTAGAGAAACTGAGAAAAATGCCCATTACTGAGTCCTGTTTGATTGACAGTTAATAATAGCTGTGTTCAGAGATGAATTGATGTTTTGAAAACAGAACTGAGCAAAACAAAGCCTTGCTTCAAAGCTTTGCAAGCAGTGGTAAGAAAATTTCTGTTCATTAGAGAGAAACAGACTGAATCATACACACCTGGAAATCTAAAAGTGGCTGTGGCAGAGGGGACTTGCATAATGTCGGGGGAGTTGTCTCTTTGCACAAAAGCGAGACGATATGCTTACACCCCTCAGGATAGGGAAACACAAGAGGCTCAATGGGGACAGAATAAGACCCCATTCACTCTGGGGTCTTATTCTGGGTTAGCTTTTTGCAGGATAGAGCTGAATTACTTTTTCATAATTCCTAATCTTTTAAGATCCAACAAGAGCTCCAGATTATCATCAGTAACATCCTTTGGTCTATGCAAAAATGAAAAAGCCTTCCTAGTAAGTGGACCAGAATAGAGATTGGATAAGAGGTACCACTTGACACAAAAACTGTTGTTCTGAAAAGCTTTTATGAGCTTTGTTAAGTCAAAAGAAACATATTCACCTACTTCTCTCTGATACACCAACCAAAGCTCTTTATTCTCTCTCATATCGATGAAAAGAAAGGAGGATGGAGAAAACATAAAGAAAATGCTGTGTCAATCTCAGGACCACTCATGAGTTTACTTTCTCAGAAGGCAACTTAAGAAAGAGCTCTGTGCCTTGGTGCATGGCATGGGGCTTTTTTTGTTTTTTTAACAGGGAAATTGAGCAGGAAGTACAGCTAGATCCTATACCATCCCCGCCCCCATGCACAGTTTCTCCTATTATTGACATGTTATGATAGTGTGACACATTTTTTACAATTGTGAATCAATATTGATATATTATTATTGACATAATTTTACTTTTAGCATTCTCTCTTTGCATCGTACAGTCCTATGGGTTTTACCAAATGCATAATATAATGTATTCACCATTACAGTGTCATACAGAATAGTTCCGCTGCCCTAAGAATCCTCTATGCTCGACCTACTCATTCCTCCCTCCTTTCCCTCCCTCATCCCCTGAAACCCTGGCAACCACTTTTCCATTACATCAAACATTACCGTTTCCTTGTGTTGGAAGCATTCAAAATTCTCTCTTCAAGCTAATTGAAACTGCAATAAATTGCTGTTAGTTATAGTCACCTTACAGTGCTACAGCACACTAGCTAGATATTATTCCTTATATCTAGCTGTAGGTATGGAGATTCTTAAAAAAGAAAAAGAAAGGTGCATGTGCAGGCAAACTTAATTGTGATTTATGGGTGAGGTTACTTTTTTCCTTCCAATATTTTATGTGGCCTCATTTTGGGGAAGAGTGCTTCTAGGGAACACAGTCCTTTCTCCATTCTCAAATCTGTCTTCTTCTAAGGCTAGTTTCTTATGGCAAAAGTCTCCCTTAAGCTGGGGGAAGACATAAAGGACGAATCTCCAGACAGAGAGGCAGTATGGGCAGTAGGAGGCATGGAAAGCACTAGACAATGCAGCCAAGCAAGCTTAGGTTGAAAAATAGCTCTTGATTCATCTGGGAAAGTTACTTAGTCTTGCTAAGCCTTGATGCTCAGCATCTATGTCTCCTCTTTCTGGGAACTGTATTCAGCACAAATTCTACTTGAGAAGCCACACAAAATAAACCATTCTTATACCATGGTTTGGGTGAAATTGACTTTACCCCACTCTAGAGGTGGGCCTTGATTAGCAAGAGCAAATAAATCTATTTCATCCCTTTGTTAACTAATCAGAACCACTGTAATATGGTGGAGACATGTGCTATGCTTTTTGAAAAGAGACACATCCCCCTTCTTGCAGCAGTTACCAGCATAGTCCGTCTCTTGCC
This sequence comes from Cynocephalus volans, assembly GCF_027409185.1. NCBI lineage: Eukaryota > Metazoa > Chordata > Mammalia > Dermoptera > Cynocephalidae > Cynocephalus > Cynocephalus volans. The sequence continues at coordinate 286,424,587 of NC_084460.1, forward strand.
TTGTGTATTAGTTACCTAGGGCTGCCAAAACAAAATTCCATAGACTGAATGGCTTAAACAACAGAAATATATTGTCTCACAGATCTGGAGGCCAGAACTCCAAGATCTAGGTGTTGACAGGTTTGGTTTCTCCTGAGCCATCTTTCCTTGGCTTGCAGATGGCCACCTTCTCACTGTGCCCTCTCATGGCCTTTCCTCTGTGTGCACCCATCCCTGGTGTTTCTCTGGGTGTCCAAGTTTCCTCTTCTTATAAAGACACCAGTCAGACTGGATTAGAACCCACCCTATAGGCTTCATTTTCACTTAGCTACCTCTTGAAAGGCCCTATCTCTAAATTCAGTCACATCCTGAGATACTGGGGGTTATGACTTCAGCGCACTAATTTTGGAGGGACACAATTCAACTCATAAGACCTTGGTTAGTGTATGTGAAGATGTAAAGTCTGGAATTACTGCAGCCATCCACTACTACAAAGGAGAACCAACCTGAGGCTGAAGCTCACCTTACCGTTGACACAACAGAAGGATGGAAGGAAACCAGATCTTTGAATTACATTTTTAACTGCTAGATTAAACCTTGCTGGAAGGCCTGAACTACTTTGAACTGTTGAGTTATGTGAACTTTTAAATTTCCTTTATTATTAAAGAAAATATTAGTTGGAGTTCTGTCATGTGTTTAGGACCATTTTTTCGGACCTGTACCCAATGCATTCCTAAGTAACCTATGCAGCATTGAATTCTTTCAAGAATGAAATTGCATGAGATAATTTATTTAAAGGGTCAAACACAACATTTTACTAAATCTGAAATGCCACTGATTGTGAGATACACACTATTTTAAGTACCACGAGGAAAAAATAAAGTACGTCAATTAAACTACGATATGATGACTTGTTACCATTTAGACTTTTAAATTTACACATCTGAAAATACTGCTTTTAGACCTATTTAAACACAGATTTTCGTAAAGTAACTTTTTCATACACAGAAAAGAGAATATAAGTAAAATAAATTGGCTAAAATGTATACTTAAACTTCTCCACACTCAAATAGCATAGTTGTACTATTTGGAATCACTTTTTTATTTTTAAGTGGCATTTATTCCTTACTTAGACCTGATAAATTTACAGGCAGAGGTTCAATATGTTCTGCTTCATATGCTTTCTTAATCCATTAAGCAAAATTACATAGGGATTTTTTATATTTTCTTTTTAAAATTTTTAATCGAAGCATGATTGATTATATATCATTTTGGGGGTACAACATTGACTACCATCACCTGTGTACAATATGTGTTGATCGAATCAATATTACTAGCATCTCATTGTTACAAATTGTAATTATTCTTTATGTCCCTTACCCAATCTCTCCCCATCCCCTTCTCCCTCCCCTCCCCTCCATCTCTAGTAAACATAGATTTGTTCTCTCCTTCTGAAAGATCAACGTATTACTGTGGTCTTTCCTTCCTTCCTTCCTTCCTTCCTTCCTTCCTTCCTTCCTTCCTTCCTTCCTTCCTTCCTTCCTTCCTTCCTTCCTTCCTTCCTTCCTTCCCTCCCTCCCTCCCTCCTTCCTTCCTTCCTTCCTTCCTTCCTTCCTTCCTTCCTTCCTTCCTTCCTTCCTTCTCTCTTAGCAACCACTTATGAGTGAGGACATGCTGTGTTTCTCTTTCTGTGCCTGGCTTATTTCACTTAACATAATTTTCTCCAAGCTCATCCATGTTGCTGCAAATGGCAGAATTTCATTCCTTTTTATGGCTGAGGAGTATTCCATTGTGTATATATTCCATAATTTCCTTATCCAGTCATTCATTGATGGACATTTAGGTTGGTTCCATATCTTGGCCATTGTAAATAGAGCTATGATAACCATGGGAGTGCAGGTATCCTTTCGACATGATGATTTCCTTTCCTCTGGGTATATACCCAGAAGTGGGATTGCTGGATCATATGGTAGTTCTATCTGCAGTTGTTTGCAAAACCTCTTTACTGTTTTCCATAGTGGCTGTGCTATTTTACAGTCCCACCAACAGTGTAGAAGGGCTCTGCTTTCTTCACATCCTTGCCAGCATTTCTGTCTTTTGGGGCAAGATGATATCTCAATGCTGTTTTGATTTGCATTTTCCTGATGATTAGTGATAGTGAGCATTTTTTTAAATGTACCTGTTGGCCATTTTTATGTCTTCCTTTGAAAATGTCTGTTCAGCTCCTTTGCCCACTTTTTAATTGGATTATTTGATTTTTTACTGTGAAGTTGTTTGAGCTCCTTATATATTCTGGATATAATCCCTTGTTGGATGTGTAGTTTGCAAATATTTTCTCCCATTCTGTATGTTGACTTTCTGCCCTGTCAATTCTTTCCTTTGCTGTGCAGAAGCTTTTTAGTTTGATATAATCCATTTGTTTATTTTTCTTTTGTTGCTTGTGCTTTTGGGGTCTTACTCATAAAGTCTTTGCCCAGTCATACTTTCCCTACGTTTTTCTCAATAGATGCAGAAAAAGCACTTGACAAAATTCAACATTCCTTCATGCTAAAGGTCCTCAGCAAAGTAGGTGTAGAAGGAAGGTGTCTCAATACAATGGAAGCCATATGTGACAAACCCACTGCCAGTATCATCCTGAATGCGGAAAAGCTTTCAGCTTTTCCTTTAAGAATGGGAACAAGACAAGGATGCCCACTTTCACCACTCCTATTTAACATAGTACTGGAAGTCCTAGCCAGAGCAATCAGGTAAGAGAAAGGAATAAAGGGCATCCATTTTGGAAAGGATAAAGTCAAACTGTCCCTGTTTGCAGATGACATGATTCTGTACGTAGAAAATCCTAAAGACTCTACCAAAAAACTCTTAGAGTTGATTAATAATTCAGTAATGTTGCAGGATACAAAATCAGCACCCAAACATCAGTAGCATTATTATATACCAATAATGATCTAGCAGAAAAAGAAATTGAGAAAAGCAGGCCCATTTACAATAGTCACCCCCAAAATAAAATACTTAGGAATCAATTTAACCAAGGAGGTAAAAGATCTCTACAATGAGTACTACAAAGCACTTTTGAAAGAAATTAAAGAGGATGAAAAAAGGTGGAGAGATATTCTGTGCTCTTGGGTTGGAAGAATTAACATTGTGAAAATGTCCATACTACTCAAAGTGATCTACAGATTCAATGTAATTGCTATCAAAATACCAATGACATTCTTCACAGAAATAGAAAAAAACAATCCTAACATTCATATGGAACAACAAAAGACCATGAATAGCCAAAGCAATCCTGAGCAAAAAAAAAAAAAAAAAAAAAAGGAAGCTGGAGGCATAACACCACCCAACTTCAAATTATACTGCATAGCTATTGTAACCAAAACAGCATGGTACTGGCATAAAAACAGATAGTTGGATCAATAGGACAGAATAGAAAACCCAGAAATCAGCCCACATACTTATAGCTTACTGATCTTTGACAAAAGTAACAAGAATATTCATTGGGGAAAAGACTGACTCTTCAATAAATGGTGTTGAGAAAATTGGACATTTACATGCTGAACAATGATACTAGATCTGTACCTCTTGCCATATACCAAAATCAACTCAAAATAGATTAAATGTGACACCTGAAACCATACAGTTACTGAAAGAAAACATGGTGGAATCACTTTTTAATTTACAGTTGTTGAAGTCTGAGTTTGCCTCTTTGCAAACATGAATGTTGGTGATATAATACTTATTAAAAGAGTGCTCCATCAGTGTCCCCAGGACTTTCTTCTAAACCATAAGGATTGATATGCATGCACAGGTGATGATAATTGCAACAAAATTTATGTGACCTAACATTAAACTGGAAACTAGTAGGGTCCTTTGGAATTAAGAGTTATATACACATGTATTCATGGTTAACCTCATAGAGTCATTGAATCAGCATTTATTTAGTACTTACTAAATGCCAAAAAATTGTTCTACAGCAGAAAAAAAAAAATCCAAAACAATATTTTTATGATGGAGAGTGTTGAAAGTAAATCTCTATCAGATTTTTTTTTTTTTTTTTTTTGTGGGCAAAAACAGGATAGACATATCTTTTTCTTGGAGAGCTGGTGGCATTACCTTTTAGATGGTAACTTTTGGGAGACCATACAGATCAATATTTAAAATGGAAAACTCTAGGGTCAAACTGCCTTCTTTGAAGCAAGTTTTGCCCCTGTACTTGCTGTGTGGCCATGGGCAAGGTACTCAATGTCTCTGAGCCTTAATGTTCTCAACTTTAGAACGGGGATAATAATAGCACCAAACTCAGAGCGTTATTGGGATTATTGTGAGAAGTTAAATCAGCTGTAGCAGATTCTGTGAGACACCATCTAAAGTTCTTGAACCTCCTGGAGGCATATGTTCTATGTCGGATTCAGCTCCATCCTTCTACAGTGGTAACTGGATCACTAATGCACCTTTCACGGACTGCCTTCTCTATGCGGTTCATCTCTCTACCTCCTGTCCAGTTTTACCTACACCTTGCAAATTAACCACTTGTCCTTGAGTCTTTGTTTTAGAGTCTGCTTCTGGGGAACTCCATGAAGACCTATTCCATGTAAAGGATTTAGCACATGACAAACACTAAAAAAATAAAGCAAAGCAAACAATAAATTATCATTATTGAATAACTTCTTAATTTTTCTATTTTACCTCAAAGGTTCCTGATTGCTGAATATCATGAAGCAATTCAGTTTTCTACTGAACTCTTTATCTTTATTTTTAAACTGTTAATTTCATGGTCTACGTAAGGAAAAAACCCTATACTATTTGAGATAAAATGATAGTGACTGTGGAAGGTTTCTCCCCAAGCCATAGCTTTTGTAACATCATTTTTCCCCACGGATCTCTTGATATTTCAGTAAATAACCAATGAACTCCATCCCATTTATATTTCTGTATAAATTTAGCTGTTTACAGGATGTTTGCCTGATTAATGAATAGAGAAGGATGAATAGTGGAAATATACCAATGATAATATGATAATGACACTTGTGTTCTAAAGTGAATATTAAAGGTCAGGCAGTTCTAGGAATTCTGAATTTGTCTTAGGGGACATTTTAGTTTTTAACTAATAGAAAGGTGAACTTCAAAAGTGACCTTAGGTTTTTGTTTTGACTAATGGTTTTGGTATGAATTCATATGAACAAAGCTTTTTCTTTATCATTGATTAGTGCTTCTCTGAATGAAGACCCATTTGGATGGATTTTATTTGTGTTTCCTGAAAAAAATGTAAAGACATAAACATCATGTAGAAGGGTATTTGAAAAATAAGACATGTGACTCTTGTCTATATATTTTAGTTAACACATAGGTTAAGATTATGGGCTCTGGAGTCAGGCAGCCTGAAATCGAATTGTGGTTTCACAACTAAATATTTGATCTTGGTCACGTTGTTTAATGTCTCTACTAAGCCTCACTTTCTGGATTTATAAAATGGGATTCAAATTATGCCATCTCATGAGGGTGTTGTGAAGGTCAAATAGGATAAAACGTGGAAAGCACTTGGCTTAGTGCCTTGCACACAGCAAGAACTCTATTAGTATTAGCTATTGCTGTTGTTTTTAAGGAACGCTTTTTCTTCTACATTTTCTCCTTTGAAATGGAGAGAAACCAAAGGTGTGAAATGTTTACAAATCTTAAGTTTTGTGCACATGAAACAGTGTGCTAGTGTCTTTCTCCAAAGTTCTTATGTTTTTGTAGAAATGTTGATTTAGGAGCTACTGCATTGAATTTCCTCACAGAAGAGCTTTTTACACATTAGAAGCCACATTTAGAATCTTGATCGTCTAATTAGTGGCTCCTATAATATATTTTCTAATATTACAGTGTCATATTTTAAAGGAAACTTAAGGAAGTAATAGCAATTAGTTAGCTCTCTTTGAAGTCAGAAAGGCAAATGAACATCTCCAGCAAAAATTGACCAGGGATGTATCAGTTTACTTTTACTTTTCTGCTGAAATATTTTACCCAAGATTTATCCCCTAATCTTTACTTCTCATACAATTAATGTGGGGTTTAAAATTTTCTTTCTTTTCCTTCCTTCCTTCCTTCCTTCCTTCCTTCCTTCCTTCCTTCCTTCCTTCCTTCCTTCTTTCCTTCCTTCCTTCCTTTTTTCTTTCTTTCTCTCTTTCTTTCTCCTTTCTCTCTCCCTCTTTTTCTCTCTTTGTCTCTCCCTCTCTCTCTCTCTTTTTAATTTTTTTGTATTTTCTTGTTCATATTAGAAAATCAAAATGAGTCTTGAGAAACATTGTTTAAGAAAGTGTACTGGGAAATACATGTTCTGTGTCTTTCACGGGTCAGGAAAATGGTGCTATTATAGAAGTACTTCAGCTAAATAGGAGATCATTTGGTAAGAAGCATCAAAGACTCATAAAGTTGTTTAGATTATTAAATAGAAGAGAATAATGAAATACAATTTTGTATTCATTCCGGTAAGGAAGAGAAACCTAAGTATAGAAGGTGATTTAAAGATAGACACACTTGATATCTTTTTTACTTTATCCATAAAGATCAGAGATGAATTATTGGCTAGGGACTGATTTGGTTTTAAAGAAATGACAAATTAGAAGAAAGAACAAATTTCTTACAGAAGAATACCAGGGAAACCTGGGGCATTCAAATCAGCAGCGTCTAGTAACCTGATCACTAGATTTTTACAAGAACTCCAGAGACAGTCAATATTTCTGAAAATTCGGGGAAAGGAGTTGATGTCTTCCAGACTAGCAAAGGCAAGATGGTGAGCCTGTATTTAATAAGAAAAAAAGAAAAAAGAAAAAGATTAGTATTGAACGACATAGTACCAATTTCTGAAAGATATTGAAAGAATATATCCAATAATAAATTAGCCAACATTTGCAGAGGATAGATGACTAGAAATCAAAAAACAATTTTGGCTTTAATAAATCTTTCCAAAGTTGAATAGTTACTTTTGTTGCAGGAATGGGCCATGCAGATGAGGGTAAAGACGAAGATAAATTTTGCCTCAATTTCCCTATAGCTTTTGGGGTCTGACCCTCATTTGTCAACTAGTTGAGAGATTCTGTATTCTGGAATATTGAAGGTACTTGTGAAGGTAGCAGCACACCTAAGTTTCAAGGTACATGGTTACTATTTGTTTATATGCAATGTATTTTTTTTCTCCATAATTGGAGCATGAACTCCTGAAGTCAGACCAGCTTAATCAGAATCTCTAGGATGGAGCTCAGATATCTGTAGTTTTTAAGCTGTCCTGGTAGTTCTGAGGCCCAATGAGGGTTGAGAGCTCCTGTATGAGATGGAAGGCAACCACTGCTCTACACCCACAAAAGGGGGCCAGAGTAGAGATTTGTTGACCCACTGAATGTTTCCTCATGGTCCCACATGCCTTTCCTGCCTGCCTTCCTGCCTTCTTCCATGGCATTCCGTGGCCACCCATATTTTTTGGAGGTGTCCTTGTCCCATTGATCCTTCAAGCCCTGGATCACTTTTATCCTTCTCACAAAGCTTCCCTGACTGTCTCAGCCCCTCCTGAGCAGTCCTCTCCCACCTTTGACCATCTGCAGGCTCCCTATGCAAAGTGTGGTCCATAAGCCAATAACAGGAAGCATCGCACGAAAGCTTGTTTAAAATGCACAGGCTCCACCTCGCACCCACTGAATCAGAAAATGAATTATAACAATACCCCCAGGGGACTGGTGTGCACACTAAGACTTGGAAGCTCTGGTGCACAGCACTGACAGTTCTTAGCACTTCCCTGCAGGTTGTCTTATATGGTTCCCTAGTCTTTCTCTGTTGGTCTCATCCTACCAAAAAGATTACTTGTTTCTTGATGGAGAGGACCACCTCTTACAGTTCCTTTGCATCCCTCTATTACATTTTGTACACAGACACACAATGTCTAGTAACAACGGTTATATTTCTCAAATGCAGATTATTTTCCAGGCGCAGTGCCAATGCTTTACATAAATCATTTCATTAAATCCCCACCACAATCCTGTGATGTAAGATTGGATACCCATTCTAGATGAGAAAATTGAAGTTCAGAGTGATTAACTCAGTTGTCCCAGGCCACACAGATGGCAAGTGGCAGAACTGGAATCTAAAGCCAAGGCTCCTAACTACTACATAAACTACAATATTTAATCAATTTAGTGATTCAAGGCTTACAAAAAAGTGACATTGATTTAAAAGTCCTCTGGCTTTTACTCATAAACGTGGAGCCACTAGACAGAGATTCAGTGTCCTATTTAGAATATTTGGTAGGTTTATGGGCATCGCTTTGGGCGGTAGCTCTTCTCCATCTTGTTTGGCTTTCAAGGTAGCATTTATCACACCCTTCATCTAGCTTCTCATTAGCTTGAACAGTTTCTAGAGTTAGATTCATTTGTATTGTTTAGAGTGGCAAGACTCAATCTGATTTTTATTACTGTTCATCTCTTAGTTGGTTTTAGCTAAGAGAGGGCTAGTATTCTTATTTCTGCTGTCTTTGTTACTGTGACCACAGCTCCAGTGGATAAGAGCACATACCCCACAATATGTACAAATAAACATTAAAAACCTCTGAAAACTCCCATGCTGATCAGTAGTGTGATCGTGCCTGTAAATAGCCACTGCACTCCAGCTCGGGCAACATGGTGAAACCCCATCTCTGAAAACAAAACAAAATAAATTACATAAAAATCGAAAAAAGAAGAAATTTAAAAAATAGAGCAAGGGCTTTGATAGCAGACAGGCTTGGGTTTGAATCCTGGCTCTGCCACTTAATGTAAGTTATCTGAGTTCTTGGTACCTCAGTTTCCCCATTTATAAAGTGGTGCCAGTAATACCTACCTTGTAGGATTGTGGAGATAAAATAATCTATTTAAACTTCCTAGGACACAGGAAACAATAAGTATGAGCTCTTCTTATCAGTGCAAGCCAGTCGCCTTGTTACTTCTTTGTTTGTTTTTATTTTTTAAAAAATTCATCCTAAGTAAACTCCTGGTAGAAGTCCAGCCACTAACCTGTGAACCACCTGGAAGTCAATGCTTTATTCTTAGTGCACTGCTCAAGGAAAGGCACGTTGTAGGTGGTTGGGAAATCTTGGTTGGATGTTTTGTGGTCAAGATTAGAGATCCTAGGTTATAAAAACATATTTCTCACTTTATTATTATTTTTTTTACCTACAAGTTAGTGTCAAGAAAAGTTTGGTAAATGATGTAGGCAGGGCTCCATGGGAAGCTCTGGGCAGGCAGGGCTGGGACTGTCTGGATCCCTCTTAAATGACCCCATGCAATGTTCCCAGCCCCTGCACAGTGATGGCATAAAGCAGGAAGTGGATAGATTGCCCACTGGCTTTGCAGGCAATGAGCTTGACATGAATGCACGCCTAAAGTTAGTTGTGGACAAGCACTGTGGCATCAGGATAAACTGAAAGCCAGATTTGGGAATTGTGCTTTCAGGGTCCCACCATTGTCCTACAAAGTAATGGATTTGGGGCACATTTCTGAGTTTTAGTAGCTAGGGCATCAGACAAAAAGCACACAAAATGTACAGCTGAATGCCTCATCTGTGCAGCAAAGCTAATAATGCTTAGCTTACCTCAATGGGACATTGTGTACGATTGCTAATTAATGTCAGTAATGAGCTTTGGAGCTACCGATGAGAGCTGAATTGATGTCAGTTATTTAGATTCAGATGCATTCTGATGCTCAGCATTTGGGGTAGAGTATTTAATGACCTCGGAATTTCATTTCTAGACTTTTCCTAGCTGAGAAAGTTAGACCTTTAATGAAGCAGAAATTTCCAGCAATGTGTATATTTCTGGAGTTCCACCATCACATATTACTTGTATATATGGTGAAGGGGTAAGAGCACTGGTTTGGGAGCCCAGAAGCCTCCATATGGTTTCAGTTCTCCAAACATATCACTTTGGGCAACATTCAGCCTTGTGGAGCTTCACTTATCTGTATTAGAGGAATGGACAAGAAAATCTGTAAAGTCACTTAGAGCTTTAAAGTCCATGACCAAACTTAGCTTGGTTTTTCTCTAGCTGTCTGTAGTTCAGAGGTTTTTTAAAATTCTTATCAATAGGAGAGAGGAAATTACTACACAATGTTTTCAGGATCTAATATTGTACCCAGTAACTATTAAATTTTCAATATATAAAAATATTATGGGTTTATTAGGCCTGATAATTACTACCACCTGAGTTTTATTTTCTATGCAATTTCAATATTAATTTGTTTTGGTTGATGACATCTCACTATGGTTCATCTGTACTTTCAATAAACAACAACAAATAAAATAAATAAACAAAATCATTTTTAATCCACTGAGAGGGTATAGAAGGATATAAGGTACTCATAGTGATTTGAAAACAAATACCAGCCTTTTGTTGGCAGTGTGCTCTTCCAAAACCATGTGGCATTGTTACTTTATTTGGTATGTCATGGTTCTGTTCATAATTCATAACATGTTTGAAGGAGGAAATCCTCGATTATTATTGCTTATTCAAATACCAGTACATTTTGTGCCAGGTTGAGTAGAAAGGAATATGGGTTTTATTTCATTTACTATGTGTCCACTCCTTTGGGGAAGACAGGCTACTAAAAATTATGGGCTGGTAAATATTTTCCATTTGTTTCCAAGACTGCAATAAATGGCACAATACCACAGGGCTCAAGAAAATTTTTCCACTTGGGAAATATGTCCCTTGCACCAGAATTCCTTTTGCCAATTCAGTTGCAGCCAAGAATTGTAATAAAAACTTTAGTACTTATTTCCTAAAAGTGATCACTAACAACAACAACAAAAAAGGCTGGATTTTAGTCATGCAAAATATAATCTTAAATTTTTGCAGAATGTTATGGAAAAATGTGATGTCTTTTAATTTATTGAAAATTTATTTCTACTTCTAAAATGGATTCGAGGTGAAGAAATACTAAGAGATTTAAGCTGCAATTAAAATTCATCGTTATTTGCTGTGCTGGGGGCGATTTGGTTAATGGAAGCTTAATGGGCTAAAACTGTCATTATTTGGTGAGGATTTATAAGTTCTTTTATTGCTTCTTCATTTTCACATGGTTTTCATCAACACTGACAGTGCAGAAAATGAATGCAAGTGCTTCTGAGACCTGCAATTTTGAGAAAGCAGATTCCAAAGCATCAGTATTGAATTTGTATAAAGTGAAGTATGTGCTTGTATTAATATTGCTATGCTAGTTGATTTAAACAGAAATTTGGCACCCTTAGACTAATATTCTTAAAGCCTACAGATTGTAATTTACTATCGTTTTATTCAAATTTTAAATTTTGTTATATATCTCCCAAAAAGTTGATTTTTTTTTTCTTTCCAAGAAGCATTGGAAAGGGGACTTGCATTGTTGCTAGGATGTTTTATTCCATCTTGCCATTTAGGTGGTCAGGATAGTATAAAGTGGTGAGAATTGTTGTATTTCATTGATTCAAAGATATAGATTTCTTTTTTTACATTTTCACGTCTTTGAAATCAGGATGCATGTTATTGTTGATAGTGTATTACAATTGCTGTCAGCCAAAGGATGCAGTTTTCACTGCCTGCCTCTGAGCACAATTGATTGTAATTCCCGATGGGGTAAAAAAACAACAGTAGTCCCTGGAAGGACTCAACAACCCATTTCTAGACTATTTGACAGAGACCCTGAATCCTAGTTGCTGTGTGAAAACTTTCAGTTGACAACTTAGTAAGATGAAGAAAGTACTAATAATCAAAATTTACAAAATGAATGTTAGAGATTGGTAGAAAATCCAGAGAAAAGAGTGGAAAGCACTTTGAGAGCTTGTGTCACTCCCACTTTAAGTTGAAAATATATTCAGAAGGTTGAACTCAGAATGGGAAGTTTTAGGAATACCTTAACCAATTTATTTCACTTTTATTTTATTTTATATACGTGTGCAGAAAATGATATATGATAAACATTTATACTTATTTAATTAGCAGATTTTTTTCTTTTTTGAAAGTATGCAAAATAATAATTTATGGTGTCATATTTTAAACAAAATATGGTACTCATGTATTCTTTTAATCTCTACAGCAAAAATGGTTTGATGCACCAGTGATGGAAAATTAGACCCATACCCTCAAAGAGTCAAACATATTTAAGAGAAATCCAGGACATCCTGTGTTATTGTTTCAAAAAGGCTGGTAGTCTTTTGAAAGACCCCCTACTGTTTCAGGAGTTGTCCGTTTGATTATGGGAAAAAGTGAGGACTTGGACAACACAGATGTTTCCAATTTGGGGACTGAAGAAGCCCGTGTGCCTGCCTCTTACTCTGGCTCTTAAGGATCATGGGAATCTGTTTTCCAATTTCCTTCCCTCCCATGATCAACATGTACACAGCAGTAAGGTTTTACAAATGTACTTTCTGCTATCCCCTACCCCAATCCCAATACACATTAAAAAAAATTATAGAATTTTCTTTTTGACCTCCTCAGGGATTTTTGGGTAAAATGTTATAAAGATTGATTTTTAGTGTTAAAAATTATAATAATGAAAGATCTATCCTTCTGAATATTGATGTGACGGACAGATTAAAATGTCCTATTTGTCTATGGAATACATATCCTTTAAATTAAGATGTCAGAGACAAGCCACATGTAAGTATAAGATGGAACAAACACAGCTATGGCTTGTTTGTGACCCCAGGATTTCATTGTTCATATTTTGTATAAATCATGACAGATGCTGGGCACTGTGCTAGGATGTTAGGAATAGCTGTCCCAAAGTGAATTTTTTAAATAAAAAAAAATTATTTCATATCCTCTCACAATCAATGCTATCACACTGAAACATACCAGCTTAGCAACACCAACATCAAAACTATTTCCAATCCTTGGCCAATGTCCTACTTTTTTCCAGTAGCATTCTGTATGTTATAATTCCAAGGCAGTAAAAGAAATGGGAAAGTGCCTAAAAATTTTTATGATGGAATTTGGCCTCTTTTCAGAGCAATCTGTGAAATTGTATTCAAGCCTAACGTTCAGGGCATAGGGCTCTAAAATATACACCAGACTACAGGGAGTAGCGATGTATATGTGGCCACAGGACAAAAGTATCCTGTGCAGTTCCACAATGAGAAAGTTACACTAGGAAGACCAATCTTCTTCCCTTCTCCCTCCACACTTTCATTCAAAAGATATTTATGTGAGGACCTACTATATGCTAGGTACAGTCCTAGGTACCCTCAGGATATATCAATGAACAAAACTAAATCAGCTCTCATGAAACCAAAACATTTTTTGAGGAAGAGGCAATAAGGAATGCATACACTACACAAGTCACATAGTGTGTTAGAAAGACAAGTGGAAAGGAAAAAACAGAGCAGAAAAAGGGAATGCGAGGATGAGCTGTTGGAACAGACAGTGGGATACAGTTTAAATAGAGTAGTCAGGGTAGGCCTTACTGAACGGTGAAATGTGAGCAAAGACGTGAAGGAATGAGGGAGTTAGAAAGGCAAAATATCAACAGAAGAATATTCCAGGCAGAGAGAAGAGGCAGCGGACAGTCCCAAGGCAGAAGCTGCCTGCAGTGTTAGAAATGCTGCAAAGAGGCAGGAGCGGTGCGTGTGGAGGGAGCAGGGCAGAGGAGCAAGTGATGAGGTCATGAAGAAAGAGGGTGAGCCATCTGGGACCGTGCACGTTACTGTCACTGGAGGTCTCCTTTGGTGCTCTGGACCTGCGGCATCTTCCTTACACCAAATGCCCCTGGGTCATCTCAGACTTTACACATACCGCTTCTGGACTTGCTTGGGATGTTCTTCTCCAGATCAAAGTGTGGTTCCCCCTTCTTTTCATGTAGGTCCTGTCTTGGATGCCATCTCTTCAGAGAGGCCTTTTCTCATCACTTTGGTTCACCCCCACGTTGTTACACTTTAGCTCATAAAATTATAACTGTCAACAAAAAGAAAATCTTTATATTGCACAAAAATCAGTGATTTCCATTGAAAGAAAGCTTCTCCCTCTATCAAGGTTATTTTCTTTGATTCATTCCCATCAAGTGGAATCTATAAACTGTGTAGATGCTCCCTTTCAATTACAGGGTAATGATGGACAAGGACTTAAGTCTTGCTAAGAAAGGCAGGTCTGAGCTGAAAGGCCATAGAGACCAGCCCATTTTATCCTCTCAGTGGAAACCATTCAAAGTGTTCTGTTTTCTGATGTCTGTCAAAGCTAACCTTGTGGCCAATATTTCACTCATTTTCTCATAACAAAACTTTTGTTTCCTCTGCTGGCCTTTGTCCCAGTGGTAGGTTGAGGATGGATGTGTGGCCCAAGTTGCGATAATTGGAGGTATCACTAGAGCTTTTCTGCTAGAGCCATCAAAGATGATGCTTCCTTTCTGGTGGAGCTGCTAAGTATTTGTTGCGTTATTAGTGGCCATAGTTTTTGCCAAGTGGAAGAAGCTTCCCTAAGAGGTAGTGAGAGGGACTGAGACCTTGTAACACCATATGAGACCTTGATCCTGCAGTGCCTGAGCACATTGAGCTCTTGGACTTTTTAATTATAGAAGCCATAATTACCCTGGTGGAGTTGGGTTGCTCTCCTCACAACCGAAAGTCTTAATAACACAGGTATAATCTAGTTTCTACTCTCTTTTTCAATAAGTAATAATTCCCATTGCTGCCTAACCATCCTGAGATTCAGAATCTAGCTAGGCCCTTGATTAACAGGCCTTCTGTGGTTGTAAATGTGTTTCTCACATGCCTTGTACTGTACACCACTGCTGGTCAGGAATTCCATTTGTTTCCATTTCTCCTTCAGTGAATGAAAGACCTTCTTTTCTCCAAGTTATGTACCCTAAATTCCAGTTTAATTATTGCAAAGATCCCCAGAAGACTTTGGAAAATTAAATTAGTCCTATATGCAAGATTTCAAGCTCAATTAAGAAGGTCCTAAAAATCTAGTTCCTTCACAGTCTCTTGCTTTCCCTAAAATGACATTTTTCTAGTTAAAAGGTAAATTTGCTCCACATCTAAAATCCATTAATGTTAATGGGCATTTAGAGCAAGTCAAAGAGGAAAAATGGGTTTCTAGGAGAATGTTTCTCTTTGCTGTTTCCTGCTTTGCTTTCTCTGTTTTCCAGCATCACGTAGCATCAAGGCCACCACATCTATTACTCAAGAGTGCACAGAAACATCCCAGTCTCCGGAGTAATAGTATGAAAGCATCGTTCCCTTGCTGATAAAAATCAGGGGTATCCAAAAAGCAACACCAGAGCAATCACATTTCTGGGTATATTTCCAAAAGAACTGGAAACAGAATCTTGAAGGAATATTTGTACACCCATGCTTATTGCAGCATTATTCTCAATAGCCTAAAGGTGGAAGCAATTTAAATGTCTAGCAACAGATAAGTAAAGAAAATGTGATATATTCATAAAATGGAATATTATCCAGCCTTAAAAAGGAAGAAAATCCTGTCATATTATACAACATGGATGAACCTTGACGACATTACGTAAGTGACATAAGCCAGTCACAAAAAGACACTTATATTTGGTATCTAAAGTAGTTAAACCATAGAAACAGAAAGCAGGATAGTGGTTGCCAGGGGCTGGGGTAGGGGAGGAAATGGGAAGACGTTGTTTAATGGGTGCAGAATTTCAGCCATGCAAGAAGAAAAAGTTCTGGAGATCTGCTCTACAACAACGTGCACAGTTAACACTACTGAACTGTGGACTTTAAAAATGGTTAAGATGGTAAATTTCATGTTGTGTGATTTTTACTGCAATTTTTAAAAAATTAAAGTTTTTTAACAAAACAAAAAAAACAAATTAAAGTGTTTTAACAAAACAAATAAAATCAAACCAAAAAAAAAAAAAAAAAAGAAAAAGAAAAGAAAAAACACTGGAGCCCTCACATGGTCTTCACGAAGCTCCTATTTCTGGGAACTTAGCATCACCTAGAGTCAGAAATCCCATCCGAAGGGTGGAATACTAGAGCTAGGAGGTCCCTTAATTGCATTTGCTTCTTAAACCTCCCCCTCTCATTTTGGTTTTCTTGTTTTATTGGAACACAGCCACACACATTTGTTTAAATTTTCTGTGCTTTCTTCTGCACTACAATGGTGGAGTTCAGTGATAACGACCATGTGGCCTGCAAAGCCAGATATATTTACTATCTGGCAAAGTTTACTGACTGTTATGGGCTGAATTATGTCCCCCCTAAAATTTATGTGTTGAAGTCCTAACTCCCAGTACCTCAGAATGTGACTGTATTTTGGAGATAGTGTCTCTAAAGAGGGGATTAAGGTAAAACGAAGTCATTAGGGTGGGCCCTGACCCAATATGACTAGTGTCCTTATAAGAAGAGGAAATTTGGGCATGTCAAGACACAGGGAGAAGGCAGCATCTACAAGCCAGGGGGAGAGGCTTCAGAGAAAACCAACCCTGTCAATACCTTGATCTAGGGCTTCTAGCATGCAGAACTGTGAGAAAACAGATTTCTGTGTTTAAGCCACCCTGTCCGTGGTACTTTGTTACAACAGCCCTAGCAAATGAGTGTACTAACACATAGTTAATATCCACTCTTTTTCTGATAGCAGAGCTCCTGCTTCCTCTTTGTTTGTTCTGCCTTATGAAGACCCATAGTGGGTCTCACCATAGCAAAGCAGAACTGGGGAGAAAGGCTGGCTGCATTGTGGCCATTTTACATGTTAAAGAAGATTATACCTAAGCAGCTTAACACTTTTAAATATGTAATTGAGTCTCACAGTGGGCTAACTGGGTATCTCCCTAAAAGATATGCCCAGGTCCTAATCCCTGGAACATGCGAATATGATCTTATTTGGAGAAAGGGTCTTTGTAGATGTGATTAAGTTAAGGATCTTGCTATAAGATCACCCTGAATTATCTGAGTGGGCTCTAAATCTGATAAGTGCCCTTATAAGAGACACACAGAGGAGATGCACCGAAGAGGAGGCAGTGAGACCATAGAGTCGGAGTTTGAGTGACGTGGCCATAAGCCAGGGAATGCCTGGAGCCACCAAAAGCTGGAGAAGGCGAGAAATGGATTCTCCTTAAAAGCCCTGGAAGGGAGTCCAACCCTGTCAACACCTTCCTTGATTTTGGACTTTCTTCTCCAGGACTGTGAGAAAATATATTTCTGTTGTTATGGCAGCCCTAGGGAACTAATTCCAGCCTTAATGATATCCAAGTTATGCCCCCCAAATGCTATCATGCACAGTGCGTGCTACATTTATTATGATACGGGTTAAACAGGGAGACAACATTATAGTTAGGGATAGATTTGGTCTTGAACTGCTCTTTCCTTTCTCTGAATTCTTATTGCATGTTGGATAAGGTTTTACGTGATCAATATGCATTGCAATTTCCAAGGGGATTTCTATAATATATTCTCTCAAATGAGAGATTACTATACATAGTCTCTAGGTGATAGATAGGGGAAGCATGATTATCCCCAACCCAATGATGGGAGAACTGAGGTTTGGGTTAATAACTTTCCCAAATGACTCAGGCCCAGGCTTACTGATTACCAATGAATGTTCTTTCGACTACCATACATTGGTACCTATAAGTCAACATTAATAATGAGACAGACTGACCACAGACCTCCAGTGAAGCAGTATCTGGACTGCAGTTTTACCTTCTCATGGTTTAATCAATTAATCTCAGTAAAAACAGTGCTATACTTCCCATCCATTTGGATGTGATCATTTCTTTTTGGAAAAACAAACATAAATAAATTTATTTTTCTAATGCAAAATTTCAGTCCCATAGGCCATTAAGTTGAATGTTTTGTCTTTGTGATGCTAAGTGAACCATTGTGGATGACCATGGTTCATCTCTATGGCATTGACCTCAAAAGCTGAGGGAAGAACTACCATTTCACCCCGAGCTTTCCTTAATTGTTACTGTAATCCTAGCAGAGAAAATTTATATAAAATTATATAAATTTTTATATATTCATTTTTATTTAAACAATAATAAAACATTTTTTAGTGTTTAGCTTGTGTAAATATTTTCCCATTTAGCTTTCAAGACAACTCTATGAGTGAAGTACTGGTATTCCTATGAATAAAACAAACTGAGGCTTAGGGAGGTTAAGTAACTTGTCCTCAAACAGAGCTGCAAGTTTTGGGGCCAGGATCCAATGCCCACATCTTTTGATTCCAGAGCCTGAGATAATAAGCTCCCTGCACATGGCAGGGCCTAAGTACCATTGATCCATTCCTAAGTGCCATCGACCCAATGCCATGGCCATTGTCAGACCTGTGTGACTTGGCTCTAACCTCAGAAGATGAACAGAGATAACTGGCACCTCTCTTCAGCCCACCACATGTTGCAAAGCAAACCAGATGTGTTTCAGCAGCTTTGGGCTCCTGGGCTGCTAGGCTGCTGGGTCCCTGACACAACATTGATTAAGTGTCATATTTTCCTATCTGATTTCACTCCTTTCCACAGGCTATTATTTAGTGTGCAGCCATAAGAGAGCATAAACATAGCTCTGACTTTTTGGAAGTAAATATCAGCTAGAATAAGCATTTGATCTCCCTCAAGGCTTTAAATCTACTGAAATGTCAGGTGTAATGAGATTCTGGGCAAAGGACAGAAGAGCAAATATCTGGATTTTATAAAAGTTCCCTGAATGCTCAGTACTTTAAGTGAGCCAACCAAACCCTACTTTGGCTAGCATCTCCCGGGATCATTTGCACAGTTCTACATTTATCTTCTTTGGTGGACAATGAGGGCGGATTTAACCTAGCCATCAATTTGGGTAATTATTTAAACTGCAAGCACAGATCACTTCCTCATCTCCCCTTTACCACACCTGGACTATCACATGGAACAGAGGACTAACTGGGTCACACTCAGTCTAAGGGAGGAAGCAGTTGAAGGGAGACCACCTATAATGCAATGAATTTAGCCTTTTGGGGGGCTCTTGTTAAATGAAACTTTTTACATATGTGTTGCCAGGGGAAAGATTGTTTTGGTTTATACTGACATTCAGTATAAATATAAATTCTTCAGGCAAAGGCACAACATTAGCTGGAATGTACAGTAGCACTAGAGTAGCACCCAGTGTTCCGCTCACATCTTTCTATGCACAGCACCTCTGGATTTTTAAGCAAAACCATTTAGTGCATTGGGGTGGTGTCCTCATAGTTCCCTTTCAGAATCTTAAGACTTTCTGCAAGAATGTTTTACATACTTTTTGAACATCATTAAAAGATGGATTTTTGCCCTGTAATCAGGATCTTCTGTGTAATATGTTAGATGGGACAAAAATGAGTGATGGTTTTTATAGGCCATTGGAGTAAAGTGGTTATACTTACTTTTAAAAATGTTTTCCCATTATTATATGTCTCTAGACTTGGGAGCAACTATTTCCAAAGGCAATATACAAAATTACACAGCTATGCCCAAACACCACCATCACCACCACCACCACCTCCAAAACAAGGCAACAATCTACTGTATAGATCTGGGCACCAGGGTGGGGCGAGCATCGTAAAGATAGTTATAATTCAAAATACTTATTTAAATATCTCTCCTATTTTTTGCATTAAAAGCTTCGTCAGAATTTGCTGCATGTTCATATTGGTCAAGTCTCTGAAACAAAAATTTCTGAGTATTTTTTTAAGCTATTTTTGTACTTCAAAAATCTGTGGAAACACAAAGAAACACCCTTAAGGTATCATACTTTTGAAGACTTTTGACTACCTTACTAACTTTCAGAAGTTAACTCTACTTTAAAAGGAACTTAAAAGGCCATGCTGGGAACTCTTAAAACTCTAAGAAAGCCTATTAATTATTGGAGTCTTGGATAATTTATACTAGTTTCGAGAAATGCTAAGTAGCAAAAAAAGAAAAAAAAAATTACTCTTAAATTTATGTTCCCCTTATTCTGACCTCTGAAAAACTCTTAGTAAGATTTATTATGTTGTGCCTGGGTGGTTGATGTATTCTGCAGATAACAGTTCAGATAGGGCATTCAGGATTCATGAACTCTGTAGAGTAGTTGCTGTAGATTGGATGTCCCGCAACCTCACTGAGGCTTAATCTCTACTGTTAAGCGTTGAGGGTGTGAAATCCTATTGTGGTAAATGCTAATTGATAGGTGAGGCCTTGAAGAGGTAATTAGGTTCTAAGGACCTTGCCTAGTGGATTGATTAAAAACGGTGGTCAGGGGTGTGGTTCTGAGGGCTTTAAAACAAGAGCATGAGAGAGAGAGAGAGAGAGAGAGAGAGAGAGAGAGAGAGAGAGAGGTTAGTCTCTCTCTGATCTGCCATTTTGCAATGTGATACCCTGACAATGTGATACCAAAGTCATCACCAAAGAAAGTCTTCACCACATGTGCTCCCTGGACTTTGGACTTCTAGCCTCTGAAACTGTGAGCAAAAAATTTTGTTTTCTTACTAACTACCCAGTTCCAGGTATTTTGCTATAAGCAACAGAAACAGACTAATACAGTAGTTTAACAACTCTGTTTTGGTGGGTATAAAGCAGTGATTCTCTGGTGGGTGCAAAATTGGGGCTATCAAGTCCTTTTGACTCCCGAAGCCGCAGCCTTGTAGTGACTTCTAGAGAACATTGTTTCCAGAAGATTTGATGAAATTATTTCCATCTTAATCTTAACTTCTAGTTGGGCCATCCATTGGAATTTTTCTTGGTCTTTCTGCTTTCCTTAAACGTCAGGCTAGAGTGGAGCTGTGGCAACTCCCTTTGCCTGCGGCAGTTGCTGAGAACATACTGGTTCCAGGGATCCCCTCAACTGGTGATATAATCCCTTCTTCTCCCACCGCTGCCCACCCTCATGGCCTTCCCCCAACTTAGGCAGCAAAGGCAGGGAACATAGTCTCCAGAAGGCCATGGTTAGAAGTGCAAATGCTATCTGGAAGCAAAGGGAGGCTCTAGGAGATCTTTGTGTTTTTCCCCCGAACCCTACCGATGATCATTTTGCTCATTTCTTGGGAAAGTGCAGAGTTTGGCCCTAAGGAGATGTCATGTTCCATGATAAGGGTCCAGGCAGGGGAAGGGGAAGGAGATACAAGTAGACACAAGCTTTGGTGACCTCCTGGTCACCTGTGGTGCCTGACTCTGAGAAAGGTTACTCCATGCTGGTATCTTCAGTACAGATATAAGGGGAGCACAGGTTCACAGGTGCTTGATGGTGGCAGGTGTGATGGTAGAATGTCCTGGAGGAAAGAAGATGGTAGAGCAAGTAGCCTCCTTCATCTACTCCACCATAATGCCTGAAACAACCTTACAAATGGGATTACTGAATTCTAAAGCCTCTGGGCCTCTAGCCAGCACTAATTTTAAGCATGTTTTCCAAGCTTTGTTTGAGGGCATTTGTGTACTAAGCCAATAGTTCACAGCAGCTCTGTTATTTGAAATAGTCCATTTTAATCTTTGTTGCTCTGCTAAGCAAATCCTGTTTTAATGTTGGCTTATAAAGAATAAATACTGGAATTGAGTCCGTCAGCTTGATATAGCTTTGGTTTAACATAGACTTCGCTGTTTCTAAAACTGCCACCTTCTCCCAGCTCCAGAGAGGCTGGAGTCTCACTTTCTGGATATAAGAAAATTATCTCTGGTTATAAATTGTTTACCTACAATCCTTCAAAGGTTTCACATTTCCAGCATTTAGGCATATCTTTACTTGAACCATATAAGTATAAAAGTAACTGAGCTTGCTAGCTATTAATTATGAGCTTTTTGTTATTATCTATTCCTGGGAACAGGAAGGGCACATATACTCACTTTAAGAAGACTTCAAAGAAAACACCCCATTCCTCTTACATCTTACTGGTCTAAAGCTAGTCAGTTGGGAGGCTACAGGAAAGGCCAGCAAACGTAGTGTTTTAGCTGAGTAGTGATAAGATATCTGAGTGATCAATGAAAAATTGGGAGTTTCATACTATGGAATAAGGGAAAAGAGCAAACATTGAGAGGCATTTGTCAGTGTCTGGCACAAAGAGTCCTGGACGAGAGCATTTGGGAAGTGAAGGCAGCCCAGGAAGAGAGGAGGATTTTCTCAAAAAGGAGGTGTTAATTATGCTGCCAAGAATGGAGAGAAGTCAAGGAGAGTGGGAGCCAAAAAGAAGTCACTGCATTTCATGCTATTGGATAACCTTATATTTCAACAGTTTTAGTTTGGGTAATTTGGAGCTTTGTTTCAGCAGCAAAGCATGGGCCCCTTTGATTCATGAGTTTATTGTTTATTTGGGTGGACAGAAAACCAGCCAATGCATGAACAAACATACCAGGTCAGGTGGTTCCATCTTCCACCTGCAGCTGAGGAGGAGGAGAAGAGAATTACTTGTGTGCCAGCTTGGAGAGAGTGGTCAGGAAAGCTCCTCTGGAAGGGGTGACATTTGAGCAGAGACCTGAGAAAAGTGAGGGATGGACTCAAGTGATTTACTGTTAGGAGGACAAAGGGTATAACTGCAGGGTGCACCTGCTGCCGTTGTTACAGGAAGCAGAGGAGGGTCATTTGGCCACAAAGGAGTGGACAAAGGGAGGAGATTCAGGAAATAAGTCAGAGTAATAGCCAGGTGCTGGATCATAAAAGGCTGCTTAGAGCATAATAAAATTTTATTTTAAGAATGATAGGTACCCATTAGCAGGTTGAGTGCAGGACCATGACATTTTATGATCTACATTTTAAAAGGATCTTTCTGACTACCATGTGGAGCATGGACTGTAGGAAAGCAAAAGTGAGGTGGGGAGACCAGCCAGGTGGCAGGTGTAGTGGACCAGGCAGAGGTTAATGGTGCCTTGGATTTGGGTTGATGAGGTAGAGGTCAGAAGAGAGAGGTTGGATCCAGACAGCATTTTGAAAGTAGATAAAACAATGTTTGCTAATGGATTTTATGTGTGGCATTAAAGAAAGAGGAAAGTCAAGGATGATTCCAAAGGTTTTTGCCTTTGAAAGTAAAGAAATAGAGTTGATGAGATGAGAGGTTACTGAAATGAGAGGTTAGTGAGTTGGTTCAGGAAGGACCAGCAGGAGTTTGGTTGGACATGTTAAGCTTGAAATATCTTTTGGACATCCAAAAAGAGATGGTTCCTGGGCAGGGGGAGTTTAGAGGAGAAATGGCTCAGATATAATTAGCTCAAGTTACCAGCATATAAACAGTATTTAAAACCATGGGGCAGGATGAGATCACTTAGGGGGAGCATGATGACAGAGAATAAAAAATGCTGGCAAGTATGCAGAGAAAGGGAAACTCTTCTACACTGTTCGTAGGACTATAAAATAGTAAAGCCATTATGGAAAAAAGCATGTGGTTTTTGCAAACAACTACAGTTAGAATTACCATATGAACCAGCAATCCCACTACCGGATATATACCCAAAGGAATGGAAATCATCATGTCAAAGAGACACCTGCACTCCCGTGTTCATTGTACCTCTATTTACAATAGGCAAGATATGGAACCAGCCTAAATGTCCATTGATGGATGACTGGATAAGCAAAATGTGGTATATACACACCATGGAATACTACTCTGCCATAAAAAGGAATGAAACTCTGCCATTCACAGCAACATGGGTGAACTTGAAGAAAATTATGTTCAGTGAAACAAGCCAGAAAGAGAAATGCACATGTCCTCTCTCATAAGTGGGATCTGAGAAAGGAAGGAAGGAAGGAAGGAAAGAAGGAAGGAAGGAAGGAAGGAAGGAAGGAAGGAAGGAAGGAAGGAAGGAAGGAAGGAAGGAAGGAAGGAAGGAAGAAAGAAAGGACCACAATAATATGTTAAACTTTCAGAAGGAGAGAACAGAACCACTGTTACTAAAGGTGTGAAAGGGGGAGGCAGAGGGGGGTTAGAGAGAAATCGGATAATGGACACAAAAAATAATTATGTTTGTAATGATGAACATGCTAATAATACTGATTTGAAGGGTGTTCAGGAGAGAATGTAAGATTTAAAAAGTGGAAAATCAAATGTAGACGAATATTTATGGTGTTTTTTCTATAAAAGAAATCAGAGAAATGGAGCAGGACTGAAGAAAAATGCAAAGTACACACACATTTTAATATAAATGTGTGTGTACATATATATTAAAAAATATATATGTACACACACACATGAGGATACTTCAATAAGTTCATGGTAAGATTCATTTTTTTTTCAACTCTTTTTTTTCTCTGAACTTTTTGAGGTACGCTTGCATCTTTAACAGGGAAGATATCTTGGCATGTTTGCAAGGGCATGCAAATATCCAGCAGAGAGACAGGAGAGTGAGAGAGATCAGGGATGCATGAGAGAAGTATAATAATGGCAGACAGAAAGTCTTTGAGTTAACAAGAGGTGTGTGTGTGCACAGGGGGCGGGGAGGGGGTCTGAGGCAAGGTTAGTGGGTGTTTTAGCTCAGAAGAGGGTCCGTTCATAACTTAACAAGGAGGAAGGCAGGAGGAAGGGTGCCACCAAAGCAGGTGATTGGCTGGATTTGATGGTCAAAAGTTGTAGTTCTTTTCTGACGGCTTCTATTTCCTCAGTGAAATGAGAAGCAAGATCACTAGACACTAGTGAGAAATAGATAGGAGCTCTCTTGGGTTTTATGAGAAACAGAAAATATAAAATAATCATCTTGGAAATTGAGAGACTGACTTGTGACTTGGGAGAGGGTAGACAGTCATGTATTAACACTATCGTGAATCAGTTTGATAATTTCTCAGAAGAGAGGATGGAACAAGCCAAGTGAGAAAAACAAATTCCTATGGTGGAACACAACGCAGGAGGAGAAGAGTCCAGAAGAGGAAGGAAGGAGGGCTCCTTGGTGATGTATTCTAAGACTTTACATATAGTGAAGGAGGAGGTTTCATCAAAAGGCAGCAGGAAATCATTTTCTTTAAGGAACATGTTTACTGTGACTATGACGGGGGCACATGTACAACAAGATCCTTAAACCAAGAATGAATGATCAGGAGTCCTGTATTTAAGACACAGTGTGGGTGTTTATACCAGAAACCAGACTTATAATGATCTCTGCATCTTATGCTCTGGGTTTCTTGGCATTCAGGCCAGCAAAGAAGCAAATAAAACAAAACATAATGGCTATACAGCTTTTATTGTCTGATAAACGAAGCGTACCATTTCTAGGCCAGTTGAAGATTTTTTTGACACGTCATTCTAACAGAATTTTATTTTGTAGGTTTGTTTATATAATGAACGACTTAATTGAAAATCTCTTCCATAGCAATTTTACACAAGATTTCAACAAATTTTTCCTGTGACCTTTTCATATTACAAATCTACATCGAAGCAGATGGTGTTATGTTAATTATTGATCCGAGAAGATATTTATATGGGATGTGAAAGTAATGTAGTCTAGCAGCTCAACTTATACTGGGATAGAACTGAGAGATTCCAGGGGAGGAATAAATAGTTAGCATGTTCTTTAGCTTTCAAAGGTAAATGATCACAAAGACATTTAACATTTGTTTTGAGATTAAACTATTTAAATATTGAGAGTTTTGGCATATTGAGCTATTAGTAAACAAAGAATTAGCATGGGGGACAAATGGCATTTTTTGTTATTTATTCATGTAAAGTACTGAAGACCTACAATATGTCTGGCTCTTCTAGACACTTGGGAGACATCAGTGGACAAAATAGACAAAGATCCTGCCTTCCTGAGTTAATGTTTTGAAAATGAAAGATACTGACTTGCTTCATGCTCAGATAGGCAACAGCTACAGGCTTTGGTGGGGAGGTGGAATAATTAGTCAAGAGAGGAAAAGTCTTTGAATTCATTTACATATTCATTCAGCCATTCGTTCATTCAGTAACATTTAGTAAATGATTGCTAATAAATCAGGCACTGACCCAGACTGAGATGGGTGAGTCAAGCCCATGAGACACTCATCAGAAGTAAAAGTTACTGGAAAAATTTGCATGAATATGGAGACCAATAATTGTAAGTTAGTAGGAATAAACACTAGTATAAAATAAAAGAATATCCTACTCTTAGAATCCTTCAAAAATATTATGAGTTTTCAGGTGTCCTTACTGGGAATATTCAGAGACTGAATTAGATGTGTCTGATAAGAGCTGCTTGGAAATTCTCTAGAATCAATTCCAACTCTGAGTTTATTTATTCCTATGGTCCTGTCTCCAAGTAAACGCCCAATATGTGCATAGCGCTGGGGCCCTCTGAGCCTAACAGTACATGCCAAAGGAAAGAATACATTCCTAAAAATGAGGAGGGAATCCTTGGGCAATAGGTTGTTTGATATGATGCTTTTAAGGTCTCATTCCCATGATGCCAGAATGAAGTGGTTGTTTCTGTTACATTGGTGGAAGTGGAGGTGAGCTAATATTTGAGCCAGGTTTTCTCTATTTGTGTTTTTCTGGTCTGTGTCATGACCATTTCCTGCCTGGCTTATGTCTGGAGAGTTGATTTAAGATGCTTGTTAAATACATGAATTTTCAAAGATCTTTAGTTGCCCATGTTGATTTGATACGGTTTGATAGGCTGTTCACTGTGAGGTGAACATGCTTTAATGTGCTTAAAGCCTGAAGGCAAGTCAGAAAAATAACAACTCTTGAGAAAGTGATAATAAGAGACTTATTTATCTTGCAGATAGGTGTGTGCTAAATCTCTCATCTCCCTAGCATTCTTCCTCACTTAGAATGGCAGCAGTCACAAGAGTCATATAGGCAGGACCAGTCTCAATCTACAATCCCCTGGAACACGGGACCTGGATATCCCACTCCTGACACTAAGAATGGAAGACACTTCCTGACAAGAGAAAAAATTATTGGAAAAGATTTTCTCTATTGTCCTTTTTTCTTATAATTTCCCCCTTTAAATGTTTCTGCTTCTTTTATTCAGGAATAGCAGAACTAATAATTTAGATTTATCACAACATGATATATTTTGTCATTTTAAGTTTTATTAACAATATTTTGTGGTGTTAGGCAAAGAACAACATAATTTATTCACCAACCATCATTAAGTGTCCATCATGAGCATAGAAAGCCAATGATATATATTGGAAGTGGATATATAGGAAGTGGATACTACCTTCCAGTAATTCTAAGATAAAAATTCTACAATAGCTTAGAAATATAATGGGAGGAATATTGAAAAGATTAGTATAACATAGATATACTATGATAACGCAAGATAATTAAGTAGTCCAAAGAGAGTAAAGCAATACAGTTTATCTCACCTGTGGATCTCAGGACGACCTGGTGGACCATGTAAAGTAGCCTTGAAGACTAAGTGGAAATGCTGGGTTAGGGCTTTCTGGGCATGAGCAATAAAAACAGAGGTGCAAGTGGGGAAGAATTATTTAAGGAAGAGTAAGTTGCCTTGAAGTAAGTGTACGTGGTAGGGTAAAGTAAGAAAGACTAGGTAGGTATGTTGAGACTAGTCAGGAAATATGTACTGAAAATTTCCTATTAGCCATGTTCCTGTCCCAGTTTACAAGGGACTGGAATGCCATACTAAGGATTTGGAGAATATTCCCATTGCTTTCATGTTAAAGTCCCCAAACAGTGACCTGCCTATCTGTGTAGTAGAAAATGGACCTGGCAGAAGTCTGGAGGATAGGCTGGAGAGAAGCAAGACCAAAGGTATGTGGACTACTTGGAGAATATTGTAATAGTCCAGAAAAAAGATGAAGAGGGATGTAAATAATGCAGTGGCAGTGAGAACAGAAAGGTGGTTCGTTTCTCTTTCTAGAGGTGATTTGCTACCAGGTAGCCACAGCTCTATTTCCCATTGCTGACTATCCCAGGTTTCTGATAGCTCATAGAAATCATTATCAATATATGTCTTTAAAAAACTGTCCTGAATTCTTAGCTATGGATTCTGAAACATTATAGAAGACATATGGGTTTTCTATTTTCCTTAATTTGTTAAGTAAACAGATATTTATTGAGTACCTAAAGGGTGGGGGGCATAAAGTGGTAAACAAGACAGATGAGGTACATGCCCTCAGCAGTTTACATCCTCATGAGAAAGCATAGATGAAGAGCAAAATAAATAATATATTCACATATATTATTCACATAATATTCATATATTCAGATGTGAACAAATCAATAACACATACGTGTATTGTTTTGTTTTTAAGTGATGTCTTGGCATACTACATATATAATAATACAAATATGAATCTTTGTAGCCATAATGTAATTATAAGAAATTATATGCCCCAATCTCTGACCTCAAGGCCCCATGCCTTACTGGTAACAAGAGAAGAGTTTAAGATATAATGGAGAGAAGAGGACTCTGAGGACATATTTTTAGAGCAGCAGTCAATTGGGTGTGCATATTTAAATAAATATTATTTATTATATTAAATTATATATATAAGTTAAATTACTAATTATCATATTAAATTATATATAAATTAAATTATATATTAAATATAATTAAATAATATTATTTAATTACTCTACTCCTATCAAGATAATATTAACTACAGTAAAAGGCTAATCCACATTTAATTGATGGCAAATGGTGGCACTGCAGAATGGTGAGGAAAATGATGGCCTTTTCAATAAACAGTGCTAAGTTAATTGGATATCCTTATGTGAAAAAGGAAATGTTTTCACACCACACACAAAATTAATTTCAAATGCATTTAAATCTAATTATGGATGAAAAGCAATAAAGCTTCAAAAGGATAATATGAGAGAATTTCTTCATAATTTTGAAACAGTAAAAGATTTCTTACATAGGATATAAAACCACAAATATAAAGGAAAAGTCTAAGGAATTACATTAAAATTAGGATTTTTTTTCTTCCAAAACACACCACTGGAAGAGTGAGAAGATAAACTATAATCTGGGAAATGATGATTGCTATACATAAAACTGACAGTGGGCTTGTGTAGAGAATGTGTAAAGAATTCCCACAAATTCATAAAAAAGGGAGACAACCTAAGTTAAAAAAAAAGAAGAAGAAAAAAGCGAGTGGGGTGAGAGATGTGAATAGCCACTTTACAAAGGAGAATATCAAAATGGCCAATAAACATTTGAAAAGGTACTCAGCCTCAGGAACAGCAGGGAAATACCAATGACAAACACAGTGAGATACTTCAACAGACACCTCAATGAGATGCCTCTAAAGAACCACCAGGATAGGCAGAATGAAATAGAATGACAGTATTGATTGTGCAGTAATGTGAACACTCGCACTTCTGGTAGAATTGCACTGGAAAACTGTGTGTTATCCATTATAGCTGAACAAATACAAATGCTGTGACGTAGCAAATCTACTCTTAACAGATACGCATGCATCTGTGCAGCAAGAAACTCATCTAAGGATATCTGTTACAGCATATTTCATTACAGCCCAAATTGGGAAAAGCCATCAATGTTCATTAATATCAAAATGAATAAGTACACTGTGGTATGGTCATAAAACAGAATACTAGACAGCAGTGAAAATTAATCTACAGGTGCATGTAACAACACAGATAAATCTGCCAAACATAATATTAAGCAAATGAAGCCATACACATAAGAACACATTCTATATAACTTCATTTAAACTTCAAAATCAGGCATAAGAAACCGAAGGAGTTGAAAGTCAAGCAAGTAGTTACCTAAGTGAAGAAGGAAGAAGTTAGTGTTTTACATCTTGATCTAGGTAGTGGTTACATGAGTGTGTTCACTGTGTAGTGATTCACTGAGCTGAACACGTAACGATTTGTGCATGTTTTTCTTAATGTATGTGTCCTAGTCAGTTTTTTGTCACTTAGAATACTTGAAACTGGGAAATTTATAAAGAAATTACTGTTTTGGAGGCTGGAGAGTCCAAGGTTGAGGGGTTACATCTTGTGAGGGCCATTTTCCTGGTGGGAATTCTCTGCAGATTCCCCAGGCTGCACAGGCCATCACATGATGAGGGGGTCGCATGTGCTAACTTGCCAGCTTAGATCTCTCTTTCTCTTCTTACAAAGCCACCAGTTTCACTCCCACGATAACTCATTAATTCATTAACCCATTAATTCAATAACCCATGAATGAATTAATACACCAACCCATGAAGAGATTAATCCATTCGTGAGGGCAGAGCTCTCATAGTTCAACCACTTCTCAAAGGTGCCACTTCTCAACACTGCCACATTGGGAATTAATCTTCAACATGAGTTTTGGTTGTTCAAAGCATAGCAGTATGTATAGTTTACTTTTTAAAAATTTAAATGACTTTCGATTTCCTATGGGAAGATTTGTTTTGAAGACACCCTGAGAATTGTTAAAATGTAATTACCTTAGTTCCTCAACTTTTTATCTTATACTCCACCTTGGAAATGAGAGAAGAGTACAAAATTTGAATTCTTACTCCCATCTGTAGTTTTTAGATTTAATAATCGCCCCAGATGTTTTATTCTTTCAGATAAGCCTTTGCTTCCCCCCCTCCACAATACACTATTAATTATAGATGAATAAAAGCTCATTTTCTCTATTTACGCTAATGTCTTCATTGCCAAGCATTTCTGAAACCAGCCAACTGTGATAGAATTCATGAAAATAATATCTCACTCATAGTAAATACATGTGTCTCATTAAAGAGAGCCAGACAAGCTTGTTTTACTTCTTGAAAACTGATATGGTTGGTTTCCTCATGATGTTAGTAAACATACTTTCTCTGCTACGGAGCTAATTCTGTAAAAAAAGTAGAGGAAAGTATTTAGCCAAACTTTCAAAAGGCATTTTCCATACCAGGCCATATGTAAAACAAATGCAATATTCAGCTACTTTGTTGAATTATCTTAATCCAGTATCAGAGGGATTGGTGGGGTGGGTCTAGCGGATGGGTGATCTGTGATTGCTTAGGTCTTTGATTGGAAATTCAAGTCAGGAAGCTTGAAAGAAAAAAATACCTAAATCCAAGTTTTTCTTTCCATGGCAGTGGCCGACTTTGACTTCTCTCCAGTTTCTTCCTGTTCCCTTAGAATTGTTCATTTTTCAAACCAACAAGATGGTGATGAGGAGACCATGAAAATACTTGAGATCAGATTGCAATATCAACAAACACCCCTGAAGTATTTGGAGGCAGATGGTAAATGATCTACCTTTGCATTACAAACTACTAGTAGAATGTTCATTGTGTATAGGAAGAGAACTGCAGGGGATTATCTAGCTATGCCATCTTTGTGGGTTTTGCAGGGATTGCACGAAGTCAGATTTCAAGTTCTTTCAGCAGTTCCATTGAGAGGATTGGGTGACATTCTCAAAAAGTGAAGGCAGACCTCATGATGCTAGAGCCCTTCACAGAGATTGCATTTGACCTCAAGGCACTCTTTCTGCCAAATTCCTGCCTGGCTCCCCAGACCAATGTACCACTGCCCCTGGCTTAGTCTGAGGCTTTCTTTTTCTCCAACTCATATCTGAAGTTCCTCGCTATCCAAAATTTGGTTTAAAGACCAGCAGTATCTAACTGGGAATTTGTTGGAAATGCTGAAACTCAGGCTCTGTCATAGACCTTCTGAGCAGAGCATGCTTTTTAACAAGATCCCCAGGTAGTCTGTACTCACATGTTATGGCATATAGAAGTACTGCTATAGATAAAAGTCAGAATGCAGGAATAGAAGGACAGATTAAGCAGCCTTGAGTAAATCCTCAGATTTTTAAAATGCTGTTAGTTGTTTTGAAAGATGGAGGAACCCAACCTGAAATATTTCTGACACTTTCAGTCATTCATAATTAAATGAAAACATTATTTTAAGCCCCTGTTTTAGCAATTGGAACTTAGAACATTATTCAGGAAATTATATAGGGACCTCAGATATGTTTTCCACTTAGTTTTGTTTTCTAGAAATGAAATTTTGCATTCTCTTTGCAGAAGAGATTATTAAGTGATTCTAGGTACAGGGGAAAAAAAACCCTCATTAGTTCAGGCTCTACTATGGAGAGTTGGTAGTAAGTTAGCTGGGGTGTAATATTAGTTTTATATTACTGATGAATAAAGGGATTGCAAGAGAAAATAGACACAATAGCAATAACACTGATTAGTTCTTATTGTTATCATAATTATATATTATTATATTATTATGTGCCAGATCCATAGTAACTTACCCTTAGATGTAGGTACTGTAATTATCACTGATTTACAGATGAGGAGACTGACGGTCAGAGTGGTTAAATAACTTGTGTTGTCACCCAACCAGGAAGACGCAGAGCCAGGATTCAAATCTGGGCCCTGGTGTCTGTCCTTTCAGAACCACAGTATCATGCTATCTCTAAGCTGTATTTTCAGTGGGAATCTAACTGTTTAAGTTCCTATCAAACGAATCCCAAGAGTCGTGGCCATTCTTGTTTCCAGGCTTGCACTTGTGTCACTCCCCTAGGCCAACCTCTGATTTCAGCCATTGGATGGTTCCATGCCAGCTCAGATGCACCGTGTGCAATGCCTCACCTCAGGTGTGCACTGGGCATCTCTCTACTTTGCATTCCAGGGCTTCTCCAATGACTGCTGGGCTTGAGAGGAAGGGCAGCCCATAAGTGGAATTAATGACTCTTAGGCAGCCTCAACCAGTGGGGTCCAGGAACCAGTGGATGAGTGGCCCATCCTCCCATATTTCATGATCTAGTTCTGGGAGCATTCTGTTTGCCTCTCAGAGACCCCATTCCTTACAGTGGTGAGCTCCATAACCCACCTTTCTAGCTACCTGCCCTCCTTTCTTGTCTCTCACTCTCCCCACTCCTTCACTCCTATTCCTTGAGACTACCTCTCAAAAACGCCTCCAATACCTGAGTCCTTGTCTCAGGCTATGCTTTGGAGGACCCAAGCTGAGGCAGCAATTCACATGGCTCCAGGGATCAGGGATCAGATGATGAAAATGATTGAAGAGAAGCTGTTACATTTCCACACAGATGTAACTTGTACAATGAATACACAGAAACCATTTCAGCTTTTGTAAAGGAATAGGTGCTCATTCAATCTTTCTAAAAATACCTGGCCATCTAGATCTAGTTTTAATTTTCCCACTTTTGGTAGCAACATGAGTACAAGAAATATTCACTTTCATGTTGACTTAAAGATAAACAAGCATGGTAAAAAAAAAAAAAAAGCAGAGTACTTGGCCTTGGTATCTGGTATACCCCAGGGAGCTGGAACACCGGGATGAACCAGAGCTCACACCATACCACGGTGCCTACTTCAGCTGATTGTCATCACATGTGAATGTGGGCCCAGTTTGCCAGAAGTTTCTAATTTAAAGAAAAGCTAAAAACCTTAATATTCACCTGAAATTTATGGATCTTTAAATCTTGGCAACTAATTCAAATTATTAAAACAACAACAACAACAACAAAAAACCACATTGGGGATAAAACTATCTAAGACTTCCAGATTGAGAATGATGTCCTACATA
Source organism: Cynocephalus volans (assembly GCF_027409185.1). NCBI lineage: Eukaryota > Metazoa > Chordata > Mammalia > Dermoptera > Cynocephalidae > Cynocephalus > Cynocephalus volans. Next base: position 286,457,909 of record NC_084460.1, read on the forward strand.
ATTTACATTTCGTTGAAACCTTGATATGCTAATCTCGAATAATCATTTTTTTAATCCTTAAAGCCTGGACTCCACCAGACAATACTTTGATAATTTATTCCTGTAAAAGAATAGATGGCTTATACCTAGACATAACAACATTGCATTTGTTCAAGTAATATTTTATATTCAGACATCTCAGCAACCCAGGTTGGCCTCAGCTTTCCCTTGAGTCAGAATTAGGGGTGTCTGACTTTACTTTCAGAGGTGCTGAGTGGATGAAGTTTGCTGGGAGTATATTAGCAGGTCAACCTGAGGGTTGGCCAGTGAAAGTTCCCTTTGGACAAAAGGCATCATGTTCTGAGATCATTTTTCTGAGGCAGGACATTTCACACAGTCTCCTGCTGCTCTGTGGAATCTGGGACACCTGTTTTTTCAAAGGAATGCCTTGTTATGTAATGAAGCCACAGGGAAGCAGAGGCAGGAAGCATTCTTCATGGGAGGTTACTTGGAGGACCCAAAGCTGCTCTTTAGGAAGGGTCAAGACTCAGCTTGAGTTCATGTGATTCAGAGACTTTAGGAGAATCCATTATTTCTGTGTCTTCTAGATACTGAACTCTCAACCACCTTGAGTCTGTCACCTCTTTGTCAGATACTTTCCTGCCTCCCTGTTCCTTTCCTCCACCCAGTCCTCTTCTGGTTTCCTCTCTCTGTCACTGGCATCGCTCTCCAGCCAACTCCACAAGCAAGCCCGAGACCCAGAAGCTCCCCTCGAGATCTCTCGCTCTTGTCTCCTGCAGCCAACCCTTCTCAAGTCCTGGGGACTTTTCCCCCAGCTCTGGAATCTCTGTTTCTCTCACACCTATTGCCACCACCCTACTAGGTGACTATCACTTTTTGCCAGAAGGTTTTCAACAGCACTCAACTCCAGTCTGTTCTTCCTGAAATGCCACATGCCAGTTTTATTATACCACCTGTTCCCCACCTCACTACCCTACAGGGCCTGTGGTCAGCCCTCTCCAGCCTCACTACCCACTGCACTTCCCTCTCACCACACTGGCCTTCTCTCGGTTTCTCGAGGTTCCATGGGTTGTATCGCCATCAGTCTTGCCCTGTGCTTGGAATGATGTCTCCCCACCCTTTGCTGAGTAAATTCTTGTGAGTCCTTCACAACTCCAATTAAACATTGTTTTCTCAGGGAAGCCTTCCCCACCCCCAGACCAGGACTGGTCCCCTCTGATAATAAGGATGTTGTTGATAATGATGATGGTATTAATTATCATGAAAATGTATTGACCACCAACTAGGCTTGGTCAACAGTTCAGGGTATTAGTATTCAGATTTTACAAATGAGGAAGCCACGGTAAAGGAAGTTAACTAACTTGTCCAAGAAACCACTGGCATCTGTGTTTACACACTTTTACTACACCATGAAGCTTTTCTTCATAGAACTTGTTAAGATTTGTAATTGCTCATTTATTTTTGTAAACTTTTAAATACTAATGTCTGTCTTTCCACCAGACCTTATGGTCTGAATGGTCAGGGGCTTTTTGGCATATGTGTGTGTGTTTGCTTATCACTGAATTGCATGGATCTAGCACCCTGCCTGCAGTATAGTAAGTGCTGAATAATGGAATACTTTCAGAATTTTTTTCCCTCAAATGACTATAATGAAGTATCTTAAATATCCTGTAACAAATTCCTTGAAACTATACTGGTACTGTTTGTTTCTGAAGAAATCTTTCATTAAAAAGAGCAGAAAACAAATAGTACAGAGGTACATAGGATATTCAAATTCTCTCTGAAGAGCCATGTTTCTCTTCCTTTTTTTTTTTTTTTTTTTTTTTTGTGGCTGGCTGGTACGGGGATCTGAACCCCTGAGCTTGGTGTTATAACACTATGCTCTAGCCAACTGAGCTAACCAGCCAGCCCATGTTTCTTAATGTTATTATAATAAAGGATTTTAGAGGTTACTCAGGATGAAGAGCAAATGCGGGAGGCAACAACGAGTTGTCCCAAAAAGCCAAAGATTTTGCTCCTAGTTTTAGTAAGAAGATCCTAGAAATGAATCCTGATTCACTAGGTTTAGGTCACTACCCATCCTGAACCAATCACTTTGGCTCACGGCACAAGACTGCTGTGATTAGCTAAGCCTGTTTATGCCCACCTTTATGGCAAAAGGAGTGTTTTCTGTCACCAGATTGGAGGTGGATGATGTCAGGAGTATTAGAGACAACCAAACACAAGAGCTACCACATATCTCATAGGCAAGACTGGCCCTGCAATGAGAAAGTTGGGTTCATGCTATCAGTGGAGAACACTACCTAAAATCTTCTTTCTGATCACAGTTTGGTTTCTCATGTAGCTCTTTATATATATATATATATATATATATATATATATATATGTATATGTATATGTATACATATATATGTAAATATATATATACACACATATATATGTGTATATACACACACACACACACACACATATCTTGTAGCTCCAAGATAACACATTATTTGTGCTGGTTTATCTAATAGTGATATTTCTTAGTGTATATGAATAAATTGGCATTCTGGTTTACACATTAGCCCTGTGATCTTGGTCAAAGTTGTCTGTCCTTATGGTGCTAACAATTCAGAGTTCTTAACCTGAAAGCCCTGCCTGAATGTCAATGAATTAGCCTGTGTGGTTACCTGACCAGAGGCCAAAGAACTATAGCTCAATGACATTAACATTCTGACCTCACCTCATTACTTCCATTCGACCTTCAATACACAGTAGATGTGAGTAAGAATTAAAGAGGAAGTAGAAATGTGCCTAAACAGACAAGATCCAGATGTCACCCAGGGCTGGTTTCGAGTTTTGCAACTTCTCCTCCGAGGGTCTTCCTTTTGCTCTTTTTACTCTTTGTCCTTTTGTATGGATAACTCCCTGACAGGGTGGGGAGTGTGTCTGTCTCATATATTGTTATATCCTCAGTGCTGAGCCTAGGGGCTGCATGTCAGTAGAAGCTCAGTAAATATTTGTTGAATGAATGAATGAATGCCTGACATTTTCTATTTTGCCTTTCCTTCTACACCTCCTTCCACCCAGGCAGAAGCAATTAAAAAATTCCAGATTTCCTAGATTCTAGATGCACATTTTTCCCCCACATCACTATTGATGGCGTCTTGAAATGGAAAACAATCCAGTTCTTTCCATCATGCTGCTACTCCTTGTATGGCAGCAGCATAGCAGTGGCCACATTGATTATTCCACATTCTTAACAAAATCTCCCCCCCCCCCCCCCGTTCTAAAATCTAGTTAAATGATTGAATTTCCTGGCTTCCTTAGAGACTTCTCTGTTGTCAGGCTTCCCTTTTGGAAGCAAAGAGCTCATTAAAATTAGATGAGGAGCACACAGCTTCCTGTTGATAAACCATCAGTCCTGGCAGAAACATGGTGAAGGTAAACCAAAGCTTTCAAGAGAGCATGTTCTTGCTGGCTGAACTGACAAAGTCTAGACCCCCTGCTGATGTCTCAAGTACATTGCCAGTTCCCACAAATGAGCTGAAAAATACCATTTAACAGTGACATTTCTTTTAATAGGCAGTTTCTTTCCCTAGTCTTTTTCTTTTTGTTCCTTGACAAATAAAAAAGGAAACTAGCAGGAACATTCTTGAGAGTCCAACAAATGGTTCACCAGAGTGAGGATGCACTGACACCTGAAACATGGAAAAAATTATCCTTTTAAAATGTCCAGTCAGCTTCCTTAAGTTTAACAACAACAAAGCGTCACAACAAAGCAAATCACATCACATCAAAACATCAACAACAAAGCAAAACCAGTTTCCAAGTGTTATAGCAGCTTCTAAAAAGAATTCCAAAGAACAGCAGAGTGTCACTGAGGTTCTTCAACGGCTTCACAAATATTCGATTTGAATTTTATCTTTTACATAGATTTTAAATGTTTTAAAGATTACCATCTTTAAAGAGTTTAAAAATCTATGTAAAAAATAAAATGTAACATACACATTTTCTACACAATAAATATATTTATTTTATTTATATTATTTATTTAGACATATTTATGGGGTACAGAGTTGACTATCAATATTTGTGTATAGTATAGGATGATTAAATCAATGTTATTAGCATTAGAAGCCATCAATCAATGTCTTTGTTTGTACTGATGGGTTCATATTTTTCTGAGCAGGAATAAGTTATAATGCTTCTGCTGACGATTTAGTGTCCTGCAACTTCAAGGCAAGTGGTAAAAGGACCTTAACATTTACAGCTACTTGCCTGTCTTGAATAAGAATTTTCTTTATACCACATTATGAAAGGAAATATATCAATTAATTGTAAACCGAAACTACAGTAATTCTTTTATTGCCATCTATGATCCTGGATTTATATTTGTAATGATGAACATGCTAATAATACTGATTTATTAACACATGACATACACAAATACTGCTAGCCAACTCTGTACCCCATGTATATGTATAATCAATTATGTTTCAACTGTAAAATTTTAAAAAAGAAATAGCATTTCCATTAATTGGCTTTATAAACAAATGCTACAAATGTGAACCAGTAAAATGAATTTATCTTAATAAGACAACTCTGTCTTAAATACAAAGTAAGATGTTTACAAAACAAGTTCTGTCACTAAAAGATACTTTGAAGACCACTTGATTGTATTATCTTTAAATTTGTCAAGTTCTGAAATATGATTCTTTTTATTTTATTTTAACATTCAATTGTACATATTTTGTTTTACTTTAACATTTAATCGTACATATTTTAACATTTAATTGTAATTTTAAAATTTAATAGTACAGTGTGCTGTTTCAATACATGCATACACTGTACATTGACTCACTTAGGGTACGTAGCTTGGCTATGTACATGTGCATCCACCACTTCCCCTCTCTTCCACCCTGCTCCCCACCTCAGCCTCTGGTAACCATTATTCTTTTTTTTTTTTTTTTTTTTTGATTCAACATATGAGTGAGATCATGTGGTGTTTGCCTTTCTGTGCCTGGTTTACTTCACTTCACTGATGGACTCCAGTTCCATCCAATTCCATGAAAATAACAGGATTTCATTTTTTAATAGCTGAATAGTATTTCATTTTGTATATGTACCACAGTTTTTTAAAAATCTAGTCATCTGTTGATGGGCATTTAGGTTGATTTCATCTCTTGGCTATTGTGAGTAGTGTTGCAATGAACATAAGAGTATAGGTGTCTCTTCCATATATTGATTTCATTTCCCTTGGGTACATACCCAGTAATAAGATTGCTGGGTCAAAAGGTAATTCAATTTTTAGTTCTCTGAGGAAGCTCCATACTGTTTTCAACAATGACTGTACCAATTTTCGTTCCTACTAACAATATAGGAGAGTTCTCTTTTCTCTGAATCCTCATCAGCTTTTGTTATTTTCTGCCTTTTTGATAATAGCCATTCTAACCGGAGTAACATGGTATTACACTGTGGTTTTAATTTGCATTTCCCTAATGATTAGTGATGCTGAGCTTTTTTTCACATGCCTGTTGGCCATTTATATGTCTTCTTTTGAGAAATGTCTATTCAGGCATTTGCCCATTTTTAAATTAGGCTAATTATTATTTTGTTGTCAAGTTGTTTAAGTTCATTATATATTCTGGATAGTAGCTTCTTGTCTGATGTGTAGTTTGCAAACACTTTCTTCCATTCTATAGGTTGTCTCTTCACTTTGTTGATTGTGTCCTTTGCTATGCAGAAGCTTTTCAGTTTGATGTAGGCTCATTTGTGTATTTTTGCTTTAGAAGCCTGTGCCTTTGAAGCCTTGTTAAAAAAAAAAGCATTGCCCACTTTCATTTCATGGTAGCATATCTCCTGTTTTCTTCTATTAATTTCAGTTTTCAGTCTAAAATTTAGGTTTTTAATCCACTTTGAGTCACTTTTTGTGTATGATGAGATATAGGGGTCTAGTTTCAATCTTCTGTACATGGATATCCAGTTTTCCAAACACCATTTATTGAAGAGGCTGTCCTTTCCCCAGTGTATATTTTTGGCACCTTTGTTGATAATCAGTTCGTTATAGATACGTGGGTTTATTTCTGGAATCTCTATTCTGCTTCATTGGTCAATTTGTCTATTCTTATGCCAGTACCATGCTGTTTTGTTTACTACAGCTTTGTAGCATATGCTGAAGTCAGGTAGTGTGATGCCTCCAACTTTGTTCTTTTTGTATAAGATCACTTTGTATAGGATTGTTTTCCACATCTATGTCTGTGAAGAATGCCATCCATACTTTAACAGGGATTGCATTGAAACTGTAGATTACTTTGGATAATATGGACATTTTGATGATTTTAATTCTTCCGACTAATGAACATGGGATACCTTTCCATTTATTTGTGTCTCCTTCAGTTTCTTTCTTCAATGTTTGATAGTTTTTTTGCAGAGAGCTTTCACCTCCTTGGTGAAATTTACTCCTGGGTATTTCATTTTTTTGGTAGCTGTTATGAACAGGATTACTTTCTTAATTTGTTCTTCAGATAGGTTGTTATTAGTGTATAGGAACATTATTGATTTTTATGGATTGATTTTGTATCCTGCCACTTTACTGAATTCATTTATTAGTTCTAGTGACTTTTTGGTGGAGTCTTTAGTGTTTTCTATGTATAGGATCATGTTACTTGCAGGTAGGGATAGTTTTACTCCCTCATTTCTAATTTGGATGCCCTTTATTGCTTTCTCTTGCCTTATTGCTCTGGCCAGCACTTGCAATACTGTGTTGAATAAAAGGGGGGAAAGTGGGCATCCTCTTCTTGTTTCAGATCTTGGAGGAAAAGCCTATAATTTTTGTCCATTCAGTATGATATTAGCCATGGGTTTGTCATATGTAGCCTTTGTTGTGTTGAGGTATGTTCTTTCCATACATAATTTCTTGAGTGTTTTTGTCATGAAGGATGTTGAATTTTATTAAATGCTTTTTATGTGTCTATTGAAATGATCATATGGTTTTTTCTTCTTCATTCTGTTGATGTGATGTATTACATTTATTGATTTGCATATGTTGAACCATCCTTGCATCCCGGGGATGAATCCCACTTGATCATGGTGAATGACCTTTTTAATGTGTTGTTAGATTTGGTTTGCTAGTATTTTGTTGCAGATTTTCACATCTGTGTTTATTAGGGATATTGAGCTGTAGTTTTCTTTTTTCATTGTCTTTTTCATAGAATGAATTTGAAAATGTTCCCTCCTTGTCAACTTTTTGGAATAGTTTAAGAGGAATTGTATTAGTTCTTCTTTAAGTGTTTGGTAGAATTCAGCAGTGAAGCTATTGGGTCCTGGGTTTTTATGTTGTTGGGAGACTTTTTATTACTGCTTCAATCTCATTACTCATTATTAGTCTGTTTTCTAGTTCTTCGTGATTTAACCTTGGTAAGTTGTATGTGTCCAGGAACTTATCCACTTCTTCTAGGTTTTCTAGTTGGATAGTATATAGTAGTTTTTAATAGCCCCTTATGATTCTTTGTATTTCTGTGGTATCAGATTCAACATCTCCTTTTTCATTTCTAATTTTATTTATTCAAGTCTTCTCTCTCTTTTTCTTTATTAGTCTAGCTAAAGGTTTGTTGTTTTTATCTTTTTGAAAAACCAATTCATTGCTTCATTGATCTTTTGTATTTTTTTAAACCTCTAGTTCATTTATTTCTGCTCCAATCTTTGTTATTTCTCTCCTTTTACTGGTTTCTGGTTTGGTTTATTCTTGTTTTTCTAGTTCCATGAAGTATAATGTTAGGCTGTTTATTTGAATTCTTTCTACTTTTTCAATGTAGGCATTTATTGCTATAAACTTCCCTGTAAGAATTGCTTTTACTGTATCCTATAGATTCCAGTATGCTGTATTTATTTTTCCCTGGTCTCTAGGCATTTAAAATTTTTTAAAAATTTCTTCTTTTTTCTTTTTTTCTGAGGAGTTTCAAGATGGCGGCGGCTGAGGCGGCTGGCGCGGAGTAGCTGAGGTGGAAAAGGTGGCCACTGGGCCTCAGGCAGCCGGGAAACTTGTGGACCTTCCTCTGGCCATCTCTTAAGGGAGGACTGCTGCTGCTGGCCGGTCGTGGGGGCTCAACGCCACTTTGCCCCCGGCAGGAGAGGCTGCCTCATTTACAGGCAACAGCTTTGAAGTGTGGAGCAGGAAAAGAACTGATTCTTAGCTGCAAAAGCGAGTCTTGAAACAGGGAACACGGCGCCAGGGCTGCTGTGGATGCAGCCAGGATCCCGGAGGCTGGGGCTGCACTGAAGGCGGCCAGCTGCCCTATTCAGGATTCGAGGTTTCAGGCCGGCATTAAAGAAGACTCCTGGGAGCGCCCGAGCGGCGCCGCGACTGAACAGCCCGAGGCGGCAGCGCCGAGAACACGGAAGGCAACAAACCAGAGACAGAGCGAGCGCCCGACCTGGCACAGCACTGTGAGTGATCCCTGGCACAGCTCTGTTCGGGGGTTGGATGCCCACGCGGCTCTCCGCCTGCACCACCAGGCCACTCACTGCCCCGGTGCTGCCTCCATTTTCCCAGGTGCGGGCAGCTCCGCCCTGCTCGGCCATCACTGAGCCCATTTGCTTGGCCTGGCGCGGGGCTTTCCGGACCCTGCGGGCCGACCTCCTCTCCCACTCCCTCCACGGTTCTCTGGCAGGGCTGGGGGTGTGGGGCGTCCCGACCAGTTTTGGGAGGGCTAGGAAGTACGGGCGGGCCGACTGCCACTCCACCACACCCTGGACTCCGGCCCTGGTAAACTTCCTGTTACTGGGAGGCAGATACCATCTCTGCGACCACCAGTTTGGAAAAAAGCCTAACGAATTTCTGGTTGGGAATAGTGTGGTAGGAGAGTTCCCAGGTCTGCTTGAACCTGCCGGAGAGCAGGCTGCAGGCGGGCACTAGACTCGGTTTATACCGGGGGGATACAAAGGTGAACAAGACCCGAGAAAGATCTACACAGTGCTACAAAGGCACCCAGAGAGACCGGTTGTCTGTGCCTAGCAGAAACCTGGTAGACTTCCTGGGCGAGGCGGTGCTGAGCAGGGTCTTGAAGGCCCAGCTGATAGACGAGGGGTGCAGAAGACACGCCCCAACCCAGCACAGTGTGCACAGAGGGGGGAGACGTGCGGCCAGGGAGGCAGAGACTCGACAGAAACCATACACCCGGTGGGGTCGCCACTGCACGATCTAACAGCCTGGGCCAGAGCACACGGAACGGGGAGAAGTCCTGTACAGAAAGTGAAAGCTCAACAGAGATCACACACCCTGTGGTACGTGATCCACCAGCCCAGCAGAGTACAAGCTGACCAGAAAGGTGGATCCCCGGAGAAGCCCAAGACCCGAGGCATCCACACACACAAGACACTAGAGGCCAACTGAGCAATCACGGCGGGAGCCATACCAAATTGGCAACCACAGCAACATCCTAGTTAGTCATTAGTCTTAAACCGGTGGACTGTGAAACCCCCTGCCACAATGAATAAACACCAAAAAAAAGACACCAGAAATACAAAAAATCAAGAAAGTACACCACCAAAAGTTAATAAATCTCATACTCTAGATCCTATAGAACAAGAAGCCCTTGAAATAACTGACAAGGAATTTCGAGTGATAATTCTAAGGAAACTGAATGAGATACAAGAAAACTCAGCTAGACAGCATGATGAAATGAGGAAAAGTATACAGGATCTGAAAGAGGAAATATACAAGGAAATCAATGTCCTGAAAAAAAATGTAGCAGAACTTGCTGAACTGAAGAAGTTATTCAGCGAAATAAAAAACACAACGGAGAGTTTAACCAGCAGGCTTGTCGAAGTTGAAGAGAGAACCTCTGAACTTGAAGATGGGCTGTTTGAAATAACACAAGCAGACAAAAAGAAAGAAAAAAGAATCAAGGACATGGAAGAAAATCTGAGAGAGATATCAGACAACCTCAAACGCTCAAATATCCGAGTCATGGGTATTCCAGAAGGGGAGGAAAATGGAGATTCCATTGAAAACATATTCAACAAAATAGTGGCAGAAAACTTCCCAGGTATAGGAAAAATCACAGATCTTCAGATCCAGGATGCTCAACGATCTCCAAATGTATTCAACCCAAAAAGGCCTTCTCCAAGACATGTCATAGTCAAATTGGCAAAACTCAGAGACAAAGAGAGAATCTTAAAAGCTGCAAGAGAGAAGCGTCAAATCACCTATAAGGGTGCCCCAATCAGGTTAACATCAGACTTTTCATCACAAACCCTAAAAGCTAGAAAGGAATGGGATGATATTTTCAAAATACTAAAAGACAAAGCTTGCCAGCCAAGAATACTCTACCCTGCAAGGCTATCCTTCCGAAATGAAGGGCAAATAGTATATTTCTCAGACAAACAAAAACTGCGGGAGTTCACTACCACAAGACCACCCTTACAAGAAATCCTCAAGGGAGTACTGGGTTTGGTTCCTGAAAAATAACTACCACTGCCATAAAAACCTAAGAAAAATCTAAACCCGCTAGTACAATAAAAATGGCATTCATGAAGAGAAAACAAGCTAACAAAAACACTATCTACAACCTAAGGAACCAACAAACAAAGAAACCAAACAGTAAATCAGAAAGCAAGGAACAAAAGACACCTAAGACAACCAAACAACCAATAAAATGCTAAGAATAAATCAACACCTTTCAATAACAACTCTTAATGTTAAAGGCTTAAATTCCCCAATTAAAAGACACAGACTGGCTGACTGGATCAAAAAGCAGGACCCAACTATATGCTGCCTACAAGAGACCCACCTCACCCATAAAGATTCACACAGACTAAGAGTGAAAGGATGGAAAAAGATTTACCATGCAAACAGAAAAGAAAAACGAGCTGGAGTGGCTATTCTTATATCTGACAAAATAGACTTTAAACTAAAAACCATAAAAAGAGACAATGAGGGACACTACTTAATGATAAAAGGACTGATCCATCAAGAAGACATAACAATCATAAATATGTACGCACCCAATGTTGGAGCAGCCAGATTTATAAAACAAACTCTATTAGACCTAAAGAAGGAAATAGACACTAATACCATAATAGCAGGGGACCTGAACACTCCACTGTCAATATTAGACAGATCATCTAGGCAAAGAATCAGTAGAGAAACACAAGATCTAAACAAGACTCTAGACCAATTGGAATTGGCAGATATCTACAGAACATTCCACCCAACAACCTCAGAATATTCATTCTTCTCATCAGCACATGGATCATTCTCCAAGATAGATCACATATTAGGTCACAAATCAAGTCTCAATAAATTCAAAAAAATTGGAATTATCCCATGTATCTTCTCAGACCACAATGGATTAAAACTAGAAATTAATAACAAACAAAACTCTGGAAACTATACAAACACATGGAAATTAAACAGCATTCTACTTAATGACATATGGGTCCAAGAAGAAATCAAGCAGGAAATTAAAAAGTTTATTGAAACTAATGAAAACAATGATACATCATACCAAAACCTGTGGGATACTGCAAAAGCAGTATTGAGGGGAAAATTTATTGCATTAAATGCTCACTTCAGAAGAATGGAAAGATGGCAAGTGAACAACCTAACACTTCACCTTAAAGAACTAGAAAAACAAGAACAATCCAATCCTAAAGTTAGCAGACGGAAAGAAATCATTAAGATCAGAGCAGAACTGAATGAAATTGAAAACCAAAAAACAATTCAAAAGATCAACGAATCAAAAAGTTGGTTTTTTGAAAAGATAAATAAAATTGACAAACCATTAGCATGGCTAACAAAAAAAAGAAGAGAGAAGACTCAAATAACAAAAATTAGAAATGAAAAAGGCGATATTACAACTGATTCATCTGAAATACAAGGAATCATTCGAGACTACTATAAACAACTATACGCCAACAAATTTGAAAATCTGGAGGAAATGGATAAATTTCTGGACACACACAAGCTCCCAAAACTGAACCGTGAAGACGTAGAAAATTTGAACAGACCAATAACAATAAAGGAGATTGAAGCTGTTATCAGAAGGCTCCCAACAAAGAAAAGCCCAGGACCAGATGGATTCACAGCAGAATTTTACCAAACATTCAAAGAGGAATTGACACCGATTCTTTACAAACTATTCCAAAAGATTGAAACGGACGCAAATCTCCCAAACTCATTCTATGAAGCAAACATCATCCTGATACCAAAACCAGGTAAAGATATAACCAAAAAAGAAAACTACAGGCCAATATCCTTGATGAATATAGATGCAAAAATCCTCACTAAAATACTAGCAAACAGAATACAGCAACACATACGAAAAATTATTCATCACGATCAAGTGGGATTCATCCCAGGGATGCAAGGTTGGTTCAACATACGCAAATCAATAAATGTGATACACCATATTAATAAACTCAAACACAAGGACCATATGATCATCTCTATAGATGCTGAAAAAGCATTTGATAAAGTTCAGCACTCATTCATGACAAAGACCCTCTATAAGTTAGGTATAGAGGGAAAGTATCTCAACATAATTAAAGCCATATATGCCAAACCCACTGCCAATATCATCCTGAATGGGGAAAAGCTGAAAGCTTTTCCTTTAAGAACAGGCACTAGACAAGGATGCCCACTCTCACCACTCCTATTCAACATAGTGTTGGAAGTACTAGCCAGAGCAATCAGAGAAGAGAAGGAAATAAAGGGCATCCAGATTGGAAAAGATGAAGTCAAACTGTCCCTGTTTGCAGATGACATGATCCTATATATCGAACAGCCTAAAACCTCTACAAAAAAACTGATGGAATTGATAAATGATTTCAGCGCAGTAGCAGGATACAAAATCAACACACAAAAATCAGTAGCATTTCTTTTCTCCAATAGTGAACATGCAGAACGAGAAATCAAGAAAGCCTGCCCATTTACAATAGCCACCAAAAAAATAAAATACTTAGGAATTGAGTTAACCAAGGAGGTGAAAAATCTCTATAATGAGAACTACAAACCACTGCTGAGAGAAATTAGAGAGGATACAAGAAGATGGAAAGATATTCCATGCTCTTGGATTGGAAGAATCAACATAGTGAAAATGTCCATACTACCCAAAGTGATATACAAATTCAATGCAATCCCCATCAAAATTCCAAAGACATTTTTCTCAGAAATGGAAAAAACTATTCAGACATTTATATGGAACAATAAAAGACCACGAATAGCCAAAGCAATGCTCAGCAAAAAAAATAAAGCTGCAGGCATAACACTACCTGACTTTAAGCTATACTACAAAGCTATAATAACCAAAACAGTATGGTACTGGCATAAAAACAGACACACTGACCAATGGAATAGAATAGAGAATCCAGAAATCAACCCTCACACTTACTGCCATCTGATCTTTGACAAAGGCACCAAGCCTATTCACTGGGGAAGGGACTGCCTCTTCTGCAAGTGGTGCTGGGATAACTGGATATCGATATGCAGGAGCATGAAACTAGATCCATACCTCTCACCGTATACTAAAATCAACTCAAAATGGATTAAGGATTTAAATATACACCCTGAAACAATAAAACTTCTTAAAGAAAACATAGGGGAAACACTTCAGGAAATAGGACTGGGCACAGACTTCATGAATACGACCCCAAAAGCACGGGCAACCAAAGGAAAAATAAACAAATGGGATTATATCAAACTAAAAAGCTTCTGCACAGCAAAAGAAACAATTAAAAGAGTTAAAAGACAACCAACAGAGTGGGAGAAAATATTTGCAAAATATACATCTGACAAAGGATTAATATCCAGAATATATAAGGAACTCAAACAACTTTACAAGAAGAAAACAAGCAACCCAATTAAAAAATGGGCAAAAGAGCTAAGTAGGCATCTCTCTAAGGAAGATATCCAAATGGCCAACAGACATATGAAAAAATGCTCAACATCACTCAGCATCCGGGAAATGCAAATCAAAACCACATTGAGATACCATCTAACCCCAGTTAGGATGGCTAAAATCCAAAAGACTATGAACGATAAATGCTGGCGAGGCTGCGGAGAAAAAGGAACTCTCATACATTGTTGGTGGGACTGCAAAATGGTGCAGCCTCTATGGAAAATGGTATGGAGGTTCCTTAAACAATTGCAAATAGATCTACCATACGACCCAGCCATCCCACTGTTGGGAATATACCCAGAGGAATGGAAATCATCAAGTCGAAGGTATACCTGTTTCCCAATGTTCATCGCAGCACTCTTTACAATAGCCAAGAGTTGGAACCAGCCCAAATGCCCATCATCAGATGAGTGGATACGGAAAATGTGGTACATCTACACAATGGAATACTACTCAGCTATAAAAACGAATGAAATACTGCCATTTGCAACAACATGGATGGACCTCGAGAGAATTATATTAAGTGAAACAAGTCAGGCACAGAAAGAGAAATACCACATGTTCTCACTTATTGGTGGGAGCTAAAAATTAATATATAAATTCACACACACACATACACACATACACACACAAACCGGGGGGGGGGGAAGAAGATATAACAACCACAATTATTTGAAGTTGATACAACAAGCAAACAGAAAGGACATTGTTGGGGGGGAGGGGGGGAGGGAGAAGGGAGGGAGGTTTTGGTGATGGGGAGCATTAATCAGCTACAATGTATATCGACAAAATAAAATTAAAAAAAAAAAAAAAAAAAAATTTCTTCTTTGACCCACTGTTTAGGAGCATGTTGTTTAATTTCCATGTATTTATATAGTTTCTAGCATCACTCTTGTTTTTTATTTCTAATTTTATTCCATTGTGGTTGGACAAGACAGTTGATATGATTTTAATGTTCTTAAATTTGTTGAGATTTATTTTGTTACCTCACATATGGTCTGTCCTAGAGAATGCTCCATGGGCTGCACATTTTTCTAAGGTGCACTCTGTAGTTGTTCAATGAAATGTTTTACAAATGTTTTACAAACATCCTTTAGGTCTAATCAGTCTAGGGTGGAGATTAACTCTGATATTTCTTAGTTAATACCTGCCCTTTGCTTAAAGTGAGGTATTAAAGCTCCCAACCATTATTGTGTTGTAGTCTATCTCTCCCATTAGGTCTAGTAGGACTTGCTTTATATACCAGGTGCTCTGGCATTGGGTGTATATACATACATACATACATACATACATACATATACATACATATACACACACACATACACACACACAGAGAACTGTTATATCCTCTTTTTGAATTCATCTCTTTGTCATTATATAATGATCTCCCTTTTCTTCTTCTATTTTCCATGGCTCAAAGTCTATTTTATCTGATATAGGTATAGCTATTCCTGCTCGTTAATGATTTCTATTTGTATGAAATATCTTTTCCCATCATTTCTTTCACTTTCAGTTGATGTGTGTCTTTATAGGTGAAGTGAGTTTCTTGTAGGCAGCTTATTGTTGGTTCTTGTTTTATCATCCATCTAGCCACTCTGTGTCTTTTAATTGGATAACTTAATTCATTTATAGTTGGGATTTTATTATACATAAGGGCTTGTTACTGCCATTTTGTTACCTTTTTTCTGGTTGATTTGTAGAATCTATTTTCCTTTTTTTGGTCTTACTGTCTTTGTGATTAAGTGGATTTCTTTAGTAGTATATTTTGATTTCTTACTATTTATTTTAGTATGTCTATTGTAGGTTTTTATGTTATGATTACCATGTGGTTTACAAAAAACATGTTATAGTTATAGCAGATTATTTTAAACTAAAAACAACTTAACTTTGATCACTAAGGAAAAAAACCCAAAGCCAACTCTACACTTTGATGTCATTTCCCCCACTTTTTGACATTTTGTTGTTTCAAATTACATTTTTTAATATTGCCTATTCCTTATATGGTAGTTGAGTTTGTTATTATCTTAGATTTGCCCTTTAGTCTTCATAGTGAGAATATAAGTGCTTTGTTTACCACCTTTACAACACTGGACTATTCTAAGATTGACTGTGTACTTCCTTTACTAGTGAGTTTTGTACTTTCAAATGTTTCCTTGTTACACTTTAGTATCATCTTCTTTCAGCTTGAAGAACTTCCTGTAACATTTCTTGTAAAGCAGTTCTAGTGTTGATAAATTCCCTTAGCTTTTGTTTGTCTGGGAGAGATTTTATTTCTCCTTCATATTTGGAGGTTAATTTAGCTAGATACAGAATTCTTGGTTGACAGTTTTTTTCCTTCAGCACTTTGGATATATCATCCCACTCTCTCCTGGCCTGTAGGGTTTCCACTGAGAAATCTGCTGAGAGCTGTATTGGGGCTCCGTTGAATGTTATGTGTCTCTTTTCTCTCATTTGCAGTATTTTCTCTTTGTCTTTGTCTTTTGATAATTTTGATTATGATGTGACTTGGGGTGTTCCTCTTTAGACTGAATTTGATTGGTGTCCTCTGAACTTCCTGTACCTGAATGCTGTCATCTTTCTCCATATTTGGGAAATTTTCAGCCACTGAAATAATATGATCTTATGATATGTCTAAAATCATGAAATGAGTCAATGACTTTGTACTGAGGATGTTATTTGGCAGTGAGTGCAGGCTTACCTTTGGCTAGAATATTTTTGCTTTGTATTTCAGTTATGTATTCCTGTGTATTCCAAAGCTCAGTGGCTTAGAACAAGTAACATTTTTGTATGATTCTGAGAGCTGACTGGGTGTTCCTTCTGCTGGTCTTAGCCAGGCTCACTTATATACCTGTATCCAGATGGTGGAACTTCCATAACCTTATGGCACAGTCATCTCAAGGCGGTATTCCAAGACAACAAGCCCTAATGTAAAATCTCTTATCAAGTTTATGTTTGTGTTATATTTGCTGATATTCCATTGGCCAAAGCAAGTCACATGGTGAAGTTCAGTTTCAACTTGGAAGGGAAATACATAAAGACATGGATATGGAAAGGTGTGATTTATTGGGTGTCATTACTATAATAATTTACCACAGTTTGCAATTAACAGAATAATAAAAGACTCTGTTAAACTTTACACAATTTAAAAATAGGGCTCCTAGATTACAAGGCAAGAGAGAGAGATTATAATGATGGTTCTAATAAATAACGGTTCCATATTTTCTTACCTCTTTGTAATACGAAGCTGCCATGTCTTACTCAGGCTGCTATAACAAAATACCATACACTGGATATCTTATAAACAATGTATTTCTCACAATTCTGGAGGCTGAGAAGCCCAAGATCAAGGTGCCAGCAGATTTAGTGTTTGGTGAGGGCCCACTTTCTGGTTCATAGATGGTGCCTTCAGGCTGTGTCCTCACATGATAAGAGGGGTGAACTAGCTGTCTGGGGTCTCTTTTACAAGGTACTAATCCCAATCATAAGGGTGGGGTCCTCATGAACCAATAACTTTCCCAAGTCCCCACCTCTTAAGACCATCACCTTGGGGGTCAGTATTTCAACATATGCATTTTGTGGGGCACAGACATTCAAACCATAGCACTTCCCATTGAGAGGAAGATACTATTTCTCCACCTTGATTGTTGGCTGGCGTTGTAACTTGCTTTTACCAATAGAATGTGGCTGACAAGATGTTTTGGGAGCTCTGAAGCCTAAGCTTCCACCTTCATTTTCTTGGGAATTAGATGTCATGTAAGGAATGATGGGCTAAACTACTGAATGATGAGACCATGTGAAGAGAGAAGTCCCAGACTTTCACCCATCCCGTTTGGCCTCAGACATGTAAATGAGGCCATCACACAATCTCCAGCTCCAGCCGATCCCCCAGATAAGTAGAGCCACAAGAGCAAACCCATGTGAGACCACCCAGCCATCTCAGAGATTTGCAGGAAAGGATATTGGTGTGGTTTGTGACATAGTGATAGATAACTGAAACAGGGAATAAATAGCAACTCTTCCTTGCTCCTTATACAAACTTTATGGAGTAGGCATTAATTTTCCTTCTTTACAAAGAGGAAACTGAGAACCAGGAAGGTTGGATTTCTTGTCAAAGGTCATAGAGCTAAATAACTGAGAGGACATGCATCTGCTTACTTGCAAACACATAATCTTTCTGTTCCATATTGAATCTAATTTTGGAAGATTTAAAACTCCATTTTTCTTTCTGAGTAAACATTAATTATTTTAATCCAAGTTTTACTTTCTTTTCTTCTGGGCAAAGCTAGCCTGAAAGCTGATCCTTGGCATTTTCTGCTTTCCTTGACTGTTTTTTGGGGGCCAAATTTCTAGAAAATACCACAGGCTTCAGAAATAGAAGGGCGAGGTTAAGTCACCCCTGGAAAATAAGGGATCAGTCAGAATGGTATGGTTAAGTTGGTCTTACCAATAAAAGAATTATGAAAGATTTCCTTTAGAAAACCAGAGAGAAATGTTGCAATAACCAGGATATTCTGTCCTAGAGTATTTCTATCCTGTTTTTTTTCTGTGTTTTGGTTTTGGTGCAATGCCTTGGTTTCTATAAGTTACCTTTCTGAGACTGCATTTAATATGGGTGCAGAGATGTGTGCAGGATGAAGCATAATTCAGTGACAGAAATGTGACTGCTTCTGTTTGTAAAATATTCATTGTTTCCCAATGATTACAACAATGCAAATCATATTTTGGAGACTGAATAATGTAGAAGGCAAAAGGAAGGATGAAGATATCCTGGTGACAGGACCGTTAGGACATTAGTGAGTCAAATTTAACCAACCAGGCTGGCACATTGAATGATTCCAATTCACCAAACTCACTTTTCCCTTAAGGGCCACACTCTAAAGAGAATCAAAACCACGTGCAGAGTAAGAGAAAAATACTCTCTTTGTTATTGAAATTTTTTTCAACAAGCACATTGAGAAGCACTTTTTTTTCCCCTAACCACATAAGACACAGCTGAGATAACCATGTCTGAATATTGCTGAGAGAGAAAGTGAAAGTTCTGTAACTGTGAGCAAGAGGAATCCATTTTGACTTTGAAGAAAGCTGAATCGGAAAGCGGCTGTAGTTAGCAGCAAGAGTCAAAGAAGAGAGAGATCTGCCCATCACCCCTCCCTCTCCCCTCTCCAGGAAACAAATACATGAAGAGGTGGAGAGAGGAGAAATCCATGCTTGGAAAGGATAATGTCCATCAACCTTTAGCAAATTAGTATCCATGAAAATGTTCTTTCCTTCCTCTTTTTAAGTGTATTTAGTTAACTGACTATTTTAGAACGTGATACAACTCAAAAGGAAAAAAAGTACTAGGAACAAAAGATTCTCTCGTCAGTCCCAGAAAGCAGGCCATGAAGTGATAACAGTTCCTAATGAATGTGGCAGTTTCTATAAAATTAAGAAATTAAAAAATTGTTTCAGTTGATGTTAGGGTTCATTCTCGGTGTTGTACATTCTGTGGGTTTGGGCAAAGATATGATGACATGTACCCACCATTATTGTATAAAGGGAGATATGATGTATCAATGTAGGTTCATTAATTATAACAAAATCTAACAAAATTTTTCATTTTCAGTGTTAGGACTAGGAACCTAATGCTCATCAAAACAAATTCTTTTATATGCTGCTGGCTTTTCCAAGCTACTTTGACCTCTCCTTTTTCAGTCTTTTAATATAGTGCAAAGCAGCACTATCAAAATATGACAGGACAATAATAATGCTTTTTAAGGTTTGGGGGTAGAACAAGGGCTGGTGCAAAAGACAGGAAAGTCTTCTGGTTGAAGAAATTTGGGGGGGGGGAATAGAGTTCAAGGGTTAATTTGCAAGCTCCCTCAAACTTATTTTTTATCACAGGACCATTTTCTCACTTCTTTGTATTTGTGATAGTCACAGGTCAATGGTGACAAAAGGTAAGGCTGGACCCAGGCAAACCTCTCATGCACTGCTTGAAAATTCAGCTCAAAATGCATGTGTCAGAAACATCATCACTTTATGTGAAATGTAGAGTGATGATAAGATTATAATTACCTGTGTACCTGTATGAGTGTTCTCCAGAGAAGCAGAACCAATAGGATATATATAGATAGATAGATAGCTGTGTACATATGTATGTCTATATATATGACATAATATATTATAGAATCTGACATATATTACAGAGTATTATATATTCATTACAGGAATTGGCTTATGTCATTTTGAGGCTGAGAAATCCCACAATCTGCCATCTGCAAGCTGGATAAATAGGAAAGTCTATGGGGTCATTCAGTTCAAGTTGGAAGACTTCAGAACAAGGGGAGCCAACAGTATGAGTCTGACTCTGAGTCCTTCTGGCCTGGGAACCGGGACGTCAATGGGCAGGAGAAGATGGATGTCCCAGCTCAAGAAGGGAGCGTGAACTCACCCTTCCTTTCCCTTTTTGTCCTTTTTGGCCCTTCAATGGACTGGATGACGTCCACTCACATTGGGAAGGGCCTTCTGCTTTATGCAATTCACCAATTCCATATACACTCACAGAGACACCCAGAAATAGCTATCTGGTATCTCATAGCCCAGTCAAGTTGACACATAAAATTAACCCTCACATTATTCAAAACTGTATCTCTGCAAGATTTATGTTTGCTGAGGAAAAGGAGCTGCCTTCAAGATGGTCACTTCCTCACTATACCAGAAGGTCTAGAAACTGAAATGTTAAAGCTGGAAGAGGACTCGAAGCACCTCTCCCACCTCGGTGTCTTCATCTGTATAATGAAAGTGCAGGTGAGTGCCCAGCTCATAGCATTCAAAGTGGGAGAAACCCAGAGTTCCTGAATCTCAACTCTGCAGGCGCTGACTCGTAGCTATCACCTTTGGTCATGACTGATACCCAACTCGCATGTGACAGTGCCTTGCTCTGAGCATACCCTGAATCAATGTTAGCTTGGGCAGCTCCTAAACATTGATGAATTTATGAGATGGTTTCTTTTCAGATTAGAGGGTCTATTAGCTATAGTTATTTGTTGTATTTTCATGTCTATGATTCACAGAGATGACAGAGCTGATTATGACTCTGAAGGCTCATAAGAATAATAATCCCAAGGAGCTTAAGAATTCTGTTGGCACCATGAAGCACACTCCTAATGAGAGATTCGGAAACTTGCAGCTTCTCGGCTTTTTCAAAATACATTTTTGATGAAAAGATATTTCATGGTCCAAAGCCTCATACACTTCTGACTAGCTTTAAACTTAATTAGTCCCTTCTAAATCAATGTCAGCTGCATTATGGAGGGCTCTTCTTGGTGAACTTTCCCATTCAGATGAAATATGAGATGCGCAGGGGCAAAGACTAAATGTCTTGTCTGGAAGCAAAGTTCCTGGAACATGTGAGTCAGGCAGCTCAGGCAGCAGCAGTTTATGCTTCATTTAGAAAACATTTTCACTTGTGAAGAGCAGTATGCAAAATGCAATCAACGTCTGGGACCCTGAAGAAAAGCCATCCGGTACAGAGGAAGGTGATCAGGGACTAGGCCCCCACGCACTGTGGAAATTGCAGAGGCTTCCTTTGAGCTGCTTGCCACTGATAAGCTACCTCATGTTTTTTAAGTTCCCATAGTGAGGAAAACATTCAAGTGCATAGTCTACAAAATGAACTGCTAAATTGCTAAAGCCGAGGAGGTGGGGTCTGCAACTCAACCTCCTGCCTCCCCAGACCTGCCCCTCCCTTCTTACTTTTTCCCTTGCTGCTACCCTATAAGGATCTTCTCCAGCCAGTTTGTTCTGTTTAACATTCTGTGAACACGACTTGTTCTTCCTGCTTTGTTCCTGTTCTCATGTGGTTACCCTGCCTGGACTATGCTGTTTGCTCCTTGGATATCTTGTACTGTTTCTCAGGTACAGATATAGCCCATGCTTACTGCATAAGTTTTAATGGAGACTCCCTTTGGGACCAAGCACTTTTTTCCAGGCATTGGGCATGTCAATGTGAATAAGACATCATTTTTTCCTTTGAGGTATTCACACCCCAGTGAAATCCAAAGGTATTGCATTCACTCCAGCCCCTTGGAATCCATCTGTATGCTAAATTTCCACAGTATATATTTTCTAAATATTTCAGTTTCCAGCTAGCCAATTATTGCTGTCTTAGAACAGTTCCCCAGTCTTTTGGCTGCTGCCTTCATGAAGTTGAACAAATAGATTCCTGAATGTACAAGTATTTATTTACATTAGAGAGGTGTTAAGGACATCATAGCCCCAATCTGAGACTCTCTTCTTATACAGCAAGAATTGACAAGGAATGTTTTTTCATTACTGAGGCTTTTAAAAATGTTTTTTAATGTCATGTCCATGTGCCATATAATAAAATCTTATGTTCCACCATAGTAAGGAACTCACATTTTAGGAAATTACAATATGGCATTTCTTTCATTTGCTTTTTATAAATAAGCCCAGTCTCTTGACCTGTACTAGAAGTACCATGAGAGTAGAGTCATTGCTGCTGTGTCTTGCTAGTTTCCTGTAATCATGCATTACAACAGCCATAATTTCCTGGAGGAAGTAGATGCTCAAAAGATGCTGATAGTTTAATCTACCTTATATCTGTTATTCCTCAGCCATAGACAATGCACCTCCTTTTAAATGAGATGGATAAAAACAGTGTGATGAGAAGCTGCTACTTCTTGCAAGATAAGGGAGATCCTATTGGTCAAAGGCAGTGTTTCTTAACTATCCTCCTTCATTCTCCTTTGGAGTCTCAGATCCCATTAAGATTGTAATGGGATCTATGGATGCCCCGCTCAAAAAAAAAAAAAAATGCAAATACATATATATATACACACTGTTTTACATAAAACTTATTTCATTGCATTGAAACTCAATTTCCTTTACATAGAATATTTAAAACAATAATACAAATTATTATTCTTCCTTCTCTGTATAAATTAATGGCCACTTCATGAAAAATAGGGAAACTAATCCAAATTGTCTATTGGGGGATATAAATGTTAATCTTGATCAGAAGTAAACACAGGGCTATAATACTCATAGAGTGATCTTTGAATGTGTTATCTTTGACATATCATCAATCTCAAATCTCTGTTTTTTGTTTGTTTGGCAACATGTTCTGAAAATCCTGACTCAGAAAAGTCTTTAGTAGCAAAGAGAATTGGATCCCTATAGCTTGCTTTGTCAGGAGAGAGTAGGGAGGGACGACAACAAAATGTCAAAGATTCTTCATCACGCCACATCCCCTACAAGAATGTAAGTGCTATTAAGGCACTGTTTTGTTCGGTGGCATATCCCCAGTACTTAGAATGGTACCTGGCACATGATAAATACTCAGTAAAGGAATGAAGGATTTCCTTTGTCCAGAAGTGTGTGAGATTATCATTGGAAAGTCCTCATTTTTGAATCTATGTCAGCTAGGGAAGGAGTGCGAATCCTTATTTCACATTTACAGAGGTCTGAACAGAACGACCTTCAAGAGTCCTTTGGTGTTTCCAGGTGTCAGCAGCTCTCTATCCCTTCGACTTCAGCCTGCATAGGCTCATCCTCTGTCATTAGAAAGTATGGCATCTCCAAACTCCTCTCCCAGAGTAGCCGTCTAGATAGATCAATTCACTTCACCACCAGCCCCTTCTTTTATCCTGAAAATACAAAGCTCTTGTATTGGGACATATTCATGCTTTGTTGAAATTCTAGCCTTTTGTAAGTGCATTTTTTCCTGAGAAGGAGCCATGCTGTCTCATATATTTCCAGGTTGGATGACAGATGACATTTATTTGGCTTTGCTGGCTTTATACTTTGTGGAAAGATAAGACCCTTTCCACAAGGAGGAAATACTTAAAACATTTCAAAATGAACGTACGATCTTAATATGCATAAGCTTTGTAGTACTCCCTTTTCTTTGACATTTGCCAGCCCAAGAAGCTCAAAGCTAACAAAGAACCATGCCATAATTAAAATAATGAGTTGTTTTTAAAAAATTCCTGCTCTGATAAATGCTGTTACATGAAAATGATGACAGCTGTACATCCCCTCACTGTGTAATAGCATCATGTCTCACATTTTACTTGTTTGATAGGAAGTAGTAACATAATTGCAAAAAGTAGCATTAAACTCTCTTGCCTATGAAATTAATTTCCAAAGTAATAGAAAATCAAAGAAAAATTATTCATGAGCATTCCCTGGTTCATAAACCTTCTGGTAGCTCCTCCATGGACTCTAGGTTAGAAATGCAGCCTGAGCTCATGTCTTGGTATCAGAGGTGAGGGGAACTCTATAGGGGCCTCAAACTCCAAAATATTAAGAAAACTTCCCTATTCATCCACCCAGGAAGGGTGGGATTTTTGCAAGTTGGGGCACAAGGTTTGGAAAAGGAACCCCCAAATTGAAAAGCAGTTGATTTTACTACCAGCTTTAAAGATTCTCTGAGTAATGTCAGTGGAGTCTCTGTCATCTTTCTTTATCTTTTCCTTCTCTCCTTGTCTCTTCTCTACATCTCACCAGATTGGAAGACAGCATTTAGGTGTTTTACATCATATCAGTAAAATGTACCAAAAGTCCAAACTTCACCTATATGCCAATGAGAGATGTAGACTTCAAGACATTTTCAAAATAAGATTTTATTCACTGCAACACCAGGTAAACTGTGGTATTGTTCTATTTTCCTTTTTCTAACCCCTTACTTTGCATAAACTATCCCTCCTGTCCTCAGGTCTTGCACCCGTGACCCACCCCAAATGTGTAGGTCAGTCTTGTTCTGTCTGTTAAACTCATATCCCATCTACTTTAAATTTCATATTTCTTTGATACTAGGAAATTAATTGCCATTAATTGTAAGAAATGTCGCTGATTTTATAGCTTTTCGTGGAGGGCAGAGGGTGGTGAAATACTACTATATTAAATGTACACATTGACTGCGGAATATATTCATATTTTAGAAATGAGAAACTATGAAAGTATCTTAGAATAAATAAAATACATTATTGCCCTTGTTAGGGAAATTGCATTTTAATGGGGGAATTTAAGCTCCTGATGGGTGTTTGAGAGGAAATGATATTTTTATTTGGGGGGGAGTCTTCTTGCTGCCCTTCCTCATATTGTACCACAGGATAGACCACCACCTGTCCTCTTCCACCCTCATTTCTTGTAAGACTGGTCTGAGGTGAGTCACTTCTTTATTATCTTATGAAATTAATAGGTTGTCAAATTCTTTAAGCCCTGTGGAGCAAAAGCACTGAATTAAAGAAAAGTGGCAAAGCCAAATTTAAACCCCAAACTTTTACTTTCTAATTCCAGCAAAATTTATCCTGTTAAATTCCTCTTCCTTTCCCCAAACAAGTCTCAGTGAAAAAGCAGTACATGGTGATTATATTATTTCTAAAAGCCACAGGTTACAAAACATCAACACGAGAAAGGTTATGAGAAGGTATAATAGAAGCATTCTTTAAGCTAATCAGTATTCATCAAATTACCCACTCCGTGTGGTACAATAAATGAATGATTTGGTAAAAGTAGTGTCAGGGCAAAAGCAATTCTAAAATTTAGACACAAATATGAATTAAGTTGTTTCTTTGTAAAGGGTGTCAGCCAGTGGCATTTATAGTTAAATGAGAATTAAATGAGACAATGCATTTAAAACACTAAGCTCCATGCCTGTGACAGTTGAGTGCTTGGTAAATCTTCAATGAATATTACAATATATGAAGTTAGAAGGTGTTCTGATGTTACAACATTCAGAGAAAGATTAGAAATATTCATCCTTCCAGCCAGTTGGCCTAGAAGACATAAAGTTTTACAGCTTTAATCTGACAACATAGCTGGATTAAAAAAGAAAGAAAAAAGAAATATCATTTAAAAATAAATCCTCATATTACGTGTGTGCAAATTCAGAGATAAGAGTTCTTCTTAGCTCTGGAAATGGCCTGATACATTCAGGGGAAAGTGCAGGTTCCCTCCTAGCTAATGAGCTAGAAGAGCCTTTCAGAGCTTCTCTACTGCAACATCTCACACAGGAATCACAGGAGAGTACTGATAAATCCTGGTCTTTTGGTTTTCAAAGTTATTTCTCTTTCTACTCTGGAACAAACTACATCTGAAAAATTCTGTTCTGTTGGTTAAATAATGATGTGAATTTAAAAGGAATATACTGCCTGGGTAAGGGAAAGCCTGTGCCTCATTGAGCTCATAGATCCTTCCGAGGTAGGAAGTTGATCTCATAGAAGTGCCACAAGGAGGCGCAGTGTAAAGCATGGAGGGAAAGAGGACGTCGGAGTCACCATGGGCAGGGACACTGGGCTCCAGAGACAGGGATGAGCATCCCAGTGTGGAGAAGGTACTGGAAGGTGAAATAGAAGACGATTAAGGACCATCATGTTACTCAAATCAGCTCTATTCACATCTTATTGCACATAAAAAAATTATATATATATATATGCGCAGGAAGAGACATATATGTTAAAGATTACCATTCTGCAATTATTCTTCAATACCACCAATGTGTAAATTTGGAGGTGGCATATTTAGGGCTTGCGGATTTTAAGATCTGCCCTCAACATAATCCCATGCTGGTGGAGCTGCAAGCCTGGCCTTAGAAAGGTGATTGCTTCTGTATCTGTTTGAAAACTCCACGCCCTCTGTTAACGACTTGTTCCCAGCTGTCTGCAGTGTGATAATTCTTTTTAGACATACTACATTGCAGCTTTATGGGAGCACTAACTATTCCTCAAAAGTACACATTAAAGCTACACTTGTAGTTAGAAATTAAGAAACAGATTCCTCATTAGGTTTATAACACCCTTAGAGTACAGAAATTGATTTCCCTGCACAGTGGCTCATCCTCAGAGATATTTGATGTAGCATTGTTATTCCCATTTTAAAGACAGAGAACATGCCCAAGGTGACCAGCTGGTAAACACTAGAACAGTGGTTGTCAGAGGGGGTGGGGGACAAAATTGCAAACATTTGGCAATATCTGGAGACATTTTTGATTGTCTCAACTTGTGGGGGGAGGCTACTGGCATCTAGTGATAGAGACCAGGGATGCTGCTAAAGATCCTGCAGTGTCAAGACAGCCCCCCATAATAAAGAATTATTTGACCCCAAATGTCAGTATTGCTGAGCTTGAGAAACCCTGCACTAGTGCCTTCATTTGGATGCAGTTTCTCTGACTTTGAAGCCTAGCCTTGCTACTACATGGTGCAGAAGAGATGGTTCCTTCCAGTATATCTTCTGTTTGCGTGAGGGGAAGTGGAAAAGGTGAGGGTATAACTTGATATGCTCCAGAAAAATAAGGGGGGTGGGGGTGTGTGAAAAGAATAATTATTGAGAATTTCCTCTGCAAAGTACTGTCCTAAGTACTTTACAGAGTTTAATCCATTTACTGTTAAGTATAGTTCTGTGAAGTGGTTTCCACATAAGACACAGCAAAGCTCAGAAACTTTCCAAGATCAAGGAGTTAACATGATCCAGGCTGAACTCCCACAGATGTGTTGTTTCACAGAAGAAAGCAGAAGAGACAAGAAAGCCTATTGTAACACTTTATATCCACATTCGGGTGCAAAGAGCAGAACCAACCATACCAAGAGAGGTTTCACATGCGCACTTTCCTGCTCCTTAGCCCAAGAATATCACCTACTCACTCTATCAGCATCTGGGTTGCCAGGACTTTTGAAATACTAAATAACTCAGCAATATTACAACATTCCATTGAATCCAAGGCACCATTGCTTGTAAGTTGTACTATTTATCTTATGTTCCACTAAAAAAAAAAACCAGTTAATTTATATCTGTAGGACACTATTAATTCTAAGAGACGTATTTATATCAAAGATACTAACATGTTTTAAAACATTTATTTAACAATTCAGTACAATATAGTAAATGTCAACTCCACATGACACAAACCTGTGCTGTACAGAACACAGTGGGGTGTGGGTGGGGTTCCTGTCATCAGGAAATAAAACAGAAGCCTTTTAAAACAATTAAATGTTTAGATCTCATTTCTTAATCCACACTGCATGTTTAGTGAGTAATGTAGACAGTAAATGATAGCATTAGGCCTTATTGAGTTGGTAGCATGAGACTGATACAGACTGTGGGAAGATGATGTCCTTTTCTGGTGAAGGAACTATGTAATTTAGATTGAAAAGTCATGATTTGTCAATGGCAAATCGTTATAAACATGTAAACAATGTCAGAGCAGTAAAGTTTTTTTTTTTCACTGCCAAGTTCTAGACCAGTGTCCAACACAAAATAGGTTCTCAAAAATGTTGGTTGAAAAAATGAAAGAATGATTGCTTTAGAATTCTTCTTTCCTTTTGACTTTTATTTTTCCATGTAAGAAAATGTCTAGCTTCTTATGTTTACTTTCATTTGCTTGCCCACAAAGGAGCTTTAATTCAGGAACTAAGGACCATGGAAACGGTGCTCATCAGCAGGCAAAGGAATCTTCTCTAGACTTTTGAAAGCAAGTGCTTGGGATCTCAGCAATCTCATAGACAGAAGTCAAATTTAGGGATTAAAAATGAAAGAACTTGTGCCTCTGGTGACTGATGTCGTGGCAGTGTTCTGTGTCAGCAGCAGACATCAGCATCTTCCTTCCCTGAATCACCCAGCACTCCAGTTAGAAGTTCAGGCAAAATTCTGCTTTACTGAAAGTGAACAGTCTCTGAAATAAAGATTTCTGAATAGGCATTTGCAGTGGATTGAATTATGTTCCCCCAAAACTCACTAAAGCTTGGATTATGTCCCCTAGGTTTTATGTATTAGAAACTTGGCCCCAATTGTAACTGTTGAGGGTGGGAAATCCTATTATAGTAATTGAAAGGTGGAGCCTTGAAGAGATGATTAGAGTGTAGGGCCATGCAGTAGTGAATGGATTAAAAATGGTGGTCATGGGCATGGTTTGGAAGGCTTTAAAAGGGGATCATGAAGAGTCTCTCTCTCTCTGTTCTTTTGGCTTCCACCATCTTACAATGTGAGGGGTCACTGTCATCACCACCAGATGGACTTTGGACTTCCCAACCTCAGAAACTATAAGTAAATAAATTTCATTTTCTTATAAATTACCCAGTTCTGAGTATTTCATAATAAGCAACAGAAACAGACTGTTACAGCATTGTTGAATTCTTTGACCTTGTAATTCTACTACTTGAGACAGTTTCTTGAGAAAATGGATTATTTGTTCACAAGCTATCTATTGATCCCTTCTGCTGTGGCAGATATTGCTTGGGGCACTAGGGCTGCAATTGTCAGCAAGACCAACAGGAAGTTGTATTTTATCAGGAAGGGGAGACTGAAAGATAGCAATGAAACAAAGTAAAATATCAGATAGTGATTCGTGCAGAAATGTAAATAGTGTGGTTGGAAGGGACTTCTAAGATTTTACTTAAGCCTGAGTATGTCAGGGAATCCTTTTGGATAAGATAGCATCAAAATATCTCTGCTAAAAGCAGAGATCTGAATAATTAAAGGACACTAGCCCTGAGCAGATCTGGAAGTAGAATTTCAGGAAGAGGAAACAACTAGTAAAACATTTCAAAAGTAGGAAATGAGGAATGTGTGGTAGACAAAGGAAGAGCCTTCTGAGATGAAGGTGGGGAGGTGGATGGAGGCTACATTGTGTAGAGCTTTATAAGCCATGGTCAGCAATTGTGCCTTCTCATCAAATTGTATGCATTAAATATGTGCAGATACACACACACACACACATAGACACTCGAGGGGGTTTCAACAAGTGCGTGGAAAATAGAATTAAAAGATAAAAACTAAAAGTATGAACTTTATTTCTCAATATAACATAAGTTCCATCAAGTTCAAGACATTTTTGTAAGTGATGATACCAGCCATTTAGTTCATTCCTGATGAACCAAAGATCCTGGGGATTTAACAATGTCAAGGCAGTCATTTTTACATTAACTGAAGAAAAATAGGTAACTTTTAAAATTTTTTTAAGGTTTGGAAACAAAAAAGAAGTCAGAAGGAGCCAAATCAGGACTGTAAGGTGGATGCTTAATAATTTCCCATTGAAACTGTTGTGAAATTGCCCCTGTTTGATGAGAGGAATGAGCAGGAGTATTGTCATGCTGGAGAAGGACTCTCTGGTGAAGCTTTCCTGGGTAGTTTTTCTGTTAAAGCTTTGGCTAACTTTCTCCAAACACTCTCATAATAAGCAGATGTCATTGTTCTTTGGCCCTCCAGAAAGTCAGCAAGCAAAATTCCTCAATACATACCCATGTTTTTGAGTACTTATGTATCTAAATTGGAATGCCATTGGTAATTTTTAAGCATGGGAGTGACATTTTCTGACTTTTACTTTAAGAGGATTATTTTTGATATTGCATGAAGAATGGAATGTAGGGTAAGCAAGAGAAGAAGTAGAGCCACCAATTAGGAGGCTAGTACAATGTAGAAGTGATGGTGACCTAGACTAGCACAGCATCAATAGACAGAGAGAGGTGATGGATACAGGATATGCTTTGAAGTTGAGTGGATAAGCCATGCTGATGGATTTGACACAAGAGAACTAAATGAATTTAGGATAACATGTAAATATTTACTTTAAACAGCTGTATGATGGTGATTCTAGAACAAGAGCAGGTTTCAGTGGTGCTGGGGGAGGATAAAGAGTTTTGTTTTGGAGGAGAGATTATGAGAAAAGATGTGAGGTGAAGAGTTTTGCTGGTGGGAAGACGAAGGCAGTACATTTTTCTTTAAATCAGTAAAGTATGAAGCAAGGCTATTGGCTGTGAGTGAGATGGTTGGAGGGAGAGCAGAATGTTGGAGGAGAAAGGGGAAGGTGTGAAATAGTTTGAAGGAATGAAAAGTAAGTAAATTAAGGAATATAGTAGGAACTGCTGTGCTGTGCTGATTCCTCTTTTGAGATTTATCATCATAAATTATAAGAGAGACCAGATAGCATTGTTGTATACTTTTCTTACCAATCATCATCTACCTGGATGCATCACAAACATGTAGTTGGGTTTAAAGAAGATTGGAGCTTTGCTTGTCATAGCAGTAGGAGGGGAGAGAGAAAGGAAGTAGAGTGTTCTCAAGACAACGATTAGAACAGAAGGATGGACCTGTGCAATCTTAGCTGTGTGAGGCCACAAAGGGATGGCTGCTGATGATAAGAAGTAGGCAGCTTCTGAAATGTCTCCAAATTATCCCCACTTATGGTATTTGCACCCCCATGTGCTCCTCTCACCTTGTGTGTGGGCTGGACCTAGTTACTTGCTTCTAATGAATAGCATATGCCAAGATGATTGGATGTCATTTCTGAGATTAGGTCACGAAAGTCTAACTTCTATCTTGGTAGTGCTTTCTCATCTTTTCATCTGGTTGCACTGATAAAGCAAGCTGCCGTGTTGAGAAGCCCACGTGACTAGGAGCTGAGAGTGAACTCTGATCAACAGCCAGTGAGAAATTGAAATCCTCAGTCTGCTACAGGGCATACTCAGCTCCTGGCTGAGGCTCCCCAAAATTGATACCAAACTCATAGGTCCATAGTTGGCCCAGACAAAGAATAACTCCACAGTCAAATGTTGGTGAAAATGGAAGTCAGCTCTTATTTAGGAATACCAGTGACCTGGAGAGAGCTGTTAGGCTAACCCATCTCTCCAGTAAACCTGAAGGACAATGGCCAGGCTAAAGCCATCTTAAAGACTCAGTTTTACTGAGGGATTTTTAGAGGGGGATGAGGGAGTGGAAGGTGGGAAATGAAAAGCAGGAGGGGCATGTGAGCAGTGAGGGCTTCATGCAAGTCTTGTCAAGACTCCACCTGGTTTGTGCTCTTGACCTTGCTGTTATCTCAGGGTTCTTCAGCTTTACTGAAATCTTCCTTGGTTCCCCTTAGATAATACATGAAAGTCTGCAGCTCCAAGCTGACTGGAAAACAACTTTACATTCATGTGAATAATGCTATCTTGCCCCATGACCAATGTTCAAAATATCAAATAACCATGGGAAAATAGGGAACTCAGAGAAATGCATGCCAAGAAAAAACTGTCTTTTTAAAATCTTTTCTTCTCTCCTAAAAAAGTAATGGTTACTCTGTTGATTTGTTGCCTAGATGATCTGTCCAATGCTGAGAGGTATGTTCAGGTCCCCCAATATTATTGTAGAGCAGATGCTTCTTCTGTCACTCTGGAATGGGCTTTGTGGAGAAAGACATCCTCTTCTTTTCTTTGGTCTCTGCTGGTGACTCTCCTTGTGTCAATGCACTCCAGTGGCTGGTGGGCCATCTGCATGGTGGTTGTGGTGTCTAGCCACTTTCACAGCAGCCGTGGTTACTGTGGTGGCTGTGGCAGGCCACCCACATGGAGGTAATGTTTTTGGCATGCTCCTTGGTGCTGGCAGAGTGCCTGGTTGTGCGAGGAGTGTCCTGTCCCTGGCTCCAAGCCTCAGGACCCCAGGTGAGCCCTGAGGCACTGGCAGTGTGCCTGGTTGTGGGAGGGGAATCCAGTCCCCACCTCCATGTTTAGCATCATTTTAAATAGCAAAATAGGGAGTTGCTTACATAAATTATCCTAAGGCCAAATATTGTGCTCTGCAGGAACTAAAAATGGTGTGCTGTTGATAAATTAATGACATGGAAGAATATTTAAAATTTATTGGTAAATGAAAGAAACAAGGTTACAGAATAATATATACAATGTGTGCTCAATTTTATTTATAAAACTATAAATATCTGCATAAAAATACTGGAGGTGTGTATTACTAAAATGTTAAGAGTGATTGTCTCTGGAGAGGAGGATTATAAGTCATATACATTTTCTTCTGTGTGCTTTTAAGTACTTTTTTCAAATCTTTTGCAATAACCAGATTTAAGTGCTGTAACGAAAAAAAAAAGTCAAAACAAAAGCGAGATTTTTGATATTAAGTTTTCCCTCCAGAAGTACACTGCACCACTGGGGAGTTGTTCTAGGCTTCCTTGCATGTAGCCTAACTATTGTGACTTAACCCCAGGAGGCTGCAGATTCCCATCAAGAATTCTGTGGCTTTAGTGCTCAATTGTGTCATGGCATGCCTCCCCAGGTGTACAGAAGCAGCCCTGGTGGCCACCAGTCTACCTAGATTGACCAAGAATGGAGCTTTTTTAGGAATCTTCTCTCTCTCTGGAGGATGTTTTCCTTGGGTGACAAGAAAAAGAACAGAGTCAATCGGGAATAGCTGTGCTTTCAGAACAAGTACAGAAATACCAATTGTTCTGAAAAACTCTCTTGGCCTGGGTATTTTTAACTAGTTCTTATTCTAAGCTCTGATTCAGTAGGTAGTTTAAAAAAATTTTTTTAAACTATATTTTTTCCTTCATCAAAGAGTTAATAAAGATTTCTTTCCTTGAAACATGTAGTTTAATCTCTGTGACATTATTTTCCAAAGGCATTTTGGAAGCCTTTTTTTTCCCATAGAAGGAAAGCCTATAAAACTCTGTTTATCTTGAAAAAGTCTCTTTTTATGATAATACAGTATGGACAGAAGAAAATACTCCCTCAAAAACCAGAGCAGTGTTCACTCAAGCAAAATAATTCACTTGTTTAATCCTTTATGAAGCCTCAATATGATAAAAAAATTTTTTTAATGTAGCTAGGTCAACCTTAATATGCTTTAAACTAGAATATAGAAAAATAAATCTATTTTCTGTATGTATTTTAACAGCAAGATACAAATTCATTTTTTAAAAAATTCTTTCTCAGATAAGATACATACACTATAAACAGTACAAGTAGGCTAAAATACATTCTTTTTATATTTAACTTAATATAGTCAATTACAGCTGTATGACATTCAACCTTTGGAAGACTGAACACAAAGAACCACACAAACTTTGAACATTTTCCTTACTGTAGAATCCATGCTAGAAGTCAGTTCTTGCTGGCTTTCCTCTTTATACTCACTAAGAAACTTAGAGATCACTGTCAGGATGGGGTGGGGGCTTCCTTCTGCCCTCTAGACCTAGTGATCTAGTGCGTTTTCACCAATCTGATGATGAAACCCACAGTGTCAGTGCCTTGACTTTGGTGATTTCATGGTAGAAAACATTAGCCATACCGTCCTCAGAGGTCAACCCAGAAATAATCTTAGTTGTGCTGTTTTGATTTTCAAATTTCTTCTTCTTCTTTTTTTTTTAATTGCATTTTCTTCAGTGAAGCAGATATGTGCAATTTTCAGGTCATCAGAGTCAATATCCAGACAAGAAATTCCGGATAAAATTGCTCAGGAGCGAGTTAATCTGAGCAGCTCTATCTGAAATTCTTTATTGCTGGAAGTTTTTGGAACTGTACTCAAGGTCTGTGCTCATGAATTACCTCTGAGGAAGTAGTCTCCACCGTACCCTGCGTAAATAATCAATGTGTGTCCAGAACCAGCCCCAGAGTGCTAGTTTCTGTCCGAGAGCTTCCAGTTTAAAACTTGAAAACTGCATCTAAATCTGGGATTATTTTATGCTTGGAGAAAATTAAAGATATTGTGTCATTATGAGTAGTTTTAATTTAGTTCTTGGTTCAGCACATTACGAGACCATTTTATTCATAACATTAGAGAATTTTTACACCAAAACTTGTTGGATTTTTAAAAATGTCAATTATAGGTGGTTCTTTTCTATCAAGCCAATAGGTAAAATACTTTTTCCTTCAATAGAAATGCCTATAAGCATTTAGGTGAACTTCTACTTTTTGAGCTATTAATCTAGTGCCTTTTGTGTGTGTGTGTGTGTGTGTGTGCGCGTGTGTGCGTGTGTGTGCGCGCGTGCATGCGTGCGTGTGCACGTGCGTGTGTGTGTGCGCGTGCGTGCGTGTGCGTGCGTGTGTGTGTGCGTGCGTGTGTGTGTGCGTGGGTGTGCGTGTGTGCGTGGGTGTGCGTGTGTGTGTGCGTGCGTGTGTGTGGCATTAAATAGTTATTTTAAAAAGACAACAAAGAATAAAGTATAAAATGGCGCTTGTCTAGAAATCCCTGATGCAGTTCCCACCTTATTCATAAAATATAACAAAATGGTAAAAATCTACCTAAATATTACCTAAAATAAGATGAATAACCAATTTATTGCCAAAATCTGTGTGG
Source organism: Cynocephalus volans (assembly GCF_027409185.1). NCBI lineage: Eukaryota > Metazoa > Chordata > Mammalia > Dermoptera > Cynocephalidae > Cynocephalus > Cynocephalus volans. Next base: position 286,492,858 of record NC_084460.1, read on the forward strand.
ATCATCCAATAACTACCATGGAGAAAACAATAGTCACCAGAGATACAGTGACCCTCCTGCAGAGGGGTATAAAGAGAGTCTGTCCTTGTGTCTCTGACTCCAAAACACACAGTCTTAACAACCTGAAGCCCATTGCGTGGAGGCTGATTTTTGTGGGAGGCTTAGGGTGTTTTCTCACAGCCCAGACCCCTTAATACTTTGTCCCCATGTGTGTGGAACTCTCCTGAGCAGTGTAGGGGGGTGTAATAGCACATGGCTTCCTGGGAGACGCCATTACTACAGTGGAAGTGCTATCCGTAGGCAAAAACACAGAAAGGAAATTCATTATTTTTAAAAAATTTAATTTATGCCAGGCACTATTTTTACTCAGCACTTTACTCGTGTTAACCTTTTGTGTGTGTGTGTGTGTGACCGCGCTCAGCCAGTGAGCGAATCGGCCATCCATATATAGGATCCGAACCCGCGGTGGGAGCACTGCTGCGCTCCCAGCGCTGCACTCTCCCGAGTGAGCCACGGGGTCAGCCCAAGAAAGGAAATTCATAAATGTGGAAAATTGTGATTTTCTTGTTCTCCATTGATTGAGGAGTCAGAGGATCAAGTAATGTGAGCAGGAGATAATGTCTTCAGAGTTCCACAGAGAGGGTTGCTCAGTAGATACCTGAGCAGAGATGTATACTGATATTTCTATAGCATTAGGTCTATTCTTTGGTTTCTTTGGCTTTATTTGAAATGCACCATTTCCTATAGTTTTTCAAATTTGTTACCATGTAACTACTTGTAGCATTAACATTTATATGACTTTTTCCTTTTTTTTTTTGTCTTTTTGTGACCGGTCGCACCGTGCTCAGCCAGTGAGCCACCAGCCATCCCTATATAGGAGCCAAACCCGCGGCGGGAGCACTGCTGCGCTCCCAGCACCGCACTCTCCTGAGTGCGCCACGGGGTCGGCCCTATATGACTATTTTCAAGATGGCTTACCATCTTCTTATTTACAGAGTCACAGATTAGTAGCATTTTTCTTCCTCTTTTCTGTCTTGAGCTCTCTCCATTTGATTCATTTGCTGTTTGTCAGAATGCTTTCTCAAGATTTTTCTTCAAATGGAGTATTTGGTGCTGCATTCTCTGAATCCTTGGTATCTTTTTGCCATGAACAGATAAATAATGCATTGATTTTGTAGTTGTTTTCTGTTCGTGATCTATAGATGTCACTTGACTGTCAACTAGGTTTTTAATGTTGCAGCTGAGAAGTCTCCTGCTTGTCTTATCACTGGCAGGTACTTTTTGTTGTTTCTGAGCAGAAGCTGGCAAGATTATTTTATCTTTGGAGTTCATAAATTTTAATGTTAGTAATCATAAGCATATGCTTGCTAAAGATGTATCTATCTTCTTATCAAAAGCATTTGGAATTGTCAGTCTTCTTTCAAAGGACAGCATTTACTTTGATTATTACTTTAATTACTTTGTAATTTGATGCTTTTTGTCCTGAGATTAGTGTTGTTCATGCAGTAGTTTTCTTGGATCTCTTCTTCAGGTCTCTTATATTTTCATTAATGATTTCTATCTGTGTATTACTCTTCCACTTGATTTTTGAGATAAAAAATTCAAACCGTATTAGCAACCGTCTCTTTCAACTTATTTATAGAAAACAAATTTATTATAATAAATTGTATTTATTTAAAAATAACTTCAAATTTCTACTTGTCTGCCTGTTTTGAGTAATCTCTTTGTTCTTATCTTTATTTTTCTTAAATACTTGTATTATGTTCTTATTCAAGTCATTTTATGTCTCTTCCAGCAGCTCTATTTCATTTCAAAGACCAAGTTCAGGTGTTGTCTTTGCTCTTTTTGATGGCTAACAGACCCCAGTATGACTTTTACTTGGTAATACAGGCCCTGTTCCAATTAAATATGTAACAGTGTAACAGGTATTAGAAGGGAGGTGCCTCTAGGGTGGCAGTCTGGCTGTTCCTTAGAGGCACCAAAAGGAAGCTTGTTTTTTGTTTCCTATTCTCCTCTCCCTCTCTTAGTATTGAGAATAGAGAAGATTCAGATCCATCACTCAAGAGACCTGACACCTGTATACTATGAATGTCCGCCTCTTTTGCAGAGTCCAGGGGTTTTCTGAGGCCAAATTCTTCTAGTCCCGTGACATTCAGATCCTTAGGACATCTTTTATTCCTGTCATCAGGATCCCTCTTAGCCCACAGGGAAAAGAGCACTGCAACAGCTACAGCTGATACCCTCTGACCTCGTCTACTTTTTGGCTCTGTCAGGACAAATAGATGGGTTGGAGCTAGAATTAGGCTAAAGAAGCAGGGAAGCAGTCAGCTAACCTCTTTCGAGAATCCCTCTCTCCAGGAAAAAAAAAAAAAAAAAAAAAACTCCTTCAGGAAGAGGATTCCTTTTGAGATCATGATATGTATCTCACACAATATGCAGAGAGCTCTATTGGGTTGGCATTCTCTGAATTATAAATGACGGTTTCTATATTTCATTAACATAAAAACTGATGTTCCCAGTGGTGTCCTTGAGCAACTGTAAGATACTAAAGGATTTATAATGTTGCTAAAATCAAATTATGCTCAGAACAAGCTTTAGTGTTGCCTGACTTTATGTTACTCAGATACTTTGAAAATGTGTTTACATATGGATGATTACCCGTAACATTATGAAAAAAGACTGCTTGATTAATCAGAACATTTGTCAAAACTAGTTGAAAGAGTTTACTGGTTATTTCTGTGTTAGGTCAAGTGGAATAATTCTAAATCTTATTTAAGAGCATAGAATAGATTTTGTAAAGTTTTTAAAAAGTTTTTTCTGCATAATATCATAAACTTTCACCTTTTGCAAGATTCAGGAGGTTGAACTTCAAGCTGATAATAATTTTGCTTATTTTGGTGCTTCTTATATGAATAGGTGTTTTCCTCTGTTACTCTGTGACTTTTTCTGTTAAAGAAAGAAAAAATTGTTTTTTAACTTCCTAGCTATTTCTCGTAGAGACCATTTTTGTGCTTGTAGGGCTGAAATTTGAGATTCTATTTCAGCTTTAATTTGCTTCTCTTTCAGGATCAGTGACAGGAGATGAAGTGTTAGCAATATGAATCTAGAACATGACTTTATGGTAATGGAATATTAGAGAATTTATTACACTATGGAATATGCAACTCCTTGCTGATTTCATGATGTCTTTTCCTATTTAATGGCTCCATGCAAAGACAAAAACATTTTAGTTTCATAAAGTGTTATCTTCAAGCACAGAGGCTCTCAAATATTGTGTATCCTACTTATAATAAATTTGATTTGCTTCTATTTTTCAGGCCCTTTCTAAGAAAATGCATTTGTGTTGGAATGTTAGAAAATGGATTTCTGACTTGTGTTTCAGACTGAGTTTTAGGTATTTTGGTAAAAATTTATTGTACTAGAGAAAGAAAATTTATATACTGGTGACTTCCAAATTTTTATTTCCATTGCAGACATTTCTCCTGAGTTCAAAACATAAATTCAACAGCCTATTTGCCTTCTCTACTGAGATATCTAAGAAGTAACTTAAATGTTGCATGTCCCAGTGGAACTCTTAGTTTCCCATCTATAAAGGTTTAATAGTGTCCCCTGAAAAGTTATGACTATCTGGAACTTCAAAACTTAGCTTTATTTGAAATAATGGCCATTAAATAGGCAATTAAAGTAAGGATCTCAAGATGAGATCATCATGGATTAGGGTGGCCCAGGAATCAGGGCTGAGTGTCCATATAAGAGACAGAAAAGGAGAAAATAGACAGACACAGGGGAAAAGACCATGTGGAGATGAAAGCAGGTATTGGAATTATACTGCCGTAAGTCAAGGAACACCAGGAGCCACCAGAAGCTGGAAGAAGCAAGGAAGCATTCTCCCCTAGAACCTTTGGAGGGAGCGTGGCCTTACAAAACCTTGATTTCAGACTTCTAGCCTCCAAAACTGTGAGAGAATAAATTTCTGATGCTTTTAAGTCACTTGGTTTGTGGTAATTTGTTACAGCAGCCACAGGAAACTAATACACCACCCCTTTCAAAACCTGTTATTCCGCGATCTTCGAATCAAGTGAATGTCAGCTTCCTTCCAAAGATGTTGAAGGCATCCGTGACTGCTCTGTCTTCATCTAAAATCCAGTTTATTAGCGAATCCTGTTGACTTTACCTTTCCAACATAGCTGGAATCTGACTATTTGTCACCACCACCAATACTGTAAACCAACCTGGGACACCACCATGCTTTGTCCAGGTCTTGGCAGTAGCCCCCTGGCCTGTCTTTCTGGTTCCACCCTGGCCCCTCCTTTACCTATGGTAAATTCTTTATACAGTAGTCAAGATAATCTTTCTACAGCTAAGTCAAACCACACCTTGGCTGAAAATCCTTAATGGGATGGATGCCTATCTCACTGAAGGTTAAAGACAAAGATCCTGCCAACTTCTCCGTGGTCTACCCCTTCCTTCTGCCCACCTCTGCTCTGCCTCCCACATGCAGTCTCTGCTCCAGCTACCCTGGCCCCTTTACTTGTCATTACTTCCAGTCATACCTTCTGCCTGGAATGTGTTGCATGGTTTGCCCTTGTCTTCACTATCTTCATGTCTCTACTGAAATATCACATGAGGTTTTCTCTGACTTCCCTACAAAAATCACTTTCTATCTCCCTCACTCAATTTCTGTCTTTGTAATAGCAGTGATCACGGCCTGGCATGCTACACGTTTACTGTCTGTCCACCACGGCTGCCACCCCAGACTCAAGTCTAAACCTCACCAGAACACAAGCTTTGCTTTGTTCAGTGGTTCAGTTGGTGTGTCCCGAGTGCTGATACACAGCAAACACTCAGTCATTATGTATTGAAGGAAAGGGCCACGCAGGCTGCTCTGTGAAACTCGTTTGCTAACACTCACTTTTAATACCTTAGAAAACAGTCAGGCATTTTGTCTATATGCTTCTTTATAAACTGTTTGGGATTTTATCAGTCATTAAAAAATCATTTTGGTACAGTGAGTTTATAGGAGTATTTGAATCAACCCATATATCCTGTATCTAAAAATAATTAAACAACCTGAAAGGACAGGTGAAAAGACCTTTCCATCTCTCTAGAATTCTCAATTTGTGACTCAACTTTATGGCTCTTCTATGCAGCTTTTAATTTGCTTTTAAATTTTTCCTTAGCCATTAAGTTGATGCAGTTAAGATGTAGCTGGTCTGATCTCTGCTCTATTTCTTTTACTCCAATGACGTTAAAAACTTTTATAACTTTGGGAGTCAGAGAAATTGTCAGTTGCCTTCCCCCTTCGGTCCTCTCCCTGTCCCCCTGTTATTCCCCGCCCCAGGGGTGATAGCTACAACCCTACTAAAGCTGTCTTTGCCAAGCATACCAGTGACATGTTAATGGCTCACCTCAGGACCCCTGCCCACTTTTCTCAGCATATTTCACATTTTTGGAGTTGCTCCACTTGGTTGTGTCATGGTTTCTTCCCTACTCAGAGGCTGATCTCTCTCCACCTGTGTCCTGCTCTCTAAATATGGATGAAACAGGAAGCCCAACTTCCAGAGCTTTCTGAAACTCCTTGACAGCTTCAATTACTTCCTTCCCAAATGATAGCTCTAATCCCCTCCTCTCTTTATGTCTGTTCTGACCGTCCCAAGTGTTTGATGGGCATTTTGATTCTAAACGATGGACACATTTAAAAAATTTTTTCTTTAATTTGTTTTTCACACTCAGAGTATTCTATGCAGTTTTCCTCCTTAAACTACTACCCATTCACCTCTTTGTTTCCTTGCCTACATCCCCCATTAAAACATGTTTATCACCCATGTGCTTAAATGTTTTTGAGGACCTTGAATGGGCTCGTTGCTTCTTGATTTTCCTCATTTGTCAGAATACATCCAAATTAATTTTTATCAAATAGCTCTCTTATCATTTCATTCTCTCTCCTCAAAACAAGGCTGAGAACTTCTAGCATCTCCCTAAATTTATCAGTTACCCCATACCCTGTAGATAAAATTTGAACATCTTGGCTTTGGATAACAGGTCTAGCCCAAGTCTTCTTCTCCAGTATTTTCCTACTGCCATCGATTTGCCCAGACTCACTGCTCAGCCGAACTGATTTGCCATTGTCCTCTGAACTTGCCATGCACATTTCCACCTTCTTTCTTTGATTCTGTTCTCCTTTCTTATTTCTGACCATATCCTATCTGTTCTTTAAAAGCTAGACCAATCCACCTTTGCTGATATCTCCAGCCTTCTATTATTTCTCATTCTTCAGAGTTATTTTCTAGCATTATTGTCCATGAAATGAATTTCAATTGTACTGTAGGTATCTTCTTATTTCCTCCCCAACTAAGATTTAAGAACTTTGTGTATGTAGACTGTCTTCTATAGTTATAATATCCTTTACTTCTCTTAGTAAAGGACCTTACCTGTTTAAATTGTCATTTCTTTCTGTCTCTGTCTCTGTCTCTGTCTCTGTCTCTGTCTCTCTTTCTCTCTCTCTCACACACTCACATTTTTCTCTGCTTTATATCCAAATTTTTTTATTTATGCAATAACATTTAATTTAAGTGTCTTCAAGGTTTTGTTTCTCAGCTGATAATAGGAGCAATGCCTTCTCACTCTAAAGAATTTAGAAAATTGTGAAAAAATAGAAGTCATCCATATCCTTCTATAAGACTTATTTTAAATATTTTTCTATGCATGAGACACACATGTATATAATCGTTATAATCTATTATCCATAATTTTGCATTCCTTTTTAATGTTGTGTCATGATCACTTTTTTTTGTCACTTAGTACACTTTTAATTCTTTCTAAATCTCCCTTGGCAGCTGTGTAAGACAGGCTTGCTGTGACTGATCTGGAGGCAATCCCCCATGCTGGAAGTCCTGGGTAATTTCACTGTGAACAACCACAGGGATGTTGTAGATGACTCCTTTCATCCTAGCAATGTTTAGTCCCTCTTACCACAGTAATAAGATCTCTCTTTAGGGATCAGGAAATATTACATGCGTTCCTGGGACCTGGCTTCTCCGTAGTCAGTTAAGCTTAGTACTACCTTCACTTTAATCCAACTCTGAAAGGTTATGTCCAGAGGAGGACAGTAAGGATGGTGAGAGGCCTGGGAACAAAGTCATGGGAGAAGCAGTAGAAGGAACTGGGATGTTGAGCTTGGAGAGATGATGTGTACGTGGCCATCATAGTCACCTTCCAACACTGGAAGAGCAGTCAGGTGTAAGACAGTTATGGCTTGCTCTGTTCACCTCCAGAACTAGAAATAGGACCAATATGAAGGAAGATTTCAACTCAAGACAAGACATGTCTAGCAAGATTTCTTATAATTAAACTATGAAAAATGCCTGGGCTTCTATGGGTGATGGTGCAGGACCTGCCCTGGATTTACTCTGAGGGGGTGCTGCAGAGTCGATTCAGGATCTCCTAGGTGATGTGGTGCCAAATTTGATTCCCACATCTCCTTTTGGATTTGGAGCCATGATTCCACAGTCACCTTTTTTTAAACTTCCACCTCCACCTAAATAAAGTCTCATTTGCCACTAAAGGAGAGAAGGCCTTGCCTGGATTATTTCTTGATTATTATCTTTGAGGTTACATCATACTTCATTCCAAATAGTATCACTGATATCACTAAAAGTAACTCTTTTCCTAGATATTTCTCTCTTTCATGAAGGAGTCCACAGCAATCATTCCTTCATAGATGATTCTGAACATCTGAATGAACACATAGAGTAGAGCAGGTGGCACCCTGTGGTGACACAAGCTGTGGTTTCTGAATCTCACTTCTGCCACTTTGCTGCCTGCAGATCCTTGGGCCACTTGCCAAAGTCCTCTGTGTCTTTGGGGATACAGATAACTTCATTGGGCTGTTGTGAGAATTAAATCTCTTAGTGTTTGTAAAGTGTGTAGAACAGAGTTTGACACATTAGGTGCTCAGCAGATGTCAAGCATTATATGTATTATTTTATATGAGATGCCATGCTGGGGGCTCTGATTACTCAGTGAACACCTAGCATGTTCTGCTTTCAAGAAAACAGTAGCCTAGTCGAAGATACCTTCAGAAAAACAAAACGCTACTGTGAAGTGTATTTGTGCTCTGATAGGACATGTACAAATGCTAGGAGCACCCATGACTGAAACATCTCTCCCTGTCTTGGGTGACTAATAAAGTCTTGTGGGGGAAGACATCTAAGCTTAAACTGAAGTTTGAGCTGCACTTAATGAGTGTTGGGAGCAACAGTGTTTCAGGCACGGGGTATACAGCATCTGCAAAACCCTGGAGGAGAGAGGAAATAAACCATAGTAGAGGAGACCAAAAGAGAAATGGAGCATGGTCTGTGCGAGGAGACTTCAAATACCTGCAAGCAGTATGAGATGGTAGAGGTAGGGGGTGTGAGTGGGACTTACATTTTTAGTAACACTTTTCCTTGCGATTTTCCATTATACTCAGCCTGCAATCTGATTTCGTTTCTGTGCTTCATTTTCAGAAAGCCTTATATTTGGTCCTCTATTGTATCTACAACACTTTGATGGTTCTCCTGTCATTGAAAGGAACCTCATGCTCCATTCTTCTCTTGTCCTCTTTAAGCTACTGACCCTTATACTCATGTGTTAGACCTGAAGAGCCTTCTTATTATTCTGACCCCAACAACAAGGCGCAAGGAGGTTTCATAAACACAGAATTTTATCACATCTGCTTATTTTTTGGCAATGAACTGAGATAACCCTAAATGAACAATACTTGGCTCAAACTAATTTATTCAGAGGTTGTTCATTTGCCCATTTAGAGATAATTAATTGTGAGAGCTAAGACATCTTCTTTCCGATATTTTTATAAAATAGAATATTTTTCAAATTGGGCATTTACATTTTTACTAGTTGCTTTCTTTGTTTTCTCTTTCATTCTTTTTTCTTTGTAAGTACAATATTGGCATCAAAATGATCAGCTCGAATTCAAATTTAACTCTTGATTCTTTATAAAGAGTCTATGCTTAATGATTAGAATTAGACATAATACTATCGAATAATCTTTTCAGTGATTCGACTTAGCCCATATTTTCTTTATAATGTTTTCTTTGCACGTAGTACAATTTGGATTGATAAACTTGCTTTTACTAATGTGAAATAGGCTGCATTTATTTATTTAAACGAACCTTGTTGGTTTCTTAAAATCTTTTATGCAAAATTATGATAGTTTAAAATGTGGGAAGTCCTTAGTGCTCTAGTTAATAATGAAGAGGACAGATATTTCACAAGTTTATCACCCAGCATGGTTTTAAATGTTTTTCTTTCCTGTTGTGTGCAAATGCCACCAAAAGAGGGGCCAAGTGATGCCGTGAGAGTGGAAAAGAGCACTGGTGGGAAGCAACAGGGTGGAAATCCAGTTGACTAAAGAGCTTCATGTATAACTTCAAGATGTTTTGTTTCATAAATTTCTTTTTATTTATTTGTTTATTTTTTGGTGGCTGGCTGGTATGGGGATCTGAACCCTTGACCTTGGTATTATCAGCACCATGCTCTCCCAAGTGCGCCACCAGCCAGCCCCCATAAATTTCTTTTTAAATAAGGACAACTACCTATAATAAAATGTGACCACCTAGAGCAAAGAAAAAATATTCTTCTAATGTATTTGTCTGCTTTCTGTTACTTATAACAGAATACCTGTAACTGGGGAATTTACAAAGAAATTGAAATTTATTTCTTACAGGTTTGGAGACTGGGAAGTCTATGATGCAGGAGGCACCTCTGGTGAAGATCTTCTTTTTGGTGGTGACCCTCTGCAGAAACATAGCATATCACATGCCAATAGTGATAAGAGCAAGTGAGCTGAGCCATGGGCTGAGCCCAGGAAAGCCAGAGGTGTGGGGCTGCCCGAGGACTTCAAGGCCCGACCCCAGCACCAGTGTGCAGAGGATGCTGGATATGGTGTCAAGGGAGATTATTCTCCAGGTTTAAGATCTGATTGACGGCTGCTCTGCTGGGGTTCAGACTTTTCTGGGACCTGTTCCCCTTCCATTTGGCTCATTTCTCCATTTTGGAAAGAAACTTTCTGTCTTATGCCTGTTCCGCCATTGTATCTTGGAAGTAGATAACTTGCTTGATTTCACGGGTAAGACTTTGGAGCTATGAATTGAAACAAGTTAAGACTTTGCAGAAGAAATGAATGTATTTACATGTGAGAAGGACATGAAATTTGGGGTGAAATGCTATGGGTCAAATGTGTCCCCCAAAAGTTTGTATTAGAAACTTGATCTCCATTGTAATGGTGTGAAGAGGGTGGAAAATTCAATTATGGTATTTGAAGGGCGGCACCTTTGAGAAGTATTGGTTGTGAGGATTGTGTCTTAGTAAATGGATGGGCACGGTTCTGATGGTCTTATGAGAAGGGCAGTGAGAAGCTAAGTTCTGTCTTGCTCATGCCATTTTCTGTCCCCATGTGATACTCTGAGTTGCTGTAGAAAGTCACCACCAAAAAGAAAGACCTCACCCAGGTGTATTCCCTGGACCATGGACTTCCCAGCCTCCAAGGCATAAGAAATAAATTTCAATTTCTTTATAAGTTACCCAGTTTCAGGTATTCTGGTATAAGCAACAGAAAGGGACAAATACAGCTACTCAGAAGCCAGATATTTTTGGACCATCTTGCCTGTGTGGTTCCATTTCAGTAGTAATTAAAGTCTGAGTTCCTCAAAAGAGCTGCAGGCATTGGAGTCTAAGCTCTGCCACTTACAGCTCTGTCATCTCCTGCTACTTAACTGTTTAGCCCTCAGTTTTCCTCCTCAATCTAATGGGGTTATTAATGGTTCCTATCTCACAGTATTGTGGTGAGAGTAAAAGGAAATAATGCTTGTAAAGTGTAGAGCTCAAAGTAGACGCACAGTATATGTTAATTATTATTGTTCTAATGGATTCTCTAGTCAATTACCTTCTCTTCCCTCTTCAAATTCTTAAATCCTGTTTGGAAAGCTGGCTTTTATAACACAATCAAATTAGGTACATTACAGTTTTGTTGCAAGTTATGGTCTTCAACTCTGTACAAAAAAATTTTATTTCCATCTTTTGGTCTATTATGTATCAGAAGGATTTAAATATGAACCACCAATCAAAATCCAGAAGTTCTTAACTGCAGGTTTTGATCTGCTATTCAACTGCTTTTCATAAGGGCAACTTTATGTAGTGAACTGCAACAGGAATTTATTCATTAGTGGTGGTTAGCAATTCTCCATAGCAGCTCATGGAGACGCAGACAGTGGAGCAAAATTTCCATGTACAGATCCTGTTAGGAGAAAATATGGTACAGAGAAAGCTTAGGAATAAGACAAGCCTTCACGAACATTTCACCTTGTGGTTGGATACCCTGGGAGTAAACCAATTAGCTACTTTAGATTTCACTTTTCTCTGTCATAAAAGAACGATAATACCTAATTCAGGTGCTCTCTAAACATTACTTGCTTCACCCTTCCCCCTTGACTGATTTACTTTTTGATTTATTTTTGATCATGAATAGAGCGATCACATAATTTGTAGTTCAAACTGGGATACTTCCAAGGGTGAAAGGGTATGCTAACAATAATTACAATTATATGATTTTTGACATTTATGTATGGACCAAAAATTTAATTTTCTTATATTGGCTAACTGATAAAATGGTCTATTCAAAAATTATTTTTAATGATAAATTTTTTTCAAAAATTAAAATAACAGATATCTGTGTACATTGAAGCAAATTATTTTAAAAATTCTACATATTGTTTACCTGGACATTAAAAAAATAGCATAAGCAGAATAATTTTTCTTGATACATGTTCATGTACTTTTAATCAGTTTCTTAGCTTTATCTTCTTAACATATCTGTATCTTTAACTATATCTATTATGTCACTTGTATTTTCTAAAGAATGTATTTTTTTCAATATAGTTTGCTTCTATGTTTTCCATAAAAACGGAAACTTACAGGTTTCACCTTATGATTAATAAATGTGATTTGTCAATTCCTTGAAGTTGATACGACAAGCAAACAGAAAGGACATTGTTGGGGGGGAGGGAGGAGAGGGGGGAGGGAGGGAGGTCTTGGTAAGGGGCAACAATAATCAACCACAATGTATATCGACAAAATAAAAGTTAAAAATAAATAAAAATAAAAAAAATTAAAATAAAAATAAAAAAATAAAAATAAATGTGATTTGTTGATATCATTAACTACACTTTAAATAAATGTTATTCACTGATATCTTTAATTGACTCAATTTTCAATTGAAAAAATACTTTGTCCACAGTTGCTGAGGTACCTGGTAAGCAGAGGGCAAATTCTGCTAAATGGAGATTGTCCTCAAAAGCAATTTTTCTTACTAAAATGCATAAAAATTTTCACCTAAACGTTTTTATACCTACTGTCATTTTGACTCTAGTCAAGTGATCTTTCTTTGGCAAATATTTTTACAAGACAAAACTCATTAAATAAGTTCTCTATTTATTTTTGTCAATTTGACTGTATGGAACAGAGGTCTTATGAATTTCAACCCATTTTGATTCAGGAAATAAATTTATTAAGTTAAAAGTAGCTCCATCAAAAGATTTTTCCTACTGGTTGAGATATTCCAGAGCATAGCAATTTAATCTTTAATATTTAATTTTGAACACTTTTTAAATTTGTTTAGTTCCTCCCAAATTTTATCAGGATAAATCTCAATGATTATCTGTTTGTAAACCTTTGTTTTAAAAAATTGTAGTTCTCTAAAAGCTCCACAAGCTGAGGTTTTTTGGTGTCCTTTCATTGAATAGTTTGGTTAAGATTTATGACTAATTTTGATCAAAATGCAACAAAATTTAGGTACTCATTTAGAAAACACTGAATATCTTGTAAAATACTTAGGTTGAGTTACAATGAAATTCCTCCAAGTTTCAAAAATTTTTAAGTCCAAATTATTATTGGTTAAAAAAGAAAAGTATTTTTTACCATTCAGCTTATTTTCATCACAAAATATTTGGAAGTGAGCTGCTTTTACGGTGTTTATAGAAAAATATTTGCATATTTTGACATCTGCAGCCTCTGTTTCTGTTAGTAGAGTTCTTTAGCTCATTTGGATGTAGTTAAGATTTTGTGTTCACCACACAATTAATTCCAAGTACATTTCTGCTCCATAGATTTTTTAATTTAATAAGAACATTATTTGTCGTGACTTCATGCTCCACCAAAATGGTAGTCATATTGTCACTACAGAAAAAGAAAATCACACATAAAATTTTATCTCTAATGTTCAATTTTTAAACTAAATTTACAATAATATTCACAATATTACTGGAGGTTTCATCTTTGACTAAATCAGTTTCTGAAATTTCACTTTGATTCCCTGACTTAGATGAAAAGAATTGACCATAATCAGAATTAACTTTATTAATATTTCATTTGAATCATCCAATGACAGTGACACAAAAATGGCTTCATTTCACTGTTTGTAAAATTCTTCTGTTAATGGAAACAACACATTAGCAGCTATCACTTCACTATGTTTTACATGCAAAGAAAAAACTGGTATTGAAAATAAGTAAGTTAAATTAACTTAGAAAGCATTGTCACTTGATTTATACGAAAAGTCATGCTTCACAGAGTGATATATTCCAGCTTCTGCAAATGAATTTTTTAAATCTTCACTTGGGGGCAAAGTCTTCTTAAATAAATACTAACTTTTAGAGTAGATGCTGACATATTTTTAGTTGACTTGAGTCTTGTAGTTGTTACGAGGTTCATGCTATTCCTGTGGTTCCCAAGCTCAATATTGAAAAACATTTTGTGCAAGTCACACATTCATCATGAACTTTCTTAAGAAATGGAAATTCAGTTTAATGCATTAAACATGCACTTTTTATGATCTCATTCATGCTGAAAGGATTTCATGAAAAATAATAATTTTTTAAAAACCCAGTAAGATAGTTAGCAATTTATACCATAGAGCAAATTAACAAAACTACCCTAGAAGAGCAATCAGATATTCTATACATTCTATGGCAGGACTGCTCAGCCTCTACTTCCTACACTTTTGTGTTCCTGTAAGATATCATTTCCTACATTGCCCCCTGACCTCACCAATTGGTAGCCTAGTAGCTTCCTGCATTTCACAGACTGTAGCATAACTGTCTGGCACACCCCGTTGCTGACAGAGGAAGCAACATTTAACACTTCCACCACCACCTGTCTCCAGTCCATAATGTCAGAGCTAGCTTCATTGCACCAGCCAGCGCCCTTGAGTGGGAGGTGTCCGGGTGGGCTAAGGAGGGAGGAAATGGGTTCTCACTGGTTGTCTTTCAGATTTAACTATGTGTTCAAGGGAGCATCCTTCTCACTACACATGTGTCTCACACACCCTGGGAGAAGCTACAAATTCAAAGCAGAGTTCTACCCAACTCATCCTAGCTTATCTCAATACAACCCAAAACACCAGGGACAAATGCTTAACATGATGGAGTTTGGAACTATAGGCGTTAATCAGGGCTGTGGCAGGCAGCCCGAGTGTGAGGCTAGGCATAAGAGCTTTATCCATGCAACTCTCTGGCTCCCATCTGGCTCCTATTTTTCCACTTTCCACTTCTCCTAAATGCTTTTTCATTTTCAGAGGAGTGACTTGGCTCCTTCTCTTCTTTCTTTAGCTTTTTATGGGCAATAAAACCCAGCTTCTTCCCAGCTTAATGATTTAGAGCTTTGCTTTACAGGTTTAATGATAGTTATAACTCAGCCTTTACAGATTTTCTTTTTTTGCTGTTTCTTTAATTTACTCAGAGAAGAAATTTTTAAACACGTGATTGAAAAATTATTCTAAAAAATAGAAATGCACTTGGATTTTAGCAAGTTCATTACAGGTACCTCTATATGTTCCTCAAAGGAGGTAAAATTACTAATAGAAATCAGAGCAAGAGGAGTAAGTGTGATGTAAGCTCTCCTAGGACTGAAAGCCCTATTTCAGAGCTGGCTGTACCTCAGAGAAAGCTAGTTTCATGGCACTGTGTTAATTTGCTCTTATGCTGTTTTGTAAATGTTTTACATATTTCAGTGTGCTGTGTTTCTCCAACTAGATTGTAAACTCTCCAAGGACTTTTTATCATGTTAATATTGCTCCATAAATTTTGGTACAGTTCCTATATTTATTGACTGGGAAGTCAATGAACTTTCTCTGACTGTTTTTACCTGTAAACAGAATCCATTTATCTTTTTTCATTGAATTCCCATCATCTTTCAGTCTCAGTCAGTGAGCAGAGAAGTGAACCAGAAGTTTAGCTCTTGAGCGTGAGGAATATGCAGAGCAGGAAGCACTGCCTTTCGGTAAGGTAAATGAAGGTGGTTAGGTTTATTCCCCACAGAAACTCAACCTCTTTTATTGAATTGCAACTTAGAACAGTGAAGTGCACAATCTTACCTTGACAATGCAATAACTTTTTACAAATGTATACAGCAATGTAACTGAGGTCAAAGTAGATTCTTTCCAGCACCCAGAAGTCCCCTTCTTCTACCTCTCAGTCGATACTCTCCACAAAATCAACACCACTCTGACTTCCTTCATCATGGACTCATTTCACTTATTTGTGGACTTTAAATAAAGGGAATCACAGGGTATCACTCATTGGTCTTTGACTTCTTCTGTTTTAGAGTCGAATATTTAGTTGAATTATATAACATGTAGAAAAGTGCACAACTAAGTATATAGCTCCTTGAATTTTTACTTTGTGAATCTACCCAAGTAACCAGCACTCAGGTCAACAAGTAAAACATTATCCACACTCCAGGATCCCCCATCGTGCCCCTTCTAATCAGTTTCTCACTGTCAAGGGCAACCACTTTCCTGAATTCTAAGACCATAGATTAGTTTGCCTTTACATAAATGGGATCAGAGAGTATGTACACTTCTGCGTTTAGCTACTTTTGCCCCAAATTACATGTGGTAGATTCATCTATGTTAATGTATGTAGTTGCAGTTTATTACTTTTCCATTTCTGTTTAGTACTCCATTGTATGAATATACCACCATTTTTAAAAATCCATTTTATAGTTTTTGGACATTTGGATTGTTTCCAGTGTGGGGCTATTGTGAATAGTGTTGCTATGACTATTCCTGTTCATGTCTTTCTGTGAACACGTGTGTGCATTTCTGTTGGATGCGTATGTAAGAGTGGAGCTTCACACGTTTGTGTTTGGGAGATACTGCCAAACAGTTTTCTAAAAAATCATTAGTTTACGTTTACACCAGAAGGCTTGAGTTGTTCTATATCCTTGCCAGGACTACACAGTGGAGTGTTGATAAACCAGCTCTTTAGAGGGGAAAAAAAGCCCTGATTTGTAGTGTTTCTCAATTTTTGTGGTGTAAATACTCTTACCATGGTCAAATTGAAGCTACCAAAATGATATCACTAAATGCAAGTTTGGAAGAGATGGAGATGCTCAGGCCCAGCACACCCCTGGTTCTTTGCTTTTTTCATTTTAGCCATTCTTTTCAAAAGTGTGCATGCTGGTTTAAGATTTCTTTTCCTCTGATAATATGCGAAGTTGAGCACCTTTTCATATATTTACCGATCATTTTGATAGTGATCGTTCAAACCTTTTACTTGCTTTAGATCCGGTATCATTTTCCTTATTATATTTTAGTTCTTTATATACTCTGCATAAAAGGCTGTGTCAGATATAGATATTGCAAATATATTTTCCTCCTTCATAGCTTGTCTTTGCATTTTCTTAAAAGTATCTTTTGGTAGACAGAACTTCTTGCATTTAATGAAGTTCAACTTATCAGTAATTTCCTCTATAGTAGAGCTTTAAGTTTCCAGTTTAGGGAATCTTTGCTTACCAAGATCTGTGATATTTTTAAATGATTTTTTTCTAAAATATTTGCTTTAGATATAAAATCCAGCTGCAATTCATTTTGTGCATGGTTTGAAGTAGGGCATCAAGATGTTTTCCATATGGATATACCATTTATGGAAGAATTTTGGTTCTGGGTGGATGCAGTGGAAGAGACTATTTTTTCTTCACTACAGTGCAGTGCCATATTTGTAAAAAAAATAAGTTGATTATTTGTATTTAGGTGTTTCTCTAAATTACATATTTTGTTTCATTAACCTGTTTGTCTATCCTTCTGCCAATACCTCCCTGTCATAATTATTCCAGCTTTTAATAAGTCTTGGTATCTGATAGTGTGAGTTCTCCAGTTTTATTCTTTAATTTTTTGTTTTAGTCAGCTATTTCCACAACAGTACTGAATAACAAACTATCCCAACCTTCATTCTGTGATAGTCAACAGTGTACATTCGCCTTCTCTTGGGTCTGTGGATTGGATGTGACAGCTTTCCTTAAGGCTTCAGGTGGTAGGTGGACTAGAATGACCTTGCACGATAGGACTCATTCTGGAAACTAGCCAGGAAGATCTGTCCAATGCTGAAAGAGAGGAGTTCAGGTCACCCACTACTGTTGTATTAGGGTCTACCTCCTTTTTTAGGTCTAAGAATGTTTGCCTCACGTATTTGGGTGCTCCAGTGTTGGGTGCATACATATTTATGATTATTATGTCTTCTAACTGGATAGATCTTTTTGTCATCATATAGTGGCCTTCTTTGTTTCTTTTCATGGTCTTTGGCTTAAAGTCTATTTTATCCAATGTAAGAATAGCTACTCCTGCTCTTTTTTGGTTTCCATTTGCATGGTGTATCTTTTTCCATACCTCCACTTTTAGTCTGTGTGTGTCTTTATAGGTGAGGTGGGTCTCTTGAAGACAACATATAGTTAGTTGGGTCCAGCTTTTAATCCAATCAGTCACTCTGTGTCTTTTGAATGGGAAGTTTAATCTACTTACATTTGGGGTTGTTATTGACGAGTATTGCTTTACTTCTGCCACACATTGCTTTTTATTTATATGTTTTAAATATGATTTATTCCTTTCTTCCACTTTTATTTTTCACCTTCAATGTTAGTTAGATATTTGAGGTGACATGATTTAGCTTCTTTCTCTTTCTTGTTTGCATTTTGGTTTTAATGGTGGGTTTTTCTCTTTCTTGTGAGACTGTAATAGTGATTATCATTTTTCAGATTCCAGATGCAGGACTCCTTTGAGAATTTCTTGCAGGGCCAGTTGTGTGGTAGTGAACTCCTGTAATTTTTGTTTGCCTGGGAAATACACTGTTTCTCCCTCATTTCTGAAGGATAGCCTTGCTGGATATAGAATTATTGGCTGGCAAATTTTTTCCTTTAGTATTTTGAATATATCATCCCACTTTCTTCTGTCCTATAAGGTTTCAGTTAAGAAGTCTGCTGTTGGTCTGATGGGGGCTCCCTTATAGCAGCATATATAGGCAGAATAGCTAAACTCATGGAAGGACACAGAACAAGCACCTGCAAATTTACAATACAAGAAATAGAGCCAAAAAGCCATTCATGTGACAACTGCCCATCCCCAAGTCTCCTCCACTGTCACAGAGAAAAATAAAAGGTTTTCCTAATGATGTCTTCATAACCCCTAGAAAGAGTTAATGTTTTTACATTTCATTTGCTAAGTAATATTTTATGTCTTTTATGTTTTGTATAGATTTACATCAATTCATGCATCCTTAATTCTTCATTTCAATGTTAGATGAATTAAATGAGATTTTGCTTATCACTTCTTTGGAGTTGACTGCATAAGAAGAAAACAGGAGGAGAAAGGCAAAAACACTTGGGTTCAATGACCAGGAATGCTCATTTTGTGTAGGGCCCTTATCCCAGTATTTAGTTAATTTTTTTCTGCAACTGTAAAAAAAAGTTCATAGTAGACTTTGTTTATTTGTTGTTGCTTTCAAGAATTTTTGAATCAATATGTTGCAGCTGAAGTTTTTTTCTGCTTTGTTAGCATTAAGGTGATGTTTTCTCAAATGAGAATGTTGGCAACATTTGCTGTTTAGTTCCCTTCCTTTTGAAGGTACTGTTTATTGCTGTTAAGATGATACATTCTCTGCACATTTCTAGAGTGAGCACATCTAACATTAAATACAATGTTCCCCATATTTTTTGTTCCCTGAATAACTCTATAATTTAAATGAATGATTCAGAGGTGGAGAAGAAGGGAGGGAAGACACAATTTAAAAAAACAGCCACTTCTACTCCAACTTCAGTTCCTTGTTCAGATGTTTCTTTTTTAGAAAAAACTTCTTTTAATTTATCAAGTTCACATTCCCCCTATGAGAAAATACCATGGCAGCATAGACTTTTCTTCATGGGCCCTGACACATTTGCATTTCACCTTTTCTGAGTGTCTTGTCAGTAGTGTCAGGCTCTGCCTCAATCTAGGTATGACAGACAGATTCTAAGACCCAATGTCCTTTGCCTCCTGAAATTTATGCTGTTGTGTGGTTCCTTACCCTTGAGTATGGGCTGGTCCCATGACATGCTTCAAACCAACAGAATACAACAAAGATAATGGGTGGTGAACTATCCTATGGATAGGCCCTCATAGCAAGAAACTGAAGGTTTCCAGATGACAGCAGCAAAGAACTTAGGCCCTCACTACAAAAACCTATAAGGAACTGAATCCTGTGGGCAAGTGCTTCATTGAGCTTGCAAGCAGATCCTTCCACAGTTGAGTGTTCAGATGAGACCTCATGCTGACACCTCACTGCATCCTTGTGAGAGATGGGGGGCTATATGTGAGAAAAAAAAGTGAAATGTTTTAAGAAGCACCAAGCATTTGTAAAAATACATGTACAAGTCATACTGGAACTTATGTTGGAAAAAAAAGATGGAATAATAAAAGTATTCTCCTTCTCTCCTGTGACATCATGGTGCCTCCATAGAGCCTCACTCATGCTCATTCTTTCATTTGCCACTTTAAGTTCATGACAAGGGGTCTTAAAGAGAGGTAAGGGGTGGGGAATGGGAAAGAATGGAGTAAGCCTGATACCACGCTTTGTGCGGAGCCTATTCTGAGCAAACTCTGGGGAGGGAGGAAATGTCAGGAGTCTGCATTGCTGCTGAAAGTAGTACCCAGTAAAAGTCATCTATCTACCAGCTGAGATGTCCCCTCCTGCCTGGCCAGCCCTCTTGTGTAGGGGCTTGGACAGCCTTGGAACAAGAGAACCATTATTTGCACCAGGGGATTTGTCTTCTCTGGAGACAGTCTAGCAGTTCTCAAACTCTCTCTCCCACAGCCTAGTGCCATAGCCTCTTACATCTTCTCACCAGGAACAGGGCCTTGTAGGGCTCAGCTAGGACAAATTAGCTCTGCACTTAAATGGCTATGGGCTTTCTCTGTAGCTCTACCCTCACAGACATAGGATATGCTGTGCCCTTTCTTAAACAGTCCCTTTAATGATTTGATTCAATTCAATTCCACAAATGTTTCCTGAGTAACTACTCCATGTCAGGCTCTCTTCTACACAGGTTGGATATATCTGAGATTAAAGCAAACAACAAAACAAAATAAAAACCAGCCTTCACAGAACTTTCTTTCTAGTGGAATGTGCAGACAATAAACTTGATCAATGACTTTAACAAATAGAAAGGGTAAGAGCAATAGGGAATGCAGGGTACTGGGCAGTTTGCAATACTGAATAGTGCAGTCCCGATATGCCTCTCTGAGAAGATGGCAGAGAATAAATAGGTTACAAAGGTGAACAGTTAGGCATGTGTTTTTCTGGGGCAAGAGTGTTGCAGACACTGTGGAGGCCCTAAGATGTGTTGTGTCTGGTGTGTTTGAGGAACAGAGAAGAGACCTGCCTGCCAGGAACAGAGTAAGTGAGTGGGGGGACGGTAAGTGATGAGGTCAGAGAGGGTGGGGATGGGCAGACAGGGCAGGATTTTGCAGATTGTTTGTGCTCCTGACTTTCACATTCATGAAATGCAGAGCCAGTGCAGGGCTAGGAAAGCAGAGTGTGACATGCGCTGACATGTCCTACACGGATGATGCCTCTTACCTCTTCTCTCCAGGATTAGGGCCTTGTAGGGCTCAGCTAGCACAAATTAAGATGAGTTCAGCCCCACCAGACCCTCGTAGCCACTGCCTTTGTGTTCTTCAAGGAGGCTGTTTCTCATTAACTTCCGGCATAACCAGTCCCTTTTCTTGGGCCAGCTTCCTTAAACTTCCCAGGCATAGTCTATTCATTGCCCTCCCCCCAATTACATCCACCTGCACTTCTTCCACACCTGCCATGTCACTCAGGCTCCATCTCCAAACACCGAAGGTCGCAAACCAGCGTAGAATTACTTCTAATTATTTCTATACATTTTAGTCATACTTCCACAGCTCAATTGTAACTTTCTCTGAGCCTAGCACATAATATACCTTCCCCTTTATCCATCAATATTTACAGTGTCGTAGGTACTGGGCTGTATACTATTAACTCCAAATTTCGTGAACAACAAATTGGTTTTCTTGACAAGAAAGTGGGATTAATTCTACTGCATTGGTAAAAAGAAAAACATTTTACATCACATTGTCTTTGATAGAAGTATTACTGGATACTCTTATAAATGAGCCCTTGGACATACAGATAGGAATCTGATACATATCCTAATATATGTATGTGCAGATAATAAAAATGTTAGGATAAAGGTCCATCCTATATAAAACATTTTATATATGAAACACTAACTTGATTACATTTCAGACAGTGTAAGAGGCCAATTCAGAGTCCATATAAGCTCATAGGTTGAGTTTTATTTGATTACTGAAATACAGGAATGACAGACAAGAGATCTCTATTTTTTTTTTTTTTTCCCTGACTGGTCAGTGAGAGGACCCGAATGCTTGACCTTGGTGTTATCACCCTACACTCTAACCAGCTGAGCTACCCAACCAGCCCACATAAGAGGTTTCTAAATTTTGGGTTTACTGACTTCAGTGAGTCCCTTGTTCTGCTACATTTATTGTTTAACTCCTAGTCAAGTGCAGGGTTCAACATTTGGAAATTAAATATTTGAAATACTGAGAATAATTGTATGTATATACACACACGTTCCCACACACTCATCTATATAAACATAAAAGATAATTTACCTTGGACCCATTGGCTCACATTCTTTTCTGTGGGAGGTGATTTTGTCAATCCTACAACAACCCAACCCGGCACAAACCACATATCTCCTAAGTGGTTTCCCTGAGGTGGGTGGTATATATTTCCTAGGGCTGCCATGACACCGTACCACGAACTGGGTGGCTTGAACACCAGAAATTTATTGTCTCACAGTTCTGGAGGCTGAAAGTCTGAAATCAAGGTGTCACGGGGTTAGTTCCTTCTGAGGCTGCGAGAAAGAACCCATTGTCTCTCTTTAGCTTCTGGTGGTTTGCCGACAGTCTTTGACATCTCTTGGCTTGTAAAAGCATCACCCTGATCCCTGTCTTCATGTCCACATGTTCCTCTCTCTGTGTGTGTGCCTGTGTCCAAATTTCCCCTTTTATTATTGGATTAGGGGGTCCATCCTACTCCTTTAGAATGACCTCATTTTAGTTTAACTGATTACATCAGCAATGACCCTGTTTCAAATAAGGTCACCTTCTGAGGTACTGGGAATTAGGACTTCAATACATAAATTTGGGGGGAACACAATTCAACCCATAACAAATGGGTTCATGGGAAAATGAAGCACTTGAATACACTGGTTTCTGGGTGCATTGAAATGGGTTGGGATAAAACAAAGTCATTCCAGTTTTTCTTATCCTCCCAGGTCAAATGCTAAGTGACAAACCAGGAATGTTGGCTTTAGAAATGCCAAATAAATTGGGGTGAGAGAAAATCTATATATTTCATATTTCACCCCCATTGAGATATTAATAATTTCAAGGAAACTTAAGGATTTAACACTATTTAATATGAAGATTAGCCTCTAGTCACTCTATCATGTCTCTCTGTGGAAGGCAGAAAAATAGCCCCCTAAAGATGTCCACACCCTGACAAAAGGGAGTTTGCAGATGTGATTAAAGTTAAGGACCTTGAAATGGGGAGAGTGCCTTTGATTATTCAGGTGAGTTCAACCTAATCATGTGAATCCTTCAAAGCAGAAACCTTTTCTGTCTGATGGCCGAGGGAAATTTTACTAAGAAAGACAAGTCAGAAGCAGATGTAATATTGCTTGCTTTGAAGATGGAGGAGGCGGACAGATCCAAGCAGTGTGGGCAGCCCCTAGAAGTTGAAAAAGGCAAGAGAACGGATTCTCCCATAGAGGGTCCAGAAAGGAACACAGTCCTGCCAACACCTCGATTTTAGCCCAGTGAGACCTGCATCAGTTTTCTGATTTCCAGAACTGTAGGATAATAGATTTATTTATTTTTTAATTGGCTATGAATATTCATGGGATACAAAACTGACTGCCACCACTCATGCCCAACATGTGACGGCCAGATCAATACTGGCAGCATGCCCATTACCACAAATTGTGATTATACCCTGTGTCCCCCACCCAATTAATCCCTGACCTCCTTCCCCTTCTCCCTTTCCCACACTCCACTTTGTATCTCTAGGTGAGCGGTCTTCTGCTAGATTTGTGTTGTTTCAAGCCACTAAGTTAGTGGTAATTTGTTACGGCAGTGACAGAAAACTAACACACTCTAACTAGACCGTGTATATCTATCTACATAAAGCCTAGCACCGCCCCCCCCCCCCCCGCACAAAGTAGAATCTATAGAAATTATTTTATAAACAATGCCGAATATGGATCACAAAGCTGTTTTTGCAAAACAGAAATTGTACCAATCTGGGCTCTTGGGCATTGGTAGCTCTCAGGAAAGCTAAACGTGTTTAGAAATCTGAATTTAAACCCTCTCTGGTTTCTTAAGTGGATTAGCTCATTTTCCATTTTGCTTGGATCAGTGTTACTGATAAATACATGTCTGGCCTTACAGAAAATGTATTTCTGTTAAGTTAGAAAGTGTTCATAGTTATTCCTATGACCTGGGTAATAATTTCACTGAGGGCTGATATAAGAAAGGGGACTTTGTTTTGGAGATGGAAACAAGGAGAGTGGGGCAGTTGCGCTATGTTGTTTAAATATTGTGTCAGATTCCATAGTGAGCCAGTTTCAGCCTGAACATCAGAGGCAGGTGGGAAAAATTATAATGGGGACCTTTCTACAATGAAAGAATATAGGGCTTCTAAGCAGACCCATAAAGTAGCCAGCATCTCTGCAGGGAAGAGACCACTGCAGATAAAAGCATGCAATATTATTCCCACTGAGAAAATAACGATGCTGAGAACCTAGCCAAGGTTCACCAGGGTATTTCTCAGCAGCCAAGGAATATTGGAAGAAAGGGATACTGTGTTATTAACACAATGAGATCCTAGTAGGAGCTCTAGTCAATTTTCTTCCCTTGATCATTCTCCCTCAAAGGTGGTAGATAATAAGCTGTAGCCTTATGAAATGAGACCAAGATGATCAGGTGTTTTCAGTGGCTACCTTTTTGGTCCTTTCTCCCGCTAATTAATTTTGTGTCTATTGTAAAATGGTCTTGCTGTATTTTGCTCTGGGTGAAGGAATAAAAATCTCACAAAACAAAACAAAACCGCTGCCTCTAGAGCAGCAATATTAATTGTCAAAAGAGTGTTGTCCTAGCAACTGATGGAGTTAGAGTCCCTTTTGTATTGTCCTGGTCATACATCAAGATTTATTTTAAACACTGATGAAGTAGTCAGTGATAAGCTATGCATCATAAAAATAACATAAAATTTAACTCAACAGGATCACAGAGAATTTTTTTTCTTTGTTCTCCATTTCAAGGAAAAAAATGACCACAAAACAAGCTTGCATCAATGCATTACTATGTTTTAAATTTTTCTTTAAAGCCACTTTTGAAGAATTGCCAGCACAAAATCAGAATAATTCACAACAGGGCGTCACATTCTACATATATTAGAAATATATACTTAAAATAATGGCCCTGAGCCAGTCATAAGATCTACAAATAAACAGCAAAGATTGACATTTTCTCCTTCCTCATGCTTAATAAGGCAGTGTAGAGGGTTAAAAATCTTGATTCTCATTTGATTTTTAGACAGTGCTCTTTAGCTAAAAAGCTTATGAGACAAAAGTCCTTAGCTAGAGGACAAGAGCCCACAGCTTGGGGGGCAAAAGCACATCGGTAGCAGCCCATCTAATCAACCCTAATCACTGTTAGGTAGGGGATTGTATACACTGATTTTTAACTGGTTGTTAACATACTGATTTTGTTAAAAGATGTTGAAAGAATTGCTGTAGGGAAAAATGTGAAAAAATGTTTACTAAGGGCAAGCTGTTTATTGGTGGAAACTGTAAAGACAATTATACTTAGATTTAATCACAAGAATGTAACTTTTGCTTAAATCATTTAAGGAGAGGTTATATTTTGGATTAGATAATGATTGCAGTTTGATCAATTTAGCTTTTCACAGATTATGCTTTGGAACATCATGTTGTTAATTTAAATGATGTTACTAGTTTCTATTGTTTAAGCTATACTTAGCCATAGGTAACATTTGTCCTGTTGCCCATGTCTTTGTGTCCTTTTAAAATGATTGAATCAACTGATTTTTCTTGCAAAACATCCTTGTCTTTACAATAAAAAGAGAAGCTAACTTTGAATTGGGTCTGTACCCAGTTTCTCTCTCTCACAGAGGAGCTGCTGAGGTGCAGTCCCTTTGGGCTTATCATCACATTCATGTTGCTTTGAGTAATCTTTTTTGCATCTCTGTTACACAGTGAGAAGTGTAACAAGGCGGTACTGCAGAGTAGTACATTTTAGGGAGGTATTTTTCAATAAGGTGCAGTTGAAGGTGGTACCCATTTCAGGAAACTGTACCACCACTTACTCTGTTTCTCGGGTTGAAAACTTTGGAGGCATCCTTACCTCTCTTTATTTTATGCTCCACATCCACTCCATTAGCCAACCCCATTGGATATACCTTCAAAATGGATTCTGAATCTAACATGTCCTATACCTGTAAAGCCTTGGGCACAGCCACCCCCATGCCCTAGCAGCACCACTGCATTACCTTCCCAACAGGTCTCCCATTTCTACCCTTGCCCCACTATTGTCCACAAGCAGCCAACATGATTCTTTAAAAATGTAAGCCAGATCATGCCATGTCTCTTCTTAAGACCTGCAGTGGTTTCCCATTTCATTCATAGTAAAATCCCAAGTCCTTGACCTATCCTGCAAGGCTCCCTGCTACCCCTCTGACCTCATTCCTCTTCCCCTTATGTACTCTGCTTCCACCACCCTGGCTTCCTTACGGGTGCCCTCCTTAGGGCTTTTGCACCTGCTATGCCAGCTGCCCTAAATGATCCCAATCCCTCAAGATATACACAGGGCTTGTTCTCTCACTTTCTTTGTGGCTTCTGCTCAAATGCAGCCTTTCAGGAGAGACCTTCCTTGATCACTCTTCCTGAAGATGCACTGGTAGTCTCTCCCTAACCCCTCATCCTATTATCTTTCCTTCATGGTACTTATCTCTACTTGACATAATACACATAATACACATGTGTTTTGTGTGTGTGTGTGTGTGTGTCAAGTTATGAATTTATTTTTTGACTTCTCCACTAGAATGTAAGCCTTTTGAGACAGGGAGTTTGTCTTCTTTGTTTGCTATTGCATTTCCAGCACTCAGAACTGTGCCTAGCACATAAAAGATGCTCAATAAACTTTTACAGAATGAAGGAGACCTGATAAGCTAATGATGCATAACCCGAACAACAGATAACTGAAATAAACTCTGTTACCTTTCAGTTAACAAGTATTATCAACATAATAGAAAACCCCATTCCCCAAGTTAATTGAGGTTTTATGTTGCTAGAACATTTTTTGAATTATTTTATATTTTCCTTAGAATATCAACCTTGATATGGCAAATAAACTTTAGCTTCTGAGGAGAAAAGAGCCATGCTAGTAAAGTCTTGGGATAAGTAGTCTCTGAAGATAACTACCAACAATTCCTTCCATTCCTCAAACTTGTCTGGTCTCGTGACATGTTTGGCCAATAGAATATGATGGAAGTGACATTTTACTAGTTCCAGATGTAGGCCTTAAGAGATCTTGCAAGCTACTATTTTTGTCCTCTCAGATGCTACTTGCCACGTACAGAAGTTTAGGTTAAGTTATTGAATGATGATGTTTCATAAAAGGAGAGAGAGGGAATGTGGAGAAGTGAGTTACCTGCAGTGACCCTACCCAAGACCAAGGACCAGGCTATGAGTGAGACCATCTTGAATCCTCCAGAACCAATTGAGCCACCCCAGCCGATACCACAAGAAACTATCTCCTAGCCACTCGAGCCATCCCAATGGAGGCCACAGATATTGTGGAGTTTAGGCTAGCTGTTCTTGCATAGCCCTGCCCAAGTGTCTGGCCCACACAATTATTAGCAAATAAAATGGCTGTAATTTTGAGTTGCTAATAGGATGCTTTACTATGTAGCAATAGGTAACTGAAACCAGTTTGACCTATCATGACAGCAAGATAACACTGAGAACTTTGGACATCTGAAATTTACTATTCGAAAATCATGATCAGACTTAGTAAAATATATAAATGTGTGTATATGTATGTACATGCACACACAGAGTCAGCTCTTCATATCCATGGGTTCCTCATCCACAGATTCAACCAACTGCAGATGGAAAATATTCAAAAAAAGAAATAAAGAAAAAATGACAATACAATGATACAAATAACACAAATAAAAAACAATATAGTACAACAACTATTTACATAGCATTTACATTGTATTAGGTATTATAAGTAATCTAGAAATGATTTAAAGGATAAAGGAGGATGTGCATAAGTCATATGCAAGTGTATTTTATATAAGGGCTTTGAGGACCCACAGATTTTGGTATCTGTGGGGAATCCTGGAACCAATCGTCTGCAAATACAGAGAGACATACACTTACATTTGTATATATATAATTTGTAAATACATCTACAGCTGTTTTTTCTATCTTCATTTTATTAAAAGGGTTAATATAAAATTAAATTAAATACCCCACAATAAAGCCTTGGCAATAATATTTTATTACTTTTATATATCACATAAGCCTTACAATTTTCAAATATCATATACTTATATTTTGGTTTGCTTATTTATTTTCAGTGAAGTGAAAAACTCTTTATTTTCCAAAGAAAAGTATGAAAAGCCTTTCAATAGTCCTTTGAAGTTTCAAAACTCCAGATCCAGTAAATTCCCTCTGTCCACTCTGCTCCTATTGTGAACAGGTGGCAAACTGCAAGCAAGTGTGAAATCAGCATCCTCATGTGCTTTGTTCAACAGTATAGATGTAAAACTGCCTTGATTCTTAGGAGGCTCAAGCTGAAATTCTCAAGCACTCTAGTAAAATTTTTAGGATGAAGGAACAGCAAAATTGAGCTTTCTCAGGTGTCTGGTGTCCACTGCAGAGGGGAGAGAAAGGGGAAAAACACATGCTATTGTGCTATACTGATTTAATCAGCCTTGTCAAAACAGAACTAAATTTCCATGGCTTGGGAAGTATCTGAGAGGGGCCCCTGCCTCTCTTCTCAGAAGATTGTAAAATCCGGCTTGTCTTAGATTTGTTTCAAGGGAGCTCTTCCAAAGTCAGCTCTCCCCAGCTTTGTAGAAAGGGAGTCACCACCTTCTACATGCGATATTAGTGAGCCCCCTCCTGTGATATTGCTATGTTCGGGGGATATTAGAGAATTCTGCTTTAATACAAGAGGAATCTGATATCAAATGTATTGAAGAAATTGAATTTCTATACCATTTTATAGAAAGCAGCAAGAGAGGGAATGAAGATCAGAGAATGGTGCCATGAAATCAGACGACTCAGCCATGAAGCCCAAAAGATTAGGAGACACTGGTCCAGATAATTTCCACTTCTTTTTAACCAATAAAGTTATTTTTGAGAATCTGCAAAGTACACCTCGGCTAGTTGTTGGTACTGAATTGGCTCAAGATATATAAAAATCTGCTCAGCGTGTTAGAGAGATTACTGTGCTGTGAGGAGGTTTACTTTATTGATCCTGTTTTATTACTTTGAAAATAGAACAACCATGCTTTTGTCAATCATGTGAAATAAAAAAGGGAAGTCCAAACAGTTGATTTAGTTTGCTTGGAGTAAGGGAAAGTCATCTGCAGCAAAAATTAAAAAATGAAAATAGCTTTTTAAGAGATTTCTGTTACTAGCTAGAAATGTATTTTAATTTTATTTTTCCCCCAAAGGAGAAAGACTATCAAGTTGATCATATAAACGAATAATAATTTTATTCTTAATAATTTGTTAAGTAAGTTCAATGATTTGTATATAGTTGTTTATAATGTATTACCCAGTGTTGAACAATGTCCCATAAACCTACACTCAAAAATTTGTTTTCAAATTTTAAAACAATATTTTTGTTGTTCTTCAGGTGTTATTGAACATTTACTCTTTAGTCTATATGTATTTTATGAATTTTAGTAGTATTATAAAACCTAAAAACATTCCCCCCCAAACCCAAAACTTTTCTTCTACCCCGCATCCTCAACCATTGAGGACCTAGCATGATATAGTTTTTAGTCTAAGAATGCTTTGATTTTTTTTTTTTTTTGCTTTTTTTGGTTGAAGAGAAAATCATTCTCTACCGAAAAATAAATTTGTTAAAAGATTTATTAGAGGATGTTGTTAAGGATGTGTTATTGTAAACACTGGTGCTGAGTTTCTTTAGAAAGTTTTGAAAATAATGTTTACCTTGGCTATTTTTTTCTAATTATAATTAGAATATTTTTATGAAAGAAAAATTGGAAAATGCAGAAAAATATAAAAACAAAAGCCAGAGACACCCCTCCCTTCTCCTTTTCTCAGAGCATATAAATCTCTTCAGTGTTTTATATATTCATCCATAGATGTGGATACTTATATATTTCAAAATTGAACCACTGAAGACAGAGAGAGTTTGAAATATATTTTTTCACTTCATATAATGTAAACAGTTTTCCAAGACATTATTATTATTTTTCAATTTCATATTTAGTGACTACACATATTTCCATTTGGTGGGTGACCTGTTATTTATTTAACCACTCCTTTTTTATTGAACCTTTAGGTTGTTTTGAATTTATGTTATTGTAATTAATACTAAGATGAGTGGGACTCATATATAAATCTTCTTGTACATCTTTTTTTTTTTTAATTAATTAATTTATTTTTTTAAATTTTATTTTGTCAATATACACTGTGGCTGATTATTGCTCCCCATCACCAAAACCTCCCTCCCTTCTCCCTCCCCCCCTCCCCCCCAACAATGTCCTTTCTGTTTGCTTGTTGTATCAACTTCAAATAATTGTGGTTGTTGTCTTCATGAGATAAATGCTTCAAAGGAGCATTGGGTCCATTAGTAAGAATCAGAAAAATAATCTTTCAGCCTTATTATGCACACTTTAAAAAATAACCTTAAAGTAAACAGATTATAGCAAAATCACTTACTCTCTCTAATTAAACACTATGCTAAGTTCTATGGCATTTGGGGAGGTGGGGTTTTCAGGCAGAGGCATAAAGCAACAGGAAAGTCAGTGATTCAGTCTGAGCAGAGCTTGGGTGCCAGGAAAGCAGTGGTGCAGGAGGCAGGTCCAGGTGAAGGAGGGACTCAGATGTCATGCAAAGACTGTAGTCTCATCCTGCAGAAGTTGAGGAGCCATCGAAGGTGCAATAGGATCAACTTTTCATTTGAGAAAGGTCACTGGGCAAACTGGAGAGACACCATTAGAAGCAGAAAAGCAAGAGGAACAGGCAGAAGCTGATTGCAATAGTTTGGGGCCTGGATGAAAGCAGTTGGAACAGAGGTAGAGGAGAGGAACATAGCCCCTGGGTTTGAAATGAAAGACTTAGAGCTCAATAGTGGAGGAGGGCAAGGGAGGGGGAGAGAGACAGAGACTGAGAGAGGGGGAACAGGGCATTGGGTTGCTTCAGGTTCTCTGAGAAGTGGCCTCCATGATGGGATTAGATGCCACAGGATTTATGAGGAGAAATGGCCGTATGGAATAGGAGGTGAAGCAGCAGTGTTCTGAGTAGTTTTGCTCATGCTGGAATATCAACTCTGAGCAAATGTTGCTCCTCAGAAGAGCCCCCCATTGGGCAGGAACATGCTGACACTAACAGTCCCAGCATGCTCAGCTACTGGCTGGGAGCAGCTGGCCTCGGTGCAGACCCTGTGGTGGATCCAGTGGGGTGGCAACTGGGGCGCCATCAACAGTGCTGCCTCTCGGGATAGGGTCTCTTGAAGGACGCCTGAGCTTCACACATCTGTGACACCACAACTGTTGACTGCCTTCTGGCTTGGGTGGTGCATGGAAAATACTAAGTGTGAAATAGGTCTTAGACATAAGCGTGGGCTTCCAAGAGTATAATTAAATAAGGTGGAAAAAACTTTTCCTGTTTGGGAAGAAAAAGCAGTGGTATGGAAAAAGAAAGGACATCTAAATCAGGCAATATTATTTTGCTTTCTGCCTCCATCAATTTCTACCTGTGGGACCTTGAAAGAGTGATTAAATGATCTGATTCTCAATTGGTTTTCATTCATAAGGTGAGAATTAAGAATATGTACCTCACATAGATTTTTTTGCAGATTGTTCAAGATTTCAGTTTTATGCCATTACGTGGCACATGATAGAGATTCAGTGATTATTAGTTTCTTAATAACTTGTAGAAGATCATATTTTTGTTTCAGACTTTGTGACATATCCAGAGTATACAGGTGTAAACTTTTCTTCTTTCTAGTTTGTCCAATGAAGAAAGTCTTTCACTCGTGGAGCTTATAGAGAAGCCATTCATTTGTCCTCGTAGCAGGCTCATTTGTATTCCAGGTCCCACACAATTCAATGATAAAATCTCAGGAGCTAAGAAGATGCTGGTCAGAAAAGCCACCAGGAAACGTTTGTATTGCCAAATAGCCGGAAGTGCTGGCATATTCTGCAGACATTACAAATCCAGATTAAGAAATTCTGGGTGTGGTTAAATCTAGTTATATAAGTGAAAAACAGGGGTCTTATAAACTATAATTTTTAACTGGTAATGTCGATAGTAAAGTTAAAATAAATAAGCTAAGGTTTTAATTTATTTTTCTTATATTATCCAGGTCAGAGATAATGTAGGGGGTGGGTCCCAGGCTCTGATATTTTTCCAAAGCTTTCAGATGATTCTATTGCGCAACTTAATTTTATTTTTTGTGCCCTTTATTGTGGTTTTAAGAACCATTGGTTTTTTAAAAAAATAGGTTTAATTGTGTAGATTTGAGTTTTGCAACTTGATGCTATAGAATACATGTAAGTAGTAAAATGATTACTGCAGTGAAGACCTGGAGAATATTATGCAAATGAAATAAGCCAGACACAGAAAAAAATATTGCCTGGTCTCACTTATATGTAGAATATATATATATATACACACATACATATATATGTCTCAAATACACAGAGGTAAAATAATCAAGTGGTGGTTACCCTGGTGGGGGGTGGGAAGGAAACGGGGAAACGTAGATCAAAGAATATAATATAGCAGATATGTAGGATGAACAAGCTTAATACAATGTGAGAATAAAATTATCAAAACTGTGGTGTATTAGAGATTTTTGTTAAATAAGTAGATTTTAGCTGCTCCTGTCACGATCTTGATGGCACATGTTGCTTTCTTAAACTACTTCAGTGCCACTGTTAAATATTCAGGTGTATTTGTTTAGGTCTGGCATTTGTTTTTTAAAGTATAATTGAGATAAAAAGCATGCTCTTCTCAATGCCTTGAAGCCCCTCTACTGGGAGTCCAAGAAGATTTGGCAAAACAGACCCCTGGCCAGAGGCACAGCTGCTCAACTGCACTTCACCCACCCGGAGGTAATGGAGAGTCAACTGCCTCTCCAGAGCTGCCCTTGTGAACCTAATCCCAGCTGCTCACCTCACCACCCCAGGTATGAGGTGTGAGGGGGGAATAATGCTTCACGTCCTCCCCTGCTGACTGTCAGGCACTCAGGGTTTCATTGTGTACGTAATAGTGACACATCTACACCTATTGAATTTGGCAAATTGCTTTGGAAGAAAATAACTTCCAATTACAATGACATGTATAACTTTTGAGAACAACCTTGAAATAAGATCATTTCTAAGACTGAACTTAGAATTGATTTGTAGAGGAAATAACTTGGCTTGGTTATTCTTTTAATTTTTCAGCTAGCTGTGTGTTTATCTGCCTGCAGGGAAAGTTTTGGTCTGAAACAGCAGAGGGGAAACTGAACCCAAACATGGTCTAGTTGATCCATCCATCTGCCTCCAGGACTGGCCATTTCCTAGGAAAAGTAGGCCACCCCCCATGCAGTGAGCTGCAAGAGGCAGTTCTGCTAGGTGGGTTCTGAGGTGAACCAGTCCTGGCTTTGAACCACAGCTCTGTTATGTGCTAATGGCAAGTCCTTGGGCAAGTTACTTAACCTATCTAGCTTATCAGTTTCCTCATCCATAACATGGGGGTAACAATAGTGTACATTTATATTCATCCCATAGGAAACAAAAGACAGACCTGGAAATCAGGCATTGGAAAGGGTCCACTGTCCCTGAGACACTTGGGCACAGTGTAAAGGTAGTGGGGACATGAATAAGGTAGAGAAAGGGATTTGAGACAAGTAGCTACTCTTTTCTACTTTGGCCATGTTGGGGTCCTTCTGTAGCGTCTGCGACTGCTTTTCATTTTCAGGCAAAAGTCAACTATTTGTACGAGAAAGAAATCACAGAAACCCTCTCTGCTGGATTCTCTCTCATCTTCCCCTTCACAGACTATCTTGGGAGTATAGGTGGCAGAAGGGATTGGGAATGATGAGCTAAGTAGTAACCTACTCACACCCTTCAGCCACTGCCCCAGATCATTTCAGGCATCATTTACTGAGTCCCTACTATGTGTTGAGTTCTGCCTCAATGGAAGTGTCAGATGCAAGAAGAGATTCTTAAGGAGTTTGTGCTCTAATTGGGGAGACATGATCTACCACCTTACCGTACTTTTCTCTTTTATGTGTGTGTCCCAAGTGTCAACATGAGTAGTTCAGATACTAGAAGCAAGTAGATTTTAGAAGCAGAAATAAAGTGATTCTAAGGCCTGTGGATGCCTGGGAATGTTTATGGGTGAGGTTTCAGAATGAGTAGATGAGAAAAAGTGGAAACATGCATGGATTTTTAGAATAAAAATAGAAAAGACTTGACTGAAGCAGTTTTTGCTAAGAGAAGTGAAAAAAATCATAAGTTTGGGCTTGCATCTAAGGACATGATCAACCACTGATTGTTTCTTGAGAGATGAGAAAGGGGAATGTGAAGTGTGCAATACTTATTTTTAGCAAGAGAATGTTATTTTTATGTATTTCTATAGTAATAAATGTAATAAATAGAATTCATTATGTGCTTACTATGTCCTAGATATTACTCTAAGTACTTCTCATGTACTAACTTATTTAATCAAACAACAGTCCTAGTGGTAGATACTGATGATAGTTCATTTCACAGGTGAGAAATAGGAGCTTGATGGGAGATTGTTCTCACGGCGGGACACAGGCAAGATCAGATGGGGCAACGATGCTGAGACAGGAATACTGGGGTGGACGCCAGTGAGCCTCCAGAAAAAGGCAATAGCCACTGATTTAGTTGAAGCCTGTGAAATGTGACAAGTTTTGTTGAGTGTCAAGAGAAATTTCCAAGTTAAATATTTATTGTAGATAAATAATGTAGATAAAGACATATTTGGCCCCTTGACCAAAAAGGGCAAAGATGCTATTTGTAGAGTAAAAGGGCCCCTTCTAAAGATTTCTTATTACATTGACAGAGAAGTGCAAACACCACATTTCTTCAGAACCCTCCAAAGGCATTGCTCGGGGTTCATTCTAAAAACAGTTCTTTATCTGCCACCACTCACCAGGCACAATTCAACATTTTGTAAAGTGCTGTTTCTTTTGGATTAAAAAATGAAGAAGCTTGTATCATTTTATATCTATTTCTGCTTTCTAGACAAAATAGTATTTTTTCTACTTATCTATAAAATATTTAAGACATTCCAAAAACTGTTGAGAAAGTTATCATAGACAACCATGTGCCACAACTTAGATCTCTTGTTTTTTGCCATGTTTTCCTTATATCACTTTTTATTTTTGCTTTTTAACAACTTTATTGAGTTATGGTTGACACGTATCACATATAACTGCGTATAATTTGTTAAGTTTTGACATGCATATATTCTCATGAAATCATTGTCATAATCAAGATAATGAACATTTTCCTCATCCACATATATCATTTTTTTAAGTAAAATATTTCCAGTACAGTTGAAAGTACAATGCTCTGTTCTCACTTATCCCTCCCTAGAGGTCCTCACTGTCTTGAAGCTATCCTTTTCGTGTGGTTGTCCTTTTTTTAAAAAAAACTTATTATATATCCACAGACAACATGCAGTAACAATGAATAACATCCTGTTTTAAAATTTTACCTAAATGGCATCGCATTGAACATATTTTTCAAACTTGCTTTCCCCCCTCTCTAACAAAATGTTCTTGGTATATCCAGGTTTATCCACATAGATTAGATTCATTCAATTATCTACTTTATAAAAGTATTCTGTTATGTTGAGAAATTAAACAAAATTGAAGTTGAAAATTGAAATCCAACATTGAATTCCAACATTGAAGTCCAAACCCAGCTCGTTGCATTATATCACGGCTGCCTTCTAAAGGGGCAGAGAAATATAAGTTTAAACCCATCAATTGTTAATTGTAGTTTATTTATATGGGAGGGTTATGGGCGATTTTTATTTTATTCTTTATATCTCTGTTTTCCAAATTCTCCGTTTTACATATGTATTGTTTTTATCAAAAGAAAGATTAAAATATCAAGTTGAATAATTGGGGTGCTTTACAGTAAAACTATGTGATTATGAAGTTTATAGGCAAATGCAAGTATGAAAAAATAATCCTAAAATTGTGTATAAGCAGCTAAGACAAAGCGAGAGTTGAAGACAGTTTTGGGCAGGCAGAGATTTTCTTTCTGTGTTCTACGTTGTGGTAGATATGTCAGAGAAGAGAACTTATTGGCCTTTATTCAGTGAGACTCTTCCAAGTAGAGCTGAAGGAATCCCATTAGATTTTTATGTGGATCTCATGATAAGCAGTGACAGATACAATATGTCCCTTTTTTCTAGGCAGATCATTGCGTCCATGCATACCACGAATGAAAGGGTGTGTTCTATTCACAAGGAAGCTGATGGAGTTCTTGGCACCAATCTCCTACACTTTTTTCCCAGTTGGGAATATAGACTTTGGGTATCTTTTCCATTTTTTTCTTGGTCTGATTCATTTCCATTGGTTTTTATTTTTTAAATAAAATTTTTCTAAAGAACTTTCAGGCAAAGATTACTAAATGCTTCCATAACTAAAGTAAAAATAGAAAAGCAGAACATTTCCCCACATTTTCCTCAAACCTGAAAAATATTGAGTTGTGCATTTCTGAAATATTAATTTGGACAAAACTCCAAAGTCATGACATGGTGAGCAAATTTCTCCTGTGATTGTTAAAGTTTTTATCATTTCAGAATGCCAATAAATTATCTTTTTAACTTGTAAATTTATTTAAATTGAGGTTGTAGTGCCTTTATAACTTACCACGACATAGTATTATGAGGACTGAATGATAATGCTGAAGGGGTGTAAGCATGCCGGCTGCTGTTGGCAAAGAAAACGGAATGAACAGATTGCATTATTCTGTTTTTAAGTTATTCTAAGTTAACGTTAAGGCTTTTTGTAAGGATGTGTAATTTTGACCCAGATAACCATCGTTCACCTGAGATGTTTCCTGCTTTTCATCTGTTTGCTTTGTGCATTATTCCACCTGAGATCACACACACACACACACACACACATATGTACACGCACACACACACACACGCACACGCATGCATGCATGCACATGGTCTCTTACTTATGGCAATTATGTAACTGCTTTTGCCTTGATCCACAATTGCATATGATACTTTCATACTGATTGCCCAATTATTTGTAAAGCATGAATGAAATGTGGGACTACTTCAAGCTGTAATCAAATAATGTTAAGTAGTGAAAATCGGTTTATTGAATAGAAGCAAATTTTCAAACGGCTCCGTTCCACAGAAATGTTTTGTATATATGTTTGGGAGCGAGTATATAACAAATGTCTAATGTTCAGAAGTCTCAAAATACTGATTTTTTTAAAACGCACATACATATGTTATGGATAAATGTGTTACTTGGTGGAAATGGTCACTGAATACTATTGATGCTTATAACTGTAAAAAGAAAGGAGAAAATTTAATTAACTAATAGCATTGTAGTCTAATTATAGATATCCAGTTTTATTTCTCAAAGGATATTACTAGCAATTGACTTAGAATAGTTAACCAGTAATACTCGTATGTCCAAAATATCTTCCAGAGTAATTTATTTTTGTAAGTGCTAATGAAGGAGAAAAATTCCTGAGGATTCATGTATTTTTAAACAATGGGTAAATCATCGACATTGTTAACTGTGTATTTTAAAGTTATTTTCTTTTTAAATAATATTGCTCTTTTTTAGAACATAGTTAATGAAAATCATGTAATAAAGCAGATTTGCTCTCTTGTTTTATCACATTTGTCATTTATTTTTTTTTATGTTTTACCCATGAAATACTATTTACAAAGAGAGTATATGGAGATATTACAAACATATAGCTTCTGCCATAGAAATGATTTTTACTATACATCATATTGTTCGATAACATCTCACTTAACAAGAGAACACAGAATCATGCATATTACAAAGACAATTGTCATTTCTTATTCTTCTAGTTTCTAAAGTTGTCTTCACTCATGTTATTTTGTTTGTGAGTTATATCACTATTATGCAGGTAAGAAATCAGACTCACAAAGGGTAAATAGCTTGTCCAAGGTCACTTAACAAGTTAGCAGTGCAGACAGAATTCAATCACTGTTGTTCTGGCTGAACCATCTGTGCCCTTTCACCTTTGACATCATTTCTTTCAAGAAAGGACAATGGAAGACGACACAGAGAAAGAAGAGAGGTGAGTACAAAGCCAGCATTGGGACAAAAACGTGAACTCCCATTCCCAAAACTTGGATTTAGTCCAGGTGAGCTCATAAAATTATCAGAGACCAGAAAATAGACCAGGCAATGTTTAATGAGGAGAGTAACAGCTCCTGTGCTCTCACAGATGGGGATGAGGAGCCATGGAGACCTGGACCTCCCGGGTTTTTCTCTCTGTTCTGTTTTGTGCTGGTCTGGCAGAAAGATTCAAAAAGGAGTACTATGTGCCAAGAGGAGCTACAAGTCAAGCAGGAAAGGAGATACTCAGAACAGATGATGATTTTAGCAAAGGGACTATCACTGGTTTGAAAGGATATGACAAAAGAACTCCGTTGTTTTTGCTCTATTGCAGGGAAGAAACAATTGACGAGCTTATAGGCTACTAATATTCCCTTTGGAGAAAACAATGAATAAATAATTATAAATATAAAAATTTAAATGGTAATGTTTTCTGAAATAAATAAAAAGGAAAAGAGCAGAGAGGACAGGAAAATAAAATAAGTTGGCTGTTCCTTATCCCTAACTTTGTATTATATTATTCATATTATTAGAGATATCAGAGATGTAATATTCCTGTGTGGACAGCATATGATGGCTGTTATTTTCTTACAATGAAAATCATACAAAACCAAAATCGAGAAAAGTCAGAGTAATACAGTCATTTATTTAGTAGTAAAACTAGGACATGGTCCCAGATTCTTGGATTCCCATTACACTGTATTTTTACAAAGGCAGGATGAGAGCAAACTCCAATAACATTCCTTCATTAGTGGAAAAAAAATAATCAATGTTCATATGGTCAGAGTGAAGGAGATTATAATATGAATTACTCTGGTGAGTAAAGAAGTACTGAATTTCAAAATGAAGCTTGCAGAAAGATACCTGGAGAAATTTCCTGAGTCAACTGGT
This sequence comes from Cynocephalus volans, assembly GCF_027409185.1. Classification (NCBI taxonomy): domain Eukaryota; kingdom Metazoa; phylum Chordata; class Mammalia; order Dermoptera; family Cynocephalidae; genus Cynocephalus; species Cynocephalus volans. The sequence continues at coordinate 286,531,835 of NC_084460.1, forward strand.
CTGCAGCTGCCAAAGCTTTGTATAGGGTATCTGTGGCCTCCTACTGAATACAGAACTCCTGGAGATTGGGTTTTGACCTTGACTTGGTTGAAGACCTTACTTTACTGCTTTTTAGAAGAGGAAGAAATGAAATAAATTTTATTGTTGGTTCCTTTACTGGGGAAAAGGAGGAGCTGTCCGTGGTATTGCATAAACAAATATATCTTTACCAACATGCAGGCTTTCCACCCTGGTTACAGGAGTCCAAGGGCCCAGTAAGCCAGGGTTTTAAATAGATGGGGAGAAATCTGCATGGAACAGCAAGGATAGAGAAAGACAACTGAAGTTTGAAGGCACCAGGGTTATGTGAACTCCTTATCACTTTGAATTATATCACCTAAAGTTGTCTCACTTTGTTGTTTATTAGAGAAAACATAACAATTTCTTACTAAACAACTTTGGGAGAATTTTTGAGTATAAAAGTGAAAGGAGAGTGTCTAAGTCCTCTGGAAATAAGTGACATTGACCACGCTCTTTCAATTTGATTTCTGCTGTTTATTTCAAGAGGCGTCCAGATGCCTTTCTTAATTGGATCCAGTTACGATAGTCCTGATGGAAAATTCAGTGTATTGGCCATAATTATTGAGTTAGTTAGTCACAGACATGATTAGAAAGAAATTAACACAGCCACCTGATTCCTGTTAAGGTTCTGATTGATTTTGGTTATTGAGTTTGTCCCAATTAAATTAATGATGTCCTTCTAAAACTCAACATTCCCTAACAATATTAAAATAACTTTTATTTGCACAAAACTATTCTTTTTTAATGTTAAATTGAGAAAGCAATCTCTATCTTTTAAATGTATCTATGCAAAATATGATATTTTTAGTAATAATTTAGGCTCCCAACATATAGTTCTTCCTCATGTAGGAGAAATTCTATCATGAAACCAGAAGAGGAAAGTTGGAGGTGATCTTAAAGATCTATTCCAGCCAATACCATTCTATATATTATGTTAATCCCTCTTAAGCTTAAAATCAAACACCTCCCCTGAAGGGAACTACTGTGGAAGTCCATTTAATGTTTGGGCAGGTTTAATGCTGGGAAATTGTTTCTCATACTAAGTTCATGTATTCACTTCACAAATATTTATTGTGTTCCTGGCACCTACCAACCATTGCACCAAGATATTGTACATATAGTGGTGAACAAAATGACCGCTACCTTAAAAAATTAAAATAGGAGCTAAAATATTCATATTTTTAATCTATTAGTCCTTGTGGGCTGCAAACACAGCTCCTCAAGAATCTAAAGATCACTGTTATGTGCCTATGTATCTTTTTCTTCCCCTAGATAAATACTTATAGGGTTTAGTTTTTTTTGAGAAATTTTATATGAAATTATTCCAAATCATTTTGTAGTGTTGTTATTTTTCCTTAAGCATCTCTTAGTTTCTCTCTATCCCTTTGAAAGTGTTATACGTGAAATTAATTTTAATTCACCAGGACAGTGGTTTGTTTTGCTCACGTACTTCCTAAAAGAAATTTTTAAAACTCTGTACTCCTTTAAACATTTTTTAGGTAGACATCTAAAACTTTTCCATCATAAGTATAAATAGTTGCAGTGGATATAATTTCCAGTATATTGCAAATACTGACTCTAAAAAATAAAAGTGTTACATTACTCTTTGTAATGTATTCAAAGGAATATAAACATCAAGGTGACTTATTTAACTTATTTTTTAAATTTTAACTTCTCAATATACATTGCAGTTGATTTTCGTGACCCTTTACCTGTTCCTTTTTCCCCCTCCCTCTCCCCCATCATATCTGTTCACTTGTCTTAACAAGTTCAAAGAATTGTTGTGATTGTTGTGTCTTCTTCCCCCCCTTTATTTGTTTGTGTGTTTACTTATTTATTTATTTTTAGCTCCCACAAATAAGTGAGAACATGTGGTATTTCCCTTTGTGTGTCCGACTTGTTTCACTTAATATAATTTTCTCTAAGTCTTGTGGGTTATTGTTAAGCAGACATCAAGATGATTTAATACCCACCGTTATCCATTTGGAAAACACACACACATTTATATTTTGTTGCTGATTTAGACTCACTTCTATTTCTCCTTGAAATCATAATTTTATTTCATTTCCCCCACAGAATTTTATCCTAGTGTAATATACTTACACTTAAAGTCTTCTATATTAATGACACTAATTCTCTGCAATAATAAAATCAATTTAATTTTTATTTCTTGTGATGATTAAGATTTACATGTTAAAATTTTTTAGTGTAAATTACCATAATAATAATAATAGTGTATGACTGATCAAAGCACATCCCAAATTCTGATAAATAATTATTAAACAAAAAGGGTAAATATGTATTTTAAATACTTTTTTAATGAGTTAAATGTGAAAGGAATTTCAATGAATTACCATTGATTAAATTGTGTAATTGTTCTTTTCTTTTTTATGTCTTTGTAGTTGTTTTAAACCATTGAGCAATTTGACATGGCAAGACTGTAGGTAAGTGAGAGCCATGTCTTCCTCTTGTATAATGTGAAAAATGATGGTGGCAGGGTGGTAGAGAAGAATCTTGGCTACAGTCACTTTCTCAGGTAGATCAGGTTTAGAAAAGAATAAGTATGGATGGTGATAATCTAGAAATGGATTCCCTTAAAAATGTCCATGTGCATGTTGCCTTTCAAAGTCTTTGCATCTTCCCATGGAATCACATGCCAGTCTGAAAAGCAGCATTCCAGGGTGTAGTCTAATCAGAACACTGTAAAATCAAATTTTTATCTCCTTTATTTTGGAAGCAAATATTTTATTAATAAAACTGAGATCACATTAAATATTTCAAGGGCCAAATCATACTCCAGATTTATATAAACTCCACAGTATGTTTAAATTGACTTTCAAGTCTTTTCTAACTCTGCTCTTTCTAGGTTATGTCTCCCCATCATGAACTTATAGGAAAGCTTAAGTTATTTCCATTAGATTTCATCTTCTTAGATTCAGTCTTTAATCCAGCTTGTTGAAATATGTTTGGATTATGATTCTATCTTCAGCTCATGTAGAGAACATTTGAAGAGTGCTGGTATATATTCCTAGGAACTAAAACATGCAGCATTTTCCCAGGATTTTCTTTTCAATAATCAAAATATATTTTGACTATAATGGTGCTTAAGAAAAGATGTACTTTTTAAGATGATTTATCAGAAAAGACTTAAAGAGACATTATATTTCTGTGAAATGCTAGACTCTGAGTTCAGTTCTTCCATGTTGCTTAATCATTCGTTCATTCACTCACCAACAAACATGAGTGCCTTCTGTGTGCTGGATCTTGGACTAATCACTGTCGAATCAGAGATAAAGAAGATGATTCTACCTAAACAGAGTGAGCATAAGGGAGCCAGATGAACAATTAATAATAGTATATAGTGCTAAGCACTATGAAAGGTGTATGACCAATGTGGTCTAGGAATGAATATTCAGGAGGGGTACCTAATTCATATAGAAGGGAGGTGGCCAAAGAAGACTTCTTAGAACAGGTGGCATAGGAATCTGTAAGAGTAAATAGAAGCAAAATGCAAAGAACAGGGGATTCACAATGGGTGGGATGAAGGGTATTTCAAGAAGAATGACTAACCCATAATATGAAGGCACTGTTAAACATATGGAACGGAAAAGAAAAACTCAGGCTGAAATAAAATGAGACTTCTTGTAAGAAACGCAAAAAGAAAAAATAATTTATTTACTTTGTTGTCAAAGGACAATAATCAAAAATGATAAAGTTCCTTGAATTATGTGAAAATGATAATTCTTATCAGTAAAATGTGTGCCTGGCACAGAGGCAATTGAAACCCAACCTCATGACATCGATGCTTTCAATGTTGGATTTCTAAGATATTTGACCACTGAGTACAAATGCTACCTCCTCTTAGATGCTCTTCCCTCATCTCTATCTGGAGAAATTATGCTGTTCTCCAAGTGTCAGATAACAAGGTTCCAAAACTCCTGTCTTCAGAATCCTTATGGTACTTTAAATCAGTATCCCATGAATATACATGCATATCAGCTTATAATAAATGGAGTAAGTATTTCTTTCGCCAAAGGAATCATGAGTTCCATGAGAAGAGGAACCATGTCTTAGTCAATTGTATATCCCTGTCACCCAGAAAGGTATCTGCCACTTGTGTGCTCACATGATGTTTTTTTATTGGATAAAGTAGGGCCACTTTAGAGGTTGTAAATTAATGTATATGATGAAGTAATGTTCATACTAAGTGATATTACTACCACTGGGAAAAAATAAAACAACAATGAAAATACTAAACCTACTGACTCTGAGAAAGTAGGATTAGCTACTTATAGTTAAGACAACCCAGTCATAAAAATGTACCACAGTAATATTAACTGCCTACCTGTGGATTCGGTAGAATTTTCTGGACAATCTCCCTTTTTGAAGTCTAGGTTGCCAAGAAAATGCTATTTTTGAATGATACATTTTTTCCTTTTGTCACCAGGTTGTCCCTTAACTTCCATGAAGCCTGTAAACTCATGTTATCAGGAATATGATACAACTTTGCTATAGTGCAGTAACTGGAATATGAGTGAAAATGCTACAATTGAATCATAAGGGTATAATTAGTTATGGTGGTCTAAAATAAGGGTGTTGTTGGATTTTTTGGCTCATATGTATGTAGTGGACCTTAATATGAGCCAACGTTACTCTCAGCTACCCAATAAAGGAATGAGTGTATATAGAGAAGAGGTTCCTATGGCACTCCAACATATGGAAGTCGGGAAGATGACGATCCAGCATAGGAGACTTGGAAGGAACACACAGTTAAGTAGAAAAAAAGCCCAAGTAAAGAAAAATGCACGAAAGAGAAACAGATAACTGTATCAATAGTTTAATGGCTACTCCAAGGCTGAATAAAATAAGAAGGGGAAAGCTGACTGCTGGATTTGGTGACGTGGGTGCCATTAGTAAATTTGACGAGAATGATTTTAGTGTAGTAGTGGGAATAAAACTTTGATTAGAGCTGGTTCAAAGAGAAATGGAGGAGAGATGGTGACATCATATAGAGAAATTCTGTGCAAAAATTTTTGTTATAATAGGGAGCAGAGAGTTGAGGCAGTAATTGATGGGGAATTTCATGACACGGAAGTCTTTTTTAAAGATGGGAGATATCACTATGTGTTTATGTGATGATGGGAGTGAACCACTAGAGAGAGAAATATCAACGGATGAGTTGAAGTGCTCAAGACGATCACTTATGCCTTGTTTTGGCCATACAAAGTCTATTGTAGGAGCTCTTCCAATGGATACCAGCTTATGTGTCCAGTCTAAATCCAATCAATTTGCCAGAAACTACATCGATAGATCTAGGGATGGCAGAGCTTGAAGCTGCATTCTGACTGATTCAGTACAGCCATCTGCCCAGATTTGAGGAGTTAACCTTAATATACTTTATGAACCATACTCTATCCACTTCGTGTCTCTTTAGTACAAGCTACTACTGGATGTATTGGTCTGTTTTTGTGTTGCTGTAACAGAATACCTGAGACTGGGTAATTTATAAAGAGAAAAAGTTTATTTGCCTCATGACTCTGGGGCAGCTGCATCTGATGCAGGCCTCATGCAGCTTCTGCTCATGGTAGAAAATGGCAGGGCAGCTGACAGGTGCAAGGAAATAACATGGTGAGAGGAAGCAAGAGAAAGAGGGCTTCTCACATGCTCTCATTTTAAAACCATGAGAACCTTGTCCATGACCACCATTAAACCATCAATGGATGAATCTATTCACGAGGGTATGGTCCTCACAATCTAATCATCTCTTAAGTGTCCTGCTTGGCTTTTCTTTTCTTTTTCTCACATTTTAAAAATCAATAATAATTCTTTAATATAATCAAACATTAAACATGTTTAAATTTCTGCAATTCTCTCCCCCTCCCTCTTTCTTACAATTGCTTTGTTTACATCAGGATCCAAACAAGTTATGCTTGTTGCATTGGTTGTCATGTCAGCTGTCTCTTGTTTCTTTTAATTTATAGGTTCTCCCTTCATCTAATTTTTTCCCCTTTACCCCATGATATTTCCCAAAGTCTGGATTTGCTGGCTCCATCCCAGTCGTGTCATTTAACATGTTCTGACATCCTCTGCATTTCTTCATTGGTAGCTGGATCCTGAGGTTTGGTCCCACTCAGGTTAGAGTTGTCTTCAGAGGTATATGTTCTTACCGCAGGATGTCCAATGTTTCTGATCATTTCTTTGTGACATTAGCAGACACTGATGACCATTTGCTAGATCCATTATTTCAATAGGGGTTTGCAAAATACCATACTCTAATTATTTTATTCACTCTTTATTTACTAGCTGGGATACTTCAATAGACAGAAATGTTCCCTCTTCAGGTATTAATGAGGAACAATTCATATAGGAAAGACAGGATAAATGACTCTTCCTTTTTACTTACTAGTTTTAGAAAAATGAATTCTTTCTTTATCATCTTCCAAAGAGACTGAGGGTTTCTTTTCTTTTGGTTTTATTGTCATTATGGTTTTTAATGGTGGTAAGATTTTGTTTCTTTCTCTTTCTCATTTACATTTTTGTTCTACCCATGTGTGGGGCCACGACTAATGTCGGAATCCTCCTGACGTCACCAATTGTGGTGGTCTGCTAATGTCTGGATTCCTGCTTATAGTGCCAATTGTAGAGCTGTTAATCCTGTTCATGATGCCAACTGCCTAGCTAGGTGACCACGCCAGTTGTCGGGCTCTTTTACCTGCTGGTAATCCTGTACCAACTGGGATGATTGTTGAGCTAGGGATGGGTCTGGAGCTCCGAGACCCCTTCATACACCAGGCTGGGTCACCAGACCCCACACATGCCAGGCTGAGTCACCAGACCCCTCACACAGGTCTATGAGCTAGGTAACCAGCCAAAAGGTCCTTGGAGCCATAGGTTGGAAAGCATGGCCATGCAGGGCAGATGTCCATGGCAGACACCTGCTTGCCTGCTTCATTGAAACTCTTCTCTCTCTCTCTCTCTCTCTCTCTCTTTTTCTAAAGAACACAAGAATAGCAACAAAACTAAAAAGATACATTGGCACGCCTGTGCACTAACTCCACACACACTCATACAAATTTGCTTACAAAGGATGTGCTAAAACCACACCCAACTAGGCCCAAGGTGAGGGCCCTGACCAAACTATTCTATTTTCCCAACAATCCACCCCTTCAGGGTCCTCGCTGTACAATCTATGTATTCAGAATCGTCTGCAATATTCTCTTAGTGAGGATAAATGACCCTTACATTTCCATACCACACATTCCATCCCAGTCCCAAAAGTCTTTAGCTTGTTGCAGCACCAACTCAAAAGTCCAAAGTCTAAAGTCTCCTCTGAGACCAAAGGCAAAAGTCCTTCCAGCCATGAACCTTTAAAGAGTCAAAAACAAGTTTACCTACTTCCAAGATATAGTGGGGCAGACATTGGGTACACATTCCCATTCCAGAAGTGAGGAAAAGAAAGGAAAACAGTCCCCAAACAAATCCAAAACCCAAACAGGGCAAACATTAAGCACACTGGGGCACCTGGATCCCCAAAGCATTGGGCAACCTTGCTCCTACAGCTCCACCAAGTGCAACCCACTGAGCTGCCCTGGTGCCTGCAGCTTTTCCAAGGCAGTACTGCACATTGCCATCAGCCCCACAGTTGGGGGCTCCTGGTGGCAGTCCTGCCATCCTGGCTCCACTAGACATTTCCTCAGTGGGGGTTCTCTGTCGGGGCTCCAACCCCACTTTTCTGCTCCACATTGCTCCATAGATGATGTCTCCAGTGGCTCCACCCATGCAGCAGGTCTCCTCCTGAGTCCCCTGGCTTTTTCGTACATCTTCCAAAATCTAGGTGGAGGCTACCATGCCTCCACTGCTCTAACATACTGCTGGCCTGCAAACTTAACACAATGTGAACACCACCAAGGTTTTTGGCTGTTTTTCTTCGGAGGTGCTGAAGCAGGATTGCTCCAGCCAGAGTGGCTGGGATGCAGGGAGCAGTTTGCCAAGGGCAATGACACCTCAGGTCTGCCCTCTGGACAACTCAGTCCTTCTAGGATGGGAGGGGCACTCTCCCAAATTCTCAAATGCCCTCAGGGACTGTGATGGGTGAGGCACCCTTCCAGACTTCTCAAATGCATTTAGGGCTTTTTTCCCCATTGTCTTGGCTCTTAGCATCTGGCTGCCTCACCTCCAAGATAATGTCTTTAGCAAACAGTTTATCTGCTTCACCCCTGCGTTTTTCTCCTGCCCTCCACTTCTCTACCACATGGCTGGACTGCAAATTTGCCAAATCTTTATGCTCTTCTTCCCTTTACATTCTGGCTTTTGAATTATTTCAGTCAGCTTGGCCTACACCAGCTACACACTCAGTCTCAGGCAGTTTTGCAGCATTCACCCACACAGTTCAAACGGCTGCATTTCCCCAGTCCATCAAGGAGTGGCTGCCCTGCCCCTGTGCATATCTGAGGCTCTCCTGTAACTGCTGCCTCAGAGACAGGCTTTTCCACCTTTTCACCAGGTGAAAACATACTTGAAATTCTGCAGAGGCACCCATCTTCGGGTCATCTGCCCATCTGTATGTGGAACTCTTTTCTCGGGTTTATATGGCACCCGACCAGCCATTGGGTTTAAGTGGCAGCGTCTGAGCCTTTTACCTTTAAACAAATGCAACATGCATTTACTACATAGTCTCTAAAGCACGTTACACCATCCACCCCTAGGTCTCATAGCTGCAGCCGCCAGGGGCACTGCCTATTTCTGCTGCTTTACTGTCTCAATTTCTTGTGCACAACAGGTCATGCCTGGAGACACATGGTTTTCCCCAATTTGCCACTGGGTTGGTCATCTTCCCTGGTGTGAGAGGTAGGAGTGGTCAGTCACTGCATGTCGTCCTCCAAGACATTAATCCACGCTTCCAGCAACTCTGCTTTTTGCCACAAATCTCAATCAGTTTGCAGCATAGTGAGCAATAGCCAGGCTCCGCTCAGCAGAAAAGTGGCCACCGGGCACCACATGCTCAAAGATAGCCACATTTCCTCCTTCTTCCAAGGGCTTTCAGCTCCTGTACCTGCTCAGAATCCTGTTGTAGACTACGCCCATTGTGGAGCCACTGCAAATGTCTGGAATCCTGCTCATAGTGTCAATTGTAGAGCTCTTAATCCTGTTCATGACACCAACTGTCTAGCTAGACAACCATGCCAGTTGTTGGGCTCTTTTACCTGATGTTAATCCTGTACCAACTGGGCTGATTGTTGAACTAGGCTGGGTCCGGAGCTCCCAGACCCCTCAAGCCCATTGTCCAGGCTGGGTCACCAGACCCCTTCTTGTAGGTCTATGAGCTAGGAAACTGGCCAAAAGGTCCTTGGAGCCATAGGTTGGAAAGCATGGCCACAGAGGGTAGATGCCCAAGGCTGATGCCCGCCTGCCTGCTTCACTGAAACTCCTCTCTACCTTTCTCTCTCTCTCTCTCTCTCTCTCTCTCTCTCTCTCTCTCTCACACACACACACACACACACACACACACACACACACACAAGAATAGCAACAAAACTAAGAAGACACATTGGTGCACATGCACACTAACTACACACACACACACACACACACACACACACACAATTTGCTTACAAAGCATGTGCTAAAATCACACCCAACTGGACCTGAGGCAAGGGCCTTGACCAAACTATTCTATTTTTCCAACACCATGGGTTCTGTTCTTTCTTATCATTTTTCAGATTCCAGATGCAGGACTTCCTTGAGGATTTCTTATAATGCTGGTCTTGTGGTGGCGAACTCCTTCAGCTTTTGTTTGTTTGGAAATACACTATTTTTCCCTCATTTCTGAAGGACAGCCTTACTGGGTATAGTATCCTTGGTTGGCAATTTTTCTCCTTTTAGTATTTTGAATATATCATCCCATTTTCTTCTGGCCTGTAGAGCTCTTGAGAAGTCTGCTCTTATTCTGATAGGCCCTCCCTTACAGGTGACTCGATGCTTTTCTCTTACTTCATTTAAGATTCTCTTTGTCTTTGGGCTTTACCAGTTAGACTATAATGTGTCTTGGAGAGGATCTTTTTGGGTTGAATCTGTTAGGGGATCTTTGAGCCTCCTGGATCTGAAGTTCCATGTCTCTCCTTATACCTGGGAAGTTTTCTGTCATTATTTCATTGAATAAGTTTTCCATGCCTTTTTCTTTCTCCTCTCCTTCTGGAACACCCATGATTCAAATGTGTGTGTACTTAAGGTTGTCTGCTAATTCTCTTAGATTTTCTTCATTCTTTGAAATTCATTTTTCCTGTCTTTGTCCACCTGGGTTATTTCAAAAAGGCTATCTTTAAGATCAGAAATTCTTTCTTCTGTTTGTTCTAGCCTGCTGCTTAAGTTCTCAGTTGTGTTTTTTATTTCAGTGAGTGAATCTTTCAGCCATGAGTTCTGCTACATGCTTTTTTAAGGTATTAATCTCTTTGTAAATTTCCTCTTTCATGTCCTGAGTTTTTTTCCCCTCATCTCATTATGTTGACTATCTGAGTCTTCTCATATCTCAGTGAGTTTCCTTAAGATTGTTGCTCAGAATTCCTTTTCAGTCATTTCAATGGTTTCTTGCTCCATATGGTCTGATTTTTGAGAATTACTGTATACTTTTGGTGGTGCCATATTTTCTTGGATTTTTTTTATATTTCTAGTATCTCTATGTTGATGTCTGGTTATCTGGTAGAGCAGTTGCTTCTTCTATTACTCTGGAGTGGGCTTGGAGGAGAGAGATGTCCTCTTCTTTTTGCAGTCTCTGCTGGTGATTCTTCTTGTGTCAATGCAGTTGAGTTGCTGGTGGGCCACCTGCATGGTGGCTGTGGTTACTGCTGTGGCAGTGAGCCACTTTTGTGGCAGCCATGGCTGTAGCAGTGGCTGTGGCAGGCCACCTGCATGGAGGTGGTGTTTTCAGCATGTTCCCTGCCTGCTTCTGGGTGGAGAGGGCTGCCCTTGCTCCTGCCTAAGACCCTGAGCATGCTCCTTGCCTGCTTCTGGGTGGTCAAGGCTCCACTTTTTAATTACCATAGTGTAATTTCTCACCCTCTTAACAGTTACACTGTTAATTAATGAGTTTGGGGGAACATTCAATCCACAGCTTTGGATATTACATTTATTATTTTTAGTTCACTGAATTTAGCAACAATTGATGAGCAGTGGTCTACATTCTGTGAAAACCCAAAAGAATCTTTACACATATGAGGTAGGTATGCATGGGGTTGATTTAAAACAGCACAGTTGGCTACATTGTAAAAGACTTCAGTCCTTCAACAAATATATTTTTTTCAAGTATTCCTTCTCTAGCATAAAATTACTGTTTTTTATACTAAGAATTACAGAGTAGACAGTGTCAATATTAATTAAGCTAGGATTTGGTTTTAATGCTAAACTAACCCTAATCCACTCCACATTTTAAATAATCTTGGGCTTTGAAAATTCCATATTGATATGAGAGCAAATTGCTCAATGTAGATTTCACCTGTCCTGATTCAGCGGTGTCAGGCTAACTGCCTTCAGATTTATAATCTTATAGAGAAAAAATTGAATAAGAATGCATTCAGAGGGAATAGACTCTCCTATTTTTACAAATTCCACCATTTTCTTTTATATTACCCTTGGTAGTTTTACATAATTGTGGTTCCTACATGGTGCATGAAGGCATTTGATTTGATGATCCTTGCATGAAATAAAAGAATCCACTGAGTTTAACAGATTCCTGGCAACAAAGATAATTCCATGCAAATGCTTCAATTTAAGAGATTTACTTCAGGTATGACTTAAGAAGGGAGAGTAAGATCGAATGAGTAAACCAAGCATGCTGAAGTGCTCAGAGACTAGCAACAGAAGCAGATCAACACCATCCCTAGGCATGAGGGCCGAGTGAAGCAAATAGTATCACTAGAGCCCAACATGCATGGGTGCTGCGGAGGAGGGAATCACGTGCTGAAATGAGTTGGAGGGGGGTATGGTCACCCCGCCCTTCTTTTCTCCTGCGTTAACATTTCTCTGCCATTGGATCAAGCCAAGTTGGAAGCCAGCCCAACAAAGGAATATTGATGCAGCTGCTTGGGACCCAGAGGGACAAGTGGCCAAAAACTAAGCCTTAGAAAAACACAAGCTTGGGACACTTGTTCACAGATAGTTAGAGGTGTGTGTGGAAGATAAATAGGCAACTTTTGCCATGGAGGATGAATCTGTGTTTCCTGAATTCAGTAGCCCTACATGTACTTTAATTTCAAACAAATAAGAATCAGAAGACAACTGCCATACACAGTGCCCATGGTATTAGCTGACATTGAAAATTCAAAAGGGCTGAAACTCTACCCTAATTACATGAATGGTTCAATCTTGAGGCACTTCCTTGATCAAACCCAGGGGAGTCCAGCCTTGCTGTGGCTGATGGTGCTGAACTGAGTGGCTGGATTTTGTCACATGTGTGGGGCTCATGGGCTCACACTGAACTAGAATTTCTAAGTTATCTGATTATCTTTGCAGCAGATCCATTTCATTTGGTTGACTCCAGAATCTACTTAATCTTCCCAGGTCTGAAAGCCTGTGGATTACCCTGGACAGAGCTAAGATTATCTGCTGCAGCTCCTCATTTGATAGAAGTTTTGCTCTCTATACCTAGACATATACAAAGTTGTGTGGGAAATTGAAAATTGTAAATTGACTTTTCTACAATTTTATTTTAGAACTATTGGGATTGAGGAATTAAATTTGATGTCTTGATCAATAAAAGCATGTTGCAAGACCTGTCTGATAAAATGTGTGTATACCACTCTATGTAAAGTTCTAGATCTCTGAAACAAACATTGTTATTCTGTTTAAATAACTAAGATCACAAATATTTATGAGATCCTAATAGACATAGGAAAAATATTTTATCAGAATCAAAAGGTTTTCCATTAGCACTGCAAGGAAAGAGAATTTTATTTTGGACACTACTTGGGTTTTTAACTGTGTCCAACAAATATAATTGTCTCTCCAAGTCTGAGAATTTTGGCCAAAAGATGCTAACTTGAATGGATATTTCTTTCATATTTCACAAAATTCAATTAATTCTTTATTATTATCTTGCATTGCAAAGTGGGAAAGGTCCCAGAGCTATTATGCCTACTGGTTAAATTGGAGAGTTAAGTAGTTTCCCTGATTCAACATCCTAAAGGCATTCCCTTGGCAATGAATACACAGCAAATGTTCCATGGTGAGTTAACATCTAAGTTATGCTTTATCAATTAGTCATGCTGTACATGTTCCTCCCATGAGTATAGAAAATATTTTCCAAATTTATTGGTAACTTCTCAATATACGCCTGTCCCCACCTTGGCAGGACATATTGTTTTTGTTTTGTGAATTAATGATGCCAATGAATCGAAAAGGGGATATCGTACCCTGGTTTAACTCTGTATGGGTTTTATTTTCTTACTCTGTTCTCTAAAGAAATCATTAAGAAAAGAGTCCCATCCTGCATTAGCTTGAGAGTCTGTGCTAAAGTTTATTGTCCAGTTTGAGCCTTGGATGCATTTTCCAAGAACAAGAGTTTGATTTTCTCCATTTGTAAATATGCTGAAAGTAGGGAAATAAAACTCTCTTTCTTTTATATAAACTTTGATCAATTCGATGTAAGTGTGATGAACTAGGGTCAGCACCCATCTGTTCCCCAGCTGACTGGATTCTGACATGCATTCATATATCTGAATCCCAAGACAGTATCTGAGGAGCACATCAAATGTTGCCTCTGACAATGTTAAACACATCTGAGAGATTTTTCTTTTATTAAAAAAATCATTTACTTTGGAGAAGAATAAATCTATTATTTATACTTACAGCCAATCAGCTGAGTTTGGTACAATTTTTGTAAGAGTAATTAGGCTCCAGATAAGCCTATTTTTTTTATGTAGAGGCCTAGGTTCAAATCAAATTCAATGTGTGGATATAAGAACAAATGTTAACTTGAAGGCAAAACACTCTGGCCTGATTCCAGGAAGCTCCATGAAAGGCTGGAGTAAGCAGGTGTCTACTTTATCTACTTTATTCAGGTGAGAGATTTTTACTGTTAAAGAGCCTTGCCATTAGCTACTGTATCTTCACCCTCCTCTTCATGCCTTTCTGGAGCTTCTGTCATTAGCCTCCTTCCTTTGGGTCAAGACCTTCAGCTTCCAAAAGACTTATGTACCAGGTAGATATGTCCCAAGACGTCACATACTGAGCCATTAATTCCTCATTACACAATTAAACCAGAGCAGTGGATCAACTTGAATGGTTATCACCCAATAGGGCCAAGAGAAAATAGGACACTTCATTTACAGGGTTTGAAGGAATGGGAGAGAGGGGTAAGGAAGAGAAAAAAAATGAAATGTGAAAATAAAGGAGAATACAGAACTTGGTGGGGCCGAGCCCGTGGCGCACTCGGGAGAGTGTGGCGCTGGGAGTGCAGCGACGCTCCCGCCGCGGGTTCGGATCCTATATAGGAATGGCCGGTGCACTCACTGGCTGAGTGCCGGTCACGAAAAAGACAAAAAAAAAAAAAAAAAAAAAAAAGAACTTGGTGGAGATCTCTTCAAAAGCTGAGTAATCAAATTGTATAACAAAACCACATATAGAACATTATGTAAAAACTTGGCCCAATTAATATTTTTACTTTCCTTCTGCTTTGTTACCCTTCTTGTAATCTCTTTATTACAGTGAAATTTGTCTTCATAATTTTAGCAAAGGAGCTTTTCTTATCAGTCAGCCTGAGACAGTTTCCCTAAATATTTTGGGAGAATTCATAATTGATCATCTCCTTGGTGCATGGCATAGAATTTTGTTTATTATGCTAACTGTAGATTTAAATATTCTTATCCTTTGGTGACTACTATGGCCTGAATGTTGGTGTCCCCCAAAATTCATATGTTAGAACTTAATACCCAATGTGCTAATATGTAGAGACAGGGCCTTTGGGAGGTCATGAGGGCAAAGCCCTCTGAAGAGAGTAGTGCCCTCATAGAAGAGGCTAGAGAGAGGCTACTTGTCCCTCCTGCCATGTGAAGACATACCATCTATGAAGCAGAGCCCTCTCCAGACACCAAAGGTGCCTGAGCCTTGATCTTGGACTTCTCAGCCTCTAAAACTGTGAGCAATAAATTTATGTTGCTTATAAATTACCCAGTCTAAGGTATTTTGTTATAGCAGCCTGAATGGGCTAAGACAATAACTCTATGCAATCTAACAGATTTAAATTACCTCCCATATTTTTATTTCACACAAGTTTTTTTGTGTGTGTCATTACTTATTTAATTATTTATTTATATTATTGTAATTAGCATATTCATCATTATAAATCATAGTCTTTCTCCATGCCCACCACCTGACCTCTCACTCCTCAACCCCTCTTCCTCATTCCCCCCATCTCTAGTATTCTTAGCTTTATTCTCTCCTTCTGAAATTTCAGCATATTATTGTGGTGTTTTCTTTCTCTCTCTCTGTGTGTCTCTCTCTCTCTGAGTCTCTCTCTGTGTGTCTCTCTCTCTCTCCTTCTTTCTTAGCCCCCAGTTCTAAGTGAGAGCATGCGGTATTTCTCTTTTAGTGTCTGGCTTATTTCACTTAACATAATTTTCTCGAGGTTCATCTATGTTGCTGCAAATAGCAGAATTTCATTTTTTTATGGCTGAGTAGTATTCCATTGTGTACATATACCACATTTTCCTTATCCAGTCATCCAATGGGCAAAGGAGATGAATAGATATTTTTCAAAGGTTTTTTTAAATTTTAACTTCTCAATATACATTGTTGTTGATTTTGTGACCCTTTACCCATTCCTCTTTCCCCCTTCCCTCTCTCCCCTCCCCCGCTACATCATATCTGTTCACTTATCTTAACAATTTCAGCTGTGATTGTTGTGTCTTCTTCCCCCCCTTGTTTGTGTTTGTTTGTTTGTTTGTTTGTCTATTTATCTATCTATTTATTTATTTATAGCTCCCACAAATAAGTGAGAGCATGTGGTGTTTCTCTTTCTGTGCCTGACTTATTTCACTTAATATAATTTTCTCTAAGTCCATTCACGTTGTTGCAAATGGTAGTATTTCATTCTTTTTTATAGCAGAGTAGTATTCCATTGTGTAGATATACCACAGTTTCCTTATCTGCTTATCTGATGATGGACATTTGGGCTGTTTCCAACTCTTGGTTATTGTAAATAGTGCTGCAATGAACATTGGAGTACCGGTATGATTTCTCTTTCTCTGGGTATATTCCCAGCACTGGCATAGCTGGGTCATATGGTAGATCTATCTATAATTGTTTGAGGAAACTCCATGCCATTTTTCATAAAGGCTGCACCATTTTGCAGTCTCAACAACAGTATATGAGAGTCAAACAACTTTTCTTTTTAAGAAATATCTGAAGCTTCCCCTACTGTTGTTTAAAATTATGATTCAAATAGAACTATCACTTGCTATTTTGAAGATGGGAAATGCACAGATCTTTGAGTCTAGGAGTCTGAGTTCTACACTTGGATCCACAGCTCATCTAGGTGACTCTTGCCTAAGACCCTTAAACTTCTCTGGGATCTCAGCTTCCTCCCTGAGAGATCTAAACTGATAACAATAAGAATAATAACGATAAGCATTTATTGAGCTCTTAATAAATTGCGTACATTATGTGCAGTATTTATTTTAATCTCCATATTATATTGCTTTCCATTTTATAAATGATGAAACTAAGGCACTGAAAAGTTAAGAAGCTTGCCTGATACCACACAGCTGGTGTTTGTCCCTACCAAGATTGGTTAATCTACCTCCAGAATTCACACTGTACTGCTTTACTGCTTCCTCAGTGATCCCAGTGGTGTCACCTATAGTTCTATGCTGATCTAACACTAAAACAAGATAAGTTGAGAAGAGAACAGCCATGGAAAGCATTCAGATGCTTTTAATTTTCCTAGGAGCAGAGAGTTGATACTATGAGAAAATATAGATTGTAATTGCCCTCTAGTCTGTCAAGATGCATGTTTCAATTTCTTATGATTACTCTCATCCTCCTGGTAGAAATTAGTCTTTTCTAAAAAAAAAAAAAAAAAAAAAAAAACCAGTGCTTAGGGCTGGTTGGTTAGCTCAGCTGGTAGAAACATGGTGCTGATAAAACCAGGGTCCAGGGTTCAATCTCTATACTGGCCAGCTGCCCAAAACAAAACTGTGTTTACATGGTAATCTTCTTTTTTTTTTTTTAAGCCAGACCCCAATACACATCTCTAGGGTAATGAATTCTTTCTCTCACATCTCTAATTTTTCTCCCACGCTCTTTAAGATTCGCAAAGTACAAACTACCTTAAGGGACAGTGATGGTGTTATTTCTTGCTCTTCGAGATAGCATTTGGCAACAAAAAGAAAGGGATATATAATTAAATTAGAAAAAATAGAAAGGGGTAATCCGCACAATAGTTGACTGTTTTGTGCTGCTTCAAAGACTGAAAAAAAAAAATCACAGAAGGCTTTGCTGAATTAGGCTTGGTGTTTCTGTGTGAACAGTTAGACTTTCTACCTTTACGACAGGCCTCTCTCATGACTGACACTGCAGTCGGCTTGTTTATTCCTCACGGCTCTGAGCCCTGCTCAGGACCAGAACAACTTGGCTGTTGCATTAGGAGAAATTTCTGGGCCATTGGGAATGCTCTCCATTCCTCAAATTTTGAAATCTAATTTTTTTTTTTTTTTTTTTTAACTAAGGAACAAAGACTTTCAATCTGTCACCTAGAGTAAGAAGATATAAATATCTCCTGGGAAAAATAACCCAAATTGTTTAGAAAGTCTATTCAAACTGGCTTAAATTAAAAGAGTGTTTGGTTCAAGTAACTAGTCCAAGAGTTCAGTCCAGGTCTTCAAAAGTTGTCCTTAGGGCTTCTTCATTTTCACCCAAACTTTGGGCTCACCTTCCAATGGCAGAACTTTGCCAGTGGCTCTAGGCTGACATCCAGTCCACTCAGTAACCCAACAGAATGAAGACTCCCCTTCTATTCTTCTAACAAAAGACTCAAGGTTGAGTCCCCTAGATTCAGTCATCTCCCTTTACTCAGATGTCCATCTCGGTAGTGATCACCGTGTCCAAAGGAATCCAACATTTGCTGAACACGGCCTGAGTCGTATGCCCATCTTTGAAGTAAGGGATGGAGAAATGTCCCAGATCTTAGGAACTGTGAGTAGGAGAGGGACAGCCCCCAAGGAAAATTGGGTGTCTTAACCAAAAGAATGGCTAACAAGTGCTAGATATGCAAAAGTCATGGATTTCCACTATATAACCTTGTGGCCTAAAAGATTCCTCCTTCATCTTCTGCAACCTAGTGGTTCAATTGAAATGTTTTTTTCTTAGCTGACTGATCAGCAGTTGAGCAAAAAATTCTCTGCCTTCCCCTTTCTCCAGTGTGCCAAGAAGGCAACATGCTCTTCATCTCCCACTGGGTGAAATGTGACATTTTAATGACAATTTCAAGTATGATTCCACCATGGTTGGTAATTTTTAACCCTTGTGCTTTTTGTCCTTCTTCTATACAAGCCTCAAATGACAGCCTAAAAGGGCAACTGCTTGTTAAAGTTAAGACTGGCACTGAATAGATGGAGAAACCAGAGCCCAAGAAATAGGAATTTGTCCAAGAAGGCCAGGTTGTCACTTGCTTCTCACCATCCAGTGGAGTCAGATGGGTATTTTTGCCTAGTGGATCTCCATGGGGCTCATAACCTAATGAGCTAAGCGTGAAGTAGCTAAGGCAAAACAGAACCCCTGAGAGAATGAGTTATCACTAGTACAGACCACAGATGGGCTGAGACAGGACACAGTGGATCTGCAGGCTGTTGTCAGTTACTTACAGTGACATCACATCACTTTTTTTTTAATTGCTAAAATACACTATACGATATGCAGTTAAAGTGCAACACCCTAAGCATTATTTTTATGGCAATGCACAATGGCCAGACATAAAGGGGAGTCCTTTTAAAAACTCCCTCTCCCATACACACACACTTGGTTCAGCACGTTGCACACTGTGGGAACTCAATGTGTTCTCTATGCTGAATAAATGAATATTAAATGAGCTCTTAATGTTTGTCCATAGGGTGACCTCCTAAGTGACGGCACCTCTTCTCGGTACTGATGTTCACCAGAATGTACCCCTGTGGCTCCTACCTGTGGTTTAGGGCCTGTGTCCAGTCTGGGCTGGAGTCCTTTCTGATTGGCCAATGCCCACACTATACTATTATAAAATATTTTGTATGTCATTTCTGCCTCTTCTTCACTAGGCACTCAAAAAGAGCACACTAAAATCTGATTTTCTCATATACTCGTTCTCTCTTAAATCTCTTTTCTATCAAAACTTATGTATCTTATGCCCCATGATGACTCTAAAGGGTTTCTGATTCATGTTAAGATGTTAATGGCCCCTTATGATTCTTTATGAAGGATTCAAACAGTGGAAAGATAAGGGAAGAAAGAATCATCTTGGAATGAAAGGTTATCCACATTCGCATTACAGGTGTACCCATCCCTACTTTCCTGCACACACCGTTACTTTAGTGAAAGTGGTCTGCTTACTGCCTTCCGAGGCCATTTTTACCTCAGCTGAGCCTCCTACTCTCCTGTCCACACGCTGTAGTCTTGGCCATGGCAAATCCTATTCCTCTTTCATTGCCCACTGCAAAATTCCACTGCTTCCATGATGGCCTCTCCGAAACTGACCAACCCATTTGGCAGTAGTGTCTCGTTCCTCTCAACCATGGTACTTATTTCATGATACCACCCATCCCATTTCAGCACACTATTTCCCAGACTCTAGTTATTCCTGTAACACTTTTGAAATTGGTGCCATATCAATGAACCATCTGGGGCAGTATTCACTTTTTTTTTTTTTTAAGTTGAAATTGAACTCACTCTTAAAAAATTTAAATGAAGTAATTTTAAAAGAAAACATTATACAACTGCTGAAAATGGAAAAGCGTTTCACTTGCCATAAACCAAAGGTATCCAAGGAAATAAATACAGCCAGAGCCAAGCAATGTAATTAAATCCTAGCTCCACACTGGGCCAGCCTGGGTCTCTCAGCGTGAGTCTTATTCTCTTGAGGTTTCAAAAGGAGATGAACCAAATATGAGAATGGCGTGAAACTGAGGTTTTCTTCTGAATGTAGTCAGAAGGATGAAAAAGAGTGGCTTTCTAATTCAATGTTATTTGATACTTTATTCAGCTTGAAATTATCCTACATGCCACATAGTAGTACACATCTTATGCTTGAGACCCCCTATGTTATAATCATGCACTGCCCTAATTGCCAGTTATGTTTATGCATGTGTTTTAATCTTCCCTGCTGGTTAATTAACTCTCTAATGATGGGACCGGTACTGACCGTCTTATCTTCCCTTACCACCTATAAGTATCTTGAGCCTATGGATTTGTTAATAAATATGGAAACTGATTAGAGAGATAAATAGGGTAAAAATACCCTGCTATTTGTTATCGTGATACCATTTCACTCAGCAAACACTTACTGGGCAACTATTTAGTGCAAAGTGCTGGTTGAGTGTTGATGATGCCAGTGCTGGGCATATGGTGATGAATAAACAGAAAAGAAAAAGATATAAAAACCCATGATATTGTGGCAATAGTAAGATGAACACATAGCATGAGCAATATATTTGCTTGGGGGTTTGAGATACGGTCCAAATATTAGCAGTGCTAAATGTATTAAACTAAATCCAGGAGGAAATTACTTTACCAGAATGAAAAAGTAGAATGTCAGACTTTAAAAGATCAGTGGGTGCATTATTCAGTTTACTGAATAGTGTGAAATATACTGTTTTTTGGTCACCTTCCTTTGGGGTTCTGGCATCAGGAACTTTCAGCTTATTACATGACAACATGTGATCATTAAGAAGGATTTATTTGGAAATAAAAAAAAGTTGAGACATTTTTAAAGCCATTTTTCAGCTGGACTGTGTTTTTTCATCTATAAACTAAGAACTCCTAGGTTGCAGGGTCACAATAATATCAAACACATGCACAGTGCCTATCACACACACACCAGATGCATTTCCAGTACTTGAAATATACATTAATGAATCGAATTCTCGTAATAGCACTATGAATAAATTCATTAGTTTTCCATTGCTGCCATGACAGATTACCACAAGTTTAGCAGTTTAAAACAACACAAATTTATTATCTTACAGTTCTATAGGAGGGAAGTCTGAGTCAGGTCTGAGCTAAGATCAAAGTGTCTTCATGTCTGCATTGCTTTCCGGAGGCTCCGGGGAGGAATCTATTTCTTCGCTCATTCAGTTTTCGGCAAAATTGAGTGTTTGCAGGACGGAGGTCTCTGCGTGCTTGCTGGCTATCAGCTGAGGGCTGGTCTCAGTTTCCAGAGGCCACCCACAGTCCTTGGCTACTGCCCGCTTCTTCTGTCTTATGCTTTTAGTGTCTCCTGTTTCTTCTTCATTGCATCTCTCTGCCCTGCTACTCTGCTTAGATTGGGACCACCCAGATAGTCCAGGATAATCTCCCTACATCTTGAGGTCCTTCATCACATTTGAAAAGTCCCTTTTGCCGTGTAGGGTAACATATTCACAAATTCTGAGAATTAGGGTGTGCACATCTTTGGGGAACCATTATTCTGCCAATAGCAAAGCACTATTGTTATCTGTATTTTGCAATCAGGGGCTACTCTCTGAAATAACAAGGAAATAGCAATTTCCCCTTGTTCTGTCTTTAACTCACAATGGCAAGGTCCTCTCCTACCAACAAATTTGTTTTCAAGAAGAATCCGAAATTCAGGTGTTTGTATCTTAGTTTGGCTATACCACCGGTATGACCTGTTCTGGGAAACATTTCCATTTGAATACGTTTGTAATTAAGAAATGAAAAGCATTCTCCTCTTAGAAAGAGAGGTGAAGCAGCAGTTTTATCAGAGGAGTTACTTTTTGCTTTCTGTTTACTTCCTATTAGCAGCCACATATTTCATCTCTCTTGGGGTCTCCCTAGTGAGTTCTAAATGATTACTCAGAGTCCCCCTATCTTAGTCTGTTTCTGTTGCCTAAAGCAAAATACACAGAACAGGGTAATTTATAAAGAAAATGAAATTTATTGCTTACAGTTTCAAGGCTGGGAAATCCAAATCCGAGGAACGCAGCTGGTGGTGGCAACAGTGACCCAGGGGTCTCACATTGCAAGATGGTGGAAGCGGAGAGAGAGCAGAGAGCAACCTTCTCATTCACTCTCTTTTTTGAAGTCCACCAAATCACGGGCCCTCCAGAGCCCATGGCCACCGTTTTTAATCCATTCATTATGGCATGGTCATACAATCTAATTACCTCTTCAAGATGCCACCTTTCAATTACCGTAGTAGGATTTCTCACCCTTGACAGTTACAATGAGAATTAAGCTTCTTATATATGAAATTTGGGGGATACAATTCAATCAGTCCACCGCATTCCCCTGTCATTTATCTGCCTTACCCAGTACCTATGAGGAAGCATGGCTAAATCTCTCTACCCCCCTGCTTTTTCTCCTGTCTCTGTCTTATAAATGTTCCTTGAAATTTCATAATTTAGTATTTCAAACACAGACGGTGAACTTCAGGAGGAAGGCCACCTTATTTGTTTGGTTCCTCACCATATCTTCAGCACAGAGCACAGAGCTTGCCACAGAGATGTGTGACAGACAGCTTCAGACTTGACTGTCAGTGATACCGATCTTGGTATTCACACCCTTGTGTAATTACCTCCCCTGAATAAGGGTGGGACCTGGTGCCTTGCTTCTAACAATAGTATTTGGCCAAAGTAACAAGGTGTCATTTCTATGATTAGTTAACAAAAGATTTTGACCTCTGTCTTGCTAGCAGACTCTCTCTCTCTTGCCTTTTTGGCTGATATACTGTAATAAAGAAGCTGCCATGTTGGAAGAGCCCATGGAGCAAGAAACTGAGAATAGCCTCTGAGCAACAGCCTGCCAGGAACTTGGGGATGCCAATGACCACAACATGAGCGTGGAAGTGGATCCTTCCCCAGTCAAGCCTTGAGATGACTAGAACCCTTTGCTTACAACCTGTGAGAGATCCTGAAACAGAGAACGTGGATAAGCCAAGCCCAGATTTTCAACCCACAGAAATTGGGGGTTACAATGCAATAAATGTATATTGTTTTAAGCCACCAAGGTATGGGTTCTTTGTTATGTGGCAATGGAGAACTAATACAAGCAGGCACTGAATATGTATCTGAAGAATGACTGGAATGAAGAAGACTAAGCAGAGGTGTTTACTTCTTTGTTAATTTGATGGCTGATTCATAATGGTAGTGAGAAGTGTGGAGTTGAAGAAGTTTGGATAATGCTGTAGTTGGCTATAGCTAAGCTACTCATGCAATTCAAATTTACACACCTTGGGAAAATTCCAAAGAGAGATCCTAGAAGATGTTCTACAGCTTCATTCCTTCCTCCCATGCTTACAGCAGAGCTCCATAAAGGAGCTTGAGATCAGAAGTAGTCCATTTTCAGCAGCAAGCTTCTGCCTCACCCTCTATTAGTCCTTAGATGTACATTTTTCAGGAAAGACCATGTGGCCAGGATGTCCCTGTAAACTCCATCTAGTTGGTTCCGGACAGAGCTGCCTGCTTGTTTGTCTGATGTCTTTATTTCCCTTGCCATAAACGTGTTCATTCCTCCTCCTTTCCTGTGTGGTTAGCTGTATGTTATTAGTGAAAACTAATTCTGAAGCACTTCCTGGGGATGAAGAGGTCTGACTCATTTTTTTTCTAACAATGTGTATCCTGTCTGACATAAGGAGAAGATCGGTACATTAAAAACAAAATGAATTGTTCCCAACAGGAGCACAGACTCGAAGCCAGCTTTGTGAGTTACAGCTGGAATGGAGAAATATCAGCTATGGTGTTTATTAAGAGAGTCCTTGAAACAAAGGAATATAGCATATGGGAAGTTCAGTTGGAATTCTAACATAGGACTTCTTTCCCACTTGGCTTCGTCTCAAATGGTCAAAAGATTTGGCACAATGTGACAGTTAAAGGACTAATTGGAGGAGTGGATGGGCATCCATGCCCCATGAGAATGGCTGAGGACATATGGTCAATAATTTATAAAATGCAGCCCAGGAGTTCTGCTGGCTGGCTGCAAACACAGCAGCAGAAGCACGCGTCCAAGTAGAGGCCTGCTCCTTAGACCATTCCTCCATCCATAGCACAAGTCACCAGGTTTGCTCTGAGACCTGACTCTCATGCACAGGCTTTGCTCACCAATCTGAAATGCATTAAATCTTCCTCCTTCCTCTATTTCAGGGTCACGCTATGGAGAGAGGGACCATGTTACTGAAACTTGGGGGCATGACATCAAAAACTAGGAATACAGGACAAATACACCAAAATGAGACGGGCTGTTTGTTACCTGATTTTTTAATTGTGCTTTTTGTGTGAGTCATCTCCAAGTAATCAGGGGACAATGTGATGAAGGCAGGCATTGTGTCCTCCCTTCACAACATTTTCCCATTGCATAATTATTTTCACCCTCATCCCCAGCCTCCTTTCTTGTAGTTTTCTTAGGAAAGCAGATGTAAGAGAATATGTTAACTCTCTGTGGTAAGGGGAGGTCTGTGCCCCCAAGTCCTTGAGATGTCGGGCTGAAATGGGTAGGAAGAAACCTCTGGCGACTCACTCTTGCACCACAAGCTGGCAATAAATGGATGGTGGTCATGACTTACTTATGTCTTTGGTAATATTTTCACTTGGTACGGTCTACCTCCTTTGCTGGCTGAAGATCAGTGGCCACAGTCACATACTTGGAGAATATACCAGAACTCCAAGAGAAGGAACATGTGATTGCGAGAGCAGGACCCCCTGACCCAGTACGTGCACCTCACCAGGGCAGGCGGAGGGTATCAGTCTCTCCCTCCAGACCCTCCTCCCTGAGGGGCTGCCTTCTTCCCATCACAGCATTTCCTTCCTCCTCTCTGTTGCCTGCAGTCCAGTTTGGACTAGTTTTCACTAAATATGGACAGGGACTCTACCACTAGTCTTCACTATATACGGACAAGGACTCTATGGGAGGGATAAGGGTGATTTAGGCCAAGGCCAATTAACTGGGCACAATTTCTGCACTACTTTCCTTGCACCTGCATTTGCACAGCTCCGAGCACTTCTGCCACTTCTGGCACCTTTGATGGTTCCAAAAGCCCTCCGTAGTGGAAGGGATTTTTATGTCCATTCCATAGATGAGAGCAACAGTCAAGTAGTTCGCCCACGTACACACAGCTGTGTTAGGGAGTTGGCACTAAGCCCAGGCCACCCAGCAACTAGAGCAGTGTTCCGGGCTGGGAACACTGAGGGGAAGGAGGCACTCACCTTGGGCCATGAAATTTACAGGGGTTCCAAAAAAACCTCAGTGATTGATGTAATTAATGTTGCAGTGCAATCTTTCTAAAAATCAAAAACATCAAAATCCTAAATGAAAAGAGATTTGATATAAGTGATTTTCCTTTTGCCTCAGGCTCCACAGTGGTTGGGCAGGGCATGACCCTTCCACCTCCTGCTGCCTCCCAGCCTCTTGGAGCTCCAGGGGGACTGCTCCAGGAGGACCACGGGTCTGCCCCGTCCTGCTGTACAGGTGGGGCTTGGGCAGCCTCCTCCTGCTGCTGCTGCTCTCACCTGCTGTCCTCTCCTGGCCAGCCAGACCTCCTCCACCAGGAGAATACTTTAGTATAATCTTCTTCCCTCAGAATAGGGTTTAGGGTAAATGCCATCCCTGGCTCTATTTGCCATAGTCAGAGGAGAAGTGGTACTTCTTTAAGATGCTTTGAGAATCCGCATCTGCAAAGCTGTTGCCACAGTTATACAAATAGGGAGGAAGGGACCTAATGGCCCCAGTCCCTCCTGTATGTAAGTGACTATGTGATACAGCATAGTCATCAGGAGCCCAAAATCTCAAGCCAGACTGTCTGGTTCAAGTTCTGATTCAACCACTCGTTAGCTGTGTGGCCTTGGGGAAACTAAAAATTATTTACTCTTCTGATGTCTCCATTTCCTCATCCATAAAAACATATTAATACCTATTAAGATTCATGTAAGGAATATTAATACCCAGTAAGATTGATATGAGGAATAGCACATGTGAAGTGCTTAGGACTGTGCCTGGCACATAATAAGCATTTAATAAGTATTAGCAATTATTATTATTATGTAATTTTATGCTCTCTATAATTCAGTAAGTTATTCATATTTCTATTTTACAAATCAGGAAACAAGGATAATAAATTTAAGTAACTCATTGAAGGAAATTTAGCTAAAATGGAAGAAGACGATATTTGAACTATCATTTTTATAGAAACACAGAAAACATTTGATTGTTTTAAGAAAAGAGAAATACGCTTTTTGCTCAGAATAGTTTCAGTTTTCTGTATTATTGGAAAGTAAGTAAGGAAGAAGAGCTTGGATAAGGCCAAGAAATTTTTGATTTTGTTTTGTTTTGTTTTTATTTGAAGACTGTTTAGGCTGGTTTTTTTGTTTTTTTTTTTAATAAAAACAAACAAAAAATCATCCATAATGTATAATTTAGAATAACAGGTTATTTTACCTTCAGCAATCTGAATTGCTTCTGATCATAACCTGCCTGTTGAAGAGTATTGTTCTTAGTCTTCTGCAGACTTTTGTGCCTTTGAAATTGCTGGTGCACAAGGCGGCACCTTTTCTCTCTTGTCTTTCTTTGGGACCCTGCACTACTGGCACAACATACGTAAATAATCCCAAAGTACCGCTGAGGTCGCAGGATACAGTCAAGAGGCTCTACACGACAGCAGAGAAGTATTTGTTCCATTTTCCGTCTCTCTTGACAGACCATGCTCCTCCTAAAAGCCAAGCAGATTAAAAGTATACATTAAAGATCTCAAGGAAAAGTTACATAAATAAAAAAGAGTTAATTACATAAATGAAACCCAAGGAAAAATCCATTGGGAACCTACGGACTGGGAGCTAAAGAGAGAAGGGACAGGCAGATCCTGCTTTTAACAGGGAAGTTGTGACCTAAATCCCCTTACACTTGAGAGGGGGAGATTGATTCTATATACCCCCTGGTAATAGGTATTTATATATCCATTTATCTTCTTGCGATGTTCTGTTATTCCTCATAGGGTTTTCACTGGGGTTATTCATGTATTTTTTTGTTTTTTCCCTTGTTAAAAGGAAAATAAAGCTG
The DNA here is from genome assembly GCF_027409185.1 of Cynocephalus volans. Classification (NCBI taxonomy): domain Eukaryota; kingdom Metazoa; phylum Chordata; class Mammalia; order Dermoptera; family Cynocephalidae; genus Cynocephalus; species Cynocephalus volans. The sequence continues at coordinate 286,559,114 of NC_084460.1, forward strand.
CTCTTAAGCACAAATACCGTTTTAAAGTACCACAAAGTGAAAAGTTTGATAATTTCTTCCTGAGTGAAAAGAGAAAGTGTTGAGATGTCTAGCAAGTTTGTGCAAGTTTACGCGAGCGTGTGTGTACGATTTTTTCAAACTGTGGTAAAATACACTTAACATAAAACTTACCAGTTCAACCATTTTACAGTGTACAATTCAGTGACATTCAGTGTGTTCATAATGTTGAAGAACCATCACCATTATCTAGTTCCAGAACATTTTCATCAGTATTAACAAAACCCCATCACCATTAAGGAGATACTGCTCATTCTGAAAACCACCAAGCTGCTTTCTGTCTTTAGGGACTTGTCTATTCTGGATATTTCACATGCATGGAATCATATAAGTATGTGGTCTTTGTCTCTGGCTCCTTTCACTTAGTACACTATGTCTGGCTTCCTTCATTTAGTATAATGTTTTCAAGGTCCATGCATGTTGCAATATGTATCAGTTCTTCCTTCTATGGTGGAATAGCATTCCATTGTGTGGATATACCACACTTTCTTTAGCCATTTATCAGTTGATGGACATGTGGATGTTTTCCACTTTTTGACGTAGTACAACTATGGGCATTTGTGGGCAAGTTTTTGTTGAACACCTATGTTCAGTTCTTTTGGGTATATATCCAAGAGTGGAATTGTTGGGTCATGTGGTAATTCTGTGTTTAACTTAATGAGGAACTACCAAATTGTTTTTCATGGTGACTGCACCATTCTATATTGCCAATTAACAAGGTTTTTTAAAAATTAATAGCCTATTTATGGAAAATAAGGCTACGCCTACCCAAAAATGTACATATATTTTTCAAGGATGTATACATCTCTATGACATACTTAAAACCATTTGTCTTTCAGACACTATGTTCCAGTCATTAGAATGAGGTCCCCAGCAGTGAAGTAAAACAAATGCATCAGACTTCTTTCTGTCCAAGGTTGAAGATCCCTTAAGATCAGTCAAATCCCTTTGCTCTGATTTTCAATCATTTAGCAATCCTCCTATGCCTAATAGAATTCCCCAGGCATCTAGTTATCAGAAAATTTATGAAAGTGGATGCTCTTTGTATATGGACACAAACATGCCATTCCTAGAAAAGTGTCCATATTGCCTTTCTGATTTATCTCTCAGACTGTTGTGAGATGGGTTATTATAAATCAGGCACCCAGAGTTTAGTCAACGACCCCTAAGTGAACTGCCAAATCATACCTGGTTTCCTTTTTTCTTCTTCACGTTTTAACATGTCTGAAATCAATAGCTTCTTTGATTCCATTAAATAAAGTGATTTTGAGAAAGCAAGGTTCAGGTCTCTGACTCAGGGCTTTCATGACCCAATTAAGGTTTACCACATTTCTGAGGTCAGGAATAGGATAGCCCTACTTTGGCCTTATCTGGGATATTGTATGAATCATTTGCAAAGACCTGTTCCCTGATTTGCAAAGGTCTGTTCCCTGATTTTCACCTCCCACCACACACACACAGAGCCCACTCTTTTATATCTTCAGCCACCCCTCTCAGTCACCTCATTCTTCAAGACTCAATGCAATTCTTCCTTCATGACATCACCTAACTGGGCTAAATGCACAGCCTATAGATCCCATGGCGTCCTATACATGTTTCTATGTCTGATCCAAACTATCAAGAGGTCCATGTTATCACTACAATTGCCATAAAGCTTTGTTCTGTTGCACACTCAGAGGCTACCTTCTCTTTAAGAGCACCTGACAAATGTATGACTGGGGGAGGCCAAAAGAGAGAGCAGGGAAGACCTAGGAAAAACCTGTCTCCACCACTGGAAACAATTCACAGCACTGGCCCCACAGCTATGGGCCAACAGCGTAGGTCTATATGTGCAGAGTAGCCTATTTTGGTCAACACAGCACTTGACAGAATCTTTTGCTTCAATGTTTCAGTTATGATTCCATCAAGTGAAATAAACAAGATCTTGTCTAAAGTACAGCCCCAAATAGAAAAAGTCTTAAAGGCCATGTAGCCTAGTAGCCTTCAAACTGGGGCTCCTTTACTTCTAGAGGTACACAAGAATGTCACAGAGAATACCTGAGCATGACTAATTTAAAAGGAATTGATTTCCAGATCCTTAACTTGCACCCTACAATAGATCTGCCTGAGAACAAGCCTGTGATGGTCAAGACATCCAGTGGTCTCTCCTTTCCCATCTTCCCCTTTCAGTCTCCTTCCTGCCACTTTGCAAAAAAAAAAAAAAAAAAGAGTGTACCTCCCACATGCGCAGCATCTTTCTGTGATGCATTGTCTTCTCGGATGTACAAACCTCTAGAACAAAGACAAATGGACAATTCAAAATATTGGTGTCTAGCTTTGTGTTTTTCCTTGTCTTATACATGATTCTTTTAAGGGCAAAGAATGGATTCAGATGTGGGGTGTCTTGATTCATGTTGAGATGTCCAGAATTCATATACACTGGAGAAGAATGCAGGAGTGCTAATTTTATTTTAATAACCTCTCTTCTTCCATCCCCTAGCTATTGCTACAAAATATGTCTCTCCAGGGAGAGAGGCTCCCTTGAGAGCAAAGCAAAGACAAGGCTTTTGGTGAAAAGTACTGAAGGCTACTTGCTTTATCTCATCGTGGCAGGGCGTTATGTTTTCTCCATTAGTGTTAAGATTAGTATTAAGAAGTGAGATGGTTGTCATGGGAATGCATCTCAGCACAGCTATTTAAATTGAAAAGACTTCTCCTAACAGAAAGATAGTCTGATTTTGCTGATAATGAGGACTGGCTTTTTCAATTAGATTCGATGGTAGATGCTGTCTATAACTTGAATAAGCTAAATCAGTAGCTCCAAGGTTATGATGAAAATATATTTAAAGCACAGAATAAGACAAAAGTGTTTTATTGAAAATACTGTACCTGCTAAGGTGAATTAAAACACTTCCATATTCCCCATCCTTTCTGAGTATATTAAAATAAACAGTTTGTCTCTGAGGAAAAGCTTGTCAGAAAGTTATCCCTTCATTAAATGGTTGGTAAGCATTTATCACCCTGCATCCTGGAGTGGACTGTAAGCCCCAGCTCCTCACCCGAGACCTGGCACCTGATAGACTTCTCACAATCCAGCAACTGTGAGGTTAGTACCTAGCACCATCTGCAGGAGCCTGCTCTGGACAGAGTCCAGTCCACCTCCTACTGAATTTATTCCCTTGTCTTACAATAAGGTAATGTTTGAATGTCATTTCTAGTCCTCAGTATAATTAATAGTCATTTTATAAACCTTAGCAATGCTTCCATGGCAAAATGAGAAATGACTCTAAAGATGGATAATAAATAATTTCACAAGTCATTTTGTTCCCAAATTTTTAAATATTTCAACAAAAAATGAAAGAGGACCTGAGTTACCAATTAATTGAACATAAAAATAATTTTTGATGAGACATCACTGTGTGATTTTATCGTGGGGCTATAATGAGGTTTAAAGAGTCAGATGACATTACTCTAACAAATTTCCATTCCCAGCTACATATTTTTGAGAACAATGTTTCTCAGGGCTTGTATTTCTAAAAATAAAAAATAGAAACAATATTGATATTGAACCACAATTTATTCTACAATTAAACAATTCTCATCTGCAAATACATGAACTATTTGGCAGGGGGGCTCATCTTTATTATTAGTAAATGCTTTTAGATAAAATTTACTTTATATGTTTAAAAATATGAAAATTACATATAACATCAAATAAACGTATAACTTAAAATATGTGATTTAAACATAAAAATATGTTTATAAAAATGTTTATATGTTATAAAAATATGCATATAAAATAAGCATATACAATATAAATATGATTACTTTGTTTTGTCCAGTTTTGTGTTTCTAATATTTGTAATCACAATTCATTTCAGAAGGAACAAATTAACACATATAACCTTACAGTCATTGGGAAAATAAATTTTAAGTACACATGTTGTTACTGTAGAGGAAAATTATACTATCATTAGTAAAAGACTTCTAAAAGTATAAAAATATATTTCTTTGGGATAAAATTCTTTATAGAAAGTAAAATGAAAAAGAGTTCAATGATTAAAAGGAACCATATAATATTTCTGACTTTTAAAGAAAAACTTCTTCATTTATTTAAAAATAGATGATACATGTCAAATTAATATAGGATTTATGTTCTACTGGATACATTTAAAAAGCTGGAATAATAAATTGACTTTTGTCCATACACTGTTGCTTTGGCCTTTATGACCTTATACTAAGTAAACAAGCACTGGATTTACTGAAAGTAATTTCCTGGATTTGTGAGGCACTGAGATGGCTCCCACTCCAGATACAGCCTTGAATCAGGGTTATCCAGCTTCAGGAAATTCTTCTAGTGTACTCCAATTCCTCATTCTTCACACACAAAACTAAGGTTTAGGGATGCTAGTTACTTATCCAATGTCATACAACTTGGACATTGTAGAATCCAGCTCTCCGACTCTCAATTCAGTGTTCTCTCTCTTAAACTACCATCGACACGTTAAATCTTAAATTAAACTAAGTATTATTTTTCAAAAGAACAAACTAGAGCCAATCTAATCATGCTTTGATAGAGTTTGGATGTACTGTCCCTGCCAAAACTCATGTGGAAATCTGATTCCCAGTGTGGCAGCGTTGGGAACTGTTCGAGTCATGCAGGTGGATCCCTCATGAATGGATTAATGCTCTCCCTGGGGGAGGGGAGATTAATGAGTGAGTTCTCGCTCTATTAGTTCCCGCGAGAGCTGGTTGTTTAAAAGACCCTGGCACCTCCCCTCTCTCTCTTGCTTCCTCTCACCATGTGATCTGCTTGTACCCACCAGCTGCCTACTGCTTTTCTCCATGAGTAGAAGCAGCCTGAGGCCCGTGCCAGATGCAGCTGCCCCAGAATCATGAGCCAAATAAACCTCTGTTCTTTATAAATTACCCAGTCTCAGGTGTGCTGTTATAGCCACGTAAAAATGGACTGATACACGGTTTTAAGAAATCTCATTCAAATGAACAAGGAACATTTTTATTTTGGGTGAACTATTTATTGAACCAGATAAGAATATTCTCTGACTTGAAACTAGTATTTGGTTTGTCTCTGAAAGTCACTGCAAAGCTGCTGGGAAACCCCAGGGTGCCACGAAAAGAACAGAGGCTTTGGGATATAGACCTGGGCTCGATTTCTATTTGCACAAGTTTCTAGCTATGGGCTCTGGGGCTGTTTACCCAACTCACCTAAGTTTGTTTCCTTATCTTGAAAATGGAGATTAAAATACTGTCTGAGGTTAAGGTGGAGATGAAGTGAGATCATGAGTGTCAAGGGTATAGTGTGGTACTTGGCATATGTTAGAAACATAAAAACACTCGTTTTTTTCTGCATATTTCTTCCTATTTTCTATATCTACTTTCTAATGCACTTGTCTGTTGTACTATAGCTCATGTCCTTGATATCTCCTTGGATGATGTGTGAAGCTAATTGTTTAATGGCTTAGGGAAGTGATTTTCAAGCTGTGAACCATGGGAACTTGGTAGAGGTAAGGGCTTGCAGGAAGAAAAAGCCACAGTGCTCCAGTCCCTTCATTAACAAGTGAAAGTTTGCTTGTTTCCATGTATGCCAATGATTTTGTTGGGAAAAACGTTTCTCTGGGCTTCACAAGCTATTTGAATTGGGAAACCCTGAAAACACAGTGCTTAGCTCAAGCCATCAGTGCTTAAAGGTGGGAATTTCTGGCACTGGGCTTCTCTATTTTAGGACGTATTTTGAGATGGACTTAGGGGTGAGGATGTTTGGCTAAAGACAGCAGTAAGTAGCAAACTCAGGGTCAAACTGATTAGTGTACAATGCACAATACAGAATATCCATGTAAAGCGAGGCAGCTCGGGATGCACCCAAGCAGGAGAAACTCAAGTATTTGGAGAACATTCCTGATGAGTTTCATAACTGGCTTTAAATTCCAAGTACGTGTGCTTGCTGTCATTCCCAATTACTCTGCAATTTTATGCAAGGTCTATCTGCTTGTTTGTTGGAGCTGTTTCCTGTTTTGGTAGTTGGAACATCGTTTCGGTCATCATCCCCATTTACAAAGTGAGAGAAGAGAAACTGAAGGTGATCCGTCCTATCCTTCTGTAAACTGGGAAAATGATGTCCTAGAGTTTTAACAACAATTTTAAATCCTTGCTAACTTATTTTCTCTCTGTGACCTTAAAAATATTCTCATTTTGTCCTTTTCATAATTGAATTATAGACATTCTGTGTACCCTTGGCCTTTGAAAAAAGATGAACTTTTGTACTCTTTAAAAATATAATGAAAACATTAGATAGCAATAGCCTCATCATTAAATCAGCCATGAGAATAAGTCTGACCGGGGTACTCTAAGCCGAAAAGAAATTTACTAGTGGGCCTTGTAGAAAACATGTATCCTTCTTTCTCCCTTCACCATGAAGAACTCTGGGGAAGATCCTGGTTAATTTCAGGAACTGTCACAGGACAGTTTCCCCATCTCCTTGCTGAGGGCTCTTTGGTATTAAGGGGGTCATGACTATTCTATTCCTCTCTTTTCCTCATTCTTTTTCCTCTGTCATTTCAAAGTTATATAAGCCATATTTTACCAGTTCTTCAGAAAGGTGAGTTTTAAAAAAATTTTAGTCTTCTTCTATTTCAGCAGAAAATTCAGATCCCTAAAAAGGAAAGCTCTCTGCCTAGTTATTTCTGAGCATTTTTAGGTGTTTTTCAAGTATAGCCATAAATAGGTGAAATCCACGACATTCTTCCTATCCTGTATCTTCCTCTTTGTATTCTCTGGATTGTGTATTTGCACACTAGGTTGGCAGGGCCTCATCTCCTTGTTCTCTGAGCACTTGGGAGGATGGGCTAGGCAGAAGCCATTTCTATTCTTTGTCAACCAAGGTTTCAACTTAGTGAGGCCACTGCCTGGGCCTGTCCCTATTTTGAATCAGGTGTGTATGTGTTGGGAGGGAGGGTGGTATTACTGATATTGAGTATGGGAAAGAAGCAGAAGAGGTATGGTTAAAACTTTCAATCATTTGCACATGTGTAACATTTCATGATTTCATGTTTGCGGTATTTTTTTTTATAGCTTTTCCCTTGTATACGTCTGTGTCATAAAAACGAAAAGCATAAGCTCTTTCATTACAAAATAACTATAAAATAGTCTTTTTTGGAAACCAAACCCAGAACACTACCTGGAAAACAATATAAACTCATATTGGAGGAAATAATGATGAGAGATTAAGGGAGCAAAACCAGGTAGAATATAAATGTGTTTGGTATGAGACCTCTACCAGTCAGGGTTTGGGTAAGAACACAGATGGCACGTTCAAATGGGATAATTTAAGGAGAGTTCAATAAAGGGACTGTTTACAAAGGTGTGAGCAAGGTTTAAGGAAACAAGGTCCAGTGCAGCACCTCAAGCCTGGTAAGAGTGAAGGGCAGCAAACACCTCCAGGCCTCCAGGGGCAAACGGAGGGAGCATTGGCCAGAACCTGGGAAGAGCGGCTATATGGGGAGGGAACTTGATAGGTCTTAGCTTTCAATGAAGAGATGCAGACTGTCCACAGTGAACAGGCCTCAGGGAAGCAGGGAATAGATGCTGTAACCTCAGTCTCCTCCCACCCTCTGACCACTTGCCAGTACCTCTGAAAAATCAGAAAATTTAAGAGAAGACATGGGAGCCCATTGATGCAACCCAAAGTGTCCAGCCTCGCCAGGCATGGGGCAGGACAGAGAAGGGCAGAGCACAGATTAGGGGAAAGGAGGTTGCCAACAGAAGATATTTAGCCAAGACTTTATTTCTCATTTCTAGTATAATTTATAAGAGCTACAGAACTTATAACAGACCTTAGTAGTTGACTCTGAGAAGCAAAGAGATCCCAGTTTGGAAAGGCTAACAATAGAAAGTCTTCATCATAACCAATTATAAACACATTTATGAGACCCTCAGTAGTCTGCAAAGCAATTTAAAATGTTTTTCTGTTGCACACTCACCAAAAAGGTAGGGTAAAGCAAAATTCAAAGATGATTTCCCCCATTTTACAGAAAATGATTCTAAATCAAAGAAAGTTTAAGTGATATGCCCAAATAAAGACACTGGCTTTTCAATTTTATAACTTCCGGTTCAGTGTTTTCACTTCTGATTCCTATTTGTACTCTGCTGCTCCATTCCCAGGGGACAGAACTACATGTTTACTGGACATGTTCAACTATACACATTTCAGTAAGTATTTTGATAATTATATGTAAGCAAAGAAAACAGTTTCAGTACACCAATGCTTCCTTAATAAAAACAACCAGAATCCAAAAGCTTTGAAGCGTTGTATAGATCTTTCCTGGAGACCTGGTTTGGGTGGGCAGCAAAGGGAGAAGAGAATTGCAATGTGAAGCAAAACCTCACCGAAGTCCTGTTTTCCAATCATCCCCTCAAAACTCTACCCAATATCTGCATTATCAATGAGGCAAGCAATAACCCTCCCCAAAAGTATCAGGAAGAGGGAAGGCTGTAAAGATGCCTAGTAAAAATTTAATAGTTCGTGTCACATTTAAATGGCCATTGGACATACCTTGACAGAAGTAATTATATGTTGGTCTTTATTCCTGGAATGTCTTGTTGAGTCTTTTCTTGTTGCTAATATGTGAGCGTGTGTGTGTGCGCACACATTTCTCCTAGTTTTCAACTCAAAAATTATTTTTCCTTTTTCTTATTCTCTCTTACAAAAGCATCCATAGGTAGCTTAAATGTGATGTGACATGGTAGAAATACCTAGTGTTTTTAGTCCAAATCAGATCTCTATCTACAACCTATTTTAAAATATCAGTTTATCATCCAATAGCAGCTATCTAGAGAAATTACAAAACATACTCATGCTTTCTTTTTACTTTGCTTTTGCTCTTTATAGTAAGCGTTGGCCAAACCCTTTGCATAAACTTTATTAGCAGAAGAGGCATTTCATCTCTTGGTAGAGAGTGCAAAACTCACTGAGGAACATAGGAAGATTTCAATATGTTGTTTTATTAACTTCCATATATACTTAATTCATATTTTATGGGTAATTCTTGTTTTATCAATTTCAAAATGCCAGGAAGAGTTTGCCAAAGAATATAGATGCATTTCTTTGATCAAGAAGCAGAATGCATGTAAAAACAGTTTAAAAACTAGTACTTAAGTCCTAGGAAGGACTATGGACTCTGGATTCTATGCAGCCATTAACACCATAAAAACTATTTTCTATATTATTCACACACACACACAATGCTAGAAGGAAATAAAGAATGCTATACATAGTATTTAACACTGATTGATGATCTTTCTTTACTTTCCAAATTTCGTACATGTATATGTTTTACATTCACACAAATATACATAATTTATTCTTTAAACAGAAAGGATAAAGCACTATTCTGAAGGATAATTCCAAACCCAGTAAGCGATCATTGGGTGTACAAGCAGCCAAACAATTCCTCACAGAGAAACAATGCCTAAAATAGGCCTGGCAGAAATGAAAGGAGACAACAATCCCTGCCTGTGGAAGGTACATTGTCATTGAGACAGTGTGAAGAGAACAGGTAAGTGAACACAGTCAAAGAATATCAAAATGCTACATTTTATGGTTGTCTGATGTAGAACAGATGCCATTATATAGCTCAAAATACATTCTGATGTTTTGCCACCAAACATCAAACCTCTGTCCTTGTGCATCTAAATGCTATTTTTAAATGTCATATACTTAAGGTGCAGAGTCTAAAACAGAGTCTTATTCTCTTTAAAACGATTGGGTTTAAAAACCTCTAATTTTGTAGATCACGGCTTTTGTCTCCACAAGCAGATCATTCCTAACTTTAATAGAAAAATGTGATCTAATTTTACAGAGTTTTAACCAATAATGTACATAACAGTGCTTTGATGTACAATCTTAGGTTAGTAATGAGCTCCATATCAATCTATTTAGCATTTTCTTATTTTAGGCAAACAGACTGAAAGTCTTGAATTTATTGAGGGAACTTACCTATGATCACACAACTGATTAGTGACAAATAAATTACTGTATGTAGCAAGTAGTTCTCCTAGTCCTTTCAAATCTGGATGCTTCTTTTATTTGTCATTGATTAATACATCTTTCTAAAATACACCTTGGGTATGAGACTTTTTGCTTCAATGAAAAAAAAAATCAAGAAACATGAGAACTCTAAGGGATTTGAGAGTCCTTCTAGTTCAGACTCCTTGCTTTAAAGAAGATGAAGAAACTCAGTCTCAGTATGGTTTGGTGGAGCCTAGAGTTCCCCTTTGCCCTTCTTTGGCAACCAGAGAATTCAGAGTAATGTTAAGTGGGTACCCTACCTGCTTGAGCCCTCACCCAAATGAGGCTAATGAGACTCTTCGCTCCAGGGTGACAGGAGGATGAAGACTGGTTGTGACCAAGCCCTTCCCTCTACCATCAGGGTCCCAGAGAGATTTTTCCCCAATTCTTGCTCCTGTCACCCTGGAAGCTGCCCTTGGGTTCTCTTCCTCTGGAGGTCTGTTGGCTCAACATTTTACCTGATTCTGGAAGCTAGTCAGCATCTTCCAATAATTTTTTTTTTTCCTTGAGCGAATCCAGAGTCGGTTTTTGTGCCTCACAACAGAGAACTTAACTGATACCATCAGAACAGATACATTGAGTTGCCTTGTATCCCATAGTCAGTGAGCAGGTGTAATACAGCTGTCTCCTTATTCTCAAGAAACTGAATTAAACACTTTTTTTTTTAAGCTATGAAGACAAATTTTATAGTTGATCCTTTAAGGTCCTTGCCTTATCCTATTATGTTAAACTTTCTGATTTATTTCTGGGATAACAGGTCAAGTTGACACTTCAGTATGAAGAATTTTATTCGTAACACAAAATGTGACCCAGTTAACTTCTGTGGACACCATGTTCTCATCTGTCTCAACAGGATTTTCTCTCCACTTCAAAAATTGTTTATCAGATTATTTCAATGCTTTATGCTTTTGTTTTTTCTTCAAGAGCTTGCAATTCACTAGTTCTTTTTAATTGTCCGGAGTCAGCATCCCTGTATGGATCCAACACAGCAAGTACCTTATAAATATTTGCTGGTTGCTGGTATCTTATTAACAGCTAAATAAATTCTGGGCAAATCAAAACAGATGAATCCTCACAACTACAGTGCTGGATGATTGAACTGGCATGTCTCAAATTTGGTCAGATTCTGCTGTCGATCACATCCAATACACCTAACTGAGAATAAGGCAGAAATAAATGCAATCAATCTAAGAGTCCATTTAAGAGAACATCACATATGCATTTTACTCACACAGGGATGTCAATCAAACTACAGAGCGAGTTGGTTGTTCTATTATCTCTTGCTTATTGTCTAAATCTGTCTTTGCTATATAATTATGTTCATGACACCTGAGGTGTTAATCATCATAAGGATTATTAGTTAAATTCTTAAGTAACAGAAAGATTTTGAAATTGTGGAGTTGCCTGAGTGTGGTAGTATGCAAAATCTATAATGTCAAATATTTTTATAGCTAAAACTGTGATACTTCCATAATTCCTTTGGTTTTGTTGACTATAAGTGGCAGCCTAGAAAAAAAATAGGCAATATTTTTAAAAATTTCCTGAAATTATGACAACTTTGTATGAATAAAGTGTGCATTCTCCTTTTCTTTCTCCCAAATGTCACATTGTTTTCAATTTGAGAAGTATTTATTGTGTGTACTATACACACATTGTTCATACAATGGATGCCAAATCACTGACAGGTAGCTTAGTGCCTTTCCAATAGTAGGTATTCAATAAAAAGTGATTAAGATGTAGCCCTTTGACCAATAGGGGCTTAATAAATATTGAAGTTTAGACAACTAAACAATAACTATTAGACAAGGAATAAGTCATGTCATAAGAAAAATGTAAACAAATTTCCAGGAAGATTTAGGACTTCATATTGTTAAGGACAGGGTAAACTGTGCCAGTCAAAAAAGAAACAGATAAACAAAGTATTTTACCAAAGCAAAGCTTTATTTCTCCTTCTTGTTAAATGTCCACTGTGGGTTGATGAGGAGTTCTGTTCCACACAGTCACTCAGGGACCCAGGATGATAAAAGACTCCACCATGTTGTGGCTGTGCCATTTATGACACATGACTTCCAGAGGCACTAAGGTAGAGAACACAAGAGATGGCACATGGCTTAAATATCTCAGTTAAAAAATATGCGCCACTCCCACTTACATTTCATTGTCTAGAACTAGTCATATGGTTCTATTTAATTGCAAGGGAGATGAAAAGTATAGTGTTTCTGTGTTTCTGGAAAGAGAGGAGAACTGGATATAAATGAACACTAGTTATATTTTCCAAAAAAGTTTTTCTGAAGTGGGATGGAGGCATTTACTATGATCCTTGAAAAGAGTATGAATATTTGAGTATTTCAGAGAGAAAAAATAGCATATGCACAAGAAGTTGGAGAGTATGCTCAGGAAATTATAAATAACCACCTTTCATTATGACATGAGATAAGTAGGTAAGGGAGAATACCAGAGATCACAATGGATAAGTAGGCTCAGAAGTATTGCAGAGGCCTTGGTATCTTCAGTGAAGCAAGTGTTCCAAGCTTAGTTGGCAAAGGGGTACTAATTGGACCTGTGTCCTAGTGAGAATTGATTTGTACCAACATGTGGGATGAAATACAGTAAGAAGAGATGAGAAATAGAGAAAACATTTGGAAGATGTTACAGCAGTTGAATGTAAGAATCTGAAAAGGAGTGGAAAAGAGAGGAGACATTGAAGAGATGTGGCAGAGGTGGCATCTACCTGACTTAGTGTGTGGCTGGATCTGGAGGGGTTAGAGAGAAGGAGTCAATGACCTCTGAGTTGGAGTTCCAGGGGCCTGGGATTGGGGGTACCAAGAACAGAAGCAGGAAAACAGAAAAAGAAACTGTTTTCAGGTCTATTATAGGCATGTGTTAAAGTACATGTAACATACATAGGAAAAAGGCAAGATTGACTGGTGGTTAAGAGTTTTAAAAGAGTTTTGGTGGCAAACATCCTAAATTTAAAACCCTCTTTATATCTTGTCATACCTTTTGTCTTAAAGACCTTTACCCTATATGAATATAGTCTTTCCAGACTTCTTATGCTTACTGTTTTCGTGTTTTATATCTTCTCAACCATTTATTCAATCTACCTGTGTCTACACTTAAAGGGTATCTCTTGTAGGTAGCATGTAATTGACTCTGGATTTTTTATTCATCTGAGAATCTCTACATTTTAATTGGAGTATTTAGTCCATTCACATTTATGTAGTTATTGATATGGTTAAATTCAGGTGCTCTGATTTTATTATTTTTAGGTGGTTTATTATTTGTTTTCAGTTACCACTTCTGCTTTTTTCCCCTTTCCCTTTTCCAGACTTCTTTTGGATCACTGAATATTTTTTAAGTCCATTTTAATTTATCTACTGGCTTTTAGCCACATTTGGCCAACACATTTTAAATGCATTTAATGCATTTGAAATAATATGTTTAATGATTAAAATTATATACTCAAAGCAATATTTATGGTTAATTTACTATTAGTGTCTTTCTAGAGTATTAAATCTCATTTCAATCTGTATAATTTTGAAAACATGCAAAATTTATGGGATGCCAGAAGAGAAAAACAGAAATGATAAAAGGGTTGGAACTAGAACCAAAGAAGAAAAATGAATAGACATAATTTGGCCTTAAGAAGAGAAAGTTCAGAGATAACATTTGCCTTTAAATAGATGAAGTATTTTCATGTGGTGACCAGATGTTTTATCTTTACCCAAAAGAGAAGAAAATAGGTTTAATTGTAACAAGGTGGAATTAATGATTTCCAGGGAGGAAAAAAGAAAGTCTGTACTAATTCTGTAAAAGTGCTATGATGCTAAAGTTACTGAGAACTATTAAATAGTGTGTTTATCTTATCAGAAAGTATTCTGTATGCCCTTGATATGTCATTCTGCCTTCATTCCTATAGGAAGTCCACAATCAATTTGCCTTTTATAATTTTTAATTAGGTACAGATTATGTAGATGTAGAGGGAAGGATTAAATGATACTGGTAAGATTCTTGAAATATAATTGGTAAGACTGGTAATTTTAAAACCAAATGCAAAAGTTATTCTCCACTTGATATACTTAAGGAAAACGTCTGAACTAAAACCACAATTTTATTCAGGGAAATTCAGGTTGCAGGTTTAGCAAATAAAAATACAGGATGGCCAGTAAATTAGAATTTTAGAAAATAGTGATTTATTTTTAATATAATCATGTCCTGTTTGATAATTTGGATATACTTATACTAAAATGTTACATGCTGTTTATTTGAAATTAAAATTTAAGTTGGTGTCTTGTATTTTACCTGGCAGTGCTATTCAGGGATAACTAAATAATTATAAAAGCACCTGATGTTGAAGTTAGTTTTCTATGTAAGGGCAAGGATTGAGATGCCTTTGTCATGTATTTGGCTGTTTCTCTGAATTAGTCAGATATATCTGTAACTTCAGTCAGAGATGTTGAAGGTATGTTCTTGAAGTAGTGAGCACCTTTATGAATATTTTCACCTGTGTTTAAGTCTCACAAGACCATCCACAACTATTCAACAAGAGGAACACGGTTTTCAGAATACTTTGTATCAGATTTTATGCATATGGGTAAACTGCCTAAGCTTTCTCTCCCTTGTGTTTATGAACTTCCCAGACATTTACGTGTTATTAGTCACTAGGCATTGTACAACTTGATGTATGAATGTTATGATAGTCTCCAAAGATGACTGCCATCAATCCTTCCCTCTGCTCCTCCTATCAAGATATGGAGTATGATTTCCTTCCCCTTGAATCTAGGCAGGTCTTAGTGACTTATTGACCAGTGGCATGCATTGGAAATGACGGTCTAAGCCTCTGAGGCCAGCTCATAAGAAGGCTTGCAGTTTCTTCCCAAGTCTCTTGGAATCTTGCTGTTGGGACACTCTCTCTCTCTCACCCACCTGCCATGCTGTGAGAAGCTCAAGCCACATGGAGAGGCCACATTTGGGACATAACTGCCCCTGCTGGACTCCCAGTCAGCAATACTGACAGTTATTCAAGTGACCCATCCTGGACACTGACAAAAACTCTCCTTAATCAAACTTTAGTCATACTCTTCTAAGCCCTTGTCACTACTAAACCTCGATCTCAAATCAGGTTTTGCCAGACCTGCATAGCCCAGTTTTAGCAAGAATCCTGCTAAGCCAGTTTAGAGAGGATCCCCCTCCCCTGCCCCAACTCTTATTATGTGATCACTCTCAATATCTAATCAAATTCCTCATTCCCTACCCTTGATATCTGATCACTGTGAGCTGCCTTCAACAAGAATCCTGTGTGGTTGTTCTAGCAAAAATCCCCCCTTTCTTTGATGTCTCTTAGTAATATTCCATCCACTAACTCCCTTGACCTGCTGCTTGGCTATAAATCTCCATTTGTCCTTGTATTTGGAATTGAACCTAATTTTATACTTGAGGTATCTTTTCCCCTAGTGCAATAATTTCTGAATTAAAAAAATATATATATATATATGTGTGTGTGTGTGTGTGGTAACACACATATCTCTACTGTGCAGTTCTGGTTTTCTTTAACAACATCCAACCCAGTTAAGCCTTCAGGTGACTGTAACCCCAACTGACTACAAGAGCCTGAGAAACCCAAAGTAGGAACCTCCCAGTGGAGACAGTCAACCCCTAGAACTGTGAAAAATAATAATAACTTGATGCTTTAAGCCACCAAATTTTGGGGTGGTTTGTTTTGCAGTAGATAACTGAAATATTTGTTATCTGAGGATTGTTTGGAAGGTGACAAACTTTCATTAACAATGTACACTACTGGATGAACAAAAATATACTATATACCTTTCTGGTCAATATTAAATACAATTAAAAATATAAAAAATGTTTTCCTAATTAAAGAGTAAAAATTTATACAATATTGGGTAGCACTTATAGCTGAGTTAAAATTAGTAGAATCAATACAATTGTATCTCTACTGTGTAGCTCAAAAAATAGACAAAAAATTATTAACAATAGCATATGCTATGTGTATTTGTTTAACATTTGATTTTCCTTTGTTATTATTAGTATTTACACTGTGTTTCCTAATTTAACACTTTTAATAAATGTATGATGCTGGTGTTATTATCTCTATTTTACTAAAGACAAAACTAAAGACTAAAGTGATCAAGTAACTTGATTTCACAGTCAGGATTTAAATAAATGTCTTCTTATTTTTAATTCCAGTCTCTTTTCCAGGAAAGTCTGACCAGACACAAATAATAAACTAAGCTTTGATTCTGGAAGGATCACCCCCAGTTTTGAATTCTGAGTCCATTACTGTCCTGAGGAGTGAATATTGTTTTACTTTTGGAAAATTCACATTGGGAGAGAATGTTTTTAGAGGTAATCACACAGTGAAGAACTGAGATTGAATTTCACTCTGGAGGTTACAGTATTGGTTTTTTCAAGTTTCAGTTTGAATTTTATTTTAATGAGAACAGAATGTGCTTTTATAAAAGAAAATGGGAGACCCAGATAGGAAGTGCCTGGATCCAGGTCTCGGGATAGATGTTGTAGAGAAGCTACTAGAACTTCCATCTCTTACCTCCCATGTTAGAGACCTTCCCACATCTCCACAAGTCTCAGACAAAGGACTGTAACCTGGTAATGTATGTGTGAATTCTCAAGGAAAGTTCAGTCAAAACTACTTCTAATATGTGTTAAATCAAGACAGTGCTTTGTAACTGTGGGAGTTAAACAAAATAAAGTCCCCAGATAAGGTGAAAGGTGCAGGTGGGAGCAGCTCAGTGGCCAGGCCTCCTCCCTGAGCAGCCTCAAAAATACTGTTGACAACCAACCTGTCATTTCTCTCTTCATATCTATTTCTTAACAAGACAAATGATCTAGAGTGGTGCTGTCCAACAGGACATCTGCATTAATGGAAATCTTTCCTAATTAGAACCATCTAATATGGTAGCCACTAGCCACACCTACTGAGACCTTGAAATGTGGCTAGTGTGACTAGAGCTTTAATTTTGTTAAATTTTAGTAAATTTAAATTTAAATAGACACATGTGGCTAGTGGTGACTATATTGTGTAGCAGAGGTCTAGACCACAAGGGAATGTTGTTCATTTTCGAAAACAAGAGAAAAAGAGAAACAGAACTCTCTTCTGTCTGGGCTAGGGACTTCTGTTCCTTTGTATCATGACTCTGATGGAAGCAAATACCATTGGATTTGCATCTCAAAACCATACCCAGATTTTCTTATATGTTCTTTTAAACTGAGGTTTAATTCAATAGACTAGAAGGTTAAAAAAAAAAAAGTTACATGGTTCTCAGATTCTTGTTCAGCCTGTTATTTTTCCTCCCTTTTCACCCCAGCTCTCTAAACACAAAGAGCAAAAGAAATGAGCAGGGAGCAGGGATGTCAGGTAAAATATTGAACAACCAATTACGTTTACAATAAGCACCACATAATTTTTTGGTATAGGTGTGTTTCCTATGCAATATTTTGGGCACATTACACTAAAACTCCTGTTGTTTCTCTGAAAATCAGATTTAATTGGTCATCTCATATTTTTATTTGCTAAATCTGGCAATCCTTCCTGGGAGAGCAGCCTGTGATGAGTGTCTTGGAGATAGTCTGTGCTCCTTAAGCAGTGGAGATAAGAGCAGTGCCCATTGATAGCAGGGAAAGTCTGAGAGGCTCTAAGTTCATGGGCAAGACAGATAATAGGCCATGCTCACAGGGCGGCAAGGTGGAAACTTTGCACAAAGCACTCTAAGTAGGAATAGTTTGCAGAAAGCTTTACCTACTCAGCTGGCTAAACTCCTGGTGTGTCAATGAAATCTGGAAGCTTGGAGGGCTATCACAAAATTCTTAAGCCTCGTGTAACCACCACTCGGGTCGAGAAATAGAAAATGATCAGCTCCCCAGAAGTGCCACTTATTCTCTCTCACAATCACTGCCCCTCTTTCCCCCCAAAGGTAGACACTATGTTAACTTTCTACACCACAGACTTCCGTTTTGCTGGTTTAGGGACTTTATATAAATGAAACTCCGCACTGTGTCTTCTGTGGTGTACACTTGTTTCTGGAAGAAGCAGCGAGGCATTGGCAGTCAGCCTCTCATCCTATCATTGGGATGTTAGAATCATTCCAACAGGTTTTCCCTCTCTGCATTGGCCCCCCTCTGTAGATTTATGATTCTCTCTTACTCCTGGGTGATAACCACAAACATGGGTTACCACTCTTCAGTGGAGGCCGAATCTCAATTTTGACTGACTAGCCCTGTGATTCTGACTAAGGGAGGAGTGATGGGAAGGAGGAAAAGTGGTGCACTAATGGGTACGAGACTGTGCTGCCTACCCTAAGTGAATCACTGTGCAGTGTATGCATGTAGTGAAACAACACGCTATATCCCACAAATATGTATAAGTAAATGTTAAAATATTTTGATTAAATAAATAACGTAACATAACAAAACAAAACAAAACAAAAGTTTTATCATCTCAGTCTCCTTAAGAATCACAGACACCTCTACGTCGAAGCTGCCCCAGCCAGGCTCACTTCTCTGGGTTTTCTTTTTTCATCTATTGGCTCCATAGTTCTTCACTGCTTTAGAAGTTCTAATGCCTTAAGTTGGTTTTTGTTGTCGTTGTTGTTGCTGAACTTTGCTAGCTGTTTTCAGCAGAAAAGCCAGTCTGGATTACCTAGTCTGCCAATTCCTCAATATATGAGATCTCAATGCATTCTACATATCATGGACAGGACTAGAGACCCTATCAGCATCAGATCTACCTGTAATTCTGCCAGAAAAGGGCAAATTTCTGGACTGGAAGAAAGTTTTTTAGGGCTCAGAAGATGTGAGTTTCATTGCGGTGTGTACCAAGGAAACGGCTGTAGTATTTGTGACTGTTTGTGCTATCTCCTCTGTTCCAAGAGGAAAACAAAAACTCAGTAATATGTTGTAATGTGCTACAATGATTTTCCTAAATCTTGTTCCTGTCTTGAGGTCATGAGCCTTTTATCTTTTTTTCTGAGAAAGAAGGAGTTGTCTCTTATTATTGAATCATGCATTACAATCATCTGGTCAAAAAAAACCCTTTTGTTAATTTAACATTGATTTAAATTGAGTGATTATACTCTAATAAATCAAGACCCCCTTCCCACAAAATATCTTAGCTTTACCCAATGTTGTAATCAACTAGCTAGCACAGTTAGGTTGTTGGTTGAATTTAAAAGGGAAATGCGGAAGTTCAAATGACAGTCTGGTGCAATGTTTTTACTCACCCACTTCCCATCACAACAGCAGAAATGAAAAATGTAATATTGAGGCACATATGAGATGAGCTAAAATATTCTTTATTGTTGCCATATCTTGTGTTATGATTGTGTTTTTAATAACCTTCTGGCTGAATTACTGAGGAGAGCATTGACATGTTTTCCTTTCAAATTTCCAAAAGTGTATTTTATTTTCTCCCCTCCGGACTTTAATTTTCTTCCTGGCTTTTGACAGTAAAGAAGTATTGTCAATAATTTTATTAGTTCTCATAGACAAAAGGTGGTAAGAACATTTACTGTCTGTACAAGGTATGGAAGCTATGATATGGTCCAGTAAATAATATGCCAAATTATTTTTAGGATATGATATATTTTCCCTGGCACCCTTAATATCAAAGTCTTCTGCTTTGAAGAAGTATCATGGAATGTTACAGTGATTTAACTAAAGAATTTTACTGATTAAACTCATACTTCATTGCTTTTTTCTATAATAAAGAGAACTTTAAAGCCACGAGAATGTTCACTCCACAAGGACAGGACCATCTTCTTCATAGGACAGGACGATTTGCCCTTTTTCCTCACTGGCATATTCCACATGCCCAAAAGTGTTGGGCACGATAGCAGCCTTCAGTAAATATATGTTGAATGAATGAATGAGTAAAACCATAGAACTGTAGAATATTGGATAGATATCAAAGGACATGGAGGCCAAAACCCCTTTCCATCGATAGTGAAATTGTCAAGGCATAGATCACCAAGTGACATATTCAAAGTCAGGGATGGCCAAATGATAAAAAAACATCTAGAACTCATTTCCAATCTCACGATCCCAGCCTAGTGCTCTTGGCCTCATGATATCATAAGTGCAAACCCCAAGATGGTCCTGAGTTTGAAACTGAGATATGCCACATGTGTCCCACTCCAAGGAAGGGTTTCCTGTAATCAGCAGGCAGCCTTCAGTCACCCACTCTTTTAGGGTTTGTAGAGAACCAGCTCAAAGGAGGTACATGCTTTCTGGGGATGCTTTTATTTGATGGGAGATACAAAGGCCTTGCCACTCTTTTGCTGTGTAGCAAGCTGAAAAGCCATACAGGCTGGGTTTATCAACACTTTAAACCCAGGTGGACCCAATTCAACTTCACCCTCTGCTTAATCTTGTTTCTTCACCCTTCTGTTCATTAATATTGATGCCTAGTAAATAGCTTGTCCCTCAGACTCTTTCTTGATGCTTGATGGTTGTTTCTGGAGATCCCAAACTTCGATAGGTCCCTTGCTCTGTTAACCGTGTCTCTTCAACAAGTATTAAAAAGTTGGTGTTTCTTTACACTGTCTTTCAGGACTGCTTCCTCTCCAGAACTCCAGGCCACCAGCACCCATATGCTGCCACCAGGTGCCCCACCACCCTATGCATTTCTCATTGCAGTTCGTAGCTTTAGTTCGAATCCTGGCTTCCCCACCCATTAATTCCACAAGCGAGAATCTTTCCATTGTACTGCACTGACCCATTAAAACTTACCTCTTCCAAATACCATTTTTTTAAAAACCGTGTTGATATCATAAGGACAGTTAACAAATTCTATGTCTGAATGTTTGTGTCCCACCCTCCCTCAAATTCATATATTGAAACTGTCACCGCCAAGGTGATGGTATTAAAAGGTGGGTCTTTAGGAGGTAATTAGGCCATGAGAACAGATCCCTCATGAATGGGATTAGTGCGCTTATGGAAGAGGCACCAGAGAGCTCCTTCACCCCTTCCACCATATGAGGACCCCGTAGAAGACAGATGTCTATGAACCAGAAAGCAGGACCTCACAAGACACTGAATCTGCAGACACCTAGGTCTTGGACTTCCCATCCTCCAGAACTGTAAGAAATAAATTTCTGTTGTTTATAAGCCACCCAGTTTATGGTATTCTTTTAGAGCAGCAGAAAAAAATCTAAGATAACAAGTTAATCCAATAAATCCTAACACATCGTGGAACTGGATTGTGAACTTTGTCAGTGTTGGCTCCTTGTCTTTCCCTCTCTTTTCCCTCTGCAGTGATGAATATATGATTCTATCAAGATTTGCTGAGTAAATCTTGTCCCTGGTCTCTAAAATATGTTATCTCCTTTAATCCTATTAGCAACTCTATATGATAGATACTACTATTAATATTTCCTAGATATTATAGTGCACATCATACAGATGGTGGCACTGAGGATCACAGAAAGCAAAACACAAATCCGGGCTCACATGGCAGGTAAGTGGCAAATCAAGACAAGATTCTCAATTGGATCTTCTTATTGCAAATCGAGGGCTGCTTCTGGTGGCTGAGGGGCTCTCACTGGACCTTTGAATAAGGCAGAAACGTATTCTGGAAAGACAGGCTAGGCTTAGAGACTCATACACAGAAGTTTAAACCTAACATTTGGGAAAATTACACACCTTTTCTGATCTTAGTTTCCTTCACTGTAATGGGGATTACAATGTCTCTGCCATACATTTGCCATGAGGGTTAGAGATGATGGATTAATGTTTGTCACACAATGCCTAGAACATCAAAATGAAAAATGGTTATAATTATGAGTAACAGTACTGTCAGTCTTTACCTGAATACATTGCCTAAATTAGATGTAGACTGTAAGGGGTTTGTTTGCCTGTGGGAACAAGAGATTCGGGAACTGTATTCCGTCATCTCTCCCCCTGCTATGCTTTTATCCCAACTGAAACATGACAAGTGTAATGTAATAATGGGTTCACATACCAAGTACCCTTTTAGTTAAAACAGCTCTGCTTAAAAACCCCTAGTTAAGTGTTAAAATGGCATAAACCCATGGATTGCAGCCTTTAGCTAATCTGCTTGAAGCCTTATAACCAAATAATTTCCCAGCTTTTGCAGAAAGGTCAGGAAACATTTCTGTTTTAAGGACCACATTTGAAGGGAATGATGCTAGTTTAACCACACAGAAATGTTATATCTAGAATAGTAATTCTGTTTGATGAAATAATAAACATTATTCATAGTAGACTAATCAAATGCCTTTATTTTCCCTTTAAATATGTAATTTAAAATGTCTACATGATTAATTAGAACTTTTATTTAGTTTAGTAGCTGTTTTCTTTAAAAGATATAGTTGTAAATGTTAAAAAAAAATGAGTCATAAAAAAAAGTATTCCATTACTTCATGTCTTTTTCAAACTGTGCATGTTAAATGACAGTTACCCCATTTTTTAAAACAACTATTCCGACCACACATAAATTTATGTAAATTCCATTAGTCTAGTCAGAGTTGCCTGCAGGTCTCTACTATAGGATTATAATTATAGTAGGTTGGTAGTATCTCATTGACATTGTATACCTAGATTTCAATAAGGAAATCAACAAATAAAGATTTCATGGAGAAGAACAGGTTCAAGGAGAGGGTAGGCAGGGTCACAGTTTTAGGAGAGAGAGTCAAGTTTACATAGCTCATTGCCTACCCAATATCTAATTCTCACATCTTTTTAATTACCTAATTAGTTATTGAGGGTGGTGGTGGTGGTAGTGGGATAGCACTGTGCCCGGTTAAAAAACTGCATCTCCAAGTAAAAGTGATTATACAACTGACTTCTGCTAGGTGAGATACGAGTGGAAGTTGTTGGATGGAGCTTTGGGAAAACATGTTTTAAAGGGGTGCTAACTTGGCTGGCATGCAAATTTTGTCTCCTGCTCTGCTCTTTTCTCTCCTCCTACCTGGAGCAAGGGCATGGTTCAGCCCCTTTACAACTATAGGAAAATAAACACAGGCAAAGAAGACTTGGTTGAAAGAGAGAAAAGGTCTGTATTCCTCATTATGTCATGGAACTGTTTTAACAGCCCTGAGCAGTCTCTCAAACTTCTAGGTACATGAGAAAAAGAGAACTTGTCACTATTTTAAAGTCACTGTTATTCTGGTTTTAGTAACCAGGAGCTGAATATAATTTCTAAGTGGTAAGGGGGTATACTTTGAAGAAATAAAACTGAACATACCTACTTTTTTCCCAACATAAACTATGGAGAGTAAAACTAAATCGATCTTCTTTGCTGTCAGGGAAAAGTAAAATATAAAAGTAAATCTTAAAGTTAAAGAAGTTTGAGAAAAACTAAATTATGGATTATGAGATGCTTGAGAACAGAGTCTGTGCTTTATTTTCCATTGTTTCTCTAGTGCCCAACACAAAGCGAGGCACACTGAAGGTTAGGGTGGCCACCGATTCCAATTTACCTGAGAACTGTCCCAGTTTTAGCACTAAAAATCCCATGCCCCAGGAAACTGGCATGGTTGGTCATCCTGCTGCAGGTACTCAACTCATTCTATAAAATGGATGAAGGAAGCCACAGGGCAGTCTATGAGGTTGTGCCATAGTACCCTGTCCTCCAGCCTACCCTCTTCCTGGGTTTTATTAATTACCTGGATGAGGATATTAACAGGACAAAAGTCCAATTTGCAGAAAACAAAAAGTTAGAAGAGAGCTGATAATTTGGAATCCAAATCATATATCTTCACATATTAGATGATCAAATTTTTACAAGAGAATTGGGGCAAGTGTTATTTCATAGCAACACCTGTACAATATAGAATGTATGTGGGGAGGGGTGGGGTAGGAGTTGGTTAACTGGGAGCTCTGTTCATTTATCAATGGGATTTGGCTTTCAAAAAAGCTAAAACATTCTTTGCTGTTTATAGATGGAAAGGATAACAAGGTCCAGGCAAAAGGGAGAACACTGCTCGATCTCCTCTGATGAATTTTTTGTCCCATGCTGGGTGTCATGCTTTAAGTGCCATCTTAGCCAAGCAGGCTTACTCCGGAGGGCACTTGTCAGGATGGGTAGGAAAATGGAGCCATGGCATTTGAAGAGTAGTTGGGGAACTTAGAGAGGTTAAAGTAGAGAAGAAATTCTCAGAGTGGGCAGAATATGCTATTCAGATTTTTAAGAGTTTCCCTCTGGATAAGTGGTTACGTTTACTGCATGCCTAGCTTCCTATTACTGCTCTAACAAATGACCAAACACTTAGTGACCTAGAACAATACAAATTTATCAACTTACAGTTGTGGAGGTCAGAAGTCTGACACGAGTATCGCTAGACTAAAATCATGATGTTGTCAGGGTTGCATTTCTTCTGGATGATCTATGGGAGAATCAACTTCCTCGCTTTTTATCTTTAGCTTCGAGAGGCTTTTCACACTCCTTGGCTCATGGTCCCCTTTCTCCATCTTCAGAGTTGGCAATGTAGGATGTCACTAAGTCTCTATCCATCATCGTATCTCTGTATTTGATCATCTTCTTCTGCCTCTGTCCTCTACTTTTATAGATCCTTGTGATTACATTGGCTCCAGCTAAATAATCCAAGGTAATCTTATTATCTGCAGATTAACAATCTTAATTCCATTTTCAACCTTAATTCCCTTTTGCTGTGTAACATAACATATCCATATATTCTAGGAATTAGAAAGTGGCCATTTTTGGAGAGGCAATATTTTTTGTTCTGTAGTTACAGATACAGATCTACTACTAGTTGGGTTAAAATTACAAATGTTGTGCATGAGCTGCTTTGGGAGGTAAAGAGTTTCCTATCACTGTAGATGCTGGCTCATAGACAAAATTGGTGAGAATGATCTAGAATTGTGCTAAGAATACAGTATCCACTTGCTACATGTGACTATTTAAAAAATTTTAAACTATTTACTATTATTTTTGCTTCTGAATCAGCACATTTTAAATTTAAATTTTGGTTAACTGATTAGTTCCTCACATGCACTGGACACATTTCAAGAGCTCAATAGCCACTTGTGGCTAGTGGCTACTGAATTGGACAGTGCAGATGTAGAACACTTGTACCATTGCAGAAAGTCTTACTGGACAGCACTCTTGTAGTCTTTCTAACAAAATGCGGTTCAGAGGCCAGCACATCGGCATCATCTGGGATCTGTATGCACATTAAGGTAACATCTGAGCATCAGAAGAAATGCCATGGGATTCTAGGGAGTCTTTCTTGGAGTCATTCTTTTGACAGTTGTTTTTCCTTTTGATTACAGTCTCAAAGTAAATTAGGTTATATAAATCTTTTGGTAGTTTTTTATTCCCCCATTTGTTTCATTGTGAATGGAAAGTATGATGCATAGAGAATTGAATTATGTTGTTGTTCTTTTAGTTAAAAGAAAGCACTCCAGGAGAAGAGCAAATGAAAACATGTGAGGGAATATTCTAGGTCAGTGGTCATCCTCCTATGTATAGAAGGACATAGAGGCTTAGAAGTGCTAATGTGTTCACTAAAAGAAGCACATCTGTTTCAGTTATTATTGCTCTGTTGAAGATTACACCAAAATGTAGTAGTTTAAGCAACTTGTTCTTGATTTTGTGTGTCAGCAATTCAGGGAGGTTACAGCTTAGCAGTTCTCACTTGAGGTCTCTCACATTGTGGAAGTTAGATATCAGTGGCACCACGGTTATCTGAAGGCCCCACTAAGCTGGGCATTCAAGATGGCACATGTGGCTGGTAGTTAATGCTGTCTGCAGGCTGGATCTGTGAGCTGGAGTTTGGAGGGATTTCTTACATAGCGGTTGATTTCCCTCAAGGTACATGTTCCAAGAGAATCAAATGGAGACTGCAGGACATTTTCTGGCCTGGCCTGGCAAGTTATATACAGTCACTACCACTACAATCCATTTTTTACAAGAGAGGCACTAAGAACAACAGAGATGAACAGGGATTGGGGCATACACTTTGCCTCTTACCAGATGTATCCAAAAATTTTCCGACATGTTTTAAAGCTACCATGGCATCTAATAAGTAGATTGAGTTCAGGCATTCTGACTCCAGTGCCAGCACTCTTTACAACTGTGTATATTCTATTTTATATTGTTTTAGAAAAAGCAGAAATAGCTCTCTGTGTTTTCCTTAGCCACCATTAAGAAAAAAAGCAAAATCAGGCAGACTTTCAAGTTACATGTAAAAATATTAGTTAAAAAGTCCTTACAAAATCTGTACTCATCACCAGAATCAGTCTTGGGGAATTAATGAAGAAGACATGGTGTTTCTGGGTTCTCCTCCTAGATGGTGCTTCTAAGCACATTCAGATGTCCATCTGTGTTTCTCCTCCCCTTCAAGTTTTCCACTTATCTTTGCCCCAAATGGTCTGTGGCTCATTCCACAGAGCCAGTTTCCTTTCCTGAATGTTTTATTGAATACTCACCCTTGAATTATGCGAATTGCAGATGTCATACCTCCAAAATATATCGGCATTTTAATGAGGACTAAAGGAAAGACTCTAAAGATGAATTGCCACAAGCAGACAAAAAGAAAGAAAAAAGAATCAAGGATATTGAAGAAAATCTGAGAGAGATATCAGACAACCTCAAGTGCTCAAATATCCGAGTCATGGGTATTCCAGAAGGGGAGGAAAATGGAGATTCCATTGAAAACATATTCAACAAAATAGTGGCAGAAAACTTCCCAGGTATAGGAAAAATCACAGATCTTCAGATCCAGGAAGCTCAACGATCTCCAAACGTATTCAACCCAAAAAGGCCTTCTCCAAGACATGTCATAGTCAAATTGGCAAAACTCAGAGACAAAGAGAGAATCTTAAAAGCTGCAAGAGAGAAGCGTCAAATCACCTATAAGGGAGCCCCAATCAGGTTAACATCAGACTTTTCATCACAAACCCTAAAAGCTAGAAAGGAATGGTATTATATTTTCAAAATACTAAAAGACAAAGATTGCCAGCCAAGAATACTCTACCCTGCAAGGCTATCCTTCCGAAATGAGGGGCAAATAGTATATTTCTCAGACAAACAAAAACTGCGGGAGTTCACTACCACAAGACCACCCTTACAAGAAATCCTCAAGGGAGTACTGGGTTTGGTTCCTGAAAAATAACTACCACTGCCATAAAAACCCAAGAAAAATCTAAACCCGCTAGTATAATAAAAATGGCATTCATGAAGAGAAAACAAGCTAACAAAAACACTATCTACAACCTAAGGAACCAACAAACACAGAAAACAAACAGTAAATCAGAAAGCAAGGAACAAAAGACACCTAAGACAACCAAACAACCAATAAAATGCTAGGAATAAATCAACACCTTTCAATAACAACTCTTAATGTAAAAGGCTTAAATTCACCAATTAAAAGACACAGACTGGCTGACTGGATCAAAAAGCAGGACCCAACTATATGCTGCCTACAAGAGACCCACCTCACCCATAAAGATTCACACAGACTAAGAGTGAAAGGATGGAAAAAGATTTACCATGCAAACAGAAAAGAAAAACGAGCTGGAGTAGCTATTCTTATATCTGACAAAATAGACTTTAAACTAAAAACCATAAAAAGAGACAATGAGGGACACTACTTAATGATAAAAGGACTGATCCATCAAGAAGACATAACAATCATAAATATGTATGCCCCCAATGTTGGAGCAGCCAGATTTATAAAACAAACTCTATTAGACCTAAAGAAGGAAATAGACACTAATACCATAATAGCAGGGGACCTGAACACCCCACTGTCAATATTAGACAGATCATCTAGGCAAAGAATCAGTAGAGAAACACAAGATCTAAACAAGACTCTAGACCAATTGGAATTGGCAGATATCTACAGAACATTCCACCCAACAACCTCAGAATATTCATTTTTCTCATCAGCACATGGATCATTCTCCAGGATAGATCACATATTAGGTCACAAATCAAGTCTCAATAAATTCAAAAAAATTGGAATTATCCCATGTATCTTCTCAGACCACAATGGATTAAAACTAGAAATTAATAACAAACGAAACTCTGGAAACTATACAAACACATGGAAATTAAACAGCATTCTACTTAATGACATATGGGTCCAAGAAGAAATCAAGCAGGAAATCAAAAAATTTCTTGAAACTAATGAAAACAATGATACATCATACCAAAACCTGTGGGATACTGCAAAAGCAGTATTGAGGGGAAAATTTATTGCATTAAATGCTCACTTCAGAAGAACAGAAAGATGGCAAGTGAACAACCTAACACTTCACCTTAAAGAACTAGAAAAACAAGAACAATCCAATCCTAAAGTTAGCAGACGGAAAGAAATCATTAAGATCAGAGCAGAACTGAATGAAATTGAAAACCAAAAAACAATTCAAAAGATCAACGAATCGAAAAGTTGGTTTTTTGAAAAGATAAATAAAATTGACAAACCATTAGCATGGCTAACAAAAAAAAGAAGAGAGAAGACTCAAATAACAAAAATTAGAAATGAAAAAGGCGATATTACAACTGATTCATCTGAAATACAAGGAATCATTCGAGACTACTATAAACAACTATACGCCAACAAATTTGAAAATCTGGAGGAAATGGATAAATTTCTGGACACACACAAGCTCCCAAAACTGAACCGTGAAGACGTAGAAAATTTGAACAGACCAATAACAATAAAGGAGATTGAAGCTGTTATCAGAAGGCTCCCAACAAAGAAAAGCCCAGGACCAGATGGATTCACAGCAGAATTTTACCAAACATTCAAACAGGAATTGACACCGATTCTTTACAAACTATTCCAAAAGATTGAAATGGACGCAAATCTCCCAAACTCATTCTATGAAGCAAACATCATCCTGATACCAAAACCAGGTAAAGATATAACCAAAAAAGAAAACTACAGGCCAATATCCTTGATGAATATAGATGCAAAAATCCTCACTAAAATACTAGCAAACAGAATACAGCAACACATACGTAAAATTATTCATCACGATCAAGTGGGATTCATCCCAGGGATGCAAGGTTGGTTCAACATACGCAAATCAATAAATGTGATCCACCATATTAATAAACTCAAACACAAGGACCATATGATCATCTCTATAGATGCTGAAAAAGCATTTGATAAAGTTCAGCACTCATTCATGACAAAGACCCTCTATAAGTTAGGTATAGAGGAAAAGTATCTCAACATAATTAAAGCCATATATGACAAACCCACTGCCAATATCATCCTGAATGGGGAAAAGCTGAAAGCTTTTCCTTTAAGAACAGGCACTAGACAAGGATGCCCACTCTCACCACTCCTATTCAACATAGTGTTGGAAGTACTAGCCAGAGCAATCAGAGAAGACAAGGAAATAAAGGGCATCCAGATTGGAAAAGATGAAGTCAAACTGTCCCTGTTTGCAGATGACATGATCCTATATATCGAACAGCCTAAAACCTCTACAAAAAAACTCTTGGAATTGATAAATGATTTCAGCACAGTAGCAGGATACAAAATCAACACACAAAAATCAGTAGCATTTCTTTTCTCCAATAGTGAACTTGCAGAATGAGAAATCAAGAAAGCCTGCCCATTTACAATAGCCACCAAAAAAATAAAATACTTAGGAATTGAGTTAACCAAGGAGGTGAAAAATCTCTATAATGAGAACTACAAACCACTGCTGAGAGAAATTAGAGAGGATACAAGAAGATGGAAAGATATCCCATGCTCTTGGATTGGGAGAATCAACATAGTGAAAATGTCCATACTACCCAAAGTGATATACAAATTCAATGCAATCCCCATCAAAATTCCAAAGACATTTTTCTCAGAAATGGAAAAAACTATCCAGACATTTATATGGAACAATAAAAGACCACGCATAGCCAAAGCAATGCTGAGCAAAAAAAATAAAGCTGGAGGCATAACACTACCTGACTTTAAGCTATACTGCAAAGTGATAATAACCAAAACAGGATGGTACTGGCATAAAAACAGACACACTGACCAATGGAATAGAATAGAGAATCCAGAAATCAACCCACACACTTACTGTCAGCTGATCTTTGACAAAGGCACCAAGCCTATTCACTGGGGAAGGGACTGCCTCTTCAGCAAATGGTGCTGGGATAACTGGATATCCATATGCAGGAGAATGAAACTAGATCCATACCTCTCGCCGTATAATAAAATCAACTCAAAATGGATTAAGGATTTAAATATACATCCTGAAACAATAAAACTTCTTAAAGAAAACATAGGAGAAACACTTCAGGAAGTAGGACTGGGCATGAATTCATGAATACGACCCCAAAAGCACGGGCAACCAAAGGAAAAATAAACAAATGGGATTATATCAAACTAAAAAGCTTCTGCACAGCAAAAGAAACAATTCACAGAGTTAAAAGACAACCAACAGAATGGGAGAAAATATTTGCAAAATATATATCTGACAAAGGATTAATATCCAGAATATATAAGGAACTCAAACAACTGTACAAGAAGAAAACAAGCAACCCAATTAAAAAATGGGCAAAAGAGCTAAATAGGCATTTCTCTAAGGAAGATATCCAAATGGCTAACAGACATATGAAAAAATGCTCAACATCACTCTGCATCCCGGAAATGCAAATCAAAACCACATTGAGATACCATCTAACTCCAGTTAGGATGGCTAAAATCCAAAAGACTGTGAACGATGAATGCTGGCGAGGCTGCGGAGAAAAAGGAACTCTCATACATTGTTGGTGGGACTGCAAAATGGTGCAGCCTCTATGGAAAATGGTATGGAGGTTCCTCAAACAATTGCAGATAGATCTACCATACGACCGAGCTATCCCACTCTTGGGAATATACCCAGAGGAATGGAAATCATCAA
Organism: Cynocephalus volans; assembly: GCF_027409185.1. Lineage (NCBI taxonomy): Eukaryota > Metazoa > Chordata > Mammalia > Dermoptera > Cynocephalidae > Cynocephalus > Cynocephalus volans. Next base: position 286,590,114 of record NC_084460.1, read on the forward strand.
GTCGAAGGTATACCTGTTCCCCAATGTTCATCGCAGCACTCTTTACAATAGCCAAGAGTTGGAACCAGCCCAAATGCCCATCATCAGATGAGTGGATACGGAAAATGTGGTACATCTACACAATGGAATACTACTCAGCTATAAAAACGAATGAAATACTGCCATTTGCAACAACATGGATGGACCTTGAGAGAATTATATTAAGTGACACAAGTCAGGCACAGAAAGAGAAATACCACATGTTCTCACTTATTGGTGGGAGCTAAAAATTAATATATAAATTCACACACACACACACACACACACACACACACACAAACCGGGGGGGGGGGGAAGAAGATATAACAACCACAATTATTTGAAGTTGATACAACAACCAAACAGAAAGGACATTGTTGGGGGGGAGAGGGGAGGGAGAAGGGAGGGAGGTTTTGGTGATGGGGAGCAATAATCAGCCACAATGTATATCGACAAAATAAAATTAAAAAAAAAAAAAAAAGATGAATTGCCCAGTATTGTTGGGGGTCATAGTGGAGATATTTTGGAGTTAATTGTGTGACCATGAACAACTGCCTTAACTTCTTATTTTTCTCATATATAAAATGAGAAAATTGAACTAGGATGTCTTTCTTTTATGATTCCACACTGGAACCCTTTGTGTGAATAGAAGTGGCATCTAAAGAGATTCTAAAGTCCCCTAGACCCTATCGCAGCAGAAAGCCAACCTATGCCAGAGACAAAATGGCCCCAAAGCAAGCAGCCACATGAGCATGACTCATTTTTGATAATCAGACTCTTACAGACAGATCATCTCAGGGGCTTCTTCTATGCCTAATGAACAGTTACTTTGTGGTCCTAATAGCTACTGCTATTTAGAACAAGATAAGAGAATAATTTCCCCATCAAATTGAATACCCATTTTTCTAATGTTCTTTCTATTTCAGATGAGAGGCATCTTATCTTGCATTATTTTAATTTTGGAGAGGAGGCAGTTGAGGTCTGATTCATTTAACGAGAGAAAAAGCACATCAGTAAATTTCCTTCCATTTTTATAAAACAAGTTTTGAGTCACATGACCATTTCTAAAGGACATCCGTGCAACAGAACTTAGCTTTCTTCATGGCATATATTTTGTATGCAGGACACATACATACTAATTTTAGAATAAAGATAACCACAGTTACCATTTACTTAGCACCTGTGAGGACCAGGTACTGAGCTATGTACTTTTCATCCAAACTTCTGAAAAGCAAATAATAAGTAATGAGGCCAGGATTTTTACAAAAGTCTGTCTAACTCTACAGCCCAAGGTTGAACAAAGAACATATTCTTTTTAAGTTGAGACTGGAGATAAAACTACAGATTAAGATTGTGCTATAGGTTGCTTTGTGAGTTACCTATTATATTTCAGAAGCACTGATGGCATGGCCAGTTATCAAAGCATTGAATTACTCTTGAATCAAAAGTAATGATATGCCTTCTCTTTGGTCTGTCTTTTGATCATTAGTTTTAAATATACACCCAAGGTGTCTTGGTACTTTTCATTAAAGAATCCAGATCCCCTGTGGGTAGAGAGTATGGGAAGAACTGGTAACCTAAGTCTGACAATTGTTAACCAATTTATTCCAGTCTTATTTTCCTCTGTAAATAAGCTGATATTCTTCAGGCACTTGGAAGAGTGGAAATAATGCTTCAGTTGGCAATCTAGAAGAGAACAAAAGCTTGAAACTGAAATAAAATGGGAGACAGTAAAGGAAACAGACATCATCTCCAAAGCCTTTGAACATTCCAGGGTCTACACGGCAACAAGAGGAACCAAGCCTAGACACTCACTTAGAACAATTGCTGACAACAAAAGCAAAAGCACCATCATAGCAAAACTGGCAAGATTTAACTGAAATAGCAATCTCATAAAAGCCAACTTGCAATATTATCAAAGACAAAATGTATGAACTAAGCTTTCAATCAAAGATATGACAGGCATCTACAAATTAACATGTAACTTCACAGAGTCTGAGCCCTAAGCAATAGCAAAGAGTAAGTCAAACACATAGGTATAATCCCATAGATGATTAAATAATCCTCACCAAGCCTGCTATTCAATGCTTTGGTATGATATTAAGATGACATCTGGCCATCCTTTTGCCTCATGCCAGGTTTTGAATAATAACTTTTCTTAGCAATGAGAAACAAAACAAAACCAAAAGAACATGGAAATTATGAAATAATGCTATGAAAATAAACAACAAAATCAAAAGATTGATAATATTTCAAAATATTAGTTATGTGAAACCAACATGAAAGATAAATCCCCAGAAGTTTTTATGAAGAGGAAAAAGAAAAACAAATTAGAGACTAGAAAGACAAAGAAACAATGACATTTTAAAAAGTCTCAAATATAAGTATCAAATTGAAAACTAATCAATTCAAAATCACAATAAAGCAATAGTCTTCTAGAAATACTTAAAACACCCAGATTGACAGATTTTGAGACTTTAAATATTTGAATACCCAATAATTAGAGAGGAAAGTATGAAAGTTAAACAATAAGTAATCCCAGGGGTGGGGCGGGGGATGACCCACTACCACATCCTATTGGATTCCCTGGTGAACTTTTTCAAAAATTTAGCTTTTGGCTAATTTTGTGAGTCTTTGGAGGTTGCACTTTTAAGCCAGGCAGGGAAGCAAGAGCTGAAGAGAGGAAAGAGGGAAGGTGCTGGAGGAAGGAGGAAGCCTTAATCCTGGTCCTGATCCTCTACCCTCCTGCAACCTCACTCCTGAGTTGATTAGCTCCAAGGTTGGGTTTTTGTAAACTGCCAAAGTTATTCTCAATGGCATCTAGACTAATAGATGAGTGCTTCTTGGGGAAAAAAATCAACCCAGAGAGAAGCTGTCAAACTTTAAAATGTTCCCCATAATTCCTGTATCTAAAATGCAAACTTTTTTTTGACATAGTCGGAAGAGCCAAGGCCAAGCTGAGGGCCTGAAGAAAATATGGTCAAGCTGGTGATAGGGCAGTGACCAAGAGAAGTTTATTTGTGGTGCTGCCACTAGATTGGGTGGAAGAGGGACTGGGATAGAGTTTGAAGAATAGAATGCTGATAATGGGAAAAGAGTAAAACCCAGGAAAAGAATTATTTGAACAAAGTCAGAGAATGAGGCCAGTAAAGTATAAGGCTAGAGTTTAGGTTGTGAATACAATTAAAAAAAAAAAAAAAAAAAAAACCACGAGTAAGACACAGGATCCCGATGTGGAATCAGGAAGCTAGAAGGCAATTTAGGTGAGAGAGGGATATCCCTGGGTGAGAAAGATTGAAGCGTGTTTGCCAAGTGAAGAATAGACTCTGCCAGACAGCACAGCTTTGTTGTAGGTTTCAATTTTTTAAAAACTGTATGTTCTTTTACTGACTGTAAAGGAATATATATCTCAAAACTCTTTAAAATGTATATTTAATACAAATGTTATTTTACATATAACATTAATAAGTGAATATGTATAAAAACTATTTAAATACTCCACCCAGGGGCCAGCCTGTGGCTCACTCGGGAGAGTGTGGTGCTGATAACATCTAAGGCCATGGGTTCGGATCCCATATAGGGATGGCCGGTTTGCTCACTGGGTGAGTGTGGTGATGATCATAAATACTCCACCCACGTATTCCAATTCCAGGAATGGAAAAAACAAAAAGCATCAAAATTGAAAAGAAAGAAGTAAAACTATCTATTTGCAGATGACATGATATTGCATATGATACTTTTAAGGAATCCACCAGAAAGTATTTGAATAATAAATAAGTTCAACATGGATGCAGGTTACAACAGTAGTGTACAAACCTCAATGATATTTCTATACAGTAGCAATTACGAATTTGAAAATAATATTAAGAAAACAATTCCATTTACAATAGCTTCAAAAAGAATAAAATGCTTAGCAATAAATTTAACAAATGAAGTACAAGGCTCGTACTAAAAACTTCAAAACATCATTAAAAATTAAAGAATACCAAATAAATAAAAGACATCCTATGTTCATGAATTGGAATACAATGTTATTAAGATGAAAATATTCTTTAAATTGATCTACATATTCAACACAATCCCTAGTAAAATATCAGATTTTTTTTTCTTTGCAACAAATGATAAAGTGATTCTAAAATTTATATGGAAATGCAAGAGACCAAAATAGTGAAAACAAACTATAAAACAACAAAGTCGAAGAACTCAAATTGCCAAGCTTCAAAACTTATTACAAAGCAACAGTAATTGAGACTGTGTGGTACTGGTATAACAAAAGACACGTGTGTGTGTGTGTGTGTGTGTGTGTGTGTGTGTGTGTGTGTGTGCATATATGTGTGTATGTGTGTGTGTGTGTGTATTATTCCACTAATAGAATTGAGAATCCAGAAATAAAACCATTCAATTATAGCTAATTGATTTTTGACAGTGATGCCAAGACAATTCAATGAGGAATAGAATCGTCTTTCCAACAAGTGGTGCTGGAACAACTGAATATCCGCATGGAAAAAATAAAATGAAGTACAGATGCAAAAAATTAACAAACCACATACAAAAATTAACTCAAAATTGATCATAAATCAAAATGCAATAGCCAAAAATGTAGAACTATTAGATGAAAACATAAAAGATTCTTTATGACCTTGTATTAGCCAAAGCCTTCTTAGATACAACCAAAAGCATGAGACAAAGGCAAAAATAGATACAATGAACATTATTAAAATTAAAAACTTCTGTGCATCAGAAGATATCATGAAGAACATGAAAAGACAACCCACTGAATGGAAGAAAATATTAAAAATCATGCATCTGACAAGGGACTGTATCTCAATATGTAAAGGGTTCTTACACACTTAATAGGAAAAAGATAAATAACTCAACTTAAAAATGGGCAAAGAATTGGAATAAACTTTACTCCAAATAAGATATACAAATAACCAACAAACACATGATAAGATGCTCAGCATTACTAGTCATTAGAGAATGCAAGACAAAACCACAATGAGGTAACACATTCATCCACTAAAATAACTAAAATAATAAAAGACAGCAATAGAAGTGTTGACAATGTGCAGAAATTAGTGGAAACATAAAAAGGTGCAGCCTTTTGGAAAATAGCTTGGCTGTTCTTTGAAATGTTAAACATAGAGTTATCATATGATCAAAAAGTTCCATTCCTTGGTATATACACAAGAGAAAAGAAAACATAGATCCACATAAAAATTTGTACACTAATGTTTTTAGCAGCATTATTTGGAGTAGCCAACAAACTTAGGAGTGGAAACAACCTAAATGTCCATCAACTGATGAGTAGATAAATAAAATTTGGTATGTACATATAACAGAATATTATTCAGAAACATAAAGGAGTAAAGTATTAGATATCAGTACTTGTATACTACATGTACATGCATATTAATTTGCTAGGGCTGCCATAACAAAGGACCACAAATTGAATGGCTAACAGAAATTTATTTTGTCACAGTCTGGAGGCTGGAAGTGTGAGATCAAGGTGTCAGCAGGGTTCGTTTCTTCTTCTTGGATCTTAGATGGCTTTCCTTTCCTCTCCATGTCTTCATGTGGTCTTCCCTCTGTATATGCCTATGTCCTAATGTCTTATAAGGACACCTAATGTCTTATGAGTCGTATTGGATTGAGGACCTCCCATATAACCTCCTTTTAATTTAATTACCTCTTTCAAGACCCTGTCTCCAAATACAGTCACTGGGAGTTAGGACATCAACATATGAATTTTGCAGGGGTCGGAGAGGGCATACTTCAACCCGTAACAAGATGCTACATCTAGAATAACTTTAAAATCATTATGCTAGGTGAAAGAAGCCAGTCACAAAAGACCACATCTTGCATGTTTTCATTTATATGAAAGGCCCAGAATATCCAAATCTATAGAGATACAACGTAGGTCAGCAGTTTCCCAGGTCCGGGGAAAACTGGCGTTGAGGGGATGATGCAGAGTGAATATAACTGCCAGTGGGTATAGGTTTCTTTTGGGGGACAATGTAAATTTTTAACATTAGAGTATAAGGATGATTGCACAACTCTGTGACTATACTACAAACCACTAAATTATACACTTTAAACAGGTGAATTTTATGGTGTTTGAATTATATCTTAATAAAAATGTTAAAAACTACCCATGTGCAACCAATAACACATTCTATATTTTCCAAAAATCCCTCTTTTAAGCCCCTATTCTGACTAATGACAGTCTACCCTGGATTAACTCAGTCTTTTCAGGATTAAGTTCAGGCAATTTAAGATTCTTCCCCCTGAAATGGCTTCTAAGTCCCCGAGGCCTTACACAGATTGTTGGCAAGAGAAGACACTAGCCCTCAAATAGCGTGCTCATGCTGGCAACAGCTGAGACCTAGATCCTGACATCACGTCCTTGGGAAAGCCATCACTGCAGCTGACCTCAACTGACCTCGGTCCTTTGCATCCCTACCTCATTCCCCTGCTGCCTCCCCTCACCCCCAAGCAAGGCCCACTAGATACACTATCTTTTACCTCTTAGTGGTCTTTCACCCCCTTCTCAGGGCACAGGGAAGTCACCTGCTCAGCCCTCTGTGCCCCCAACATTGGAGAAGGTCATGGGGGAGGTAAGATTTCAGCCAATTAAAGATAGTGAAAGATTTCAAAAGGCATGTAGAAATGAGAAAGAAGTTCTTCAATGTAGAAGACTTAAAGTGGATTCACAAGAAAGGAACTTAATGTTTACAATTTCTCCTTTATTTTCATCTTTCCAAAAGGTCGTGTCCCTGCATTCCCTGATGTGGAAGTAGAACCAGGACACAGAGATGACGAACTTATTAAACTTGAGTTTTTAATTCAGTTAACTGTAGGTCTTTTATTTAGCTGAGAAAATAAACTTTAAGTGGCTAATTTACATGCCTCTTCCTTAAGCCACATAGTTACAAAGTCTTTGTAAAAAAAAAAAATCATATAATAAATACTGGAGCTGATTACTTTTTAAATTAATCACTATATTCAAAGAAAAGAACCAGTACCAGAATCTCATGCTGAGTGTAACTTAGAACAATGGTCTTGTTCCCTCCACTGTTACCAGCTGCTGCTGGTTCATCTGCTTTGCAGAATTTATGGTTTATATGGTTCAGTGTTGCTATGGTTATCCCAGCTTCTTCCTTTTGGTCTGTTAATGAATATTTTAGAGATCTTGTACTTGATACACTCACTGATGTTTTTTCTACTTCATAATATGAAGCAAGAATTAATATCTTTTTCCTTCCACTTCAGTTATCGGTGAGAATATGATTGCCAAGTCAAAGCCTGAAATAAATTTTATTGTGAATAATTCAGAATTTTAATACACAAAAAAACAGAACCCTCAGAAACAAGTCCCATTCATGCGGTTGGAGATGTTGACCTTTAGTGCCATCCCAACTGTCTTTTGATAGTGACCCGCTCCTCAGCTCTTCCCAGGGTGACCCTCTCACCCTTCCTTTCCTTCATCTGTCCCAGGCCAGGAAGCTATGACCTCATTCTCTCCAGGGTCTCTCTCACCTTAAGTAAAAGATAATTTTAAAAGCTCACACTCATGTGTCTGACAGTGGGGAATCCCGAGAGGAAAGTGCTCAACACATGGGAATGGATCACAAATTACACATTACCAGGTATTATAGACGGCACCAGAGGAAGTTTATGAAGCCCTTCCTCCTATTTTTTGAATCACACTGATTTTCTAAGTCTAATCCTAGTGAGATGATGCTGTGAATTATTGTTACAACCATCAATGTTTAGACCAACGGGAGTGGCGTAAAGAATAAACATTGGGAGCTGAGGCAGAGATCTATGACTTCTGCTACGATCTTTCAGTTTCAGTTTGCAAGGCTATATTTCAAACTATTCCTTCCTAGGTGCTCTGGTATCTATAATATATATGACATTTGTGGTTTGAAGAGGAAGTTCTCCCAAGGGCATTGGTAACCGAGTCAAGGAGGCTACAACTTTTGTAAATTGCACTTAAGTTTTGCTTGTAAAAATAGAACTAAGAATGGATATTCTTTTTCCAAATATTCATTTCAAAATGTATAAAAAATACAGGCTTCTAAAGGAAATGTTTAATAGTTTTCTCACGGATGATAAAATGCTTTTGAACTTTCTTGATATCTTTAGTATTTCTCCAGCACTTTGCACTCTGCATTGACTGTCCCTGGTGACAACCAAGATGAGATGTGGTTTGACTGGCATATGTCTTCTTTCCCATAGCTGATTGGTGTCACCAGCCCTTTGCAGAGTGCCTGGTAAAGTTAAGCGCTCAATAATGCTTACTGAATTGAAAATGACTGTTTTATCATCTTGGCTGGCTTGAGAAATGAGACAGAGATGTAATCTAGTTACAGACCCTCAGTGAGGTCTTGGTAGTCCAAGGGTGAAAGGTCAGTGTGAGGCTGTTCTCCTGCACCCTCACTCTCAAGACAAGGATTCTTCTTATTATTTTATAAATTGGAAGCATTATTTTTTTCTAGTAAATATTCACGGTTACTATCAGCTGTCCGTATCTCCTGCGTGAGTAATAAGTTAGAGAATTTATGTTTATTATCCATAACCCACATTATCCACCCCCCTCAAAAAAAAAGCATGGAATGACTTACAGAAATATTTATACTATGTCTTTCTATTTTAAAGACAAAATCACAAGTGTGAAAATGAGAAGCACGTGAAAGAAGAAGCTCCTTGCCGAGGAACAGGGTGAGAAAAAGACAAGGAGTTGGCACAGCCTGGCTTCTGGCAGTTATTGGTGGCTTAATGTAGTTGGCAGCAGGGTTTACGCCAAGTCACAGCATGGGCAGGGGTGATGAAAGGAAGGTCAGGACGCCTAAGAGGTAGCGTGGCCAACGATGAAGAATTTAGACTCAACCAGTAGACGGATAGTGAGAAACCACTGATGGGCTTTAAGAAAGAGAGTGAGTAACCAAATCATTCTTTTATTTTTCGAAAGATCATTTCAGCAGTACAAATGCTACATTAGAGAGATATAAGATTAGCTGCAGTAAGACCCCGTAGATGAAAACTTTTATTTCAGTCTATATGGCGATGAATTAAGGGAGTAACACTAGGGCGAAAAGATGGGCATGGATGCAAGCATTTTAGAGGAAGGTGAATCAAAAAGGCTTGACCACCAGTGTAGAATATGCTGGGAAGAGAAAGTGTAGATGCCCACGTGGCTGCGAGCTTTGAAGGTGGCTTGTGGTGCCATTCACCAAGATTAGGAACCCAGGCGAAGGGTGCCACAGGGACATGGAGGAACACCACAGGATTTTTTACATTTTCAAGAGAAACATAGCAACATTTGTCAAAGGATGTCAAACAACTATTAGCAAGTTGTCTGGACTTAATTACTTTATAAATGAAGGTGATAAATATTACTTTTGTCCCAAGGACACCACAGAAGAATTACTAAGACACTAGGACATGGTGAACTGAGAGAGTTTGGGAACCTCTGCACAATTATAGTATTCTTGACAGATGTCTCACAAAGTAACCATAAGCTCCACTATCTAGAATCACAGATAGGTAAACACCCCAGAATTTGTCTCATTACTAGTTCTGATGGTGAAGACAGTTTCTCTGCAATAATTTTTTTACTTGAGTTTGAACATCCTATAGTAAGTTTCCAATATGACTTAAATGTGGTATTTCCTAAGTGGAATTCTTTAGAATTTTGCTTTGCAATTGTTTTTCACCTGGCTGAGGCTTTTTACTAGCGGTTCTATAGTTCTTATCAACTGAGTAACCCCCACACTTGCCTAAACATGCAATACACAAAAATTGTTTTATTTTACAACAATCCATGGATAAGATGGAAGAGAGGGGACTTATTTCTTACTATTCCAAGTTTAAAAATCTCCTTAGACAGAAAATCTACCAATAGAGTTAAAGAACTGATTTTGGTATCTCATTTTCTCAACTCCTTCTCACCATCCGTATAAAGCAAGGATTAAAGTCTGGAGAAAATAATCCCTTTCTGTCTGAGCCACAATATCTAGCCTAACCATGGACTGTGACATCAGCTGGAAACCTGGAGGAATGAGCACTGTCCCTCCAGGTTTCCCCTGGACACTCTTCCACTCACCACCACCACATTTTTCCTAGTACATTCAGTGACATTCAGTGAAACACCCCCCCCCCAAAAAAATGGTTTCTCAAATTTTGGTGTGCAAAAGAATCACTTGCACATCCCGTTAAAAATGTAAATTTCCCAAGTGTCACCCCAGAGATTCTGATTCAGGAACTGTGAAGCAGGGTCCAAGAGTCTGTGTATGAAACAGGAAGGTGCATATTCATGGGCCATACCCTGTAAGTAACTTTGCTCCACAGGATTGGTGCCTGGAAAATCATCACGTAGCTGCTTCAGGTTGGTCCTCAAAACGTCTGCCAGACCTGAGGCTTCAGGGTTCTAGAGATGTTTTCACCACATGTTACTTTTCCAGGGAGACTCCGGTCAAATTTGTAGCCACAGCCATGAAGCTTCCTTGTCACTTGCCATAGATTTAATAATTTTTACGGGTTCCCTTAGAAGAAAAAAAAAGATGGAAATAAATTGTTACAGTTAGATATTGTTCACAATTTAGTTACACCAGGAGTTGCAAGTTCTTATTTCAGCGAGTGGAATTTTCAGTACTGTAAAGTTCTGGTGAGTAATTTTTGTTCAAAAATTATGCCGACTTACTTTTAAATTGTTGGTACTAAGCAACCAGAGAGAGATCTGCCTGAAGAACCCTTCTCGAAAGAGCTAATTGAGTCGTGACCAGCCTTCATCACGAACAATCACTTCTGTTGGGGTTGGAGAGGGAGGCTGTTAAAGAAGCCAGAACACACCCACCCTCGCAGAAAATAGCCAGCTAAGGACAGTGTCTTTGTTTTTCTCTTTCATCAGTTGAGGAGTGAGGTGGTGTCCTGAGGTGGTGTCCCATTTCTTCTCAGACATGGAAAAATTTTTTTCACAGTCAAGCCAAGTGCTAAAATCTTTATGGTAATAACTAAATGTCACATAATGCTGCTTTTTCTGTAGAATAAAGAGATTCTATATTAAACCCCTTGGTCTCTAGGATTCGATGTTCTTAAACTTCTGCCTCATTGCTTGTCTTAAAAGCATTGAAATTAGGTCCAATCTGCATTTCAAAGTCATTGAAATGTTATTAAATCCCTAAGACTACAGAAGGTGCATATGGAGTATTGAGGAAAATGGCATGCAATTTAGAAAATGAATTAGGTTTGGAAGAAATGGATTTCAGTTTAGGAGGCTGGAAGCAACCTCCTGGGCTATCAGGGATCAAAAGCATCATTGTGTTCAGTGTAGAGTGTTGATAAGAATGGTGCATATCGGTTATGAGTCAGACTGCTGAGGATTAATTTCTCCTGTGCTACCTGTGACTCATAACCTCGGGCAAGTTATTCCATATCTCTTGGCCTCCGGTGTTCTTATCTGAAAATAGGAATAACAATAACACATACTGAATTACCTCAATGATTGGGATAATTCATCAAGATAATCTATTTGAGATGTTGTCATCAGTGACTGCCTCAAATGGGAAAAGCCAACCCACCTTTTGAGTCCAACCAACCCCACTGTTGGGGAGAGGTCTTAGTGCTTGGAAGAGATGCCCCAGAGATTCTACCAGAGCAAAAATATTATAATAACAGCCTTCTCATAATTAAGTTAAGTTCTGGTTAATATTGCATGCATTCTTCTGTAGCATAGCATCAGCTAAATCCTTTCTTGCCAGTTGAGTGGCCAAATAAATTTAGCAAAGATAGAGCACATCCACCAGCTTCTTCTAGACCACGGCACCTGCACAGAGCAGGACTCTTTAGTTAGTCAGCCAGGTGAAGAGAATTATCAAACTGCACTGGGACATGAAATGAGGAGAGAAGTTCAATCAAGCAGGGATTGGGGAAAGGTGGCATAGTGGATTGAATTACAGCCCCCAAAAGTCATTGAAACTTGAATTGTGTACCCCAAGTTTCATGTATTAGAAACTTAGCCCCCACTGTGACTGTTAGGAGGGTGGGAAATCCTATTAGGGTAATTGAAAGGTGGAGCCTTGAAGAGTTAATGGGATTGTAGGACCATTCAGTAGAAAATGGAATAAAAATGGTGGTCAGGGGCATGGTTCTGAGGGCTTTAAAAGAAGAGGAGAGTCTGTCTGTCTCTCTGCCATTTTCACAGTGTGAAACTCTGCATCACCAAGACCCTCACCAGTTGTGTTCCCTGGACTTTGGGCTTCTGAGTCAAAACTGTAAGCAATAGATTTCATTTTCTTATAAGTCACTCAGTTTCAGGTATTTTGTTACGAGCAACAGAAACAGGCTAATACAGGTGGCTTTATGAGACTGAGTGGGAAATTTCATCCCTCGTACTGTGTAGTTGAGAAGAAAATGTCACCGGGGGGGGCGGGGGCAGGCAGACTCATGTGTGTTTACCAATATAACAAACAAAACTCTAACCGAATTACAAGGATGTAAAAACAGCTATGGCAGGGGGAAGAAAAGACTCACTTTTGAGTGTTCATGGCCTCCCTCCCCTGCTCCCTCTTCAACTTGCCAGAAGAGAATCATAATTACCCACCCAGTGCTACCTCCTTAAAAGGGAAGCTGTGCCTTACCACATAGTAAAGGAATGCGGACAAGGAGTTGGGGAAGAGGGGGAAATAAATTAATCAGAGCAGCAAGGAGATTTGGGGAAACCTTGACAGGGAGTTGGTTCGGGGGGCTAGGTAAGGAAAGAAGGAGAAAGTCGGAGTGCTGCTGTGTTGCTATTAATCATGTGTTTTACTTTCCTTTGTGGTTTATGTGAAATGTAAGTAAAAGATTTCAGGTACTTTAAAATTATATTTGGTTGCTCGACTGTGTTTTCTTGACTGTAACGTAACTCTTGAACTACAGTCATGTGTCATTAATTATAAGGGTTCCACAACACATGATACAATGACCCAGACACTGAGGAATGTCTGAGTCTACCTTTCAAGACTTTAATGCTTCCCAAGTGCCATCTTTGGGAAGGACAACAGCCAGGAGAAGCCCAAATCATCCTCTCCCTAAATTTTGAGATGTCTTTCAAAGTTGGCAAAAAGCCAGGGCCAAAGGCTAGGATGGTTATTCTCTTCTCTCTGGACTCCTGGCATCTAATCAGGCCTGGGATCTGCACTAAGGAGAATGCAGAATAAGGAGATTCATCCTTCAGGAGTACAGCTGGATCTAACTAGAGCCACACCCTGCTGGATCTACCTAGAGCCACACCCCGCTGGATCTACCTAGAGCCACACCCCGCTGGATCTACCTAGAGCCACACCCTGCTGGATCTACCTAGAGCCACACCCCGCTGGCAACAACTTCACCTTGTACCAACATTCCAAGCACATGAATGTTAGGGGATGCAAATCAGAAGACAAAAACCTTCTCCTATAACTCCATAGAAAAAGGATGATCACCAAAGGAGTCCTGTGGTAAAGAAGGCGAATTCAGAGGAGGGGCTAGGAACCAGATACTTTTTTTCTGTTAGGGAAATTTGTAGGCAAGAATCTTAGTGAAAACCAGGACAGAGACCTTGCCTAGGGAATTCCTACCGGTATGAGATCACACTGCTGCCTCTCTCCCCTTCGTGTTAGATAGCATGCCTTCTCCAAAGTTCAGTCATTTTAGATGTTGAGGCCACAGGTTCCAAAAGGTAGTAGTATCTCATGAAAATGTTGGTTAGTACAAGATGTCAAGAAAAGCACTGTTCCAGTATTTTGTGGATTTATCGAACAGGGAGAATTCGGACTGTTGTGTGCACCTGAATTGTCATGAGCATCGTGAGTCACCAAGGAAAAGATATTTTGTAGAACCAACATTGAACCAGGTAGGAAATCTACAAATGAGAGGTGAAGGGACAGACACAATGAAGATGTTCCCTGTCCTTCTCTGGGTGAGGGCTGGGCTTGTATAACTATTATTGTTTCTATGGCTGTACTTATTCCCTACCCTTATAAAGAAAAATCATGAACTAAAAATTAAAGTAGAAAAGGTAATTATAATAGAAAATGATAAGAAAATAGTAAAGTATTAAAATAAATTTGCAAAAGAAAATAATCTTTGTGATAAAAGATTCAGGAAACTAAGATCTTAATTCATTAAAGTTTTAAAAGGTAACTAAAAAGTGAGAATTGACATTTTAAATGACTGAGAGTCAAATAAATCTTAAATGAAAAGGAAAAAAAAATCAATACCAGAGATACTAAAAGTTAAGAGGCCCAACACAAAGAGTGAAGGTATAAGGTTTTGAATTATGAAAAGAAAATGTAAAACTAGATTGTAAGAAACCAGAAGTTTGTAAGAGAATTTAAAATAAGACATAATAAAATTAAGAGTACTGTGAAACGAATAAATAATGAAAATGAGAAGCTTCCAATCAAGAAATTTGGGAAATTAAAAAGAAGCAGATAAGTACCATCCATAATACCTTGTTAAAAAGAACGTCTCACCGTGTTTCTGCAGCGCAAGTCTTCCCAGGCAGAAAGAGGCAAGAAGAGGATAACATGCTTCCAGCTTTTCTCAACCTTGGTTGCAAACTGGAATTATCTGGGAGTTAAAAAAAAAAAATGTTTATGTGATGCCTCACCTCACACCAAATAATTCGGAATTTCCTGCCATGGGTCCCCAAATGATATTTAATGTGCAGCCAGGGTGGGGGACTGCTGCCTTAAACTCTTGCCTTTTAACATGAGCTCAAGCTCCTAGGGCTAAACATGCTTTTCAAGCTTCCTACACAATTAAAATAGCTCAACAATAACTTGAACAAGTAGATAAGCATTTCAAGTTCAACAATATGCTTGCTGGTCATGCATATTCCAGGAGACTGTTCTCTCTCAATGTTCAGAAGTGTTTTTCAAATGTTAGTTGAAAACTGAAAAAGGTCTTTGGGACAGTTTACCTTACTTCAAACTACGTTCAAAAAAGATTTAATCATAAACAACTTGAAAGTATGGAATGAAGCCAAAATACCGTAACAAAGTGCACCACCTGATTATATTGGAAGCCCCCAAACTATGGCTGTCATTTCTCAGTAGCATTATTAAAATATCTCAGCTATGACTGCACATAGAATCATCTGAGGAACCTTAAAACTACCAATGCCAAGACACATTGCCTCACTCCCAGAGGTTCTGATTGAGTTAATATAAAGGCAGGACATAGGCATTAACATTTTTTAAAGCCCCCTAGTATGGTTAAAATCCCTGCACTATGAGAACACTAACAAATTCGACTCCAGGGCCTACTCTTATCCAGCCTTTGAGTTGACCTTACTCTTTTAATCAATTTTCCATGCAGCTGACTACAGAAGCAGGAAACCAGTGACTCGCTATGGAAAAGATTTTCTACTGAGACATGGGGTTGTCAAGAAGCTAAGCTTTCTTATTCAAGTGAACTTCTAGGTTCTAAATTCTTGATATTATACCTAAGTCAGTGTCATTGGACTTTGGGTTTTCTCAAAATTTTTTGCTCATAAATTTAATACCAACCATTTGGTTTTCTCAAAATTCTTTGCTCATAAATTTAATGCCAATCATTTGGTTTTCTTCTATATGCAGCTACTCCTCCACCCCCTGCCCTTGGATTGTTACTATTTTATTTTTATTTTTTAATTGTTTTTAATTTTATCATTACCCAATGTATTTATTCATTTACCAAGCAATAACTTGGCAATTACAATTTACCAAGCAATAACTTGGCAATTACAATTTGCCATGCAATGTGCCTAGGTGCTGACAGCATAGAGATAAAATAGAAACAGACAGAGATAATAATTGTAATCCTCTGGTTTAAGTTATATAATAAAGGAAGCCCAAGGTGCTATGAAGGTGCCGAAAAAGGAGAGTCGATGAAAGTTTTTGTATGTATAAGTGACAATTTTCTAAACAAAGAAGGAAGGCGGTGGCATTTCAGGCAGGGGGAGTAGTTTATGCAAAGGCTTGGAGATCATAAGAAAACGGTACATTTGGAGTAGTTTTATACGCTGAAGAGTATATAGAGGGTGGAGGGATTAAGCTGGAGAAATAGGCAAGAGCCAGATCATGGATGACAGAAGTTGGGGATTTACATCATAAAGAGGACTGTGCAGGAATAACATGATACATTTTGTTTCAGAATAAACACTTTATGAGTCATACTAAGACTAGGTTAGAGGAAGATTAGTTAGGTTACTGTAGTCATTCAGGCAAGAACACGTGAGAGCCTGAATCAAGTAAGTGGTAGTAGGAATGAAGAGCCCCTATGAGATCTATTAGAGAAAGGAATGGCAGGATTTTCACTCCTGTAGGGATGTGTGGAGTATAGAAAAAAAGGGTTGAGAATAACCTCCGTCTAGGGTAGTTAAAGTGACCTCAATTTGAAATATGAATTCAAGGACAGCCAGTGCATGTCACAGGAGTGAATGTAAACATGTGGCGCTGATGGGAGGGGTGGGACACCAAAATGCAAAAACTGGGTGAAGCAAGAGCCCCTTGACAGTCAAATGTGCTGCTGATGCATTGTCCCCACATTTTTGGTTTCTCTTTTTACTTTCTTAATGCTGTTATTTGATGAACAGAATGTTTCCAATTTTAATAGATGAGAGAGTGAGAGAGAGAGATGGATGGATGATGGAGGAAAAGAGAAAGAAAGAGGGAGATTTTCCTTTACGGTTAGTGATTTTGTGTACTCTTTGAGGGATTATTCTCTACCACAAGATCACAAAATTATCCTTGTACATCATCTTCTAGAAACTTTATTGTCTCACTTTTCCTATTTAGACATACAATCATCCTGGAATCAATTTTTGTGCTCGGTGTAAAGAGAATCAAGATTCTTTATCTATCAAATTGCTCTAACACCATTTATTGAAAACACTTTTTTTTTTTTCTCTCTCTCTCATACTCCTAAATTGTCCATACGTGTGTGATTCTGTTTGTGGGCATTTTTTCTGCTCCATGGGTCTATTTGTCTCTTCTTGTGCAACTGCCACAATGTTTTTAATTAATGTAGCTTTCTTTTTTTTTTTTTGTCTTTTTGTGACCGGTAAGGGGATCAACCCTTGGCGTGGCCTCGCCCGCACCTCGCTCAGCCAGTGAGTGCACCGGCCATTCCTATATAGGATCCGAACCTGCAGCGGGAGCGTCACTGCACTCCCAAGCGCCACACTCTCCCAAGTGCACCAGGGGGCCGGCCCTAATGAGGCTTTCTAATGAGCTTGAAATCCAGTGCTGAGTTCTTTAACTCTTTCTTCAGAATGCCTATTTGCATTTTCATATAAATTATGGAATCAGATTTCCAACTAACCTGAAAATTCTTGACGAGAATTAAATTAGGGTAATATTGAATCTATAAATCTGTTGTATAGAAAAGACATCTTCAAAATGCTAAGATTTCTAATTCGTGAACACGGTGTAATCCCTGTATATTTTTAGATCTTTATTTTTTTCATAATGTTTTACAGTTTTATGGTACTGGTATATTATTCATTAGTTTTTTTCTGAGGCACTTGATGTGTTTGATGCTATGGTAAATGACACCTTTTTAAAATGCACTTTATTGAAAAATAATTTACATACAACAAAATGCACAAAATTGAAGTGACTATTTGATGAGTTTGGACAAGTGTCATCACCAAAACAATCAAGATATAGAACATTTTTACCAACCTCTAAAAGTCTCTTTTGTCCCTTTGCAGTTTTGTGCACCTGGCCTAGGCAACCATTTATCATATTAATTTTTCCAGTTCTAAACTTTTATATAAATAGAATCATATATTATGTACTCCTTTGGCTTCATTAACTTAACATAATATTTTGAAGCGTCATCCATGTTTTTTGAGTGTAAACATTTATTTTTGTTACTAAAAAGTGTTCCATTGTTGAATATATCACAATTTATTTGCCATTCAGCAAAGTGGCTGGACCATTTTACATCTCCACTGACAGTGCAGTTTTCTAGGCCCTCACCCATACTTGGTATTCCCAGTGTTTTATTTCTTTTCTTGCTTTTGCTCTTTTATACTGTTAAGAACTCCAGAAAAATAGTGAATTGAATTAATAATGGTTATAATTGTTCTCATTCTCAGAGAGAAAACTTTCAACTTTTGACCATTATGTATGAATTATTTTTATTGTAGATTTTTTATCTGGATTTTATCAGATTAAGAAAGTGTCCTTAGTTTATGTGTTTTAAAAAAAATCATATATCTGTGTTGAATTTTCCAAGTGCTCTTTCTGCATTTATTGAGATGATTATATGACTCTTCTCCCTTTATTTTGTATTAATGTGGTAAAATATATTAATACACTTAAAAATATTAAACTGAATTTCTGAAATTTACTTTGGTGGTGATTTTATGTATGATTAGGTTTTATTTGAAAGCATTTTGTTGAGAATTTTTGTGCCTCTATTCACTTAAGATATTATCTTAAAATTAAAAATATCTTCAATTTTCTTTTCTGGTAAAGTCTTTTCAAGTTTTGAAATCAAGGTTATGTTGACCTCATAAAATTAGTTGAAAAACATTTCTCCTGATTTTTTGTTTGTTTATTTCCTGGATGTATTTGAGTTATTTTTTGCCTAAATGTTTGCTAAAATTTTCAGGGATACCATCTGAGCCTGGTGTTTTGTTGTGGGATGGTTTTAATTACAGATTCAATTTCTTTAGTATAGGATAATTCAATTTTCTCTTTCCTCCTGTTTCAGTTTTGGTAGCTTGTGTTTGTCTAGGTATTTTCCCACTTCATCTAAATTTTTAATGTTACTCACATAAAGTTATTTGGAGTAGTCTCTTATTGTATTTCTAATGTGATATCCATCTTTTTATTCCTGATATTGGGTATTTGTCCTTTCTCTCTTTGTTCCTTATCAGACTTGCTAAGTGTTCATACAAAATTTTTTCTTTAATTGAAACTTTGAGCTTCTAATATAAACTAATTTTCTATTTCATAAATTCTGCTGTTGTCATTTATCATTATTTTCTTCCTTTTACTCAGTATTTATTTTTCTATTCTTATTCTTATTTCTTTTTTTTTAAATTCTGTATGCATATAAAGCTAAAATTTCCTTCAATGCAAAGCTTCATCAACATCTTACAATGTTAGCTATGTAGATATTTTAATTATTGCCCAGTTTAAAATATTTTCTAATGTTCATTGTGATTAGTTATTATACCCATGAGTTATTTAGAAGTATGCTGCTTAATTTTCAAATATGTTTTTCTACTTATTCACTCTCTTTAAAATAAACTTTCTATCTGTGTCCTTTTTCTGTTTTAGGATTCCATCGAGGATACCACACTATTTTTAGTCATCTTATCTCCTTAGGCTCCTCTTGGCTGTGACAGCTTCTCAGATTTACCTTATATTTGATGACATTGATGGTTTTGAGGAACTGCTTAGGTATTTTGTAGATTATACCTCGATTAGGATTTGTCTCATCATTTTCTCAGGATTTGACATGTTATCACTTTTTTTGTTGTTTTATAAATTATGATTTTGGTGTTGTATCTTAACGTGTATCATGAAACCCAAGGTCAGGTGGATTTTTATCTATGCTTCCTTCTAGAAATTTTATAGTTTTGAATTTGACATTTAGGTCTATGATACATTCTGAGTTAATTTTGTGTAAGATGTAAGGTCTGCATCTAGGTTCATTTGTTGGATATGGGAACTTAACTGTACCAGCATCACTTATCAAAAATACTATTTTTTCTACATTGAATTGCCTTTTCAACTTTGTCAAAAAAATCACTTGACTTTATTGATATGGATCTATTCTAACTTCCAATTCTGTTTCTTTGATCTATGTACCTATTACCAACACCATATTGTCTTTATTAGTTAAGCATTATGTTAAATCTTGAAATCAGGTATGTGAGTCCTCCAACTTTGTTTTTCAGTATTGTGTTGACTATTCTGGGTCCTTTGTCTTTCCATATAAACTTGAGAATGAGTTTCATGATACCTACAAAATTACTTGCTGGGATTTTAATTGGGATTGCATTGAATCTACAGATTGAGTGGAGTAGTCTGTAAATGTTAGTTAGATCCAGTTGATCGAGAGTGATGTTAGTCATCTATATCCTTACTGATTTTCTCTCTATTTGATCTATCAATTACTGGCAAAGAGACATTGAAATTTTCAGCTACTATAGTCTCCAGTATAATAGTGAATTTGTCTATTTTTCTTTTCAGTTCAGTCAGTTTTGACTCATGTATTTTGATGTTCTGTTGCTAGGTACATACACATTTAGAATCATTATGTAATCTTGGAAAATTACTCCTTTATAATTATATAATGTTTCTCTTACTCTTAATTATTTCTCTTACTTTGAAGTCTGCTTTGATTAAAATTAATAGAGTTCACCCAGACATCTTCTGATTATTGTTACCATGGTATATATCGTTCTCCATTGCTTTACTTTTAAACTATTTAAATCTTTATACTTAAAGTGGGTTTTTATAGACAACATACAGTTGAGTCTTGTTTTTTTTTCTTCCACTTGTACAATCTCCATTTTTTTGTTGGTGTATTTAAATCATCCTTTTGGATCTTCTGACTATTTGGGAACAGCCTGATTCACCAAGCTCTTGATCACACAAACTTTTAAGGAGAAAAAAATTATACAAGTGTTTCTATTTCTTTATCTATTCATCATGTCTCTATTTAAATAATTTGGAAGTCACATTTATATAATGATAACAGGATTATATACCATACACAAAAAAATAAATATATTAAAACCTGGATAAAGATTAAATAAACAATATTTTAATATGTTAAATTATATTTTATATTATAAAATAAATTTTGCTCTCACTAAAAAAATATTAAGTATTGACACCAATAAAACTGAATGTATCTTTTGAAAAATCATGAATTAACACTTTGTGATATAGTAGCTTGAAGTCCTGGCAGTTTATCTAATAATTGTTTTAATGAGTGCTATAGTTGAAGAAACTTAAATACAAATGGAAAAAAATCGCATTATTATCTGTGCTTGCTGAATAATGAATGATGTGTCTTTTAATTCCAACATTAAATTATGCAAAGTTTTTAAAAAATTTTTTCATTCTGGGGTAAATTTTCTTCTTCCATATGTCAATCAGTTCTTCAGAGTTAGTCAGAATGAGTTGCATTTTTGTTTTAAAAATTGAATTAATAAATCACTGAAAATCTTTGTAAAATTATTAGAAAATTCTGTTTCAAGTTTGTAAATATTCAAATGCAAAAATTTATGAGTGATGTTTTCTATTACTTTCAGCATAATGATAAAAATATTCCAAATTCTTTTCCAAATGATCTTGCTGTTCCATGAGTTTTTCCCTTTTTGTTCAAATGTCATCTGTACTTTGAAAGACAGATTAAGTGTGCTTATGTATTTTTAAATTATCTACAAGGTAACATACTGCTAGAAGCTATTTGTTATCATAAGAAAGGTCAGAAAATTTGGAATGCTAATGACTTTGAGCAAAATAAATTTATGACTCATACTTAAACTCAATAACCTTTAAGTGCTTTGCCACAAAATTAGTAGTTAATATTTTGTGAGTGCTAATCCTGTGTGAGGTAGTGCACCATTTTTCTTTATAAACTTTATCTCAGATTATTTCCATAATAGTCCTATATCATGTCCCCATTTTACAAGTGAAGAAATCAGGTTTAACGTAGTAGTTAAGTTGTTTACCCGGACCACCTAGAGAATATATTAGGTCAAATTTCTCAGAAGAAAAGACCCACAAAATGAGGATTTGTTTGTGCAAGAAACAAATACATTTGTTCATTAAGAAAGTGCTCCCAGGATTAATGGGTAAGGAAATTAAGAAACAGGAATCATAAGGAAGAAGCCAAGAAATGAGGCAATTTCAGTAAAGTCTCAGCCTTAGCCTGCCCATGAGGGGAACTCTTGAGCATAAATTTCACAAAGTGTCCAACTTAAAGGCAATAAGTCTGGGCTTTCATTATTTAGTTCAGTTAGTAATGGTCATGACTCTCTAGGTGTATAAACTTTAACAGTTTTCTACCAGTTCTGAAAAGAGGCTTAATAGTCCCCAAGGGGAGTCCTCTGAGGGAAGTCATAGTACATGCCTTTAAAAGAAAAGCATGTTGAAGCTGGAGGATTTGCACACTGAAACTTTTGGAAGAATCTAAGAGGATCTGAGTGGAGCATGATCAGTATTTGCTACAGCTACTAAATGGAATAACCAGGATTAAATCCCACAAGTATGACTCAAGACCTCATGGTCTTAATCACCATACTAGACTACCTGAGAAAACCAGCAAATCTCTAGATAGAAAATAGACTACCATGATAATTACGAGATTATTTGCAAACACTATTAATACTTTACATTTTTAAAAAACATAAAAATTGCCAAATCAATGACTTCCTGTAGTACTTTGGCTCTTCTGACTCATTTTTTTGCAACAATGGTTTGCCCTTGAATTACACACTGAATGATTTTTCCATGTGATGCTATCCCTGTAAATTACCACCAGAATTATTTTTAAATTCCAATCAAAGGAAAAGCCAACCTAACTGAGAAAGCATCTGTTTTCCAGTGTGGTTCAGATGTAGATTTTCAGAAACTAACTCTTCATGTCAAATGCACATGTATGCAATTTAACTAGTCTACTGCTTTACATAAAAGATATTTGTACAAGCCACAGTGATGCTGATATTTAAAAAAAAATCATTTAGCAGCTTCCTGGCTAACTTTCATCTTAGAACTTTGAGTGCTTTTCCCCACATTGTTTTGGGAAATAGTCATCACTGAGTGGATATTTAGTTGAATTATTGGGGTGCTACTCCAGATGAAGTGACTCTGACCTGTAACTATGCATGGAAAGGGAGGAGAGACGATGGACTTAGGAAGTTTGTTTCCAAGCAAGGTCTCACTGCATGATGCACAGAGAAGCCAATACCATTACACAGGTTTTTGAGAAAAGATAAAGCTTTATTTCCCAAGGTCCACCAGCGTGGAGACAGGAGGCAAGGCTATCAAATCTGTCTCTTCAATCCAGGGGCTGCACAGGCTTTTAAGGGGTTAGTCAATATCCCTGATCAGCTAACTCCAAGTCTGGCCATATGGCAGGGCAATAGTGGATTGGACAGTTCTTGTCAGGCCACATATGTTAATATGGCAAGACTGATTGGTTGGGACATGCAAAAGCTGGTTGGTTGATTCTGAATCCAGTCCCTTGGTGCAGGATTTTCAGGTTCCTACAGTGCTGAGATTATCTGGAGAGCCAGGTCCTCTTTGCACATGCTCAGCTTACACCCTGCAAGATAACTTTGAAATAACTTGAGATAGGGAAATAAAACCAGTTTCGGCTAATTTTAGATGATTTCAAGTTCTCTGCTAGGGGAAAGATGGGTCATCCAAAGGAAGACAGGTAGAGACTAAAGGACCTAAGTAATGAGTACATTCTCTTCAGGTTGTCAGGGTAAGTACAAGTTAGTGGGAGCTTTAACTTTCCCCCTTTTACAACAGAAATCACCTCTGAAATGATTCCAACTGTTCAGTACAATAATTAATACATATTTGTGGATTATGAAGTGTAGGACTGGGAAAAGTGGGTGGTTAAGGATAAGTAGACTAGCTCCATTTCAACTTCTCGCTGGCTAATTAGGAAAGGCTTATCTCATTAATAGGAACAACTTAGAAACATTTAGCTGTCCTATCACTGAAAAATAATAGCTACCACCTCTATGGTACTCACTGAATACCAGTGCTTTATATATACTAACTTATTATATATATATACTAACTTATTATATATATATTTATATATATTAATTTACTATTTCCATTTTATTAATGAGAAAATTGAGGCACAAAAAGGTTAAATAATTTGTACAAGCCTATACAGTTTGGAAGAGGTAAATCTGGGATACACTTGTTGTATGGTTTTAACTGGTAAGATATACATACCTTAGGTGAAAGAAGGAAAGCAGGAAGTTAGATTGAAAAGAGGTAAATAGAGGTGAGTCTCATCTATCTTTGTATAAATTTTTATTTTTTAAGGTGAGTGGCAGGTAAGTGGTAATATTCCTTATATCTTCGTATATCTGAAATACTCCATAATTTGTAGAAAAATTCTCCTTTATATGAAATATATATTTTAAATAACATTAAACTTTCAAAGAAGAGCTTGTAAATCTAATAGTCTTTTCTTCATGATGACCACTTTAATAAATATCAAATTTTTCAACCCTATTTTCCTTTTTTGTTTGTTTATTTGGTTTTTTGTTTGCTTGTTTGCACCACCAACTTGAACTAACAAGGGCAAAGAAAGTTCAAAATAAAAAGAGACTTCAGTGCCCCAAATATTTCATGAGCATGAAGAAGGCTGAGAAAACTACTCAGTTGGAAACACAGACCTTTCTTATCAAAAAAGGGGGATGACTCAGAAAAGCAGAGCCAGAATGACAGAGGGTAAAGCTAAGATACACAAGAATCACTGCCAAGGAGAACAACATGTAACCAAAGATATGGTAACATGCACCAGGCTAGATTTTAGAATTACTATGGGCCAGTGATTGTAATGCTCCTCTTGTCTTTCTCCTCTCTTTTGAATAAGAATGTCCATTGCAGTTTCAGCACGTTTCAGCATTGTATATTGAAGGCATGGAGAGAAGATAACTTGTCTCTTAACTTCTCAGGTCTGCAGATCAAGATAAACTCTACTGGGGGAGCTATACTTGAAGGATCCCATTGCAGAAGAATCTCAACTACACATGGGCTGATTTAGATAATGAGGTCCTGAACTTCAAGCATGGCCCAGATACTTAAATAGTATGAGATTCTGGTGACTTTGGGAGAGTAAAAATGGTATTTTGCATGTGAGGGAGAGATGTTTACCACTGGGGCCAAAGGGTAGAGTATGATTGACAGTTGAGAATCTTGAATATATTTTCTTTGGGCTCTTGCTGTTTCTGCACACTGGCCAGTGGAAAATTAAACTATGATAAGAAATAACAAAAACCATGACAAAAATGTAATTAGGGTTTTATCAAGGGCTCCACTTGCGTGGTTGTACATGCTGCTTGTAACATATATGCCACTCTGATGCAAGATGTTGACAGTGGAGGGACTTGTGTGGGGGCAGGGGGACCAGAGTTTCCATATGTAAACTCTATGAATTCACTTGTTGGTGTACATGCTGCTTGTAACATATATGCCACTCTGATGCAAGATGTTTATACTGGAAGGACTTGTGCATGGGCAGAGAATGGGGCAGAGTTCCCACATGAGCTCTCTGTACTTTCCATTCAATTCTACTGCACTCCTAAAACTTTTCTAAAAAATAAAGTCTATTGAAAACTACAGTGAAATATCTCTTTCATATTCCTCTCCCCTATCTGCTTTATTCTCAGTCTACATACCATTGCCCCATCCACACCCCCCATTCTTGCATGCAGAGTTGTGACCTTAGTTAGGAGAATAAATACCCTGCTGAGTCACAGCTCCGAAAGGAAGGATCAGTTATCTCTCTTTCAACTCTCTGATCTGCTGCTGGTACCTCTCAGTGGCTTGAGCCACATACGAAACCAGGAGCAAGAAGGTTCAGGTTGTAGTCCATATAGGTAGACATTCAGGAGCAGAAAACAGAGTAGAGAAAGATGGAAAGTGCATTAGGTAACGGCCAGCAAATACTTTCTATAAAGGACCAGATAGGAAATATTTGAGGCTTTGCAGGCCCTATTGTTTCTATTGCAACCATTCAGCTATGCCATTGCAGCACAAAAGCAGCCATATGCAGTATGTAAATGAATGGGCGTGGCTGTGTTCCAATAAAACTTTGTTTATGAAATTAGACAGTGGATCAGATTTGACCTGTAGGCTGTAGTCTGCCAACTCCTGGATTAGAAGGGCAAATAGAGGATATGTTTCTCATCAGCACAAAGTGTTTTCTCAGTCTTTAATGACTGTATTGTATTCCATTGTACACTTGGAATAAGTTTTTTACCCAGTTTCCTACTGATGTACATTTATATTGTTTCTAATTTTTACCGTCAGAAATAATGTACAGTGCACCTCAAACATACAACATATTATGTGTGTGGAAGTAACTATAAGGTTAATTTCTAGAAGTAGAATTCCTGGGACAAAGTGTGTATGCATTTGTAATTATGATAGAGTGTAAAGTTGTCCTTCTTAGGAGGGATATTAATTAAAATTCTGAACTACAGTGTGTGAGAGTATCTTTTCCCTTAGAGTCTTACCACATGGAGTATAATCAAATACTTGGATTTTTGCCATTCTGATGAGAGAGAAAATATATATCACTATACTTTTAATTGGCATCACTCGTACGAGTGAGGTTGAACATCCTTTCTTATTTTTAAGAACTGTTTTTATGACTTTTCTATGAAATGTTAATAATGTACTTTGCCCATTTTTCTCTTGGGTTGTTGGCTATTTTCTTCTCAATTTCTCAATGTTAGACGTATTAACCCTTTGTGATATAAGTTGCAAATATCTGTTTCTTACCATGTTATTTGCCTTTGGTTTGCTACAGTATTTTTTGACATGTAAGAACTTTTAATTTTATTTAAAAATTAAAAGAATTTACTTAAAAATTAGAATTTATTAATTTTTTACACTATTGCATCTTGACTTCTTTTTTAGTTTTAGCAGTATCTTTTTTTTTTAACATTTAAACCCTGGATTCACTTGGAGTTTATCCTGGCATGCAATGTGAGGTACTGGTCCAGGAAATGATCCAGTTGCCTCCCCATCATTTATTAGGCGGTCTATCTTTTCTCCCGTGATTTACCTTGTTTTTTACCTTGCACTGAATTTGGAGAATCCACTTTTACCTTGCACTGAAATTCAGTTAGGTATTTGGGTTTATTTCTGAATTTTCTATTCTGGTCCATAGGACAGCTGTTTATTCGTGTATGGGTGCCATACTGTTTTAGTCAATAATAATATCTTTTGTAATATTTGATATTGTGTTATTAATATTCTTGCAGTTTTATTACTTGACTTGTTGACTTTAAATGATTCCTTTTATACCTATTAGAGATGAGGCATAGACAAATTTATTCTGCCTCCAACATCTTTTCCTCTACCCCCCAATTTATTTTAGTTGCTGTAATTTCTATATTGTCAGTGCATAGAATGCTTATATTCTTTTCTGTCATTCTAAATCCCACATTTAAAAAAAATCTTAGTTGTATCATTAAATAATTTAATCTTTATCACCAGTCTTTTTATCAGCATCCTCAGTCATCTCTTATTTGGTTGATGCAGCCTAAAGAATAGAAAAATATGGAGAAGCGTAGATAATGAATCTGGAGGTGTAAATCAAATACATCTAGCACCATAATTGATAAAGGAATCTTACCTTCTAAACCACAGAGGGAAGAAAGTAAAAACAGAAATGGGCTAAGAAATATAAAGCAATAACAAATGTCTGTATATTAGAGGTTCTGATAAGAAGTAAGATCATTTGAGTAGTTGAGTGAGAACGCTGAATGGGAAGGTGGCTGTTGTCAGAGAGGGAAATAATGGATTTTTATTTTTTCTAATTTCAGAGATGAGAAAACTTCTGAGTGATCAAAGGGCCCAGGTCATGATCTATAACCGTGAGAGTAAATGGCTGAGATGGAATTGAAGAGGTCAATGGATAAAAAGAGGTCAAGGAACTGAAAAGCCAGAGTGCTGAAAGGGTCACGACACAGATTAAAGTGATTAAATGATACAGGGAAATGGCAGAAATTGGGTTGGGGAGAAAGACTGTTGGCAAGGTACCCAAGACTCTGAGTAAGAGATGGTTGGTGGCATGAGTGTCAAAGGAATGGAGTATCCCACATGAACATGTAGAAATAATTGTCTAGAAGCCATCTTGGGGAAGTAGAAAATTGGCATCCGTCTTAGTCAGTTCAGGTTGCTGTAACAAATTATTATACACCAGGTGGCTTAAACAACATTTATTTCCCATAGTTCTGGAGGCTGGGAAATCTAAGATCAAGGTGTCAGCAGATCCAGTGTCTGGTAAGGGCCCTCTTCCCATGTGCAGATGACCATCTTTTCATTGCGTCTTCACATAGCAGAGAGCAGAGAGAGGAAGCAACGTCTCTCACGTCTCTTCTATAAAGGCACTGACCCCATTCATGAAGGTGCCCTTCCTGTAAGTGCACTAATCCTATTCCATTTATAAATGCAATAATCCCACGAAGGTGGAGCCCTCATGACTTAATTAATTCCCTAAAGCTCCGATTCTTTATACCGTCACACTGGGGGTTAGAATATCAACACACGGATTTGCGGGGGACACAAATATTTAGTCCGTTAACAGCCTCGTCTCCCTGCCATGGGTGGTGAGAGGAATGCTCTTCAGAAAGGAAGGCATTGTGGGGAGTACAGTCTTCTGGAGCAAGCCATGTTTTATTTAAATACAGAAGCTGAGAGAAGTATATCATGAAGAATTTACAGTTGCACAATTTTATTTTGCTTTGTTTATGGTGAAATAGAAGTTCCAGAGGGCATAGTTAAGGAAGGAAATAAAAGAAGGAAGTGGGGTTAAAGAAGAGAAACAAAGAATCCCAATGGTAATAAATGTTGGGGAGAGCCTAGACCCCTGGAGGGACGTCCATCTCAGATGCTTAGGACACCTAATGGCAGACGTGTCACTTAAGAGAATTCCTCACTCCTGTTTAAGTCGTATGTCATATGCATTTTAAGGGACATTTCAAAATTTATATCTCTACATACAACTTTGATTTTGCTGAATATTTTTCCGTCAAGTCAGCTGAAGTCCATTTCCCAAAAAATTACTCACTAAATGTAATGTACCCACAAAGGTGAGGAAACTTTGCAGGTTTTTTCTTTAATATGTGTCTATCTAATTATTGATATATTTTTCTTTAATAATGCACAAATACAAATAATGAGGTTGTTTCTTTACAACAGACATTATTCAGGAAGAGAATGGCAAAAGCAAGATGTTTTTGACCACATGGTTTGCCCTTTGCTCTGTCAGTGGTGTGGACAGTTAATATTCACTACACTAAATGTCAACAGTGTATGGAAAAATTGGATCAGTAGCATAATAGGGCATAGCATTATGAGGCATAGCATTGAGGCATCTTCATATAGGAAGTGCCTAGCAAAGCATCCTGAATAAAAGAAGAGGGATTTGGGTTAAGGAAGAAGGTGAAAATGTAGTTTAAACTCCTAGAAGGTACTCAGCGATAAGTAAACAGAAAAGAAATCTAAGGCATTGCCCTCATCTCCAATAGTAGAGTTCCTGCCCCTCTTACACTTACCTTGGTGAGGTGACTCAATGTATCTTTTAAGTTACAATGCCAGGCAGTAAATAATTAAAAGAAAGAATTAACTGTGGCTTCAATAAGTGCTGTAGTAGTTCTGGGAAGAAAGCAGAGCATCATAATCTGGAAAAACTATGTGAACACAAAGAACAATTTTATCACTTCCTCTCATAAATGTTGTGTTAAAGCAAAGAGCTTGATTACTTTCAAGACCGAAAGCACCAAATGAGATAATATTTGTGAAAATACAAATTGCAAAACCTTATCTAAACATTAAGTGCTCTTCCTTTATAATTATTATTAATAACCAGGGTCATGATAATTAACTGAGTCTCTAGCAATACTTTAGAGCTAGCATAGAGAATTGCAGGGACTAAATAACATGGTAAAACAAATTCAAAATCTGGAATTTTGTAAAATTCTTAGGTGGCCAAAGCCTGTGATCTCAAGAATCCTTTGCTTTAATTTTTTTTAATGAAATGGACAATCCATGGCTTGGAAATCATTTTTTCCTGGTTAGAGATTTTTTAAAATTGTAGTTATGTTTATAGTGATGGGTCTTAAGTATTACATTACTTAATCACAGGCCAAACTGTCCAGCTTTAACATAATAATCACTTCTGTATTCATTACTGAAAAGTGAAAAAGATACATTTCTATCATAAGTAATTTGTTGCTCTGGGGTGATGTCTGGAAAAAGACCATTACAAAAATATGCGTGCTGTAATGAAAAAAACATTTCTGCTTTCCTTTGCAGTTATGGCACTTAAGACATTTGACTGAAATATCATATGTTGATTATGAAGATGATTAATCTGTGTTTCTAATCATTACTAAAAAGATACAGCTGTGCCTTGAATATTAGCTTGTTTCACATCATGCCATATACAAATACTGAGTGTCGGTTTACTATCCCATATGCTTTATCTTAAGATTTCTACTGAAAAATTGGAATTGACTTATTGGACAGATACCTAATACTAAATATGGATAAAATTCCCATACAGCAAATGCTATAAAATTTACTGAACTACTTTTTATAAAAATAATGGAACATTAAACATACCTGTTATTGGAAATTAATGGAGATTATTTGAGTGTGATGTTTTGGCCAGGTGGTTAAGAGAGTTGAGTTTAGCCACAGTTAGGTTTAATGGAAGCAGACATTAAGACAGAGTTTGGGGTAAAGATTATTTATTAAGCATCAAAACCTGAGAAGGGAAAGGGGAGGAAGAAGAACTGAATGAAGAATAAAGCCAAACAGCAAGCTGATATGGAGCTCTGGAGCAAGTATTGACCATCAGTGTGTCCTGATTGGGCCAGGTGCAGGTGGCTCTGAAAGAGACATGGCCTCAGTCAAAGGGGCAGAGCCTGAAGGAACTAACAGGTGGAGACTGTCTGCTCAGCACCCTCCCTACAGCTGGACAATGAGTCCTTCCTTGAAGGAGGATCTGAGAATTTGAGGTATATATTCCTGCTAACCACAAACCTGAATGGACTAAAGGGGCATGAGGAATATGTGGATTGTCTCCAACTTCCTATATCTAATGCTATGCTATTTGTGTTTGTGTGTGATATTAATTTTTTTTCCAGTGAATAAAAGTATACCATTGAAAGTTGATTGGTGGTAGAAACTGAGCAGAACTTTCTATTTCCAAGATTTATAGAACAAAGAAATAGAGAATGAATCAGGAATCTGGGTGAACAGGTACACAGACAATTGGAAAAGAGTTCACAAACATAATTTTGGGGGCTCAACAAAGGTCAAGTCCAGTGTAAAACTAGTTGATATAGATGTGAATTGAATTCCAAAAATATATCCAAAATGATGTTAAATTTTAAGAGTAGTTGTTCAAGCTGGAGACTAGATATAATCCTACATACTTAAGTCTTCTTTACATGAAAAAAGTTTGCAAAGCACTATCAAGAGAAAAGACTAAAAACATAAGTATAAAATATATTCTTGCTATGACTACTTATTGGGTGGCTGGGTGGATGCAGTGCTACTTCCAAACAAGGATTAGTGGTGATGGCTTTGTTTCCAAAACCATCTCTACCAGAAAGAGATCATACATTCATGGACCACTGCATAGACCTTTCTCTGAAAGGGACATAAGGTAGGGTGGGATGGGGGGTCCAGGGGAGTAACGTTGTCCAACGTACCTATTGCATGTGCTGGGCATAAAACTAGACACTATCACTTAATTACTTGATATATATTCTTTATGAGGAGAGAGGAGACAGAAACAAAAACAGGTTATGTAATTTGCCTAATATCTTGTTATAAATTACAGATTTAGGACCAAACCCAATGACTCCATATTTGTTACACCATGTTATCTACCCCCAAATCTCTCTCTCTGTCTATGTATATATATAAAGAGAGAGAGAGATACATATATATACACACACACACATATATATATGTATATAGGTTAGCTATACAAATAATGCAAGAAGAATTTTGGCAATAGCGAGAGCTGCTGCTATGAAAGAGAATAAACCAGATAAATAGATTGAGGAGGAGAGAAAGTGGAGTCAGAAAGGAACTTAAAAAGTGATCCAGAGCTGTCCAGAGTCCTGACCTCTGCTCAGACATCTCTGACCATCAGTTTGTAGGCAAGTTGCCATCCTTCCTGAACGATAGCCTTATTCAGTCTTACCCATCTAACATTTACTTCTCTACTTTACCGCCTCCAATGAAAACTGTGAACTCTATTAGGCTGACTTATATAAAATGGTTTGGAGTCATCTAGGAATTTTCAGCATTCCTGCTGATGAGTCATATATCTTTGAAGGAGTCATATAACCTCTCTAAGACTCAATTTTCTCATCTACAAAAGAGGATAAAATAGAGTTGCAGAAACTGAAACTTTGGAGGAAGTAAAAATTATATTATCTCCTTTTTCACTTTCCTCACTTATGGTACTGCAAGCCAAAAGCATTTGAAAAAAGGTTTATGTGCAGAATTATTATTATTATTATTATTATTATTATTATTATTATTATTATTATTATTATTATTATTATTATTATTTGGTAGCTGACCTGTATGGGTATCCAAACACTTGAGCTTGATGTTATAATGTTGTACTGCAACCAACTGAGCTAAGTGGCTAGCCCCAGAATTATTTTTGAAGTGATGTTTTCTGTGACAAAATTTTA
This sequence comes from Cynocephalus volans, assembly GCF_027409185.1. Classification (NCBI taxonomy): domain Eukaryota; kingdom Metazoa; phylum Chordata; class Mammalia; order Dermoptera; family Cynocephalidae; genus Cynocephalus; species Cynocephalus volans. The sequence goes on from NC_084460.1 coordinate 286,622,611, forward strand.
CCTATCAGCATCTTCAACCCCATATTAGAAGTTTCCATTTTCACCTACAAAAGCTTTGTCTTCGTGGAGTGAAGACTTGGACAGCTTTCTGCACAGATTGACCTCTAGACTTCCACAGATATATAGAAGAAAACATTCCCTCCCAACTGAATTAACTGATTTGGTATATAAAATGATAGATCTCCCTTCCTTTCCTGTCTCCTACTTAGTAATGTTTTCATTTACAAAAATAGGAGCAAAGAAAATTGACTTTTCCTGATAATATTATTTCTTCTTTCACTAAGGGTGTCAGCACTTGGCAGCTGGGATAAATGGGTACAATACTCCTTCTGATTTAAACCACAGATATAGTCAAGTAGAGAATGCAGATAATAATTTTAGCTTTCAAAATATATATCGAGATCAGACATTAACTTGACAATGTGATGTGCACTTTTCAAGTTTTACATAAAATAGCTAAATGCAAGTGCCAGTTAGTTTCTATATAGCTGACAAGAAAAGCATGTCCAGAAACAGCATGAAACGATGAGAAAATATGTACTTTTCCTCCTCCTTACTAGTTTACTTTTTCCTTTAAATTCTCCATTTTCCCCACATTCATTATTTTTTTAGCAGTAAGATCATTTATGCTCTTCAAGCAGTCCATCAATTCTAAACACAGCTGTTATTTTTTAGCTCTTATTATCATGGTTTGTTAGCAATGTCTCTATGGCTTAAGATTTTACTGTGGAATAAAACTGATACAACAGACTCCTTCAAATTTTCCTTGTTAACCTGATTAAAGGCTGTATTTTCTGGATGTCATTATGTATTTTACCTAACATATATGTAGGAATACTTAGACCATGAAAAAATTCACATACCTTCATGATTATACCTTCAAATGGTCTTCATATACTATGGAATAAAAATAATTTATGTTTCTGTTTTTTAACTTACTTGATCTAGAATTTTTTTGAGGTACAAGACAGTACAGTGTAAAGAAGTTGGAAGTATGTGAGTCCTAAGGCTGAGGAGTACTAGGTTTGGACCTAGGTTCTATGCCTTATTTTGCTGGTTGAGTTCAAATAATTTACTGAAAATCTCTAAGACTCTGGGATAATATTAATTATCAAATTAACTAAAAATGCAAAAGAGCTGTGATAGAAACCATTGGTTGGCACATCTAATCCCCCCCCCCCAATCCTCTTCTCTCCAGCCACCCTTCACCTTTCAGTGGGTTGAACATGGAAGTCTTCAGGGAAGGGCTTTCTACCCCAATTAAAATGACAAAGCTTTTGCCCTGCCTCATTTTTCCTGATTCGGAAGAAGATATAATGCCTAGTATGAAGCGGCTATTTTGGAACCATGAGTATAAAACAACATACTAAAGATGGCATAGAAGGAAATTAGAAAGAGCATGGTTCCTAGATGACATTTTGGAACAGCTAACGCTGACTTAGGCAAGGCATCATACTATGTGAAATCAGCAGCCCCTTATCTAATAAAGTCACGGTCAAGTTTTCTGTTACTCAAAGTTGCAGCATTTCTGTGTGATTGCAAGAGCCAAATGTGAACCTTAGGCTGTAGTAATGAAGTTCAAATAAAGTTGATCACCTTCTTCCTTCCACTGTGAATAAAGGCCATGTAAAGGATGAGGCATAGTCTCAGCATACACTTTTAAATATGGATAATAGTATAAAAATCCTAGTCATCACTTTCACTTTCTGTAAATGGTATCATCATATTCATCCTAGTAGATATTCCAGAATCATAGAAAAGTCCTGGCACCTCCTTTTCCCTTGTCCACCTTATCCAATCCAAGCCCAGGGATCTTACCTCTAAATACTGCATCTCAGCTGTTATTGACTTCTCTCCATCTCCCCTGCCCATCACCTTGGTCCATCGCGGTTCACCTGGACTATCACATTCTCACATTCTTACAAGTTAATTTCTGCCCATGCTGTTCCCTCTGCCTAGAATGTTCTCTCCCTCTGACAAACTCCTAATTATCTTTTAGATCATAGCTAAATCATCACACACTCAGAACACATTTCCCACCCTCCCTCCCTGATTATTTCCTTTTGTGTCTCACTATGTCTCTCATTTCAGCATGTATCATTAAACATTTTGCATTTATATATCAGTCTTAAATTACTGTCTTCTCCCCACCGCACTGTAAATACCAGGAGAGCCATGCCTGTTGTTTGTTTTATCTTTCATCTGATACCCATGTCAAATCTAGTACTGACCACAAAGTAAGGGCTCAATATTCACCTAATCATAATCAGTGAGATTTAATGAGCGCTTACTGTGTACAAGCATTTTTATTAGTGCTTTACATGCATAACCTCAGTTTTGTGGTCACAGCAATCCTATTATTTGTCCTATTTTACAGATGACAAAGCTGAGGTGTAGAGAAGTTAAGGAATTTGCCTGAGGTCACACAGGTTGCAAACCAGGATTTGAGCTAGGCGATTTGTTCAGAGACTATGCTCTTAACCACTACCCAAAGCTAAATGAAAAAAAATGATTCTTGCCACATACCAGGCAATGATAATCACTTTGGTTCCACTGCTCTGATGGCCAACAAGAAATAAATAGAACTACAGTAGTCCCTACTTATCTGCGGTTTCACTTTCCATGGTTTCAATTACCTACAGTCAACCATGATCTGAAAATATTAAATGGAAAGGTCCAGAAATAAAGAATTCATAAGTTTTCAATTGTGTGCTGTTCTGAGTGGCCTGATGAAATCTCTCACCCCCACTTTGTCCTGCCTGGGGCATAAATCATGCCTTTGCCCCACACATCCACTCTGTAGAGGCTACTCACCTGCTAGTCACTTAGTAGTCATCTCTGTTCTCAGACTGTCTCTGATGGTATCACAGTGCTTATGTTCAGGTAACTCTTATTTTACTTAGTAACGGCCCCAGAGCACAAGAGTAGTGATGCTGGCATGTTGTTACACTTGTTGTATTTTATTATTATTTATGGTTAATCTATTACTCTGCCTAATTTATCAATTAAACTTTATCATAGGTATGTATATATAAGAAAAAAAAACATAGTTTGTATAGGGTTTGGTGCCATCTGTGACCTCAGGCATCCACTGGGGGTCTTGGAACATGTATCACACAGATAAGGAGAGACTATTGTGCTTTGTATGAGCTACTTTGCTGGGTTCAGTGGATAAGATGGAGACTAAAGGCACCCAGTCTATATTTTGAGGCTCCAAATAGTCAAATACTGGTTGGTCTGTGACTATAAAAATAAACAAAATATTTATATTTTCCTTAAAAACAAAATGTCAGTGCATTATACAACTACTGGTTTTTCTCCTCAGTTTGCTTGACCCTCTTATTACTTCATGTGAGAAAGCACATGAGTCTTACTAAATTTCTTCCTTATCGTGCAATGTTGGATAATGCTATATTGTTTTTTTTATTCCAAAACCAAAATTATTTTGAAAGAATGAAGAAAACACCATCTGTAACAATCAAAATCATATTAACATTTTTTTCTGTTTTCAAAGCACATCAATGTTATATAAAGAAGGGAAAAATGATTAGTCCCAGGCTGAACTTGACTGTGCCAAATAAGTATGCTAATTTTGTTGGCTTGTTTAGAAAACCCTGAAATCAGAGATTATTCAGGGGTTTGCAAATGACAGACTATTTGTGTACATCCATATTTTTATACTTCAACCACTAATGCGTTTAAGATGGGATTAGATTCTAGAGAAGAAACAAGAATGAAGACAGAAAGAATCAGTGAAGGGATGAAGAGAGGCTTTGGGGCAAGTATTGAGTTTGATTTAAAGCTAGCTGAATATTTGGATGAGTCTACAATGAGAAATTAATGCTAATGCTGATGTTAAGTTAATGATAGTTAGTATTACAGTAATAATTGAAATGTATCTAGTACGTTATGAGTTTCAAAGCCCTGTCACATTATTAATCTTATGTAATCCTCACAAAAATTCTGAAAGTTTGATGATATATGGTTATTCCCATTTTATAAAAGAGAAAATGGAAGTTCTAATAAGTCAAGGAAGAGAGGTGGCAGTGGCTTGCAATGAAGACTTTGTACAAAGGGCTTGTGGTGCACTGTGCAACCTCACCCCAGTGAGAAAAGGGGGTGCAGCCTTTTCACCTGAAGCCAAGTGAGAGAGAAAGTTTCAAAGGAATTCTTAAAGAGTTTGACATGGAGTTTGGGGGACACAGGTAGTGGTGTTTCCACTCTGGATGGGAGAAATCTAAAGGCGAGAGGCTGGTTGGAGATGGTAGAGCAGAGAGGGAGAAGGCTACAGTGGTAGTAAGCTGTACTTCCACGGAATGTGGGATTCCCTCTCACCAGATATAAATCCCTAGAATAGAGCCTGACTAGGGTCATCCTAAGTTGAATATCTCCCAAGAAGATGACCTGGAAAGGTACAACTCCAACAAACTCTTGTGTTTGCTAGAAGTCCTAGGGAACAAGGGAGAAGTTGAAAGTAGCCAGCCAGAAAAGGCATTATCTGCATTAGGGTATGATAATCAGAGGTCCCCTAGTTGAAGTGACCACGTTGTTAGTGAGTGCAGGGAGAAAAGAAGCAGAAAGCAATGAGAAAAGGAGAAAATGATGTCTCTCCCTAACTAAAATCCTCTTTTTATTGTTGGATGAGTTTTCTTCAATTTTGTCCTTGACCAGTGCAATGTAACCTGCAATGTACTCCTGGTTGATGTCCATAATCAAGTAGGGCCATTGTAATCCCCAACCCATCTTGGAACTATCAATGGAAGTATCAATTTTTCTCACTGGCAATAATGAAAACCTTTCATCGAGAAAGGAAGGATAGTCTAATTAAAAGTAAGTTCAAATTCTGACCCTACCACTAATTGTTCATACAACTGAAGGTGATTAACTTGACCTGATACTAATTGTGGAATGAGGATTTTGAGAAAAACTCTAATTACAGGATTTGCTGAGAAGCCTGTGGAATTAGGATTCCACATTGTCCAAGCTACTGCCTGCTGTTCTCCTGCTGTATATGTACAAAACAGTTATGCCAATTGAAGATTCTGTTGGGCAAATCCTAGTTACAGTGAAATACAAAAGAAATAAACCAATTTCCTCTCTCTGAGATTCTCCAATGTAACCTTTGTATCAATTCTGATTAGTCTCTCTCTTGAAGACCAATTAATGTTTCAAGGTGTTTATTTTTCCAATTTCTATGCACTAAGATCTCTCCTTATATTATTGAAATGTATTTGACTTTCTTCAAATTGAATTGAAAATGAGTTATCAAAGTAAAGCAATTTTCAAACCTTTTCCAAAGTGAGAGGAAATGTATTTGTTCTTCTTTAATATCAGGAAAGAGAAAATCATAGATAATAAAACAATGAGCATTTCTAAGAAGATTGATGGAAACTCGCCACATCCTTGAGGAAATAAGTACTGATATTTTTCTCTCTCTTTGTATGAAAACTAATGCTCTGAGAGTTTGACTTTCTTGAGATCAAACAATAACTTTACGTCAAAGCATGGACTGCATCTCAGATCTTGGCTCCCCCGTCATATTTCAGTTTCTTTGCCACTGCCTCTTTGATAGATGCTGGCATATCTTGTTTTCAGCTGAATTTCTTACTTCTAGAAAGCACAGCAGGAAGCACTCTGTCAATAGCACCAGGGCTCCTTGAAATCGATTGAGGCTCTGGGCTCCCAGCTAAAATGCTGCTCTTGTGTCAAACCATATGAAATAAGCACTTTTTAAAAATAAATGTGAACTCTGCCTTTTGTAGCAGCAAGACTATTCAAGATACCTAATGAAAATAGCAAAATTCTCTTGGGAAGAGGAAGGGAAGTTGGCATTCTCTACAAAAGCAAAATTAGGTCATTTTATTGAATAGAGCATCAGACGTGAAACGCTAACCTGATCTGCACTGACCAACATCATTGCATGGGTCACTATCTTCTAACAACCTCTGTCTTTTTGGGCTTTGAGGTGTGTGTCTGCAGTAGAGGTGGAAATGAGGATGGGGAAAATTAAATGGCTACTCCCTTTATTTGGCACCTACCTGGCCATGCTCTCAGCTCTGCCTTTCCTTCCTCCTCTCTTTGCCTCCTTCCTTCTTTCCATCCTTCTTTCCTTTCTTCTGTCCCATCCAATGGCAATCATGATCTCTGAACAATGGCAAACTTTTCTGGAATGCCCTGACTACTTTTTCCTTCCATATTTCTCCCTCTTTCCTCTCCTCTCATTCTCTCCCCTAATGCCCCTTCTCTCCTTTCCCTAAAGACCATGCCTCATCCAGTTGCCTAACTTCTTCCTTGCTACAGGAGCTAGACAGAGCCTCTTATCAAGCTGAAAACAAAGAACTATGGTGGCGATGCTCTGTGTGTGCCGAACATGGAGCAGAAAACAACAGGTGTGGCATGTTAAGAAGTGCTCCTGGCTCCAAGGGCTGGGGCACCCTGTGGTGAAGATGACTGTGAAATCTTTAAATCTGCGAACCTTCAATTTGGAGAAATCTTAAAAGATCAACTTGTCAAACTGTTGCATGTAAGAGATAAGAACAGTAAGTCACAGAGAGGTTAAATGCCAGATGAAGGCAGAGCCATGAATGAATCAGACAGGGTCTCCTGACTTCTAGGCCCATGCTTTCTGCACACCAAACTGCCAAGCTTATTTGTATTGCAAAAGATCAAGGGGGGAATACAGCATGAACAGGAATGTATTTTAAAGGCACAAAGGGAGAAATGGGCATCCCAGACTCTAGGACTTGGTGCATATGTCTGTGAGCCAATCATTCATTGCAATTTATTGCCAGGAGTAACTTTCAGAAGTTACCCCAATTGCAATCCCATCCATGGTGCAATTTCACCTTTAAGGAATATCTTGTGGTTTTCATTATGTTCAGATTCCATCATCTACTAGGAAACAGTATTTGTTCCCTCCCCTTTTCTAAGAAATTGTGCTTGCTGGAGGGAGGTCTTTCTCTGATAATCTTGGGATCCCTTCCCACATTCAGTATCTATTTCTATGCCTCCTTTTTTGTTTTTGCCTTTTAATTCCCTTAGTCAATTGGGTTTTTGTTTTTGTTTTATTTGTTTTTTTTTTTTTTTTAATGTGAACAGATATTTCACTCTTTTGGTTAAGTTTTAACTTTTGCAGCTCTGTGTCCCTGTGCAGGGTTCTGGGAGGAGGCAGCGCAGAGCTCCCAAGCCCACTGCATTGTGTAACTGCTGTGCGATCTGGCACCGCATCCGCAGCCTGCCCCCAGAGCAACCCCTCAGGAATGTGGACAGGCAGAACCAAGACAGATGGAGCAGATGAGAGAATGATTAGTTAAGATTAAAGACATTTTTGTAGCATAGAAAAATAGGAAAATGTTGAGACACAAAACATATACGCAGATCATTTTTTCCAAACCCAAGATCAGAACACATGGTCCAACACACTCCTAGTCTGATAAAAAGGAATATTTGAAATTAGGACTTTACCAGAGAATCCTGTTTGGGAGGTCATTGTACATATAGGTTACAGAAAAAATGGGAACCAAAATGGCAGATAATGAATCATGTATGTGCCCTGAAGGACTTCTCAAATATTAATGCATACAGGAATCACTGGGAATTCTGTTAAAATGCAGATTGTATTTCACAGGTCTGGGGAAGTGCCTGAGATTATGCAATTCTGACAAGCAACCTGGTGATACTGGTGATGCTGGTGATAGTCTGAGGACCACACTTGAAACCAAGCCCTGGGGACTCTGTCTTACTCATTTCTGTATCCCCAACATCTGGTAGGGTATACAAAAAACATTACAATCTGGTAAACTAAGCCCCAGGCACTCACTTGCAGACAAAATTGTTTAATCTTCCCAGTAATATTATAACATAGGTGACATTATCCTGTTTCACAAATGGGTAAACATCAGTATTTAGTGATCCAGATCATGTGAGTGATTCTAGAAATAACTAGGCATCATTGGAATTCTGGACTAAAAACTTGTCCATGCAAGGACAGCCCAATTTCCTAATCTGTCAAGATGACATTGGGAAGGTATTATGCTTAAGTATATGGACTCTGCAGCCAGTCAGACTGGGTCCGAGTCCCAATTCCAACCTTTACAAATCACGCAACTTGAGCAAGTTCATTATCCACAATGAGGCTCAATTTACTCTGTGATATGGAAATAATAGTGGTTTTACTTTATAGGGCTGCTATGAAAATTAAATTACTTACTGTTTGTAAATCACCTAAAACAGTACCCAGCATATGTCCTATGACAAGTGTGGATTACATGGTGGGCCCAGTAAAGAGGTAGCAACCTATTGCCCAAAGTCTTATACTGAACAGTGCTTTAAAGATGATACTTTTTCTCTGACATGTGTCTTGGAAATTCTTGTGGCTTGTAGTTATTGGGTGAATTTGTTCTGTAAAACACTGCACCCCTCTATTCTAGTGTCCCAAATCAAACTAAATATATCTCCATTTGAAAAATAAGATAAACTAGCTTTCTTTCACTGGCTATTTATAAATATACTCAAAACATGATTAGAGAGGTATTGATTGTCAAAGGTGAAATTAAAATTCAAATAGAAACTCTTCTTGGGAACCTAGCATATACTTTTTTCCCCTTTCTTTTTAGAAGAAATGGAACATACTAAGTTCACTCTCCTAAGTCTTTTTTCTCTGGCAAGAGTCATATTGTACATTTCTACCCACTGCCTTTTAATGATGTGCAGAGAACAATGATTCATCGCAGTCAACACTTTAATATTATTGAAATATCTCCCTTAGTCCCCAGTACAATTTTCAAAACATGTGAGTCTATTAGAACAAAGGGCATCGAATTGTCTTTCCTAAATCATTTTCTGTTTCTCTCCCTCTGCCCTAAATTCCCTCTGATCGGCAACTTACCAGCCAGCAAGAAGACAAATGTTAATTAATCCAACTCAGTTCATTGTCACTTAGTAATATCCACCACTGGTTGCAGAGTAGCCACATTTGGGCCTATCTAGTTGGCCTTTCGTGGATTCAGTTGCAATTTAGCCACGTACAAAGAGTGACATTAAATCTGTTTCACCCCAAGATTTTCATTTCATCTAACGAAGCTTGGCCTCATTTGGATATGATTATATCATTCCCAAGGCATGTAATGATAAGCATGTATGATAAGGAACCGGATGATGCAAAATGGCACCACGGAGTAGACTCTGATTCTCTGATGTCCAGGCTTTGAAAAGGGAAATAAGTCAGAAGAAGATTTTCAAAAGGAGTGCAGCCAATTCAGTTTCCTTAACCCAGACATTCAGTATCCAGGGGGAAATCGTCTTTCTGCTGATCAACTTGTGCCCCAGGCTTAAGGGCTTTTAAATATTTTAACACTCCACTTTTGGCTTCCAGCCCTGCAGATTTTTAATAGAAGGCTGATGTAGACAATTAATTAGCACAGGCACACAGGCCTGAAAGGGACTCAGACTAGCTTGAAAGAAAAGCAGCTGAAAGCAAGTAAAACAGTCGAAAACTCAACTCTGCTGTGACCACTACATTTTCATTCCCCGGGCCTTTGATGCTTGAGGAAGGCTATACCTGCCTCCTTTTTCTTTCTTTTTCTCTTATTCTTTCTTTCCTCCCTCCCCTCTCTCTCTGTGTCTCTCTCTCTCTGTCCCTCTCTGTCCTTCTGTCTCTCTCTGTCCCTCTGTCTCTGTCTCCCCCCCCTTTCTAAATAATGGTAAAATATATTTTTTCTTTACTAGTGACAATTTTAGGTTACTAAAAATACCAAACTAGGAGTTTAACAGAATTAGATTTTCTGTCAATATTCTGTGTGATCCCAAACAAGTGATTTTTTAAGGACAAGATTTTTTTAATCTGAAAATGAGGCAGTTAAATTAGTCTCTGAGGTCTAGTTTAACTCTGAAGGGTTATTATGCAGAGCAAGCTGGGCACAAGGATAAAATGTGGTATGTTGATACTCTACCGGGACCATATTAAATAGGCCACAACAATCCACCAAAAGAAAAGTGGGTCTCGTTGCCCTTGCTCATATAGTGCCATAGAGAGAAGCAGTAAGGAGCACAGCCAAATTGATTAAAGCCTCCAACATGGGCCCCAACAAAATTTGGGAATTCAGCCTCACTCTCATGGCTTTGCTTTATTAAATCCAGAGTTAATATTAGCTCTATGGACTGTCATTCATTCACCAGAATTGACCAGCCTCATTATGTGCGGGACTCTCTGACCTGAGGACACAGAGGTAAATAAAACATGGTTATTAATGCCTTTAAGAGTATTTCTCAGGGAAATTTGGGTTGGAATTGTTCTGGCAACTTTCCTGACTCTTCTCATTTTGGGGGTCTGTACAACTGTCTACACTGTAAGAGTAACACAAGGTAGAATGTATGGCAACATTTTGTGCCCAAAATGTTTAGAATTAGAAAGACCTGAAAGATTGAACAGGGAAGATTGATTTTTCCTTCTTTATATTTCCCAAGCACTTAGCAAAAGCATTCATTCAATTACTAAATATTTATTAACACTATACTATGTGTCAGCTACCGTGCTGTGCATTATTTGATTAATTTTTATTTTTTCATTTGTTAAACTACACTGAGGTGTAATAATTTACATATAATGAATTGCTCATATTTTAAGTATAAGGTTTGATGAGATTTGAGACATGTATACATGTAGCCACCAACCCAGGCAACATATAGACCGTTTATATTGCACAGAAAGACTATTCATGATCCTTTGCAATTACTTACTACTTCCTTACCCCATCCCATGTCCTAAGATCCATTAATATCATTGCTATCACTATAGGTCATAGCACTTCATCCAAATGAAATCATACAATATGCATTCTTTACGGTATGGTGTCTTTAGCACAACATAATGTCTCAGAAATGTATCCATATTGCTTCCATTCTATGAATATACCACAACTTGTCTATTCATTCATCTGTTGATAGACATTTGAGTTGGTTCCAATTTAGGGTTATAGAAAGTAAAATTACAATTAACATGCATGTGTAAGTCTTCTTGTGAACATATTTACATTTCTCTTTGGTAAGTACCTAGAAGTGGAAATGCTGGGTCATAGGATAACATAGGATAACTTTATAAGAAATAGATTACAGTTCTCCAAAAATGGTTTTATTATTTATACTCCTGCCAGCAATAAGAAGATTCCCAGGTATTCTACCTCTTTATCATTTGATGTTTGTTGTTAATCTTTTAAGATTTGGCCATTCTAATGTGTGTGATGTGCTTATTGTGATTTAAACACACACTGTTCTCGTGACTATCTTGAGCATCTTTTCATGCACTTATTAGTCATTCCTATCATTTATTTTGTAAAGAGTTTGTTCACAACACAGACTCTTGAGTTGTAAATGTTCCCTATGTATTCTGGATACAAGGTCTTTGTGAATATATGTATTGCAAATATTCTAATTTGTGTTTTGCTTTTTCACTTTCTTAATGGTCTTTTGAAAAGCAGATGATTTTACTTATGACAGTGTACGAGTTGTTAATTTTTCTTTTATGTTTAGTGCATTTATTATCTGTGTATATCTGCCTTTACCAAGATTTCAGATTTTCTTCTGTTTTCTTCTAGAAGCTTTGTGGTAGAGTTTCTTTTTGGAAGGTTATTTTTAAGAAGCTTTATAATTTTAGCTTTTACCTCTAAGTCTATGATTCATCTTGAATTGATTATTGTGTATAGAATGGGAGTGGAGGCTCTTGTTTTCCCTGATGGATATTCAGATGTTGAATCACCACTTGTTGGAGAAATTTTTCTTTCCTCATTGAATTACTCTGAGACCTTTGTCAAAATCAACTCCTCATATATATGTTCTGGTCTATTTCTGGCCTCTTGATTTTGTACCATTGATCTAATTGTAAAACTTCATGTGAATACCACATCATCTTGACTACCGGAGCTTTATATTAAGTCATGAAATAATGTTGTATAAGTCCTCCAACTTTGATTTTTTTTTCAAAATTATTTTGGCTAGGCTAGGTCTTCTGTATTTCCATATTTCAATGAATCCAGCTAAGATATAAATTGGGATTATACTGCATCTGTAGATCAATTTAGAGAGAAAGAACATCTTAGCAATATTTTTTCAACTGTATGAACTTGGTATAGCTCTCTTAGTAAAGTACAATGTTTACTAAACAAGCAGATACACTTGTCCTTTTCCCAAGCATAGTAAGAAAGTTCAATATAGCACAATTAAGTATGATATTAACTGTAGATATTTTGTACATGAACTTTATGAGATTGAGAAAGTTCTTCCTCTTTGAGAGTTTTTATAACAACTTGGTAAGTTATGAATTTTGCTAGAGGATGATCAATTTTATTGTTCTTTTCAAAGAACTAATGCTTTTTTGATTGATTGATTGATTTTTATCTGCTTCATCTTTTCTCTATTTTATTAATTATTGCCCTTATATTTATTATTTATTTCTTTCTATGTATTTTGGGTTTAAATTGCTCTTCTTTGTCTAGCTTCTTGAGGTAGAAATTTAGATTATTGTTTTTAAACATTCTTTTTCTCTCTATTATAGGCAATTAAAACTACAAATTTTCATCTATTCACAACTTTATCAAAATTCCACAAATTTTGAAATATTGTGGATTTATTTTAGTTCAGTTAAAAATATCTTTAAATTCCCATTGTGATTTCTACTTTAAGCCACGAGTTATTTATAAGTGTGTCAATTTCCAAGTATTTGGAGACTTTCTATGTTACTTTTTAAATATCTAATATAATCCTACTGTACCCAGAAAATATTTTACCTTTTTCCTGCTATTGTGGCATTATATTTTACTTCATATACTATACAAATCACTTTCTACAGCAGCTGTTTTTGTTTGTTTTAGACAGGCATTTTTCTTTTAAGGAAGTTAAGGGGAGACTGTAAGGTTAGTCTATATTAGCCCACTTATTTACTGTTTCTTGTGTTCTTCATTATTTCCTGTATACATGGTTATCCATATGGCATCTTTTTACAGCTTGAAGAATTTTCTTAACTATTCCTTATAGTGCAGATGTGTTAGTAACAGATTCTCTCAGCTTTTATCTGAGAACTAAGTGTTTCACCTCATATATGAACAATATTTCTCCTGGACACAGAACTCTGGGTTGATATGTTTTTCTTTTTGTGTTTTAAAGTTGTCATTCTATTTGTTTTCGTATTATTTCTGATGAGGAGTTGGACTTAAGTCAAATACTCTTTGCTCTCTAAGTAATGTGTCATGTTTTTCCTGGCCAGTTTTAAGACTATTTTTTTCTTGTGTTGTTTTCAGCAGTTTGACAATGATGTACTTTAGTTGTAGATCCTCTTTATTTAACCTGCTGGGATTTGCTGGGCTTCTTGAATCTACAGATTGATGTTTTTCAGCACACTGGGAACATTTAAACTACTACTTCAAGATTTTTTTTCTGTACCTTTCTCTTTATCAACTACTCTAAAATTCCAGTTACGCATATATGAAACTAATTGATATTTTCTCACAGGTCACTAGGTCTGTATATTTCTATTTCAATTCTTGTTTTAATCTCTGTTTTACATATTGAAAAACATCTGTGGATATTTTTTCAAGTTAACTGAACTTTGGTTCTGTGTGCTTTGATTTTCTATTAAGCCTGTCTATTGAATTTTTCATTTTGGATGTTAAATTTTTTAGTTATAGAATTTTCATTTGGTTCTTTTATTAGTTTCTATTTTTATGTAGAGATTCCAAATTAGTTCTTACTAAAACCATATATTTTTTAAGTCATTAACTATACTTGGAATAACTGCTACAAGGTCCTTGAATGCTAATTCCAACAACTGTGTCATGCTGGGGTCTGGTTTTAATTGAATACTTTATTTCTTGAAATAAAGGACATAATTTATGGTTCTTTGCATTTCTAGTAATTTCTCATTGTATTCTGGATGTTACAAATGATATGCTGTAAGATGTGGATCTGTTTTTCCTTTCAAAGACTGTTTTATTTCGCCAAGAACTTAATTTACTACTGACACTGTGATCATAGCAAGGCTTGGTTTTGGGTTTTGTTCATCGATTAACGTTTGTTGAATGGATCTGATTTCTCTTCAACACACCCACTCATTTTGAACTGAGGAAACTGAGGACCCTCAAATTTGAGTGACATAAGAAGATATCTAAAAATCTCAGTATATTTCTTTCATCCAGTGTTCTTTCTATGACACCACTGTTATTATCATGGTCTCATGTACTTTCTCAGTAAGGTTTTTCCAGATAACTCTAGCCAAAACTTCAACACCACACCATTCATTTCATATCTCCTTTCTCTTTTATTTTTTTCTTTAACATTTATCATTATGCGATATGCTGCATGTTTTATGATATCTGCTGAGAACACATACTGATAAAACCAAAACATGAAAAAAAAAATCTTAAAACTGGCCAGGAAAGCATGACGCCTTATTTACAGACGCCGTATTTGACTTAAGTCCAGCTCCTCATTAGGAATAATACAGGAGAGAAAACAATAGCATGACAACTTTAAAACACTGAAACAACAACAAAAAAAATCAACCAGGAATTCTATATCCAGGAAAAATATCATTCATAGATGAGGTGAAATACTTAGCTCTCAGATATACAAAAACTGAGAGAATTTGCCACAAATACACTCGCACTATCAGAAATAGTTAAGAAAATTTTTCAAGCTGTAAAAAATGATATCATACGGAAAACGAAATACACAGGAAATAATGAAGGACACAAGAAGCAGTAAATAAGTGAGCTAATATGAAAGACCAGCTTTTGTTTTCCTCCCAATTTCCTTAAAAGAAAAATGCTCCCATTAAAATATAGGATCCATGAGGACAGAGATTTTATCTATGTTCTCAAATATCTTCAGCATCAAAAACTTCTTGCACAGATATCAGGTGTTTAATAAACATTTGTGCCTGAATGAGTGAGTGAACTAATAGAATGAGTTTTGATCCTTGGTTCTTCCTAAGTTAAAAATGACTGGTAACTGAGTTTCTTAAACTTTTTATTTGAACGCCATTTTCAAGAGATAAAAAATAGTTATTTAAAGAGAAAAAGATCCAATAAAAAAAATTGGGAAAACACTATGTACTAACCACCTCTTCTTGTAGATTAATAATTCAAATGAGCATGGACAAGTTTTGAAAACCTTGCAGTAAAGAAGCCTGTTGATGCAAAGAGAAATTCAGATTCTTTATCCCCAAGGAATTTATTCTTTAGAAGGAAGATAGGAAAAATTTAGAAATGACCACACAAAGTACAGAAGGACAAAGGGAACAAAGCAGTACTAAGAGAATTATGTGGAAGTTTTAAGAAGGCTGAAATTATTTCTGGTTGGAGTAATTAGGGGAACTTCATACACAAAATGTTCTTTCAGCTGAACCTTGAAGATTGGTAGGAAATTAACAGGTATTATTATAGGAGGGAATGGAATTTGGCAGAGGGCATATTAGGCAGAAGGGATAACGTAGTGATGCTATGAAGTCAGGAACGTGTGTTGGTTCAACAAGAGAATAGGGCAGTAGTGAGAAATGGGGCTGGACAGATAGCTTGGAGCCATATCATGGAGGCTTTGAACGTGAGTAGTGACCCCTCAGGAGTACATCCTTTGGGAGGCAATAGGAGCCACTGAAAGTTTCTGAAAATGGGAGTTTTAAGACTGGAGCTGTGTGATATTAAGCTTTCCACAGACAATCATGCCTCGCTTCCAGATTAATTTACCTCATTTACCAGTGTCTGTTTTCCATATTTTGAGGAAAGCTCTGCATTACATTACCTTGAAGGATAATGGTGAAGCACCTAAGTGCATTCTTAAAGTTTAATTTCCCCACAAGTCCAGCGCACCTTCATTCTGTTCATCGTGTGTGCATTCACTGAAAATGTTTACTCTGTTTTCTATTGTTTTCACTCCTGTTCTCCCTCCGTCAACTTGCCTTATTCAAATACATACACTAGTTTGCGATTGTTTTTAAACTAGAAAAAAAAAGTTCCATGCTTTTGCTTGTAGTTTTTTTCAAATCTTCAATTATATTTTTGTTTGGAGAAAATAAATATAGATCTAACTTAAGTCCCATAATTCAAGTCATTGACTAAATGCCACACTTGACTTGTTTCTCTGAGTCAATCAAATACTGTACTAAGGTCTTTCCATAACAATACTTATTTTCTTTTACAGGTTTAACATGTTCATTAAAGTTTAGTGCTATGTTGCTTTTGAGGACACATCATTTCAGACAGTTTAAACCTGATATTTAAAAGCATAACTTTAAATGAGTAAGTCATGTCTGTGGTCTAGTTGAAAATCACTCCTCTCTCTCTCTCTCTCTCGCTTTCTCTCTCTCTTCCCAGCCTCACTCGATTCAATTACAGAAAAACAAATGCATGAGGTGTAACTTTAAAGACATTAACCTTTCTGAATTGTTTGAGAATATTACTCAATAAAAATATGATCTTTTTATTTTCAGTTAGAATTCAGAGGAAATATAAAAGAGTAAGGACTTATCGGGTTCAAAAATAGTATTTTCCTATCCTCAGTTTCTTCAGGCAGCTTCAGGGAAGGTGCTTTACTAGTATGGCTGTAAGAACTTATAAGAGGTCTGGGTCCACAGGAAGATTTCTGAGAGGCTCATGAATATTTAAGGAGTATCTGGTAGGGTTTCCAAGAATCATATGAGCATTGTCCTATCATCCTATAGCTTTTAACCTACGGTATTTCTTTCCATCTCAGAAAGAAATAGTGGTGTTGCTTTTATCTAATGGAATGTCCACACATATTTGAAATAAATACATCAAGTTTCGACTGGAAAAAAATGGTCTTAAAATTGATATTCAGAAAGTTTGAAAAAAAATCACTAGAAACGTTTGTGAGGGTTGTGTTGTTGTTAAACCAGTATTCACTGAAATGCCTAACTTATGTAGGAAAGACGCTTTGAGAACAATTTTTGCAGAATATTTGAAATTTAGATTCCCAAGATGTAGCAGCAAGCATGTTAGTACTTTCTTGAATCACTTATTATTATATCTAAGTAAACTAGACTAGAAAATTAAATTGATAGCATTTTTAACAATTTAGTGAAAATCAGTATTCTTGAAATTATATCATTTGTCTCATTCTCCCAAATCAACTTCCTTAGTGTACTTAATGTTTACAAATAAATGTTTTTCCTAAATATACCTGAGAATATTTTTACTTATGTTTTACAGTGTATGTTTCATTTTTGTTATAGTAGCATTAAAAACGTGTTTTGAATTCCCTGCCATTTTTTATAGGAATGATTAGTGACAAATACGTTTCCTGGAAGTACTCACAGATGTCTTTTTTGTGTCCTTCCAAGATAATTCACATTTAATTAACTGAACCGTTAGTAATAGTGGAGGCCTTTTTTAATTCGAATAATCATTGTCATCATTGTTTTGTGAGTATTTCTGAAAGCAGTGATACTTAATTAGAATCATTTTGATTGAGCCCACTAACAAATGCATAACACTTACAAAAACATAAAATATGGTGAGTTTACTGAATGACTTGCAGCTTTGATTCAAAAGCATTCAGGGACAGCTTCCATCCAAAGCTTCTGTTGGGGGAGGGGGGTCTGCTGAGATTGATGACATCAACAGTCAACCACATGGAGGCTTTGAACGTGAGTAGTGACCCCTCAGGAGTCAACTTTTTTATGGCAATAGGACATATTTCATCATTCACGCAAGAAATGAAGAGACTAAGGACTTAGAGAGAAGTAAATCAAAGCTTCAGGTCTGAATATTGATCACATAATTCTCTCACTAATGGTGGAAGGAAGACAAGTAAGGAAGACAGAATGCACAGTTGTATTACTGGGCACATAGCATGCAAAAAATAATGTGATAAATGTCCTTGTGTATAAACTGTTGTTCACCTCTCTGGTTATTACTTTAGAATAAATTATTAGAATGAAGACTATGAACATTTCAAGACTCTTGACATACATTTCCAAGTTGTCCTCCATAAAAGCTATGAGAATACCATTTTACAACATCCACACAAAAATTGGGTATTATAGTTTTAAAAAATTCGTTGATTTAATAGGTGAAAACGTTATTTCATTATTTTAAATGTGCTTTTCTTGGTTTTTAGTAAAGTTGAACATGATTGGATAAATTATGTTACAATTGTAAGGTGAGATATTATGTTTCTACCCTAAATTAAGGTTTTGAAGGTTTTTTAGTGTCTTTGGCTAAGGGATCTCACCAGGGACTAAATAGGATATATTAAATGTTAATAACAGAACTTCACATATAATATCCATATTTAAAAAACAATAGGTACAAGTTAGTTTTATGTTTTACAACTATGTCAGCATATATATTTGCACATGTATGGGTATATGTATATGTATCAATATTCTTAATTATAATGATATAGATATATTGATATGTTTCATATTCCATGATATGGGTTTGACCCTCTTAAATTTAACATTTTTGATGCCTCTTTATTTGAAATTTCCATTCAGGTTTAGTTTTATGCAAACACTTAAATAAAAGTTCTGGTGTCCTAAGTGAGAAAAACCAAATAAGCAGCAATCCTGATTGAATACTATCACTATCTTCAGGCTTATAGGAGAGTGATCAATACATAGCAGGTATTCTATTCCTACTGTTCTGAACATTAATATAACAATTCATTCCATATTTTTTAAGAACCCTGTAAACTAGGTTTTATTATCCTTCCTTTTGAAAATGAGGAAGCTTTGGCACAGTGAGGTTAAATATGGTGGCCGGGTTCATTTAGTAGGCAGGCTGAGATTCAAACCCAAGTTATATTGCTCCAAAGTCTGTGCTGTTCCTGTTCACATTACACTGCAAGACTTAATTGAGTCTGGGTATGCTATCCAGTGCCTATGGACTCAACCAGACTCATACAACTAAAAGAACCAGTAGAAAACAGCCTCAAAAAATTGCATTGGAAGAGAACTGCATTCAAAAGGAACTTTACAACTAGATTGAAATGGTTGATTTCAATTTCTAATTCTTAGAGGGCCAAGAATTGAAGATCTTCTTAACCAAGTTCCTTGATATTTTCTGAGGGAAAAGTAGGTGCTTCAGCTGGATTACAATGAGTAGCTTAATACATGTTTCTGCAGCTATCTCATATCACAATCGGTTCTAGGACACCAGAAAGCTCCAAAACATCTTTAGATCATTCCCATACTGAACATTCATTTGTATTAAGAACAGTTCCCAAATGTGCTGCATCTGGTATGATGGTGATATAAAAATCAAACAAAAAAAACCTCTTTATAACAATATGATCGTCTCTTAAGAGTCGAATTTCTGATCACAGAGTTTATATTGTTCATTTGATTCCTTAAGGTATATCCTTCCCAGAAACTAGACATTCCCTCCATATCCAACTTGGCCTATGAGCCTAGAAAAATGGTTGTCGGGCTGGACCACAAACCCCTCTACCCCGTCCTGTGCAGATTGAGAGTCAGGTAAGTGAAAGAGAAACCGAATAGCCACCAGCAAAGTGGACATGCTTTATTCTTCAGATGCAAGCTCAGCTAACCAGTGGTTCAGAGCCACTGCCTTCCATACCAAAGTACACAAAAAATGGTGACAAGCCAAGGGGTACGGGGTGCATACGCACTAACTCTACTTTTATGCAACTTGTTTACAATAGATGTGCTGAATCATACCCAGCCAGATATGAGGCGAGGGGGCCTGACCAAACCAACTCTGCTTTCCTCACAATGGTCATACAACTTTTTCAGTGAAGTTAGCCCAACCAAATCTAATATCTACAGGGCTGACAGCTATTCCAGGATTACACATGTAGGCTTAGTTAGGAGCACTAAAGAGAATACTCCCAAACTGAACTGGTGATGCAAAGTGACACAGATTGTGACACAGATTGTGAAGATGTGGACAGAGGGGTAAGAGTGAATTATCGTGGCTCTTACAGCATTACCAGGATCTTCTTCGGCAATGACAGAAGGGATCTGTATACACAATTGAGACAGATGATGCCTCATTTTCACCTGGCAAATGTGGATAACGTGCTAAGGTGAGGCGGTATCAAGAACAGTATCTCATGTCTATTGTAAATAATAGCACATATTTGGAAATCAGTGACTCCTTTACATTCTCAGAAAGAATTCAGTAACTTAAAGCATTTTGGGAAAATATCTCCATGGATGTTTCCAGGATTATGAAGCAGCGTTGTCTATGAGGATATGTGTGGGGAAACATCATTTGGGACAAAAAAGAACAAAAATGTGGGGTAAATTGAGCATCCCCAGCAAGGTCTCATACTCTTTCTATTTTTGGAAGAAATTTGCTCCAGCATCACTGCAAGAGCTGAAAAGTTGGCACCAGAAGTTTTGATCTCACATTTATCTTATTTTCTTGAAGAAGCCAAATGTATAAAACTGAAGTGAACTATTTTTGAAGGGCTTTCTCAATTCTGATAGCTGTTACCACACCTGGATCCTTGAATTCAGAGTCTATTTAATGTTCTGGAAACTTGAGAGCAAAACACACCTTCCTTTTATTGTCGCTTGGTGGGTGGCTTTTGCACGGATGTGTAAAGCGTTAACCTCAAACCTCAGCTGCTAAGCTTGGAGAAGGTTATGTTTTTAAAGAACTTCTTCCCAGCACAGAATTGATTGGCTGTGGATACTTGATATGAGTGTGGTTCTTAACAGTCCCCTCAAATTTTCTCTTTAAAATTAAGCTTTAACACCAGCATGATTTGTATAGCAACTTGGGTCTGTGTAAGAACTCAAGGGCACCTTACATGATAAATGTATTTCCATTTTTCTTCAGTCTTTCCTCCTCTAGGTGAAATTATGGTTCTAGCTTTCAAATAAATTGATTCATTGGCTGGATCCAGGTGGAATTTTACTTGCTTCTCTCAGATGTGAGATGCTTTGACAGATTTCTTGGGAGATTAATGAATAGTCTGTTAGAATGGTGTGAATACGTGTCAAGATAGCCAGATCTTTGCCAAGAGGCTTTCTTGTTTATTATCCCCTATGTTAATTCATGAAAAATTTCTGTAAAGAAGCCAAACTGAGCCCTCACAAACAGCTACTAACACCACTATCCCTGTGACCGATGCAATCTAGAAGGATGCATGAATATCTAAGCAACTTTTTTTCTGGCAAAGGTTCTTTTGAGAAAATATTATAAAAAGTATCTTTACTCATTAGAGATACACCTTCAATCTTGTAATTGTGGCCATTTCGCAGGTGTTACTGTAAATCCTAAAGAATTCTGAAGTCTCTCACCTTTGAGTAAATATGATATAAATTTGGATTTCACAGCCATACAAATAACCAAGATCTCTTAATGCTAGGTTATATGAACATTTACACTAATTCTTAAGGTTCATTTGAATGGATTTGAAAGTACATTTTCTCAATGCTTAGAGAGTTTAGAACCCATATACTGCATCATTAAATGCAGAACCTAAGCAGAAGCTGACAGTCTGAATTCCAAATGGGATGCTTGCCATGTTAACAGGAGTTTGATGCTCTTGTGTTGCAGATGGGTTTATGGGTTTATGTTGTAGATGGGATATTAAAAGACAATCTTTTATTTCTGTGTCATATATTCATGTGTAATTTGAGCCTTTTCTTGGAGCAATATGAGAAAATATGTTGCTGTCAATATCTACCATCTGAGGGAAGAGGTCCTTCATTAACATTTTTTATTGTTGCAGGAGCTTAATTTTTACCTTTATTTTATTTTTTAATAGATTTTATTTTTTAGAGCAGTTTCACATGCACAGCAAAATTAATGAGAAAGTACAGAGTTCCCATAAACCCCCCAACCTTCATGAACTTTTTAAAAGGTAACTTTTAATTTTTTAAATATTTTAAGATCCACAAGAAGTTGTCAAAGTAGTACAGAGAGTTCCCATGTGCCTTTAATTCTGCTTCGCCTAATGATAATATCCTACATAACCATAACCAGAGAACATTATCAAAACCAAGAAATTGGTGTTGGTACAATACTATTAACTCAAATATAGATTTTACTTCACTAGTTTTTGCATCCACTTTTTCTTTCTTTGGTGTATAGTTTTATGAAATTTTATTGTGTGTATAGATTCAAGTAACCTTCAACACATTCAGGACACATAACTCTTCCGTCACCCCACATCCACATGGTCCCCCCAACCCCCACCCACACACTCTTTCTTATTACCTTTTTTTAATTGAAATGTATTTCCTGTACATATTTATGGGTATAGAGTTATATTCCAATACATGTATATAATGTGTGAAGATCAAATTAGGGTAATTAGCATATTCATCATTTCAAAACATAATTATTTCTTTGTGATGTGAACATTTGATCTCTTCTAACCATTTGATAACATGCTGTAAATTATTGTTAATTATAGATGCTTAGCTCAACCGCACACCAATCAAACTTATTTTTCCTATCTAGCTGTAATTTTGTGTCTATTAACCAAGCTCTCACTAGGCCCCCTCCCTCCTCCTCTTCCTTGCCTGTAGCAACCACAGTTCCACTGTCTCCAAAAGTTCAACTTGTTATTAGCATTATTATTTTTAGCTCCTAATAGTCACACTACTCCCCCAACCCTAACACCTTGCAACCACTAATCTCTCTCCATCACTATGATTTTTTCACTATGAAAATATTTTATAAATGGAATTATACAGTATGTAACACTTTAAGACTGGCTTTTTTGACTCAATATAACATCTTTGAGATCCACCCAAGAGTTTTGTGCATCAGTGGTTTGTACTTTTTATTACTGAGTAGTATTTTATTGCATGGATATACCATAATTTATTTATTTACCTGTTGAAGAACATGTGGCTAGTTTCCAGGTTTTGTCTGTTATGAATAATGCTGCTATGAACATTTATGTATGATTTTTCTGTGTAAACATAAGCTTTTATTTCTTTAGAATAAAGATCCAGGAGTATAATTGTTGGGTTGTATGGTAAGTGTGTGTTTAGTTTTTAGGAAACTGCCAAAGTATTTCTAGGGTGACTGTACTATTTGCATTCCCACCAGCAATGTATGAGTTATGCATTTTTTGCCAATATTTGGTAATTTTTATTTTTATTTTTTATTAATAATTTTTATTTTTGCCATTCTAGCAGGAATGTACTGGTATCTCATTGGGGTTTAATTTGCATTAATGGTTAATGATATGAATACATTTTCACGTGCTTATTTTGCATTCGTAAATCTTCTTTTATAAAGTCTTCAAGCCTTTTGCCCATTATGTAACTAAATTTTGTTTTCATATTTTTGTATTTTGAGAATTTTTATACACATATAAAAGAGTTTTTACATACAAGTACTTTGTCAGATATATGGTCTGCAAATATTTTTCCCCCACTCTCTGGTTTTTCTTTTCACCATCTTAGTAAGGTCTTACGTAAAGCAAAGTTTCTGATTTTGATAAAGCCAAGCTATTTTATGAATTTTGCCCTTAGTTTCATTCTAGGAAGCCTTTGCCTAACTCTTGGTAATAAAGATTTGTTCTTAAAATTTTTATGGTTTTGTGTTTCCATTTACATCTGTGATCACTTGAGTTAATTTTTGCATAAGGTGTGAGGTTTAAGTTCCAATGCCAATTGTTGAAACGATTATCTTTCTTTCATTGAATTGCTTTTGTCTCTTTTTCAAGTACCATTTGGCTGTACTTGGGTGGATACGTATATTACGGATTCTCTATTCTATTCTATTGGTTTATATGTCTTTTCCTCTGCCAATAGCACACTAAATGATTATCACGGCCATGTAAGCCTTAAATTCAGGTAGTGTGATTTCTCCAACTATATTCTTTTTTTTTTTTTTTTTTTTTTTTTTTTTGCTATTCTTATTCCTCTGAACTTACACATAAATTTTAGAATCATGTTGTCTATACCTACAAAGAATCCTGCTGGACTATTGATAGAAATTGCATTAAACCTGTAGATCAACTTGGGCAGAATTGTCATCTTTACTGTATTGAGTCTTCCAATTCATAAACACAATATATCTCTCCATTTATTTAGGTCTTCTTTTGTTTCTTTGATTAGCACCTTGCAGTTTTCAGCATACAAATACTGTACATGTTTTGATAGATTTATACCTTAGTTTTTTTTTAATTTTTGGAGCAATTATACATTGCCTTGTGTATTTAATTCTAGTTTCCATTGTTAATTGCTTGCATATAAAAATATGATTGATTTTTTGTGTTGACTTTGTACCTTGCACCTTGCTGTCTCACTAACCTCACCAACTAGTGCTAGGAGTTTTTCTGTACATTCTTTTCAATTTACTCTGAAGAAAATCAAATCATCTGCAAGCAGAGATAGTTTAATTTTTCTTTTCCAACCTGTATGATTTTTATTTGCTCACTTTACCTTCACAGACTTTTAATTGAACAAATAACAAACGTGTTTATTGAGCCTTGAAATGAGTTAGACAGTAACCTAAGTAATGGGACCGAAAAGATGAAAAATATTTAGTTGCTGCTCTGAAGTAACTAATAATACTAGTAAGGGTCATAAACATGTGCAGAACTTAATATATGCTGTCTACAAAAGTGTTAAAATAGAAACCTAAATAAAAATGCATGAAAAAGTGAATGCACAATTATTTTGAGGAAATTGAAAAGGCTTTACTTGAGGTAATATTTGAAGAGTATACAGTAAGTATGGCTGGGTGAAACTGAATTGTGCATTAAAGGGACTGGGAGAAGTATAGAATTGGGGGTGGGGATATGGGGAAAGGAAATGGTGAGAACTAGGACTAGAGAAATAGGGGCCTTGTGCAGAAGATGAATGCACTTTAGTACATAATACTAGCATGCAAACATGTCACATTCTTTTATTTCTGTAAAAAATAAAATCAGTTCTACATCTCCCAGTCCCCACCTAGTCAAAAAGAAGTTGAATCTCAGGTATGTTTGTGGGCTTCTGCCTACACGAGGGTAGGGCACAGCCCAGGGAACTAATGCAAGTTAGAAACGTTGGAGATGGGCTCTCTGGGCTCCAGGCCACACTACTCACCACTGAAGTGCCCTAAGCCTGTGTCCATGTGCCCTTGAAGGTGGAAGCTCTGCTACTTCCATGCTAGTCTTGGGTGTAAGCATCTGCTCTTCTGGCCTTTTATTAGTGTGCAGGACCCCAGCCCTTCCAGGCCCTCCATTGGAGGATGGACCACCTCTCTAGGGGTTCATTATAAAATGACCAGGGGACTCAGAGGTCCTGGTACCCAAGCAGAAATTGCAAGACCCCTGCTGTCTTCTTGGAGAAGCCAAACCTCTCTCGATTCAGCCAAGCCCAGTCCAGGCACTGTGCCGTCTTTTCTCTCCCTTTGGCATGATGCTGCAGGATATTCCCTTGCTAAGCCCTTAAAAAACTTTACAGGACTCTCCTGGAAGTCAGGGTGGTGAGAGAAGCTACCAATACCACTTAATTATTTTCTTCCAATTTAGCTTGTTACAAAAAGAAATTCTGACTATGTTCTCTATGGTATAGGGGAAGATTTTCCCCCACAATCTAGCCAGATGGCCAAGCCCTACTTTGTAAATAGCGGTGCATTCACCAGGATGGAAACTCCAAACAGTGCCTGATGGTTCTTTTGAGACATGATTTTTTGGTACTTTCATAAATTCATCAGTGCCTGGTTTTAAGTGGTACAAGGCAGTGATTGTCCCCCATCCCCGCAGGCCGGCAGCAGAACAGCATGTTTCTGTGCAGGCCTGTTTAGATTTTTGTTTCAAGATTAAAAACTGTAAGTCAGAATATGAATTCCAGGAAGCAGGTTGACTGACCCTAAACTCTCTGTTATTGTGAAACAGCCAATTTAAGCAAACTCAATTCATGGTGAAAGTGCATTTAATTGCTTACCAGTAGGGGTTCAGCATGAATATAGTTTCTGCTGTTGTACAGCTAATAAGTTTTAATAGGTTTTCATTTTCTTCATTAGAAGATACTGATGGGGTGGGGGAGGTGATCATTAATACAAAATAACTTCAATTTGAATTATTTATGAATTGAGAAAAATGATTATGGATTATAGGAGACTAAAGACAACCTAACAAAGTTGAAGTCCTCATTCAATTATTTACACAATAGTGACTGATAAGTCATCAATATGCTCGTGACTCCCAAATTTCTATCTCTAGCTCAGACTTCTATGCCCAATTCTGGGTTCACATTTAAAATTTCTGACCTTCATTTTCACTTGTACATCCTGTAGACATTTCAACTCAACATGCCCAAAACTGAACTCCTCACCCTCCCCCACGAACAGAGGAAGGCCACACGTGTTCTTCTAGTTGACTGGCCAAAGCACTTTTGTCATCCTTAACTCTTCCCACTCCTTCACGGAGGCCACCGGGCTGTAATGGCTCCAGTGTGCCTTGGGTTTCCAGTAAGCAAACCCAAACCCAACTTCATGTAAACAGTAAAACAAAATGTATGCTTAACCAGTCAGAAATTGCCAACTAACCTGTAACTAGGGGCTTTCCACTTTAACCAATCAAATATTTTCTTTGTCTTGCTTCCTCGAACACCATGTAAAAGTTTTCCCCTTGTGTCCCCTCAGTGGAGCCTTAAACTGTTTGTGGTCTGGTGCTGCCTGATTCATGAATTGCTGTTTGCTCAAATAAGATGTTAAACATTTGTAATGTGCCTAAATGTATCTTTTAACACACATTGTGTGCAATCAGCTAAACGTTTCTATTACATACACCTTCAATAATAGAGCCACACACTGACTCTTAACAATCCCCAATCCAAGCTACTGTCATCTCTCAACTAGATGGCTGCCTCCTAACTAGTCTTCCTGCTTTTCATGGTACATCCTCAACCAGCAACCCAGAATGATCTGAAGCTGTAAGTCAGATCATGCCCTCCTCCACTCAAAACTCTCAATATTTCCTCATTTCACTCAAACTCAGAGACCTCCCAATGGCTCAGAAAGCTTCACCTGCCTTGTCCCATTTCTGACCTCTCCTCTGCCATCCCTCCACCTTGCTCACAATCTTCACCAGCCAAAGCGTCCTTGCTTTTTAGAACATTCAAGACACATTCCAGTCCTGTGGCCTTTGCAATGACTGTTCCTTTAGCCTGCAACTCTCTTCCTCTGTAACTTCATACAGCCAACTCCTTCATGAATTTCAATTCTGCCAAAATGTCACTACTACCCCTGAGGCTCACCCCAAATATTCCATTTAAAATCACAACCCATCTCAACACCAGACACCCCCTATCTTGCTCCACTTTTCCTTTTGTGTATAACTTACTACCTTCTAATATACCAAATATTTGTATTTATTTATTATATTCTTATTTATCCTCTGTTTTTCCTAAAATGTAAGCTCTGTGAGAGCCGAGATTTTTGTCTACTTTGCTCACCAGTATAACCCCACTACCCAGAAGAATGTCTAGCCTGGAGGAGGTGCTCCATACACATCTGAGTGGATGGCCTTGGGCAAGTTGCCAGCTCCCTAAAGTTCAGTTTCCCAACTTTGAGCAGACTAAGAAAGGAAAAGCGTCATCATCTTCATTTTGTTGTTGTTATTAACCACACTCTAAATTAAGTAATCGCATCTAATACTGAAATTCCTACGGAGCACAATTCAAAGCTTGTTAGAATTACACCCAAATTGAGGATAAATAAAAGTAGGCTGTGAGGGTCTTTTCTTATAGCAAAATGTGCATGTTCATTTATTATATAAGAGAATTTTGTGACTTGTTTTATTTTAATTATAATTTCTTGTCCTAAGAAATTTTAAAATGCATTTTCTAGTAGGTGGCTATGTTTAGATAATTGACATTATTAGAGAAGTAACATATGGTGAGATGCTGCTGTACCCACTTTTAGATCCTTTCTGACCACGGCTAAGCCCGGTGGATTAAATAAGCCTTGATTGATGAAGCTGTCCCTGTCTCCTCTGACTAGAAATAGAAAATGGTTTTAACAAGATACTCTCAATTCTAATAAAACTCTCATCTATATTTTGTAAATTATTCTTTTCCTAAATATCTTATGTGAAGAGGATTAAAAGCCTGTTTACTAAAGTACACTCTGGTATTTCTCTAGCTTTGCAATACTTACTTTTAGCCGTACATAGAAATGTTTCCAGTCCATGTAAATTCTTCTGACAAAAACAAACAAACAATATTTATAATCATAAAAGAAAAAAAAAATGACTCTTTTAAAAAATTATTAGCTATCACCAGGGTCCAGAGTTCAATCCCTGTACTGGCCAGTTGCCCCCTCCTCGCAAAAAAAATTAAAAATTAGCTATTTGGTTTATTCATACCTTAGTTTTGTAGATGTGTGTGCGTGTGCTTGTGCGTGTGCGTGTGCGTGCTTGTGCGTGCGCATGCGTGTGCGTGTGCGTGTGCATGTGCTTGTACGTTTGTGCGTGTGCGTGTGTGTGTGTGTGTGTGTGTGTGTGTGTGTGTGTGTGTGTGTGTGTGTGTGTATAACTTAGAGATCTAACTTTGCCATTAACTTCAGGTTCCAAGAGAGTATTTATAAATACTGCCCAGACCATTCGGACAGTCTTAGTCAATTCTCATTTTCTATTTACAAGTAAGTTCTACCATAGGTATGAAAATCAGTCAGTGACATAGTATGTCAACTAAATAAACACTATTCTTTTTACATCAAGTTGGCTTCTTTTTCAGAAACTACAATCAATACTTAACAAATATTTTTTGATAACTGAAAATCAAATTTATTTTAGACTTCATTAGCATTCTCTATTCTTATTGCCATGCCTACTAATAAGACAGATATTTTGCTAGTATGACATAGTAAAACATTGATTAACTAAAACCAATTAATCAGGGCCTTGAATTAATTACATTTATTTTTGTTTGTTTTGCTTTGGTTTTGGCAGCTGGCTGGTAAGGGGGTCTGAACCCTTGACCTTGGTGTTGTCGACACCTGCTCTACCATCTGAGCTAACCAGCCAGCCCCTAATTACATTTATTTTTAATTCATCATAATTTTTAAAACAAAGAAGAACCACAGGATATGGATTATTTTAAAAAATTTATTCGCTTTTAGGTTATTTTCTGACAGAAGTTAACATTTATCCGCATTTATCATACCTTCTACCTTACCAAGTACTGCTTTAATGTTTTAAATGATGGCCTGTGACCTGAGGAATAGTCAATGATTAAAATTCAATTCTCTTTTAAAATTCAATTAAGTTCATGCTACTATTATACTAATATGTTGACGTAGATCGTTTAGAAAGATCTTCATTGGCAAACGTTAATCCTTAGGCAACTAACTAAAATACATATCCAGAATACTGAATTTTTTAACTTTCTTTTTATCGATATTCAAAAATTCCATTCTGAAAAATGCAAACTATAAATTGGAAGGTCAAATGCTCTAAGGAAAAGGAATAATATTTTCTAAATATCTAAGAAGTGCTAGTCATTGTCCTAGTTCCATTATATATACCTGGAACTTCATGCTCCCATCAATATTTACATAAGCTTTTTGAAGGAAAGAGTATGTATCTGGCAAAAGAAACTTGTATTAGAGGAAATTAATTATGACAAAAGGTGATTTTCTAAAAGCTTCATTTCAACTTTATAATTTAACTTTTTTGGCTACTTTACTTATTTTTTATATAATTCTTCTAAGCAAAGTCAAAAAGACAGAAACCAACTGTTTCATCTTTGCTATAATGTGATAGAAATTTGAAATTTTGAGTCATTTCCAATCTTTCCTAAGGAACAATTAAAGGTGACTCTGCTCTTATGATAGAAATAATACATCTTTTTACTTTTTTAATACTTGGCTTGAAGGACCTTCAGACATCAACTCAATGTTTTGAAAGTTAAGTCTACTCATGTCCAAGTGCGGACAAAATTGTGTTTGTGGCCCTTGCTACAGATGTGCCCTTTGGTGTTGCTATAGGAACATCATGCTCTTAATAGTGTACATAATTGTGTTTACACATTTTCATGGCTAACCATAATGAACATGTATAACCATCTATAACGTTCAGCCTTACAGGGTACAAGTGTTGAAGGCAGGAGATCATAACATTAAATTCCTCACTTTAAAGATAAAGAAATAGACAACCACAGAAAAAAAAGTGATTTGACTAAAGTTACTTTTTAAGCCCAGAGCATGGTGGATATCTTGAACTACAAGGAAAAAGTGTGCACTATAAAAGAATTATGAATATATAGAGCCACATTTCTAAAACTTGTATTTTATAAGTAGAATTGTATAAATCTATATTGGGTACATATTGGGACATTTTGTAAATAAGCATTTGTTTTCAAGCAGTGTCAGGAAATGTGACAATCTAGACATTCACAGGGGAGGTAAGATGTTGCCTCCAGGCAGCCAATGCACCAATCAATGCCCTGAGAGTGGTAGTTCATCTGAAAGAAAGTCAATACTTCTCTCCCGAAAACATTCTATTGACTCGTGAGCCATTTATGAGCTGATCCTAATTCAAAATGTCTTCCCTCTATATTCTGCCTGTTCCCCTGAGTGGAACTTAGAAGAGAGAAAAGAAGTCTAGAAGTGCCACACTTTCTACATGGTATCGACCTGGAATGCCAAATCCTAGAGGCAGCACCTCACAATCAACAGCTTGCCCCTTGCTCAGGCATCCAAACTCAACGCACCAGATTGTGGGTTGCCCACGACCCAAGACCACATTCTCGTAATGTGTGCTGTTGAAACCCTCTCCCCTCCTCCCTACCTTTTAGACTCAGAGTGATTGGCTTCAAACACACTCTCAAAGCATTTTAATTCATTCCTGGGTCAGTGCTTAATCCTCCTCTACCTCCCCTTTTGCCCTGGCTATGAAGTGTCTTAACAACCCTGGGTCTTTCTGGAGGACAGGAGCTCCTACTAGTTGGAAGTGCCCCAAACCAGTTTCATTTTCGTTGTTGTTGTTTGTTTGTTTTTCCTCTCTCCCATCTTCAAAATTTGGGCTTTATCACAGTTTCTCTAACACTTTTCTCCAAGAAGCTAATACACTAGGATGGTGACATCTCTTGTAGCTTAGTGTGCTGTCCCAGACATTTTGAGTTCTAAAGCGACCATTGCCTGGTCACCTACATTTTTGCTAGATGCTTTAATGATGTCATTTTACTTATTCCTATTGACAACCCTACAAGGCATTTGTTATTATTACCACCTTATACAAGTGGAAAAATTGAGGGTCAGAGAAGTTCAGTATCTTTCCAGGGCTAAACAATTAGCAAGGAACAGAGTCAGGATTCAAACTCAGAGCTTTCCAACTCCAAAAGCCAGGCTCCTCTTCTTTTTACTGTGTATGTCGATTTTTTTCTTTTTTTTTCAGATACTTAAAATTAAAGGAATGACTAGTTTGGGGATTTCAGGCATAGGAAGGTTAGTAAGGGAGAGATTTTTATTCAATGAGCTCTATATAAATATTGAATGTAAACTACCCATACGACTCGTGTAAAACTAGCCCACCCTCCTGGGGATCTGATTTCCAAGTTTGTAGCTAATCATCACTTTCCAGGTGAACCTTGAATAATCCTGTCTTTTGTTAATCCTGCAAAATGACCTGTAACATGCCCATAGATAGAAATATAGTAGGAAAGAGAAATGTCATCCTCAGTATCTTTTATGACTGTACAAGATGAACACAGGTGTTCTCACCATCGGCCTGAAGAAGCACAGAGTCGTGGTTGATATTCTTTTCAAATCTTGTTCAATGCCAATGGGAGTTCGGACAAGTTTACATGTGTGACAAGTAACCTTTTTGTCACCTGCTTTGAGATTATTAGCCAACTTCTTTGGCATAAAGTGTTCATACCCACTAAAGAATAAAGTTCATTCCCTCCATGGTCACTACTCAACATTTTATAGGCAGGGACATGGCGTTTTGATGCTTCTGTATTCTGATACAGCTGCTTTAATGTCAAGGACATTGTGATGAGGCTGTTCTGACCCAGCCATGAGAATGTTGTGCTCTGGCTTTAAACACACTTTTTATTTTTTAGTAATAATGTACACCCAGCCCTAACTCATATTATTCTATCAAAAATTACTCCAAAGATGAGCTTCTTTTTTTTTTTTTTTTTTGTCTTTTTTGTGACCGGCCGCACTGCACTCAGCCAGTGAGCGCACCGGTCATCCCTATATAGGATCCGCACCCGCGGGTGCTGCTGCACTCCCAGCGCCGCACTCTCTCGAGTGCGCCATGGGGTCGGCCCCAAAGATGAGCTTTTTAACACCAATTCCCTGTGACAGATTACTTAGGTGTGGATGTGTAGACTAGAAAATCCTTATGCCCTACAGTCCTCGGTTACTCAAACAATACTGGGGTCTCCCAGTTTTATACAATGGTATAAAGACATCTCTTCTTGCCTCTTCTCCCTGAATCCAACCAAAAGCAAGTAGGAAAATAGAAGACAAATGAAGAATTGTCTTCTTCATTGAGAATATAACACACCCATAACTCCAAATCACACACAAAAAATGGGCTAAGTGCACTGAAAACTGAATCAGAGTGAGGGAACATGCTGTGTGCCAGTGCAGATTTGGGGCGAAGGCTCTGATTTCATCAGAGGCCATGACAGGCTGTGAGAACCTTCCTGAGCCCTGCTTGACATCTCAGAGGGACAGGAGAGGTGAGGCTGCAAGGGGCATCCATGCAAGAAGCCTGCTGACGGTGCCACACAAGAGCAAAGAAACGGTGGGGGCCGTGCAGCTGGTCAAGGCTGGTCTCATATGGAACTTAAACCTGAGCTAGGAAGACCACTGCCTGGAGGAGAATGAAACTCCCTGGAAAGAATGGTGATGGAAAAATGTTCAGAGACAACAGAGCAACAGACCCAGTCTAAGCTGCCTGCTCCTCAGGAGCATCCTCTGGCCCCTCCCCAACTCTACTCTCCCAGAAATAGTTGATCCAGGAAGAAGACCCTCAATAATTAAAAACGAACAAAAAAAACAGTTTAGGACTTAAAAAAACTTCAAGACAAGAGGAGAAAAGACACATGATAAGCAAAGACAAAGATACACATTATCTGAATTGAAATGATTTAATTTAATTGGAAATGATTAAACATTTTCAACAAATAGTTTTCCGTGGAACCAGATGAATAAATTATGGCTTTTCTAAAACAAGAGGTCATAGAAGGCTCGAAGAAGAAATGATAACAGAAGCTTTGACCTGTGCAGATGTCAGAAAAAAATTGTATAAAATAGGGATTATCAGTTCCAGAAGGTTCGGTTAAATGCATCCATAAAAATTCCTAACTACAAGAGATTGTCCACTACCATCTGATATGTCCAATATGCTCAGTGTCCAATTTTCCTGGGCTAATTAAAAGAATTGCTTTAGCTCATCCCCTATGTTTTGTTGATATTTATTTATTTATTTAGTGCTACATGTTTCATAATTTTCATAATTTTTTCTGTCCCATTAAGTCAGGAAGGGGTTAAGTTAAAACAATTTAAGGATGAAAGGGAGTGTGAACTGATTTTGTAGTGGCAGGACGATGCCTCTACAAAAGGCATCACCCTTGTTTATTTAGGCAACAACCAAGGCCTCTGTGTGTGGCCCTGCTGGTTGTGAGTGCATGACCAAGGCTGTGTCATTGCAGTACGGGGGAACATTCCTGTTCCTGCCTTTGCTTTCTGCACTCCCCAGAAATAGAAACAAATGCACTGAGGTGTGCTTTGGTTTTTAAAGACATTATGGCTGAACTCTGCCATAAAATTCGCCCTGGAATTACTGATACTTAAAATGGGCAATTAAGTAGCATTGGCTTAGCTTTCCTTTCTTCATTTGTTGTTTAAAATTCTCCATTCAGTTAAACCATACGAGAAAAGTCTTGGCACATGAAGAGGTACTGTCACCTTAAACTAGAGACATGCAATTTTCCTATATATGGTGCATTCCAGATTTGTCCACCTCAAATCAACACTGAGTAGGGAAAGAGAACTTGAATGCTGAAGACGAGGGTCTACAGATACCACCAAAGTATTCAGTGATAAGCCCATACCATAGGGTTCTTGCATCAGGGCCACCAAAGCATACAACTCCAAAAAATGCCATCCTGTTGGTATATAATTCACATGGTAGTCTACGTGTTTTATTATAAAAATTCATAGGCATGATATAACAGCTTTCTTACAGATCAGTCATTAAATAATTTCAATCCATCAATCTTGTGCAATTTCTAATGAGTATCATTTTCTGAAATTGTGTTTGTTATATTTTCTTTGGAGGCAGAATAGTAATTTAATGATTTTGCTAGTTCCAATTTGTAATTGACAATTTGCTATGAAGGTATCAGAGTAGTCTTTGGTTTTGATTTATGGCTAGTCCAGAATTAATCTTTGGTTCAGATCTTTATTGCATTTAAAAAGAGCTGCAGCTTACCTGACTGCTGTTTTGAAGGGTTGTGAGTGATTAGGGGCAACCATCCCACACTTCCAGCAATGCTTGTGCTCCAAAGTATACTGTGAGAAAACATAGTGGAGAGTGTGCCAAGGATTTTTAACACTTCCTCTATTTTTATTACATTGGCAAAAGCTCTTATTATAAGTTAAATTATGGAGAATAAAAATAAGCACAACACTTAAAAGCATATGCAAGGTCTAGGCCAGGAAGCGGGGTGGGCAAGAAGTAATACGGCTCAAAGGTGGGAGTACTCAGGGATGCCTGCTTTGCACACTTCATTTGGTAATAAACACAGGGTGTTTGCTTTTTAAAACAGCTGCTTTATGCCATCAAGATAAAATGATCACATCACATTATCATTGCTGTCCAAATATCATGTCAAAATGACCTAGTTAAAATATCCTACTGCATGTCAGAATGCTCTGGTTTCAAGATTTCACCTTTTCACTCACGGAATATCACTGTATTTTTGATAAAAGTAAAAATTGTCTTATATTTACCACCTTGGTCTTATATTTACCATCCCTGTTCATTGCTTTCTGTTTAATTCACTCTTTGATCTACTGTAGGTTAACTTACCAGGTATTTACTATAGGTTAACTTATTCTTCACAGAACAACAAAATTAGCAAGAACTTATAGCCCATACCACACGTCAGACACTGTTTAAGCATCTTACATGTATGAACCAACTTAGTCCTGCACAGTCCATGTGAGGGACGCACTAGTTTTATTCCCATTTTAGAAGTAAGGAAACTGAGAGAGAAAGAGGTTTGTTTGGTGTTTTTCCTAAGATCACAGTTAGGACATGGCAGCATTGGGACTCACACCCATAAATTCTGGCTCCAGAGCCTGGGCTCTCAGCCCCTGTTGGAAGTCCAGGGTGCTGTGTTGTGCTGTACTGCACCAGCACTGTAGAACAAGTGCAGGTGAGTCCTACCTGTCCTATCCTAGCCACACGCTAGCTTACTGTCGCTCACTGACGTTAATTAAATCTCTGGTATAGGCAAATTCTTTTCTTCAGATTATTGATAACACTATGGATTATTTTTAGGTAGATTGGTGTTATGGATTTTGAGGGTAAATTGATGTCATGTCCCCCCACCCTCTTCCAAATTTACACATTGAAGTCTTAAATCCAAGTACCTAAGAATGTGACTGTTTGGGTCTTTAAAGAGATAATTAAGGTTAAATGAGTTCATACGAGTATGAGTGGGTCCAAATCCAATCTGACTGGTGTCTTCATAAGAGGAGGAAATTAGGACATACAGAGACAGACATCAGGGATGCACGCTCGTGGTGAAAAGGCCACGGGAAGACACAAAGAGAAGGCAGCCATCGGTGAGCCGCAGAGAGAGGCCAACACCTTGATCTTGGACTTGCAGCCTCCAGTACTGTGAGAAAGGAAATGTCTGTTGTTTAAGCCTCCAGTCTGTGGTATTTTTGTTTTGGCAGCCCTAGCAGATTAATATAGCAGATAAATCTATTGGTGGGTGTATAGATCCATATATGAATATCTCATAAAATATCTTTTTAATACTTCAGTTTCAGACATGCTGCCCATAAAAGTGAGTTTCTCAGGTAGCTGGTATATAGGTCGGTTCCTGCTGTCTGATGGTTGTGATTGACTTTCGGATGTGTGCATGAGTGTGAGGGTATTATCTGTATAAAGTTCTTACAGTAGCCATTACTCTGCTTTAAGGGACTGAATTCTAATGTATGTAGTTAATAATTATATTAGGTGGGCTACTGATATTTGTGAACAAAGATTATACATAGCTGCTTGAAATAAAAACTTGTTCCATTTCAGTTGTGAATCTTCATAGTTGCTGTAGTTAATATAGTGATTAGGCAGTTTATATCAGTGTTTGACTTTAACGAAAATAAAATAAGTGCACACAATAATAAATATAAATAAAATAAGTATATACACACAGCAGTAATATGTGTTTTATAACTATTTTTTTCAGAGAACTATCAGACATATATGCACTTAAATTGGTATGCCCTAAAAATTCATTTGTTGACAATTAAGTAAATTGTTTTTCTAATAAAACAAGATTTTCCAAAATGTATGTGACATTATGTAGGTAAAAATTCCCAGTGAATACATTTGTAGTTTGAATAGGAATATTTTGATGTCTCATGTAAAATGAGGAGAAAAATCTTACCATGCTTATCCTTAGTTAAATTAATGTGAAGAGCCTTAAATTACTGAAAACTTAAAAACAACTTTTCATGTTTAAAAATCTGTACCTTTGAATAATAAAGACAATCAAATATCCTATGGCACCAAGGATTCACCCAGAATTATATGGCTAATAGTACCTAAATTCTTAATAAATGCTCTAAAGTGAGACTTACTGATTTATTAAAATTTCAGATAAAATCTGTTTTAAACAAAGAACTCTGGACTTATGATTCCAAATTAAACAGATATTTCTTTATTTCTCCACTACCATTAGTTTCATTTCTCAGATACCAAAATAGGTAATAAAAAGCTAATGCCTGTGCACTCAGTGGGGTTGTGGGTGTCCCGCAAGTCTGGCCTGCATGGTCTAGCTTCAGGCACAAAGGAACAGCTGCCTGGACACGTTCCTGCAGCAGCATCTGCCACCGAGGTCTACCACACCATCCACGCCTATGAGCCATGCATTGTGGTGTCCCACTGGGAGAAGCATACCTTCAAGTACATGGTGCTGAGTGAATGGCTCATCTACCTGACCAAGAACCTGCCCAGGTCCATCTGGCAGGTCATGGCACTGTGGGACATTGTGGCCATTGACCTGGACTTCCAGTCAAGATGGAGGAATAGAAAGTCCCCAGCATCACTCTCTTCCACAAATCAACCAATCTACAACTATTAAAAAGCAATAACAGCCAAGCTGGGGCCACTAGAATTCAAGGGAAGAGGAGGAGAGACCACGATGAGAGAAAGAAAGGGTCACTCTCACCATTTCCAATGCCGGCCACTTCCAAGCTGGAGCTGGTGAGTGCACAGAGCAAGAGTTGGCAAAACGCACAGCTGTGCCCTTTGGATGAAGTTGCCTGGATGTGGCAGGGGAGAAGAGGGTCTTGGTGGCCCTCAGACTAGTAAGACCACTAACAGGGTTCTCATGAACCCACATGGGGGTGAGGAGCCAAAACAATTGAAAAAAGGAGACATTTAGAGGCTGGTGAGTCATGGCAAGGGACTGGTGCACAGCCCATCCCATGTGAAGTATTTGGGGTGTAGGCAGTGGGGGAGATAGGTCACTAGGAGAACATTGGGTCTCATCATGGACAGCTGATCTGTCCCCCAATCAGTGCAGGACCACTCAGTGGAGACTGGTCAGGAATACAGATCTGCAGGGGGTGCAGTTTGCTGAAAAGACTCAGGCCCAGACCACAGTTTCCACAAAACCCAGGTGTACTGGACTTCATGAGACCCAGAAGTACATACGAGGTCAACAATTAAAACGTGAGCTGCACATAAGCCTTTCCCAGGGAATCAGCAGCAAAGCAGCCATTAAGTTCGACTACAGGGCTCAAGTGCTGGTCCCCACAGGAAGTTCCTCCATTTTAGAAGTAATCAAAGGACAACAAATTAGTTCCAGTGCAGAGTTTAAGTGGTGGGAACAGCAAATAATCCAATACAGAACTGAAAGAAAAAACAAAATACCCACAGATCAGAGACAAAGTTTGACATTAACTAATAAAGGTCTGACACCACCAAAGAACACCTATAAAACCTAGAAGAACCAAAAGCCTCCTGGGCTCCCGAGCCAGAAGCAGGGAGGGCTGGGGGCCTCAGCCATGCCCCCTGACATCGGAAACCAGCCCAGCAATGACCATCAGGCCACAACAGGAAGCACCTCTGGCTCCCAAATCAGGGCAGTGGGGGGCCTTGGGCCTCAGCCATACCCCCACCCCCCGACACCTGCAACCAGCCCAGCAATGATCACCAAGCCACCATAAGAAGTGCCCAAGGCTCCTGAGCCAGGGTAGTGGGAGGTCAAGGCTTCCCCTGACGTCTTCATCCACACTCCCCTGACATGTGCATCCAGCTCAGCAATGATCGAGCCACTGCTGGAAACCCCCTTGTCTCCAGTGCAGGAATGAGGGGGGCCACCAGCTTCAACCATGACCCCCTCCTTCCTACGTCTCCCACCCTTTTTCCTTTCCCCTTTTCCTCTCCCTCTACCCTCCAGCTGCTCTGCAACAACATCTCAGAATGCAAGAAAAAATAAAAAATACTAATAAATAAATAAACTTAAAAAATAAAAGCTAATGTCTACAAGAGTAAATTGGTATAGTACTTATGAGGGGAATTTAATAATATCTTCATAAGTACAAATGTTATACTCTATATATCTGTGGGTATAACCAAACATTTTATCAAGAAACTTACGTACAAGAATGTTCAATATAGCGTTATTTCTAGTAGTAGAATGTCGATCAATATGGGACTAGGAAAATAGAGTATGACCAAATGGAGGAATTTTATGTAAATGTTAAAAAATCAGGCATATTCATAGGTGGTAATATGGAAATATTTCTAAAACCAAGCAAAAAGAGCAAGGTGCAAAATACTACATATAGTTTGATTCTTTTTATATAAAATTTAACAAGGCATCATTATGTATAGATATATGCATGCTGGAAGATGCATACAATTTTGTTTGTCTGCTTTTCCAGAAATTAATCATTAGAGACTTTAATAGAAATTACGTTAGAGCAGTAAGACGGAAGGTGGAGAGAGGAGGTTTTCTGTCTTTGTTGTGTGTCTTTCCATACTGTTCAAATTTCTAACCATGTGTGTACAGCGTATGCAGCTTTTTCTTTAGCATCAAAAGAGTTGGGTAAGGGACACAAAGAATAATTACAATCTGTAATAATGAACATGATAATAATATTGATCTGATTATCACATATTATACTCAAATGCTGATAGTCAAACTCTATCCCACAAATAGGTATAGTCAATAAAAAAAATTTTTTTAAATCAAAGGAGGTTATAGTCATAATGAGTTAATGAGCCATTCATTATTTATTTACTTTCAGATACTTTTTTGTGTTTGAAAGAAAATTAGAAATATTATTTTTACCAGTTTGCAACTTAAAGATTTTTCCTCTCCTTTTCAAATAACATTTAAAATGTTTCATTTGCTACTTTCAAATGGATGGTTGTAGTATTTACTACCAATATCAATTGACTTTATTTTTTCTGGACACTAGAGGGAGTTTAGAAATGAGAAGAAATATACTGAAGAACCAAGATGGCTCCTAAAAGTCTGTGATAGGATTTCCTCAATCCCATTGAGAACCTCTGTAGAACCAATACATTACTTCAACCGTGGTTACTTTGTAGACATATTCCTAAGAGCTTGTGTGTAAATTGAATCATATTTTAAG
Source organism: Cynocephalus volans (assembly GCF_027409185.1). Lineage (NCBI taxonomy): Eukaryota > Metazoa > Chordata > Mammalia > Dermoptera > Cynocephalidae > Cynocephalus > Cynocephalus volans. The sequence continues at coordinate 286,662,414 of NC_084460.1, forward strand.
TTCTCCTGGAGAGACTGCTATTGAGAAGACTCCTAGAGTGAATTGTCTTGAGAAAAATGAAGCTTTTATTAAAAAGATAATCACTCCCAATTTGTAATTAGATGACAAGATTCTAGTATTTCGTGATCTTCATACTGGAAGATACTGTAAACCTGAGGTGTGATTATATTGGTGCAATCAGTTTTGAGAGTCTTAGAAAACACAGGTATTCAATAAATGTTTAATGATCCAATTCTACGAGACTAAAGGAATAAACAGTTACTGTGTCTGGGGTGTTGCTTTTGTTGTTTTTGTCATTACTGCTGTTGGTGGTGGTGTTTTCCTGTTAACCTAATTTAAATTACTCACTGTCTGAATACTACTGGACAGCTCTCTTTGTCTATTCATTTATTCAACCAATCTGTTTGAGTACTCACTATAAGCCAGGCACGGTAACAGCCATTGATGATAAACAAAATAAAGATCCTGAGCTCAAAAACTCTGCAATCTAGTGGGAGGACAGACAAGAACCAAATGAGCACATAGATGGATAAGATATATTATCAGAAAAAGGTCAGTGTGATAAGCAAAAATAAAGCATCATGTGGTAGACATTACCAATAAATATCTAGTTCTCCTGCACTTCTGAGTATATGTAGGTTATAATTCTCTACCCTCTTGAAATTATTCATAGCCATTTGACTAGTCCTGGCCACTTACATGTGATTGGAGCGGCTATGTGACTGCCAGGCTCATATATTGGATTGCCAGTGTTCCACTCTCCAGCTCTTTCTCCCTCTGATGTGGCAATCAGGAAAACACATGTTGGCATGGAGGTGTCATGAGATAAAGAAAACTGGGGTACTGAGCCACAGCACAGAAGGTGGCTTAGTTGAAAAGTTGTCTGTACCTTACCTGAAATGTTGATGTAAGTAAACAAATTAACTTTTGTCATTTAAAGCCAATAAAATTTTGGAGCGGTTTGTTACTGCAGCATAGCCAACCCTGTCCTGACTGATACAAAGGATCAGGCAATGGAGAGGGATGGGGAAGTGTTTTTCAGATAGGCTGGTCAGGAAGGGTTCTCTGACAAAGTGGTGGTAACAGTACAACTATTGTCATCTGAAGTGAAGTTGAGGCTCAGGAAGGAGTAGCACGGAGAGAAATAGTTGTTAAATATGGCCAGTTGGCTCACTGATTTGTAGCCATTGGAGTACACCTGCCAAAAGCATTGATACCTTGGCCTCACCCTCAACCTGTTGCACTCTAGTCTTCAGGGGGCAGCTTTAGGATTCTATGATTTTAATAAGCTCCCCCAGGTGATTTTGATGCACAGCCAGCTCTTGGAAACACTGAACTCAGCTTCCAGCCCTGATTGTTTACATTTCTAATATATGTGATAGGATATATAGAATTTTAAATTACATGCCTCTCAGTGTCTTCTTTATGCTGACAAGGAGGAAATAAAGGGAAGAACACATTTTAACTTGCATCAAAACAACTTTCGTTTCTTTCTGTAGTTCTGACAGAATATGATTCCGTATGTATCTGTCTTAGTTTGATGGAATCGACTTGGGTCTTCAAGTCATAATAATATCAAAGACAGGATTTTTTATTTGTTTATTTGACTTATATGGACAGGATCAAATTGTAACTGAAAGAATATCATTTTGAGAAAGAAAAACATCAAGGTAGTCCAGAATGTTTCTGCTGTTAGAATCTAAAAAGCAATCATTTTTGAGTGCTTACCATGTGCGTACAATCACCCTGCAGGGTATTGTATATTTCTCAATGAAATTTTATTTTCAGAAAAATATTGGTACTTTAAAATTTTTGTCTTTTTCAATGATATCCTAGAAAAAAAATTTTTTAATGACTACATTTGTAGGGTAAGTAAAATAATTTAATTCAAAGGGCTGGAGAAGGATTGATTCTTGAGTAATTGTGAATTTAGAGTCTCTGTTCTTGTTTTTTATGTATATGGAAACTGAATGACTGAACCTGCATTCAGGCCCTAAATTTGGAACCAAAAAAGAAAAGCTGGTGCTGAGGGGAGGACTTACCATGGATAATTACTTTATAAGTTATCCTGTTAGATGTTTCAATTTCATACTTGTCAAAGCCATATATGAGGAATGTATCAAACCTGAGCCTCTTTGCATTTTCAATTAAGTGGGGACAGGAGCTATACAAGGCAGACTGATTACATGTCTATTCCATCCCAGAACCCTTCCAGTAACAGTTAAAGAATATAATATATATAATTTTATGCCTTCATACAAAGTGAAGAGAACAGGATAAAGTCCTGTGGGCTTCACATAATGGAAGAGAAGTTGATAGCAGTGAACGCTACCTCCAACTACGTAAAGACATGAAAGGGTGTGTCAATCACCATGCACTGCGGAGATGGTGGAGAAAAAGTGAGGTCCTCAGCACAGCAGCTTCATCTCACAAGATTCCCAGTGTTACTCCATAGGGGACCCTCAGTGAGTGAGTGAGCAAGTGAATGAACGAATGATTCCACAGATTTTTCAGAAGCGTGCTACATGATAGAACAGTTATCACTGGTTTTCTGAGTCATCAAGTTCTAGATGACTCTAGCAAAATAAATGGATGAATATTCTTTGCTGACCTATTTTCCTAGTCTAGAGCCAGGAAAAAACAATCTAAGTGGTAATCTGGAGGGCACTCCTTGCTGACAATTGAATAATCCTTTAAGTTCAAGTTGGTTTTTGGATTAAACAATAACATTTGTTAAATTATTATTATTGTTAAATTCACCACCAGAGGGAGCTCAAATATTTCCTCCATCTAGAGACCAACAGGCTGCAAAATAACAATGAATTTTCTTCTAATTTCAGTATTAAAATATATTATGTAATATTGCCTGGGATGAATGTTGGAATGATTATTTAGATGAATATTATTCTAGTTGCCTTAGAAAGCAGCAGAGAAACATTAATCAATCACAAATTTGTTCTCCAATTTATTACCTTCTGACATTTCCCAATTGAAAAGAGAAACAGAAACTTATCTACCTAGAGAATAACATTTTCCTCGTGTATCTCTCTAGAACCCCAAAATTCACTCTCTTTTTATATGCTTCAATTTAAATTTTACTATGTTTTTCGAATAAAGGATCACATCAGAATTTTCTGAACTCTTGAGACAAAGTACAGAGAAAGGATCTTTGGAGAAATTTGACTGGCTGATTGATGACAGCTAAGTCATTTGAAAGTCTTGGATGTCTCAAATGGAAGCCACATCTGTGGTGACATAAAATAAATTTACCTTCAATGTTAATAGTCATTAATATTAAATGTAAATGAGAAGAGAAAAAGATTTTTAGGACTCTTACTATTCACCAAATGATTGAATCCATAACTAATAAAAAAATGACGTCAATCATTTTGGGGGGTGGAGTGAATGATCTCTGAAAATAAACTCAAATCATGTCCAAAGACATTATATTTTAGTTTTCTTTTAGTTTCTGCTTGTCAGAAGCAAGATTTTGATTTATTTAAGTTCTTTCAACTGCCAGTGGCAAAGGTATGCTCTTCAGGAAGCAGGCCCATTTGGATATTTTTGAAAACTCAGTGAGTCTGCTATACCTGTAAATATTTGAATACTGTAAATTCTGGTGCTGGGGAGAAGGATACAATATTTCATTATTTATTTACTCCATTTTCGTAGTGCCTGTAACCATGGCAACCAGGTGCTGCCAACTGACCCTAGTGGAGGCCACACTTGCTGCTTTATCTAAATTGCTGACGGGAGCACACAGCTTTAAAGATTTGTTGAACTGCATTAGATTATGGGCATTTTTAAAGGAGTTCAAACCAGGAGAAATGGCTTGTTTATATGAAAAGAAGTGTATTTGTTACATGTGCACTGTTTCCTGCAGGTAATATTCACACATGACTTAAAGATTTTAACAAAGGAAGGATATTTGTTGATGAATAAGGCAGATGGATCACATATGCTTATCTTTGCTACATTCCAGAACCCATTTCAATAACAGTGAAAGGATATACAGTATACAATGTTATTCCTTTATACAAAGACAGGCAAGCAGGCCAGATTGTAAACAGAATTTTGAAGATTGGAAAATAGATAGATGAGTCATAACTGATGTAGCAGAGCAGAGATGCTGAAACTAAACTGTCTATTGGGGGTGGAGGAAAGGACAGTAATAAGCAAGCTGATTAGTGCCATAGAACCTCAAAGGCAGAGACTGAAGGGATCAGAATCTTCCAAATGAAGTCCAGGATTTGGAGCGGACCTGAAAACACAGGACCTAGTTGATCGAGCATGTACACCCCTGGACACTGAATGAGGCGACTCCCCTGGAGAGGCAAGATGAGAGAGCAGCGGGTCACTGGGCTGAACACAAGGGTGATGAATGGGAATCTGTATACCAAAGAGCCAGCTGAATAGCCAGCTTCCTGCCCCACCCAACTTTCAGGCATGTGCCAACAGGGTGGATATTACTTGGGAAACAGGTAAAGGATGGCTGTCTTAAATGATCAGTCTTATACCAGTATTAGACTTTTTAAACTATATACACATTTTTATCACTGAAAAAATGAAAACAAATTACTAACAGTGGGAAGGAGCTGCTTTGAATCTGTACCACAAACAGTGTAGAATACGCGTGTGGTATATAGTCAAACAATTTAACATGCATGCCACGATTCAGTTATGTAAACCTGACAGCATGTTGTTGGACTTATCCTGCTGCCTTGGAATTAGACACAGGGCCAAAGCAAGGCTTGAGAGGCTGAAAGTAACTCTGCATTCTAAAAAGAGCTACAAATAATGAGGACCAGACATCCTCTCCGGGGCTTACCAAAATAGACTAAAACAGACCCTGCTACCCCCACACACTATCTAAATACCTGCCTTCTCCCTTCCTGTCCCTACCAGGAAATAAAAGGAGAGAGAACTTGAGAGCAGAGAGTAGACGAAGAGAAAAGCATTATTGGAATCCTGAGCCTTGACCCCACCTAGAGGGAAGTGCTTAGCTTTGGAGAGGGGATAATATTCATCCACTCCTTAAGCTAAGAGAGTTAGTGAATTGGTTTCCTATTGCTGCTTTAACAAACAGCCACAAAGTTAGTGGTTGAAAACGATACAAATCTACCTTACAGTTCTGGAGGTCAGAAGTTTGAAATGGATCACACTCCGCTAAAATCAAGGCATTGGCAGAGCTGCATTTCTTTCTGGAGGCTCTAGGAGAAAATCTGTTTCCTTTCCTTTTCCAGTTTCCAGAGGTGCCTACAGTCTTTGGCTTTCGGCCCGTTACTCCATCTTCAAAGCCGGCTGTCACCAGTCAAGTCTTTCTCACTGTGACACTGACGCTCCTACCTCCCTCTTCCTCAATCAAGGACCCTTGTGATTACACTGGGCCTGCCAGATAATACAGGATAATTTCTTATTTAAGGTTATCTGGTTAGCAGCCTTTATTCCCCCTTGCCATGTGACATCACAGGTTCTGAGGATTAAGACATGAATGTCTTAGGGTGGGGGCATTATTTTGCCTATCACAAAGGGGCTCTGAGAAAACCATTCATAAATATCTGGAGTTTCTATGAGAAAGGGTGGTATCATTTCCAAATTGGACGTACATTTAGACTACTCTGACCCATTGTCTAAGCTACCAGGGAAGGAGATAATTAAAGATAAATGGCACGCTGGAGAGAGGGAGCAGCCTGCACTCTACAATTGAGTATGAAGAGAACACGCATTTTCTGTAGGTTAAGCAGAGCTGCAGAAGGCAACCAGACTGGAAGTATCTTTTTGCAGCTAGAAACCTTGGGACAAGAGGGAAGAGGCTGTGGAGAGTGACTCTGGGGGTAAAAGTTCCCACTCCAGGGAACTTGTGCACTGGGGAAATCCCCCAGGCTCAGCACCTCCCAATTGACTCACGTGTGTGCGCATGACAGCAGCATTTTGCCTGCTGCACCAAGAGTTACAGAGAAGGTCAAATTGGTCAGAATAGCAATGGCCATCAACAATAGTGCAATCCCATGGCCGGTTAAGGAAAATAAAATGTTGTTTCCTTTTCTTCTATTTCATCTCAATTCTTCCCAACTTCAGAGGAGTTAGAACTAGAAAGGCAGGCACAGGGGCCTTGAGAAAGTCAACCAAATCCCCAGCCAACCAAATCCCCATTCAGGATCTTCTAGCCTCAGGTTAATCGAAGCTGGGTGGAAGGAAGGATAAGGAAGTATGAGATTACAATTTTAAATTCATGTGAACTGGGGTTTTAAAAACTTTTTACTGGAATATAATAAATCTACTAAAAAGTTCACTGAAGTGCACAGATTGCTGAATTTTCACAAACTGGACACACTGGTGTGATCCACATCCAGATCAGAAATAGAATATTACCAAGCCCCCAGACATTCCTTGTTCCCTTCCATCTCAAAGCTTGCGCCCCGAAGAGTAACTAATGTCCTGAATTCAGACAGCATATGCTGGTTTCACTTGTTTTAGCACTTTATATGAACGGAGTCATACTGCATAATTTGGATCTGATTTCTTCCATTCAATATTATGTTTGTGAGACTCATTTGTGTTTTTACAAGTATTTGTAGGTCATTTATTCTCATCATTTTAAAGTATTCTGTTATGTGAAGACACCACAATTTATATATTCTGTTGTGTATATGCATAAGAGTTAGTTCCAGTTTAGAGATATCAATAATAGTACTAGAATGAATATTCTAGTATGTGTAGTTTGGTGAAAATGTGTTCACTTTTCTGGCAGGTGTGTACTCAGGAATGGAATGTTTGGGTCATATATTCAGTTTTGGCATATGTTATCAAATACTTTTCCAAATAGTGGTATGTAAGTCTTATTGTTCCACATCTTCATCTGATCTGTGGTATGTCTATTTCATTTTAGCTATTCTACTGGGTGTATAATAATATCCCGTGATAGTTTTAGTTTGCATTCTTCTGATGACTAATGAAGTTAAACAACTATGTATCTATTTATTGGCCATTTGAATATCCTCTTTTATGAAGTCTCTGTTTAATCTTTTGCCCATTTTTCTGTTGAGTTGTTTTGCTTTTATTGATTTATAGGAATTCTTTATGTATTGTGGATATGAATCCATATGAATCCCACTATATATATAATGAATATCTTCTCCTACTTGGTAGGTTACCATTCATTCTTTTCAAATAATGTCTCTTGATGAACAGAAGTTCTTAATTTTAATAGAGTCCAATTTATTAATATTTTATGTTTAATATGTTTCATGCCCCCTTTAAGAAATCTTTGCAATCTCCAGGACAATGAAGTTATTTGGATTAGACTCTTTATTAGCTGTAAGTGACAAGAAAACTATGGATTCTACTTCAAAGGCTGATTTAACTGAGCGTGGTTGAGGGCGGTGGTTGGAGACAAATCAAATCTTGCTATATTTGTACTTCACTCATTTCAGGCTGTTTGATAAACTAGCTACACAAGGAAAATGTAGTTATTAAATTTTTTCTGATCTAGTTTTCTTCTGTAGCTTTCTCTCAGTTGGACAAGAAAGAAATGTAAACTTAACAAAATCTCACTATCTTCTAATTTAAACAATGCCTTTCAGATAAATCAGTCTTCCTTCCCACTCCCCTAAAGATGTTTGAAAAGGGAGCCTCTAGTGTCTTTTTGGGCCAAGGATGTGTAGGGGGCGTAGACAATTGTAGAAAAATATAACCTTAATGTACGCAGTCTTGTAACAAATGCTTAAGCAAAGCAGCTTCTAAGGGGCCATACAAAGGTCAGGCCCGAGCACACTAAACATTCCAAGGAAGGGAATGACTCCACCCGGTTCCAGGAATTGACTAGTTCCTTATCAAAAGGCCACCTGGCCAGACCCCAGGCAAGATAAACGATTGAGAAATGTGCTGTTCCTTATCGGGGTGACAGCCAGCCTGCTAAAGCCTACCTATAAATCTAAAGGCGCCACAAATCTATCAGGGTACCAGCCTACTAAAGTCTACCCATAAATCTAAAGGCGCCACAGATAACCAACAACTCATCTTGTCACAAAGATCTGTTCAGAAAAACTGTAAAGATGCTTGTATTGTAAACTGGTCGTCTCTTTTGTCTTGAATGCTGAGTGACCCCAGCATGCTGGAAATAAACTCCTCTTGCTTGATTGCAGTGGACTCTGTCTCGTGGTCTTTGTGAAGTGAGCCATCCCGACGTGTGGGGTTTGTGCACAGTGCACAGATCTTACAGATGCAGGTTCTTAGGCTATTTTGGGGGTAGTTGCTAGGCTCTGCAGCAATGGAGTCTTCCAAAAGCTACTGGTCCTGCTCACCTGCTGAAAATGGCTGCGAAGGTCTGTAGCCAGAAGGCGTGGTTTATCCCCTCTCGGTACAGTCAGGTATCATGGTCTTCTCTGCTGACTCAGCTCTCCTCGACTCTTGCTGGTGGTGGTATCACCCTGAGGTCTTGCTCTGATGCTCAGTTGATTCCTGGCCTAGGTGCTCTTCCTGCAGTCTTTGGCACAGACTCACGGTGTCCTCAGCACAAGGACCTCTGGGAGGTTCCTGTCCAGTACCATCAGCTGTCTTTTGCACCACCAAGGAAACAGGAGAGAACTCAGGGGATTAGTCAGAACTTCCCTCTGACTCAGTAGGTCATGCTCTTTGTCCTCCCAAGTCAGCGATGGGGTCTCCTCCTAGAGACCCAAACATGAATCAGGACAGGGCCCTGTGGATTCCACTTTCTTTTCATTCTGTTTAACAACATCCTCCAATAGCAGGAGGAAGAGATACAAGGTAGTGGAGGATCATAATTATTGTGGAAAGTAATTTACAAAAATGCCACAATTATTCCTTTTTCTGCTTCTTTGCAATGTGACGTTGAAGTTCTTCCCATCAAGAGGCGAAGTCTCTTTCTCTGCCTCTTGAATTTGGCCTGCCTGATCATTTGCTTTGACCAATAAAATGCATCAGAAGTGATGTCATATTTTTCTGCCTCTAGCCCTCAAAAGGCCCTGTGTGCCTCAGTCCTCTCTCTCGGAACACTGCCACCACCCTATTGAACAAGCCCAGGACAGCTGGCTGGAGGAGGGGAGACATTTGAAAATAGAGACAAGCAGGCCCAGCTGAGGCACCCTAGTTCAGCCAGCCACCAGTCAATGCAGCAGCTGATCACAGACACAAGAGTGAGCCCAGATGAGACTAACTACCTGCTAGGTGAACCCAATTTGATGATCTGCATAATCATGAGCTAAATAAATGGTGGTTATTTTTAGAGAGTCCATTCTGAGGTGGCTTGTCATGTAGCAAACGCTGATTCCTCTCTGTCTCCTTTCTCTTTCCCTCACTTCACCAGTGAGAAAGGGCAGGTTTCCATCTCGTCTCCCTTTCTGTCATGGATTGAGCTTACACATATCACCAATCACCATTCATCTTCTGGGAACAGCAAGCCTCCCAGTGCAGTCTTAATGACAGAATCGATCTTGCCTTTAAACTATGGAAGAAACTGTGATTTAAACAGTCAGGCTTGGCACATACTATGTTAATGATAGCTAAAGGAATTTTTTTTAAAAATTATTTTCTCTTTCTGTGAAGCCTGGCTTCTAAGAAACAGTTTTATGGTTACAAACTCAAAAATTCTACTTTGTATGCAAGAGCTGAATGACTCTGCTTTCTCTTTGTATGCCTGCTTTAAAAATCCTAAGGACGATGGATGCCTGAGAAAGAATGAGAGTTGAGGAGGGGAAGCTCACAATGAAACTAATACAAAAGACAAAAGAACACTGAAATACGTCTTTAGGCACTATCTTCCTAACATGTATAAATTATGTTTCCTTGGGGCAATGAGGCACATCCTAGATCCCTCATATATTGGAGGAGATGATTGGAACTCATGATCTTCTGTGTCTCGATTGAACATTGTATGACTTTTTGGTACTTATTACGCAACCAGTTGGAGCTACAGTACAGGAGGAAGTCATAGACTCCACCAACCACGAACACATGAACAAGCCCCAAAACTCCTTCCTGATGTGCCTTAGAAAAGCAGGTCAGGGATTTTTGGTTCCTCATTTATTTATTTTTCATGGGACTCTAGAAGGGAGAGAGGACAAAGGGGAAGGAAAAGTATATTCAAACTAGACCTTTGCTTTTTTTGGAGGGCTGAAGTCCTTGAACCCAGTTTCAGTAGGTTGAAGAGGGGGCTGCGTGTAGTAAAAAAAAAAAAAGGAAAGAAAGAATCCAAGGCAAGGTACCTACTCTCATGGAACTTTCTGCTCAGTGGGAAGGCAGAATTAACAAAAATAATGAGATGGCAATAATGATGTTCTCGCCATGAATTAAATATACATTTAGAGAAGGGAGAAACCAGAATGGTCATTAGGAAAGAACTCACAGAGTAGTCAAGTCTTGAATTTGACTGTAACAAATAAGTAAGAATTAGAGAAGTAGACGGGAGGATGTAGGCAAGGCAGTAGATATAGAATAGAGTGCATGTGGGCAGGGATTAGACATATCTAAGGCCAAACAGTTATTCATTTAATTGTTTAGAGACTACTTACTGAATGCCTATTAGAAACCAGACACTGTGCTCACTCTGGGGATACAGTGATTAGCAGAAAGTGGCACGCCCTTACCTTCGTGGCAATAGAAGTTGCCAAGTTCACAGTCTATAAAAATATGGGAGGGATGGAGTCAGATACATACAAGAATTATGATAAAACACAGTAGAGAACTATGAAGCTACTACAGTATTGATGCTGTTATTGTCAAATATAAATTGATTTTAAAATGAATATTTCTGGATATTTAGTTCATTTGAAAATTAAACTTTTTCTTTTTTTTTTTTTTATTTTTATTTTGTCAATATACATTGTGGCTGATTATTGCTCCCCATCACCAAAACCTCCCTCCTTCCCTTTTCCCTCCCCCCCTCCCCCAACAATGTCCTTTCTGTTTGCTTGTCATATCAACTTCAAGTAGTTGTGGTTGTTATATCTTCTTCCCCCCGCCCCCGGTTTGTTTGTGTGTGTGTGTGTGTGTGTGTGTGTGTGTGTGAATTTATATATTAAATTTTAGCTCCTACCAATAAGTGAGAACATGTGGTATTTCTCTTTCTGTGCCTGACTTGTTTCACTTAATGTAATTCTCTCAAGGTCCATCCATGTTGTTGCAAATGGCAGTATTTCATTCGTTTTTATAGCTGAGTAGTATTCCATTGTGCAGATGTACCACATTTTCCGTATCCACTCATCTGATGATGGACATTTGGGCTGGTTCCAACTCTTGGCTATTGTAAAGAGTGCTGCGATGACCCGGTTTGTTTGTGTGTGTGTGTGTGTGTGTGTGTGTGTGTGTGTGTGTGTGTGTGTGTGTGTGTGTGAATTTATATATTAAATTTTAGCTCCCACCAATAAGTGAGAACATGTGGTATTTCTCTTTCTGTGCCTGACTTGTTTCACTTAATGTAATTCTCTCAAGGTCCATCCATGTTGTTGCAAATGGCAGTATTTCATTCGTTTTTATAGCTGAGTAGTATTCCATTGTGCAGATGTACCACATTTTCCGTATCCACTCATCTGATGATGGACATTTGGGCTGGTTCCAACTCTTGGCTATTGTAAAGAGTGCTGCGATGAACATTGGGGAACAGGTATACCTTCAACTTGATGATTTCCATTCCTCTGGGTATATTCCCAACAGTGGGATAGCTGCGTCGTATGGTAGATCTATCTGCAATTGTTTGAGGAACCTCCATACCATTTTCCATAGAGGCTGCACCATTTTGCAGTCCCACCAACAATGGATGAGAGTTCCTTTTTCTCTGCAACCTCGCCAGCATTTATCGTTCAGAGTCTTTTGGATTTTAGCCATCCTAACTGGGGTTAGATGGTATCTCAATGTGGTTTTGATTTGCATTTCCCGGATGCTGAGTGATGTTGAGCATTTTTTCATATGTCTGTTGGCCATTTGGATATCTTCCTTAGAGAAATGCCTACTTAGCTCTTTTGCCCATTTTTTAATTGTGTTGCTTGTTTTCTTCTTGTAAAGTTGTTTGAGTTCCTTATATATTCTGGATATTAATCCTTTGTCAGATGTATATTTTGCAAATATTTTCTCCCACTCTGTTGGTTGTCTTTTAACTCTTTTAATTGTTTCTTTTGCTGTGCAGAAGCTTTTTAGTTTGATATAATCCCATTTGTTTATTTTTCCTTTGGTTGCCCGTGCTTTTGGGGTCGTATTCATGAAGTCTGTGCCCAGTCCTATTTCCTGAAGTGTTTCTCCTATGTTTTCCTTAAGAAGTTTTATTGTTTCAGGGTGTATATTTAAATCTTAATCCATTTTGAGTTGATTTTAGTATACGGTGAGAGGTATGGATCTAGTTTCATTCTCCTGCATATGAATATCCAGTTATCCCAGCACCATTTGCTGAAGAGGCAGTCCCTTCCCCAGTGAATAGGCTTGGTGCCTTTGTCAAAGATCAGATAGCAGTAAGTGTGTGGGTTGATTTCTGGATTCTCTATTCTATTCCATTGATCACTGTGTCTGTTTTTATGCCAGTACCATACTGTTTTGGTTATTATAGCTTTGTAGTATATTCTCAGCAGCACAAGGATCATTCTCCAGGATAGATCACATATTAGGTCACAAATCAAGTCTCAATAAATTAAAAAAAAATGGAATTATCCCATGTATCTTCTCAGACCACAATGGATTAAAACTAGAAATTAATAACAAATGAAACTCTGGAAACTTTTTCTTTTTTTATAATTGTTTTCATCTTATTGTCACTGCTACCCACATCTATAATGGTGGAAAGCACGTAAAAACTAAATATCCAATTACAAAATTATTTGAACTAAAACAAATTCCAACAATAGAATTCTTCTATAGTTTCTTTGGTGGTTTCTTTTATTTGTTTTTGTTGTTACTGTTTTTTTTTTAAAGCCCACTCATTAGAGACACAAAAAAGAAAAAAGAATACTAAAAAATCCAAAAGCCTATCAGCAAGATTGTGTATGTGTATATTATACATACATGTGCACACACACACACACACACACACACACAAAGAACAGTAGGGTGTGTGTGTTTGTATATACATTTGTGTGATAGGGAAAACTTACGTACAAAGAAATGTAGAGATCATAAACATACAATCTGATGAATTGTGACAAATTTATACACCTATATAACCATACCCCAATTAAGACATAAAATATTATTATTGTCTCAGAAAGTTCCTTCATGATCCTTTCTAGCCAGTCTTCCCCACACTGACCTTACCTTTGTGTTTTCTGTCTACAAATAAGTTTTGCCTGTTCTCGAACTTCATACAAATGAAGTCATTACAGTATGTGTTCTTTTACATATATCAGTAATTTGTTCTTTTATTCTGAATACTCTTCTACTTTATAAAGATACCATGGATTGTTTATCTATTCTCATATTCATGATTTTTGGTGGCTTCCAGCTTTTGGTTATTGTGAACAGAGATGCTTGAGCATTCATACCCAAGTTTTTGTACGAGCATGTTTTCATTTCTTTGGGGAAAATATATAGGTGTAGACTTTCTGTGTCTTAGAGTTATATGTATGTTGTATTTGATAAGGAACCACCAAACAGCTTTGCAAAGTTCTCATACATTTGGCACTTCCATCAACAGTGTTTGGGAGTTACAATTGCTCTAAATTCTCACCATCACTTTGTATTACCAGACTTATTTTAATAATGGCCATTATTGTGAGAGCAAAATGATATCTCATTGTGATTTTAATTTATAATTCTCTGATAACTAATGTTGTTGAGTACTTGTTAAGGTGTCTAGTGGCTATTAATATGTCTTCTTTTGTAAAGTGTCTTTGAATCTTTTGTCTATTTTCAAATTGAGTTCATTGTCTTTTTGCTATTGATTTGAGAAGTTTATGATATATTTTGTATACAATTCCTTTGTCAGATATATTCATATTTTTATATTATATGTTCATATTCATATTTATGAATATTCCTTTTCAGCCCATGATTAGTATTTTCATTTTCTTAACAGTGACTTTTCTTTAAACAACCCTACTGACTTATACCTCATGCAAAAAACTATCCTGATTTAAACTGCACAACTATAAGAATTCTGACAAATGCACAAACTTATTGAAGCTACAGAACATTTCCATCACCTCCAAAAGTAATCCACTGTCCCTTTGCAGTCAATCTTCCCTTTTGCCCTTGTTCCAGACATCAACTAATCTGCTTTCTGTCACTATAGTTTGAGTTTTATTTTCTGGAATTCCAAATAAATGTAATCACAAAGTATATGCTCCTTGTATTTTGCTTTTTTCACCTGGCATAATATTTTTGCCACTCTACCATATTGTATATACTAGTAGTTTCTTTTTATTGCTGAGTAGTGTTCCATTGCATAAATATGCCATAATACCTTTATCTACTCGATTTAACTTTCACTTTTGATGAGAAAGTTTTTCAGAAAGTCCAATTTATTGATTTTTTTCCTTTGCCTATCCGAAGTCATGAAGATATTTTCCTATGTTTTCTTCTAATAGCTTTATAGTTTAGTATTTCTAAATAGGGCTATGTGCCATATCAAATTACTTTTTGAGTGGCGTGAGGTAATCATTAAGTTTTATTTTTTTCTATGTACTTGTTCAATTATTTTAATATCTATTTAAAAGACTCTTATTTCCCTTCTTGGATTACATTGGTGATGTTGAAAATCAATCATACATACATGAGTGGGTCTATTTCTGAATTCTTTATTCTGTTCTAATCCTATTTGACTGTTCCTATGCCAGTGCCACATTGTTTTGATTGCTATAGCTTCATAGTAAGTCTTAAAATCTGACAGCATGCATCTCCTGACTTCGTTCTTTTTAAAAATTGTCTTGCCTACTCTAGGATTTTGTATTTCCATACATATTTTAGAATCACCTTATTAATATCTTTTTAAAACCCAGAACTTCCTGTTATATTGATAAGAATTGACAAATCTATAGATCAATATAGAGAGAATTGACATTTTAACACTACTAAATCTTCCAATCCAAAAACATGATATATTTCTCTATTTTAGGTCATTATTTATTCCTCTCATAAATGTCTTGTAAATATCAGTGTGAAGATCTTGCACATTTTTAAAAAATTTACTCATGAAATTTTTACTCATGAATATTACTCATGAATAATTTTACGTCTATTTGATGCAATTGTAAATTAAATCATTTAAATTTTTATTTTAAATTATTTACTGCTAGTATATAAACACAATTGACTTTTTTCATGTTGACCTTGTACCTTACAAGCTTCCTAAATGTATTTTTAGTTCCAGTAGTTTTGTTTCATTTTTGTAGATTCCTTAGGATTTTCTACAAACATGATTATGTCCTTCATGAATAAACAGTTTACTTTTTATTTTAAATAAGTATGCTCTTTGTTTTTTTTTTTTTCTTGTCTTATTTCACATGCTAGCATGTCCAATGCAATGTTGAACAGAAGAGGTGACAGTTGATATCTTTGCCTTGTTTCAGTCTTAATGGGGAAGTGTTCAGTGCTTCACCAATAAGTATGATATCAGCTACAGGATTTTTATAGCACTCTGTAATAGGCTGAGGAAGTTACCTTTTATTCCCAATTTACTGGAAGATTTTATTATAAATGTTGAATTTAGTCAATACTTTTAATATGGTGCATTTTACATTTCAGGTACTATATTTTTCATCATTAGGATTTCCATTTGGTTATTTTTCATATCCTTCTTTTTTCATTATCTTTGTTACTTTCATGTTTTCTGTAACTCTTCGAACATATTTATAACAGCTGTTTTAAAATCTTTCTCTTATAATTCCATTATCTAACTTATTTCTAGGTTTGTAACTATTCACTGGGCTTTTCTCTTGGTTATAGGTTATGACAACCTGCTTCTTGATATTTCTAGATTTTTTTTTAAAGGATGCCAGACATCGTGATTTTACATTGTTTTACATTGTTCTGAATTATGGTCATTGTCCTTTACTGAGTATTAAATTTTGCTCTGGCCAACAATTAAGTTTCTTGCCAATTAGCTTGATCATTTCAAGCCTTATTTATAGTTTTATTAGGGTGAGATCAGCCCTTACTTTAGGACAAGTATATCTTGTCCTAAAGGCATGAAACTCCTGGTGGTGTCTGTACTGAGTGCCCTAGGTGATCAGTGAGGACACTATAGCTAGTCATAACTCAAATATCTCCTAGATTAGAGTGAATTCTAGGAATCATTCAGCTTTAACTCCCTATCATTCTTTGCCTGTCCTTAGGGTATTTCATCCTTTGTCTGTATGGCTTAGTATTCAGCAACAGACTCAAGGGAAACCCTATGTAGATTCCTAAAGCTCTTTCTCTTTCATGGCTTCCTCCTCTTTGGGACTCTGTCCCACAAATGTCAGCCACCTTAGGCTCCTTGAACTACAACTTCTGTCTCCTTTACTAAGTGAGACAATTGTAATCTGCTTCAGTTAGACCACCTTCAAGCACATTCAGGCACATTCAAGCAGAAAGCCACATGATTATAAGGCTCACTGCATTTAATTCCCTTTTCTCAGGGATCATAGCTCCGTGCTGCCTGTTGTTCAATATCTAAAAGCAGTTGTTTGATGTATTTTGTTCAGTTTTTTAGTTGTGTTAGACAGCTGGAAAATTCATTTCCAATTATTTCATTGAAGTCAAAAGCAAAAGTTCTTTCTATTTCCTTATTGATTTTTCCCTACTTTGTCATTTACAAATCTCCAACTACTAAACATCTCCAAATACTGTGGATTTATTTCTCCATTTACTTTTGTCATTATTTTTCTTTTTGTATTTGAAACACTATTGTTGAGATGCCTCTGTTACAGTGTCCTTGATAAATTAAGCTTTTATCATTGAAGTGACCCTATTTCTCTCCGAGAATACTATTTGTTCTAAAGTCTATTTTGTTTGATATTAATATAGCCAATTCAGCTTTTATGTAATTATCCTTTTTGGGAAATAACAATTTTTACCCATTTAGTTTTAACCAATCTATGTCTTTATATTTAAAGTGTTTTTCAAAGACAGTGTTGTTTTTTTCTAATTTGGTGTTGTGGTCTTTCTCATGAGAGTGGCTATAAACTCTAGTCCTGCCTGGACAAGGCTCTAGGGGATTTGGTTATGGATATTTATAATGTGCTTTTCATTGGGATACTTCTTTACCATGACAGACAGACTAATGCCTAAGTGTCCAACCCATGACCAGGTGTTCCTTTCACAGGAAATTTGCTTATACTGGCACATGGTCTTGTGGCTCTTGCCCAAACTGTGTCCACTTTATCCCTATCATGTTAGCTGCTTTTTAGGAGAGCCTGCCTATAAAAGAAGTTAGATTCAGGTGTGCTGGCAGGTGAGACACAGAGGAAGCAACTGAACAAAATACATGAACTAACAGAAGCAGTTTATTACTTACAGATCCCAGGGAGAAGGGGGCAGCACGTCTTGCAGGGCCAACAGGAAAGGGAAAGCCATGTGGGACACACACACTCAACCAGTGGGTGGGAAGCCAGGGAAAGAGCAAGGGACCTGTGGGCTGAGTTCTTTATTGGGGTCCAGGGTGTTACCCAAACAGGTTTCCCACAGGAAGTTCTAAATGGTGGGTTTAGAGCAAACAGGCACAAAATATGTGGAATCATGCTATGACTGAGAGGTGGTCACTGCCACACATCCGTGCAGTTTATGTGGGATGGAGGGGACACTGAGGAGATTCAAATAGGCTGTATCCAACTTTCCCATAAGGAGGTGGTCACCAGGGGCCAGCTATATATGGTGGATATTTACATCAACCATGTTGAGGAGCTGGGAGGACGCAGAAAACTGGAAATTGTGTCAAGAGCGACTAAGCCCTGCTTCTGATATAAGAAAGTTCAACTTATGTTTAAAATGGATGCTGAGGCAACATAAAATTAAAATAATTCACTATACACAGTATATCCTGGGTCTTGCTTTTTTATTTAGTCTGACAATCCCTGCCTTTTAAGTGAAAAAATTGGACTGTATCTACTTAATAAAAGTATTGATATTGTTGGATTTAAAACCAGCACCTTTTTAGCATTTATTGTAGTGTATATCCATGCATTGGTAATTAATTCTCTCAGCTTCTGTTTTTCTGAAAATATCTTTATTGACATTTATTTCTGCAGGATATCTTTGCTGGATATTAAATTTATGGTTCTTTTTATTTTCATACCTGTTGCTCCATTGTCTTCTGGCTATCATTGTTTGTGATCAGACATCAGCCATATTTTTATTGTTATTTGCTATTTGTGATATGTATTTTCTATGAATGTTTTTGAGAGATTTTCTCCTCATCACTTGACTTTAGCAGTTTGACAATGATTTCTCTAAATGTTGATTTTATTGTATGTACTCTGCTTGGGGTTTTCTGACCTTCTTTCATCTGTTATTTTAATTTTTTTGTGAAATTAAAAGAGAATGTCAGCCATTACAAGATTAATTTCTTTTCTGTTCCATTTTCTTTCTTCTCTACAACTGAGACTATAATTACACTTAAGCCTAGACTTCTTGATATTGTCTCATATGTCAATTGACTCTGTTAATTTAAGAAAAAGCACCTCTGTGTTTTAGTTTGGATAATTTATATGAATCACCTTTCAATTAAGTGACTCTTTGCTCTACAATCTCCAATATAAAGTTTTGTTCATCCAGTGAATTTTTCATTTGAGATATGGTACTTCTCAAATTATATAATTTCCATTTTTTAAATAATTTCTATTTCTCTGAAGGGATGACATTTCCCTTGATATACTTTAAAATTTTTCATAGTATCAATTATAGCTGCTTTAAAGCTATAATTCTTTTTTGCTAATTACAATATCTACTGTATAGCAGGGCCTCTTTCTATTGACTGCCTTCTCTCTCTACTAATTTTCCTGTTTTCTGTTTCTTTGCATTTTTTAGTGATGTTTTATAATATTCTGGATGCTGTGAATAACATTCTGTAAAAACTTTAGATTCTTTATCATTCTCTGAAAATTATCGATTTTTGCTTTAGCTGGAAGTTAAATTAATGGCTGATCACCTTGGACCCATGGAAACTTGATTATACACTTTGCAAATGCAAGTAAATTTTCCCCTTAACCTCAGTCCTGAAACCTAAGGCCTTTACTCCTAAGGCCTTCTACCTTGTCAGCATTCAAACTCCAAATTCCATAATGCCTGTGGTGAACAGCAGCTGAAATGCCTGCTTAGCTTTTTAAGTCATCCAGTTATTGCTTTTTGCTGGGTATTGTTCTCTGCACATAGGTAATTCTTCAGGCAGACAAATACTTTAGGAAATTTTATATGCATATTTGTGGTTTTCCCATTTGGTTCTGTTCAGGATGTATCTCTCAATTTCAAGCCTTTCTGACAGCCTAAAATCTGATACCTCAAGGCAATAAGGTTGTAGCTTTTTGCATGAATTTTAGCCACTCCACAGTACATAGACTGGAAAGAGCCTTCAGGGAAAGTGTTATAAAAGTAGAACTTATCTCACACATTTCGATTCTTTTAAGGCTCACATTTCCTCCAATTTTGCCTGCTGTGCTTATTTTTCCAGTGCCTTCAAATAAGTATTTTTAAAATATTTTTTCCAAGGCTGATAATTTTTATCTATGTGAGATTCAGTTTGGGAGATGCCTACACTAGAATTATAAATCCTCCTCCAGTAGCTGTTTTAAGCAATAAAAATGAGGCATCTAATGCTCAGAGCAAATTGTTGGGGCTACTCTGAAACTTCATGCTCTCTGGAAACTGCCCCTTGACTGATCAACACGGTTGGTCTGCTACTGAGTTTAGGCCACCTTCTCCATCTTATATGATTCCTTTGTAATGAGTTTTTAGGAACCTCTAACTTATTTTCCCTCTCCTTCATTAAGCAGTAAGAATGCCATCAATATCCCGTTGTTCTGTAGCTCTTCTCTGGTCATGTAAATAGCAGTCTTTAGTCTTATTTTAAATCTTCTTGATTAGGGACCCAGCCATAAGTAAAGCAGAGTGTTCTGCCTTGCACAGGAGCTCATGTTTTTTTGCTGCCAGGATTCTATTCCTCCTATATCTCTCTCCATACATTTCCTGTGTGTTTATTTTTAATTGATTAAATGATTTGTGCAGGTCATGGTATTTTTTTTTCATATACTAATTAATGTTCACAGCTCTTTTTATTTATAACTGGAATGCATTTTTCAAAGCACTTCTATAATTTACGAAAATTTTAGAAATAATCTTTCACTAACACACAGTGCTTTCACATACACTACAGTATAGCATATTGGTTATGAGTGCAGGAACCAGATCTTCTGATCTTATATGCTGATATTACTAGTGGTTTGATTTTGGAAAAATTACTTAATTTCTTCATATCTGTTTGCTCATCTGTAAAGCAAGGATGATAATAAGCAGTACTATTGTTAGACCCAGACAAATGAGGCCACTGCCTTCAGCACTGCGCTGTGCAGGGTGAGAGAAAAAAAGACACTTTGCAGTGGATCCCTTAAAATTTTCTAAGTATCCTTCCAGTGCCTATAACTGGCTTGGGCTGGCAGTGGCACTAGTCAGGGAACCCCAAATCTAGATCAGGATCCATGTGGCCCAGAGCCTCAATTTGTCTTCATAGGGGAGCTCTCTAGCCTTTTAACGTGCATATGAGGTTGACCAGATAAAGTGAGGAGCCCCTAGGAACCTCACCTATGGGATCATCTGGACTTCCAGTTTCAAAAGGGTGGCCTGGCATGTAGATTACTCTCATGTCCTGAGCAGTATTTCCTTCATGGTATCACATGAGATTTGGTCCCCAGACTAATGCTAACATGGTGATTTGGAGGCAACTCTCACTCACATTCAATAAAGGACAAATTAAGGGCTCTGAACTATGGATGGTCCATGGCCAACCCTTGGTTTTAAGCCTTATGTGTGGGCTCATTAATTGACTCTTGCCTATCTGGGTATCAATCACGGTGCCACTTTTGGTCTATATCAAGGGTGGCAGTGGTGGTGGCAGGCTTTTTCTTACTCTGTGTGTCCCCACTGATGGCACTCAGGGCATGTGCCCCATCCTCTCTACAATCACATGTCAGACAGTCTTCCGGGGGTGGCCATGACTATCTCATTTGAGGGCGTTTAAGGTCATTCCTCTTCAATGCCAATGGCTTCTTCCAATCAATGTGGTGGCGTCTGATCTCCTTATCAGTCCTCATAAGTCATCGAGATGAGGAATCTGTAATATGTAGTTGGCAGAAATACAGGGAGCATTGGAAGAGTTCACATTCTAGGAATGCAATGATTGCAACCTTAAGAGTTCAAGAGGATACATGGTTGAAAGGTGTGTTTTTATGTTTATTCTACAAAATTCTGAATGATTTTAACTAGCATTAAATAAATAGTATTAGGGAAGTGCAGAGGTAAGAAGATCTGTATTGTTTTAATGCAAATGGTTTCAAAGAACTATGGTTTTGTAGACGGAATTCTGAGATGGCCCTAAGATTCCTACTCCTTGGTGTGCACTGAGATTGTGAATATGATTGATTTTGTCCCTATGTTTTGGCTATGATGTATGGCACGTGTGACTTTAGGAAAGTGAGATTATCCTCTGTGGGCCAGACCTAATCAGATGAGTTCTTAAAAGAATGGGCTCTTCCTAGCAAAAAGATTTGAAGTATGAGACAGCTTATGGAAAGGAGCTATGTAGCAAGGAACGGTTGGCCTCTAGCAGCTGAGAGCAGCCTTGCCTGACTTCCAGTATCAAAATGAAGACCTCAGTCCAGCATCCAGTGGCTACAAGGAACACTGTTTTGCAGTGACCCTCACAACAACTTGAATGAGCTTAGAAGCAGATCTGTCTCCATATCCTCCAGAAAAGAATACACCACTGCCAAAACCCAGATTGCAGCCTCTGAGACCCAAACAGAGACCCAGCTATGCCTAGGCCTAGAGAACAGTGAGCTAACATGTGTGTTTCAAGCTGCTAAATTTGTGGTAATTTTTTATGCAGCATGGAAAACTAATACACAAAGATTGCTGGGGTGTTTTTCCTGTGGTGGATGGAAGACATTAAGTTGCCAGGAGTGACACATTTGACAATAAAGGATATGAAAAGATGATTCCTGGTCCTACCTGGACATGAAGAGATAGTGCCTAGACAGCACCCAGAAACTTCCAGTGCTCTGACTGGCAATAGAGAATACCTAAATTCCTGTTCTCTACCCCTTATTCTAAATCTTCAAATACATTCTTCACATACTTCATGAACTTTGTAATACAGCTTTAAACCAAATATTTTCCAGGGGCTCCACACACCCTCATGGGGGCTCTGACAATAGTAGTATTTGTTTCGTTGGATTGTTGTGAAGATTAAATGAGTTAATATATTTAAAGGGCTATCACAGTTCCTGACAAATACTAAGCACTCAATTAATATTAGCCACTATCATTTGATCTTAAAAACTATCATCAAATATAGGAAGACAGATTGCGCTACACGTTTTACAGCTGAGGAAACTGAGTATCAAGAAAGCTGAATGACTCATTTAGAGTCACATAGTTAATAAGTGTAGAACTTGGAAGCAATCCTACATCTTATAGATGCCAAGTTCCTTGTACTTTCTGCTATTTTTTTTTTTGTCAGAGATTTCTAATAGCTCAATGATGTCCAAGTTCTTTATCTTTAACAAACAAACATGCACAAAGCCATATTTTCAGAGTAACATAGCAACTGGAGGTCCATGGTATAGAAATGTAAAACAACTCCCACCTTAGACTCTTGCTACTCATCGTGTGACCCCCCAACCACTAGGATCAGCCCGTCAGAAATGCTAGAAATTGACCATGTTACAAATAAAGATTTTTGTGCCTTACTAAGACTTAATGAATCACCACCTGCATTTAATAAGATGCCCAGATGGTTCACATGCACACTGAGTTTGAGAAACACAGTTTAAGATTCTTGATCCACTGATAAACTTATTTTTGTTCTTCCTCTTCATCCACTTGGGGTCCCCAAGTGAGTTCAGCTTGGCTTGGATTTTTCTCTAAGCATAAGCTAATTTGTAAATGTAAGTAATTAGTGCCTTTTTATGAATGTCATAATGTCAAATATCATGTGAATGTTGAATATCATATATTGTACTCCATAAATATATACAATTAACATGGGTCAGTTAAGAAAAATAAATTGAAAAAAAAGACAGAAATAGAGAATTAGAACAGTAGTAGGGGCCGAGCCCATGGCGCACTCGGGAGAGTGCAGCGCTGGGAGCGCAGCGACACTTCCGCCTGTATAGGAATGGCCGGTGCACTCACTGGCTGAGTGCCAGTCACGAAAAAGACAAAAAAAAAAAAAAGAACAGTAGTAGGAGAGTGGTTACCAGAGGCAGGAAAGGGGAGATGGGGCGAGACAGGGAAATGTTGGTAGGCTGGAACAAAGTTCCAAAGTTACAGTTAGATAGGAAAAATAAGTTCTGGTGCTCCGAGGGTGATGATAACTAATAATATTATATGTATATTTCAAGATAATGAGAAAAGAGGATCTTGAATGTTATAACCACAAAGAAATGATAAATGTTTAGTTGATAGATATGCTAACTATTCTGATAGGATCATTATACAATATGTACATGTGTTGAAACAACAAACTGTACCCCATAAGCACGTACAATACAAATTATTAATAATAAAAAAAAAGAATGGCTCTAGTACTGAGTTCAGGAAAGTTACCCTAGGGGAAAAATGCTCAGCAGTTTGTACTTAAATAGCTTCCTTAAATATATTCCTGATACTCATTACATATGACCTTACATATTTGGAATTACTATATTTAACATATATATTCTATTGCTTTAATAATAGAATTCTTTTATTCTAGCCACTAATAATAGGTTTCAATATTTTTTTTAAACATTTTCCAAGGAAGGAAGGAATTGGCTTCACTTGTTACTGATTTTTTTTTATATTAAAAATTTAAACAAATGTTAAACAATTAAAAGTTCACAAGCATTGTTTTATCCAAATCTGTACTTAGGATATTTTGGATCACAGTGTCTAATAATAAAGTATAGCCAAAATACAGGTCTAAGTTTACTTGGGGAAAAATTACCATAAACTGGAGCTTGTCAAATTAGTCTTATACTTATTCTTAAGTTAATAATGTCAGCCTCTCTCTGCTCTAGCCTCATCTCAGGTCTGTCTAAAGTGAAACCATAGTTCCTCCAGCTGTTCTCACTCCTGATGTCAAGGAGAGAGTGGCAGGAGAGTGTTTTCTGGCTCCATCCAGAGTCTCAGGGGCATTTGGATATAATTGTGTTTGCCCCATGCCATGGGCAATAGTGCCAGATTGTGCTCAAGTTGTAGCCAGAATGCTCTCTGATCCTTAAGCTGGATGTGGCTATTATTGTCCAAGAAACTGAGTCCTGATACTCCAGCCAGCTGACTGGAATAAACCCCCAGCATCCACTAGGTCATGTAATTTATGACAAAAGGCACCAATGTGTTCCTCCTGTGTACAGCTAAAAGCTTCTCTTATATGTCCCTCATTGGGGAAAGTGGACTTGGCTGAAAAAAGGCAAGTGTCCTTAGAGTGTCCTCTGGAGAGGGGGAATGTTTTTCAGTGAAAGAAAGATTGACAGGAATCCTCTCCAGATGCCACAGGCACTCATGCACACGCACACGCACATGCACACGCACATGCACACACACACACACACACACACACACACCAGGCTCACTCAAGACAGAGATGTTTCTCTCAAACATTCCTTCCCATCCTGATTGCACATCCCTTGGTCACAGAGGGGTCCTATGCCAGTATCACCAAAGCTTTGAATCTTGTATAAATATATTATAAATGAAAAAAAAATCAATAATAAATGAAACCAACTCCTTTCCCTGGAAAATGTTCAAAACATTTTTTGAAACATATTATTAGATGCTTGAATAGAGGAATTGTATTATTAAACAATGGATTCACTTTGCATATATGGGACATGATCCCACATGCTGGCTTACTTAGCTTTGTTTGCTAAGAATCAGTGTACTGGTGTCCCACTTCCTCTGTCTTTGTTCTCTCCTTCCCTATATGGATGGAATATTTGATGCAGCAGCTTACATTTGATAACCTCTCTGTTTCTAAGTTGATTCATCCATCTCACATCCCCAGACTAAAGATTCAGACTAAAGATTCATGCTGAATCTCCTTCCAAACTCTGCAAACGCATTAGCACCTATGGGGTGCTTTCCCTGACCTCCCTGGGCCCTCATTAACTGTGCTTCCTTTGTTGTCCTAAAGCACCCTCTTTTTAACTATATTATGGCTTTGACAGAGGGGATTAGAATTGTCAGCTTGCACATCTGTCTCCCCTGCTAGAACATGAGCTTCTTAAAAGCAGAGACAATGTCTTCTTTGTTTGTGGTAGAGCCACTGAATGAATCAAACTGCTGAATCCCTCCCCTGTCCATCCTCACTCTCCAGGGTTTACTCTTCTTCCTCAATTGTCCTAATGGCTACTGCTTGATCCCCTACACTGGCCCTGCCCTTCGTGTCCAGTTTGCTAGACGACCAGCATAATGACTATTACGTTTGAACCTCTCCCTGAAAAACGTCCTGGCAAATTATTTCAGCATTTACCCTAAGTCATAACACAGGGTTTGTGGGACTCCAAGAGCCATTGTTTTTAGCATATTCACCTGCCTGGTTCTACATACTCGATGCCTGGAGACCACTGCATTATTGGAAAGTGACTTTGTCACTATTGCAATTGAGCTTGTTCTTCTGGGTTCTTCCAGGTCCCTGCATTCCATTTGCCTTTGGGGTCTTACTCTGTAAGTCTCCTTCTCCTTCCCTCCCACCATCTCTCTGTTCATGTTCTCTTCTTGTTGACACCGTAGCCTAAAACTTCACAGCCCTGCCCTTGGCTGAAGGGCACAGCTGGAGGCAAGCAGCAGCAGATTTTATTTGTTTAATTGTTTGCTTGAAACAGCTAGAATAATTTGTTAAATGGCTCCTCTGTGTGCTTATGTCTTATGTGTATCCCAAGATGAGGTGTGATTTCTGCTGAGTCTGTGCAAGGCACACACTTTCAGAAATATGAGCTTCTCAAATGAAGGAAATGTTCAATTATTGAAATTCAGCAACCTTTTCTTTCCAGAATAAACCTGACATATTACTATTACAAAGTGTTATGTAACAATAGCAGAAGCTGTTAGCGTCCCCTCTGCTCACCCCATAGGTCACCAGCCTGGTCTCTTTCTGGGCATAGAACTTGCTTAGCCAAAGTGAATGTGGGGTAGACCAGAAGCAGGAGAAACTAATGCTCCAGGGGTGACCCTCGAGCAATGACAAATTTTCTAGATTTGTTTCCTCCTGGAAAGAAATTTTGAAATTTTTTCTACGCAGCCTCTTAGAAGGTCCCCCATAGGATTGAATCTCAAGTACCCAAAGCAGTAACCGATTTATTAATTCACACTTTATTGACTTTTCTTGTTTCCCTTTCTCAGTTCTCATTACCCAAATAAATGTGCACCCAAATCCTTGTCTCAGGATCTGATTTTAGTGAATCAGAATTACCCAAATTTGTCCAGATGAAGAGACAACAGCAAAAGCTACGCACTCTAACTAACCACTCACAATTGATGGTGTAGGAGGGTGTCGTCCAGGATTGTGAATCTTATTGTTCAGAGAAAGGAACCAAATTTATTGTGTCCCTCTGTATGTGCTATGCTCGGTGCCAGCTGCCTTGTACACATGGTCTTACTTGTTCCTAAAGGTTCTTTCCTCATGGAGTCGATGTAAGAATTAAACTAGATAATACATACAAAGTGTTTGGCATAGTGCCTGGTCATGATTATTATTATTATTATTATTTACTTTTTATAGATAGACAAATTGAGACTCATAGAGATGAAGTATGTTTCTCAAGGCATTGGATAAAGTATTCAAACCTCGCTCTGTTTAATTCCAAAGTCTACCACACTCTCTAGACTGCCTCCCATTTCGGTGATGGCCCAATCCATTCATGAGTGTTTAAAAAAGCAATTTGATTTAGAAATGTAAATGCTCTTCCTCTGAAATATAAGATATGCTCCTAGGCTCCTTTCAGCATTAAAATAATATTTTGTCTTTATTTAAATAGGCTGGCGCCCTCACATGAATCATCACACCATATGTTTTTCTTTAAGATTCTACTATAAAAGAGCAGCCTTTTCTAAATTCTCCACTGGCAGACATATCTTTTGAAATGTCAAATCCTTAAGGGAAGAAAATAGATATATCTCTATTTCTGTCTCCTATCCTAACAAAACTCAATTATGGTTGCAATGACTTTTCATCTGCTTACTGTCAAGACCAGTCAGTATTGGACTTGAGAGATGATGGCTGACACAAGTGTCCCTACATCACTCTAGAACAGGGCCCATATCTCAGGCTAACTCTTAGGCAAACTTTGATTATTCTGAAGATATTGTAATTTCTATCAAAACTCAACTACATTTACACTTTTCATCTGACAGAACACAACTAGTTGATCTGATACAACGATTCTAATGTGTTCTTTTTTCATATGGTGGTATTAAATTTTTAATTCTTGTTTAGAGATTGTGCTAGAGGAAAAGAATTAATCCTAAATCCTTGACCCAAGGGTTCCCTCTTCTCTCTAGGATTGCAGTCTTTGGTTAAACCCAAGAATTTCAGAGGAAAGGAACACATACACAGCTAAACTTGGGATTTAACCTTGGGATTATGGTGATGTTGATTCCTAACAAATAGTTTCCACTACAAAAATAATACTGGCTTATTGAAGAGCAAATATAGATTGTCCAAAGAAATGATCAATATGGTAGGGACGGGGTTAATCACCTATAACTCCCATCGCCAAAACACATTCACTTAGAAGAGTCTGATTTGCCCCCAGTTATTATGTCAATACATTTTTCTAATAAGAATCACTTTATGTATTTAATTTTATATTTTGCTTCCTGAATTCAACCTTATGTCATAAATATTTTCTGTTATATATTCTTTCAAACATCATTTGTAAAGTGTTTGTAGGATTTAATTGAGGAGATTGACATGGTTTACTCAATGATTAACCTATGTTTGGACATTTTGGTGATTGCCAAGTTTTTTGGCATTATAAATACAATGATATGAATTTTCTGTATTTAGGATTATTTTATTAGCATCAAACCTTCAAAATAGAATTACTATATTAAAGGTATCAAGAAGTTTAACTTCTTAATAAGTGTTGCCAACCTGACAACCATATTTGTATATATTTAAACAACCCTTGGCAAAATTTTGACATTGCCAGCTTGTCTGATGTCCTTTCCAAACCTCTCACCTTTGGCCCATCTCTTCCTCTGTTGCCCTTTCTCTCTTCATTTCCCACCCTGACCCAGTCTCTCATCTTTCCCCCACGTGCCCATTGATTTCAGGTTAATCTCTGGTCCATCCTCCATAGCCCCTTCCTATGTGATACCCCTACTGATTCTCTTACCAGTCTTGGATCTCTTTCCCTTAAAAACCTGCTCTCCCCAGGTATTTATGGTTACATGACCTTAGATATTACCCCTGTCAGATGTTTCCATTAACAAATGCCTTCTATAGCTTAACCCAAAGAAATAAGAAATGTGGGAACTGCACACTTTGTGGTCTGAACTGTGAAAAAGAAATTTAGGACAAGAACCTCTCTGACGGTGTCCTTTATATTATAGGACATAGGTTGTTACCCAATCTGCCTGTTGGTTACAAGTCATAATCTTTTTGATAGGTCAGTTTTGATGAATATCGACATTTTCTCAGGGTTTCTCTTCTCGTGGATGCACAGCAATAGCATTTAAGTTAATGGAAATTCTGATTCTCCAGGTGGGACACAGGGATGTATACTGTAGAATATTATTGGTCATTTTCCCTTTGTAGTTTGTCAAAAATAGTCTATGATTGATGTGGCTGTGAATTATCCGAACTGGCTTTGACTCATAACGTACTATTGACGGGCTTCTAAGCTTGCTCAAATGTCAGGAAACCAGTTGGTGGCTATTAGTATTTCTCTTAGCAACAACTCATTTCTTGTTTCCCTCAACACGAAGAAGAAAATAACAATGGGGAAATATCGAGTCAACCTTTGAAATTTGTTATTATGCAGCTAAAGTCACTTCCAGACTAGAAAGGGAAAACAAAAATACTAAAATGTTAGGGTAAATTTCAGACCAGAGTATTTGTCAGTTCAACT
Source organism: Cynocephalus volans (assembly GCF_027409185.1). Taxonomy (NCBI): domain Eukaryota; kingdom Metazoa; phylum Chordata; class Mammalia; order Dermoptera; family Cynocephalidae; genus Cynocephalus; species Cynocephalus volans. The sequence goes on from NC_084460.1 coordinate 286,691,654, forward strand.
ATTATTAGAAATGATTTTCCTGTCTATTCCCCAATCTAAACTGTTTTTGGATCAGTTTACAATCTAAAATGTTAACAAATGATATGGAAGACCATATTCAACTGTAAATCATGCCATTAAAGATAGAACATCCTGTGCTTATCTGATCTGGTTGCTAAGTACCCACTCATTATGACTTAGGGGCCCACAGAGCTCTAAGGTGCCAGCTGCAGTTTGAGATAGCAGATTGGGGAAACAGCAAAGCAAACCTGTTGGAAATGGATGAGAGGGAAACTGTTCGGGATTTTAAGGTGGTTCAGACAAATGAGGTGGGGAAAACTTATTCAACCTGGGACTATCGTGAGGTCATAGCCCAATCAGGAACCACCTGGAACCTGTCCTGAGCTGTATTTCAGTCACCAAACATTCATGCCCTCCCCATGCTGTGCAACTACATTTTTCCCTTCCTGAATCCCACCCAACATTTATATAAAGAGAACCCAAAATGAATAGGTATTTAACTTGACATATTTTTTTCCTTTGCAAAAAAAATATGCATGTAGTTAGTCCTCATCCATAACCAGATGTGTGATATCAAGCTGATTGGTAAGCTTTCTATGCCTCAGTTTCTTCCTTATAAAATATTCTCTCTCATGAATGAGGGTTAAGATGAATATGGAAAGCATGTGGCCCAGTATTTAGGTCATAATATGTATTCAATCAGCATTAGCCATTATTTCTATTCCTTCCTGGAGGTTCATAGACAATTCATCTTAAGAGAATTTTCTCCCTAAACTCAGGCAGGAAGATTATAAGGACAATACTAAACCTGTTTACTATATTGAAAGCCTGTGCTTTAGAATGATTTGCTACTCTCCAGTTTAATCAGGGAGCTTTGAATATGAGCAGTTAATTTTCAGATACTTAAAAAGAAAGATAATGTGGTGACTAAAGGCTATGTTTCCAGAGTCATGTAAAACTGAATTTAAATCCCTACATTTCCACTTACCACATGGGCAAATCACTTCTCTATGTTTCAATTTCCTCATCTGAAAAATAGAGATGGCAATGGTACATACCTTATTGTGTCTTGTGAAAAATGTATAAAATAATTTTCCAAGTGATGTAAGGCACAGGACCTAGAATATAAGACCTCCACAAATGTTAGCGGTTTATTTATATTAGGAATTTAAGAGGGAAAGGGGCAAAGTTTAAGCATGTAGAACTATTTGAAAGAATTGTCCTCCACTGTTCTCTTAAACCAATACCTCCCTGCTATTAATTGAAGAATTTAGTAATATAAAGTTATCACATCTTTAATCAATCTACAAATATTTTTGTCACTTTAGAGTTTCACATATTGGACTTAGAGAAGAGTCCCATCCTGGGATGGTCTATTCTAACAGAAATTTATAAATTTTTGTCAAACTAAAAGCTTTCATATACACTACATTTCATATACATTTCATTATCCAAGGAATTGTTATTGCTATCATCTAAAATAGCACCAACTTATAATCACCCAAACACTTGTAGATGTTCTTTTTCCATTTTTTCCCTATCAGCATCTCATATTTTTGTGAGGAGGTCTGAACTCTTCTTACCTACTAGTTCCTTCTGCTTTCAAGAATCTTTAATTCTAACTTTGACTTCTCACAGGAAGCAATTAAACTATGACTTTTCCAGGTGAATTCTACTTATATTAGCATCTACTCCAATGTTTCTATTTAGTTATTGCTCAAGCTACTGATTGTCTCTTAATTCTCTCTCTACCCTCTTACTTTCATTTCATATTCTCTGTTTTTTTAAGTCCAAGCTAGCAGTGTTTCTGCTGATATAAAAGTCTTGAGAAACTTGTGTGCCTCCCATGTATGTCACAGGGATTCTCTCCATTAGACAAGAGGCTCTCCTACAGGTCATTCCTACATAATCCCATCTCAGTTTGTAGCTTCAGCTAAGATGCCTGAGGGGATCTCTGAGGCACACATTTAACCTCTTCAAATAGCCTGTAAGGAAAAGTGAAGGAAAATGGTCAGGGGCCCTCAGGTCTTCAGAATCTTGCCAAGCATTTGATGTAAATATGCATGTGTGCCCAGGTGTTCCTTGGTTATTGTCTAATGAAATTGCACATGTGCACCCAGGTGTCCTGGGTTATGGACTTAAGTATAAAGGACGAGTGGCTCTGATCCACAGGGCCGGTCCCTGGGATGCCCCTCGGGGAGTTACAGGGAGGCTGCTACTGGTGCTGGAGGCTGTTGCCACAAGTTGTTGCTGCTTCTGCTGAGGACTGAGCTCGTGTCATCTGCCAACGGCTCCCAGGATCTTTCCCAATTACCTAGCATGGAACTGCGTGTGAGGGGTCTGGTGACCCAGTCTGTACCGTGGGTTTGATGGGTCTGAGCCCTAGCCCTGACAATACAAATGGAAACTTAGTATAACTAAAATAATGAAACATTTTGGCTTTAGTTATAAATTGCTTTAACAATAGCCCCAGCCACACAATTTGTGTAGCTATTGCCTCAAACTGACAACTGGTGTAGTTGTGTAGCTTTACAAAGCTTTTTGTGTGACTGAAGGCTCTGACTTTTGCAATATGGATAGGCTGAGAATTTCCCAAACCATCAGTCCTAGTTACTTTTTGTTTGACGGTTTTTTTCCTTCATTTACTTCTTTCCTCTCTCATTTTACCACAGGTTGCGTGAAGACACAAGGCCACGCCTTCAATGCATTGTTTGAAAATATCCTCAGCTAACTGTCCAATTTCACCATTTACAAGTTCTGCTTTCCTCACAAGTGTAAACACAATCCTGCTAGGTCTTCTGTCACTATACAACAAGAATCTTCTTTGTTCCAGTTCTTAGTAATGTGTTCCTCATTTCCTTCTACACCCTCACTAGCAGGGTCATTAGCATTCATATTTCTACTTACAATCTATTTAAGGCAATCCTAGTATTTTCTATTACGCTCCTCAAAATTCTTCCTGACTCTTCCCACCACCCAATTTCAAAGCCTCTTCACAGTTTTAGGTATTTGTTATAGCAGCATTCCACTCTCGGTACCAAAATCAATGTGTTTTAGTTTCCTATTGCTGCTGCAACGAATTGCCACAAACTTGGTGACTTAACAATACAAATTTACTATCTTATAGTTTTGTTTGTCGGAAATCTGACATAGGTCTTACTGGGCTAAAGTCAATGCACCAGCAGGGCTGTGTTTCTTTCAGGAGGCTTTAGTGGAAAGTCTGTTTTCTTGCCTTTTGTAGCTTCTACAGGCTGCCTGCATTCCTCAGCTCATCGTCCCTTTTCTCCATCTTCAAAGTCAACAGTGGGGCTTGAGAACTCCTCACATTGCATTACTCTGACCTTCCTTCTGTAAGCACATCCTCTCAAACTCTGACTTTTCTTCCTCCCTCTTTTGCATATAAGAGCCCTTGTAATTCCATTGGGCACACCTGAATAATCCAGAATAATTTCCCTATCTAAGGTCAGTTTAGCAAACCTAATTTCATCTGCAACCTTAGTTTTCCTTTGCCATATAACCTAACATATTTACAGGGATTAGGGCATGGACATCTTTGTGGAGGTGATTATTCCCTATTCTATCAAATTTTGGGTCATTAATGCCCCAACTAACTAGGCCTTCCTGGAGGGACAGTAGAATATTTTCAATTGACAATGGAAGCCTTCAAAAAAATCTCCCCACATTTAAGTCTCTCCTCCCCAGTCTCTGTTCTGGTTTCCTGGAACATGTATCCTTTGTCTATTGAGACACTTCTCCTATTAACATAGCTCTGTACCTGTGTGTGTATTTTGTGCGTGTGTGCATACTAGCACATCCAGGCATTTTGTGTGTGTGTGTGTGTTTGTGTGTGTGTGTGTGTGTGTGTGTGTGTGTGTGTGTGTAATGCAGAGTTCAGGAAATTTTAGAAAGAGGAATTACAGAGCTAAATGCTGGCTAGCAATCGAAGTAAAATTTCTGATCCTTTGGAGAAGCATGCTTACTGGATTTCTTAAAAGGTCAATCCTCAGTGAATGTTGCATCTCATAAGTGAATCTAAATTACGTTTTTTATAGCCATCCAAATTCTTTCTCTCTAAAGATGGATGGTATACTTAGGTTTTTCTTTATCTCTACAACTTATCCCTTTCCTCCTAGATGAATGGTAGATACTTATTGTAATTTAGATATGTTAAGAGAGAAGAATTTTTTCTTTAAAATATCCCTATTTCTCTTCTGTTCTACCCTACTTGAAGCACTTAAAACACATAAACTGACATGGACTTTTAAGAAAAAGCAGCAATAATATTTTTAAAAACACTTGTACAAAAGTCCATAAATTCAGAATGTGTGAGGTTCAGAATGTGTGGTGGTCAACTGGACCCAAATCTGGCTTACAAGTTTTGGTGATTTAGCCAAGATTACCCACTTATTTCCACCAAATACAATTTTGTTCATGTGTTCTGACAAAGTATGTTATGACTGGATTTGGTCAGGTTTTAAGATGATGATTAAATAAAAGAATCATAATATTTATCATGTGTTTGAGCAATATTATGAACACATCATGTGAGCCAGTAGTTATTTCTTAATTGCCAAAGCTTTAACAAATAACTCAACCTTTAATCTAGTATTTCATTGTTGGGTGTATCCCCCACAGGATATTAGTGTCTACACAAGCTTTTACTTACTTGTCTAATTCTAACAGCAAGTCAACTTACATTCTGTAATCATGTTACATTCTCATTTTAAGCATCTTTTAAAAATCTCACCAACGTAAAGAAATATATGAGCATTCATCATATAATCTTGGATTTGCCTTGCATCTCTCCCTGAAAGACTTTGAATCATTAAGACTTATCTTACTAAATTGCAGGTGGCTGCTATTGAAATATTTTTACTGATGGGCCTAGATTATTTTGATTTTGTGATAGCATCCATTCACGTTCCTGGGATGGAGATGCTGTCTATGCTTTCTACCCTTACTCTCATTAGCACTTTGATTTGTTTTGATAATTCAAGGCAACTCCTTTCTCTCTTGCTTGCTTCTATTTGCATGGAAATCAAGAAAGAGAGCCTTGAGGGATTCATAGTAGAGGCATTTAATCTTGGTGCTTGCAGACTTACAGCAGTCACTTTGAGAAAGTGATTATAATTTCTATCCTTGAGTTTCCACTTTCCCCTTGCTCTTCAACTACTACCCATCTTAAATTTATCACAAAATGACCCACTGCATTTTTATATTCCTCATGGACTGGAAGGAGTAGAAAATCCCTACTCTATAAATTAATTTTACTGCCATATAACCACTGGTAAACTTGTAAATAAAAATACCCTAGATCCAACGCTGGCTTTCAAAAATGAATGTCTACTACCTAACACTTTTAGAGTCTTTGAGTACTGGATGAGAAATTTGGTCTGCTTATCCACTGAAATATTAGAGCCCCTGAGTTGATTATTTTGTTCCAAAGGGTATTGTTTGGGAGTTTTAGAATCACTTCTTTGATTTTAGCCAATATGTATTTTCTACAAAGAACTCAGTAAGTGTTTAGAAGCTGGAGCTCTGAGTCAGGGAGGGAAATTGCAATATGATGTTTTTTAAAACGGAGCAGATTTTTGGATTTTCCCCTTGAATAGAAATGCATGTGGGGAAAATCTGGTCTGAGCTACTTAAAATACTGATCCATGTGGTCTGAAGAACATAGCCACCACAATTCAGTTAATTCATTAATCTTATCCAGATATAAACTCAAAATATATTTTACATGTTTGTCAATCAAATATTACTGTATAATTACACAACTATGTTACTATGTCAACTACTATTAATATATGTCAAAAACAATAGCTTTAGTGTCATATACTTATAGATATATATATATTAAGATTAATAAGTAAGTAAATGAAAAAATCATGTTCTTTGTGGCTTCTGTTTTGAACTCTTTAAGCACCAACAATCAACTGACCTCAAGACCAAAATTAGAAAATAAAATATATTAGCATTAAAGGACCATTCATTAAATTGGTGTTCAGTTGCTCTGTAGAAGATTGCATTCCATCTATAATGGGGGAAGACCAGTAGTTAGCTAACTGGATACTTCACTGATTTACACTGATTCTTTGAATCACAAAGTGAGAAAGTTATAGAGTTGACAAGCCGACAAGTGACCACGGACAATGAATTGTTTTACATTTTCATTGCACACATGTTATGTACAAGGACCCACATTAGGTGCAAGGGAAGATACAGAGATGAAGAGAATCAAGATGTTAATAACCAAAATTGCCACAAATGACTCTCATTCAAGGTAAGGGGAAGTGCTTGGCTTGGCACAGACGTTCGGCTGTTATGACATGGGCCTACATCAAGGTACTGAAACAGCAGGGTCAGCAAGTTTGCAGGAATCTTAAAATAGAAGCTGTCTGCTGAAAGGCTCATTTTAGACTTCAACCCAGGAGTAGCATGTTGGTGTTAAAGAACACTGCCCAAAGGCAAATGAAATAACAAATATTCAATTCTGGCCAGAGGATGGTGAGACCAATACTATCCTAAATGGTAGTGGAAATATAAATTCCTTAAAACACAATATCAAACCCACTTCCAAAAAGCAATTTAGCAACATATGTTGAAATTCTTGACATAGTTCATATTCTTGGACTCAGTGATTCCTATTCTGGAGAGATAGCCTCACAAAATACACTAAAATGGTCAAAGATTTATGTATAAAGCTGTTCAAAGTCATCATGGTACTATTTGCGGTATGGAAAAATTGAAAACAACATAAATATTGAACAATTAAGGGGTGGTTAAATAAATTGTGACACATTTACTTATTGAAGTGTGATGAAATTGCTAAATAACATCTACTTAAAAATAAATTAACAAGGTAAAAATGCTCAAAATATAACATTAAATAAAAAAGAAACAAAATACAGAATCTTATGTTCATTGTCATCACAATTTTTCAAAATATTCACTGGAGAAAGCATACCAAAATGTTAAAGAGTGCTGTCTTTGACTGGGTTCCTAGAGACAGAGTTTGCCTGCACAAAGTTTTTTGGGGAACACTCTGAGAGACACCTGAATGGAAGTAAGAGAAGCAGGATTGAGCAGTGGAAGAAGCTGACCTGCAAAGTGGTTGCAGTGGATGCTTCAGACAATGTGTTCTGAAACTGGAAAGGCCACTCAGAATTTTTCCAAATTTAGACAATGAAGCCAGAACTTTGTATGACTGCATCAACCAGCCATTGGCTGGGGCTGCCCCCATAGGGGATGTGCAATGGACTGAATATTTATGTCCCCCCTCAAGTTCATATGTTGAAATCTTAACCCCCAAGTGATGGGATTAGGAGGTGGAGCTTTGGGAGGTGATCAGGTCATGAGGACTCTGCACTCATGAATGGGATTGGTGCCCTTATAAAGAAGGACCCAGAGAGCTGGTTCACTCCTTCCACCATGTGAAAACACAGTGAGAAGTGAGAAGTCTGAAACCTAGAAGAGGGCCCTCACCAGAACCCAACCATGCTATCACCCTGATCTCAAACTTCCCAGCCTCTACAACTGTGAGAAATAAATTTTTATTGTTTATAAGCCACCCAGTCTATGGTATTTTGCTATAGAAATCCAAGGGCATTAAGACAGGGTGTACTTGTTGAGGCAATTCCCTACAGCCAAGGGCAATTTTCAGTGAGGGGCAAACCATCTTCTCAATAGCTGGGCATGAGGGGTCTCCGAAGAAGAATTCTGGGCAGATTGCTACAATGTCTACCACAGCCATCATTTGTAATGGTGAGAAATGACCAGTGATTTCTATTCTCTCTCTCTCTCTCTCTCTCTCTCTCTCTCTCTCTCTCTCTCTCTCTCTCGCTCTCTCTCTCTCTCTCTCTCTCCCCCCTCCACTTTTGCTTTCTCTCTCTCATATATGTATAATAAGTATTTTTATATATATACATAAATACATTTAGGTACACTCCTATTTCTAGTATAATTGAGTTGTACAACCAGAAAATGATCATTAAACCTTAATAAAAAAAAAATACTGAGATGGCCAAACATCTGGAGCATTTGAATCTCAGTTCTATAAAACATGGGGACAAAAGAAAAATCAGAGCTTGGCTTAGTTTTCCTTACCAGACATTGTTTTCACAGTGGCAGAAATAATTTATTTTTTATAATGATATGAATGGCACTCTAAAGCATATGGAAATGGAATTGTTATAATGTTTTGTGTATTTAATAACTAAATATTAGTTTCAGATCTCATTATAAAGCTTTTCATCATTTTTCCTATGAGAGTCCATCAGCTGGTTACCCATTCAAGACTATGGCCAGTGGCCGCGAAGAGTGAATGGATTAAGGATGCTCTCCCCGCTCCTTTGAACCTGCTCTAATATCTCAGCCTCAGACCCTCCTCCCTGAGCTTTCCCACAGATACTTGTGCCCCAGTTAATAATACCCTTCACTGGACACTTCCAGCATTTAGGTCATATAATCCTGTAGCTGTATTGAAAATAGGTCGTCTGTCTGAAAAACCAGACAAGGAATGAGGGAAGATGAATAGAGGACAATGAACTCTTTTTAAATTATTATTCCACCTGATCTTGCTAAGGATGAGCCCTTAACAGAGAAGAGACAATACATTATCTCCCACCATGAGCTACTGGAGAATTTTATTATTCAACTGGGAAATATTAAAATTCTGAATTAGCGATGATCGTGACAGCAACCTCTTTCTTCTTTCTTACCTTCTTTCTCCTTTCCTGAGGTGCAGTGACTCGGTTGGAGGGTGTGGGGATGATAGCAAGTGAGGACAATCAAGGTGAGCTCCATTCGGGAGGGTACGTCAGGATCTCCGGGATAGATGGCAGGTGTCATATATCCCTCCTTCCAGGAGATTTTCACCAACCCCATTTTTTAGTATTCCTAAAAAGCAGCACCATTTGAAGATGAAAAGGACCACACAGCTGACAATTATCTTGGAGGCTTTCTCACATTGATTTTTTTTCTCAAAATTTCTAAGAGCAAATGTTCTTCTACATGTGGGCAGGTTTCTGTGGATCTCATCTCCTGCCCAGGGAGGAAACCCAGCATAGCTGATATTGGTTTATTCCCTGCTCATACCAGAGGAAGGCGAGCACCCTGAAGCCGCAGTGGCCAGAGGGTGAAGGTGACGAGCTGGTCTACCCTGGAGTGGGAGATGCTCTCCCTGACCCCCTGTGATTCCATCTTCTTATCTTAGTGAAGCTGAATGCTGCCTGATCTGTATTTCTTTTTCTATAAATCTACCAGCCACAGTCACTAGGGTTAACCTTGAAGAAGCCCCCATCTTAAATTTCACTTTTATTTCTTGTTTAGATGGAGCTTTGAGCCTGTTCTTCCGTGGAAGAAGGTTATGCTGTATTATGACATATGGAGCAACCTTTTCCAAAATGTCACACACTGGATGAGGAGAAAACTTCAATGTCTCAAGGTCTCTTTTTAGGTTAAATCGTAATCAAGCAATGTCTCCCAAGTACAAAATATCAGCCTGTTAGTCCTGATTCTTATCACAAGGTAATATAGAGCTAGAGGAATCAGAGGGCTGAAAATTCACTGCAAGACCCCAAATAATCTTGCAGAGGCTTGTTAAGAATAATTTGTTTAGGGAGATTGGGCATGAGACACAGCTGGGTACTATGCTCTTATGTGATTTGTGACATGGTTGGCCTATTGCTGTGGTTTCAATGTCCCCCCAAGTTCATGTTGAAACAAAACCCCCAACACTGTAGTGGAAGGTGGGGACTTTAAGAGGTGACTGGATCATTAAGGACCATGCTTTTGTGAATAGAGAGCTCTCCCACTCCATTCTCACCATGCCGGCGCCATCACATTGCTGTAGTGAGTCACTACTCAAGAAAGCAATCATTAGATGTTTCCTGAACCTTGGACTTCCTGGCCTCCAAAACTGTACGAAATACATTTAATCTCTTTATAAATTACCCAGTTTGAAGTATTCCATTATAAGCAACAGAAAGCAGACTAATACACTCATGATATTTTAGACATTTTTGAATGTTCAAACAGCCTGGGGCCAGCATAATTTTCAAGCAGCAATTTCAGTGGACAATCTGATTGTAGGCAAACTTAAATGTCATAGACTAGAATTACAAGCTTCTAAACTACACAATCAAAACCTCAGTCACTACTGGTTTGCTATTTTTCAGTTAAAGGCCTTTAAGAAGTGGAATTTTAGATGAGGTTGACTCAATTAACTTAGTATTCAGTAGACATAAGCTGAAAAATACAGAAATGCCCAGTAGATGACAGAGCCAAAGAGTGAATTTCGGTGAATGGCACATGCTGATCTAATACTGAGGAGTATTAGCAGCCACACAAATAGAAGATTTATGAATCAGATCATTAAAACTGTTCTTGTATGAAACAAGCTCTAGAAAAGTATTTTTAATTCAATTTATATTGCAGTGGGGTTAGAGGATTCAGCTCTATGAGGGCCAAGTGAGTACTGGGGAGAGGAGAGAGATAACTTGCATTTTTACAGTGTTTTATAGCTTTCAAGCTACTTTTTGCAAAAAAGAGGGGACATAAAAGCAGAAAGAATATACTGGCCAACTGCTTGAGGTCAGACATGCTGGGGTTTGAGTCCCACGTCTGCCACTACAGCAGAGACAGCTAGCCTGTCAACAAACCCTCTGCTTCCTTGGTGCACACCAGACTACATTTCCTGGCCTCCCTTGCAGTTACATGTGGCCACAACTACACTTCAGTCAGTGAAATACGAGCACCAGTGCAATGCAGCTCGGCCTTGCCCACAAAACGTGTCCAGTTCTTCATTTTCTTCCCCTTCTGCCTCCTTGAGGCAGACAAGCGTGGTGACCTTGGAGGCCATATATAAAAAATTGTAAAGCCACAGCATAGAGAGGATTGAAATCTCTGTTCAGTGCTTAGAGGAGGGTTTCCCACCAATTAGGATCACCCATTTTGGATTATGCATGAGAAATAATATTCTATTGTGTTATATAATAGCTCACAAAATTGTAGCTAATATGGCCAGTTTTTCTCTGACTTTGGTCAAATTACTTGACTTCTCTATGCCTCAATAATTTCAGTAAAATAGGGATATTACTAGTACCTATCTCAAAGAGTTTTGGGAAGGATGTGTATAAACTACATTCATAGTACTTGGTGTGTGGTAAGCTCACAACAAATGGCAGCTGTTATTAATAACTAATTGCTAACTAGTTTTTTTTTTTGGCATCATGCTAAACACTTTCTCATTTAATCCTCAAAATGACACTGCAATGCAGGCATTATCACTCCCACTCTGCACATAATAATAAGTGATTTTTTTAGAAAAGGCATTTTTATGTATTCAGTACTATTCCAGTACTTTACATGCACTAATCCCAGAAACAACCCTCTGAGGTACATACTATTGTTATCTCTATTTTAGATATGAGAAAACAGAGACACTGACCTAACTTTTTGTCCCCAAACCCATACAGCTAGTAAGTGGCAGAACCAGGATTCAACTCAGGAAATCTGGCTCCAGAATCTCTGCTCATAACCAGTGCTGGTCACTGAGGTGCCTGAAACTTTTCAAGGTCAAGTGAAATATCCAAAATCCTACATATGAGTACCCATGGCCTTGAAAGCCTTCTGATTTAGAGCTCAAGTAGGTTTGCATAGGTTTGTCCTAACTGAGGGATCAGTAAAACGAACTCTCTTAGAGCAGAATTAGGCCAGTGCTATTCAATGCCAGTCCTGCAGGTTGGGCTGGTATGGTAGTTAGAAAGTTGGTGGTATTTATGCAACAGCTATAAATGCCACCAGCTCCCTAAATATTGATAGCACATAGAGCTTTGTTTTCATCTGAGAATATGTTCCAAATTCCCACACTCTTGCTGATGAGAATATGTGGATGTTATTTGCCAATGCCTTCAGTTTCTGTGAAACTTTGTGGTTGGTAACACTTTTTTTAATGGACACATAATAATTTTACATACTATGCGGTAGAATGTGATATTTCCATATCTGTTATACAATGTGTAATGATCAAATCAGGGTAATTAGCATACCTATCACCACGAACAATTATCATTTCTTCATGTTGGGAACATTCAAAATCCTCTCTTCTAGTTATTTGAAAATATAGAATAAATTACTGTTAACCTTAGTCTCTATAGAACACTATAATTTTCTCCTCCTATCTGGCTGCAATTTTGTGTCTGTTAACCAACACCTCCGTATTCCCCGCTCTGCCCTACCCTTCCCAGCCTCTGCTAACCACTATCCTACTCTCTACTGCTATAAGATCAACTTATTTAGCACCCACACATGAGTGAAAACATGAGATATTTATCTTTCTGTACCTGGCTTATTTCACTTAACATGATGTCCTCCAGGCTATTAATGTTACCACAATGACAGAATTTCATTCTTTTTATGGGTGAATAGTATTCATTGTGTATACATAGCACATTTTATCCATTCATCTGTTGATGGAGACATGTTGATTCCATATCCTGACTATTGTAAAAATGCTGCAATAAACACAGAAGTGCAGATATCTCTTCAACATACTGATTTCATATCCTTTGGATATATACCCAACAGTGGGATTACTGGTCATATGGTAGTTCTATTTTTAGTTATTTTGAGGAATCTTCATACTGTCTTCCATAATGACTGCACTAATTTACCTTCTCACCAACAGTGTGTAAGAGTTCCCTTGGGCCGGCCCCGTGGCGCACTCGGGAGAGTGCAGCGCTTGGGAGCGCAGCGGCACTCCCACCGTGGGTTCGGATCCTATATAGGAATGGCCGGTGCGCTCACTGGCTGAGTGCGGTGCGGATGACACCAAGCTAAGGGTTGCAGTCCCCTTACCGGTCACAAAAAAAAAGACAAAAAAAAAAAATAAGAGTTCCCTTTCCTTCACATCTTCACCAGCATTTGTTATGTCTTGTCTTTTTGATAGTAGCCATTCTGACTGGGATGAGACGACATTGTGGTTGACTTGCATTTACCTGATGACTAGCGATGTTGAGCATTTTCTCATATTTGCAAACTAGTCACTCGACAAGGGACTAATATCCAGAATATACAAGGAAACAACTCAACAGCAAAAATACAAATAATCTAATTTTAAAATGGGCAGATTATCTGAATAGACATTTGACAAAAGAAGACATACAAATGGCCAATGCATATATGACAAAATGGTAGAACTTTTAATCCAGGCACTCTAACAGACAGATCACTCCAGCAGCAAGACCTGGAGCAGGTAAATGACACCAGATTTTTGCCTTCTGTGCCTCTCATTAGGTTTAAGATGACTCATCACTGCAAGCCTGCAAAGCAGTCTCATTCATGGCTTTTGGGGGAAGATTCTAGAACATTAGTGATGTTTAATAATTTAAGTGCAGAAGTTGCATGAACTGTAAATGCAACCAATTAGTTGAATTTAATTTTTCTCATGAGGAATGTTATGATGCTGCAACCGTGGTGAATCCGTTTGCCTTACAGCTCTTGCGTAAAAAGTCTGTTTTACAAATAAATGCTTTTGCTTTTATATAGGCAGAGAAGGATTTTCTTCTGCAGCAAACTCTGCATTTAAATTATCCACTGAACATTACAGAATGACTGATTCATTGTCTAAAATATATAATTGAGTTTTATCACATTAAGAGTGAGTTTATTTTCTGCCTGATGCTCAATCTCAGTGATAAAAATAGTACAAAGAATAAGATGTGTTGAAATATAACACTTTATTTTTCTGCTCTTGAAAAGCATGCTGCAAAATCATCCCATCAAGCCTTCAAGATTTACACAGCAAAGAGCTATCATTCTATTATCAATTAAAGGAAAAATCAAGCCCCAAGGTAGATAGTAAGGGTTTCCAGAAACTATCAAGGTCACACAACCTGTATCTATTAAAGAATATAAACTATCAAGGTCACACAACCTGTATCTATTAAAGAATATATAAAAATTAGGGAAGAGATACCTGAGGTCAAGAACTAATAAATGCCTCTGTTTTATAAAGTAGAATTATGTACCAAATACTGCAATATATTTATTATTCTTGTCTAAAACTGTTTACTATATTAAAAAAATCCAAAGAATTTCTTAAAATTAGCGAAATGTATGTGTTAACAGCTGTGGTATTTGCTTGGTATGATACCAGATATGTCCTGAGAATACACAGTAGACACTCGGGTTGAAGATTGGTCACTAGCGCCTGTGAAACCTTGAGCAAGTCACCTAGCTTCTCTGTGTCTCAGTTTCTTCATCTGCAAAACAGGGGAGTCATCTCCTGCATAATGTTGCTGTAAGAATGAACCAAGTCAATGTATGAAAGAGTTTACAACAATGCACAGCCTAAAATAAGTGCTTGGTGAATGTTCGCAAAAATAATAAATGTTAGTTAGCTTTTAATATTTCAGTTATAAGATGAATAAGTTCTGGGGATCTAATATACAATATGGTGGTTATAGTTAATAATATTGTATTGTATACTTGAAGTTTGCTAAGTATATAGATCTTAAATGTTCTCAGCGCACATACGCACACACTATTTGAGGTGATGGATGCGTTAATTAGATTGTGGTAATAAAAATTTTGCTATATATATAGATACATATCAAATCATCACATTATACGCCTTAATATACACAATTTTTACTTGTCAATTATACACCAATCAAGCTGGAAAAATATATTAACTTTTCTTGGATGAGCATGCATTACTCTTTTTCAATAAAAGTCCATCATCGGATGAGTGGATACAGAAAATGTGATACATCTACACAATGGAATACTACTCAGCTATAAAAATGAATGAAATACTGCCATTTGCAACAACACGGATGGACCTTGAGAGAATTATATTAAGTGAAACACGTCAGGCACAGAAAGAGAAATACCACATGTTCTCACTTATTGGTGGGAGCTAAAAATAAATAAATAAATTCACACACACACACAAAAAAAACGGGGTGGGGAGAAGACACAACAACTACAATTCCTTGAAGTTGATACGACAAGCAAACAGAAAGGACATTGTTGGGTGGGAGTAGGGAGAGGGAGGAGGGAGGGGGGTTTCGGTAATGGGCCACAATAATCAACCACATTGTATATCGACAAAATAAAATTAAGAAAAAAATAAAAATAAATAATAAATAAATAAATAAGATTAAGACTTTTTTAAAAGATGAATGCACTAATTATAGAAGATGCTTTAACTTCAAAAGGTACAAAAGAAGTAATAGGATGTTAAAAATAAGTATTTTTTTTTTTACTTTTTGTACTACAGACTATATATTAAGAGGACTTAAAATCAAGATGGCAAAGACGCCAATATCTTCCATTCCCCCCTTGTCACTGTTCCCCCTGGAAGTGTGTTAGAGGAGGGAGGGACAATCTAGGTATCTTTCCCAAATTCCAGCAATTGAGATTCATTTGGGTGAGTTCCATTTTTAAATGCAACTTGTCTCTAGGAGTGCCATTCACGTCTATTAGGAATTTACCTGCTCAGCTTGTTTTAATTAAGTCATTCAGAGAGTTTGGTTTGTCAAGGAATGTGAAGTATAAATTTAAAAAGTGGGAAGTTTTAGGTGCAAATAAATCCCAGGAGAACATCTCAGTGTGGCACTTTGCAGTATGTCAGTTATCTCTCGCTGTTTTAAAAATCTCTTCAAAACTTACAAGCATGAAGCAAAGTAGGTTTATCTCACCTGCAACCTACAAAGTAGGTTGACCTCACCTGGGTGATTCTTTTGGTCTGGGCTAGTCTAGGGAATTGTTGGCTGGTTTAAGTCACATTTCTGGGGTCTTGACATGAATGGGGCTGACTTCTCCATGTGGACTCTCGTCTTACAGCAGGCTGACCTGAGTTTATTCAAATGATGCCTGTGGGCATCCACGAGCAAGTGGAAGGATGTGAAATATTTTTGGTTGTAGGCTGGGTGCTGGAGCAATGTTGCTTCCACAACATTCTTTTGGCCAAAGCGAGTCACAAGACCAGCCCAGATTCAAGACTGAGGAATTAGACTCGATCACTAGATGGAAAGAGCTGGAGAGTCACATCGCAAAGGCAGTGTAGAGTCAGGGGAAGAATTTGTGGTCATTTTTGCAGTCCACCACAGGCAGACAAAATCATTTCAATGTTATGAAAAAGAATGTTGAAGTGCCCCCCTCCCCCCCCAAAAAAAGTTGGAGAGAATCAAAGGTCATTTTGCAAATTGGCTGGGATCCTCATAGCCTTAAAATATTCTTTGCATTTTTCTGGCACCTGGTTGCATTCTACTGTCTAATGTGAAGCAAGATTTTGTGGAAGTGGAATTATGGTCAGACCAAAACAAGCATGTGTATATGGTTCATGCTAATTTCAACCCATGTGACAAGAGAATTTGAGAGATCCTTAATTTTGCTGCCATCAAGTAAAAACGAACAATTCTTTAAAAATATAGATAATAAATAATTTGCGTATCATTGCTGTGGCTTCAGTTTTGTCAACAATGACAGCTCCTCATAACTACATCCGCACATTGGAGAGGGTGGACAGAAGAGCAGCTTCAGTAATTCGGTGTATTAATCCAGTAATATAGTGTAATTAACTGGGGTAAGAACAACTCTGCAATGGGTACCTTTGGAACTCTCACTTTTTGCATTATATAACTGCTCTGTAAAACTAAGGTTTATTTTTAGAATTTCAGCATTTTAACAACCACATCTACCACTCTGCCAATTATGGGATCAAGACCCTTTGAAAGAGGCCTCCTGTTGATACCAAGTTAAGGCAGTTGCTAATATCCTTAAGCAACATAAACACCTAATGAAAACAAAAATGTCTTCAAGGTGCACATACACAGAAAGTATAACCTTTAAAGGTTTAGAAAATGTCAGGTGCTTTAAAATTAAATTGTATTAGAAATATAAAAAGCTACAGAGGTAGGCCAAAAAAGTAGTAGGGAAAATCAGTAACATTTGTTAGAGTAATTAGAGATGATAATATCCATCTTACAGTTGCCTCTGGATCTTCCATCTGGTGTAATAAATGTAGATTACATTCTCTTTGTCTCTTCAGATCAAAACTATGTAGAGGAAGAAGTAGGAAAACTGTAGAAGTTTACCAGAGATGACAAAGAAACAAGAGATCAAAACAACCCCAGTAACTTAAAATCTTAAAATGTGATAGCTGAAAGGCTTAGAAGAGATCAGATTACATAATCCCTTATTTTAAAGTTGGAAAAACTTAGACTCAGAAAAGTTATTTGCCCAAGTTTGCACAGCTAACAGGTAACTAATCTGCTCCCTAATGACTGATTTTAATGTATTTGCCTTGGAGCCTGCTCATAATTGCATAGTAAATTCCCGGTCATGCTCATCCAGCTTTTATGACCTTATTTTAACATGTGTAAAATATTATAAAATAGATTTCTGAATATTTTACCAGACTAGAAGATTATGGGCTCATAACTGGGGCAAAACACTTTCTTGAGCTTCTGATTTAAATCTCAATTCAACTCATTACTGAGTTTTTGCAGGGGAGGTTTGGCTAATTTGAGTTACTAGAAATTAGGAAAGACTTCAGCTTCTGTAGACATGTTCAGCTACATCTCTTTTTTCACGGGAGGTCCCACCCTGCTTCATACTAGATAAATAGGCTATGGATACAGCCAATCATGTGAGCAGAGGAGCCTTGAACTTTTCACGTTTATTTGTTTACAGCATAAGTGGGCACCAAATAAAGTTTTATTTGAGTTGTTGATCCTGTAAGGACAAAGACATGGCCATCAGAAAGAAGGGCCACTGGGAAAAGTAGACCTCATCTATCAGGCATCTCAAACCTTTGTAGCATCACAGCATAAGTACTTCATTTCCATATCCCACAGAAGCACAGTTGTTCTCTGTAATAGACATGTGATGTAAATTTGGGGATATAAAAAAGAAAAGATTAGAAAAGTGAGAGGAAAGGACAAGAAAATAAAGGGCAAGCATTATTTGACGAGATCTTTGAGGATGTAGGTTGGGTGCGAGGAGAGAGCCGAGAATTAGCAAGGAGAGGAAGAAAGATGTGGGTACAGTTGAAGGTGACAGGATTCTACAATGGGGATTAATGTGATAAAGGGAACATTGTATAGAATGTTTATGGATTATAAATTAGTCCCCTTTGTCAATATATTTTTTAAGTAGCTAAACAAATAATGCAATTACTTCTATTGCTATGGCTTGCTTGATAGTACTTCTGTGTTCTGTAACACCTTTCAGAGACTGGGCCTCATGAGACCCCAACTTTTATTGGGCTATATCACCTTGTTGCTTTCCCAGTCTCCCTCTCACATTCCTAGAGCTGCATTTCCTCAGCACAACCTTCTGTTCCCCATAATTGCTACTCACTCTGCCTCTGGCCCCACCTGTAAATTTGCAAGTTTAGGGTTGTGCTGCCCCATGCTTTCTCGTTAATGTGGAGAAATGAGAAGCAACTTCATGATAGCACAGCTTAACATAAGTACTTCCACAGAGAAAAATTAAAATATAAGGATTGGGGGCGGGGGGAATACATCTATGGAAGACAAAGGAAATGAAAAATGAGAAAACCGTGAAGTGTTGCTACAATTAAAATGTTGATTTTAAATCTGTCTGAACTTGAAAATTCTTCTCCGGATTTCTTTCTGAGTATGGCTGATATTCTGACTGTGTTAGCTTAGGCATTCAGCTTAAAATACACTTTGATTAATTATGAATTATTCAGCATTAATCAGGTATTGCTTCAAGTTACCTTCTTTGTGTTTCATGTCTCTAAAGTCACAATGTTGAGTTTAAATGCTTCTGAATAAAATAATCCCTAAATGAAACGTGAAGTTGGCTCCCCCAGAAATTTACTAAACAGTAAGTGTGTCAGATATGCAAAGTCAGGCTGCCAAAAGGCAGTTTGGAAAGAAAAGGAAATTACTTCTCAAAAGACGGATGGAATCATCTCAGGAGAGAATTCTGTCTAAAATGGTTTAGATGCTACAGTGCTCAAAGGCAGCATTGTTGATGGGCTGTGGGACCAATCCTGTGTGTCTGGAAGGTACAGAGCTCTATGGGTCTCTGAGTAGAATGACAGCCCTGCCTTGGGAAAACAACACTCTGCGAAAGTGTACAGGGGAAACCGAGATGTTTGTTATTACTGAAAGGGATTCCCAGTGGAGAAAGAACACAATGCAACGAAAGAGCATGATTTAGTCATGTGTGGCCTGAGGTCCCAGCCTGATTTTACCTCGTACCAGCCATGTTACTTGTACAGTTTGAATAACTGAGCTTCAGTTTCTTATATTCTATTTAACACATAGTAGATATCCAAGCATTGATAACGGTTACTATTACTTTTAAGACAGTTATTCAATGCATTGAGCAATGGTTTAAAGTCACATGGCTCTCCCACACTCCTGTTGGATTTGGCCTTTAATGCATAAATGAGCTCACCTGATTAGATGGGACACAGTTTCCTGAACAAAAATAGGAATATCATCGCCAGCTCCTTCTAATTCAAACTATCCCTGTGCCATAAGGGACAGAGAGGTGGTAGTGCTGGATCAAAGATGCTATGTAGACATGGAGGAGTCCTGGAGAGGAAGGTTTGGCCTCAGAGCCTATACCTGGAGGCCTGAGCTCAAACTCTTTTGCTCCATCCCTGCACTGATGCACACAGCAGCGAGCTGGGTCAGGAGTAGCCGGTGGTGGCAACCACACAGCTTGTAAATGAAGTCAGTGTTATTCATGAAGTCAAAGTATGCATGCTCTTATAGAGTCTAATGTTAACTACTGGCACAATATGTGTAAGATCTGCATGTGTATGTCTAAAACTTGTTTTCTTCCAGGGCTCTAAACCCATAAAGTTTTTAAAGATTTCACTTTAATTCTTTTTTCAGTTTTGGCCAAGCGATTTATCCATTGGAACGTGGTAAAGTTTAAACTGAATTTCATGGGCCAAAATAATTCTCTAGGTTAAAGTTGCACCATTTCTAACCTATTCCTTCCAAATGACTTATTTTTTTTTTTTTACTTCTGTCTTTATATTTCTTGGTTGACCGATTTGTAGCTTACCACCTTAATCAAATTTAACTGATTTGATTATATTTTTAAGAAGCATTATGCTCTTCCCATCACTTATCTGCTCTTGAAATATTTTTTAAATATTCTTTAAAAAAACAAAGTCTCCACTATTCACACCATTTTGTAGATCCACTTCCCATGGGCATCCTTTGTCCAGCCCAGTATTTGCTTTTTGGCTTCCCCCTGCTTATCTCCTTTTTACCCAAAAATGTTTATTTTGAGAAAAGAATATCATTCTTTTATCAGTTCTACTAACTAAAAGACTCAAGTTCCTTCTACTCTATCCTTGCCTTCATCTTCCACATCCAATAGGTCACCAGTGTCTATTTTACTTGCTGACTATGTCTTTATTCTAAAAATGATGGCTTTATTGAGATATAATTCATATACTATAAAAATTACCCTTTCAAAGTATAATCCAATGATTTTTGTAGACTCAGAATTGTAAAATTATCACCACTCTCTATTTCCAGAACATTTTCATTGCCCTCCCCCCCAAAAACCCTCAAATCCATTAGCAGTCATTGCCCATATCCCTTTCCCCTAATGCCTAGAAAGCGTTAATCTACTTTCTGTCTCTAAAGATTTGCCTATTCTGTATATTTCATATAAATGGAATCATGCAATAGGTAGTCTTTTGTGACTGGCTTCCTTCACTTATGATGTTTCCATGGTTCATCTATATTTAGCATGTATCAGTTCTTCATTCCTTCCTATGGCTGAAATAATATTCCATTGCATGGATATACCACATTATGTTTATCTATCCATCTGTTAATGAACATTTGGGTTGTTACCACTTTGGGCTATTATGAATAATGCTGCTATGGACGTTTGCATGCAAGTTTTCATGTGGACATGTTTTTAATTCTATCGGGTAGATACTTAAGGAGTGGAATTTCTGGATCATATGGTACTCTATGTTTAATATTTCGAAGAATTGCCAAACAGTTCTTTCCAAAGTAGCCGTATCTGCCTGTTGGGGAAATAGAATAGTTTGGTCAGGGCCCTGGCCTCGGGTCCAGTTGGATGTGGTTCAGCATCCTTTGTAAGCAAATTGTGTGTGTGTGTGAAGTTATTGTGCATGTGCACCAATGTGTCTTTTTAGTTTTGTTGCTATTCTCATGTTCTTGAAAGAGAGAGAAAGAGAGAGAGAGAGGGAGAGAGTAGAGAGGAGTTTTAGTGAAGCAGGTGGGCAGGCGTTTTCCTCGGGCATCTGCCCTGCGCAGCCATGCTTTCCAACCTATAGCTCCAAGGACCTTTTTGGCTGGTTACCTAGCTCATAGACCTGCGTGTAAGGGTTCTGGTGACCCAGCCTGGTGTGTGTGGGGTCTGAGGACCCAACCTGGCATGTGAAGAGTTTGTAACCCAGTCCGTGAACGGGCTTGAGGGGTCCGTGAGCTGCAGACCCAGCCCTAGCTCAACAATCAGCCCAGTAGGCACAGGATTACTGGCAGGTAAAAGCGCACCACAACTAGCATGGTTGCCTAGCTCTACACTGGAGCATATGAGGGTTGGATTTGCTGAATATTTAGGGTTCTGCAACCTCCTCTCTATCCCACTATAAATGCCTTATGCAGGTCCCATCATCTCTCATCTGGACTATGACCATCATCTGATTGACCTGGTCATCATTGTGCAGCCTTCTCAATCCATGTTCCCAGCTTCCATAAGGGAGATTTCTTTGTAAAACACAAAACTGACTAAATCACTCCATGTTAAAGATTGCAGATATTCATTGGCCGAAACAACTAAACGTCATCTAGTGCCAGCTGGTCAGCCTCCAATTCCTCCCTCAGGCCTCACTCAACCTTCATGCTCAGCTTCCAAGACTCTTCACTTATAATAAATTTATTTGAATGCAACTCAAAACTATATTTCTCAGCTGAAATGTATCCTCTGCCCTGCACAGTTGCCATCCAAGAAGGATTTATTGAATATCCACTATTCTATTAGAAAATGGGCATTTCTCTTCTCTCTCTTGCAGCATCCAATATTTGGACCTGAGATTGAAGGTATTAATATTTTGAGTTAATGAAAGGTATTTCTCACATTTATGGTCTTTATTTGTTGGAAAATGTTCAGCAAATTGTACTGTTCACTGGACTTGGGTTTAGCATCTATTATTGACTGAAACCATTATTTTGTTTATTCAAACAATACTTAGAGCACTTACTAGGTACCAGGTACTGTTTTAGGCACTTGGGATACAAAAGAGACAAAATTTTCTGTTGCCAAAAGCTTTCCTTCTAGAAGAAAAAGACAGGCAATAAATAAGTAAATTAGAGTATTTTAAATGGCAGTAAGTGATATGGAAAATGTACAATGTGGGTGGGAGGGGAATACTTGGAGCGGGTTGTGATTTTAAATAAAGTGGTCAGGAAAGACCATATGAACAAGGTAATATTTGAGAAAAGATCTGAAGGAAAAGAGGTATTGTACCATGTGGATATCTGTGAGAGAAGCAGCCCCGGGTGGAGAGTACCCTGAAGTGGGAGGGGGTTTGATGCATTCTAGTAACAGCCAGGAGTCTAATGTCCTTGGAGTCACATGAATAATTTAATTTGTGTTGAATGATAAGAGATAAGAGTTCATTCATTTTGTGCTAAAACTGAGAACGACACAGATCTGCTCAAGGGTGTTCAGGGCAGGCAGCCCTAGGACCTTCTCACAACCTGAACCTCAAAAGCAGTAGGAGAAGAACAAACTTAGCTCTGTTACTGTTGAGTGAACCCCGAGACCACTTGGAAGAGAATTTGCTCTGCAAGATGCTTAGAGCCCAGCCATTTCCCTGAGGCTTGTTATTTTTGCTACTCTCCATCTGCTCCCTGTAGAAAGGAGATATAAAAAGCTCAAAGCAACAAGAAGAGTTTGCTTACTTAATTCAAAGACAGCAGGAAAACAAGAAGCTGGAAAAGTTTTACATGTATCACAGCAGCCATGGGGCAGTGGTGGGACTGATGTGGAGAAGGCGATTGTGGCAGTGAGGGAACAGTTGGATTAACTTCCCACATGTACGGGTGAAAAGAAGGGAAGAAGAGACTGGAGCTGGCTAACGGGTAAAATGAAGGGAAGAAGAGACTGGATCTGGCTATGGAAGAGGTGTGTGCTCCCGGGTTTGACTGGCAGCGGTATATGTGTTTTCTGGCAGGTATTTTGACTGTTTTTCAGGAGGACTCTAGCTCACTGGTTATTATACTTACCTTTCTGAAATAAAAGCTATTTCCTGTACTGAAGAATTTAATAGTAGAAACTCTCAGTGTCAGATTGTTGAAGTTACAATTTGTGCTCCACCAGAATATTCTAGTAAAAGAAAGTTTCTTGGTTTACTGTATTAACTTCTCGAGAAGCTCTTTTTACTGGACTGCTACATCAGACCTTTGATTTTTTAATTTTAAAAAAATTGTAAACACTTCAATTGTTTATTTTTATTTAGTCCTACCTTTACTGGGATAGGTTGTTGGTTTTTTTCAAGTGTGGGATCAGTAAGAGGTCAGACTGTAGGGTGGCATTCGTTTTTAGGGTTCATACCTATTAAATCTAGAAGCAGACTTAGAGCATATTAGACTCTGGCCTCAACACTCTACCTGAAGTTTTGTACATGCACCAAACAAATTTATATATGAACTCATGACACCCTCAGCAACATCTGTTCGTAGACTGGTGTTCTCTTGCTCGGGAAAGGCCACCATCCGTAGCCACCTTAACAATCCAGAAGCATCCTTAAGTATTTTCTCCTCTTTAACCATCATAGCCAATCATCTTACTACATGCCTACATATCCCCCAGGTTCAACCACGGCTTGTCATTTCTGCTACCTGCCCCCAGGCAAGCTGACAATATTTCACTGACACTCCCGCAAACACCTGCAGCCCTCTGGGTCCATGCTCTCCTTTCTTCAACCCGTTTCTGCTCTAATGCCAGAATGACCTTTATAAAACCCAAAGATTGAGCCACTTTGGACTACAAATTCTCCATTGAATCCTGTATGACAACAGTGCAAAATGACACCAAGACCTACAAACCTGCATAAATCCAGCTCCTGACAACTTCCCGTGTCTGTGTCTCTTTCGTTCTTAACCTCTGCCTTCCACTGAACCTTGTTTATGCTGTTGTCGATGATGATTGTGTTAGTCAGGGTTCTCCAGAGAGACAGAACCAGTAGGATATGTATATAGATAGATGAGAGTGGATTTCTTAGGGGAAGTGGCTCACATGATTATGAAAGCTGAGAAGTCCCATGACAGGCCATCTGCAAGCTGGAGACCCTGGGATGCCAGTAGCATGGCTCAGTCCAAGTCCAAGAGCCTCAGAACAAGGGAAGTGGATGGTGTGACTCTCAGCCCAAGGCCAAAGGCCTGAGACCCTGGAGGTGCTGCTGGTGTAAGTCCTGGAACCCAAAAGCAGAGAGGCCTGGTATTCTGATGTCCATAGACAGGAGAGAAGAGTGTATCCCAGCTCTAGCAGACACAGAGAGAGATTCACGTTTTCCTGTTTTTTTGTTCTCTCTGGGTCCCCAGCAGATTGATGGCACCCACTTATAGAGCACATCTTCCCCACCCAGTCTACTCAGGCTCACATGCTAGTTTCCTCTAGAAATACCCTCACAGACATACCCCAAAATAATGCTATACCAGGTTTCTAGGTATTCCTTTATCTAGTCAAGCTGACACCTAAAATTTACCATCACAATGATGATGTTTGTTTTGCTTTGTTTTTAAAACCTGCTTTCCCTGTCACAGGATCTTCGTGCACACTTTTATATCTTATAGCAAGTTCCTCTCCCAGCCCCCTCCCCGCCCCCCACCACTCCATCCCACACAGGTTGCCCAACTTGTCCTTCATCTTGAACTCTCCTGCTCTCTGGGGAATCCTTGTTCCTTGGGGATATGCATCTATCACATGGCACTTCTTCTGAACAGTCATCACATCTGTCAGGTTTCATAAGGCTGGGGTTGTACTGGCATCCTTTCTCAGCACCAGCATGGTTTTATATAGAAAGCAGATTTTCAATAAGCATTTGTGGAAGAAAGGGAAGGAAGAAAAGAAAGGGAAGGAGGGAAGAAAGAAGGAGGAAGGGAAAGCTCAGGATATGTATATAGATATATGAGAGAAGAGAGAAAGAGAAAGCGAGTGGACCTCCTATCTAATTTATTGATGGTTATTCCCATCTATAACACATTAAAAAAACCTTTCTAAGTGTTTTGGTCGGCTACGACCACAATGAGGTTGGATAATAAACTACCTCCAAATTTAGGGCATATGCATTTATTTTCCTTGCTCCTGAGTTTGTGGGATGGCTGGAAGACCAGCAGCAATACAGGGTATGTTCTTGTGACAAATCACAGAATACAGGACTCAGCCTGCAACTGGAACTGGCACTTCCACTCACAATGGAAGTTAAAGGAAGTCACAAAGTCCAGGCCAGCATTATTGGGTGGGAAAACAGATTCTAACCATTCCAGTGGGTGGTACCACAGAGTTACATGGCAAAGGGCATACATACACATATCATTCTGATCCAGAGATGGTATGAAAATTTTTAAACAAGAATTTATTCTTCAACATTTAGCATCTTGCTATGTCATATTCACATTTTAAAATCTGCTTTTTAAAGTTTCCTTTGGTTTCCATCTGCAGACAATCACAGGAGCCAGCCACCCTCCCAACAGCTTCTAAATAGGTTGATGGGCGGCGTAGGGTGGGGGTTACAATACATCACACCTTTTATTGTTCATCAGGCCATCGCGTCATGACCACATCATGACTCTTCATCTTGCACAGTTTCCATCGGTGTATTGGTCTATGACTAAATCACCACCTTTATTGTTCTCCCTTCTTTCAGCACTACCTGAAGAGAGCCGTTTTGGGGGCAAATTTGACATTGCCATTGTGATTGGCCATCTCACACTAAAGATGCAAATACCCAGTATCTTTTGTAATTAGAGATATTCATGAATAACATATGGATTGCAGATTACTCAGGAAAATTAGGACATCTGTTCATGTACCCCAGTCTTTGGGGATAATAGATAAAAAGACAGCTAAACTCTTCCAGGCCCAGGACCCTGGTGCTTACATAAGATAGAGCATAGGTCTGACTTGGTATGATAGTGTTCCCCAAGTTTCATTCTCTTAATTTAGACATAAGGGAACCAAACTCTACAGAAGTGGAATTAATTGTCCATTGGGGACATGTTTGGATCAGAATTCAGTCCCGTCACCAAGTCCCTTTACATGAGTATAAAATGCTTTATGCCATGATGGATTATGGTCATGAGGAGAAGATAAAGCTTGATTGAAGTCTGAGTCTTCTATTTAAGTGACTTGTTTGACCATGTGACCAACAGATTTCAGGCAATCACATGTATTTTTAAGTAGTGGAAGAGGAAAGAAGAGAAATAGGGCAGTTTTTACATTAACCAAGTCTTCGGTGAACTAGGAAGACTATTTCTTTCTAACAAGAGCAACAACAGAAACTCTCTTAGGGCTTTCCGTCTCAGTGTTTTTCATTATTGTGTAAAGGAAGAATTTATAAGCTGCTTTTCTTTAATCCTAAAAGCACCCATAAAGATGATTAGAATTTACCTCTACCAACATTACAAAAAACGACATTTTCTAATCTAAAAACACTGAGCTTATAAATGCCCTGTACTGTGACTGTCCAGCTTTATTAACCAAGCCCCTATGGATGTGGTTTCAAGGACCTAAAGCATTTCTATACTTCAGAACTAAAGGATTCATGGGATTCATGATCGTGACAAGTTCTCATTGCTAGACAGTGAAAAATACCAAAGTGGTTAATGAGTTGCATTACAGCACAAAAGACTATAGGGGCCTGTTTAGCTTTGTATAGAGCGAGAGGCCCTAGACACTTGTTTTTACGCTTTCACACTGCTCCTGCAAGAGGAGTCCAAGGCTGGTACAACCTCACAATTTCTCCTGAATTCCAACTGTTCCAGTCAATTCCACCTACTTCTAAGTGGACGTATAATAGGGGCCCCTTCAAGGAGCCTCCACTCAGTTCTCTCCTCTGCACAGAGCCCCTCACCTTTTTAAAGCACACTGTTCCTACCAAAGAACTCTTTATTTGCTCATATGAATCCTCTTCACCTGCATAACTAGTGAGCAGGAAAATGTAGATAAAGCTCAAAGGAGATGGGAAGGATTTTATATCTACATCAGAATCTATTTTTACTAATTAACCCACTATCCCTACTTTTCCTTTCCTTCACTAAAGTCGTGTTCCTGGCCCTAATCCAATTTTATTCCTTCATATGTTCATTTATTCAACAAATATGTATTGGGTGCTTATTATGTAAATGATTGATATACAAGTATAGTCTCAAAAGAGGTTTGGGTAAAGTCTAGAACACATGCTCTACAAAGCCCCAATTTTATGTCCATATCAATATCTATATCTGTATCTATAGATAGATAATCTTTAGAATAGCCACATTATAGATAGATGTCCATGAGCTGGTACTGAATCACCCATTACGACGGTTGTCCTCAATCTCTACGTTCCACATAACTCTGAAGAGTTAGTCCTGTCTCAGCTATAGTGGTGTGGAGAGATGGGGGAGAAAGGCAGAGTAGAATCCATGTATTTGAAATATAATCTAAATTAAAATGCTCTCCATTAATATTTCTTAAATTTTTGCCAACCATTGCTGCTTATCTGTAAGCCTAGCAGATGGCAAATCATCAGTAATGAATGAACAAAGAACCCATGATGTAAATGGAAAAACTATTTTCATGACCACATGTGTTCTTGGTTGTGATTTTATATTCCATCCGTATGCTTAATTCATATTTTCCACTAGTTGAGTGTTACTATTTCTTATAATGGAATTAAACATGTGAATATGTCATGCTGTTCTGCAAAGGCAGCATGACTTCCGAGTGCTCTACCATCGGAAAAATTTGCGAATCTCTTCCGTATATTTCTATGGAATAATGTCTTTTGTGTTTCAAACAACCAACTGCAGAATGAATCTCTAGAAGGTAACCAGTTCATAATAATAGAGCCACATCATACTTTTTTGTGCTTTCTAGTTTTCAGACTTTTCTCATTTATTATTGCATTTGGGTTCTAATAACACCCATCTCTATTAGGCAGGGACCATAATCTATCTCCATTTTTAAGATGAAGAACTGAGAACTCAGAGAATTAAAGTGGATTTTTCAAGCTCACATAATTAGTAGGTGCTAGAGGTAGGTTTCAACTTCTGTTCTCACACCAAATCTGGTGTTCATTTTCACAGCTTAAATCATTATTTTATGAAGGAAAAGAGTGAACAATGTCCCAAGCACTGTACAATTACCAAGCCAGGAAAAGAAACAGTAATGCACCAAAATCAAGTCCTAAAATCATCAGATCCCTTGAAATCCTTGGAGATCACAGAGCAGCTTAAAGTAATTTCACCCTTGTGAACATTTTCTCTAGGAAGGAACATTATTAACACCATGTAACAACATACTGAAAAATACAATTTTGAAATACTAGTACAGTCAGAAGCCATTGCGAAGAATTATTCTGTGAAACAAAGCAATTTTTACTCCTAAAGGGAAAATGCAGAGAACACAGCTTTGCTAAATTTTTTAACAGCAAATTTTACCCAACAAATAACTCTGTTCAGCAGGAGCTTTCATTGATTTTTGTTGATATATGAGTAATAGTCATTTTATGAAGGAGAAAAGACTTGATCATTGTGTGTTTGGGAAAGAAACTCTAGGTTGAATTAAAGCTGCATTCTTTATGCTATCTTAAAGGAAATCAAGGAGAAATCATTCTATCCCCTCTTACCTCTTTCCTCCCAAATACAAGCCAAGTAATGACCATCTAAACAGCACAGCAGTGCAGAGATCCAATTCTGATCCCCCACCTTCTCTTCCTATGAGATTCAAAGCACTTCTTTAATTTTTAAAATAACTATGAGGGAGAAGACATGAAGACTGTTTTAGTTATAGATCTTGAGCATTTATTTATGTAGAAGTGAATACGTCAATAAGTCCTTATTTTTTCAAAACAATGCAGAGGTTTCTGCAAAGTTCCTTATAAAGAAACACTTCCATGCCTGCCACAGGCTTAGAAAACATTTAGCAAGTTAATCAATTGGTCTTGAGAGTGAGCAATATTTCATCTGTCACACTTTAGAATCGGAACTAATTAATCATTTTTACTTATTTATTCTAAATGGCAATATGGTAGTGTTTGTACCTGCCTAATGTTTGTAAAAGTGATAAAATGCTTGAAAATTAAATAATCAACAAGTTTCTACAGCAGAAAGCAAAAATTCTCCCTCATTAAGAGACAGAAATATAATTCAATGTCTGTTCCACTTTGATTGGCTTTCTCCCAACTAAGACAGCAGGAAAAAATGTTTATCTCTGCTCTAGCATTCATTTACTTCCTATTTCTAACCCCATTTCTCTTTTTCTAATTATTATCAATATCAATATTGAGTATAAGCTTAGAAAATTGAATGACTGGCTTGGATAAAAGATAATGACTGTTCAATTAGAAAATAAGTTATTTGACACCTTCCCATGGATCTTTAGATGGCTTCAAGGAAGGCCCTAGCAGCTACATCAAGCCCCCACCACTAGAAGGCGGTAGCCACAATGGTGAGTCAACCAAAGATACAGATAACTGGAGGTGATATACCAGCACTGTTTGCTAAAAATACTAGTTTCCCTCCACTGAATTATTTTGTCACTCTTGTTAAACATTGATTAACTATAAATGTAAAGATTTATTTCTGGATTTCCAATTTTATTCCACTGATCTGTATACATTTATCTTTATGCCAATACCACCGTCTTGATTACTTCAGCTTTAGGGTATGTTTTTATATCAGGAAGTGTGCATCTTCCAACTTCTTTTTTTTCAAGATTGTTTTGGCTATCCTGGGGCTCTTGCATTTCCAAATGAATTTTAGGATCAGATTGTCAATTTCTGCAAAATCCAGCTAGCATTTTAATCGGGATTGTATTGAATCAATTTGGGAAGTATTGTCATCTCAACAACATTAAATCTTCTGATCCATAAAACTGAGATATCAAAAGACTACATAGACATATTTAGATATTCTTTTATTTCTTTCAGCAATCTTTTATAATTTTCAGTGTACAAGATTTGCCCTTCGTATTAGATTTATCCTTAGTATTTTATTCCTTTTGATACTGTTATAAATGAAATGGTTTCCTTAATTTAATTTTATTGCTATTACATAAAAATATAATTGATTTTTGTATATTGATCTTGTATCCTATAACCTTGCCAAACTTGTCTATTAATATTAATCACTTTTAGTGGCTTCCTTATGATTTTCTGTGTATAATATCATGTCATTTGTGTTGCCCTATTTTTCATCTTTAATTGGTGATACAGATATAGAAAGAAAAAGGATTTAAAGATTCATTAGCAAATATTTAAAGTAAACTTATTGTTTGTATTTTCAGGGATCAATTTTGTGATCACAAAATACGCACAATTTAAAGAAAGATGTATTTGGGCTCAAAGTCAAGAAAAGGATTGTAGTAAGTACAGCTGTGTCCAGCAGCAAAGCAGTCTGCCTTGTGAGGTAGTGAACACTCAATAACTGAAGGTGTTCAATCAACAACACAGCTGTTCAAGATGTATTACAGAGGAGATTATAGCATCAGGAAATAAACTGCTCTGCATGATTTCTAGTGTCTTCAGCTTTGTATATACACCATAATTCATTCTTCTATGCTAACTACTCTTGTGTAGATATTTAAATAAAGAGGTATAAACAAGTATCAGTAAGAACTCCTATTTAATAATTAAAACAAGACCGCAATGCACTTCTACATATAGTTATGTGCTTTCTTCCTTGGGTACAAAGGTTGGTTTCTATCCTCAACTCTTAGGGGAGAGGCTACACAGTATTTCAACAGATCTTAAATTTTCCAGAAGCAATTCATCTCTGGCAAAGCCATCAGAGTTATACGACTACTAATATTATGCATTTCCTTTCAAAGTGCTTTCATTCTTAAAATATCTCCATGAGATTCCAAAAGGCAACAACCCCCTACTTTGCCAGGAAACTTTCCACTCATTGCAAAGACTTATCCCTACAATCTGGCTATATTTAACTTTTACAGTGGATAGTGCCATGGTGCAAGTAATAGAAACAGATTCTTCACTTAAGCCAAAGGCAACTTATTGGAAAGAATTCAGAATATCACAGAATCGATGGAAATGGGAGAAACTGATAGTAAGAGAGAATCAGAAGGCTAAGACCTGGAAACAATTGGATGCAATTGTTTCATAGCAAAATGTATATGGTTATTTTTCCTCTATCCGACTATTTCTTCTACCCTTGCTTCACTTTCAAGTTTCAAAGTCCTGAAAAAAAGCACCCAGTCAAGGTTAGGTCAGTCCTATGCCCACTTTACAGAAACACCAGAAAAAGGAGAGAAACGCTCTGGACCTCTCCGCTCTATAAGTGGAGACATGCAGGAGGAACCACCAAAAGAATAAAAGAGTGGTAACTCCCCCAGAGGAAACTGAAGTGCTATTGGAATTGGATGTTGGGTGACCAGTCAAAGAATGCCAAATATTCTCCCCACATGTGCAATGTTTCAGTTGAACTTATTTAAGTCCTACTATAATTTTAATCCTGGTGGCCTCAGAGATCAAGTTTTTCCCTATGTGTCTTCACTGCAGCTGAGTTTAGTTGTGGCATGCTCCACCATTTTTGTTCTTGTTTATAACACGAAGAACTAGAGCCAAGATTTTTATTCCCAAAATGTTTTTCTTGTAAAAGGACCTCGCCTCTTTGATCCTCACCCCAGTGTAAATCAAGTGGCCTACTTTCTATTTTTGACCATTATTTAAAATCTCGACTGTTTCAATGCACTAATGAGGCCCCATTATGTGAGTGCTCTTTCTCAGCTGCCCTGGTTTCATCTTTGTATCATCTCTCAGCCTAAATATTTTTTAGACTTAATGATGCCTCAGTGCTTGTATCCTAGGCTTTTTAGCAAAGGCCGTTAATTTAGAAATCATATAAATGAGTCAACAGCGGTGGGTTGGATGTGCAGAGGGAGAGAACATACCTAGGGATACAAAGTAGAGTGGGGAAAAGGAGATGGGGAGGGAGGTTGGGGATAATTGAGGGGATAATTGGGTGGGGGACAAAGGGTGTAATCACAGTTTGTGGTAATGGACATGCTGCCAGTATGGATCACATCTTAGGCACGAGTGGTGACAATTTGCTTTGAACCCCATGAATATTCATAACTAATAAAAACAAAATATTTTTTTAAAAAAGGAAAATGTGACAAAAATAGAAACCGTAGTTTAGAAGATTGACTGTTAAAGAAGATTTTAGAATTAAAAATTAAACCTCTTGCCAAAAAAAAAAAAAAAACTGCACTAATTTTCTTCAGGTGCATACATCATAAAATTGAAACAATAGAGAAGAAATGATCATTGTCCCTATGCAAACATGATGAAATAGTGGTGAAGAGCTCCATATGATATATCGACTGTGTGTAAAATATATATTTGAAGTTTTGTTCACCAAAAGGTTAAAATATATAGTTTTTGTAGAATACTAGGTACAGAGTTTGACACATAATAAATGAATTATAAGCAAAAAGTAAATAAATAAATAAATAAATAAATAAATAAATAAATAAATAAAATGAGCTTGGACTTCTCATTTCTAGTTCAGGGCTAGAGTTAGTAGACAATTATCTCTCTTATATTTA
This sequence comes from Cynocephalus volans, assembly GCF_027409185.1. Taxonomy (NCBI): domain Eukaryota; kingdom Metazoa; phylum Chordata; class Mammalia; order Dermoptera; family Cynocephalidae; genus Cynocephalus; species Cynocephalus volans. The sequence goes on from NC_084460.1 coordinate 286,724,474, forward strand.
AAGTAAACAGGATATGAAGTTTAATCATTCAATATAACTTTGAATATAAAGGATCAACATAACATGAAAGCACATTTTTTGTCATCCCATAGGATCATAATTAAGAATCAAAGTTTCTTCCCCTCTTAACTTTTCAATAAGAAGAAACACTTTGTAATTCTCAAAGCAAAAGTCCTGACGAATCATGACTTATTTAACAGCCAGTTTGTTCAGTCACACGTGACTGTGACTCACCTCTTTTCTTTATTTCATGCTGTGATTCCTCAAGAAGGTACAGGTTGGCCAATAGAGTTCATTGGGTAAAGAACCTGAGCCCATCCTAATCAGTATAATCACTAGTTTTTTTAGCTCTATCTTTCATTGTCTTAGAATCCACTAATCAGAGGAAGATGGCTGTTTATTTCAACTGGTTCAGTCAACATTTAACTTTCTAAGGACTGACTGTTGCAGGCCAGATTTACTCACTTGATTAAGGTAATCAATAGTCTCCATAATGCTACTTTTTGATTTGGCTTGCTACCCTGAGCAGACATGGAATTCAATCAATATTTCTGCACCAGAGGGCATTTGTAATTTCAGTGCATGGGTTTTGAAGGAAGGAATGGAAACCGTATATAGAATGAGTGCAAGAATCAATGAAATGATTTATTTCTTGGTCTTTTGGTTTGTTTGTATCCATCTTCATTTCAAAAAGCATTCATGGTGCCTCTATGGCTATAACTAATAATCGAGATCCTTACATAGGGAACATGACTGGAACCATTGAACAGGGATTAAACATATCTGTCAGAGCCGGTAAATTCCATATTGAAGCAAATGTCTCAAAGACTGTTGCCTCAGACCTGGACAAGTTACCAAAACCATGCTTTGTCAGGCTACTTCCCATCAGTATTCCCAAGGTTTGCAAGAGACCAGCAAAAATAAAACATGTCCTACTTCCTCAATGCACATTCTTCGACCAGTATCTTAAATATCTATTATCTGAGTTTTATTACCTTAGAAATATAAAGAAAAATACACCATAGTATATTTTGGATTTCATGGCATATAGATTGTCAGTTATTCTGATTTTATTTATATGTGGATCACTGTAAAATACAGAAGTTTTGAACAAACAATTTGTGTTTCAACTTTACTTCTGCCCTCCTCATCTCACTTTAGTATTCAGTTTTCTGGTTGTATTTCTGAAAACAATTTCATGGTGATCTGTATCAGTCAGATTTTATGCCATAGTGCTCAATGGAGAATAGGATGTTATATATCAAAACACTTCAATAGGATTGCTCAGGGAAGGCATTATCCATAAAAATAAAATACTAGTATTGTTTTGTTCTGATTATACTGTCCAAACATCTCTTTCCCTATTCAGTAGGGGTATATTTTCAGTTTCATTATTTCTACTGACTATTCTAGTTACTTTTTTGTATCCCAAACTTAAACTCAGACAAATGATGTTTTGCTGAAGGCATCTGAAGTTACATTGAGACAGGAACTTGGAGAGATAATAACACCAACCAGTATTTGACTATTATGTTATAATTTACAGTGCTTTTCACATATATTATGCCATTTGATATTCTAAAATCACATGAGATTTTTCAAATCAGCCATCATTTACAGATGAGGGATTCGAGGCTTAGATAATCACGGGTAGGCAAGTTAATATAATGCACTTAGGTATAATCTCCTGTCCTATCCTATGGGTGACAGTGGTGTTGGAATAACTAAAGAAAATGTAACATATATGAAAGTGTTGCAGATAGAACACATGATTACCACAACCCCTCAATGAGATTACTATCTCTGTTTTACAGCTATAGAAAGTAGAATGTGGATTCCAATCTTGGTTCTCACAATGATTCACCTTGAGTCCTTGGACAAGTCACTCTTCTCTCTGGGACACATTGTGAGAAGGTTAGGCCACATTATGTCTAAGCTTTCTTTCCTGGCCTAATATTCTGATTCTTTGCTCTCTCAGCACATCCTGGGCCTATCTAAATTGTGCACCGTGTTATTTTTTTCAGCCCACGCTGGTCAAGTACACTTAGTTTACTGCCTTAGAATAAAAAAGATGCCCAGATGATGGAAATGAAGAGATATTCTTTCCAGATCCAACAGGAGGTGTTATCATCAGAAATGGATGGTGGTTCTTCAAAACTGTCTGCCATATCTGCCTGGTTTGATCTCACTTTTGCTTTAGTACGGGCTGATAGAATAACAGAAAGAACATAGACCTCTAGTTGGAGGAGGGAAGTCTCACAAGGCTACATGGTTACTTCTTATCAGTATAGATAATTAATGAAGAATGAATAGCTTTCTTTGTCTTAAAAATTCCTTAGTATACAGCTGTCACTTGATCTGGGATTGCTCAGAAAGTCTAACAGCCAACACAGTCCAAAAGTGTAAATAGATACTGGCAGCAGCAGCCAGGTTTAAAATGCTAATGCATTCTTGCAGTGACTAACTGTGCTGGTCAAGGAGGAGAAGTTTGTGGAAATAAGTATACCCAATTAACCCATCCATCTGACCTTCTCTGACAGCTCAGAAGGCATATCTGGCCTTTTCCCCCAATGAATATTCTACTGAATCCCCAAGTCTTGGAATATGAGGATCCCTACCCATTGCCCTTTGCTGTCTGTCATAATGTAGAGGTCTGAAGATATCCCCTTCCACCCACCCAGGGTACAGGAGCTCCCCTCTCCAGCTTTCCTGCCAAGAATCCCAATTTTACCAGCTAAGAAGTTCAGCTCAAGCTGCATGGCTAATTTGTGATAAGAAGGGTTCCTCAGAAAGAAGCTTCTACTGTTGTTATTCGAAGATGGGAAATTACAAAGCCAGAGTCCCAGAAACCATGAGTGGCAGGGACCAGGATATAAATCAGGACTCTTGATGACCTCTGTGCTTGCTCTTCCCATAAGATTTCCCCAGCTCTCTTGTTTACTGGTATTCGCCACTTAGAGAGTAGTCAGTCAGACAGGCTGGAACAAGATATCAGGTGCCTACGTTTCCTTTGTTAACTGCCTAGTAATCATTTAAAAGACCACCTTCAGCACAGGCAAAGAGCAATTCCTAGTGGTAGGAGAGTTGGGAGACAAAATCTTGGTATGGAGTATTATGTTAAAATACCAGCCTTTCATCCCCATATAAGCAACAACCTTTAAAAAAATGAGACCGAGGTATTAATTTCCATATCTTAGATCCTCCTATTCACACTTTAAATCCTAAGCCCAGCAGCTTAATCACCTCTTTTTAGACTTAGCATTAGACTACTGAGAGCTTAAAGATAGTGCATTTTCTTTAGGCAGCCCTAGGAAATTAGATATCACTTGTCATCAGAGAAATATTGAGAGAAATAAAGAGAAGGAAGAGAGATACAGAGAGGAGTTATTGACTTTATCATTTTTATTTACTACCATCAATTGGTAGCTCAAGAAGGCACCATAGAAGTTACCAAAAGTGAAACATATATTGATGTTAAGAGTATCATATAATTCCCAAGTTTAAATACCACAATATTCATGGATATTTTGTATTTCAACTGACATCTTCAAAATCATGCAAGTGATAATTAGAAAAGCCCAATAAGATACACAAATCCTTCAGTCCATTGTGGGTTTTTTTCAGCTATCAGTTATTACGGACTTACAATATGCCTAGAATTGTGGTGAGAGGTTTGCTTGCTTACATAATCTTATCTAATCCTCACAGCAGTTCTGTGAAATAAATATTATCTGATTTTAAAGGAGAAAAGTCAAAATAACTTCTCACACAATAATTAGGAATTTAAACTCAGATGTGTCCGATGCCAGAGACTCTTTTTTAAGCCAGTACACCTACACCTTTGCCTCAAAGCAGATCTGATTTTGATATATTGTCAGAGTTATCACATTCTGGCATTATTAATTATCTTTAAAAACACTTTTATTATTTTCATTGCTTTACCACAGTTCTTAAAGAAAATCTTGGTGCTGATTAAGAATGCTGCACTTTAGTTTGTCATTGATTAATTTTTTGAGGAAATAGGAGAAGGCAGCATTATTTTCAAGACAAAGATTAGCTTCGTCATTGCCAGAAGCTTGATGTTACGCTGTGATGTTAAGGCCATGTCATTTTAGAAATGAACCACAAACACAATCAAATTCCACTTATAGCACTAGGGAAGGGAACACAGCTGTGTATAATCCTGCTCTGGTTCTCTTATACATGAACACCATCTGCTTTCTGTTGCTTTAGATGAAGATTTTTATTTCAGGTGTTAAACATGCTTTAAATTCATAAATTATCTGACTGGTGAATCATTAGCAAAAAACAAGGTTGAGAAACTACAATGTTTTGTATTCTTTTCAGTCTCTTCTATGCTAATGGCATCTCAGTAATGAGGTCCAGATACATTGTGACATGACATGTGTCCCTTTTAATTCAACCAGCTCTTACAGTCAGTTACTCTGGCAAGACTTTTAGCATTTGGGGGAAAGGCCTAAACTCTTCAGGCCACTTCTTCCACATCTTCGGGATGTTCACATGAATGGTTCAATACACTAGGCACAGAGACGGCTTGGGCCACCAAGGTCTTTACCCTGACCAGCTGTGACCTTATGGCTCAAAGTTTAAAGTGGGTGTAAAAGACTCTCACAAGCCAAGGTTGATTGGGTCCAATCAAGAAAAACTCAGGTGAAGAGCTCTGGCGTCCAGCAAGGTATATCCAGGTCATGTGGGGCAGTCCAGAAATTTCCTGAGTTAAAATGATCAGACTAATTCCCATTCCTAAAAAGACAACTTCTGCAAGGTATCCCATCTCTCTGGATCCCAATTCCTCATTGCAGAAATAAAAAAATTAAAAAAAAAAACTTTATAACTCTTTATGAATTTCTGAGGCCCAGAAGAAAGAATAAGCAATTAATCTTTCCACCACTCTGACACATATATCAGATGACTTTTAAGTTTTAAAGCATGATGCTAGTCTCTTATAGATACATAACAGCAGCCTAGTTGTACACACATGCCTTTCTCTCTCACTCAAGAAAGCAAGTGGGTGGAAGTGAATCCATCCTACCTATATTTTTAAAAATAAATAGTTTAATAACTTTAATAGATATTAACAGCAAATTATTTGTAGCACTATTGTGTCATTTACCCTTAAATGAGATCACTGCTCTACAGAATAAATTGAACTTTCCTGACTTGGAAGTTCTATTGTTTCTTTCTAATTAGGAAGCATAAAGCCTAATTTAATGCTAAATTACAATAATACCATTGGCTCAGATTTCTTCTATTTTCAGTTTTCCTTCTGCTTCATGCTTCTGTAACTATTTTTAAAAACTTACTAAATATTCATTTTGCTATAAATGATTAGGAGCCCATTTTTAAAAAGTTGGGATTTAAATCATATATGACAAATACACTTATTCTGTCATCCTCTGGTTTAATAGTCCAAGCAGTTCGTTTACTTTAAATGACTTACAATACAAATCATATTATCAAGTAGGAGAAATGGTTCAATTTGAAATTTTCCACTCAATATGTTTGCTATAGAGGAACGTGACCTTGACCATTTTCAATTACTTTGAAAACAATGAAATGAAAATAATAATGGGCTTCCCAATTAGGGAAAGAATGAAGTGTACACTTTTCACTGTGTCTATAAGTGCGACTGTGAAGGATGCCCCATGTGACTCTTCGTGGAACTTTAAAAATTTCCCCTGAGTCATCCCAAACTTCGCAATTTTTAAAAATGCAGTATCTTTTCAGTTAGAAGTGATAGAAAACACCAAATAGTAACTTTATAGAGTAAAAATCTTTTTTGCTTGATTTCCAAATCTAAAAAAGGCAAGAGACTGAAATCAAATCATGGGAAAAAATTTTTTACTGCGTACGTGGAGCTCATAAGAAAGACTGTAGTTACAAATCATATAGAAAAAAACACTGGGCCTTACTATTCACTTATTCTCTGTGGTGGTAGATTGTTTGCAAAGTGATCTCAATTCTCACTCCACCCTGTTTCACCACGCATTGCTAGATAACTTTGAAGCTTCTCCAGCCAAGAGGTGGAGTCTTCTTCCCTCCTATAGCTCCACCCCAGGGCAAGTGGGAGGGGTGGGAAGGAGCAAGCATCTGTGGAGATAAGGAAGGGGGAAGACAGGGGAAGTGACATAGCAGGAAAGGAGCCATAAATGGGTTTGAATTTTGGCAGGTAGAAGTGACAAAGGATGTAACCACAAGTGGAAGTGACCACGACCAGGAAAGGGTAGTGTTAGGGTTGGGATTAAGATCATAAGCACAATGCTGGCTGGAGAATCAGGGCTGGCTTTTAACTTTCTTGGGCCAGTAGAATGTGGGAGAAATGACCCACCACCAGTTCTGAGCCAGCACCTCCAAAGACCTTGTTCTCTGCTCTCTCTCTTGCTTCTCTGCCTTTGAGAAAACTAGCCCATTAGAAGACAACACAAGGAACAGAGCTGATTTGTTCTCCTGAGACCATTTTAGGCCTGTGACAGTTGACCACAGACCCCTGAGCAAGCCTAAATGAGATCAGACCACCAGACAACTCGTAAACTTACTAAAAATAACAAGTTCTGTCACCTTGTTATTCACACTAAGAGGTAAGAATGGCAGAAAATCATTACACTAATTTCTGATTTCAAGAATTAAGTCTTAAAAATGGTTGAGTTAATTTCCTAAGGTCTGAGCCTCACTGTGACTTAACCTCTGAACTTCCAGCTCCGTGGACAGGACCTAAATTGAAACATAAATACACTACACTCATAGCTATATCCAAAATGCCACTCAACTAACACCTTTAATTCAATAACACTTTTCATAACAGTTTCTTCATGCCTAAAATTCTCTAAAAGACCCCAAAATGGTTTACAGAATTTCAGATGGGAGAGATAAAATGGGTTTTTCAGGGAAACACAGTTTTTAAGGAAACATATTCTGCCATCTTTTGGCACGTTTATCAGAAATTAAATATCATGGTGATGGCTTTCTCCAGGTATGAAAAGAGCAATACATTCTTATGCATTTACGTTTAAGCATCAAGTAAATAATATGGTAGTGTACTTGCAAAAGACCAAAAGTAGTACTGTGTTTCAAAGCAGCAAAACCCCATTTAGGGTGAAATGTTGCCCTAAGGCCAAGCATGATTTTTCTCATCAAAAGTATACCATCTGTTTTTAGGTTAGAACCACAAAGCTCCATAAAGACTAGAAGTCAGCGTGAAGCACATCTTGATGGATGGGTAGGAGTACTGACTTAACTGTAAACATCAGTTTTTATTTCTTTCATTTCTAATGTCATTTATGAATCCCACTTTACCTATGGATCAGCTGAGCACAGATGCAACTTCTCAGAGACGGAGGCTGAGCACTCAGCACTGTGGGAAAAGGAGCAGGATTTAAGCAGAGAATTGGAGACTGGGCTTCTGGGGTCTTGTGGGCTGAATTGTGTCCCCCCCACACACACACCTCGAATTCATATGCCATATGCTGCAGTCCTAATGCCAGTACCTCAGCATGTGACTGGATTTGAAGATGTGGCGGGGGGTGCCTTTAAAGATGTAATTAAGTTAAAATGAGGTCATTAGGATGGGCTCTGGTCCAACATGAGTGGTGTCCCTATACAGAGAGGAGAGTAGGACACAGACATACAAAGGGAAAACCAAGTGGGAACACAGAGGAAGGTGATCATCTGCAAGCCAAGGGGAAAGGTCTCAAAAGAAACTCACCCTGCCAATGCCTTGATCTCCGACTTCTAGCATTCGGAACTGTGAGAAAATAAATTTCTGCTGTTCAAGCCACCCAATCTGCTACTTTGTTGTGACAGCCTGAGCAAACTAATATCCTGGGTGGGGAAAACACGAGGAGATTGTCGATTCAGCCACACTTTCATGATGCAAATACTTAAGGTGTATTGGTGCAAAGAATTTTTTTTTTTAAGCAATCACTATCTTAAGAGACAAAATAAAGTGCTGTGAGAGTTTAGAGAAGGAAGAGGTTGGCACTTTTTCTGTGCCTGGAAAATTACAGCCAGAAGGAAATTTAGAAAGATCTTCAGGTGTCAGGAACTGTTCAACTTGACTTGGAGCACTTAAAATTCTTATCTGCAAAACTGCCATCTTCAGCATTTATATTTTAAAGTAGTACAGGGACTGATAGTAGTACAGCATTTGGGAGTTATACAGGATATTGCAGGAATTCAATATAGGAATAAATTTGCCAGAAATAGTGAGGTATGGATGCTAGATACAGGAGGGGGTCTTGAAAATGATTTCACTTATATGACCCCTTATTTTTACAAGGGTGAACTGCAGCCTAGAGATGTTTAGTGACTTGCCAGAGGTCACTTAGTGAGTGCAGTAATGGAGGGCCAGAACTGGGAACTGCACAGCTCAGATTGTTGGAAAATAGGGCTTGAAGACAATTATCCTGTATGATAAAAACAAGATGAAATGTATCTATTAACTCCCCAATATAATTAGTAGTCCAATGTCTTCATTGTCCCAACTGGAATAAAATATGTCTTAGTTTCCTATCACACTTTTCTCCTATAGCATTTTTATTTATCCAGCAATTAATAGAAAACTGCTTAGCTACATACCTATAAAAATATTGCAATGAGTTCTACTGTTAAAAATCTTGCTCTGGAACCTCAAGATGAGTTCTTTCCTCCTTGACACAGCACCATGATTATTGCATTTCCTCCTTTCCAGCAATGCTGGAGTAGATCCATGAGTCACTCAAGCACAGCTTTTGACATGGAACTCAAAAACCTGGCTACAAAACAAAATGCTTTTGTGTTTCCACTCTACACAGGTAACCCTCAACTTTTTTTTATTATTATTAATTTATGATTGTATTGTTATTTAATTGCCATCCTTTTCAATGTCTCCATACTAAGAGGTAACATAGTCAACATTTTGGTGACCATCTTTTCATAGACTTCCTTATGCGTGTGCACACACACACTGACAGTTTTAGAAAAGAAGATGAAAGTAGGCAAAACACAGACACAGACACACACACACAAATGCCCAATACCCTAACTCTTTCTTAGAGGCAGTACGTGTAATGGTTAGTAGCACAAACACTGCCACTTACATGTAACCTTAGACCTACTTCTTAAAGAGGACATGATGATAATAATGGTACCTTTCTCAAGGAATTTTTGAATGACCCCACTCTATTGTTGATTCCTCCCCTACATCACTATTTCTCCTTCTCACATGCTATGAATGCCTCATTTCCATAGCCTTTAAACTTCAGCCTTTAAACTTAGCTATGTTCTAGAAACTTCTACATTTTCTCTCAATCTGTAGGTGAGCTCACCACACTCATGTTTGAAACTCCATCTACACATTGATAATTCTCGAATGTGTATACACAGCCTTTGCTTCTCGCCTGAAAATCTGAGTCAAATATTCTACTCTCTACTCGATGTCTGCACTTGGATGGCTAATACTCCTCTTATACCTAACATGCCCAGGCCAGAATCCTCGACCCCAAAACCTATTCCTTGCACAGTTTTTCCCACCTCAGTTATGTCAACAACACCCATTTAATTATTAGTTGATGCAAACACTTTGGAGAAGTTGTTGCTTCTTTTCTTTCTCTCACTTCCCCCGTCCAATCTATCAGCACATCTCATGGCTCTATCTTCAAAGCATGTCCAGAAAGTAGCCACTACTCACCGTCTTCATCACTGCCACCCACAGTAACCCATCATCACCTCCCCGTTGGATTATTACAGCAGCCTCCTAAATGCTCTTCTCGACTTTGTCCTCTCCTTTCTAAAATCTATTCTCAAGAGAAAAGCAAGAGAGACCATTTGAAAATATAACTCAGACATATTGACTTCTGCTCTTAAAACCCTCCAATGGCCCCATCTCATTAAGAATAAAAGCCAAAGCCCATCGAATGGCTAGAAAGTATTCTAGCCCCCAGTCACCTCTGACCTCATTCCCTTCCATTTATTCCTGCTCATTCTGCTCTACCTACTACCTCCTTGCTCTTTACCATGCTTGAACTCCTGCTGCAGAGCCATAGCATTGACTAGAGTGAATTTCCCTGTGACGTATATGATTCACTTACTCTTCACTTATTTCAGGTCGTTCACAAATGACACAGACTCTGAAGGGCTTCCTCTGCCACAATCCTATCTAAAATAGCACACTTCTTTACTCTGCTATAGTGTATGTGTTTTGTTTGCTTCTTATCTGTCTCCTCTACTCCCTCTCCAAGTACAAGATGACAAGGATTTTATGTTTTTGTACTGCTGTATCAAGTATGTCTATAATTAATGCACATAGTAAGTACTCAATAAATATTGGTCAAATGAATGAACAAATTTAAAAACCCTCTTACCCCTGATGAGAACCTTTCAATGACTTTTCATTAACTGTGAAATGACATCCAAACTGCTCCCTTCGGCTTTCAAGGCTTCCTGTAATTCACCATTCCAATTTAATTTCCCCACTAGATACCAAACTTCTCAGCCCGTTTCCTGAACTCTAAGCCTCTCCTCCTGCATTCTACCCAGGACAGCTCTCCTCACCATTTCAACATGGCGCCATGCTACATCTTTTTCAAAGCATGTTTCAAATGCTACAAACTCCCTCAAAGATTCCCAGATTCCCACAATCCATGCTCTGATACAGATGTCCATGTAAATACCTTTTTCCCTCCTGAGCAGGGATTCCATTAGCCATTCATGTCAGCCATGTTCATAGTTGGGACCCCGACCAAAAAAATAAGTTTATTAAATAGATTCTAGCCAAGAATCACATTAGCCAAAACCTGACAACCACATGAACAACACTATAGTTTCTAGATATTTCTATCATTCCAGTTTTGCAATAATGATTTGAAATTTCATTTTCTGAAGATATGTTTTTGCTCATCTCATACACACAAAGTGGCTGGATCTCATACTGGAGGTCAAGAAAGCTAGCTGAATTAAAAGATTGTAGGATCTGTTTTAAGTAACAGAGAAGCCAAATATTAGGATTTAATCTTTAGGAAAAAACTAAAAATCAAAATGCAATTATCCAGATGTTTCTAAATATTTGTCTCTACCTATGTCTTATGCAGCTGGTCATTTAGTCAAACGAAGGGTGAATGTAGCTTCAGCCCTTGTCTACTGCCCTCCTTCCTTCTCTTCTTGAGGAAGCCAAGCCAGGTATCCAGGACATCTCTAGTTGTCCCATGTGCTCCATCTAATAACAAGCGGCAACACCTCCAGCCCCTCAATTCCAGGGCTCCTGAATGGCAGGCTGAGAGGTTTGCTCAGTGAGATTGGTAGTCTTTCCCATCCCCAACAGATAGGACTACAAACCAAGCCATTCCAGGTGACAGCCAATTTCCAAATGAGGCCAAGAATATTTAGCAGTGGTTACAGCCCTGACTTGGAACTTGTCTCCCGGAGATGCCACAGTGCCTTTTTAATTGCCTGACATTTGCAGACATGGGGAAAGAATCCACTGATGAGTCACCAATATTAATGGAATTTTGAATTCTATTTGCTGTGGCAGCTGCCTCTTCATTCGTTATTCACACACACACCCAAATTATCCGTCAAGCCAGAGGAAGAAGCAATGTTGACAGCCATTCAGTTGCCATTTTTATTATCAGACCTTGGTCCCTGCTTTGTGGGGAAGGGAGGAGTTCGTTTCTTTGACTTGTGTGCGTCTGTTTGAGAAGCCGAAAATAATTGTTGTTCTACCTTGGTAGAACAGGCTTTGTTTATTTGATGAATAGAAAACACCTCCAGAGCTCAAATCCTGTGAATCTGCTTAATCATAAAGAGGATAGACAGTTGCATTATATTATAACATTTTTGTTTTTCTGCTTCCCAGATTTTCCTTCTATCTGCATGCTCTGATATGAAAAGTACAAAAAATAAAGTATTTGTGCTTAGGGTAACTAATTGTATTTCACAAATGTCCACACAAATTCAAGGTTTGAAGTCAAAGTATTGGAATAGTTGCATGCTTGATATCTGTAGGGTTAACCAGCTGCCAATATCCAGGTGTATTTTAAGAGCCACACTAGCTGGCTCCTGGCAATGACTGTGAGCTTGCAGAATAGTCAAGGCTCTTCCTCCTATCTGAAAAATATAAGCATTACCTATCTCTCTGCAGCTATGTTGTAGGGACTTCTCAATTTCCTATGCTTCCTGTGCTTTTTAAACTAAAAAGGCATGGGTCAAGACAACCCCCACTGTGAATGAACAGAGCAAGTTTTCATTCAGAGAGCAACACCTCTTCAGTTTCCTGTCATGAAGCATGAAGCCCATACCAGCGTACACACTAGCTGTTCTGAACTATTAATGTGCACCAAAGTCAACTGGAGCAAATTAATGTGGACCAAAGTCCAGTGTAGGTCTCTGGAGTTGGCCCTGGCAGAATAAGAAGACCCATTTCTTAGACAACACTAATCAGTCATAAAGCTGCCACCACCAGTTTAATAAAGAAGGGAGAATGTCATATTGGAGAACCTGGGTTGAGAGCTGTCTATCTCCACCCAGAATCCAAGAAACTTCCTTGAACCCCACTCAGGGCAAATCCACAAACAGACAAGACAACCTCCTTCTCTGATTGTGCAAGGAGTGGATGTCCCATCCTCAGCTGATTTGAAGAGCTAATTTATCACCACCTTGTTCTGGGATTTCCTGAGCTCCATGTTATCTCGTTGGAAATAGGCAATGCCTCCTTGCTTCAGGGTTGATTACAAGAGCAAAAGCATTTCTTTGAGTTCTTCCAGCTTCTGCCGTGAGCCTCTCCAGGACCAATCAGGAAGAAGAAAATTTCATTCTTTCATCTTGTTTTTGAAGAAGGCAAATCCTGGCAGCTCCATTCTGGGGAAGAAACATAAGGGTCTAAATATCACTAAGAGAACACAATGCTGTGTGTGCCACAGAGGTTGCCACTGTCGCCATGAAGAGCCACGTTTTAGGAGAAGATCGTGTGTGCTTCCTCTCTACTTCCCATAGCAATGAGGCCCTTCCCGATGACTCAGGACTGTAAGGCAGCTTGCAGTGGGGAATCAAAAGAGGATAAACAGAATGAGAGCGATGGCATATATCGGAGCCCCTGACAGCCTGTAGGAGCAACTTCCAGGCTGCCTCTTGTAACCCGCACTTCATTATTCCCGGGATCCCATGGCTATTCATGCCTGCAGGCTCATGGACAGTGCATTCTTCCCAACTGTACGCCCTTCATAGTATTTACGACTTCCAGGTTGCAGAGAACAGAAACTCATCCAATGTAAATAAGGTCCCAAAAGGAGTGTTTATTCTCAAGGCATGGCTGTGCAGGAGGTTGAATAGCGTCACCTGGTCTCAGTAAGAAATTCAACCCAGAGTAAATAAGATCATAAAAAAGTGTCTATTCTTAAAGCCTGGCTGTGCAGGGGTACGAGAGGTCTCTCTCTCTCTCTCTCTCTCTCTCTCTCTCTCTCTCTCTCTCTCTCTGCTTACACTACCACATGCCTCTGCATCTCTCTGTCAGTAAGCATCACATCAGAGGCAGGCTTTCTTCATGCAAAGGAAAATATGGCTGTTGGTACGCACAGTACTTGAAGATTATGACTTCTGATACTAAAAAAGAGAGAGTACCCTTCTTCCCCAGAACCAATTATATTAAATTTCAGGAAGAACTCTGATAGGCACTACTTGAGCCCTGTTCATACTTCTGAATCAACCTCTGTGTCAGAAGCTGAGTTACTCTGTTTATCAACCTTGAATGACGACCCAGCTTCGATGGAGATTGTGGGGGTGGACTGGAGGAGGCGGGTGAGACCACAGGAAGTAAAAGGAACGGGAGGGTGGCATGTAAAAAGAACAAGAACATCTATCCACTCTGCCTCTCTCCCTCTGTCCTTCCCACCTGGCAGTTTACTTCTCATTCATTAACACTCAGCTCAGATGTAACCTCCTCCCAGAAGCCGAAATCAGGATTCCCTCTAGCAGAACAGCTGCTCTGAGGACCTTCACAGAGTGTTTACATACCTCACGCTCCCACGTGACAGACCTCCTTGAGGACAAGAAATATATCAAGCACCTCAAATTTATCTTTGTATCTTGAGCACTTAGGATCTTGGAACACCCTGTCTTAATTTTCTAGTGATGAGTAGAGCCGCTATGAGAAAGAAACACCACTTAGCAAGAAGCAGCAGGATCTGGGGTTTGCCTCCAACCACAGTCAAGGTGGTGTAGATGGCCCCTCCAAAAGAGGACCAGCTCCAGGTCTTCCTTTTTATTTTTTCCATTTGAAATTTATTTCTACTTTAAAAAAATAGGTTTATTAGGGTATAATTGATGTACCTTAAAATTCATTCATTTTCAGTGTATAGTTCCATGATTTCTAGTAAATCTACAAACTTGTACAACCATCATTCTAATCCAATTCTAGAGCATTTCCATCACCCCCAAAAGATCCTTTGTGTCCATTTGCAGCCACTCCCTGTTCCCACCATCAGCCCCAAGTAGGAACTAATCTACTTTCTGTCTCTATGGATTTGTCTTTTCTGAACATTTCTTGTACATGGAATCATACAATATGTGGTCTTTTGTGTCTGACTTCTTTCACTTGGCCTAATGTTGGTTCTCCCATGTTGTAACATTGCTATGGTCTATATGTGTCTGCCCAAAATTCATGTGTTGGAAGCTTGATCCCCATCATAACAGTGTTGAGGGTGGGAAGTTTGTGGTATGTGAAAGGTGGCCTTTAAGAAGCAATGGAATCATGAGGACTATGCACTTATGAATGGATTAATGCATTCATGGAGTAATGGGTTATCACGGGTGTGGGCTGTTGATTTTATAAGGAGAGCACATGAAAGCACTCTTGCTGTCCTCACCATGTGATTGCCTGTGTCACCACAGGACCCTCTAGAGAGTTTCCACCCAGAAGAAGACCCTCACCAGATGTGTTCCCTGGACCTTGCATTTCCCAGCTTCCAAAACTGTAAGAAATAAATTTTATTTCTTTAGAGATTACCCATTTAAATTATTTTGTTATAAGCAACAAAAAACAGGCTAATACAAGCATTTATTGGTATTTCATGCCTTTTAATTGCTGCATAGTATTCCTTCTTATGGGTGCATCACGCTTTGTTCATCCAGCCCCAGGACTTGTTAGCACTCCATCCTTGTAGGAGAGAGACAGCGCATCCACAGAAAAAGGAAAGAGCCAAAGCAGCACAGCCTTGCTGGCCCCAGGTTTCAACTCCCTTGCCTGTCATGATGAACACTCCCTTCCCAATTACCATGGCCTAAAGCGATGCCCTTGCTCTTGACTACAGCCCATCCTGGCAGAGGGACAGGGCAGGCAAGGAGATCATAACAACAATAACAGGAGTCTGGAGCCCTCTTTAAGGTAAGTATTTTGAATACTGAGTCCTTCAAATGCTACTGCCAAGAAGGAAACCATTTATGAGGAAAGGATTTGCTATGAGCTTGAGATTTTTTAATATTTAACTGGAGAAGAGCATGCCCAATTTAATTTAAATAGTAATTGCTCTAAAGAAGGTGATTATAACCTGTACTATATGTTGTAAAGTTCTGTAAGAGTCTTTGGAGCATCTTTTGGGTAAAAATTATACAAGAAGAGTAATTTTCTTTCATTTTTAAAGTAAAGGATGATGAAGGCAACCTCTTACAAGATAAAAATATATAATTATTTCCAGTACTAGTGTTTCAAGAGAGTTCTGCATGCGAACGCACACACACCTACCTTTTTCTTTGTTTAAACATGTTAACATCTTTTACTTTTCATTTTTCACCAATTACAGCCATTTAAACTGAGCTTTGCTAATTAAATAAACAATTAGCTCTGAGGTCACATTGGGGGGACACTGGGGGTAGGGAGGGAGGAAAGAAAATGAGTTTGCTCATTATCTGAGGTTTTATTTCATGGCACGCATACAAAGAAGCTCTGCTTCCAGGGCACAAGAGATTACTCATGAAAGGAATTTACAGTGAGAGATAATGAGAGAGCTTTCAGCAAGCCATCAATCTGCTGCCTGTTCCTGGAGGCCCCTGGACAGTCAGAACACAGGCCATGCTGAACAGAAGCAAGGTGACATTCAGAGTACATGGTTCAATGAAAAGAGCAAATATATGCAAACCTGGGAATATCATCTTGGGGGGAAATAAACCTTGATGCTGCGCACACCAGTGTTGCAGCTGCTGAATCTTTCCCAGCTTACGGAGACTTTTGGCAATGTGGGGACACTGCAGAAAAACAAGAATCACTGCTGGCATTTACTAGAACAACAGCCCCAGCTGGGAGCAAGACGGAGTGCTGCAGACACTCTCTCTTAATCAAACTTTGCAAGAAGAGCTTCCAAGATATCTCCTTGTTGTATCTGTTTCACACTCTGCTATTTTTTTCTGCATAGGTTTCTTTATGAAAGAACCACAGATACTCTCTGAATTTAAAGTCAGTTTAAGGGGAAAGGTAATTACTGGAAAAAGACTGGATATATTGTCATTTCATTAAAGAAACCCAAGTTTCCAAATGACGGTCTCTTTGTTTCCTCTAGGAAAAAGGTCCTGAGGACACAAATATGCATATGAGAAAATTTACTGTGACATTGAATCCCTGACACACCATTGTATGTCCGCGTCTTTAACCCATTCTCCTGTTTATGCCTCCATTACACAAGAACACTAGTTCATTATAGAAATTTCTTGGGGGGAAAAAAGTCAAAGAAACTCTTAATCTTCTGTGATGCTTCCTACCAGTGATGACTATCATTAACATTTTAGCTATAACCTTCTAGACTCCTTTTAATAAATACAAACATTTGCATATAATCATGCAAATGCACATGCCCCTATTTATATACTTTCTTATACATACAATCATCCTGAAATGTATTTTGTAATTTACTTTGCTTCACTCAACAACAAAACAGGTACATTTTTGTGTGTGATTTAATATACATCTACATTTTTATTCTAAATAACTATATTGTATTTTGTAGTATGGTTGTTCTATAATTCATTGAGCCCCAGGATCAGAAAGAAAGTGAGAAGCATGACTGAGATAAACTACAATTCCCAACTTCCCCAGATACTCTGCTCAAAATACAGCTTGATAGTCATTCGTGTGCATTTTGTATCATAATATAATATTAGAGAAGACTGCAGAGAACCTGGGAAGTTATGGAAATGCTGGAGGAATTAAAAAGTACACTAAATGCTTGAGGCATTTCTCCAAATTTGCTGGAATGTGACTCCACTATAAGCCGTCATAGATACCTGTGTCTGCTGTAACCCCTACTATTGTTATATTGCACATTGATAGAGTATCACTGTCGGAAGCCATGTGTCCGTGGACTCCGGTGTGGGAATGTAAGAACGGTTCTCTGTTCAGCAGAGCTGCGGAGAATCTCTGTATGTGTGGCAAGGGGCCCCGCGGAAGTTTTCCCAAAAATCCCTATTCCGGTATTCTTTGGATTGCATGTACTCATCAACCCCCCTGGAAATAATTGGATGTTTTATGGGAATGTTTTTGCTCTTGTGCATTTGGTGTGAGGTGGCAGTTGTACCTTTTAATAACTATATAAATGAGATTACATTTTTTTCTGGTTATTGAAACTGGTTTTCTGAGAAACTTTCAGTTAATAAAAACAAGTTTGATCTGATTAATGAAACCCAGGCAAAACTGTTAAAAAGTACACCTGAGTTTATGATTTGTTCTAATCATTGTTCCAAAAAGCAGGTACAGAGAAGCCAAGAGGCCTTTCTGTACAGATGGATGGATGGAGCGGTGAGATAAAGTGAAATAACAATAAGTTTCCTGTAAATTTACCCAAGGCACCAGTTGCCCGGGTCATTATTCTACCATGCCCGCAGCGGTTTGGTTTTCACTGTCAGAGACGACAATTGTGTTGGTTAAATATTAAAAGTCTGGTGGGCTCCTGGAGGAAGAAATGGCATGCTTCATGTAGGAGCTAATAGACCCCCTCTTTCTTATACAGGGCCATATATAGAGGACAAATATATGATATGATAAGATTAAATATGAGCAAAAAATTTAAAGTTTTGTTTATGAAAAAAATCAGGTCAGGGCTTTTAAGTTGTTCCAAAAATTTTAAATAAAAAATTGTTTTACACAGATAGTTAAATCATATTATAAAAGGATGTGCCTTTTTAAATAATTGTTTTTAATTGATTAAGATAAAAAGTTAAAATCAAAATAGGTGATGGATGTATAAAAATCATATGTTGTAAGGGTTAAATGTTTTATTCAAAAACCACATGTGCTGCCAACCATGAAGTCTCTGGCCACTGGCCACAGAACTCGGTTTGAAACTCTTGCTTGCTGGTTAAGTTTGTTTCGCTTTAAAAAATGATATGGACTCTTCTGGGAGATTGTGACCTGTGACCTGTGACCTCTAGGAGATTGGAACAATCGGTTGAGATGATTCATTACCTTTCTTAATTTGAAGAATAATATATACTTTCCTAAAGATAATGATTTATAAATAATGACTTGTAGTTCTTTAAAAAGTTATGATTCAGTATATTCAAAAAAGTGATTTAAATATTGTATTGATCTATTTTATGTTCATAGTTTAATATTAACTTGATGAGAAATGTTTGCTTTATGTAATCAGAGGACAGACATGGTATAAATAAAGGAGAACGGCTTTTGTTCGTCGTCCACTGATGCACGAGACATCATTGGTCCGTCTTTTTCTTTTTCTTTTTTTTTTTTCTCGCCGACTCCGCACATCCTTCTCGGGCTCTAAGAACCAGCTGGAGCTGGACTCCGGCATATCACAAACATTTGTTGAATTGAAAAGAATAAAGGAGGAGAGGACACATATGATCCTTGCCATGAGCTGGAGAACTCTGAACTTAAGCAGCCTCTCTTTACGTCTTCATATAGGATTAAGGCGTAGTTCTTTGAAATAAAAACATGATAACAGGAGATCTCAGAAATTACTAGAACAAAATTCCAAAAGAAACTGTAAAACACAAAGAAAGAAACTTCTCACTCAATACTGTAAAGAAACAATTGGAGAGAAAAAACAAGCCACACTTGAGGATATTATAAGGTCTGAGTACCTAAATATAGGTTCCAAGTTTCAAATATTGAAATTAGCTTCCCTTTCTGTACAAAAAAGGTTATCTAGCCAATGCATACATAGCTTCTAGAATTTGTGAAAAAAACATATGAAATTGGCAGGTGAAGATTGCAATTCTATTTCATAGAATTAGGGACACACGTGTGGCCCTAGAGAATGAATGATGACCCGTACTGTCAATGAAATTATATGAAAACACTGTCAGGTCCCTGTGCCAGGAAGTAGAAAGAACCTAACTTTTGGTCTACATGATAAGCCAGCAAGCCAAGACAAGTCTGTCTACATTCCTTCCTTGTAACAGCTTTTGTTTTATTTTATTTTTTGATATCTAAAATCTAACAGGAATCTCACTTTTCAAGCAATCAGTAGTAGGACACCAGCTGATTCTAAAATCATCTTTTTACTGTAACATGTCTTCTGCCCTTCCATTTTATAAAATAGCATCTGTGTTACTTTCAGTACATTGGAATATTCTTAAAGGCATGCACACTGTGGATGGATTTCAGATCTTTTTCACGATAAATGCCAATGGCAAAAGCCAGCTATTGCATCCCAATAACAAGAGTTTAAAGTGCTGCTTACATTTCAGATCTGATCCCTGCACACTCCTGCCTTCTGCTTGGTAAAAAAACAGCTGCTCCTATGTCAAGTTGATCTATTTGAAATCTTTTCTGTATGTAATCCTCATTTGGCTGGTGGGCCTTTGTCATAGAAACTATCTTAGCAACCAAGCTGAACACCAGCAGGAAGATGAGCAAACATTTGAAAGGACATAAGCACCTCTGCAAAACACCCCTAGTCCTGAGAAGAACAATTTCTGAGTGTGAAACACTTGGGAAACAAGTTCTGGTTACATAAACAGGAGCCCAGTGGAATCAAATGATATCCTAGCCTTTTTCCATCATGCATGGTTTTCCTCGTGGTTCCTGATCCTGACTGTGTCCTATTTCAGCCAAGAGTTATGGCCATTCCTACTTCCTCTTAAGGAGATTCCACCTAAGTGTCATCAGTACCCTGAAGGTCTCATTACTGGACCCAGCACTCACCTGATCTGATTTCTTGGAAATCTGGTTACATCTCCTCTGTTACTGCTTTTTAGATTGCTGGCGACTACCCCATACCAGTTGCTCAAGTCCTGACTATGTCTGATCAAATCTTCTTCCTCCTGTCTCAGCAGCCTAGGATAGGGTCCTAACATATTTTATAGACTATATATATGTGTGTGTGTATGTATGTACACACATACACCTCACACACACACAGTATACACACACACACACACACACATCAGGTTTATTGCACTACATTTTACATACAGTAAAAGGCATAGTTTACATACGTAAAATTTACTTAATTTAGTGACCATTTCTGAGTTTGACAAATGTATACAGTCGTATAACCACCACCATTTCCATCAGCCCCCAAAACTTCCTTATGACCCTTTCGTAGTCAGCCCTACTCCCAGTCTCTGGCAACCACTGATCTGATGATGTTGACTTACAGTTTTGCCTTTTCCATAATATCAAATTAATGGAATCAGATAGTATGTAGCCCTTTGAATCTGGCTTCTTTCACTTAGCGTAATGCATTTGAGATGTCTTTGTGTGGTTGCACATATCAATAGGTCTTTTTATTGCTGAAGAGTATTCCATCATGTATACGTATCACCATTTGTTTTTCCATTTAAGTAATCAAAGTATATTTGGATTAGTTCCAGTTTTTGGCAATTGTGAACAAAGCTTATATAAACATTCATGTACAAGTTTTTGTGTGAATATACAGTTTAATTTCTCTTGGGGAAATATTGGGTGTGAGATTTCCACGTCAAATGGCAAGTGTGTGTTTAACATTATATGACCACCACACATTCTACACAATTATTGAAAATCAACGTTGTATCCCACATGTATGTATAATAAAAAATAAAATTAAAATAAATAAAAATTAAAATTAAATTATAAAAAATTTTTAAAAACCTATGACTAACATATTTTTTAATTAAAACGTATTGATTCTACATATTTGTGGGGTACAGAGTTATATTTCAATCCATGAATATAAATGTGTGCTGATCAAATCAGGATAATCAGCATATTCATCATCACAAAAAAGTTATCATTTCTCTGTGACAAGAACATTTGAGCTCCTCTCTTCTCACCATTTGAGGACATACAATAAATTAATGTTAATTATAGATGTGTAGCAATACTGTACTTCACTGGAACTTATTTTTTCTATTTGTAATTTTGTATCCATTAACAAACTTCTCCCTATCCCCTCTTTTCCCTCCCCTTCCCATCCTCTGGTAACCACAATTCTGATCTCTACATCTAAAAACTCAAAACTGTTTTTTTTTTTTTAGTTCCCACATATGAGTAAGAATGTGTGGTATTTATTTTGTGCCTGATTTATTTCACTTAACACGATGTCTTCCTGGCTCATCCATGTAGCCAATAATGACAGTATTTCATTTTTTATTCATGGCTCAGTAGTATTGCATTGTGTGTGTGTGTGTGTGTGTGTGTGTGTGTGTGTGTGTGTGTTTGTATATACATATATACACACCATATTTTCTTTATCTATTCATCTGTCAATGAACATCTAGATTGATTTCATATCTTGACTATTTTGAATAATGCTGCAATAAACATGGGGTGCAGATATCTCTTCAGTATGTACATTTCCTATCTTTTGGATAAATACTCAGCAGTGAGATTGCTGGGTCATAAGGACTAACATATTTTCAATGTCTCATTGGTAAAGCTAGAAAATGCACCTTTGTCTAACAGAATGAAGATTAAACCTGGAATCAAAAGACCCTTGGTTCAAGCCACACATTTGATATTAATAATTTCTATAACATTGGGTAAGTTATTTTATTATTTTTTAACTTGTTCCCTTGCCTGCAAAACATGGATTATTATCATTCACAGGGGTATGCCACTGTAGCACATGCAAACTATGGGAGAGCTTTATAAAATGTAAATTATTATATTTCATTATGTTATTATATCATATTATTATTACATTTTATTATAAATCTATTGCAAATGACAGGTCATATTCATGCTATGATGCATGCTACATTTGGCTGGCACAAAACTGAAGTCACAGGCATGCTCTGCCATGCATTTGTACTCTTTGTCTTTTTAGAAGATAAAGTTCTAGAGTTGTACTGTTTGATACAGTAGCCACTAGCCAGTCTGTTTAAATTTAAATTAATTAAAATTAAATACAGTTAAAGACTCAGTTCCTCAGTTGCACTTGCCACACATCAGGTGTTTAACAGCCAAGTGTGGCTAGTGGCCACCTTACTGGACAACACAGATTAGAAAACATTTCCTTCATTGCAACATTGTAGGTAATGCTGATAGGGCAGATACTATACCCTATCTTTTCTCAGCAAATAATCCAGAAAAAAAAAATTCCAGAACCCATTTACAACTCAGTATTAAAAATTTGTAGTGATGATCTGTTTTTGATCTTGAGACTTTTAATCAGCCCTGTAAGCACACACATCCCAGCATCCAGTGGCTCATGAAATAAACCACAAGCATCTATCCATGAGTACTGAAGTTGTCTTATACATTTCTGGCCTGCTCCTATATTGATCCAATTTTTTCTGAGTCCTTACTATTGACTGTCTCTCATTAATTATCTTGTTCTTGCTCCTTTGGGCTTGACATTTGCATCTAATTTCTCTGGCTTCAATTTTTGATTCCTTCTCTACTTTTCTGGAATATTATTTCAAAAGAGTACACTGAATAGTCAGTTTCTCCAAGCCTAATCAAGCTTATGGTACTGACTCATCTTCAACACCCTGACCCACCTAATCTCCTATGGGATGGAAGAAATGCACAAAGTTAATATAAGGGCGGCAGCAGCTATTCAGTTTATGTCAAGGTTGTTAACCCTTGACAAGGGTTGTGACTTCAAATACCTTCAGGAGCCAGGCAAGCAATGTAAATGAATGAAGCTGGCTGAGAGGTACAGTAGACAATGGAGAGGATGACACAGGCTGAGAGCATATGCCCCATCATGGAAAGCATTCAAATAAAAATAAACAAACACTCTCTAGGCAATCAGAGACACAGAAATTAGAAAAGAAGAAGCAACACTATCTCTTTATCCTGGAAAAAAAGCCAGGAGAATCACTGCTGAAACTCATATAAAACAGTAAAGAATTCAGTTAGCTAGAAAGTTATAAAACTAGCATACAAAAATTAATAACCTTCATATCTATCAATAATAACAAACTCGAACAAGTAATGGAAGAGCAAAACTAATTTAAAACCACAAAAAAAAAAACTTGAACAAGAAATTTGAAAAACCCAAATGAGGAAGGCTTTAAAACATTTCTCCCCAAAGACAAAATTAGATTGGAACAAATGGAAAGACTTCTTTTTTCTTGACCAAATGATTCCACATCATAAACCTCTCAGATCTCCCCAAAGTAATATATAAATTTAATGAGATCCCAATAAAAAACTACAGAGATTATTTTTTCGGTAGCTAAATAAGTTAATGCTAAAGTTTACATGCTTTTTAACTTCAAGAAGATCTAGGAAGCCCTCAAAAAGAAGAGCAATGAGAGGGAACAGATTCTGCCAAATTAAAACACAGTATACAGGCTGTATAATTACAAGAGTGGTCCCGGGGCTAGGTTAAATGGAATGGAAAATCCAAAAATTGAAAGGGAAAATTGATCAATCCAACCACAGGAATTTAAAATAAAATTTTTTGCATGGAAAAATTCTTTCAGAATTAAAAGGGCATATTGCAAACCCGGAGAAAATATTTGTTGCATAGACAATGGATTAATCTTCTTAATTTATAAACAGTACTTTAAAACGAGAAAAAAAAATGCCAAAAACCTGATACAAAAAATGGACAAAAGAGGAACCTACATATTGTTTTCCAGAGCTGCTGCACTGTTTTACTTTCTCACCAACAATATACAGAGTTCCAATTTTTCAAAAAATTAAAAATAGAACAACCATATAGTCCAGCAATCGTACTTCTGGGTATATATTCAAAAGAAATGAAAATAGTATTTCAAGGAGATATCTGCACTTCTATGTTCATAGCAGCATTATTTACAATAGCCAAGATAGGGAAACAACCTAGGTGTCCATCCGGTTGAAAATAAAGAAAATGCGGTATACAAATACAGTGGAATATTACTTATCCATTAAAAAATAAGGAAATCCTGCCATTTGCTACAACATGAGATGAACCTGGAGGACATCATGCTAAGTGAAACTAGCCAGTCACAAAAGGATAAATACTGCATGAATCCACTTATATGACTATCTGAAATAGTCAAACTCACAGAAGCAGAGAGTAGAACGGTGATTGTCAAGGGGTGGAAAGAGGGGAATATGGGGAGATGTTCAATGGATATAATGTCTTAGTTGCACTGCATCAATTAGTTCTAGAGATCTACTTTACAACACAGGGTATATAATTAACAATGTAGTATTGTGCACTCCAAAATTTGTCAAGAGAGTAGATCTCATGTTAAATGTTCTGATCACAAAACAGAACAAAATAAAACAAAAGCAAAACCAAAAAGACACAAGGAAACTTTGCAAAGTCTTGACTATGTCTGTTATCTTGATTGCGGTGATGGTATTCATGAGTATTTGCATATGTCCAAACTCATCAAATTGCAAAACATTAAATATTTCTGGTTCTTTGTACATCAATTGTACCTCAATGAAGCTGTTTTAAAAATTAAAATAAACAAAATTAATTATAAAATTAAAAATAAACAAAATTAATTGCATTGAAATTGTAAAAAAGACATGAACACACAGTTCAGAACAAAAGACATAGAAATTAACAAGTAAGCAAGAAAAGATGTCCAATTTTGCTTATAATAAAATAAATACATAATATGACACCAAGATACTATGTCTCACCTATCAGACTGACAAAAATCAAGCTTGAGAAAATACTATGCTGGCAAGGTTGTGAAGTAACAGACAATAGGTCATACATTCCTGGTGGTTGTACAAAATGGTACAAACCTAAGATGGGAAATTAGCAGTATCTTACAAAATTACATGCGTTTTACTCTATGACCTAGCAATCCCAACTGTAAGAATCTGCCTGAAAGTATTCCTCCACAAAAGGAAACAGCATATGCACAAAGTTATTTATTGAGATATAACTTATAGTTGAAAAAGATTGAAAACTATCCAAATATTTGACAACTGGAGTCCTATTGAATAAACTATGGCACATCTACACAATGAAGTACTTTGTAGCTGCAAAAAAAAAAGAAAGAAAGTTTTATGAGTGGGTATTGGAATGGGTACTACCATTATATATGGGAAAGTTAAAAGGGCAATGAAGGAAAGAAAGAAAGAAAAGACCACAATATGTTGAACTTTCAGAAGGAGAGAATAAACCTAAGGATACTAGAGATGGGGGAGGAGGGAGGGAGATTTGGGAAGTAATAGGTTGGGCAAAGGGCACAAAGAAATATAACAATTTGTAAAAATGAATATGCTAAGAATAAATTTAAAAAGTTTTTTAAAGTTAAAAGGGCAAGATGCAAAATAGTATGTATGGCATAATATGTTAGTTTTGTATATTTTTAAAAAACTGGTAAATGAAAACGATTACATACAAGGGTAAGTGGAAACAGGATGGGGGAGAATAGTATGAAAATAAGAATTCTATGAGTATAACTTTTTATATTCCCTTTGAATCACATAAGCGCTTTACATATTCAAAAAATAAAATTAAATCGAAAAGGATGAAAAAATTCATGGCAGAGAAAACGAGACTTCAGCAGGCTGAATTTACCCACCTGTTCTGCAACCACTGACCTATGCAATTCACTACAAGCTTGAGGACGTCATCGACTGTCTAAGGTGCATCCTGAGGCTGTGAACAGAAAATGTGCTCAAGAAGGAAAACTGAAGTTTGTACTACTCAGCCATGAGAAAGAACGAAATCCTGTCATTTGCGGCAACATAGATGAGCCTGGAAGATATCATGTTAACTGAAATAAGTCAGGCACAGAAAGATAAATACAGAATGTCCTTACTCATAATGTGAGAGCTAAAAATTAATAATAATAATAATAATAATAATAAATTGAACTTCAGAAATAGAAAGTAGAACTGTGGCTACTAGAGGCTGAGAAGGGGAAGAGGTATGGGGGATGGGGCGAAGTTGGTTGTTAGACAGGAAATTGCAGCTACACAGGAAAAATAAGTCCTAGTGGTGTACAGTAGTGCTAGGCATCTATAATTAATATTAATTTATTGTGTGTCCTCAAGTGGCTTGTGGAAAGGAGCTTAAATGTTCTCATCACAAAGAAACAATACACTTTTGCAATGACGAATTTGCTAACTACCCTGATTTGATCACTACACATTGTATACATGTATTGAAATATAGCTCTGTACCTCATAAATACATATAGTCAATATGCTTCAATTAAAAAATAAATTTAAGGGTTGAGCCCGTGGCACACTCGGGAGAGAGCAGCGCTGGGAGTGCAGCGACGCTCCCGCCGCGGGTTCGGATCCTATATAGGAATGGCCGGTGCACTCACTGGCTGAGTGCCGGTCACGAAAAAGACAAAAAAAAAATTAAAAAATTAAAAAATAAATTTAAAATAAAATTTGGTTAATCAGTTTGTGTTCACCTTCATAAAGACTAATAGCCAGTTACATTACAATTAGCTGTTCAATTCCGTTACCTTCACAATGTGTAGAGAGGTATTAAGCCTAAGTTTTTCATTCTAGTTTTTCATTTTTCTCCCCAAGTGATTTTGATGACAGACCAAGTTCAAAAACTTATTATTCAAGTTTCTAGAATTTCAGGAAACAAGGCCAGCTTTATCCTCATTTCCGTCTTCTGACTCACACACCGAGCCCCTGAGGCAGCAACAGCGAACATATTGGTGTCAGCAATTACAGGCTGACTCATTCAAGAGCACGCACAATTAACCTACTGAGCATCTCTCCACTGTCTTCTCATCCTCCATAGGACCATCTGCACCACTTCACCCAGGGTAGAAGCCCAGCCAACCCCCCCTGCACTTCCATCCTGACACCCAGCCAGAAGCACTCCCTAACCCCACAGCACGGAGCTGCATCAGCGATGGAGCTTAAGCTCAAAACATTCCCCTAACGTATGAAACAGACTGTTTCAGGGTTCTCTGTTCCCTCTGTGCTAACCCTTAAAGCACCCCAAACCCTAAGAAAGGGATTCCCTATTGTAGTAGCAATGCTTCACCTAACAGTTGAAAATACTACAGGGATGACGACTCTAAATACCAATCCTTGAATATAGGTTTGGCCACTTGGCTTGCTGAATGGCCGTAGGAAAAATCACTAAATCTCTCTGTTTCAATTTTCTTATTTGTAAAACACCCAAGTAAAAGATTTTTTGTAAGACTTTAAATGAGATACTCTATGTATACTAGAGTTGCAAATGAGCATTCTGGCCCCACCACTCAATGTGCTGAGGAAAGTTAGCTCTTATTTCTATAACTGATGAAGTCCTCTCCCTAAGAACCCCCACCCCCACCCACCAGGGAAAAGAAACAACTACAAACAGAAAAACACGAAAGAGCCACATAAGAGCTCTCAATTTCTTCCAGTTTAAGAGTCTCTTTTGGGTAACACATTGTATGTCATGTAAACACTCAGCTTGTCAAATCTTTCCACTCTATCTCTCTTCTGCAGGATGGATTACTAGGAAGACTTACAGTAGCAGGGAAGAGATAACTCCAGGGGCTGACTCTGGTATTCCCTGATCTCTGCTGCAGAGTGGCTGGGTTGGTCTCACCCAGGCCTGGGCTCTGTGGAGATACAAGTGACAGGGCTCTTGGTTGGGGATGGTCATTCTACTGTTGCCTGCTGCTCAAGTCTTCAACTGACACATTTATCATCGAATTCTTTGGTTCAGCCAAGACTTACCTTGCTCACTGGGCCCTGCCTCAGTGGGCAGGTTTCCTATGACACCTAGCTGTGACTCTTATTTTTCCCCATCCCTAGCATTTCTGCCCTTAGAGAATTCTTGGCTGCTCTTCTGCACTCACCAATAAGGGCTTGTAGAAACTTCTGGGTCCTCTGCAGACCACACTGTAGTTACGGGCAGCTCGAGAGAACTAGCATGTTTGAACATCCATCTATTCCCTTATTATGCTATCACTATGTGGAACACTGGGGTCAACCACATGAGCAGTCTCTTCCTAGGGTTTCAAAGAGAGAATGGGATCAAAGCCATTTTTCAAATTTATCTCATTCTATATAATTCCCTCCTCCTCACTTTGGCCCTCCATGGAACCTTGGTCCAGAAAGAGCTATCAAAATATTTGTCATCTACCAACAGTACTCTCTTCATACAGGCTCTTTACTTCTTTTCTTTGTCTGAAGGGGACATTGCAATGTCATGTTGTCCTTCTGGAAGTGGCATTCAGTTTATCCACTTCTTTGGAGCCATAGAGGTGAATGGAGAATAAGAAGAGAAATGAATTTTCTGTGAGGTAGGTTCCAAAATGGGGTTTCTTCACTATTTATGTAAAGCATTTAGCACTGTGCCTGGCACAGAGAAGGCACTCAGTAAATGCCACCTGTTATCAGTAACACCTATATTTGTTCAAGGAAGATGTCTTCTTTTCCAAGCTTTTTCAAAGTGGGTCAGATGGTCAAAAATCTATATGTTCATAAATTGTTTGAATTTCTTTTTATTGATACTAAAGGTAAGCAGAAGGTTCATGTTTGTCTTATGAGTCATGGGAATGATTTTTGATTCAAATGTACACACAGGGTTTATCTCTTTTTTCATATGGCCAGTAGCCCTACTGCCCTGGTTTCATAAATGCCAAGAGAATTCTATATGAAAATCTCCTTGTGGAAAAATATTTGCAAAACATATTAATTTGTTCATTCATTTATACAGCAGCTATTATATGCCTGGGATACATGAATAAAATATAGCTCCTATACCTCCTGGACATAAGGTATAGAGCTCATTCTTTAACATAGAAAGAGCTTTTACAAATCAATAATTGAAAGTCAAACAATACAAAATTTGACAAAGGATGCAAAAAAAAAATAGGTCTCATATACACAATCACACACACAGAAACAAACACACACATGCACACAAACACAAGATCTATCAATGTTAAAAAATGTTCAATCCACTCAAAATTAGGGAAATGCAAATTAAATTTCTAAGATGCTGTGTAACAGGGTGTTATATGAGACTGTTTTTGTGTTGGTTTTAGCTGAAGTATGATAACATTTAATTCAAAGGAGACCACAATGTTAATTAAAATTTCTAATTAAATGATCAAGATGGGCCAACTTTTAAACCTTTCATCCATAATGAGGAGGGAAAAAAGCTTAGTGCACTGCAGATTGAGGGAGATTTCAGAAGAGTATTGTTTGGAAGCTGTTGGTTTACTGAGTTCCTCTCCTGTGAGGAAGTCTGAGGAGAGCCCGGGTGCATCACCTACAGAGAGAAGCTTTCAGTGGGAGGACGAAGAGAATGTGATACACGCCCCCACAGTTGGGGGACATGGACTACTGGTGTCTAACTCCAGTCTGGAAAACCTCCTTATACTTTTGCTCATTCAGCACTCATTGATCGAGTGCCTACGATGTGCAAGTTGCTACTGCACGGAAAGCTGGGCTTACGGCAGTGACCAACA
This sequence comes from Cynocephalus volans, assembly GCF_027409185.1. Taxonomy (NCBI): domain Eukaryota; kingdom Metazoa; phylum Chordata; class Mammalia; order Dermoptera; family Cynocephalidae; genus Cynocephalus; species Cynocephalus volans. Next base: position 286,754,255 of record NC_084460.1, read on the forward strand.
CAATGAGGTGCCACCACTGTAGAGCCTACAATTTCATGAGAACTGAATGACATTGTTCAGCTATTCATTTCAATTTTATATGTTGATTATTCATAAAGATTAGATTTGGGGAATGTTCCAAGTGAATTGTGGATGAATCTCTGCAGTTGAGGCATATATTAGTCCCCCACCCCCACCCCCAGAGCAACCATCTTCCAAAACGGTAAAAAGAAAAGCTTCTAACTGCTTGCTTTTGAGTTTTGTTTTGCTGTTTCTGAAAGTGACATGCAATCAACTGATCTTTTTCTTTTTCAAGTCCTATTTATCAGATTGCTTTCACCATGAAAAGAAGAAAGCTCTTCATTGCTGGTGGATAGTCCTTTTTAAAAGGTCAAAACAAAACTCTCAACAGAACATCGCATTTAGTCTGGCTTCCAAGAATAAACAATTTTTTCATAAAACTTTTTATTTGGAGGCTGATACCTTCTGGAAAGCAATCTTCTAACCAAAACTCAGCCTATGCCCTAATGTCACTACTTTGGGAACTTTGAAGGAAGAATTCGGTGAAATTTGATGGTAAGGCAGTGTGGTCCAAGCTGGACCTGGCTCTGCTTCCATGTTGTCCCTAGCTGAACCCCCCTCTTCTGGGTGTGACAGAGATTCAGGCTGAGCCTCAGAGAAAGGCGACACTTTAGTTCCTCCAGGAATTGTGTTTCTTCTTCACCTTTCTCCTCTTATGAATCATCAGGACTTCACATCTTCCTCTTTATGTCAATTCTCAACCATCTCACTGAATTTAATCTGTCTCCCGCATCCCCACCCCAATAGTGTGCTGGTAAAATTTTAACAACCTACTTTGGGGCTGGGGAGCCCTGATTTGTAACATTTATTGCTTACTATGGTATAAATTCTCCCAGAGTGGTTGCTTTCAAGCTACCAACCCGCCATCACTGAATGCAGAGTTGAAAAGAGATGCTAACAGTGGGCTCTCTAGGACATCACTGCCAGTCCCTTGTCCCTTTTCTCCTTTCTAGACCTCAAATAGGTGACTTCTGAACCACACCCCGTCTGTTGCCTTCTTCCAGAAGGAAGCTTCTTTTCCCTGCTGTTTTGGATCATGCTTCAGTGTCCTGGTTTCCTTTGCACTGTTCCTGTCACTGCCTCAATCCATCTGTTTTCTTTCCTTCAATTTCTTTCAGACATCATGTTAACCTCTGCCTCCTGTTATTTTTCTTTAAGCGTCCTTCCCTCAAGGCTTCAAGTATGCTTTTCTGTTCACTTGGGAGCTGTAGCAATAGTTCATTTATTTCATTTCTCTTTCATGCTGGACTCCTAAAGATGGTGTGGTTGTGCCTGTCAACCCTTCCAATGGCTTGATATGGGACAGCTGCCACAGATAAGGCCACCCAGCAGCCAGTGACCTCTCTCCCCACCTTTTTTTTTCTTTTCTTTTCTTTTCTTTTTTTTTTTTCTTTTGTGAGATTATTCTTCACATCTAAACATCCTCCTGGGCTCTGGGGCAGATACGTACAGCACATATTAAGTGTCCTGCTAGATGGACACGTCCACCTTCTCGATGCAGATAAGAGTTCACAGTCTGTCCACTACAGGTCCTTTGCCAGCAGCTATGCCTCTGAGGAAGCAGTTACTGGCTGCAACACTTCACGTGAAACCATTAGTCCTGATGCTCAGCTCCATGGCTTTCGAGATAGGAAGATTAAGCTACAAGAGCTGGGATTTATTCTGATACTTTGGGATCTATAATACAAAAATAACAATAAGCAGGAAAAAAGACTGTATTCTCTCATCTCAGATGATTCTTATTTTAACACAGAACCTAGTTTTTAATGAAGGGAATCATTTCTGAGGTCAGACAAAGAGAGAAGTGTTTTTGCCAGGGAGTATTAACCTTGCTATCCTCAAGCAAGTCCTCGTGTTTGCCTGATAACTTCCCTAGAGGTTGTACCTAACTCCCTTCACCTTGGAAGCCTAGAACTAACTTTTTTTTCTTTTTACCATGTAACAGCTGGTTGCAAATGCAAGGAAGATAGGTTGAGGTGGTGAGGAAGAAAATTTCTTCTTGTATAACATGTGCCCTGTGAATCCCTGTATGCATGTGCTTAGATGATTTTTGTTTGCTTGTTTTTAGTAACTTTCTACTGTGATATAATTTCAAATAAATAGAAAAGTTGTAAACATGGTATAAAAACTCCTGTATATGCTGCATATTAACTGTTTATATATTTGTGCATTTGATTTTGGTTTGTTTGTTAGCTTACTTGTTTAATCGGTTGTTTCTTTTTGAACAATGTGGCTGTTAGCTGCCCTCATTCCCTAATTTGGAAATTTTTATTTACCTCCTTAGTGGTTAGAATAAGGCTACAGAGAGCCCTAACCAATCAATAGAATGCTTTTCAGTTTGGAATCCCGATCTGGTCACACTGTAAAGGAGGTATGACATTTGAAGAAATGGATGGGGGATGATGTGAGAAGTCTGAAAAAAAAGAAAGAAAGAAAAAGCCTATTGGGAAACACTGAAAGTGAGAGAGAGTCTTATCTCAAAGGAGTGAGAATAAGATCGTCAAGAAAGGCTAAGATGATTAAGGACTGTAGATAAAGAATTAAGTAGATAATGAGTATTAAGCAAATCTTTCAATGGAGTTATCTTTTTATTCATGACTATCTGAGTTTTGTGGGAAGGGAAAAAAATAAATGAAAAAGAAAAGAGACATACTTCCTGAAGGAATAGTAAGTCATTATCATTAGGCATTGATACCACCCAAAAGAATTCATGGTGCTCTAACCACCAACTACAATGTGATGTTCACAGACTGCCAGTTCAAGATGGCTTCCTAAATACATGCTCTTCTCTTCCAAATCCCATTGCAATTGCAAAAGAAATATAAAAATATAATGAGTGCAGCTCCAAAAATAAAGAAAAGCTGTCAGAAGATGGAACAATTGATATTGACCTGCATCTTTTACTCCCCACAAATATTAATGTGCACACTCTGAGCTAGGCAGGCAGAAGTCCCTGCTCTTAACAAATCTACGTTCTTGTCAGAGTTCCCATCCTAATGGGGTGGTTGATATTTGAAGGAACCCCATGCAGGCAAAAAAAAAAAAAAAAAAAAGTTTTTCCAACAGAATTGTGGAATCACAGTTTCTTGGAGACTCTAACTGCTAACATGAGAGAGATCACTTTAATTATGAAAGAATACTCTATTCAGATTTATTCTAAAACTTTTAAAAATATGCATGGCAGGGATACTTTTCTCACAAAGTTTAAGATATATATATTTAGCTCCAGGTAGAAAACATGGATGCATGAAGAGACACTGGAAAACATAAGAAGTTGGTCAAATGACTACTAAAAAATGTTTAAAGGCATTGGACTTGTAATTTCACAGGCATATTTTTTTCAAATCTTCACAGAAAACATAGTACCTATGTTATACAAATTCTGATATTCTGTTCTAGAATATTAAAAAATCGATAGCATATTCTTCAATTCACTTAATAAAAGTAAACCCTGGCACTGAAACCAGACAGGAATAGAAAAAGTGAAGAAGAAAACTATAGACAACCAATTACATTATATTCATTAATAAATTAAAAGAGACATTTATTATGTTAAAGCATTATCATTTTAACATATCTTAAGAGATGCTATTTAGCATTTGGTAAAATTCAACACCTGTTTTTATTTTTTAAGGTATTTAGCAAATGAGGAATACAAATAAACTTATGAACACTGCCTAACAGAAGTTGATAGCAAACATTTCACCTAATGGTAAAAAATTTGAAGCCTGCTCATCAAAATCAGGAAGATAGTAAAGATGCCCATCCTCTCTATTGCTCTGAGAAGTCCTGGCCAATTAAAAAGAAAAGGAAAGATACACAGATTTCACTTTGGAAACAATGAAATCAAAAGCTTACTATTTTAGATGATCTGATCATCTACTTAGAAGACCTAAGTGAATCTAAAATGAAACAAAAAATACCCTATAAGAAATAACAAGAATAAAACTACCATATACTTCAATAGTCCCCCCTTTGGGTATATCTCCAAAGGAAATGAAATCAGTATGTTGAAGAGTTAAGTGCATTTCCATGTTCATTGCAGCATTATTCACAATAGTCAAGATATGGAAACAACCCAGGTATCCATCGACAAATAAATGGATTTTTGAAAACGTGATGTGTACACACAATGGAATATTATTCAGCTTAAGAAAAGAAGAAAATCCTGCCATTTTTGACATTACTGAACCTGGAGGATGCTAGGCTAAGTGAAATAAATCACAAAAGGACAAATACTGGATGATTCCTCTTATGTGAGGTATCTATAATAGTCAAACTCATAGAAGTGGAGAATACAGCAATGGTCGGCAGGAACTGGAGGGAGGCGAAGAGCAGCGATGATGTTCAATGTGTATAAAGTTTCAGTGATGCTAGCTGAATAAATTCTAGAGATTTGCTGTACAGTATAGTGCCTGTAGTTAGCAATATGCTATTGTGCACCTTAAAATTTACTAAGATGGTAGATCTCATGTTAAATTTTCTTACCACAAAAACAAAAACAAAGAGACAGAAGTAAACTTTCAGAGGTGCTGGATATGTCTATTACCTGGATTGTGGTGATAGTATTATAGGTATTTGTATATGTCCAAATTCATCAAATTGTTCATATCAAATATATGCAGTCCTTGTATATCAATTATACCTCAACGAAACAGCTTAAAAAGGCTCCTAGAACAGTTATTCAACTAAAAAAAGAGAACTAATAAGAAAGTTTAAAAGTGTTCAGAATTAATTGCTTTCCATTACATTTGTGATAATCAGTTAGAAAATATAATGAGACAAAAAGAGCACTATCATAGTAGAAACAAAAACCATAAAACACTTAGAAAAAAAATCGCAGTGTAAATATGCAATACTTATATGAAGAGCATGAAAGATGTTCTGAGGAGACACATCACGTTTGGAAGTGGGGTGTGGAACTAAGCAGTTTGTCATATTCATCTGGAAGATAAAAATGCACAGAAATGGCCAAGAAATTTTTGTTAAAGAACAAGAAAAGTATATCACTTGCTCTAATAAATACCAAAGCAAATAAGGCTATGGTAATTTTAAAAATATTTTTGACTCAGAGGTAAACAAATTGATCAAGTTCACAAAATAAAGAATTCAGAAACAGACCCATCTAGGTATGATAATTTACAAATAGTGATATTTCAAGTCACTGAGAGGGAAAAAAGGCTTCTATACTAAATAATAGCTTAGCCATTAACCATCTATTTGGAAGTGGTGTGTGTGTATGTGTGTGTGTGTGCGTGCATGTGTGTGTGTGTATATATGTGTGTGTGGCTATACAGATGTATTAGAGATAGAGATATACAGAAAAATGAGATTTCTTACATCACATTGTACACAAACAAAAATTCTAGATGGATTAAAAACTAAAATTAAAAGAAAAAAATCAGTGCCATAAGAATACTAGAAGAAAATATGGGAGAACACATTTGGAGATAAGAAGACCTACCAGAGTAACTACCAAAGATACCACATAAAAAGAGATTGAAAAGTTGACTATACAATAATTTTCAAAAAGAGACTATAAACAAATTAAATAATCAAATGATGACTGAAAGGAAAATTGGCAACATAAGGAGTAAACACAATAATAGTATGTATAATTTATAAAGAGTTCCCACACTGAGATACCATCTAACCCCAGTTAGGATGGCTAAAATCCAAAAGACTCTGAACGATAAATGCTGGCGAGGTTGCGGAGAAAAAGGAACTCTCATACATTGTTGGTGGGACTGCAAAATGGTGCAGCCTCTATGAAAAACGGTATGGAGGTTCCTCAAACAATTGCAGATAGATCTACCATATGACCCAGCTATCCTACTGCTGGGAATATACCCAGAGGAATGGAAATCATCAAGTCGGAGGTATACCTGTTCCCCAATGTTCATCGCAGCACTCTTTACAATAGCCAAGAGTTGGAACCAGCCCAAATGTCCATCATCAGATGAGTGGATATGGAAAATGTGGTACATCTACACAATGGAATACTACTCAGCTATAAAAACGAATGAAATACTGCCATTTGCATCAACATGGATGGACCTTGAGAGAATTATATTAAGTGAAACAAGTCAGGCACAGAAAGAGAAATACCACATGTTCTCACTGATTGGTGGGAGCTAAAAATTAATATATAATTCACACACACACACACAAAAAAAAAAAACGGGGGGCGGAGAAGATATAACAACCACAATTACGTGACGTTGATACAACAAGCAAACAGAGGGGACATTGGTGGGGGGAAGGGGGGAGGGAGGTTTTGGTGATGGGCAACAATAATCAGCCACAATGTATATCAACAAAATAAAATTAAAAAATAAAATAAAATTAAAAAATATAAAGAGTTCCTAGTAAGATGAAGGTCAATAAGCAAATAGAAAAATGAGCAAAACACATGAACAAACAATTCTCAGAAGACAATATACAAAGCCTAATTAACTTGTGAAAAGATGCTTAACCTAGAAAATAATCAAGTAAATGCAAATTAAAACAACAGTGGATACTAAGTTTTGCCCTTCAGATTAGCAAAAATAGAAAATACTGATAATACGTGGTACCGGCCCGTGTATGGGCAAATAGACACTTGTAGATCCTGCTAGGGAGTGTGAATTAAACTTTGCAACTGTAATTTGGTGTTATATAACAAAATTAAATTACACATATCTTTTAACTTAGGAATTCCAACTCTAGGCATCTAACCTACAAAATTGCCCAAGACATGTACAAACAGATATTTCTATGAGGAAGTCAGTAGTTAATATTATTTGCAATAGAAAAAAGTGAAAGTAATCTAATTGTCCATGATAGTCTAATGGTTACATAATGTATGATAGATGAATTCTGTGGAATATTATACAGTCATGGAAAATACTGTGGAAGATGAACGTGGACTGATATTAAAACATCTCCAATCATGATTATTGTTAGAAGCAAACCAGTATCCATTCTTTTCTTTTTTTCTTATCTCAACTCCAATTTTACTTGAAGCAGCAATGTGCCCAGATAAAGGTTTCCTTGCAGAGAGGGGTAGCTAATGCTGTGTAAGCAGAAGTCAGTGGACTTCTGGATTAACTAAAAGGGTCTGGCTCAATTAAAATATAAGCTTGTTTTCGCATTCTCTCCACCTCTTTCTTGTTCTTGTCTGGAACAAGGATACAATGGCTGGAGCTCCAGTAGCTGTCTTGGATGATAAGGTGATCTTGAGGGTAAAAGCCATATGCTAGGAATAAAAAATAAAAAGCATTTTTCAGAATAATATGTATAAAGTTATCTGATTTGTGTTTTAAAAAATTATGTAAATATTTTTGTACAGATGTATGCCTCTGTGTGTCTGTGTATGCGAGAGAAGATATATAGGAAAAAGTCTTCAATGATCAACCTAAACGGGTGCAGGTGTTTTTCTTATGGAGAGAAGATCCTAATGTGATGGGTGATGGGGAACTTTCTCTTTTTACTCTCCAATTGCTTTATTTTTTAAAAGCTTATTACACGTTATTTTTGAGACTTTTAAAATAACTATGTGTAGCCTTACAAATCAACTATAATTTTAATTCTGAATATTCATATGTTTGATTCCTTCAAGCCTGCAATTTTGATAAAATGGCACTAAAGCCAAAAAAGACCTTATTGATTTTCTAGTTCCACCTCAAATTTTTACAGGTGAGTTTCCATCTGCCTAGAAAGATGAATAACACTCCTCAAAGTAATGCAGCTCCCTGAGAGCATAGGTCCGGAAGAACAAACAAATTAAAAACTTAACTTAGAAGCACTGAATTAATTTTAAACCTAATATAATCCAGGTGTTTTTTTATATATCATATGATTTATTTCTTTTTTCAACCCTATATTACCCATGATATCCATATTTTACAGATGATGAAAGGGTAAAGTTTCGATAGTTTGTGTAATCAATTTCCCTGAGGACATCCATCAATTAAGGAATGAACTGGGATTCAAAATCTGATCTGCTTCAGTCTCTTCTCACTTCACGACGTTGCTGCCCACACAACTCCTTGTGTAAAGCTTTTACACAACAGTGAATCCCAGCAGTTCCCAAATTAACTTCCCCCATTATTATTTATTTGCTGAGTGTTATACAGCAGCCACCAAAGAACCTCATCCCCAGGGAACTTGTCGCACTAGAATGCCCACCTAGACTGCCCATGTAGGCTGTTTGATTTGAAGCGGGTCCCAGGTTTCCAAAGGAAGAATGTTAGATGTTCCATTAATTGAAATGGCATGACAGAAAATGTTAGTGATGCATGGCCAAAAAGGCTCACAGAAAGCGAGGAAATATTAGTGGGCTATAGGCCAGGGATTTCAAAGTTTCAAGAGGCAATATCCTCCACTAGTGTTCTGCAAATCAGTCAGCACTTGGTTGTCAAGGAAAGTAACAAAAACTTCAAGACCACAGACACACTGATTTTCTCAGTGGAAGCCAATTTGGTAGTAATACAAGGGCATAATGCAGCAAGGGAGAAATCCAAGAAATTCTGAAATTCCTTGAATGTATTTTGTTTTGTCATAGGTTTTTTTTCCCTATTTATATCTGTGTTCATTTTAATATTCTTAAAACCTTTCTTCTCCCAAACTGTATTTAAAATCTACGCCCAGGAAGATTTGTCATGTTCAGTTCTGAGTTTCCACAGAATAACTAAGAATGATATGGAGCTGATAAAAAAAATTATCAGATTCGGAGTTTACCAAGTCCTAACCACGATAAATAAAAATAATTCCACACTGATATGACAAAAATTATATACATATTGTCTTAGAATATTCTACATGTATCAGAATATTTTATCTTTATTCATGAAGAGAGAAGTAAATTCCAAAGAGCCTATGGCTAACAAACAAAACAACTATTTAGCATATCTTCCAAAATTATCAACATTAATAAGTCTACCATTATCTATAACAAACAATTAACATAACATAATTGACAAGCTTGACCATATTAATGAATATACATGGAAACTTGCACCAAACGATTAGAGAATAAAATTCTTTATGTATTAGGCCACAAAACATGTCCAAATAAATGCCCAAGAACTGTATTTTCACCACCAGGTAATAAAGTTTGAAAACTACTTTTTAATGATAACTTAAAAATTTTTTTTTAATATTTAGAACTTGAAAAATACATTTCTAAGTAATTTATGGTTCAAAGAAGAAATCATAATAGAAATTAGAAAATACCGGAAACTGAACTACAAATGTCCTGGGGCTCTATTTCACTTGTATCGATGCCTCTTGTTTGGGAAGAATCTTATGCTAGTCATTCATCCCTCAGTGTGAATCTCAGGCAAATAGGCCAGTCTTGTTGGCTCACATTTTGGCTCTGTTCCTGGCCAGCTATGTAAACATGGATAAGGGACTAAACCTCTTTGTCCCTAAATTGCTTCATCCATAAAGTGGGATTAGCAATAACTACATCCAAGGTTGTTAGGATAATTGAATATTCCTAGCAGCATGTACAAGGGTACGTCAAAAAGTTTATGAAAAAATAGAATTGAAAGATAGCAGAAATCATTCCAAGAGCTTTTAGAAGACCCCTTGTGTATAGACTGTTAGACTAATGCCTGGTACAAAGCAAGCACCTTAAAGTTATGTGTCGTTCTATTTATTGCTAGTAGAATATCAGTGAAGAGATGGAGGTGGTATTTAGGGAACAGGAAGTCCTTTGCAAAAGCCCTAAAATCATGTTTTCAGGCAGCTCCCTTCTCCACCTATGGCTGAGTCCAAACCTGTGTTTTAGTCCAACCACAATTAAAAATCATCACCTTTCTCTCCACCTCATGCTATCACAGACTTTGTCTAGGACTTGGTAATGTTTCCTTGAATTATTGCTAGCTTTTCCTTTCTGGAATTTTTATCTGCTGGCCCTCTTCAAGTTACAGCCAGAAGAGGCAGACGACGTTGGAGAATTCTAGGATATCTCATTCCACAAACTTCCTTGGCCATATATTGATGCTGTATTAAAGATTCTTGCCATTAGAGAATAAAGAATAATGTTTATCTATTCAAGTAAAATTCAAAATTGAGTTTGACAAAACTAGTCTGGTAATGCATATGTTATTTATTTGTAGTATGCATCCTTTTGTTTAAGAGTAGCAAAATCTCCTGCCTAAGTGAGGAGGGGTTGGGATTGTTCCTTTTACTTTGCCAAGCAGCAAGAAGGAAAATCTGCGCACCTGGAGGGGTGAGGTTGACTATCCTCTTTATATGGGCCAGGAAAGGCTAGACCTCTCATTTTAATGATGATAGAGCACTCTCTCTTCTCTCTGCAGGTCCATGTTGGAGTGAACATTTCCATCATCTGTGTTTATTGATTATTCACTGCTTCCCATGCATGGGAGGAGAAATGACTTGTCTGCTTGTTTAGAGAGAATTCAGGACAAAGGGGCAGATTCTGTGCCTTTCCACCTGCCTTCTAGAGACAGCCTGATATTCACTCTCTCTCCTTTCCTCTCTCTCCCCACCCCCAGTCCCAGCTCGCCCTGCCCCCCACCAACTTCATTGCCTATAAATACAAGAGTGAACAGGCTGTTTCTGCCCTATTTGTCTAGCTGTCTTCAATTTGGTGTGGAAGCCAGGGAAGAGCCTCTTCTACCTTTTTTAATAGCAAGAGACCCTGCATTTTGGTGGCAGAAAGAGACCTGCCTGGCCATGTATAAAGGGGCTTTCTGTTCTTTGTGAGCACAAATTACTACCAAGAACTGTGAAGGAAAAGGGGTGAGTCCAAGGTCTCTACACCTCTAATTTATACACACTCACCCCTAATTTAGAATTAGGAATATTAAACAATTTATATAAACTGGATTTTTTTCCAATACATAAGTATTTAACTTGTAATCTTGAGAAGATGATCATAAGCATCTTCAACATATCAATCTTTCCTGGGATGGTCTCTTTATGGACTCAAGATATTATTAGGGTTATGTTCAATGATTCTAGTAAGTTTAGACCATTTACCAACACAAGTGAAAGAAAATTTTCATGGATTAAGCCAGATTAGATACTGACATTTCTTAGGGAAATACCAAAACATTGTACATGAAAAAAATGCATAAACAAAACAATGGGTAAACAGACTAACAATAATAAGTCAAAGTACCCCATGAACGCAAACCATAGGGAGACTTTTAAATGAAACCTACTTCTGCCTCAGGTCCTCCTCAAAAATAACAGGTTAAAGAGAAACTATGCAGTTGAATCTGAGCTTGTGGGAATGTCCTCTTAATGGAACAATTTTTTCAGAGTAATTGCAAAGAAAGCAATTTGGTGGTTTTTATCGAATAGCTGAGAATAATCCAAGGATGTAAGAGCACACACCCTCTATAAGAGATGACCCTCTTACTGGAAGGGCTGCCTCTGCCTTGCCACCATGGCTGGGGGCATTCCAGGTGCCCACTAGAGCTTTGGTGAATTACGTTCCTTGTATTCTATTTTATTAGGTAGTCACGCGGTGAGGAATGAGGACTAATTTGATCAGAAAATAGCGTCTGTTGAATCAAAGGTTTAAAAATAGCATTGAAATGTGGTGCGTAAGGGGGAAAAGAAAACAAATGGTTATAATGAGGATCTCAACAGCTGCTTTCACAACATGGGATCACCAAATCCCCGTGTCCTTCACTCTGACTCTTGGATAAGAATTTTACCCAAATTCATTTCTTTTCAACGGTCTGATCTGTGCATCTCTCTGTAGAAAGGAAATGAGAAATTTTTTAAAAACAGAACAGATATTTTCCCCTTCTTGTAGTCCAAGCTGTTTGGACTAGTTGAGGAAGGCAGTTTGGGGTAAGCAACCATTGCAACTGAAAGGGGACAGAGTTTGTATGATGTTTTATATAGACTGGAAAATGTGGAGGACACTTGGTCTTCAGACTGGCTTGAAGAATAGTAAACAGTATGACCCACATGGAAATTAGAGTATAAGTCCCTAAATACAGGTGTCCCACCTCCTCTGTCACCCCCCATTGACCTTCTTCTCTTTGATTTTCAGCCACAGTGCAACTCTGGGTGGTCAGAACCACTTGGCCTAGAATTTAGTTAAAAATGGAAATTGCTCACTAATTGTTTTGCTTGTTTCTTCTATCTTCCAAGCTAACCTGAAGGTTCTTCAGAGGCCACAGAACAGGTCTTCTTTACTAGAATTTTCTGCAGTGCCTGGGCAGTGCTGGGCTCAAAAGAATTGATCAGCACCAATTTTCAGAGTGTCGCTCCCCATTGGCCTCAGAATATAAGTCAAACATCTTAGTCTGACTCAAAAGGAGCCGTTCATCCTACATTGTCTACTCTTCAGTAGACTCATTTCTCACTCTGCTGATACCCATCTCACCAGTACTGTGCTCCAAGCACACTGAGTTTCTTGCAGAGTATGAACACGGGTCTTACTTTCTCTCAATTTGGAGTTTTGCACAGACTGTTTTCTCTGGCAGCAACACTTTTTTCCCCATCACCTGGATTGTACTGCTATTGACTTGATTTAAATATTCCTTATTCTGAGCTGCTTACCCTGAGACCCAAAGACTGGGGTCCATGCCCCTCCTAGGCACCTCTATGATAGTCTACACCCACCAATATCGTATCACTGCATTATAGAGGTCTTACGAATGACCATTTAACTATACGGCTTGAAGGCATGGGCTGTGCCTGCTCCACAGTTGTATCCAGGTGCCTCATACATACCCAACCTCCAATTATATTTGCTAAGTTAATCAATGAGTGAATAAGTAAATGACCTAGACTTAGTGTATGACTCTCAATGATCTCTGCTAGCAGAAATTCTTATACTTGAAGAGTTTTAAATATTTAATCTTTTATCCCAGGTAGTCTATTTTAGAAAGTAGGTTGCTCATTGTGACATATTATTGTACCACCTAAAGATTGTCCTGGCAGCTAAAAATTAAAATATAATTTTTTATACAACTACAGGATGTGGTGTTGATAAAGTAATGCCATGCCTGCTATAGAAACTATTTTTAAAGAGCCCCATACACCCTTGCATGGAAATCATCACAAAGATTTAGTGCGGTATCTTATACACAGTGGATACTTAATAAATGTTGGATAAAATTAGCAAATGTCCATGAAGTTTTCACTCATAGATCAAGAAAGACAAACACATTGAGACAAACTTGGAGGATTACCTTGAAAATTATTAATAGAACAGATTCTCAAAGGCTTGATTTACGTGACTTATTTAGCTTAGCAACCAATTTAATGTAGTTTTTTAAAATTATTTTTTATGTTTATGTATGTAATTGTAAAAATACAATGCCTTAATTACAGTTTTCGATCTATTTTTTTTTCCTACTAACTGCTCTGTGGTAGGGTAGATAGGTAGAGCATCCAGGCCTCTTATCTTGCCTTGTCCTACAAATCGCACTATTATTTATCTGCTTTTATCACTTCAAAGGGTGGAGGAAACTATGAAACACTGAATATCATTTTGTTCTTCTCTCTTCTTGAGGCTCTTCTGTAAACATCCTAGAGTATTTGCTTTGCAAATAATATCTCTGGACTACCATTGATTTTATGAAATCCTCAGGAAAAATTGGTCTAATCAAAGATTATTGATCTCTGGTGATGTTCTGGAAATCACCAGAGTCATGACTCAAGAATTCAAATGATTCCAAAGGGACAGTAGTAATCCAAGCAAATTCATCCTTGGAGAGCTTTGAATCAAATTTTCAAAATTTGAGAGATAGAATAGTGGAAGGGTAAACACTTCACCCTAAAACACAGAGAGAATACCAACATTAATGTCAATAGGAGCTTTGCAAATATATTTCCTTCTAGCACCTCTGGGATCCCTCAGGTCCAAGTTGCCTTTATTTCTCCATTATCATGTGCCACAGTCTTGAATGGAAAATAAAAAATTTCTTGAATTTAGGAAAATGTGGCAGGCAGGCATCTATGTCATGCACTGCTAACACTAAAGGAAGAAAATCATAAAGGAAGGTAAAAGCCCAAATTGTAATGTAGTAAAAAAAAAAAAGAAAGAAAGGATCAATATCCAGAATACCAGGAACTCAAACATCTTAACAGCAAAAAAACAAGTAACCTGATTAAAAAATGGGCAAAGGAGGTGAATAGGCATTTCTCAAAGGAAGATATATGAATGGCCCGACACATGAAAAAATGTCCAGCATCACTCAACATTCAGAAAATGCAAATCAAAACCACTTTGAGATATCATCTCATTCCAGTTAGGTTGGCTAATATCCAAAATACTGAGAATAATAAATGCTGGTAAGGATGCAGAGAAAAGGGACCTCTCCTACACTGTTGATGGGACTGCAAAATGGTGCAGCCTTAATGGGAAGTGGTATGGTGTTTCATCAAACAATTACAGATAGAACTGCCATATGACCCAGCTATCCCACTGCTGGGTATAAACCCAAAGGAATGGAAATCATCAGGTCAAAGGGACACCTGCACTCCCATGTTTATTACAGCACTATTAACAATAGCCAAGAGTTGGAACCAGCCTAAATGCCCATCATTGGATGAGTGGATAAGGAAACTGTGGTATATCTACACAATGAAATACTACTCTGCTGTAAAAAAGAATGAAATGCTACCTTTCGCAGCAACATGGATGAACTTAGAGAAAACTATATTAAGTGTGTTAAGCCAGGCACAGAGAAATATTACATGTTCTCACTTATATGTGGGAGCTAATAAAAATAAATAAACATACAAACAAATAAATGGGGGGGGAAGACACAACAATCACAATAATTCCTTGAACTACTTAAGATAAGTGAACAGATATGATGCTGATGGGGGGTAGGGGAGAAGAGAGAGGGGAGAAAGGGAGGAATTGGTAAAGGGCCACGAAAATCAAAGTTCACTGTATATCAATAAATTAAAAATAAATTTAAAAAAAAGAAATGTAAAAGCTCAAATTGTAGTGTAGTAAAAAAAAAATCTTTTCAACCCCTTGTAAAGCTCAAGAAATAAGACTTTTTCATACATTGTCAAATGGAAGTTAAACATTATTTAAATTGATGTTTTATAGAATTGATATACCTTCAATGTTCGTGAAAGAATTTGAGAATTTGGGTTTCCAATATATAAGTAATAATTGGTAATAAACTATTATTGGGTAACTTTTTTTTCAACAAAGTCTTTTATATATATTAACTCTGTTTGCCCCTACAATAAACCTGTGTAAGTCAGAATAGTTTTCCTATCTCACAAATAAAGGAACTGAGGCTTAGACAGAAAGCTGAAATGAGGGGGCCAGAGTCATGTAAGTGTTTTGCCTCTTTCCACTCTCTTAGTCCAAGGAAATCAAATTTTCCCCTGGTTAACAGTATAGTATAGAGCGCAATACATCACTTTTTTCCCAAAGTAATTTTAATTCAGCTTGATGATAAGCTAAAATAATTTTGCACTAGAGAACTGAGTTTCTGAAAGAGAAAATAAATTGTGTTTCTTGCTCAGAGGTGGGAGAGTAAAAAGAATGAGGTGGCATCTTCCTCTGCCTCAGGATGCATGAAGTGAGTGAGTCAGCCCCTCAGGGTAGACGGGACCCCAGAAAGCACCTGCTGCACCGTCTAAGAGGTCCTGGCCATCCTTCAGTGTGTCCTGCACTGATGTCATCAAGTCTTTAGATTTCTCATCCCTATGTGAGACTTCCATGCCCTTTGAAATGAACATTTCCTGAACAGCTTTCTTGGTCTCACTTCTTCAGCAATAAGCAGCAAGAGTTTCTGACGTTCTAGTGGGAAGAGAAAAGGTATTTATTATTTCTAAACTATTCAATTTTGGGAAGTCTGATCCTCAGATACAGACTTAAAGCATAAATAAGTATTAGAGAGGATTTTCTCTTCCCCATCCCTTATCTTCCACGAGGAGGAATTTTCCCTTAACCTTTTAAGCCTCTGTCCCCAAACTTACCTCCTTCTCTGGTAGTGGATTAAGTTACTCGTTTGTGAGCAGAACCCACTGTTGTTGGGCAGAGTTCATCTATCAAATGCTGTAAGCATAGCATTTTGGTCCTTTCTCCTTCTGCCTCTTTCCTAGACTATGGTGAAGCATTGACTTCTTCACAGATTAAAACTCACCCTTGAACAGGCAATCCCAATCTCTAAACTGGGTGAGCAGAGGAGGTAATAAGCCTGTTTGGGTCTGTCACTATGCGACATTCTTCACCGTTAGCTTTATCAGTAATAAAGGTGATATTTTGTTTCTGCATATGCTCTTTTGTTTACTTTCTCAATTTGTTTTTTAAAAATTCATGTAGTCAGTAATTTTTTAAAATTTTTATTATTAGCATACTCATTATTACACATCGTGATATTTCTTTATGCCCTTTACCCGACATATCACTTCCCAGACTCCCTCCCTCACTCCCCCCCCCCCCATCTCTAGTATCCTTAGGTTTGTTCTCTCCTTCTGAAAGTTCAACATATTGTTGTGGTCTTCTCTTCCTTTGTTTCCTTCATTCATTCCTTCCTCCCTCCCTCCCTTTCTTCCTTCCTAGCAGCCAGTTATGAGTGGGAACATGAGGTATTTTTCTTTATCTGGCTTATTTTGCTTAACACAATTTTCTCCAGACTCATTCCTATTGCTGCAAATGGCAGAATTTCATTCTTTTTTATGGCTGAGTAGTACTCCATTGTGTATATATACCTTATTTTCCTTATCCAGTCATCTGTCGATAGACACTAAGGTTGGTTCCATATTTTGACTATTATAAATAAAGCTGCAATGAACATGGGAGTGCAGGTATCCCTTTGACATGATGATTTCAATTCCTTTGGATACATACCCAGTAGTGGGGTTGCTGGATCATATGGTAGCTCTATCTGTAGTTGCTTGAGAAACCTCCATACTGTTTTCCATAATGGCTGTGCTAATATACAGTCCCCCCAACAGTGCAGAAGAGTTTCTCTTTCCCTGCATCCTCACCAGCATTTGTTATTCTTGGTCTTTTTAATAATGGCCAGTCTGTCTGGGGTGAGATGATATCCCAGTGTGGTTTTGATCTGCATTTCTCTGATGGCTAGTGATGCTGAGCATTTTCTCATGTACCTCATGCAGGAATTTTTTAACTTTCCTAAAGTCTCTACCAGGGAGAGTAAACTTTACTGTGGTATTCAAATAGGGGGAATGCGTATTTAGAATGCAAGCCCATGTGGTAGGCAGAATTTTCGGATGGTCCCCAAGCACTGTATTCTTTTTCCATCACATGTATTCCTACACTGTATTATATTTTTTTCCTTGAGTACTGGTAGTACTAGTAAATATCACGGGTTATCATTCCTGTGATTAGATTACTAATAAACTGACCTTGGGTTAATCCAGAGGAAGTTCATCCTAGATGGGTCAAACTAATCAGGTGTGATCTCTAAAACTTCAGAGAGAGATACTGCTGCTGGCATGAAAGAAAGCAAACAGCCATGCTGTGAATTGCTTGTGGAGGGTCCACATGGCTAGAACCCAAGAGAAATGTCTAGGAGCTGAGAGTAATCTTCAGCCAATACTCAGTAAGAAAACAGGAACCTCAGCTCCATAACTGCAAATAACTGAATTCCAACAACCTGAAGGAGCTGGGAAGAGCACCCCAAGCTCCAGATGAGACTGCAGCCCTGGTTGACACTTGACACCAGCCTGTGAGACCCTGAACAGAGAACCCAGCTGTGCCTTGCCCAGATTTCTGACCCCTGGAAAGTGTGATATAATAAATGTACACGGTTTCAGTCCACTAAGTTTGTGGTAATTTGTTATGCAGCAATATAAAATTAACATAGCCATTGAGTATTGACCATTCCATTCAAAAATTTGCATCCAAAAAGTTTGTAAGCCAATTGTTTTAAATTGAAAAACAATTTTTAGAGAAACAAATTGATAACCTAAAAAGAAAGCATTGTTTGACTAGTGTTTTATATATGTAATAATATTTTTTAATGTTATTCACCAGATAAGGGAGGTATCTGACAGGAAAGCAGGCAGAGCAGGGGAATGATTTATATGTCTCAGAGCTGTGTGTCACAAGCCTAGATCAGAGGCTTTAGAATGGCAGGTGAATGCATCATCAGCAAATAAGAGAATGAATAGGCCACTCCATGGAGGCAGGGTGCGATGACAAGAGTAGAATGACCTCTATACTCAACATCTTAAGCCATCAGTAAAAATACCAAGGAACAAGAGTAAAGCTTGGGAATGGGATTTTACACCAATCTGATATAAGAAAAGAACCTAAATGGCCTGTAAGAATTAAAAAGAAGAAATCAAAAGGGCAAAAACTTTACCCAAGTTAAGGCATTGAGAATTTCAGCCAAGTGTACCTTAATCTCTAAAAAGCAAAGAAGAATCAAGTTACATTCAGGGCAGAGGAAACTGTATAATACCTCAAATATAAACACAATGATTCCAGTATTGAACCATCCAGACCTTGAAACACTGAGTAAAGAGGGAAACCTAAGAAAATTCAATGTGGCATTGTAAAGCAGAAGAGAAAAGATGGGCTACTTAGTAAAAAGTTGGGATAAGTAAATATTTACATGTAAAAGATAAATTAGGCCCCTATCTGACACTACAACATTTAAAAGTATTCCAGATGAACTAAAAACCTAAATGTAAGCAACAAAAATTTAAAACTTTTTGGAGAAAATATAGGAAATTTTTGTCATCAAAGTGGAAAGCATTTAAGCAAGAATCAAATTGTACAAACCATAAAGGAAAAAAAAACTAATATTAAGCTACCTTAAAAATGAAAAATCTTGGGCCAGTCCTGTGGCTCACTTGGGAGAGTGTGGCGCTGGTAGCGCTGAAGCCGCAGGTTCGGATCCTATATAGGGATGGCTGGTGTGCCCACTGGCTGAGCGTGGTGCAGACCACACCGTGCCGAGGGTTGTGATCCCCTTGCTGGTCAGAAAAAAAAAGAAAGAAAAGAAAAATCTTATGTATAACATTAGATATAATGTGAAAAGTTAAAAGACAAGACACTTGAAAAAAGAAATTTTAAAACTATATAACTACCAAGACTGAATCATAAATAGAAAATCTGAACAGACTAATGATGAGTAAAGAGTTTAAATCAGTAATCAAAACTTCCCAACAAAAAAAAATACCAAGACCAGATGGCTTCAGTGGTGAATTCAACCAAACATTTAAAGAAGAATTAATGCCAATTCTACTCAAACTCTTTCAAAAATTGAAAAGGAAGGAATATTTCCAAATTCAATTTATGAAGCCTCCATAACCCTGATACCAAAGCCAGACAAGGATACTACAAGAAAAGAAAATTACAGGCCAAATTCCTGATGAACATAAATGCAAAAATCCTCAACAAAATACTAGCAAACCAATTTCAAAAGCACATTAAAAGGATCACACAGCATGATCAAGTTGGATTTATCCATGGCATGCAAGGATGGTTCAACATACACAAATGTATGAGGTAATACACCACATTTATGAAGGATAAAAATCAAATGACCATCTCAATAGATGCAGAAAAACCATTTAACAAAATTCAAAATTCAACAAATTAGGTATAGAAGGAATATACTTCAACATAATAAAGGTCATATATGTCAAGCCCACAGCTAACATATTCAATAGTGAAAAGTTGAAAGCTTTTCCTCTAACATCAGGAACAAGGGAAAGTTATTTACTCTCTCTGCTTCTATTCAACATATTACTGGAAGCCCTAGTGAGAGCTATGAAGCAAGATTAATGGCATCAAAATCATCAAGGAAAGTATAAAATTGGCTCAGTTTGCAGTTGAGATGATTTTATATATAGAATCCTAAAGACTCTATCAAAAAACTGTTAGAACTAATAAACAAATTCAGTACAGTTAAAGAATACAAAATTAATATACAAAATTAGTACCATTTCTATACTCTAACAATGAACGATCAGAAAAATAAACTAAGGAAATGATCTTATTTATGATAGCATCAAAAAGAATAAAATACTTAAGAATAAATTTAACCAAGGAGGTAAAAGATCTGTACACTGAAAAGTATAAAACATTGATGAAAGAAATTGAAGAAGATACAAATAAGTGAAAAGACATCTTCATATGTTGAAAAAACTAATGTTGTTAAAATGTCCATACTACACAAAGCAATCAAAATTTCAATACATTTATGTGGTTAATTTTATGTGTTGACTGGGCTAAGGGATGCTTAGACAACTGGAAAATATTATTTATGGGTATGTCTGTGAGTGTTTCCAGAAGATACTATCATTTGAATCAGTAGACTGAGTAAAGACGATAACCCTCACCAATGTGGGCCAGCATCATCCAATCCACTGAGGACCTGAATAGAACAAAAATACAGATGAAGGGTGAATTTTCTCTCTCTGTTTGACCCAAGACATCTATTTTCTCCTGCCGTTGGTCACCACATTCCCAGTTCTCGGGCCTTCAGACTCAGACTGAATTATACCACTGGCTTTCCTAGTTCTCCAGCTTGTAGGCAGAAAAATCATGGGATATTTTGGCTTTCCTAGTCATGTGAGCTAATTTCTATTATATGTATATGTATATACACACACACACACACACACACACACATATATGTACGTGTGTGTGTGTATATCCATATATATATATAAAGGTTCTGTCTCTCTGGAGAACACTAATACTGAATTACACAGAAAGAGAAAAAAAATCCTAAAATTCATATGGAACTAGAAAAGACCCTGAATTGCCAAAGCAATCTTGAGAAAGACAAAGTGGAGGCATCACACTTCTGATTTCAAATTATATTACAAAGCTATAGTAATTAAAACAGTATGGTACCGGTATAAAAACAGATACATAGACCAATGGAACACAATAGAGAGCCTAAAAATAAACACACACATATATAGTTAACTAAACTTTGACAGGGGTACCAAGAAAACACAATGAGAAAAAGACAGTCTTTTCAATAAATGATGCTGGAAAAACCAGATATTCACATGCAAAAGAGTGAAATTAGACTCTTATCTTATACAATATACAAAAACCAGCTCAGAATGGATTAAAGACTTAAAACTTAAGACCTGGAGTTATAAAACTCCTAGAAGAAAACATAGGGAAAAAACTCTTTAATGCTGGTCTTGGCTATGATTTTTTGGATATGACACTAAAAGCACAGGCAACAAAAGCCAAAATAAACAAGTGGGACTACATCAAACTAAAATTCTTCTGCACAGAAAAGGAAACAATACACAAAATGAAAAGTAAACCTATGTAATGGGGAGAAAATATTTGCAAACCATACATCTGATAAAGATCAATATCTACAAAGTATAAAGAAAAACATAAAGAATTCATAAATCTAATAGAAAAAAAAAGCAAACAATTAAGCCAATTTTTAAAATAGGCAAAGGAACTGAATAGACATTTTTCCACATATAAATGGACAACAGGTGTATGAAAAGGTGCTCAACATCACTAATCATCAGGGAAATGCAAATTAAAACCACAAAGAGGTATCACCTCACTTTATCACCTATTAAGATAGCTATTATTACAAAAATATATATAACAAATGTTGGTGAGGAAGTGCATAAAAGGGAACTCTGGTACACTGTTTGTGGGATTGTAAATTAATACAGCTATTATGGAAAACTGTATGGAGTTTCCTCAAGAAAACTAAAAAGACAACTACCACTACCACATGACCCAGCAAACCCACTTCTGGATATATACCCAAAGGTATTGAAATCACTATCTCCAAGTATACTTGCATGCCCATGTTTATAGCAGCATTATTCACAATAGCTAAGATATGGTAACAAGTTAAATGTTTATCAGTGGGTGACTGAATAAATAAAATACGGTATATAAATACAATGGAATATTATTCAGCCTTAAATACAGAAGATCTTGCCATTTGCAACAACATGGATGAAACTGGAGAACATTATGCTAAATGAAATAAGATAAACACAGAATGGGAAATACTACATGGTCTCAATAATATGTGGAATCTGAGCTAGTCAAACTTGTGGAAGCAGAGAGTAAGATAATAGCTGCTGGGGCTGGGGGGAGGGGAACATGGGGAAATGTTGTGTAAGAGGTACAAAGTTTCACAGATGCAAGACAAGTAAGTTTGAGAGAACTAATGTACAGCACAGCAACTGTAGCTAACAATACTGTACGGTATACTTGAAATTTGCTAAGACAGTAGATCCTAAAGTGCTCTCACCACTTAAAAAAAAAAGAAAGAAAAAAAGGTAACTCTGATGTGATAGATAAGGTAATTAGCTTGTTTGTGGTGATTAATTCACAATGTATACAAATATCAAATTATCATGGTGTACACCTTAAATGTATACAAAAATAATAATGAAATAAAACAAACTTTACAAATGAATATGGAAAAGACAAATAACCCTATAGAAAATTAAACAAAAATATAACCAGGAAATTCTAGGAAAAAATCAAGTTACCAGTAAACAATAAAAATATTTTCAAGTAATCTGTGACACTGGGGAAAAAAATCATTAGGGTATTGGTGGTGATATGGGGAAATGGGAATCATACATTGCTAAAAATGGTGTAAATTGTTCCAATCACTTTGTAGAGCCAGTCCTAGAAGTTGAGGTTGATTATGCCCTTTGACCCAGAAATTTCACATCTATGTAGTTGTTCAAGAGAAAGTCATACGGAGAAAGAAGCATATTCAGAAATGTTTCTGCACTCTTTGTGATACCAAAACAGTAAAAAGAACCTTACTCTCCATCACTAGGGAGATAAATTACCTGTGGTTTAAGTGGACAATGAAATACTACAAAATGAAAGAACTAAGTAGAAAGAATAAGGAAAATTGCAAAACATAATTATGAGAATAAAAAGTTGGATAAAGATATCCTGGTAGTATACAATTTATATATGTTATTCAAGGTAATTTATTCTAAATGCGTATATTAACAGAAACATATAACTCTCAATTTATATCATATATAACATAATATCAATTATTAATACATACACACATGGTAAATGTATAAATCCATACTTTTTTCTATTTTTATTTGTTCTTAATCATTAATTTACCTTTCAATTTTTGTTATGTTTTAAAATGCACGTAATACATTATAAGCACTGTGGTGCTAATTTAAGTGTGTAGTCTATAAAACTTTTTGATTACATATCTTTATTAGTAATCAATTTTTAAACAGCCCTCCCAATTTTTTTTAATATATCCATACATTTATATGATGTACATCAATTTGGAGAGTGGCGCTTACAATCAGAACCTAGACTGTACATGTCATGAGGGAGGACCTTCCTTACAGCTATTCCCCGCACCTAGAAGAGTGCATGAAAAATAGCAGGTACTCAACAAGTATCTTTGAGTAAAATGAATGAGTGAATTGTTACATCTAGGAGGAGAATGAGAAGAACAGAATGGGGGGGTCCTTTTAAGTGTATTTGTAACTTTTTTTTATAAAGTAGTTATGAATCACATATAACAAAATAACATCATCAATTAAGTCTCAGTAATGGTTTTTCTGGAAATATTACATGATTTTCAATTTGAAATTTACAAACATGCTTATAATGCTTTTTTTATATTTGATATAAAATATTTAGCATCCCCCTCTCACTATCATCAAAAAAAACCTTTAAGGAGCCCATTTTTTTAATTCCATAGGAGAAATCTTTCAGTACAAGAAATCAAAGTGCTGACCTGAATTATAAATGTTGTAAAATAAAACTTGAACTAACAATTGAGCTACTGCTCTACCTACAAAAACAATAATCTCCTTTATATAAAAAAATTCATTATCACCTCATTTGATCATTTTTAAATGAATTTCTAGAGCCAATAATTCATTGCAGGAAGAGAGTAGGTATACCTCAAAGCCAGGTTAATTTAAATTACCTACTTTTTGTGTAATTACATTTATTCTAGTCTCATTTCTCTATGGAAGAAAACAACAAAAATATATTACAGACTAGACACTTTTCTAAGAGTTAGATGATCAGAAGTCCAAGACATAGTTCCTTCCCTCCATGACCTCACAGTCTACCAGGCAACTTAGAAAATAAGTCATTAATTGTGATACAGCATGAAGCTATTACAGAATTATTCAGGAGTATGTGAGCACATGTAAGAGGGTTCTTGCAGTCTGGGGCTGCAAGGAAGGCTTCCTGGAGAAAATTACAGATGAGCTAGACCTTGAAGGATACGTATTTACCAAACAGAAAATTTAATGGATGAGCGGTGGTAGGTAGTGAAGGATTTTAAATTGGTGCGTTTGGTTTACAAAGTTCTTCTGCTCTTGAAGCCAACACATTAACAGCTTTACTTGGAACTGAAAATGTGTTCAATTATTTTAGTAATGCAGTAATTTGATCTAAATGAAAAGTCATGGTATGTAACTAAGCCTTCTACAGCTACACGTATTAAGTCATTGCCCAAAGACACAGTTTCCATAAAATACTTACTGACATTTGAAAGAGTTGCTGGTGTTACTTCAGAAGATTTGTGTCTTCTGGTTTTCCTACATTTAGTTTTGTTACTAGCACTCACATAGCGGATGACAATTGTGGGCCATGTTTTCAGCAAATTAAAAGTTTATCATCAACTTTCTTGAGAAATAGAAATTTAGCACTTAATTTGTTATTAAGCATGTACTCATCATTTTTTAGCTCATTCATGTTTCAAAAGTTTACTGTGAAATAAAAAAAAATCACACAATAAAATAAATAACTAGCTATAACATACAATAAATTATAAAACCACCATAGCAAGAATGTTCTGATAACTCTCTAAGCACGCTACAGCAGAATAGCCTAGTCTGCACTTGCTATACATATTTCATGTTCACCTAACCTATAATACCTGAAGTTTCCCACCGGCCCCACCCCTCACCAACTGGCAGTCTTTCTGAATCTCACAGGTCACAGCAAAGGTCATGGCATAACTGGGTAGCACAGCCAAAGCTAGCAAGTGTAACCGCTTCAGACACCTCTCCTACCACCACCTGAAACTGGGAAGAGTTAGCTTCTCTTAACCTCTTGTGCCTGACTGTACTTTGTTTTATCCTCCACGCTGACTTTGAAAGGAAAGTATCTGTTACCATGCATCTAGAAAGGGTTGGGGAAAGAGAAATGAGTTATTGCAAATGGTCTTTCAGATTTATACATGTGTTAAAGTAAGAACTCTGTTCTCTGGACAGGAATCTCAAAACTACGTGATTATGGAAAAGTTGGAAGTACACAGTAGATGTCTATAAAATCCTTTCCAGCTTTTTAAAATGTAACTTCTCACTGTAGTATTTCATTAAAAAGTGAAAATCCAAGAAAATGTTAAACAGATGGGACATCAGGACAATAGGCTCAAACCTGTAGTGCTCTCAGCAACCTGGGACACAGCGTCTTCAGTTTTGTGCCCCCCTGTAGTCCATTCCCAGATCTTGATCCATTAGCATAAACCAATGACTCAGGCCCCAGTGGCAGAGAACAGAATAAGGAAGAAAGTGCCATGAAAGCCATGGGGAGAATTACTCTTGGCTTTCAGACAGGCTCTATGTCCCAGCAGCTATAACTTTCTTCTTTCTGAAGACTAGTTACATAGGTTATAAGCCCTCACTATCAAGGAACTACAGTCAATACCTCATTCCATTTAAAATACTTGAGGACCTGATATGTTTGAAGACATGTATTTGGCACAGTTATTATACTAGAGGCAAATCTCAGTCTTGTGCAGACAATGTATACATACAAGGTAGAAAAATAATGGAAAACAATCACCTTGTTTATATCCCTTTTAAATCATCCCTCCTCAGATGGGATAATCCCATGTTCTTCTCACCTTTCTCATCTCCAAGAGAATTATTTGTTCCCAGTGACCTAAGCAAGTTGCTCATCAGAATGAGACTGGTGACAGAAAATGTGTTCAACGTGCACAGTGTGTGACTGGACTAATCAATTCTGTTAACTTTATAGCATACAATGCTGTGTTTCCTGATGCCCAATGACCTATTGAAGATTTCATGAGTCACCTGTTTGTTCCTTTTGTAATCAATAGGTGACTGCCACAGGCCAGGATGTCATGCCTGATACATAAATATGTGCTCTTGGGACTTTTTTACCTTGTCATCTGCGGCCTCCCTGTCACTCTCGAAGGAAAGACGCCTGAATGACGCTATTCCTCAATAAACAGTAAAGTTGTTCCCTCTTCTCTTATTCTTAACCAAAACCACCAGTTACACCTTTTGGAGAAAGAGGCAGCTTCTGCACAGGCACTTTAGGAAGGGCATCCTTCCCTATGCACCACCGATTTGCTATTTGATCTAAACCTTTCATTTCACCATTAGAGATAAGTATAAATCCAATGCAATCCTCCAGGGAGAAGAATCGATACCACAGTATAAAATGACAACCGTGCCTGATGGACAAGCCTTTCCCAGAGCCATAAATACTAGTGCCATCGTGGGTGAGTCATATAAATCTTCTGGTCACCGACTGTTTTCACAAATACAAAAACTGAGACTGCAGCAATGTAGAATTATCCAACATACACAGTTAATAGTGACCAGGACACACACCCAGCTCTTCTGATTCTTTACTTGCTGTTCTTAGAGAAAGTAGATAAAGGTGAATATAGAAGGATACTGCAACCAATGGAAGACAAAAAGTGGTACCAGGAAGAGAAAAATGCCAAAAAATAGGAAATCTGGTGATGCCAAAGAAAATCCATTTAGGTCTCAATTGCCTCAGATTAAATATTATGTCAGGAGGAGTAACAGAGCTGCGGAAGCAATCTCTGCTCTCCCCACCCCACCCAGAAACAATATATCCCTGAGCCTTGCTATTCAAACCGTGGAACTCAGACCAGTCACATCAGCCTCCCTCAGGAGTTGTTACAAATGCACAATCCCAGCCTCTCACCGCTGCCCCGCCCCCAGACCTACTGAACCAGAATCTGCATTTTAACAAGATCTCCAGGTGACTCTCGCAGGTGCTAAAGTATGAGAAGCACTGGGCTAGTGCACAGGGAGAGGTACGTTCCATGAGAGTAAATCAGACCCCCTACTCTCAAACCCTTCTCTCCCACCATCATCCTTCCAAAGCACCCTCAGAAATCAGGACCAGCCTCAGGGCTAACACAACACCTTGTTACTTCCAGACCAAAATTCCAGGATATTTTTTACATAGCTCCAAAATCCTCAAAGAAGATAAAGGAGGTGTCATGGCGTGTGATGCGAGGCAGGGGGGAAAGAACACCAAAAAGTACCTGGATGGTTTGGATAAAATCTAGTAGGACTTTACAGGTGTGCCTATAACCTAGTTCTGCTTTGCACATTTTTGTTTTGCTTTGTTTTGATTTGATCTCAAGTGTTTGTTTGTTGTTTTGTTTGTTCATTTCAGGTATGTCCACATACTGTTCACAGCAGGCAAATCGACGCTGTTCTACAGACTCTCCCTACACATCTCACCTCTCATGCTACTCTGGTAGCTTATACCAGGCTTTATTTTAGTTTTTTTCCCAAATGAGCACTTTTACAAAGCAGTTACCCTTACTAGACTGTGAGCAACTCAAAGGCAAAATTCTCTGTTTTATTTATCTTTGCCATACTGTTATTTTCCTACACTTAATAAGCAACAAATAATGAATTATTTAAATAGCGAAATGAAAATGAATGAATAAATGAATGGATTGAAGTAATATGAAGTAGAATGAATGAATTCAGTAGAAAGGTAGGCTCCCGTTCTCCTGGCTTTAGCTCCAATATCCTACTGTTATTTCTCCTGTAGCCTGACCTAGACACATGACTCACGGGCTTTGAGTTATTTTATCCACTACAGAGAAGTCAGCCAGACTGTCTGAATGCTTCTGTGTCCTGGGATGCAGTGAGAATACATGAGCTACAATTTGCAACATGCAATCTATAAATCGCATTACTTTGAAATGCTCAGGTGAAAGTCCCCATCCAACAAGCTGTCGCTGCAAGGACCCAATTTTCTTCCCTACACTCTCCTCTTGATTTATAATATATACGCAAGGGAAGAAACACATTATCAGAGGAGAGGAAAAAGAAGGAGCAATTTTTTCTCTTTCCCATAACACTCCCCACCACCAAAAAGGAAAAAGTTACAAAATATATAAAATCTTAAAAATAGCCATTTTCTGGAAGTACTTTGCACACACTCAAAGCAAATATGTTCTCTGTAGCCATTTGCTTGTGCCACATTATGAATCAAGCAGTAATAATAATACTCTCAATAGGGTCACAAAATCCAACTATTACTTATATGTGAAGAGACAACATAATATCTTTATTTTGCCTAAAACTAATCCAGTCTGTATCCTGAGCCATCATCAGTGGATTAGCAAGAAAATGAATTAATCTAATGTCCAATACAATAACTTAAACAGTCTCTTTAGGAAATAACTTTCCATTTGTTAAAAATACTAGGTCTTTTAATCCCTCATCTCCTCTGCTTTTCTCCTTAAAATGGTTTCTTGTTTTTAGGGTAAGGGGTAAGGGGAAGGCTTGTGTGTCCCAAGGACCCCAGGAAAGACTTGGGGTTCTCTGAGGCAATGTCCTCATCTCTCTCTGGTCTCTGGGTGTGGCAGACATGGAGGTGCATCTCCCAGATTCTCCCTCAAGAAACAATTCTCTGTCCAGCTGCAAGGGGTTATCCAAGAGGCTCCAGCTGTTAGCTCCTTCAGGGTCTGCCTCAGCTTCCAAGCTGGGGTCATGCTCTTCTTGGGTGGTCCTGGCCAATGTCTGAGCAAGGGCGTGATGACCTGGTCATGCTCTTCTTTGTGGTGGCTGCATACCAATGCCTGGGCAGGGTGGTATGGAAGCCTGGAGGCATGGCCATTTCTGCCCAAGGCAGAGCTACTCTTACAGAAGAGCTTTGCTTGTCCATTGCACTGCAGTGACTTTTATCTCTGTATCTCAGTCTCATGGCTTCCCTTGCCCGATTCTGCTTCCTCCCTTTTTCGCTCAGAGGTGGTACTCCCCTATAAACATTTTGCACTCCTAAATCCATCTTAGCATCTGCTTTCTGGAGTACCCTACTGGCACCCTGAGACAATGTCTCTTGTCTAACTGAAGGTTGCTTCTCCTGCTGGGTTTTGAGGCTGCAGTCTGTTAGCCTGACCTAACTCGCAGTCTCTTCTCTCTCTGTTTTGTCATTGCTTGTTAGTGGCTCGTGGCCAATTCAGCCTCACCTCAGTTTCCCTTGGGCCCGTTCCTCTGAGTATCTGCCATGCCCTTCATCAGCCTCAGACCTGGCCATCTAACAGGCAATACACATACTCAGGCATAAAATATTCAAACAGTTTGCCAAGAAATTCTCTCTCATAGCATCCGTATATAAATTCTTAGGGAAGAACTCTGATTAGCTCAGCTTGGGCCAGATGCCCATTCCTGAAACTTTATTATGGACAAAATGATGGGATACCATGATTGATCAAACTAGGGACTCCATGTGGGTCTGGGGCTGCAGGTGGAGAGGTGCCAAGTTTACCAGCCTCAACACATACATACACATGGAATAGGGAGAGGCTTGTCCCCAAAGCGAGGCGTGGTGGTAAAATCTTTCTTTTGGAAGAGGGAATGACATGCATTCAAAACCATATAAACACAAAAACAAAATAAAATTACATAGTTCTTCACTACATGTTCCATATTCTGAAGAAGCTTGATGTTTTCTCATGGAGTTACATATAGACAAATAATTGCAATAGGATATGGTAAGTGCTGTTGGAAGAATAGTTACTTACAAAGAAGGAAAAGATTAAATCTGAGAGGATGGTGAAGGCAGGGTGTACAAGAAAGGAAGCAAGAGGAAGCACTGTCTGAAACAGCTTCACAAGTTCATGTCTTAAAGGATGAACATTGACAGAAAAATGAGAGGGGCCATGCACGTGAAGGAATGGAATAGGCTAGGTCATTGAGGCATAAAACATCGTGGTGGAGCACACATGAATTCCCACATGGGAGCATCTTCATGTAAAAGTGCTAAGTTTCAGAATGGACTAGACCCTGCAAATCTCTAACCCTAATGCACCCCTAGTCACAAGATGTTTCCAATACATAGCAATTAAGAATAAACTGTGCATTGATGAAATCAGGCTGATCCATTAGTTTATCCATTTTTTATAGCTATTTCTCTTTAATTTTATGGCTACAGCTGTATCCACAGTCAACATTAGTATTTCAGTGGGTAAAGAAGAGATTATAACTCTATATAAAGAGAACATGAAGAGGGCATATTAGGTGATATTAGCAATTATTAAACATATTAAGATTTTAAGTATGTGGACTAAGTGATCATGTATACTTACATATATTTACATATTTGTAAAGGTAAGATTAATATATGCAGAGCACGCATGACTCTGTTATGTGAAAAATGCCTTTTTATTACAGATATATTATGCATACGTGCATAATATATATTCACAGTATTTTCACATAAATTATATATCATATATTTACATATATAATCTTACGTTAGGAAAGCATTTTTCACATAACGGACAGACTCAAAAGTAAACATTTCATACTGAATTCTGTCATCCAAGGGTTCTAGTTACAACACAGATTCAGTGTATCTGAATACCCACATTTTAAAAAATTAAACCTTTAGTTTAGTTCTGACCGGAATAGAAATATAGAACATATGATTAGAAATTCTTTTCATTTTTTGTTGCGTATGGCTTTTCTTTAATGATAAGTCTTATCAGGATCAAATCTTAAGCTCAATAAATAAAAAGCATACATCATGGCTTACTCTGTCCAGCACTCTGGTTTGCTGCTAAACCCCTAAGGAGGTTCAGGCTGGCACTAACACCTTATTTCTATTTTCTTAAAGATGCAGGCAGCCTGTAGGTTAAAGCACAAAATTGCTTCCACCAGTCTCATGAATTTTGAAGCACTTCCTGCACTGCACTGATTTCACATTGCTGAATGGTTCAATGCTGCAACCCTGACTGTCCTGCTACCATAGCAACCTGTTGGTTCAGAACGAATTGAATTATGGGATTATCGCTATGCAGGAGGGGAAAGGGGGTTCTGTTTTATTTATTTTTTTAGTCAGTTCACTGTGTAATGCCTATGAATGGGAAAAACAAGAAGGAATCATTCTGTTGTTTCTTTTAAAATCTATGTTATGTTTCTTAAAGAACCATGGTTATTAAATATCCACGTTTACTCTATAGGGGTTAGTTTATCATTGCATCATCTTTGAAAAGTAGAGACCAAATATGTTTTTTTAAAAGTCTTCATTATCTCATTGGAAGTTCATTTTTTTAAATGATGGGATTTGGGCAGTATGTAGAAAGAACAATCATATTAAATCGAAACTTGACCTCATCAGTTTTCCCTGCCCATATAGGGTAATTTTAGCATAAATTGGAACTTTTATGCTTAAAATAAACCTGAAGCGTTGGTTAATACCTCCCACAGACATTCCAATTCCCATGAAATGGCCCCAGTTAAATCAGACCCCATGACAGATGGAGTCAGAACTTGTTGCTTCATGACAAACCACTTTCTCAAAATAGCTGCAGCATGAGACACAATCTTGTTTGGAAATGGAGCAAAAGTACTTTCACGATGTCGTCTATTTGTTTGGAAATACATTATATGCATCCCTTATATCTCTCTTCCTACATAATGTTCAATACTAATGTTTACACATTGCAAATGGTTAGTGATGGCTGTTAGTTGATTGGGCAATTTACCCTATATTTAGCAACTACATTGTTCCAGGCACTGTAAAACCATGTAAAAACCACTTCACACACATTGTCAATAAATCCTTACCACAGTCCTGTAAGGGAAGTATAATCCCCACCTTGAGACCCAGCTAGATTAAATACCTGTGCCAGTAAGTAGGAAAGCCGGGATTTTACCCTTGCTCTTCCTTTTTAGCCCCCAAATCCCTTCTCCAAGTTAAAGTTCCTATGCATCAGGTCAGAGAACTTTCTGAATTGAAATCTCAGTGCTCTTTGAGTTGTGATAAAGAAATTGACATGCCAGTCAGCATTATAAAGGCTAAATTATGTGGTGGTTCAAGCTCACCCAGTAAGACATGTGTGAAAACTTAATTGTTCAAAACAGCAAGCTCTTGAGTGTTTCTAAATCTCAGGATTAGAAAATTACCAGTTAAAAGGGGATGCCAATGTGGGAATCGAGGATAATGTTTAAACTCAAATTAAACCAAATATTAAATTAAATACTCTTTAAAGCATGGCACAACACTGAGATTTCAGGTGTTTTGAAAACATCAATGTCAAAGACCCTTTCAGATAACCATGTGGAATACACAGTAGGTATTTCATTCTTACCTACTAAATTGAAAGGAGGGTCAAGTGGGCAATGCACAGGCTCCATGAAGCACAAAACAGCAAAGAGGAAGGTGTGCTTAGTAACACCTGCTCCTTTATTCAACACACGTGTTTTGAGCAGCTCAGATGAAGGCGGCATAGTGTTGGACATTGCAGAGGATACCAAAAGAATATTCAGACTTCAAAGAACTTACAATTTGATAGGTGAGACAAACAGGTCAACATGGCTAGGCACAGCTATGTAGCAAGACCAAGAGAAACAAATATCGCAATGAAGGTAAAAAAAGAAAAAAAAACCACTGTGGATGCCCAGGAAAAGAAGCAAAGTTACACTCATAATGCAAGCAGCAGTATGTGTACTAAGCCTCGAAGGGTGACTAAAATACTAATAGCGGATAAAGAAGGGAAGAGGACAGCAGGCTGAGGAAACAAAATCATCCAGATATAAGTATATGCGGGAGCAACGGGAAATAGCAAAGTGTCTATGACATCATTATGCCTTAGCATGGACACTGTAGACTACTCTTCACCTAATCCTCCCACTTCACCATCCACTGTTCTTCTATGATGTCCAGAAGTCATATCAATGATAATGATTTAATGAAAGGGCATTAAGGAGAAAAAAAAAAAAGTCTGGTAAAATAACAAACCTCAAGGTATCAACAATACATTTGCCCATAAAAATATCCTAAAAATAGAAAAGAGTTGATACAGGTATATGCAAATGATATGGAAATTAACTATAAATACACATGTGGCTTTGGTCCTCCAGAAAATAATTGCTGATGCCTGTTATAATAAACCATCGGGAAGGTAGATACTGTCTGAACACTGGCAGACAAATTGTCATCTTTGTTCCAAATCAAAAGGCTTAAACTCACCAGGAAAACTCCACTGGCTTTTCAGTCCCTGGTTCTGTTCACTTTTTCAGAAGTTCCCTGATCAAAGCCCATGGGCTTCCTAGCTTTCCTACTGTCAGCAATAATAGTGGCAGCATAAATAGCATTAGCTGTAGTAGCTAGGTATTCGGGCTGGCATAACTTTTAGCAGCATGTGACTAATCTCGATAGCATTATAATAACAGTAATCTTTTTCTTCTGTAGGTCAAAATAACTATAATTCTCACCTATATTGATAAAAATACCAAATAACTATAATTTTGTAATCCTAGAAAACTACAGCATTTTAGAGGATTGCCTAATTATGGCATGGGTCCTTCTCATAATGCTTAAGTTAAATTGAAAAAATCACTGGGCCCAGTTTTCACAAGCTAACAGAGCCTGCCAATCCCCTTCCTGCTAAATCACAGGGGTAATTGAGCCCCAGTGCTGCTCCTACATTTCTTTTGGGCAAAGATGAAAGACTTGGTAAAACAGGATATTGAAATATGAATCAAGAATTTTATTTACCACATTGATTTTATTCTGTGAAAATTTAAAATGAGTCTTACTATGTATTAATATAAAGCTGTTACTTGATACAACAAAATTTATATAAAATAATTAATATAATAAAATCATACACTTAACAAGTTTCTTCATTCTTTTAACAAAAATTTACTTTGTTTCACTATTTTAGACTCAAAGTTAATCTCGATTTTTCCCATTTTCTCTCCTTTTTCTGTCTCTCGTCCTCTCATTCCCAATTCACTCATTTAGTCAGTGACTATTTTCTGAGCACTTTCTATGTTCCAGTTACTGATCTAGGGAGCTAGAGATACAGAAATGAATAGAAAAACAATACCCACAGGAAGATTACATTCTAGTCGTGGAACAGTAGGCAATAAATAAGATAAAATTATAAATGGAGAATGTTAGATGTAATACATGCTAAGGAGAAAAAAATCATGCAAGGAAAAGGGATAGGAAATGTGTGTGAGAGGTGAAGTTTTAGAAAAAATGGCACCAAAAAGTCAATATTTGAACAAAGACTTGAAGGAGGTAAAGGAGAAAACCATGCAGATATTTGGGGAAATAGCATTACCGAAAGAGGAAACAACAAATGCAAAAGTCTTGAGGTGGGAATATGTTTGGCATTTTCAAGAACAGTGGGGAAGCTAGTGAAGCTGGGAGAGGGCGTAATGGAGACAGTATGTGGAAATGAGTTCAGAACTAGATTGTGCAGGCTGCTGTAGACCCTAGCACTAACTCTGGCTCTCACTCTTTGCATCATCTGACCTAGGTTATAATTGGATCACACAGGTTGCTCTGTTAAATATAGTGAAGGAGAGAGTGGGTGCAGGAAAAAACAGCAATAGGAGGACATTCCAATAACACAGGTGAGAGATGATCATGGTTTGTAGCACGTTGGTAATAGGGGAGGTGGTGAGAAGATGAAGTATGGGTATATTTTGAGATTGGACAACAAGATTTGATACCAGTTTATAGACAGATTATGAGATAAAATCTGGGGTCAATAATGAAATAAATATGTGACAAAACATGGGAGTTTTGGTCTGAAAAATTGAGATAGAAAGTCTCTGAGAAGAATTGAAATTTATTCAAGGAGTGGGAAATCAGGAATTCTTCTATGGCCTCGTTACCTTTGGACATCCAAGTAGGGATGTCATCTAGACACTTGCACTTATGAGTCTTGGACATCCAAGTAGGGATGTCATCTAGACAGTTAAGCTTGTGAGTCTGGAGGTCATGGAAACATTATGAGCTGAACATAAAGATTTGGAAATTGTTGGCCAGTAGTTGTTGGCAAAAGCCATGAGGCTTGGATGGGATCATCCAAAGAATGAGTGTAGATAGAAAAGAGAAGGGTTCCAAGGTCTGGGCTCTGGTGTCCAATGTTTGGAGGTCAGGGAGACAAGGAAGAATAGCAAAGGGAGACAAGGAAGAATAGCAAAGGAAGACAAGGAAGAGTAGACAGTGAGGTAGGGGGAGAACCAGGCATGTCCAAGCAAAGAAGGTTTTTAAAGGTAAAAAGGTGATATGTTAGTAATGCTGCTAAGTCAGAAAAGATAAGGACTTGGAATTGATCATCAGATTCAGCAATATGCAAGTCAGTGTTTGTCATGACAAGAGCCATTTCTGTGGAGATGTGGGGACAAAAGCCTGACTGAAAGAGATTTGAGAACAGAAAAGGAGAATTTGGATAAGTACAAACAACTCTATAAAGGAATTTTTTCTGTAAGGGAAAAAGGAGACATGGGGCAGTAGGTCTTGGGGAAATTGGGGTCAGGAGAGGATTTTTGTTTCCTTGTTTGGTTGGTTTTGCAGAAGAAAGAAAGCAGCCTATTTGAATGCTGATAGGAATGATTCATACACAGCGTGGAATGCAATGAAAAGGCAGAGAATTGCTGAAACAAGTTTCTCAGGTAAGCAAGAGGGCAGGATTGCTGCACAACTGGAGGGGCACACTTCAGTCAGCCAAAAAAAAAAAAAAAACCCAAAAATCAAAGATGGGAGCACAGACCAGTCACCCTCCTCCCAAACCTCCCCCCCCACCACCACAACAGGAAAGCAGAGAGCATATTGCCGCAGATGCAGGTAGGTGAGTCAAAGTGGAGGTGACAATCTGTAGACCTTCTCCTTGCGTGGCTTCATTTTTTTTCAGTGAAATTGGAAGGCAGATAATTATCTGAGAGCATGGATTGTAGAGACAGTGTTGAGTATTTTCAGACAGAGGGAAAAATCTGATATTATTTTCCAAGGAGTAAAAGACTGAATGGATTAGGGGTATATGAGGATTACGGGACAGCATTATGGGCCACTTGAGGGCAGTGTGCATGAATTTAAAGAAAGTCAGTGTGGCTGTGTTCAGCTGTTAGAAAGAAGGCAAGAGTGGATGGAGAGCTGCACTTAACTAGAGATTTTGCTTAGCAAAGATTACAATAAATCACAAAAGATAGAAGAGAGTTAAGAATGTTTAGAGGAGAGCGATTATAATGATGAGCAATGAAATGTATGCTTGACCACAGGGGTGACAAAGAATAAAGAGGAAGAGAGAGAGTGGAAAGATGCTGGGATACATGGATTGTGCTTTTCTTGTGGGTGGAGGGATTATGAGAACTTGGGTACTAGAGGAAGTAGACTGGAAATATACAGTGATTGTTAGAGTGAAATGTTTGGAATTGAGATTTAGGATAGTTGGCAGTTATTAGTAAGGGAAAGATCAAGGCATACCCACGTGCAGATGAAGAGCGGATAGAAGGTGGAACCTGGGGTACTGGAAAAAATCAACTCCGTGAACATTGAAGTCAACAAGTAGTAAGACAGATGCAAGGCTAGGAAGAGTGGCAGAGTGCAGGAGCTACTACCTTTAATGAATGAGGGGAGGAGATGACCTGGGG
Source organism: Cynocephalus volans (assembly GCF_027409185.1). Classification (NCBI taxonomy): domain Eukaryota; kingdom Metazoa; phylum Chordata; class Mammalia; order Dermoptera; family Cynocephalidae; genus Cynocephalus; species Cynocephalus volans. Next base: position 286,790,921 of record NC_084460.1, read on the forward strand.
CAATAGATGACCACAACGGCAAGGGGTGGAGGTGACGGCATGAGATTCAGAGTTGGGTATTTTTATGGATGACAACAAAAGGTACTGTAAGCAGCAAAAAGGAAGAAAGGGTGAGGGCTGCCAGGGAAGCAGCGGCCTTAGGGGAGAGGTGGGTTTCCCTTAGAGCCAGAGCGTTCACAGAAGAGGTTCACGATGCAGGCATTTTGCTTAGGACTGACTTTGAGAATCAAAAGACATAGTGAAAAAGGCTATAGAGTATTAGAAGGAGCAGGAGTTGGGGTCCAGAAATGTATACAAATTTTAGGGAAGTTTGAGTGTGGGAGATGAGGGATGACTTAAATGTCTTGCTATACAGGGCACGATCAAATTAGTCCTAGTTGTCCACAAGGCTGTGAGTGTTGGGGAAAGGGAAGATTGGAAGGTGGGGGTCTTGCAGAGAGCGTACAGCACGCTAGGCTCCCATCTGATTCCTACTGATGGAGGCAGCGATTCCTGCAAGGGGAGCAGTTTCAGTGCACAGGCAGTTTCTTTTTCCTACCAGCGGTAGCCTGCAGAGGGCCTCTGCTTGGAGGGCTGGTGTTATCCCCAGACTTCTGATGAAGGAGACTTCTGAGCAGGGAGGGGGGCAGTGTTGCTGTAATTCCAGCTAATTTATCATCCACATCCTTGAATTGTACTGAGAGCTTGATTTGTTATGCTAGGAAGCAACATTCTAAAGTACTTATTAAAAACAAAACAAAAAACCTTGGATCAGAAATATCTAAGTGATGAGTCAATAGCTCAGGATACGGTGGTACTGCCAAAAGGTAAAGACGCTTCCTGACTGAAGCCTGAGAGTGATCAGACAGAAAACGTATATCCCAAATTAAAATATCTTCCCAACTACCAATTCTGATGCCTGAGGCTGTAGGTACAAAGCAACATGGAGAGGCAGGGTTTGCATCCCACTGATCTGTGTATAAATCCCAGCCTGGAGCCTCCTCAGCTGTGTTGTGTTGCTTACTTTGCTTTCATTGCCTAACCTCTCAGTAGAATGTTTAAACACAACAGTGAAGGCAAGTATCAGGCGGGTGGAGACGCGTGTGCCAAGTCATTTCTGCTTAGCGCTAGCATGGAAATAGTCACACAGTTGACTTAGGATCCAAAGAGTGACTTACTGCATGATGCAGAAAACTGGAAAGGGAACACAATGGACAGGAGGTATATGTGGACACCTGTAAAGCATGGCATATAAACATATTCCTTTAAGCAGTGTAGATATCTTAGATCTCTCCACTTGAAGGAGCCCCAGTTTGTTCCAGAGGCTCCCCTTACATCTGACTCCATGCACGGTAAAGCATCAGACCCTCATGGAAGGGCACATACCTGAGGGTTACAGTTAGTTGTGGGTTAAAGTCCCTCTCCACCACTCACCAGTTGTGTGACCACAGCAGCTTATTTCACTCTGAGTTTCCAAAAATACAAATAACGCCAATCTCAGAGGGTGTGTAGAGAGTTAACTGTGTTAACTCATGGGGAAGCACCCTCTGCAGAGCAGGCACTCTACAGTGTTCAGTTCATTGTAGTGCACTGTGAAGTAGAAACTCCCTATCTTGAAAGTATTTGAGAGGAAAGACCCTGTTTTAGAAACACTGTAAAGATCATTGCCTCTAAGTTCCCTTCCACTACAGATTCTAGGATTCCACAAAACCGTGTAATGATTGGACAGAAAAAAGTCTGGGCAAAGTTATAAAGCAGGAAAACCTATATTCAGTGTTTCCCCCAAGGCACCCAGCAGGCCCTCCCACTGCCTTTTAACAGCTCAAGTTTAGTCTACCGCCCCTGAGAGACACACACACGGGCACACACACACACACATGCACACATGCACATGTGCCCTCCTTTGAAAGTGACTCATACTGAGACCTCATGAGTCCCTCACCATCCCCCCTCCCCCTCCATTGCCCCATCCCTCAGCTGCAAGGGCACTTCCCAGAGAGGCAGTGTAGTGAAATGTTTAGGAACACAGATTTTGGCAACTTGTGCTGGGTGACTTTGGGAAAATTACTTAACCTTTCTGAATTTGTTTTCCCTGCATAAAAGGGAGGAAGATGGAAAAAGACCCTTGATAGTGATATCATAGGGGCTAAACAAGGTAAACATGTAGTGTTTAGATAGAGCCTGGTGCACAATATGCACTCAATAAATAAGTATTATTTATTTCCATATTTGTTTACAACCATTACTGTTCTGTTGCTTTATATATTTTCTTGCTGCTGTTGTTTTTTCTGTTGTTGACTCCCTGTTGATATGTTAGGATGCTGAAAGCATTGCACTGAAGCATTACAGGAATTGTAAAATTTATGCACTGCCTATCCCTTTAAGGCAGGAGAGAGGGCAGCCAGTCTGTTTCCACTGTGGCTGTGCCCATTCATTACCTCAGTCAGTTTAGGGGTCCTTTGGCTCTTCTCTACTCATACAAAAGGGGCAACAGCCTTGTCTTCTGGGGACCAAAGTGACCTGGGAATAGGAAGGTTGCTTCCAAGTTTGTAGTCATTTCTGATTGCTATGTACATGTCCTTTTCTTTCTTTTCTTTTTTTTAAAAGCTCGATATGGGTATGAGAGACTTAAGTGTCTTTTATTTATATAAATCAAGGGTAAAAGATAGACATGCCAAAAGGCTTATTGCATAAATCATATATGTGAGAAAAACCACAGGCAAGCCTAAATAGTGGGCTGTTAGAGGCTGCTGCATTCTACGAGCATATAGCATGATCACATATTTAAAATTCAATATTTCTTACCTGGACTGGCTGTGGAAGGTAACGCTTTTCTTTTTTGGCTCCATACTGCTTGCTCCATAGCCCACTGTTTCTGGTTTTCCAGAATGAAGAGTCCAAAGTTGTCCAGAAATAACATTTATTAATCAACAATAAAACACACAATAGAAACGGCCTTATAAATAAAACTATATATTTATAATGCTTTATTTGGGGGGGCTCCAATACTCCACAAAACACTACAGACAGTAACAAAATAATTCAATAAATATTAAAAACTTTCAAGAGAATTATAGGACATTTTTTATCATATGTGAGAATCACCAATGCCACAGCCATTAGATACACAATAAACATTATCATAGATATCTTTCTTGAATAAGGGACATAATAAATTTTTTTATCCAGAAGTCATAACATTTACACATATCCATACACAAGAAAACAGCTCAGAATAAGTGCAGCAGACTCCCCAGGGACCTGGAATCATCTGCCTGTATATCATTTAAAGATATTACAGTGTTAACAGGATAGAAGTCAACACACTAAAGAGAAATGTTGGGGTATGCTTGGGGTAGGAGGAGTGAAGAGCAATTAATGAAAGCTGCTTACATATTTTCCATTGCTCTCTTAGCAATATGCTCCCTTCCTTTTTCTGCCTTTTCTTGGTTGAGGTACTCCAGCACTTTTATTAACAGGTCTTCATCCAAGTACTGTCTATTTGGGGTATCAACATTCTTCGGGGGTCCCACAGGGAACCTTTTGCTAACCGGGGCCATCTTGTCAGTCTCCTGAGAGTTGCCTTGATTCAAATGCTCTTTGATGGCTTGCTCAATTGGATCCTCCTCCTGCAGGTCATCTTCAGATGAGCCTTGACTGGGAACTCGCTTCACCTGGTTGGGATTAATGATCTCAGGGTATTTAACCAGCATCCTAGCCAAGTACTCTCCTAATTCTTGATCCTTGTCATTCATAGTTTCATAAGCCATTTGCCTGTTTTCAACATCTGGCATCCAGGCAGCTTTGGGAAGCTGGTTTGCTCTAGATCTTCCAGGACTATAGGGGAGCCTTGGCAGAACCTTCTCTCGGTTATACTGATTGGGAAAATATGGGGGTTTCTGATTTGCTGCACTCTCCATCTCTAAAAGATTTAAAATGTCCTCCACACTAAGTCCATCAGGTAGGGCCTCTGTCACAGCACGGCCTGGTGTTTTGGGGAAGCCACTCTTGGAGAGCATCTTATTCTGAAACAGGTCTGGATGGTCTGAGTCAGCCTCCGAGATGCCATCTAGGTCAACAGGAAGTTCAAGCCCCTGCTCCGGTTCCACCGACGCACTTGGCTTCTCCCCAGTTTTGAGCATGTCAATTAAGTCTTCGGGGGGTATCTGGAAATTCCTTGAGATATCAATCAGCTGATAAATAGACTGAGAATCAAGTGGTTTCTCAAAAAACCTGTTTGCCCTTTCCCCATTTTGCCCATTCTGTGACCTTCCACTTCCTGCAGCATTCGCTAACCTTTTCAAATAGGCAATTACTTTGGAGACATCACCTGAAAGTTGATCTTTATTCTCTTTCTGGAGATCATCCTGGGGGCCCAACTGCCCTGAACGTTTCATTTCCTCATTGATTTGTTCGTTGTTTTCTATGTTCTCTTTGCTGTCTCTCACCTCTTCCTGCGTCTGACTCTCTACTTTCTCCTCTACTGGACTCCAATCTTCTCCCCCAACCACATCTTCATAGGCAATGTTATTGGTCTTGTAGATATCATCTTCATCATCTGTGTAAAGTTTTTGTTCCTCAGCAGCCCTCTCACGCTTCTGATTGTTTGGGCCTGTCACTTTTCCCAGCTCTTGGAAGACCGATTCCAGTGTAGCAAGACTTTGAGGAGTATATTGTTCCTCCACTATTTCATTAGTGCGTTTAAAGGGGTTGTCCCTGGAATTTTCATACATAGGAGGGAATCGCATGTGCTGAAGCTTTCTCTCTGGCCACTGCTGTGTCTCATAATCATCACTCATGTCCATTGGAAAGTTCTTTTCTGAATTCAAGGCATAGGGTTTATTTTCTTTTGGTGCAGACTGAGGCTCATTTTCAACCTGTCTCAAAGCTTCAAGTATTATCCTCATCCAGTCATCTTCGCTCAGTGAATCCCTTGAACTTTCTGGCAAGTGACTTTCATCACCATTTTCTTTTTGCTGGAGGGGAACAGAGACACCTTGGTAGGGATTATAGTCTGGGCTGCTTTCTTCTTTGTGAGCTTGTTGCCGGAGTTTTTCTATGTATTCCAAAGCCCTGATCATTTCGGGACTGGGAAACTTTTGGACACTTTCCAATCGGAGGTCTGGGTCTTTCTGAAGCAGCTGATTTCGCTGAAATGAAGCTGCCTCAGCCCCAGAGATGAGGAAGATTAAAGAGATAAGAGACAGGATTGCTCCAAACCGGTGGGTCTTAGCTTCTGCCATGTTTGAAAGATTTCCTTAAAGCACAGAAAACATGAGTTTACACAGTGAAACAGGCTAAAAGACACTATAGCAAAAGAAATATGACTATTAAGAAAAAAAAAACATAGAAGAGGGTATTTTGCATTAAACTTAGGATAACAATTTTATTTAATCCATTAATACTTCCTATAAAATCCTCACAAGCTAACCACAGGAATCTTAGCAATATTGTTACTCATTTACATCAAACTTGCATAGCATTCTCACAGTTTAAACAATAACAAAAACACTGTTGTGAGGTTTCTCAAATTTTATTTTTTTGTTTACAAAACTTGTAGTTTGAGATGTAGTTTTTTATACGTTGTTTCTTTTTAATAAAGGAGAAAAGATTTTCCAAGATGTTTTAGTTATCTTATATAGCATTCCTATTAAAATCATTAGCAAAATATTGGTTAGCTGAATATAAAACATGAATGCACATACAAAACACACACACACACACACACACACACACACACACACGAAATTATACCCTTAAGGTTGTATCAAAAAATATGTGGTTTGTTTCCTGAATTCTCCATATAATTTTGTAGTAGAAACACAGCAGCAATGACATTATTATAATGATGAAGTGATACAGCTTGTTAGTGTCAATCATACTAAATTGGCTTGTGGATGAGTCCTATTCACATATATTTCTCAAAAATAACTTGCTCTCATTCTGACACCAAATCCATCTCTCAATTAATAACCTCTAGAACATGGGTCTTATCAGGTCCCAGCTCGTAGGCTAAGCCAATAAAGTTTCTTTCCATGTAAACATACTAAAATAATAAACTTTTAAAATCTCTTTGCTCCATATTTCTTCTAATAATTTTATTATGGCTGTCTTGCAAACTGCAATTGTGGTTATATATTTTTCAGCCCTCAGGAGTGTATAGTAAATAATAACAGATGCTACAGAAAAAAACATAAGTTTTCTTAACTAGTCTATTTCTGAACTTGTGAGTGTTCAGATTCAGTTTGTCTTATGTCTATGTCTATTTTGGTATAGACCTGTGAAATCTTAAATGACTCATACTGTTAGAAAATCTTAAAATAACCACTATGTAACTCTCAATTTAGATAAACACAGAGGATGTGTTGAATTCTTTCAACTTAAAAATCTTCATTCATTTTTTTCTCCAATGCCTTAAAATCCCACATATGAATTAGCAAGAGGATTAGTTTTTACGTGTTTTAGATTTGGCACTGCTAATACTGAAAATACTATCTTAATACTTGCAATTTTTGTTGTCAATACAATGAATGAAAAAGTTCGTTCATGTGGTTTTGTGAGAAATAAGATAATTTATGTCGGTACAATCTTCTGCTAGCTTAGACATCAAATTATAAAGTATTGTTCATTGGATCACATTAATGATTAAGTAGTTTTCAGTTTTTAGAGGCTAAAAATGCTTGTAGTTATAGAAACTTCTTTATCACAAGTATACATAGTTATTAAAATAATTCCCATTTTTTAATTACTAAATTTGCTGAAAGAAAAAATCATTTCAGAGAATACTTCCAAAATACTTACTATGAATAAATGTTTACTATAAGTAATTTTATTCATAAACTCCTTAGGCTTAAATAAAAGTGCGTTATACAATCTTTATATTATTTCAGAATTAATTTAGCTGTAATCAATTTTCAACATTGGCATTTAAAACACTATTTTTAAAAACCTTATTGAACTTATTTTCTTTGAAACCATTATCTTAAAGTATTCTTAACATATAGGTTATGTACTTGTCCTTAAAATTATTATCTTGGAAGTAGGCTTTGCTGTAGAGTTGGAACAGCATACTGTTATAGTTATTTAAACCACAGCCTAACAAGTGCTACCCTTTGGTCATTTATTCAGGATTAGTTTAGACAAACAGCTATCGCCTTTGAGTAAGGCTCAAAGGATTTCTTTCGCAGATAGTAGCTCTTTCAAGTAGTAAAGATGTTTTCAACAGCTCTAATATTCTATATAGGGTTTCTTTAAAACTTAATTATCTGAAATCCAAATAGTTGGATCATTGTTTCTCCCTTGATAGCTATTATTAAAACCTCTTAAGTCAAAATGTTATTTCTATTGAAATCAGACTAGAGCATTGACACATGCAGGTGGATATGTGTAATCTGAGCCATTCAACTAGTTGGAATACAGAAAAAGAATACTTGTTCCAGTCAAAATCTTTAGCAAAACATTGCACAACCTCTTTCAATCACACATAATAATAACAATAATAATTTATACAGTTATGAAGATTTTCATAATGTACATGAAATTATAATTTCTCTGTATAATTTCTCTGTAACTCGTGTCACATCTAACTTATAACCCAAGGTAATATCTAAGCCTGGGGGGAAAAAAAGCCTGCATTCAGGATCATTCTAAGCTACTTTCCTGGGACTAAAATCAGGAGGTAACATAAGGTAAGCACTTTTAGGGTATATCAGTTCAGAAAATAATTTTATACAGTTAGTTAATTTAGAAGTCTTGTAAGGTAAATATCGGGGGTGGGGGGGGCAAAAAAAAAAACTAGTTCCAAAATTGGTTGCCTCATGACTAATGTGTTTAAGAGCCTTTGAATCATTGGAAACCTACTGTTAAGAATATTAGGCATATAAATTATACCCGTGGCTTCGTATGTGGTTCTTAGATGAACAATAAACTATGGAAAGAAACAGATACCAGGCTTGGTTAACTTTACATTAATATGTTCACTGACACTAAAATACTTAACTTTATCACTGTCTGACATATGATTATCTAAACAACATTCTGGTTAATATAATATTCAACATCAATTAGTATAAATTATAGACTCAATCATATATATACACACAAATGTAATGAATGTCCTTACATTGACTGACCAGCAGCAGGTTGCTATTCAGTTATTCTATAGATATAAGCTTGCAAAAGGATCTTTTTCTTCCCAGCTAACAATTAATGGAAGAACACGCAATTTAGAACTTTCCAGTAATTCGAAGAGAAAAACAGCCTTACCTCTTTTTTTATATGGCAGAGAAGGCTCCCCGCATTTTCCTCCTGGTCCGCGCCAGGTGAGCTCCTTGGGTTTCAGCACCCGGACAGCTCCTGGGCTTATAGAGAGCCGGGCGCCTGACTCCGCACTGCCACACTGACGTCACCGGGTTCAGCCACAAACCCAAGCACAAGCGAGCTTTTTTCAAAGCACCGGAGAGAAAATAATCACTTTATGTATTTTTCTAAAAAACGTTGCATGCTTACGCCACCTGTCTTTTTGTGGCAAAAATTGCAGTTTTTTCTTTTATCAAAATTGAGGCTTGGAATAAAATGCTCTGCGTAATTTTCCCTAACAAGAAAGAAATCGGTCAGGCAGACATGGCTAATTGCAAGAAAATATCATCTATGTTCTAATATCTTGTTATGAGGGTTTCTTGTTGTCCTTATTTTTGTCATCCTCATTGTTATAAGAAAGTTTTACAGACAAGCATTATTTTTTCTTCATTGTCCACAAAGAAATTACATTGTCATTGCCTGGTATACACAAGATGAATGGAGGACACATTATGAATACGAAAGGACATATTTCATCTCATATTATGACCACAGGCAGAATTCTTTTAAAAATCACATTTATATGAATAGAAGGACAGTTTTCTCTTTTTTATATGAGTCAATTTTAACGGCTTCCATATAGTTTTTGAAATGGGAATTCATAAGATATGGAGTTTAGTAGTTGATAATTCTATACAAATCTGTTGGTATCTTTTACAATATCTAATCTCAGGAAGAAAAGCTCATAAGTTGAATGCTGATGAGAATACTTCCATCTACTATGAAAAAAACAAGTCCTTTCACTGTTTGAGAAAAATGTGACACATATGTAATTGGAATTCATTTGCATTCAAGAGGAAGTTGTACTATAAATATTTTTCTTCTCCTGTTGAGTCAGATGAGTTGAATACCTTCCATGAATGTGACCAATTCAGGGAATAAAATATTAGTTAACTCCCAGTCTCTCCGATTTATAATTCATAATCATTGATGTGATTTGCCAGGTAACCTAATTATATATTTTAATAATTTACATAGATATAAATTTTTAACTCTATTTTATTAAAGATATGAGTTCTGTAAAAACTGTATATGGTGAAGCATACTTTAAGTACACAAAGGAATCTTGCTATATAAAAATCCCTTATATGTCTCTGCTAAATGAATAATTAGCCACTGATTTACCCATTCAATAAGTTGTAATGCCTACTAGGTGCCAGATACATTGCTAAATGCTGGTGATACAACAATAAATGTGTTGTTGATGTTGTTATTTTGCTTTTGAGAAGCCTTTAGTCTAATGGGGATGACAAACCAATAACAGGTTATTTTGATATGAATTGGAAAATACTAGAGGTTAGCCAGTGGTGTTTGGGAGCATTGTGGGTAGCCAGTTTCTTCAAACTAGAAATTCAAACTAGAGGGAAAAAAATCTCCTGAAAAGAGGCCTAAGCTGAGATTTCTCATTATCAGGTTTTCTTAAAATGATTTCAATGCTAGGTAAATCCCAGTACTCTTGAATTCCTCAAGGAAATAGGAAATAGCCTAAAATCTTATTTAAAAAACAATCTTGAGAAACGTAGCCCTTGAATTTCTGTATTTGCTCTTCTGGTGAAGACATTTAATTTTCCTAAATGGCTAGGAGACTATCATCTGTGGACTGACATGGAACTGATACAAATTCAGACTGGGGTCATATGGCCAATTCATGAAATAAATTTTGCCTCCTAATGAGTTTTTAGAGGACAGCCAAGTGCCGGATTGAAGAGACCTGAGTAAACATGTCTCATTTCTGAAGCACCACCTCGATGACAGCAACTCATTCACTGATCCACACATGATAATATTTTCTTAAATCTTCACAAAGGCCTGGCTAGCTTCTCTGAGTATGACCTAATTTTCTATTTGGAAGTTCTGTGTGGCAAGTTGAACTAACCATTAACAACACAGTTTCAGAAAATTCTACATGGTTATTCTTAAAATGTTGAGTTGGTTCAGCATGGCTCTCAAAAGTCTTTAAGGAAGTCACTTTTGACCAGGCTAGTTCACTTGCATCAAACAACTTTTTTGGTCAGGACTAGATACTATAGTTCTTCTAAAGCCCCAAAGTCAACCTCTTGCCTGGAAATGTCTTTAATCATCCAAAAGACATGAAACCCTCATTCAAAAACCCCAGGTAGAAGTGAGATGTCAGGAAGTAGCTGCTGGGATGGACAGGCTCCATCAGGCCCCAGGTGTGGGTAGAACAATAAGCCACCTGTGGGCAATTAAATCCCTGCCTACCTTATGATACTAGGATAAACACCTATTATTTATTGAGTTGAGTTCCATTATGTTCAAGAACTGTACTTGGAACCTAATTTAATCCTCCTGACAACTATAACAAATAGCTATTTTTTTTACCTCCATTTTACAGATAAAGAAACTAAAACTTTGAAATAAGTAAGCTGGCCACCATTTTCTGGCTCATAGTTGGTAGAGCTAAGATTTGAACCTAGATCTTTCCAATGGTATTTCTACAATAAAGACTACAACTCAGGCACTTCACTAGAAGATAGAAATACAGAAATGATCATGGCATGGATCCAGTCATTAAAGATCTATGTCTGGAATTTAGTTACTTTGATAAAATTCTTCAGAGTTGTCACAGTTACTTTCCCTGGTCACTGCCCAGATGGGATAGGTCCAGACTCCTATTTCGGGCAATACCAATGGAAACTAAGAATTAACAGTAGATCACTTCCTTGATGCTGTGGGTAATACTGTAATAACTTCCAAACCAGAGAAGTTAAAATGTGATAGATGATACATGGATGGATGGATGGATGGATGGATGGATGGATGGATGGATGGACGGACGGACAGACAGACAGACAGACAGACAGACAGACAGATAGATAGATAGATAGATAGGTAGGTAGGTAGGTAGGTAGATAGATAATCAACCTTTTTGTTGATGTGAAATATTTTAAAGCATGTACAAAACATTAAAGATAACCTCTAAATCTTTTTATCACTGAGCCTGAGATAAGATCATTTTAAACATTCCTTACAAAACTTGAATTTTCTTGTTAGGTCTAAATTGCCACTATCATTGTCTCCAAGAAACAAATCTCTCTATCATGAACATTTTCAAAATAATTGTGGACTGTGTATGGTAATGGTTTGCACTAAATTAGCTTACATCCTCACCATGGTGCTGTTAAATCCCAGCTAATCATTCACAGTTTAACAGTAAATAATTAAAACAAACTAATTTGTTTTCATGATCAGATTTTTTTAAATCTTGGTAATTTTATTCTTTGTTATTCAATTTCATATTTCATCTAGACCATATTGTGATTTTTCTGTCATTTATACAAGCAATCCTCTACCTTGGTTATCTTTTAATGTGAAACTTATCTCTCTTCCACTCCATTACACTTCTCGTTTTGTTTCAATTTATATGAAAGCAATTAAGATCCAGAAGGCCAATGTGTCTTATTTCTCTTTTCTCGCCCATCTTCTTCTTCCCTGCCTCTAACTTCCTCCCTCATCCTCCTCTCACCTAGAAGACAAGACTCTCACGGAGGAGTCCAGTCTGCAGCATGTATGAGCTGAGGTCCTTCAGCGTTAGCCTGAATGTGGCCCATGGGAAGGGCACTACATCTTCTCCCCTGTACCCCTCAAGGCCTCAGCTACTTTTCATTGCTCATTCCTCACCTGTCTGCCTTCCTTCTTTTCCTTTTACTTTCTCTTCTTTATACTCCTTGTTTACTCGTTATCTCCCTATGCTTTGCTTCCAAAATTTACTTAAATTCCTTTCTTTTTGTTACAGTGCACTTTAATAACACATGTTCCTATCATACGATGGACTTTTTTTTAAAGCTCACAATCAAAGAAGAATGAAATGTTTTTCCACTTCCCTTGCAAAGGCAGAATCTGCCAAATTGCTGTTTGGAGAACACACAAATCAGAAACAGGGTATGCTTTATTCAATAATGTAACTGCACAGTTTCCCAGACAAAATCCACTAGGCTCTAGGGGGTAGGAACACTGTTTTTTATCATTGTACCCTGATGCCTAGCTGGGCCATGGATATAATGGGTGGCCAAAGATATGTTGAGTGAACTGAGATGAATTAAAGTTTTCTCATTCTTACCACCAAAGCTTCACATACACCCTCTCGGAATTTTTTTATCCTCTCAGTGTTCTTATGCAAATTAACTGAGTTGATTCATTTCACCTGCAGGCACTACTAGCAAATTGAGTTTAGATTTGTTTATTTAAGAAAAAATTTCATCCACTATAGGAGCATGCTATATTTTTCTAATCTTTCTCTTATTTTGTAAAACATTTTTCCAATATTTGAGTTAAAACATAAAATTGCTCATAAAAGGAAAAATTAGTCATTTTAAATTCCAGTATTTGTTTATTCTTTGTAAATTTTTTGCTCTGCTTATCAAGGTACCACATTAATCATGGCTATAGATTTGTCAGATAACGTTTAAAGCTCCTCCTAACCCTTGACCTCTTTTCTTTGTGAAATGGGAGTCTACTATGAAATTACTTTGCATTTATCTACTAAGTATTAAACTATGATCTTTCTCACAAACCGTTAATGAGAGCTGCATAAACCAAATAAATTCACGCTTTCCTCTTCATTGACTTTGGATTCTGAAACCATATGGTGCTTGGAGGAAAAGCAAGTACCATTTTCTTAATCTAATACCATGAATGTTTAGGCATCTGCTCCCTCAATGAATTTCAGGAGAAGGAAGTTTGTGCACTAGAAGTTAATTACTTTGCTTAAAACAACACTGAATGTCTCAATCTTTCAGATTCTCCTGGCATGATTGTTTTGTGAATCAATGTTTTCAGCATTTATATGCAAATATTTTAATAAGGATATTTTCTGCTTGGAAATCACCCACCTACACTCTCCTGCTCCTCCTTTAAGCAGAAGCCCAGAGAGATGTAAAACATCTTCAAGGTTGAAGTGCAGCATCTTCATGCTTAAGTTAAGCATTTTGTGTCCAGGGCTCCCACTGACTGACCAGATAACATTTCACAGTTCACTTAACCTTTGTGGGGATTTTAGAGTGCTTTCTATCTTGGTAAAATGAACACATCACTTCTGGAGGTAGGGGACTTGCAAGTATAATATGACATGAGTTGAAAAAAGACTTCTCAGCCCAAAACCTTCTCCACACAAATCCAGCCACTGTGTCTGTATTCTACATCATAGGCAATTGTTTTTGTTTGTTTATTTGTTTTAATTTTTGGCACAGGGTCTTCAGAAGCTCCATTGTAAGGGTGAATTCATTCACCAGTTATTACCACCTGAGCAAGAATTAATGTGCAAATCAAATCTTCTAACTAATGGTGGTCCCATATCAGCAAGGTCAGCTCTATCTGGGAACATGTTAGCAAGGCAGATTCTCAGACTCCACCCAGAATTGTTCATTTAGCATCACACCAAATTTAAATGTAAATACATTTGGCCTTTTCCTACAGCTTTCCTAGAGACTTGCTCACTAGCCCATTATTTACTCCTGCTACGGAAATGCTATTGATATTTGTAAAGAACCTCTCTTCCTCAGCTTATACATTGATTCTTGCATAAATACAGATGGTTATATCTGAGTACAAATTAGGTCATAGACTGTTAAGATTGGAAGGGATATAAAATGTCATCTACTCTAACCTAGTCTACTGCTTGCATCTACTATAGGGCATTCTTGACAAAAGGCCTTCCAGCATATACTTAAATACCTCCCATGAATAGCAACTCAGTACTTCTCAGTCCTACCTGTTCCATTTTTGGACAATTTTATCCTCATTTTGGGTTTTATTTTTTCCTCTTTTGCATTGAGCTGAAATCATGGATCCTAGATCTGTACTCCAAGGCTATGTGATGCAAGTCATGGTCCTCTTTTTTGTGACCAAAACCATGCCTCCCTAGCCAGATTGCTTTACCTAAGTAAAACAGTTCTATTAAATTTTCTTCATGAGTCATGGTGCTGGGACCCAACCCCAAAGCACACTCCTTGGCTTAATTCAAGACTCAACAATATCATCTAACTCAAAGTAGACATCCTTCAGCTCAGTCCCTCTGCCTGGAAAGCTCTCCCCATACCCACACTGCCTGCTTTTGCCCAGTTAATCTCTTGCTTCAATGGATGCTCCTCAGGAGAACCTTTTTTGACTTCTCTGACTCAGTCAGTGCTCTCCAGAATATTCTGTCATGGAACCACACATCTCCCCTGGTTAGTACTTATTACAGCTGTAAAATAGCATTTTTATTTGTGCAATTCTTAAGTTACTGTCTTCCCAGTTGACTTCAATCTCTTTGTTTTATTTCTCCCACCATCATACCCATGCTTAAAAATAATATCTACAAACATATCAAGACCAAAACAGACCACATTTCCCCCAAATCCCTTACCTCCTTCTCATTGTCCTCACGTGACCAATTATGATCTCTGACCATCAAGTTCAACCATGGAACCATTACCTCCTCAGCCCATTCCTGCACTTTCTCCCTCTCTGCCCCCTCACCCCTCTACTCTCCAACCATCGCCAATTTTTCCCAGTTGTGCCTTTCTATTTACCATTTTCACAGGCTCTTCACATTCCCTTCCTTATTCTTAGCCATTCAAAATCTCTTTCCAGACTCTCCAGTGTTTATCACTAATCTCCTTCTATACATGTCTTCTTATTCCTGGAAGTTAGGGGTTGGCACCATAAGGGAAATAATTGCTACTTCTAATCTGAACCAACACTCAGGAAAATACTGTTGACTGAATGACTGGGATATTAAATTTAAAAAATCATGCAGTCAATTTATATTAATTGCCTACTCAGTACAAAGTAATAAATTATCTTTCAACGTTTTTCCATTATGAGTCTCCCCTGCTCAACTGGTACCAACTGGATTAACTTTCCATAGTTTGAAATGGAATTATGAATATCCTTCCTGTATATTCATCTCCAGTTCTGTGAACCTGTTGACCAGAAGATACACTTAATCTTCTCAGTCCCATCTCCATTTGCATCATTCTCCTTGCCCAGAAAATCTTCTGCCCCTCTTCTCCATCATTTTGATTCTTTTAAAGTCTTACTTGATTCATCTCTTCAATAAAGCCTTCCTTAGATAATCCCTGCCCCCTGCCTGTGGCTATCCCATTTACTAGAGCATAGATTTTTAACCTGAGGTTCATTGAATTCAAATGTTTCTGTATATGTGATAGCGTGCTTTTTTTTCCTTTTTTCCAGGCAGTTCCAGAGCTGTAAACAGATGTTCAAGTGAGTCTGTGACCTTAAAATTTTGTGGTGGCTCTCAGTACTAGTCACCAAATAAAGGAATAAATAAAGAAAGAAAGGTTCTCCTTCCTTCTGGGCCTATGATAGAACTGTACTTCCTGGACTGTTGTGATTGGGCAGCACCATGTGACAAGTTCAAGCCAATGAGCTCAGACTTAAGTGACATGTCACAGAGCTCACTTTCCCTCACTGTAGAGACAGGCAACATTTGAGGTGGTGGCTGCTCACACAGCCTGGTCCCTGAGTGACTGCAGTGTGCAGTGTTGCCTTCCAGACCTTTCATGAACATGTAGTGAGAACAATACATAAAGTTGTTTATGCAATTGACTTTGGTGGATTGTTTGTTACCACACATAACCTAGCATATCCTGATTGATACAAATAATGAACTCAAGTGGCTCAGAATATTACTAACACACGAATGTCTACATTATAATCAATAGTGTCACCCAGAGAAGGATGGTGAGACCAGATGGCAATGCAGATCTTGTCCTGCTTTCCCCTGGGGGTCCCAGAACTCAAAGGAGCCAATAACATGCATCGATGTTTTTCAGAGTGAAAAGCATATCCACAGCATTATTGAAAGTGATTTTTTGCCAGGTGTAGACATAGCATTAAGTAACATTTTGTTGTATAGTCTGAATGTATTCCTTGGACAATTCTCCTGGTGATATAGAGAAGAAACTTTAAGTTGGGGGCTAGTATGTCTTTAACACATTTTTAATGCTTAAGAAACTTGCTTTTTCAGTCTTAGGCTTTAAGACTTTTTCTCTAGGTTGCAGGATTAACCAGAAATTTATTAACATCTTTATATTTTTACTGAATGTATGGTTTGAGTTGCCTCCTATTTATACAGGTGATAACATTTTTAACATGAGGCAGTGATATAAATCTTTTTTTTATATAGGCTAACAAGAAGTTCAATATTAAATAAATAATAATACAGATAATGCTTAGAAATAAAATAATATTTTGAATGACTAATTTTTCCTGGAAATATTAGTTACACTGTATTTCAGCCTTGGGTGGGTCTTAATTCCCATTTTGGGGTCCAGAACTTTTGGTCAGATATTCTCATCTCTCTTTTCTTCTTCCAGTCTCTGAGACACTATATATTCAATGACCAAAAAATATTTTTTAAAAAAAAATGCTTACTTCCCCAGCAAAACTTACCAAAGAACATTTTCAATAGGCACCAGCTAGGTATGACAGAAGGCAGAATACTGGGCTTCTGTCTAGCCTGGTGGACTTGGGCAAATTACTCCACCTCCCCAGACCTCAGTTTTTTTTATTTGCTGAATGAGGGTACTATTACCTAGGCTGAGGGCCTCAGAGAGTTGCTGCAAGGATCCAGTTGTATGACAGTTGTAGAAATGCTCCGTAAAGTTTGAACACTCTGAAGATGTACTGCCTGATTATTATTCACTCCCAGTCCCTGGGAATTCACTGAAACAGGGCTTATGATGCCAGAATTTTAAAATAGTAACCAACCTAAAAAAATCATTTCCTTTATACTGATGTGATTAGAATTGACTTCTGGACGCCGTTGCAACGCAAGTCATTTGCAATCTCTCTTCAATTAGACTGAAGACGAGATGAGACACAAGTGTCTGGTGACTGCCGCAGCCATTGCCTCCCGCAAGCCTGCGGAGGTGGAGTTTCTTTGGGGAGGCACCTTCTGGCACAAGCTGCCTTGACTTCAGCAGGGCTTGGCGTCAGACGGATGGATTTTAAGTCAAAACACACATGGCCATAGAAAATAAGATGTGAGTCATGGTCGGCTGGGGCTGAGAGGCTCGGGGAATCGGCAGCAGATATGAATGAATGAAAGCGAACACCTCATTCCAGGCCCGCGCCGCCGCCTCAGCCCAAGGCCAAGTTCACGGTTTTAATCATCAGAAGCTCCACACAGCCCTGCACCAAGGGGCACGGTGGCAGCAATTTGCACATTACTCATTCATGGAGGCGCAGCCATTCATGACACTCATCTCCGGCTCTGTCCTAATGAGACTCAGGAAGGAGGCTTAAATGTCAAGACGCTTTTGTGTCTTTCCCTGACGGAAGGACCGCATGATGCTGATGATGCCGACAGTGTGACAGAGGAATCAGGGATGGGGCCCCACACACAGACCCCGAAAGGACAGCCATCCCGAGGCTCCCCATCGCGCCTGCTGAGCCGATTAGATTAGCGCGTTCTGAGCCCATGAGTCTCTTCAGCGTCCCTTCTGGGTATTTATTTATTTCCCGACCTCAACTCTGAAATCTCTAAATTGCCTCTGTCCGTCTCACTAGCATTCACCGGCTGAAATAGGATTTGGGTCCTTTAACAATAACAATCAAAAGCCATGGAGATAAAATCCTGTTTCTCTCCTACAACGGTGAATTCGTGCCTTCTGAACTGTGCTTCATGGCTCTTAGCCAAAAGCCAAGAATCATACATCTATGAAAAGGACAGAGGCAGTTAATGGGCGAGTTCTGGTGCCAAATGGCCAGGGTTCAAGGCCTGCTTCTGCCACGTACTAGCTGCAGAGCCTAGAGCTAGTTAATTATTCTCTTTATACCTCTGTTTCTTCCTTTATAAATAGAAATCGTGATAGTAGGCACACCATAGGGTTTTGTGTGATCTCAATCAGGATAATAAGCATTCAATAGATATACTCTATTATTATTAACACACATTTATTGAACATCTTCTTGGTGTCCAGCATTGCATTAGGCACCCAGAATACAAAGTGAGTAAGATTCAGGGGCTACTCACATGGAGTCCAGTGGGGAAAATTACTGTGCACACAATGGGCTGAGATAGATGCATAAACAAGGAGCAGTGGTTGGAGGGAGACCATTTGACTGGTTTTGCTAGGAGGGCTCGTGAAGGTTTCAGATGGCAGAGAACCTTTCACCCTGGGTGTCTAAGATGGATGGAAGCTGGCCAGGAGAAGAATTGAAACCCCTGCCTCATCTAAACCTCCCAGCCAGTCTGGGTCTCTATGCAGAGCTTTCTTCAACTGTCCAAAGAGCAGGGCTGGTCCTAGATCCTGCATGTGACCCACAGGATATGTGGCTTTTGTAGAGCCCCATCTTTGGGTCCAGAACCTATCCCCATACCTGGGCTCCTCCACGAAGCACTGCATATTCCAGGGGTTAACTGTGTCTCCCAAACCCAAAGATAACAAATCAAGTAAAATGATGGGTCTATTTTAAAAACAAGAAAGGGACCATATTCTTGCCAGAAACCAAAGTGCTATGTGTTATGAAGGTATACTGGTCTTTGGGCCTTGGAAATAGGTTCTCACAGCTTTTATCAAGTAGCCACAGTAGGGCACTAAGTTAGCTTTCCAGGAATTCTTGCATGAGGAAAGATAAAGCAGGGAAATGAAGGGTAGGTTATAATTATAACACCTTATGTCTATTAAATTTACTATCGGCTACACACTTTATAAAACTACTATGTCTTTACAACTAACCTATCAGGAATATTACATGTAGAAATATATTAACTTGCCAATTTTACATGAAAATGGTTGAATATAGACAATTTCGTGTGGTTTAAGCCAGTATATCACCATTTGTTAATGAGGAAACTGAGGCCCAGGGAGTGTCATGAATAGACATGGGTGACCTGTGGTCAGACTACCTGGGTTTGATTTCTGGTGACATCACAATAATATTTCCCACCATTACAAGGATGTTGGGAGGGTTCAATGGGATACTATGATAAATGTAAAGTGCCTGGTACATTATGAGATTGCAACATTCTTTTTTTCGAGAGCAACTAGTTCCTGCTCAAGGGAGGAAAAGAAAAGAAAAAACTGAACCCTATACCTAAGCAATCAGGGAGTTCAGTTGGGGGCTGAGAGATGGGCCACCTGGTACCCTGGGCTGAACATCAGGCCCTGTCTTATTGGATCCAATTTCCAGAATCTGGAAAAAGCAAGCATTTGCAGGTAGCAGTTCAGCACAAGGCTAGATTAGAGCCACAAACATCATCCTAAAGTAGACACGATGCTCAGGGACATAGATGGGAGGGAGGGTCTGGATAAGAAGCTCAGTGATCGGACTCTGAAAGAGGATGCAGCGTTGAGCAGAACCTGGAGCAATCACTGAGTTTGAAATCAGGAAACCAAGCAGGGAAGCCCTTTGCTGAGTTTATGGAGACTTGGGATGATGCTGCCAAGTTTTCTTAAAGTGACCACTGAGAAGCCGATCAGAACTAGCAGGATGGAACATAAAAACAGAGAGCAAAAGAGATAAGAAGTCAAGAGCATCTTACTGGTGATGTCATTAATGGACATTTCTCAGAAGCCATGGAAATGGGAAACTTTCCAAGAGATTCCCCAAAAGCTTCCTCTATTACTGCCTTTCCTTGCTGCCCTAGGACTAGCTATAAAGGAGAGCTGGACACAAGGTTAATTATGCTGGACAATTATAGGAAACCTCAACCCCTCATCAGTATTAAGATTACAGCTTTCACCTCCAATGTCTCACTATGTTATCTCACTTGAAAATGTGGTTGATTAAGTGAGATAAATATAAACTTGAGAATTTGGTGATCATATTTTAAATAAGCGAAATCCCCACTGAACAAATATACATCCAATCGGGGATTGCTGGAACCCAGTTCTGTATAACTGGGTCTTACACAGGCTACCTGGTTAGTGTGTCCTTCCTCCCAGCCTCCCACCCACTCCATAAATCTTTGAAAGAAACAGTTCCTTCCTTCAAGAACCACCATTACTGATGGGAGTTTTAAATATAGTTGCAAAATCGAGCAAGATGGATACGGGCTTTGCTACTTTCAGATTTATATCATTTTGTGCTCACCAATTCATCATCTCTCATGTAATTGCTTGTCACCATCAACTCAAACCAAGGCCCACAGAGCTTATACTTTTTAAAAAGGTGGGGGGAGGAGTACTTGTTTTAGGAGGCCCCACATAAGCCTGACTTCCATAGTTGCATCTCAAACCTCAGATCTTAGCCTCCCATGAGCACCAGCCACATTGAAACTTAAGTTTCTTGATGCTTTGTTCTCTGACAGAACCAATCTGTACTGATGACAGAACGTGCCGTTTGGGTAACCTTCCACTCATGCATTCATTCATTCATTTGCTCATTCATCAAATGTTTGGTGGACTGATAGAATTACTCAGGAAGGAATATGCGTGCTTCCTGCCCTCTTAAAGCTCACAGCCTCTAAGTGTCTGGGACTGACAGTGGGTGCCTGGGGGCGCATGAAAGAGGTGTGTGCAGAAATCTTTGTTAGATAAAACAGAATAAAATATGCTCTCAAGAGAGGCACAAGGAAGGGGCCAAGAAATAATAGGAATAATTAATTCTCCAAAAAGTTCAAGACAGCCTTATGGGTATGGTGACATTTGAACAGGACCTTGAAGAAAGACTTCAGGAGGAAGAAAGGTGAAGTAAGGACTTGCTCTGCTGAGGGAAAAGACTGAGCAAGCTACAGAGTGCGGAGCAAATAGGTCTGTTGGAGAAAACAGAGTTCGGTTTGCTACAGCAACAACAGCAAACCTTTATTGAATGTTTACCTTGTTCCAGGCACAGGCTTAAGTGTTTTACATAAATTAAAACACATAATCCTTGGCATAATTAGGTAGGCACCCTCATTATTCTCACTTTACAGAGAAGGAAACCGAAGGCCCCAGAGATCCAGCAACTTCCCCAAGCTTGGGCAGTTCCTAAGGGGAGGAGCTGAGACAAGCCCAGGCAGTTTGCCCTCCTGGCCCCACCCCACGCTGCTGGCTGGGTTCCTGTGGCTCACGGTCAGCAGGGCTTGAGCTTTGATAGACCCGGCCTGGCAATGCCAGGGGGAAGGGGCTTAGGCTTCATTATTGTCAAACTTTCTAAGGAAAGAAAGGAAATAAATGACAACACAAGGAAAACAACTGGCACAGCTCTGTGGGGAATGAGAATGAATTTACATTTAAATGAGAGCCATTTGTATATCTTCCTTAGAGAAATGCCTACTTAGCTCTTTTGCCCATTTTTTAATCGGGTTGCTTGTTTTCTTCTTGTACAGTTGTTTGAGTTCCTTATATATTCTGGATATTAATCCTTTGTCAGATATATATTTTGCAAATATTTTCTCCCACTCTGTTGGTTGTCTTTTAACTCTTTTAATTGTTTCTTTGCTGTGCAGAAGCTTTTTAGTTTGATATAATCCCATTTGTTTATTTTTCCTTTGGTTGCCCGTGCTTTTGGGGTCGTATTCATGAAGTCTGTGCCCAGTCCTATTTCCTGAAGTGTTTCTCCTATGTTTTCTTTAAGAAGTTTTATTGTTTCAGGGTGTATATTTAAATCCTTAATCCATTTTGAGTTGATTTTAGTATACGGCGAGAGGTATGGATCTAGTTTCATTCTCCTGCATATGGATATCCAGTTATCCCAGCACCATTTGCTGAAGAGGCAGTCCCTTCGCCACTGAATAGCCTTGGTGCCTTTGTCAAAGATCAGCTGACAGTAAGTGTGTGGGTTGATTTCTGGATTCTCTATTCTATTCCATTGGTCAGTGTGTCTGTTTTTATGCCAGTACCATACTGTTTTGGTTATTATAGCTTTGTAGTATAGCTTAAAGTCAGGTAGTGTTATGCCTCCAGCTTTATTTTTTTTGCTCAGCATTGCTTTGGCTATGCGTGGTCTTTTATTATGGAAGATATACAAATGGCCAACAGACATATGAAAAAATGCTCAACATCACTCAGCATCCGGGAAATGCAAATCAAACCCACATTGAGATACCATCTAACCCCAGTTAGGATGGCTAAAATCCAAAAGACTATGAACGATAAATGCTGGCGAGGCTGCAGAGAAAAAGGAACTCTCATACATTGTTGGTGGGACTGCAAAATGGTGCAGCCTCTATGGAAAATGGTATGGAGGTTCCTCAAACAATTGCAGATAGATCTACCATACGACCCAGCTATCCCACTGTTGGGAATATACCCAGAGGAATGGAAATCATCAAGTCAAAGGTATACCTGTTTCCCAATGTTTATCGCAGCACTCTTTACAATAGCCAAGAGTTGGAACCAGCCCAAATGCCCATCATCGGATGAGTGGATACGGAAAATGTGGTACATCTACACAATGGAATACTACTCAACTATAAAAACGAATGAAATACTGCCATTTGCAACAACATGGATGGACCTTGAGAGAATTATATTAAGTGAAACAAGTCAGGCACAGAAAGAGAAATACCACATGTTCTCACTTATTGGTGGGAGCTAAAAATTAATATATAAATTCACACACACACACACACACACACCCCCACACACAAACCGGGGGGGGGGGGAAGAAGATATAACAACCACAATTATTTGAAGTTGATACGACAAGCAAACAGAAAGGACATTGTTGGGAGGGAGGGGGGAGGGAGAAGGGAGGGAGGTTTTGGTGATGGGGAGCAATAATCAGCCACAATGTATATCGACAAAATAAAATTTAAAAATAAAAAATAAAAAAAAAAATAAGCTCTACATTTAAATGAGAGCAATTAATGCCTCAAGCCAGAGCTTTTACGGAAAGGAAGTTCAGAGTGTCAGGTAGCCCCAGAAGTTAGAGACTTCCAGAAGAAGTGGGCAGGGCGGGCACAACAGCTTAGAGACCCTGCTCTCGTCCTGGGAAGGTAACTCTCTACTTGGTAGAAACACACCCCACCCCTGCAAGTAAAGTTGTCTAGATCAATCTTTTCGTTCTACAGATGAGGACAAAGAAAATCTGGGCTGTTTTGCCCACAGTCACTCAGCTGGAATGTGGTTGGAAAAAAACCCAAAGGGCCAGTGTTCTGTCCCAAAGTCCTGTAGTCCTTTCAGTGCATGGTTCAAGTTTAAACACCCCAATATTTAAACTAGCAGGAACACACCGGCGGGCTGCCAACAGCCACACTTCCAACCTCCCTGGGCTACTTCAGCCCAGGAGACACAACCAGCCTGGTGGAGCTGCTAATGCTGCAAAGAGGGGGACGCTGTTGCCTGCCCCTCTTGTCCTCCGAGTCTACCTCAAGGTACCCTCCCCCGAAGCCTGCCCATCTCCCACTCTCACCCACGCCGCCCCCTTCTCCCATCCCCCACCCCACCCCCGCTTTTTCTCTTCCAAGCTCAGACCAAAGCAAGTAATCTAGAAACACCCAGAGAAGAGTTAAAGAAAACAACTCATGTGGGGAAGGCAACTGTAAACAAATGCAAAAGATTAAGTTCCTTCTTTATTTAAAACACAGGATTCTAAGAATGAGAAATGAATCTCAAGACCACTGTGGGGCTTACACTCCCGCAACTTCACAATTGGACACACGGAGTTATTTGCCTTACACCTAATTGCTCCAGATTAGATTTTGCATCTAATTGCATTAAAGCCTTGCTGGCTTGTTATTCATGCATTTTTAACAGGAAAAAAGTCAGCCTGATTTCAGCTCCGTGCTCCTCTGCATACCAATCTCTCCTTCATTTGCTGGCTTGTCTCAGGAGGAGTGCTTCCTGACAGAGCAGCCACTTTTCAAGGAGTCGCTCAATTTCCTGCAAATGTGACTAACATAAACCCCACTACAATGCCTCTCCCTTAGCTGGGACCACAGCTACCTGGGCTAAGAGGAAGACCAGAGCTGTAGGATGGGAACGAGGGATGGTCCTGACCACAGGCACAAAGGCAGCCAGCCAGAAGAGGCAAATGCAGGCTGGTTGCACAGTTGTCCAGCTGGTGACACTAGAAATCAGGAATGTGGCAATACTGATGGTGATCCTAGTAGCTACAAGGAGAGCAATAGGACCCATTCCCACCCAGAGGGCTCTGCTCATACCCAAGTCAGGTATGAGAACCCAACAAAGCCCAACCAAGTGGGCTCTTGACCACTTGCTTAAAATGCTTCAGTGGCTGGCCACTGCACTCAGATCAACATCTCAGTCCTTAACGCTGCCTGCCTGGCCCTGCAGGACCTGCCCCTCCTTGTCTCCCAAGCCTACCTCTTTCCACTCTAGCCTTTGCTTTCTGTTTCTCAATCACATGGGGCTTTCTACTGCCACAGGACCTTTGCACACGACACTTGCTCCTTGTAATGAGCATCTACTCCAAGTCTGTTGTCCTCAGTTTACTCATCTTCTGCTGATGGAAGCCATCCCTGACACCCTAGGTGAAAGCAGGTTCCTTTTTTATAGATGCTCCAAAAAACAAAGTTTTCACTGTATTCTATATTTTCTTATTTTCTATATTCTTGACACTCTGGCATTCGGGGCCTTGATCCTGGAAAGACTGCCTCTCCCAGGGCTTGCTAACTCCTGTAGATAACAAATTCCTTCGAAGCACATCTTTGATTTACAAACCAACCAATCTTGAGCCCACACCTCTAACTATCTCCTTTATCAAACTTTCACAAACCAAGCCAATGTCCCCCTGCCCTAAATCACCCCAGGGCCAGATACCAGCCAACTAGAGACCCCCCATATTCCAGAGACACCCACACACACACAAATTATTCAAACTATCTAATCCTAAACTCACTCAGTGAACCTATCCTGCCTCTCCCATTCCTTCCCACAAGAACCCAGATAAAGGCTCTGGGCCCTGATCTGGCCTTTTCCCATCTCCACCTCCTGACCAACCCTAGTCCTTCCCCATGAGGCCCTGCATGGTGTGCTGCGCCTCCTGCATCGAGGGATCTGTGAGCATCAACTTCTTCATTACAATCACTGCTACTGTCTGCATGTCTTACCATGCCTTATTAAAATAAATGTCAAGTACATTTTAATGTACTTATTCCCATAGGGCTTTCCTCAGTCATTCCTAACTCTTTTTTTAATGTCTCCCCATTAGATTATAAACTCTCTGAGAGAAGGTTCCATATCCATCTGTGCTGACTTTTGTATCTCACTACCTACCATTTGCGAGATGCTCTAAAAAAGAACAAATGTTCCTAGTCCCGTGAACAGGACTAGTGTTATTGCACAGGAAGAGGGAGCAGAAACCCTCTGTGACAGACAGGGATGACACTACTAGCGTGGGAACAGACTTAACACATAGGTGGGTGGGTGTCAATGCTCCTCTCAGAAGGGAAGGGTCCAGGTGAGTGGCAGTTGGACCAGCTCTGGACCCTACCAGCTGGACAGAGAAACCCAATTTCAGTGAGGTCTGGCTCGCTGGCATGCAGGTTAAAGGCATCAATAACTGGATGGGAGGGTCTGGGGGTCCTGGAGAGACACAGCTAGTCAAAGTGACTGGTGAATCAGTTAGCATTTTGGTAAGCCCCACCCTGAGTCAGCCTCAACAGGCCACTTACTTACCCAAGGGACTCTACCACGTAGGCAACATAAGAATGGAAAAATGATGCATAAGTGAGGGGGCGAAAAATGAGGGCTTGCCAAGGAGAAAGTTATGAGTGGCCGAGACCTTACTTCTACTATGTGTCTGAAAGAAGGCACCTGTGTTCTCAGCGCACACTCGGGGTGTTGCAGTGTTTCTGGAAATATGTCCATTGAAGGCCAGGAGCATTTGAAAACACTATCTGAGTGATGGATGACAAATCTGTAACTGTAAAATAATAGCACTGGAAGCCAACCCCCAGGGCTTAATCACAGAATGCAAAAATGTCCCTGTTCCTTCTCACCTTCTCTTTAAAATGTGTCACAGGGGCTAAACATACATCCTGCGTGTTATGCTGGAAGGCCCTGCTCTGCTCTCTGACACAAGCACATCTGATTAGAATCCCAGCATCTAGCACCTCTGACCCCATGTGTGGGAGGCAAGCTCCTGAGCTCCGGATTCTATTTCTAGCCTCGGAGGTGCTGAGCCCAGAGAGGTGACACATCCAAACATCTCGCCTGGTGTTTTCTAATTGACAGCCTGAGAGCATCACATCAAATGTTCCTCTCTCCAAACCCAATTAAGTAGCTTGCCTCTCCTGGAAGGCAAGTTTCTAAAAATTCCATTTTATCCCCATCCTCCAGTCTCATTATTCCCCAACTCTTAACCACATCCCCATAGACAAGCATACTAATGTGTTTATTGTGTATCTTTCTGTTTGTTTACATTCTTGCAAAATGGACTTTGTGGTTCTATATGCATGTACCTTTAATATATGTACTTGTATTGGGTTAAATGTCTCCTTCCATTTCTTATGTTTTTTTCACTCATCACTATGTCTCTATGGTTTATCCAAGTTTCTAGGTGTGAATCTAATCTGTACAGTGTGGGTATGAATGCCCCATACATCACCTGGCTACTGACCCAGTGACGGATACTGAGTTGCTTCCAGCTCTGCATCCCTGCAAACAATGTTGCAGAAGGCATCCCTGTGTGTGTGTTCCCTTACATCTGTACATATTCTCATTTTATTTATTTATTTTTGGTGGCTGGCCGGTACAGGGATCTGAACTCTTGACCTTGGTGTTATAAAACCATGCTCTAATCAACTGAGTTAACTAGCAGCCCCATATTCTCATTTTTCTAGGAGCCAAACTGTTCTCCAAAGGCTCTGGAAGACTCCTCTAGCCTCACACTCCCATCCTTGCCAACTGTTGGCATTTTCCAGCCTCCTACTTTTTGCCAAACTTATATGTGTAAAGTGATAGCTTGTTATTTGAATTTGCATTTGTTTTCTTACTAATGAGTTTGAACAACCCTCCATATGCTTAATGACCTTCTGGACTTCCTCCTCTAGTTAATCTGTCTGTTTATATCTTTTGCCTATTTTTCTTTTGCAGTCACTATTTTGTAAAATTTAGATATTAATATCTTGCAATTAGATATTGTGAATTTTTTTTATCCCATTAAGCCATCTATTAACTTTGTATGTGGTATCTTTTGTTGAACAAAAATTCTTAATTTGGGTGCTATCAAATTCATCATTTTTTATCCTAAAGTAGTATTTGTTCAAGGTTTTGTTTAAAAAGATTTTTCTTTCCTACTGTGTCACAAAGATAATCTACTTTTTTTTTTTTTACTATTAAGTTTATAGTTTTACTATTTTTATTTAGGTTTTTAATCCCTTTAAGGTCCACCTTTGGTTGTGATATTAGTAGAAATACACTTTTACTTTTCTCCATAGAATGAGCCACTTTTTCCAATCTCACCTACTAAACCATCTGTCAATTCCCCATTGATTTGTGGTGCCACGTTTATTGTACACAAAGTTCTATCTATTCATGTGGCTATATTTCTGCTCTCCATTGTGTCCCATTGATCTATATATCTGTTCTTGAACCTATGCCATACCTTTTTATTATAATGGCTTTGTAGGATATTTTAATTTTTGTAACAGCTAGTATGCACTCAATATTTTTAAGGTTAACTTAGATACCTTGTATCTTCCTTTTCTCCAAATAAATTTTAAAGAGATTTGGCAAGTTCTTTTTAAAGTCCAGCTGGAATGGTGAATGGTATGTCATTCAATTTAAAGATAAATTTTGTGAGAATTGATATCTTTACAATAATGTCATTACATCCAAATAAATGTCTCTTCATTTATTTATATAGTTTTCAATGTTCTTAATAAAAACTTGAAAGTTTATATCTTCTTGCATAAGTTAATTCCTAAATAGTTTATGGATTTGGTTGCTATTGTGAATGCTATCTTAATTTTTATTATATCAGTTAGGTACTAGTATAGAAAAATTCTATTGCTATTTGAAGTTTAATCTCATATCCTTAAATTTACTAAATTGCTTTGCTAATTTAAATAGTTTGTATGCTGTGATAGTTGGATTGTTTTAGGTAAGTGGTTATATCACCTGAAAATAATGGTAGTTTTATTTCTTTTCCTAAACCTTCATATCACTTTTATATGGGCCAGGACCTCCAGTACTCTAACATAGGGATTTTTGTCTTGTCCCTGATCTTAAATGTAATACATCTAACATTTCTCTATTAGGTATAATATTTACCACAGGTTTTTGAAATATACTTTTAATCAATTTAAGGGAACTCCTTTCCACTAGTCTGTGAAGAGTTTTTATCACAAATAAGTTTTAAATCTCATGAAATGCTTTTTGTACGTGGATTGTAATAATTGTGAAATGTTTCTCCCTTAGTCTATCAGAACGGGTTATTTCATTGTTAGATTTTTATATTGAATCATCTTTACTTTTTTGGGGAAATCCCTACTTGATCATATTTTTTAAATATGATTTTAGATTTGATTAGACTATATTTTAATCAAAACTAAGTACTTTTTAATTTTTTTGTCTGGTTTTGGAATTGAGATTATATCAGCCTTGTAAAATAGGCCAGATTGCACTTGTCTTATTATTTCCTGAAAAAAACTTAGATAAGCAAGAAATCTAGTGCAAACATTTGTTAGAGCTCGCATTCAACTATCTGTGCCTTGGTTGGGGACAGAGAGTGGGGGAGAGGAGAGGGGGAGTTTCTTTTATATTTATTGGTACATCAATTTTTACATCAATTTTGGCATTTGATTTTTTTCTAGGGATTTATTGACTCCATTTAATTTATCAAATGCATTGGATACAGATATCATAAGTCCTTTATTATTTTTACAGCTCTAAAAAATAATATTTATTTTTATTTATTGCAATTTATTGTATCTATAGTTGCTTCTCCTTCTTCTGTTCCATATTTAATTCTTTTCCATGTTTTTTAAAATCTCTTTAGAATTAATATTCTGAGTTTGTTCATCTCTACTATTATTCTTTATGCTTATTACATCGATATTTGACTTATTTTCATTACTTTCTTTTCCACTTCTTTGCACTGCCATTTTCTTTCCAATGTCATAATGCTTAGCTCACTTACTTTTAAATCTTTCATGTTTCCTGATAAATGCATTTAAAGCCATGCATTTCCCTCAAAGTACTATTTTAGATGTGCCTGACAAATTTTGACATTAATGTTTTCATTATCACTTAAGTCTAGATATTTCTTCAATTTCTTCTGACTCTGGGTTTATCTAGTACTAAAACGTTTCATCTCCTTACACGTGAGATTTCTTTTAGCTCTTCATTTCTTATTAATGTCTAATTTTATTGCATTATTATTGAAGTGTATGGTCTGTGTATAAGGTCATCTCTCCTTTAGATCAAAGAACTTACAAACTTTCTGTGGTGTCGTGACTGAAGCACTTGAAAAAGCAGCAGCTTTAGCCTACCACACAGTTGAGACATTTGGAGGTTTAGAATGGTACTTAGAATTCAAAGGAAAAGTCAACCAAAGATAACTTAACAGGAACGAGAAAGGCTTCATGCATTTGAACGGGGCAAAAGAGAAGAGAAACCATAGAGGATTAAGAACCAAGACAATGATTAGAATCTGGTAGAAGGAAGGTGCCTAACTCGAGCAGAACAAAGTAGAGGAATAGAAAATAAGGTTGGGCAGACTTAGTGAGGCCAGAAAATGAAGGACCTTGAAAGTCAGCTGAGCAATGTAATCTTAAAATGGTAAAAAAAAAAAAAAAAAGAGAGAGAGGGTAAAAATAAAGGTGTTTGAACAAATTAACATAACAGAAGAAATGTTTTTAAAATTACAAATTTCTGATTCTATGAGACATAAGTATGCACCCTTTAGAGCATGGATCAAGAGGTTTTAGTGAAGTCAGGCACTGACAATGTAGGAGGTAGTGAGTCTAATATTCACTTGAGTGTTCTGTTTAGACAACAGACTGGACCCTCCTAAAAGGTATTTAGATTTATCCTTTCTTTTTGTTTCACTGCTTTTTTGCTCATTTGCTTATTTTAAACTTTACTTTAGCATGTCTACTTTATAATAAGTTGCTTAGGTCTTAATCAAAAAATTTTAATTTGTCCATGTTTTAAACAATATAGAACTCTGACTCATTAACTTAACGTTTTTGACTGAACCCTTCCTGTGCTAAATTTTTCTGAACAACTATTTGTTTATTTATTTGACGAGTAGGTTAGTTGGCAAGTTGCTATTATGGTTTGAATTGTGTCCCCCCCCCCAAAAAAAATTCATATGTTGACGTCTTAATCTCCAATATGTCAGAATGAGACCTAATTTGGAAATAGAGTCACTGTAGATAAAAGCAGTTAAGCTAATATCAAGTCAAACTGGAGTAGGGTGGCCCTAATCCAATATGAGTAGTGTGCTTATACGAAGAAAAAATTTGAACATAGATATGCACATGGGAACAGGAGGGCAGAGATTAGGGTGAAGTAGCAGAAATCAAGAAATGCCAAAGATTGCCAGCAAACCACCAGAAGTTGGGGTGAGGTGTGGAATGGATTTCTCCATTTCAGCCCTCATCTTGCTGACACCTTGATCTTGGACTTCTGGCTTCCAGACGAATTTCTGTTGTTTAAGCCACCCAATTTGTGGTACTTTGTCACAGCAGCAATAAGAGGTAGGAGGAGTGACACAGTCTGGCTCTTCTGTAAATCTTTGTAGAATTCGTTCAGATTAGGGGACTCATTCTGGAATTGGGATTGGGGAGTTCAAATGTCCAGGTATCAGAGACTGTGTTTTCTCTGGGTTCCTCGAGAGAGTAATGAAAGCTTGCTCAGGAGAGAAATGAGGTGTGCCCCAGGAAGGAGGGTGCACACGAGTGTTCTGTTTTAAGGCCTGTGTTGTCAGCCAGCAACACTTTATAGCCAAAGCACAAGGAATTTGGCTAGAGTAGGGGTGCTGGTGAAGATGCTGGTCACCCAGCAACCAACATCCTTTCTATTTGAGGAAATCCCCAAACAAGCAGGAGGCAGGCTTGGGAAGGAGCTGCACTTTGCAAAACAAAGGGGACAGGACATTTCTCAACTTTGTCCCTAGCAACTGGGTTCTGGGCATGTGACTGAAGCTTGGCCAATCAGGTGCTCCCACCCAGCACTCTGAATCTTAATGAGTGTTTCAATGAAGCAGGAACAGTTGGAGGGTTTCAAGAATGTAAAGAATAGTCCAGGGACATGGTGACAACGGTCTGTAGGGGAAGATGCCGGGGATGGACTGGTATGGTGAGGTGACCTTGGCTTGACCTTATCTTCCAAACTCCTCTACTTTTGCCCATTTGTCAAGCCTGCCTTTCTAGCCCTCCATTGTTGAAGGTGCTACCTCCCATTGATTGCTATTTAAGTTGGTATGTGCTGCTTGAAACCAAGAACGCTGACTACTGGAGTGACACCCATTCCACCATGCGGGCCCTTGGCACGGTGGTAACCATGAGTCTCTGCAGTCTCTGGGCTCCATCCATCTGGGCCCCTAAGAGAGCTGTGTCCTTCAGCTTTCCTTCCTGAGCACCCACCATAACTCGGCATCTGCTCTGCTGCCTTTCCAGCGTAGCTATGAGCTCCTTAACAGACAAGAACTAGTTAATATTTGTCTTCGCAGCTTCAGAGCCAATCTTGGTAGCACATGACAAATGTTTTTTGAACATACTTTTTAATGGAGGGGTCTCCTATTTACCTTACACTTCTTCTTCACCTTTGAAGACTTGAGAATAAGAATACAGTTACACAATGGAATACTACTCTGCTATAAAAAAGATTGAAATACTGCCATTTGCAACAACATGATGGACCTAGAGAAAATTATATTAAGTGAAATGAGTCAGACACAGAAAGAGAAATATCACATGTTCTCACTTATTTGTGGGAGCTAAAATTAAATAAATACACAAACTGGGTGGGGAGAGAAGAAGACACAACAATCACAATTTCTTGAAGTTGTTACAACAAGCGAACAGATATGAGGTTGTTGGGAGGGAAGGGGAAGAGGGAGGTTTTGGTAATGGACCACAATAATCAACCACATTGTATATTGATAAAATTAAATTAAATTAAAAAAAAAAAAAAGAATACAGTTCCCAGAAAAAATCTAGGAGCAACATACAAAAGGTAACCAGGGATCCTCGGGGTTTCTCCAGGGGCTCAGATGCTATACTCTCAAGCTGGCTTGAAACTCCAGTCCCATCCTTCTTTGGCTTAGTTTTCCTGCCTCTAGGTGAGCATTGTTTCTGCTACTTTTGATTATTTACACATTGGCTCTCACCATTCCTGTCAGTCTTCCAGCAAGTCATTGAAAGCAGAACATATTACATTGCTTTTCTCTCCCCTCCCCCCCCCCCAATTAGCTGGACTCTCCAAAGGCAGGGATAGACCTTCTGGGATTCCTGTTTAATGACTCTTCAAGTGTTCTAAAATCATGAAGGTACAGTAAAGTGCCCTCCCACACAGCTTTTTGGCCCTCTTGAGCTTCCATTTCTCTAATTCTTCTTTAGTTCCCAGAAACTTCATCTCTAGCAGGCAATATTACTTAATTAAGGATATTTGTCTACAAGCTTTGAGTAAGTTTTTCTAATTGTAGCAGTTTCACGTTACTTTTGTTCATGTTGGTAAGTTATTTAAACACCATGAATAATTCAAACAGGTTTTGAATTGTTAAACAGAATAATCACAGCAGCAGTTCAGCACTCTAATGATTTGATTTGCAGTGGGCTTGGAAAAGGCCCTGAAACCGTCTTCTTCAACAACATGAGTCTCTGCTCTCAAAGCAAAACAAGAAACATCCAAAACAGAAGCCTTGCTGCTCCTCAAACTCAGTCTTTCCACTCCTAAGCAATAGTGCCCGTGTTTGTGTTGATTGCTTTCGACACAATGACACAGTGGGGACCTGTGTCACCTTGTGAGTATATTTCACAACTGCAAATATCTTTGCATGCTCCTTTACTTTGATTTGCAGTCTCTCAGTTAGGGACGTGCCACTAAAAGACAATGAAAAGGCTTCTTTCTGCCTAAAAACTCTGAAGTAGGCAGAATTTAATAAGCATCCCACTTGAGGAAAAATGAAGATTTGATGTTTATGCAAGATATTCCTTGCTTCACCTATGCTTCTTGGTGGATAACTCATTTTTGGATCTGTAACTCCAGCTGCTAGCTCTCAAAGCAAACCCCAGATCACGTGCCAAAATGGCCACCTGATATGTACACTTTGGCTGTCCCATCATCTCTACACGTCCTCAGTTTATCTGATTCCCTGTATCTTAATTTCCTTTCCAAATGACATGCCTTTATTGATGCTGAGGAGGTAGCCAAGGGTGGTGGTTAAAAGCACCTCAGTGGTGCCTTCCTCCCCAAGTTTAACTCCCAGGTGGAAACCCTGGCTTGCCACTTACAGCTTCATGACCCTAACAGGCTACTTAGCCTCTCTGTGCTTCAACTGTAAAAATGGACATGATAATACTAATACTTACTTTATAGAGTTATAAAGCACTAAGACTAGTTCCTAGCACATAAGAAGCATTCTAAAAGTGTTTGTTAAATAAAATGCTGCTCCACCCCTGAATTGCATCCAGTAACTATCTTCTCTCCATCTTTCTTTGCCTGGTCCCCGTCTTCAAGCCCTGCAGCCTCCATTAGTCTCTTCTTTATGTCATCAGTGCACAATGGCCCCCTTTTTTGTCAGTTGCAAATAACACATGGAGTGGATAAAGTTCTGTTTCCTAATTGGTAAATATCTGCTGTATTTATTTGGTCTCCCAATTATGTAGAGTCTTCTGTTTTTAAATTTTTAAAAAATTTTTTGCATAAGAGGCAAAAGAGTCTCTTCCCCAGTGTGTAGAGTTGGTGCCTTTGTCAAAGATCAGATGGCTGTAGGTGTATGGGTTGATTTCTGGGTTCTCTATTCTATTCCATTGATCCGTGTGTCTGTTTTTATGCCAATACCATGATGTTTTGGTTATTATACATGCAAAATGGTGCGGCCTTTATGGGAAATGGTATGGAGGTTCCCCAAACAATTACAGATAGATCTGCCATATGACCCAACTATTCCACTGCTGGGAATATACCCAGAGGAATGGAAATCATCATGCCAAAGGGATACCTGTACTCCAATGTTTATTGCAGCACTATTTACAATAGCCAAGAGTTGGAACCAGCCCAAATGTCCATCATCAGATGAGTAGATGAGGAAACCGTGGTGTATCTACACAGTGCAATTCTTCTCTGCAATAAAAAAGAATGAAATACTACCATTTACAATAACATGGATGGACTTAGAGAAAATTATATGAAAATTATATCAAGTGAAACAAGTCAGGCACACAAAGATAAATACCACATGTTCTCACTTATTTGTGCGAGCTAAAAATAAATAAATAAGTAAACACACAAACAAATAAGGGGGGGGAGAAGACACAACAATCACAATTCCTTGAACTTGTTAAGACAAGTGAACAGATATGATGTAGTGGGGGAGGGGAGAGAGGGAGAGGGGAAAAGGAATGGGTAAAAGGTCACAAAAATCAACTACAATGTAGTTAACTTCTCAATGGGTCATTGAGAAGTTAAAATAAAAAAATTAAAAAATAAAAGTAAATAAAAAATAAAATTTTTTGTATAAATTTAAGGTGTACATGATGTTTTGATATACACATATATAGTGAAATAATTACTACCAATAAGCAATTTAACATATCCATCATCTTCTGTAGTTACTTGTATTTTGTGTAGTAACAGCACCTCAAATCTACTCTCCTAGAAAATTTTCAATATGCAATATTAACTCCAGTCCTCCTGCTGTACATTGGATCTCTAGACGTATTCACTCTGCACAACTGCAAGCTTGTACCATTTGACTACATCTTCCCTTTCCCTCCCAATTATTTGTAATTTCCCCTAGCAAAAGTAAGCATCCTTGGGTATTGATGGACTTTGTCTCTATTAATCATTAAAGATCAGGGTATTAATAATTCCAGCCAGCCCAGTGCTAAGCATGTAATAGGCTCTCATAAACAGTGATTAATTAGTCTGAGTAGCTGTGTGAAAGAAAACAAACAAAAGGAAAAGATGATGACAGAACAGTATAAGAAGTGCTGAGCCTGAGAGAGTGGGTCATGTTCCCCTGTCCTCCGGACTTCCTGTCCGGAACACACCTCAGAGTTTTAATTATTTGTTCAATGGTTCTTTCCTCTTCTAGAATGTAACCTCCACAAAGGTGAAGATTGTGTCTAAAATTGCATACGAAACAATATTACAGGGAATATATTGTCATTGCTTTTGTCATTCTTAACTGATAGGTGTGGCTGTCACTCTGGTAATGCCTCCAGTCGTGGGTAGTTATAATGTTTATTAGCTGGCACAGATAGCCTGGGTGTGAGAGGATTAATTCATTATTAATCACCAGAAGCAACTACAGTTAGATCTGTGCAAAGAAAAGAGAACTATTTACACAGGGTCAATAAATTACCCTCTGCCAATAATTCAACTCCAGAGATTTTTAATAACCTAGACTTGAAACTCAGCATTAAGGAATTGGCTGTTCCACCTTAATTTCATGAATTTGTTTTATTTCTGACACATAGGAGAAATCTATAAACTTGGTTCCATATTGAAACAAAAATGGGGAGGGGGATGAAAATCATCACAATTTCCCATGTCACCAAGCACTAATTGTCTTTGCAATTTATCCTGACACGCACCCCGTGATTTGACTGGGGTGGAATAAGGTACCTTAAGAGTGACTGACATTTGATTTGTTTCCATTACTTTGTGGGACTAGAGAAATAAAAAATTTAACAACCACAAATTACTCTGGTGACATTTTATGTCTTTTAAACATTTTAGCAGAATGAATAGAATGTTCTATTTCAGTACACTCAGCCTAAAACATCTCATTTGCCATGGAAAGGAAGACAGTGATTAGTGAAAAAGTTATTTTTCAAAAGTCAAAAAACAACTGATCCATATCATTGCCTACTGGAGACTGTACCTTAATGACAGAGATTTTCATTCTGGGCTTCTCAAAAGAGACTCTCCAGAATGGCCACAAAAGTATACGAAAGACACCAACGTGTGTCATAGAAGGGCAGAGAGCATTCAGGAAGGAATCTTGAGTGTTACAGGTGCTCTTTCTTGTAATGCTAGTCAATGAGGCAACACATTTGAGCCAGAGATTTAATGTTCTCTGAACTCTAACTCATTAATGCTCCTATTAAAGTATACTTTTTCAAAAAGTTAAAAATATGATTCTCGTATAAATCCAAAACAAACATATATCAAATATTCCATTCAACTCTTTGATTAATGAAGGAACCAGTATGATATTAACACTGGTTCAAAGGGGAATTGAGTCAGAAAGTAGAAAGCTGAAATAAATTTGCTAATAGTTATAAAACTGGCAAATGTCTTATTAGGCAATAAACTGTAACCTTTGGGGTGACCTATTATTACGGATAGGAATTATTTTCTAAACAAACATAAATTGCATTGCTATCAGTTTTCTACAAGGTAATTTCCACTTTTACAGAGTTATAAAATTGCCTCATCATTAGTAAAAAGGAAGTCAAACAACTGTATAACCCCCTAGAAAATTAGATAATCCCAGGAGGGGTGTGCCTGCTAGAAACATACAGCACTACCCTGAAAGAATACTTAGTAAAGCTGTCTTAGTCAGCTCCCGCTGCCATAACAAAACACCATAGACTGGACAAACAACAGAAATATATCTTTCACACTGTGGAGGCTGAAAGTCCAAGATTAAGGTGCTGGCAAGGTAGGCTTCATTCTGAAGCCTCTTCTCTTGGTTTGTATGTGGCTGCCATCTTGCTGTATGCTCACATGACCTCTTCTTGGTGCAAGCTCTCACATGTCTCTTCTTATAAGGGCACTAATACCATCATCAGAGCTCCACCCTCATAAACTCATCTAACCGTAATCACCTCCCAAAGGTCCCATCTTCAAATACTATCACACTGGGGGTTGGGAATTCAACATGTGAATTTTAGGGGGAATAAAAACATTCAGGTCATAATAATTGCCTTTTGTCTGTTTCCAAGTTTGGAATCATTTTCTTCACTTTCAAACATTTCAGCTTGATAAGTGGAAAATATTATGTGTTTCACTCCAAAGGCAAGGATATAAGACACTGAAAACAGTTCTGAAGGAATGCATGGGAGGAAAGATGCTCTAAGCAAATGCAGGAGGATTAAGTACGATGTGAGAGATTCAAGGTCAGAGATGGTGAGCATGTAAGTAAGGAAGAGAAAACAGAGAATTCTTCCTGCCTGGCCAGCTGGCCTGTCCTGGAGATTCCTGGCCTTTTATCTGAATGACTCTGGCAATGAACAGAGTGGTAATAACAAATATAAGAATGGCACCTGTGTGTCAGTCACCTCTTGCACATTACCTTGAATGCACACAGTCATCTGGCAGTGTTTATATTCCCATTAGACAGAAAAATGATATGGCCATGAAGGTTTGGTGACTTGCTCAAGGCTGCTGCCAGCAGATGACAAAACTGGGATTGAGTCTAGTCCTACCTGGCTCCATTGCAACTGATTCACTATGCAACCTGGCCTCCAACTCCATGCTTCACCTGCTAACACTGTGTTCATGGTTAGGCACCACATGGTCATTTATTCACTCTCTGATCTCCTTCTATGTGGAAAGATAGCAACGCATGATACACACCGGGTCCCAGGTACCATTAATGGAGGTGGGAAAGACAAGAAGAGGAGCAGGACCTCTGGGAAGGAGATTAAAAATACTGCTTTGGAAACGTTCAGTCTGATATGCCCATAGGACATCCACGCAGAGATGTCAAGCAGGCAGCAGAGCAGAAGCAGACTGGAGATGTAAATTTGTGAGTCATCTGCATAAAGAAGTTATTGAATGTGATAAGCAAATTCATGCCTCCAGAGTAATGCTCCTCTGCAAGAATAATCATCAGAATAATAGCCAGGCCTGATACTCAGGGGTATGGTCATGCAAGTTATTAAAATATTGAAGTACTTACATATCAGTTGGTTAGTAGTGGCTGCCTCAAGTCTTCCCAAAGCTGTCTGCCTTCCCTCCCACACCAGGGCCTGCCTACCATCCAGTTCCTAAAGTATAACATCTGGAATCACTTACATGTGAAATCTAAAAAAGTCAAATTCATAAAAGCAGAGTAGAAGGGTGGTTGCTAGGGATTGGGGGGTGAGAAGAACGGGGAGATGTTGATCAAAGGATACAGACATTCAGTTACACAGGATGAATAAGTTCTGGGGACCTAACATACAGCATGATGACTATAGTTAGTAATAATGTATCATATACTTGAAAATTGCTAAGAGAATAGACCTTAAATGTGTTCACACAAAATAAAATTATAACTATGTGAGGTGATGGATATGTTAATTAGCTTCATTGTGTTAATCATTTTACAATGTATACATATATCAAAACATCAGATTGTACACCTGAAATATACACAATTTTTATTTGTCAAGTGTACCTCAATAAAACCAGGGGGGAAAAAGACAGTCCTTGCTTTAGTTCAGTTAAAGAAACTCTTTGCACTGATTTTAAAAAGAAACTATGGCCCAAGGCAGCATAAAATGTATTCTATAACATAGAAAGAAGTAAATGCTATTGAACAGGGTCACAAACACATACTCCTAGAGGGGCCAGGTAGAAAACTTTAATCAGTGAAGCAGATGGCCTTGGTGAAATAACAATTATGGGTGGTGGGGGCTGTTGTAAACAGAAGAACACACAGCCTTCTAAAAGCAGATTTTGCTACTCAACTTTAGCCAATTGTTGTTTTGAAGCATCAAATTCCTTATAGTGACCTGTAAGACTTCATGTGATCTTGCCCCTACCTACCTCTCCTACTATTCTTCTCCATTTCACACTGTTCCAGTTATGCTGGTTTTCTTTCTCCAATTATAATGTTAAAAGTTTTGTTGTTGCATTTTCCAAGAATGCTGTTCTTCTTGATTTCTGATATCCATATGGCTTAAGACCTTACTTCCTTCCTATCTCTGCCCAATAACCCTAAATAACATAGAATACCTCACTCTCACCCAGTAATGTACTGGTAAGTGTTTAACTCTTTGCTCTCTGAAAAAAAAAAAAAAGTCCTGATTTGTTATGTTTCTTAATTTCTGTGTTGTGACTACCCCCACCATGGCCAATCTTGAGCTGTCAACACAACATTTGAATACTAACTTAAGATGCACATCCAATTGGCTCCTAAGAGTCCATCTAAGTGGCTCCAGCTCTAGCACTTATCTGACCTATTACATATTTGCTTGTTATTTGATTCATGGTCTGTTCTCCTACCCCCTCCCACAACTAGAATGCAAGCTCCATGAAGACAGGAATTTTACTTGGTCCCTAGAGCCTAGAACTGTTGATGGCATAGCGTAGGCTCATCATATAAATTTGTTGAATGAATAAATGTGTGAACAACAGTGGTGCTTGGAGGTGAGAAATTAAGATTACCAAGAAGGAGGTATTCTGTGTGGATAAAAGTCATAAATTATTACATAGAACGTCAAGTGGTGGGCTGGTAAAGTTTGTCCTCTAAGCCATGGGTTTCCAAAAGTGGGTGGACAAATGCAAGAATGTGCATGAGACAATCAATGAGGGGTTGAAGGAAAATACTGGAACCTCTATTATATATATATATATATATTTTTTTTATTTAAAACATAAGAAATACATTAAGCTTTACTAATATTTAATACAAGAATCAACTGTGAAACTCTACTTTGGTCAGCCCAAATGTTGGTTTCTGTTATCAAACATGAATTTTCAAAAATGATGCATATTTAATCTATCATTCAAATTAAAGGTGATATTCTTCCAGTGAGTAAGAAAAT
Source organism: Cynocephalus volans (assembly GCF_027409185.1). Classification (NCBI taxonomy): domain Eukaryota; kingdom Metazoa; phylum Chordata; class Mammalia; order Dermoptera; family Cynocephalidae; genus Cynocephalus; species Cynocephalus volans. The sequence goes on from NC_084460.1 coordinate 286,831,056, forward strand.
GATTTCTTAAAAATAACCACAGCAACAACAAAAAACTAACAAAATTTGCTATTTTCAACAGTGAGAACTATGAGAATCTCTGAGAATATCATGAGAACTATGAGAATATCATGAGAACTATGGGGAAAGCGTTCTGAAAAGAGATGTTTGGAAATGTTCATCGAAGAATTCCTTTATCTCCAACAAATATCCCAGCCTTATACTCTCTCAACCTCATAGCTCAGTATATAGCATGCTATTTAGTGCCCTCTGGTTCTACATTCACTCTTAATGGTAGAGCATATTAATTAAGTCCAAGTTTCAGTTTTTTACAGTTTCGTATGTGGGCCACCTACATCAGAATCTCCTGGGGGTACTTGTCATTAATGTAAGCTATTGTTATTTTCACAGTTATAATGCTTACTAACAGAGTCTTCCCATGAGATCATCAGCCTTTTGAGGTCAAGGGCTATTATCTTGTGCACCACTGCATTTCCAACCCTTAGAATTACACTTGATAAGTGTAGGCATTCAATAAGCATTTGTGGGGTGCATGAAAATCAAGGATAAAGAACTCAAGGATCACCAATTCCAAACAGACAGATAGGAGGGCATCCTCAGTGAATTCAATAAGCAGCAGTTTAATACATTCTTTGTGGCATTTTGAATGGCTGAGCAAGTGACATCCACATAAAAATTTCAGGATAGGAATGACAAATTAAGCATAATGCATTGAATTGTACACAGGTTAGGTTTATGACTCAATGTTTATTATCAGTCAGTATTAAATGCGAAAGGCAGAAATTACTTTAGGTAAAAAAGATTAAATGCTTACAAAATCAGAGCTGGAGGATCTTTCTTCCAAGGTCTCACCACTGTAGATGTGATGTGGAGTCAGGAAGTTAATACAGCTATCACCACTTCTACTGGTTTCAAAACCACTTCTATCCACAAAGCCAGTGACATGGGTGGAGTGTGGAGTCCATCCACTGCTAAAATTCGTTTATGTTAGAGTCTAATTGTGCATCTACACTCTGCTGAAAGATGACAGCCTGCATCCTTCTGTCTTTCAGATCTCATAAAAATTCATCAATTAACTTTATTCTGCATTCAGGACCCTAGCTGCAAGGGAGTGAGGTAATATGTCTTTAGCTTTCCAGCTTCTCTAAATAGAAGGATAGTGAAGTGAGGATTAAGAGAGATGATTTAAGTAACCAGCAAAAGCTGAAACTGCTCAATTTGGTTAATATGATAATTGATTTCAGTTCCAAAATAATTTATTAATAACAAAAATATATTATCTATTTCCATATTGCTTGACAGATGTTCATTGTATAAATTTGAAAGCTCTTTAAATATAAACATGGATTTAAGTCTAATACAAAAACCTAATTATAAACACATTTATTTATTTTTGTGTACTTTATAAAAAGAGTTCAAATTAGAATGCTGCACAAATAACTTGATTTTATTAGGCACTTTTTAATACTGTTGTACTTGTCGAATCTTGTTTACCTTGACTATAATAGAGTAATGAAACAACACTGTTGAAAATAGCTTAGTCTGTTTTTCATGGTCGCCAATGCTTTGTTTCCTTTCTATAGCTAAAACAAAAATAGGATTTGACATCAACAAAGGAAAATGACACAAGTAAAAAGAAAGATAAGTGAGCCTAACTATAAATGCTAGATCTTAGAATGAACTGATATATCAAAGCATGTTAAGAAAGTACACATGGTAATGAAAGCATCTACTTATTCCCTAAGTAACACTAGGGAGAAGTTAGCAAAAAAAGAAAAAAACACTTTTTTAAAAAAAGAACATATACCAATATTTTTGGCAAACATGCTTTGAGCATTGACTCCGTTTTTTCTTTTGAGTATAAAGTCAGGTCACCAAGACTGGCCCAGGTGAAAAAGTCTACTGGTCTCACCTGAGGCTTCTTTCACTATGTCTTACTCATGAACCAATGAACAAGCCCTGCAAAAGACATGCCTAAGACACAAAAAAATGGTGGCATGAGTTGATGAGGCTCTCGAATCCTTTTTTGCTCTTCATAGAGTCAACCCAAAGTTTGGTGTTCTCAAGAGCCTAGGTGGACTGAAGGTGGAGTCAGAGTCATATAGAACAGTGGGCTCACTGCTTTGTCTTCTATTTTAGGCTAAATAGTATCAAGTTTGGGAGAAGATATGTCAGCAATCATAGGTCTAGTTTATTACCATGTATATTTCAAATTTTTAAAAATGACATGGCATCTTTTATGCATTTTACAAATGCGGTTTGTGAAAAATCCTATGAGTAAGTGCTATTATTATCATCCCTGTTTTATAGATGAGGAAACTGAGGCACAGAGAAATGAAATAACTTGCCTAATGTTTCACAGCTAGTAAATGGCAGAGCAGATTCAAACTCGACCAGTCTGTCTCCAGAGTCCATTATGCCAGTCTTTACTTGCTATGGCATGCTCCTTCATAAAAGAATATCTTGTAGTACCACATTTGTATTCTTCCAGTTTAATTTTTTGCTGAACTTTCAGGACTACTTGAGTTTTTGGTTCAGTTTACCTGAATGTGGCCTATATAGCATGCCCCTGGAAACAGTTTTATTTATTTTCCTTATCTCAAGTCAAATTTGATGGTTCAAATTACTCTCTGGGTAGAGCAGAGGACATCCAGCTATTTGCAAATGAGCCTGGCTATTTGTGAACGGGCAAGTTTGTATATTCAGGCCACTACATGCTTACTTTTTAAAACATTTGTTTAAACCCTATCAAGTTCAGGGAATCTGCCAAAGTTGGTTATAAAGATGTCAAACAGGCTTACAGAGAGAGAATGTTGACTCAGATAATAGAATAGTCCAGAGGTTTCAGGTAGTGCTTAATTCAGGCTCAGGCCATGTTACCTGGATCTGTCTTTCAGCTCTGCAGTCTCTGTGTTTCCCTAATAACACAAACCAATGCTCAGAATTGAATCCCATTAGCCCTAATTGGCCTGCCTGGAGTCATGTGACTGGCTTGGACCAAGCATTATGGTGAGGGGTGGGGAAGCATGCTGTCTGCTGTATAAAGTAACAAGGGCCTTGGGGCTCTGAGGTGTTGATAAACACTTCCCCTCCTTCACCCTACATTTCCTAACTTAATATGGCAACCTGGAATTAAGAGCATGTCAGCTTTGCAGTAAAGAAGAGATATAGATTTAAAAAAAAAAAAAAAAAAACAGGTACACAGTATCCTTCACATTTCCACATGTAAAATAGGCCATGTCCCTAGAAATAGGAGGTTTATCAAGACTTCAGTTTCAGCTGTCTTATCAGACACACAGAAAATATATTTCATTACCAAAGCAAACATGTTTACCAATTTTACTGTCTTCTTTACAATAGTTTTTTAAAGTAATGACTCCTAATGTGAAGATATAAGGCTCCCGTTCCAGTGCTAAAGGCCAGCTCTATGTAACATCAGCAGGTTCAATTTCTAGTAATTGGTATTTTCAAAGGAGTGGCTTTAGGAGGAGAATGCCTCACTTGTGGCATGAGTGAAATAATACAATAGGCAGAAGGATCATTAGTGATATGACCCCAACAACATTTCTTGTCTCCCATCTGACCTGTGGGAGACTATACTTTCCTTTCATGGACAAGGCCAAAGATGAAGCATGACCTCATTCAAATAATCCAGGGTGAGGGCACGGGTTTAGAGGAAAAAGTCCCTAAGAGACAGTAGGAGTTACATCTTCCGAACTGAGCCTCCTTCCCACCTCCCTCTCTGAGACCAACTATGCAATCCCAGGCACATGTATGTGCTGGACCTCAGTTTGCTCTACTGTGCAGTGACGGTGCTACCTTTCTCTGAGGCCATTGAAACTGATCCTGGACCAGGTCAAGGTTAGCAAATGAAATGGTAGAATTTTACAGCCAAACACAGTGCAATCTCTTCATTGTGTGGAGCCTGGATAACCCCTACAAGAAACCCTATGTTGTCAGGTAGAGAATGGAGCAAAGAACTCTACTCAGAAGGGTGTTAAGGCTTCAGTAATGAGGCAAAAGACTAGATGAAACAAACTCTTCCAATTGTGCAATGGTGACCGGCCCTGAGAGGGCCCATTAATCACCAGAATATCAGAAGACAGCTTGGACTCAGAGAACCCTCCACTACTAGATTGTGAGCTCCCTGAAAAATGTCACTAGGACTTGTTCACAGCTGAATACTTAGGACCTACCCCATTTCTATGTAAAAGAACATCGAAAATGTTCTTTTAATGCTTCATAAATGAATGAATAGGTACTAATAGCCAATACTTAGACTGTACTTATTGAGTGCTAGAAACAGTTGTAAGGTTTTATATTTAACTCAGTCAGTCCTTGCAAAAAGCATATGAGACAGATGAAGCTATTATTTCTGTTTGTCAGATCAGGAAGCTTACACACATAATACATCATGGGACAATATTTTAGCCAGGCAGTCTTGTTCAAGAATTCATGCTCTTAACTGCTACTACAATGCCCTATCTCTTAAATGAGGGAATAAATGAATGAAGTGAACGATTTGGAAAACCATCCCCCACAATACCAACACTTGAGTTCATTTGATAATGGTTATGTGTGCAATTTTAGAAATGGAAGCTACGCGGGGGCACTGAGTGTCTTCCTTGTGAAACCCAAGTTTTTAGACATCTCTGGTATGAATTTGCTTAATCCCTGTGGACCCCATTTTTCTTTCACCAGATTCCCCCATATATCCTAACACACTAGTCACTCTAACAAGATCACTGTCACCTTTAATATTGCATATATTCTACATTTTAAAGTATGCCACAAATAACCCATACTGGGAAATGGGGGTCTCAAACTCAAATACCTCTGGGTTCTCACAGGTAAAGGAGTTTGAAAGCCACTGTCTACTGGCAATGGCCTTTCCTGCCTAAAGGCATTCAAGTTCAAATTATTTACATTTCAGAGGTGGCCAAAGAAAATGGTTCAAAGGGCTGCATTAGGGTTAAGCAGCTTTCAGCTCCTGTGTTGGGTGCTTGGTCTGTAAGAATTCCACTAAGGAGGCTCAAATGATCTCAGAAGAAATTCCTTAAAATAAAATGAGAACGGGACTACTGAAGGTGAATCAAGTGGGGTTGTCCAGATTATCTGTGATAGAAACCAAGGGTGCATAGAGTAGACCTTCCTTATTTAATTTTACTTTTGCTTTCAAACAAGTTATATCTTAAAATCTCTTCTTATGAACTTTTTTTAGCAATTTGATATCACATTTCACACAAATTGTATATTTAACAAAAATTGTTGGTCTCTTTGTTTTAAGAAATGCAAAAGATTTGAAGTTAAAAGTAAACTCATCGCACAATGTCGTCTTAATACTTTCCTGCTCTTCTTCACCACGTCCCTACTTTCTCGTGCCTGTCATGGGGAGGAACTAATGTAAATGGAAAGTCTAAGGAGAGCCTGACATTCTTTGGACTATGTTAGCCAGAGGGTCTTCTATGACCTCTGCCTTGGATATCACACAGTGCTAGGATATCTTGGTTGCCATCTTGGTCCTATCTACAGTTCTGGAAAGGTTGATGTTAGCACTGCTAGTTTTACGCACATTTCAGTTATGCTAAGCATTGATATGCTGTCATAGAAGTTAGCACCGAAATTCCAATGGCTCACATAAAGTTTATTTCTCCCTCCCCAAAGTCTGCTTTGGGTCTAGGAATCTCTGCAAGGTTACTGTTTTCCAGGCAGTGTCTCAGAATTCCAGGCTGCTTCAACCGTGTGACATCTCCACACTGCACAAGACTTGAGCATTCGTCACAACAGTAGCAGAGAGTGTTAGAGAGCTGCCAGGTGTCGAGGTGATCATTAAGGCAACAAGCCAAACTCAAAGGGAAAATTAAGCCTTTATTTACTTGCTGTGATATCATAAGCAAGAGGCTAAACAGCAAAGTGTGTCAGCTCCCATGTTCCATGTTTCCCCAGGGAACAGCCCTAGGCTAGAGTCCAGTGATGTGCATCACAGATTGGAGGGAGTGGGGAGAGGATCCTTGAACAAAAGGCTCCTGTCATTTTATGGGGGTGGGGGTAGGTGGGTGCTGGAAAGAGGAGGAGGAAGGGCTGGGAGTGGAAAAGTATTGAATCCGTATCCACTCATCTGATGAAGTAAAAGGAAGAAAGTGAGAGTCAACATGCCTCTTAGAGCTTCAGCTGCTGTCTCACAGCTAGTTATGGGAAAGAAAAACAGAAAGGCCCTTATATTCACGACTGTGTAGAAAGCCAAGACTAAAATGCTGGATCGAGTGCAAGAGCTGGGAGCTGAATGGCATGGCCAGTTTGAAAAGGGAAAAAAACAGGCCACCTGTGGCCATCTGTGGCCAAGGTGGTCCCCTAGGAACCACAAGATGAAGCTAGAAGCTGGTTCTTCCGCTTGAAATAAAAATGTGGACATCAGCTGGACAGGCAATTTTATTGACTTCCATCAAGTCACCATGCTTAGTTTCTCGGTCACATCAAGTTAAGCTTTGGGGAGACTGTAGAAGATGTAAAGCAACACAAAGGCTAGCACAGTCTAAATTCTCCTTTCTTAGGGTATAATTATGTTGTCTGTGCTTTTCATGCAGGAGCATAGTAGTTTTCTGTCTGATGAGTCAAATCAGTCCATTGTGCTATTGCTACTTAGTTGTTCTAGTAACAGTGTGCATTAATAAAGAAGGTGAGAACTACTAGCTTCCATTAAAAAAAAAAAAAAAAGGAAAAGTATTGAATCAGAGTGGAGAAAAGTGTCTTCAAACCCTATTCCCGGTTTCGGGTGCCTCCACATGGAGGTGCCTAGGCTAGGAATGCAGACATTCATACGTCCTTATCGGGGGGCTTTAGTTCTTAAATACAACTTCCTCCAGAGACTGCAATACACTGACTATGCCCCAAGTCCGGTGTGAGGAGGCAGCTTCTTCCACCACCACTGCCATGAGACCTGCAAGAGAAAGGCTTGTAAATCCCTATGGTTGGGCCTGAACTGTCTAGGATTTTGGCCTGGCGCTGGACACAGACAGCGTAGAGAACTGTACCCTTACCGCTTTAGCCCAGAAGTGACACATTTCAGTTCCTGCTACAGCCCATTGGCCAGATCTAGTCATATGGTTCTCTCCAGCTTCAAAGAGGGCTGAGAAATATGGTCTTCCCTGTGTTGAGGAGGAGGTGGAAAATGGGAAATGACGAGGCCATAGCCATGTCTACCATAATGCGGTAAGCAGACTTTAGTGGGCCTCGCCAGCGACTGGCATTGTCTGTGCTGAGTATTTTAAAACTGAGTGAGTATGTCAAAGCCCTGAATCTGAAGCTCTAGTTTTAAGACAGAGGAGGCTCTGTGGAATTCTTCAGACCAGCTTTATCATTAAAAAAGTAGATTCTGTGTTTTAATCCCCACTTGGCTCGTTGCATCTACCCTCAAACCACCCACACCTGGCAAAGAGGTAGAGTTAGCTGTTGCTGGAGGTGGAAAGCTGTACTCCCTGCCCAGGGAAAGGTTGTGCATTGTGACTAAGAATTAGCAGATCACGTAAGTAACTGCACAGCGTTCTGAAACGAAAGCCACTCAAGAGCAAACTGTCATTCTCGCCTGCTCGTCCTGCCCCCACATGCCTCCTGCACAGGAAGAACAGAAGTGTTGACACTGAACTCATCCAAACAACCTCCAGATGTACAATCCCTTTGACAAATTCCCACAAGATCCTCTAGAGAAATCATCCATCCTCCAGTCTAATTAAACATGAGAGAGGAAACCATGAGGCATTATCATGGAGGTTGTTGGGTTGATTGGAAAGCCCCTGTGCTGAGAGAAATACCTGCATAAATCAATCAAATGGAAATGATTTTATACTTGTTATACTACACTGGGGATAAAAGCATCATTTGGGTTCTTACTGAGTCATATTTTCTTTCTTCATGCTTCTCTAAGTTCCTCTTTTGCTCTGAATTCTTCATTTTTCCTTTTTGACATCAGGAGATAGCCATACTTCCTTTGCAGAAAGACTTGCTCTCTATAATTCAAAATATTAGGATTGCAACTATGTAAAAAAAAAAAAAAAAAAAAAAAAAAAGATCCTTATGTAGAAAAATCCCTAGAGGCAATTTTACTAGCATATTAACCAATTTTGTCTTTGGATGATGAGATTTCAAGTGATTTCCTATGGTCATTGTGCCAGGTTCCTTAAAGAGTGATTTATATTTTATTCTGTTTGGGACCCAGGGATTTTCTTAAGACTTAGACCAGTTTTTATGTTAATTTCTCTGCTTGGAATCCTGAACTAAGAGGGTGGTGATATCATACCACACAGCAGCCTGCAGAGCAGAATTAGAGTTTCAATTTGTCACAGGAAACTGTTTCTCCCCCAGGTGGACAGCTCATTTCCTTGTCATCTCTCCATTCTGACAGGCAAGTATTTTGTTGTCTTTTCACAAATGGACTCTGTCCCAGTTCCCCTTTTAAGCCTTTTCTTCTGCTCACCAGTGGGCATTAAACCTCCAGCCCCAGTCCTTAGGGCCTACACCCAGGGCTAAGATGGTCCCTGGGAAGTCAGCTTCTTCCAGAGCTTACCCTTTGGCTTTGAATTCCCTCTTAATCTCTGAGGAGTCCCCTTTCTTTCAAGCTCAAATAAGTGTTTACTATAGTTGATCCAGCATTTCAGTTATTTGTAGTGAGGAGAGTTTCTGCATGTATGCAATCCTTCTGGTTACTGAAATTGCAGCTACAGGCAACAGTTGTTTTATGGACTGAATGTTTGTGTTCTTCAAAATTCATATGTTGAAGCCCTAATCCCTAGTGTGACTATATTTGGAGACAGAGCTTTTAGGAGGTAATCAAGGTGAAATGCAGTCATAAGGGTGGGGGCCTAATTCCTATAAAAATCGGTATCCTTATAAGAAGAAAGACCAGAGAGCTCACTCTTTTTCTCCACATGCATGCACCGAGGAAAGGCCACATGAGGACACAGTGGGAAGGTGGACATCCACAGCCTCGGAACAGCCTTGACCCAGATCTTGGACTTCCCCACCTCCAGAACTGTGAAAAAATAAATTTCTGTTATTAAGCCACTTTGGTCTATGGTATTTTGTCATGGCAGCCTGAGCAGATTAAGACAATTTGTTGTTATCTGTTTTTCTGCCTTCTCAAATTTTCTTCAATGAGTATGCATTGCGTCTATGGAGGTTATTCTTTTCAGCAAGCATTTCTGGCTGTCTGCCTTCTGATCACATACAGAATTGCATTCCCCTCTCCTTTGAAGTTAAGGGAGAAGACTATCCAGCCAAGGAAAAGAGCCATACCATGATTCATCTCACTTCCTTCCCCCAGTTGGGTGATCACAGAAGCACACTGTTGATGTACTCGAGTGTCCATCATCCAGCATCTGTGAGTGACTACAATTAGCAGAGATTTCCTGCCCAAAGACCACTGATTGAGGAATAGGTCTATGATTTCGGGGGTTGTTACTGCAGTATAGCCTGGCTGATATAGCTTCTAAGTCACAAAAAATAAATTTTTAAGCCTTTTAAAATTTAAATAATATCTACTTTTGGATGGAATTTAGACTGTGCTTAGAGCTAATTAAGCCAAGTTGGGTGTCATCTACATTGTGGGGAAAAAGAGCACTAAACTATCTCCCCAGCCTAAACATTCATTATACTGCTTTGTCTCCAATTGTTGTTAACTATATTCTTTGGAATTCAGCAATTCTATCTCCATACATCCTCTTGCTAAATGCTCATATCTTCAAGAAGGATAATTTATTAAGAAATTTTTCTTCAGGAGTAGCTTAACATGAATAGTATCTGGACTCCTTTATTGCCAGATCACTGAATTGCTGAAGGAAAAGGAGAAAGGCAAAGGCATTGGATAAGTTGCCTAGTGGAGGGTTTTGGACAATAAGGATATGAATCTTCCAGGAATAAAAGATTAAAGGTTGTTAAAAAGAAAGAAGGCCAAAATGTCTTCACAACATTAATCAGGGAAGACTCCAGGACTGCTCAAAAGAGTGTAGTAAATGCTTTTGTCTATAAAAAAATTACTTGTCCTATTTATCCATCTTACAAACCCGAAAGTTCTAGAGGAGGAAATAGTGTGTAAGATGTGCCAATTAGCAGGAGGCAGCCAAACATCAGTGGGAAGATGAAAATGTTTGCTGTATGTCATTAGAGCAATCACAGGGCCCTTGTCAGAAAGGCAACCCAACTTCCCTCTGAACTCAGCATTACTCGTTTCATATAAAGCATGAATAAAACATTGGGCACTATTTCCAGAAAAATACCCTGTTACAAAAATGGCATCAGCAAACGAAATGGAGAAGGCAGGAGAAGTCCGGCAGCTGTAATATGAGTTTTTTTCATTAAAAGTAAATGCCCCACGTAAAAATGCTCTGCTTCTCAGTAATCAAGCTTGGGCATAAGAGTGGACAGCAGTATGCCTTGCTAATTACCATCTTCTCCAACTGGCATGGAGCCTGGTGGGAAAAATACAATTTGCAGCTTCCTATTAAAAGCAAATCTCCCTACAAATGCTCTCGGGAATAAGTCATTTTTCTTTTTTATTTCCCAAACACATGGAAGGTGACAAGATACTCTTGCCTCGCCCATTTCTTCTGAAAGGGTTCTATATTAATTCCTTTGTAGGGACACCCACAGTCACTGAAATAGAAAGCCAAGTGGAGCCTCAAAACTGACAGTGTTAGGAAAATCTCAAATTATATAAATATTCTCAGTTCTACCCCTCTCTCCAGTTTCTCCATCTTTCTTGTTCAGCTACTACCAAGACATTGTTTCTTTGACCTCTTTGTGACTTCCAGGCCAGGAGCCCTCTCCTGTCATAAAGCTTGGGGTATTCCTTCCCTCTCTGTCTTAGACCACATGGTCCACCACCTCAAGCAGGATCTAGCCAATATCCTCAATGCCTTTGTACCACTATCTTTCCAATGTGCTTGTCCAGCATGTCAGGTAGAAGAATGCTTCTAGTTTCAAATAACAAAACATCTACTCAAAACGACATAAACAATAAGGAAAAGTGATCATCTCACCTAATAAGAGCAGCACTGGTTCAATTATATTATCAAGGGCCAAGTTCTGTCTTTCATCCCTGTATCTTACATGTCATCTTGTCTTTAGCCAAAACAGCATCTCAATGCAGAAAAAGGACCATCTCTTCTTTCTGTATATTTTTAGAAGCAAGAAAACATGTCCCTGTCCATGCTTATCCTCTTGCCCAAATCCGTCATTGATAAGGGTATATTATGGTTTATTTAGTCAAATCAGGATCAGCCTCCCTCAACTGTGGATGGGCCAGCCACCCTTAAGAACATATCTAATCCACTGAGAGTTGTTACCAAAAAAAAAAACAGAGTTATGATAGGAAGGAGGGATGGAGAGGAGTGTGAGTGTTGTGCAAGCAATCGATCACATTTCACTTCTAGTTCAGTCTGGCCATTCACTTCCCTATAGCCTGGCCACTGGGCTCTGCTGGCAAAACGATGCAGTGTGGATGAGGGATGCTCATGTGACAACCTGACACTTAGGACCTTACTACCCTCTGACAGTCCATTTACTCATGTCTTCTATTCCATTCCCCACAGGGGATTTTTTTAAACTTCCATGTTACTTCATCCCCTGACACTCACATCTCCCCTTCACTCCCTGAAAACTGTCTCACCTCCCACCTCTCAGGGAAAATTAGAAATATCAGACAAAAGCCCTATCAATTTTCTACATCAGTTCTATGAATGTACTCGGTCTGCCCCCATCTGTTTCTTCTGCCTTCCTATGATGATGGAAACGTTGATTCTCATCCTAAATACAGTAAATCCTTTCATCCCTATGATTCTGTTCTTTCTCCTTTTTCCAGGAGGCCCCCTCTCTACTCTATTTCCAATCTCTCTTTCACTGCTGACTTAATCCTAACAACATGTGATTCTGTCAGGATGCTCAACTCTAGCCAATTAAAAACAAAATCCTTCTTTTTGTCCATACCCCCAACTACTCCCACAATGTCTCTATCCTCCCCTTCACAAGCAAACTTCTTAAAAGAATAGTGTCAGCTTCCTGGCTCTTTTTCCTTGCCTCTGCTCACACCCCAAACCATTCAAATCTGATATCTACTCCCATCGTTCCACAAAAGCACCCTCACCTTGCTCACTAACAACCTTCACATCACTTAATCAAGGTGACCTGCAGGTCATCTGCTTGACGTCTGCCATGGTCTGAATGTTTGTCTTCCCCCCAAATTCATATGTTGAAATTTAATCCCCAATGTGACAGTACTAAGAGGTGTGTCTTTGGGAGGTGATAAGGTCATGAGGGTTCTGCCCTCATGGATGGGATGAGTGCCCTTATGAAGGAGGCCTGAGGGAGCTTGTTTGCCCCTCCTGCTATGTGAGGACATGGCGAGAAGGCACGATCCATGAGGAATGGGCTCGCTCACTAGACACCAAATCTGCTGGCACCCCGATCTTGGACTTCTCAGTCTCCAGAACTGTGAGCAATAAATTCCAGTGTTTATAAATTACCCAGTCTAGAATATTTTGTTATAGCAGCCTGAATGGACTAAGACAAACTTTTAGAAGCATAAGGTGCACTATTGTTCACCTTTCCTGAGTGAAACACTCTACTTTTGCATTTCTCAACACCACACACCTCGTTTTCTTCCTGCTTCCTCTGCCCATCAGTTTAGTATTGAGGGATCTTGGGGTCTATGCAGGATCCTCTTTTCGTCTTATTATTTACAACTTCTTAAGAGATACCACTTATTCTCATGCCTTTAATGATCTTCTAGGTGGTAGGGTGATGGGTGCACTGTGGAATAAGACTATCTCAGCTCAGTTCTGAATTTTACCACTTACCACTAGCTATGTAACTTAAGCAAGTTACCTAACTTCTGTAAGCTTCAACTTCCACATTTATGACAGGGATAATAGTATCTACTTCATAGGACTGTTGTGAGGAAAGAGATTATGAATATAAAGCACTTAAAACAATGCTTGTATGCAGTAAGCACTCAAATGTTAGTTTTTATTATTAATTTCATTATACTAATGACTTAAAAACTTGTCTGTCTGGTCCAAATCTCTTCTGAGATTCAAGACCCTTCATCCATTGGATATTTCATAACTCAATTTGATGTCCCGTGGGCCACTCAAACTCAAGAAATCAAAAATTAGAATGATCGTCTCAACTGCCTTTGCCAAGCGTGTTCCTCTTCTGGTGTTCGCTGTCTTTAGGAATGGGAACCCCACCCAGGTGACTGTCCAAGTCAGAGGCATGGGATGCATCCCTGAATTCTCCTTTTTGACCAGTTCCAAATCCTCTGCAGTCTACCCTCTCTAGCCTTGCCCTCACCACTGCCTCCACTCTGGTTCAGACCATTGTCTCTCACCTGCACGACTGCAGCATAGCCCTCTCCAATCCATTCTCTGCTGTGCAACTGTGCAGCCAGAATGCTCATCTTCTATGCCTCTCCCTCCTTCCTTGACTCTTCCTGCCCTTCCCTCACCTTCCAGCTTTTATAAAATTTTTTTGTTCCTCAAGTGTATAATGCTTTTTACATCCTCGTCGTTTTGTCTGACTGTCTTCTCCTTCCTCAGCCCCTGTCTCATGCCCACTCTCACTTCCAATCTCCCCTTGAGTCTCATTTCCCCTGGGCATCTTCCCTCACTCCCTCCCCCTGCACATGCACACACTGAGGTCGATGGCCCTATCATGTGCTGCAAAACACCCTGTACTCCTGTCTTCCTCACTAGGAAATGTCAGTGAGAACCAAGTCCTGTTTACCACGAGATCCCCAGAGTCTATCAACGGGATGGGCAGTTAAGAGCACTTGTTCAATGAGTGAGTGAACTTCCCTTTGCCTTTTCTTTGGTTTTCTTTCTGCCTTTTTCCCATTCCTCACATAGTTCTCTTATGTTGTCCCATCTGCATACTTCTTGGAAATGTTCCTTTCATCAAATCCCATGTCCTTTTAGTCTCCCAAGCCAGGCCGGCACTAGACTCACCAGGGGAGCTTTTTACAAACAGGGTTTCCTCGTCTTATTCATAGACCTAACAAATCAGAACCTACAGGAAGGTAGATTTTTAAAATATCCCAGGTGACCTTGATAATCAACTGGTACTGAGAACCCCTGTTGTGTATAATCTCAATAAAGCCTGGTTTTATATATGAGGGTTTCTGAATGCGGGATCAGTTGCTTAATCAGAATGACTAATCACGAGATACATACTGATGAATTACTATGGCACCCCTCTCAGGAAGTCTAAAACAGCAAGATGCCTTATTCTAATTAAAGCCACTGTCTCCAAAAGCCCCTTAAGATCTAAATTTAATGGAGAGACTTTCACGTAAATTGGTAAGAGACATTCCACTAAATAACATTTACCTGAGCAACTATGGTGTCCTCATTTCTGGGACAGCCACTCAGAAACAGAGAAACACAAGGATTGGAGTTTACAACCTAGCAGAAAGAGAGTCTCGTGCATGTGGGTAAGCATGCTATAAGGTGAAAAGGCCAGAAGAGAGATAAAATAGCAGCAGAGCACAGAAGTGCTATGTGAGCTGAGCCTTGAAAGGGAGGTAGTGCTTAATATGTGGATTTGAAGTAAAGAGGACCCCAGACAGTAAGGAGGACAAGAGCAAAGGTCAGGGCAGCAGGAGAACATGCTCAGGGAATAGGGGGCTCCTAGATCAAACTAGAACATGGAGCTTTTGGTTTTGGGGTATTTTGGGGGTTTTGTTTTGTTTGGGCGTTTTGTCATAAATAGGGGACTAGTATAATTTGCTATTCTTTTACTCAACAAAACATGTGAGTGCCAACTATGTGTAGTATTATTCTAGGTGTTGGACATATGGTGGTGAACAAGACAAAGTGCCTGTTACGTTATGAAGCGTACCAGGCAACTCTCATTTGGAAGAGGTAAACACTAGAATTACTTAACAGACCATTGCACTGGTTCCACTATTAGACAGTCAGGGTCTGAGCTAGGACTGGGAAAACAGATAAGGAAATGAGATAATGAATTGGTGTTTTAAGAATTCTTGGAGAGATTTACAATTAGTTAAAACCAAACTCTTCAATGTTCTCCTAAAGGCAATACTGGAATTGATTTCTGTAGAACTACTGACCTTCTAAGCCAGGGACTATTATCCCAGATAGCAACAGACATAGTTATAAGGTCATATAATAAATCAAGTTTCTAAACAAAGACAAAAATAAACACTTCTGATTTCTCTTTAAACATGATGGGACTTTTTCCCCTTTTAGTCAAATCTGGAGCTGCTCTGAAGAAAGTGTACTAAGGCACCTAGGAATAAAAATGCTAACTATAGCCTGGTTATTCACACTCAGTAGATAACTTTTGCAATTAACAGTGAAAGAATGTCTATCATTATCATATCATCTAATTCTTAGATTGAAAGACATCATACACACACACAATATGAAATAAGGGTCATTTTTAAAGATCTAATGTTAAGTAGAAATGTTGATCACTTCACACAAATTGGATCACAACTCTGCTACAAAATGTCCCTTCATCTCAGTAGAAAATTAGTAGTAAATTTGAATAGCTTGGCTTGAGCATACTTTTGATTTCCACTTTTAAAATGTTTGAGCCAAGATGCAAATAAAGAAACATACAGAGATTTCCTAGACATAAATGAGAACTGTCTCAGAAACTCTATACAACCCATGCTGAGTGGTTAATAAGCACATGGCCCTGGGCTAGACTGTCACTCGGCAATGTCTCCACAATAAGCGGTGAAGCTGGTGACTCCCCATGAAGTCTTTACTTTAGTTCAGCATCTGTTGAGTGGTCCCTGTGCTCAAAGCAGAGGAGCACACCTTCCCAACCATTTTAATAACAAAATCCATTCTCAGATTGATTACATGTTCCAGTTACTCTCTGGAAGAGAATTTAGCATGACAATATTCTAAACACTCCTCTAATTAACTTTTTTTAGTAGTACCATTATTTTTAATATTATTATTTCTTTTTTTTTTTTTTTAAGTTTTATTTTGTCGATATACATTTTGGCTGATTATTGCTCCCCATCACCAAAACCTCCCTCCCTTCTCCCTCTCCCCTTCCCCCCCAACAATGTCCTTTCTGTTTGCTTGTCGTATCAACTTCAAGTAATTGTGGTTGTTATATCTTCTCCCCCCCCCCAGTTTTGTGTGTGTGTGTGTGTGTGTGTGAATTTATATATTAATTTTTAGCTCCCACCAATCAGTGAGAACACGTGGTATTTCTCTTTCTGTGCCTGACTTGTTTCACTTAATATAATTCTCTCAAGGTCCATCCATGTTGTTGCAAATGGCAGTATTTCATTCGTTTTTATAGCTGAGTAGTATTCCATTGTGTAGATGTACCACATTTTCCGTATCCACTCATCTGATGATGGACATTTGGGCTGGTTCCAACTCTTGGCTATTGTAAAGAGTGCTGCGATGAACATTGGGGAACAGGTATACCTTCGACTTGATGATTTCCATTCCTCTGGGTATATTCCCAACAGTGGGATAGCTGGGTCATATGGTAGATCTATCTGCAATAGTTTGAGGAACCTCCATACCATTTTCCATAGAGGCTGCACCATTTTGCAGTCCCACCAACAATGTATGAGAGTTCCTTTTTCTCCGCAACCTCGCCAGCATTTATCGTTCAGAGTCTTTTGGATTTTAGCCATCCTAACTGGGGTTAGATGGTATCTCAGTGTGGTTTTGATTTGCATTTCCCGGATGCTGAGTGATGTTGAGCATTTTTTCATATGTCTGTTGGCCATTTGTATATCTTCCTTAGAGAAATGCCTACTTAGCTCTTTTGCCCATTTTTTAATTGGGTTGCTTGTTTTCTTCTTGTAAAGTTGTTTGAGTTCCTTATATATTCTGGATATTAATCCTTTGTCAGATGTGGTGCAGCCTCTATGGAAAATGGTATGGAGGTTCCTCAAACAATTGCAGATAGATCTACCATACGACCCAGCTATCCCACTGTTGGGAATATACCCAGAGGAATGGAAATCATCAAGTCGAAGGTATACCTGTTCCCCAATGTTCATCGCAGCACTCTTTACAATAGCCAAGAGTTGGAACCAGCCCAAATGTCCATCATCAGATGAGTGGATACGGAAAATGTGGTACATCTACACAATGGAATACTACTCAGCTATAAAAACGAATGAAATACTGCCATTTGCAACAACATGGATGGACCTCGAGAGAATTATATTAAGTGAAACAAGTCAGGCACAGAAAGAGAAATACCACGTGTTCTCACTGATTGGTGGGAGCTAAAAATTAATATATAAATTCACACACACACACACACACACACACACACACACACACACACACACACACATACACACACAAAACCGGGGGGGGGGGGAGAAGATATAACAACCACAATTACTTGAAGTTGATACGACAAGCAAACAGAAAGGACATTGTTGGGGGGGGGGAGGGAGAAGGGAGGGAGGTTTTGGTGATGGGGAGCAATAATCAGCCAAAATGTATATCGACAAAATAAAATTTTTTAAAAAAAATTATAATAAAATAAAATAAAAAAAATTTTAAAAAAGACCAAGAAGGTTAAAAAAAAAAAAAAGTCTTTACAGAGAGTGAATACCCCTTTTCCCTCTCATCCAAGTAAACACAGATGATTCAGAGACCCATGAGAGAAAAGAGCACAACTTAGAAAACACATTCAACTAATCTTTCTGTGAAAACATCTTTCTGAAAACTAATCTTTCTGAAAAACATCAGCAGCCCTTCATCTGTCACTGTACAACTGGTCAAGATGGGCTCAGAGTTCTCAGCCATATCTGTTGTGGAGTCGTTGTTTCCTCATACAGAAAACTGAATGGCTTTGAAGGAGTCATGCAGTCTAACTTCTAATTACTAAAGGAAGACTTGCCTATATCCCAGGGATTGGAAGAACAAACAAAATAAATTTTAATATTGATTAGATGTGCACAACTTTACCAAGTGGGAGGGAAATTTTTTCAAAAGAGAAATTATGTAGGAAAGAGGACAAAAACTATTTTTTTAAATCATCGAAGTCCAGTGTATGTATGGCTTTGGTAGACTTTAACAAGTTCACATGACACTAGGATCACAGACAATATATTAAAGGAGCAGACATTGGGGGTAGTCAAAAAACCAGAATAAGAACACCATAGTTTTATATGAAATGGAGTCTAAGACAATGAGAAAAGAAATGAAGAAAATAACGCCAGTCCTGAGGCTACAGAAATAAAGTACTGGCAGGCTTTTTCTTTTCCAGTGTATAGAAGACATCAGGAGATGTTTTAGCTGCAAAGGGTCATGCAGGGGAGAGGGGGAGAGAGAGAGACAAATGTATGAGGGGAAAAGATTTTAGAGAGCTTTTGTATAAAGTACTTGCTGCTAAAGGGAGAAAAAAAGAAGCAGGATAAAGAGGAATAGACTGATAATGAGGGGAAAATGAGCTGGTAAGACAAAGACAAGTTGTTTTGTGAATGTTTGTTTTGTGTTAAGGTGGCTGTCTGCCCCAATTGGCAAGTGTTTTCATTCTAGGTGTATACTTATATTGTTTCTCATACAGTATGAGCTCAACAACCGTTTGTGGATTATGGTGGTAATTTCTATCAAGAATACAAGTTTATTCCAAGAAACGAATGAAATTAGAAGAGTCCCTATTTTTTTCACTGTTGAGAGTAGGATCACAAAAGAGACTGGGGGAATTTTTCTTTTTAAAAAATGCGGAGAATTGAGAGTTTCTGCTTCTAACATGTCTGTTTGGAAATGTGACATTATCCAAGGTAGCCCAAAGCCTAACTGCAAAAAAATAGGTTAAGGTGTGAAAATACTCACCTGAAATTACAATAAAATTAGAAATTCCGTTTTTAAAAAACTGGCTGGAATAACTGAAAAACTGCTTAAGGAAAATCTGATGTGGTCATAAAATGAGAAAAAGCCTTAAAATGCCTTATTAACCACTACTGAATTTTAAATAGTTCAAACATTAACTCTTTGCTGCAGGGGGTCTCTAAAGCAAGAGATCTTGTAATGCTAATTGCTAAAATACTCCTGATTTGTTTCCAAGGGTTTGAAACAGCTCTTAATTGCTGCTCTATCCTTGATCAAGGCAAAGAACAAAAGCATTGATGTCAAATTCATCCAGTACACGTTACAGTCAAAAGTATAACCCAAAATAAGGTAGGCAGAGACTTTAGTCAACAATGAATGTAAAGATGGACTTGGATGCTTCATCTGTGACTCCTAGAGCACAGCAGTTCTCAGCCTGGCATGTGCTGAGAACTATATAAATTTTATCTTTACTTTTTTTAAATTTAAATTTTAACTTTAATTTGGAGGAATGAAATCATAATTCTTTAAAACAGAAAGTAGAGTGGTTTTGAATGACGATTTCAAAAATGTTTTGTGCCCTCTTACATAATTCCTCCTTGTGGAATTTTTTTCTGCCATTTGATGGAGTTGTGCTCATCTTTTAAGCTGCTGTAAGCTTTAAACCTCTGAAAACTTTACTTTTTAATTTTTAAAGCCATCCTTTAAGCCTCTGTAAACTTTATAAACTTTAATTTTACAGAGATTACAAGATTATATTTTTTACCCACCTGAATATCAAAAGTAGTTTAAAACCTTTATATATTTTCATTTCATTAGTTTGGATATGTTCGTTCATGTCCTTTAAAAATCACAAATAGACTGTGTCAGGATTTCCTGAAAATTTTCCAGAATAAAAAATGTTGTGGGTTTCATCAAAAACTTTTCATTATTTTTACCACAATTCTTCATTTAAGGTCATACAAATATTTTTAAAATACATTTCAAACTAGCAAATTAAGGCATCAGGAAAAAAATTTTTTGTTCAATATAAATAAAGGAAAAAGACACGCTAGCAAAGACAGAAGTGAAAGAGCTATAAAAAAAAAAATAAGGATAAAAAGGGCAGAGTTGGTTTGGGTATGTTAGCAGTGAGTACTAAAAGGAGACCATAAAGATTTCTTCTCTCTCTCTTTTTTTTTTTTTTTTTTAAAAATAAAAAGACCCTGTTATTTAATAATCCCAGCAAATACCAATATAATATTAAGGCACTTGTAGCGGATACTGTTGGTTGTGCTTCCAGCTTCATCCTTCGATTCTTTCTTGCTTGGTGTCCACCCTCTTCTTTGCAATATGCTCAGGGAAGGTGGCCCAATCCGCAGTCTAAGGATAAATCCAGATCGGTCTTAGATTTTCACAGCAATCCTGTTTCCTCTGCTAGTGATTATTTTAAGGCTGGGTATATGTTCATCATCTGACAAAGGGAAGACATCCCTCTTCTTTTACTAGAAGTCATCATGTCAGGATCTGATGCATGGAACTGTGACAGCAATCTTGCAACCTGAGGTTGGACGAGCCTCCCTTCTAAAGATGATGAAAGAGAAGAGACAAATGAAAAGGACCTGGATCCTCGATGACATTATCAAGCTCCTCAGTCAATAAACTCTGACGTCACCTTATTTTGGACTCTGCTCCGTGAGATGATAAATTCCTGTAGCATTTGAGCCATGTGGAGCTGGAGTTTTCAGTTACTAGTGGCTAGAGAGACATACTAACTGATACAGTATGTTAAAAGAGGGTGCAAACCACCACATGACCATGGTCAGACTTACCCCGTCCAGCAAAAATGAAAATGTTTCTTAGACTTTCACTTGCTCACAAAACTGTGATGTCTTCAGGGTTTTTCTATGCACCGATTACAAAAATAATATACAGAATCATGGACTCTCAGGACTGCAGAGACATAGAGTTTAAGGAGGAACTGCTCCTCTCCATGCATCTAATTTCCACCTACTTCCCAACACTCTTGACCCTCTTCCAACTTTTCTTCACTTCTGTTTGACTTACGAAAATTTGCATTATTTGCAATACATACCCAGAGCTCTGCCACTTACCCGTTTTTGTAACTTTGGGCAAATTACATAATTTCTTTTTGCTTTGATTTTCCCATCTACAAAATGGGAGAAATAGCAGCACCTAACTTATGGAGTTGTTGCAAGTATTGAATGATTTAATATATGGAAAGGTGCTTCTCAGAACAATGCCTGGTACTTAGTGTGAATTATTATTATTATTAATTATTGTGGACCAAAATTTCCCCTTGAGCAGGAGGTCATTTTTTACCTCCTTGTTAACATCAGCATTAAGGAATGTGATACGAATATATTTGTCAAGGCCAAGGCAGATTATCATAATCAGACAGCTAATGTATTTTCTTACTTTAATGCATTAAAAAAAAAAAAGCTGTTCGGAATGGCTGTGCTCACACTTTAGACAATGAAAATAATTTTGAATACTCCTCAAGAATGTATATTTAGAAACAGTAAGCAGAAAAATGTAATTTGGGGGATATCTTAAACATTTTTCCAACTGAATTCTGTGGCCAAATAAGTATGGAAAAACACTGGGTTAAACAGCATTTGACAGCTTTTATCCAGGACATTTTTGAGCAACCTGTGATACCCTCCTAACTACTTTTCCACCCACCTTCTTACCCCCTCCAATCCACTCACTGGACCACAGTCAGAGTGACATTTTAAATCACAAGTAGTTCGTGTGACCACCACCACTTAAAACCCTTTGGTAGTTTTCAGTCATGCCTAGAATAAATTATGGACTTCTTTGCATTGCCCCAAAACCGCTGTCTGATCTGGCCTGCAGCTACCTTCCATCTCTTCCCCTGATCCACCACATTCAGTCTCACTAGCCTACGACACTTCTAAAATCCATCAGGTCTTTTACATCAGTCTTTGCCCTTCCTGTTCTGTATGATGAGAAAGCTCTTTGCAAGACTTTCGGCATAAATGTCTCATTTCAGAAGGGCCTTCTCCAAACACCATCTTTAAAGTACTTCCTCACCCTCAACAACTTTTTCAGGTACATTGCAGTCTGTCTTAGCTATTCCCACAATCAGTAATTTTGTTCGTTTGTCTGTGTATTTTTTGGCTCCTCGAAGATCTACAAGCTTTAAGAGAGCAGTGACCATGACTTATTAGTACACAATTGTATTCCCAGATCCCAGCATAGGGTCTTGAGCATAAGCGACCCATAAACATTTAATGAAAAAAAAAATTTAATGAATAATTGAATGAATGAATGAACATTTGAAAAATACGAAGGGTCTCATTCCATTTTGCAAATATTACAATTTACTCATTAATCCAAAACAAAAAAAATACAGATTCTCTCAAAAAGTGTACTTCTCAGGAAGTAATTGGGTTTGCAGATTTGATAAACCAAGCCTGTATTTGTAGAAGCACATTCATCTATTCTGTCCAACTGCTGTCAAGTTTGAAATAAAGCAGATAATGGGGTATTTCAATCTACAATTAATACATCTTAAATTTTAAAATCCATTTCAAAAGTCAACTCTTCAAATGTCAAGTTAGCAAAAGTTCAAAGAATTTAAATGCATGTATTTTCTTAAATAATTGGTTTCCTTTTAAACTATGCCATTGGAGTTATCCAAATCCATATTAATAAATAAAATTTATTAGGTGTTATGTGGAGCCACTAAATGTCTAGAATTTTTAGTCAATATCATGAGATAATTTTCAAGTAAGCAAGGCCAGAAACCCAGATCTTAGGCTCCAGAATGTTACCCTATATTTAAAATTGCCATCAAATTAACTAAAGACATAGTCCACAATGATGTAAATAAATTATTTGATAAGAAGGAAAAAAATCTTCCTTACAGAAGAATTTCAGATAATATATGAGCATTCTCTCCCCTCCCCCCCCCAACCTTAATTTTACTTCTCTTGAGTATGGGCTGGACTTTGACTTCAAAAGAATGGAGTCTATTAGAAGGGAAAAATAGTATGTTTACAGTGAAGAAACCTGACAGAAACTGTTACAGAGCACACTCAGCTCCTGGCTGAGGCTCCCCAAAATTTGGTGCCAAACTCACAGGTCCGGCTGCCTGCCCCAGACAAAAATAAACAACCCAAAAGTCAAATGTTGGTGAAAATGGAAGTCAGCTCTTATTCAGGAATACCAGTGACCTGGAGAGAGGTTAGGCTAACCCATCTCTCCGGTAAACCTGAAGGAGAACGGGCAGGCTAAAGTCATCGCAAAGGCTCAGGTTTACTGAGGGGTTTTTAAAGAGCGGGATGAGGGAGTGGAACACGGGAAATGAAAAGCAGGAGGGAGGGGCATGTGAGCAGCGAGGGGTTCATGCACAGTCTCAGGTGCAAGGTCTCAAGTGCGAGGTCTCAGGTGCAGGGTCTCAGGTGCGAGGTCTCAGGTGCGAGGTCTCAGGTGCGAGGTCTCACCAAGACTCCATCTGGTTTCTGCTCTTGTCCTTGCTGTTATCTCATGGCCTTGCTGGAGAGGTGGAATCAGCATAGCTTTATTGATGTCTTCCTTTGTTTCCCTTGGATAGTACGTGCAAGTTTGCAGCTCCAGGCTGACTAGAAAACAACTTTACATTTATGTAAATAATGTCATCTTGCCCCATAACCAAGGTTCAAAATATATTTTTAAAAAAAGGGAAGTCAGAGAAATTCATGCCAAAAAAAAAAAAAAAAAACACTGTCTTTTTAAAATTTGCTTATAGCCCATATGGTCTTAAGTCCCAACATGACTTCAGTCTTCCTCACTCCAACAAAACCATCATTACCAAGTGATTGAAGTGTTATTACTTGAAGTGTTAGTGTTATTACTAACATCATCAGTAATAAATCATGTGACATCATATACCCCTAATAAAATGTGATGAGAAATCAATTCTGTGATAATCTTCCCCAAAACCCATAATCCCAGGTTAATCATGAGAAAAACATCAGACAAACCCAATTGATGGGCATTCTACAAAATACATGACCAATGCTCCCCAAAACTATCAAGGTCATTAAATACAGAGAAGGATTGAGAAACTGTCACAGACTGAAGGAAATTAAAGAGACGTGATAACAAAATGTAATATGGTAACCCAGACTGGATTCTGAAACAGAAAAAGGATATTAGTGGAAAAACTGGTGAAATCCAAATGAAGTCAAGAATTTAGCTAAATGTATTGCTGTAGACTCGATGCCTGCCCCCCCAACCTCATTGAAACTTAAATCCCCACTGTAACTGTTGAGGGTGGAAATTCCTGTTATGGTAATTGATAGGGCCTCGGGTAGGTAGATTAGATTGTATGACCATGCTGTAGTGAATGGATTAATAATGGTGGTCAGGGCATGGATCAGAGAGCTTTAAAAAGAGAGTGAATTAGGAGGTTAGTCTCTCTCTTGCTCTCGCTGCTCCACAATTTTCACAATGTGATACTCTGCCCTCACTGTCACTACCACCAAGCCTCTCACCAGATGTGTTCCCTGGACTTTGGATTTCTCAGCCTCTGAAACTGTAAGCAATAAATTTTGTTTTCTTATAAATTACCCAGTTCCATGTATTTTGTTATAAGCAACAGAAACGAACTAATACAAGTATGGCACCAATATTAATGTCTTGGTTTTGACAATGTACTATGGTTATATAAGATGTTATCATTACAAGAACTTGGGTGAATGATATACAGAAACTCCTTGTATTATCTTTGCAACTTTTCCATAAATTTAAAATTATTCCAAAATAAAAAGTTTATTTTAAAAAATTGACTGAGGGACAACATAACCTAACTGAACTGTCCTAAAAGCTGAACATATAAGTTTCTATTAATATCCCCATGTCATGGATGAGGAATCACAGGAAAAATAGATGATATAAACTGCATAAGTTGGAAGATGGGTAATTTGACTTCAGAGTTCTAACTTTAAGTCTTATACTTAAATTATTTATAATTTATTCTATTCATTCTTTTCTCTCTTTGGATACTAAAGGTTAAATGCTCAGGCTTATAGATTAGGTTATTCAAATATAGAACTTTCCCAAGATACAATTGTTTTTATTACTTGTAGTCTTTAAGTGTACCTTTAGGATTATAATGCATCATGAATCTATGTTTGTACATTGCTAAATTAAGCTATGCCTATTATGTCTCCATTCTACCCACCTGCATCCCATGCTGCTTACCTCATAGAGATTTTGTGAGGATTAAATGAGTTAACAAATGTAAGGCAGTTACAGTGACTAGCACAGAGTAGACCAACCAGTGTCAGTCTTGATTTATTATTTTTATTGGTAATTTCCACAGCTCTGATTCCAGTTCATTAATATGCCCTGTAGCCATGACTACTCTGCCTTTTAATCTTTCCATCGAGTTTTTAATTTTAATGTGTGTACTTTATTTCATAGTTTATCATTGATTTTCTTTAAAACCTGACTATTTATAATAGTATACTGTTATCTGTTATCATATGCATTTATATCTTTTTTTTTCTACATCATTTTAGATATGCTTTAGAGCCTCTTTTATTTTGTTATCTTTCCAGTTTCCTGGAGAAGACAATTCTTCCTTTTTCGTCTTCCGTTAAAAAAAAAAAAAAAAAGACTTTTTTCATGCTTTCTAATTTTTTATGCTAACTTCATTTTAAGTGATACTAGCTTTTCCCTATAGTATCAGGGTTACTGAAATACACCTCTAAAGGAGTATCTTATTTCTTCCACTTGCCTCAGTAGAATCTCTACTCTGAGTCTAATTTTCATGTTAATTTTTCCCACCCTGATCTAAGACTGAGATAAGCTTCTTTGTTGCTTTTCTGAGTCAATAGGTGGCTTTTTTCTTTTCCCAGAGTTCTTCTTTCCTTAGAATTGTGGCCATTCCCGCTTTATGCAGGAGCCCTGGCTTCAACACCCAACCCACACCCACGAAAGATGTGATCTCTGTGATCTTCGTCCCTGTACAGCCTGTGCCAGGACCAGGTCCAGTAATACCCATCAGGCAGCTCTGATGCTGTGGCTATCAGCATTTTCTACAATTCTAGTGTATGTACATTTTCTTTTTTTTCTTGTAAAATTAGCCATTGTGGTGGTTAAACTGGCTAGGCTATGGTACCCAGATATTTGGTCAAGCACCAGTCTAAATGTTGTTGTGAAGGTATTTTTTTAGATGAGACGAACATTTTAGTCAGTAGATGTTGAGTAAAGCAGATTAATTTCCATATGAGGGTGGGCCTCATCCAATTAGTCAAAGACCTTAATAGAAAAAGGCTGACCTTCCCTAAAGCAGGGAGAATTCTGCCAGCAGACTGCCTTCAGATACACGGTACATCAACTCTTCTCTAGATCGCCAGCTTACAGCCTACACTGCCTATTTTGGACTTGCTCCTCAGACAATTTCTTTTAAAAAAATTATTCTTTGGGGGATAGGGGGGAGGGAAGTGATAGATTAAGAAGTACAAAGCTATGCTATCTATTCTAAGTAAATCAATGTACAGTGCATGCATGTACTGAAACAACACACCATTCCCCACAAAAATGTACAAACGAATGTTTTTTAAATTATACTTTGTTTTGTTAGAGCACAAAAAATATTCAAATATATAACTTTGGTGTTATAACATCAAGGACAAGGGATCAGATTCCTATACCAGCCAGCCACCAAAAAAAGAAATAGTTATACTTTATACACACACACACACACACACACACATCCTGTTCGTTCTGGTTATCTGAACAACCCTAATACAGCCAAATTTTTTTAAAGTTTCTTATTTTTATTTTATTTAAAAACTCCTCTAGATGTTTACAGAAGAATTTCTCTATTAACCTAATATTTTTCTTAAATCGAAGAACCACCCATACAATTCTTAATATTCACAAAACAAAGGTGTTGTGGTTTATTTTCCTTCTCTTGTTAAAAGGCTATTACATAAAAGTTAAAATTTATAAGTAATAATAATTGGTACTAAAGAAAACCTTCCTGAGGTAGTAGCTATGAAAAACCAAACAAATCAAATCCAACCAACTGAGATTATTACACATAACATTTTAATTATCAGAGAAGGAAGTTTAGCTGGAGCACTCCCAGCTTTACATCTGAAATAACATGTTGCTTTAAGTTCTAATTAATTCAAAAATTGTTACTTCAAAACTAGCCATGTCAGAGTTATGTTTTTCAGATTTAGCCATGTCAGAGTTATATTTTTCAGATTTAATTGTCAATAGGCAACAGTTCAGAGCTTTCTAATAAAAAATGAAATAAGAAAAGCTTTCTATGGAGATCTACTAGTATTTAAATAATTACAGTGGTTAGGAGATTGCTATTTGATAAGTATCTATAGGTTCTTTCCTTTGAATATTAATGAAAGGTAAGGTTCTCTATCGATATCAAAGCACCCCAGCTACTGACAACAAAGATGATGGGTTATATATCTAGTATAAGAAAGGCTAGATAGCTTATTAAGTTGACCACCTGACCAGTTTAGCCATGCCATGGTTTATTTGCTTGTCCCATAGGCCAGTACATAACATTCTGAGTGTTTTAGTTTGGGCTGCTCTAACAAAGTACCATAGATTGGGTGGCTTATAAACAACAGAAACTTATTTCTTGCAGTTCTAGAGAACAGAAGCCCTAGATCAGGGTGCCAGCATGGTTGGGTTCTGGTGAGGACCCTCTCCCAGTTTGCAGACTGTCGACTTCTCATATCTTCACATGGCAGAAAGAAAGCAAGAGCATTCCCTGGGGTCTCCTTTTATAAGGGCACTAATCCTGTTTGTGAGGGCTCCACCCTCATGACCTAATCACCTCCCAAAGGCCCTCATCAACTTTGGAGATTCAATTTTAAATATGAATTTGGGGGGGGGCGGGGGGGCAGACAGGACACAGACATTCAGTCCATAACACTGAGTGTATGTGGACAAGTACGTACATACACAAAATGTTATTTAATAGTAGTCATAATTATATCAATAGTAACCACAAACACATTGTGTTTCCTGTAGGGCAGTCACTGGGCTATGCATTTTACATGCATTATCTCATTGAAAACTTACAGCAGCTCTTTTGGTAACTATTTTGTTATTCTCGTCTTCCAGGTGAAAACTCTAAGGCTTCCTAAGGGTAAGAAATTTATCCAATTTTTTATAGTTAAAAACTGATTGCAATGGAATCAAAATTTCAGCCTACATACTCATTCACTAAGCCTCAGTTTCTCAATGTAGAAAGAGAATTATAATAATACTAACAACAAAAATGGTTATTGCAGATAAAGAGTTTTATAACTATTTTAATAATAATAGAAAGATATTACCTGCCTTTCTTACTCTCATTCTATCACATGCTACATTGGGAGTTTTCCAGAGGTCACATGATGTGAGATATTGTCACAAATTAAATGTAGAAGAAAATATAAGAATTCTGCAGTGAGTCATCTACTAAACAAATGGCTAAAGAGACATTGTAGGAGTGCCACTCTTCGGGAAAGTATAGCTGTTTTTCACTTGAAAATGTTATTTATGTTGACAAAGAATGAGTTTATTATCGTTATTTTATTTTTTGCTGGCTGGTAAAATATTATTGTTCTTTTAAAGGAAATAACAAATAGAGATTAGATTTTTCTCAATTTTAATTCTAATATGGTAAATTATACTGATAGATATAAGCCATAAACAAAAACTCTCTGGGGTCCTCAATAAGTTTTAAAAGTGTAAAGGGGGTCAGAAACTGAAAATTCAAAAATGGATGCTATGCTGTATACTGTGTATTTCAATGATAGTATCTAGTCATCAGGTGTTTTTCCCAAGGAAGGATTAAATGAGATAAGCCACGTGAAGAGCTTCGCATGGCACCTGGCACATGGAAAGTGTCAACATATGTTTACTATTATTGTTATTAGAGATTAAATAACTTGCCTGAGGCCACACTGTTACTGACAGAGCAGGGACCTAGAAAAGTTGAAATTCTCAACAGTAATGTAATAAGCTACATTTTGTCATGAATTAATAAACTTGATGATAAAATTCACTTCCAGTGAGTAATATAAGTTCCACAGAAAACTGCCTATAATTGATATCAACTGAGAGGAAGATGATGGGGTTTAAAGATCTATGCCGTGGCTATTATGGCAATGCCAATTGTCAATATTATTTGGCAATAAAAAGGAATGAAGTGCTAATACAGGCTACAGCATGGATGAACCTTGAGAACATTATGCCAAGTAAAAGATGCCAGTCACAAAAGGCCACATAATGTGTGATTCCATTTATATAAAATGTCCAGAACAAATTTATAAAGATAGAAAGTAGATAATGATTCTAGAGGCTGCATGAAAGAAGAAATAGGGAGTGGCTGATCAGCAGCAGAGTTTCATTTTGGGGTGATGAAAATGTTCAAAAATTAGATATTGGTAAAGGTTGCACAGCTCTGTGAACATATTAAAACCCACTGAAATGGTATATAAATTATATCTCAATAAATCTGTTATTTAAAATGTAGTGGAGTTTATTGGTGGAAAAGGAACTTTGGAAAGGCAAAAATCATCATTTAAAAAGCAAAATATATCTTTTAAATGGTAGAGGAACAAATTGTGCAATTAACTATATAAATATATATATATATACACATACATAGTACATTTACAAACCAATAAGAAAAAAAGATAAATATCTGAAAAGAAAATGAGTAAAACATATGAATATAAAGTTTATAAAAGAGGAAATATAAATGATAAACACAAAAATAAAAATGCTCATCTTCTCTTTTAATAAAAGTGCAAATTAAAGTGACATGTTTCTTACAAGATTGACCATAATTACAAAGAATAGTGCCACCATGGGCTGATATGTGGGGATACAGGTATTCTCACACAATGCTATTGGGAGTTTACACTGGTTTAGTTGTCTGCAGGCCAATTGAGCAATATATATCATAATCCTTAAAAACACTGATACTTCCAATTCTGCAAACTCATACTAAGGAAATAACTCAGAACATTAGCAAAGGTAAATGTATAAAAATCCTTGTCAAAGTATAGTCATGTGTTGCTTAATGACCAGGATGCCTTCTCAGGAATGCATCATTAGGTGATTTCATCATTATGCAAACATCATAGAGTGTGCTTACACAAACCTAAATGGTATAGCCTACTACACACCTAGGATATATGGTATAGCCTATGGCTTCTAGGCTAAAATGTGTACAGCATGTTACTGTACTAAATACTGTAGGCAATTGTAACAATTGTAAGTATTTGTGTATTTACACATATCTAAATATAGAAAAGGTACAGTAAAAATATGGTATTATTATCTTATGGGACCACCATCATATATGCGGTCAGTCATTGGCTGAAACACCATAATGTGGTGCATGACTGTAATTTTTATGATAGAAAAATATCAATGAGAACCTACATGTTAAATAATTGGAATAGGGATAAATTTTTTTACATGTAAAATGAAATTTTTATTGTCCAATTAGAATAAAGACATATCTGTCTATATTTGGTGATATGGAGATGTGCTCATAGTATATTATTAGCCAAGAAAAGTAAGTACAGAATAGTATACAGAGTCTGATACCAATTTTATAATACATATTGATATATGTATGTATTTATAGCATAATTCTTTATAAATATATTATAAATTATATATTTTTATGATAGCCTTATAGTGATAAGGTCATATTATCACTTATATTCTAATTATTATTATTTATAGTTATATGTTATATATATTTATATATATATATGTGGATAAAGGTCTTAGAAGCTATACATAAAAATATTAGCAGTGATTATCTTTGAATGGTAAGATTCTGAGGGATTTTTTTTTCTATATTATGATTACTTTTGCCATTTTTTGTACAAAATTAATTGCATAATCTTATTTTTTAAAATAAAAGTGTAAGCAGATATTAGAGCTCACTGGAGAAGCACTTAGCTTTTGCCAGAGTCAGGCTGGATTAAGTCCTGGCTTTGCTCAATGACTTTGGGCAAGTCACCTAACTTCCCCAAGGCTCAGTTTCCTCAGTGACCACCTCATAAAGTTGTGATGAGACTAAGTATTTTAAGGTTTTAAAGTATTTTAAGTTCTGATGTGTAATAAGCACTTAGTAGATGTTATTCTTGTTCTATGATTATCATCATCAATATTAACATTAAGGCAGATTCTCCATTGTTTATAAATATAGGTCTTTTAAATATCCACACATACATGTGGCTGGACCATGTCACATGAGGGGCTCCCTTAGTCCAAAGAGCTAGACATCTGCCCATTCTCCTCCAGAGGAAGAAATTGTTCCCAAGCCACCACATTCCCTTGTCACTATATGACATTTTTCATTATAACTGTGTAATAACTTTTAGTTATATATCTCAGTGAGAACATCCAGGCATATTTAGCTTGTAGCTTAACTGTGCTACCAGGTTGTAGAAATGAAAATTAATAGAAAAATACCATTACCATGTATAAACTATTTCAGAAATATAAACAAAAATCCCATATATAGATGGGCTAACCATGGAGTTAACTACCTTTTGCAATATCAGGAAAAAATGTTATAATAATATGTTATAACAAATTATGTATTATATACTAAAATACAATATTATATGATATTTTATTGTCAATTGTCATATAAAGAATATATAATAATGTAATATAATAACAAATAAGGCATTTTTCTGAATTTCAAGTAACAGCCTTCCAAATGAACCTGTGAACTATAACATATTTCTAATTTGGGGACAGGATAATATCATATTATATACAAATTGTGTTATTTTATATGTTGTATTTTGCATTAACATTTTATATTTTGTTACATATTATATCTATATCATATGCACATATATTATCATATCTATATTAGGGGTTAGATAAACCATACTATAACATTATATCTATAATACAATATAGCAATATAACCTTTCCTTAGGGGTTCTAATACTCATAGATTGGGGATCTGAACTCTTGACCCTAGTGTTATTTGGCCGTGCTCTAACCAGCTGAACTAAACAGCCAGTCTCCCTGGTGTTGTAGACTTTTAAAGAATTAAGAATATTAAATACGTACATCAAGCCATGTCTTAGAAAGTGACTTTGCTTCTGAAATATTAAGCCAGTGATTAAAGTGCCTCCTCTGGTTTCCTTTAAAGAGTTTTGGAAGTTATGGGTGTAAATGCATCTGACATCCCCTGTGAGGGATTACGTATGTCTCATCTCTCTAATATTGGAACATATCAAAAAGGCAGAAACCAGTGATTTTGCTAACAAGTCTTAGACAAAAGGGCAAAACTAAATTGCTAGGCAGGTTATGTCCACCTGTCTCAGGCCCTACTTTATTCATTAGGGTCATCAAGGAAGGTTTGTAACTTTTGGGTGAAAGTCTCATTTCCCAAGTTTTCCTTCA
Source organism: Cynocephalus volans (assembly GCF_027409185.1). Taxonomy (NCBI): domain Eukaryota; kingdom Metazoa; phylum Chordata; class Mammalia; order Dermoptera; family Cynocephalidae; genus Cynocephalus; species Cynocephalus volans. Next base: position 286,863,332 of record NC_084460.1, read on the forward strand.
TTAATCTGTTCAGTCGGCTGTGCACAGAAATGTATTAGCTCTTTTAAATTCAGAGGAGCAGCTGGGTTGTATGCGTTAGGTCACAATGGGTCACTGCTACTGGAAAAGCAAAATTAGACCTTTTGGGATATTAAATAAATAAATAAAAAGCTGTAACCTTTGCTTTGACGAAGGAGGGTCATTTTAAGACTGGATGGAATCTGACTAACCCAAAGTTTACAGTTAAACATTCCAAGGCCTAAAAGGTGTCATTGGCAACTGTTTGGGAGTCATTAACTTAGTCATCAACTGTTGGGTTCTGAAGGAGCGCTAAATTGCTTTCATAAAAAATGACCCAGGGAGTAGATTAAAGTATAGATTCCCAGGGTGAACCAGAAAGTCTGTATGTTTTAAAAGTGCCCCAGCTTTTAAAAACTAATGGTAAGCTGATCTGGAAACACTGACCTAGGAAGTAAAAGTGACACAGCCGAATCAACTTTTGGTAAACTAATCTGCAGCTGACCAATGACATTTCAGCAAAAAAAAAAAAAAAAAAAACCAAAGTAAATAATCTTTACTTTTAAGCAATCTTGCCACCATCCTGAAACAGCCATATTTGAATAGGAAAGATTTAAATAATCTATCAGATGTTTTTGCCTTTGAACCACTAGTTTGACATTTTTCTCAGTCCCCTACTCCACTTAATTGAGCAGCTGTCTTGGGCTATGAAGACACCACTCTGTCTCAATTTCAAATAACAAAGTAAATTGGGGGACAGAAGTAAACTCGCATTGCGGACTCTAATGATATTTTAAAGGTTAACATTTTTCATTAATAAACTAACTAGGCTAGTTGCTGTCTCAGAAATGTAGATTTGAACATACTGTAGGCAGTGGCAGTTCATTCCCACACAGCTAATGCTCCAGTCAGACTTTAATCAGCAATCCCATGATGCTTTCAAATTCAACCTTGAAGTTCAGTTATTCTCTCTGGGCAAAAGCATTAGCAAAGTTGCAGAGGCTCAACCTTGCCCACCCCAAGGGGTTTTTAACTGATAACATGGCCTCATGGCATTAGTCCTGGAGAGGAGTTAAACACCTAGCTCAGTGACTCCCAACGTCACCCCGGCCCAGCTGCAGGAACCTTGGAATCTGCATTCCACAAACTACACAAGGTGATTCTGGTAGGAGAACACTGCTCAAGATTCTATTTTCAGCCTTGTTACTAAATGTGTTGGCCAGAATAGTACATAATCTCTCATGTCTGGGTTTGTCAATCTATATGGTGGCATAATGATATTTGTATCTTCCTTTCCCCTAGAAATATCAGAGAGACAACATTAGGGAATATACATTCAAAAATTAAAACCTGAGAATTTAAGAGAACAGCATAACATGGAAGTAAAATAACAGGTTTAGTATTAGAAAAACTTGGATCCCAAACCCAGTTTAACGATTACTAACTGACCTTGAGTCTCAATTTTCATATCTGCAAAAAAGAGACAATTATATCTACCACATAGAGTTAGATTAAAGGAGATGCTGTATGCAGAGTACTAGTCTTATAAAGGTCACATTGTAGATTCTCAATAAAACGTAGTTATTACTAAGGATGAGAAGAGCTATAAATTCACTGGATTTATACCAAGTAAGAGTGAGAAAGAAAATAATGTTGAAATAGCCACTAATATTATGGGGATGTTTCTTACTGCTGTATAACCTAGCTTTTCCTGACTGATACGATTTCAATGGATGGTAGAATGTTTGGCTTTTAAATAAAGGAACTCCTGGGTCCAATTTTCTTTATCATCTGCCAGGACGGCAAGCACAGATCCTCCAACTTATAAATGTCACTTGCAGTGGCAAACACGAAGAGTCCCTGGCAGAAATACACCTTTTGCTAGATGTTAAGTTTCACATTTAACCAGGTGCCCTGTTGTTTTACTTTCCAGACATAATTCGTTACTAGCACTCATGAGGATGAGATCTTTTTGAGATGCCGTAAGACAAAGCCTCTCTGTGACTTTCATAGACAAGCCATCTGTCTGCAGTAACGTGTGGTCTCCTGACTACATGCAAGAGTTTGCTGCTTCCCTGAGAGTCTCAGACTCTCCAGAGTAGTCTGTTCAGCTCAGATCCATCAATGTTGTGATTGCGTGGGACACCAGCAGCCCACCCCTGCCTGTTTACCATACTGGCAGCTCTCAACAGCTCCTGTCTGCAATGTGGAGGATCCCTTGAGTCTTGTCAACATCTGTCACGGAAGAGGAGTTTGCATGGAAAGACGCTGACATACCATGTGTCAGCAGAGAAAAGCAATGATAAGAAACAAGTAGGAGTGAAGTACAAAGCCCGTAATTACAGACCAGCAGCATTTATGGTGGCAGAGTGGAGGGTAGAAAGAACACAGAATTTGGAGTCAAAGACACAGGGATTTGAATCCCAGATCCACCAGTACTACCAGTAATAACAACACTTAACATTTCTTGAGCACTCTCTAAGCACTTTATATGCATCACCTCAGTTAATCTTCACAACAAACATATGAAGTAGTGTGATGGTTAATTCTATGCATCAACTTGACTGGGCCAAGGAGTGCCCAGATTAAACATTATTTCTGGGTGTGTCTTTAAGAATGTTAGCACTTGAATCAGTAAACCCAATAAGGCAGATTCCCCTCTCCAATGTGGGTTGTATCATTCAATCTGACGGATGGATAAATAGAACATAAAAGCAGAGGAAAGAGAAATTTGCCCCTTTTGTTTGCTGCTGCCTGCTTGAGTTGGGTCATTGGTCTTCTCCGCCCTTAGGCTGGGACTTACACCACGATTCACTGTTCTCGTGCCTTTGGCATGAACCTACACCACTGGCTTTCCTGGGTCTCCAGCTTGCAGGTGGCAGATCGTGGGACTTCCCAGATTCCCAGCCTCCATAATCACATGAGCCAATTTCTCATAATAAATCTCTTCGTGTGTGTGTCTGTGTGTGTGTGATTAAGTTCTGGTACAATCCAGGGGCAGTGGGTCTGTTAGAAAACACCTGCAAAGCAGCACAGTGACATTTGCTGAAGGTAAGGTGTAAGACAATAGTATTCCATAGAATTGGACAGAAATAAGGCTACTTCATTCACAGGCTAAAGTGAGTCAGTCAGTTTCCTCACACTGGGTTACATGAACATTTCCTCAGATATTTTCCTCCAAAAGTATTTCACATAGAAACCTGCAGCAGCTTCTCAATACCCAGAGAAAAAAGGTCCATAACCCTTAACAAGATTAATATTATCTTCACAATCTTCCCTAAACATGCCTTTCTGGCCACTCTTTACCTTACCCCAAGGCACATACCTCAACCCTCTGTCACAGCTACCTCACATCTATCACCAGAGCATGCCTTCGCTTCCATGTCTTTGTTCATGTAGTTCTCTCTACCAGGTAGACCTTTTCTGCTAATTGTTGTCTGTAAGAACAGTACCCATGTGTATCAGTTTCCTAGTGCTGCTGTAACAAAAGTACCACAAACTGTATGGCATGAACAGAAATGTATTGTCTCATAGTTCCAGAAGCTAGAATCCTGACATCAAGATGTTGGCAGGACTGATTAATCTGAGGGTTGTGAGAGTGAATCTGTTCCATGCATACCTCTGTCCTAGCTTCTGGTGGCTTGCTGGCAATCTTTGGCATTCCCTGGCTTGTAGGGAGATCCTTGATCCCTGCCTTCATGTTCACTTGGAGTTCTCCCTGTGTTTTTGGTCTCCAAATTTTCCCTTTTTATAGATCATCAGTCATACTAGACTAGGGGCCTACCCCACTCCAGTATAATTTCATCTTAACTAACTACACCTGCATCCACCCTATTTCAAAATAGGCTCCCATTCGGAGGTACTGAGCATTAGGGCTCCAACATATGAGTTTGGGGTGGGGGTAGGGGGACACAATTCAATCCATAATACCATCCCTCAATTCTCACATCCAAAACTACCACTTTATTTAAAATTATCCTCAAATTCAAAGGCAGAATGTAAGTTCCTCTCCTCTGAATTTACCAGTTATTTACATTGAATGACGTTCAAATGTCTCATAATATATAAAACATTTTCATGCTTTCTGGTTATTTGCCATGTGTGTTTTTCTCCTGAAGGTAGGATTTATTTCTTGTTTATCATCACATTCTCCTCACGAACACTCCCTTGCACACAGTGGGTGCCTGATCCATGTTTGTGGAACAGAATCTTAATCTCCTCTTTTAGTTTCTTCTCATATAGTTACTCTTTTATTTTTTGTTTTCCTGCCAGGAAGCTATACCTGGCAACACCCCAATGAGTTGGTCTTGTACCATGAATGAACTAACACTTTTGCATAAACTAATACATTCCTTAACACTCTAACTTAACATGCATTAACTAATATATCCCTTAACACTTGGGCGGACATTCTGGAAGCTTGAATGTATTAGCATAACCAACATCTGTCACAGATAACCACTTGTAGAATACCAGGCTAGTTACCTTACATAGGCAGTGCTACATATATTTTTAATTCTCTGTCTACCAGCAACATGACACTAGATTTACTGTTAAAAAATTTAAAATTGTCATATTTAATCTGCTAAACCTGCCACTGAAGACAAGAGGCTCTTCAGATCCTTAGAAGTCAAAGCTGTGCAGCTTAATCTAATCTACAGTAGGTGGCATTGTGGCCAATGAGGAAGTTTAGAGATAACAGACTGCAGAGGATTCCAGAGACTACCACTTTTAATGATGTTTCAGTATTCCTGAGCAAAATAAGCATTTATTTAAAACATATACATAAACATTAATAATATGATCTATGGAAAAATTACAGCAAATGATAGAATACCTTGAAATCAGTATGTAAATGCTTGCCTCTAAAACTAGTGCAGTCAGCCTCCATATTCATGAGTTCTGCCTCCATGGATTCAACCAACTCAGGATCAAAAATGTTTGCAGGGTGGGGTGGGGAAAGAATTCATCTGTACCAAACATGTACAGACTTTTTTTTCTCTTGTCATTATTCCCTAAACAATATAGTATAACAACTATTTCCATAGCATCTACATTCTATTAGGTATTATAAGTAATCTAGAGATGATTTAAAGTATACAGGAGAATGTGCATAGGTTATATGCAAATACTATGCCATTTTATATCAGGGACTTGAGCATTTGCAGATTGTGGTGTGTACAGAAAGTCCTGGAGCCAGTCCTTCACGATACCGAGGGACAACTGTGTTTAAAAATTGGTATTTAAAAGGGTGGGGGGGGGGAAGAAGACAGAATAACCACAAAAATCCCTTGAACTATTTAAGCCAATTACACAGATACGATGTGCACGGGGAGGGGGGAGGTGGAGAGGAATGAGAAAAGGGGCATGAGAATCAAGTACAATGTATTTTGAGAAGTTAAATTAAATTAAATTAAATATAAATAAATGAAGTCAGTATTTAAAGAAACAAAAGACTGAACTACTTTGAGATGCATGACTGTTTCGCTATTTCTTGCACATCGGTTGCTACTTACCTTCTCTAAGGTTGCCAGCTCATTTTACTCTCTCCTCTCAACTCAGTCCTCTCAAAGATTTCCAGAAGCCAGCACGGAGAGGTTGGTACCTTTTTCCTGCCACCCCACCTGTCTCTGGCTTCCCAACTTGTGCGAGAAGCTTGTTATGGAGTAGAGTCTTTAAGTCAATGCTTCTCATCCCGGACTGCACATTAGAATCACCTTGGGAGATTTCAAATGATGCTGATCTCTCAACTCCAGGTTTCTCTTATTTGATTGCTTGGGGAAAGGGCACATGCAGAAGCGTTACTTTGATATTTCTAAAAAGCTTCCTGGTGGTTCTAACATTCAACCCGTTTGAGAGCCACTGAACTAATGTTAGCCCATCTCTCAAAACCAGTGCTTCTGCGTGTGTGCTCCACAGACCTCCTGTTGTTAAAAAGGTAAGTCTCCAGGTCTTATTCCAAACCTACCAAATTACTGAGGCCCACACATCTGCTTTCAACAAGTCCCAAATGATTCTGAAAACTTAAAAATGACTGTTCTTAAATAGTAGTCTACAAATTTCTTTTGCTGGGGCTCACTTTTTGTCACTCAAGGGCAGAGCCCTTGAAGCTGTGATATCCCATCCCCTCCCTTTGAAGCACATACTGTTGTCGGCTTATCCAACAGCCAATTCTAGCTCTTGCTCCCTTCCTACCTTCTACTATAGGTGCCAGAAAAGCTACTACTCACTTTTGCAGGCTCCCTCAGTGAGGGCGATGTGACCCAATTTGGCCAGTAACTCACAAGGAGAAGATGGCTAGTGGGATCAAGAAGGTCTTCCTCCTTTATAAGAAAGACCTGTGCAAGCCACGTGCTCCTGGCTTTAATCCTTCCCTTTTTTCCATCTTGAAACTGGATGTGATGCCATCCTGTGACCACGGAAGGGCAAATATAAACACACAAGACCAACATGCCAAGCCTGATGGAGTAGAAAGATGGAAAGACCCAGCATCTTTGATGTCACTAAGAACCCACAGATGCTTTCAGCATTCCTAACTGATAAAGCACCCCAGCCCTCATAACCCATTCCAGAGAGAAATCACACTTAAAGAAGGATGACCCAATTGGAAGTCTCAATTTTTCTTCCTTTCCAAGCATTTAATATTGCCCAAGAATTAGTCTACAAAGCCTGATAGATAAACTCTTGTACCCCAATCTCCACCTCCACCTTCACTTCCACCCTGTCTAATCCTGGATGTCTCTTATTCTGCCCTCCCTCCCCCCAGAAAAGAATTGCTTCACCCAGATCGTCCTGCCCCACCATCTAGGTCCCTTGAGTCCTTTCCTCCCCCAATTCTCTCCCTTCTCGCTGGGAAGAACGCACCCTCACCTTTCCCTCCTGAGACAGTGAGAGGAGCAAGAAGCAGCTAAGCAGGCAGGAGGAGAGTGGGAAAGCAGTGGATCCTCCACATCAGTGATTTTTAACCCTTCACATGAGGAAACCCAATATGTAAAACCCCACAGACTTAGACATTCTGGGACTGGAAGCAAAGAGAAGAGCGTAGCAGGGCTCTGCCCACACCAAGCCATACAACTCCAGGACATCCACTCTCAACTCAAGCTGCCCTTCTGAACAACCACTGGACCTTGCCAAAATACAGATGCCAGACTCTGCCTGCAGAAATTCAGATTCAGTAGGTCTGGGTGGGGCTCAGGCATCTGTTTTGAAAATCTTCACATATGTCTGATGAGCAGCCCAGGCTGATAATCCCAGGTTGCATAGGACAGCTTAGAAAGCAACTCTCCATTGTGAATGGCTACTCAATGAAACAAGAAAATAAATACTGTCCTCTGCACTTAAGGTCATTCAAACAATGACTAGGGTAGTTACTGAGCCCTCTGGTCTCTGAGATTTCACTTCACCTGATCAGAAAGAATTTGCAACTTGACAAAAAAATGTGGATTTTTTTTCCTTGATTCCCCCAGAATCCATCTAACGTAAATAGTTTCTATCTCACATAAATGCTTTACTACAAGGCAAGAATGACCTAGTCTTCCAATGTTTCTATATTGTCATGTTATTTTATTAGCAAATTGCTTCTGATAGGTGACCCTGGCTGACAGTCAAACTGAATTAAATTTCTATAATGAACAAATACTCCTTAAAGGGACTTGAACTTTTTAGACACATTCAAACATTTTCAGAACAACTTGATAAACATACAGATACTGTAATTACGCATAACAGTCTGCCTATCTTTTGATCACATTTTATCCTGCAGTGTGAGTTTATCTGTTCCAAAAGCAAGAGAAAGAGAAATGAAGATCTTAGTTTATTTCTTATCATGAAATTTTATTATAAATGAAATTCCTTTGCCTTTAGAACTATTCTTAGAATCTCCAAATGCAAGATGAAATTATTGGAGAATACCACCATGAGGGACTAGCAATGAATAGAGGGAAAGTACTTTTTTAAAGGCTCTGAGAGGATTCTGTGGATTTCAATTATAAATTCACAGACCTATCATTACATCATTGTCCATCTCAGATATGTCACCCCTTGATAACATTTGCCAACATTTCTCAGGCTCCCAGTTTCTAAAATAAGGTTGATCATTTATCCTGGCTGCCAACCTCACCAGCCCTTTGAGACACTGGATATTTTTGAGACTGTAGCGCATTAAAAAAAAAAATTACTAAATGAGAAGTATAATTTCCATAGCTAAAAGATACTTGTCACCAGCAACAGTTATTAGCTCATCTATTTGAGTGAAATGATTCTCCATAGAAACTGATCTTCTTTCACTGAAATTTCACTCCAAATGAGATGGAGGCCTTGTAATTACCAGGAGAAGGAAAGATCAATTGAATCGATACTGTCCCATAAGACTGTCCTTTTCGTTTATTTCTTGTGAATCATATGAACTACAGGGAGATCTCACACCCATGCTTTTCTTTAAGGAACAGGTAGTGCATTTAAATTTCATTTTATGACTCAGTCTGGAGAACACTGTGATCTGGCCTCTCGGGTTTAAAAATAAACAAACTTTCTCATCACTATTAGGATCACTTCGGAGGAGCTGGGAGACTGGTTTTACTCGGCATAGAAAAAAAAATGCATTTTACAAAGACCAAGCAAATAGCCACAGCAAGATGACAAGACATGTCTGCCAAGGTATATGGCACCACACCCTCCTGGGCTTGCAAGACAGAAGAGCAATTCTCTTCTACATAGCTGCTTCCAGGGGCAATTCTGGGAGGGAGGCCAGGGACCATTTCACCACCTGCACTTGGGAGTACAGATTCCCACTGTTCTGATACAGGTGGATCACCTATTACGTTATGTACCCACATTGTCATTTAATGCACAATTAAGTTCTAACTTTGGGAAGAACAATGTGGGACTGGACTGGCGGGGGCAGGGGATCTGTATCCTTGGTTGGTAGGGCAACATATGCACTTGTATGTTTCCCTCATCCTCTCTTTCTATTTCACACAGTCTTGCTTTTTCTAATATGTTTTCAGCATAGCCTTACCTATGAATGTGTTACTTTTTATGAAATGTTGTTGAAAGGAGCCACATTTGCAGAAGGTGCTCGAGGAAAACGACTGCTTATCCTCATCCTCTGCTGGCGAGGTGTCTGGTTGTCACTGAAGGATTTTAAGTGTTCACTAAATAATGTCATCACTGTTCTAAAGAAGGAGAAATTAAAGAATGTGTTCTTTAAAATGACTTTGCGTGACTTGGTCACACTTGGAACAAGCCAAGGCTGAAGCTATACTGAATTCAAAGTCTTACCCTTCTCTAGAGGTTATTTCTTACCTCCAAATGACATTCATTCTGATTAAAGAGGCAGTTTTTTGTTCATTACCAACATGCACAAATGCTGTTAGAAAATATATCCCAATCTATTCTTAGCATCTTTTGAGGTCACCAGTTCCATAAAATTCAGCACACATTTTTTTCTTCTGTTTCCTTGTTACCTTCTCTTTAATAGAGGAAATGGAGATAGACTCAGAGTAAAAAAATTTGCCCACACATATCAAGATAATGTCTTTATTTATCCTGACTACAATGCAAGAGTGAATTTAAGTCATTCACCTCCCAGACTTCTGTCTCTGTGTTTTGTATCCAGCCACCATGTCCTCTCAGGAATGGCTTTATCCAGGGCAAGGTCATTGTCAGGTAGCTAAAAGCAAGTAACCATGGACAGGAAGTGAATTTTTGACTCAGTTTTAAAACTTGATCTCAAGCATAGGCAAACTTCAAATTGGTTCTAACCATGAAAGTTAGTTTGCTTGGGTTGTATTATATCGGAGGTAGAGAGGATGATGAAAGGTTAAAAAGAGTTTGAAGGACAAAAGGTTTATAAGAAAGGAAAATGAGTGGACAGAGATGTACCCCTTGAACTATCTAGTCAGTGTTTAATGATATCTCATATTGCTGCCTATCAGAGTCACTGATCTACTTGAAAGAAAATGGTAATGTAATTAAATACCTAGTTAAAGAGAACATAAGGTACTTCAGAGTCTATCTTGAGACCTTCTGCGTAGATCTGAATGAACAAAGATGGGTTATGACTCAGTGAGTAACTAAAGGAAATGAGTCACAAGACGTGTACTTAGCTGCTCAAGCTTCGGCAGCACACTCAGCCAATCTGACCTGCAGTTGGTTTGAAGTTGAGAAGTGAAGTTAGTCAACACTTTTTCTATCGTTAAGATTTTTACTTTCTGACATAGAATACATTTCTCAGTCTCATGACCTTGGATCCAATCTTATAGTAAAGTTCACTCTCAAAAGCCAGTGGTTTAGATTTTCTTCTGTTTTTTTCCAAATAGACATCTGCATTGATCATGGAACATATTAAAATCAAAGGAAACTCAATAAGTACAAGGAAATAATCTTTGTTCTTTCCCTGTGGGACATACAACCCCTATATGTGAAAAAGCAATTAGATTAACAGCTTGAAAAAGCAATTATGGTAACAGTGCCACGGCCAACATGATAAAATATACAACTTGAAGGTCTAGAAAATGTTTAGTAATATTATCCAGTAAAATACAAAATGTCAAAGTTTTCATCTTAGAGGGAAAGATGACATTAAGTTTCTTTTACATTTAGTTATCTTACATCCACCCAAACACCTGGATTCATATTCATGATGAATAAACACCTCTTAACTAAAGCAAAGTGAGACCTTGAGATAATAACACATTTTCAAATCCTACGATTATTTTCTGTTTGTTTTTTATGGCTCTTTTTATCTGTTTGTCTACATGACAAGCAAGTAAAAGAAATATGGCAAATTTCTGAGTTCTATGGCATCCGTTTAAAATTGGGTACAGGTGATGGTCAGCTAGCTTAGTTGGTTAGAGTGTGGAGCTGATAACTCCAAGGTCCAGGGTTCGATCTCTGTATCAGCCAGCCACCAATAAACAAACAAACAAATAAATAAAATTAGGCAGAACCTAGCTAATCTTGTTAGCTAGTCAAAATAGTTTTGTGAGACAGCTTGTTTTGTAGTCTCTGTTCATTTACTTCTGGTTACTACCAAAATATGTAAGCCTCTTCTTTTCTACTGAATTTGACTTGATTTTAATCTCAAGTTAGTCCAACTTGTGTATACCCAAAGCCATAGCCACATATCCTGGGTCTGACTGAAAAACTGGTCCTTGAAGCCAGGAATGTCAGTGCTGAATCTCAACCTTCACCCAGAGTCAGGCTGATAGGAATGTTCCCAAGGTTACATTATAGCTTAGTCTGCTAGATTATCTGTTGGGATTTTCCTAAATGGAGCTACAAGCAAGTGGTACTATTTATAAGAAGCAAACAGCATACATGTGTAAATACTCAATTACATGATGAGGAAGCAATCCCAAAAGGTACAAATATTTAATAAAGATGCCTATGTATAATAGCTAGTACTTATGGGGCATTTACCAGGTGCCAGATACTATACTGAGCACTTTACCTATATTGACTCATTTAATCTTTATTACAACCACATGATGAGGTACTATTTACTGTCTCTATATTAGGAATGAAGAGATTAAGATGCAAAGATTAGATTGCCAATGTCACATAGCTAGTAAGTATCACTGCTGATATATAAAGTCTAGCTCAGAGCCTGTGCTCTGAGCCAGTATGCTATACTTCCATTTATAGATTATAAAGTTCTATTTATTGATGAAGTGTATTTCTAGAAATGGGGTCAGAAAACCTTACAGTTAAAAGCACCACCTTTCTCTATAATCTCTCTGTAGTCAGCAGTTATTTTATGTGATCTTAATTGGAAAGGAATAATACAGACTTAAATTTGAGCCAGAAAAAACTGACTAATCAACTGCTCAAGCAGATGACTCAATATCTACAGTAGTGGAATGAGACCATACGGGCAGCATCAGACACATAAACTGGAGAATTTCAGGGCAGCAAGAATTACAGATTGCCTGTCATAGAAACAATTACGTCATAGGGTCTCTTCTCTGGATTGCTATAGTAACTGTTATCTATACCAGATGATGTAGCAATTGGTATAAGTTGTCTCAGGTTGTTCGAAATATTTCATCTTCTCTTCCCAATAAGATGGTAACTTATCTAAAGTTTGAATCTGTATTGTCCTTGTGTATGCCCCACCGTATTCAATCCACTATTAGAATCAAAACTGGTAATTAACACATTTGTTGTTTATGATTTAGGTTTTCCGTAATGTTCTTTTCTTCTACAATTAATGTACATAATCACTAAAGCAGTATGCACTCACAATAGCAATTTAAGAAATAAAGAAAAGCACACACAAAATAACTTACTTGACATTTTATCACCATTTTTATACCTTGCTTATATAAGTTGTCTTCTCCCTTTCAATACCTCTCAATACTGTCATGAGATTTGAATGCAATAATAATGCAAAGTATGTAGTACGGAATATGGCATAAAGCGTTCAATAAATAGCAGCTATTACTAAGGTAGTGATTATTATTTTCATCTTATGTGAGTATTTATAAAGAGATGATTTCTAGAAGTAAAATTGCTCCTTGAAGAGTATACTCATTTTAAGTTTTGCCAGTAACTTCCAAATATCCCTCAAAGAAACCATATCAATTTACATTCCCAAATAGTAAAAGAAGGTCCTTCCCCACACCCATCCGTAAATACCATTAATTTTTATATTTTCGCTAGTCTGCATGAAACATAATTCAATTTAATTTACATTACTGTTTGTGAGTTAAGCATACTTTTACTATGATTACTGGACATTTGATTCTGTGAATTATCTGTGCAGAACCTTTTCTCATTTTTGTATTGGGTTATTCTACTTTTCTCATTGGTTTGTAATAGTCTCTTATATTTCATAAATATTAATCCTTTGTCTGCAGCTGCAAATATTTTCTCCCAGGTTTTTCATAACATTTTAACTTTGTTTATGGTATATTTTATGACTGTAAAATTTTTTTAAATGTGTGTATTCAAATCTGTCATCCTTTCTCTTTATGATTTCTGGATTTGGGGCTTTGTCTAGGAAAGTCTTTCCTTATCCAATATTTATAAAAATATTTCTCTATTCTTTTATAGTTTTTGCATACTAATAGAGTTGCTTAATATATCTGGAGTGTATGTGTATGTCTGGCTGAGATAAAGCTCTGACTTTATTTTTTGTTTTATGGCTATCCATTTGTACCTATACCATCTGGTCAAATTTTAGACTTTTTCCTTTTATTATAATATGAGATGTTTTATTATAATCCTAAAAATAATACTAGTAGCCAAAATCTGTATAAGATTCTACAAATATGTTCTCCTACATAGGGCCTTTTTATCCAAAATATGATTAGGTGTTTTTAGTCTCAATCTAACTGATGAAGAAATTGAAGATAAGAGAGTTTAAGCAACTCGATCAAGGTCATATAGCTAATAAGGGAAATATTTGAACCTGGTAGAAATATTGAACCTAGATCTTTTGACTCATGTCCCACATGCTTTCTGTCATTCATCATAGTTATATGAGGTCAAAAGTATAATTGGAAAAGAAGAGAATTAGCTTCAATATGTAACATCAGAGTCTTAGTATATTCACATTTATTTACAGTATTTGATCAATCACCATAACCTGGAGGTGTTAGTAAAATGTACAGATTCCTCTTTTCACGTAGAAATCAAATAGATGCTCAAGACTTTTATATCCCATTCATGATCCTCATGCCTTGATATCCCCCAAGGAGCGTAACTTCATCTGGCGTAGAAGAAAAGAATAATAATGACCCAAAGATTCACTCATTAAATGTTTACACTAAAGCTTCACATCTTTAAAGCATTATAGCCTTTATCTAAATCAGGAATTGGCAAATTGTGCTTTTCTGTAAAAAGCCAGACAGTAAATATCTTACACTTGGTGTCCACGTAGCCTCTGTCACAACTAATCACTTTAGCTATTGTAACACAAGAGCAACCATAGGCAGTATGCAAAAGAATAGGCTTGGCTTTGTTCCAATAATACTTTGTTACTAAATTCATAGTTTTCTGACCTCTATCTAAATTATCACAGGGGATCTTATGGTTTCTACTCTTCGTTCATGCAGGTAACGATGAGGAAGTGAAAAACATGAAGCCAAATTTGTGGCATGAGAATAATTCATAAGACTTTCATTTCTCAAAGAAAAGCATGGTAAACCTTTTCCCTCCATATTTATAACCTATCTTAATGTCTTGGGTTCAAGGTATGTTTTGGTAGAGAACCAACAATGAACAGATTAAATGTAAGGGGAGGAAGACTGATGACTCCAAACTTTTTGGCATGAGATGGTAACGCTATTTACTGAAATGGGAACAACCAGATAGGAACGTATTTGGCGATGAGAGGTAGAATTAAAAGTTCTGGATTGAGGGCCGAACCCGTGGCGCACTTGGGAGAGTGCGGCGCTCCCGCCGCGGGTTCGGATCCTATATAGGGATGGCCGGTGCGCTCCGTGCGGCAGGTCACAAAAAAAAAAAAAAAAAAAAAAAAAAAAGTTCTGGATTGAAATGTTACTCTTGTAATGTCTATGAAACATAAAAGTAGAACTTCCAGGTACACTATTGTACTCAGGAAAGAGGTTTAAACTAAAAAGATCAATTTGGAGTCATCAGTTCATAGATGTCATTTAAAGCCATGGAAACAGATGAAATTACCTAGGCAGAGAAAGTAGAAAGAGAAAGTAAGGTGAGGAAGGACACTGAGGTACTTTCTGAATCATTCAAGAAAGAACTGAGCATGTTCAGCATAGTTTACCAGCACTAAGAGGATTTTATTGTATTCCTCATCTTGGTAAATCTATAATTTGTGTGTGGTAATAACCTATATTCTTTTTTTTTTATTTGTTATGAAGATTCATGGGGTACAAAGCTGACTGTCACCACTCATGCCCAAGATGTGATGGCCAGATCCATACGGGCAGCAGGCCCATTACCACAAATTGTGATTATACCCAGGGTCCCCCACCCAATTATCCCCAACCTCCCTCCCCACCCGCCTTTCCCCACTCCACTTTGTAGCCTTACATACACTCTCTCCCTCTGCAAGTCCAATGCACCACTGTGGTCTTTCCTTCCTTCTTTCTTCGTCTCTTAGCGCCCACTTCTGAGTGAGTACATGAGGTATTTATCCCTCTGTGCTTTGCTTATTTCACTCAATATAAGTTTCTCCAAGCTCATGTTGTTGCAAATGGCAGAATTTCATTCTTTTTTTATAGCAGAGTAGTATTCCATGGTGTATATATATCACATTTTCCATATGCAATCATCCATCGATGGACATTTACATTGGTTCCATATCTTGGCTGTTGTAAACAGAGCTGCAATGAACATGGGAGTGCAGGTATCCCTTCAACATGATGATTTCCATTCCTTTGGGCAATAACCTATATTCATATTTCTCAAATAGTTTTTCAAATTTATTGAAGCACATACTCATTTTTGCAAGAAATTTCTTGGAGTACATGTTCATCTAAACATAATTTGGGAAATGCTGTACAAGATAATAGTGATTTGTGTACTATATTTAATTTAACATTTTTTATAAATTCATTTTCTTATATTCACTGACTTTGGTTGTCCAATAAAAGAGTTAATATTAGCTTTCCTGGTATGAAGGAAAGCAGCAGATTTCAAATAATCTTTGCAATTCAGACTCCAAATGTATTTCACTTTTACCTATCTAATATACTCAATACACTCCCAGGTGTTACCTGTCCAGGGATATGAGCACATTGCCTGCATTTTAACAATGTAGAAAGACCAAAGACACAAAGAGTGGAGACTTTCTTGTCATCTGTGCAGACATTTTATTCTACATGTATACAAGTCCACTCTCTATTTCAGGAAGGCAACTAGAAAGGAGAAAGGAACGATAGATGAGAGAAGATTGAGAGTGCTCAAGATAATGGATTTAGTGCAAATAGCCATTCCTTCTTCTAGTGTGTGGGGAAAAGGGCAGTGTAGTTCAGCTTTGGGTATGAACTACATACTCCTCCTATCAGACCAACCCTCCAGTAATTAACAACTATATACTCTGGACAAGGTATAAAAAACAACCAGCTGAAAGCCCTGGTGGGCAAACAAAAGCAGGCAAAAAAAAAAAAAAAAAAAGGAATAGATTAGATATTTGTGAGAAGAGAATAGCCCTGTATGAAACCTCAGTTTTTATAACTTTTAAATAAAAGATAGGAGTTTCAAGATGGCGGCGGCTGCGGCGGCTGGCGCGGAGTAGCTGAAGTGGAAAAGGTGGCCACTGGGCCTCAGGCAGCCGGGAAACTTGTGGACCTTCCTCTGGCCATCTCTTAAGGGAGGACTGCTGCTGCTGGCCGGTCGTGGGGGCTCAACGCCACTTTGCCCCCGGCAGGAGAGGCTGCCTCATTTACAGGCAACAGCTTTGAAGTGTGGAGCAGGAAAAGAACTGATTCTTAGCTGCAAAAGTGAGTCTTGAAACAGGGAACACGGCGCCAGGGCTGCTGTGGATGCAGCCAGGATCCCGGAGGCTGGGGCCGCACTGAAGGCGGCCAGCTGCCCTATCCAGGATTCGAGGTTTCAGGCCGGCATTAAAGAAGACTCCTGGGAGCGCCCGAGCGGCGCCGCGACTGAACAGCCCGAGGTGGCAGCGCCGAGAACACGGAAGGCAACAAACCAGAGACAGAGCGAGCGCCCGACCTGGCACAGCACTGTGAGTGATCCCTGGCACAGCTCTGTTCGGGGGGTGGATGCCCACGCGGCTCCCCGCCTGCACCACCAGGCCACTCACTGCCCCGGTGCTGCCTCCATTTTCCCAGGTGCGGGCAGCTCCGCCCTGCTCGGCCATCACTGAGCCCATTTGCTTGGCCTGGCGCGGGGCTTTCCGGACCCTGCGGGCCGACCTCCTCTCCCACTCCCTCCACGGTTCTCTGGCAGGGCTGGGGGTGTGGGGCGTCCCGACCAGTTTTGGGAGGGCTAGGAAGTACCGGCGGGCCGACTGTTACTCCACCACACCCTGGACTCCGGCCCCAGTAAACTTCCTGTTACTGGGAGGCAGATACCATCTCTGCGACCACCAGTTTGGAAAAAAGCCTAACGAATTTCTGGTTGGGAATAGTGTGGTAGGAGAGTTCCCAGGTCCGCTTGAACCTGCCGGAGACCAGGCTGCAGGCGGGCACTAGACTCGGTTTATACCGGGGGGATACAAAGGTGAACAAGACCCGAGAAAGATCTACACAGTGCTACAAAGGCACCCAGAGAGACCGGTCGTCTGTGCCTAGCAGAAACCTGGTAGACTTCCTGGGCGAGGCGGTGCTGAGCAGGGTCTTGAAGGCCCAGCTGATAGACGAGGGGTGCAGAAGACACGCCCCAACCCAGCACAGTGTGCACAGAGGGGGGAGACGTGCGGCCAGGGAGGCGGAGACTCGACAGAAACCACACACCTGGTGGGGTCGCCACTGCATGATCTAACAGCCTGGGCCAGAGCACACGGAACGGGGAGAAGTCCTGTACAGAAAGTGAAAGCTCAACAGAGATCACACACCCTGTGGTACGTGATCCACCAGCCCAGCAGAGTACAAGCTGACCAGAAAGGTGGATCCCCGGAGAAGCCCAAGACCCGAGGCAACCGCACACACAAGACACTAGAGGCCAACTGAGCAGTCACGGCGGGAGCCATACCAAATTGGCAACCACAGCAACATCCTAGTTAGTCATTAGTCTTAAACCGGTGGACTGTGAAACCCCCTGCCACAATGAATAAACACCAAAAAAAAGACACCAGAAATACAAAAAATCAAGAAAGTACACCACCAAAAGTTAATAAATCTCATACTCTAGATCCTATAGAACAAGAAGCCCTTGAAATAACTGACAAGGAATTTCGAGTGATAATTCTAAGGAAACTGAATGAGATACAAGAAAACTCAGCTAGACATCATGATGAAATGAGGAAAAGTATACAGGATCTGAAAGAGGAAATATACAAGGAAATCAATGTCCTGAAAAAAAATGTAGCAGAACTTGCTGAACTGAAGAAGTTATTCAGCGAAATAAAAAACACAACGGAGAGTTTAACCAGCAGGCTTGTCGAAGTTGAAGAGAGAACCTCTGAACTTGAAGATGGGCTGTTTGAAATAACACAAGCAGACAAAAAGAAAGAAAAAAGAATCAAGGACATGGAAGAAAATCTGAGAGAGATATCAGACAACCTCAAGCGCTCAAATATCCGAGTCATGGGTATTCCAGAAGGGGAGGAAAATGGAGATTCCATTGAAAACATATTCAACAAAATAGTGGCAGAAAACTTCCCAGGTATAGGAAAAATCACAGATCTTCAGATCCAGGAAGCTCAACGATCTCCAAACGTATTCAACCCAAAAAGGCCTTCTCCAAGACATGTCATAGTCAAATTGGCAAAACTCAGAGACAAAGAGAGAATCTTAAAAGCTGCAAGAGAGAAGCGTCAAATCACCTATAAGGGAGCCCCAATCAGGTTAACATCAGACTTTTCATCACAAACCCTAAAAGCTAGAAAGGAATGGGATGATATTTTCAAAATACTAAAAGACAAAGATTGCCAGCCAAGAATACTCTACCCTGCAAGGCTATCCTTCCGAAATGAGGGGCAAATAGTATATTTCTCAGACAAACAAAAACTGCGGGAGTTCACTACCACAAGACCACCCTTACAAGAAATCCTCAAGGGAGTACTGGGTTTGGTTCCTGAAAAATAACTACCACTGCCATAAAAACCTAAGAAAAATCTAAACCCGCTAGTACAATAAAAATGGCATTCATGAAGAGAAAACAAGCTAACAAAAACACTATCTACAACCTAAGGAACCAACAAACAAAGAAACCAAACAGTAAATCAGAAAGCAAGGAACAAAAGACACCTAAGACAACCAAACAACCAATAAAATGCTAGGAATAAATCAACACCTTTCAATAACAACTCTTAATGTTAAAGGCTTAAATTCCCCAATTAAAAGACACAGACTGGCTGACTGGATCAAAAAGCAGGACCCAACTATATGCTGCCTACAAGAGACCCACCTCACCCATAAAGATTCACACAGACTAAGAGTGAAAGGATGGAAAAAGATTTACCATGCAAACAGAAAAGAAAAACGAGCTGGAGTGGCTATTCTTATATCTGACAAAATAGACTTTAAACTAAAAACCATAAAAAGAGACAATGAGGGACACTACTTAATGATAAAAGGACTGATCCATCAAGAAGACATAATCATAAATATGTACGCACCCAATGTTGGAGCAGCCAGATTTATAAAACAAACTCTATTAGACCTAAAGAAGGAATAGACACTAATACCATAATAGCAGGGGACCTGAACACTCCACTGTCAATATTAGACAGATCATCTAGGCAAAGAATCAGTAGAGAAACACAAGATCTAAACAAGACTCTAGACCAATTGGAATTGGCAGATATCTACAGAACATTCCACCCAACAACCTCAGAATATTCATTCTTCTCATCAGCACATGGATCATTCTCCAAGATAGATCACATATTAGGTCACAAATCAAGTCTCAATAAATTCAAAAAAATTGGAATTATCCCATGTATCTTCTCAGACCACAATGGATTAAAACTAGAAATTAATAACAAACAAAACTCTGGAAACTATACAAACACATGGAAATTAAACAGCATTCTACTTAATGACATATGGGTCCAAGAAGAAATCAAGCAGGAAATCAAAAAGTTTATTGAAACTAATGAAAACAATGATACATCATACCAAAACCTGTGGGATACTGCAAAAGCAGTATTGAGGGGAAAATTTATTGCATTAAATGCTCACTTCAGAAGAATGGAAAGATGGCAAGTGAACAACCTAACACTTCACCTTAAAGAACTAGAAAAACAAGAACAATCCAATCCTAAAGTTAGCAGACGGAAAGAAATCATTAAGATCAGAGCAGAACTGAATGAAATTGAAAACCAAAAAACAATTCAAAAGATCAACGAATCAAAAAGTTGGTTTTTTGAAAAGATAAATAAAATTGACAAACCATTAGCATGGCTAACAAAAAAAAGAAGAGAGAAGACTCAAATAACAAAAATTAGAAATGAAAAAGGCGATATTACAACTGATTCAGCTGAAATACAAGGAATCATTCGAGACTACTATAAACAACTATACGCCAACAAATTTGAAAATCTGGAGGAAATGGATAAATTTCTGGACACACACAAGCTCCCAAAACTGAACCGTGAAGACGTAGAAAATTTGAACAGACCAATAACAATAAAGGAGATTGAAGCTGTTATCAGAAGGCTCCCAACAAAGAAAAGCCCAGGACCAGATGGATTCACAGCAGAATTTTACCAAACATTCAAAGAGGAATTGACACCGATTCTTTACAAACTATTCCAAAAGATTGAAACGGACGCAAATCTCCCAAACTCATTCTATGAAGCAAACATCATCCTGATACCAAAACCAGGTAAAGATATAACCAAAAAAGAAAACTACAGGCCGATATCCTTGATGAATATAGATGCAAAAATCCTCACTAAAATACTAGCAAACAGAATACAGCAACACATACGAAAAATTATTCATCACGATCAAGTGGGATTCATCCCAGGGATGCAAGGTTGGTTCAACATACGCAAATCAATAAATGTGATACACCATATTAATAAACTCAAACACAAGGACCATATGATCATCTCTATAGATGCTGAAAAAGCATTTGATAAAGTTCAGCACTCATTCATGACAAAGACCCTCTATAAGTTAGGTATAGAGGGAAAGTATCTCAACATAATTAAAGCCATATATGACAAACCCACTGCCAATATCATCCTGAATGGGGAAAAGCTGAAAGCTTTTCCTTTAAGAACAGGCACTAGACAAGGATGCCCACTCTCACCACTCCTATTCAACATAGTGTTGGAAGTACTAGCCAGAGCAATCAGAGAAGAGAAGGAAATAAAGGGCATCCAGATTGGAAAAGATGAAGTCAAACTGTCCCTGTTTGCAGATGACATGATCCTATATATCGAACAGCCTAAAACCTCTACAAAAAAACTGTTGGAATTGATAAATGATTTCAGCACAGTAGCAGGATACAAAATCAACACACAAAAATCAGTAGCATTTCTTTTCTCCAATAGTGAACATGCAGAAGGAGAAATCAAGAAAGCCTGCCCATTTACAATAGCCACCAAAAAAATAAAATACTTAGGAATTGAGTTAACCAAGGAGGTGAAAAATCTCTATAATGAGAACTACAAACCACTGCTGAGAGAAATTAGAGAGGATACAAGAAGATGGAAAGATATTCCATGCTCTTGGATTGGAAGAATCAACATAGTGAAAATGTCCATACTACCCAAAGTGATATACAAATTCAATGCAATCCCCATCAAAATTCCAAAGACATTTTTCTCAGAAATGGAAAAAACTATTCAGACATTTATATGGAACAATAAAAGACCACGAATAGCCAAAGCAATGCTCAGCAAAAAAAATAAAGCTGGAGGCATAACACTACCTGACTTTAAGCTATACTACAAAGCTATAATAACCAAAACAGTATGGTACTGGCATAAAAACAGACACACTGACCAATGGAATAGAATAGAGAATCCAGAAATCAACCCTCACACTTACTGCCATCTGATCTTTGACAAAGGCACCAAGCCTATTCACTGGGGAAGGGACTGCCTCTTCAGCAAGTGGTGCTGGGATAACTGGATATCGATATGCAGGAGAATGAAACTAGATCCATACCTCTCACCGTATACTAAAATCAACTCAAAATGGATTAAGGATTTAAATATACACCCTGAGACAATAAAACTTCTTAAAGAAAACATAGGGGAAACACTTCAGGAAATAGGACTGGGCACAGACTTCATGAATACGACCCCAAAAGCACGGGCAACCAAAGGAAAAATAAACAAATGGGATTATATCAAACTAAAAAGCTTCTGTACAGCAAAAGAAACAATTAAAAGAGTTAAAAGACAACCAACAGAGTGGGAGAAAATATTTGCAAAATATACATCTGACAAAGGATTAATATCCAGAATATATAAGGAACTCAAACAACTTTACAAGAAGAAAACAAGCAACCCAATTAAAAAATGGGCAAAAGAGCTAAGTAGGCATTTCTCTAAGGAAGATATCCAAATGGCCAACAGACATATGAAAAAATGCTCAACATCACTCAGCATCCGGGAAATGCAAATCAAAACCACATTGAGATACCATCTAACCCCAGTTAGGATGGCTAAAATCCAAAAGACTATGAACGATAAATGCTGGCGAGGCTGCGGAGAAAAAGGAACTCTCATACATTGTTGGTGGGACTGCAAAATGGTGCAGCCTCTATGGAAAATGGTATGGAGGTTCCTTAAACAATTGCAAATAGATCTACCATACGACCCAGCCATCCCACTGTTGGGAATATACCCAGAGGAATGGAAATCATCAAGTCGAAGGTATACCTGTTCCCCAATGTTCATCGCAGCACTCTTTACAATAGCCAAGAGTTGGAACCAGCCCAAATGCCCATCATCAGATGAGTGGATACGGAAAATGTGGTACATCTACACAATGGAATACTACTCAGCTATAAAAACGAATGAAATACTGCCATTTGCAACAACATGGATGGACCTCGAGAGAATTATATTAAGTGAAACAAGTCTGGCACAGAAAGAGAAATACCACATGTTCTCACTTATTGGTGGGAGCTAAAAATTAATATATAAATTCACACACACACATACACACATACACACACAAACCGGGGGGGGGGGGAAGAAGATATAACAACCACAATTATTTGAAGTTGATACAACAAACAAACAGAAAGGACTTGTTTGGGGGGGAGGGGGGGAGGGAGAAGGGAGGGAGGTTTTGGTGATGGGGAGCATTAATCAGCTACAATGTATATCGACAAAATAAAATTTAAAAAATAAATAAATAAATAAATAAATAAAAATTAAAAAAAAATAAAAATTAAAAAAAATAAATAAAAGATAGTCCCAAGGATGAAATAACTGAACTGCAACCTGAGCTGCCACCTACCACAGGGGAGACAAAAATTTTCAATTTGAATTCTGCCACATTAACAGCCTGATTTAAAAAATTAGAATAGTAAGTCTTTGAAGATACATAACAGAGTCAAGAGTTTCTGTAACACATTTTTCACCATGTTCAGGAAACAATTCAAAATTACTCAACATAAAAGGGAAAATGTGGCCCATTCTTATATTGAATCAATATAGACCAATCCTGAGATGACCCAGATGTTGAAATTAGCAGACTAGGATTTTAAAACAGCTATTACAATTATGCCCAAAGATGTAAAGGAAATACTCTCATAGTCTGGTAAAATTAGGCTATCTTAGAAAAATAGAAACCATAAGAAGGAATCAAATGTAATATCTACAACTAGAAAATGCCATATTTGAAATATGGGTGGCTTAGCATCAGACTGGAGATGATAGAAGAAAGATCAGCTAACTTGAAAATAGATCAATAAAAATTATTCAGTCTGAAGAAGAGTAAAAAAGAAGATTGTGGAGAAAAAAGAATTAGAGCCTCAGGGACATATGGGGCAATATCAAAAGGTCTACCATATGTGTAATCGGAGTCCCAAAATGAGAGGAGAGAATATATGGGGCAGAAAAAGGTTTTGAAGAAATAATTGGCTGAAATTTT
This sequence comes from Cynocephalus volans, assembly GCF_027409185.1. Taxonomy (NCBI): domain Eukaryota; kingdom Metazoa; phylum Chordata; class Mammalia; order Dermoptera; family Cynocephalidae; genus Cynocephalus; species Cynocephalus volans. The sequence goes on from NC_084460.1 coordinate 286,887,007, forward strand.
TTCAAATTTGGTGAATGACATAAATTTACAGTGAGCAACAAGCAGTGTTAATACAAAGGGAACTATTCACAGACACATCACAGTCTATCTGATGAAAACCAAAGATTAAAGAGAAAATCTTAACAGCAGACAAAGAAAAATAACACCTTACACACAAAGGAACAAGAATCAAATGATCACTGACTTCTCATCAGAAACAGCAAAGACCAGATGACAGTGTATGTTTAAAGTGCTGATATAATTGTTTTTAAAAGTCAATGTAAAATTTTACCTGTAGTAAAAATGTTCTTCAAAAATCAAGGTCAAATAAAGACATTTTCAGATAAAGCTATTTTCTTTCAGATAACAGAAAATATTTCATAACCTACAGACCTGCACTACCAGAAATGTTAAAAGAATTTCTTTAGGTTGAAGGAAAATAAAAGCCAAATGGAAACATGCAAAGCTAAATCCTCAAGAAATAATAAATAGCACTGGAATTGGCAAATATATATAAATATGTAAAATACTATTTTTCCTCTTAATTTTTAAAAACATATTGCCTATTTAAAGAATCACATTTATCCTAATATTTGAAGATAGGTTGAATTTTTTATTTTTCATCTAAATGTTATCAAGCTTAGATCTTAAAAGGTCATCAAATATTTTTTTCTGCAATGAAACTGACATTTGGATATAATGTGATTATTATTTTCTGAAGTTAAATGTACATTTTCTATCAATGTTTACTTGTTATTTATTCTATTTGAATTTTTTTCTTCCCTTTGTAGAAAAACGTGTCTAGAGTTGATAAGTGTAGCATGCTTCTAGCCTAATAGGATTATACTCAGAACATCTCTTCTAATGGGGAGATATTTTCCTAATGGACTACCATTTTGAGAGATGTCCGAGTTGCTGATCAATGAAACAATAAGTAATGGACACACTTCTGTGTTGTTAGAACTCCTAGGCTCTAAGGAAGTGTAGCTGGTTCATTAAGTCTGCTGACATTTAAGTTAAAATGAAGATCAAAACATGTTCGGATAAGGGTAAAATTCTTAGAGAAAAACTACAAAAAGTACACCTCCCCCAAATTATAATGTAAAAATCCTCCAAAAAATATAACTTAAAAGTATAGTTTAAAATGGCTTCAAATCCTGGTGGACAAAAATAAGGAAATTATATACTATTACAAATCTAGAGCAAAAGTATCCAAAATTAAAGCCATCAAAGTCATATTATATTTTGGTTATTTTAATAATTTCTAAAAGTAAACAAAAACTTCTTTTCCCAGTTCCTGCATTTGCTTGCTGGTCATGTGTACTAGATGCTCCATCAATGCCTGAGTAGACATTCAAGCAATTAAATGTATCAGCAATTAAACTCCTCATCTTCTGTCTCCTAATTACACATTCCTTCGTATTTCCATTCTCTTTGTCTCTCAAGTTGCAAATCTAAAAATTATCTTTGGTTTCACCCTCACCCCTCATAAAAAGATTTGCCTTGCCCTGACCATTTTTGTAAAGTCTCTGTAAGCTATTTCTTTCTTTCCCTTGCTCCTCGTTACAATCTAATTCAGGTAATAAAACATTTAACTTGGATCTAGGAAGCCTGGATTCAAGGGTAAGGAATGCAGAGGTAAAGAAGATATTGTCTGTGCCATAATAATAACAGATGTGTATTGAACATTTTAATTATTTCATCTGATTCTTACTACAACTCTATAGATGTATTAGTCCATTTTTGTCTTGCTATGACAGAAAACAGACTGGGTAATTTATAAAGAAAAGAGGTTTATTTGGCTCACGATTCTGGCGTGGGCCTCAGGCTGCTTCTGCTCATGGCGAAAAACAGCAAGGCAGCCAGCAGGTGCAAGGAGATCACATGGCAAGAGGAAGTAAGAGAGAGAGAGAGAGAGGGGAGGTGCCAGGGTCCTTTAAATAAACAGTTCTCAAGGCGACTAATAGAGCAAGAACTCACTCACTGACTACCCCCATCCCCCAAGCAGGGCATCAACCTATTCATGAAGAATCTGCCCTCATGATCTAAACACCTCTCCATACTCCCACATCGGGGATCCAATTTCCACATGAGCTTTGGGCAGGGCAACATATCCAAACTATATCAATGGGGTAGATACTATTTACAATAGTGTCCTTGTTTTAGAGAGGGAGGGTGTAGAGAAAGTAAGTGCCTTGCCCAAGTAACCCCTATATGCATAATAAGAAGTAGAGCTAGATGGAAGCCAAGTCTGTGAGATTCTAAATCTTGAGTCTTAATCAACTCAAGTACAGTCATGCACTGCATAACAATATTTTGGTCAATGATGGACTGCCTATACAATGGTGGTCCCATAGGATTATAACAGCTATACCACACAGCCTAGGTGTGCAGTAGGCTATGCCATCTAGATTTGTGTAATTATGTGCTATGATGTTTGCACAATGATGAAAGAACCTAATGATGCATTTCTCAGAAGGTATCCCTGTCTTTAAGTGACACATGACTGCACTGCCTTGTAGGGCCAGATACTGAGGCAATTAGGTAGTTTGGTGGCATCATCAGGCCTCTACTCCAGAGCCAAACTTTTTCAAACCAATTAAGTTCAATGTCCAAAAACATGGCAGTCACAGAGATTTGTTGCATGGATCAATACTTGGTCTATTCTGGTACGCTCTCCTTCACTCTCAGCTTTAGAGAAAAGATAAAAATGGAACCTACCTAACTAATTGGCAATACTTTCTAGTGTGAGGGGAAAATCTATCTGGAATCCCAGTGGGCTCAGCTTCTGCTGGGTTGGCCCTATTTATTTGCAGCTTCCCTGCCCTCAGTCACCAAGGCCATCCCTGTCCATGGGAAGAAATGTAAAATGCAAAACTTAAAAGCTGCTGGAATTTAAAAAGAAATGACCTAGCACTGGAGGAAGAAAAAAAAAGCAATTGCTGCTGAGAACGCCAGTGTCACCAACAGAAAGCTATTCCTGCTTGAGCCTGAAGATACAGAAAGGGAAGGGTCAGAAAGGGAGAGGGGAAATTACGGGGTTGCCAATGTTCTTTGCCTTTTGGAATGAACCTTCTTAGTATAAATTTCATCTTCAACTCTGCATAAGTCCTGGGGCACTGCGCTCCCTAAATCTGATTCCCCTTTAGTACAGATTGGAAAGCGGGTCCCAGAGTCAGAGCCACTACAGCCCGGAGGACAAGCAAGATTTCCGTAATATGGGAGCCCAGCAGCATCTCATTGAGCCATCTATTTGTCATCTCAGCAACTAGTGTCTGCGGGCAACTTTTCAGCCAGAGTAGCAGCTTAAGGAGCCATGCCCCTGTGTGAAATTGGCAGGATCTGAGCTTTTCTGCTCGTCAAAATCCATGCCGGCTGGCACAAGCACAAAGATTCCTTTTAAAATTGAGCATGTCAGCCAAATTAATCCCATTAAACTCTAAATGACCTTCCACTGAGGAAAGCTCATTAAAGAAGGATATTACTGTATTACTATCCCTACTCTACCATAGAAATCTTCTTAGGGAAACAGAATTTTTAAAGATGTCATAAAATATCAGAGGTAGAGGTGATCTTAAAGATCATAGTCAGCCATGGACATCACCTCATCCAACCATCTTATTTTATAAATGCTTGGCATAAGGAGAAAGAAAATTCATCAGAATAAATGAATTACCTAAGTTTTTATTTTTTCCCCTTCAGTTGAAACTTAAAATACACATACTGTAAAATATCTATAGTTTGGTTTATGAAAAAAATAAAACAGTCAATACATTCTGATGTCTTCTTTTAGTCCCTTAAAATAAAGCTCAGTATAATCTGATCCAACGCTTCATCAAAGGATAACGTGAAAGACATTTTTATTTAGATTTCTAACCTATGCTATTTCTGTGTTGATTCAAATTGTTTCCTCTGGCCAGGCTGACCTTCTCTGCACCACTGGAATAACTTTATTCTTCTTTCTCACTTTATTTCTAAGCTCTAACCCATGCTTGATATTTTTTCACAGGTTTAAGTCCACTGCCTTCTCCCCTATATCACTATGCATATCTAGACTTCCTTCTTTTTGTGTACTTATCTCTAGGTTGAACTTGACATAGTAACAAGTTCTTGAACCTTAGGTACTTCAATGTCAGAGTTTAGAAAAAGAAAAAACAAGCCAAGTCCAGCAGCATAAGATCCACTGCTATAACAACAATAATAACTAATACGAGAGAGTGTTTGTTAAGTACAGGACAACTTACTAAGGGAATTACCTGCTTTTATCAATGATTACCTTATTTTATCATGATACCTGATTTTGTCAGGAGGTTCCTGATATTAAGTCTCCGTATTGCTCACAGGAAATAGGCTCAGAGTTAGTTAATTTGCCCACAGCCACAGCATTAAAAATAGTAGAACTGGGATTTTAGTCTCAGCAGTCTAACATTTGAGCCCTCTGTCTTAGCTGTTACCAAACTCAAATCCAGCTGCCTGCCATCAAAGAAAAAACAAACTAGCCAACAGTCAAATGCTGATGGAGCAGGAAGCCAGCTTTATTCAGGAATACCAGTAACCTGACGGAGATGATAGGCTAATACTCTCCCCAGTAAACTTGAAGGAGATGGCCAGACTAAAGCCATCTCAAAGACTCAGATTTACCGGGAGGTTTTTAAAGAGGAGACTGAGGGAACAGAAGGTGGGAAGTGAATAGCAGGAGGGAGACAGACGTGTAAGGGGTCAGGTACAAACTCTCATAAAGGCTCCATCTGACTTCCTTTCTCATCCTTGGCATTATCTTAGGGCCCTGCAGGATTTTGCTTTGCTTAGGGTAGGATCAGCATAGCTTTACTGATGGCTTCCTTGGTTTCTCAGGATCTGGACAGTACATGTCTCATGGCAAGTTGGCAGCTCCAGGCTGACTAGAAAACAACTTTACATTTATGTAAATAATGTCATCTTGCCCAGTAACCAAGGTTCAAAATATCAAATAACTATGGCAAAAGAGGGAACTCAGAGAAATGCATACCAAGAAGAAAGCTGTATTTTAAAAATTTTTTCCTATAGCCCACGCAGTTTTAGGTCCCAACATGGCTTCAGTCCTGCTGACTCTCATTGACCACTATGTCCTCCTGTCTATAAACTTGTGATGGAACACAGTAAGAGATGAGGCTGGAAAATAATTTGTGACCAGATTTGTTGGGAAGCTTTAAATGTCACATCAAATGGCTGACTGTAAGGGGAGCCCCAATCTAGCCCAGGGAATTTCAAGGAAAATTTACAAATGAGTTGTCTCCAAAGTTGAGTTTTGAGTGAAAAAATAGGAGCTAGCCAATATTGTAGAGGGGTTCTCCAATCAGTGGGAAGAGCATGTAGAAAAGAATAAAGATATAAAATAGTGTGTTTCTGGATACTGCACACAATTTAATAATTGTGGTAGAGATAAATGAATGAATGGAAGAATAGATTGGTGTATCAATTGATGAACTTCCATGGATGTTGACATTAGAAAGGAGGTGAAGATACAGAAATGTCTGTAAGTTAACCATGCACTCCAAGTTCTGGTCACAATAATCCAACTCTGACAGCTGCTTGGAGAATATTATTAAGGAGTGCAGAGAAGACAGATAAACACTTGGGACTTTCTCACCATCCTAGTAAATCTTCCTAGTGAATAAGAAAGATTCTTATTAAAACTCCCCCATCAGTAAATACCGTAGCTGTTAACCCATCAGACATCTTCCAGCAATCCCCATATTCATACAGGTTAAAAGATGGTTCTAATTCCTTCATAAAGGCTGACTAGTCTCCCATCTTTTCTGAAGAGTCTCTAGATGGTGGTGTGTAATTATAACATACATGTTGCTTACTTTATGCTAGCTACTCACTTTATGCAGGCAACTGTTCTAAGTGCTTTACACGTATTCAATTATTTTCCACTCACAGCCCCCTTACTAGGCAGACGTAGTTATCTTCATCTGACAGCTGGGGAAATCGAAGTACAGAAAGATTAAGTGATTTGCCCAAAGCAAAGCAGCTACTAAATAAAGAACAGTATTGAACCCAGGCAGCTTAGCCTCATAGTCCGTGATCTCAACCATTGCCCCTCACAGCCCCTCACAGCAAATTACATGTAGGTTTGGGCACCTTCCAACCCTGGGTTTCAGTCCCAGTGCAGCTACTTTTCAGCATCTGAATTTGTGACACATAACAGTTCCGAGTTTCAATTTCCTCATCATACAACTTATCATACACACCTAGAGGGTTACATGAATAAGTTATGTAAATAAAGCACCTAGTTCAGAAAAGTAAAAGAACTAATATTTAACAAGCACCTAGGGCCAGTCTAATGAAATTAAATATTCATCTAGGACTTTCTTACCAGCCTGGAGAATATGTGTGGAGGATAAAAATGGTTCTAATCACTCCTTTACACCCACCAAATTGTCTAGATGACAGCCACTAAGCCATCCATTCCCATGTACCACTTTTATAGAAAAAAATTCTATATTCAATCAAGTTGTCTTTCAAAGGTAAAGAAAACAGTTTTAAATATGGAAAAACTCAGGTTTTTCCTGTGCCCTTTCAAGGATCTAATGAGAATAAACTTCATCCAACCAAGAGAAAAATAAGAAAGCAATAGAAAAAGAATGGATGATTGGTACTTAATATGTTTAACTGTAGATTTAAAACTAAAACAAATGTAGGGACAAAGCGGAGGAAAATATTTTAAATGTTATATGTTCTGATGAAGTAGAAATAATACAATCAAAACATGGTAGATCAAGGAAGTAGTGTAGAGGAAAGTAGATTAAGTTTACTGATTCATTTATGAATAGGAATCGGTGGGAGTTAAAGGATATCATTAAAAACTCACAGCCATTTGCAACAACATGGATGAGCCTGGAGAAACTTATGTTGATTGAAATAAGCAAAGCACAGAGAGATAAATACCACATGTACTCACTCATATGTGGGAGCTAAGAGAGAAAAAAGGAAGGAAAGAAAGACCACACTGGTGTGTTGGACTTGCAGAGGGAGAGAACATTCCTAGGGCTACAAAATGGAGTAAGGGGGGAAGGGGGGGAGAGGGAGGTTGGTGATGATTGGGAAGGGGACACGGGGTGCAAATGCAATTCGTGGTAATGGGTAGGCTGCCAGTGTGAATCTGGCTCTCACATCATAGGCACGAAGGGTGACAATTGGCTTTGTATCTCATGAATATTCATAACCAATAAAAATAAATAAATAAATATAAATAAAATAACATAAAACTCACAGCCCAGATACTAGGAGGTTAAATAAGAAAACTTGGGACTGAGAACATTTTTAAAAGGTAGAAGTATAAAATACTACTAGAAAAAGTATAAACATTTCTAAATATCAAAAGAAAAAATGTTTTTAAAACAGCAAAGAAAACACATCACGTAGGGAAAGAAACACAGAAAACATAATATAGTATATATAGTACTCATAAAATAATTTGAAAAAGTTAAGACCAAGCACAAAAGTTATACCAGTGTGAATGGGCTTAATTCACCTATGAAATAAACTCTCAGTTAAGCTTACGAAGAAAGACCTAATTTTATGCTGTATACAAGACAGCCTAAAACAAAGTGATTCAGAAAGGATGGGCAAAAGTATACCAGGAAAATGGAAATAATAAGAAAGCAAGATTTGAGGTTCTGATATCAGACAAAGGAGAATTCAAGCCAAAAGTCATTAAATGTGGCAAAGGACAATATTAAATGCTAAGTGTTACAATTCACAGTGAAGATCAAATGGTTATGAATAACAATGCACTAAATTAAGTAGAAACTACCTTTATAAAACAAGAACCACGGGAGATGCAAAGAAAAATTAGTAGAAACATACTAATCATAGGAGACTTTAAATACCATTGTCAGTACAAGGTAGATCAAGTAGGTAGTAAAGATATAGAAGACCTAAATAACATAACTAGTAAGATAGATCCTAAGAATTTGTACTGAACTTTACCCCCAATAATAGAGACCACGTTTTCTTCTTGAGCACACATAGGATATTTACCAAATTGATTATATATTATGTGACAAAGAAAATTACAGTAAGTTGCATAAATTAGAAAAATAACACTCTCTGATGACAATGCAATAAAATCAGTAATTATTAATAAAATTTGTTTAGTAAGCTAAAGGGCCCTTCCTCCTGGAAATTTAAAAACTTCTTTTTAATTGTCACAGACCAGAGGAGACTAAGAAGACATAACAATTAAATGCAATATGGTACCCTGGATTGGATCCTGGAATGCAAAGAGTCCATTAGTGGGTAAACTGAAGAAATCTAAGTAAAGTCTAGAGTATAGTTCACAATAATGAACCACCAATGTTGGTTCTTACTTTTAATAGATGTACCATGATAACGTAAGATATTAACAATAGGGGAAACTGGTTGAAGGGTAGATAAAAACTCACCATAATATCTTTGCAACTTGTCTATAAATACAAAATTATTCCAGAATAAATGGGAATATGTTGGTCAAAGGGTACACTTTCAGTTATAAGATGAATAAGTTCTAATGATCTAACGGACAGTATGGTAACCATAGTTAATAATAATGTTTTGGGAGGGAGGTTTTGGTAAGGGGCAACAATATTCAACCATAATGTATATCGACAAAATAAAATTTAAAAGAAAAAGTAATAATAATAATAATGTTTTGTACACTTAAAATTTATTAAGGGAGTAGATCTTAAGTGTTCTCACCACAAACAGGAAATGGTAACTATGTTGAGTGATAAATATCTTAATTAGCTTAATCATGAGAATCATTACATAAGGTATACTTATATCAAAACACCATGTTGCACACCATGTTGCACACTGGTGCAATTTATTCATTTCTTAGTTTGATGACTAGGCATGGGAGTAGAAGATAAGGCATATTTAGGCAGATGATTGAATTGTGTGCAGCTTCTGTGGTATGAGGAAGGTTGGTGTAACAAGGAACCATGGAGAGTGTGTCATGATATAACTTCACGTGAAATGTATCAGTAAATTTTAGAGGAAATATAGAGAATGGGTCACAGCACTTAGAGTAAGTGCAAAATAGACTCTGGTTCCTATTATTATCATTTTTTTATTTCAACACACCATTTCCCCTCTCCCTGCACAGCTGCAGCTCTGCCCAGCCAGCTTCCAAACAGGTTTCCAAGGATGACATAATTGTTCTCTCAGCTCCTAGCAGGAGAAGCCCCTTTTCAACCATATTCCAAAAGCTGTTCTGTGACATAGAAGAAGCATTCATTGAATAAATAAAATTACTTTATTGGTCAATCAACAAATATGTGCTAAATAGGTACTATGTGGTTAGCAATAGTAACAGCTAACATTTGCTGAGTCTGGGATGTCTTATGGGAAGTGATCTTTTCACAACAACTTTATGAGGTGGGTACTTTGACTGCTATCATGTTACCAATGAGAACATAGAAGAACAGAGAGGTTAAACAATTTTCCTAGGGTCACATGCCTAGCAAATGGCATAGCTGGGTTTTGAATCCAAGAAATCTATCTCTAGAGTGTGAGAGATTAACCACTACTGTATACTGCCTTTTTTAAGACAGACAAGGCTCTTGCTCATGTAGAGCTCACAACTTACTTGGAAAGAGGCAGGGAGATGGTAGAAATGTAATAAATAAGTAAATGAATAAGCTGGGTAATTTCAGCATGTGATTAATTTTACAAAGGAATTAAACAGTGATGTCATGCACAAGGATTGGGGGGTGGGAGAAAACAGGGGGAGGCACTAAACCACTGCTTTAGAAAGGGCATTAGATTCTCAGAGGATAGACCCTAGAGCTGAGACCTAAAATACAGAAAAGAGACAGCTCCATGAAGAAGTAGGGAGAAGATTTCCAGCAGAGGAAATAGCAAGTACAAAGTTCTTGAGGTAGAACAAGATTGGTGTGTTGCAGGAACTAAAAGAGGTTCCAGGTTCCGGTCAAGATAGTGGAGTAGTCAGTTCCTGGTGTCGTTCTCTCCCACAGAACGACCAATTTGCAACTATTAAAGAGCAACGACAGAAGACCCGAGATCTGCACTGGAACAGGCAGGTACCATGTGCCACGGATCCCAGTTCAGGTTGCTCCCCACTGAGCAGAGACACTTTAGAGCTTCTAGGCCCACACACCCCAAGCATGCTGGGCCAGACAAGGTAGGCAGGGTGGGACTTCCAGCCCAGGCTGGTCCCCACCACTGGGAATGTCTTAAGAGTCTCAGGGGTCCCCACACCCCGAGCTAGCCATGCTGGAGAAGACAGGCAGGGCTGGACCTCCAGCCCAGGCCATCCCCCCCCACCAGGAGAGTCTTAAGAGCCTTGGGGCTCCCATACCCTGAGGCAGCCATCCTATCCCAGAGAAGGCAGGCAGAGTGGAACTTCTGTCTCAGGCTGGTCCCCACCACTGGGAGAGTCTTAAAAGCCTTAGGGCCCCCTACACCCCAAGTCAGCAGTCCTGGGGAAAGGAGGAAGGGCAGGACTTCCAGCACAGGCCAGTCCCCACCGCTGGGAGAGACTTAAGAGGCTCAGGGCTCCCACAACCCGAGCCAGCAAAGCCAGAGAGGACAGGTGGGGTGGGACTTCTGGCCCAAGCCAGTCCTCACCACCAGGAGAGACTTAAGAGCCTTGGGGCCCCAGACCCTGAGACAGCTGTCCCATAACAGGCAGGTGCAGTGGGAACCCCAGCCTAGGCTATTTCCTGCTGACCAGAAGTGGCATTCCCTTCAGGATGCAAGCCAGACATCAGGGTGAAACGAGTGGACTGTGATACCCCCGGCCACAATGACAAAACACCAGAGGAAAGATACCAGAAATATGAAAAATCAAGAAAGTACATCACCACCAAAGGAAAATAATAGCTCTCCAGTGCTAGACCCTATAGAACAGGAAGTCTTTGAAATGACAGACAAGAAATTTACACTAACAGTTTTAAGGAAACTAAATGAGATACAAGAAAACTCAGTTAGACAACACAATGAAATGAGAAAAAATATAATGGATCTGAAAGAAGACATGTACAAAGAAATCAAAGCCTTGAAAAAGAATGTAGCTAAGCTTGTGGAGCTGAAGGATTCATTCAATGAAATAAAAAAACACATTAGAGAGTTTAACCAGCAGGCTAGAACAATTGGAAGGGAGAATTTCTGACCTTGAAAACAGACTGTTTGAATTAACAAAGGCAGACCAGAAAAAAGAAAAAAAAATCAAAAATATTGAAGAAAATCTAAGAGACAGGTAACCCTAATTGCTCAAATATCTGAATCATGAGTATTCCAGAAGGGGAGGAGAAAGAAAATGGCATTGAAATCATATTCAATGAAATAATAGACAAAACTTCCCAGGTACAGGGAAAGTCACAGATCTCCAGATTCAGGAAGCCCAAAGATCCCCAAACACATTCAAACCAAAAAGATCCTCTCCAAGACATGTGATAATCAAATTGGAAAAACTCAAAGACAAAGAGAGAATCTTAAAAGCTAAAAGAGAAAAGTGACAAGTCACCTATAAGGGAGCCCCAATCAGATTTTTCATCAGAAACCCTAAAAGCCAGAAAAGAATGGGATGATATATTGAAAACACTAAAGGGCAAAAATTGCCAGCCAAGAACACTCTAACCAGCAAGGCTATCCTTCCGAAATGAAGGACAAATAGGATATTTCTCAGACAAACAAAAACTGTGGGAGTTCACTACCACACAACCAACCCTACAAGAAATTCTCAAGGAAGTACTGGGTTTGATACCACAAAACAACCATCACTGCCATGAATACTAAAGAAAAAACAATGCCTACCAGCAAAACTAAAATGATAACAAAAGAGAAAAAAAAATAGTTTATCTATCACTCCAAGAAACCAACAAATACAGAAGACAAACAGAAAATTAGAAAGAAAGGAACAAAAGGTACTTACAACATCTAAACAAAAATTAATAAAATGCTAGGAGTAAATCAACACCTTTCAATAATAACTCTAAATGTAAAGGGATTGAATTCCCCATTCAAAAGACATAGACTGACTGACTGTATTAAAAAGATGGACCCAACAATATGCTGTCTTCAAGAGACTCACTTGACCTGTAAAGACACATATAGGCTAAGAGTGAAAGGATAGAAAAAGACATATCATGCAAACAGAAATGAAAAATGAGTGGGAGTAGCTATTCTTATATCAGATAAAATAGACTTTAAAGCAAAAACCATAAAAAGAGATAAAGAAGGCCACTATATAATGATAAAAGGATCTATCCATCAAGAAGACATAACAATCATAAATATATATGCACCCAATGTTGGAGCAGCCAGATTTACAGAGCAAACACTATTAGATCTAAAGAAAGAGATAGACACTAACACCATAGTAGTGGGGGACCTGAATTCCCCACTCTCATCATTGGACAGATCATCTAGGCAAAAAATCAAGAGAGAAACACAAGATCTAAATAGTTCTTTAGACCAGTTGGACTTGGCAGATATCTACAGAACATTCCATCCAACAACCTCAGAATATTCATTCTTCTCATCAGCTCATGGAACAGTCTCCAGAACAGACCACATGTTAGGTCACAAAGCAAATCTCAACAAATTCAAAAAAATTGGAATTATTCCATATATTTTTTCTGATTACAATGGATTAAAATTAGAAATCAACAATAAATGAAACTCTGGAAACTATGCAAACACATGGAAATTAAACAACATTCTACTTTATGATATATGGGTCCAAGAAAATATTAAACAGGAAATCAAAAAATTTCTTGAAACTAATGAAAATAATGATACATCATACCAAAACCTGTGGGTTACTGCAAAAGCAGTATTAAGGGGGAAATTTATCACATTAAATACTTACTTCAGAAGAATGGAAAGATGGCCAATAAACAACCTAATACTTCACCTTAAAGATCTAGAAAAACAAGAACAATCCAAACCTAAAGTTAGTAGATGGAAAGAAATAATTAAGATCAGAACAGAATTAAATGAGATAGAAACCCAAAAAAGAATACAAAAGACCAATGAAACAAAAACTTAGTTTTTTGAAAAGATAAATATATTCAACAAACCTTTAGCAAGGTTAACTAAGAAAAGAAGAGAGAAGACTCAAATAACAAAAATTAGAAATGAAAAAGGTGAGATTACAACTGACACCTCAGAAATACAAGAAATCATTTCAGACTACTATGAACAACTATATGCCAATGAATTTGAAAATCTGGAGTAACTGGATAAATTTCTGGATGGATACAAACTACCAAAACTGAGCCAAGAAGATGTAGAAAATCTGAACAGACCAACAACAATGAAAGTGATTGAAGCTGTTATCAGAAGGCTCCCAACAAAGAAAATCCCAGGACCGGATGGGTTCACTGCAGAGTTCTACCAAACCTTCAAAGAGGAACTGATACCAATTCTCTACAAACTGTTCCAAAATATTGAAACAGAGGCCATTCTCCCAAACTCATTCTATGAGGCAAACACCACCCTGATCCCAAAACCAGACAAAGATGCATCAAAAATAGAAAACTACAGGCCAATATCCTTGATGAATATAGATGCAAAAACCCTCAGTAAAAGACTAGCTAACAGAGTACAGCAACAAATACACAAAATTATACACCATGATCAAGTGGGATTCATCCCAGGGATGCAAGGTTTGTTCAATATACGCAAATCAATAAATGTGATACACCACATCAATAAAAGGAAAGATAAAAACCATATGATCGTCTTTATAGATGCTGAAAAAGTATTTGACAAAATTCAACATTCTTTCATGATAAAGATTCTGTACAAGTTAGGCATAGACAGAAAGTATCTCAACATAATTAAAGCCATATATGATAAGCCCACTGCAAATATCATCCTGAATGGAGAAAAGCTGAAAGCTTTTCCCTTAAAAACAGGAACTAGACAAGGATGCCCACTCTCAGCGCTCCTATTCAACATAGTGTTGGAAGTATTAGCCAGAGCAAGCAGAGAAGAGAAGAAAATAAATGGCATACAGATTGGAAAGGATGAAGCCAATCTGTTCCTGTTTGTGGATGATATGATCCTATATACCCAACAGCCTAAAGCCTCTATTAAAAAACTCCTAGAGTTGATAAATGAGTTCAGCAAAGTTGCAGGATACAAAATCAACACAAAAAAATCAGTAGCATTTCTATATTCCAACAGTGAACATGCAGAAAAAGAAATCAAGAAAGCTAGCCCATTTACAATAGCCACAAAAAAAGTAAAATACTTAGGAATAAAGTTGACCAAGGATGTGAAAAATCTCTACGAAGAGAACTACAAACCACTGTTGAGAAAAATTAAAGAGGACACAAGAAAATGGAAAGATATCCCATGCTCTTGGATTGGAAGAATTAACATTGTGAAAATGTCCATATTACCCAAAGTGATCTATAGATTCAATGCAATCCCCATCAAAATTCCAATGATATTTTTCTCTGAGATAGAAAAAGCTACCCAGACATTTATATGGAACAACAAAAGGCCACGCATAACCAAAGCAATTCTGAGCAAAAAAATAAAGCTGGAGGCATAACACTACTTGACTTTAAACTATATTACAAAGCTATAATAACCAAAACAGCTTGGTACTAGTATAAAAATAGACACATGGATCAATAGAATAGAATAGAGAACCCAGAAATCAAACCATATGCCTACAGCTATCTTTGACAAAGGCAGCAAATCTACATACTGGGGAAGAGATTGCCTTTTCAACAAGTGGTGCTGGGAAAATTGGATACTCATATGCAGGAGAATGAAACTAGACCCATACCTTTCACCGTATACCAAAATCAACTCAAAATGGGTTAAAGAGTTAAATATACATCCTGAAACAATAGACTGCCTTAAAGAAAACATAGGGGAAACACTCCAGGAAGTAGGAGTAGGTACAGACTTCATGAATAGGACCCAAAAAGCACAGGCAGCAATAGGAAAAATAAACAAATGGGATTATATCAAACTAAAAATCTTCTGCATAGCAAAAGAAACAATCAACTGAGTAAAAAGATAACCAACAGAGTGGGAGAAAATATTTGTAAAATATACATCTGACAAAGGATTAATATCCAGAATATGTAAGTAACTCAAACAACTTTACAGCAAAAACCCAAATAACCAAATTAAAAAATGGGCAAAGGAGCTGAATAGGCATTTCTCAAAGGAAGATATACGAATGGCCAACAGACACATGAAAAAATGCTCAACCTCACTCAGCATCCAGGAAATGCAAATCAAGACCACTTTGAGATACCATCTCACCCCAGTTAGGAAGGCTAACATCCAAAAGACTGTGAATGATAAATGCTGGTGAGGTTGCAGAGAAAAAGGAACTCTCATACACTGTTGGTGTGGGTGCAAAATGGTGTAGCCTTTATGGAAAATGGTATGGAAGTTACTTAAACAACTGCAGATAGATCTACCATATGACCCAGCTGTTCTGCTGTTTGGAATATACCCAGAGGAATGGAAATCATCATGTCAAAGGGATACCTGTCCTCCAATGTTTATTGCAGCTCTATTTACAATAGCCAAGAGTTGGTACCAGCCCAAATGTCCATCATGTGATGACTAGACAAGGAAACTGTGGTATATCTACACAATGGAATACTGCTCTGCCATAAAAAGAATGAAATACTACCATTTGCAACAACATGGACAGACTTAGAGAAAATTATATATTTTTTTTTTTATTTTATTTTGTCGATATACATTGTGGCTGATTATTGCTCCCCATCACCAAAACCTCCCTCCCTTCTCCCTCTCCCCTCCCCCCCAACAATGTCCTTTCTGTTTGCTTGTCGTATCAACTTCAAGTAATTGTGGTTGTTATAGCTTCTTCCCCCCCCCCCCCGGTTTGTGTGTGTGTGTGTGTGTATGTGTGTGTGTGAATTTATATATTAATTTTTAGCTCCCTCCAATAAGTGAGAACATGTGGTATTTCTCTTTCTGTGCCTGACTTGTTTCACTTAATATAATTCTCTCAAGGTCCATCCATGTTGTTGCAAATGGCAGTATTTCATTCGTTTTTATAGCTGAGTAGTATTCCATTGTGTAGATGTACCACATTTTCCGTATCCACTCATCTGATGATGGACATTTGGGCTGGTTCCAACTCTTGGCTATTGTAAAGAGTGCTGTGATGAACATTGGGGAACAGGTATACCTTCGACTTGATGATTTCCATTCCTCTGGGTATATTCCCAACAGTGGGATAGCTGGGTCATATGGTAGATCTATCTGCAATTGTTTGAGGAACCTCCATACCATTTTCCATAGAGGCTGCACCATTTTGCAGTCCCACCAACAATGTATGAGAGTTCCTTTTTCTCCACAACCTCGCCAGCATTTATCGTTCAGTCTTTTGGATTTTAGCCATCCTAAGTGGGGTTAGATGGTATCTCAATATGGTTTTGCTTTGCATTTCCTGGATGCTGAGTGATGTTGAGCATTTTTTCATATGTCTGTTGGCCATTTGTATATCTTCCTTAGAGAAATGCCTACTTAGCTCTTTTGCCCATTTTTTAATTGGGTTGCTTGTTTTCAGAGAAAATTATATTAAGTGAAACAAGTCAGGAAAGAGAAATACCACATGTTCTCACTTAGTTGTGGGAGCTAAAAATAAATAAATAAATAAACACACAAATCAAGGGTTGGGGTGGGAAGAAGACAGAATAACCATGAAAATTCCTTGAACTGTTTAAGTCAAGTGAACAGATATGATGTGTGTGGGTGGGGGGGAGAGGAATGGGTAAAGAGGCATGAAAATCAACTACAATGTATATTGAGAAGTAAAATAAAAATAAATAAATAAAAGAGGTTCCAGCAAGGTGGGGAAAGTGGGATGCAATGGGTCAGATGATATAGGACCTTGCTGCCATGGCAGGAGTTATGAATGCCGTCTCAGGGACAATTGAAAGTCAGGGAACATTTTTATGCAAGAGTAAAAAGATCTGATTAATATTTTCAGAATTTCCCATGAACTTTTTTTTTGGAAAATACATATGTCATAGGAGTCAAGTGTGAAAGAAGAGAGACCAGAGTTACTCCTGCTGTCCTGGTGCAAAACAACCATGGTTTATACAAGGGCATTGGCAGTGGATGTGGAGAGAAGGGAATAGAGATAGATTTAATAGTAGAACTAATGAATTGGATGTAAGGAATGAGAAGAATAGAAGAATCAAGGATGACTCCCAGATTTTTTGACTTAGATAACTACAAATGTTGGTAAGGGGCAAGTGTAAGGGGAAAGTCATGAGTTTCAATTTGAATGTGATGTTTGAAATACCTATTAGACCTTCACATAAAGGTGTAAAGCACAAAGTCATGTACATGAGGTTGGAGCTTAGATGTAGAGATAGAAATCAACATGTAGATGGCATGTAAAACCATGGAGATTGCCTAAAAGGGGAAAAAAGAGAAGAGGGCTCAGGCCCTAGTTCCTAGACTGTGCTGGCTAATTCACCATGCCCCTCTAGGTCTCCGATTCCCTATCAGTTAATTGGGGGCTAAGCAATAATGATACATTCTGTCTCAGTCTGGAAGAATCCAGGACTAATACTTGTTCTTCTTCACTCAATTGCTCGTCTATATTTCTGGCAGGTAAGGAGATATTTTTATTCTTTTTCCTAACAAGTTCTCAAAAGAGATTGATTGCTGAAGGCTTCCTGGAGCAAAATGGAGAATAATTCTTAGATCACAGTTCAACTTCCATCCATTAAATCCCACATGTGTCCCTGCAGATAAAGCTCCAGAAAGGGCCTTATTCATTTTCCTTTCAGAATGTTCATGATAATGGGGCCAGCAATGCTACTAACTTCTTTATGTAAATCTGATCAATCCAAGTTGACATTCCACAGCATGGAAGAGTGAATAGGCACAAAGCTGTATCTACCAGACACATAATCATATCTGAAAATTTAGTTTCAACACCAAAGTTTACAGAGACCCAAGGATCCTTTTGTCAGTCAATCCACAAGTATTTACTGGGTGCCCTTAGGGTACCCGGTACTGGATGAAGCTCCTTTTGTGAGCAAGCCAGCAGGTTCCCTGCCGTGAAAATAGAAATTTAATCAGTTGCTCATCCAAGCATTTCCCTTATGCTTTTCCAATATGCTTTTTTTGTGAATGACTAACAGAATAGATTCTACAAAGGGAGCCTGCAAATCTCAGCTGGAAGCCCTGAGAGGAAAGATGACTCATGCACACCTGACGTCAAAGCCTCTGTTCCTTTCAGAGGAGTAGGAAGAGAACGGTAATGGCCCGGGTAGAATGACCCAGATGCCCTCCTGAGTCCCATGTGGGTCATAACTGTTTCTTCTTCCCCCGCCTGGCAGTGATTTCAACCCAAAGAAAGTTTAAATTGTGAAAACTCCAATTTTACTGTCAAGTTAACTGGAAGAATAGAAACAGAAGTCTTTCTTCCTGCCAAGCAATACCAAATCTTTGTTGTAAGTTCTTCTTTAAAAAATACATGTGTTGGAGGCATTCAGTCCCATTCATCATTCATAGTATGTTCTGTATTCATTTGTGTCTTAGTCCATTCAAGCTGCTATTAAAAAATACCATAAATTGGGTGTCTGAAACAACAAACATTTATTTCTCATAGTTCCAGAGGCTGGGAAATCCAAAATCAAGGTGCTGGCAGATCTGGCATCTGGTGAGGGTCCTCTCTCTGGTTGGCAGATGGCTGTCTTCTTGCATATCCTCACTTGCCAGAGAGACTGGAAAAGAGAGAGAGACACACACACACACACACACACACACAGAATGCTCTAGTCTCTCTTCTTATAAGGACACTAATCACATCATGCGGACTCCACTCTCATGACTTCATCTAAACTTAATTACCTCTTAAAGACCCCGCCTCCAAATACCATCGCATTGAGGGTTAGGGTTCCAATATATGAATTGAGTGGACACAAACATGCAGTCCATAACAATTTGCTTACAATGTCTCAAAGAGATCACTTCCAGTTTGTCTTTATCTTTAAGATTTCCAAGGACTTTAACATATTATGCATAGAACCATTCCACAGTTCACTCTGATAGCTATTCAAACAGACTCAAATGTGTCAGGGAACCCACAGGACACAATCCAATGAAGCTCTGACATGCCTATGCAAATAGTCCAACAGATTTGTCCTTGGAAACTTTTTGGTAATATTGTAGTTTACCCCCCTAGGAATCTGTCCTGGGGCCACCTAGGCTATCCCCTTGTTTAGACCCCTGGGCAGTGCCATTAGATCCATTCTATATCTTTCTCTTTTTCCCAAGGAGACTGCATGTCTAATTAACAAATAAAACCTAAATTGCTTATGACCGCCACCAATGGGTTACTTGGTCTACCTCTGAAGTCTCAATTCAAGTCATCAGTCTGGCTACTCCAGCACCCACTAATCACTTAGTTCTTCGAATTTTTATTGCATCTTTATCACTCCTCTGAGCATTTTTTGATACATTAACTTTTCAATGCATCTTAGAAATTTTTTATGGCTCTTGAGGGCAGTAAACATACTTTATCATCATCTCAGTTTTTGCTTTTGCTTTTTTACTCAGAGTACCCATCACAATGCCTTGCACTAAAGGTTTGCCTGATAAGAGTTTGTTAAGTTCAATTAAACTTTCTTTATGATAATTTCTGGAAGTACAGTCTAATGGCATAAATCTAATGATAGCATTTTAGACATTATAGCAGATGGGTAGGAAAAATAACTTGGGATTAGAAGGACTTTTGGACCCCTTTAGCATAATGTATATGCTATTGATGTGGAAAGCTAGTCCTAAAATTAGTTTAATGCTAGCTCTGCCCCAGCTCAAACCTAAATGTAACATTATCACCCACATTTACAGAGGACTAATCAGTAACAGGAAACCAATTATGATTTACCAAATTATAGTGAGAGAAGGACCTGGCCTATGACCTATCACACTAGCAGAGGGCACTTCTTTACTAGCATATAAGACTGATAATGACCAAAGTGACCAAAGTTCCATCTTTAAAGACAAGGCTCTTTCCTTGTCTTTAAAGATAGAACTTTGGTCACTTTGAATTGGAATCCTAGTCCTTTGGAAAATACCTGGAGTCACCATGATAAATTCCTATTTTATGACCCCTTTTCTAAAGTTTATGTAAGATGTCATCAAGATGTCAGAACACACAGTCCCCAGAAGCACTCTCTCCCATAACCGATCAATTTACAACTATTGAAAAGCAAAAACTGGCAACTGGGGACCACTGGAGCTCGGGGGAAGAGGAGAAGAGACCCACATAGTTCATGAAGGTGGGAGAATCTGCAGCAAGAGACAGAAGGGACCGCTCTGACCACTTTGAGCCCTGGGTCATTTCCTAGTCACCCTGGTGAGGGGCAAAAAGAAGCTGCAGCACACAGAGCAGGAGCTGACAAAAGCTGCAGCTACACCTTTACATGAAGTTGCTTGGAGTCTGCAGGGGACAAGAGGGCCTCAGAGTGCACAATACCAGCCCCCAGCCCAGCAAGACCGATGACAGGGTTTCTGTGGACCCACATAGGAGTGAGGGGCCCAGCTGACCAAAGAAAGAAGCCACTCAAAGGCTGGTGAATTATCAAGAGAGAACAGTGCATGGCCCACCCCACAGGAAAAGTTAGGAATTTGGGAGGAGGCTTGCTCGTCAGTGGAATATTGGGGCACAGTGTGGGCAACTGATCTGCCTTCCAATTGGCACAGGCCCACTCAATGGAGACTGTTCACTGAGATAGAACTGCAGGGGGTACATTTTGCTGGAAAGACTCAATCCACACAGCCTAGGTGAATCTGACCTCACAAGACCCAGAACTGACTAAAAGGCCAACCATAAAAAGCCTTCCCCAGAGAAACAGCAACAAAGCAGCAATTTGCCTCAACCATGGGGCTCAAGTTCTGGTCTCCACAGGAAGTTCCCCCAATTTTGGAATTAACCAAAGGACAACAAATTGGTTCCAGTGAAGAGTTTAAGTGGTGGTGGTAGATAATAATCCAACACAAAACCAAAAAAGAAAAAGAAAAAGAAAAACACCCACAGATCAGAGACAAAGCTCTGATATTAACCGGTAAAGGTCTAACACCACCAAAGAACACCTATAAAACCTAGGAAAGGTTGCCATCCTCAAATGCTCAAGCATCAGTGTAAAGACATGAAGATTAAGAAAGAAAAGAGAAATATGGCACCATCAGAGGAAACAAACAAAGCACCAGCAACAGACCCAGAGGAACAGCAGATTTATTAAATGTGTGACAGAGAATTCAGAATAACCCTCTCAAGGATGTTCAGAGAATCACAAGAAAATACAGACAGAAAATTAAATGATATCAAACATAATCATCCTGGAAAAGAATCTAGAAGCAGAATAAGAAATTGACAAAGGAATTGAATCAATCTTTTAAAACCCAAATAAAAATTCTGGAAATAAAGAATACATTGTCTGAACTGAAAACTCTACAGAAAGCTCCAACATCAGACTTAATCAAACTGAGGAAAGAAGGAGTGAGCTCAAAGATAAGACATGAAATTATTGAACCAGAGGAGCAAAAAGAAAAAATGAAACAGAAATATAAATGAAAAGCAAATATGGGACTCTCAAGTGAAATAACCTCTGCGTAATTGGCATACCCAAAGGAAAAGAAAAAGGGAAAGATGCAGAAAGCATATTCAAGGAAATAATGGCTGAAAATTTACCAAGTATAAAGAAAGATGACAGCATCCTGGTACAGGAAGCTCAGAGGTCACCAGTTAAATTCAGCCCAAAGAGGAACACCTCAAGGCACATCATAATCAAATTATCAAAAACCAAAGACAAAGAAGAGATACCAAAAGCAGCAACAGAAAAGAAATACAGAACATTAAAAGGAGCCCAAATATGTCTGTCAGCAGATTTTTTAGTAGAAACCCTACAGGCCAGGAGAGAATGGGATGATATATGCAGGGTGCTGAAAGAAAAAGACTATCAGTCAAGAATCCTGTACCCAGCAAAACTAACCTTCAAATATGAAGGAATAAAGTCTTTCCCAGGCAAACAAAAGTTAAAGGAATTCACCCACACTAGACCTGCCTTACAAGAAATGCTAAAGGGAGTTCTTCAATCTGAAAGAAGACAATGCTAAGGAGCAGCAAGAAAACATAAAAGTACATAACTCACTAGTAAAAATAAGTTCACAGAATATCTCAGAATACTCCAATGTCATAGAAGGGCGAATAAACTGCTTACGTCCTTAGTATGAAGACTAAAGGACAAACCTAACAAGACAACAATAAATACAACAACCATATAAGAGATAGTCAACATTAAAAGATGTAACTTGAAACAACTAAATGTCAAAGGTAGGGGCAGGGCAGAGAACTGGAAATGATGCCAAAGCATAGAGTTGGTTTTGGTTCTTTCTTTTTTCTTAGATATCAATGTTAAGTTGTTATTAGTCTTGAATAATCTGTTATAACTATAACATGTTTTTTGTAAGCCTCATGGTAACCATAACACAAAATCTTATGAGATATTCTAAAAACAAATAACAAGAAATCAAAATAAGTCAGGCACAAAAAGACAAATATTGTGCTTTCTCTCATAGAAGTAGACAGTAGAATAATGGTTACCAGAGTCTGGGAGAGGAGCAGGTGGAGGGAAGAGAAGGGGTGAGCTAACAGGCACAAAAGTGTGCTACCTATGTATGTGTGTCGGGGGTGGGGGGTTTAAATCAAACAACGGTTATATTTTCTGAGCACCTACTATGTATGCGGCATTGAGTAATAGATCAAAAGATCAGACAAAAGGGCTGCCCTCAAGGAGTAATTTTTTTTTTAATCTGGAAGAAGCTGTCAAGTAGAAGTAAATATACATAGATAAATTGTAATACCATCATTAAGTGGTATGATAAGCACAAAATTAAGTGACATCAGACTACTTAATACAGGAAGAAATCTACTACTTTTAGAAAAGACCCTTGAGAGAGCACTAAATACATTCCCTTGGAATTGGCTGAAGCCAGTGTTAGCATTTTAACCCAAATCTTGTTAGAATAGAATAGTGGGTGGTTTCATTTTCTTCTTTATACTCTTTTGCATTTTCCAAAATCTCTCTAGCAAAATTTCACTCATTTTATAATTTCAATAAATCTTATTTTAAAAACCTCTCAAACAAAAGCTCTATTCCATTTTCTAGCTACTCTATAATCCTTCTTCTCAGATATTTCCCAAAGCCAGATATAACTGCTGGTGGTGATAATGATGCTTTGGATGATGATAATCCGGCTTTATCACTTAGCAGCTGTGAGCTGAACTCTGCCTCAGTTTCTTCAGATGTAAAGTGGAATAAGAATACCTACTTAATCAGGTCGTTGTAACAATTAAATGCAGAAGAGATACAAAACCCCTAGAATAGTGCCTCGCACATGTTAAGAACTCGGTAAATGGTAATAATAATAATAATAATAATAATAATAATAATAACAACAACAAAAAAAAAAAAAAACCCAATAACGACCAGCATCCGTTGAGCACTCACCACGTGCCAGACTCTATGTGAAGCATTTCAATGGATTATGTCATCTACTCTCTCCAGCCGGATGTAACTAATGCGGATGAGATTTTAATTCAACTGCTTTAGTGATCCACACTCACAGACTTGCATCAGAGAAATGGCAACTGTGGATGGGTATGAATGATTCTCCCCCAACTAGAAAGCAATGGCATAGATTACATACGTCTCAACATCATGAGCTTGGACTTTCTCCCAAAACTGGACAAAAGCTTTAGACTCCTCAAAGGCAGCCCAGCCTTGCTGTCATTATTTTGCCCTTTGGAATAGGGACTGACTTCAGCATTGACCTCAGATGGCAGTCTCACTGTCAAGTGATCTAATTGCTGTCATGGATGCTACTTCCACTCTTTTAATGAGGCTTCAGTCCACACCGTAAATACGGTAACTAAGAGGAGCCTGGTGTAGCTATTATACAGGCTGCTGAGCATCCGTGAGGAGTATAATTCACACATCCACGCACGTCATTCTCATTTTTCTGCGTCATTCACTTTCCAGGGACCATTTTAAATCATCATGAAATTTTCAATTCATAAAATAGATCTGCATCAATAAAATAAATGAGTATAAGGACATGTTGTTTTCCTTTGGGAGCATTTTTCTCTTTATTTGCTTCCTCTCTTAACACACACAAGTCATTCACCCCAGAATGGGCTGAGTAGATCCTAGATATCTGTCTACTCGTACATTCAGAAAATATTTAGTGACCATTGTCAGTATCAAGCCTTTATGCTAAGCTCTGGGAATAAAATGCTGATCAACAGAGAGCCCCTAATTTCAAGGACATTAGAGTCTAGAGTGGAATACAGATAATAGGCAGGCGGTATGAAAGAGCTGAGACAGGGAAGCGTTGTATAGTAGGAAAGTACCAAGCCTGATTACATAACCAGTAAGTGAGCGTAGGCAGGGATCAGAGAAGGCCTCCTGGGGTGACATACAGGCTGAGATAAAAAGAAGTTAATGTCAGCTCTTTATTCAACAAATATTTACTGAGCACCTACTCTGCACAAGCACTGTTAAAGACACTGTGGAAGTAGTAATGACTAAGACAAAATCCCTGTTTCAGGTTGCATATTGAGAGAGACTGCCAAGAAAGAAAGCCATAAATATATATTTTTATAA
This sequence comes from Cynocephalus volans, assembly GCF_027409185.1. Classification (NCBI taxonomy): domain Eukaryota; kingdom Metazoa; phylum Chordata; class Mammalia; order Dermoptera; family Cynocephalidae; genus Cynocephalus; species Cynocephalus volans. Next base: position 286,911,678 of record NC_084460.1, read on the forward strand.
AAATATGTTTTTATAAATATATGCTTTAGGTATGCTTTTACTGCTAAAAGAAACCAAAACAAAGCAAAGAAAGTAAAGAAACAGAAACAAAATTAAATACAGTTTATTTTATTCAAAAGCTAATTTAAAAAATAAAGAGGAAAGAATGGATCCATCAGGAACAGCCACTTTGAGCAGGAGGCATTCAAGCATAAACTTGAGTAAGGAAGCCAGCCAGGTGCTCTTTATTGCCAAATGGCACCTGTAACAAACGATTAGAAAACCTCTGGCAGATGGCTCTGAACTTGGTACTTCCCACACTTCTAGGGGGGCTTGACTAGGGGCTCTGCTGATGAGTTAACGGTGATGGGAAGCTTTGGGAGGCTTTTGAGAAAAGAAGTTCCATGATGTGATTATTATTTGAAAAAGATCGCTATTTTTTTAATTGAAACATAATTGATAATATATATTTGTGGGGTACAGAGTTGAATATCAATACTTGTGTACAATGTGTAATGATCAAATCAGGATAATTAGCATATTTATCATTACAAAACATAATCATTTTTTGTGTTCATTAACCAATTTCTCATGAGTCCCCTTCCCCCCTCTCTTTGCCACCTCTAGTAACCACAGTTCTGATCTCTCCTTTTGAAAGTTCACTATATTATTGTGACTGTTTTCTTTCTCTTTCTTTCTTTCTCTTGAAAAAAGATCATTCTTGTGACTACACGATAGACTGTAGTGAGTCAAGAGCTGAAAGGGACCAGATAAGGGGCCTTTATGATATCCTGGCAATAAATTGTGGTGGCTTGGACTAGAGCAGTAAAGGCAGAAATGATGAAAAATTAAAAAATTTTTGAAGATACATCTGGCAGATCTTAGAGGAAAACTGGAGATGGGTCAGTAAGAAGACTGGAGACAGAGTAATCCAGGCCTAGAAGTGGATTCTGCAGGCTGCATTCACCAGGCTGCCCTGTAGCAACATAGACTGGTTGCCTCAGACACTTGTCCAGAGAGTGACATTGCCCCTTTTCTACCAATTTGACCAGTGGCACCAGCAGATTTGACATAAGTTGGTCTATTTCTCATCTCCGGCGGCTAGCAGGACCACTGAACACACACCCTAAAGGACAAGAGCAGGCTCAGGGGTCAGTGGTCTCAGGCTTGAACCCAGGCTCTCCAGGCTACTAGTGGTGTGGGGTCTGCAAAGCTACTCACCTCTGAGTCCCAACCTCCTCTTTAAAATAGGGGGAGTAAAATCCTCCTTGTAGGGCTGTTGTAAGGACTGTGCGAAAACTATATGGACAAGCACCTGCTACGGTGTCAACACTCTCCACATTGGAGCAACACAGTTATGTGAAGGTGAAGGCAGCATTCCCCATGAAGCATTAGTTCCATGGGTTATTAACAAGTACTTTTTGTAAAACTGTTTCCGTCACTCAAATATAATTATGAAACACCAAGTTGAAAGGTCTCTTTACAATAGGAGTTTCCAGAACTTACAATGGGCTAATGTGCTGTGACTCTCCACGAGGAAGAAGAGAATAAAAATCTCTAAATGTTTCTCGAGTATTTTCGGCATGGAACCCTTATTCTCTTAAATACCTCCTGCAACGACTTGTCAGTTTCACATCTTAGAAAATATTGGAGTAAAAACATTGTATCCCAAGGACCCCTAATAAATGCTGAGCAGAAATAACCATTAACCCACTTGCTCTCTCTGAGTGTGACAAGAACCAGTCCCAGAGCTGCCAGAAGGGGTGATTCAGAAAAGTGGAATATGAGGTCAAGTCCAAGAGGTGAAATTCCAGGAAAGGTATTGGATCAACGTGAAACTGGGAGGAGATAACCAGGGAGTCTGAGGTCAGAGGTGGAAAACCAGAATCTCGAAGCTAGAAACAGGACCAAAAAAGGAGAAGAGAGAGAACAAAAAGGATGGCCAAATGCAGACCAACAGAGAGAGAGGGAATCCATTCTTGACTCAAGGCAAATCTTGTGAAAAATTGTGGCCCTGTGGACCTGTGGCCCTCCCCCTATCCTTGGCATGTTCTGTCTGGGTTAGGGGCAGGGCCTAAAGAGTTAGGTGACTGAGACGTTTGCATGGATTTGCCAACCAGGCAGGAATGGCTTGTGTTGCACCAAGGCAAGGGCATCTCTTCTAGAGCAGTACACAGAGGCCCTTAGAGAGGCGGTGGGGATAGGGGTGGGGTGGGAGTCCAAGCAGGAGTACTCGGACAGGGCCTATTGAAGGGCCCCCGAGATGCATGTCTTGTTTCTCAGTGTTGCATGGGGTTAGCCCTGCTGGGCCAGAAGATCTAACCCACTGTGATTTCTCTTGCTCTAGGTCACAGGTTCCCAGAGCAGCCCTGTGCATGACCCTCCGTATCTCCAAGAATATCCAAGACCTTGAAGTTCCTGAAAGACACAGTCACATCCCTCTCTTGCCGTCCTCATGTTCGAACTTCCATTCCTCCATTTTGAGCACATTCTAGGCCAAGCTAGGAACAGGCTGAAGTCCATTTTTAAAAGTGTCATGGGCCAAGAATGTGGCCTTTCACCCAGCTTTTTGGCAAATTTCCTCAATGTGTTTTTCATTGACCAACTCACCACTCTCCTGTACTAGTTTTCTTTTTCACTGTGATGTTTATGTCACAGAAGAATATCTGCTCAATTCCATTCATTCAAGTACCCATAACTGCTTTTAGCTGACATTTACTGAGCACATTTATTCATCAGGAATTGAACCAAGCCTTACATGCTTTACTTCATTTAATTCCCACAGCAAACTTAAAAGAAAGGGAAATAATTTTTTTTTCCAATTTTACTGATGAAAAAACTGAAAAGTTGAGCAAAAAGTCCCAGAGAGTAAGTTCCAGAGCTAGGATGCAAGCCCAGTTTCAACTCCACAACCTTATATATGACATTAAATAAAAAATCCTAGTCTAATTCCAGCATTGAACTGGGAATCTGGAGATGTGGGTTCTATTCCAACTCTACAATTTGCTACCCAATGGGAAAGTCACTCACTGGGATTTTTTCTCCTTTAAGATAAAAGCACTAGATTATGAGGCGATCACATTTAAAGCCCTTTTAACTGTAATAGTCCTTGTGCTTATTTTTCTAAATGTAATACACAGATAAAAGGGCACTTATTGTGTTTTTCTTTCAATATTTGCAATTAAAAGTTTGGAATTTTTTTTTCCATTCAGTCCTTTGAGGCAGTCTTGGGCACATCTCTGGATTCTTTTTGTTCTTTGTTCCCACGCCCAAGATCCATCCAAAGCATTCTAATTGCCTTGCAGGCAATTCCTACTCTGCCACGTGGGGTACAAGGCATAATCCTGGCAGTAGGGTGATTCTGAGCATCTGCCTCCCTCTGCAGACACTGAGGGTGCCTTTGTCGGCATTCCCCCTGGTATTGCCAGGGGTTGGGCAGGTGATCCTACTGGAGTCATTCAGATTTAGGCTCATGCCCTTTGGGACACTAGCTAGATACCAGGGATGATCTCAGATCACATCTTGTGGTGCTTTGGGCAACAGTGGGAGCAGCAGTTCAAGAGTAGCAGGAGCTACAATAAATAGTGTGGTGTGTGTGCCAGCAGCAGCTTCCTACCCAGTCTGTTTCTGTAGAGTGATTTCAGCTGTGGCCTGCTGCTGAGCTCTCTGGGTCAATGTAATGTGCTTTCTGATATCCTTCCAATAGTTTTTTCCTTTCCCCTTTTCTTTTCTCTTCCTTCCTTCCTTCCTTCCTTCCTTCCTTCCTTCCTTCCTTCCTTCTCTTTGTTTCTTATCCTGGAGCTGTTGCTCACAACCAAGAACCTGTGTAATACTACTTTTTATGCTTGAGTTTACATGCCAAGCATTTCCTGGTGTTTGAAATATTTTTCCATCAATTGCCTTCAAGTTCAGTTTATAAATCACACAAGAAATCTGGTCTCATTAAATCAACATACATTATTTTTACCTAAAATGTTTTCACGTGAGTCAGTCATCCACCAGCCTTGACTTTGAAAGACTTCCAAATATCAAGCTGCCAACCAGTGATTTGAAATCAGAAGATCTGGGAAGAATTCCTGTTTCTGCCTCTTAACACCTGTGTGACCTCCGTCCAGTCATTACTTCCTGGGCTTCCATTTCCTTAGCTGTAAAATGGGAATAGTACCTATTAGTTCAGTAAGTGAGGACTCCAAGCACGGAAGTTGTCACCTAGAGGGAGCTCAGTATTCACTCAGTCACTAAATGGCTAAAGTGTGGCATCCCCGAGGTGAGTCCAGAAGAGGAATTCCAGCATGGGTGTGAGCAATAACAAGACTCAGCACAGATCTTCCCAATGTGAGGCCAGTGTTCCTTTGGATCTTACACTCTGGCATTTCAGCTCTCATTAATAAGAGCTATACAAGTGGCTACCGAACCCAGTTCTGCTCAGCTTCACCCCTGGGCTGAGTCTTCCTTTCTCCTGGTCCTGCCACACCAGCCACAGGCAAGTGAGAAAACTATGCTCTTGTGGTTGCTTCTTTAGGGCCAGCTTTGGCTGAAATGGTGCCCCCAGTGGCCCTCTCCTATCCCACGCTAGCTGCTCTATTACAGCCTCATTAATTCTTGTTCATGAGCATAACTCACACCAAGTCCTTTTTGTATTCAGGTGAGGTATTACTAAAAAAGGGATGAATGAAAGGACAAATGCATGAACAAACAGCTGAGGGAACGATCTTTCCCTTTCCTGGATCTTAAACCCTGAACATTTGAACGATGTCTGCCATCTGAGTCTAAGCTTCTGTCAACCACTATCGTCTGGGCTCTAATTAACTCCTATTTCCTTGTGTGTGAGGTGTCTGGCCTGCACACCATCTCATCCCCTGGAATCATGAAATGAACTCTTTGAAATTGTTTTAAGAATTCCATTTCCCACAGCACTATAAATACACTTAATATTGAGGAAAGAGGCAAATACAGGGACGAAATAACCAGAGGTATAATTCCTCCACCTGACTTCTAGAGTTTTTGTCTATCAAGGTGAAAGAGAAGAAAGAAAAGCAAAAACCAAATATAAACCAAGCCAGCCTTCTCTATAAAAGTGCATATTTTTAAACTTGAGGAAGAATAATATTAGGATAATAGATATAGCAATTGAAATATACCTCATGGGGTTTTTGTTTTTTTAAAAAAAGAAATCTAGAAATTATAGACACAAATCAATTCAAACAATAAGTATTAATTAAGAAACTACGATGGATTTATTCATTTGTTCAATAAAAAGCTGCCCCTACTATATGACAAACTGTAAGCTGTGGGTACAGAGAGCCCAGTCCTTGCCTTCTGAGGCTCCTCACAGTGCAATGGGGTGTGCGATACATAAACTGACAACAGACTTGAGAGCTATGCTGGCAGAACAAAAAGGAGACGGGGCACCCTCCTCTACCTGGGAAGGTCTGAAAGGGTGACCCATGGGTCCTAAAGATGAGAAATTTTCCTCTAGCTGATGAGGGAAAAAGGACATTTTGGGAACCGACTGTATGCCAGGCTCTCTGCTAAGCAGCATTGTAGGTGCTGGGGATATGGGGTCCCTGCCCTCAAAAATCACAGATTCTAGTGAGGGAGATGAGGGGAAAGGGAGATACAGAAAATGCATAAATACATGCACACATAGGTAAATAAATAGGTAAACAATGGAACAAACCGATAAGATAATTTGGGTAATGTGTTATAAAGAAAATAAAACAGGGTTATGGGAAAGAAAGTGACGGTGGGGAGGTAGGTTGCTACTTAACTGGGGTGATCAAGGAAGGGCTCTCTGAGGAGGTGACATATAAGCTCAAGGTTCCAAACAGGAAAAATGCAGAAGAAAGCAAGTATATCACATGTTGGAGACACAGCTGAATGTGGGCCTGGGACGAGCGGGGCTGGAGAAACTGAAAAGATCTGATTCCACACCAAGGCACCAGACATTATCTTACAGGCAGTGGGGACCACTGCAGGGGCTAGAGCAACAGAGGGGGTAGATCTGATCCGTGGAGAAAAGCGTTTCCTGGGCATGCCCCCAAGTAGACTGCATCCTGGGAGGCACCTCCCTGCTGCAAGTGTCCTAAAAGCCAGAGCACAAGCACTGGAAGGTATCAGGGTCCATTACTTTGACGCAAGGTCTTCCTGTTCAAGGCAGAATATCATCAAGTTTTTTAATCTGCAATTTAACCAACACCTGCACTGAGCATGCAGGAGTTAGAAAACGTCTGTGAGTCAGGGGAGTCTGTAATGGCTTCCTACGACAGGCAAAACCCAGACAGACTCCTAGCCCCAGGAGCATTTCTTCCTGGTCCTCACTAGCCATCACTTCTTGGGTGAGAAAATAACCTGTCACATGAGCTGACAGTATGTAACCTTGCTCTATCATTGCTCCCAGTTTTTTGAACTATTATAAAATTACTGCAAAGCTCACCTTATTCTTGCAGATTTTCCATATTTTGAATTATTACTTCAGGTGAGATAAGGAGTAGGCAAATATGTTGTGAAAAGGGCCCAAGAGTAGAAATTTTAGGCCTCGTGGACCATATAGTCGTCTTTTTCCACCTCCCACTCCATCTGCCTCCTCCTGCTCCTTCTTCCTCTTCCAATAACTCTTTAAAAATGTAAACAACATTCTTACCTTGCTGGCTGGCCGTACCAAAACAGTCCACGATTGCATTTGACCCATGGGCCCTAGTTTGCTATCCCTTGATTAAATTCTCAGAATTCCGGAGTCGACAGATAAAATTACTATAATTCTTTTAATACGAACTAATTCGCTTTCAGCAATGTATGTTTACCTGTGTCATTTAATATTGGGTATTATTTTTAGTTTTCATTTTTTGCTAAATATCATTTGAATTTTTGTTAAAGACAAACATTTTGCTATGAATTTTCATTCCTTTCTTTAAACATTCCAATCTTATGAAAACTTCTAAGAGTTTGGACATGGAATCCATGGCCCCAGGGAAATAAAATACTGTATCATGGTTTGCTTACCATCATGTGGAGGGACAGGCCAGCTGTATCACATAAGGCAGCCAGGCGACATCAGACTCTCAGCACACTGAGGCTATTATTGTTCCAGGGGTCACAACTGACCCGTGGCCTTTTGAATCTGGATAAAAATAAGCCTTATCATTTTGGGATTATCCTCAATATGTCAAAGGAAGACACTATTTTAAACCTAGAGTTTGTCTACGATTAAGCTCCTATTTTGTCAGATATATCCTTTTGGCATCTGGGGTGATATTAGCCTCACATTTACTCTGTCCTGTGAAGCAAGAAGTTCATCCTGGCCTGCTGCATGCCTGCAGCTCCCGTGACAGCCATTGAGAAGAGTCAAGAAAAGAGATAGCAGGGCTCAGTGCATCTGGGGTTTCTGGACCGTCATATTAAGAAGGTCACTTTTCTAAGCACCACAGCACTGGGTGGGGAGCCCTGTAGTGTAGGGCAGGCTGCCCACAGGAGGCAGAAGTGAGGGAGTCCTGATTTGAATGTTCTGTTTTCCCTAGGGACAATTAAGTCAGACAGAAAGAGACCAGTATGCTTTCCCAATCAACTTTCTCTTTAATTTAATTTTTCTAAATATTAATCTCAGCATCGTGATTTCTACTGAAGCAGCTGAGTGAAGAAGCCACACTCCCATGGTAAACATTTTAAAAGGAAGCACTTAGTTGTCACATGGACCCTCTATCACCAACCCTAGTTTTCTTCTGCCTGTAAATAACTTCTCTTTGTCTCTAATAGGCAAATATCAAGAAATTTGAGAGAAGTCAAAATAAAGGTCGTGATTTGGTTCTCAGTCCTCCTTTAAACGTGTTGTTCACTCTAAGTTCTTGTTTTGCTGTGTCTCCATCTATAAACAGGAGCATGAAATGAGAGAAGCAAACGGGGAATCTTACACATTTGCCAAATGAAATTTCATCCTTTCTACTGTTTATCCTTCTTCTCCTGCTCGTCTGTTCTAAATTTTAAAAGAAAACAAAAGGAAAGAAAAAAGCTGTCCTTCCTGTCCCTATGAGTAATACCTGAGCTAGGCCTGGTACATCATGTAATTGGGAGTCAGTCATTCCCATGGCAACTACCACCTGCAGCTACAGTCAAGCTTCGTTAAAGGGCATTTTTCCATTTCTGTTTACAGATGTGCCTTCCTGGGCTTTGTCTTCACGTCACTTGTGTTTGCACAGGTCTCACACAGTGTCTACAGAGAAAGTCAACATATTTCCGTAGCAAAGAGCAAAAGGAAGACTGAAGAGACCCAGAGGAATTAGTGTGCCACTGCTTCCTACTTCATGAGGTAGAAAAAATAATAGTCAAAAGGGAGCTTCCACTCTAACAATGCTGCCCCCTGTAATAATCGTGTACTAAAGTCATAATCCATGTGACACAGTTAAAAATACAAAAGGCACACATCTCTGGGTAAATGTGAATCGCGTTTTTTCCTAAAGAGTCTATTCCTCTTCACAACCACATCAACCAAGCATCAGTTCTCTTTCATCATGCTGGCAAGGGTTGACCACGGGCTTGCCACCCGGATAAATGGCTTCCCATACAAGCTCAGTGTGTCACTCACATAACTGGTGTGAATTAAGGCTGGCCTGGAAACGTGGTTGCTGAACTTCTGGTCCCAACCCACTTCTTTCACAGGAAACAAAATATGTCCCTATGACATCGCTGCGAAGTGCTCAGTTTTAATTTTGATCCCTTTGTCACTGGAACAGCAGCAAGTCATCACCATGTTGAATTTAGTCTTTGATCATTTAGCGTTCATTCAGCAAACTTTTACTAACATCTTACTGTGTGTCAGGCACGGGTATGGGTGGTGGAGAATCAGCAACAGACAAAAAGAAAAAATCTTGGACAGTAGAGTGCCATCTGTCACCTGAAGTTTTAGGACCCTGTTGTACTTCAGGAATAAAGGATTTTAATGTGACTTCTGAACTCAAGATAATATAACAGACAGTACAACCCATCTGGATCAAATCTAAACTATTCCAGTGATGTACTCTGGAAATGAGCAGACTGCTTGCTGGTTTCATGAACTTTTCGTGGTTCTTCAAAACGTCCCAGTCTGGAAGTGTTAAGGAAAACACATCTTTATAAAAGGAGGTTTTCAGATTCCAATCTCACAGATATTAATAATTGTGTCAGTGTTTGCAAGACATCAACAGGCCATTGAGGAGATTCACACACACACACATCCTGCTCATTTTGGATTTTTCATGTCAGCAAGAGATAGGACATATATTTAATCATCTATAATATAATATTAAAATTGATAAGTACCCTGGAAGGCACATATGTGATGCAAAGGGATTTCGGAGAAGGGAGGAAGGAGGGAACAAGAGAGGATGCACGAAGGAAGTGCCAGTTGAGTTGGGCTAAAGAATCTGCATCTAGGGAGAAGGAGCAAGTGACATTTCAGGCCAAAGGAATGAACAGAACAAGCAACAGCCAAGACTGAGAGAGTAATATATCAACTGAAAGAACTGGGAAGGAGGGTGGGTATGTGATTTAAAAGTTCAGAGCAGTCAGATGATGGAGAGTCATAAAGGCAGACAAACAGGCTGTATTGGCAACCACAGAAACAGAGTAAAAAATCTAGGGCATGGATCAAATGAAAATGCCCCAGGCTGGGCTAGCATGTTAACCAGTAAAGAGGGCAGACACAGTGGTGGGAGCATAGAGAACAGCAGTGCAGACCCCCAGCTGCAGCTGATTCTTGCTATGCAGAAGTGCAGACCTAATGTTGCCAGTTCTTACAATTTTTCAAAAGAAGCAAAAGCATTTTTTAAAAATTTTTACATGAAATCACACAATCAGTTCAATTTTTTTTGCACAGTGAGAGCCAAACAAAATTTGTGTACAGGCTCAAGGTAGCCTGTGGACCCCAATTTGCACCTCTTCAAAACTGACAGATATGATGTGTGGCTGGCAACATCATCTTTCTGTTTCTACGTTTTGGCATCTGCTCCTTAGCAGCCTACTCACCCAATCAGGCTTATTATCCACCTTCTTCTAGATAATTAGTTGCTTGTATAGCTGCACAGTTGCCCTATTTTTCCATTTTCTGAATATAAACTTGATTTCACATATCCTGATCCTGCTGATGGTAGCCCTAGTTGTTTCTTGCATTAGGTAAGGCCCAGTGCAGTAACAAACCACTCAGGAGTTCAGTGGCTTAACACACTAGAAGTTTATTTCTGTTGCAGCATTCTTAGTTGGCTTTCCTGACAGCTTCTTTTTAGGTCCCTTCCACCTCATCATGGCTCTGCCTTCTCTGGATCTTGGAATCTTTTCCTTTAGTCATAAATAGGGAAAGACAGAACGGAAGGTCACATACGGGAGAGTTTTATGAGAGAGACTTGCACTGGGGCATATGTTACTTTGACCCATATCCACTGGCCATAATTCTGCCACAAATAAACTGAACTTCAAGAGAGGATGGAAAATAAAGCCTCGTTGCATGCGCAGGAGGAAACAGGAAATGATTTGATAAATGAACAGCTCGTTTTCAAGCAATGTTTGTTTTCATCCAACACTGGCTTCTCAGCTCAGAACCAAACATCAAGGTCTTACTTCATAGTTAGGTACAAAGAAGGTTGAAATGAAATACCGTAGCTAAATGTTGGAAGTAGTCACAGAATTCAATGCTTTTTTCTAGATTATTATTCAACACCAGCAAAAATATATATATATTCATCCTTTGTTCTCTCCTTCACCTCCAAAATTCAAGAACATAAACTTGGTAATTCACCTTTTGCCTGTATTCCTGGAGCGGCTCTTCTTTCTACACTTATGATGGCATCCTTCATTTAAAGGGCACTCAATATACTTCACTTGTGTCATGTAAAAGGGTGAAAATCAAGCTTGAATATCATTAGGCTCATATTTCATGCCAGAAAAACAGGCTCATCAAATACTTTTATGGGGTAACACCTTTGATCAAGACAAGGCGTAATTAAACGATTAGCACTGGGACCCGATCAAAGCATAAATGTTAATGACTGATTATTCTTTCCTCTTCTGCATAATGAGTGATTCAGACTAGCTCACTTCACAGTTCCATCTGACTCCAACATTCCATCCATTCCAAAGAGCAAGTTCATGAGGCTTGTCAGTGTCATAGCTAGGACCAGCATGAAGGGCCCAACTCCTAGTCCATTTTGATGCTCTAGCTAAACCTCAGTATGATGCTCAGTCGTAGGGCTCAGAACATCCCAACCAGACTACCACAGCTCCTTGTTTGCTCTGAGAGAGCAAAGGCTGAAAATCACATAGAGATTAAAAAAAAAAATTTAAGCCATTATTTTCCATTGATACACAAGTTCACAAGAGTTCAAACCATATTTGAGTAGTATTTGGATGGCTGCCTCACAAAACTTCCTAAATTCAGTAATTATGTGCTTTGGCTCATAAGATTTTTGAATATAGAATGCACTGACAGAGAACAGAGAGGGCTTGAATGAAGTGTTTACACATGAAGCACTTTCTAAAATAGTCTGATTTTTACTTTATGATTTATCATTCTTGAGTTTCTTTGTATGTACGTGAAAGATTTAAATTTTCTTCCAACTTAATTTGCTCTATGCTCTAACATTTTTAATAATGTTTCAACTAATAAGGAAAGTATATATAAATTTTCTTTATGATTATTACTATTAGCATATGAGTAATAATCATACTATTATTACTATTATCCATGTAGAACCCATAATTGATTTTATTCATTTGTCTCATTAATATGCCTTTGTTGATTCATTCATTTATCCATCATTTTGGTTTTGGCTTTTAATATCATAATTAGTCAAAGCCTGACTCTTGATAAAATTCTATTAAAAAATTGTTTCCAAAAATAAAAATGCTTATTTCTAAAAACAGAAAAACTTAATTTCATTAAATCAATTCATTAGAGAAGACAGATTCTTCAAAATATACTTAATCCTACATAAGTGAAATATTTACATAAGATTTTTTTTGGAAGTTTATTAAATGAGAATATTTCAACATTTCCAATTTTTAACTGCATTATTTTCCAAAATTGCTTTTATTGCACTTTAATTTTTCAATTTATTTTGTACCATTCTAAAGAATGCAAATGACCTAAATTATCTTTTGAAATTTAATTTCTGACCACAAACACCTGAAACTTCCTTAGTTCTTTATTCTTTCCATTTATATAGTCTTAAATTTTACAGATATTTTCCCACTGTAATAGAAAGATTTTAAAACCGGAGGCTTCACAAATTCAACAAATTTCCACCTCCTCCCCTCACCCCCACCCCCAAAATAGTTTTATTTCAAGTCATTATTGATGCAGTATAAGGGCTATTTCACATTTGGAACCAAGTTCTTCATAATTTTTCCTCTTCTTCTGCCTAAATGTCTTATGTACTTCAAAATGTTATCAAGTAAAGCAATGGTGTCAAGTAAATTACGCTGGCATCTTTCTATTAAACATCTATTTGACACACAAGATTAGCCAACACTTTAAACACGCACAAATATAAAATAAGAAACAAAGTTCTCTTGTAAGTTGTAAAAATAACGGGTGTAGCTCACAAAGCTAGTTATGAGGTCATTTAACAACAGCAAAAGTCCACATAACTCACACAATTGCAGAACTGCTCATTTTATTAGCCTGCATGGTCATTCTCAATATTTCCCAAGTGAAAAAGTGCCACATTTGGATAGTATTATTCATGGATAAATAGAGGACATGTCAAAGACATGGAAATAATTCAAATCTAGAAGATGGTTAAATCATAAATGTACCATCTCAGATTAATCAACCCTTGTTAGTAGCTGTTAAATCAACCTGAAGAGAAACGCTTAGAACACTGTTTATTCTGTAAAGTCACAAAACAAACTAGTAAAGAAAATAGTAAATGAACACTTTGAACTAAATAAGTTATAATGGAAGCACTGCATAAGTTATGTACTAATAGCACAGATATACAAAGATGCCACGATTCAGTTAATATGTGAGTTTATTCATGAAGAACTTATCAAAAGTTCACCTGTAGGCTCGAATTCCATATTAAGCAGCACTATCAAAAGGTGAATCTAACAAAGCCCCAGATGTTACAGACCTTTCTATTTTTAGCTTTATAGGACAAATAGATTATCTCCATTTAACGCCAAAGTACATTGGCTATGGGCAGAGTTCTGTCAAGAGTTAAAAATAAGAATTGAAAAAAAAAAAATTTAATGACCCTCCCTTTGCACATTATTGGAAAATAGTCATTGGCTTACTTTACTCATATTCCAGAACGTCTAAATAATGTTAATCAAAAATTGCAGGGACCTTGGTTAGAGCATGGTGTTGGTACCATTAAGGTCAAGGGTTCTAATCCCCATATAGGACAGCTGCCAAAACAATTTTAGAAAACTGCAGAGACCATAAGAAAAAAAAATTACGTTTACCAATAAAGTTTATTAACTAAACCTCAGAAAAGTGAAATTAAACATGATTCACCAGTGATGTTTCATAGGTATTATAATATGAATCCTAAACAAAAATTATTAGGTTTAGAAGGGCAATATCATTTATAAAAAGCTTTATTTTAGAAGACTTGATGGAAAAAAAAGTTCAAACTAATTAAAAATCCATTTGCTTTATCACAAGAATGTCAACTCTGCATTTTTTAATGAAATAAAAGGAGTTGTTACTAATTCAAAGGTAAAAAGATCAGATGATCAAAATGTGGGTAAATGATGAGAAAGAAGTCAGTAGGAACAAAAGCAATAAGTCCTCTTCTCCCATCTGCTGTCACCTACTTATGAAGTTTCTCCTTGATAGTAAGTACCAAGAAAAAAAGGCAGTCACATGAAAGAGTCTTCACCAGGAATTAAAGGTAGCAATTTCAAGCATAAATCTTGATTTTTTAAAAAATTATATTTATAAAAATACACTCAGATTCTTCACTAAAAAATTTAAAAACATTTTATTTGGAAGTTTTATACAAAATATTTATTATATTTCCCTTGATACTTTTATTATAATTATATGACATATAAGAAAACAAAATGATTATTTTCACCAAGGCCCATGTAAATGCCCCCAAAATCCCAGTGTACCACATACATATGCTCATTTTCTATTTGTGACATTTACATGAAGATATCTGAGAAGACTTTTGTGCATGCTAGACAGTGTCTAATATGGAATTATCCAGAATATGTGTAGTACATTTGAATGAGGTTCAAGAGATACCTTCACCCATGAATAGTGGAAAACTTGAAAGGAACCAGATAATCTGTGATGGATTTACAAGAAGTCCATCTTTACAAAATTGCTTTGGGAAAAAAAAAAAAAAAGTGTTCTACCATATTTAAAAAAAAAAAAAAAGTCAAAACACAAAACTGAAGACCTAAAGTAAACAAAGTGACCAAAAATGACAGTTAAACTTCAATCTGATTCCACAATTGTAATTAGATATTAAAGCCCCAATGATTACTTCATATACTAATCTGAATTTTCCTTTGAATAATGGTTATATCGAGGAATTGGTCAAATTTTCCCTCTGTTCTTGTCTTGCCATTTTTCCCTAAATATGTCTGCTGAGATAAAACAAGAGATTCTCTAAAGGTCTACCACGTGGGATCTCCTATAGAATTCAACATGAAGCACACTTTTCCTAGGAAAAGGGCTGAAGGGTCCCTAACCGCACAAATATGAGTGATACCAGACCCCAAAACTCACATTGAAAACTCACAGGTAAGACATCAAAAGTGGGCACCAGGACAGAATATTATAAGCTATTTCCCCATAATATGTCTGACCACATTCAGAACCCAGTTATGTAGAATTTTCATTCAAGGAAGCACGGGTGTGACATAATCACAATAATAATGGTCAGCAGCAAATATTGTCTTTGGGAGGTAAGGTGTTGGGAAAGGAAAAAGGAGAAAAGGCATCTGCCACATAGACTGCAGCAATATTAAATGCTCTAAGTAAGCCTAATAAACAATGTCTTCAAATATATTTGATCTACATTAAAACAAATTTGAAACAAAATCTCAAGCAACTAAGAGTGTTTTGAACATAAGAGATCTGAAACATAATAATAATTATTGATATTGTTATTCTTATCATATTATTCTTATAATAAGGAAAGTCATAGATGCTGTATCTTCAGATCTTTTGAAACCTTAATAAATACATAGAATGTGTAGAATACCCTACTGGAATGTCCCTTATATTCAATTAAAAGATAAAATTAAAACCTCAGCCTAGATAGCAGCTTCTCAGGCATCAAAAACACTTAAGAAATACTATACTATCTTTGGTTATGTTCCTTAATTCCAATCCTGAAAAATAAATTAATTCAGTACATTAAAATCAGATATATCTGGACTGAAATTACAGAATTATTAAGTATATTAAAAAATGTCTAGCATTATGTAGAAACTCTGAACTATTAACATAATTTTGAGTTATTATACAATCTAAAACACTAAATATTTAGGAAAAGTATTGATATAAGATGTATCTTACATTCAAAATCTTGGATTATCACAATACACTTTTCAATCTGTCAGTAGAGGATCAAATACGATGAAAATATATTGCAACTAATTTATCAAAATTAGATTTAAAATATCACATAGAGTTACAACATTGCAAACAAATATTCAGTCTATTGAGTTATGCAGCAGCTTTGCAGCAGGTATTTTACACATCCAGAGCTACAATAAGTACTCATTTACAGTATAATACAGACATATAGTCATTATAAATATATTATGTTAAACAGCTTTGTTTTGTTATTTAACAAAGAATCCCTTTAAGTTATTTTTGGCATGGTGCCAGAGGCGCTATCAAAAAACTGGATACAAGACATTGTTTATTTACAGGTTCACAACACGTAGCACTCAGAGTCTTCAAGTAGATGCACAGTTAAAATGCAGGCTTATTCATGTATTCCTCCATTGTCTGAAAGAGAACAATAAATCAGAACAATTTTCCCTTTAAACCACATCCTTTAGCAGGAACGAGAAATCTATCTCGTTCTTTTATTTACTTTTTGCCATTGTTGGAAAAAAAGTTTTCAAAAGTATATATGGACATAAATCTTTGGATTCTAATCAAAAAAGGTGGTCAAAGTTTGAGAATGATTTGTATACACATCCACATGCCTAAAACTAAATAACTTTCAACTGAGAAAAAGCTAAGCTTGATCATAAAATGAATGTCTGATAAGAGAAATGCTCAAGCAACAGCTGCCAAGAAATCACTGCTGACTTAAAATAAATGTCTGTTGAAATGATCGAGAGGACTGCACCCAGGCGCATGCATTACAGAAGTCAGAATTGTATTTGTATAACATATTTATTGTTACATATATGGTGCAGAACATCTTACTACACTTTTTGCCAAGACATAAAAGAGCATAATTATTAAGAATTTCTGCCATGTATTTTGAAAAGGCTTTTCTACAAAGTATACAAATTATGTTTCTTCATCCTCCTCATCAGTTAGCAAGCTTGCTACCACACCACACGCCATAATCTTTTTCCAGCACTTTTATTTATTTTTTAATGTTTGAACAGACTCACAATTCCAAGCAGACTGAAATGTTACAACGACGCTGCAAGTCCTATGCCGTGTGCTGGAAAAATATAGGAAAATGGTCAGGGACCCACAGATGTTCTGAATCTTGCCGAGCATTTGATATAAATATGCACGTGCACCCAGGTGTTCCTTGGCTATTGTCTAATATAATTGCATATGCGCACCCAGGTGTCCTGGGTTATGGACTTAAGCATAAAGGATGAGTGGCTCTGATCCACAGGGCCCCCCACCCCCAGGATGCCCCAGGGGTCCACGGGGAGGCCGCTACTGCTGCTGAAGGCTGTTGCTACCAGGGTCTCTGGGACCCTCCAGGAGGCCACCACCACTGCTGCTGGAGGCTGCTGTAAGCTGCTGCTGCTGAGGTCTGAGCTTGTGTTCTATGCCAATGGCTCTCAGGACCTTTCCCAATTATCCACCTTGTGGGCCTGCATGTGAGAGGTCTGGTGACCCAGTCTGTACAATGGGTTTAAAGGGTTTGAGCCCTAGCCCTGACGATACAAATGGAAACTTAGTATAACTAAAATAATGAAACATATTGGCTTTGTTATGAATTGCTTTAACAATACAATTGGCCCTAACTGCCAACTGGCAGTAATCGTGTAGCTTTACACCATGCAACATAAATGGGCTTTCTCTTGCACTTTCTCCTGCTACAAACATATGTATCTGTGTAACACTGTGGCCCTGGTTGGATCAATAAGAGAGCTCAAGGGGGCAGAAAGTTATTCTTAGGTGATGCCGCCTCTTCCACGTGAGTCACCATCAGCTCATTAGGCAATCAACGCTCAACTTGTTCTTTAGTTTAAACCCCAGGGTACGTAATTCACTTGAACCTGCGAGGAAATACTCTGAGTGGCATGGCCCAGAGTCCAAGGCCACTGGCCAAGTCGATTGCTCAGGGGATACCAGGTTCGAAGTCAGGTTTTCTAACTGGTTTTCACAAGCTCTATTTAGAATTCCAGTGCTCCTCTGCTGAAAATACTTGTGTTCAGTCACTCACACTTTCTTATAAAACTCTTACCTCCTAAGTAGACCTCGGCCAAGAGAGCACCCCACCCTCTGCCCTGTGATGACTGCTATAGACGATGCCCATGTCTATTAACTTAGCAGGGGTTTCATACCAGCCAGCAGCCCATGCTGGTTTTATGGAGTCTAGAGTTTATACCATTTTAAAAGGAATACAATTCCATCACTCCTTCATACTTAATTTTGGTTCCATTTTGTCAAGTGGCCTTCCACATATTCAGGTAGATATTTTGTAAAGAATGACTATTAAATGTATAAATTGTTTTGAAACTACACTATAAGGAAATGTATAAATGCAAAAATATCACTTTCATTTAAATATTTTAAATCTTTAAAATAATAAAAAGGAAAACAGTTACAAATACAAAATTAGGTATAAAGTTTATTTAGGATGAGAAAAGAAATGACAGCAGATTATGAATTTTTTAAAAAATGGCAAATATCAAAAAATCCAGAATAGTCACGTTAAGTTCATTAATTAATTGCTTCATGCTCCTCTATAATATTTTATATTCATTGTGTGGCTGTGTATTTTTTGCAGTTAAAATATCTTCCTTTTCCAAATTGGACAAAAACTCATGGCCAGATGAGGGCCTGCAGCCTTGGAAGGGCCTGAGCGAGTTGACACCAGGCTAGCTTCATGGTTCATTGGCCTCTAGTTCTCGGCACTGCTCAGGACACCAGATTACTCGGTCTGCTAAAACCCCACACTGAGTGCCCCATCTGAGCCTGCTGTGACCCAAGTTACGTGAACCAATAATGTAAGAGTCAGTATGTTCTTGAGCTGCCACTTGAAAGGTTTGGAACAGACTTCAAAGACCTCAAAGAGCTCTGCCCCTGCCTTCACAAGAGGAGAGCAAGAGTCTGTATCTTGGAATCCCTTCTGGATACATCCAGCACTGTGGTGTTTCTCGTGCATACACGCACTGTACACGCTATGACTTTCTATTGCATTACTGTTTGGCTTAGCTGTTAACACAGTTTATGCTTTTAAGAGTGACAGTGTTGGGGTGCACCTAGCAGTTTCTCATTTATCCACATAGAGGTAGCATTTTTTTTTTAACTTTTTACTATGAAAAATTTAATGCATATGCAGTAAATCCAGCAATCAACAACTCATGGGCAATCTTATCTTATTTGCAACCCCCACCCACTTTCTGCCTTCCCTCTAGATTATTTTGAGTAAATCCCAGTATCATGACGCAAGGTATCAGTATGTGTCTCTAAAAGAGAACTCTTTTATAAAAGACATAACTGCAGTACACAATCTCATTTTAAAAATCAATAATTCCTTAATATGATCAAACATTAAACATGTTTAAATTTCTCCAATTCTCTCCCCCACCTCCTTGCTTTCTTACAATTGACTTTTTTACATCAGGATCCAAACAAGTTCTGCTTGTTGCATTGATTGTTATGTCATCTGTCTCTTAAGTTTCTTTTAATCTATAGCTTACCCCTTCATCTAATTTTTTCACCTTTGCCCCATGAAGTTTCTCAAGGATTTACTGGCTCCATCCCTGTAGTGTCATTTAACATGTTCCGCTGTCCCATGCATTTCCTGATGATTGGTTGCTGGGTCTCATGCTTGGTCTCGCTCAGGTTATACTTGGCTTCACAGTCTGATCGTCTCTCTGTGACGTTAGCCATCGTTGATGCTCATTTGCTAGATCCATTATTTCAGTAGGGGTTTGCAAAATACCATATTCTAATTATTTTATTCCATTTGACCCCCCCCCTTCTTCACATGCACTCTTAGTCTAAAACATCTGCTGTTTGCTTCCCCTACTGGTAATCCCTTGAATTGCACCTTCTGAAGTTCATGACCACTATCTTCTTTTGAGTTTCATTTTCCTTCTAATAACTTTGTCCCATTGTCCACATTGTTATCTCCAAAATAAGTTATCCCCAGCCAATTAAACTGTGCCTTTATTCACCCATTATCAACATCTAACCCCAGTACACTCAAAATAAGCTTTGAGCATTTGGAGATTTGAAACTATGTGTCTTACTAAATATGTAAGCACAGGGGTTTTTTTGGTTGCGGGGGGAGGTTGTTTTTTATTCTAAGAAACTTTTATTAGGTAGGTGTTAGGGAAAAGTCCCAGGTGCTACTTCAAGGTTTACAGTTGTTCTAAAAGTGAAAGCAATGTCACAAAGGTTTCCCTGAACCTTTAATAACTACAAATATGTGCTTAGGTCTAAAGGACAGAAAACAAAGCAGTAATTTTTCTCCTTTATGCAATATTATTTGCTCCTATCCATTCTAAACTTTTCTGAAGCAGACCAGATATACAAAGTCAATTTTCCAACAAGCTGCCCAAAATGTTCATTGACTTCACTGGAGTACCAGAGCCCAAGAGAACACTAATAACACTGTCTCTATTTGGCACGTGCTATTAAGCCAACAAGAGCAATTTAGAGGGCGGCTATGACATTGCCTGCTCACTACGGAGACTGGGGGCTAATGCAGGGTCCCCTGAGACCTACCCATCAAGACCTTCCACTCACTTCCAGGGATGTGAGCTACCAATTAGCATTTAATTATGAAAGAGCTCACTCTTGAAATACCTGCTTCCCAGATTTAAATGGAACTAGAAACACCAGATTCACCACAAGCTCTTAAAAACTCTATTTCCTACAGAGGGGATTTCAAAATAACCCAGGTATGTCTTGGCCCCAATTCAGGGAGCTTTAATTACTGAAGTTCCAAAGACCCTGTTAAAAGTCTGTTTCTCCTACAAGGAGATTCCACAGTAAGGATCCTGAGGAGAGAATTATAAATAACTTCCACCACCCACTCCCTACCTTGCTACCCCCAGCGTATTTTAAGACATGCTGTTCTGTGGAATTTCCAAACCACTGATTTCTCAAGTGCCTTATAAAATTCCCTTCCTATTGGCATTTGGAGAGAGCCAAGTAAACGTCAGAGAGTTTAAATGCATTTTTTGAGGTGAGAACACCTCTGGTAATGAATGCATTGGCTGCCTGATAGACACAGGGAGCTGTTTGTGGGACCTTCTCATATGGACATTTTTCTCTATGTCCATTCACCAGAGGACTGTTTCCCACAATGGGCAGGAACAAGTAATCAAAGATGTGCCAAAACTGTGTTGGGAAATCACGTCTAATGTTGTTTTATTAATTACTCAGCTTCTTATTTCCAAATAGGAGGAAGAATGGCTTTAACACCAATTTTAAAAAGGTACCTTATAATGAATGTTCTGCATCTTCCTGGCCTGCTGTTAGGAAAAGAAGGTGGAAAGATGCACTGATGCTGTGGGAAGAGGCACCAAGAGGTGGCAGAGCTGGGACAGGACTCGGGCCCTCAGATGCACACTTGAGCTACTGCTGGTCAGAGCATCTCATGTGGGAGGGCAAAGGTCAGTAGGCTGATATGCTCTTTCTTACAGTGTCCTGGGGAGGACTGAAAGGGCTGATGCAGGTATCTCGGCTGCTTGGAAAAGAAAAGTCCCCCTATATCTTATGTAAGAATCACAGAGAGGAGCAATACCAAATGGCTGCTTCAGGGCCTATTTATACCCTGGCAAGGACCGGTGTTCCCAATTTATTTAAGCAAACAGGAGCATGCACACAGACTTCCCAGGAAGTGTAAGAAATTTTAATTAAAGTGATAAATGCCATCTCCAATAATAACACTCTAATATCACTGGCCAATGAAATAACTATGTACTGCTATTCTTCTTTCCCAGGGCAGGACAGATATTTTAATGAAAGTCTTTTTATACATCTCATAAAATTATTCTTGAAAAGAACAGCACCAAGCATTTGATACCTTTTTGACAGTCAGGTCTCCCCACACTAAAAACCTCAGCCAGAGATGAAGAGCAAAGAGTTGGAAGCCCAATTGCCTTGGTTCTCATCTCTATTTCACACTTACCAGCTGTGTGAAATTGAGCAGGCCATTTAATCTCTTAGTGTCTCAGTTTACTCATCTGCAAAACAGGTGCAACAATACTACCTACCTCTTAGAGTGGCTGTGAGAATTAAATAAGCTAATGCATGTAAATTGGTTATAAATTGCACCTGGCACAGAGTAAGGACTCAGTAAGTGTCAGCTAATATGATCATGATTAACACTATCATCACTTTTCCCTACGGCATGGGAAACTGTACTGACCTCTTGTAACATATCGGAGTCTTCAATGGCTTTGACAGCAGTTTTCTTGGATGTTTCCTGAACTTCTCCACCTATTATAAACTCATCAAGGATAAAATAAGCCTTTTCAAAATTAAAGATAATATCCAGCTCGCAGACCTGGTGGGACAAAAACAAATGTTTTGATAAACTTGCTGTAGTGTCAGGGGAAGTCAGTGTCTCCAGCTTTTTCAAGTGGTGCTCATGTGGCACACCAAAGATTAAAATATCAGAAGCTATTTTCAGGACAGAGACCCAGGGAATTCCAGGCCTTAAAAAAAAGTAAAACTATATTCTGTTGAAGCAGAGCATGTCCTTAGATAATACTGGTTTATTTTGTAACAAGAAACTTGAGACTCAGGAGAGGAATGAGGCTGCTCAGCTCCTGTCTTCACCTGCACGAAGGAGAGCTGAGCCCAGCTGCAGCTCAGGCAGCACACGCACGCACACGCACACGCACACGCACACGCGCACGCACACGCACACGCACACACCCTCACCTGGAAAACTCATTAACACACAGACATACCTCCCTTCCACCTGCCCCATGATTCAGCAGGTCTGGGGAAGGCCTGAGAGTTTGCATTTCTAGCAGGCTCCCAGGTGTTGCTGCTGCGCTGGACTGGGGAACCTCAGGTGGAGACCCACTATCACAGACCACAGCAGAGTCTGATAGACTTTGGTGTTTAAGGGTAGCGAGTGGCAAGACCACCCAATCATGCAAATAAGGCTGGCTTCCAACACCTCAGCCAGGTGGTTGCTCAGGTACCACCCTTGCCGTCTCCCACCCTGCTTGTCCCGCAGCTCGCTACACTCACCTGTTCTTGGCACACCACCCAACTGAAGCTGCTGTCTTCGAGTTCAGCTCATTGAAAGAGCTCACTCCTCACTCACATTTGCCTCTCAGCAGCATTCGATATTGTTCACCAAACTCTGTTGAAAATCTCTTCGCCCTTGCTCCCCCGACTTTGGCAATACCATGTAATACCTGCTGTCCTCCATCTCGGATGCCTCCTTCTCAGACCCCCTGAATAATTTATCTCCCCCTCCCTCTACCACCACCACCTTCCATTCATTTAGGAAGTATTTTTGGAGTGCTTGAGACGTATCAATTGTATCAATTGGCAGAACAGACAAACATCTCTGCGGCATGCTGCTTGCGTTCTAGCCATCCATCTCCTTCAACAGTGGTGTCCTCCAGGGACCTTTTCTTTTTGCAATGCACATATCCTCCCAGATGATCTCACTGACTCTACAGCTGTGTCTAGCATGCACGTGGCTCAACAAACCTAGATGTCTGGCTCTGATCTCCCTCTGGGGCGCTAGTGCAATATTTTCACCTGCTAACCAGACATCTCTACCTAGATATTTCCCAGTCCATGTCACCATGCCCCAAGCTGATGTCAGGCTTATTCTTTTTCTTTTACTCCCTAGTTGGCTTAGTAGCTGCAACCTCTTTCTAATTGCTCAATCTAATTCATTCTAGAGTTCAACTTATTTTCCCCTCCCCCTCATTCTCATCCCTCTCGATTTGGTCGCCAATTCCTATTGATTTTAGTGTCTAAATAAATCCCCAACCCTTCCTCTTTCCTGTTTTCACAGCCACTGCTCAGGCCTGCAGCACCTCTCATTTAGGCTGCTGCAATGACCTAGTGGTAGCTGTGCCTGCTCAAGGTCATTGACCACTAAAACTTTGCTAAAATGCTGATTTTGTTCTTCCCTTGTGTAAGATGTGATATTCAGGACAGAGTATAATTCTTCAGCATGGCATACAGGAATCTTTACAGCCCGGCCTGGACCCTGCTGTCTGGTTTCCTTTGCCAGCACTCATCTCATGCTATAAACTCACCGTGTTCTTTCATGCCTTCACCCTTTACACATTTTAGCAATTTCTGGAAAGTTCCCCCCAATGTCCTTCCCTTAATTCTCCTGCTGGCAAAACCAAGCTCATTTTTTAAGGCCAGACTCAAAAACAGGGCCCAAATCCTCTTTTCCCCATTCAGATTTCACATCACTTGCTCCGGGTTCTCACTTACATCTTCTGTGCACTGGTATGTGCTTACTTATCAATCACTGACCCTGCTCTGTGAGCTCAGAGCAGACACCTGGTCTTAGTCTTACATCCGTAGCAGCTGGCACATAGTAGGAAACAATTAATGTCTGCAGGATAAACGAATGTGTCAGCCACCATATAGGCCTTGTTTCTACTATGCTGGCTTCCCAGATCAACAATTGTCTGATTCTACCAAATGCTATAACTTTACACAAAATGGAGGTCAATATGTTAGCAAATTACTCCATTTATTTAAGACTTAGGTCAATAAATTTGCAGACTCCGCAGGAACATGGTTTATGTTGATAGATCCAATTGAATCTAGAAGTATATGAACAAATGAATACAATACCACTATAATAAATGGACAGCTCAGAAAAACTCATCTAACTTACCTGCAAAGGCTCTTCATTTACTAGAAAACAGCATTAAATCAACAATAAACATGTATATATACCTATGTCTATCTCCCCCCTAAAGTCTCTCTCTCTCTATATATATATTTTTTCTTTTATTTTAAAATTGGTGTGTGTGTGTGTGTGTGTGTGTGTATGTGTGTGTGACCAATTTTAAAATAAAAGAATATATATATACGGCCAATTTTAAAATAAAAGAATCTATGCACTGGAACATGACACTGTAACCCAGGACTCCATGAGACCTTTAGGTTTCCCTCTTGAGAACATTCTCAGGGAGAGAATGGTATGATAAAAGGGCACATTCTCAGCTCATGAACTTTGTTTTACTTCTCCTTTCAGCAATTTGAATGATAGTGAAACAAAGCTCCTCAGACAAAAATTTGGGGAGATCAGATCACAGTATGGGCCAGGTACTATAAACAAGGTTAAAATTACAGCGACGGACTGGGGAAAATATTTGCAACATATTTAACAGGGAGGAAATGAGATAGTATTTATGATACAGAAAGAATTCTATAAACATCACAATAGAATTCTTTAAACATCAGGATAGAAAAAACAAATAAAGGCTACCAAGATGCAGTTTACAGACAAGGCAAGAAACAGAAAAAGCCAATACACATCTAAGATGTACAGCCTCGTTAGTAATCAGGGAAATGCTAATTTAATGAATGTTCATCTGCTGGTGATGGTATGGACAAATAGGTATTAACACTCATTGGTAGTAGAATTTGTAAGTTTTATAGACTATTTTGGAGGGTCAAATTGTATTATCTATCAATTTTAAATGTACGAATCCTTTGACCCAACAATTCCACAAGAAATTTATTCCCAAGCTATACTCAAATTAGCACACAATAATACAAATGAACAACAAAGATTATGGCAGCATCATCTAGAATAAAAATTGGAACAATCCAAAGTCCATCCATAAGGGAATTGTTTAAATAAAGTATGGTATACTCCCACCGTGGCATAGGAATTCTAGGCAGAAGTTAGAAAGAATGAGGATGATTTACATGGACAGACATAGAAAGAGCTCCAGAATAGACTTGTAAGGGGAAAGAAGAAAATTGCAGAATAATATACATAATTCGGTATCGTTTATTTTTTTAAAATAGAATTATACATGTCTATTGGGCTATGTAAAAAATATATATATGCATTATTTTGCAATTTTAAACCATATAAATACACAAAAAGAAATCATGGTATATCAGACATTTCATGCACAGAAAAGAATGTACGAGAAGTAAGCAGTTACCAGAGGTCAGAAGAGGCAGAAGTCAGACGTTAGAGTAGCAACAGGTGAGGAACCTCAGAGTTCAAGGCAGCTGTACACCAGGAATCCAAGACAAACAAGAGCCGCATTAGGATAAACCAGTAATCAGAAACCTGCAAAGTGAACCTGACAAATACTAATGCCAGTTCTCTAGGAACTTCTCATACACACTCAGAGCAGAAACCTCAGGTCTGTAGGGTCCTCCAGGGGCCATGGGCAATTAATTTTCTATGCCTAGTTTCAAGGGATAAAAATAAGGTAAGGTGGCATGCAGAGTCAGATACACACAAAATGCACGAGCCTCTTTTTTTCTTCTTTTTTTTGAATAAAGCTTACAAAAGGCAGAAACTGATTATTTAATTTTATCTTCAATTTCCTAGTACTGTGCTTTACTATATAATTTGGCTTGAGGTTCTTTTCTTAACAGCAGAATACATGCTGCAGTGAGGTTATTTCTGGCATTTCAACAGCTAAATCTTTTTTAATAGAGTCTAAGATGCACCTGCCCTTACTGGATTCCATTCTAAAGTAAATACAAAAAATTTCAACTTATATGCAGTAAATGCTTCAGATAATTTTTAAAAATGCATAAATTTTATTAAACTATATATAAAACAAAGCTAATTGTAATGTAATTTACAACTATATAGCAATTAATGATTTATAAAATATTGCTATTTACTTTTTGACCCTCACATCAGCCCCATGAGTTTAGCAAAGTAAATAATTCTGTTAACCTTTGTGAGTATCATTTTTCTCATGTGTAAAATGGAGACAGAGGACAAGCCCCAAATCATGGTTCTGGTTAGGGAGCATGCTGACACCAGCGCCTAGAATGACTCATGGTACTCCTCCTCTTATAACAAAAAACCTCTCTAAATCAAGTTCAAAAGCTCTCTGGGACACCAACATCCACACACCCTGAATGCATCAGTAAAAATTCACACTATATTCTGTAATGGGAAAATATGGCAGATATCTAAATGCTTAAACAGACCCTTATCTGCTGTGAGACAGGGCGGCATTTCCTCTCAACCTCTAAAAATTGGGGTTAATGCTACCTACTGAAGATCGAAAGATTAACTGTTAATCCTTGTAAATCTCCTTGGAATTAAAAAGTGCTAAAAAAATAAAAAACTACATAATTTAAATTAGTAATCCGAGATTTTGATCTATCTGTCTTCAGAAGATAGTATTTCCCAATGTTATAAGAGGCTCAGTACAAAGTTTTTCCTTGGATAATATAAGGGCAGAATTCAAAGAAACCTTTAGTCTTAACACAAGAGGAAAAAGAAAAGCAAAGAGAAATATATTATTCCTGAGATGATGTCAATGAGAATCAGTATTAGAAGGCTTTGCTCATTGCTGTTAATTAATAAGAATGGAACACCTACTGGGCATATAGCCTTGAATTGCTCTTAGCTTAATGAAAGATTCATTGAATTTTTTAGTGAATTAAATTTTGGTTCATGACAGAGATAGAGCTTCTAAAGGTATACCAAGATAGGATGGAAAATTAATGTTAGAGAAATAGGAATTCATTCTGCTTCTCCTTATACTTTAACTAAGCTTAGCATTGGTGAAGGTCATTCAAGTTCTCTTGAGAAGCAATGTGCTCTGGTTGAAATTCGGTCAGATAGATTGAGATCAAAACTCAGCTGCAATTCACATTATCAAAGTTGGTTTAAACTAGGAAAACACAATAGGTCAAACCGGAATTCAGAAATGAAGAGGAGAAGGCAGGTTATGAGAAAGCCTGGACCTCAGGAAAACTCCTCCAGGCTCTTGCAAAAGGCCAAGTCGGTAGTTTATTTCAAAAGAAAGTACCAAAATGTCAGAAAACATTTGAATAGTAGACAGCATTAAATTAAATAATCTCATATTTGAAAACATGCTACTATATACTTCCAAATTTCTCTTTAAAAAATGAAAATAAATGTGGTGAACCAGGAGAAAGAAAAGATAGTCTATCTATCTTATTACTTCTACATATTGCCCAAAACCCTGAAATCCCTGAAGCAGCATTTTAGGTCTCATAACATCATTTACAAGGGAAAAAGAGGGGGAAGAGGAAGGAAAATTCTCTTAGAAACTTTTCAAGTGCTCATCCTCATTAAAAGTGTTGCAACAAATCTGATAAGGCACTGACCAACACTGCAAAGACTACTCATTTCCTGTACTCTCACAAAGAGAATACAGGAAACTTGCCTGAAGCAAATTCTTCTAACACCACAATAAAAATCTTCAGTGAGCAGAAGAATAGGAAAGAGGATATTACTGAGAAGAAAATATTTTCCAAATCCAGTGATTTATTTCTTGAGACTGTGAACTGGATTAATGTTTTTGGAACATTTGCTAAAATCTGGCCCAGAGCTGGTTACAAGTGGTGGAAAAAAACAAACAAATGAGTTGCAGGTCATGATCTAGAGAGACTTGCAATTTGGTAGTCAAGCAAATCTTGTACCAGTTGGGGCTACTACAAGGCTGTTCCATGTTGCTGGAGCACTGGCTACGTCAGGTTCGTAAGGGAGAAAATCAACACATCTGGAACCAATGTTTTGAAAGCTTAAACACCAGGCTAGGTGATTTGAATGCCACACCTACACCTGTGTTTTGTAAGAAAGATGGTAACTAACAGGTGGAGAAGAGAAACAGAAAGGAGCCCAGATGCAGAAAGGGTCAGATACAAAGTTTAAAACAAAACTAAAATCCCAAGTAAACCTATAGTAATGAGAATGGAAAGGAGATGAATTTTAGTCCAATTTGAATAGACAGTGGCAGATTCTAGCAAAGGGTAGAGAAAGACAAAAGAAACATTGTTCTTTTGCATTGAAGGATCCTGGAACATAATAAATTCCAACCACAAGACAGGAGAGGTTTTCAGAAGATGAGTTTGATTCTTGACTGTAAGAAGCCTAGTGAAGACCATGAACGAAGAAAGTATCTATGGGCCAAACGTGTCGCCCAAAAGTTCATGTATGGAAAACTTGACCTCCATCATCACAGTGTTAAGAGGGTGGGAAATCTTATTATGGTCATTGAAAGGTAGGGCCTTTAGAAGCGATTAGATTTTGAGAACTGTGCCCTTGTGAATGGACTGATCCATTCATGGAGTAATGGGGGTGGTTCTGATGACTTTATAAGGAGAGAGAGTGAAAAAGTTAGTTCTCTCTTACTCAGCCCATTCTTGCCATGTGATACTACTCTGAGTTGCTGTAGAAGGCCCTCATCAGATGCCTTCCCTGGACTTTGGACTTCCCAGCCTCCAAGACCTTAAGAAATAAATTTCATTTCTTTATAAATTATCCAGTTTCAGGTATTCTGTTATAAGCAACAGAAATGAACTAATGCAAAAGTGAAGAAGAGTCACCTAGTTATGGATTTCCAGGAGACAAAGTGAGCAGACACACAAGGAGGATAGGAAGAGATGAAGGGCATTTAGCAGTTGGGAGGAAGAAGGCATCTTCAGAAGCCAGAGTCTTCAGAAATATAGGACAAGAATCAGTGGAAGTCAATGAAAAAATAAACAGCAGTGAATTTAAAGCATTGTGATGAGCAAGGATACAGGGCTACAGAAAAGTGAAAGCAAGTGAGGACTTCAGAGTCACTGGCAACTTTATGATTTCCTTGCAGCAGTAAAGATGGAACCCAAGCTGCAAGCTGCTGCAGAGAGAATGGCTCCTGAGGGTGGGGCACCTGGGATAATATGTTAATTGGCAGTAAATGCAAAATGGTTACTGAATAGCAATATGAAGGGAAAGGATTAGGGTTTTCCATTTGGTATACTTTTTTCCTTATGTATAAGTAATATTAAAGAACACTTGTAGCTTAGAAAAAAAGCCACAGAAGGGAAAAAAGTCACAACCAATGAGGAATAAAAAACAGGTTATCAAGGAATCCTTCATAATTAAATTCTGGTTCACTGAAACAAGGTCACTAGTGTATTTGTACTCAGAAGATAAAGATACACCTGTCTTTTGAAAACATCAGATCTTTCATTTAAAGAGAGTTACAGGCAGGGAGAAAAGCCTTGCATTCAAATCCTAGGCGGACTAGTGTGATCCTCAGTACAAATACTCTTTACATTTCAGACTTGAGAGAAGGAAGGAATGCGATAAGAGACAGAACTGAATAAGAGCTAAGATGGAGACTGTGACTAATTCTAACAGACCAGAATAGCACTTACATTTCCAAAGTATTTGTCCAGTAACTCCACGTAACGGTGCACAATCTCTAGCGTCAAGAGCTCATTGTCCTGATTTTCTACTGCACAGCAAAAATATAAACTAGCATACCTTGAAAAGAAAAAAATAAAATCAAAATATGATACATTAAACATCCTGACGATGGTTTTTCCCAGTGAATATGCAAAGTCCCCGCCTCCTCTCCAGAGACTCTCCCAATCCAAGAATGAAATCTTTATTCATCACATCCAATATCCTCCCAAAATATAAAAAAAAGTATATAAAAGTATTGTGGTGATTGAATTACTTTCGTTAGTTATATGAAAGGCTCTCAACCAAATTTTACCTTGAAGAATTATTATCAAGGGACAGTATCCTTTGGCCCATGGTAATCGGGGTGTCTATATATGCCCATCTCCAGCTTGTAAACTGTTCTTTGTAAAATCCAACCCCCCGACCACCACTCTCAGGGGCCCACGCTCCCCACCCTCTCATTTCACACTATACTTTATCATTCTGCATGTGTCTTCCATCCTCAACTTGTCAACTCTGACATTGGACCCAGCAGAAGGAGCTTTTGCCCAGGCAATGGCTGGTAACTTACTCCATTAAATAGCAGTCTGTGGAGGTTCCCTGTTTTTCCCATCATGTTTTATAAATACCCTTTGCAAGTGTATATCCAGGGTGCACTTTCTTTCTGAAAGTTGCAGTATGATGTTAGAGGCAACATCAGATCAGCTGTGTTCTAGTCATGGATTAGGCATCAATTACCTAGGTTTTCATGGGCCAAATTACTTTACCTCTTGGGCATCAGTTTCCTCATCTACAAATTGAGGTTCTTTTCTGGTATGGTCTTGCCATGACAAGTAGGTGCAATAAAAAAAAACAACACATAGGCTTTCAAGTCAGAAAGATATGGATTTGAATCCTGGCTCTGTTACCACTCAATTACTGTGACTGGGGACTAATTATTTAAACTCTCTGTGTCCTCAGTTTAATCATCTGCAGATTGAATAAGTATAAGAGCTACCCCCCACTGAACATGGTCCCCATCTCTCTATCACACTAATCTGTATTTTCCATAACTTTTGTTACTAACTGAAAATATTTTATTTACTTAACAAATAAGTAAATGCCATGAGAGCAGGAATGTTACATGTCCTGTTTATTGTATCCACAGCCATTAAAACAGAGCTGGGAATAGAAAAGGAGCTCATAAAATGTCTTGAGTGCACGCGTGCACTGTCAATGTGTGGTTCAAGTACCTAGAATCCATCCTGCCACATAGAAGTCCTTTCAATAAGTGAGAGTTCTTTCCTAGTTCATCTACGGGTACAAATATTTGGGCCCTCACCTTCAAAGATTTCAGTAAATGGAATAGGTATTGCAATCTAAAATTTTCAGGATTAAAACAAGGCAAAGCAATAATTAGAAATTCTGTTCTCATAAAGTTACTCACACCTTTTATAAACAAGTTTTAGCTCCTTCCAGTCAATAAAACTGCTTGTCCTGTGGCTACGAGAGAGAATAATCTGAACAATTTCTCGGGTGATCTTTTTCCTTTCTTTGTCAGGAAGAGTGGTGTACCATTTCTGCAGCCGTAATTTCCCTTGTCGACTGAAGAGCAATATGAAATGTATCTAGAACAAATACAGGACAGGAAACACCAAATAAGTCTTCACAGACACTGAAATTCATTGGTAGGATTTACAAAGGAATGTAATTCTGAACAGATGAAAAAATTCTTACCAACATGAAAATAATCTCATCAACAAATTACATTTAACCCATCAAAGAAAAAAGAAATGTGTACAGTACAAACATAGCTTCCTTCTATTATAGAGGAAAGATAAGGGTTTTTTTAAAATTTTTATTTTAATTTCTTTTAAGTGTTATAAACCCATTATAGGGAGAAAAAATATCATAGAAGTTTAGTACTCTTTTGAGAAAACATTAAATTTTCCTTCACAAGCAAAAAAATAAAAATAAAAATGTTAAGAACAATGGAAGGGTTTACTTAAAAAATCACATCCCAGCTCCACATTACAACTTTGGAAACATAATGATAATATACAAATGAAGGAGAGAAAAAAAAGGAATGAGGATGAAGCAAGAAGGAAGAGTGAGAGACTGAGGAGACCATATTCTAAACCTCAAATGTAAGTTCTGGACTCCACTGTGTGGGTTACTTGGGTGAGAGCTTTAGAATTACCCACCTCAAGTCACAATTGCCTTTGGCATCACAATAAATTTTTAACAATTTAGATAGCCTGCTAGCTATAGTAGGAAGCAACCTTATTTTATTTTCAAATAAGTTTTGAAATGTTTATTTGAAATGACAGTTAGTATTTTAATGAATTTGAAAAGCTTTAAATGAGCGTCAGACTGGTGATATCTAGAAATTTACTTCAGTACCTTGGAGGCAAGGTAGATTTGGTTCTCAGAAACTGTGAGATGGCCTGATCATTATTTTATGAGAGATTTAAGTTTTTGCAATCCACAGTATGAAAAGATCAGGTTTAGAATCATAATGCATTTTGTTAGGGTTTGCTTTGGTTTTTTTAATAAAATAAAATGCATTGTTTCAGTTAATTGTGTCATGGAGGGAATGATATATACTCAGAATCCAAAATAATTATCTTAAAAAAAACATTTGGGGGCTGGCCAGTTACTCAGTTGGCTACAGCATGGTGTTGTAACACCAAGATCAAGGGTTCAAATCCCCATACCAGCCAGCTGCCAAAAAATAAAAAAATTAAAAATAAATAAATAACGTTTTACAAATAATACATTCACCTCCTTTTATTGACGAGGTTTGGTTCTGAATGCCATGGCATAGCCATAACAGCTCAGTAGGTGGTGATACCTAAGAATCAAATGAAACCAAGGTTCTTCCCTCAAAGCTTTCCCTACCCCCAACCTACAGAATTTGAGGTCATCTTAACAGCTAATCTCTCTTAGAAAGGAAACATCTGTTGTAACAAGGATCTGAAGGCCAAGACAACACAGGTGACGAGAAACCAAGTTAAAAAGCCCCGTTCATCCAGCAGCTGTAAGAAAAATCACCCTCCGTCTGGAATTTTAACACAGTATTTCATTAAATGCCCATTTCACTATCAGCACAGGTATAAATCGATTCAAAGAATCATACTGAGAAGAGTATTTTTGCTTCCAAAAAGAGATTATCACAAACATGACTGACATTCTACAAGTACAAAACTGAATGGTTATAAAACCTCAAGATGTTGAGACTAAGGCTCAGCTTTGGATCATCACCAGTGGGTAAGACTATTCAACCCAGCATCTAGTTAATAGTCAGATTTTTACCAGAGCAATGAAATCCACACAGTTACTTGCTGTTCACTTTGCATTTCCCATCAGAAATTTTTTCTCTTCCCATCGAACCTAAATCTCTTCCACTACAAATTAAACCAATTTTCCCTGATTTTACCCAGAGTATATAAAAAGAGAATATATCACTACCCTTGGAACAAAAGCTAACTCTTCACATATGTGAAGACAGACTTTAAGGCTTCCCTTAGACTTTTCCTTGTAGAAGAAATAGCCCCGGTTTCCTGTCTTTCCCTTAATGGCTCTACTTTCGGATCTCATATTTATCAAGCTGAGAGTCCTCTGGGATTCCTCCATAGGCTAAATGTTCCCTTTAATTCAAGGCACCCAGATCAATGCTCAAAGTTCCACTGAGAGGCTGAAACTACTGCTGAGTTTAATGGTGGATTCCTTTCTAGGTCTTCCACATTGCAGACTTATCTCAACATGGATCAGCAATGCAGGAACAATGAACAAAGAGTGATTTTGCGTTCTAACAATGAATTCAAAGAGAAAGGGTGATCAGGAACATAATACACACACCCATATAGCCCATATAAAATATAAAAATACATTCCAAATTCAACAGAAGCAACAAATAGATTCAAGTTTATCTAATAATTGCATCGCATAAGACAGTGTTGAAAGATTTAGTCCTCTCAAGCTCTGCTTTGATTGAGGACTGGGCTTGTGTTCTAGTGTGTTACCTCTCCAGATTTAACTGTGTAGCTTGAGCAAACCGGCAGAATGAAGGGTAGTAATTCACAAGAGTTCATCACCTCTAGCAATTAATTTTATCCAATTTATCAGTTTAGTCATTCAGGGCACATTTGAATAATATACTGCAAGAGGTTAATCAAACACCATTTTTGATTAGCATTAGCTTGAGAGTAGAAAAAAGGCAATCAGAAGGTTTTTTCAATGTTCACAAAGAGCCAACTTAAATTTAAGCTCAAGCCATAAACAAACTTCATATGACTTTAGAAAACAACACTCCAACATTTCCTTTCAATAAATGTTGCTGGGGAGAAATGAGCAATAGAGAGACTGGAAACACTGTCCCAGGAAAATGCCAACTCCAGCAATAACTATAAAATACAATGAAGTGTTTTGAGCAGGGTTGACTTCCTACATTTGGCCCAAATGCTTGTCCTCAGGTGAGCATGTGGTTCCACCAGGACCTCCCATCCCCACCTTAGAAGGAGCTACTTCTGTCGGCCTCCATTCTGAGGGGTCTATTTTAGTCACAGATGATCCCACAAATCCAAAGATGACAGGGGAACCAAGCATTCTTGTCCTCAGAGTGCACACTAGGGCAATCCTTAACCCAACTGGGCAGTCCCAAATTCCCACTTTGACACAGAACACAAACTACTCTGGGTGTTTTTTTTAATCCTACATTTCTGCAGCATGTCCAGGGAGGTACCATTAGGCCTTGGAGGGAAGCTCGAAGTAGGCTAGTACAAATCTGTTCAGTCTGCTGCTCTGAACTAGTGCTAGCATCGTCCTTCCAGTTGAAGATGAGCAGCAAAGTCTCCCAACAAGTTTCCCTGCTCTTAACCTGTACCCATGAAATGGACCCACAACCAGTTTCCTAGAAGAGAGGCATCCAGGGACCTTTTCCAGTCCCCAACACTGTCACACCATGAACACCACCTTTTCAGGACAAGCTTGTATTTCATTTCAGGATCTGAGCTGTGATGCAGGGACACAGAATATGTTCCTTTCCTCCAATTCCATCAACCTGATAGGCCCCTCTTCTGGCATCCCAGATCACATGATGCATCACTTAAACAACACTATTGCTATGACCCTCACCTCTTCAGTGCCTTTTTCAGCCTCTGCAACCACTCCTCAATTCCCAACCCAGATCAATCCATCCATCTCATTTTTACTTCCATGTAGAGGCATCAGATGCTACTGAGAAAAACCACAGAGGACTTCACAGATTGGTACTACCTTGAATGTGCGATGGCCAACCTCAGCTGTATCTCCAGTGATGCTTGCAAACTTTCTGCGTACAGCTTAAAGTAAAGGATTTCCAAGCATCTTCCCTTCTATTCCCATGTGTGTTATTCCGAGTCCCACCATGCCCCTCGTATACCCTATCCCCATCCTCACTCCTTGACTCTGAGGACAGGAGAAAAGCCATTCTGGAGATTTCCACACTCACACACCCCCACCATGCACAAACTTGGTTAAAATTAACCCCAACCTAATGTAATTTCTTCCTACATCGGGGAACACGACATCTTTTTATGCCCCAGCTTTCAACCTTCTCCCTCCTCTTGGGGAGCATAGCTTCATTATTCTTACACTGTCTCCTCTTCTGGGGCTCCTTACATGCAGTTGCTGAAGATCCCCAAGTCTCTCTCATCATTAAAGAACAATGGACCTTTCTAGAACTCCACCCTTCCTGAAAAGTGACTCAGAGGCATCAAAAGTCCAAAAGTAGCCATACCTTTAGATCCAGTAAGTCTACTTTTCTTTTCTTTTTTTTTTTTTTTTTTTTTTGGCAGCTGGATGGTACAGGAATCCATCTTAAGAATGTGCCTTAAAATACAAATGAATATTTAGGCCTTAGATGTTTATTGCAGTTATTTATAGTAACATACAAAATATAAGATAAAATAAAACTGGGAAGTTTTATAAAAATATCCAATAATAGATAATTTTTAAATGATATTTGTTAAATGATTTCAATGAAATAAGAATGACTGTGAAATAATGTTAACTTTAAGAAACAGAATATAAAATTCTGTGTGTAGTATTATAGCAAAAATGTAAAACTATACTCGCAAAGAAATTACATGAAGGAAATACATTAAATTGTTAATAGTGGTTATCCTAGAGCAGTGGAATTTTAAATGTTATTTTCCTCTTTGTACTTGCCTGGATTTTCCAAAGCTGATATGTATGATTCTATAATTTAAAAAACAATGCTTAATAAAAGAATGTTAGCGAGTTTAATAAAAATCAATCAGCATTCTGTCTGAAGGCCTAAAACTAAGTAAATGCCAAAGTTCTTTCAACAAATAAAACTATACCTCAAAGAGATGGCACAGTATTCAGGAGACCCTGTAGTATGGCAGAGAACACAGACTGTGTGGTTGCCAGTGGTGTGAACGGCTGTTGGGGAGGGATGAATAGATGGAGTACAGAGGATTTTTAGGACAGTGCAAATACACTGTATGATATTATAATGATGGATGTGTTTATGCATGTGTGGGGGCAGGGGTTTGTGGGAAATCTCTGTACCTTCTGCTCAATTTTGCTGTGAACCTAAAATGTCTTTAAAAAAAAGTCTCAAAAAAAAAAAAAAAGAGTACAACAAAATGTCTCCTAGCCATATGATGAAGATGCCAGCCGCTTAAGGACAAAGATGGTAGGTAAGAAACATACAAAAATGATGATAGTTGCCTTGTTAAGATGGGGGAGCCCTAATCAGTATTTTCGTCTAATTTCAGAGCCATGTTATTTAATTCTGGCCATGAAATGAAGAGAATGAGGGGGGAGGGAAGTGCTGACCTACAGTTCGGTCTTTATTCACACTAACTAGAACACTGTTTTTGCAACAGCAGGCTGCAATCCACTGGGTTGTAAGACAAACTTAATGGATCACGATCAACATATTTTTAGTAAAATAAAACAGACAGAACAGAACAGTATCAGAGCAGTCACACATATTAACAGCAAGAATTGCTTCAAGAAACCTTT
Source organism: Cynocephalus volans (assembly GCF_027409185.1). NCBI lineage: Eukaryota > Metazoa > Chordata > Mammalia > Dermoptera > Cynocephalidae > Cynocephalus > Cynocephalus volans. The sequence continues at coordinate 286,948,409 of NC_084460.1, forward strand.
GCTCCAGTTGCATATACTCATACTGGGGAGTGGTGAAAAATGCATTTCTTGCTATTGGTTGTGGCTAAAAGAAGGAGAAGGAGGGAAAAAAAGGAAAAGGAGGAAGATGACAACAATGAATCTAAGGACAAGGACAGTCACAATGAGGTAAAAAAAAAAAAAAGCAGGAAAAACAATGTTTAAACACAAAGCTGGTCAGTAAGGAAATGTTAACAGAAAAGGAGCTTTTTATTTAGTGTTAATATTTAAACTCTTATAGGATGCTGGATACCAGGAAGAATATTCATGTACATTTAATTTTTTCCCAAGTATGGGAAGCAGCTGTTTGGGTGGGACTCAGGTGTGTCAAACCACTGCATTTTAAACAGTCAGAAATCTGACCTTCAAGAAGGGTAGTAAAGGACTAAAGTGCTAAGTCTGCTTATAAAACTAGAAAGATATCTACTTTGAAGTAAGAACTCAAACTTCTTTTTCTTAAAGCTAACAATTAAATAAACAAGCAAAATGGAGAAAAATGCTTCGCTCAGTCATGGGTGTCAGTTTGAAAACCCTCCACCTGGCAGTCAATACCCTTCCCTCCTTTTGAGATTAACCAGGAATAATCTCAGGGGAAATAATCACATCACCAGCTAAAATAATTGCATTTCAGACAGGCCTCGCAGCACAGATCATTTATTCATTCAACCAAGATTTACTGAGTGCCTAGTATGTACACTATAAAACACAGAAATATAAGACTTGGTCCTCTACCTTGAGGAGCTTATAATCGTGATAAGGAATCAAAATAAATTTCAAAGTAAATATATTGAAGTAAGCATAGGCTTTTATCTCCTCTTCCTCCCAAAATGATAGTAAAGTTTTCAAAAATGTATTAAGATCCAAAGAGAACATGAGGGGAGATGATAGCAACCAAGGGCTTCAACCAGTCTTTGAAAGATGGAAAGGAGGCAGAAGTGTGATGACTGATATAGCAAAATAGCAAATGTTGTCTCCTAAAAGGTGGACTCCAATGAGAAGTCAGCACTCTCCCCAGAGAATGGCTGAGAGCAACAGCTGGGAGCACCATGTCCCTAGAAGACAAGAGATAAAGAAAAGTTCCGAAAACAGGGAGCCTGGCTGAAAGTCTACCCATAGAGTAGTTGGCATTTGCCATCTGCAGCATTTCCAGGGACTACAACTAACTGAGAACAAATATGCATACGCACACTACACAAATACATGTACACCCACACACGTGCACACACATACCCAATAAGTTCCCAACTGCTTAATTCATGGGTACAGAAATTTAGCAAAGTCCATGCAGCTGGAGCACCTCTTAGCACAGCCTGCTCTGGCCCTGGAGTCAGTAATGGATGGCAAGCAGCTACTGCTGATACTATCCACACAAGGCGAGGCTCTGCCTAATCTGGGAAGCTAAAATTTGTGCAATGCCATAGTTCCTATATACTTAAGTCTTATATTACCACTCAGAGGACCTACACAAACAATCTATGCCCTCAAGAAGAAATATTTATAGATGCCTGCCACCCTCCTGGATCTTAAACCTAATTCAGAGCCTGCAAAGCCATATGTCTTCATCTAAGAGAGTAAAGTGTTCCTGAGCCTCCACCTCTAGTTTTCTTGCACAAAAAGCCCATCTCTTCATTCAAGAGACTGAATGATTCTTCCCTGAAGACACTAAATGGAAGAGAAAAGGTATCTAGATACTAACAATGAAGCCTATCAATCAACTTGACTATGCCCGCAGAACTGCCTATCAGCATTTTAGCACTTACTTCTAAATACAAGCAGAGGCCAAGGGTCACCAGATATTTGCAGACAGTCTCTAACAATAAAGAAAGAGACAGAAAAGGACAATCAGAAAAAAAGTACTGGATATAGTAACAAAGCGTGGAGCAGAACAAATTGTTACACACACATACAAATACACACCCACACACACACATTATGCTCAGAGTTAAAAGATGGAGTTCCTATATGTCAATAAAACAAAGTGTTCTATTTTTAAAAAGAGACCCCAAAAAAGCTCTTTAAAGTTAAGAAGTATGATAACCAAACTAAAGGCAAAGGAATCTTCAAGATATTAGAACAAAACAAAACAAAACAAAAAATAGATGGAAAATAGAGGAAAAGATAAAACTATTAGAGGGTCAAACTGCAAAGTGTGATGTCAAGAGAGAGAACAGAGATAATAGAGAGGAAGGAATTATCAAAGAAATTATTCAAAATTTGTCCTAGGACTAAGTATATGAGATTTCACATTAGAAAAGCTCATCAAGCGTGCAGCAAAATAAACTTTAAAAGTATGAGGTACTTCAAAACGTTTATGGAAAGATTCATATTATCTTTCACTTCTATTTCTGTATGAACCTTCTGAAGTACCCTTGTACATCAGTATGAAACTCAGAACAACCAAGATAAAAACAGTAGCCTAAACAGTCCAGGAAGCAAAAAAGTTTACATGCAATGGATCAGAAATCAGAATGTCAGACTTCTCACCTGCAATGCTAGTTGTTGGAAGACTAGAAGTCTACATCAGCCAAATTATCGATCCAGTGAAGGAGTTGAACAGACATTTTACATTTCTATACATGCAAAGACTACAAAAATACAAAGAGAAAAAAATTTTTTTTTAATTTGCCTCCAGTATTTCTGGGGAAGCCAGTGCAGGATGCACCTCAGCAAATAGGGGAGTGATGCAAGACAGAGTCACCCATGCTTTCCAGGGCACAGGGAATGTGAGCAAACTGTGGGGGAGAGGAAAGGACAGAGCGACAGCCATACGCCAGAAATCAACCATCCAGATAGAAGTGGTGCGGGGAGAGAAGGGGAGTAGAATTTGTAGATTTGTAGACTGTATAGGTTGATTTCTTTGTATCGTTGGAAAAAGTATTGATAGGCACTAAAAAGATCTACTAATGCATTGGAGAAAAACAGTAATAGACACATAGAAAACTAGGAAAGGAGAAAAAATGAGAAAATTATAAGCTGCAGGGGAGAAAAAAATAATACAAGCAAGAAATGTTAATCATGTTCTATCTTGAGAGAAGAGGAGAGGAAGTGTGCACGCGCACGCGCGCGTGTGTGTGTGTGTGTGTGTGTGTGTGTGTGTGTGTGTGTGTGTACGCGCACGCTGGGGGTGGTGGGTGGTGAACAGAAGAAAAGTAAATGCTCAATTACCCTAACAGGAAGTCAGGAGATAGTGTAAAAAATGATGAATGGAAAACTACCAGCATAAGCATATATTTAGAAACATAGAGATAAGTGGCAAAAGAAAAGATTGTAATTATTGATATTGAAAGTAATTGTCTCTGCAAGGAAAACTTGTGAAGGAAGAGAGGGTTGCTGTTTGCATTACCAATTATTTAACTCCATTTGATTTTTGAAACTATATATATGTATTTATATATTATTTGAATTAAAAATAAAAATTAATTTTAAAAAGAATAAATAAGAGGTGGTGGGGTATCTACTTGACAGTGACATTAAAAACTTCTGGGAAAAAAAACTTATTCTGGGATGTTACAAGTATCATCCCCTCTCCCTTCCTACATTGATTTAGGGAAAATCTTTAAACACATTAATTGTTCTAAACTATCCATTATGAGCTACCTTTTGATTTTATCTGACGCAGTTTCATTTTTCAACCTGTAACAGTTCATGAAATAAGCTGCCATTAGTTTACTTGGTTCAGGTGCAAGAATACACTTTAATATATGTCCTGATTTACTTCAAGGCATATAACATTTGACCTGAATTCTAATGTTCCTAATATAATTTTTCCAGCTTTACTGAGGTACAATTGACAAATAAAAATTGTATATATTTACAGGGTATAACATGATGTTATGACATATGTATACATTGTGAAATGATTACCACAATCAAGCTCATTAACACATTTCCTCCTGAATCATGTCTAACTTCATTTCTTGCTCATAATAGAAACTTAAGTATTGATGAATCTGTTGAATTCTGAGATGGCAACTAGCCCTGTATTAGTATTCTGGGTAGAAAATTGCCTTGGTTTTCTGTAAGGGTTGGAGATCACTATGGTTTTCTTGAGATAGCTTTCCTCAAAAAGCCCAGGGTTGTATTGGGCATCATAAACTTACAACTGGGATTATGTTTCTCCATATGCAATAAACTCAACTAGCACTTACATTGGTCAGGCCTGGCATTGTATCCTGACCGGTTTACCAGTTCTCTGCCCAGAAGAGCTTAACAGTATCTGTGAACCAAGAGATCCAGCCACTCTCTTCTTTCTCCTAGATCAATTGTAAAAATGACTAATCTAAGCACTCACTCCTCCAGGGCTCCACAGTTTATATTTGCATGTAGGGATGAGCTCTTTAACCATTATTCTGATTTCCTTCCTCTAAGCCCTCTCTGAAAACCACAAGACTATCCTTCCAGGGCTGCTGCCCTGCAAGCATCTCCCTTTGGTCTGGACCCCCATCAGAGGGCCTTTCTGTATATTCACCTTCTCAAAGGGCTCTAGCCATATACAGTTCTCTCTTCCACAAGCCCAGTAGCCTTCTTCCTGAAAAGGTCATTCGCTTAAGCCTTCCATGATCTACTCTTAATATGGATTTTACCAGCATGGTCTGGGTGGAAATAGGATTGCCATACCGAAGTTTCCCAGATGTCATTTACACATACTTTCAGGATAAAGGTTGATTGACATTTGCCAGTCCTCTAATCTAGTGACCCTTTGAAACCAACTTGTTACATGCTACAAATTAAAATTTTAGTTCTTTCAAATTGTTACATACATACCATCCAGACAAAATAATGCAACTCAACTGCTGTTCCAGATTTAGTCCAGGACATGCTGGGCATTTATCACTAGACCAATCTAGATTTGGCTCACAGGATGCTAGGCACATCATTAGGCTAATCTAGATTTGGTCCAGGGCATGCTGAGCATCTATCACTAAGCCAATCTAGATTTGGCTCATGAGATGCTGAGCATTTATCACTATGACAATCTAGATTTAGTCCAGGACATGCTGGGCATTTATTACTATGACAACCTAGATTTTGTCCAGTACATGCTGGGACCTTATCACTAGGACAATCTACATTTGGCTCATGGGATGCTGGGCATTTATCACTAAGCCAAACACATCCTTGGCCAGAGGGGGTGGGGGATAGGGAGCAGCAGTAGAGTATCTTATTTATTAAGTGGAGTACAGGAAAGCTTGCATTTGAATCTTGACTCTGTCATTTCTGAGCTAAGTGGACTTGGAAGAGTTACCTGATTGTTCTGGTCCTCAGGCTCCTCATCCATAAAGTAGGGATGGCAATAGTGGTGACCTCAGTGACGTTGTGAGGATGAAATGATCTTACACATGTCAAGGTCTTACTGCAGAGTCTGGTGTAGAGTAAGCACTCAATAAATGTTTGCTATCACTAATAAGTCATCCAGAAGTCACCTTTTCCCATTTATCCTATTTATCTTCATTAAGGCGAGAAAAACATTCTTTGCTTCCCCATTTGGAATCATCCCATTACTACCCCATTATTTTTATCAGGAATTGGTTTCCATGTTCTGATGGAAAAGATCTCTGACAGCCATTTCAAAGGCATTCTTGGATAATAACAAACCACTGGATTTCTAAGCTCACTTGCTTACATTATCTCCTCAGTCACCTGGTCTCATCCGTCATCACTCCAAAGCTTAATAATGAGTTTACCCCAGAAACAGCCCAAGCTCGCAGATGGGTTATTTAGGGTTCTCTCTTTTGACTGTTGACCAATGGTCTTCTGATGATGTATGTCTTCATTCTCGCCAAGTTCCTTGTAAGGTGTTTGCTTCAGGGTTCACCATTTTTTCACCTATGTGTGTATATTCTTCCAGTGTCTATTTCTATCATCAAGTAACGGCATCTATTTTTAAAATTTTTTAGCTTTTACCCTCCCTCCTGATTCCTTATTTGAACTGCATCACTCTTCTATGGTGATCTCTTGCTCTTAGTTCCGTGTTCCTATTTGCAGAGGCAGCGCGGGTTGGCAGGAATTAAGGACAGGTGTGGCACTGAGCCAATTCTCGGCTCCCCTCTCCAGAACTTATGTCTTCATCCATGAAACAGGAGAGCAGGGGCATATTTCCAAAAGCCTTTCATGGGCTGAGCAGAGGCAGGTAACATATGAATGAGGGTGAAGGGTCAGCATAATGCAATAGGGGGTGGAAGAGACAGCGGCAAACTATAAATCTCAAGTTTCAACTACAGCGGCAGCCACAACTCTGCCATAGGAAGGTGTAGACAAGGAAAAAATGTCAGTCATGACTGCCAGGTCTTCAGGTTTATTTCTCCAAAGGAATCCTGAAATTTGAATGATTAGGTGAAATATTGGGATTGTTTTAATACTGGCAATTAATAATATTAATAACTAATAATAATAATAAAAACCGTATTCAAGCTAAACAAAGCACAGCATGAGTGGACATAGTCTGTGAGCTGCATTTCTCTGTGGACTTCATCTGAGGCTGCAGAATTAGAAGGTGGCTGAAATCCCTTATTGCATTAATATCCTACAGCTTTATTGGGCTCCTTTATTTCTCTTTTTTGTGGCTTCTGAAACCCCTGTTTGAGGAAGTGGTCCTCTGACTCAAGAACCTTGCTTCCACATCTCAGCCTAATACTGTCAAATCTATTCTGAGATCAGAATCACCCATTAACATTTATACATTCAATTTTATAGAGTTTTTTTTTCCCCCCCTCAAGATTTCCAGGTCAGGTTTCTGTTTTTGTGATGAAGAAAAGGAAAATTTATATGAATGATTAAAACCTACACAATCTCAGGATCTCATTTTAGGCCTGTTGTGTCAATCTTTTTCCTGAAATAAAATGTTGAAAAGCAACCGCATTGACCAACATAATTTCGATTCTTTTTCCAGTCCTTGCACACCATCTGGTGGCAGAACTCTACTCATAAGTGAAATGCTCAGTACAGAAGGCAATTAAGTCAAGTTCGGGAAGAAGAAAGAGTTAGGAAGAATAGAATAATAAAGATAGTAAGAGGGAAAAAATGGAATGACGTGGAAACAAATGTTGACATGTGCTGAGCAAGCGCCAGCTATGAGTAATCTACAAATTAAAAGATTAACTGCTGAGAATTAGCTAGTGGCCTCTTATGTAAAACTTTTATATTACCTCTATAAAGAAAATTCCTCATAAAATTGCCTATTATCCATCCACATGTATGGCACAATAGCACTTATTGGAAGAAAAGAAGGAAGGAAGGACAGCTGAGTAGTTACACTGAAAGGACAAAATGATCAACGTGTTATGAATTGAATGTGTCCCCCCCGCAAAGTAATTCATATGTTGAAGTCCTAACCCCCAGTACCTCAGAACTTGACCTTATCTGGAAATAGAGTCATTGCAGATGCCATTAGTTAAGCTGAGGTCACTCATCCTTAGTTAAGATGGACCCCAACTCCAATATGACAGATGGACTCATAAAAAGGTGGAAATTTGGACCCAGACACACACACACACACACACACACACACACACACACACACACACACACACGCAGGATGAATGCCATGTGAAGGTGAAGGCAGAGACTGAGGTGATGCACTAGAAGCCAAGGTCCACCATAGATTGCCAGTGAACTACGAGAAGCTAGAAGAGAGGCATGGAGAAGATTCACTTTCATAGTTCCCAGGAGGACAGTCCCGTCGACACCTTGATTTCATAGTTCTAGCTTCCAGAACTGTGGCAAAACAAGTTTCTGTCGTATAAGCCACCCAGTTTCTGGTACTTTGTTACAGCAACCTAGAAAACTAATGCATTGTCTGTCTCTGCTTTGAATTTTATGTCTTTTGTGTGTGTGTGTCTTTTTCCTTTTAATCTCAAAAATCATCATCATCATTTTCTATGTCATTACAATTCAATGTCATAAAACTAAATCACCTACATTCCAGAGACAAAGTCAGTATATTCTACTCAACTTAGCAAATATTTATTCAGTATCTACCACAGTGAGATATTTTAAATGAAATAATAACTCATTCCTAGACTCACAAGATGCTAGCATTTTAAAGGCCAACAGAGCTAATTTGTGCAAACTTTCTGATCCTAAAACTGAAGAAATTCTCTCATGAACACAGTGCAACAATCCTCAATGAAATATTAGCAAATCAAACCCCACAATATATAAGTAGAATTACATACTACGACCAAATGGGATTAATCGCAAGTATGCAAGCCTGGTTCATCATTTGAAAATCAACTAACGTAATCCATCCCATCAATAGGGTAAAGAGGAAATGTCATATGATATCAATAGATGCAGAAAAAGCATTTGGCAATATCCAGCACCCATCATGATAAAAACTCTTGGCAAACTAGGAATAGAAGGGAATGTCCTCCACTTGATAAAGAACACTTACAAAAAACTATAGCTAACATTTTACTTAATGGTGAGAAACTAGAAGCTTGCCCTTTAAGATCAGGAACAAAGCAAGGATGGCCTCTCTCATCACTACTTTTTAACATTTTATTTTAAAGGAAATAAAAGATATACAGATTGGGCAGGAAGAAAATTGAAAGAATCTAGGCCCAAAGAGCTGGTGACTGTACACTCAGTGGTACAGTTAGTAACCAGCAGACTTAAAATAATCTGCTCACTCCAGCCCAAAGCCCTTTGCACTCAGCACCTTAGACCCTGCTTTATTTATTTATTTATTTTTTTGTCCACCAAAGTCAAAACTACTACTGTTCTTCATTTTTTCCACTTATGCAAATAATTGTAGCTTGTAAAAGATTGCAACTTGTAAAAGACCTACTTATAATGGTTGAGAGTTGACAGTACTGAGAATGTGCTAGACACCATGCTAAGCACTGTAGGTGCAGCATTTCAGCTAATCTTCCTCAAAACTATAGAGATAGATCCTATTATTACCCCCATTTGATTGATAGAAAACTGGGGCCCAAAAAAGTTAAGCACCTTGCTACATGTCAATCAGCTAGAAGGTTCCAGAGCTGGGCTTTGATTCCAGAGCCCATTCTCTAGTCAGCTATGCAACATTGCCTCCTTGAAGAGAAAGCAAAGACACATACACTAGCACCAACTGGACTGGCCTCACCCACTTTTAAAGTCAATATGATATTGAACCACCTTTTAACAAGAAGATAACTCTTGAAGCTCCCTCTGCCCCATCCAATACCAAGGGTTTTTCTGCCAATCATAAAAACAAGCAGAAGAGGCCAGAAGGCCTATGTTTAAAGATAATAAGATAGAGGTAAAAATTCAACTGAAGGCAATAATGACATTAGCACTAAATCACTCTAGGTTACTACAGAAGTGACAATAAAATGGGTGGGAAAATCTATAAGCAAAGTTTATTGAACTGGCAAACTTTTGCTAGCAGAAAAAGATATCTGAGGTCATCTAAGTAGCTTAGCTAGATCAAACATGGGCCCTTATCTCTTCTCATACAAATGTGAGCAATGAGGAACTTGAAGTTTAAAATGAATCATTTGGATATTTCTACCAAGTGTCTATAATATTATTGAGAGGCAAAGCCTCTGAGATTATAAGACAATTAAACAGGCCCTGTACTGGTAGGGAAGTCCCTGTTTCTAACAAAAAATGGGGTGAAAGGATGACAAGCAACAAGGTAAAACTGCTCCCTGCTAGGCTTGCTTTCTTCTTGAGAATGCATTTGGTTTTACCCTCTTCCTTTCTTTCTTTCAAGTATTCACTCACCAAGTGTTTACTGGACACCTACTATGGGCCAGGCATCATGCCAAGAGATGAGAATACCACCATGGACAGGACAGACAGGTTCCTACCTCAGGAAGCACATATCCTAATGGAGGGAGATAGACAATTGAATAGTACAAATTATATCAGAGCATGAAGTGATAAAGCAGAAGTAGCACAAGGAGCTATTGGAAAATCAAACAACCTTGTCTGAGGGTAAGGAAACCCTTGAGGAAGTGACTTGCAAGGTAAGACTTGAAAGATAAAGAGGCTTAGCCAAGTGAAAAGGAGACGACTGAGGAGAGGGTAGGGCTAAGTGAAAATGATCAGGCAGAGGGAGCTGTGGGCTCAAAAGCCTCAAGGAGAGAAAGGACATGGCATCCTCAAAGAACTGAGAACAGGACATATGGCTGATTGACTGAAGAGGAAGAGTGAAAAGAGGTGACACGGGAGAATGAGGAGAGGTGACACAGGAAAGATGGCAGAGGCAGAGGTAAGGAGCGTCTTGTGAGCTACAGTAAGGAGTAAGGATGTTAGTGGAAGGCTGGTGGGGATGAAGCAGAAGGATGGAGTAACACATGCAAGAGATGACAAGAGTGGCTTCCATCAGCACATAGCAGCAAGGACTGAGAGAAGCAGAAGGATTCTGTTATTTAAGTGGCAGAACCAATGGTTAGCTGTGGGTGTAATAGGGAGAGGAGAGTCAAGAACTATTCCCAAGCATGGGGGCAAGTTTTCTATGCCATGGAACCCAGGAGGAGTAGGAGATAAACCAAAGGTAGGGGAGGCAGGCATGGTGGGGCATGGGGGCCAGCAGATTCCATCAAGTAATGTTTCAGGATCTTTTAGAAGGCGGAGACTGTCCTCTAACAAAGACTTGGAACATATTCAAGCTGGAAGAAACCTCCTAACTCATTTGCTCCAATTTCATACTTTTTTTTTTTTTTTAATGAAGAAACTGAGTTCAGAGAAGGGAAATGGTTTACCATGATCACAAAGGGAATGAGTAAAACCAAAGTAGGATCCTGGCCCACATTCACCAGCCTGCACTGCTTCTCAGGGAGCAGCGGGCAAACTGCTTACCCTTTGTCATCACCTCCCTAGAGCAAATATGTCCCACGTGATGAGAATAAGAGCTTCAGTTACAACCTGCGTTGTTTGTCTGCTCCTTTTACATTTTGAATTCACTAAAGGAGAGCATTTCAAAATCTTTCAGAAAAAAATAATAATACTGTGTACAGGATATCTCAGTATTTTCTAATAATGAACCACGCAATCAGAAATTTATACAGAGAGTCCCAATTAATGATATTTTAAGAGTGCGGGAAAAATTAATACTGACTATTTGCTAGGTTGTTTCAAACATTCCAAAGTTTTTCAACATAAGAACATATAAAAGTGTTTTCTCAAAAAATACACTAAAAACTATGAATGGCTTTTGCCTTTTTGATTCCTAGTAATGAACCCTACTTTTAAAAAATAATTTTTGTAACAATAGATTATATTCTTAGGCAGTATGTGGAAGAGCATATTAGTTCTTAAACAACTTTACAAGTAAGCACACGAGTCCACAGCGCAGCAAAGGCAAGCCATTTTAATAGTGTACTTTCCCTTCATTTACTCTGAGACATGTTCAACCACAGTATGAAGTCAATCATTAAGAGTTTCATCAGTGGCTTAAGAAGAGGTATTTTTTCTGAAGTTTTTATATCAGTCCACCATTCACAGTTCTCAAAAGAGGTATCTTTCTGAAAATCATATAATCCAGAAATATTTTTGAACCACCAAACATTTTTTTGTAAATGAAACTGCAATAAATCTATATCCTTGGCTATATAAATCAGTACATGCTAGAACCAAAGTAAGACAGTTTTCTTATTCCTACAGTCTACTTAATTGTGTTAATATCTGAACATTTCCATCAGTCAAAATCTGTATGAGCACAGACAAAACTTTTTCTATGACAGCCTGAGTCCAGTTTAAAGCAACTTTAAACTGTAATGTTTTTATCAAATGGAAGCAAACATATCTACCAGCAGCCATTGCTACTCAGTGAAGACAATCCACCCCAACTCCAAGGTCTTCCATCCTCAAACAGATCATAAATTCACTTATAAATTCACTCTTGCAGAGTTAAAGCTCTATTCAAAGTCAAATTCAGCCAACTAATTGTTTTATTTACATCCAAAGTGACACAAAAGGAATTAAAATGGCATGCAAAAATTGGACACTGTCAGTTGGATTCATAATGCCCCGATTTCATGGTGTTATCTTAGTATGACTAAATGTTACTGCCAGAATTCCATACATAATCACTTTTCACTTCATGCAAGAGCTAATTGGTTTTATCCTCATAACATAGCACCTAGCATGGTGGTAAAGGTGGGGTACTCAAAGAAAATCATTCTTAAAAGTCCCACGATGGCAGGTCACTTATTACCTTTGGGGTGAAAATTGTATGTCTGAGGTGACAAAACTAAATGGGAGATTTGAGGTAGCTAAAACAAGGCAGGGAAACCAAGAAGATGGAAGCATCTGCTCCAAAACATACTTAATTACATGGACAATTTTCCCAACTTTTGAAAGGTGGAGTGGACAGCACAAATGTGGGGTACAAGGATGTCTTTATTCATACTTAAGTAGAACGCTGAATTGCCACCCACCCTACCCTGCATTTCCATTTCCCATAGGCTGAACAATGGCCCTTTAAAAAGGGGGGCAGACGGCAGATATGATGAGACTCAGATAAAACTAGACACGGGAATCTCCCAACTGGTGGCAAGGTTCATGCTACTAAATTTGGGTCCCAGCCCAGGCTCGGGCATCACAGAACAGCCTTCAGCCTTCAGCCCAAACCCTCCAAGTTAATGGCTGCAGATCTGTGCTGCCAATGAGGAGGAAGGACCACTGATTAACTCATGGTGCCCCTGAAAGTGAGATTGTCTGCTTGCCTGAGCTGTAAATTCCTTTCTTCTAGGTTTCCAGGTCACTGACTCCAAATTACGGAAGGATAGAAAACACTAGGGTCTTCTGAGTCAAATGAAAGGAAGGGGAGCTTTTAAAGTAAGTATATTAATTGTAAAATCCGCAAATCGTGTTTGTATGCCCATTTCAAATATCTACATTTAGGAAAAGACTTGGTTTGGCACCAGTGTTACAGGGAATGGACAACTCCGGCAACTAGTTAATTAAAAACCATTTTAACTGCTGAAATGATCTAAGCTTAAAACACATATGTGTACAACTGTGAGTCAAATGAAAAGAACCTGTGAGAAAATATTCATACAGAAACAACGACAGTAATGAACTCGCCTCTCTTGGTATGGCCTGGCAAAGGACAGGCCAGCATTGGACGGAAACCTTGAAAATTTGTCAGTGGGCTTAGGAAGAAGGAAATAGTGACTACTGCAGCTTTAACATTTGTTTGTGCACAATTTCCTCAAGATGGTGTTTTCTGACTTTATCTTTATAACATACAATGTTACTCTTCTGGTGTCAAGACAAAATTATTTAGTCTCAAAGTTAATTCTGCTAAGTAAATAGCCATCAAATACTTTAGATATTTATCAAATACCATTCTAAATTACTTTAGCAAACTTATGTTGACTCATTGTAATTAAGTACAGTGTATCTAACTTCTTAGACCTCTTTAAAAATGTATTTTGAAAATAGCTGGCATTTCTTAAAGGCTGATCTTCAAACTGTTTTTCTTTGAAGTTTCAATGAGCTGGGGTTTGTTGTTCTTTGTTTTGTTTTGTTTTTTTCCTTTTGCTTTATTCTTTTCCCCTATGAATTATACACAATTTAGTTATAATTTTTTTCAGAACTTTCACAAATAACCGCGATTCTGAGGCTAAGTTTGAATACTTTCTGTGCCTTTGCTAGTCTGAGTACAGCAGAAACCTCCATTTTTAATACTGATTGTCCAAGGATGGAATCAAAAATGTTACTGGAGAGTTGGCAATCTAAGTAGAGACTTCATCAAATTACAAAAAGAGAGTGAGCCAAAAAGAATGTCAAACTCTTAACTTCTAGAAAAATAAAAATAAAGACAGATGTGTCAAACAGTAGAAAAACCACATAGCTCTCTAGCAGGCATGCTTACCAAGTTAAAAAGAAACTAGACAGGTTCCAGCAGAGGAGGTGACCACATGCTTTCACTACTGGATGTGCCGAGACCAAATAACACCTCCTGGTCATCACGCTAAGAAATGCAAAATGCATGCTGTGTGAAAGTGACAGTCACATTTCAGTGTTTGATATAAACAAAGGATTATTTTTATGTTATTTTAGCTGTATATAAAATAAACCAGACTCTCCCTTTTACTTTTCTTACTGTCAGGAGTTGCCTTTATATTTTCAGTATTTAGAATATGTGACAAGTCTTATGTACAGTATATATGGATGTGTGTGTATGTGTGTGTGACTGAGATTGCAAAACCTTTTTGGGGCTCCCATAATTTGAGAGATTGCTCATGTTTACTTTTATAACATCTCAAGAAAAAAGTTATCGTATAAACATTGCAATGGCTCTCTTAAAGGCATAATTTCAGGTAGTTTTTATGTTCCTCTCTCTGTTTCTGTTTTTCCCATATTTTCTGTAAGAATTATGCATTATTGTCATAATTTTTTAAAATTTAAGTAAACATTGCTAGGGAAAAAATAGAATACAGTAGCTACACAGGAAGGGATGAACTGGCCTTTCTGGAATGCTGGACAGGATGCTATGGGCAGAGATAGGGCTCAGGGTCCCCGCCCCAACACACCCGGCTCAAGAAAATACAGCTTTGCTGAGATTGGGGTTAGGCCAAGAAAGAGTTTAGTGTTTGTAAGCATTCCTCTCATTAGAAGTAAACCAACACATAAAATAAGTTCTTTCCAAATGGCAAAGTAAGACCCCAGAGCACAGGGAGGTGACGTGGCATCTGCAAGCCAACATTGTCCCCGAGGGCCTAGGGAAGCCTGGCTAAGTGCTGCCTCTGCTCCTTCCTGGGCATCTGCCTTTCTTTGGGTAAGTTTCAAGTCCTAGGCTAGGCTGGCCAGTTAGCTCAGTTGTGAGAGTGCAGTGTTATAACACCAAGGTCAAGGGTTTGGATCCCTGAACTGGGCAGTTGCAAAAAAATAAATAAATCCTAGCCTAAGTAATGGAAGAGAAGGGGGATTTTTTTGGGGGGGGTGTCAATCCATAGGCCACCTGAAACACTGCAGAAAGGACTCTTTTTAATCACTTTTACATGAGAAAGTCATAGGGTATATAATTCCTAATTTTAAATGACTCATCTTTTTGCTAGGGCAGACCTAAACAGGCTCCTAATTTTTGACACCCTGTGGCAAACAGACTAGAACAAACTAGACTGATACACTGGAAAACAATTCAGGCAACTAAATTTCCTCAGCAATATTTAATTTCCTTCAAAATACTCAACATTTTATTTTTCAATACATTTCAACAGGCTGGTGAAGTTTTAGGAGATAGCATTAGGAAAATTATAACAATCACTTCAACCACTATTCCCTTAAACTCTGCTGTTCTTCTTTGGTCAGCGCAGGTCACTCCCCTGCTCAAAACGTTCTCTCCAAGGAAGAGCCAAGTCCTCACATGGCCTACAAGGCCCTACTCAACATGCCCCTGACTCTTAGATGATGTCATCTACTCTTCCCCTCACCCTACTGCAGCCACACTGGCATGCACTACCTCAGGACCTTTGCACCAGCTATGCCTTTTGCTCAGAACACACAGGTCACTCCTCCACCTCCATCAAATCTGTTCAAAAACCCACTTCTCAGTAAGACCCACACTGACCACCCTATATAAAATGCACCCCATCACCACCCTACTCCAACACTCCCACTATGCTATTTTCACCAAATTTAGGAACTAATTTACTTGTTTATTATGTTATTGTCATTAGCCCTCACTCTACAATGTGAGCTCTATGAGACAGAGATTCTGTCTCTCACAGTTCTAGAGAGATGCTTCTACCCAAAGTTGCACGGCTTAGCAAGCTGCTGAGTCAGGACGGGAACCTGGGGATTCTGAGCTGAAACACAGTTGTCTTTTGACGAAAGCAAAACACAGCTGAGCCCGTGAAAATTTAGATTAAGTGGCTTAATATATGACAGAAGGAAAATAAATGACACGTGACCCCAACCCAACCCCCCTCTCTCCTTTGTAGTTTTCTAACTACACTACTCCTAAGTTTGTACTTGGCCTAAAGAGGCACTATTACTTCCTTTCTTGAAACAACACATGAAATAATGTCTATGTACTTAAATGCAAAGACGTATTGTCCCACTTAAAAAAAAAAAAAAAAAACACTGCAGAAAATGCTCAACGAATACTTTGTGGTAGATAGAAAACTCCTAATAAATTAGGTAGTCATTATTTACATTATAATAGACCATTTATGTTATTACAGGATTCCTCCCTTACAAATTCATTCAGTGTAATATTCTTTCAAGAAGGGCATTATCTTTTCATTATGGTATAAACTTTGGCTCCATTTTTTAATTTTTTTATTGTGTAAAATATGCATAACATAAAACTTACCATTTTAAGCATTTCTAAGTATAGTTTCTTGGCATTAAGTATATTCACAGTTCCACAATCGGCATCACCATTCGTCTCCGGAACTTTTTTCATCTTTCCAAACTAAAATTCCACATCCATCAAACAGTAACTCCCAAGTCCTCCCAGGCCCCAGGCCCTGTCAATCACCATTCTATTTTCTTCCTCTGCGAATTTGACTAGTTTGGGTACTTCAAATAACTGGAATTAAACAAGTACAGTATTTGTCTTTTGTAACTGGTTTATTTCATTTAGCATAATGTCTTCAAGGTTCATCCATGACATTAGCATGTGTCAGAAGGCCCTTCCTTTTTACAGCTGAATAATATTCCATTGTATGTATATACCGCATTTTGTTTACCACTCATCCTTCCGTGGACACTAGGGTTGCTTCTACATTTTGGCTACTGTGAATAATGCTGCCATGAACATGGGTGTACAAATAACTCCTCCAGTCCCTGCTTTCAGTTCTCTTGGGATACATGGAGGTGTGGAGCAGCTGCATCGTACAGTAAAACATTAATTTTTGAGGACCTGCCGTACTGTTTTTCATAGCAGAGGCACCATCTTATACTCCAATCAGCAGTGCACAAGGTTCCGATTTCTCTATGTCCTCACCAGCATGTGTGATTTTCTGCTTTTTTTTTGATAGGTGGGAAGTGCTAGCTCATTGTGGTTTTAATCTGCATTTCCCTAATGATTAGTGATGTTGATTAGCATCTTTATATGTGTTTATTGGTCAGTTGTACAGCTTCTTTGGGGAGATATCAATTCAAGCCCTATGCCCATTGTTCTACTGGGTTGTTCTTGGCTCAATTTTTAACACTTCCATCTAATATACACCTCTAGATGCTGGAGGCATTCTGGTTCAATGGATATTTGGGACTTGGGAGTTGTGTTTATGTCTTCAGGCCTCTTGGAAAAAACCTGTAGAAAATCAGAGTGTGTGATCTGGTTTTGGGGTGTCTTATAAGTGGTCTAAGGGCTGCTTATTCTCTGCCAATTTACTGCTGAGCCAGGAAAATAATAGTCTTAGGACACAATATGGCATAGTGGCATAAAATGTGGTTAAAAGCCTGGATTTTGCCAAGAACCAGCTCTTTCTGATTATGCAAGCTGACCAGCACCTCTGGGGGGCTGGACCTGAGATGATTTCCAGGGTTCCTTTCAACTCTGATGCTAGATATTTATCCACAAGGCAAAGATAACCATATATTCTTTAATATAATGAGATAGACAGGGATTCTCAGGTGATCAGTCATAAATCCGTTTCTACATACTTTTCGGAAGCCAGATATTACAAAACAACACAAGTATCACATTTATTGACCAAAGTCTCCCTCCATTTATGCATGTAGGCATGTGAGCCTTTGTGTAAGGCAGGGGCAGTAAATTTTAGTTCCCTTTCCTATCGCTTGCCCTTAGAGAACTGGTTTTTGGACACAAAGAATGATACATTTTGTAATGGTGATATGCTAATTACTCTGATTTAATCATCACATATTGTACACAAGTATTGATTGTCAACTCTGTACCCCACAAATATGTATAATCAATTATGTTTCAATAGAAAAAAAGGGGGCGTTCAAGTTTAGGGAATTTTTTTTTAAACATGTAAACTTTAGATCTAAATAAAAGTTAATTACAAAGAATAAAAAATAAAATTTGAGCAGCTCTGGTTAAACAGAGTTTGGGGGATTTGAGGGGGTCCCATGGAGGCTGGCTTGAAACCACCACCTTTGAGGGCAACGTCTCACTGTTTAAGTAGCAGAGGGAGAGGGAAGGACTAAAATTAGCAATGTGCAGTAAAGTCACAAAAACAGGTAAACTAATCTCAAAATTGTCAGTAAAAACAATGAAAAAAATCTACTTTTCTTCTATTATTGTCTTCAATCACATATGCCATTTTGACTTCAGAATACATATTACAAAACCTCAGTGAGATATTTTTCTATGACTTTCAAAGTCTGTCTTTGGAAATGCAGTACTCTCATGGGCCTTAATTGCCTGCATGAGCCAAAGAACAAGTAAATAGATCAAGATCTTGGGGAAGGAATGAATAGTACAACAAATAATAATAATTTGTTACTGTTGTAGACTATCACTTGCTATGTCAGGCTTTGTGCTAAATATTTTACTTCACTCAATCTTCACAACAAACACATGAGCTGGATAGCAATTATTTTCCATCTTTCCATCTTTTGAGATGAGGTAACTGAGGCTCTGAGAGGTTAAGTAACTCACCTAAGGTCACACAGCTGTAAGTGGTAGAACTGGGCTCAGAAGCCAGGCAGACTGGCAGCAGATCCCTGACTGAATACTTTTACCAATGGTAGCCTTGGGTGGAGGCTACTGGCAGGCTAAATCCACTCTGACATGGCCCCTGCATCCCTTTGGAAGTTACGTTCTAAAAGACAGGCACTATAAGTGACAATGTATGGGACAGCAAAGACGAACAAATTATCTTCAGAATCGGAGGTGGCCCCTTTGAATGAAAGGAATGAGAAGGAAGGTACAGCCATCACATCCACAAAGGATTTCAAATTAAGAACTGTGGCATTATTCAGGCTATCAGAGAGAAACCCCAACGAGGCCGACAGACAGAAATGCTCTTCATGTATCTATGTGTGTGTCCCATCACCAGCCCAAGCTCCTGGCATGCACATGGGTCAATACATTTTTATAAATCCTTAAAACATTTTGCAAAGGCAAAATGAAAGTGCCCAAGAGGTGCTCTCTCTCCACAAAGCACACTCCAGAGTAAGAGAAGAAGCACCTGATTTATGATAATAGGGGAGGACTTGATCACACCTGTCTCAGCACTGGACAGATCATCTAGGCAACAAACCAACAGAGGAACAGTTAATCTATCAGATGGAGAGAACAAATCTGTAGTTATTAGGGGTGGAGGGAAAAGGGGAGGGGGAGAGAGAGGGAGAAGAGAGGGGGAGAAGGGGAGAGATTGGATAAGGGGCATAAAGAATAAGTATGATTTGTAACAATGAATATGCTAATAAAAAATAAATTTAAAAAAATGAAAAGTGCCCACTATTTTCTGCATTAACTTGTTAAGCATGAGGCTTTAAAATGTGCCACAATATTCATACACTTGTTTGGACACTTCATTTTTTCACATTATCAGTGGCTTCAGAAAATGGAAGTGGCCTAGATTTTCCAACCCTGAGAGGCCCTGACCCTCTTGACACTGGAAAGAAGATTTCGCTATGCATGTTAGAGAAAAAACCCTGGAAGAGAATGCAGGGGACATGCTGGCATCATTGGGTGTCTCACACTCTGCTCTTTGTTTTGGGAAGTGGCTGTTTTCTGTTCTGCCCCACCTAGTTCACAGTCAGCAGTCTCAGCAGAGACCAGGCTCATTGTATTAAGTTTAAAATGACCTTCTGGAAGCTGGAGTTGGCCTTCCAGCTCCTCAGACATCACCTAATTCTGAAACCAAATGTACTTGAAAGGTAGCATTTAAACCACCCCCGGCCTTCCAGGCAAAATTATCAAGGGCGTGTACATGGGACTAGTTTTCCAAAGACCCCTAATAAAATTCACAAACAAAATTCTCACTGATCACATGAACATTCACTATTTGCAAAACATTCTCTTGTTTCAATACAGAAACTCTTAGCTGTACATCAATCACAGTGAGGCTTATACATCAAACTAAAAAATATGACAAGAATTCTAAGACTGTACAGGAGATTTCAGGTTGACAATAAAAACAAAGACCCAATCTTTATTTTAATAAATGTGATTTAGTATTTGACTTAGATTTTAATTAATTTTACTAATTGGGTTGATAGAGTTAGCAAAACAGTGCCACTGATTCTGAAAATAAGTATCAGTGTTCTATAAACCACACTGGAAAACCTTTGAGTATTTTTTGCTATAAAGCTGAGGACATAGTCATTAGTTCTCCTTGCTTGGTAAATTTTAGTCGTGGGTTCCAGTCTATGACACATTTTCTCCAGGAGGAAGAGTTTGGAGGAGCTAATTCTGGGAGAAACCATCCAGGGTTGATTTTGGATGCAATCCAAAGAAAGCAGAGATCAGGTTAATTAATTCCAGATAGACCCAAGTAATGATTCTTTAGGGTCTGACTCAACTCTCAAGATAACAATCACTTTCCCTCCTAAATTTATGAACCATCCTCAGATTCCTGAGGACTGTGGTACTAACTAACCTAAAATGAACACATGTATAGATTTGTAAAATCAAGCTTACATGTAAGAAAAACTAAGGCGATGGGTCCTAGTTTCATAAGAAATCCCTTTTAATTCCACAGCAAATAATTCAAGCACATGGATCATTCTTATGTACACATTACTCTGCATTCCACAGAGCACAACACTACCAGAATGGACTTCATCATCAGTTGGGTTAATTGGTTAAATGATAAATGCAATGTAATATGATATTTGTATATTTGATAATTCATATATTTGATGATAAGCCTCTATGACAGATAGTGGATAATTACCCCTTCCATTCCCACATATTTTTAAAAAAAAAAAAAAAACTACTTCAACTGGTCATTTCTCAAAAACAAATCAAGAGATCAGAGGGTTCAGGCCATGAACATGCAGTGTTGCTAAGAGAAGCAGGAAATGTGAGCAGCCACAGGCCATAACAATCACAATAACCACTAGCAAGGGTCAGGCAGCAAGAATCCATAGGAGGCCACAGACAGGTGTCCCATAATATCTACATCAGTCACGACGCTCAAAGGCTAGTAAGTGGAAGATCTATCTGACTCTAAAGCCTGAGGTCTTCCCACCATCCATGCATCAGTCCTTCCCACCAACCAAATAGTCTTCACATGTGTGCAGTATAAATGGGTCCATTGGTTACCAACACGAGCTTTTGAGTCTATATGAAATAGATACATAACATCAGAGTCGACACACTACAAACTGTTCACAGAAGACTCCAGATAATCCCAACAACTTGGCAATTAAAATGAAATGGCCCATAGGCAGTGAGATTAGCTCTCTGTAGAAGAGGTGGTCCAATCAACATGACCATGCTGTAGTCTTAGTAACATGTGGCTGGAATGATTACCAGAAAATGGCTCCAGGATCTGCTCTGCAGTAGCCTGTCTGAAGAAAGATGTGTTAACAGCAGTGGTCTGCTTAGAATGCTAGAAAAAGAAGACTATTTGGAAGAATTTGTAAACACATCTCTATGGGAAAAGATGCCCTGTCTGGACTCTGCATTTGCTGTTGACTTGTTTATCTGGAGTGGACACAAGTGCAACAGCTCCGAGTTAGAGAACACCAGAAACTCACTTTTTGGTTCATTGTCTCTCACTGCCCTGACTCTAAATTCTCCCAAGAAATCTGATCATCTCACTTCTCAGGGACATTTTCCCCCAGGAAGACTCGAACATGCTGACCAACTAATATGAACATGGCATTCCACATGACAGTTACAGTCATCAATAAAAATGACCCACTGCATGGCAGCCACGACACGTGCATTTTCACATGTGTTGTATTGTTTAATCCACATCCCTAGGCAATGTATCATATTGAAGACAAAAAAAATTAAGTTTTTGACACTTAAAAGATATTCGCAGAATCATCAAGGTATAGGTGGTAGAGCTAGGTATTGAACACAGGTTGGACTCTACAGCTTTATAAGAGATACCCAAAGTCCAAGGATAATCTGGAAGGAAAGGGTGTGTCTGTAGACTTCCTGAAAGTATATGCAAAATTTTGGCCTTATAAGCATCACTCTAGGGAAAAGGCCCAGAAATTTTAGCAGATTTTCAAAGTTGTTCTTATCCCAGAAATCTTTAAGAACCACTTGCTATTTTGAAGATGATATTACTTAATGGTCATAGATTTAAGCTTCAGTCATGCTGAAACAGTTTAATACTATTACCATTGAAGTAACTGCAAGGCTGATTATTTAATAGTGAACCATTTTAAGCCCCATGCTCAAATCCCATTACATGATTCCTTGTAGGGCCTTTTTCTACCCTGATAATGTGATGTGATTAAGGGTGGGCAGTGAAATAAATAGGCAACTGTTCTCCACCTGGTTGTTTCCAGCTCCCTGAAGAAAAGTAGCACAGCAAACACCAGACCACATTCAGCACTGACCTGTTTGGGGTCACAGCAATTAGCCATGTGCAGATAAACCTTACATCATCAATTTTGAATACTTGTTTTTGTTTGTTTTTAATCAGACCTGCTAAATGGCCAAATCGCGTAAAGTTTTTTTATTTATAAGAAAAAATGCAGCAGATATTTTCGGGTCCCTTCTGCCAGAAATATCCATTCTTTACGTCAACAAGTACAGAAAAGCACACGCTATTTTCTCCCTTCTTTCTCTTGCCAAACATTTTAAATAGTTATTCTAAAATTCAGAAATCTAACTTAATTTTAGCAGTGTGTAGCTGCTGGATAAAGTCATTGGCACCCACAACTAATTATAGCAGTTGGCAGTAAAACTGACATTTAATTATAAATTTTTCATGGGTGTTACAAAAATACTACCTCAAGATGCTTTATAAAAAAGAAAGAAAGAAAGAAAGAAGGTCCTACTCTTTGTGATTCTTATTTTACATTTAAAAAAGAACTGTGGGGTTTTTGGTCACTTTTGCTCACTCAAGTTCCTAAATTTTGAGTTTTCATAGCCAACCCACTAATACAGAACATAATTTTAAACTGGAAGTATATTATAGAAGTATTCATGTTGCAAACGTTTGCCACAAACACAATGATTATTGCAAAGTTAGCTATTTCCATATTACGCTCCTTGAATTTTTACTGAAAAAACGTAATTGTATTCACTGGCTGTAAAAATGAGCTCAGAAAAAATAGGATTTAAAATTTGGTTTGGTTAAAAAGTCTTCATGTTACTCTTGTTAGAAAGATTTGGTGTGGTCTATAAAATTTCAGTGTTTTGACCCTGAAACGAATTTATGTGGAGAAAAGGTTGCATCAGTCCAAATTTTACTGGCATAATGTTTGCAAAGTGAGATGCTCAAAAAATTATTTTCTATCATGATTTACAGGCACTTTTGATGTCTATTTTACTAATTAATCATATAAGCCCATTATTTCAAAGAAGGTCACTTTTAAAAGATTTTTTTCCAGACTAAAGTCATTTATCTTGCAATTGACATAGCTTTTTCCAAATGCTTTACACAAGGCACCAGAGTTGAAGTTTTTGTGTTTAGCCCATTATATTTTAAAATGTTTTATTCTTAACTAAGCTTAATGGTTTGGAATTTAATAGTTATTGATTGACATACAGCTGTGCAATAAATATTTATTGTCTGAATTTTCTTTCCAAGTGGCCATAGGCAAAGATAGAATCAAGTTTTTCTGAGGTATGGGTATGGTGTTTTAACTTATTTAATATAAAAAAAAATGAACATAAAGCTTCAAGTTAGTAATATCTGTACATGTACAGTCAATGTACATCATCCAAAAATAAAATCATCCAAAAAAAAAAAAAAAACACAATGGTAGAGATTTAGTTTAGGTGTCTGTCCCAAGCAATGCCTGTTACATTGCTCATATTGCATACGTATGAAATGGTGATTCTGAACTGGGGGGGGGGGAAAGAAAAAGAAGCGAGATCTTTCTGGACTGCCCCCCAGACAAATGACAAGGAGATTTCCTGTCATTCAACATCCTCCACTTTTTCTCAGGGACTAGATTTCTGGGTTTGTTTGTTTTTTGGTGGGGGGGGGGGATTGCAATCTGGGTTTGTTTTCTTTGGGGGGTGGGGGGAGGTTGCAAACTCCTTCCCACGAGCAGCCCAGCCACTCCGCCAGCAGGCCTGGAAGCACACTTGCCAGAACCCATCTCATGACCCCAGCTCCTCCTCCTCCCCCAAGTCTGAAATATGCTCCTCACTAAGCCAAGTCTATAACATCTTCTCATGACCCCTCTCAAAACGTGCCCCTCCTGACCACACCTTCATTTTCAATGTTCTTGAAAGAAACTCACCCTGTAGGATAGCATACCAGCTGCTCCATGAGGATTTATGGATGTTTTCCCTCTCCACAGGAGCAGAAGCATAATCAGTTTTTTTAAAATCTGTATCTCTTCATAATCTCCAATTCTGGTAGGTATTCAATAAATGCATGGAAAAAGCAAACTAATGGGGCTGTGGTTCTTTTCTACTTGACCTGACTGAAGTCACAACTGCACTTCCTATAGTACCCAGACTTATACACACAGAAATCTGTGAGCCGTGCAGGACTCGGTATACAGCTGCGTGCACTCTGTATGGCCATCATACCTTCATGCCAGCTGCGGACATGAAAACTCCACCTGCCAGCTGCACTTGGACAAGCCTAGCTCCCAAACAACAGCAACACAAGACTTAGCATCAGACCAGCCTGGCTTTGGATTCTGACACATTCAGAAAATAATGCATATCAGGTTTGAAGAGGACTTTTATCATTTTCTTGTAGCTGATAACAAACTGTGAGAGCCAGAAAGGATTTTTAAGATTATATTTCAGGCCCAAGTTCTCATTCGACAGCTGAGGACAAGCCCCAGGGAAGCTAGGTGACCTGGAGAAGGTCACAGCTATTGGCACAGCTGAGCACGGAAACTGCTCTCCTTATCTTCCAGTCCAACAATCCTTTCCAGCAATATGCTCTTCTTCTGCCTTTCTAGTGATGTTTATCTTAAGCTGCTATTTTAAAAAGCTCCCCTCTTACAGTTTTTAGTTTGCTAAAAAGCTTCTGCACAGCAAAGGAAACAACAGTGGAGACACAACCTACAAAATAGGAGAAAATATTTGCAAACCATACATTTGATAAGGGGTTAATCTCCACAATGCATAAGGAGCTCATACAAGTCAACAGTAAGAAAACAACTGGAGTGAAAAATGGGCAAAGGACCTAAAGAGACATTTCTCAAAAGAAGCTATACGAATGGCCAATAGGTATATAAAAAAAAAAAGGTCAACATCACTAATCATCAGGGAAAAACAAATGCCACCTCACACCTGTTACAAACGTTACTATCAAAACAAAAACAAATAAAATTTTTAAAAAGGCTACTTTCAAAAAAGCAAAAGATAACAAGTATTGACGAGGATATGGAGAAAAGGGAAATCTGGTTCGCTGTTGGTTGAAATGTAAATTAATACGGCTATTACTGAAACAGTATGGAGGTTTCTCAAAAAATTAAAAATAGAATTGCCATACAATCCAGCAATCCCACTACTAGGTACATACACAAAAGATATGAAATCAGTATGTCTAAGAGATATCTGCACTCCCATGTACATTGCAGCATTATTTACAATAACCAAGATATAGAATCAATGTAGGAGTCCATCAATGGATGAATGGATAAAGAAAATCTGGTACATATACACAATGGCATACTATTCAGAACTTAAAAAGAAGGAAATCCTATCATTTGCAACAAAATGGATGAACCTGGAGGACATTATGTTAAGTAAAACATGCCAAGCGCAGAAAGACATTTATATGTGAAATCTAAAAAAGATGAAGTCATAGAAGCAGAGAGTAGAATGGTGGTTATCAGAGCCTAGAGAAATAGGGGAGAAATTGGGGAGATGTTAGTCAAAGGATAGAAAATTTCAGTTAGGCAAACTAAGTTCAAGACATCTATTGTACATAGAACTTGGTGACTGTAGTTAACAATAATGTATGTGTACTGGAAAACTGCTAAGAAAGTAAGTAGATTTTAAGTGTTCTCACCACACACAAAAAAATTAAATGTGTGAGATAATGCATACTTTAATTAGCTTGATTTAGCCATTCCACAATGTGTACGTATATAAAAATATCATGTTGTATACCATAAATATATGTAATTGTTATTTGTCAATCTAAAAAACTAGATAAAAATAATAAGCTCTCCTTTTCAAAACATTAAAATGGTACAGGAAGAGAGCTGGGGGGCAAACATATAGTGTAGTAGAGGGAGATAACAGTAGATGGTTTTTAAGAGCTACACAAAGGAATTAAGCACTCGGAGGCAAAATATAAACACAGACACCTAAACACACCTGCAATTTCAGATGCATTATACTTTAATACAACAAGGTCATCTCCAAAACCATGCAGTTGTGTGAAGTGAGGCTCCTCCTGACTTTGGACAAGACTCGAGCTACTTTTGACCCATTTCCCCAAAAGCTTAAGTAGGGTATTATTTTTTTTAATGCTTTTTTTTTTTAAGTTTGTTCTTTTTTTTTTTTTCCCCTCTCCCAGAACCTGTGAATATATAAAGTTTGTCCTTTTCATGTGGAATATACCAATATTTATAAAGCAAATGTATTTCACAGGGCTTCCAAAACCCTGCAGTTTCAGGTTTAGCCTAACTTCTTAAAATTACATATAGAAATGTTAACTTTGCAAAAGATAGGAAATTTTCCTCAGGCTAGGGTCTCTGATGTGGATGGAGAGTTGTGGCACAGCAAAGTTGCTGGCTCAAGGACAGACAAGTTGCTTGACTGATATGTAAAATACAAGAGAGGTTGCTGTGGGGAAGGACGTTTGCTAAGATCAAGGTTTTGTTGGTGGATTGACTTAAAAACTTTTGCAAATTGCATTATGGAATGTCCCTTTGTTGTTTCACTGATGTTACCCGTCTCCCTTGTTAAATTATAATTGGCCATAACCACCTTTGTTCTTTTCCTGTAACTTCCTGGTCTGTAGAATAAATGCAGGGCAAGAACCCCAGTTCGTGGTTAATTTCCAAAGGAAGGAATGCCTCACTCTTGAGGGTTCTGGAAAATTAACTCCTTTGGGGTCTCTCACTGCTTGGAAGAAATGGGCTTTGAGTAATCTTTTTGTGGCTCTGTCACCCAGGGGAAGAAAGGTGACAAATCTGTGTGAAGCAAAGCAACATTTTCAGTCATCTGGAAAATCCACTTGTGAGCAATGGTACTCGCTTGATAATACTGGATAAACAATTTCTTAGAGGGGTTGACTGGAAGGCAGAGTTAGAGGTGGGGAAAAGGGTGGGGATGAGAGAGTCAATAAGAAAACCATTCCCATGGTTGACCTTCACCCTGCTGTCCTCCAGGATTTACACTTCCTTAATAATTACCCCCTTTCTTTATATTGTACTCACTAACCCCTTACCACTCATGCATGTACCCAGACACTCTCACACACACTTTTTCTGAAAAGATGAAGGGAGGATCACCCTGCCCCTGAGGGCTCAGCCCAAGGCCTGTCTCTCCCAGAAGGCCCTCCCATCTCCTCCTCCACTGAATTCCTGCAGCTGTTGTATAATGTGAACAACACACTTCAGAGCTTAATGTTCCACTCCTGTACTAGTCTAGATTTGCTATGCATGTGAGAAATTTCTCCTCAACAACATGACAAGTGTCTTGCAATCAAGAAACAGATCTCATACTTGTGGGTTTTTCTTTCCTAAAGACCATGCAGTTAATAACTCGAAGATAAACAGGGGGAAGATATCCTGAAAAGTGACAAATATACTATTTCTCCATTTCTTATTTCACCTAGACAGAATAACCTTGAATGCATTAATGGCACCTGTTAATAAATTTTTTTCCTATACTAAATATGTCTCTGATTGGATTTCTCCTGGAGTCCTTTTAGAGGTAGACTAGTCTTTCGTTCTGTTCCAAATCATCCAAGGAGAAAAACAAAGTATTGGAAATAGGAGGTGGAAGTTCCTGGCAATTTTCAGTAGGACTTTGAAGTTGAATGAAACATTAATAACTTGGGACCCTATTCATATTTCTTAGGATGCTTATTTGATCTCTCTCAATGTGAATGTTTTTGAACTTTGTTCAAGAGGCAATGCTTCATATGCTAAACTCAACACCCTGATGATAATGACCACTTAAATGTTTACTAAGAATTTTCATTTTCTTCCTAGTGTAGCCTACTCAGCACTCATTAAAAATGTGTCCCCAGGGCACTTCTACCTTGACAAAGATGCCTTCAGTTGCAAACAAGATTTAAGAGGTGGGAGATGGTATACTCATTGTACCCTTTCAAAGTTTACCACCAACAAAGTTCAGGCATTGATCTGAGAGACAGACCTGCTTTCTTATATATTCAAGTCTCCCTCTTCCCCTTTGTTTTTTGCGAAGATTGTTGACGTAGATTAGATTACCTGAATTCTTAAGGTATTAAAATCATGAAACCAAAGAGACTCTGAAAGCCAGGACTCTTGTTATGTAGTAGACTTAGAACTAAGGATATGACTGCTTAGTAAAGAAACTGAAGGTAAGTACTTGTTTATGCAATAAAAGAAAAAAGTTCTATTCACTGAGTTTTGAATCACGTGTTTTTAAAAGATTTGATATTACTGTAACCCTTATTTTTTTCCATCTCCCCAATATTTGCAGGCTGTGATACTTTGTTTCTTTTTTTAATCTGTTCAAATAAATTTCTCAGGAAAAAAAAATACTTATGGACCATTTTGAAGGTGTTTTTATTCGTTTTTTCCTACTTTTTAAAAAAGTAACGCTAGCTAATATTTATGGAATGTGTTCCAGGTGCCAGGCCCTGCACTGACAGAACTGGATGATCTCATCCAGTGCTCAGGTAACCTCGTGGAGAGGGACAAGCAAAGTCTGCAAGACCACAGGGCTCAGGCACAGGGGCCCGGGGAGGTGCCTCGCCACATTCTCCTCTTCACCACATGGCACCATCCTGTGGAAGTAAGTAGGTGGAGGCTTCATGAGAAGCTGCAGCAAGACACCCTATGTGTCCGTTGCATAGGGAACCCACAGCAAAACACGTACACAACAGACACATCTCTTCTGACAGCAGAGTCTGTCACCAGATGGAATGCTGGCACTTCTTGTCAAAAAAATATTTTATTCAAGTCTCTTGTAGCTTCACCTGCATAATGGAAATTTCTTGCCCTGATTTTGGGGGAGGGCAGGGACAGGGGGGAAGAACTGGGGGGTGTCCTGCAGACACTGCCACTAGGAGCAAAACAATTCAGTGATCACCTGAACTTGATACCAGATTTGTCAGGTCCTTTCTGACATTTTCAGGGACATGACTTTGTAATCTTGGTGGAACATTCAGCTGTCAACTGAATCCAGAGGGAGGCCAACCCCAAATGATGTGACAAACATGTCTGTATTTTAATTGTTCAGTCCTGTGAAGCAACAAGAAATATTATTTTCCCTCCTTACCAAAAGTCCCTTTTCAGAGTCTCCAAAGTGAGAAAGATGAATCACTTTGTTTTCCCTCAGCTATTCTCGATTCTCACACAGAAAGGTACAGTCAGGAGTCCTAGAAGTCCGGCCAAGAGCCCAAGCTAGGTCAGTAGGTAGGTAGATAGACAGACAGAAAGCATGTGTGTGTTTATATGTGTACGTGTGTGTGTGTGTGTGTGTGTGTGTGCGTGTGCGCGCGCGTTTTAACGGGGCCTCTTCTGCTTCCGTCTCAATTCCAGATACACCCAAGCCTAAGAAGTTTCAAAGCACAGGGAAAAACAAAACAGAGTTTTGCTGAAGAAGTAACATCAATGACAATATTTTTAAAAGTCATTTTTCATGTAATTTAAAATAAATTACATGCAAATAGGAAAAACCAAAGTGCCTAAAAGAATACACAATGACAGCTGGCCGGTGAGCTCAGTTGGTTAGAGTGTGGTGTTGTAACACCAAGGTCAAGGGTTCGGATCCCTGTACCGACCAGCCACAAAAAAAACCAAAAAAAAAACTAAAAGAATGCACGATTGAAAAGCGAATCTCTTTACCACATCAGATGCCTAGAGGCCTTCCCAGAAACAATCACCTTCTATATCCTTCTGGAAGTGTTCAGTTTATATATAGGCAAATCTGTCTCCTTATTTTACACAAGGAGAATTAATGTGCGAGATCTAAATGTACAAATTACACCCCACCTGATTACAAAAGGAAAACTCGGGAGGGGCTGGGGAAACCCTGATGTCTTGCTCCCAAGCTCTCTATAAGGCCATAGACAGGGGCAATGACTTCAGCAGAAGCACCAACCTGAAACCAAATGCTGGGAAATGGATATGGCTTCTGAACTCTGCCCAGTGAGAACTGGCTCAGGAAGTGGCCAAGGGCTGGAGGAATGGCCCCACTTCCTCAGAGCAAGAAGGGCTGGGGGTGGCAGGCCCTAAAGTAGCCCTCTAGGCCAACCCTGCTCCCAACTCCAAGTGCTGGGACTGAGTCCCCATACTGCCCACCTCAGAAACATCTACAACTTCCCATGTAGTAAAAGCAAGATAATGTTCTGACATACCAGCACTTAATGGTAAATTCCTCTTCTGAGTGACTGATCCAAAATATTTAGAGTTTAGAGAACTTCCCACCAAGAATGTGAACCCCATGACAGCAAGGGGATTTTGGCTTGTTCGACACAAACTCTGAAGCCTAGACCCAGGGCTGGTTTCTGTGGACACAGTGTCACTGCACAGAGCTGTCTTCAGAAGGACCCAGCACTTGCTTTAATGTTCTGCTATCATTGTCTTGAGATTCTCAATTATTTTTGAACAAGGATCTGCATTTTCATTTCGAACTGCGAGCCACAAATCACATAGCCAGTTCTGTCTGTCATAGAGTAGGTACCAACTGATTTGTCCAATAAACATATGAATGAATTCATGAAAGTTGCCTTAGAATATAGGTCAACAAATTACAACCTATGGGCCAAATCTGGCCCTCCATCTCTTGTTGAACATAAAGTTTTATTAAAACTCCATCCATCTGCACCTTGTCCATGGCTGTGTTCACTCTACAACAGAAGAGTTGAGTAATAGAGACAGAGACTGTAGAGTCTGCAAAGCCTAGAATATTTACTCCCTGTCCAGAGAAAGTTTGATATCCCCTGTCTTAGAAAACTGTCTCTCAAGTTTTTCTATACTAATAACTGTAACAACAGGAAAGGCAGGTAGCCTCATGAGACCTGAAGGGTCTTCAGCAGCTAGCCATAAGCAAGATATGTCTTAGGATTTTATCCTTAAAGTGTGTATGAATTTTTCATCTTGGACCCAAATATATTTGTGTTTTAATTCAAAAATATTTTCTTCCAAATCTAAACAATGTTCCAGGGATGAATCATGGTTATCTCTTGATGTCTTTTCTCTGCAAGAATGAGTATACAAAGGGTATGGGCACTCCAGTTTACAAACCATGGCTGTAGTTTCTCCTCTTCAATATACCCAGCGTGGAAGGAAGCCTCCTGCAGCATTTAAGTGTCCACTGAACTTCAACACACACCAATCATTTCTTACCAGCCCAGAAACTCTGCTAGAGAAGTTCCAACAAGAACATTAAAACATAGGACCTCTAATGCTCTTATGGTCAACTGAATGTACTTTAGGTCTATGCATCATTGCACTGAAAGACTAATACACGATCATATTATTTTTCCCCAGGCAGTTTTCAGAAACTATTTAGAGAAAGCTATTTTAGAACCCAGCTCTACCTGTTGGAAAGTTTTCAGACTTGGGACTTTGGCAGGGATTTTTCAAAGGCCAGCTTCCTTATACTGGTCAATGGCGCTCCATTTCTAACTTGAACAATTACAGTACTCACTTTCCACAGTTAACATTCTTAATTTACCCTGCTACGAGCAGCCACACAGTAAGTACATTTCTTTCTCTAGGCAGGGTGCTGGCTGGACAGTTCAGTGCACCACTGAGAGAATCTCAGGGCTGCTTTCCCCTAATATCTTGTGTATATTCTTTCACGCCACAGGATCTGGGGGCTTCATATGGCTTAACGGGAGTTTTCCTGGATAAATAGCTAGGATAGTTCAGGAAAAAAAAAACAAAAAAACCCCCCCAGAATTTATCAAGAAGAAGTGTCAGGGAGAGCAAGATATACCAGAAAGGCAGACTCTATAACAGTGGCAAGGACAGGCCCCAGGGAAGAAGTAAACCACAGTGAAGTCTTGAATCTCTGGAAGAACCTCTGGCTATAGTAGCAACAAAATAAACTGAAGGAACAACTCGTGGAGATATCAAGAAGTGCTTATGTCTGGGGACTATTAAAGGAGATGTGTGTGTGTGTGTGTGTGTGTGTGTGTGTGTGTGTGTGTGTGTGTGTGTGTGTGTGTGTGTGTGTGTGTGTGTGTGTGTGTGTGTGTGTGTGTGTGTGTCGGGGAGGAAGGAAGAGTAGTTTTATATCTGTTATGTCTTAGTCCATAATGAAACAATTCATGGGACCCCAAAGAACAGACATTGACAACACAATGCATCAAATACACAGTGTGCTGTTTCCTTTCAGCTGTTGTTAATAAAACATCATGCAAAAGTTGTAAGTAGTTCACAGAATTCTCCACAAAAAAAAATGAGTAATGGGAACTCAGAAGTAACAATCCTGGCTGGGGGTAAACACAAGTGTCAAAACACAAGTGTCACCTGTGGGAAGGGCCTTTTGTAGGTGAGCCCTCTTGGGACAACTGAACACCACGAAGGGTCATTTCTCTCCTGTGTTCCCAACCCCCTCTACCCCACACTAACTTCTGGCCAGCAGCCCAAACCAAGCCTCAGAGCAGGAAAGCACTCATTACTGCAATAGACCACTTTACCCTCAAACTGGAGTTTAAACTGTCAAAACAGCTACATACTTCTTACCATTCATTTAAGCCTCAGACAATAAAATTGATATATTTGGGGGAAGGGGGCGTGGCAGGATCTATAGGTTCATACTATGGTTTCTCTTTGCAACTTTCCTATTTCTGTGTAAGGCAGTGAGGTTACAATGAATACAGGAAACTTTTTTTTTAACCTGATTTAGGAGAAGGGTACACTCATGCTGTTTCATACTAATATGAATTCTGATAAGGAAATGGCCTCACAGTTCAGTTTGGTAAGTTCTCGCTCTCTAAAGTCACAATTTAAAATCATACAAAAACCTTCGATTTTTTCAGCATAAGTCTATCTCACTTTACACAAATAACATACATCATTCAAACTGGATTTGCAACACAGAAAGATGATTGTTCATATTTCCAAAGGAGTCACCATTTGGGTTTCTTTCAATGGGTGAATCCCCTATTTTTTTTCACAATGTGGTTTTAAAGGTCACTTCAACTTTTCAGAAGCACGTGGACTGAGTAAACCAAAGCCTGCTTGCATTTTTATTAAAGGTGTCCCCAAAGCCTTTCACGTGTGATCCTATAAATCCTCACAGTTATCTTCTTAAAGGAAAAATAAAGGAACAACAACAAAATCCTCCTTCATCCATCAACATTGTCAACCATTCAACAGTAAATTCTTCCCAGTAAGACTGTAAGCCCACTGGGCTCAGCGCCCATAGGATTCCTGGAGCACAATAACCCTAGAATTGTTTTCTCCAAGGTAGAGATTTCTAAAACAAAGGCCAGATGGAGAAGTACAAAGTCGATTCAAACAGTGGGATCCAGATAAAAACACAGCCCCAACATTCACGAGATAATAAAATCTCTATGCTAGAAACCAGCATCACTGGCACAACGGAATCAAGAGCCACTTTCTGTGGGTAGAGTACCAGGGGGCATGCTGTAATCATCTTAGAGTAGAGTGAGCGAGAGTCGGGAACAGTGCAAGGGGAAAGACAGGGAGTCACAAACTGGCCCTCGGTGAAGATCTTCAAGCTGCTGGGTGCTAGGGAGGGCGGCTTATTCTTTCCTAGCACATGACAGTAATAAAGAGTGAGAAGTGATGGTCACTGAGCACTTACAATGGGCAAAGCTGCTCCAAGCACTTTCACACACATTCACTCATGGTACCTGTCACAACTCTGTGACACTGATTATGAAACGTTTTGGACACCTTTACATTTTTAAAAATTGAGAATCCCAAGGGACTTTTTGTTTACATAGTTATATCCATTGATATTGACTGTACAGAAATTAAAATGAAAAATTACATTAATTCATTAAAAAATAATAATAAACCTATTGCACATGAACATAAATAACATTTTATAGCCAATAACAATATTTTCATTTCCCAAAGGAAAAATAAATTAGTGAAAAGAGCACCATTGTTTTACATTTTTGCAAATCTTCTTAATATCTGGCCTGACAGAAGACAGCTGGACTATCCTGTCTACTTCTGCATAGAACCTGTTGTGCTATCTCAGGTGATGTAGGCACAAGAAACCTTCACTGTAGACTTAGGAGAATGAGAGTGAAAAGGGCAAATTAATATCTCAGTGTTATTATGAAAACAGTCTGATCTTGTGACCACCAGAAAAGGTCTTGGGGACTCCTAAGGGTACCCAGGCCACACTTTGAGAAACCCTGCCATATGAGTTACGAGTAGTTATTGTCTCCACTTTAGGAATGATCAAACTAAAACAGAGAGAGGTCAAGGAATTGTCAGAGGACCCTGCTAGAATAGCTCACAGCAGGCAAAATGCAAAGAGCACAATACTTAACCTCACTTGGTTGTTGCAAGAATTGAGATCATGAATATGAAGTTGGAAATCATGCTTGGCTTATCACAAGTGCTCGATAACATTATTTCCCATTGGGAAAGACCTGGTGGAAAAGCTGGAGAAACTTCCCACATTTCTAGTTAACTTACTATTTCATGCCAGCAAGAAAAAATAAAACTCGGCAGCAAGTACTGCCCTTTTCTCACGGACCCTGCCCTAGCCCACCGGATGGAAGCAGCCTGACCCCTCAGAAACTCGGGCCTTGCTTACTGCACCCTCCATTAGGTAAACGACGTTGGTGGGCTGGGCACACCATCACCTTGTTCCTTGGGAAAGTCGAGCAAGCCAAGAGAGCTGCTCCATTATTTACAACACCCTCTTTGCATCATGCTGTATTTGCAAGGAACCTTCAACAAACAGAAAGGACCTCTAGTGCGTGCGGCCAAACCTCTCTTAGGCAGCAGCATCTGTTATCTTCCTGCCCAGGTGCTGCTCTCCCTGTCAAACAACTTTCTTAATCCACACCGTCCCCGCCTGCTCCTGGCTGCGGTGGGCCACTGAGCCCACAGATTGCAGGTCACTTCTCGGATTTGGGAAGTGTACTCACTTGAGGAAGTGGGACTGCTGGAGTTCAGACCACTACACTCTTCCAACGCTGCCTCTACACAGAAGCTCCTCCAAGAGCGAGAGGAGCAGCAGGAGCCTGAGCTACTGGTTCTACCCAAGTGCAGGCCTCAGCATCTCTCACCTGCAGCTCTGCAACTGGTCTCCCAGCTTCCTCCTTGACCCTCCCCACACACACATACACCCCAGCTCGCTCTCCACCAACAGCCAAAGGGATCTTTTAAGAGTACAGAACGGATGTCAGTCTTCTTGGTTAAAAACGCTCCCAAGATTTCCCCGCTCAGAACAAAACCCAAACTCCTCATTGTGACTTTTAAGAACCTGCCCCACCTGACCCCCGCCCACCTCTCCTGCTACAAGCAAGGATTTCTTCTCTCCCCTGGGCTGCCCCTGGTCCTCTGCCTGCTGCGCCCCTGCAGGACCTCCAGCGGCTCAAACGTCGCCTCCTTAAAGAGCCCATCGCCGAATCATCAGTTGCCTCTCCACCAGGTCGTGTTTGAGACTTCAGAGCACTCCCTACTCTCGGAAGTTATCTTTATTTTACTTGCATATTGCACGTCTCCCTCCGGCCGCCTCCTCCTAGACTGTAAGTTCCCGGAGAGCAGGGGTCCCCCCCCCCCCCCCCCGGTCCCCAGCGACAGCCCCAGCGCTTGGCACCGTGCCTGGCACAGAAGAAGCGCTCGGCAAACGGGGATGGAATGAATGAAGCCGCGGCTCCGGGTGGCCGCGGGAATCCCAGGCAGGCGTCCCTGGCGCCCCCGCAGCGTCCGGGGCGGCGGGACCACAAGGGGCGCGCAGTTCCCGGGTCCGAGAGCCCGGGCTGGGCTCGGCCCGCACCCGGCCCCGGCGCCGCAGGTGCCTCCAGGGAGCGCGCACGCCCTGGGCCGGCGCCACCGCGCGGCTCGCCCGCACTCACCATGGTGGCCGGGCCGCCGTCGCCCCTGCCTGCGAGCGGCGAGCGCGGGGGACGCGAGGGGGCCGGAGCCGAGCGCGGGAGCCGGCGCGGCTGACAGGTGAGGCGCCCGCCTCAGACCATAGCTGCTTCCCACAATGCCCTGGACCTGGAAGTTTGCAGACTCCTCCCCCTCCCTCCTCTCCCTCCTCCCCTTCCTCCTCCCCCCTCCCCCCGCCCCGCCCCGCCCCGCGCCGCGCCGCAGCAGGTGTGCGGACGCACCTGCACGCGTCTCTACCAGGTGGGCCCGAGCGGGCGGCTTTCCCACTGGGAACTCCTCGAGCTGGGAGCTCAGGGGGGGCCTTCCTTGCTGATTCTGCCGCGCAAATGTGTCCTTCATTCATTCGACAAACGTTGATCCCCCCTGGCAAAGATATTTCCCGATACACTTGCGTTAAGTGTAGGAAGCTGGCTTATCCTAAACGCTTGGGGAGAAAGCGGTTGGCAGAGCCGGAACTAGAAGCGATTTCTTACCCCCCTCCCAACCCCCTACTTCGTTTTTTACAATAAACTCTGCAATCCAAGGACATAGATTATTTTAAGCACGCCCCCTTTTAAGAGTTGTCTCCTTAAGACGTTGTGGTGTCAAGGCTGGGTTTTTCAGTTTCTCTCCTCTCCTTGATTTTTCTTAAGTCCAGAGTTTTTACAGGAGGTGTTAGGAGTCTCCAAACCCCCAAGTTGTAAGCAAAGTTTTGAATGCATATTTATGTTCTTTTAGAAAAGAGAGTTGATGGGTTTGACCAAATACATAAAAAGGTTAAGAACAGTGGCCTGGGCGGGCCCTGGAACCCCGGAACGGTGAAAAGTTCTTCCGAGGATCTGTTGAGTACCGTCAGCGGGATGTGGGCCAGCGGGGGTGACAGGGAAGTGAAGGTAGTTTCGTCCAGCCAGGCATGCATGCCACAAGTATTTATCAGCGTTTACTCAGTGCCAGGACCTACAGGAGGAGCCTTGAGATCCAGCTGGGGACAGACAGGTCGTCTTTCTGCTGGAGCTTATAGTCTTTTGTGGGACAGCATGTAACAAACAAGTGAATAAGTTATGACAAAGTAAATTGAATGCTAAGAAAGAGACGTGCGGGTTGCTGGCATAGGCACAGGGAAGCTACGTTAATTCAGCTGGGTGGCCAGAGAAGGCTGCCCCTAGGAGGTGACAGGAGTCCTGGACTGAGAAGCCAGTGCTCTGAAGTAAAAACAAAAAAACAAAAAACAGAGTTGTCGTTCTGGAA
Organism: Cynocephalus volans; assembly: GCF_027409185.1. Taxonomy (NCBI): domain Eukaryota; kingdom Metazoa; phylum Chordata; class Mammalia; order Dermoptera; family Cynocephalidae; genus Cynocephalus; species Cynocephalus volans. The sequence continues at coordinate 286,985,861 of NC_084460.1, forward strand.
AGACCCAAAGAAAACCTCTGAAGCTGGAGTTGAGAGGAAGTCGGTGGTGAGCAGGAGCCAGAGGCAATAGTCTTTTCTACATTAAGGCATTACCTGCACTAAAAGCCTGCAACAGCCTCAAAGTTCGCAAAAATCCCGACTGCCTCCTTGACCTCAACGGTCAGCTGTACACACTGACAGTTGCACTAGCTGCTGGTGTTGTGGCATCTGCCAGGGGCATTGGAAGAGGATTATCTGACAACAGTTAGACCCCAGGCTATGGGGTGATTTTGACTCCCGAAAGAGGGGTACATTTAGGAGAGCTGCTTTCTAAACACTACATTCTCCCCCAGGTTGTGTTTCCCTATCTCAGGCCTTTTTTGTGTCTCTCCTTTCTGTCTGACTTCAAGGTAGGGCCCAGCTCCGGACACCCACCTTGCTGATCCTACGAAAAGCACCCAGAGACTTCTGCTTCAAGGATTTTAATCACTGGTGGGAAAGAGGTGTGTTTTAAAGGTAAAGAAATCCCAGTGTTCTTGCCATGACAGTTAAGTCAAAGATTGAAGCAGGAGAAAGTTTCCTTATCACGTGGTCCATGTGAGAGAGCATGTGATTAGAGAAGGAGGGGGTTCACTTAAAAACTGTTAGCACCCTTTGCCTTCCCTCCAACCTTGCTGAGATGGGCAGTGAACGCTGTCCTGGGCTTCTTGCCATCTAGTGTTCTTCCCTCCACATTCTCACACTACACCCAAAATCACCCAGAGAAAGGCCTGCAGTGGGCTGGACCTGCATCCATTATACAGAAGTGGGGGGGCCGGCCCGTGGCTCACTCGGGAGAGTGTGGTGCTGATAACACCAAGGCCCCGGGTTCGGATCCCATATAGGGATGGCCGGTTTGCTCACTGGCTGAGGCTGGTGCTGACAACACCAAGTCAAGGGTTAAGATCCCCTTACCGGTCATCTTTTAAAGAAAAAAAAAAAAATACAGAAGTGGGGTGTTGCTTTATAACCAATACTTGAAAATGTGGGAACGGCTTTGCATCGGGGTCTTGAGAAGAGGCTGGAGGAATGTGGAGGAGGAACCAGCTAGGAAAGAGCTGGTGAAGAAAGTTTGGAATGTTTTAGAGACTGGTTAAGTGGTGGTGGCAAGAATCCTATTAGAACCATGGACAGTCAAGACCATTCTAAGGAAGTCTCAGGTAAAAATGAAAAGGAGCTTATTGGGAACTGGGGCAAAGATCACCCTTGCTATGAGCTGGCAAGGAACTTGGCTGCATTCTGTTCATGCCCCAAAATTTTATGGAATGGAGAACCACAAGGTGCTGACTCAGGGTATTTGGTGGAAGAAATTTCTATACAACAAAACATTCAGGAAGCTGCATGGCTACTTGCAACAGCTTATGCTGAGTTGTGGTGGCAAAGGCATGACATAAAGCCAGAATTTATAATTAAAAGGAAAGCAGAGTGAGAGCATTTTTAGGAGAAAAATACAAGGGTGCAGCCCAGCAACCATTTGCTAAGGAGGTGAGTACAGAAGAAAGGGATTATGAAGAGAAGGGAAAAAAGACCTTGAAGGCATTTGAGAGGCGACATCTTCCATTACAGACCCCAGACCTATGGAGCTACCAAGGTGCAACGCCAACCTGAGAGAACTGAAGTGTGGTCTCAGACCGGGAAAACCAGGGAAGCAGAGCTGCCTGGGAGTTGGGGACCCAACCCCCACAGCAGAAGGCAGAAGACATGGAACATGGAGTCCAGGTACATAATTTAGCAGCTTTGAGATTTGATGCCTGCCCTGCTGGGTTTCGGACTTCTTTGGGACCTGTTACCCCTTTCCTTTGGTCTATTTCTCCCTTTTTGAAAGGGAATACATACCCTATGCTTGTCCCACCATTGTGTCTTAGAAGTAGATAACTTCTTCTGATTTCGTAGATGAAACTTTGGACTTTTCAAATTGAAACAAGTCAAGACTTTGGGGATGAAATGAATTTATTTGTATGTGAAAAAGACATGAATTTGGGGGGACATTAAGCCCCTAGACCTCCAAAACGCATGTCTTTTTCACATAAAATACATTGATTTCATCCCCAAAGTCTTGGCTTGTTTCACCTGAAAAAATCCAAAGTCCCATCTGTGAAATCAGAGGTGGCAAGGCCAGCACAGGCTCAGATAGCTCATAAGAGACAGAGATAAGCCTGGGATCAAAGAACTAGGACTCAAGCTGATTTCCCCTGAAGCCCTGCACCTGACAGACCACTGATCACACAACAGTGGGAGTTAAGCAATGTCTATTTGGACACCCATTTGTCTCAGAAGAATAACTTGCATTTATAAGTCTCGCTTTCCTGGTCCCATCTTTGATTCCTTTCAGACTCCTGACTCCACATCAGCTCTACCAGCGGTCAGGCCAACCCTGGGGAGGACCCAGAGGCCCGATAGCTCAAAATGCTCCACTGCAAAGAGGAGTTCCCTGGTCAGATCCTCAAGGGGGTTAAGACTCAAAATCTACTGTCACAAGCAGAAGCCGGGTGCACAGTGCGTTATGTGTTTCAGGTTAGGTTGTCGCAGAGTGAGTGCATGTGATTCTCTGTGCACATTTACTCACTATACAATGCCCTGGCATTTGGTCAACTCAATTTAGAAGTTTCACTTCTCAGATCATTAACAGAAGATACACAGAGGATGCAGTAAAGACCACCACTGAGTTCACAGCAGGGGAGAAGAGTGAATTAAAGGAAAATGGTGATAGTCCATGAACCAAAACCTTAACTTTCTAGAAATTGAGAGAGATCAAGCTATGAGTTTAAAAAAAATAAAAGGAGCAAAGGAGAGGCCAACTTCAAAGTGAGCTCATGCAACGCCTTCAGAGCAACACACATATTTAATTGAAACCTGGCCCTGCTGCTCTTCAGTGCTCTCCTATTAATGTCTTAAGTAATCACCATCTCCAGTAATCCCTTCTGCAGTGTTCAGGAATTCATCTTGCCATGGTAAAACTTTTTGTGTGAAGCCTTATGTTTTTTAGAAACTCCCTTTACTTTCCAAAACAGGGCATTTTTCTTCCAAATGGAAGAGCCCAACCCAATGTATATTTCTAAATAATAATTCCAGAAAATTTGCAGTTACAAAATAATATAGGTTCATTGTAGATTTGGAAAATACAGAAAAGTGTTATTTTAAAATTTCTTTCTTAATTCTACCATCAAGAAATAACCACTGTTATATTTGGTATATTTCCTTTCAGATTTGTATCCTATAGAGATAGAGGAGGAGAGAAAAACAGATTTAGTTTTTAAAATGAAAATTGGAATCCTACTGCTGTGGTTTAAATGTGTCTTCTCCAAACATAACGTTGAAACTTAATTCCCATTGTGGGAGTATTAAGAGCTGGGGCCTTTGGGGTATGATTAAGTCTGGAGGGCTCTGCCCTCATGAATGGATTAGTGCCTCATAAAAGAGCTGGAGGGAACTAGCTTAGCCCCTTTTTCGCCTTCCATCCCTTCCACCAAGTGATGACACAATATTTATCTCCTCTAGAGGACGCAGCAACAAGGCACCATCTTGGAAGCAAAGACTATGTCTTCACGAGATGTTGAACTTGCTGGGGCCTTGATCTTGAACTTCCAACTCCCAGACTATGAGAAATAAATTTCTGTTCTTTATAAATTACCCAATCTCATGTATTTTGTTATAGCAGCACAAATGGACCAAGACACCTACCATATGTACTGTTTTGCATCCTATTGTTTTTATTGTTTTTAGTAACATAATTTTTGAACAAATATTTATTGAACATCTACTAGTGCTAAGAACTGTGCTAGGCACTGGAAGTAGAACAGTGAAAGGAGGAGACATGGTCCCTCTCGAGGTGAGTGTACAGTGTTGTAGGAAAGACATACATTACACAAACAATACCATACACAAATGTATAATTATCACAAATGCTGTGAAAGGAAAGGATGCAAACATGTAATAAAGAAATTCCTGGCAGACATTTATTGTTTGCTTCTCCAGGATCCATTCCCCCTGCTTCCTATAATCCCCAGTTTTGGTTTGGTGACCCAACCATGAACTTTAGAGGTAGCACATAACCCAGTCCTGGCCAATCAGGATATAGCTTTCCCAAAACAATTCTTGGTTCTAAAATAGGCATATTCACAGAGTCAAGTAACCCAAACCAGTAAAACTAAATCCTGAGACATTTTTTGGAACCCTCTTGGAGAAGTATATCCACTCTTCTACTAGGTTTGAGTGCGGAAGAGGAAGCTGGAGCTCCTGCAGCCATTTTAGCACCATGAAGGATAAGCTTCTCTGGGGAGCCAACATCAAGGAAATCAGACCAAGAGGTGTAGAGATGAGCAAGTCCTGGTGCCACTTTTTGAGGCTTGGAACAAACCTGAAGCTAACCCTGGACTTTGCAGTTACCTGAACCAGTTGGGGTTGTCACTTGTGACCAAGATGATTTGGGACATAAACAAGTTGGGGAAGGTTTCCCTGATGAAGGGATGTATAAACTGAGACTTGAGGGATGCATAAGAGTTAAGCTGGCCTGGAGCAGGAGGAAAGTGTGGAGAACAATAGAAGCAGAGGAAATAGCACGTGCATGAGCAAGGGACCCAGAGCAGAAGTAGCCCCAGAATAATGGAGCAAGAAAGCCAGAGTCAAGGGAAGTGGTAGATCACAAGTCCCTGGAGGCCTCGTTAAGAATTCAGAATATGAGATCATGAAATGGGAGACCGTTTAAGGCTTACACAAGCAGAGAAGAGGCAAGACCAAGTTTCAGTGACATTTATTAATAATCCCATTTGCTATGTTGTGGAGAACAGAACTAGGGCACAGAAGAGAGGATGCGGGAGACTTGTTAAGAGGCCCAAAATATTTCTAATGAGAGCTGACACAGTGGCTCCAACCAGGATGGTTATAATGGATTTTTCATTTAAAATTATACAAGTATTGTGAGAATTTTCCAATATTACTTCTAGGTTTAAAAAAAAAAAAAGATACGTAAAAGACATGTATTAGTCCATTCTTGGGCTATTCATATTTTATTTTGTTATAATTGAATACATAATATAATTCCTAGAGTCTATGTTCTTATAACTAAATACAGAAATTGCTTCTAGTTGTTATTTTACAAATACTGCAACAAAAATTCTGCACATAAAATTTGTGTCCAAGCTTCTTTCCGGTTACACCAGGATAAATTCGTAAAATTGAAATTACTGGTTTAAAGAGTAAACCTCTTAAGGCCTCAATATCTATCTATCTACCTTTCTTTCTTTGTCAGGAAAGACCATAGCAGTTTACACTGATAAGAGAGTCCTTAATTCACCAGTTCTCACTAGTAATGAACAACCCATGTAACTCTTGAGTTAAGAATAAATTTCAACATAAAAAAGTTCCAGTTGAATTTAGCTGGAGAAAACTCTCAACAGTGCTGCTGGTCTCATTTTAAATTCCTGTCCACAAATTTAAATGGCCCTTAGGGCTGACAGGCAATCTCCCCATTTCCATAGTCAACTTTCTTCCCCCTCCTAAAGGGCAGCTTTCCACCTCCTCCCCTTTCCTCCCTCTCAGATTTTTACTGAGAAAATAGAAGCAATCAAAAGAGAACTTCCCCATCGTGAATACCCCAAATGTCCCAGCCTCCCCACATTCTCCCATTCCTCCCATTTGCTCGTTACTGCAGTGGATGGCCTGTCTGTGCTGACGCTGCTGGCCTGAGCAGGACTGAAGCCATGTTGGGACCTAAAACTGCATGGGCTGTAGGCACATTTTAAAAGGACAGTTTTTTGTTTTTTTTGTTTTTTCCTTGGCATGCAGTTCTTTGAGTTCCCTCTTTTCCCATGGTTAGTTGATGTTTTGGACCTTGGTTATGGGGCAAGATGACAGTATTTACGTGGATATAAAGTTGTTTTCCAGACAGCCTGAAGCTGCAAACTTGCAGATTCTGGGAAACCAAGGAAGACATCAATAAAGCTGTGCTGACTGCACCCTCCAGCAGGACCCTGAGATAAGCAAGGATGGGAGCAGAAACCAGACGGAGTCTTGGAGAGACCTTGCACCTGGCTCCTTGCATGGAGCCCCAGTGGCTCATGACCCCCTCCTTCCTGCTTTTCATTTCCCACGTTCTGTTCCTTCACCCCCTCTTTAAAAACCCCTCAGTAAATCTGAGTCTTGGAGATGGCTTTAGTCTGCCCTTTCTCTTTCAAGTTTACCAAAGAGATGGGTTAGCCTAACATCTCTCCTCAGGTCACTGATATTCCTGAGTAAAAGCTGACTTCCGTTTTCACCAACATTTGACTTTTGAGTGGTTTGTTTTTGAAAGGCGGCAGGCAGCCGGACCTTGTCCCTGGTAACAACCCTTCCACTTGCCACAAGGTCTACAGGATCATTCCCATGCAATGTTTAAAGACAGTGATATCCTCTATCTATTAAAAATAAAATAAAACTTCCTTGGCTTCTGCTCTGGTTTCATTATGTCCCCTCCAAAATCCAGGTGTTGCCAATGTGATAGTGTTAAGAGGTGCGGCCACTAAGATGTGAGTAGGCCATGAGGGCTGCTCCCTCCCCAGTGGGACTAGGTGCCCTTATAAAGGTGCTTGACAAGGGAGTTCATTCCTTTTTTGCCCTTCCACCTTCTGCCATGTGAAGATAGGACATTCGTCCCCTCAGGAAGACACAGTGTTCAAGGCACCCTCTTGGAAGCAGAGACCAACCCCTCAGCAGACAATGAACCTGCTGGCACCCTGATCTTGGACTTCCTGGCCTCCAGAACTGTGAAAAACACCCAGTCTGTGGTATTCTATTGTAGTAGCACAAAATAGACTAAGACAGCCTCATTTTCCCCTCTAGCAGCCACCCTACTTCTCTGCTTCCCTTTATAGTAATGTCTCAGATGGTTACCTGGGACGTCCATCTTTGTACGCTCTCCTCCCACACTCTTTTGAAGACACCCCCCACTAGGCTTCTGTCCCCACCACTCCACCAAGCTGCTTTTCCAAGATCAGCAATGAGCTCATATTGCCCAATCCAATGAGTACCACTCCATTTTCATCTCACTCCATCCCTCAGCAGCGTTTGACCAAATTGCTCCCAGCCCCCTCCAGGAAATACTGTTGATTTGGCCTCCAGGACACCCCTCCCTTGGCTCTCTCTCTACTTCCTTGTCATTGTCCTTTTGCCTTTGCTGAATCCCCCTCACCTTTCAAACCTCCACCCATTGCCATTCCCGGGCTCAGTCTTTGGAAGCTTTTGTTACACTCCCTAGTTTATCTGGAATAAGTTAGGATAGTGGGTGTTTTAGAAGCGCTAGCCTAGGTTGGGATCAATCTTTGAAGGGCACTTACACCAGTCAAATAACTTAGACCATGAGGATCTACTGAAGGGTTTTGAGTCAAGATAAAGATGGAGGACAGAGTACAGGCCAAGAGGTCTGTGTGTAGCTGGAGCAAAACTGTGCTTGAAGGAGATTAACTTGAGAAGGCATTTGGCTGCAGGACAGAGGACATAATGCCAGAAGGAATTGTGCAAACAAGTGGGTGCCCAATCGGGCAGGACTTTGAACGTATTTTTGAGATTTGAGAAGAAACTGGTAACGTGGCCAAGAAATTCAGAGTGTGTGTATGTGACTTAACTCATAGACATGCCTGTGCACACACATACACACACACGCATATCCCCAGTGGGAGCAAAAATTTCACAAAGATTCAGTTCCTTTAGGTTAGGATTTCTATTGTTTATTGAAATTAATCACCAGGGGAGGCAGTACATGAACTTTTGAATTGTTCCCATTTTTACGAGCATGTTTACAGTATGTTTTTCATGCAGTTGGGATTCATGGGAAGAGGGATATGAGCCCCAAAGCCAGAGCCATGATGGGAGCCAGACAGATCCTTGAGGAAGGTATAAACACTAGCAAGTCAGATGCCACAGGTTCAGAGTCACCTGGGGATGTTCTCTGTGGTGGAATCATTAAGAAGGTGTCTCTCTTCAGAAAGAGGCCTGGACTGCCAAGTCCTATTGGTCCATCCATAAATTAATCTTGTCCATGATTTCTAGAGACCATAAATTTGCTTAAAAAAAAAAAGCTACATACATATCACCAAGAGTGGTCTGCTCTACCATCTCTTTTTGACATCCTTAAGGATTTGTTGCAGGCATAACAGACACATGGGAATATGAAATTATTAAAGAATGAGGCAAATATCCCTACAGTTACCTTCATCTCTGCTTTAGAGGTCTGATGGTATCCTAATCCAGATGATCTATATGTTCTCATTAATACTATTCAAATGCTAGGTTGTCTTTAGAAAAGGAAAAGGGTGCCCAGTCAAAGGCAGAGAGGACATTTTTGTCTGTCAGCACCACGCTCAGCCAGTGAGCGAACCGGCCATCCGAGGACATTTTTGTCTGTGATGATGCAAAGCCCTTCCTATTCTTAACAATAATCTTTGGAATCTGCAAACAGACCTGACTTACTCAGCAACACCAAACATGATTTTTCAGGAAAGAAACAAGGTCCTTCTTTTAAAACAGAGCCCAGTCATAACAGTAATCTGGTTAAAGGCTAACTAAACTAAAGATAAGTGAACGAGGGAGGAGCAGATCCTAGGTTTCTCATCTCGTTTTTCTTGTTGAATACAAGGTACTTCAACAAAGCACTGATGATTATCACAGCTAAGCCAGACAGACACAAGAAGCGGCATGCAGATACACCTTAGATATTGGCTGGCAATTTTACAGCCACAATTAAGTATATGTCAGGGGAATGGGTGCTGAGTGAGATTTAGAGCCTGTGAAGCAATCAGAATGCGTTCACATGTGAGGACCGACCTTTGATTTGGTCCTACAGTCAGTGCTGTAGACTTGCCTTCCCCACTCCGGGTCCTGGTTGCAAAGGACCGGCATCATTTCTGACTGCTGCAATCCACTCTTGTCTGACTCTTTTACCATTTCCTCACTACCGACATCCATCCTACTTAGGGATTGTGAATGCTCAGACGGTCGCCACACTCCAGGAAGCTCTTGGGGCTGCTCGGCATATCCAGTGGTTACAGCTGCAAAAGTTGTAGGTGATGTTGATAAATTGCCCAAGACATAGAAGTGGTGCTTGGGGCCAGGTTTAGGGCTGTGTAGGAGGAGAGAGCTTCATATGGAAAAGGCCTTCAGTTGGTCTGTAGCTCGATGCCACAGTGGTATCACATATTGCCAGCCCCCTATCAAGCATACTGAACTCCTTGGTTGATATTTAAATTTTAACATCAACCAGAGAATCATTAGCCCTGGTGCTCCTGGTGAGTAATAGTCTTTGATTCTGTAGCTTTTAGATGAACTCTCTGTGTAATCCTGTGGCCATGTGTGCAGAATCACAGCATAGGGAGTAAAATGGGGAACAGTCAGTCATCTGGCCCTCAGGTGAGCTAGGACAGAAAATACATTTAGAGCTAATCCCTGCCCAGGGTAATGTGGCTCCATAGACCTGTGCTGAGCCCTGGGATTGTTTTACAGGAGGAGACGGGTGTCTGCAGGCAGATGCCCTATGTGCCTGTACAGCCTCTTCTCCTACCAGCCAGGTGACTGAGCAAGATACTGCACCTCATTGTGCCTCAGTATCTTCATTTGTAAAATGGAAATGATAATTCCTATCCCTCCTAAAGATGCTGGTAGGATTAGTCAGTACTCAGTAATTATAGCTGTTATTACTACTAGTAGTAAATTTTAATTAGTATTACCTTTTGAAAAAGCTGCCTTGCATACTCACTGATCAAAGGACCTTTTCCAAAGCACATTATAATATGCCTTCTTAAAAGCACGTTTAACAGCAGTGGCAAGAGCTGAGCAGGATGGCGTAGGATGTCCCGAGCAGTGCAAGCCACTCTCGCATTTCACATGAAACTCAGAAATCGGCAGAACAGTGATCTGCACATATGAGCAGGGTTCAGCCAGCCACACAATTTAAGATTCGGTAAATACTATGAATGCATGTTGGTGCTAGGTGGATCTGCAAAGATGGAGATTGTTACCTGAGAAATGTCAACCAGCTGTCACTCACACACAGAAATTTTGGTGAGAAAATACGTTCCCTTCTGTTTAAAGTGATCAGGTACTTTGCCTTCTAATTCCTGTCCTTTCGCTATTATGCCACCATAAGTATCTAGTTAAAGACTGGCTTTTTCTAGTCTGAGTCTAAAAACAGTGTTACTAGGTAGTAAAAACTGGCTGTTAGTCTTATATTTAAAACATTCTGCCCTTTGACCTAATGTTGGCAAAGATGGGCAAAGCAAGCAGTGCCAGGAATTCCTTCAGCAATGGAGCTTTTCTCTGCAGACTGACACCCCTTATCCATGTTCTGAAATCCCATTCTTTTCTTCCACATTGTTTCTTCTCTTGTCACACATTTTAGAAAGTACTGAGATTGTTCCATATATTCTGTGTAAGTTGTTGTCTCTCTTTTATAGATGAGGAAGCTGAGACACAGAATGTTAAACAACTTAAGTCCTCTCACTAGTGAAATGCAGACTGCACTGGGTTTACATTTTGCTTCAAGAACCACTGTCTTTCTACAACTATTATCTTGCAGCCTCCAGCCTGAGTTTTATCCAGACATCGAGTTTCCTTTGTGCCGTCTTCTTCAGTCCCAGCTCCTTTGGCTGTTCATATTCGAACCAAATCTTTCCATGTGTGTGGGCAAGATTCTGAAGAGGGTCCCCTGCCATGCACACAAGGTTCACACTTCTTCCTCCAGCCTGAGGCATTGAGTTGCCCCCTGCACACAGGCCAGGGTCACACTGACTAGAAGACAGAAGAATGGCCATGGGACAAGTCCTGCTGAGGCTTGGGGGAGCCATGAGAACTAGGAACCTCTCATTAGAGCCACTGGACCTCAAGGTTTGGTGTGCACAGAACCAGTGAGGGGACATGCTAAAGCCACACATGCCCAGCCCTACCTACCCAGAGAAATGCCAATTCAGGAGATCTACTCAAAGGCAAGCTTTGGTTTTAGTCCTGCCTCACCATTTATTACCTGTTCGACCTTGCACTATTGACCTAACCACTTTGTGCCTCAGTTTCCCCATCTGTAAATGGAGATGATATTAGTACCTAATTCATAGCTGTGAGAATCAACCTCATTATTAATACCTGAAAAGTGTTTAGCACGGTGCCTGTTAGTAAGCACTTAATGAAAGTTGACTGTTCTTGCTGATGTGCTTTGTGAACCACTGTCCGAGGCAAAGACAAAGATCTCTCTCATTCCACACACACACACACACACACACACACACCCAACTCCTTTCTCTTTGAATCCTTTTCAAATGATGTCACCTATCCCAAGCCTTAGCAGCAGGGTATTTGCTTACCCAAGCCTCCCTACACAAAACAGGAAATCATTTTTCTTGGGAGGTGGTTACTGGGAGTGGCCCACATTTTTCATTCCTCCCATTCAGCAATGATTGAACATTTGCCCAGTTTTCTCATATTGAACTTACTCTTCCAGTCAAAATGAGAGTCTGAATAGTAGCTCAAAGTTTGATTTCTGGTAAAATGAAGCTCTCAGAGCAGTGAATAAACACTTTCTATCCCTGTTCTGGGCTTTAAAGACTAGATTCAGTCTTTAAAGTTATGAGAGTTAGGAGCAAGGCTTTCCAGGAAGACCAGGTCATTTTAGGCCAAGACATGGCAGTGGAGACCTCCTGTGTTCATTTTGAGTAATAGCTACCAGTAAGAACCTTTTTTTCTCTCTGATCTACAGAAAATTAAAGGCATTACTTGGGAAAATGTTCTTTATGCACCAGGGCCATTCATTCATTCATTCTATGAATACATTTGGTTGACGCCTTCCCAAATGGAATTTAAGAAAGAGAGTCTTCTCACCAGGCTTCTGTGTTATCATCTGTAAAATCAGTAAGTTTTGGATCATGTGCAGTTCAAGAGCCCTTCTAATCCTAAAGTCCCAGGAATCTGTGATGAGAATTGGAGATCTGGGTTCTAGTCTTGCCTTCACCTTACCTTTTACTTGGGTAGTCAAGTCACTGACCCTCACCAGCCCTCAGTCTTCAAATAGAAGAAGTAGGGGACTAGATTAAGAGTTCTTCTGGGAACTTTTGCAGCTACTTAAAATGTGAAACTTTCAAAATTTCTGCCCAACTTCACAGGCTTGAGGAAGTTACTGCCCCGGCTTGTTGAAGTCCACAGCACTGCCCAAGCTTGGCTCAGGCTGAGATCGCTCCATTACACTGTGGTCTCTGTCCCCTAAAGAAAAGGCTTAATTACAAAGGCCAGTCATGAACCAGAGAAGAAAGATTCACACATGAAACCATGGGTGTAACTTGGGCTTTCCAGACACCACCCCGTCGGGGCAGGGTTGGAACCGGGTCTGGGATCTGCTCCATACTACCCTTGTCTTGACAAGGATACCCAGACTCCACCAGCAGCCAGAGATAGGGCCTCTGAGACTTACTGATGCTTAAATTTCTATCTTCTGGCCCAGACTGGGACTTAAAAATAGCTAAAATTTCCTGGGCATTATATATGTAACAGGTACTATTCAAAACACTTTGTACATATTAATGCATTCATTCTTCACTACCACAGCAGTCTCTGGAGGTAATTATTGTCCCCACCACACAAACAAGGACATCAGAGGACAGAGGTTAAGGAATTGGCCTGAGAGCACACTGCAGTCCAGACAGTCAGCTCCACAGCCCGTGTTCTTAGAGCCCTCCAACCCCCGCTGCTTGAGAGTGCATTCTCAAAGAATCCACATTGAGTTCATCAAAGTAGAACTCCCTTCAAGACCCCACTGAGGAATGTTGCTCAGCTCCGGATTCTCCCAGAGCCTTCCCTTCCTTTCTGGGCCCTGAGGGGTTCTCAGCCCCATAGCCCTATGCCCTGCCCTCGGAGGGTTTCTCCCCTGCTGGGCAGACATGGCCACCCTTGGCCACCCTTGGACAGGAGGCCTCAATCACACCCTCAGCCCTGCTCTTGCAGTTTTTATAGGTTCCCTCTGTCAAGAAACTTGGTAACAAGCACACCAGGAGCAGAATCAGAGAACACTTGGCTGGTACCGTCAAGGACTGGCCTCTTGTAAAAGTACCTCATGTTCTTTTCAGGCCATGAACCAGGAACTGAGGATGGGATCATGCCACACAGCTCCACTCTCCATGGCAGAGCCAGCTCTGCCTCCCAGGGCTCTGCCCACATAGCACTCTCCTCTTCTCCCTCTCTTTCCCCAGGATCAAGCTACAATTCACCTCTATCATTTCTAATTGAAAGGAGGGAGAAGAAAGGAACAAATATGTATTATCTACTACGGATACTAAGCTAGCTACTTTACGTGCCTTAATCTTTACATACATGCTATTATTGTACACATTTTACAGGTAGTGAAACCAGTGAATGCCCACAGTGTTTGCATAACTTGCAAGCGTGAAAATAGCTGGTGAGTAGCAACACTGGAATTCAAACGCAGAAAAGTCAGGGGCCAAAGTCCAAGCTCTTTCTACCTACGCTGTCTTGAAGGAGTTCATTAGCACCTTCTGCTGGCCTCCTCTGGAATCCCTGTTGGGGCAGATAGTTATGAGAATGTGCTTTGGAAGCAGAAACACCAGAATTTGAGGATGATTTTTCACCTGTAAAATGGGAATAAAAATAATCCCGACCTTGGGGGATCCTTAAAAGGATTAAACACAATAACCCAGGTAAAAAAAAAATGTAGCACTGTGATTGCAAGAGAATAACAATGCATATTAGCAATCCTTCTCCTCCTCTTCTTCCTCCAATTTTACCTGCGTCTCTGGACTCCCGCAATCGCTCACCGGGCCTCACACAGCCGCCACAGCGATGCCAGGCCACTTGGAAGACCGGGTGGCAGCAGCGACAGCAGCAGGGTGGTGAAGAAAGGTATGTCACTCTGCACTCAGCCAGGCTTGGCCTCAAATGAACATAATCCAAGTCACAGGCCGACAGCAAATATTTTTTGAAGAGATTCGTTCAGTTCTGATTCAGATTTTTCAATGAACTGCCTAAAATCAAATACAGAAATTGCACAAATGCAAAAAGGAAGCCACAAACAGAAGAAGACAGCACTGAACACACTGCATGCCAGAGCAGCGGGCTGGCTCCTCTCCTGCTGAACTGTAAGCGCTGGATTAACACACAAAACACTATGAAATATATATTCTGTGCCTTTTTCTTTTCTTTTTTTCATACAACAAGCTATTCTAGAGGGCAGACATATTTAAATTTCATTTTATAAAAACATGATAAATTGAAAAGAAACATTCTTTGAAGATTTTTAAGATTACATTTAGCAGGACTCAATGTGGGGAAAGTTACAAACTAAAGATAAAGGGAGGAAATTGCATTTACCTATGAATTTCTGAAAAATTTTTTAGAATGCAGTTTCTTGTGCACAATAACTTTCTACTCATAGTCTTTGATCTGTGTGGCTTTCATAAAGTGGTCTGTGTGCGTGTGCATGTGCACGTGCCCGTACGTGTGTGTGTGTGTGTGTGTGTGTGTGTGTGTAAAGAGTGGAGAGTCTTCTAGTTGAATATAATGAAGAAATCATTTTCCTTTACTTCCTCTTGAAAATTTTCCTAAAATTTCAAAAAAGGGCTTTTTCTTTTTTTCTAAAAAAATAAATAAATAAGGCTTAAATCCACAAGAATGAAAAGGAAGGGAGAGCTGATGACAACACAGAACGGGGATGCTGAAAGGCAGCGGACCAGAGAAGCTGAAACCTCAGCCTGCAGTGGGGGAAGACAGAGCGACTCCATCTGTACCACAGAACCCTGAAAGGTTCGGGGAACTACAGGTGCAGGTATCTATGAAGGTTGGGGACAGGGGAGACTAACTACAGTAGGGTTGATTGGGGGTTTAGATGAGAAGCAATTGCCCCCTGACCCCAAGCCCAATCTTCTCCCTGCCTCAGGAGCCTGAAAATGGGGAGTCGGTGAAATTCTACATCCTGAAAGGTGAGACACCACCCTGCCCACTCCCTTCCCCAACTCAGCACCCAGAAATCTGGGTCTTAACCCCCCTGAAAGAGATTGGCAACCCCAGAGTAGAGACCCACAGATCATGACTGCTGGGGGTTCCCCAGGGAAGCAGTCTGGCTGGGTCTTTCCAGAGAGACCCAGAGGCTGACAAGCCCCACCTGTGCCCTTAAGGCAGTGACACTGGCTTCTCAGTGCTTCGTTCTTAATTATGTACAGACAGCAGAGGGTCCCCAGACACTCCTAGAAAGCTTCTACCATGAGTGAGAGACTGGAACAAACAGGAATAAACAGGGGAGGGGGACTAAAGAGAGGTAAAGATAACACAGTGAGAAACGGTCATCCAAATCTGCAGAAAAATAACGGAAGATTTTGCATTCATTAAATTGGAACAGTTCCTATACCCACCAGCCTCCAAATCTCTAAATAAATTAATTAATTAAATATAATAAACTGGAACAGGATGGCATCTTAAAAATTCAGAAAACAGCATAGAGCTCTTGGAAATTTACATCTAAAAGTCCAAATGAAATATTCAATAGAAAAGTTGTAAGATAAAATTGTGGAAATCATCCAGAAAACAGAACCAAGGACAAAGAGATGGAAAATGAGAGAGAAAAGATAGGAAAGCTAAAGGAGTAGTCCAAGATATCCTACATCCAAACAACAGAAGTTCCAGAAAGAACAGAGAACATGTCAAGGAGGAAATTATGAAAAAAATAATGTAGGAAAAATACCCCAGAATTGAAAGACACGAGTTGTCAGGTTATAGGGGCCTGCTGAGTATGCCTAATGAGGAAAAGAAGAGCCACATTAAGTCATTTCATTTGGAAATTTCAGAATATTGAGGATAAAGAAAAGATCTTAAAAACTTTAAGAGAATAAAACAACTTAATCTACCAGAAAAAAAAAAGGGAATCAGAATGGATTAAGTTTCTTATCACAACATGAGAACCTAGAAGACAATGTGGAAATCCCTTCAGCGTTTTGAAAAAGAAATTTCCATTTTAAAGTGATATACTCAACCAAACCATCACTCAAATACTAGGGAAGAATAAAGACATTTTCAGATGTTCTAAGAATAACAGATGCTACCCTTTGCCTCCTCAAAACTCATATCACTCCTCTCTTTCTGCTAATAGGACCCCAGTTTTCTGTTCACGTGGTGGGTGAAGATCCCTCAATTTCAGGGAAGGCAGGTGCCCCCAGCCTTGCTGCAGCTGGGACTGGGTTTGTAACCCAATTCAGGCCAATGAGTTGTGAGCAGAAAGCTATTTGGGCAATTCTAGGAATGCATCTTTTCTTTGGGGGGTAAAAAATAAGGTAGAGATGTATGAAGAGAAAGCTTTTGGTATCTGTGGCTTTTCCTCCATGTTAGAATGCTAGAATATCAAAGCGGGGGGGGAGGGGGCTGAAAGAAAGAAAGAAACTACATTTGGACTGGTCTGTTAGTAGCGAGGTTGGTTAGAGCATGGCATGTGGCACCAGTAATACCAAGGCCCAGGGTTTGATCCCTGTACTGGCCATCTGCCAAAAAAAAAAAAAAAAAAGAATGTCAGAATGTCATGTAAGGATATGATAGGTCTCCTGCAACCGTGAGCTGACAAGCCAGAGGACAAAAGACCCAAGACGTTGAAGATGGCAAAGGACAAGGACAGAGAGCCTGGGTCCGTCATCACCCTGTTGAACAGGTGAACTGCCCACCGCAGGGCTCCAGGCACTGTGAAAAGAGATGCATCTCTATTTAAGTTGCTGTTAGTCAGGGATTCTGTAATACGCAATGGGGAATATTCCTAACTGACAAAAAACTAAAAAACACTAGCCTCCCATGCATTTTCTTAAAAAGCTCAGAAAAGGTGTTCTTCCAAAATGAGGAAGGAAATGAAAAAGAACGAAAGAAAGAAATATGATTCAGGAAACAGACAAGCCAACCTAAGTGAGACCACAGGCAGCTGATCTCAGCGTCCTCTGCACTTAGGACAGTCACTACTTCCTCTTCAATCACGTTGTCTCTTTAACCAAAAGGCCTCTAGGGCACAGCAAAAAAGTTTCAACCTCTTCCCTCCAAATATTTATTCTCCTCTAGAACCATAAGGACCCCACCTCAACAGCTGGTCTTTCTACCACTTCATTGGGTCCCTCTTGAATAGCTCTTGCAACTACTGACACAACCCCAGGGCTTCTACACCCATCAGTCTAACTAGTCCTTCACTAATCATCCTCACGTCCCATTCAGTGCTCCCTGCTCAACCCCTTCTTAGTAAACCCTGTATTTTGCTCAAAAGACCCTGGCATTTTCATTAAAGTCCAGATTATCAATAGTCACTGGATGCCAAAGTATCAGCAACCGTTCTCTGATTCATTCATTCTTTTAGAGTGTAATGCAATGTCCAGGAGGACAGGGATTCATCTTGTTTTGTTCACTGCTACTCGTATATCTCTAGAGTTTTGCTTAAACCAGTGCCAACATCTAGAAATGTGAAGAGGAATAAATGAATGAAAAAATGAACAAATATTTACTCTCTTTGATGTTCTGTCTTCAGTGCCCTATCTTTTAATTTGACTGTGTTGAAACCACCAATTGGCTCTAAGTAATAATGAATTTTCCTTTACTTCACCAGAGATGCTTAGAAGAATATATTGACACTTTTTTTTTTCATTGAATTAACTCTAATAAGGTCCCTGGTGCCAGAAAGAAAGGAAAAAAAAGTAACCAGGCTTCAAGATTTACTCAAAACATGCACACTTACTTTTACCTCTCTTTCAATATTTGATTTCTAGACACCAAGTGCAAACACTGAGATACACTCTGTAATGCTATTTTACTCTATGAGATGTGACTGCCCCCTGGATCCTGCTGAGACTTGGTTTTGAGACTTAGGCAAAAAGTGTACATAAATCCAGCACTATGCACTTAATTAGAAGCCTCCACTGCATTCATTAGGATGCAGACAAATAGTTTAAATAGGGAGATTAAAGAGCAATTGAAATGATTATAGGAACACAAACAACTTCGCAACTAGGGAAAATTTTCCCAAATGTTCAATTGCATTTTCAACACAATTAGGTAATTGTATACTATCCCCAGTTAAAACATTCTAACACATAAAACATTTTTTAAAAAATTACCTTTGTCTACTGCCTTTTGGAAATCTGAAATTTAAAAAATACTTCAAAGTTTCTCCTTACCCTCTACCTAATATGTTACTAAAGCTTTAAATGGTTTAAATTCACACAAGTGTAAACTGCTTAATATTTCTAAACAATATTTAAATTTTTTTCTAGAAAATTTTAAGGAGCTATGTGAAAGATATATATCTCATTTTCAGATACCAGGCACAAATTTAACTTCATTGCATAATCAGGACTTTTAATTTTTTATCATAATATGACAATTTAAAATAGCATTGTGTTGGGCTGAGCCCGTGGCGCACTCGGGAGAGTGCGGTGCTGGGAGTGCAGCGACGCTCCCACCCCGGGTTCAGATCCTATATAGGAATGGCTGGTGCACTCACTGGCTGAGTACTGGTCACGAAAAAGATTTAAAAAATAAATAAATAAAATAGCATTGTGTTATGTACATTTCTTAATTTTCATTTGTACATTTTCACAAGTAGTGGTTGAAATGTGGCAGAAAAAAATCTTTGAAAAATTCATTACCACTCTGCCACTGATGTCCAGGTTTTCTGAAGACCAACAGGTTTTCCTGCGGTGAGGGGAACACAAAAGCACTCAGCACTCAATAAAAGAATTCAGTCAGAAAGCAAGGTATAAGTATTAATAGATAAAAAAAAAAAAACCCTTCATATACACAAACAATTACCAGTTAGAGAATATAATAGCAGAGAACCCTCATTTACTTATCAACAAAGATGACAAAAAAAAAAAAAAAAAACACTTGCGAATAAATTAAACTCAAAATGTACAAAACTTTATTTGAGGAAAATCAAAGTATTCCTGAAAGATTTCTTTTTGTTCAAAGTAGATTTGAGCAAAAGGAAACAAATTCTTTGTTTTGAATAGAATTGCTCAGCATTTTAAAGATGTTATTCCTCCCTATGTTAGCTTACAAATTTAATGTAATTCCAATAAAAATACCAAGACATTTGTATATGGAGCAAGACGAATAGAAACGAAGTTCATATGGAAAAACAAATATGCAAGAACAGTCTCGGGAAACATTTAAGAAGAGCTGCAATATAGCATCAGCCTTTCTAGACATTAAAACATACTATAAATAGTGTTTATAACTAAAGCAGTGTAGCACTATTGCAGGAGTAGATAGATTCATGTAACATAAATATATAAAATCATATCTAGCATATGAAGTCTAGAAATAGACCCAAGTACATTTGGAACTTTTTTTTTTTTAAAAGATGACCGGTAAGGGGATCTCAACCCTTGGCTTGTCGTTGTCAGCACCACGCTCAGCCAGTGAGCAAACCGGCCATCCCTATATAGGATCCGAACCTGTGGCCTAGGTGTTATCAGCACCGCACTCTCCCGAGTGAGCCACGGGCTGGCCCTCATTTGGAACTTTATAACAAAGGTGACATCTCAAATTACTGAGACAAAGATGGGCTATTTAATAAATGGTGCCGGGACACTGATTTACCATTTGGAAAAAGATAAAATTAGATCCATTTCTCATACCACATCTGAGAATAAACCCCACATGAATCAGGGATCTAAATGTAAAAGAAAAAGAAAAAAAGAAACCATACAAGTACTAAAACAAAACACATAAAACTCTCTTTAATTTGTGCATAAGGAAGGTTTTTCTAACAAGAGCCAAAATTAAGAAAAGATTGATAAATTTGACTTCATAGAAATAAAAAAGATTCACAGCAGGCAGGAAAAAAATACCATGAGACAAAGTCAAAAGACAAAGGACAGACTGTAAAACCATATTTGCAACATATGTCACCAATAAAGGGCTATATCCATAATCTAGAAAGAATTCCTCATAACTGAGGGGGAAAGGATCAAAACACCTTATTGAAAATTGGGCAAAAGGCATAAACAATCAAATTCTCTCTCTCTCACACACACACACACTTTAAATGGGCCTTAAACATAAGAAAAGGTTTTTCAACTTCATTCATAATACAAGAAATGCAAACTAAAACTACAGAGATACCATTTCTCACCTTTTTGGCTAACAAAATTAAAAAGTGTAACAACATACTCTGTTGGCAGGTTGTGGGGAACAGGCTCTCTCATGCATTGTTGGTGGAATGCAAACCAGTTCAACCCTTATACAGGGTAATTTAGCAACATCTAACAAAACTATATATGTGTTTATCTTTTGACACAGCAATTCCATTTCTAAAAACATCCATGAAGATATACCGCCAATGGTACAAGAATATACATGCACAAAACTAATCACTGCAGCATTACTGGTAATTGCAAAATCCTGGAAACCACTTATGAACCCATGCATAGGAGGTGGTTAAGTAAAATACAGTACAGTCACACTATGTATGCAGCAGTACAAATTAATGAGAAGGACCTCTCTGAACTGATGTGGAGTGGTTTCCAGAATGTACTATTAAATAAAAAAAGCAAAGTACAAAAGAGTATCTACAGTATGCTTCCTTTGTGTAAGAAAAGAGAGGAAACAAGAAAATGCATGTGTATCTGCTAACTGTGCAAAAACGGCATAAACCAGGCACTATGAGATCATTTACCTACAGAGGATAGGTAGAACGGGAGTGGATAGGACAGAGGGAATAGTGTTGGAGGAATGTCACTTCTCTTGTATAGCTCTTGGTATCGTTTTAGCATTCAGATTCAGGATAATGTTTCACATTTGTATTAGATAGGATTCTCTAGAGAAACAAAACCAATAAAATGTGTGTGTCTGTATGTATATGTGTGTGTATATATGTATATAAATATGTGTGTGTATATTCGAGGGGACTTCAAAAAGTTCATGGAAAATGGAATTAAAAGGTAAAATGTTAAAAAATATATAAACTTAATTTCTCAACATAACCTCCTTTAAGTTCAAGACACTTTCATAAGAGATGTTACTGGCCATTTAGTCCATTCCTAAAGATCTGAGGGTCCTAGGAATTTAACCATGTCAATGTTAATCTTTTTTTATATTTTATTTTACATTATAATGTTTGTCTATTTTACATTATTAGCTAAAGAAAAATAGGTGCCCTTTAAAAAATTTTTTAAGATTAGGAAACAAAAAGAAGTCAGAAGGAGCCAAATCAGAACTATAAGGTGGATGCGAAGCGATTTCCCATTAAAACTCTCACAAAATTACCCTTGTTTCGTGAGGAGCACTGTGGTGGTGGAGAAGGGCTCTCTGATGAAAATTTCCCAGGTGTTTTTCTGCTAAAGCTTTGGCTTTCTCAAAACACTCTCCTAATAAGCAGATGGTATCATACTTTGGCCTTCTGGAAAGTCAGCAAGCAAAATGCCTTGAGCATCCCAAAAAACTGCTGCCATGAACTTTTCTCTTGACCAGTCTGCTTTTGCTTTAACTGGACCACTTCCACCTTTAGTAGCCATTGCTTTGATTATGCTTTGTTTTCAAGATCACACTGGTAAAGCCATGTTTCATCTCCTGTTACAGATCTTCAAAGAAATGCTTCAAGATCTTGATCCTACTTGTTTAAATTTCCATTAAAAACTCTGCTCTTGCCTGCAGCTGATCTGAGTGCAAGTGTTGGCATCCATTGAGCAGAAACTTTGCTCTACTGTAATTTCTCAGTCAGAATTGTGTAAGCTGCACAGTTGAGATATCTATGGTGTTGACTATTGCTTCTGCCATTAATCATCAATCCTCTTCAATTAGGTCATAAACAAGGTTAACTTTTTCCTTGCAAATTGATAAGGATGGTCTTCTGCTGCGGGCTTCCTCTTCAACTTCATCTCATCCCTTCTTAAAATGAGTTATCCATTTGTAAACTGTCAATTTATCTGGGGCATTGTCCACATAAACTCTTTGTAAAGCATCAGTGACTTCATCATTCTTCCACCCAAGCTTCACCATAAATTCGATGTTTGTTCTTGCTTCAATTTTAGCAGCATTCATTTGCTCTTATAGGGCCTCTTTTCAAACTGATATTTTATCCTTCTTAGTGCCTCAAACTAGATCTTGTTCAGACATGTTATAACAAGTTAATACGAGTTTATTTTGGTGCAAAAAAAAAAAAAATGAAATCCATGCATGGTTCTTTCATAATATGACTCATCATATATATCAATCTCTATTTCTCTCTCTCACCAGAGAGAGATCTACTTTAAGATATTAACTCCTGCAATTACAGAGGCTGGCAAGTCCAAAATCTGCAGGATGGGGCCAACAGGCTAGAGACAGAGGGAAGAGCTGAGGTTGCAGTTCTGTCCCCTGGCAGAAGTCCTTCATGCTTGGGGAGCTCAGTCTTTGTTTTATTATGGCTTTGAACTGATTGGATGAGGCCTACCCATGTTATGGAAGGCAATCTGCTTTATTCAAAGTCCACTGATTTAAATGTTATTCTTATCCAAAAAAAAAATCTTCACAAAAACATTCAGAGTAATGTTTGACCAAATATCTGGGCACTGTGGCTCAGCCAAATTGACACATAAAATTAACTATTACAACATTCTTCAAAAAGGAAAGAATCAAAATTAAGGAATGTGGGGTGGGAGAGGGGTTGGGAGGAGAACTAATCTAAGCAACTTTGAATAGTTTTTGAACTATATTCCTTCAGGTTATGAATAAAGAACTCATATATTGAATTCTAATCAAGAAACAACTTCTTCCCCTCTCCTCTTCTACTCCTTCTTCCTTCTCTTTCCCCTCTTCCTCCTCTTCTTGGAGGTATGGGTTAGAAATTCTGAAACTACTTTCTGTATATTCTACGGTTCAACCAACAAGTAAATCTATTATGAATAATGGGAGAGATGTTTCTCACTGTTGCAGAAGAGAGTTAGGAATCTGGAAAGGGTGGATGATAGAGTAAACCCTGTGGTATTGGATCGAAATTGGAGTTATCAATAAGAATGCAAGATAGAGGTATAGAAATAGACATCAGTGTGTGTAGGTATAGTGTGCGTGTGTGTGTGTGTGCGCCCATATATGTATGCACAGACATACCTCTATTTCCTAAGCTCTCTCCACTGAGAAGGCCTAGAAGCAGAGACACCACGGAAGCAGTGAGCACACCTAGCACCCAGATCTGATTTCTAAATACCAGGAAAGGAACCAGAGATTTTTGAAGAAATGGCAGGTATCAGGGCTGATGCAGGGAAAGGACAAGAGAAGCCTAGAATGTCATACTGTGCCAGAAAGTAAGGAAGTGCTCAAAAAGATAACTTGTCAAGAGGACACAGGAGCCAACTTGAAGGGGCTCCCACTAGCAAAATCTGCAATAATTTGAGCAATAAAATAATGATAGTACAGGATTATCACCTATTGGATAAAATAAAAATTCATGAGTCTATATGGGTTTATTTATTTATAAGCAAATAAGCAAACAGCAAGCACACAGGGGAGAAGGAAAAGCTCTTACAGAAGAAGGCAGCTAATAAATAAAGAAGGAATGCTGGAATTAGAAAATCACCAAGCCAGCTTGGTGAGTACCAAGAAAATCATAAAGCAAGAATCATCAATGGATGCTAAAACTGGTGGGTGAAAATCGGAAGAGTAATAGGGTATTTATAGAGTCTCAAAGTATTACATGTGGTAAAATATTAACATTTGGAGGATCTGGGAGGGTCCACAAGAATTTTTTTTTACTATTCTTGTAACTTTTTTTAAGTCTGAGATGAGGGTTCTTCTTAAAAGTTAAGAAACAAAGACCACAGTGGTGTGTTGGACTTGAAGAGGGAGAGAACATATCTAGGGTTGCAGAGACGGGTGGGGGGAGTGGGAGAGGGGAGGGGAAGGGAGGTCAGAGTTAATTGGGTGGGGGACATGGGGAATAATCACAATTTGTGGTAATGGGCACACTGCCAGTATTGATCTGGCCATCACATCTTGGGCACAAGTGGTGATGGTCAGCTTTGCACCCCATGAATATTCATAACCAATAAAAAAATTAAAATGTAAAAAAAAGTAAAGAAAAAAAGCAGTTGACAGCATTCTCAATTAGAGATTATAATTGAGTCCCACAAAAATCCAATAGCCTCATGCATGTCCCAGATAATTGGAATTTCTAAAAAAGCTATTAAAATATTGACAAATACATGAAAAACATTTGTCTTAATGAACTTATTTCTGTAATAGATTTTCTATTTTGAAAAAAGATATCCAAATTATTTTACAGACATAGGAACACTGAAATAGTTTTCACCTGGGGTGAAGAATCACTGTCAAATCATTACAAACTGGAATATTGGTTGTTTTTTTCCTCTAATATTCAATTAGCAATATTGTACCAAACTATATAGGGTTTTTTATTGCGGGGGAGAAAAAGTCAGAAGTCAGCTTTTATATCATGGGAGAGAAGTGGTGGTTTTATTTAGTTTTTAATTTATCTGAAATAAAAATTGAAATTTTAAATATTTTAAAGTTGCATTTATGAATAAAATAATGTCATAATAGTTTCAAACCTTGAAGCTAAATTAGAAATCTAATTAAAACCAACATATATCATTCATACTGATAACTATTGAGCCATGTGAATGTATTACAAAACCCAAATATAAACTAAAAATGGAAAAAATGTACCAAACATACTCTGTAGAAGTAATTAATTATTCAAAATCTGCCTTTTAAATTTAAAAAAAAAAACGGGGAGGGGGGGCAGTTCAGGGATCCAAACCCTTGGCCTTGTGTTATCAGCACCACACTCTAACCACGGAGCTAACCAGCCAGCCCTCAATTTTCATTCTAATGAGAATAGATTCTGCCCTAACTCAGTCTTTTTCAGAGTCTGTTAGAAACCTTGACCTTAACTAATCTTTGCCTAACTAATATAACAAAGAAACTGAAGGAATTTAATAATGACAATGTTTATATTTTATGAGAACTTGAAAATGGAGGATGGTGTTGGTATTGAATAATCTAAACTTTGCTTCTCTGAGTAATATAAAGCCTGTCCATTTCTACACAGAAGAGGTATTTATTTTAGCATACTAAGGCTTGGTAAGCTGAATTTTGAATCTGCATAATGTACACAAACTGAGCACATGTGCTATGTGCCGGGCACTATTCTCAGCACTTTCATATGGATTAACCAATTTGGCCCTAACAACCTCCCAATGATGTAGGCAACATCATAACCTTCTCTTTAAAGATAAGGAAACAAAGGCTCAGAGAGGTGAAGTAACTAACCAAGCTCACACGGCTAGTTAGTGGGAGAGCTGGGATTAAGCCCAGGCATGTTGGCATCAGGCCTGCCCTCCTAACCCCTATACCACACTGCCCCTACTTCCCAAAACAAAGTCAAGGGTTCTTCTAAAAGAGTATCTTGTTTCTGTAACAACAAAAACTAAAATTTTTAATTTATCAACTGCATTTTTCATCAGTCCCGAGAGGTTATTCTTTGATACAAACTATGTGATTTTCTGCTAGCAGTGAGACTTAAAATGTGAAATACTGTGATCTGTTTAACACTTCTGCATGGTGTTCCAGAATTCACCAATATTTATCTATAACTCCTCCAGAAAAGTATAATAAATAAAAGGTTTATATTTAAATTTGGGGAACTTGAGTTGAAAAGAGAAGACAGTAGGCAATTTTTAGATATTCAAAAGGCCAGTGAAGGGAGAATTATTTTTACCAAGTTATTTTCTTATCTAACCAATTATTATTACTGAAAGCAGAATAAAATGGGCTTCCATTTCAGCAGGAAAGCGGGGCTGCTGTATTAAGGATGACTTGTAACCTCTGCAGTCTCTGTGAATCATGTAGACAGGTGGTTTTGTGAAGTCCATATAGAAACACGGGATGGATTAGAGTGTTTGGGCATTTCTTTAAACCAGATTAAAACTTGGAATTAGAAGCAATAATTATTAGAAATGGAAGACCTCCAGGGACAAAACTATTTGCCCAAAGTCTTCTGAGCTCTACTCCATCTCTCTGTTTTGGATGAATGTTTCTTTAAGTGGCTCATTCATGTGACAGCAATTCCCTGAGCACCGGCCATGTGCCAGGCATGGTTCCAAATACTATGACTTCTGGGGGCCTCAGGCCACTTTGCCTTCCTGGTCCTTTCCTTCAACAAAAAATATTAAAATTACATTTTATGATTGTGTTGGTATAAAGACAAATAAATTCAGGCTGGATCCATTATTATGTGTTTATTCTTAGTATATTTGTTTTTTCTGCTGCTTTTAAAAGAAATTAAAATTAAGACACTTTTGTGGACCCCGAAAAGTGTTATGGGCACTAGGCACTGTGTGCCCTATGCCAACTGGATACACAAAGACCCTGCTTGTGACAGAGAGTTTATACTTTCACGATGCTTACAGTTTATTAGTAGAGATAAATATTAATACTGACATTAGTAAATAAAAGGATAGCTTCAGATTGTGATAAATACTGTCAACCTAAATAACAAACAGAGAGAGGCTCTCTAAAAGAGAATGATATTTATTTAGGAATAGTGCATTGCAATGGGAATACATGTGCCATAGTAAACTATGTGCGTATGCAGGGAGGTAAAGAAAGACAAAGCATTTTAAAGAAAAGATGTGGATTACATAATTGTTTGGGGATTATTATCCTTGGCTACAAGGATCAATAACAGAGGTAATGTCAGTCTGAGACTGGACAAGCAGTTGCTGGGCAGATGTCATTGCAGAAGTATTTTTTAATTAAGGTTGCAATGGCCTCTGTGCAAGGTTGTGGCTTTGCAGAATCCTCTGTGATGATTTTTTTTATCGGGGATAAGTGCATAAGAGCCCCCACCTTCATGACCTTTCCCCGGCTCTATCTGTCAGGGGTTTTAACATGAGCAACTCCATTTTGATTCCGAAAACTTTCAAAATACTAAGCAGATCAGGGTAATGTGGCTCAGGGTTGGGACTAGGGTGAGGCCAGTGAAGTTCCTAGGGTGGAATGTTTTAGGAGACAAGGCTATGCAATATCGACCCTGCCCTTGCAGGAGCCTAAGAGTAAGAGCCTCCTTAAATTCTGCATCATTTGATAAAACCAGAGAATGATCGAAGGTGAACAAGATTCCATTTAAGTTATAATTGAAACTAAGAAGCCAAGATTGAAAAGCCTTCAGGCATTCTGAAGCAGTTGCAGTTTCTCATGCGGCCCATATACCAAATAGTGTGCTACTGGCTTTCATGATAACCATATCAGTGGACACCCTTCACCTTTCTAAAACTGTATACTTGGAAAGGCTATTCCACACTGGGATAATAAAATGTCTGCAGCCCTCTCTTCTCAATCAACAACATGGGCATCTAACCAAGTATTCCAGAATAGCCTCCCTGCCCCACATCCCCAGGGCTGAAGATGCCAGCAGGCATAGGCATTTATGTGGCAGTAACTAAGCTGTCAGCATTTCAACATTTCACCAATATCTTCCTTCTATTAAATATCTCCAGGTAATAGAAGTCTCCAAGATATAAAAACGTAGTTTATCTGTCATTCCTAATTAAAAGATCTTCTGGTACCATAGTAAACCCAAATGTCAGAAATGGTTCAGAAGTCAGTACAGCAAAAATACAGAGAAACTAAAGGTCACTCACATAGCAATACTTGGAAACTACAGATATTTAAACACTTATATTTAGAAATTATGTATCTACAATTAGAAAATTATAGTTAGCACCAAAAGCAACCTGGGTTCAACAGACTTTAGCAGCAACATGTTTAAGCTACACCAGATAATAAACAATAAAAAGAGAGACCATTCAAATAGAATTAATAGGGTAAATGAAACAAGTGGATGGTAGTTATCAAGATACTGATGTTATCTATTGACACAGGAGAGGGAAAATTTAGAAGGCAGTGACATCACTTAATCAATAACTAATTTTGTCCTGTATAGAGAGTAGTAAAGTAACATGTTATGAGAAAGAAGCAAATAATAAGAATGCCAGCTTATAAGCTTCCAGTCAAGAAAGAATGTTTCTACAATTCTGCAGCAGAAAGAATAAACACGCGTTAGAGCCAACAAGGGCTGCAACTGAATTCTCTCTCTCCACTTAGCAGGTTGGGCAAGTTCCTCAGCTTTACTGAACTTTAGTTTCCTTGTCTGTAAAACAGGGGTCCATCCTCATTCACAGATCTGTGAAATAAAGAAAAAAATGCATATGCAATATAGGCTTGGTATATGGTCAGTTCTAATATGCTGGGTTCTTTTTCTAGTACAAAATTAGATGAGGAACATCCAAAACATTTATTTTTCGGTGCAACAACTAATCATCATCATAATTCTGAGCTATATGGCAACTCTGCCCTTCCAGTTGCTCAGTCCAAAACTTGGAGTCTTCTTTGATTCAGTGATTTCTCCTGCACTTCACATCCAGGGCATCAGGCAACCATGCTAGTTCTTCCATCAAAGTATGTCCAGAACCCGACTCCCCATCACACCCACCACCACTACCCTTGGCACCCCCATCATCTCTCGCCTGGGTTACTCCACAGCCTCTTCAGTATCTTCTCCACATGTGCATTTGCCCCTAGAGACAGCAGTCAGGGGCCTTACTCATATGCAAACCACATCATGTCACTCCTCTACTCAAAGCTTTCTGATGGCTCTCACCTCACTCTTAGGAAAAGCCAACATCCTTGCAATGGTCTACCAGGCCCCACTGAGCTCGCACCTGCTCTGCTAAACACTCCCCTCCACAGGAGCTGCTCGCGTCTCCTTGCTCTTCCTGACACATCAAGCTCACCGCAGTCTTGGAACCCTTGTTCTAGATATTATCTCTGCCCGACACCTCTTTTCTTGATTTCAACTTAGCTATCTCCCTCAACTCCCCCAAATTCTTTGTATATGTATCACCCTGACCACTCAATTTAATTTGGCAAGTTGCCCTCCTGCCATCACCACCTTCATTCTCTATCTCCAGTAACCCACTTTTTTTCCTACACAGTATATATCACCTTCTGGCCTACTGTGTAATTTATCTATTTATTAGGTTTATTGTTTATTATCTATCACCCTCTTGTAAACGCCACAAGAGTAAGGATTTTTGTTTTGCCCATTGATGGTTTTTTCCCCCATGAATTTGGACTAGTACCTGTACATGGTAGGCACTCAATATTTTTTCAATGAATGAATGGTGCTGTGCCAACAAAAGCACAGTATAGAGTATAATACACATTGTATATAATATACTGTACAGTTAAGTTTCAGTGCATGTATTTGGCAAACTGAAAGTTTAGTTAACACAGAACTTTCCATGCCCTTATCATGTGCATAATTTTCACTATATAATGAACAAAAAACACTGAATATTCACTACCCTTAAATATAGCCAATATAGAAATCTGAATATGCTTAGTCCAGACTGGGTTAGTTCCAAACTGAATTCAATGTGGCCAAAAGAAAAACCTTAAAATTTTGTAGTTGGGGTAGGGGAATGGATTTGGTGGGCAGGAACATGGGAAAACTCTGAATAAAAATTTAAAGAGGATCATAACCTGTTAGCTACAGGCTTCTAGAGTGCCCTTAGGAAAAAATAACTCATTTCTGAAGAAGCACCTCACCTGCACTATATTTCCTTGTGCCAACATCACTTCCTTTGTTTGGGATACTGCTTTGCACTCTGGCCCCAGCTGAGGAATTAGAGACCAGTGGCCCATGGCTCAGGTCACTACTGTTGTGTAACAAATCACTCCAAAACTCAGCAGTTTAAAACAACCATTTTATTTTGTTCACAATTTTGTGGGTCAGGAACTCAAGAACTCACTTGGGCAGTCCTTGTCCGGGGCTTCTCATGCCTTTGCAGCCATTTGGCTGGATCTGCAACCACTTGAAAGCTCAACTGGGCTGGATGCCCAAAATGGTGCCCTCACATGGCTGGCGGTTGATGCTGGCAGCTGGGAACTCAGCTCAACTGTCGACCAGAACACCTGGTGGTGCTTACTTCCAGCACAGAACCAGGTGTAACCACATGGCATTTTCTGATCTAGCCTCAGATAATGCAGTCACTTCACTTCTGCCATATTCTATTACTGAGTCATTACGGTTGGCCCAGATTCAAGGGGATGAAACACAGATCCCACCACTCTACAGGGGGAAGGTTTAAAAATTTGCAGAAATATTTTAAAACCCCACACCACACACACAAACAGGAAGCTGCAAAGTGGAGTCATTAAAAGTCTCATGATGATCAGACACCCAGAACTAGAGTTTGACAGTTTAGAAAGACAAGAAACCCCTCATCATGTCCTTCATGTAGCTATCCTTCACAATCTCTCCACCACTTTCCTCTAACTGCTCTTTTCAGCCTTTGGAAATTGAAATAATAGCTCAACAGGTCAGATGGGATGGGTACAAATAATTGTGGTGGAGAACAGCCTTTCAAAAATGTTTCACCACAGGCTCACCAATGTTTCTCCTAAGAAAATGCACATAGCTTCATTTTTATTTACGCACATAGCACCTGAATTGTACACATGTGAGCATCATGATTTATTAAGTATGTGCCCGACGCTGTGCTCATTCTTTTGCATGCACAAAGTCCCTGTCCTCATAGAAGTGAGAGGGAGGCTGACAAGGAGAGCTGTCTGAGTAGGTAGAAGTTAGCAAGGAGATGTTGGGGAAATAATGAGGGACCATACAGTACTCGAACTTCTAGTGTGAATAGGATGGGAGCTGTGAGGGTTCTGTGTAGAGGAATGGCATGATCTGAGTCATGTTTTAACAACTGTGTTGAGAACAGAGCTGATGGGGCAGGAGCAGAAACAGGGAGACTGGTTAGAGGTCTGGTGGAATAATCCAGATGATGGTGGGCCAGACCACAGTAACAGCAGCTGAATGGTGAGAAGTGGCCCTTATCGGGCTGTCTTTTGAAGGCCAATAGGCTAGTGCTGAGGTTTCTGTCTGCAAGCTTGCTCGTGTTTTCAGTACACACTTGCAACTTGGGATTCATTGATAAATTAACAGCAGATATGACTCCTGCAGCAAAAGAGATTAGATGTCATATCTGACAATAAACTACAAGAACTATGAAAGTGCATGAATAACTTAGAATTAAAGTCCCAAATCCCTCGAGAACCCAGAAATGAGCCAATTTCTGCTTGACCATATGCTCTTCCCCTCTCCCTTTCTTTCTCTAATACTATGTTAATTCAACCAGATGACCCTACACATACAAGTTGCTCTTTAGTTAGTTTCTCAAACACTAACAGCTCAAGGAATATGTAGAACTATCTAGATATTCAACTGAATGTGGCATTTTTTAAAGAATGGAAAGAAACATACCTAGTTTTGCTCTCCAATCTAGTTTTAAATAAATGAATGGAACATATAAAAGATTTAGAAAATCAAAGGGCTAAAGACTTCAAGGACTTGAGGCACTTGGGGCCAAAAGCCTGGCACTCTACTTACGTTCTCCCCACTTCTCTCTCTCCGACTTCCCCTCCAGCTCTCATTGCCTCTGCACTGATTCTACGCTCTTCATTTCTTCCCACCTTCAGTGGGAGGTGGTGAGGCGGTGGGACAGGATGGGCAGGCGTTGTGGCCAAGACACTTATGCTCTGGCAATGTGAATGCCAGAGAAGGGTGTTGCTAGCCCACCAGTTTCTTGTCATTTTGAGGACAAATCCAGGTCCCACTTGGCTTGAAGTGACATTTTCAGAGTTTTCTTTCTGTCACTTGGGGTGTCTATGCCTCTCATATTTTCCTAATAAACTTAATTTTTTCTTTTTAAAGTTGAGCTCAATCCTTTTCCTTTTTCTGGAGGATTGAGCAGGTCTTGTATGATGGGCACTGAAGGTACAAACACAAAAACCCGTCCCTGTCTTCTAGAGGCTTCCAGGTGAGAGCAAGAGCACGTTACAGGCCATTACCACACGTAGGTCAAGTCTCATAACATGAAGTAAGGCATGAGGTAGTTCTAGAAGAATGATTTAAATAAGCTTGCAATTCTTCAAAAATAATGTTCCTTTCTGAGTTAAGGTATTTTAAATTCAACAAATATTGTAATCACGCAAATCTTGATATCACAGAATTAACTGAAAAAATCTACAGCTATTAAAATATTTGGTTGTTTACAATTATTTTGTCAAAACTTAATATCACATTTATTTAATAAGGGAATAATACCTGGAATTCTGAAATTCTAAAGTCATGTGACTGTTTTGTGACTTTATTAGTTGGGTTTGACTTCCATGGTAGAGTCTGCAAGCTATTGGCTATTTTCAAATATTCTAGGAACAAAAAATAATAACTCGTCATGAGGGCAGATATAAGTAAAAGTCGCTTAAAAGTGTCATGGGTTTATAGCCATATTCTGGAAGACTGATTCCCAAGTTCTTTCAACTTCATTAACTTGATTTTGGGACACCCCTATATTCTTTGTTGTGCATTAATGTTAGTATACTTCACATAAAAATAAAATTTACTTTCTAGAAGAAATTTTGTAACAGTTTCAAAATCATTTAAAAATAAAAGAGTATCAGGGAAGTGAATGATTGGTTTGTAATAAACTTGACATTATAACTGTCATCACAGAAGCCCCGATCAGTGCCATCACTGATTCTAGAAGAAAAAAATAAATGGTGAGTAGAATTCTAATGAGCCTCTTGACTCCAGGGGGGAAATATGATAAATATGCTGATGTGCAAAGCCACACTGCCCCAGAATGTCAACTGAGGATCCAAAATTTCTTCAAACATGAAGGAGCCAAAAAGGGTACTAGAAAAATGAGCATGGGCTTTGAGGTCGGACAGACCTCAGAATCTTCAGTTTTCCACTTAGGAAACTGACATAATTTTCATTGTAAACTAATTGCAATTCCATAAATTAAGACAATAAGATATACCTTTATATTGCCTAATCAAAGCAACAAATTCAAATGTTGGTGATAGTGTGAGGATATTAGCAATAAGAATAAAAACGTTAGATCAAGGGTTCGGATCCCTGTACAGGCCAGCCGCCAAAAGAAAAAAGAATAAAAAACTTACAAAATGCATATTCTTTGGCCTAGCAATTCCTACTTCTAGCAATTAGAAAAGTGGGCAAAACTGAACATATAAGCATGCTGAGCTTAGTATGTTTAAACATTTAATGTCTTAATTAAAATCAGAAATAATCTAAACATACAATCTAATTTCATTATGGGATTGGTAAAATAAATAATGGTTTAGCCACATAACAGAACAATGGAATCCTGCTGTACAGGCTAGATTATGGTGCAGTTAAAACACACACACTCCTACCTCAGTGGACTGAAACAATGAAGATTTATTTCTCACTCATGCAAAGCCCACTGCAGGTCCAGGGCAGCTGTGTGCCAGGGGATGGCTTGCGTCAGACTTCTCTATAATACACGCTTCCGTGACTGCCGTGCAAGAAACTATCGTGGTAGAGCCTCTCGCCCACAGGGAAGCTTCTGCCACATTTTATTTACTAAAGCAAGTCACAAGGCCTTACCTCACCTTGAAGGGATAGAAATGTGCCCATCCTAGCATGTGCCCAGATGATGGCACACAGTTTATGTCTACTGCAACCATGCAGCAATTAAAAATACTAGCATGGAGCTCTATCTTTTGATCTGGGCAAACTATCATAATGTATCAGGTGAGGGAAAAAAAGTATGGTCCCATTAAAAATATATAAGTGTGTGTGGCATATGTGTAGAGGCTTTCCAAAAAACTTTGGAAAGATACACAGAGCATAAGTTTAATGATTTTTTTCTCTGGGTGGTAGGATTAGAGGATTTTTATAAAATCTTGTTTTATACTTTTTCACAGTATCTTTTTATTTTTGTTTTTATAATAATAAAAATATTATTTTGATGATGAGAGAAAAGAACGCTATATCTGTTTTGAAAAACACAATAAATCACCATTCTGGTTTCTAAATCAATCTCTTACTGGTTTAGCTGAAGAATGAATTCTCTTGAGTCTGAACCATCATGTGTTTACTCACAAAACTGAGCAGCTGAGGTGGAGAAGCAGAACTCAGATCACGGTGTCTCAGCGTCGCTGTGTGCGGCCAGAGAGCTGAGCCACCCTGAGCTACGCAGACTGATGATTCAAGCAGACTGTCCCAAACGTCAGTAGAGGGAGCAATACCCACCTTCCTTACATACAACACTCATGACATGCTAGCACATTAAGGCAGCAGAAATGGAGAAGACATGTGCTTTCAAGTCAGACATCAGATAGACAGAATCTTCCTGGTTTCTCATCTGTAAAATGGGGAAAATAACATCTTGCAGAAGTGTTGCCAGGATTGAATATGACAATGTAGGTAAAGCACCCAGTACCCCAGGTGCTAAATAAATGGTCACTACTGTTCTTGCCCAACGTCCAGATCAAACATAACAAAAGCTAAATTAAACCATATAGTAACCAGCAAGGAATATTTTATTGTATGCATATTCTCCAAAAAACACAAAAACAGAACCCACAAATAGGAGCAAAGAACAACATTTTCTAGCCTCTCTGGGATACACAGTGTACCATATCTTATAGAAACACAGCTAGTATGAGAACAAAATGTACTAATTAACATTACCCTTTGCTTCCCCTGTCAAAAAAAGCTATAGAGAAAAACACTTTAAATTGTATTCTAATATAAATCTGTTGCACAATTAAATTTCAACTTACTCAAAGAGTTACTGTAAACTGCAGAAAATAGAGTAGGCATTCAATAACCTGCTCACAATTAACAATTAAGCAATAGACACTTGAATAAATATAGCATGTATTACTTATTTGTTAAACCTCACATTTATAATGAACAGATGGTTTATCACTAATAGTAACTGGTTTCTTACATTTTAAGAGATACCAGATCCAATAATGGAAGTGGAAAGTACTTCAATGAAAACTGATTCTAATTATTTATATATTTATTTGCTTTCCCTCCCCCCGAAAATTTTAGATTTTAGAAAATATCTCCTTGGGTCTCAGCTACTGTGGTATTTATTACATATCTGGGTCAGTTTCAACAGTGTAAAAATGTAGATATTAACAAACTGAATTTTTTAGGGGAGAACAAAGTGACACATTCTAGAGCAATATTTTTTGCTCATATCCTCTAGGTAGCAGGACAGAACTAGGACATAGTAAACAGAGATTTACAATATAATGAATAGTTTGTTTCTACCTAATGCTATGGGGTATTGCTATCACTTGGACTAATAAAGGGCAATTTAAAAACATGTTTATAACGAAGAATTGCCATTTCCTTATCACATACATACTAGATCTAAATATAAGGATCTTTTCTAATATTCTGTACTTCTTAATCACTATTTGTACAAATTAGATTGAGTATTTAGGAGTGGAAAGACCAGTAAACTGTTACTTGAAGAACTATTATAAATGACGCGCTTTAAGAGAAACGCAGTCAAGATAAGGCAATAACTATAAGCCTATTTGTATCTTCCTTCTGTGCCTAGTCAGCAAAAATTGAGAAAATAATTTCTGCCCACTTCTATAAAAAAATACTATCCCATTGACTACCTAGCGTATAATACAGACAAGACTAGCATGTATGTTTTCAAAAAGAAAATGATAGACTCAGGTGGAGAGCAAACTATACTGAAATATTCTCTTTTCCTTTTCTAAGATACCTCACTCCAAATCTTCCTTAAATACAAATTTCCTCCTCGATTTATATTTACTAAACCCCTTAGGAGGCACTATAACAACTTCTGCCCTCTATGGAACACAGGATTTTTCATCCAGAGTTTTAAAATAAAGTTTGAAAGGTACGGAGTATTCTCAGCAAGTATTCTCTCAGCAAGACTTAATAAAATCCCCAGGATAGCACCTTTACATGGGCTGAACCATTAACTAAACTAAAGTTAATATATGAAGCTTTTAACGTTGTGGTTTAAAAGTTATCATCACTCAATTCTTCTTCCAAACTAAATTAGTAATATACATTTTGCAAAGGGTCTGGGGAAAGTTTTTAAAAGAAACATCCTTACCAGGTGATACAACACAAAAAATTATAAGGAGCAACAAAATCCTTCAGACTTATTTCTGAAGACAAACTTTTAATGCAGATCATTCCAGAGCATGATGTTCCTGACCTCCTTTTCCTTTCCTTATTATTTGTGTCACACAACCACTAACACGTCTTAGTTTAACTGCCTGGCTTAAACTTTTTAGTCCTGCTAAGACATAGTCCTAACATAGATTTAGTCCCTTAGTTTTATCATACAGGATGACCATGTAATCTTGATATGATCCTAACACAGTGGTGCAGTACTGTTTTTTCTTTTAATCAATATCCATTTGTAAGGCTAACAAAGACACTGTTTCTACCTATTCTTACATTGTCCTTTTAAAAAGTAGACCCTTCTCCACTCAATTCCACAGCTCTTAAGTAATAGACATGTGTACTATTGTCCAAAAAACACACATAAATATTTGAATATTACAAAATAGGTTCCCCGTTCCCCATCTCTTCTTCATCCTCGTACTCAGGGGCCAAAGGCTTTAAAAATGCCATTATGGGGCTGGCCGGTTAGCTCAGTTGGTTAGAGGGCGGTGTTGGTAACACCAAGGTCAAGGGTTCGGATCCCTGTACCAGCCAGTCACCAAAAAAAAAGAAAAGAAAAATGCCAAAACAACGAATTTTGCTAGTTGTTAGGAAAGCAATTTATAAGCTGGGAATCACTGTGCAAGACCTGATTGACGATCACAGCTCCAGGTCACCAATTTCTTTCTATGAAATATGAATAATACTAGTTACAACTAAAAGTCAACACAGTTTAAAAGCTTTGGAGCACTTTTCTGAGGAGTGTATTAAATTTCCACACTATTGCAGGGGTTCATTTTGGAACTACAAATAGAATGTGTCCATTAGGAGGACTGAGCTGTTCCATGGAACAGACTTATCATTTCCCATCACGATCACGCTGGTAGCTGGATCTTCCATTAGTCATTACTAACTGCAGTGAGAGAAAGTCAGGCGGTCCGTGCAACTCCCATGTTAACAGCACCATAAAAAAGTTTTGTCCTCAGAGCACATTTGGGGGAAAGGGAAGACTGTGGGCTGCCTTGGTTATTATAGAAATTTCACGACTGACTTAAAAACAGCTGCAAAGGTCCACCAACAGCACACTGGCTGGGAAGAGAGACAGTGAAGCAAGCCAAACACTAAATGCAGATGACACACGACCTGAAGAGAGCAGGCGTCTTTAAGATGCTCATCAATAACTAAGTGCAGGGAATGTTCACATACCGCCAACGCTAAAGGAGAGATCTCTGGTTTCTTCAGTTCCTAGTGCCACCCCTCAAGAAAGAGAGGACAAGTCCTCCTTCCTCCCAAATCCTGCTCCAATGACAGAGAGCACAGGAGCCCTCAGAAAGCCCGCTCATCTGAGTGGAAGTGTGTTTGTACTTGGGACAGCTTTAAGAAAGTTCTAGGCATTAACATTTTTGTTCAATTTCTTCCCCTCTACAACTGTCATTTGCTAGATTACTCTTTCCTTCCACATTAGCTCGCTGTTCGTGAGGAAGTTTCACTGAAGTAATTCCGTTCCTCAGGAAACCACTATAGACCAACCTTTTCCCTATTCATCCCCATAGGGAAGTTCCACTAGTACCCCAAAATACACCTCTCCACTTTTTTCTTTTTAAAAATGTTGACTTGTTTTTAAGTGGCTACTGTCCATTCACGGGACAGTGACTGTGGCTCTACATGGGAAGGACTTCATTTGGTGGAGGTTGCTGCTCGTAAGGTGCAGACGTCGCCCAGCTCCCGGATCAATGTGGAGAAAACCCAGTTGCCAGACTGCAGCCCACCACAGGTGTCATGTCCCATATCTACAAGGGAAAGAAGAGACATGGAAAGGGCAGCACTGATCGCGTGGTCAACACAGACAAACAGACTGCTGTCAAACTCAAAGGGGTGTCAAAGTAAAAAATTCTCTATTCTTTCCCTACAAAACCTCCTGAGGATTTATAGAGATAAAACAACGTAGTTCACTAAAAAGTGAAAAAAGCTTATAAGTAGTATGTCAACACCTGATAATTACATAAGAATAATGTTTTACTATACATTTAATCTTTTTTTTAGAAAGCCACTGGGAATATAAATATTTCATAGTTTCACAACTCGAGGTACTAAGTATAAAACACTTACTTTCAATTCCTGCGTTACTGGCCCAAGAATTTAGTTAAAAAAAAAAAAGTGTGATTATTCAGTAGCCACAAACTTTTAAAACGGTAACTGAATTGGAAATGTCTCAAGCCCATTCATGGCATATGGATGGAGCAATCTAAACTGAGATGCTAAGTGAGACAATTAAGCCAGGTTACCTTTACAACACGATCGGTCCCACAGGTCACCATCAGTCCCCTAGCAATGTCCATAGACATGTGGGAAATGTTATGTTTTCCTTCATGAAAGGTTGCTAGAGAAGTCCGACTAACAAAGAGAAAAGAGATCATTTAATACTTGCCTGATTGCACCAAGAGATAAGGAATAAACATTTTTTTTTAGCAACATAAAAAAAGTAAATACAATAATAGTGTTAAAATTTGCCCCTAAAAATGTGGCTACAGTTTTGAAAACTAGTGTTATAATTAAAAGATGACAGAAAGCATGATAAATTGCAAGACTGTTTTTATAAAAGTTTCTTAAAACTCCCAAAGCTGTTGATTTTTATTCTTTTACTGGAAGCTGATACATCCCTAGACATAAAAACAAGAACTTTTTATATAGAAGAGGAGTTGCACAGGGTGACATCATACGGTGGGGGAAAGCATTCACAGCGAGGTTGCAGGATCCCGGAAATCTCTCTGCCGTCCACGGAGCAGCACTCTTTTACAGCGCTGGCTCTGACTCTGCTCTGAAGCCCAGCACCCCAACCCCCCATTCACTAGTCCATTTACCAACACCAGTGGTGACACACTAGCTTCCCAATTTGGGTTTCTGCCAAGTTCTGCCAGTCTGCTACTCAAAGGGAAGGAAAAATGGTGGTTCTGTGCTTATGGATCTGCCTGAGTCAGGGCGGAAGGGGCCATATAGACAGATGAATGTCACGCATAAGTAGTTAAGAACAGACCACTAATTCAGATTTTCATAGAAGCAAGAACATTGTTCTCTGGATTTTCCGCAGTAATTAAATTGGCATACATATGTGAGCAAGGGTTGGGGACTAGATGTTTCTGTAGAGCCAGCTCCACCACTGCCATCCATGTGCCTTGTCCCTGCCAGCACTCTACGGGGTGTGGGGGCTCAGGAATGTCCACTCAGTTGCTGGACTGATCTTGGCATTCCTCACCGGGTTCAGGAGAAATCTGTCCCAGCCAGAGGGGCAGCCTGAGATAACTAGTAGTAGTCTTAAGTCATAAAGCTAGAAGAGAATCTCTCTTTGGAAGTGGTTTATGAAATTCAGAAGAGATAAACACACAGGTAGAAATACGTCCATCTCATTTCTCAGGCTCTTCACATTTCAGATACTATCAAATGTAATAAGATACAATAAGACAAAGATATGCAAACACTCACTCTTCGTCTTTGATGGAGTCATAACAGGAATCACAAACCCGGACCTGGAACTCGAAGCCCATGACCGGGTAACTCGAGCGCTTGCTGCTGCACCTCCCACAGACAGCCTGCCCGCACTTCCTGCAGTGATGCTGCCAGAGTGGCCGGGAGGAGGAAAACAGGGTTTTAGCCTTTGCTTTAATGCACAAGGTTTCCCTTAAAGTAGGGGAACAGGAGTGGGGAAGATTTGCCTTGAATTATAATCACCCCAATTCAATGTATCAATTAACACTCAAAAGATAGATCATTTCCATACTAGTTGAGGATTTCCAAACAACCTTGCTTTATTGGTCAAATACTGCTTTCTATTCATTCATATTATCTGTCTACACATTAACAAACAACATTATTAAAACCAAGTTCAAGTTCATTTAGGAGACTAATCACTGGTGACTTCACAAAGAAAAAATCTATTCCTACACTACAGAAAAGTTTTAAAATAAGTTTTAAATACAATGTGCCCTCATTAAGAAAGTGATATCCATAATCATATGTTCTACTATTTCTTTTAATCTTTCAAACTGTGATTCTGGAAATAAGTCCCAAGAACATTCTAAAATAGTACAATTATTATTATTGATTTTAACATATTCTTTTACCACTAAAAGTTTAGTGACCAGTACCTCTTCTCTCTCTTCTATTAGTTGTTAACACATTAAGAGTAAAATTCATTTCTTTGTGTTTCCTTCAGAAGTTGGAATACTTGACCCACAGATGACAACACACTAGTTACCGCCAGACATACACTGTGAGAACTCGGCTGATGATAGAATGCAGGTGCTGTTTCAGAGCATTAGAATGTTATCAGTGCTAAATAACTCCTGCATTGTCTACCAGTCTCAAATTAGACTTTACTGTAGAGTAGCTATGTGAGCAAAATCAAAGAAAGTTTATTAATACATACAAACTTTGGGCTAATCCCTCATAGAAGTGCAACCAGTAATAAAAGGAATAAAATTAGTATTCTCTTTTACTTACCTGCACAAATTCATATTCACCCTGAGCGAGTGGCTACCTTCAAGGCTGCTGCAGAAATATATTTTCTTTTGCAGAACTTTAGTTTTACATGAATACCTGATGCTAAGAGCATCTTTGAAATCTATAGGCTATTTGCTATATGTTTCTTTAAAAAATAAAAATGGTACTCGAAACATGCTTAATAAAAATGTTCCAGGTATACTTACAATGGAACAATTTAGAACAATTTAAAATTTTTAGGGTCATAGTAATCCAGTGAGGACTAAATTGTTACATTTTATCTGTCTGTGACACATAAGGCATATAATTGTATGCCCTAAATATATATTCTAATTTTGTGCTTGGCTAGCATGAAACACTGACTTAAATAAGTATCAGTCCTAAGCTGAAAGATCTTTTATCCATGTAAAAACAGGCGGTCAGGATTTTCTAGCATCCCTGCTTTCCAATGCAGGACAAGCAATGGAATAGTCAGGTAAGAGTCTCACTTGCCTTAGGAAAGGTCTTGCTCTCTGTTAGTCACACGACAACAGTGATATTAAAAAAAATGTAGGAATTAACAGCATTTGCAGGAATAACGTGTGATTCAAAAAAAATGACAGACTAATCATACAAATAATGAAATACTCTATCAACCCAGTGATGAGCTGATGTTGGCTGCTCACCTGTCTCAATCCCAGTGTCTTTGTGTCCCACATCTGTTTTATATTCCAGAAGAAAGGCTGCTCACATTTCTGACAAGAATCACTTTCTAACCACTGTGGAGCCTGAGGGAGCAGAAAGTCAGAGCCAGTGTCAGTGCATCTGCATGTTCACACTGATGTTTCAGAGGTTAACTCACCAGTTCTAGACCTTTCTGGGGTTAGCCTTTCTTTTTAATTATGAAATATATTCTATCTGGTTGCCACATTCAATATTACGTTTAATGTGTTTTGAGTAATTGCTACAATTTTAGCAATGTTTACAGGATTGTTCAATTTTGTAATCTATAGGTAAGAGAATGCAATTCAATTTTTATAGTGAACTCTTAAGGGTTGTCTTTATATATTTCCTTCTTATTTTCTTTCTTTTTACATGTCTGGCTGGTACAGGTATTGAACCCTGGGCCTTGGTGTTGTCAGAACCAAGCCCTCACAACTGAGCTAACCAGCCAGTTGTATATATCTTTTTTATGCCAAAGTTGTTTGAAGTCTACATCCACTTGAGTAAAAACCCATTTTGTGTACAATCTGGTAAGAAGGCTTGCAGGTTCACAGGTGACCATTAGGAGAGATCTGATGAAATCCGATCACCTAGTTGTTCTGGGTGGGCATCGTGCCAGACCTGTCTGCCCCCTCCCTCCTGTGAGCCATCCTGCAGCTTGCACTGAGGAGCAAGCTCTGGCACTGTCAATCTTTGTGACCATTTCTACCCCCCCACCAACCAGTGGGTTACCTGTTGGTCTTATTCATCTCTATATGGCCACAGCCAGTCACAAAGTAGGTTCTCAATGCATTTTTGTTGAAGCAGAGGAGTCAAAGTCTCAAAATTTCTTTATGAAGAACTTAGAAAATATTTCTCTAAACAAAAATTACAAACTGTACTCGATTCCAAGACAAACCTGTTAAAAGCTTGTTTAACCTCAATTACTTAATGCTATATAGGTACAATAAAAATTTATATCTTCTATAAACTAATCCAAAGATTATGTCCCTGTACCAACCACCTGCCAATAAAAAAAAAAAAGATTATAGAGTAATAAATAATTTTTTCTTAATCCTGAAAGTTAACACTCAAGAAAAATATGTCTGATAAGAGGAAACAATGATGGAAGAATCGCAGAATTTCCCAATTACACTGACCCTTAGAAAATATGCAATGAAGATGGGGAGTTTTATGGAGACTGTAGAGGGAGTTTTGGTTGTTTAGAGGATGGGTGCCCCTAGTTCTTTGTTTTGTTTCCTATTGCATCAAACTTTTGCCCTTCCTATTTCGTATTTTGGATATGTCACTGGAAATATTTCTATACCTGACAGCAAGTAGAAAGATCTTTCTTTTCTATGGGGAAGGTAGGGGTGGGAAGGGAAGACACTCACAAATAGATTCAAGTGGGCTGAGACAGAAGAGAGGTTTCTTAAATAACCGGGGAAATGCTGAAAATGAGAAGAAAGAGTGAGAAAGAGATGTGTGCCTATGTGAGGAATATTACTATCTTAATGTAGAATTACTTTGTCTCTGTGATCAATAGAAGACAGATGGCGGTAGAGGCTGGTGATGTTTGGGAGTACTGCGTGGGAACCCCGTCCCTAAGGAAGACATAGCGGGCGGCGTGAGGATATTCAACTGCAGGGGAAAGGAAAGGAGGCAAGGAGGTAAGGAGGTATGGCTTCCTATATACCTTATGTTTGGGACACGCCCCAAGTGTAACTCCTGCAAAATCAAAGTCACGGGGAGCAAAAACCAGCACAAAGATGTATTCATTACGGCCACCTTCAAACAACTCTAGTAAGAGCTAATGCATTTAGGGAGGACACAATGAAAGCTTTAATGGAAATAGAATAATAATGAAAGTCTGTTCCACTTTCCACTTTCCACACTTAACAGCAGGGAACTCAGTGTTCAATTTATACCAAAATGTGAAATATAAAAAGTACTCTGATTTGCAGACTTGCCAATTATTCCTCAATGCTGCAGAAACTTTATTTTCTTTTGCACACAATTAAGATGCTAAATTTTCTATTTTCCTTGACCACTCTATGTCCATTATGTTTTACTTTATAACAAAAATCTTAACAAAAGTCTGGAATTCAGAAGTCTGGCCCTCAATAAAACCAGAAGGGAAATTAAACATTTCCTAATTTGATTTAAAAAAAAAAAAAAACAGAAAAGAAATCCCTGAATGAAAGGCCTGCATTTTCTTCCCCATAGTCTCTCATAAATGACATTATTGGCCTGTTTTGACCCACAAGTTTTAAAAATCTGTTTCCTCGTTCACAACAGATTAGAATCTGAACTGGAAGGGACTAAGGTAGTAGAATTAGAGACAAGAACATAGTTTTAGGAAAAACTTTGTTAGTCTTTCATGAAAGAGGAAAGAAACTAAAATATAGATAGAAAATTATATTACCATGCAACATACAATGATTCATGGTCAGAATGGTGAAACTGTATCATCAAGAAATGAGTACATTATATCAAAAAATTTAGACATTTGGATCAAAATGGTTTTTATAAGGGGTAGGCATTTGAAGAATTATATTTCAATTACCTAGAACACTCCCTTAACATCAAAAGCCTTTCTCCCCAGCAATGTCAATTAAGCAATACATAAATGGATTACCTAACATTTTAATATGTTTTCAAGTTACTCAATTTCAAACAGATAAGTGGTATTTATTTATCTATTTTTTGCGGCCGGCTGGTACGGGTACAGATAAGTCATCTCTAAATTCTCAACTCCTTCCTATAGTCACAGCAAGAGGTTATAACAGCCCAGACTCAGGATTGGATCTCTTGCGTGCACATCCTGGCTCTGCCACCTCCTAGCCCTGTGTCTTCAGGCACATTACTTGACTTCTCTGTGCCTAGGCTTCCTGTCAGTAAAATGGGATAACAGCAGTATACACCTCATAAAGCTGTGAGGTTTAAATGAGTTAATATTTGGAAAGTGTTTTGAACAGTGCCTGGTATACAGTAAGCGCCACATTAAGTACAGGCAGTGTGTCACGTGTGCTTTATTTCACTTAATTTTCATCATAGCCCTAAGACATATAAAGCCACGTTACTCCTATTTTACAGGCAAAGAAACGGGGGCTCAGAGACTGAGCAACCGCCCACGGTCAGTCAGCAGATGGAGATCCTGGAGACCCGGAAGCCCAGCCCGTGTCCCTCTGTCCACTACGCTCTGTCCAGCCTCGGT
The DNA here is from genome assembly GCF_027409185.1 of Cynocephalus volans. Taxonomy (NCBI): domain Eukaryota; kingdom Metazoa; phylum Chordata; class Mammalia; order Dermoptera; family Cynocephalidae; genus Cynocephalus; species Cynocephalus volans. The sequence goes on from NC_084460.1 coordinate 287,030,320, forward strand.
AAATGGACCCTATTCACTTCAACACAAAGGAGTCTCCAAACACAGTTCTGGGGTACGACACCAATCGAACTCAGCTCTTGCCTCAGGGAGCATAATTCTGTCTAAGGGTTTAGGAAAGAGTATTATTTTGCTGAGCTGCAGGGCAGAGGGGCACAAGGGAAGGAAAAATATGCTTAAAATAATTTCAGATAACAAACTAAAGTCAGTCAGAAATAAACAGGCTTTTTAGAACATATTTTAATATAAGAAATGCCCATAACTTTATTTCTTTTAATACTCAGAATTCAAATGAGCCATCCTGCTATATGCTCATTATCTAAGGAGAAAAAGTTTTGTTTTGTGCTGAGAAAAGCAAATGAGAATATTAATCAAGTATCATGATGGTTTCACTCTCTTTTCTACACCTTGTTCCGTCTGCCTAATCTGAACAAAGATGATATGACTAGAACAATTCCACTGCACTACAACCACTAACTGCTGCATTTACCTGCATTACAACGAACACGTAAAATATTACACAAGTATATTTTGGAATCTACAAGTTTAAAATAAGGTTCTCTTTTCAAGAGGATTCATTCTAATTACTGTTACTTATTCATTTACATTTTGTGACTACTAAAAAGGAGCCCCTCTACTTATGATTTGACAGGAAGACAGATTTGCTTCTAACCTGATATACAGTGGTGGTTGACAGCCACAATGGGTTGGAAATGCTCCAGTCAGTATTCATGGATGACTTAGAAAGAAATTCCAGGCAAGCATTGTGTACCTAGAGAATCTGGGATCAATCCTCTATGCCCTTGCCTAAGGAAGTCCTATAAATTGTACAAAACCCAAACTCAGGGTCAGAACCTTACAGATCACAGCCTGCTTATCTTTGTACTACATTTACTCAGCTAGCTTAAAAAAAAAAACTACTAAACATAATGCATCCTTTGGACACAATTTTCTTTCCACAGATGACTAAAAAGGAAGTGGGCTGCCCACTCAGGAAGCACCTTGACCGACATTGACTGTTTTTCTTTCCCTGGATGTACAAATACACTCCACCATGATGCAACCCTGAAAGTGGGAATCCTGCTCTCATTTACTAAGTGCTTTTTCTAAAAGAATTTGCAAAGGATAATAACAGTAGGTTGAAATTCAAGTTGTTACACCCTTAGGAGAGCCACCACTCCCACTGGGCCCCAGCAATCTCCTTCCCTCATTACTCAGGGAGCATATTGTCTCTCCCAGTTTGCTGCTTTTTCAAAATAAGACTGAAAAACAACCAGCCAAAAGCCCATGAAACAGAACAGTGGACTACCCAGATGTTCTTGGTATATATGACTAGTAGCTGATAAACACAAAACACAGTTCAAATAAATCTTTACAAAGGAAGTAGTATACATTCTATAATATTGACCCAATGTTATAAACGTTTAATAACAAGTTACTCTAAGCCTTACTAAAAGATTTTTAGAAAATTGAAAAGGAGAAATGAACCAGCAGACATGTCATCAGACTTTCCTCTATTTGATTTGTCTTACATGGTTACTAAAAAACCTAGCAATCAGTAGATCTCTGTATTGTGGACCGCATTTTATTATTTACAGGCATATCTATTTCCTTCACTAGATTGCAAGCCTCTTACAGGCAAGAATCTTTGTGTATAGAACATGGTAGCCATAAAGTCTGGAAATGAGTGATGTCACTATTTTTTTTAAATAGGTTAAACCCCCTTGATTTCTTTTTCTGGAGTATGCTAAAAAATTGAAGACTTATTCAGTGAGAATCAGACTCACAAATTATCAGAGGCAAGACAAAGCAGACACACACACAGAGGTTGATGGGAATTCTGCATTAAAGCATGGTGTCCATTGCAATGGCGCATAGTACATTTAACCATAGGTCACTATAAAAGACAGCACACTGAACAGATCGTGTGACATCAAGCAACACAGTATGTACTGCAATGCAATATCATAAACCATTTATTATGCACATTCATCTCTTTCCAGACTGAATGGCTTCCCTGTGGGTGCTCAACAAATGTTTCTGAAGTTAAACTATAAATCATTAACATCCCTCATACTCTAAGATCTTCTCAGAAATCAACTCTTTTGCTATTGACATCACAGGTTGTATACCACTTAGAAAAGACAAATGATGCCAGTGCTGGCAGGATGAGATTGAAAATCCTGCCTGGAAATCATGTGATTATATCTATAAAAAGCCTTAAGAGCCGGCCCGTGGCTTACTTGGGAGAATGTGGTGCCAATAACACCAAGGCCATGGGTTTGGATCCCTGTATAGGGATGGCCGGTTGGCTCACTTGGGAGAGTGTGGTGCTGACAACACCAAGTCAAGGGTTAAGATCCTCTTACCGGTCATCTTTTTTAAAAAAAAAAAAAAAGAATATACATATCCTTAGGCCCAGAAGATCTATTTTCAGAAATCTAAAATAAATAATTGAGCAATCAAGAATATTCACTGCAGCATTACTAAAAATAGAAAAATAAGGGTCATGGGTTCGGATCCCCATTCTGCCCAGCCGCCAAAAAAAAAGAAAGAAAGAAAAATAAGAGAAATTGTTTAGACAGAGTGTCTGTATAAAGAACTGAGAACTGGAAGAGACCTTAGAAGTCATCTCATTCAACAATTTCACTCTATGGAAGAGAAAATGGACACTCAGAAAAATTAGGGCACTTATCTAAACAAGGTCTCACAACTAGTTAGTGGCCCAAAGAAGTGAGAAATCAGGTCACCTGAAAAGAACACTATCTCGACATGAACTCACTGGAATAGAACTCAGTGGAAAATAAAAGCAGAGAAATAAAACATATTTTCCTGGAAAAACGTCAAGCACTGAGTTATGTCCCTGATGGGAATCAGTGGTGCACCTCTCAGGGTTTCCACACAGGCATGCTCTGGGACCACAATGGCACTCCACGGGGCCTCTGGGCAATCCAAATATCTGGGTATGCAGGAAGACTGCCTGTCTCAAAGTGTCCTTCAGTGTATGTCTCAAGGCCGAGAATCAGCCTAAATGCTGTCTGTATATATTGCTGCTCTTTGGTGGAAACTCTCAAATGAGTAGAGGATGCAGTGCAAAATATCATGCAGGACTTCATCACACAATGATCCGCAGGCAGAATTGTGAGGAGCTGGGACTGTCCACAGCTCGGCTGGCATTCATGGCCCACAGGATGGGAAACGCAGAAGACAATTTCTTGGGGACCTCCCCTTATCAGCCTTGATATGCTCTTGTCTCTTACCTCTTCTCTGCTAACATCCATGTTCCACACTGCAATTCCACCATCCGAGGAACAGGAGACGAGCTGCCTCGTGAGCTGCAAGTAACACAGCGACTGCACCCTGTCACTGCAAATGGCACAGACAACAGTCACTTGTCTCAGTGCAGAAAAACATATGAGAAATTGTCTTCATTTAGACTCAAATCTCTCCCCTCATTAGAATTAGCAAGTGGCAGTTTACACTGACTATTTGGTATGGTAATATGGGTTCTAGTATAAACTCTACTTGGCATTATATAACTTATTATAACAAATCATAGTGTCTATAAAGTAAATACTACTACTTTCAAATCAATCATTAGGAATTACACGTCAGAGATGAGGTGAGGACTATGGTTTTCTGGATTAATCACCATCATTTCTCTTTCAGATGCAACAAGATTTAGCTACTTGTGCAGAAACAAAGAAGAATAAAGGAAGTGTCACTCCCTCACTGGAACACAAGTCACACGAACAAGTAGTGAAGCACCACGGAGGTCACTAGAAGCATACACACACGCATGCGCACATGCACACGCACATGCATACACACGCACACACACAGATGGGGTGAAGAAATCTACCTCTTTCCTGCATGCTTGTCAGACTACTCCTCTGGATGCCTAAGGAAACAATCTCCTGGCCTGTTGACTTTTACAGAACATTGGCTGATTATCAACTTGACTGTAATTACAGTACACAGACTAACCAATAACAAGGAAGACAGGAAAAGGGGATGAAGCGGGGGTTCCTTTTCCTTTCAAGACCAGAAGGCAAGAGCCTATTACAATGTCATCGCTTAGGCAAATAAGACTGAGTCAAAACATACATTAGTTTTTAATGAAATACCTTTTAGAATTTAAAAAAACAAGTTAGGCTCCCAGTTTAAAAATCTCAGAGTATCGCATGACACGCAACTTTCCGTGGTCAAAGTCCTCACCTGCAGTTCCCAACCCACACCTGCCTTAAGTGCATGTCTCAATGGGGCGACTCTTGGGGAGAGAAAAGCAATAAGTGCTCTGAGGACTAAAAAGGAAGAAAACCCTGCCGAACACCAGACACTCAGGACTGACAGAAAACGGTTACACATGAACTGAACCCTATCAAACTGCTCTCTGAAAAGATAAGATTTGGAGAAAGTAGTATCAGAATACTAATGTTTTGCCCTGGGTCTCCGCAAACTCAGACTCTTTCCCCACCCCCACGAATGGTCACGCACTGATGGCCCTGAAGCAAGAGCGTCCGGCCTTTCCTTCCTCCAATGTCCCACATGATGATGCTGTTGTCAGATGCTCCAGAGAAGAGTAACCGTTGAATAGGGTCCCACCAGAGGCAGGTGACACCACCTAGGGATTTGAGATGGAGAGAGAGAGAGAGAGAGAAGGGGGCCAGGGAGCTAGAGGTTAAGTGTAGCTCTACATCAGGACTTACACATTTGACAGCTAAGACCAATTAGGACCAGCTGACTCTTAAGTAAAAACATTGTACAATGGGTCATTCACCCAGTGATCATGAATCAGAGAAAAGACATAGCACATCCATTATCCAAAGCCATAAAATTAGGATTTTTGGTTGTGCACCAAACTACTTTGAATACAAAGATTTTTGAAGTTTTTCCTTGTTCTGTACTAAAAAATAATAAAGTAGCTAAATATTAGTTTAGAAAAAGCTTTTGAAGAAAAAAATTGCTCTTAATATTTAATGAGAAAAACAGTAAAGTGGTTATCTTATATAAATTTTACATTATTCCAGGTTTCTGAGAACTTGCAAGCATTTTACCCCAAGACTCCTGTGTTTAAGAATTAAATGCCTCAGAAAAAAAGCTGTAGGTGTACCACAAAGTTATGCCAAAGAGTTTAGGTAAAAAATCTAAACCATATATTTTACACTCTGTATTGGCTAATTTATCAAATTTGATACCCTTGTGGAAATCTTTGTTTCTACAGATTTCTTTCAACATATCTCTTCACTGTTCATTGATTGCTCTTTGCCTAGAAGAAAATTATTATGCAACTTAATAAAACTGAAAACCAGTCACACAAGCTAATAATAATTTTGGTAGGTATACAGAAAACTAATGAAGCTATATACAAAAGCAAACAGCAGAAACCAGTCTCTCTCATAAACTTTTCAAAAAGAAAACAAAAGTGAAACACAGTATTCTGCAAAACTAGCTACAGAGGTAAATTTTGCACAAATTCTGACCCTGTCTAATCCTATGCCCCACGCACATCAACTAGAGGCCTAAGAGCAGATTAACATGGTCTTTCAATAGGAAAACTACTATGTAGCTGCCAGAACCCATTCTGCCCTTGGAAACCCAGAGAATACTTGAGAGCCTGGGAATCATGACAGAATTAGTCATAAGCAGAAAGAAGTTTCCTCAGGGGCGTCTGCTTTGCTGCCCAAACCTATTCTAACTTGCTGTTCTCCTTTCTTCCTTTTCCCCTACAAGGTCCCTGATCTAAGTACATCATTAATTCTTTCAACAAATCCCCAAGTCTTCATTCTAAACCAGATGGCCTCAAAGCTTGTAATTTATGACTCACACCAGAATATGATCCCGTGATCTGTATAAAAACTGCATTACATTATAGCTTAGTATCCAATGACACTTCTACATGATTATACATGTAGACATGGCAAGTTACTCAATACAGCTAATGGAATTTTAAGGCCCCTCCACAGAGGTTTGCCAACTCAAAGCACTATAGAAATAATGAAATTCCACCCAATAATTTTCTTCCTTCAGTCCCTATCCAGGGTATGTTTCCCAACTAAAGGCTGAACCAGCCCATACATTTCTTTTGGTTATCCTGATCTATCAGGTCTTGCTCAGTGTCCTAGAAACTGATAAATTAAAAATAGTATTAGTAATAATAATGATAATAATAACAATTCTTCCAAAGGCCTTACCATTTACAAGAAATTTTAAAGGTCTTCAGAAACAATATTTAATTTAACAAGATAAGCAACACAGAAAGTATTATCCATACAAGCAATCTGAAAGGAATTTTGACAACAAGAAACTGAACCCAACGCGCTATCTTCTTTTAGTTTTCACTCTAAATACCACCTCTGGCTAATCAAATTGAAATCTGACAGATAATGAGAAGTTGATCATTCATGAAACCACAAAGCTGAGAACAGAATTTGGATGTCCAAATTAGGTGAAAATCTGTTGGGTGATTACACAGCCTACCTTCATGTCCTTTGAGGGTTGTGATAACTGAACAGATGTTCTGTTCAAGCTTCAGCAGGGTGATCTGTCCAGAATAATCACCAACAAAAGCATACTGAGTATCAAAGTCATATCTGAGGAGAAACAGTCAAAGATATATAACAGAATCCATCTCAAAATCCTCCCATGCATTTGAAAGAGAATAAGCACAACCCTAAAACTATAACAAAAAGGAAATACTCAACTGACCATCACACTATATGTAAATATTGAAGGAAAAAAAATTAAGACAGCTAGAATTACTGGGAAAATTAGTATTTATGTATTCAACGATTATTCATTGAGTGCCTGTTACTATACCAAGCAATATCCTGAGAACTGGCAATAAAAAAGATAAGAGCTGGCCGAGAAGACAGACATGAAAACAGGTAGTTATGATCAAGTTATAATAAAGTTTAACAGAGTAAAATTGCTAGATAATGAAAAAAGCAAGGAAGTACTAGAACAAAGTGGCTATCTATGAAATACGTCTGAAAATAAAGTAAAACTGACAGTAAATACAGAAAATGAACCATCTTTCTTTCAGCCTAAATGATTTATCTTTAAATGAAGAGGATGATTTACTTTAAATTACTGTGGACAGCTTAATAATCCAAAAGGCAGTTATTTGTGATAGTAGTAAATTTAAATTAAAAATATATTAACTATGGGTAACAACTCAGTACTTTCTCAGTTTGTGGTCTGAGAAATTTGGGAAAACCAGTAATTTATACACAACAAGATAACTACTATTTACAATGGGATAACTACTATTATTCCAAAACACGGGCGAAAAGGAGCACCGCAAGCTGAGCCCTGACTACATGATTCCGTGCCATTTTCTATAAACCCATTGTGAGAGGCCTAGTGCTTAACAGAAACACTTATTCAGCACATAGTGTATCTCAGTATTTTCTCCTTGTTTGATCCTGAAGTGCATGATACTATTTTAAGTGCTTATTTTGAATATTCCATGCTGTGCATCCATTTATAGCAAACATTTTACAAAAAGGCTATCGATGGAAAAAAATAATTTTACAAGGCCGGACATTCAACTTTGACGGAGAAACTACTGTGGAGTACTTGCCTGTTGCTCACAGTCTTGATTTTGCCATCACTAAGATACACAGCAACCAGAGCTAGACTTAAGCAAGGGTGAGATTTATATGGTAACAAATTCCACGTAGTAGTAGGAAATTTTCAGGGCAGTAATTTTTAACATTTTTGGAGCTCCTGAGGCATCTTTGAGAGTATTATAAGGATTACGGGCCCTCACAACACACACAAAAAACATTAAACAGAAGTTTTGCATAAAACTCCTTATAGCTCATTTATGAACCCCAGGGCTTATTATATGGTATATTTTCTTACAGGGTCTGCAAGTAACCAATTACTAGATGATCAATGCCTGTTTTTTCTTTTTTCATGCAATAAAAAGCATTTCAATTTGAAATGCAAAGGAATGAGGAGAGGCGTATGCATTAATGAGGCTTGGGATTTCTACAATTTTGTATTAAAAACCTATAGTGGGCTGGCTGGTTAGTTCAGCTGGTTAGAGCATGGTACTGAAAACACCAAGGTCAAGGGTTCAGATCCCAGTACTGGCCAGCTGCCCAAAAAAAAGAAAACGACAAAAAAACAAAAACAAACCTATAGAAAGAACTTCCCAGCAGAGAACAGCAATTCATTTATTATTTTAATAAACCCATTTTTTACCAAAAAAGAGCAGATACAGAAATTCTTGGATTTTAGGTGAAATATGTAGAATTCATTCATTCTTCAGATCTCAATTAACAGTTTATGATCAGATTCTAAACTAAATATTGAGAGAAAGAGGTATTGGGAAGGGAGGCCCAGCACTTTGAAGGATACTGTAAGCACGAAGCCCAGGAAGTGAAGAAGCGCCGCCCGAGCATGTTCCCGCTGCGGGTGCACATCCAGCTGACACACTTGTCGTGGCCGGTGCTGATCACCCACTCTGTGGCCAGGCTGAAGATAATCGCAGACACCCGGTTCTGATGAGCTGCAGGAACAGAAAGGGACAGTCTGTGCCCTTCAGGAAGAAACATGATTTCCAGAAGCACAGAAACTCTCCCAAGACAGAAACTGAGGCTCAGCTTCGCAATCTAGTCGGCCTGTACTCTTGTGCACATCCAAACAGTCATATCATGGAAATACCTGCCCTCTGTGAGCAGACTGCCTGGTCCCTACACTCTGTCCAAGACCCTGCCTCTCCGCCTCCCCGTGCAAAAGGCTGTCAGAAGCTACAAACCATTAAAGAGCAATGCTCAGGAGGGATATGAATAACAATCAGAAATAGAATTTGTTTGTTTGTTTGTTTTTTGCTAGGCTTAGGAGAACATTTTTATTTTGCTCTGAAAAGCCTTAACTATTGATGAGTTCCATATGGGAAGCAGCAGAGCAGCAGTCTTTTCTTAACAGAGTAATTTTTTTTTTTTTTAAATCTAAAGCTTTTGTGGTTTGACCCTTTAGAAAACACTGGCATTGTAAATAAGAGAGACTGCAATTCTTTTTTATCTGGTTTTATTGCAATTCTAGAATTGGGCAACTCTTCATTCCATAAAATAGAGTAAGTGTTCCCAACTGTACTTTTCTAAAATTAAAAATAGTGTTAAGCATTTTGTTTCTGGAATAATTTTTGTTTGTGTATAACCATTTATTATTTATAAAAACAAAATATTTGTGAAGTTCTCGATTTCAAAATGATAGCTGATAATGAGGAAGGTATTCTATCACCTAACTTCTGAAATATTTCCAAGTCGACTATAAGCCACACCAGGGTGGTGACCTGCCTTCTACTTCATCTGGTACAGGACCTTGCATGCAGTAGGTGTTTAATAAATGCCCAATCTGAGGAATGAAGTCAGACGCTAGACAGAGAAACCACTGATGTTGCTCTTAGCTACTTCGGAAGAACTGAGGGACTCTCCGCAAAAGTCTCTGAAAAGGTCAGATTCATCCACTGCTAGGAGGTTACACTAATAATTAAATACTCATGAAGGATCCTGAAACTTAGAGGGTGCTCTAATAGCTATTAATCTTAAATTCAAGCAAACCAAGTCTCAGCTAACGAGAAGTACCATCAGCTAAGACCTGACTCGGTGACTAATGTGGGGCTTAGTGCTTTTTCTTCTTTAATAATATTTTTAATTTGGAACACTTACAGGTTGTGTATTATGCCCATTTTCAGATAATAAAACTCAGAAACAAACATTAAACACATTAAATACATGACCAAAGTCTAATAAGGTATAGATTAACTTGGTCTGTCTGAGCCCAAACGCTTTTCCCACTAAACCTGCAGCTGTCAAACTCAGGACAGAGACAAGATTTATACTAGTTGGTGGTAAAGATGCTGGACTAAGTAGTCAACTATCTTTTTTGCAGGGGGAAGAACTGTCCTCTTCCTAAGATTATATCCTTTCTGCTGTTTTGTTTTTCAGGTGTCCTTTCTTTTATAAAATTATGGTCCAATATGCTATTTTTTTTGCTTCATTTTTATTTTTTAAAATCTCTCACTTGGCAAAATAAAAAATTTGGCAATCCCTATATTAGTCCTCCAAACATTTTTAAAAATGTTATTAGTCAATGAAGTGCAAAGGTCTGGTAAACACTATAAGAACTATGCTATTCTATTGCCCATAAAAAATTTTGACAACCAAAATATAGGCGTAAACAACATAAGACATATAAATATGAAATAATTTAATAAAGAACTTAATGATAATACAATAATTTATTAAGGAATTTACTTTTTAACAAAAACAGTCATCGGGCATATAAGAAAAGGTCTCCAAATTCCTAGGTATATACTTCATAAATGAACTTACGAATTCTTGATTATTTTAAAGATAAGGCTGCGAGTGGTAGCTGAGAATTCAAAGTTGTTTCTGTTGCTGTAATAACACTGCAGTGTTTATACATTATTCAACAATGCAAAATTGCAAACTGTTATTATCATTCACTGTCACAAAACAGTTTCCCTGACCAACATAATCCAAGTTCAAATGTATGGTTATTGTCGCATCACTTTCTCCTATTTTAAATTTGGAACAGGTGAAACAATATCTAGGGAGAAGCAATTTGGCCTTCTTATTAAAGTTCAAAAATCTCTTTTCTGTATCCTACTATTACATCAAATTTCACCGAGATGAACTACATATACTGTAAACATCTAGGCTCTAATTTTCACCTTTATCCACATGCATGAAATATAAAATTTTAGAAATATAGGGTGAATAAAATGAGGCTAACTGTTATGCCTTCAGGCAAACTTTCTGAGAATCAGTTAAATGATCTGATGGGAATCCACAACTTAATGAAACCACTTCGGTTTTTACAATTTCAATCTAAAGTTAGCATTAGGAACTTGCTTTTGTTAAGTTTAAAAATATCTAAATTTGCAAGGTAATAATATCTAAGGCAAAGTAACAACTGGGAAAAATGTATACGCCACAGATGTTCCAAAGCACTGATAGCTTTGCAGTGAAAGCTTATAATTCAATTAGAAAACACTACAACTCCCTGGGAGTATGGGCAAAATTACAAGCAACATTCATAAAAGATGACAAATGATAGGCATTAAATAAAGCTTAAATAATTTTCAAATTGAGAACTTTTTTGACTATCAAGTTGGCAAAAAAAAAATTGTAAGGCAGCAATGTTTTGAAGACTTAATGAGCAGGCACTCTCAGCCACTACTCATGGTGCCGTAAAAGTTTACAGTATTTTTACACTATTGCTGTGAAGCAGTTTGCAAAACAAATCTAGAGCATTAAACAACTTTTTAAAATGTTTTACCTAGTCACTCCATTTGTGGAAATTTGTCTTAAATACAGGTGACCAGAATTACAGGATTAGTTAGTGTGTGTATATATATCTATAAATTATACACACACTCACAGATACATACATATGTATAAATAAAATAGTGTGTGTTAGCAAAAAATGGAAGCAGGGCTGGCCAGTTAGCTCAGCTGGTTACAGCACAGTGTTGTAACACCAAGGTCAAGGGATCAGATCATCATATCGGCCAGCCGTACACATATCCAATAACAGAAGAATGGTTAAATTAAATCTGATATACATATGCGAGATACAGAATTTTTAATGTTAATGAGTAGGAAAAGGATGTCAAATAACTCTGAAAAGTTAATTGTCTCTCTCATAGTTGATATAACAAAACTAAAAAGTTAATGTGAAAACCTAATTTTACTCATGAGAGATGATGTTCTAGTTTTTTATGTGTATACCTACATGTACACATGCAAGAGTGTGTGCATGTGTATTATAATTACCTGGGTAGGTCTTGATAAAGTTCATTTTATTAAAATCTTCAGAAATATGAAATTCCTAAAATATAAATGGATGCAGTAAGAAAACAGGTTTTAAAAACAACAGGAACTTAACTTTCGAAACAAAATAAAATCCACAATGGGTTATCACAAGACCTGGGACTTTGCTGAGCTGTTCAAAGATGGTATGAACTGCTTCTTTCATCAGACCTTTCCTCAGGCCATCATTTCTCTGGGGGACCAGACCGAATCGAATGAAGAAAGAGCTGCGACCAGCATGGCATTTTTGTCCAGTTCTTCTTCCACAAGTGAGTGCTTTATATTCCCTTCCCCCAGACTGCAAAATTTTGTTAATTCTGTTCTCTTGGCTACATAAAAAATCCTTTGAGATGATGTACATAAAGCAAAGACCCATTACTAACAGAGTCCATTCTCAGCTACTATAAAAAAAAGGCATTGGGTATTTCAACAAGTTAATGGGAAAATTATACATGTTTAATATACAAACACACACACAAAAGGAAATTTAGACATCGTGGGTGGCTTTTATCATCTTTTTATACTCCTGAATTTTCCAAATTTTCTATAGACTGTGTAATACTCTATAACTTGGAAAAAATTAAAAGTACATACATTTTTAGTGAAAAAATAAGCCTCAGCATAAAACCGAGACAATAAAACAAAACTCTAAAGAAAAAGCATTAATTAAGAATTCTATTAATCAATACTAAATTGATAAGTTCTTAAGGCTCTAGGTAACATGGACATTTTGAATTGTTGAATGACCAGAGAAAAGAAATATGCACACACAAAGGAATACAGATTTCTTGTTCTCCACCTTGTTTTTGCAAAGTACAAGAATGTAGCAGTATTATATATTAAACTGTGTTAGTTGGAAGATGAATAGATCAATTGTTAACTAATACTAAATTGGACTGGCATTGCACCTTTCCAGTGGAGAGCTACAAGAGTTTTTATGTGCCATCCTACAACCAGAGTCTACCCTTGAACCAAGAGCCACTGGAAGGATCTCCAGAGAGATGAACGCAGGAACACGGCCATCACTGGGGAAACTGAAGATGCACTTCATGGCTTCTTGTTATACATGTGTGTGCACATCATCATGACATTCCTATAAAATGTCCAGGAGAAGTAGAAAAAGGATCCACTACTCATTGTGTATTTAACAGCCGCCCTTGGTAGATACTACTGGGTGAGCTGCTTGGGCAGAAGCCTGTGCTTTCTCCTGCCTCTTTCTTCTCGGCCCTCAAACAAAATCAAGTCATTGTCTTTAATTTTAAAAACAAACCAAAACAACAAGGAAACTCTTTTAACTACAATACAACTTTCCTTTCCCCTTCTCAGCCAACACCTTCTCTAAAGATGAGCCCACACTGGCTACCCTCAGGCTCTCTGCTCCTCACCTCCTGGTCACCCCTTAGTCCACTGCACTCCACAGCTCACCACCTGGAAGGGCTCCCCCTGCCATCCCAAAGGTCATGTTCCAGTCCTGGTCTTGTCCTCTCTCTGCTGTTACTCACCCTCCCTGAAATTCACTGCCCCGGCTGGCTCTCCTTCCACTGTGCCCATTCTGTCTGTCTCACCTGTGGGCTTCTAGTCCTCTGACTTTCCCTTAAATGTTGATATTCCCCAGGGAATGTGACCTTGGCCCTCTGCCCTTCTCGATCTACCCACTATGCCCAGTTCATGTCAGCCACTGTTGTAGTTTCCACTGACAACAGTACTCAGAACTCCCAACCCCCAGCCCAGACCAAACCCTTGAGGTTCATGCTCATACACCCAACTGTCAAACTGAACTTGCTCTGCTTTCCTTGGCTGGCCCCAGCACCTTAGCCCCCAGCCAGTATGACTGTGTTGGGGGGAGTCAACATTCCCACCTAAAGCACAAGCACCTTTGTCGCACCTCCCGACCCTTCTGGCCCAACCCTCCTCCTGGCCCGATGTCCTACCCCAGCGTTGATCCCGAAGCACAATGTACTAGTCACTTGGCAAGCAACTGGGCCCAGCCGGCCAGACTCCAAAAAGGAAGCAGGAGCTCTCAGGCGCTCCCCTCCTTCCAGGCCTTGGAAGGGGGACCCAGCTCTCTGGGACAGGGGTCTTCTCCCCACCCCCTTGTCCTGGGCAAGCCCCTGCCCATCCCTCAATCTCTGATTTTTCCTTGGGTGGGGCTTGCCTCTGTCCCTCCTCCAAGCCCCTGCAGCGCTGGGTTGGATGACTGAGGCCACTTGTTTCAGGGACCCCAAAAGGTGTCTCTGGCTCCCAGGACTGTGCGTTGTAGGTCTTGGGGGAGGGGACACTGGGGGTGGGATGAGGGGCCAGGGAAGGGGTAGGGGTGCAGGGAAGGAAACTCCTCACCAGGAGAGCCAAAGACAGGGTTGTGCCTCACCCCAGGAGCCACCCCAGCCCCCTCCCGCTGTTGCCATGCCCCCCTCCCCCAGGCAGCCTGCTGCTTTCCCTTCCCTTCGTCCCCTGCCCTGCTCTGAGCTGCATGGTCCCCTCTCCCTGGGCAGCCAGGAACAAATCTGAATGGAGAATCATCAACCAATGAAAAACTAAAAATAAGGAACTGTGGGGCCCTCCCCCCAACTCCACTTCGACAGCCACCCACTCACTCACACCTGTTCCTGCCCTGGGCGAGTCCCCACCTGCTCCCCCAGGCCCATAAGTGAGACTGCACATCAACTACTGTCAGAAGAGGGGAACTACTAGCAAGTGTGCCCCATGGAGTATCAGTGATACTGACAAGGAGACTAACGCCTTTGTAAAAAACAAAACAAACCCAAAATACAAAACTGAACTCATCACCTTTCCCCTCTACTGCAGCATCTTGTCTAGAGGGCAGCTAACCTCCTGGCTAGAAATGTGAAAGTCATCTTAACATGATATTCTCTATCTCAACACACCCATCTCTGTTTTGACACTCACATTTAATCAAACATTGAGCCCTGCTTCCCAGACAGTTCTTGGAGCATCACCTCTTCTCCAGGGTTGTGCAGTCTCCTGCTGGGTTCCTGAAACAGCCTCCGAACTGGCATGCCCACTTTCAGCCTTGCCCCTTGAGCCCATCTCCCATGCACTGGCACATCGAGCTAACAAAATTCAGAAACCTGACCACTCCACCATCCCCTACTTCACGCTGGGCAGTGATGCCCTAGAGCACTTGTTCCTAAGGCTCACCTCAAGGACTTCCCGAAAATACAGATTCCCAGCTAACTCTGAAGCTGTGGGTCTGGCACGGAGCTAGGGAATCTATATTTCAGTAAATTCCCTAAATGATTTGCATGACTATGCAATCTTGGGAAACTCGACTAATGTGAGTCCTTAATGTCATACTCAGGGATCATCATTTCCCCTTTTTCCCTGGCTGGCTTCCCCTTCAACCCCACTCTTGAATATCAGAGTTATTTCAGGACTCAGGTCTGGGCACTGTCTTCTCTCATTCTCTCCCCAAGTGATCAGTCATTCCTATGGCTTGAAAATGGCCTGCATGCTGATGACTTCCCTGCCCAGGCCTCCCCCCAGGCTCCAGGTTTGCATATCCAGCCAACCTCGCATAGCCATTTGGATGTCTCACTAGTATATCAGACCAACATATGGTGATTCCTCCTTGTCCCTTTTCCCCACAACTGTCCACTCCCCACCCCAAGCCTTTCCCTTCCTAGTAAATGATACCACTATCTACCCAGGTGCTCAAGCCAAAACCCTGGTTGTCACCTGACTACTTCTTCTTCCTCCTCTCCACACTCAAGCTATCACAGTTGGATCCTGATGTAAATAAAATCCACCCACTTCTGCCCATCTTCACTACCCCTGTCCTCTCACCCAGATGGCTACAGCAGCCCACCTCTCACGCAGCCACTCCTGCTGCCCCTCAATCTACTCCCCACCAAGCAGCTAGAGGGATCTTTAAAAAATATAAATTATATCATGTCATTCTTCTGCTGGAACCCTTCAGTAGTGTCTAACCACATTTACAGTGGAATTTAAAACTTTACCCAGGCCTACAAGGCCCTGCAGAACCAGGCCACTGCCCACTTCTCCAATAGCCCCTGGCATCTCTCCCTGTTGCTCAGTATCATTAAGCCAGGATAACCCCCTACAAGTCCTTAAACACACATAGACCCTTCCCACCTCAAGTCTTCACAAAACATTCACTTCTGGAAGCTTCCCTGGCTCTCTGCCTGGCTGGCGTAGTGTCAACAGTGCCAAGAAAATTCAATGGAGAAAGAATAGTCTTTTCAACCAATGGTGCTGGGATAACTGGATATCCACATGCAAAAAAATGAAGACGGAACCCTCCCTCATATATAAAAATTAACTCACAATGGATCAAAGATCTAAATGTGAAAGCTAAACTATAAAATTCTTAAAAGAAAACATAGATATAAGCCTCGTTTATACCTATAAAGATTTATATAAATGACCTTGGATTAAACAATGGTTTCTTAGATATGATATCTAAAGCACAAGCAACCATAAAAGAAAAAACAGATAAGTTGGACTTCATCAAACTTAAATAAAGAGAAAAGACAACCCTTAAAATGGGAGAAAATATTTGAAAATCATGTATCTGATAAAAGTTTAGTATCTAGCATATGGAAAAAATTCTTAAAACTCAACAATAAAAAAACAAATAACCCAATTAAAAATGGACAAAGGACTTAAATAGATACTTCTCCCAAGAAAATACTCAAATGACCAACAAGCACATGAGAAGATGTTCAATGTCACCAGTCATTAGGGAAATGTAAATCAAAACCACAATGAGGTACCACTAGGATGGCCATAATAAAAACACAATAAAGAAAAACAAAACAAAAGATAACAAGTGTTGGCAATGATGTGAAAAACTAGAATTCTCATACATTGCTGGGTGGCAATATAAAACAGTATAGCCACTTTGGAAAACTGTTTGACGGTTCCTCAAAAGTTAAATATAGTTACCATATGACCCACCAATTCCACTTCTAGGTATATATACACAAGAAAATTGAAAACGTATGTTCACATAAAAGCTTATACCTGAATGTTCACAATAGCATTATTCACAATAGCCAAAAAATGGAGACAACCCAAATGTCCATCAACTAATGAATGGATAAACAAAGTGTGGTACATCTACATGATGGAATACTATTCCACCACAAAAAGAAATGAAGTAACTAATTCAAGCTACCACATGGATGAACCTTGAAAACACTATGCCAACTGATAGAATATATACATAAAAGAACACACATATTGCATGATTCTATTTACATAAAATGTCTAGAACAGGCAAATTCCTGGACTCGGAGAGTAGATTAGCGATTGCCAGGGGCTGGAGGAAGGGAGAAGGGAGAGGAAGGGGCAGTGACTACTGATGGGTATGGGGTTTTTCTGAAGAGTGATGAAAATGCTCCGAAATTAGAGAGTGGTAATGATTGCACAATCCTATGAATATATTACAGAACCACTGAATTATACACTTTACAATGGTGAATATCATGGTATATGAATTATATATCAATTGAGAAAATAAATAAATATATATACACAATAGGAACCATAAAGCATACCAGTCAATAACAGATTGAAAATTTTAATATTTGGTCCTTCATCAAAGATAGTTTGAGAAGCACTGCCCTAAAGAGTTATATGAGTTCGTGGCTGTATGGCTAGTCCCTAACCTTGGTCTCCCTCCCCCTCCTGTCTTTCACACACACACTCAGAATGATAGAGGCCCTCTACCATCACGGCTGAGGGATGGGGGCTCCTACAGCTCTCATACTTGCTGTATGAAGGCTGTGCTTTGCAGGCCAGCCCAAGCACCAAGCCATCAATCATGACAGCATTCTGAGCTCCATGGAACTAGTTTAAAATTAAGCACTAATTAAAATTAATCCATTTACAGGCTTAACATCTACACTGAATTAAAAGATTTTTTATGCCAAACAATCAGGCATCCATTAGCTTTATTTAAACTGTCCAACATAAGTGACCATGGGGGGATCTATATAAAGAATTTAATGAGTACCTTCTAGAAGATACCTACCATCACGGCTCCATTATCCTGCCCCACAAATATCCGTCTGCTATCGTGATGGTAGGCCATAGCAGAGCAGGGAGCTGCCAGAAAGACAAAGACCACATTATGAGCAAAGCTAAACACTTTAAGTCATTGTTCAAAGTACATTACTATTAAAAAGAGTGCTTACAGGGGGTGATCTGCTACCCACATGCTCAGTCGGTCACCCTGCCCCTACCACCCTTCCCCGTCAGAAGTCAACGAGTAGCTGGAATCTGTGGAAAGAGGGGTTCCCAGCACCGGAATTCCAATTTCATGGCATATGTGAGCAAGCTGGGAAAGCCACCATGGGATTACTTTTTTTCCCCAAAGATCAAAAAATGCTCCCTTTTGCAGTGACACACAGAACCGAGTTTGTAGTAACAAGAGCTGTGAAGTGTAGACAGGTTTCCTTGTCCACAGCAGCATGATGTGCTGGGACAGCATCTGCCTCTTCTCATGTACACACCCCTTCCGTGTCCTACCTACATTCTTCCAGAAATCATGGGCCAGAGAACAAGCTTCAGAAAGGAGAAACTCTAAACTGTCTCCTTCTGCTAAAAATCAGAATTGAAGTGATTTATAAAATGGAACACTTGGAAAAAGAAATTTGGGGGTTCATTTCAACTTACGGAATTTTAATTAACAATGAAAGAACGGCAACAAGGAAATGCATGCCAGGAAACAAAACCAAAACAAATGAACTTGAGTTTACTTTGAAATACAGCTTCTCATAAAAAAGTAAAAGAAAGAGGATGGCGGGCACAGGTTTGGTGGCCAGAGAGGCTGTGGTGGACGTGTGCTGTGTTTTGATCAAGGTTCTGAAGCTCCTGCTGTGCGGGAAGTAGCTGTGGCACTGGTGGAGGAAGAAACTTGCAGATACTGACCTACGAAGAATTACGTGAGCTACCTGACAGCCCCGGATTATTCTGCTTTTGAAAATGACATAAGGAGAAATGAATCTGAAAGACTGGCTGCTTGACAACCGATTGAATTACTCAGTTTGAAACCATATGAGCTTCCAGCCCCTTCCTCAGGTCAGAAAAAGGACATTACTGCATGGTGAGAATGTGTAAACAATTCTATGTCCAGTTACAACATCAAGCGGTTCAAAACGACAAACTGGAACTAATGTCACAGCATAGGCTTAATGCCTGCAAAGTACATAATGAAAATCTTGTTCATGTGATTAAACACACACAGAAAGAGCTTCAGAAGTTAAGGAAACATATTCAAGATTTAAACCAGCAGTGAAAGAACACGCAACTCACTGCTGGATCTATGCTGAGAGAAATGGAGTCAAATTGGATTCTCTGGTTAGTAAGAATTAGGAGACTAAGCAGACTATTGTCCAACTAGAAAATGAAATCTCTCTAATTAAGCAACAACATGGAGAGGCAGACAGACAAAGAAAACATCCAGCAAGACTTCTGAAAAGGCAAATTAATTTTGTGGGTAAAGAGGAAGAAAAGTCAGGCTTTCACAGAAAATCAGCCATCTGAACTTTCTATGAACTATGAAGGACAACAGCATCTCAGACCCCCTGATGGTTAAATGTTTAGAAATTACAGAAGGTGTGGACTATTCTATTAACTCTATTTGGATATCTTAGCAAAATAAAAATTTTCAACTTGGTGGTATTTTTATAGCCATAAGAAAACTTTAGGCTTTCAAAATAAGTATGATTGTAGAATAACACTATATCACAGAATTAATTTTGAGCCACTTGGACCATATTTTGGATCCCAGGATCTAAGCTGGCCAGTTAGCTCAGTTGGTTAGAGTGTAGTGTTACAGCACCTAGGCTAAGGGTTGGGATCCCCACTCTAGCTAGCCACCAAAGAACAAAAAAAAAAAAAAAAAAAAAAAAAATCAGTATCAGGATCTTTAAGCTTTCAACATGCACAAGAAGTTGGAAACTTTCGATTTATGCTTTAAACTTTGACTAATAAAGAGGTAGTTCTAAACACATTGTTAATTAGCAAACAAACAAAAAAGTAAAAGAAAAAGCATCTTCTAAATGAAGTCACCATTTGAAAATAGTTTAAAGTTCTCTCTCTACAATAGGCTGATATTCTTCACCAAAGGAAGAAAGTAAACTGTAATACTGGATTATACCAAAAGGCAAAAACACAGCTAACAACATAATCAGACCACAGAGAGACTGTTTCAGTTGCATTCAAGAACTATGTAGTTGAGAGGTAAGTACCAAAATTGTCTGAACACAAAACAACTAGAATTGACTACAAGCCTATACATCCTCATCCACCATACTGATCTTTGAGATTATAAAGGACAATCATGTCCAAGAATTATAACCACAAAGATACATATATATCTTCATACAATCAAAATGCTCTTTAATTATGCTTTGATGATTTCAAAGACTAATTGTCATCATTTTTGTTTGCTCTTCAGTTGGTACTAAATGTTTTTTTGATGGTTGGCCTGTAACGGGGATCTGAACCCTTGATCTTGGTGTTATAACACCGTGCTCTGAGCTAACCAGCCAGCCCCTTTAATGCACTAAGTTTTAAGCTTGTTTTCAATTCTTTTTATACCCAACCCTATAACAAACTACATAAATATGTAAAATCCCTCCTTTGTGTAAAAACTACAATATGCTAGGTAATTTTATGAGGCTGGAGAATTTTAACATTTAAAAAAAAAATCCCTAGTTTGTTTTGTATATAATGATTTCCTGGCTTTTTTCCTAGAAGGGAGGTTTCTATTGGGATAAATAGTATAAATTTTAAAAAGAAGGGGAGGGAATGTATTCGCAGTTTTATAAACAAGCAAAATACAAATCATCTTTTCAGATTCAATGGACTTTTAAAAAGGCATCACTGCAGTCCAAAATCATATGCTTAAAACTCTGGATCAGAACAGAGGGCCAAATCCAGCCTGGTGCATGTTTTGTTAATAAAGTCTTTTTGTTCTGGAACACAGCCAGACCGTTTCACTGACGTATCATTGATTACTGCTTTCATGCTACAATGGCAGAGTTGAATAGCTGCTACAGAGAGGTATGGCCCACAAAGTCTAAATATTTACTGTCTGGCCCTTTGCATAAAAAATGTGTGAACCCACCCCATAACTGTGGTGGGTAGCATAGTTTTGGAATCATAGACAGGCGTGGTTTGGAATTCTAACCAGAAGCAATCAATTAACCCCCGGGACCTCAGTTTCCTCATCCACAAAATGGTAAAAATATCATCTACTTTGCACAGCAGTTGCGGTACTTTCATAAAATTATATTACAAAAAAGGCATGAGGCACATAGTAGATACAGAAACTAAGAGTTGCCATTTCTCTTTGGCTAAAGCAGATTCTGAAAGTTATTTCTGTTAGGTGAGGTAATGTCAGGGAACATAATTGGACTACATATGGCAATATACTGAACGTTTGGCTTACTGGTCAGGTCACAGGAAAAAGTTTAAATTGGCAGATAACCACTAAAACATCCTAAGTTGGGTAATCTGCAGATAGTTTTTAGAACCAGTATGGCACTTTTCTTCCTGTACTTTGAATTTAATTTTGAAATAAAAGTCATTCTAAAACATACAGGCTGTTATTTCTCATAATCCATTCACTCTGTTTTCCTCTGTCAGTGTTCTTGCAGTTTTATCCATAGATACAGGTCCAGATGGAAGCAATAAAGAAGTATCTGGAAGCAACAAGCTGAACATGTGTAGATACAAACATGCAGCTGTTGGCCACCCACTGCAGAGACGCTGTGGCTGTTCTTTCCAGTCCTTCCTTCCTGAGCTGGGAACTACTTCAGGAAGGGACAGTTAACCCAAGTTAGAGAGGGATGGGAACAGAGAGAGCAACATCCACTTGCCCAAGATCAAAAAGCTCAGAGAGTGCACACAATTCTACTGCAAGGGTTTTGTTGTCCTGGGAGAGAAGTTAATTACAAAGTTGTACTAAATATTGGGGGAAATACAAGCTGAGGGGTAACTGAACTAAATATAGTACAAAATCCATCTCAGTCTTTGCCTCTATTTTAATGAGCATGAACTCCAAGGAGATTAAGCTATGACCAAAATATTAACTATGGAGGAAGGGAGAGGTGGGAGGAATAACAGCAACGGCATTAACAAGATTTTCCACAATGAGGACAAAACACTCCCCAGCACTGGTATGAGTTCTTCAGGCTGTTGCTACTTCTAGTTACCAGATCTATCACTTGGCCATGGGGAAATAAGGAGTTATCAGCCTAGCAAAAACCTTTTTTTTTTCTTTTTCTTTTTTTTGGTTAGGTAAAGGGTGGGCTCAGAGACCCAGGGTGTCCCACCCACTTCTGCCCTGCTTCAAAAATCTCCAAAGTAAATTTATCAAACAGGCTCCATATGTACATTAACATTGGTCAATTCATATTTCAAGGTAACACATTGCTAATACTTTGGTAATACATCAGTCAATTCATATTTCAAGGTAAGAATTCAGAATGAGAAATCAAGGTTATGCATTAACAGTACATGCAGACATGAGTAACAAGGAGATACTACTGCTTGGCACAATAAATTATGATCAGGTTTTCAAGCAGTCTTCTAATGGGCTATGTATTGTAAAGTTTTATCTTTCCTTTTATAATAGTGATCTTTACCAGTATTCCAAAAAGACTATTTCATTTTCACTGAATGATATCTTGACAGAATTGACCAGCCTGCCCAAGGTGTTGGAAGAAGGTAGAACTAATAAAAATCCTGATAAACTACTAACTTTTTGTTAAAAGTATTATTGAACCGAACTGCCACTAGTAGTCCCCCAGCCCTGCCACCCCCCCAACCCCCCCAGCTGGCGGGGGGGGGAGCGTCTGTGGGCCTAAGCCATGCCCCCCCACCACCAAATCCACATCCAGCCCATTGAAGGAGCCAGCATGGGTCCCCTCCCCCTCCCACTGCTCCACATATCTTAGAATGTAAAAAAAAAAAAAAAGTAATAAATAAATAAATTTTAAAAAAATAATTAGAAAAATAAAATCATTATTGAATCCAAACACTACATGCCACTGAAATACATGAACAAATAAGAACGTGCTAACCAAGAGGGGAGGTGTTTGGAAGGGTGACTCAAACAGTTTATATGTAATTTACAGAATAATTGGTTACTCTGTGTTTATAACAAACTCCATAACTCTGGGATACCTCTTAAGAAAGCTGTGAACAGTGCCAATAGAACCTCAAACAATTATTAAGACCTCTTCCCAAGGCTGTCTTAAAGTCTCAGTGTAGAAGCTTTATCTTCTAGATCTATTTTTAGAACATCCCTGACTACTAAGAAAATTCTGTTTAGACCACTTCTCTCAATAGTACCCAGAGTTTATGAGAAGGTTGGGCAAAGGCTGGGCATAAGAATATGGGAATATACCCAGTCCTTTCTTAGTGCCAATATCAGCTACCACTAAGTACAAAGTTACTATGAATATAAATTGGCCAAATTAATGAGGGGGAAAGGGGGCTCATACCTTTTTTCCTTTTTTTTTCACCCCAGTTTTGCTTAAGTTTGCTTCAGTTAAGCCAGTAGACCTAACTTCCTTTGCAAAAGAAATGTTTTCCTGTAGTTTATTACAACCTGTCTGAGGTATTAGGCAACTAAGAAACTTATTCTGAAATCTAATAACAATTTCTAATCAGACATTTTGAAATATAAGTCAAAGACATTAGAGACATTTTCCTCAAGTGGAACAGTTCAGCTACTTACAGGCCATAATTCTGAAATCTAATAACAATTTCTAATCAGACATTTTGAAATATAAGTCAAAGACATTAGAGACATTTTCCTCAAGTGGAACAGTTCAGCTACTTACAGGCCATTGTGTGGTAAATGCTGGGCCAATACTGACCACTGTCTCTTTTCAGCCATACTCGGATGGTTCTACAGAGAAAAGACAAGAAAAGAAAGAGTAGGCTTTAGTAATTTTATCTTCTTTGGTGTTCCAGGAAAACTTAACTCTTAATCTTTTCATTTTCAATGCTGTTTCCTAACTGACCTTATAAAGTTAGTCAATTGGACAAATTGGATATACATACACACACACAGAATATTATACATAGTATAGAATTTACATCTATTATACATAGTTACATATGACCATATATAGTAACTTATGCAATATCTAGGAGTCAGGATTTCAAATAATTTTGATAATATGAAAATGTTCAAAACAAAAGAAAATACAGAAAATGCAAAAAAAAAAAGAAATGTTCATTGTATAATGAAATACAAAGAAAACAAACTATTCACTGCTTTTCTTGGTAGAAACAAATTGTGTGAACTTGGCTGCTAGACTGTCTGAGCCTGCTGAGGACAGCAGTGGGCATAACTGGACAGAAAGCGGGAGCTGGACAGCAGGAGAGGCGTTGCGTGCACAGCTCGTCATTCCTCAACGGCTCTCAGCCTTCGTACCCAGAAGGAAATCATTCCACACCATGTCCCTGGGCCCCTCTTTCATCAGACACACACAGGGTGATGAGGAAATCCTGTACATATGCAGGAAGACGGCAAATGACCAGAACAGCCCAAGTTTACTATGTGGGTTTGTTACCTCCAAGGACAATGGGAACACTGTGACCCCCTCTTGTGCCCAGGGCCTCTTCCTCTTCTGCATCCCTGGGATGCTCTCAGGTTGTTCTGGTGCTTGCCCTGCTCTGACTTTGCAATTACTAATAACTAGCTTATCATCCCCATTGCCAACTCGGTACAGTCATTTTTATATTTCTAACAACAACATAGATTCACTGTTAACAGAAAGCACTGAATAAATGTTTACAACCTTAAACTAAAGTACATTCAGACTAAATGTTGGTACTGTACGTTTTCAAGACAAGTAAAAATAAAAAAAATTAGTAAGACAAGTAAAAAATAATTTATGGGAATAAAATCAGAATAGAGGTCACTTCTGCAGGAAGAGGAGGGCAGAATGCAAAGGAACATGAGGTAACTTTTTAGGGAGACAGCAAGGCTCTGGGGCTGGTTACCACAGGCTGTATGCATGCGTTAGAACTTGTCCAATTACTCTTAGGATCTATACAGGGTACTGTATATGACTAAAAGAAAATTAAAACTAGAAGTGAACCTTCATTCGTCCCAATAAATGAGATGACTTAGCACCACAGTGAGCATATGCTATTTTGTACATGAACTAGATATAAGCCTAGGGCTAATACCATCTGATCAAGCTTCTAGATCCAACTACCATGTTACAGAAAATACAGAGGACAGAGGAACATAACAGACATTACCAGAGGGGAGCATTCAGCAAGATCAAAACTGCAGGAAAGTCCGTAGATAAATGACCCAATTTCTTCTACAAAAAATTTGCAAGGGTAAAAAAAATAGAGGACGAGCCTACGATTAAAGGCATTTAAGAGATATATCAAGGAATTAAAATGTGTAGGCTTATTTGGATCCTGATTCGCACAAACTGTAAACTATTGGAAATATGAACACTGACTACATATCTGGTGATATTAAAAAATTATTGTTCATTTCTTTAGGTGCGATAATGGTGTCACTGTTTTGCTTTAAGAAGTAAACAATCATTCCTAAATCTCACCTTAACCCTCGTTTGTCATCCTCAGCATGACCACCACAGTCCAGGCTCTCATCACACATACCACAGGCCCCCTTTCACATTACCTGTAGACTCTCTCCTCCCTCTGGCCATTCTCCAGTGTACTGACTGCCAACTACCTCTCCCAAGGAACCACTTGCATCACACTGCACCTGTGCTCAGAATCCACCAGGGATATTTCAAATCCGGGGTTCAACTGACTCCCCAAGCCAGACCCAACAGCCCAGTGAGCTGTCATTCTCAAGTTCCCCAAACACGCCCTGCATCAGTTAAGCCCTAAGCCTGCCTCCCTCCCCACCCTACCAGCAACTCTTCTCTCCAGATAGTGGTTTTCTGGGAAGATCGCAGTATGGATACTCCAGCATAACTCCTTCATCTCAAAGAATCAATGGAAGCTTATAATGATAATCCTTAGGCCTGAACTACTAATACAATATTACATTCTGTTCACTATATCCCATGTTACTTAAATCAGAATGCTTATGGATATGTTTCACCATAGGGGTTGAAGCCAAAAGAGCTGTAATAGGTAAAAGGCCACCTCCCAGCTAAGCATTAATTCTGTTCAAGGATTCTTCTACACTTCCAAACACACTGTTAACAAAGGCCAAGGCACAGAAAGATCAAGGGCTCATGCACTGCCATTTCGAGCTTGCTGGCTTCATTTGTACAAGGATCAGAAAGGGATTAAGCATAACAGCTACCTATCTGTTAGGTTATTTTAGGTCTAAGGAAGAACAGAGGGCTGACATGTTCTAAAACGCTTCAAACCCATCCCCGAAGTCTTGGGTCCTGAATGTGCAGGTAGTTCAAAAGATCAAGTGTCACTCACTTTTCCCTCTGTACTCTTGGAAAGGAGGACAACATTCAGAAATCAGAGAACTCAGTTGTGAGGAGGAAATCTGAAAATGTTGTCTCTTTCAACCAATCATTTAACATGGAAAAGTCAAATTTTACTTTCATACAGCTTCAGAGTGATATTTAAACTAGCTTCAGTCAATATGGACTGCATCCAGACCCCAGCATTATTTCCTTTGGAGGACAAATATCAGCATACCATTTGGTCTGTACAAAAGGACCCATGCTTGGACCCAACTAACAAACTATGTAATTGGCAAGACTTACATGATCTTTTAGGATGCTTTATATGAAAGCTGTTTATCACATCCAGGCTGAGAGAAGGCCATCCTTGTTTGGGAAACAGGTTCCAAATTAGGCACTTGACCTCGATAGTCAGCTCTACCTCTGTATTCATACCTTCCATCTAGAATTCCCTTCCATCTCTTTTCCAACCAGACCCTTCCCATCTTCCTTAGACATGGCTAAACTTTTCTACTTCCAAGATTAAATCAAACCAATGTTGAGTTTAACTCATAACACTCTAGCACTTCCAAGAACTTATGCATTAAATAGAGTTGCCTAATTTCTATGAGTAAGAGAGGAATTTGTTTCATATTATGTTCAGAATGTTTCTCATTGATTTAACAAATGGTTATAAAAGTAGGTTTAAGTTGGGCTACTTATTAAAAAATCAACCAATTCCAGACTAAAAAGATTCACTAGTCAGTAAACTGGAAACAAAGTCTACTATTCGGTAAGTTGAAAGCAACACAATAATACAGTTTAGTAACATTTTACAGGAGCAAAGTATTAAAAACTCTAGGATGATATTAATAAACCAACTAATCACTAATGTGTCTAGATCAGATGGTTTTATTTTTATACAAACCACAATAACGTCTGCCAAGATGAATGCCTAAGCTACTTTTTCCACAAGATAAAATACAGCAGCTTAATTTTCCTTTAACATTTTGACAACTTTGCTCCTACACACCTAAATTCATTTTATG
Source organism: Cynocephalus volans (assembly GCF_027409185.1). Taxonomy (NCBI): domain Eukaryota; kingdom Metazoa; phylum Chordata; class Mammalia; order Dermoptera; family Cynocephalidae; genus Cynocephalus; species Cynocephalus volans. Next base: position 287,057,629 of record NC_084460.1, read on the forward strand.
TTTTTCTTGCTACTTATTCTACCCATTTTTCTAGTGGCTGGATTTTCTTTGACATTCCAAGACCATGTCAACCTGAAAAAAAAAAATCTTTCCTTAAGACCACAACCTCAGAAATATGTGTATTATTTTCCTAGCTCTGTTTTTAAGTTGTTTTAAAACAATTGTCTGGTGTTTTTCCAAAAGGTACTTTGAAAGGAAATGTGTCATTTCTTTCAGAGCCTACATAAATGTTTTTCAAACTTCCCCATGCTACAGTCCCAATAGAGGGCTTCCACCATCAATCTTCTTTGCCCTTCCAGTTAGAGAAGCAGGGACTCACCTATAGCTGCAGTATCTTCCACAGACAGATCAGAGAAGTTACCTCTACGTAAGACTACAATGTAGTACATACATAACTACAGGATACTCACACCACTACCAGCATCGTATCTGTCTACCATTTATCAGGATTGCAGATAATCCATTTATTTTCCAGATAAATAAAATGCAAAAGTTGGGTCATATTTATTTTAAATATTTCAGATTCAAATGTTTTTCAAATATACTGCTGTGCAGGGATAAGCAAAGGAACAACTTAAAACAATAATGAAATGGCATTTCTAGGGCTCTCATAAGTTTCTGTAAGCACTGTAAGTTAGAACTAACTCCAGCAAGAATTTTGCTCCATATAGTGAGAAACACACACACTGCCTAATAATAACAACAACAGTAATGATGACAACAACAACGATAAACTTTGATTCTGAAATTCCAGGCTTGGCAAATTGGTTCTGAAATTATTTAACAGAAAATAAAAAGAACTACACATTTTAAAAAGTTCATATGAGCATTAATCAAAGAGTAAAAATTGGGGGAAAAATGTCAAATAATGAAATGGGTTAATAATATAGTGATTCAGTAGTTTATATAGTCATTAAAAATGGCTATGAAGGGCTGGCCAGTTAGCTCCCTTGTCTAGAGCACGGTGTTGATAACACCAAGGTCAAGGGTTCAGATCCCCTTACTAGTCAGCCGCCGCCCCCCAAAAAAGGAGGGGAGCTATGAAGACCCGGAGCTGTGAGAAAATGTTTATGAAATGTTCAGGGTTTTTTTAAGAATAATAATCACATAACCTGCACCAGGCTGGGCAGAGCAGGTGGCGAGGCTGATACAGGGTGAGCATTAGGTAAGGAAAGGGGAACACAGCTGCGAGGCAGACGATCACCCTGGCTCCTTGTGAGGACCCCCGAGAAAAGAGTGAAGGCTGAGGACTAGGAGAACAGCAGGGTCGGCCCACCTCCCCAGCAAGCCAGCAGTTAAACACCTCGCAATGAGCCCTGGGCCACTTACGGACTTATTTGGTCTACTTTACAAGTGTAGCGATCTAAAATTCTAAAAGTAAAAATGTCCCACTCCCTAACAGGGTGTATGTTAAATCACTGTCACCAGTGAGAGCAAATGAGGCTGAGGAGCGTAACAGGAATCAGTCTTAAGCTGTTGTGTGATAGAAGGCAGTAGAATCAGAGGCGATTCCAAAGACAGTGGAGTCTCTTTTGTTGATAAGGCAGACTGTAGAGGCTGCAGCATCCATCACTGAGGACTCTCCCTCTGTGATCTATGCTGGCCTTCAACGTGAACTCGTGCCTTGGGTCAGGCTTGGGAGTCTGGGGCACGTTCCACTCCCAGTGACACTATCAGGGGATCCGACACATCCGGGGAAGGGTGAGGGAGCCCTGGCACTGACAAGAAGCCACGAGCCTGGACACAAGCCTGGAGGTCTGGGTGGTCTGGGCCTTGATACTATCATTCCCAAAGGAACAGAAAGCAGAAGGCAGGGCCGAGAGCTGGGCAAGAAACCAGAGGCAGAAAGGCAGGCAAAGAGAAGGCACTCCCAAAAGGCACCAGGCTCTCTGGCCTGAAAGATACAAGGCAATGAACTGTGCCTCTTCATAAACATGTGACCCTGCCTAACTTCTTGTAAGTTCACAGCCATGAATGCAGTGGTACAGACAAGGCTACTTCCTACATTCTAGACATACATCAGGATTCATGAAAAGCTTGTAGTCCGTTGAGAACAAGATGCCACATCCTCATGGCAAAGAAGACAGGCACTTCTGCCTCCATTTTATACTTAAGGGGGCAGAAACAAAAAGTGATACAATCCAGTAATCACACAAGCCAGCATCAGTGCTGTCTCAGACTGTCTTGACTCCATCTGTTTTGTCCAGCTTCATTTCTCTCTTACCAGAAGATGATGAAAATTCACCTTTCAAAATATTACAAAAGCAAACAATTCAAAGCAAAGCAGCGTTATTTTTTAAACAATATAACAATATTTTGGGGAGCTGGCCAGTTAGCCCAGTTGGTTAGAGTGTGCTGCTGATGACACCAAAGTCTAGGATTTGATCTCTGTACCAGCCAGCCACCACAAAAAATAAAGAAATAAAACAAATATTTTTTAAAAAGACTTTTCAGAAAACACCACATTTTATCCTCCAAAGCAGTAACTCCTTAACAATAAGGGAACATGAAGTATTAAATTGCTTTTTTCTCCAAATAAATCCACAGTGTGGAAGAGTCTAGGTCTAACTTCTCTGCTGAAAGAAATCCTGACTTTTGTGCTGAATAGGAATGGTGATTCTAGCAAAATCTCTCACTACCTCAAGGTCTAGATTTAGTTGAATCTAGCTACAGCATATAATATAGAAGTGCTTGTGGCAGATAAATTGCAAAAAATGTGCCTAATTCATTACCTTCCCTGTATCGATGCCCTTTATGGTGCAACTTTGCAGCTCTTCCCGTCAAGAGATGGAATCTATTTCTCTGACCCTTGAATGTGGGCTGGCTGCTGGCACTCTGGCCAGCAGGATGTCTGAGGTGATAGGGCACCAGTTCTGGGTACGGGGGGCCTCGCCAGCTCTCACTCCCTCTCTCAGAAGCCGGCCACATCATGTGAACCAGAGGGGCAAACCTGCTGGAGGATGATCGAAGACATAGAAGAGAGCCCAAGTGTCCCAGGTGAAGCCATCCTCAGCCAGCCCATAGCTAGCTAACTCCCAAACATGAGAGACCAGCTAAGGTTAGCAGAGCTGACCCGCAGCTGGCCACAAGCATGAGTGAGCCTGGCTGAGGCTGGAAGGACTGCCAAGCAGCCAGCAGGCTCGTGAGCAGTGACAAATACCTGCTGTTTTAAGCCGCTGCATTTTGAGGTGGTTTGTTAAATAGCAAGAGCTAACTGATACAATGCTATCTGTTCCAAATAAATAGTATACCATTAAGAATACTGAGAAATCTCACCTTAAATTTAAAAATAAAAAGAACATTTGGCATTTACTAAGCATAAGGATTTCAAAGTACTTAGCAAACAAATAACTCTAACTCTTTTTTTTTTTTTTTGGTGGCTGGCAGGGACGGGAATTCGAACCCTTGACTTTGGTGTTACCAACACCATGTTCTAACCAACTGAGCTAACTGGCCAGCCCTCCAGTTTAACTCAATTGAAATATAGGATCCCCATTTTGCACAAATGTTAATCTGAATCCTTAGAAACTGAAGAAGTCACTGTAAAAGCATAGTTATTTCTCTTAAATGTGGTATAATAATATTTGTCAGCCTGAATCAATCAAGGATAATAATTCTGCATGTTCTTTTATATTCCCACAGTAGATATGACAAATAGACTTAAGACCACAGTTCTGATTAAGAATAAAGTATTTATTCCAGGGAGATTAATCTTTGATCTGCTGAAAGATATGTCTGATGATCAGAATAGGTAGAGGGACTCCATTTTATTTTTTCCAGTCCCCTTGTTGGACTCTCTCAAAAAGCTAATTAAAAGCAAGGTTAAAATAGACTTTAGGGAATCACCAAGTCTATAAAGCCTCATCTATTTAAGCTATAATACAGTAGAAACAAAGACAGATTCATAGCATGATTTTTCTTCTGAAAAGCACTGGTTCTCAAACCAGGAGGCATGTTGTAGGACTACTATTTTTGTGTGACTAATATTTTTAAAGCTGTAATTCCACAAGACATACATTTGGGTTCAATACATATTTTCCAGTATGTATGACCAGTATGAGTACCTCAAAATTCATGCCCACACACTGATAAACAGACTCAAATAGCATGCAGTATTTCTGTAATATCATAAGGCCAAGTTCTACCTCACCTGAAACAGTAACATTTCTAAAACTTAGTATCTTTTAAAAATTTTCTCAAGAAAACCCTAAACACCCCCAAACTAGGGGAATTAAAGTAATGCAACCATCTTTCAATTTTAAATGGATATACAAGGATTATTCAATTAATCAATTAAAAAGAGAATTTCAGAATATACTATATGTTACAAATTAAGCCCAAGGTCCTGATTTCTTTTAAACTCTGGGGAAATAGTAATTTTGAGGAAATCTGATTTTTTGGTCACTCTTAGGGATGATGATACTATTTCATATCTTGGTAAATCTCCAAGCATTTCTGTCACCTACAGCAAAGGATATTTTTTCCTAGTCTGACAGTACCTCTAGGGAATACAGACAAAAATATGTAATTCTGGTACCCTAAATGGTTTCTATAACATGAAGATGTTAGCCTGAAAGGAAGAGGAAATGATATGGTCATCAGTGCAGTCTGTTTTTATCAAATAAATAGCAATCTCCTTCCAATCAAGTCTCCGGAACTCTGCCCTCTTCATTCCCGCTGCAGAAAGAAGTCTTTCTCCCTTAGTAACAGAGAGGGAAAACACTAGACAGTATTGATTCTCTACACTAAAAGGCAGAGAAACCAGTTCTTTTTGTAGAAGGGAATTAGACTGGCTGAGAAAAATAAAAATTTCCATCCCCTCCTAGGATCTAGGGAAGGAATGCTGGACAGCTTCAAGGGTCTGTGACGATGAGTCAGAGTGCATCACAAGCATTTTTCTATGCAGGCAGGAAGGCCATAGGGTGACCCCAGCATGTGCACCACCCATAAATGAATACCACCTCTCCAGAAGCCAGTGGCTGATTCTCTACCTGCAGATGTTTCCTTTTTGACTCGAGAAACACTTCTGCTGTAATCTTTTCAACATTAGCATGAAAATGATTTTTTATGATCCCTGGGCTACCAAGGCTAAAAACCATGCCAACTGCTGAAGAGCAGGGGTAATCTAGGCAGACTGGAGTCATGTGACACTCTTTAAGTTTAAAAAAAAAAAGCCTCAAATTCAATTCATAGCCTATTCCCTAGAAGTCTTGAAACACAAGGTCAAGCTAAACCAAAAGAAGCACAGTTTTAGGTAGTAAGGAACAGTAGCCTATTTTAAATTCTGTTCCATGATTCTTTATTTCTAACAGATTTGCTTCCTGATTCAGTCAAACACTTGAGACACTACTACCAGCTTTATACTGCTTTAAGTGCTGGAAAATTTTTAAAAGTCATCATTTAATTAGTGAAAGACAAACATGTAGTAGTAATAATATAAAGTGGTAAGAGCTATGGGAACAGCAAGGGTGGATTAATGTTAGGAAGCAGTGATGGTGTGATATGGTGGGTTGGAGGATTTGGCAAAGATTGTGCGACAAGATATTTCAAGCAAGTCCCAATGGATGAGAAGGAAATAGAATATGAAATAGAGAAGAATGATCCAGGAGAAGAGAACAGCACAGCAGTAAGAAGCCTCTTTGAGGTACTACAGGTATCCCAGGAATTTCATCCTAAGCAGTATTTTCTACAAACCATAACCTCGAAACCAAAAATGCACCCATCAATACTGATTTCATTCTGAGCACCCCCAGCTCCCCATCAGCCTTTGCAATTGGACTCTATTGATAAAAAGTGGATAAAGCAAATATAAAGAGGATGAGAGGGAAAGAGGAAAAAAGCCAGACAGGAGAGTTTTCACCTAAAATTTCTTTAGAATGGTCTGCTGTGGATTCACATTGATCTTAAAGGGAACTGTTCTAAATAAAGTAGTATGTGATCAACAAAGAAAAATGAATAGTTAAAAAGATTATTTCACTATGAAGTATGACAAAAACACATCATTAAATGAGTAACATGTGTTCACCATATCTTAACAACAAATCTCAGAAACTCACAAATTTCAGAAATTCACAAATCTCAAAAAGATTTGCTAAGCAAACATTGTAGAAAGGAAAGATGAATACCTGAATTCTAGAAACAAATACCATTCATTATAATACAACTTGCTTCCTATGAAAGAACCAGCAGATTATTAAAGCTGCGCACAGGGGGAAAATGCCCACGGCACAGAAATGGTTGAGTCTGTATCACTCAGCCCTGCTATGTGGGAAGACAAGATGAATCAACACAAAGCAATAGTAACAATATCTGACTGTAATTAATTTGCATAATCAATAAGATACTATAAGTGCTAAAGGAAGCTCAGAAAGAACAGGCGATGTTGGGCTGGGAAGAACTGCACAATGGAAGCAGTAGAACTTGAGAAGGCGAAGTAGGGTTTGAATGTGGGAGAGAGTGGAAGGGAAGTGCCTTGTGGGGGGACAAAGGCATCCAGGTGGCAAGTGTACAAGATGCTAATGGGACAGAGTGCGTATTGGCTTTACTGGACATGAAAGAACCACTGAGAACTAAAGGTGGAAATAAAGCTGGGTGGGGACCAGTTTTAGGGTCCCCAAAGTCCTTTTACAGACGTGATGAAATAAGGAGTTAATGGGAGGTCACAAGCAAGGAAGAGACATAATAAAAGCCATGTCGAAGGTACAAGCTTGGCAGGACAGATTCAAGTAGGGCACAACTGAACTCAGGGAAGCCAACTAATATGCTGGTGTAGTAAAAGAGGTTTAAAGGATGATCAGCACAAGCATACAGTAATTATGGGCAGGTGTGCAGAAAAGAGTTAATGCAGCTGTCCTTAGAAAGGCCTGCTTGCAAGTTTGGCCCCTGGCTGGTGTCTGGGACCTTGGATATCCAGAGGGTTCTCACTATTCCCTAGCTCATAAGAGTGGCTCACTGTGCTTAATGTTTGTATAAAATGTGTGGTTTATGCTGATCACCCACTTTCCTTCTGGGAGTCTAGAATTTTGGTACTTACTAGGTCGAGGGTGTCTATATGACCAGCCCCCGATAAAAACTTTGGGTACTGAGTCTCAAAAGAGCTTCCTTGATAAACAATATTTCACACATATTGTCATAAATAATATTTCACACACGTTGTCAATACCAGAGAAATTAAATGGGTCCTGTGTGACTCCACAGGGAGAGGACTCTTGGAAGCTTGTGCTCAGTTTCCTCTAGATTTCACCCCATGAGCTGATTTTGTTTTGTGTCTTTCGGCTGTAATAAATCCTAGCCATGAGTATGACTCTATGGTGTCAGTCCTCATAGTGAACCAATAAACCTGGTCTTGAGGACCCCTAAAACAGCAGGGGAAAGATATATAAGGAAAACTAACATGACCAACAGGACTTGTAAGTGACCAAATATGGAAATAAAGAAGAGATGCGACTCAAGGCGGTTAAAGAATTTATGTTTATAAGTGACTCCCAAAATGGTATTGTCCTATTCAGACAGGAAAATTTTTATTTTACACACACAAACACACACACACACAAAGTAGAAAAAACTTTAGCTTTTGATGAGATTAAAATAATTAAATGGAAAAAAAATTAGAATGAAAATAATAATACCTAACACTTGTACGGGGCTTTCTCTGTGCCAATCACTGTTGTATGTGCTTTGCATCTATTAATTCACGTAATCTTCACCAAACCCTATGAGGTAGGTGTTATTATGATCTCCATTTGATACTTGAGAAAACTGTGATACAGAGAGGTTAAGTAACTTGTCCAAGGTCACATGGCTGGGATTCAAACTCAGGCATTCTGTCTCCCAAGTCTCTGGTCTTAACTACGCTACAAAAAGAAAATGATTGTAACAATAAAGGACCACCCTAACAATAGAGGAATAAATGCATTTCCACCTAGGCTTCCCGCCTTCCCATTTCTTCAGTTTATTTTATAAAACAAATTAAAGAGTCTACTACTTTAAGGAACTGCATGCAACTAAAATATAGCAGTTAACATCCTGATTTTCTGTATAAGCTAACAGCTTCCAGCTATGTCAGGTTTCCTCCTAAGCAAAACATTTAAAAATCAAGTTGTTTATTTAGGATTATATCCACATGAACAATTAGTAAATATGCAAATTTTCTCCAAACCATCTTAATATGCTTAGAAATGTCCAAGAGGAATCAAATATATTAAAGCAAATATCTGCTATAATAAAAAAAGAAAAATGCTAAAAAAAATTTTAAACTTGGCTTTCCTGTAATCTTTACTGTTGACCAGCCTAAGTACAACATCCTAAAACATTTTAAAAAACATGAGATATTTCTTTGTTTCACTCAGGCCAAACAAAATTGAGTTTCCTACCCAAACCAATCTTGGGCTACAAGCCCCTGAAACAATAGTATAAGTACGCTCATCTCCAAACTCTATTTTTCAAAAATGAAGACAGTAGGCCTATAGCCTTAACTTACTTATAAGTCTTTATAAAAAGGCAGGCCGGTTAGCTCAGTTGGTTAGAGCATGGTGCTGATAACACTAAAGTCTAGGGTTCAATCCCTGTACTGGCCAGCTGCCAAAGAAAAGAAAATTAAGACACAAGGCTTTGTAATAAACATTTTAACTTCTAAAAATCCTAACATTCAATCAACTAACTGTCTAAATTCTTGGTGCAGACCACAGCAAAGAAGTCCAAAAAGCAAACCTGAGGGTGAGAGAGGGAGAGGGGAAAAGGAGACATTGGTAAAAGGACGTGAAAATCAACTACATTGTATATTGGTAAATTAAAAAAAAAAAAAAAAAAAAAAAAACCTGTCTAGAAAATCAGTTCCTGCTGTCTCACCACATTTCAGTTCTGTTCTGAAAGCAGAGTCTCATTTTCTGTTTCCCCCACCAAAGTCACACTGTTGCAGTTCAAATTCTTAAACTTACTACTGAAGTTACTTTTGTTTTGTTTTATACAATTTCCTGAATAGACAGACCTTCTTTATTGATTCAAAAATTTTAAAGAATCCATGAATTTATCATTCTCATATTTTGCTCAAATTCCAAAGCTCAATTCTTAGCTCCGAAATTCAAGCAATTTAATCTAAAGTTAACAATACTAATTTAAGTTTAGGTTTATATACTAATTTAAGTTTAAATAAAAGAGTTTTAGGTTTTTATTACTCCAACAAAATGTAAATGACTTCATTCAGAGTCATACCATTCTCTGTCAAGCTTTCATGACACATTAACCCATGAAGGTTTCTAACCAGCAGCCAAAAAAAAAAAAAACTAGATGCCTAAGCTCACTGCCCAAATCACCTCCAGGTATGATGGAATTAAGTTTTAGTATTCCAAATTGGCTTAATAATCTTGGGGAGAGGGGGTTGATTGTATTTAGCTCTGTCATATGTTGTTTGGTTATATGGGGATAGGTAGGAATGTGTGAACGATTCCCGGCAAATATATCCCAGAAACTGACAAAAAAGAGGACAAAATATAAACAGTATTCTCCCCCAGTGGCTCTCCATAGGTAAGCACAGTGACAAATAACAGTTTTCTTACAGAGCAGTGGTTCTCAAAGTGTGGTCCCAGACCAGCAGCATTAGCATCAACATCACCTGGGGACTTGGCAGAAATACCAATTCTCAGGCCCCACCCAACTCTATCAATCAGAATCTCTAGGGGTGGGGCGCAGTAATCCATGTTTTAAACAGACTTCAGATGATTCTGATCCACGCTCAAGTTTGAGACCCACTCTTCTAGAAAGACGAGATAAATAAGTACATTATACCCAGACCAGGGTTTCTCAACCTCAGCACTATTGGCATTTGGGGCCGTTAATCCTTTGGTGAGGGAGCTATCCTATGCATTATAGGATATTGACATTCTCCTCTAGTTATGACAACCAAAAACATCTGCAGATTTATTCAAATGTCCCCTGGGAGACAATATCACTCCTAGGTGAGAACCACTAGCCAACACTTTAGAAAAGTGGACACTGAATTCAGAAAGACCCTCATATCTTTCACTTTTCCTCTCAAAATTCTCTCAGCTAGTTCTCACTGCCTTTAGTTTTTATAAAATGAATTAACTTCAGTTGGACCCTACTTTGTTAAAAGTTACTTTTCTGAGCATTAAAGCAAAAGTTGTATAGAAAAGGTGCATACCATTTTTTTAACCTTAAAAACTAGTAGAAAGGAGGGAAGGATAATTAAATCATGGCAAAAGAAAAAAAAGAATCCTAGCATTTCACACTTGTTACTGGAGTAACACTGACTGATACTGCCTGGACTCAGTCTCTCCAAATGTGTAGAAAAACTGGGTTCATGGCAGAAAGGACTACAGCCTCAGAGTCAGACCTGGGATCTAATCTCAGTCCCATATCTTAATAACTATGTGACACAGGCAGTTACTTCAATATCTTTTGTGCCTCAGTTTTCTGACCTGTCAAATGGCCATTACAATAGAATGCACAGACTACACATTCTATAATACTCCCAGCAAGGCCTGAGACTGCACCCGCAATTAAATGCATTGCTATTTCTGCAAAACAGAGGAATATTCACACTGCATGGGATAAATAAAGATCACAAATAGTCTCATCTGTTCAGGTCAAGTTTTAGTATAAAATGAGTTTTCAGGTCCAGCTTACACACACACGAACTTTTGAGTTTTAGAATGTATTGAATTTTGGAACTGCTGATACGGGAAGGTGACTGTACCTAACCTGGGGTGGAGGCGGGTGTTGAGGATTGGATAGAGTAACACGCATAAAGTTCAACTCTGTACTGATAAATCAAAAGGTTACCTATTGTTATTTCTAAAGTACAAATTCTGATCATGTCATTTGCTTGCTTTTAACTCTTTGATGGTTCCTCACTGCCTGTAAAATAAAGACCAAATTCCTAACAGCGGCACACAAGAAGGGCCTTCCATAACTGTACACTGGCCCTTCCAACTCTCGGTCCTCTTGCCTACTATGGCCACACAAACACCTTTCACTCTGATCACGTAGAAATAGCTATGATTCTTTATCTCTTAAAATTCCCTCTAATCTCTTCCTTCTGCCTAGAATGGGGAGGCACATCCCTCCTTTCTTCTACAGACCATTCCTCTATCCATGAAGACCAGCTCCTATGACTTCCTCTAGGAGACTATCCTTGAACCCCAGCCCTGGCTCAAGGAGCCTGCTCTTCCTCTGAGTATATAGGGCCATTTCTTCACTGAACTACCCAGCCCTTGAGCAATTTCAGTGTCAGCTGTCTTTCTAGCCCCCAAGTCTAGCTTGGGTCCAGCACATGGTGTCTGATAAATACTTGGATGAATAAGGGAGGTCAGTGTTCCACTTCCTCAGACATACATGCTGGTTTCATCAGGTCAAGGGCCATAAAAATCAATGTATCAGAAGTTATATGAGGGCAGATACTGTAATCTCTATTCTGTCCCTAGGGCCTGGCACTCAATAAATAAAGTATTTCTAAATGAATGAATGAATGAATGAATGAATAAATGATAAAGAGTACAACACATATCTATGAAATGTGAAAACCACCATGCCCAACAACAACAAAAACACTCCACAGTCATGTGCTTTCATTAAATCTCATAAAGTGTGGCACCCCCTAAAAGGACTGTCCTACCTTCAGGGAAGTTCATGGGCCTGAGGCACCAACCCTCACCCAGTCCCTTCATCTCCCAACGCTCTGCAGTAACAGTGGTGCCCCAGTGAAAACAGGGGCTGAGCCAAGGCTCCCCTAGAACATTTCAGTCCCAGAGCAGCTTAGTAATCACTTTCCATAAAACATTTATGAGCACTGCTCACGGCCTGTGATCTCAAATATTCAGCAATTTATTCAACATGCGTGAGTCATGAATAAAATATTTTACTGAATAAAGATTGCTAACTTTTACAGCATGTTGTCGACATCTATGTTTGCATCACGCAGATATCATTAGTCTGCCCTTTGCCTTTTTTACGCTCCCATCTTCTCCCTGTGTCTCATGCACCCCCACCTCTCCCACTCCCTTCCTGCTTCACACACTAGTTCCTACCAATCACTCCGCACCTGTTGGAGGTCAGCTACCTATAAACTGGCAGGGGAGGCCACTGCCTGCTTACAATAAGCTCACTATGTAGTGGAGGAAAAGACCATAAACTCACTCAAAAGCAAAATACAAAGGTCAAACAGGAGCTGGGGGCTTCAGGTTTTCTCTCTCCCCGTTCAAGGCTCAGGACGGGCCCTCCATGTCACTTACATCAAAGGGTCTGATTACAAAAGGCTGGACCATGCCTTCTGCTTTAAGAGAACAGCAGTACCTTCCATCCTCCGGAAGGCCTGTCGACTTTTGGAATTTCACTATTTAAGACCACTCATTTTACCAAGGAAACACTCAGTAAATATCAGGCACTTCCTTCAAATTCCCACTGGAAAGCCACTAAAATGTTAAACCTTTAGGATTTTTAAAGATGCTGAAGTTTTAAAACAATCTCTCTGTAATCCAATCATACAGCAGGGAAGACCAGAGAGCCACTGGGAATTCCTGGCTTGCATTTCCAGCTTCACCACTATCTGTAAGCTTCACCTCCACGGCCTCAGTTTCCTCTTGGGTAAAATGAGAAAATTGGACCAAATCAGTGTTTCCCAAAGTGTGGTGGGTATCCAATGCAAGATGTCTTAATGCAAGTAGGAAAGGACGTTGTGTACCCACAGATTAACATGTTTCAGTTATTAGTTTATTCCTTAGGCAAGTAATACTAGTTTTCCTTATGGTGGAGAGAGAGAGATATATATATACATATATATCTATCTATATAGAGAGATACATATATACATAAATTCCTTTTAAAAATAAATGCATCTAAGTCTTTTTAAAAATAAGTCGCATTTATAAATAACTATTCAGTAAATAAGAGTTCAGGTGGTTTTAGCAGCTGTGGCAAAAAATAACTGATCTAAAGGCCTGGCGTTGCGCAAAAGAGAGATGTAAAACCCAGAGTAGACTTAAAGAGTGAAAGCCCCTGGAGGATCCTTGCGAGGAGGAAATCCCGGGGAAGGAACCGGGGCCCGTGGTAACCAGCCCCCAATCCTCTAATGTTCCCATAGGAGGCGACTTGGAACTGACCAGGGATGGCCAAGAAACACCTTCTGAGCGCCAGGCGAAACCCAGAAAAGGAGAGGGAGACCTGGGTGAAGCTGGTGGAGGGGCGCGGTGAGGAGTGGGGTCCACGCCCGGAGCAGGGCAGGGATCCCGAGCAGAGCAGCACGGTAAGACTGGGGTCCTAGGCTAGAAGGACGCGGTGGGGACGAAGGTCCCGGACTGGAGGGGCGCGGCGGGAACAAGGATCCCGGACTGGAGGGGCGCGGCGGGGACGAAGGTCCCGGACTGGAGGGGCGCGGCGGGAACGAGGGGGTCCCGGACTGGAGGGGCGCGGCGGGGACGAAGGTCCCGGACTGGAGGGGCGCGGCGGGAACGAGGGGGTCCCGGACTGGAGGGGCGGCGTGGGGCGGGAACGAGGGGATCCCGGACTGGAGGGGCGGCGGGAACAAGGGTCCCGGACTGGAGGGGCGGCGTGGGGCGGGAACGAGGGGGTCCCGGACTGGAGGGGCGGCGTGCGGCGGGGGTACTAGTCTAGAGACGTACGAGTGGGGTCGAGACTGCAGGACCCGCGGAAGGGAACGGGGACCCCAGCGGACAGGAGGGGCGCGGTGACACCCCCGACGCGGCAGGCCGGGGCCGCGAACCCCACCGCCCCCACAGCCCGTCGCCGCCCCCGTCGCGCCTCGGCCCCGCGCACGGCCCGCCGGCCCTACCTGTCCTCACTGGCGGTGATGACGCCGTCCTCCTTGGGGATGAGCAGCGCGGCCGTGACGGCGTCCTGGTGGCCCTCGATCTTGCTCAGCAGCACCGGGCGGCTGCTCTGCGGCCTGGAGTGGATCTCGGCCGCCATGTCTCCCGGGCGGGCGGCCCATCAGCTGACGGCCGGGCGGGCGGGGACGCGCCGCTTTCCCTCAGGCTGCCGGGCCGCGTGGGCGCCGCCGCCGTAAACTCCCGAGTGCTGCCGCCGCCGGCCGTATGGCATAGAGAAGCCCCGCAGCTAAATCCTGGGGCGAGGAGGGGATCACGGAGAGCGCCTGCCCAGGAGTGGGGAAAGTAATGAAGGTTAGAAAATAGAGTCATTCACCCGGGAGTGAGCAGTTGGAGGGGACGAGGAACTGTCCCCCAAACCAGAGCCTTCGGAAAATAGTAATACTCCATTGCATCCATTCCAGGAAGCCATTGTTTAAACGACACACCCCAATTTCAGAAATATTAAAATGTGAAAAAATGTGGTTGCATCTTAGAATCTTTCAACTACAAGAGATGACTCTCACTGAGTGGTGACTATATTCCAGGCACTATCCGAGTTTGTTTACATAGATTATCTCATTTAATAGTGATAACCTTAAGAGATGAAGAAATAGGTGTTCTCGTACTCCCATTTTAGAAATGAGAAAATGACCACGGAGAAGTTCAGTCACTTGCTTAAGGTTGTATAGCTATGAGAAAGAGAAAAGCAGCCCTAGATCTCTGGGAGCTGGCCTGGTATTATCAGACAGGTTTTGAAGATGTTGTTATCAGGCCCAAGTCCAGCTGCCTGCCTAAAAAAAAAACCCTGTTTTGACTTGACAAAATCTGTTACCCCAGGGCATTCAGCTCCCGGCTCAGGTTTGCCAAAATCTTGTTACCGAATCCAGGTCTGGCTGCCTGCCCCCAAATAAAAACAAACAACCTAAAAATCAAATGTTGGTGAAAATGGAAGTCAATTTTTATTCAGGCATACCAGTGACCTGAGGAGAGATGTTAGTCTAACCCATCTCTCCCGTAAACCTAAAGGAGAATGTCCAGACTAAAGCCATCTCAAAAACTCGGATTTACTGAGGAATTTTTAAAGAGGAGGTTAAAGAAATGGAAGGTGGGAAATGAAAAGCAGGAGCTAGGGGGATGTGAGTTTCAGGGGTTCCATGCAAGGAGCCAAGTGCAAGTTCTTGCCAAGGCTCCGTCTGGTTTCTGTTCCCATCGTTGTTACCTCAGTGTCCTGTGGGACTTTGATTTACTTCAAGGTGGAGTCAGCATAGCTTTATTGATGTCTTCCTTGGTTTCTCAGCATCTGGATAGTATGTGCCTTGTGACAAATTTGCAACTCCAAGCTGACTGGAAAACAACTTTACATTTATGTTATTCATCTTGCCCCATAAGCAAGGTTCAAAGTATCAAATAACCATGGGAAAAGAGGGAACTTAGAAATGCGTGCTAAGAAAAAAGTGTCCTTCTAAAATTTCTTAAAGCCCATGTGGTTTTAGGTCCCAACATGGCTTCAGTCCTGCTCGCTCCCACATTGCCAGGAGGTGGCTGGGTGCTCACAGGTCCTTCCTATGGAACATAAACATTAAACGAGGCCACTCCATAATCATGTCACACAGCCAAAACATGAACATTGCACAAATCACAAAAATGACCAAACACCCACCTATCCTGGATAATATTAGTGACTACTATTTCTTTACCAATTACAGCTAGACTCTGTTAAATAAAAATTATAGGAGGCCATTGTTTTGTACCAAGTTCCTGCACTAGGCCCCAAAAGAGCAGACTAAAAGTCAAAATGGAGTCACCCCTGCTAAGTTTCATGTCACCAAACCTCAACTAAGTTGTGGTCTGACCTTCCCAGAAATCAGGAAACAGAGATAGCCAATTTCCCAGTGGTCTGACCTTCCCAGAAATCAGGAAACAGAGATAGCCAATTTCCCAAACAGGCTAGTTTATATCTTTAATAAGCAGGACAGTGAAATTCCCTTTGCTTTAAGTCTTACATAAAAAGGATTGCCTGAAGTAACCTAATGTTAAGTAATCATTTTTCTGTTGTTCTGTCTCTCTTTCCCCCCTTATAAGGAAACTAAGTTTGAAATGACCAGTCTGCCTTTTGTTTTTTGTTTCTGCTTTCTTCAGCCCCTTCTGTCTATAAAGTCAAACTCCTCTGCTCTGCTCATTAAAACACTTATTCTATTCTATGGAATGAATTGTTGCCCGATTCTAAAATTGCAAATAAAGCCAATTGAGATTTTTAAATATGTTGTAATTTTATCTTTTGACATGGGTCAGAGAATTTTAGAAATGATGGGGGGTTTAAGGAAAAGGAGCTTCCCTCTGGAATGGCAGTTGTCAGGAAGTGGGGGTAATTCTAAGATTGGTTATCTTAATAAATCTTATCCAGATG
The DNA here is from genome assembly GCF_027409185.1 of Cynocephalus volans. Classification (NCBI taxonomy): domain Eukaryota; kingdom Metazoa; phylum Chordata; class Mammalia; order Dermoptera; family Cynocephalidae; genus Cynocephalus; species Cynocephalus volans. The sequence goes on from NC_084460.1 coordinate 287,073,877, forward strand.
GAAGAAGACTAGATAGAGGTGTCAAACCAAAAAATCAAAATGCAGTCACTTATGCTGAGGTTTCCAAAGCAAATTTGAGTTGTTGATGGACCTTTTGAGAAATCAGGAGAGAGAGATAGTCTAATTTCCCAAACATGCCAGTATCAATCAGCCATCTGCCTAGTAGGGGCCTATTGTAGGAGCTTAGTCCAAAAACATGGCCTCCTATAATTTTTATTTAACACCCCAATGCCCCATGGTTTTCCATGATGTCTCTCCTCCTTCTAACATGCAACCAATCCCACTTGTTAACTCTAGGTACGTTTGGGCAGGAGGACATTGACAGCTAGTAAGTTAAAGAGTCATGACTGTGACCTAGGAAGTCAATAACTCCAAAGACCTCCCCTTTTCAGTCACCCCAGCCCCCCACGCACTATATTATTCTGACACTTGAATTACAGAATTGTACTAGAAGTGTACTGTTCACATGCTTACCAAGCTCTTGAAATGCGGCTAGTTCAAATTGAGATGTGATATAAGTATAAAACACTTACTGGATTTTAAAGACTTACTACACAACAAAAAGGATGAAAGATATCTCATTAATAATTTTTTATAGTGAGTACATGTTGAAATGATACTATTTTGGATATATTGAGTTAAAGAAGATACTATTTTTAAAAAATTTTTTTTCATTTGCAGCTGGCAGGTACAGGGATCCAAATGCTTGACCTTGGTGTTATAACACCACGCTCAAACCGAATGATACTATTAAAATTAGTAGGACCTGTTTCTTCTTATTTTTTAAATACAGCTAGTAAAAATTTTAAATTACAGATGGGGATCACATGATATTTCTTTTTTTCCCTTTTTTTCTTTTCTTTTTCTTTTTCTTTTTTTTTTTTTTTTTTTGCAGCTTGGCCAGTAAGGGGATCCGAATCCTTGACCTTGGTGTTATAATACCATGCTCTAACCAACTGACCTAATCGGCCAGCTCTCACATGGTATTTCTATTGGACAGTGCTTCACTAGTACTTTTTTAATGATTAAGTTAGTAACATACATTCATGGATTTTCATCTATTCACCAAACATGTATTATACACCTATTATGTGCCATGTGCTGACAAGATGAATAAGACACAGTTCTTGCAAGGCTCATACAGTTTAATGAACTAGACAGGCTACTGAACAACTTTGTTCAATCTACAAATATTTCGTGAGTGCCTGCTATGACCTAGGTGCCATTTTAAATGCAGCCAAGCTCAAGAGAAACAAATACCCCTCTACTGTTAGAACTTACATTCCAGTGAAGGAACCAGATAATAAACAAAGTAAATAACTAAATCGTATAGTATATTAGAAGATGTTAAATGCTATGGAGAAGTGGGGAAGGTGATAGGACTATGAGGGGTTGTGATTTTAAATAGGATGGAATGGTAGATACGGAGATAAACTGCACAGATCCGCCTTCATGCAAGAAGAGTGGTCAGCAGACAGTCTCTAGCCTTCTGCTCCTTAGAGTCTGTTCAGCTGCTGAGTGCCACGTGCCTCCGTCATGCCCTTCATGGGGAAGCCTGCATTCAGTAACTGAACAAGACAGGAATACAATGGTCTGACCAGCAGGACACAGGACAGGCAACATTTACTGCAGAACTCTCATGTGGATCGGATGAGGCTTTGTCAGGCCTGTATTGCAACTGACTTCTCCTGCCTAATACTATTACCTCCCACTCCCTTCACAGGTATTTATCCCTAATAAATACCCTGTGTGCTAACCTCTATTCCAGTATCTGCTTCTGGAAAATGCTGCCTGAGACAGTTGGCCAGTCAGGGCCTCACTGAAAAGTGACATTTGAGCCAAGAAGGAGAGGAGGTTGAGTAAGCTGTGTAGAAATATGGGCAAGGTGCTACTCTAGAACAGGAAACAGCATGTGCTATTAGGCCCTGCAGTGACAGCATCCCTTGGGGTTTGTAGGCAAGGCAACCAGTGAGGCTAGAACAGAATGAGAAAGTGCAGAGAGAGATGATGACAGGGAGGTCACCAGACAGATTGTGTCGACCCTGGAGGCCATTGTTCAACGTTGGTTTTTACTTTAAATGAGATGGGAAGCCATTGGAGGGTTTTGAGAAGACGACTGGCTTAATCTGCCTTCAGTTTTAAAAGGCAAGAGCGGAAGCAAGAGTGTGGGTCAGGAAGTCAATGAAATAAGGCAGTCAAAGATGATGGTGGCTTTCTAAGGGTGCTGGTGGTGAGAAGAGATCAGATTCTAGACCCATCTAGGAGGTAGAGCTGGTAAAATTTGTTGGACAAGGAATATGAAAGAAATATGAAAGAAACAAGAGTCAGGAATGACACCAAGATTTGTGGGCTGAGGAACGAGAAGAATGAAGCAGCCATTCACTGATCTGGGGGAGATGTGGGAGAGCCAGATTTGGGAGAGAATAAGGGGAGTTCAGTCTCGGACAGAGGAAGCTTGAGATGCCTGTCAGATCTGCAAGTATAGGTGTTGAGTAGACAGTTCTATTCAGGAGTTTTTTCTACTCTACTGAGCAGTGGAGAGGCCTGACTGTAGACATAACTTTTGGAGTCAAAGGCACACGGTTGGGGTGTACTGGGCAGCCCTCAGCGGGACCAGCAGAAGAGAGGAACCAAGTTTAAACTGGATATTAAGGTGGCAGGGTGATTGGAATTAGGTGAGGCCATCCACAAAGAATTGTTCAAAAATTTTAATCAGGTCTTTGGCCTGTTTGGTACATTAAAATGGAGACCAGCATGAAGAATCCCTGAGCAGACAAAGTCAGTTAGGCCTCATAAGTGACCTTAACTTTCCTTGATTTGCAAACATAAAGGGAAGCTTAACTTGAGCTATTTTTTGTAAATGCCAATATTAAAGAAAAACAGAACTTAAGCTCAACAACTCAGAAGCAGCCAACAAACTTATATAACTAGGGAATTTTCAGTGGGATAGGCCAAATAATGCCATTTTATAACTGTAGCCAATTTTATTTTATTTTATTTTATTGCAGCTAGCCAGTACAGGGATGGACCCCTGGACCTTGGCGTTATCAGCACCACACTCTAACCAACTGAGCTAATTGGCCATTAAGCCAATTATTTTCATTTCCACTTTCACTGTATAAAAGCTTGTCCCATATATTTCTACAACAGACCCCTGAACCACTTCTGGTTTGGTGCTGCCCAATTCGTGAATTGCTGTTTGTTCACATAAACTCTTTAAAAATTTTATTGTGCCTCGGTTTACCTTTTTAAGAGATCGCATGTCCCAAGTTGCCCTACAAGCAAAGAAAATGAATCATCACCCAAAATGGCTCAATGTGTACAACAAGGTCCAGATAAATTTCACCTCAAACAGCTGTGGTGGACTGACCCAAAAGATGTGAAACTGTCTTATGCTAGATTTCCTTGATGGGGAATTTGATAGTTTTATTATAATAATGATAATGATAATAAGTAGCATTATTATTTCTTTTAACAAAAAGTCCCTACCTTTAACATCTCGGTGAACTAAGGTATGTTAGTTTAATGGGGTCAGCATTCTAATTTGGCCTTGGCTTTCTACTCTTTACATTTCTGATACTTTAAGTGTAATTACCATGCTAGTCGTTTACCTGTTTGCTATCAGATCCATGGCCCTCTACCCTTATCCTGCTCATACTATATTGCAGGGGGATGGCTTCTGCCAACTATATTTCCCAAACTCCCTAACTAACTTGTTTCCTGATAAGTTTGTATAATGGAGGCAGTTGTGGGAGACTGGAGGGCAGGAAGAAAGGAGAAACCAGGCTATTTCTCCTCTCTCTGCTTAGGGAGCGTGTTTACTCTGCAGTGCCAGTTCCCACTGGATATAGCTTCCTTCTTTTGTCTCAGCCCTCGGCAGACAGTTCTCCTGGGGTTCTAGTCCCATTGGGTTCCCTTAGCTCCTGCACTCTGGTACCATCTCTTCCTTTGTCTTTCCAATCCTGCTGTTGCTAATCTCTAGGTTACCCATGGTCCCTCTTAGGCCTTTCAGTTCTTCCAACACCTTTAAAACTAGTGCCTGTATTCAGTTCCCTGCGTGGAACCATCTGGTGTGTATTCTGTTTTATTGATTGGACCTGACTGATACAATTACTGCAATACTGACATGTAACTAATAGTATAATGAGGACTATATGGCAGAACTCACTGAAAATATGACATTACATATGTAAATTATAATGCAATATTTAGCTAATTGAGTTTTTTTTAAAAAAATAGATATAATGTGACTAATATTTGTGTCTCTTATAAAGAAATTATTCACATGCATTATCCAGATTCTTTAATTTTCAACTTTTATGGTTGTAATCCGGTTAACTCTAATCAAGAGGAAATACTTTTAAAAAATCATCAGCATCTTTCAGCAGTTGTTGTTACATATACCTAATCAATATTTATCTGTTCGAAACATGTTAAGTCTGTGGAATAGACTGAAAATGGAACCTACAGTGATTTCTTGTTTTGGGACAAGCTTCATCTCCTTAGGCCTTGCCAAAAGCTCTGGAGAAATAGTTTCATTCCAGGAAGGAAGGAAGACTTGATCGTGTTCAATAGTGTTGCCAGGAGTTCTTTTAAACTGTTCTGAGTTTTACCCAAGGCTTACACTGCAGGCCGGCACAATAAATCACATTGCAAATAGCTCAGACCACTTCTACAATGGCTTATTTATTTAAAAAACAACAACAAAAAAACAGAGTTTGAAGTTTCGAGATTATAGCCACAGTGGTCTAATATCTTTACTTTTCCTCTCATTACCAGTTTATACTTATTTTTATAACCCTTTAAACTTTTCCTCTTCCCATAATAGATGCCCTCTCTCACTCAGATCCAAGCATTGCTCAGTGTAGCAGAAACATCATGAAACATTGGCAAAGTGGAGACACTACACTTGAGGGCCTCTACTCCAATGTTTCCTGATTTTGTTTCTCAAAAGTATCTTTAATGACAGGAAAGAGGATCTCTACTTTCAGGGGTTAAAGGAGGGAAATTTACTGAGTAAGACCCAATCATTCTTGCCTTGATGGCTTTGTATGTGCTATGGAATATTGTTCCTCCTCTCCATCCCTTCTGTATCTAGAAAAATTTTATGCATCCTTCCAGACCCAGCACTCCGAGGCCTTCCCCTAAGTCTCATAAATACAGACTTTTTTATTTTGCCATTTTTATCCAATTGACTTGCCCCTAAGTATATTAACTATCTGTTTCTGTGTAACAAATCACTCTAAAACTTAGCGGCTTTAGCAACAGATATTTATCATCTCACATAGTTCCTAAAGGTCAGGAGTTTGCAAGCAGCTTAGTTGGGTGATTCTGACTCAGGGCCTCTCATCAGGTGGCAGTCAAGGTGTCAGCCAGGCAGCAGTCCTCTGAAGTTTTGACTTGGGCTGGAGTATCCATTTCCAAGATGGCTCATTTACGTGGCTGCTGGCAGAAAGCCTCAGCTCCTCCCCGCATGAGCCTTTCTACAGGGTTTCTTGAGCATCATCACAACATGACAGCTAACTTCCCAATGGGAGAGTGATCTAAGAAATACAAGGCATGTGACCACAATGGAAGCTATATTTTATTATCTAACCTCAGGAGTAATATAACATTTACAGTCAATTGGTTGCATAGACCAATCCCCACACAATGTGGAAGGGGACTATATAAGGGCAAAATGTATTGCTTACAGCTTTGGAGACTGGGAAATTCAAAGTCTAGGGAACACCTCTGGTGAATGCCTTGTTGGTGGTGACAGTGATGCAGGGGTCTCACATGGCAGAATGGCAGAGCAGGGAGAGAGCTAACTTCTCACTCCTCCTTTTAAAGCCCTCAGAACCACACCCATGAGCACCATTAAACCATCAATTTACTAATCCATTTACTAGGGAATGGTCCTCACAATCTAATCACCTCTTTAAAGCTCCACCTTTCAATTACCATAAAATTTCCCACCCTCTTAACAGTGTCACAGTGGGGACCAAGTCTCCCATACATTAAACTTCAGGGTACACAATTCAATCCAAAGGCATAAGGATTATTAGGAGCTATCTTGGTGGCTGCTACCATACCAAGGGGGGTCTATGCTTCCATAATTATGAGCTGAAGTGTTTATATCAGAATTTAACTATTCATTTATTTTGGTAGCTGCTTGGTACAGGGATCCGAAACCTTGACCTTGGTGTTAGAACACTTCATTCTAACCAACTGAGCTAACTGGCCAGCTGTGCATTTTCATTTTTATATTGCTTATTTAATGTGTTTTCATGAATCTTTTTTCCACATTTATTTCAGAACTAAGATTTTATTCATTGCCCAGTTTTACCAAGGTTTTTTGCTTGTCAGTTTTACTATCAAGAGTTTTCCTTTGTGGGTATTATATCTACCAAGTCAAATTTTCCAAAGCTAAATTTTACAGATGTAGCTTTGGTGAAGAAGACTTAATTCTATGTAACCCAAATTTATCAATAACCCAAAATTCTTATTTTGAACAGTTTTGACTGTAGTGAGTTCTATTTTATGCTAATTATTTCTGTCTGCAATTTTCCTCTTGAGTTGGATTAAAGGCCACTACCGTGTAGTCTACTCCTTAGTTAATTTTTGAGATAGTTGTGAGTAACCTTAGATGGTTCAGAATTGCTCTATTGTACAGGAGAAGCCTATTATAGAGCTTGCTAACCGAGTTCTTCTTCATTTTTTCTGTACACACTGTTCTGTCCATACCATCAATGAAAGAATATACCCTGAGGTCAAAATATAAAGGGTTGAAGTGAACCCTTATAGAGCTGATGAGTGCATGGAGCAGGAGCCGGCAGAAGCCGCAGCTGTGCCCTTCAGATGGAGTTACTTGGAGGCGGCAGGAGAGAAGAGGGCCTTGGCGGCCCCCAGGACAGCAAGACCACTAATAGGGTTCACGTGGACCCATGCAGGAGTGAGCAGCCAGAACAACTGAAAAAAAGGGAGCCATTCAGAAGCCGGTGAGTCATCGCAAGGGACCAGCACATGGCCTGTCCCATGGGAAGTGTTTGCAGCACCGACAGTGGGGTAAACAGGCCCACCAGGGTAACACTGGGGCACAGGAAGGACAGCTGATCTGCCCCACAATCAGCGCAGGACCACTCAGAGGAGACTGGTCGGGAATACAGAATTGCATGGGGTGCAGTTTGATGAAAAAACTCAGGCCCAGATTCCAGGCAAACTACACCAGTGTGTCAGGGCCAGCCTAGGGACCTGAAGCATGGAGAAGGGGACTGGACCCCCCCCTCCCACAACCAGGCACACTGAGCCAGCACCTTGGGGCACACCCAGGGGCCCGGGGACCAGACCACCCTCCCACAACCAGGCACAACATGCCAGCACCTTGGAGCCCATCTGGGGACCCGAGGCATGGAGAAGGGGACTGGACTTCTCTCCCACAACCAGGCACACTTAGCCAGCGCCTCGGGGCCCATCCAGAGACCCAGGGTATGGAGTTGGGGACTGGAACTCTCTCCCACAACGAGGCACACTGAGCCAGCTTCAGGGCCCACCCAGGGACCTGAGGCATGGTGACGGGGACTGGACCTCTCTCCCACAACCAGGCACACCATGCCAGCACCTCAGGCACTGCCCAAGGACCAAGGGCATGGAGAAGGGGACCGGACCACCCTCCCACAACCAGGCACACCGAGCCAGTGCCTCGGGGCTCACCCATGGTCCTAGGGCATGGAGAAGGGGAATGGACCACCTTCTGACAACCAGGCACACTGCACCTGTACCTCGGGGCCCACCCAGGGACTCGGGACATGGAGAAGGGGACTGGACCCCTCTCCCACAACCAGGCACATGGTGCCAGTGCCTTGGGCTCTGCCCAGGAACCAGAGGCATGGAGAAGGGGACCAAACACACCCCACAACCAGGCATACCGCCAGTGCCAAGGAGCATGCCAAAAACAGCACTCCCACGTGGGTGGCCCACCACAGCCACCACAATAACCATGGCTGCTGCAAAAGCGGCTAGACCCCACAGCCACCATGCAGATGGTCTGCCAACCACTGGAGTGCATTCATACAAGAAGAGTCACCAAGCAGAGAAAAAGAAAAGAAGAGGATGTCTCTTTCCACAAAACCCATTCCAGAGTGACAGAAGAAGCATCTGCTCTATGATAATATTGGGGAACTTGAACACACCTCTCAGCATTGGACAGATCATCTAGGCAACAAGTTGACAGAGTAACCATTATTCTTTCAGGAGAGAAGAAATCTAGGGCAATTAAAGGGGGGAGGGGGAGGGAATGGGGGGAGGGGAGAGGTTGGACAAGGGGCATAAAGAATAATTATGATCTGTAACAATATGTATGCTAGTAATACTGATTTAATCAACATATCTCAATGTTCAACCCCCAAAATATGTATAATCGATTTTGATTCAATAAATAAACTATTTTTAAAAAGATAAAAAACAAACAAAAAAATAAAGTGAACCCTTATTACTTCATCTTCTCTTCTTCCTATGACTTTGTCTATTCTTCCACCTGACCTTGAGCCACTGAAAACCAGAAAGTTGCTGACACAAGCTTTGATCAAATTGGGACTCACAGCAGGTTAAAGGAAAATCAGGTTCTTGAGGGCAAAACAAAACAAAATAACACAACATCGGCCTTTTCTGCCTTTAAAGTTCTCTGGGCTTGGGTTCTGGAAAAAAGTAGTCCTCTTAATATGTGTTTATTGATTAAGTCAACAAATGTATGAATAGATTTTTTTTTAAAAAAAACAGTTAATTCCCGAACTCCATGAGGTACATTAGTGGAAAAAGTCTCTCACTACATTTTTGGTCTGCAAACAATGCTGTCATTGTTGTATTACTGAGAAATTCTCAACACAGAGGCACCTCATTTTAACTGTTAAACATTATTTCATTATTGTGTTCCAACTAGCTTTCAATTATTCCTTCCAACAAATGGAATATTGCAGAAATGACAGTTCCATATGCTCTCTTCTAATCCATTTATCCAACTGATGTTCCATCAATTTTCAATACTTTACACATAGTATAATACAAAGACCACTAAAAATCTCTTTTCGTCCCTTCTTAAGAATTTGCTTCAACAAGAAATCCATCAGCTTGATTTGAGATATGGGTCAAATGTCTCTTTTGCTCCGTCTCCCCAAAGGGAACTTTTTATAGGCTGAGATGAACCATTCAGATTCTCCCTCTTGAAAGGCTGAGCTGAGAAACCAAAACTGAGTTATATGATCCTGGCACTGAAGATTCTCGAGCTAATACTAACATGCTTTGGTCTGCATTTTAGAGAGGTGAATGTAGGTGAGGTGTGCCTGCGGAAGGGATGAAGGTACAAGGCCCATTGGAGACCAATTACAATAACCAGGGAAAGAGGTAAGGAGAGCCATCAGGTACCTGTTGTGGAAGTAAACTGAAAGAAGACTTGGCAAGTGAGCAGAACACAGTATTCGTGGAAACAGGAACAATCAAAGACATAGGAGTACATTCTGTGACTGCAGGGGACACTGATGCCTTTAACATGTACAGAGACCACAGAAAGAAGTGCTCCTTTGAGGGTCTAGATGTCTGGCAGTTGACTCAAAATTGGGAATTCGGACATACTTCCTTTGTGACTTAATATAGGATCTTTTAAAAATTGTGGACTGGTGGGTTATCTCAGTGGTTAGAGTGCAGCCTTATAACACCGAGGTCAAGGGTTTTGTTCCCTGTATTGGCCAGCTGCCAAAAAAAGAAAGAAAGAAATGATATTAACGCCAAAAAAATTTTTTTAATTGTATTAACGCCAGCCAGCCACCTAAAAAATAAAAAAGTGTATTTGCAGTTGGGTAGGAAAGCAATATAATGACATTGCTAGAGAGTGGCAGATGAACAAGGGGAAAAAACTACGTACAATTCTGCTGTTATCGTCTTGATGTGCAGTATTTTTTCTTCCCAGTCTTTTTTTCCGATTTTTGAAAAATGAACTGTTAGATTGTTTTTAAATAAAATTTTTAATTTGGGGCAAGCCAACACTTCTGAGTCTAGGGCTTCTGAAAGTAAGATTTTTGGAGGCATGCCGGGTAAACAAAAGTAGCTCAGTAAATATTTGCTCAATAGTGGCTGGATTGATGATTTTGGAACTACGAGACGAAATATAAACAAGAAATGTATTCTTTTTGAGACTTTAAATGTTTCCTTTAAACTGAAGGTGAAATAGGCTTTTTCCTTTTCCTTTTACGAGAAAAGAAGGAACAACAGAGCAACTTACAAGGTGAAGCAACTTCTCCCAGAAACTTCCGGACCCCAAAGCCCCTCTACCCCGGCTCATCTGAAAATAACCCTTATGTGGGCAAGAGCCAAAGTTTGAGCAAGCGCAGTGAAAACGCAGCCGGCCCCGCCTCTCGCCAACCCCCGTTTCCGGGGGGACTGTGTTCCCGAGACACTGGTCCGACTTTTTTCCTTCCGTCCTCCATTGCTGTCTCCTCTGCAATGGCGTCTGGGCTGGTGAGACTGCTCCAGCAGGGGCCTCGTTGCCTCCTGGCTCCGGCCGTCCCCACGCTCGTTTCTCCAGTTCGGGGAGTGAAGAAGGGGTTCCGCGCCGCCTTACGCTTCCAGAAGGAATTAGAACGGCGGCGCCTACTCCAGTGCCCTCCGCCGCCCGTGCGCCGGTAGGATCCGCCTCGTGAAGAGGTCGGGGTGGCGGTCGGGAACACTGGGCCTCCTCCCCGAGGTTTGGACCCGGCGGCGGATGCACGCCTGGCTTCAGCCTTGGAAGTTTCGATAAACACACCCATGGGCCGTGCATGCGTGACTTGAGGCAAAGGAGGTGGATTTGTGCCGCGGGCGCAATGGGCAGCTCCCACTTCGTCTCAGGGACTGAAAATTGTGAGGAATGGGGTGGGCTGGACGGCACTCTTTGTGGGGACTTGGGTGTTGTGGCCCCCGTTTGTAATGTCTGGGAATTCTTCGGGTACGGATAAGAGGGAAGAAACTTCACAGCATTGCGAGTTGGGGGCGGGGGGCGTGGATTAAGTATCCACAGCCGCAGTCCACTCTCCGAAGTTAAAGGAAAAAAGTTTAGCTTTAGGTTTTTGCCTCAATCTTGTTCCAGTAGTAAAAGATCTGGCAGAAGGAGACGCAGGTTTTTATAGCTCCAAATGAGATCATACCTTACGTGTGGTTCTGCATCTTGCTTGTTCCCTTTAATAATGTGTCTTTGACATGTTGTCATGGCATCACAGACAAATGCACCTCACTCTTTTTTATGGGTCCGTTTACAAGCATTTGGGCTCCATACTATGGCTATTACAGCCAATGTAACAGTAAATATCTTTGAAGTTATTTCACCTTTGGGAACACATTGTATGAAATTTTGATAACTAATATTGCTCGCCAAAAAAATGTGTATCCAGTTTATATTCTTACCAGTAGGACCACTCTTCTAACACAGAAGGTTATGTTCTTTTCCTAACAGGCAAAAAATAGAATTTCTTCTTAATTCACATTTCTTTGCTTATTATATGGTTAGGTTTTTTAGGCTTTTAAAGTTGGAAGAAACTTTATGGATTATGTAGATTATATAGGTCTATATATTATATCGATCTTACGACTTTCAGTCCAGATCTTTCTACTTTGATGCCCATTTTTACTTAAAAGGCTTTTATTTGGAGTTTATCTTTTTTTTAAAAAAGACGTTTTAGTTCATTCTTGGAAATGATTACAAACTTTGAAACTACTTATAATATTGATACTAGATTATTTAATAGCTAATTTAAATGGGTAGTTCAAAACTTAAGTCAAAATACAAAATAAATGTAATGTACTTAGTATTTATAACCTAAATTTTAAAGAAATTAAAACTTATGTTTCATCCTAGGTGTAAAGCCTAGTTCCATGGTTAAAGCAGAAATAAGGAACCTAAGTTAGGATAATGGCTTAGTTTCTGATGTTGAAGAACCACTTTAATGTGGCAGTTGGGTCAAAGGAAAAATTAATCCAGCTGCATGTAGTATATATTATTGTATAGCAAAGGACCGCCAGTATCATCTGACTTAAGAGAATATCAGAGCCTGGCGTTAAAAAGAAATGTAACCTTTTTTCATTTCTTTTATGTAATAAAATTATAGCACAGTGAAATAATTTTACATCATTGTAACATGTTATTCTCTTTACCGTCTCTTACTGTCTGTATGTTTTCAGTTCAGAGAAACCCAACTGGGATTACCATGCTGAAATACAAGCTTTTGGACATCGGTTACAGGAAACCTTTTCCTTAGATCTTCTCAAAACTGCATTTGTTAACAGCTGCTATATTGAAAGTGAGGAGGCCAAACGCCAAAAACTTGGAATAGAGAAAGAAGCTGTTCGTCTGAATCTTAAAGATAATCGAGAACTATCTGAAGAAGGGATATCTTTTGCACAAACTTGCCTCACACAATTTCTTGAAGATGAGTACCCAGACTTGCCCACTGAAGGCATCAAAAGTCTTGTTGACTTTCTCACTGGTGAGGAAGTTGTGTGTCACGTGGCTAGAAACTTGGCTGTGGAGCAGTTGACACTGAGTGCAGAATTTCCAGTGCCCCCAGCTGTATTAAAGCAGACTTTCTTTGCAGTAATTGGTGCCCTGCTACAGAGTAGTGGGCCTCAGAGGACTGCACTTTTCATCAGGGTAGGTAATCATTAATTGCACATGCTCAACATGCTTGAAGTGGGCAGAAAGAAAAATTTCTTTTTGTAATTCATTTCTTTAATCTATCATTTTGGAAGTGAATTTTTCTGCCAACAAAAACTGAGAAAGATTTAAAGCTTTTTTATGATAGGGCCTTAATTATTTGAGTTGTCAGTTGTTGAGGATATCATCAGAAGTGAATATTAAATTCTAGGTTGTACAAAACTATGCTATCTACCGTAAGTGAATTATTGTATTGAGATAATATACTGTACCCCGGAAATATGAACAAATAAATGTTAAAATATTTTGAATTAAAAAAAAAAACCTAAACATTTACTGATGAAATCACCAGATTTGGAGACTTTAGGAAAAGAAACTACTATACGTATATCTAAACTACAAAAAGAAATGGAGGGGTGGAGGCATGGTGGGAAGAGAGCAGATAAATGCACAGAGAGAAAAATGTTTAGAAACAGAAACAGAGATCTTCTCTGCAACACTAAATGCTTTTTATTTTTTTTAAAAAGATGACCGGTAAGGGGATCTTAACCCTTGACTTGGTGTTGTCAGCACCACGCTGTCCCAAGTGAGCTAACCAGACATCCCTATATAGGGATCCGAACCCATGGCCTTGGTGTTATCAGCACCACACTCTCCCAAGTGAGCCACGGGCCGGCCCGAACCCTAAATGCTTTTAAGGACAAAGATTTTGATCCAGGGATGTTGTCTTTATTTAAATTATCATTCACATCTAAGGGCAAAAGGATCTGCTAAAGATTCACAAAGTATGTTACTTCCATAAAATAATTGCTGTACACAGTACTCCAGCCAAGTGAGATTTGAACGAAAGAATAGAAAAAGCATAACAAAAAATGAGTGAAGAACCGTGAGAGATTTCCAAATATGAGTGCTACATTATGTCCCTTCTCACAAGACACTAAAATTTTGGGGTATTTTGTTATACAACAGTAGATCCCAAAGCAGCAATTAATGTAGTAAAATATAATGTACTAATTAATATTACTGAAAACTGTTCAAATGTTAAAAAACCCCAACAAATTATGGGTTGTGACTTCTGAAGGACTACAGGCTATGTCATCTTTAGTTTTACATCCTTAGAGCCAAGGATAATGCCTACATGGTAGGTACTCAGTAGAGGTTTGGTGAATGAATGAGGTCAAAGGTCAGTATCCAAGGGGTTAGCATGGTTAGGAACTTCATGCTTAACTACCAGCTGCTGTTCTCTTCTTAAATGATAGAATCTTGGACTTCTGAGTCCCCTGTGATGTACAACCAATTCTGTGTTAGCCAGTAGCTTAGCTAATTAAAATTCTATATAATTGGTACCACTTGACTCCTGCTGTCCTTTTAGAATTTATTAACTGTGAGAAGTTTTATCCTTTGGCATTAGATGAAAACATGAGTTTTTGTTCTCTCTTTGATAACAGAGGCAACACAATCACTTTTAAGTCATGAGAACAGTCTTGATTCACACATTTGAATGTCAGGTCCTTTAAACCAGCATTGCTTGCTGTTGGAATCCATTCATTTAGTTTTGGTACCAAGTTTGATAATTTTGTTAGAGAAGGATACCTGTATTAACTAACACTTCAGACCTTATTTGTAGGTAAAACCTGTCTTTCTCCTTCCCCGTAGGGCCTATATAATAGGTGGGCTACTCACTTTCCTCCCAATTAGATAGCTTTTTCTAAAGAAATTCTTACAAAGGCCTCCTTGATTTTCATTCTCTTAATCCCTATTGCCTCTGTGGAGTTTTAAAACTGTCTGAACAGTTTTTGTTCACCTCCATGAAATTTCCACAAGGTAGTCAGACTATTTTGGAAATATTTGTTTACCATATTCTAGTGCCTCTGTTAACAGTTCCAATTAAAGATTCTATTAAATATAGATAACTCAAATATCTGTTTCTAAGTCAAGAACTTTGGCTGGCTGGTTACTCAGAGTGTGGTGCCAATAACACCAAGTTCCAGGGTTTGACCCTTGTATCGTCCAGCCATCGAAAAAAAAGCTTTGATGTCTCCCATAGTACAAGTCGGGATTGTCTTTTTTTTTTTTTTAATTCATTCATTCGCCTAATATTGAGTGTCTTACTACATGCCAGACACTCTGCTGAGCTCTGGAGCCAGAAGCTAAGTAGGATGAGATCCTATTCAACAGTTCATTAGGCAGATGGAGCAGAATGTGGGAAGCGCTCTCATAGAGCTATTAAGGTGCAAAGGGAACTCAGAGGAGGCAACAACCAATTATGTCTAGTGGTAGGATTAGGGAAGGTTTTACAGAAGTGAAATTTGCTTCTAAAAAATATGCCTCAAGGATGAGCACGTGCTTGGAAAACTATGATTAATTTTGTGTGGCTGGATCATGTTGCATCTGGAGGAATGATCAGAGATGAGTCTGGACCTTTAAGAGCTAGTGTACAGAAGATCTAACAGTGTTACTGGGAAAGTGGTTTGGGCATCAGTATTATCAGCATCTCTGAGAACTTGTTCAAAATGCAAATTCTCTGGCACCACCTCAGACTATATCATCTCTGAGAGGGCGGCCTAGGAGTCTGTTTTAACTAGCTCTCCAGGTGATTCTTCTGCTCCTGGAGATTTGAGGAGTACTCTTCTTAGTCATGTAAAGAGTATGTATTTGATGATCCTTTGGAGAGAAAGCTGGAGGAGTTCTAAATGGGAGGTTTCCATGATCAAATGCACATTTTTAGAAACTCATTTTTTCATACTGCCTCCCTATTTCTGGGGAGATTCAGCCTCCCTATTTCTGAGGAGATTCAATTCACACCCTGCTGAAAGTTCTAATAACAAATCAGTAAGACTAGGAGTCAGTAGGAAAAAATAGGAGGAAACAGCTAATCACCCCAGAAAAACTGAGATTTCTATTATCCTATTGATATCTTAGGCATTTGGAAAAGAATTATTTTTCCTTACCCTACACTTGATTATTCTGTATGGCAAATAACAATCCAGTAATTCATACATACATGCATATAAATATATGTCTCCTAAGGCATCTCTACCTCTGGACATTAAAACATTAAAAGTCCCCTACTGAGATGGACTTATATTTTTTATTAATGAAGCTGAATGTTCTTTTGATGCTTATAGGAGTGTTGTAATGAAATTAACTGTTTATTTCATGAACAAAGGGATCTTTTTAAATTTCTCGCCTGCTGTCCCCATTCATCCATCCTGTTGTTATATTTCTGTTTGTTGATACTAGTTAATTGCAGTATATAAATTGTGAAAATTAATGTTTGTTTACATATTTTCTTTTTCCTTGTGGCAGGGATGTTTCCATATTTTTTGTATAACAATTTTTTTTTCCCAGCAAAGTGAATTCTTTGAATATTCATAATTTGTTTCTCAGTTTTCTTAGCCATATAAAGAAGTATTATTGAGTCACAAAGTTTTAAAAGGCAGTTTATGTGAAATTATTAAATTATTTTTATTTCTATTTTTTAATTATTTTGAGGGGGCACTGGTTGGTACAGGGATCAAACCCTGGACCCTGTTGTTATCAGGACCACACTATAACCCACTGAGGTAATCAGCCAGCCCCTATTTAAATTATTGCTAAAAAAAAAAAAAATCAGTAACTTAATGGAGTAAGTATTGTTATCTAAAGGCCCTGAGTACCATTTTACATGAGTTTCTGCCAGAAGTTATAACTTTATTCGTTGATTCAACTCTTTAAATATTTTTTTCTTATTCGTAGGAATATAATTCTAAATTATGATAGGATTCCTCCTTCTATGGAATTTTGGTAGATCATATTGCTTGAAATGGACAGTTTTCTCAGGCTTCCAAATATATTTTTTTTGGTCCAACTGTGATGTTTGTAATAAAATTTATATGGAAAAAACTGGGAGTGAAAAAGAGCAGGACATTTTATCTTTCATTTCCCATTAAGTTTTTAATTTCTGTACTTTGGATTATGGTCCTTATGTCCTTTGTACTAGTTTAAATGTATAAATTACATTTTTATATCCAGGACTTCTTAATTACTCAAATGACTGGAAAAGAGCTCTTTGAGATGTGGAAGATAATAAATCCCATGGGGCTACTGGTAGAAGAACTGAAGAAAAGGAATATTTCAGCTCCTGAATCGAGACTTACGAGGCAGTCTGGAAGCACCACAGCTTTGCCTTTGTATTTTGTTGGCTTATACAGGTTAGTGAAATTTAAATCTTAGCTTCATAACTTTGATTAGAAAACTTAAAAACAGACTCTTCACAATTCCTTAACATAACCTATAACTGTATTAAAGATTTTTTCAAAATCTCATCCCCACGATTATCCTTACCTACTAGTCATTCTTAGGAGAAGGCAAGTAATCTCTGTTTTGGAAGAGCTTTTGTTAGCCAACTATTTACTGTAGAATTTCGTGGGATATATGTTAACCTACATTTTTCTGCATAAAAATAAAAGTTTTGACTTACATGTGTTATAGATTTCATCTTAATCCATTCATCAGCAGTTTCAGCTGAGCCTAGACCTGGAAAAGGGAGGGCTTAGTTGTTCATCAAAATGTATAAATCAACACATGTTGAAAGCTTTGTGGTTTTGTTTAGTAAAAAGGTGACCTGCCCAAAATTGATTTTAGGAGTTAAGATAAAAATGTTAAACATAAACACTGAATATCTACGATAACTAGATGAAAATTAAGATAAATATTTTTCTAATCTTTGTATCATGAAGGACTTTATAGGTGTAAAAGCAGTGGAAGACATCACAAAGGAGAAAATGGATAGTGTCCTAAAAAGTTTGATCTTCAGTATTAATTGAAGTGAAAAGCAAAAAACAATGAGATACTCTTTTTTTGTTTATCAGCTTGGCAAACCTGAAGCTCATTCGTTATCAGCAGTTCATACACTGCTGGTAGAAGAAAAAAATGTACAATATTACTGTGAGTAATTTTAACAGAAGCTGAGAATCTTTAAAATTTTCACGTCCTTTGGTTTGGTATTTCTACTTGTGGTTGTCCTAATATCGTAGATGAAAATTTGTGAACAAGGATGTTCATTTGTTGTTCATCTCTTTATATTCCATACCTAGAGCAGTTCCTGGGACATGGTGGTTAGTAAATAGTTATTGAACTCATAAAAAATTAGAAGTAAATTTGGAATCCATCAAGAGGAAAATAGTATATGCACATGATGGAATATAGTGCAGCTACTACAGGTGACATTTTAAAACAATTTTTAGTGACATTGGGATGTTTGGGGGAATGATCTTTTATCTAAAAAAAATGTAAGAAGTAATTTGCCATATTACTAACAGTGATTGTTGTTGAGTAATATTTTTTCCTAAGTATTACATAATGACTTTTTAAAAGATAGTCAAGGATATACTATCAGCATCATTGGACTAAAAACTTGGTGATAAATCTTCTGTGTGTGAAATTCATTTTTAGATATTTTCTCTATTCCTCACTTTATGCAAATATGTATGTCTGTAATTATTATTGTTTGGGTTTTTTTTTTTTTTTTTTTTTTTAAATCACTGCCTTGCTCTTAATTAGTTTAACCAGGTGAGGGTGATAGGGGATATTTCCCAGCAATTCTTGTGTAAATTCAAGTGTTAGGCTCTTCTTTGGAGTAAAATAGGCTCTTCACTATTTTCCCAAGTTGCAAAAATTCTGTCTTCATCTTTCCCCCCTGTATTTCTCTATTTAATCTTGGCTGCCACCATCAGATAGATAGAAAGCTCAAGGACTTTTTTCTTGCATCTGTAGTGGAAACCTTAGCAGCAGACTGTATGTCTATAATTATAAAGTTTAACTTACATAATTAACCTTTGTTTCATTTCAAATTACAGTCATAGCAAATATTTCTTAGCAAATTCTTTTCACGTTGTAGTTCTTTTACTTAGGTAGCTTCACTTGTTTTTCTTTAACTTTCAAGTCAATTTACGTTGAATTTATGTTATTAAGTGGGGTCGTGCATGAAACTTTCAGAGACATGCTTCTTTAAATTGCATAAGTGAAATATTAGGTAAGGAAATTTCTAGGAAGTAGGTTAAATATAATTAGAAGTAGCAAAACAAATAGGGTTATGGTTATTTAATGTGCACATTCTTTGCTCTCTTGCAGGAACATTTTTATGCTTTTAAAGAAGGTGGTTATAATAGAAATATCAGTAAAGCAGAGGAATACCCATTTTAGTTTTATCAAATTTTAATAAAATTCTAATAGCCAACATTTACTGTTTACTGTGCCACCTTACTATCTTTTGGGAATACATTAGACAGGGTTATAAATGGATAAATAAGTTTTGAAAGTGAGCCAGTTTTGAAGATCTAAAGTTCTTGATTTAAAATACAAAACAGGGCTGGCTAGTTAGCTCAGTTGGTTAGACAGTGGTGTTAAAGCACCAACGTCAGGGGTTCAGATCCCTATACTGGCCAGCTGCCCCCTCAAAATAAAAGTAAAATATAGAACTGATTTCTCATTTGTGTTGAAGTTTAGATGACAGACTCAAAAGGTGCAATTTTTCAATAGTCTTTCCTTATGTTATATAGCAAATGAATTAAAATAATCTAGTCATAGTTCCCAAGAATATTTTTAATAGCTTTAGGTTTTTATAAGAAAATATTTATATATTCTTCCAATTTTCCCATCAACAATTTACAAAAACATAGATACGCTTTTTTTATTTGAAAAATACTGGGCCTAGGAGCTGTTTATATTTCTACAGAAATGTAAATGTTTCTTTGTTTAGCTACCACACATAATGAAGCTGCAACAAAATTAATTAAAATCCAAAAGATGATATATATAAAACTTGTGTTACTTCTGGTGGGTATTACTGTCAAAAATAAGATTTAGAAGGCATAACTGCTTTGTGAACTATATCTTATGATGCAGCATGTAATTTACTACTACTGTTTGTCTTCTTTCTAGTGATAAAAAGCTGATTGCAGAAGGACCTGGGGAAACAGTATTGGTTGCAGAAGAAGAAGCTGCTCGAGTGGCACTTAGAAAACTTTATGGATTCACAGAGAATAGACGGCCCTGGGACTATTCTAAGCCCAAAGAGAAAGTTTTGAGAGCAGAAAAGACCAAAGATGTGGCAACCTGAAATTTGTAAGCAAAACAAGATGAATGTCAAAGACATTTTTGAAATTGTAAAGAAGTACACCTTATTCTTCATACCGTGTTTCTAAAATTAAGTGTTTATCAGGTCACAGTATTTTTTAAAAAAATCTTCTGTTTTGTCAAAAGTCTTTTTTTTTGACATTTTTCCAATTAATTTTCCTTAAAATCCTTGATTTTATTATTGTATGTAATTTGTACAGTTAGGTGTATTTTATTCCCCTCTAGCTTTGAGATATCATAATTCAAATGTATGTCTTACGTGAACTTTGCTGTAATATCAATAAAAAAGTTATTCTTTCTCTAAATGTTACATTGCACTTTTATTTGATATACCCAGGAATGGTAGGAGGTTGATGAACTTTGCTTCCATAATATAATTTTAACTAAAATAGAACGTTATAACTTCTAGAAATGCAAGGTACAAGTTATAACTAGATAGCTGTTTACATGATCTCTAGATTCTGTATAAGTTTAAAATTCTGTGTACTTCCGATATGTTTTAGTTATTTAATTTCTATAAATAAATAAATGGCAGAAAAGGTAAATGTTATGCTTTTAAGAAATTGCCTTTTCTAAGAAAGTGAAACGCAAAAAAGCAGCTTAAAATATTGATGTTAATGGTAAAATAAAGTATGTACTTATCAATTCCACTTAGTATTCCATAATCAGAGTAATAGTTACTATGTACCAAGCACTGTACTAAGTATAAGAACACATTTAATTCAGTAGAGGTCAAATTTTAGAGTGTCCTTCTGGTTTTTTAATTCATTGTGTTCAGTTTAGTAATCCTCTAACTGCAAATTCCCTTTGATTGATTTCTTTTTAACTTTTTGGCAACAGTGATAATTTTTAGTTTCAGTCTGCCAGTAGTCACTCCCAGGCGTTAACAAGAGAGGTGGGACTTGGGAGTTGAGAATAGAAAAGAGGTAAAATGTTAAAATCAATAGCCCTTTTGTCATGAAGTCTTTTTATAAAAGAGGAAGGAACTTTGAAACTTTTTGAGACTGGCCAGAAAAGTGGAACTTGGTCATATCATATGTAAGAGGGTTTACAGCTATCACAGGCAAAGCAGGGACTGTTTTTGGAGAGGAAATTTTGAGAGGAACCTAGTTGGCTGAATTAGTTTGTTAAACTTGAGTTATTTCACCTTTTTTTTGAGTTAACTCCAACCCCTAATAATTAAACACAAGGATAAAGGACCGAACCCAGTAGTAAAAACACCACTTAGGTGGGTCATCCACAAGTAAACATGGTTTGATAAGCATTGTAGCAGGAAAGAGATTATGTAATGAAAATTTCTGGGAAGCAAAAGACAGTAAATGTCTTCTAACCACTGCTGAATGACAAAAATTACAGCACATTTAGTTAAAGGTCTCATTTGGCTTTATGGTGGTTCTAGAATCAGGCAATCATTCCATAAAGTAAAATTAAGTGTTCTAGTGAGCTAGAACAAAAGAGGCTAACTACAGACAGAAGAAGTTCTGAAGAAAGCAAAGGACAAAAAGCAGATTGTTCATTTCATAGTTACTTTCATTGTAAGGTAAGGATAGGGAGACAGAACAAAAATAACTGTTTACTTCAGGCTTTAATCCTTTGTAAGGATCAAAGCAGAGGGAGCTTCATGATCGTGCTTATTGAAGATTTGTTATATTTGTGTGTGTGTGTGTGTGTGTGTGTGTGTGTGTGTGTGTGTGTGTATATATATAATTTTTTTTTTTTTTTTTTTTGCAACTGGCCGATAAGGGGATCCAAACCCTTGACCTTGGCGTTACAACACCAACTCTTACTGAAGATTAAAACTGGCCTGTCTGGGAATTTTTCAGGTCAGACAGCAGCTTGGTTTGGGCTTGGTGATGTGGAACATTAGCTGGAGTGACTCCATTTTGTTTTTAGTCTGCTCTGTGAGGGCCTAGTGCAGGAACTTAGTCCAAAACAATAGCTTCCTATAATTTTTAACACCACGTACTCATCCTGCAAATGCAAAATGTCCCATTCTAGCTAAAGTATTATTCTAATTTTATTTTAGGTGAACATTTTTTTTAAAGGCTTTAGAGTTCAGTTGCAAACTCAAATAATCCTTTTTTCCCCTCATAAGTAGTGCTGTAATGCCATCCCAAATTTCTCCTGCCCAAGGCAGTTTGCAGGACCTTAACCTAAAAGCTTGGAGGGGAACTATGCTTACCCTTAGGTTTCCAAGCTTCCAAACCTTGAAAGCCTCTAGATTTACATATGAAACAAAGCTAACTCTAATTCATAAAACTACTTTGCAAGTAAGAGATCCCTTATAAAGAATGTGATTTCAACACATTTCTAACTAAAACTTTTAAACCTAAGTGGTACTTTTTAAAAGCTCTCATTAAATATGATGGGCTGGAATGTAGAAAAATTAACATACTTTTACAGTTCCATATGAAATAGTTTGAAACGTGGAACCAATCTCTGGAAAACTGTTTTACTTGTCCTGTGAGAATAAACATGTAAATTTGATATGTGGATAAGAGGAATGTGGGTACAGGGTGTTGTCAAATGGGGCATGTGACCAGGAACATTCAGTGACCATTTGGAGGACTAGCTTTTTGACTAATGCATAATTGATGTTGAGAAGATAGGCATAAGACCATAAGGAAGGGATATGAAAGTACTGATACTTGAACTTGGGTTGACACCAGAGGAAGATATTAGTCATTTACTTTAAAATTCTGACCCTCTTTCTTACCTTTTCCCGTTCTCCAGTTCTGTAAGCCCGAAGTATAATTGTACCAAAAGTCCCTTAGCTGTAGCAGTAATGTCTACAGACTCAATTACATAAGGTCTATTCTTTTTAATTCATACTATGTTTTTATTAATATGCATATACAAAATGGGGAATATCATTCTCAAAGTGTTTTATGTGGTCATGAGAAAGTGAACTGGAAAGTGTAACAACTCCAAGAAAGGATGGAATGAATTGGGGCTGTTTTTGTGTTCAGCACTGTGCTAATTTTGGCCACAAGATGGTGCTCTAATCCTACTGCACGGTTTAGTTTGCAAAGTGCCAGTATGGGGAACACTATTTTCTACCTATACAAGAAAGATTATATATGTATTTGGCACGTGATTACAGTGAAACATAACTTTTCAAGGCCCCTTACAGCTCTTAATATCCTATGAATATGTCTGCAGGAGCTAGCTCACCTCTCCTTCAGGATGTTGTAAGTTAAGAATTTGATGTTCGAATAATTCCCCTCTGATGCCAAGATATGGATGTTTGAGCTCTTTAATTTTTAAGATATTTTTCTGGGCTCCTTCTTTTACTTTCTCCCTACTTTTTTTTTTTTCTTTCTTTTTGGTATCTGGCTAGTAAGGGGATCCGAACCCTTGATCTTGATGTTAGCCTACTTTTTATGATGGGAGAAAATGCACTACAGAGGCAGGGGAATCCTAGTGTCCATCTTGATGCTTCCTAAACCCAGATTTGACATTCTTCCCGTCAGAGAGGCCAGCTCACAACACTCCCCTGCTGAGAGATGCCCACTTCAGGATGCGCAGCTGGCAGCCGGCTGCCCAAGTTCTGCATCTTTAAGCCTTTCCCCCCCCTCAGTTGATCCCTGTACTATGTCTCCAAACCTCAATTTGTAGATTTTCAACCATTGTCCTCTGGGACCTAGAGCTGTGACTCTTCCCTTTGGTTGGGTATCAGAGCACTTGAAAGCCATGGTTCTTTCTGTAGAACACCAGGGATGACTACCTAATCCCATCTGGCAAACTAAGAACAATTTTTCCAAGAGAAAATTCATGCAGTCAAAAATCATACCTATAAGCACACACATGCTCCTGAAAACAGCAAGCTCTTTTGACATTGGCAGTGTCTGTGCTTTCCGTTAATACTCATTTGTTCTTGTTCATTTATCTGGCTGCCTGTTAGTGGTCACTGACAACAGACTAATGGTTTAAGAAAAATTTCTCGGGGAAAACCAATTGAGAAAACTAAAAGCATTAACTTATTCTCCCTTCAAGTGAGGAAGAACTCCATTATTTGATTATTTGTAGAATGTCTTTTTACAAGAGATGTTATACATTGAAAGTGCAAAATGAACTGAGTTTGTTCTATTCTCTTTTTGCAAAAACAGCTAGAGAAGGATATTTGTAATTCGGAGAAGAGTTTGCCTGACTTTCTGATGATGCTTCTACATAAATTACAGATGTCAGCATCTTGACACCAAGACAACATGTCAGTAAGGGCCAAGAGACATTTAGCAATAGACTATATCAGGGTACTTTAAAAGGTTCATGGAAAAATTTGTATTCTTTCATTGTATTTTCCATGAACTTTTTGAAGTACCCTCGTACAGTCAATAAGACAAACATAGTAAAAAATCAGCTGACCACCATCAGATTACCTTGATAATGATGTTCATGGGCTCCTGACAATCTGCCACTAAGACTCAATTCCTGGTCCTAGGATTGTTTTCCTGTCTACGAAGAACAGGCCTGCCACACTTCTCTTTATCTTTGGTAACTGGAATTATAAACTTCAGATGAAGGAAGTATAGCATTAGGAAATTTAAAAATTCATTTCCGGGCCGGCCCCATGGCTTACTCGGGAGAGTGCAGCGCTGGTAACTCCGAGGCCGCGGGCCACGGGTTCGGATCCTATATAGGGATAGCTGGTGCGCTCACTGGCTGAGCGTGGTGCAGACCATACCATACGAAGGGTTGCAATCCCCTTACCAGTCAAAAAAAAAAAAATTTTTCATTTCCATTTTGCTACTTAACATTCAATCATTTAGCCTGCAAACACTAACAATGTATTTGGTATATGAAGAACAGTGATTTCTCATTTAGCAAATTTCTCATTTAAACCACATCTATCTCTTTCTTCAAGACTGGAGAGAGTCAAAGGTTCAGTTTGGTAATCTCCGAAGAGATGGGGCTTTAAAGCCAGTGGTAACACTCTTTAGCCTCTCAAAGCGGACTCTCAACAGGCAAAGGTCATAGTGTCTTTTAAAATTCGCAGGAAGTGGAGGATAGAAGTCATCTGCCAGCTTACATAGTCCTCACCTCTCTCCCAGCTGTCACCACTGATCAGTCCTAGGAAGTGGGCATTTGCTATTCTGCTGGCTCAGAGAAAATTTCTGCCATTTCTACTTCAGTTTCTTGGACCCCTTAATGTGGAGCTCGTGTTTTTCATTTTCAGAAAAACAAAGAGTTACCAGTACAAAAGCCACTCCCTTGTGCCTTTTTGTAGAGTTCTCTTATGATTGGGGTTTTTTTCAGGTCACCTGTCATTATCTCCTCTTTAGGACAAAGACTCAAAGGCCAATAAAAGCTTTCAGTGTATTTGGGTCAGCGCCTACTCCCTTTTCCACTGTGTCTCGGGCAGAATTGAAAGTACCCATCTCATTAAGTATCAAAAGACTGACTTCACTGGTTGTTGGCCTCAGTTTTCCAATAGGTCTACCATTGTGTTACTTTAGGAAAATTGCAGCCTGTCTCCTATTCAAACTCAGTGTGATGGCTAATCTTTGTGATAAGTAGTTTTGCTCAAACATGTCTACATAGCAAAAATGATCTACCACAGGCCTGTAATTTTTGTGGTGGTCTCAATATTTTAAATTTTTTCCAGTTTCCCTCAAGGAAAGGAATTTTCATAGTTAGGTCTTTTTGAGGTAAAATGGACTACAGACTCATCAATTTAGGAATATCAAATGGTGAAAGTTGAATTATACAAAAAAATAATTGGAGAGGAACTTTTCCCCCAGTACAGAGATTATAACAGATTTCAAAAAGTCTGCCAGAATTAGAATCTGGGTGTTGACTGGTGAGGAAGGGGTAAAGGTGAATAAGTTAGGAAAATCAGATGGAAATAGAGAAGATATATGGTCTGGGAACCTTGATACTATGACTTTCCAGGTATGTCATAAATTTGAAACTTTACTATCTAATAATCAAAGAGGTACTCAGAAATGGGACCAAATACTTCAAAATTTAATGTGTCCAGTAAAATGTGACCAATGTACTATTGGGGAACAGCCCATTTGTATCACATAACAGGGTCACTGTCACATGAGAAAGGGAAACTCTGTGGTCCTTTCTGGAGTGAGGATTGCTGGAGACAGGAGCTGGACACTTTTACATCCTCTCTCTCGTTCTCATACCCACTTTGACCTACTTCCATATCTTGTAAATATGAGGGTACTGCAAAAACTTCGTGGAAAGGTTTGTATTATCTTTTAATTCTATTTTTCCACACACTTTTTGAAGTACCCTCATACACTTGCAACAGTGAGGTATCTTGCTGTGCTAGGATCATCTCTTTCCCAAGATTAAATTACCTGGAGAAAAGATATACTTCTGTCTGTATCCTCTGGTATTTGGTACCCAATAGGCACTTGTGATGGTTAATTTTTGGTGTCAACTTGACTGGGATAAGGGATACCCAGATAGTTGGTAAAGCATTACTTCTGGGTACGTCTGAAGGTGTTTTTAGAAGGGATATGTACTTGAATCAGTGGATTAAGGAAGATCCATCCTTATCCAGTGTGTGCAGGCACCATCCAAGCAGTTGAGGGCTTGATTAGTACAAAAAGACAGAGGGAAGATGAATTTGCTCTCTCTTCTGGATTTTGGACTCCCATGTTCTCCTGCCCTTGGACAGCTCCCCTAGTTCTCCAGCTTGCAGACAGCATATTGGACTTCTCAG
This sequence comes from Cynocephalus volans, assembly GCF_027409185.1. Lineage (NCBI taxonomy): Eukaryota > Metazoa > Chordata > Mammalia > Dermoptera > Cynocephalidae > Cynocephalus > Cynocephalus volans. Next base: position 287,100,333 of record NC_084460.1, read on the forward strand.
CCTCCATAATCACGTGAGTCAATTTCCATAATAATAAATCCCCTCTCATCTATCTATCTGGAGAACCATGACTAATACAGCACTCGAATGAATGAGTGAATGAATCAAATATATTATTCTCATTTTACTGACAAAACTATTACTATTTTAAACTATTCAAAATCATATACTGAATGCAAGTAGAATACTGGAACACAGGCTTGTAAAGGCTTTAATAACTATTAGCATGTTTCCCACAGTGTAAGTGGCCTGAGGTAGCCCTTCAAAATAATTTTTTGGCATTTACTCCTTAATAAAGAAGCAGTTCTCCCTTTCTCCCTTCTCTCTTGGTTAGCTGAAGTATACATACTTATTTGCAAACAGCAAAGCTTGACTCACTTAAATAGGAATTGCAAATGGCAAATTGGTAGAGTGCCAAATGTGAGTGTTTAATGTATAATTAAACAGTGACAAGTACAGCTCATGAGCTTAAAAAAAAAAAGGAAAAAATGTTTTTAAGTTTTGATAAGAAATGTTTTAAACCATTCTGATTAAGATAAGACTATGAAATCTTTAGGAAAATTATTGAAAAAAAAGGCAAATGGTAACATTAGAATTGTGATGTTTGAGTTAAACTTGGACAGTTATCCCAAAAAACAACGAAAAAAAGTCATTTCAAAAAACAAACACTCCAGCCTATCACCAAAACGAAACTTTCACTGCTCCCTCAGATTTCCAAAGTATATTAGTACCCAGCAACTTCTTTCTGTACTTGCCACAAAATCTCTATCTTTGCTGAGACTACCATTGCTTGAGTGAACTGTGGTTAAGATTAGAACTAGGATAACCATAATAGTTACTCTCTTGGAGCGATCTATAAATTGAGAAGTGTTGAAGCAAGGAATAGTGTTTGCTTGTCAGATTTAGAGGAAAAAGACAGAAAAAGTCCAGGGCCTTTGAACTTCCTGCCGTTTGCTTAAGTGCAAAGGTTTATTAGAAGAGGCTGAAGTATTTTTAAAGGGCTCAGTTTCTTTTGTTATATTTTCAAATAACAAAGAAATGGCATTTTTCGTTTGTTTTTTACTACTTATAACACTTTATTTTCACTTTGTACAAAATACAAAAATGCAAATCCAAAGAGTACAGACCAGTAGTGACAGGCACACTGCACAACAGCAAACCTTGTCTAGCAAGACATTAGTTTTTTAAACTTTATTTTAGTGGATACATGCATTATATAAAACAACATCAACAACAACAATAAAAACACAAAGAGGCTACGGATTTCACTATTTCTATCCCCAAAAGAATGCTTTCTAACAAGACTTTGGGTGGGGATGGGGAAAAGATTTAAAAAGGCAAATAATATTTTTTTTCCATAAAAATGTAAAAGCTACCATAAAATGTCTTTTTTTTTTTTTTTTTCCTGTCACACTGATTAAATTTCTTCTGAAAAGCCACACATACAGACAAAACAAAACAAAAATTCTGAACTGGACAGACAGCAAATACTGAGGAGGGTTGTTAACCTAGGTAACCATTCAGTAGTTTAAAGAATCTTTTAGACGTTTTGAAGCCTTTCTATTCATTCCTCAGTGCAGTGTTCCAGCCATCCTGCCCCTTTTCCCTCTAAAACCACCCAGACCAGAAATGCTTGCATCATTGAGTCTGTTCCTAAGAACTAGTTTTGAAAAAGGAAGCAATGTACAAAAATATTTAACAGAACTATGAAAGATGTAAGAAAGGAGTCTTTTCTTCATTGCAAAGCAGTCTTTGCTTTGCATGGATTCTTTTGTATACTCTTCAGGGTTTGTTTATCTGCCCCATGAATAAGACAGCACCTACAGAATTAAAAGGAAACAATGCACAACTCCATAAAAGAATAACTCCTAAAATAATATGATAGGTATTATGGTTAAAGGAAGGGAAGGGGAGGAGCTTTGTCTGACCTATTCCTCAGTAGTGCTGTGCAACAGAACTTTTTGCAACGATAGATAGGGTCTATCTTCACTGTCCAATATGGTAGCCACTGGCCACATGTGGCTATTGTGTGCTTAAAATGAGGCTAGTGTGACTAAGAAATTGATTTTTAATTATATTCCATTTAAATTAATTTAAAGTTAAGGTTCAATAGCCACACGTAGCTAGAAGCTCTCACATTGGACTGTTCAGCTCTAGAGTACACTAAGTAGGACATTAAAGATGCAATAAGATAAAAGCTTTAGGAACTATCTTATATTACTGATTAAAAAATAGTACCAGTAAAATGTATTAATGCCTAGTCTGCATAACATGGAGCCAACTTTTCCACAAAGGCAATCTTAATAACTGTACTAACACATAGGAACTATCGTTATTCTCATCTTAAAGATGAAGCTAAAGGCCAGATCCAAATTTGAACCCATAACTTGTAGAGCTAAGATCTACTGAATTAACAATTCTCAGGTCTTAATAATACAGTGGGCTTATTTTGAAATTTTTGAAGACATGTAGCTTCTTACAAAATTTAACTACTGTATTTATGAAAATACATAAAAATTAGTAGATGTTAAAAATGCCCCCAAAGGGATGCTGAGCCTCTCTATATGTTTAAAAAACAAGAAAACAAAACAATAAAAAAGACCCAAAAAACCTAAAATCCTGTCAGTATTTACAAGATTCCATCACACTCTGTAAACACAGCCTTGATTTTCCTGTCTTTAATGTGGGTGGTTGTATCATTCAAAGTGTTTGCAATTGTTGACACAAGGGAAATGGATATAGCTATGACTGCAATATGCCTTTCTGAATTCTAATAACTAGTGAACAATTGAAGAGGAGAATCACTTACCTGTGGGATTATGTCGGATGAAAAATAGAAAAGGTCTGTCTACTATAAACCAGGGAGGCGATGACCTTGCAATTAGAATTGCAGCTATGGGAAGAAGAGGAAAATGTGTTGTAAACCCAGTGGGAGGCCAGCAAGTTCATTAGCTTGACGGATGGCCCTCACATGCTAGCATCTGAGGACACTTAATTCCTGTCCCATAGGCTGGCCATACTATAACAGGCTCAATAGTCACCATTTATTGAGCACCTAGCAGGGGCCAGGCCATTTATATATACCGTCTCGTTTACTCTACACAAACACCATCTTCTCTAATGATGTACTTACTCCTCATAGAGTTTCTGTGAAGATTAAATGCCCTAAAACATAGTACAGCTCTTAGAACAGTGTTTGTCATTAAATAAACACCCAATGTACATTAACTTGTTATTTTTAACTATTTTTTACTCATACCAACTGCCTTACTGATAAAGCCCCCTTGTCCTTTTTAGCCTGTCCAGATCCTTTCTGTACAGCAGGGCCCAGCTTGATTCTCAGCTTTTGTGTCTGTGCCTTCTCCTTTGGCCCATCATCCTGCCAATGTAGACCACCAATCTGGGATCTGCTACCTTATATTGCTACTCAATTCATCAGCTGTAGACATCTGTCTTAGAAAGCAAACTTCTTTAGGCTCGGGGGTTTTAGACATGCCTACTCTGCCATGCTTACCAATGGTGGCTTCCATTTAGTAAGCCTGTGACAAAGCCTCAAAGGAGGGCAGGTGTGTGGCATAAGTACCACATACCTGCTGCAATGGTTCAGTCCTCTTCCTCAAACCCTTGGGAAGCGTTAACAACCTTATCTTCATGTTATAAAGGAAACGTCTGCAGTTATGCTGGGGCAAACCATTCTACCCAGGGTTATTAAAAACAAATGAATAGTTAGCAGGTATTATAGATTGAATTGTGTGTCTGCCCCCCCAACCCCCTACCCCCCATTTATATGTTGAAGCCCCAACCCCTTAATGTGACTGTATTTGGAGATAGGGCCTTTAAGGGGTAAATTAAGGTTAAATGAGGTCATAAGGGTAGGGCCCCAATCCAATAGGAGTGGTGTCCTTATTAGAAGGGGAAGAGACACCAGTGATGTGTGCACACAGAGAAATGACCACGTGAGTATAAATGATACCTTTTAGTGACCAGAAATATTCAGCCCAGCTGCAAGTAAAGCTAAGATATTCACCTTATGAGCTCACAAAGTTTGGCCAGATTTATTCATCCAATCTCAAAACAACTTAAGATTGTTCTATTTTCTCCTTCATTATATAAGCCACTGAGGAGAAAGCAGACGTGGATGTTCTAATTATCAAGGAAGGATGCATAGCAATCCTGCTGCAATTCAACAGATGCTCACTACTTCCTCACGTTGTCCTGGATAGACCTGATTGGCTATTTTTCTTTAAGCACTTGCTGTTATTTTATGTTTCAATCTGAAGACTGGTCTTTTCTGCCAGTAAGAAGCCAGAATGTGCTTTATCCTCCTAAGAGCAGGGGTCAGCAAGCTACTGTCCACAGGTCAAGTCTACAGGGCCAAATCCTATTTATAAGTCAATTCTTGTTGGAACACGTCCACACCCGTTCACTTGTACTGCTTTCACGCTACAATGGCAGCATTGAGAAGTTGGGAGGGAGACAGTATCATCCCACAAAGCTGAAATACAGACTATCTGGCTCTCTGCAGAAGTTTGCTGACTCCTGTCCTAGAGAAATTCCTTTCACTGAAATGCTGTTCTTTAATGAAACAGACTCTGCGGTTCTTGGCTGTAGGTCCTTGATCTGTCTATACTTTCAGTGACTCCCAAGGGTGAACCCACAGTGCCCGGCTGGAACTAGGCTCATGACATATTTGCTAAATGAATGAATGGATGGGTGCACATTTGCTTCCCTGCTAGAGCGAGCCCTGCCACATGGCTTGGTGCTTACTTGTTGCTGCTGAGGCTTTGGTTCCATCTTCACTGACTTCAATTTTTGCTTTTTGCAAGATGTGAGAAACATGAAGGTTTTCTGACCCTGTTTCCAGAAAATACAACCAAGTCAGCATCTGTTTGATATGCAGGCCATCTGTTTGGTTGGGAAGTAACCTTAAAGCCATGGTAAATTACAATTCTTTTCTTTCCTTTTCTTTTTTTTTTTTTTTTTGAACAAGCCCATTACTGACAGACCAATTCTTAAAAAGTGCCAGGAGGAGTGACCCCTGACAGACCTGGTGGTGGAAGGCTGCACACAGCTGTCACTTGTGGTGAATTTTGGTCTCTGCTAGGTGAACTGTGACACTCAGTTCTGGGGATGGAGGCCCAGACCTCACATGTTTTAGTGCCTCTATCAATTCAACTCTGATCACTACAAGTTTTATTTAAAAATGGAAAGAGCGGAGCTTTAAAAAGGGAGCACGGTTTTCCAGAAGAAGCAAGACAACAATATTATTTTTCAGTTATTGAATATCAAACCCAGAAAGGATTTCAGGCAGCACTTACAGATGGGGAAACTGAGACCCAGGGTGTTAAGAAATCTGCCTCCAAATCATACAGCTAGTTGGTGGCAGAGTAAGTGCTGGCTTTCCATGGCAACAGCCTCTCATCCCATGGGCATATGAGTGAGAGAAGAGTGTCGACTTTAGACTCTTGTGGAGGGGAGAGGCAGAAATGCAGTTGTGCCTCAGGGACGCTCTGTGAACTCACGCTCCTTCTCAGCAAAGCCTGACTATCCGAGTAATACCTACTGGGAGTAGCTTTTAAGGAGAATGCATGCTGAAGTTAATGTCAGCCTGGATGGGACATAGGTCTGGATGCAAAGAGATAAAGTGCTCTTTGTGTCATCTGGTTTCGAACTGTCTGCATGAACTCCCACCTCTAATATGACCAAGCATGACTGAGCTGCATGTTTATAGGGCCTGCGTCACTTGCAGGTTAAAGAGAACTTCTCAGGAGAATTTGGGGCACCTATCCTCCCTGTGAACACCTCCCTCCCCATTTAGTATTTAGGCTATAGCTGATAACCCTGAAGGAAAAAGTGTAAGTTAAAACAGTGCTTTTCAGACTTTTGTGGCTGAGGGCATTGACAATGAAGATTCTAATTCAGTAGGTCTGGGTCAGACCCATCATACGTTTCATACAAGCTGCCAGGTGATGCTAATGCCATTGGGCTGGGGAGCAGAATTTGAGTCACAAGGGATGGAAGGATATGAGAACATCCATGGAGCTACAGTTTCACCAGGGGAGCCGTGTTTGTTCCCAGAACGGGTACTCAGGTGTTCACTAGCACACAGCTGAGGTTGATACTGAACTGATTTCTTACCACTCTAGGGGAAAAAGAGAAACTGCAGGACAAATAATGTTCACTCCATGACTTTTCTTTGGAAGGAGGTTGCTGTATTCTAAATTTAAAAGAGAAAGAACTGACCATTCAAACACAATTCTAGAAAAAAAGTGCATGTACTGGCAAATGAAGGGAAGTGACCAGGTATGTCTTAGTTGCTTTGGCAAAAAAGTTCTACTCAAACTCACTTGAATTTATATTATTTCAGATTAATGGGCATAAAACGCCAAAATACATATCTGAATATATCTGAATACAGTTGCTCAATGGAAGTAGGCAAATATTTGAGAGCTCAAAAATCTTGATTTTTTCGAACATAAAGTTTGCATTTGAAAACAAAGAGAGACTAATACCTAATTAAGAGCCAAATTTTTAGATAATAGAGGCAATTTATGAAATGTTTCTTTAACTGTGTAGTCCCCAGGGCTTCAGAAGAAATGCACATGTGAAATATAGTGATGAATGACACACGCTGAGTTAAATGACGAAGGTCAATAGCATCAATTCACAATATATCAAAATTAAATAGTTTTAGGATAACACATTCTTAATTCTGACTTTTTCCCTCTGAACAAATCTGAAGCTCTGTTTGTAACATTTTCTTCAAGTTTAAGAATAAGTTTTAAATTGAACATACTTGTTATTTTTGCAAAATTTGCCTTTAATGGATCAAACATTTCAGTGATGCCAAGAACTTTCAGTGCCTCCTTCAAATCTGTTTGTGCTACAGCTGTGAACCTATCATGAAAGAAGAAAATAGGGGGAAAGAATCACTAGGTTATAAATGATACAAAATTATATAATTAGTGCATGTTTACAAACTGATTCTTTTTAAAGTAAGATATGAGCACCAGTCTGAATTGTATCTTAAATTTAAATCCCAAAATTTGAATACCAGCTAAGTACAGAACTCATCTCTCAAACACTTAGTTGGCAAAATACGCAGTACTTACCAACAGCCAGTATGGGCGTTCTCACCTCTTCCAGTACTTAGCAAGATCTACCAAAGCACTTTCTTTTATACTGATGTGGAGCTTCATGGTGTTACCAAGTTCCTGGTACTGTGGAATATCTACAGTTTTTCCCCATATCGAACTAAAGAGCCATCATCTTGGCTGCTGTAAGAACCACCATCCTTACTGGGATTGAAGAGGGCCAAAAAAGAGGAGCTACACACTTCTGATAGTTTATGTTGGGATTTTGAAAGCATTTTACTGTTTAAACAGGAAAAAGATATTAGGAGTAGGTGACATGGTGTTATATTTGGGTATAACATGGGTTTCTTGGATATGTGTGGCCTACCTAGCCTTGGGACCAAGCATATGTAAATGCTGTTTATTACACCTGTCATCAGAGGATGTTTTACCAGATTTGATCTCATTCTGAAGAAAAGCAACAAGGGTAGGTGAGCAGGTTCTCATCACAGACGGGCTACAGTGGTGATTGACCTGTGTCACCCATGAGGCCTACAACGCCACCTTCTTATTCATTTATGTCAAGCATTCATTGTCTACTTGAAGGCTTATTTTACCAAAAACAATAATCTTCGGAGAATTACTAACATTTACTATGAATATACTACTCTGAATACTTAACTCCATGACTGAAGAATCAAAAGCTATGAGAATTTTCCACTACTACCGAGGCCTGGGTAGTTAAAAGCTCTGGATAATGGGAGAACAATAACATTCTAAAGTTCATAGCAAGAGGATAACACCCACTGCCTCCTTCACAGGTCTGGACAAAGCATTCTCTGACCAGTTAGAAACACAGGATTCATACAGAATTTGGGATTACTCTTCCCTTGGCCTCAAGTCATAAGAGCTCAAATTCCATCTATATTGTACTTTTAGGATGTAAAAGAAAAACTGCCTTAGATACCAATGTAAGAATTCCACCTGTGTGGTTTCAGACTATTTCCTTACCACCTAGCTTTTGGGCCTTGGTCTTCAGCAACTTCTAGCTAAAACTTAATAATTACACTGTAGCTCTTTATCAAAACACTTGAAGTTCTATTAAACTTCACTGTACTTTCAACCATACTATATGATACATGGGTGTTTTTCAGTCTTTTGAACAGAAGGAGATATGTAAAAAGCATTCACAGTGTCATGAAGAGCGTGTGCGCACGTAGTGGTTTAGAGACCAACCCTGCCTTCTCCCCTTTCTTTTTATTATCTTACCACGCAACAGGCACAGGGATTAAAAAAAGCTTTTAGAAGAGCATAGCCTGGTTTTCTCACCATGCAGTGTCTGCAAACTAAAACAGACCTCATCATGTGCCACAGTTTAGCCTCACGTTTCTGGTATGCAACACAATAGCTACCTATTGAACAATCCCATTATTTTCTTCCAGGGAAAGGGGCTACTTACTTGGGCAGGATCACCTGCACCCTCTTGGGCACCATGGTGCCCATCCAGCTGTCTATGGTCTTGGTGCTGATGTGCGGGATGATGGCCGACAGTGGGGTGGAGCTCTCGGTGGGCAGCGCAATCAGCATGCTGATGCTTTCCCCGTGGTAGGGCAGTTCGATGAAGTTGTACCACACATCACTGGGGGTGCTCGTAGCCCCTAAAGAAATCAGAGGCAGGTTCAGTGTATCCTGGATGATGCCTGGAAGGCATGAGTGCTGGCTGGTCACCTGGGTAGCTTCTCAGGGAAGAAAACAATTCAGTTGCAGAACTTCCTGTTTTTATAAATAGTTTGTTTAGAAGGACTATAAAGATAAGAATAATTATTTCTTCCCTCCCTGGTGAAGAATTCTCTTTTGTCAGTCGAGACAGAATGCATTTGGACGTCACTAAGATCACTTTAATTCTGTTGAGTAGACTCTAACTAGATCATACGGCACTTAGAATATAGTGCTTTGCAAGAACTTGACTATATGAATAAAAGAATGAATTTGAGCTGCCTTAGAATCTTTCTTTTTTTTTTTTTTAATTTACTTGCTTAAAAAATAAATTGTATTATGTATATTTAAGGTATACAATATGATATGGGATACATATAGATAGTAAAATGGTTACTACAGTGAAGAAAGTTAACATACCTATCATCTCACAGTTACCCATTTTGGGTTTGTTTTTGTGACAAGAGCAGCTAAAATCTATTCACTTAGCAGGAACCCCAAATACAGCACAGCTGTATCCCCTATACCCCTCACTATGGATGAGCCTGCAGGTGCATATGAGGAGTGGGGAGAGGACAAACAGCTTTCACTGCTTAGGACACACTCTGTGCCAGGCCCATACCAACCATGTCAACGGACTTAGAACCTACAGCACCCCATGAACTGCTATAACCAGCCCAATTTTACAACTGAGGAGGCTACAATCAGAGAAATTAAGTAACTTGCCAAAGGACACACTGCTAAGAAGTGGAGAGCCAGGAGAGCCTAATGCCAAAAATTACTGTCTTGCTTCACGACCCTGACTCTCTGGCCACTTGTCACCCATTCCAGTAATCACCATTAGGGTTTTCAGATATTTTATGGTATTTGTGCTTACTAATGAAAGCCCAAGAATGATTCAAAGCAAAATTTCTCAAAATGCTGTCTGCAGAACGCTCCACCTGCACAACACTCCACCTGCAGAACATTCCACCTGCAGAAAACTCTACCTGCAGAACACTCTACCTTGCAGCGAGTTTAAGAAGCCTTTGGACACTTAATTCACCTTGCAGATTCATAACATAACAGCACTGCAAAGGCTCTGAGACTCTCTGAAGCAAAGTATTTAACTTTCGTTATTCCCATATTTCCCAAACTAATTTGATTTTAGGACCCTTTTATTCCATGTAAAATATCCAAAACATGTAGCACCTGTGCAGCACAGCCAAGCACTGACTGATTAGAGTGGACGAATGTGCAGTCACTCAGAGGACCAGCTCGCAGCCCAGCTCACGAGTGCAGGGCCCATAGAGGCCATTAACACCCCATGGGGAAAGATTTCCACAGAGCATACCTTAGGATCCTATGAAACCTATGTAATGAGAAGAGTTATAGAAATTAAGCAGGTGAATAGAAAACCAGCATTTCTACATTTATGATGGATTTCTGAAATGTTTTATTAAACACTTCAAATTTTTGCAGAACTGTGTGACCTTGGTGAAGTTACTTAACCTCTCTGTGTCTCGTATGTAGAACAGAGATAGGATACTACAGTGTGTACCTCACAGGGTTGCTGTGCTGATTGAGAAAAAAGCACATATGGTGCTGATCAGGGCCTGGCCCATGTGTGCTGCTCAATGAATGGTGGCCCCTCCTCCTCCAAATGATCTAGAAGGGCAACATAGCTCAGAAAGAAAGAGCAGAGAAAGCGAGTTTCTTTTGTAATTTTCACTGGTCTTTTCTTTGGGGATGACCTTAGCTAATCACTGCATTTGAGACAGGGAATTTCAATAAGCCAGTTCTCCATGGAAGGGGTTGGTAGGGACAGACAGAGGGACAGAAAAAGAGTGGGAAACACAGCAGGGAAAAAGAGTGGATTTTCTTTGTCTTTGTTACATAACAGACACTTCTAGCCACAAAATATGTTAAAAATAGTGAAGCTATCAGAATGTATGACACTACAGGATGGCACTGATGTCTTCTTCAGGAAAAAGTATGTCGGCAACTGGTGGAGGGGCTCAGCCTCCCCTGGTCCCCTGTGCCATGTGTGTCTGCAGGGCTGGTAGGTAACCTGGGCACAGCCTGCCTCAGCTCGGGACACGTGTGGGACTCGCACACAGCCTGGCTTCTGTCCTGGGGCTACCTGAGAATCAAAGATAGGATTCTTCATCTTTCCTTTTAGCCTGCATGATAAAATGGTCTCAGGAGCAACTGAAAAATCAATGGGAAAGTGAGAAAAAATCACTTCCTAATGAGCTCTTTAATTCGTGAAGAAAACTTTAAGTCCCTACTCTGCCAGAGCTAATTTTTTGAAACTGAAACTTGGGAGGTAGCTAGTAAATGATTGCTCCAAGGCGTGAAATACAGTCCTGGAGGCATTAACTGTTTCTAGAAATGTTTACTGCTCTGATAAGAAGGATCGAGGTTATGAATAATGAGCAACTGAGCTGGGGTGTGCTGGGGGGCGGAGTAGATAGCATCCACTTTCACCAGTTAATCCATCCTTGACTGGATACATCATTGGCTGATCACTAATAATAATAACCATTAACCATTCTGCATCCAGCCACACACATCTGCTTGATGACTGATTTCGCCCTGGCTCCACATCTGCTTCTGGCCACAGGAGCTGATGACCAATGTCACCAGGATCCAGCTATAAATCACCCATGCTTATCTTTATTAGGGGGCTTCAGGAGCTGTGAGATAAAATAACACCTTTCCTCAATTTCGACCTAGCCACTTTCACAGCATCCTTCCCTAGAGTACAAGTGCTGAGGTTAAGGACCCGACAGCTGGAGTTATAGGACCTGGATTCAAATCCTGCGTCTGCAGCACACCTCCTCTGGGACTTGGGAAGTTCCTCAACTCCGAATCTTAGTTTCTTTATCTGTAAAATGCTATAATAATGGTGCCTACCTTATAGAGTTATGAAAATTCAATGAGATAATGCATACAAAGAGCTCAGCACAGTTTGGCACACAGCAAAAACTTGCATCTACTGATGTAAGACGCTTTCTAAAATACCTCACTGTTCGAATGTTATGTCACTGCTCACAGCTTAACCACAGAATCGATCCACCGACGGAAGGCACCCCTGCTGCACTGAAGCATGACAGCTCCTGAGCAGTATCCAGCAAGGGAGAAAGGGCATTTGCAGCCTTGTGTCAGAGCACGGAGCCTCTCGCTGTCCCTGAGTCTTCTCTTTAAAATGCCCTCCCCAGAGCTCTCTAGTCTTTAACATCTGAAAGGTGGACTGAGTGTTCTTTAGTGGGGATAATTTCCACAGTATATAAAAATGTGAAGCGGGTTCAATCACTCTCAAAAGAAGTGGAAAAGAAAAGGGGAAAGGGATTCTTTTCTCTTAGTGAATGGTGATCAACAAAACTTATAATGAGAAATAACAGGTGAAGAATCAAGCATTAAAACTGTGGAGAAGATTTAGAATTTTCTTTAAGTGGTGATTTTACGGTGATCTAGTTTTTCTGGAGAGCCCCCAAAAGTACTCTGACTCCCACTTTAAGTCCAACAGGGGAGGACATAACCAGGTTCAATGAAATGTTAAGGACTCTTCTCAGCTTGTTAAATCGAAGAGAATATCATATATTTAATATCATGAAAGCTTTATAGGTGAAAGTCCCTCTAATTACCTTACAGATAACTTTATAGATTTCCTGAGCTCCCAAGGAACTCTTCAGACTATGCTTTAGTAGAAATTGAAATATATATTTTGAAAAAACAACAACAAATAGATCCACTGAATGCAGCCGTCTACCTTCTAGGCAGGATGCAAAGGGAGTTTTAGGAGAGCTGATGGGAAGGAGGTGTGGCTTGAGCAACCAGAGGGCACTGGAGCCATTTGCTGCTGAGGAGCTATGGGGGAGAATGAGACAGGCAAGGGCAATCATAGATTTAGTCCATGGAACCAGAACTCAGTAGACAACCAAGTAGAGAACACAGGTAGTTACACACGACGGGGAAGTTCCAAGAAGAAAGCAAGCCGGAAGTAAAAATTTGGTTATTTTTTGTGGTCTTTTTCAAAATTGTCTCTAACATCTAAATTCATAACAATGAAAACAAAAACACTTATAACAACTTTGACTTTGCAATTCCTATTTGAGGAAATTGCCTTTAGAAGTACTGATGCAAGTATCAAAAGATTTATGTACAAGAATACTCACTGCAGTGTTGTTTATTATGGAAAAAATATTAATAGCCATCCATCGGATATTGTAAGTTTATACCATGGAATATTATGCAGCTGATAAAAGGATCAAGTGAATCTCATGAGTTGACATAAAAAGTTTTCCATGATATACTGTCTAATGAATAAGACAGATTACAGACTAGAAATTACAGTGTAATACTATGGTATGCAAAAATGTTTCATAGAAATATTTTATATATCCATAGAAAAGGTCTCAAATGATATACCTGGCATGTAATAGGGGTTTTTATCCTAGGAAATGGGATTATAGAAGAACTTTTTACTTCCTCCCTTATATACTAATGTATTTGAGGATTTTGCAATGAGCATGAAATACACTTCTAAAAATGATTTTTAAAATAATTCGAAGCTTTTTTTTTTGGCCTCTAGTTGGTAAAGGGATCCAACCCTGGACTTTGGTGTTATCAGCACCACGCTCTAACCAAGTGAGCTAACTGGCCAGCCCTTAAAGCTTTTTTTCTTTTAACAGAAAAGTTTATATCCTTGAGGTGCTTATACTTTATGGGGCACAAGTCAGAAAGGTTTTCTCCTCTTCTGTTTCCCACCCTTCTCCTTAATGCCATCAACTGAATCTTCTCAGAGATCCTGATGCCATCTTGGGGGAAAAAGCCAAGAAGACAGATGATGAATGACAATGTTTTGGCAAAGTGACCAAGCATAGTGTGGCTTGGCTGAGGCCCAGGAGACACTCTACAGGCGGCACCACAGGCTGTGCGAGTTGGGGCAGGGCAGTCTAGGAGCCCCAGCTGCTCCCACGGGCTGGATGTGAGGGACAGGCTGAGGAGCCGCATCTGCAGTCATGGAAACAAACAGCTACTTGGGGCCACCCCAGACTGCGGTGCTTTCTTCACAGCTCCAGAAAGAAGAACCTGCCCCATCTTATATCATGGTAAGCTGCATGGTTGGTCAAAGCAAGAAACTGAGAAAGAGCTCTTGGGCACACCCCCCGGCAGGCACTGAGGCCTTTGGTGGAGGGATGAGGTGGCCCTGGAGACTGTGCAGGAAGAGGGCTGGGAAGTCAGTGTCCAACCCTGCTGTCCTCAGTCAACCGTCCCAACCCTACAGGAAGCCAGAGGGCAAGGAAGCCTACTGCTGCAGCCTCCCGGGGCTCAGAACAGGGTGGGAGAGGGCAGAGGAGGGACGGCACGAATCAGGGGAGGTGGAGGGAAGACGTCCAGCATGCTGTGGTCTGTACAGTTTGAATCTCTTGACAGTAAGAATGTATTTGTGCATTATTCTCTGTAAAACACACATAAATTCTTAGACAAATCAGTTCTTAATTGGAAAGCTACCCTGAGATGCAACTCTCTCTGGGAACAGCCTATATACGAGTAGTCGAGAAAAGCATTTTATATTCCTGTAAAAACAAGCATCTTAATCTTCCATGGGAATGTCTTCCATAGAATCCTTGCATTTTAATCTTGAACTTTAAACTTGCTATTTTTTCAGCAAGAGAAACATACAGTAAACAAGGCCCGCTCACTTCTTATTTTTTTTTATAGAATGTAGAACATGTACAAAAAAATTGACCTAACATAGAAAAGCTTGTCCTTGCATATGAGCTGATGGCTATGCTAGCATTTCAATCAAGTCCTCTTGGGCAACACAGCCTGGAAGTGGGAAGGGTCAGGGCAAGACTAGAAAGTGGAAAAAGGAGACTTTACTGTTCTCAGTTGCTTAGGACAATACTATTCCATGGGCTTTTAAGTATATTATCTTTTAATTGACTTTTAATTTAAGTATATTATCTTTTATTGACTGAAAGACAAAATTTTTCCCAGAAGCTTGACTGATGACTGATAAGCAAGAAGGAAGATGACTTTGTTTACTGTGTCCCTCACACGAATCATTCCTTATTTTCAAGAATTAGGCAGCTGGCAAAATGTCCAGCAGTGTGTGGAGTTGATGTGTACTGAATATGCAAAGATCACATTCAGGACCCATGTGTCCAGGGGCAAACTGGAGACCTGAAGCTTAACTTATTAGCAGCGGGAAAAAAGGATTAATTTAAACTGGACCAAGAGTGCTTTAACGAAGCTAGATTTAAAAGATAATAACCAGACTTAGTATCCTGTGCTGTGGTAATGATAACAGAGGCTGGTCATTTTTCTTCTCTGGCTAAAACTGATACATACTCACTAAAAAAAAAATTCAAATTCAAATAAAGAAAAATAATTTATTTGCAATCCTACCACTATTAACATTTTTACTGAACGTCCTTCAAGACCTATCTCTATAGATGTATGAATATAAAGTATTTTATATAAGTGAGATTAACTGGCATGTGCTATTCTGTAACTTGTTTTCTGAAATCAATCATATGCAGACAGTGCCTGACTTAGAATTTTTGACTTTACTATGGGTTAATCAGGACATAACCCGATTGTAAGTTGAGGAACAGCTGCGTTGTAAAATCTCTCTACTTATATAAATCTAATGATCACATGCGTTTTTCTATATATCTGTACCTGGCTTCTATTTACTTGCTAGTGTGTGATTATCTTCGGGGTATAAATTCCCTGGAGTGGGAATGCTGGGGCAACGAGGCCTCTGAGGAGGTCCTTCAGATCACAGATCCCCGCCACCAACAGTGCTCAAAAGGCCTGCATCCCCCCACACCAGAGCCACAATGAGTTTTGACCAATCTTTTAAATTTTTTCTACCCTGATAAGTAAAAAAGAAATCTCATTTTTACTTTTATTTTTAATTTGGTAATGCAAGATTGTTAATGATAAGTTGATAATGCTTTCATATGTCTAATGCCCATTTATACTTCTCATTTTGTGAGCTGTCCTTTCATCTTTAAGCTTTCAACCAAAAATCCATAAGTGTTTTGTATTAATACATAACCTTTGCACATAATACAGACTTACCATTTTAAAAAATCCCACCCCCCAGAACTCTGCCTTGCTCTTTACTTTTTTAAAAAATAAAAAGTCAGATTTGCTCTTGAATTAAGATAAAGTACTCAAGGGCCTTTCTGCCAATGGCACATTCTAGAACAGGCCTCACGAAGCGTGAACTTACCGCACCGGAACACAGAAAGCTGGGCCAGCATTGGCACTTGAGAGGAATTCCCGTTAGCTGCCACGAATGTACGTTTCTTTGTGTTCTCAGGTTGAAATCGTGATTTCCACAAACCCTTAAAATACACTGCATTGACAAGGACCAGTCTGGTGAGAACAGCATCGATAAGACCTGGGGACAGCAGATCGTCAATCATACCTGTGAAGTCACAGAATAAACAAGGAAAAATCTTCAGGATTGGTGGCTGATTTGAGGGCAAATGGCAGCTACTGATCAGGTAGAATAAAAAATCAGAAGTTTTTATAAATTTTAAAAAGAAACTTTTTAAAACACCCTTTTGTACTTCCAATTTTTTTTTTTTCTCACTAAAAATCAAAAGCAAGTTAAAAAATCAGAGAACTGGAAAAGACTTTAGAGATCCCCGAGTTAGGGGTAACCAACCTTTTCACCGAGAACTTCTTTTATTACTAATTCCCTATAAGCCCCACGTTTTAGAGAATTTTACTCATCAGGATTAGGTATACTTAATAATTAATTTCCCTATATTTGCTAATAACTGACATGTGTGACTGCCAGTGAAAGTTTTTGGTCAGCACAAGATCAGCAGTTTTTGTTATGTTTTGTTTTTTAACCACTGTGTTGATTTAATCCCAGTCAAAAATAAATACTTCGGCCAGTACACTGTATCAGGGTAAATGTTTAATTTCTCTTAAGATTTTATAAATATTGAGGATTAGTTTGAAATTCCTGGATATCACATGACTTCATAACTAATTAAAGAATAACTGAAATTAAAAATTGGTGTCTGTATTTATGGGTCAGGCATCGAGCTAGGCGCTACTATTACAGAGATAAGAAGAGATGGGGTCTGTCCTAGAAGAATTCCTAATTTTGAAGGAAAACGCTCTTTGTGAGATGTCAGGGATGATCCACTGCATACGTGTCAGGAGTAAAGAAGCGAAGACAACCCTTCTCCATTTCAGGTGCTCTCGAAGATCCTTCTAAAGTGCTACCTATGGTTGAAGCTTCAGTTTTTCATTTAGATTCCTCTTGCTTGATCTTTGAAGATTCAGCTCTAGAAGTGTGTTTTTTTAAACAGGGATCACTAATACCCAAACCTATTAAAAAATTAATTCATTGCATTTTTAGCCCCAATACATATGTATTTATATGTATACACACACACACACACATACACAAATGCATAATATAAAGGAGAGTTATGATCTTCTACATGGTGAGAGTAAAACCAACGGCTCCTGGAAAAGCAAGAATGTGTAATTAAGCAGAAAGAGCTTTAAGTCCTTTTAAGTGAAGCTCAAGAGGAGTTTGTGTTTGTTGTACACAAATGTTTCACCAATAAGTCATGGTAAATAAGCACACTGGGTGGTTTCCCTGACCCACAGTGTGCTAATACCGGCTCATCACCCCTCATTACTTCCACAAGGGGGCACCAACGCCACCGTAAGTCAGGACCTGGAGGGAAATACATAAGCTATAAATGGCCATCACTCAAGTCAGTATAAGGCTGGCCTCTGCAAACAGACTGTCCTGTGGGAGAGAAGTTAGAACGTTACACTCTCCCCATAGCAAGCTCATTAGAACCAGTTCCCCAGTAGTGAATGTTGTTTCTTGCCTCTGCTGGGAGCATCGCCCAGTCCAATCCCTACTTGCCTTTAAGACATAGCTCAATGATCCCGTCTACCTGTAAACCTTCTCCACCCCTCCTTCTCATATCCAGGACACGTCTCTCCTCAGTTTCTGTAAAGCCCAGTGCTTAGCATTACCATGACACCCGTGGTATTTTATTCTAGCCAACTTTAATGTGTCTGTCTCCCCCAGCCAAACTGTGAACTGCATGAGAACAAGGTTCCCGTCATTTATTTTTTTTCTCATTCCTAGCACTATGTGCAGCATACAGTCAGTGCTCAATAAGTGCCTGAAGAAATCTCATCAGCCCTTTTTGGTGTAGATAAATAATGCCTCGGATTGCCAGTGGCAGGACTAATATGCAATAAGAGGGCGTGAAGAAATAAAAGGAGAATAGACAGAAAGGCAAGAAACAGGGAGTTTAGAGGCAAGGAGGCACGCAGGAACCTGCCACCAATAACTGCCACAAACATGCATCTATCATCCATCCGTCCGTCCATCCATCCATTCTTGGATACCTGCCTACCGTGTGCCAGGTACTCTCTTAAATAAGAAAACAAAAACTGAACTCCGCCCTCATAGAGCTATGGATTAGAGAGGAGTGGAGACCGACATAAATTACTTGGGAAAGTATGAAGCTGCGATTTTAACAAATACCTCAAAGTGGAAGGACTCAAGGCTATGAGGGCAAATAAGAGGGGATCTAGTCTGGTTAGCGACGTCTGGGATCGCTGAGTTCCTTGAGCAAGTATTACTTGAGCTGACAGCTATAAAAATAGCTCACACCTGTTGAACACTTACTAAGTGCCAGGCACTTTGCTACATGCTTTATATGCATTATTCATATCCTCATAACAGCCTTGTTATAACTATTCTAATCGGTATCACTATTATCTCTCTACTTTACATATGAAGATGCTGAGGCACAGGGAGGTTAAGTAACTTGCCTGAGGCTACACAGCTAGTATGCGGCAGAACTGAGATTCGAACTCAGAACTGTTCTTTTAACTATTATGCCACTCACGGGATGCTATAGAAATAAGTAGGTATTAACATAGGGAAGAGGGAGGAAAAGCATTCCAGGCAGCAGGAATGCACATGTGGGAGTCTTTGATAGGAGAGAGGATGGCGAGAAGGGGACTGGGACGAGGCCCGTGTGGCTGGGACACAAGTACGCTGAGGAGAAGCTGAGGCTGCAGGGCGGCCGGCAGGTCAGTCCCATCACCAGCACACTGCCAAGGGCCTCGGTGTTTGGCTCTCCCACTCTCTGTAGGGAAGGAACTATCATCTCCATGGGACAGACGTGGCAAGCTCTTGGACAGAGACCGTTTGAGCTCCAAGGTCCCTCTGAGCTCTGTCATGGAGTCAAGTACCTCTCAGAGGGGCGGTTCACTCCAAAGAGGCAGTTTGGAAATTTGTGGGAGTGTTTTTGGATTACTAGCAGTGGCCGGAGATGCTACATGCCCTGCAGTGTTCAAAACAGTCCCACACCATGCATGCAGAACTGTCCTGCTTCTTGTGACTTTCAAGTGCCCCACTGGATATCCCTATTGATGAGAAACCTGCTTGTAATTATATGAGACTAGGACCTCACTCTTTTTTGCACGTAAACACAAAGGCTTTTTGTTTTGTTTTGTTGCACCCTTTTAATGCACACTGGTACACTGAATTTGCCAGGAATGTGACTGCCATGCAAATCAAATGAGCCTGTACCTTGTTTTGTCTGGAAATTTATCAAGAGTTTTGCACTGTTTCAGAAAAAATTGAATAAGCAATGGTAACACAGCTTGTGCTTTTTGTGTCACCAGTGCAACATATCTGCCTTGGTCCACACTGAGGCTGTCAATTCACAGTTATTCCAATAATCTGACTACTTTATTACATATTTGGGTGCAGCTGTACCTGAGGGTTTAGCTATTGAACTACATATAAAATTTACTTCTGTTTTCCCTTGTATTACAGTTCGGCATTGCATTGATTTCTTTTAAATGTGTGTATGCGTACATAGGGTATATGATCTATGGCTTTCATTTCAGGATAGTAAAAGGAGTATTAAAAATAGTTCTTTACAAAGAAGGAGCTGTGTCTCACAGGGTGAAAAGCACTGCTTGCTGCTCTCCCTTCCCAGCACGTGCAGGAGCTTTGAAAACCAACAGGTGGTATAGGAACGTGACTTAATATTACCATTTCATAGGGAAAGAAGAAGGCTGAGTGGGCACCAGGACGTGCCACAGTCACACAGCCATCCAGTCACAATGTCAGGACCAGGAACCGGTCATGGTACATTTGCTTCTGGCCACTCTTCTCAGGCCTGCAGAAACCCTCACATCTGCTGGTCTCCTGATCTCTCACAGTTTCAGGAAGGGAGTCCGGGTGCACGGTCCAGGTCCAGTTGAGAAGGGACATCATGGATTTACCAAAACCACCCTGGGTCTCCTCTACCCTCTCTGAGCATTCTCCATCTACCTCTTCACTAGTTCCTCTTTTGGTGGAGGTAGATTGGGCATTGCCAGCCCCTCCCTCAGAGATTCTGATCCAGTAGTCTGGGGCCCAGGAATCTGCATTCTAAACATACACTCCAAGTAAGCGGGAGCATGGGGAACCATGCTTTGACAAACATGCCCTGAAAGGTTAGTTTTGCCCAAACATTGTCCTAGGGCTGCTTCTCCCTGTTGAGTCTCTTTTGCTTCCATTCTTGTGACTCCAACTCTCCTTTCTACAAAAAAAAAGGCTCCCAAACCTGCATCTCTAGCCTTAACATCCCTCTGCCCTCCTAGACCTACAGCTCCTTCTGAATGTTTCCACACAGGCCTCCAGTTTACAAATTAACAGGTTTACAACTGACATTAGACAGTTCCCCCACTGAATGGGAGAGGAGACCCACATAAAAGAGTCATCATTACACCATGTGGAAGGCGCGATACTGGAGGAGTTTGCAAAAGGTGTGACATGCCAGTCACAACCAATGAGGGGGCAAGAGGCTGAGAAAGTAGAGAGAGAGATCAATCCCAGAAGAGGAGAAAGACATTCCAGGCAAAAGGAACAGTAGGTGCGAAAGCAGGATGAGATGAGCCAGGAGACCTTCAAGACAGGCAAGAGCTGTGGGCATGGGCTCTGGAGACCAGACGAGAGGCGGCCAGGAAGGAGAGAGTCAGAGGGGCTGGATCCCGCTGCGCTGCCCGCACTCCAGGGAGAAAACCCCCAAGCTCCCAGGGAACAGTGGGAGCAGGGAAGGGGAAGGAAGGTAGACTGAGCCCTGGGGCCTGCTAAGAAAGAGAAGAAAGACCAGAGTCCGCTGGGGACCAGGCACTTCTCAACGGAGGGGCCACTGGACTTGCAGCCACCACTTAGAATCTTAGAGTCGAACTCACCCTTTCCTTCACAAGGTACAAAATCACACAAAATATTGTGGCCACTCACCCCTGGTTTCATTCTTAACCCAGTCATTGATGGAATCACTGGCAAAGACTGGATCCTCAAAGTCCGCCTTCTGGACTTCGCACTGAAACACATCCTTGTTCCTCATAACAAAAGGCACTTCCGTCTTCAAGCCATTCTTGACAAACATCGCATTAGCCACTGTCACGATGTCTTTATTCTTCTTGGAGACGATGGCTTTGTTGATCTTCTTTAACACTTTACCGACTCCTAAAGGAGAAATCAGGAAATACAGTGATATTTCCTAAGAATTAAGAAAAGTCTTTTTAAAGAAACCTTTTGTATTACATCAAATAAGAACAGCATAAACAGGTATGTAGGAATAGCATGAGACTGTCTTCTGCTTTCCCAGTAGCCTATTTCCTAAGAGGGGGGAGGTTAAAATCCAATCTAAATACTCAAGTTCTTCAAAATTGATAGTGCTTCTCAACACATTCCCAGCATCGACCTCATTCCCCTGGCAGCCTTTCTGGGCACCAGGTCAGTGTGAAGGCTGGCATGCTCCTCAGTTGTGTGGCCGTGGGGGCATACATCAAAGAGAGCTTCCTAATTCATTCTCTGTCTTTCTCCTCTAACAGTCTTAAGTGCTATTTCCTATCCTGCCAAAGCTTTTAACAATGCAATTTCTTTTTTCCATTTTGGAAAAAAATGAATAAAATAAGCATTAGAAAAACTATGAAGAATAGCCATGTGCCACCCTCTAGAACAATGTGATTTTTACTTGACATCAAGCTCAGGAAGTAAGGAGATTAATTTTTGGCAATGTAAGTGTTATTTTATGTGAGCCCTTCTTACATGCTCCATTTAGTTTCAGAGCATGAAACAGAGGAAAATAAGTTACAAGGATGAAATGTGTTTCTACAGAGAGCTCAAATTACTAATCCTTCTTAGCCGCTTAAGGTCTTTTCAAAAAGACACTGTCCTAAAACCTCCTGCCAGAGTCACCTTGATGGTCTCCTGAAGAGCTGACTTGTCACTCTGGATGTGCATCTTCTTCACACTCCTTTAATAAGGGCACAGACCACAAAGAGGGGACCATACAGGGCTTTACAGTGTGCATGGCCCTTTCTTAGACCTCCCACGATGAGTGCCTCTCACAACCATTCTGCGGGGCAGGCCCATTTCATGAACAAGGGGACAGCAGGTTTCGGAGGCTAATAGACACCTCCAAGGCCAAGTGCCAGCACCCAGCACCTGGCTAACACTGTGTCTTCCACACACCGTGGTATCTCCTGCAGGGAGGTGGTCAGGACAGAGCTTCCTCCACTGTCCCAAACAGCCTGCCTCCTTCCTCAGTGGGTGCATCAGTATCGTGAGGTCTAAGCCTCCTGGATGAATCTGTCATGCAAGCTCAAGTCACATTCTACAATAGGACCACTAGCCATTCGGAACGAAGAAAGGTGGAGTGGAAGTGGAGGTGTTGGTGGTCAATAGTCCAACATCGTCAAAACCTTAGAGCTAATGACTAACAATTAGTGTGGCTCTGCATTGAAGGGAACAACAAAAACCTAGTGGCTATTTTGGAACTGTATCGGCCAACAGGGCCTGGATCACACTAGGAAAGGCCATAAATTTTAACAGTGATTCACTGTGAAGTTATAAATCACCAAGAGTTTTCTGCACATCTAACCAAGGGGCAGAACAATATGTTCCAAATATTTAGTCCTTCCACGCTTCCAACAGGTGAACAAACTGCAAACTCATGCAAAAGTTGAGTGCCACGTCACCAGAGCAGCACTGTTAGGCACTGGGTGCTGGCAGCCCTGGAGGCTACACTGAGAACAGTCAAAGAGGGGTGCAGAGTGAGTCAGCGAAGGACAAACACCCCCACCCCTCTCATTGCACTCTCCCAGCTGAAGGCGCCAATGCAGTCAAGGTCCTTAGAACTTTATGACTAGCAGGTAGAAGACCACGGGGGAGGGAAACACCCTCGTTTTCCAATGAAGTCCCTAAGACCTAGATGTGAAATGGGACTTGCTCAAGGTCACAATGCATATCAGTGGCAAAAAAGCGCTTAGTAGCCAGTCCTGTTCCCTGCGTAGTGCACTCATGGAAAAGGTAGGCAGGAGATAACTCTGGACAAGAACCCCTAAGATAAAACAAAACAACAGTGCCAGGAGATACAAGCCGGGACAGGTAAACAGGTCATTAAAAACAGGGTTTTCTTTCACTAAAACTAAACTTTTTTTCATTGGGCCTTACTTTTTAAAAAAAGTGTTTTAGCTTTTTAGTTTGAAATAATTATAGATGTACAGGAAGTGGCAAAACAATAAACAGGGAGGTCCCGTGTGCCCTTCCCCCAACTCTTCCCAATGGTACCATCACGGTATCAAGAAATTGCCACTGGTACAAGGTCCGCAGAGCTCATTCTGTGTGCACTCGTGCGGTGGGTGCAGCTCCACGCAGTCTTATCCCCCATGTGCACTTGTGTGACCACGGGACAGTTCCCGCACCAAAGGCTCCCCTGTGCTGCCCTCCTTCTACCTCCCCTGCTCACATGTTTTCTAAGTACACTCACAACCACAAAGCACTTTAGCCCTGTACACCACAGAGGAGAGTGAGACGGGATGTTTCCCTTCAGAGGTGAGAAGACTGGAGCGTGGACCTGAACCCACACAGCTACAGAGCAGAGACCTGAGTCCAGGTCTCTTGACTCCCAGCTCCCCAGCATCTGTCCTTCAGAGGAGACTGACCCTCAGCCCCAGATCGCCCCAGCAAAACCCCTCCTGGCTGCTGCACTTCTCAGGGTTGAAAGTGAAGACCAAGCGACGACCCTCCCGGGGCAGGCGTCCTGGGCAATGGCCCCGGCCAGTGGGTGTGGCGCGCGGGGGGCACACGCACCGTTCACGCTGTACCGCATCACCGTGGTGAGCTCCTTCTTAGTCCTGCCGTCCGCCCCCAGCTGAAGCATCCCCAGGACCGATGCAATCCCATGGGGCGAAACCACAATGTTGTCATGAGGCCGTGACTTGATGATCTGATTGAAAACCTGGATCCCCAGGTCGGAGCCTAGTTCCTCAAGAGACAGAGGATTGAACTGCGAGCAGATGGAGGGCAAAGTCACCGTGGCCAAGAGGAAGAAGGGAAAATACCAATTCATGGTTGCTTCCGGCAAGGACGACCTGAAAAGTCAGACACAAGATTATTTAAATTATACTTAACATGAACACTCTTTGGGGGACTACTTTGTACCCAGCTAGGTATACTTTACTGTACTCAGCATAACTGAATGCCATGTTAGTACCGAACAGGGCAGATTAAATCAGTCATCAATACACACCCCAGCCAGATGGGAGGGAGAGGAAGCAAACTTCCATTTGTTGGGTTCTTGCTCTGTGCCAAACACTATACTAATCATTATTTAATTCTCATAACCACTCTTTGCTCAATTAAACCAATATTTATGAAGGGCCTACTGTGTGCCAGGCCCTTTTCTAAGTGCTAGGTATATGACTATCAATAAGATGGGCAAGACCCCTGTCCTCATGGGGCTTACATTCTAGAGGGGAGACAGAAAACAAACCAGCAGCAATAGAGAATGTGCAGAGAGGGATAAAGTTCACGATAATAAAAACAAACTGATGTGAGCGGATGAAGGGCTGGGGCAGGCTGCATTAGAGAGGGTCACCAGGGAGCCCCCTCCGCAGCAAGGACACAGGGGAGGAGGCCTGAGTGGTGGGAAAGGCCAGCCACACACTGCTGGGCAAGGAGCACAAAGCACAGGGGAGGCAGGGCCAGCGCCCCAAGGTGGGAACAGACTTGGTGTGTTGAAGGCCAGCGTGGATGTGAAGTGAAAGATGTGGAGGAGGGACAGGAGAGGAGTGGGGAGCGGAAGCAGAGCCCAGATCCCCCAGGGCCCGCAGAGCCTGGTGGGGCCCTTGGATTGCATTCTCAGGGTCATGAGAAACCACTGGAGGGTTTGAAACAAGGGAGTGAACCCCTCCGGTTGCTATGCTTATCTTACAACCGCACGTACTTGACTCTTTTACCATAATCATATCACTTTTTAAATTAAACAAGTGTTAATTAAAATAAATTCAAGTGACAGTTTTAAAGCTACAATTGGGCAGAACAATTGGCAAATTAATGAATTGTGAGGATGGTGTTGCTTACCCAGATATTCTCAATTACAGTGATTTGTTTTAAATAAGCTTCCTTCCTTGATTACCACTTATGGAGCTTTCTTTGGCTGTAACAAATAAGAGGTAGGAGATTTACATGTATTTATGGAAAAGCAAATACTTTCATTAAATAAGAACTTAACAGTGGCAGCTGGTAAAACAAAAGCAGAATCCAGGATCTTGTTCATTTGGTCCCCCCCTCACAGGCCCGATCTCCTGCTAAGCACAAGTGTCCTATGGAGCCAATTTGTCCCTTTGTCAAGTACACTAACATGTGGGAGGTTGGGAGAGTTTGCAGAGAATAAAACAGAGGGAAGCCTTTTAAGAGACAGGTGACCTGGAGAGAGGGGAAGATAGTGTCTTTGTGTGCTCTAGGGAAAGAAAGGGCACAAGGACAGCACTGGACATAAGTGGCATCTGGTGTCTCCCTGCCTTCCTTTCTATACAATTTTTGTACTTCCCACCCTGGTAATAGAAGATATTCAATACTGTGGGATTAAATCCACTGGCTTATGAGTATTTTCTATTTTTATTAATTCTTTTTCATTGCATCAATGTGGCTGAGAAAACGCAGTGGTGTTTACTAGTGTGGCTAAGAAGATGCTTCTGTCGAGTCCTGAGCCTTTCATTAATGCCAAACACTCTCCAAGGAAAGTGCCAGAACTGGGTTGGGTGAGGACTGTGAGCACAGACAGAATTCCCTACCTGGCTTGCTCTGCACACACAGGGCCACAAGGTAAGCCACTAAGGCCATCATTCAAGTTGATGTTGCAATTTTCTTACATACTGTGAAACAAGCACCTTTTTAAAAATTTCGAACATTCAGTGTTTCTCCAGAGCTTAATTGTAAAATAATTGCATAAACTCAGCCTGTCTAAATTCAAAACGTGTAAGTGACCTACATACGCTCCTACTTGGGCTTTACTCTGG
This sequence comes from Cynocephalus volans, assembly GCF_027409185.1. Taxonomy (NCBI): domain Eukaryota; kingdom Metazoa; phylum Chordata; class Mammalia; order Dermoptera; family Cynocephalidae; genus Cynocephalus; species Cynocephalus volans. Next base: position 287,126,495 of record NC_084460.1, read on the forward strand.
CCAGCGTGGCCTATTTTGACTTTGGCACCTAGGACTGGCTCTGATACCATGACAATCCCCCTAGTTTCCTGGAGCCTGCTGGATGTTGGAGAGCTTCCAAATCCTGACTATGGAAGCTTTACTCATTTCACCTAAAAATTAGGAACAGTGTTTTCCCTTCCTCCCTCTCACTCACTCTTTGTTTCAGACAATAAATTTCCTCTTTAAAATTTAATATACCACAAAGTCACCATAAGTATTTGTGCATCTTTGTTGCACATGGTCAGATCCAGTGACTAGTGCCAACATCACCTATCTCAACTGTTGACTCTCGCAATCTAGCCTATTCTGGCATCTCCCTTCAGCACACCATAATCTCTATTCCCCAAGCCCCTCCAAAGAAATCCTCCCGGATTAGCAAATACATGAATAAATATTTCAACTTCACATCAGACTGGTTAAAGGACATCAGACTGGTTTTGCCTCTGGGAGCTTAAAGTCGATCCACTCAAATACATAAGGAACACAGTAAAACAGGGAGAAAGGATCAGTGACAGTGAGAAATCTAACAGCTCCAATGTATTGGAGGCAGCAAAGACAGTCCCCCGAATAAATAGTTATCTTACTGAGCAGAATTTTGCTTGGTTATGAGTTTTCGCTAAAAGAACAGTTTCATTATAAGATGGGGGAAAGCTGCCATGGGTGTTGTTTTGTTTTGTTTTGATTTTTGGTTTCTGGGGCTTGGGACGTATTTGAGGGATATCTGTGTACAGTTTCATAACAGTGCATTGGGACAGTGTTACGGTTGTGCAGAACTTGGAATCAGAGCTATTTTTGATTGATGTTGTGGGCATAACTTTTCCTTGGCCTCAGTTTCCAAGCCCAAATGTTCACTTGTCTAAACTCACCTGGCTTATATGTGTCTAAGAATAAGTTTTCATTTCTCTCCAAAGATCAGTAGCCAGGAGAGTGAGTGTTGATCCTTAACTTACTTTTGGCTTGTGTAATTCCTAATAATGAAACACAGTCATGCCCAAACAGACAATATTTTACATGAAATAACTGTTGGAGTTCTCAGGTTTTGAAATAATCTCTAGAACAAGCAGATCCTGTAGTGGGAAGAACACAGTAACCTCCTGTTTATTTTCATTTTTAAGAGCAATTGCACTTTAAACTTTTAAAGAAAGTTTAGAAAAAGAATAAAAGTGTTGCCCAGATGTATTGCACAGATCAATAGAACCATAAATCTGTTTCAGTGTTTCCATTTCTTGAATAATGTTTTCATGACAGTTAAAAAAAAAAAAGCCTCTAGGTTAGGCCATCATTGAGGAGATTATAAACCTATCAAAAAGCCATCGCCAAAGGCACATCCTTCCAAATGTTGGGTTTCTCTTTCCCCATGTACTTCTGGTTTCTCTTAGTCTAAACCTTTCTACTTTCCAGGATGGAGTACGTTTCTGAAGTAACTGGGTACTGCATTGAGCTTTAAGCATGATTTAGTGCAGTAAATAATCGACTGGTAGTTTTCAAATGCCAGACTCAAAACACATCTCTACATTTATAAATGCACCACTTGCTAATGGCGGACTAGGAACATGCTCTCTACAGACCCAATGGCTTCAACTATCACCACTGCACAGGTGATGCTCAAATCTGCAGCTCAAATCCTCTGCTGAATTTCAGTTCTATACTTTCAACAGTTTGCTGCCTATTTTCACCTGACTGTAGAAAACTACTGTGGCCTGAAAAAAATTCTCCATTGGTGGACTATGGAAGGCCACTAGTCTCCAAAACCTACCAACTGTCCTCTTAAAGAGTTGTATTTTCTGTTGATGGCACTTGGTCTTTCCCAAGCCTGAGCTTTTGCTTTTCTCCCTGACTCTCCACCCAGCTGCAGCTGGTACATTCCCCCCAAGTCCTTCCACGGCCTGTGTGAAGCTTTTCCTGATTGTCCCAGATGGAGTTATTCACCCCCTTCACTGAATTGCTATTGCATTTTCTATCTGCACCTCTCATTTCAGTTGTTTTCAAGTATGTTTTCTTTCCTCCCCACTAGACTAGAAGCTCACAGAAAGCAGGGACCTGGGACTTCAGAATCCTGGCGCCCACAGGGTCTAATTGAGGGCCTTACCACTGGTCATTACTAAATTAGAGGCTGACCAATGGATTAATCCAGCTGCTCAAAGGTTTGGTTTGGGATACAGAGCATTCTAAAAATATTTAAGCAACTAAAACTCGTATGTCACATACAAGTCTGGATTTAGAGTTATTCTTGGGGAAAAGTGAAAAAGAATAGAAGTTTCTGGTACCACTGGTTCCTCGCTCTCAAGGCAAACATCCTGCAGAGCCATCACTTAGGGGCTGACATGTGCTTTCCAGGGTGCACCTGCTCTCACCTGCTGGCTGCCTCACTCACCTGACCTCTACAGGCTGCTCAGCGCCTATGACCAGACCCTGAACAGAACCAGTGCCAACCGACTAAACAATAGAGACCAGGATATCCAGTCACAAAAGATGAAGCTTATTTTCTACCTAATACATTCTTTTTTTTCCCACAAAATAAAATAAGAGAGTTTACATATAACACTTGAGCAAATGATAAAAGAGCTGTTCTCTTTACTATAACAAAAAAATTGTAGGTGAACAGTTTGATGGGAAAAATGCACTAGAAAGACTCCTCTGGCTACAGCTCTTAGCCAGATGCTTCACACCTGTTTTGGAAGGACCCAGAAGTATCTAATGAAGGGGAAGTACTGCATTCCTTCTCATTTTCTAAAAAAATGTTTCAAGTGATATATTTGATAAAATGTATGTATTTCTTGAAACATTATATCATGGAAGATTTCAAATACCTACAAAAATATAATAAATCCGCAGTACTCAACATCCAGAAAAAACAAAAATCAACTCATGACTTATTTTTTCTCAAATCAAAGATTATTTTCAAGCAAATTGTGGGCATCACATAATATTATTCAAAATCTTTTCAACATATATTCTAAACCTAAGGATTTAAAACATATATATACCCATTTGAATTAGAGAATTCCCACTTTTAAGGAAAGCGAAAGTAAATTGTCAGGCTCCCTTGGGGGTTCGCAATCTTGCCATGCGTTTGATGTAAATATAACTGTGCACATGCGCCCAGGTGCTCCTTGGTTATTGTCTGATGTAGATGTGCATGGGCACACATGTGTCCTGGGTTGTCTGACTTGCACCGAGGTATTCCTGGGTTATTGGACTTAAGTATAAAGGACAAGTGGCTCTGATCCACAGGGCCCTCCCACCCCCTGGACGTCCCAGGGGGGCCACGAGGAGGCTGCTACTGCTGCCGGAGGCTGTGGCCGCAAGCTGTTGCTGCCAGGGCCCCTGGGATGCCGAGGGAGGCCACCACTGCTGCTGCTGGATCTGCTGAAGGCTGCTGTTAAGCTGCTGCTGAGGAGGCTAGGGGCTGAGCTCATGTCCCAAATGAAGCACGTCAACCTTGCTGGCAGCCCCCAGGATCTTTTTCCAATTACCTAGCTCATGACCTATATGTGAGGGGTCCGGTGACCCAGCCGGCACAGGAGGGGTCTGTGACCCAGTCTGTACAACGGGTTTGAAGGGTCTGAGCCCTAGCCCGACACCATTGAAAAGAAAAAAACTTTTTCCTTGGAACTTGTTTGTTGATGAGAACAGGTTACTTGTCCTGTAGAGTTTCCCTAGTCTAGATTTTGCTAACTACGTTCACGTGATGCTGTTTAACAAGTTCCTCTGTCTTCTGTATGTCCTGTAAACTTGGAGTTAGATCTAGAGCAGACGTCCACAAACTATGGCCCATGGGCCAGATCTGGGCATACTTTTTGTTCTGTCTATGGATGCATGTGTGCTATTACAGTGAGGGGAGCAGACAGAGAGGCCTAGTTTCAAGAGAGACCGCTTGGCCTCCAAAGTCAAAAATTCCTATTATCTGGCTCTTTTCAGGAAATATTTGCCAACCTCTGCTCTAGAAGCTGATTAGATTCAAGTCAATTTTCCTTTTTTGCAAGAATATTTTGTAGAGGTGTTGTAGAGAATGTTGGAATCAGCAGACAGTGGCTGACTCTCTTTGTGTGTTAACAGCTCCTCAGGATCATTGCCTAAGTGCCCTGTTTTATTAGGGGTTACCAAATGATGGGTGCTATCATAATTTTTACTTCCTTCATTTATTATTTGGAATATTTCTATAAAAAGAAATTTTCCATAAGCCACTATTTGGTTACCCTGAGGTTCAGTTTGTGTAGCAAAGGCAAGATACATGCTTGATTCATTTTCTGTATGTAACAGTTCTCAAAGTAATTCAAAATGAATTGGTTACCCCACATTCTTATGTGACCAGAGGTTTTTGTTTTGTTTTTGTTACCATTCTGAAATCATGTTTTAAACATGTTTTAATTTAAGGGTCTTTATCCACTGCAAATATTATTCTTATTGATGCTCAAAACGAGTCTCTTGGGGGGAGGGGGGAGGGAGGGAAGAAAAGGAGGAATTGGTAAAGGGACACAAAAATCAACTACATTGTATATTGAAACATTAAAATTAAAAAAACTCTTCAGGATGGTTCTTGAACTTTCTGATATGGCCCTATAGACTTGTTAACTTCCTTGTTTTCTGGTTTGACAAGATGTTCCTTGCTTATTTTGTACATTTCCTGTCCCAGGCAAAATCAGCCACTTCTCTGGCGAGCTGTTTCCTTTTAGTGGGAAACAGTATTTAGGGACCACAACCTGAGAACCCTCATCTAGTCAACTCTAAATTAACTGTGGAAATACTGGGCAACAGCAATAAGGAAAATCCAAAACCCTTTACATCACTCTCTGGACTGTATCCAAATATTGAAATTCAAATTATGAGAGACAGACTGCTTACACAGTTTTACACAGACTGCTTACACATCATTTGAAAATCAAATTAGGAAAGACAGACTGCTTACACATGAATTAATTTGCCTCCCATGGCCACAGAGACCAGAGGAGGTCACCAGATGATGAAAAGATGGGGGAGTCAGCGGGTGTTACAGTTGGGCTAAGATGATCAAAGTGGGTCACCCTCAGATGAAATCAGCGAGTCTCTTGAATCAAGCCCATCCTGACAGGGGGGTCCAAATAACGCAGGCACGTGGAATGAACTGACACACAGCCAGCATGACAAGGAGGGTCCCCCAGTCTATCTCAGCCCTCTCCCCTCAATGAAAGCTGACATTTTCTCAGGCACTGGGATAGTGTTGATGTCTTTCTGGTCTCTGTATCTCTAGGATGCTGGTTTTTGGAACCTAAAGTCCCTTATTAATCTTCCTCTGAACTATTTCTTCTAGAGGGGCTATAGTAGGTAGAGAAAAACTGCATATCAGATTGTATCAAAATCATGATATCTCTCAACAGTTTTTCTTCACAGGACTCCCCAAAGAAATAAATGTATAGGAAAGGTTTTGGGCTGCCAAACTGAGACTTTTTACTGGTCTTAAGTAGAACTGCACGGCCCAGCAGTCAGGCTAAACGTTTCTCACCTATACTTTACCAATAGGCAAAGGTCTAACTCTTAAGGGTATTTGGCAAAAGGCATTCCAGAGTCCCTTCAGGAGTTGACCCATGAATATTAAGGCTGTATCTGCAAAGTGACAGTAATTGTTAATATGCAAGTAAGGGGTTAAGCTTCAAATATGGCCCAATGATGGCAAAAGACAACTTTGGTATCTCAAACCTGTGAAAACAATTATTGAAATATGTCCACCAAAACCTGCCTTCATTTTCCAAATATCTACCACATTTTCTTAAGATAGCAAATGAGAAAACAAGCAGCTAAAGTACATCTTGATAATCCTTGGGAAATGTACATAGTATTGTCAATGACTCAGCATCTTCAAAATGTTAGAGGAGAACCAACAGGAAATGCCAACTGATCAAAGGGACAGCAGCTCAGTGGTTTTAAAATGTGCTCTTTCAGGTTACTGGAGAAAGACCCTGAATTTTTTCTTAAATTTTTATCTGACTTTAAAACCTATGCTCATTCTATGACACTAATTAATATGGCCAAAAAGAAACGAAAAAATTCTTAGGAAACAATTTTTCAGCCACTGACATGTACGGCAACAATGTCTAAAAGATTCCTTCAATGAAAAGACACATATTTTCTTATCAAGTACACTCTGACATCCAAGTACCTTTTTATCCATATATTGTTCATTCTGAAATCTCTTTTTTGGGTGAAGGGAAAAGGCTAGGGGGAAGAAGGAAATTGGGGCTTTGTTAGTTGTCTACCTTTAAAAATATAAGACTATGGGACATTTATTCTATTTTCCTGTAAATTTCAGGGAAAATTCACCTAAGGTTCAAATTCCAATTTTACCATCCATTAACCAAGAGATCCAAGGCAAGTCACAACCTTTATCAAGCTCAGCTTTCTCCTCTACCTTATTAGGAATCATATCTCAAGGGTGGTCATGAAAAGTCAGTGAGAACAAACAGAAAGACACGTAGGAACTGGAAGAGCACTGAGCTCTCTCCCTTTCTCTCGTCTTCCTCAATGCTCAAGACCCGAAATAGTCTCTCATTTTTATTTCAACAGCTATTTAGAAAGCCTCAAGGATCAAGCTCAGAAAACAGTCAAATACAACATTTCCACCTTGATAAATCCCTGTCTGTATCTTTATAGTTTCCTTAGACTATTTAAGACATAGAAATAGATTAAGACAATGCTGTTGTGTTTCAATGTCTCTATAACAGAATGGAAGGGCTGATTATGGTGGAGTTAGAAGTGGATCAGTATGTCCCCAAAACCTCTAATGGTTCTGAGATATGTTTTTCAGTCTTCTGATTTAGGTCGTTAAATCTGTTTTACTTATGGTATCAAGTTCTATAGACTTTCTTTTTGACAAATTTTTAAGATGTTATGGTTCAGATGGGTTATTTCCTAATCCAACAGCAAAGAGAGGACCCAAGACGTTCCAGTGATATTGATCAATGCTTCTCAATCTTTAAAAACAAAGAAACACATGGTGGTGATAACACCAAGGTCAAGGGTATATCCTCATACCAGCCAGCGGCCATAAATAAATACATACATACATCCACACAAGGAAACATCTTTTTTAGACATAAAAAAGTATTACAGATACTTCATGACTAATTATATTTTTAGTACTTATGGAAATACGTGACAAAAAACCCATAAATTCCTACACACTTTAATAAAATGCAAATTCTTTTTATCAGCCTCTAGATACATTTTTAAAAAAATCATATTTGGAGATATTATTTATTCCGTACTCAAAGCTGGACCATGAACATGAATTCTCCAGTCCCTTGGAATAACTGATGTGCCTATAGGCCTCAAGTTCAATACTCTCTAAATTGCTGCCAGTAAAAAAATGAGTAGCAAGTATTGGAAGTATAGATTGATAAAAATGTTTTTGAAAGGTAATCTTTGATAAGCACAAATAATTTTAACAATGTGTATACCTATTTAAACAGTAATGTCCCTTCTATCAATTTTAATGTAACAGTGAAAAAGATTTAGGTCGAAAAATGTTCACCGTTATTTCTAGTAGCAAAATAATAGCAATATTTTTTGCACTGAATAACTGCACTAGCAATTATAATTGCAACTTAAATCTCCAATGGAGGGGACACTGTGGATGACTTTTTCCCAGCATCATGCACTTATCCTCTAGCTCCTGTGTGGTTTGTGGCTAAGGTCTGCACCCGTTACCCTGGACAATTGCTAGTGGGCATTGGAGACCTCTTTCTTATTGGGTCATAAGTGACTGAGAGTTTACATACATCATTCCCACCCCAAAGGCCAACAGCCATTGACTGCTGGTCTGGGTATAACTGACTCTCCAGAGCTCCTCATTAGCTTTCAGTGTGGGGCTTCACCTGATATTATCTCTGCTTGACTTCTTCTCGTTCTAATTTCCACTTTTCCCACTTTCTTACTGTTTCGCCTGGGAGAACTTCCTTAGTGAATTGCTTGCACTTTATTCTTGGCTCAAGGACTGCTTCTGGCAGAACATGACCTACGACATCCAACAATAAGGAACAGTTAATGACATCCATCCAACACAGTCGCATTCACCTGTTAAGAACCTATCTGTGAAGAAAACTTAAAGATATGGTAATATATTCTAGATATACTTAACTGAAAAAGAAAACTATTTATGGTATAATTATGTAAAAGTTATACACAGGCAAAGAAAAAAAGACTAGAAAGACAGATGTTAAGATAGCTATATAATTATTTCTGATGGGGATAAAAATATAGTTTACTATTCTGTACACTGTTCTACATTTTCCAAAATTTCTGTAATGAACACATCACTTAAAATAAGCATCCCTTTTCTATTTATAAAAACATAACCAGCAGAACTTAGATTTTGGACCAGCTGAAATGTGTATTAAATAGGAGCAGAGAACGCTATAGAACACAACAGTGGCTAAATCAGAGGACCACAAAACTTTAATAAAAAATAGTCTTTATTGGGAAAGGAAAGAGTTGAGAAATAATAGAGTGAATTCATCTTTATATACACTAAGATGAATGTTACACCCTATTACAACACATAGACCATTTCGTTTTGAGTTTTTTCAGTAAATGGTGGCTCTATTTTGATGAACATGATTTGATCTATTTATGTGGCTAAATCTGTATATTGAATATTTATTGGCAGGGATTATGATTTATTAATTTTTTTATTCCTGTGTTTAGATAATACCTAGTATATAGCAGGAACTCAATATATGTCTATACAATAAATTGTAATTCAATGGAAATTAACTGCTTCATTACTATTTTAGGTAGCAATAGCACCTATTACTACTAACTTTTTTTAAAAATTCTAATTTGCTTAAAACTTGTGGAGGCAGTGACCCACCATAGCCACCACCACAGCTATGGCTACCACAAAAGTGGCTTGACACCACAGCAGTAGCCACAGCTGCCATGCAGGCAGTCCACCAGACACTCAACTGCACTGACACAAGGAGAGTCACCAGCAGAAACTAGAAAAAGAAGATGTCTCCTCAAAGGCCACTTTGGAGTAATAGAAGGAGCAACTGTTCTACCAGATGACCAGACGTCAATGTAGAGATACCAGAAATACAAAAATCCAAGAAAATATGTCACCACCAAAAGAATACAGTAATTCTCACGTACCAGACCCTGTAGAGCAGGGATCCCTTGAAATGACTGAAAAGGAATTCCAAGCAACAATCTTATGAAAACTCACTGAGATACAAGAATACTTAGTTAGACAACATAATGAGACAAGAAAAAAAATCCAGGATATGAAGCAAGAAATTTACAAAGAGATTAATACCTTAAAAAAGAATGTAGCAGAACTCATAGAACTGAAAGATTCACTCAATGAAATAAAAAACACAACTGGTAGCTTAAGCAGCAGGCTTGAACAAGCAGGAGAAAGAATTACTGATCTTGAAAGACAGTCTTTTTGAAATTATCCAGGTGGACAAAAAAGAGGAAAAAGAATTTTAAAAAATGAAGAAAATCTAAGAGAGCTAGCAGACAACCTTAAGTGCACAAACATTCAAAGGAGAAAGGAAAAGGCATGGAAAACCTACTCAAAAAAATAATAATGGAAAACTTCCCAGCAATAGGGAGAGACACACACCTTCAGATCCAGGAGGCTCAAAGATTCCCAAACAGATCCAACCCAAAAAGATAAGTCTCCAAGAACACACTATAGTCAAACTGGCAAAGCTCAAAGACGAAGAGAGAATCTTAAAATAAGCAACAGAAAAGCATCAAGCCACCTATAAGGGAGCCCCTACCAGACTAACAGCAGCTGACTTCTCAACATGCTCTACAGACCAGAAGAAAATGGGATGATATATTCAAAATACTAAAAGAAAAAACTGCCAGCCACGAATACTATACCCAGCAAGGCTATTGCTATCCTTCAGAAATGAGGGAGAAACAGTGTATTTTCCAGACAAACAAAAGCTATAGGAATTCACCACCACATGATCAGCCCTGCAAGAAATCCTCAAGGGAGTCCTGCATCTGGAATCCAAAAAAGGATAATCACTACCATGAATACACAAGAAAGAACAAACCCAATGGTAAACAAAAATGCAAATGAGAAAGAGAAAGAAACTAAATCTATCTTGCCACCACCAAAAACCATAATGACAATGAAACAAAAGCAAACAAACTCTCAGCCTCTTTGGAAGACGAGAGGGAAACAATTCATTTTTCTAAAACTAGTAAGAAAAAGGGAAGAGTCAAGCATCTATCCTGTCTTTCCTATATGAATTGTTCCTCAGGGTAACCATAAATAGCTGAAGAGGGAACATTTTTGTCTTGAATTATCCCAGCTAATGTATAAAGAAGGAATAAAATAATTAGAATATGGTATTTTGCAAACCCCTATTGAAATAATGGATCTAGCAAATGATCATCAATGATTGCTAATGTCAAAAGGAGATGATCAGGGCCGGCCCGTGGCTCACTCGGGAGAGTGTGGTGCTGATAACACCAAGGCCACGGGTTCGGATCCCATATAGGGATGGCCGGTCAGCTCACTTGGAGAGTGTGGTGCTGACAACACCAAGGCAAGGGTTGAGATCCCCTTACTGGTCATCTTTAAAAAATAAAAAAAGATGATCAGACATAACGGGCCTGCTGCAGTAAGAACACACACCTCTGAAGCCAAATCTAACCTGAGTGAGCCCAAGCCTCAGGAGCCAGCAACCAATCATCAAGAAATGCAGGGGATGTCAGAACATGTTAAATGACACGACTGGGATGGAGCCAGCAAATCCAGATCTTGGGAAACTTTATGGGGTAAAGGGTAAAAAATTAGATGAAGGGGTAACCAATAGATAAAAAGAAACTTGAGACAGACGACATAACAACCAATGCAATAAGCAAAACCTGTTTGGACCCTTATGTAAACAAATCAACTGTAAGAAAGAGGGAGAGGGAGAGAATTAGAGAAATTTAAACATGTTTCATATTTGATCATATTAAAGAATTATTATTGATTTTAAAATATGAAAAAAATTGAGTAATTGGCACCTTACAAGCTATAGTTCTGCTAAAACTCTGTTTTTTCATAATTCAGTTTTGGTAGGTGGTGTGTTTCTGGGAATTTATTCATTTCATCTGGATGATCTAATTTGTGGACCAACAATTATTCGTAGTATCTCTTATAATCCTTTCGATTTCTGTAAATTTGGTTGTAATGACCCATCTTTCACTTCTGATTTCAGTTATTTGAGTCTTCTCTCTTTTTTTTTAGTCTATCTAGGTAAATGTTTGTCAATTTTGTGGATCTTTTCAAAGTACCAACTTTTGGTTTCATTGATTTTCTCCATTGTTTTCTAGATTCTATTTTTTTTTTATCCATGCTCTAATTTTTATTATTTACTTCCTTTGCTAGCTCTGGGTTTAGTTTTTCTTCATTTTCTGGTTTCTTAAGGTGTAAAGGTGATTATTGATTTGAGATCTTTCTTTTTTATTAATGTACACATTTACCCTAAATAAGTTTCCCTTTTAGTACTGAAAAAAATTGTAGAATACATTCTTAAATACTCAAAAATAATAGCCACTACTTATTGAATGGCTACTGTAATTTTTTAAATATCTGTGTCCTTCCAAAATTCGTATTTTGAAATCCTAAACCCCAAGGGGATGACATTAGAAGTTGGGCCTTTGGGGTGATTAGATCACGAGGGCAAACACTCATGAATGGAATTAGTGCCCTTATAGAGACCACACAGAACTAGCTACTCCGTTCCACCATGTAAGGACACAGCAAGAAGGTGACATCTATGAACCAGAAAGCAGGCCCTCCCTTGCCAGACACCAAAAATGCTGTTGCCTTGATCTTGGATTTCTCAGCTTCCCGAACTGTGACACATAAATTTCTGTTGTTTCTGAGCCACCCAGTTTATGGTATTATGTTACAGCAGCAGGAACAGACGAAGACATCTACTATATCCAGGCACTGTACCTGGAGTTGATTTTCAACATCTAGTTTATTAATCCACAACTTAAGAAGTAGGCAATAGTATTTGTATTTTACAGATGCTGAAAACTGAGGTCCAGAAAAATTAAATAAGCTTCCCAAATTGTATAGATTATACATGTTAAAAAGACCTCATGCCTGAAAGCTGACACTCTTAGCCAATATGTCACTCTGCCTCTTGTGATGAAGTCAACCAAGGAAAAGGTGAATAAACACTGCCTTCTTTCTGCCTCTCTGTCCTGCACTTAAATCATTAAGTACTCAGAGTAAACAAGTGACCACAGTTTCACAGGGCACCAGAATTGAACATAATGTTTGTTACTCTAGTGCAGTGGATGCGGGGGGTGTCACTGCCATCCAGGGGACATTTGGTAATGTCTGGAGACATTTTTGGTTGTCACAACTTGGGAGGGAAGTGCCACTGGCCCCTAGTGGGCAGAGGTTTGGGATGCTGCTAAACATCCTACAGTACACAGGACAGCTCACACCAGAGTTACCCAGCCCAAAATGTTAGCAGTGCCAGGATGAGAATGCCTGCTCTAGAGCACAGAGGAGCACCCACTCCCACTGTCCCCCCAGGTGTCACACAACACGTACCACTGACTTCCCTTAACTCAGAATCCAGGTCTCTGTCTGAAGTCCTAGACAGTTTTTTGTCAAAGCAGTGACTGCACTGACACCAATTCACATAGTGGTTCCCCCTGGAATTTTCAATCCAAGGCTTCCAGTTACCCGCTTAGCTAAGCAAAACTGAGCCCAAACCCCTACTTTCTTCCTTTCCCTCATGAAAAGGGAGCAGGGACCTGCTAGAGAGGAAAGGAGACCCAGCAGGCGAATGCTGAATTAGGTCTCCAGTATCACCCTCTGCCAAATTACCCTAAAAAGGCCACCTGAAGGAGGCCCCAATCTGTCTGCTGGGATGTCCTCTTTTTCTCAGAAGGAGAGTCCAGAGTCAGATGGAAACCTCAGAGCCTGAGAATAGCAGAGATGCTTTTTCTGAGCTGTGAAGCCCCCACTTTGGCAGTGTAAACAGAGGATGTGGGCTTTAATCAGGCAGGAACTCAAAGGCTCACATATGTCTATTTCGGTCAGCTGGGCAGAAGGGCAAGGAAACCCATATTCAACTGTGTAGAGGGGGACTCTAGATTTCTGCTCTCAAATTCACCATCTAACTCTGTTCCTTTGAAGTCAGGGCAGTATTTCCAATGTAGCTGCATAAAGAAGTATTTGATATTAAGTACAGTCCAGCCATTCATTTATTCTGCAATGTTAATGAAGCACCAGTGTGCCAGGCATGGTGCTGGGATGCTAGGGACAGAACAGGGACAAAAAGGGACTTGGCACCTACTCTCCCAGCTCTTACAGTCTAGAGCCATAGTTCTCAACCTGAGTGATCCCGTCCGTCGGAGAACTTTTGGCAATGTCTGCAGACATTTTTGGTTTCCACAAATGGATGGAGGGAAGGGAGGGGGTGGAATCTCGTGGGTAGAGGCCGGGATGCTGCTGACCATCCTATAATACATAGGACAGGCCCCTCACAATCAGAAATTGTATAGTCCAAAATGTCAATAGTGCTGAGGTCAAGATAGCCTGGTCTAGGGGGGAAACAGACTTAAATCAAATTAGCATATTACTGAATTGATATTTATATTCATTTCTACATATTGACCTTACAAATGCTCTCACAGCAAGTAGACTGTACAGCAACGGAGGCTGAGGCACACCTGGGCAGGGGTGGTGGCCCATGGCAGCACTCTAAGGGCCACATGGGTGGACATCGCAGGATGAGCTGGATATAACTGGACACGAGCCGAAGGAAGAGTGTTCCAAACACCGGATCTCAAGAGCAAAAAAGCCTGTCTTAGGAAGTACCATGGAAGATTCTGGAAATATTTTTCTTCTCATATCATCATCATATTACAGCCTTTTCAAGACAAGGTCAACTCTGTGGCCCTGACCCCAATGAACAGGCAGTTCACCACTACACACACCAGAACCCAACGAGACGGAAGCTAGAACCAGTCACATCCAACGTCCATCTTGTCTCACTACCTTCTTTGTCAACATTCAGTCACTGCACACTGCAAGAGGTTGAATCAAAATCCTACTTTATTAAGGAAAAACTGAAAACTAAAAAACTGATAAATTGGACCTCATCAAAACTAAAAAAGTATTGCACCGTAAAATATCCTGCAAAGATGATGAAAAGACTAAGAGAAAATATTTGGAAACCACACATCTAACAAAGGACTAGGATATATCCTAGAATATATAAAGAACTCTCAAAATCCAACTGTAAAAAACCAAACAATCCAATTAGGAAATGGTGAAAAGAAATGGACAGACATTCCACTAAAGAGGATACACAGATGGCAAATAAGCCCAGGCAGAGATGCTCAACACCATTAGTCATTAGGAAAATGCAAATTAAAACCAGTATGAGATATCACTCCATGCCTACCAGTATGGCTAAAGTAAAAACTAGCGACAACACCAATGGCTGGTGAAGATGCAGTAGGAATGCAAAATGGCACAGCCACTATGGAGAATACTTGGGCAATTTCTTACAAAACTAAACATGCACTTAACCGTATGATCCAGCAATCCTGGGCATCTACTCCAGAGAAATGAAAATTCACGTTCACACAAAACTCTGTCTACCAATGTTCACAGTGGCTTTATTTGTAATAGCCCAAAGCTGGGAACAATCCAGATATTCTTCAGTGCATGAATGGTTAAACAACCTGTGGTAAATCCATACTGTAGAATACCAATCAGCAATAAAAAGGAATGAACCACTGATACATTCAACAACTTGGGTGGATCGCAATGGAATTATGCTGTGTGAAAAAGCTAATCTGCAAAGATCACATACTGTGTGAGTTCATTCATATAACATTCTTGAAATGACAAACTTACAGAGATAGAGAACAGATTAGTGGTGCCAGGGTTAGGGAGGAGAGGGGGTGTGGTCAGAGGGTGTGACCGTAAAAGTGGAGCATGAGGGTCGTTATGGTGACACAGTTCTGTATCTCGACTGTGGTGGTGGTCACACAAATGTACACATGTGATAAAACTGCACAGAACTAAATACACACATAAACCAGTACATGTAAAACTGGTGAAATCCGAGTAAGGTGGATGGATTGTATCAATGTCAATTTCCTGGTTGGAGCATTGTGCTACAATTATGCTATGGAAGACACTACCTTTGAGGGAAACCAGGTGAAGGGCATATGGGGGGATCTCTCTGTCTTATTTTTCACAACCGCATGTAAATCTATAACTATCTCAAAATAAAAGTTGAAAAAAAAATACTGTAAAATGCCAATGCACTTTAAGACAGATTTATTATGTTAATTCTTTTCCCAACATGGCAAGCACACTAAAACTGTAGATAGTCTTTAAAAAGGTACCAAAAAGTATATTTTTACATAATCGTACATTTTCATAATTATTTGATTTGTGACAGCTTCAATTCTTATTCTTTAAGAAATAAATGAAAGGATCTAGGACACTGTACTTGGCTGCTGCAGGCTGAGCCAAACCACCCAAGTTCAAATCCCAGCTCCTGTACCAGTTAACTGTATGATAACTGTTTAACGTCATCGTTCCTTAGTTTTTCCATCTGTAAAATGGGTGTGATAGTAGTACCTATCCTAAGAATTCCTGTGAGAATTTTAAAAAGATAATACATCTCAGGTTCTTGGGACATTTCTTGATGCCTCAACCCAAGCTGGCTTCTGCCATTACTGTATTCATCATAAATGCAGCTGAGGTCCTCTCTTCAGCCCGTGAAGATCTATACCACAGCCCATCTTAACATTTTCCTGAACTACACATAGTCACAAATTCTGATTTCTAAAAATTTAAAAAAAAAAAAAATTAAAGCTGCCTTTTTAATTTTCTTGTGGTCTTTTCCAGTTGTGGATCATTTCCTTTATTTCTTTGTTGTAGGAGGGACTCAAGGGTCTAGTATACGACTTGATTAGAATTTCACATTTGGTCACAAGTCCTCAGGGAAGATGACCTGAGGGTCCTTGTCCTCCCGAGGGCAGTGGCCCATCCTCGTGCAGCCTCCTTCGGTGGCCCTGGTGATGGGGTCAGGAAGTGACTAATGGTCACTGGCCAACTAAGAAAATGGACATCAGGCTCTGGCTATTCTCCTTGTGTGCTTTCCAAGGCTGCCAAGCTCATGAATAAGGAAGTGTTTTCCTACCAGTCTGAAATGAAATAGGGCAGAATTAGACTACAGTAATTTTTAAAAAGTTTTAGTGAAGCAAAGCCAGCCAAGCCCCATTTCAGTGGTTGAGAGACTCAATGGTAGCAGTCTGGATTTGAAGCCAACTCTCATCACTGTTTTATTTGTTTAGATGGATGAAATGCCTAATACCCAAAATGTTTAATGATTGCCCAGAGAGACCATTTAGAAATAATTCTGAGCTACCCTGGAAAGCCTACTGTGATGGTAACCAGAAGGGGTAATCCAGGAGAAAAACCTTCAATTTTTGCAAGCAGGCCTTAAAACACTATGTTTCTTTCTTTCTTTTTTGTTTAACCCCACCTCCCCTAACACAGTATCTCTCTCTCTCTCTCTCTCTTTTTTTTTTTTTTTTTTTTTTTAAAAAAAAAGGAGTAGAAAGGGCCGGCCCCATGGCTCACTCGGGAGAGTGCGGCGCTGGTAGTGCCGAGGCCGCGGGTTCGGATCCTATATAGGGATGGCCAGTGCATTCACTGGCTGAGCGTGGTGCGGGCGACACTGGGCTGAGGGTTGCGATCCCCTTACCAGTCAAAAAAAAAAAAAGAGTAGAAAGATATACAGAAGCCCTTTTATCTGTTTTCATAGAAATTCTAGGATGAGAGGAAAAAAGTATGCCTAACCCCTAACTTTGCTGTTCTCCCAGGTCCTGCATCTCAGTGAGTGACACCACCAACCATCCATCCAAGAATCTAAGCCAAAAGTCTGGGAATCATCCTTTTTTCTTTCATTTACACCATTTGAGCCATCAACAAGCGCCGTCGTTCCACCTCTGAGGCACTTCTTGAGCGGTCTACCTGGCTCCATCTCCTCTGTCCTCAGTCCAAGCCACCAACATCTTTGGAAGAGGATACTAGTCTCCTATACCCAGCTCACTGTCTGCACTGCTCCAGTGATTTTGCTGACAGGGAAAGCTGACTGTGACCCTCCACACCAAGACCTGCACCAAATCCTCCAGTGGCTTCCGTATGATCTCGGAGGAAACACAGATCCCCTACCACAGTCTACATGTTGGCCTGCCTGGTCTGGTTATGGCTTCCTTCTCCAGATTATGACCTCTTTTCAGTTCCCAGAACCTGCCAGGCTCTTTCCAGCTACAGGCCTCCATGGAGCGTTCCCTTATCTTTGTGCCTGTGAGTATAGCGCAGACCTTGTCTGTCCTGTTCACCACTGCACCCCAGCATCCAACATGGCACATGGACACCAAGATGCTCAATATATAATCAAGGCATTGATGAGGAAGCCAGACTTTCAACAATCAACTTAATTCACATCACATACTAAGGTCATGTTGGCTGGATAACTCTTTGTTGTGGGGGGCTGTCCTGTGTTTTGTACAATATTTAGCAATATCCCTAGCCTTTACTCATGAGATGCTAGTAGCACTCCTTGCCCAGCTGTGAAAACCAAATGTCTTGAGACATTGACAAATGTCCTTGGGAGAAAAAGGATCGCCCATGGTTGGAAACCACTATTACAGAGAAAGGTTAGAAACTGGTGGTTAACATTTTAATTCTGCTCACAAAATGCCTAATTAACCTATACTTTGTCAGAAACACATGAGTAATAATGCATTTTATTACAGTATTACCTAACCACCATTTACAACATTATTTCAGTAGAAACATGCATTCCAAATCCCTGGTAATGTTATGAACAACCATGGAGGGTTGCGTTGGTCCACCCCAAGAGACTCAAGTTACCTTCCTATGTCAGAATGCTGGGTGATGTCTGTTGTGAAACAGTGGCAAAGAATGATGGGAGAGTAATAAGGGGTCAGAAAAGACTTGGGGGAAGGTTGGGGCTCCCTATATCTGATCTGACCTTTCATCTATGTTTGATACATAAAAATAGAAGAATCAAGATAACATCTTAGTATTGGGTGTCCTTCCTGAAAGCACCATCCAGTTCAGCATTCTCTTTCTTTACATGGTGGGACAAAACCCAGGAATGGAATGTGAAGGACTGAGTCTCTACACTGATTTAACTCCCTGTCCACTCCCTCTTTAACTAATATAATGTTATTGAGCTTGGAGCAGCTCTTCAGGAATGCAAAATGACTTCCTAGTTTTACCTGCCATGCTGCAACAATATTTTCAATTATTGGTTAAACTGCAAATTCCCCATGAGTCATTTAAATAAATCTCACATGTATGAAATAGTCAATTGTGTTCTCTGAGCAATTCCCAGCTGTAAAAATAGAGCCACACTAAACGTATTTTTTCTGCAGCTAATTGAAAATACTGCACATATAATGCATGATTTAAAGTACCCAGGAGGAATTTCAATTTGCATTCCCTATTTTAAATGTACGATCAAATGCTGTCTTAAAGTGCACTACACATTTAATTCAGTATTGCTTGCCTGAAACCCCAACCACTCCTAAATTTTAACACTGTGAATTGATGATGGGAGCTTTTTAATGCTGCAAGTGACTTTTAAAACAATAGCTTTAATACGGCTGCTTTTCCTGAGAAAACAAACACTCCTAGACTTGACTGGTTCAAAAGTCTGTGGCCCAGAGAAAATCTCCAAAATAGCAGCAAGATGCCTGCCAGGAGGAAGGACCATGCATAAGAACATCCTTCACTCAGGAGTCAGAACTATAATCTCTTAAGTGCCCATAGCAGCTGCCATGGAGTTAGGCTGCCTCCACATTCTTAATAGTTGATTGAGATGGTTAATCAAGGGGTGGCTGATGGCAGAGTCTGTGGGGATGAAAAAAGGGGCTGTCAAAGTAACAAGTGCTAAAGAAAGAGTGCCCAGAATCTTGGGATCTGGAAAAAAGGGGGATTACAAGATTTATGATCATCTTCCATTTCTAATAGAACATTGGAGGTTGCACCAATAGCTCGTGTGCTTTTCTCGTTAAAACAGTCACAGAGTCCCATGCAAAGACAAAAGCACAACGGTGGAGGTTACAAAGATGCAGAGAAAGCAGAGCCTGTCCTTAAGAGCTTATAGACTTACAGAAGACAGAAGTCCTTAAAAAACTAATAACTGGGTAGAAAGTGATATGCAGGATTAAAGAGTTTCAAGCAAATGCGGAAGAAGGCTGTTTGCCTTTACATGCAATAACGTTGTGTGACCATTAGTGTCCCCTAACACAGTGAATTAGTAAGAGGACATGAAAACAGGAAGAGAAGCCTTAACTTCCCCTGAGGGTCAAGGGGAGAGAGTGACCAGCAGTGGGGGCAGGTCATAATGATAACCAAACTACCAAAGAATTAGAAGGATCAGAATTTAAAGCCAAGCAACACAATGGACACTAGACACATATTTATTGAACACATGAAAATACTAGTCACAATTCTGTGTTATTCCTTAGACGTGCAAGCTTTTAACCCTTCACTTTTGTTCTACTAATTAAGAAACAGAATTAGAAATAATGAAAGGAAAAAAAGAGAGATAATGAAAGGACTCAGAAATGATCTATTTCAATAACCTGCCACCAGGGCTATTCTCTAAAGTAATCTGCAGTCAGTATGTAAGACATTCCCAACATTTGAGAATGAAGGAAGCTGGCATGTGGAACTTTGTTGGTACGCTAAACCTTCCGTGCTGATAGACTGGGATATTCCCTCCCAGCCACATGGAATTCACCCAGGTTTTAGTTCTATGACTGGACCATCAGCTCGCTCTCACATGGTACTTACCAATCAGTCTTCCCACAACAAGTGCATTTCCCATGAAAATTTTAAGGTGGGGTTGTGCTAATTGGCCAAGGGACCCTCTTCTTCATCCATCTCTTGTGAGTCTGGTAATTGTTAGTCAGTCTCTCTAACCTGCAGCAACCCTAGGTGTCCCGACAAACTGAATTTTTCTTCTGTTTCATGCTGTGGGCCCCCCTAAGTGATGCCATCTAAGCAGCCAGGTTCTCTGACATTATGCAAATCAAATGCAACACCAGTTGGTGACCCATCCTATGTTTAATCTTCTCCCTTTGGCACCAGACAGTATTCACTTACTATCTTTTCCCCAGAGCAAATAGAAGGAAGGCAGGAACGTGCTGAGCTTGTGTTACAGAACCTGAGAAGGAAAAAGGGACAGGAAGAGCTCAGTGTAGCTAAATCAGCTTTCCAAAACATCTATGTCCCCAAGTAGGTGCAATTAAGCAGCTCATAAATTAAAGATTCAGGAAAAATAAATGGACAGAAAACATCTTTCCTACCCTCACTCCAAATATATCAAAGATGTTGCATTACAAAAATGGATTCCAACAGTAAACATAGAGCCATTATTTTCCATTTTTTATTAGATGACTATAGGGCTGCTTTGAGATCATTCCAGCATCACAGAAGTGATCCTGTGATGCCTGGGCAGACATCCTTTTCATTTTCTATTTTCCATTATGGTTCTTGTAATGAAGTCCCCTCTCTACTCAGGCTTGGTGCAAGGGACCCACACAGGTTTGACTCATACAAACCCTTCAGCATAACTTTATGGCATAGATTACAAGTAAAATAGTAACCGAGAAAAAGTTCGGACTGGATCCAAGAGGTAGATGGCTCCTGGTTCCCTCATTTTAATTTTTAGGGGAAAATTTTATGAACCACCTTCCTAAATATATAAAACAAGTAAATAAAAATCTGTGTATCTATAGACACAGGATCTGGAGATACTTCTAACGCAAGAAAAAGGAAAGAGGAATGAGAAGATAGAACAGAGTTAACTTCCACTTTAAGTAAGGTGCCTGTGCTTTTATGTCCAACTCTTTGCTCTTTTGGCTCTCTTTTTTCAGTACTAAGAGTCTGTAAACAACAATAATCTCAAAGCAATATTAAAAAAGCATGACTGCTCTATATTTACAAGTTTTTTATTTTTTTCTTTTGTTTTTCCAACAAGCAACCATCAAACCAGAAAAGTTCTTCAAAGCTTAGGAACCATCTGAAGTGATGGGAGGCATCATTCCAAACTTGGCTTTAGTCCCTCCAGTACTGAGGTTCTTCCTTTAGCCTGACTCGATTTCCCTTGCTCTAGTCAATGATGCTGCCTTCTGAAGGGATTTGGGGGTGGGGGGATTTTTAGCTATTTCCCAGAAGAAACCTGTGTCCACTTTAACACGATTATGGAATAGGCCTGTTGTCTAGTCCCAGACATGCACTGAATAAATCACGGATCTCCTCTGTGACTTAGTTTCCTCATCTATAAAACAACGATAACCCTCTTCCCCCACTCTGCACCTCAGAGAGCTGCTGTGAGGATCACACGGTCCTATGAGAAGTTCTGTTCTCCTGATAGGACCAGCCATCGCACTCACCCCCCACCCAAAGCTAAGGCAAAAGAACAAGGATTAAAATCCATGACTGAATGAAAGTTCACCTTCCCACCTTTATCTGACCTCTGGTATAAGATAACTGCATTAGGAATCTTTAGGGATGAAGGGGGCCACGCTTCTTTCTGTCATGAAGTTCGATTTCACAGGGGAGAACATCTCTGCCGTTTTCTAACTCCCAACCATAGAGACGATGTTCACCAACCATGGGGCTGGTGAGTAGCTGTACAGGAGATGGGGGAGGAAATATTTCTTTTTTTATTTTTATTTATTTATTGTCTTTTTCATGACCGGCACTCAGCCAGTGAGTGCACCAGCCATTCCTATATAGGATCCGAACCCGCGGCCGGAGCGTTGCTGTGCTCCCAGCGCCGCACTCTCCCGAGTGCGCCACAGGCTCGGCCAGGGGAGGAAATATTTCTAAAGCTCCTACTGCATGCACGACTGGAAGAACACGTCATCTCAATGAATCTCACACACACAGATGCAGAGAGCTTGAGTAACCTGCCCATGTCACACAGCCAGAGAGAGGTGAGGTGCCCGCCACCACCAGTCTGGTGCTGCTGCCACCAGGGGCTTCTCCCAGAGAGAGGGTCACCTGCCTCCCCCTGTCCGATGCCTCTGGGTCCCTTTCTCTCCCTCAGTCAGAGCATGGGATTAGCGAAGATCCCTTTCCAGAGCTTCCACCTCTCCTTTTACTCCCAGATGCAGAATTGTGTTTCCTGCACACCTGACGACCCCCTCCCACCGTGTAAGAGTCAGACCCTCCTTCCTCCAGGACCAGGTCTTTACTTCTTTGATCAACCTCTAATTCCCATGTGTGCTTGAGTATAAGGCAACCCTTCTCTTTTCCCAGTGAAAAGATCCCCACTAGCTCCCTAAGTTTTGGTCAACCTGACTAAATAAACTTTATGGCTAATATGTGAAATGAGATATATGATGAGTTAGAAATAGTACTTTTCTTTCTACTTCCACCTTCCATAAAACAATTCATTGCAGTCTTTCCCAGCATCTTCCACATGCCTGTGGCTGGTTTTTGAGTTGTCTGTTTTCCCAAGCACAGCATCTCATTATCTTCCAAGCTGCCTATGATACAACACTTTTCAAATCTTTGTGTGACATTTCACTGAAAAATCCACCCTAAGCCCTACGAAGCCCTTTATAGCACATCAGAACAGTTGCCCTCAGAGGTAAAAGTATATTCATGATCCCCACAGTGCATTATTGACTGTGTTACTTTTTCAAGAGACCTTTAATCGTAGAGAGTAGCTAGCTCTTCAGCAAACCCATCTTCTTTTTTTCCTAACCACAGAAGCTTCCTAGCTTCTGCTGTAGGTGGGAGTGAACATAAGACTGAACTGTGCTTAATGAAATGATATATGAAGTGATATATGCTATTCCTACGCTTGGCTCATGGAAACCTCATATATGTAATCCTCCACAATCTTTCCCTTTCCACTGGCTCAGTGCTGACAAGCACCATGACCTTGGCAAGTGCCTGTTCAATAAAGTGAAGCCACAAGATGGAAAAAGGCTGGGTCACTGAATCACCAGGTTGCACAAAGGCACACTCACTTGGGACTTTATGCAAGTGGAAAATAACCTTCCATTGTGTCTGAGCCATGGTGCCTGTTTGAGTTTATTTGTTACAACAACTAGCATTACCTTAACCAATACAACATTTGACATTTGGCAATTGTGAACTCATGACATCAGGAATAATTATTAAATCTGTATTCAATTTCTGTGCCTACTTTCTAAAAATATAACTGTTTTTTATCACACAACGTCTATAAGCATTCACAGTAAGTATTGGTTAAGGGGATTTTAGGCTGATATGCCTTCCCCAACTAATCGCAACCAATCCCTCATGAGTTTCATCCTTCTAGCCCTTTTTGTGAAGTCTGACTAATGAACTTACTGGGACCTTTGTAGCATGAAAGATTTTGTAAGGACCTGATAGACGGCAACTCACTTTTTCTCTGAGGAACAATTTTGGGGAAATTTTTTATTTCACATTCAGGCACAGTTTTTAAACTAGGAAACTCCTTTTCATAGAGAAAATTCTACATTTCAGTGCATTTTAGTGACTTACTAAGGTGTCACCCTGGTACCATGTTCAGCTTGTGTGCTTGGCCCAGAAGAGGCCAGGCCTTAACGCGGTTTTGTGCACCCCCATGCCTCATAGTCACACGCATTCGTGAAAGTAGAAGTTACATGCAAGTAATGTTTTACACCCTTCCAAAGCAGTCCATTAAAACTTTCATTTCCGTGTTTCAGGGAACTAACCTTTCCACTGTGACGGACTTATCTTTTACTTAGCCATAAAGAGCATGTGAGAGACTAAACAGCCAACTCTTAGCTGATACAAATCAATAAATATCAATTCTACAAGGTTTAGGGCAAATGGATTTTGTAGAAAGTAAAGTAAA
This sequence comes from Cynocephalus volans, assembly GCF_027409185.1. Classification (NCBI taxonomy): domain Eukaryota; kingdom Metazoa; phylum Chordata; class Mammalia; order Dermoptera; family Cynocephalidae; genus Cynocephalus; species Cynocephalus volans. Next base: position 287,150,443 of record NC_084460.1, read on the forward strand.
AGAAAAAGTGAGGACTGAATTTCCCAGGAGGGCTATAAAGAAATTGTCATTTAGCAGCTATGTGCCAACACTTTGCTTTGTGCACAGAGACGTGCCCCTCGCACAGACCTCACAAGTAGTGACTGACACTGATGTTACTTCTCTGTGTGAAGGGCTTCGCATTAGCACTACGGGCATGACCGCTCTTGTCCCACACAGGAGGCAATCGAGACCCAGAGACGTTTCATCTCTTGCCCACGTTCTTCATCTCCACAGGCACCTTGGGCTGTGGGCCTCCCAGGGCTGCCCGAGGACTGGTGAGGCCATGCACATGAGCCCTTCCCGGCCCACGGCTTGCCCAGCATTGGCGACTGCTTTGCTCCTCAGGGTCACACTCTGCTCTCCTGCAGTCCTTTCATGACCAGGAAGGAGGGGAGAGGACTCCCCTGCAGCCTTCCCCAACGACCCAGTCCACTCTGACCACTGCCAGTTCGACCTTCCAAACATCCATTAGTATCACTCATTTGGGCAGCTGACAAGCGACCTAGTGCAGGACTCAGGAGCAGGGTGGGGGAGGTAGGAGGGATCTGCCTTGGTGGAGGAATATTTTATCACCATGGTGCATGATGATACTAAAAAGTAAGCCAATTCTGAGGTAACTTCATTACCACTTTTAAATCCTTCACAGACAATGCACCCTCAATTCCCTCCTTCCCCACTGCTCCAGACTACCTTGAATGACTAAAGTATCACAGCCATGCCTTTTCTACCTAAATAGATAAGGCCCTCCAAGGTTGACCTGTTTTGTAGATACTTCTGTGCCCTTCCAACCACCTGGTACATGGGAATGTCTATTAGCCCTCATGGGTAATTCAGTGTTCAAAAACTAGCTCTACAAGTGAACACCACCCAAACACAACAGAGCTGCCACATTCAACTTTCTGGAAGACATCAAGAGCAAGTATCATGGGAGTTGTTTTATTCTCTGGGAAGAATCCTCTTTAAGAACATGGGAGAGAACATAGAGAAAACATGATAGAGAAAAGGAGACATGAATCAACCATGTGGCCCTAGGGAATGGATGGGGTACTCTGGGGGCTAATCAAGGGTAGTGGCAGGTGATGGCAGTTATGTCATCAAACTGTAACTAGACTCAGCATCCAGAGATATAACAGGTGGCAGGAGTCAGAGACCTGAGTTGTCAATCTGCCACAGCCCTGACTTTGCCAAGTGACTTAAGTCTCTGTATTTCCTATTTCCTTGAATTAGAGACAATACAATCTTTCTCTGCAAGGAGGATAACATCCTCATCTGTAGTCTCTAGCTGTGGAAATGGAGCACAGTGAGGGAAGTACTTTGCCTAAGGCCACACACCTATTAAGCACAGAGCTAGGGTTTAAACCCAAGTTCACTTGACTCCAAATCCATCCTCTGTCTAGCAATGTTCCAACCTCCAATCTGTGGGGCTTTGCATTGTTTCTCAGCCACAGCGCTTAGCTTCATTCATTCATTGAAAATAATGTTTCAGAATCAAGTTCACCACCATGGAGATACACAGTCCTGGAGTCTACATCCTTCAATGGGAATCTGAGCTGGTTGCTCTATACACTATATCTCAGTTTTCTCACCTATAAACTAGGACTAGGGCCGGCCCCGTGGATCACTTGGGAGGGTGCGGTGCTGGGAGCACCGACGCCACGGGTTCGGATCCTATATAGGGATGGCCGGTGTGCTCACTGGCTGAGCATGGTGCAGAAGACACCATGCCAAGGGTTGCAATCCCCTTACTGGTCAAAACAAAACAACAGCAAAAAAAACCCTAGGACTAATTTCTACCTTATAAGGTTGTTAGGATTCAACAAGACCATACATAAAATATGCCTAATAGTACTTGACACACTGATGAGCATAATTTTTCACTTCCTTCTCCCCTTTGAGACATCTTTTGGGCTCCTCTGTGCCAAGCATGGTGGAAGGAGCCCAAAAAAATAAGACAGACTAGAGGGTTCCTAACGGGGCAGATAAGACACACACATAACTAGAACACAGGATAGAGAGTAGTACAAAAGCATCATTTTGCCACCACACATGTACATGTTCTTATCCTACTCAAAGAAATATTAGGCTAAGTGACATATATGCATGGGAACAACTATGTTTTCACACTTTCAACTATGCTGAATTAATTCACATTAGTATAATCACCACTTTGATATTCATGATTTACCACGTTGCTGCACAAGAACAGATTTATTATACACACTTTAGCATCTTCGGCCAATCTTTCAAATTGCTATTTTAAGTAATATGTCATTAATAAATTAATACAGGTTTGATGTAAGATGATATGAATTTTTTAGTAAATTAATTTCAAAGAGAAGATCCACATCTTTAGAAAGGAAACTCTCTTTATAATTAAGTCATCACACAGAATCTCCCTGGCATTTTCCACACTGTTGTTAGAGCAACAGTCCAGGTGAGCATATACTCAGAGTGCTGTGTAAAGTCTCAAGTGGTTCTTTGCCAATAAAATTCCTAAAAAATCAAATCAACAGTAGCAGAGAATACATTTCCTATCTGGGAATGTCTGCTAAGGTTAATCCAACAGTCTTGGAATCTTTTATGTACTGAGGGAATCAAATGATAATTAAATGACCATGTGTTTGAAATACATTCAGCACATGTTTAAAATTGTTATTTCTGGGTATCTGGATGTCATCAGACATAATGGGATGACTTTGACAGTCTGAAAAACAAGGATAAAAAGAGAAGTCTCTAAATGCTACATTGGCAAAGACCTCAACATTAAACCAAATAGATTATTTTTCCTATTGCATACAAATTTCTTCATTCTTTACAACTAACCTAAGGGGAAGAAGCACCCAGCCTGACAGGGCTACCTACAATGTTCTCTAGACAGACCTCTTGGTAACATGGCTTGGTAACATTTTCTCACAAATGCAAGGCTGGAGTCAAAGGGAGGTGATTTCACGCACCGGCCATCCTTTGCTTTATGGCCAGTACTTGAAGAGCCTGAAGCCACAGAAAGGACAGATGACCAGCTGATCACCGGGGACCACTAGCCAATGACAGTGTTACAGAAAAGGGTCTGGAAACAAAGCATGCACACACACAGAGCAAGTCACTCATTTGCCAGGTCAAAGACACAATCAAAACATGAGTCTCCGACAAGCAAAATGCTCACCTGTGCTACTCTGACAAATACAACCCAGCACCACTGACATGGCCACCTCTTGTCCTGTAAATCAGTTCCATTCCTGCCACTGTGCTCAGCACCTAAGGTACACTCTCCACTTCATCCTTGTAGTGCTTATGGGGTGGTTACCTTAGTGCCCAACTCAAAGATGAAGAAACTGAGGCTTGGAGAAGTTTAGAAACTTGGCTATAGCCTCCTGGCCTCCAGCCTGTAACTGAGAGAATCTAGATTGAAACCAAAGCCTGCTGGCCTCCAAATCCTCCACACTCAGAATTACTATACTACAGAGGAGGAAGAGAAGGGAACTTCTGCTATTCAGAAGTGACACATTTTAAAATAAAGCTAACTATAAACTCTAGGGGGAAAAAATGTTAAATCCAAAACAGAGTTGAATCAAGCATCATTTAAAAATCACATCACACTTGTTCTTTGGTTCTGCTGAGTTTCACCCTCAGCCTAAGTTACTCCCTTGGCCTCTGTATAAATGCACTCCACCTTCTCAATCTAAAGGTCAGTACTAATTTTAGATTCCAGTCCCAGAAAAACACAAGTGTCTAAGGAACGAAGTGGGGGGCCAAAAGGCATGAAAACGTTCCATCAAACGTAACACAGAAATACTGCTCTCTTTCCCTCTCCTGTGTTTTGGCTGTGTTACTGAAGGACGGCATGTAGGTCAATGAGAAGACAATCTTTTGAAAGACAGCGTGTGGCCTGACAGGATTTGTTTTTGAAAGAGTATAAATATTGATGGGTTATAAGTCTCTGAAAATCCATGGGATCAGCTCAAGGCTCATACATGTACAGACCCGGGTCCAGGCTCTGGCATCCACACATGCAGGCTGTGTGACCGTGGACACCTCTGCCGCTCCGCATGCTTCTTTCCCAACTATCTGAGTGGGGATGACAGTATCTATCCTAGTGGCAGGCATGAGGCTTAAGGAGACCACACAGAGCCTCTGCCAGCTGAACACTGAAAAGTAATGGCGGCTGGGTAACTCGCCTGCCCAGCACACCCCTCTCAATGCCCCACCCCTCCTGACTCTAGGCTTGAACACGTGACTCAGCCTTGGCCAATCACAGCACCCCATTTCCCCAACCACAGCCATTGGTGCAGGGAAGGGCACATGACCAAAACTGAGCCAACCAGAGTTCCTCCCTTGGATTTTTCCAGCTGGAATGGTAGGGAAGTCCCTCTTTCCTTTTTGATCATGAGCTGTAGGTAGGTAAACCTGGAGCTACTTACAGTCATGGTCCCTGAGGGAATGAAGACAATCAGCAAACAGAAGTAAGGACAAGAGACAAGGAGGGAGAGAAGAAAGCCTCAAGGTCCTCGCTCTCTGGCTCCTGTCAACTTTGGGGCCAGAGCCACCTCTGGAACACCTGGGGGTCTGCAATGGAAGCCAACACCTTCCCCCCTCTCCCCATGTTTCTGCTTCATTATTTTGATTTGAGTTTCTGCACTTGTAAGTAAAAGATAATGCAGAAGTGAATAGTTTATATAACCCGAACAGTGACCAAATCCTCAATAAAAACAACTTCATCTTAAGTGGATTCTTTATTTAAAAAATGAAGTGAAAAAGAAAGGAATTTTAGTAGAGGAAGCAAACACTGCCATTAGTTACATAGCACTTTCCCAAAAGAAAAAAAGAAACATCTATTTTCATTCGTAGTCACCTTATTCATTTTCCAGTGGGCTCCGTATCTGGCATTAAACTCTCATGTACCCACACCCACTTTCAAGATTTGGCCCATAAAAACTCAGGATAAAAACAAGTGGTTATTTTTTCTATAGCTATATTTGCTGGCAGTACATGGAGGGGAAAGGGGGGTGGCACCAATGTTATTTCTGGTATGCTCTCAGGAGAAATTCTCCAGGTTACCAGAGTTCTCACTGGAGATGAAGGAGGGGGTGCAAAAACTAAGCACATTTACCAAGATTTGCAGCCACTACAAGAAATCCATGCTGCCTCTTCATAGGATCTTTTTTCTTTTCATTAAACACATTAAAACTCCTTCATATTAACTTTCTCCTAAGAATGAACTGATAAAAACAGAAAAGTACAGTGGATTCCAATCCCAAGTTATCTTCTGAAGCAAAGGGTAAAGTGTATGGTCAAACTGAAGTAAAAGCCTGGGTGTTCCTCATCTAATCTCAAGCTAGGGCATCTACCCCAACCTTTGGAGGAATTCAAGGATGAAACAAGAGACATGTCCGTCAAAATACCCGAATGGAATCACAAATAGTCAGAGGATTGCTTAGACTCAGTAGTCATCCCCATGCACATACACACAAAGCAAACCCAGAAGGGAGGCTGACTTCTCTGGACTGGGCTTACATCCAGACCTAGAAATCTAACAGTAGAATAAAGAGGAGACTCACTAACTGTGTGAATAGACTTGGCTTACTGGGTAGAAGGTGGTGTTTCTCAAGAGAGAAATAAAATCGTAGTAATCTTTCAGTGTTCTAAGACAAACAGGGAACTTAGAGATAAGAAATAACCTAAAGATGAAGTTTATTGTATTTAACTCCATTCCGCACCTAAGGGCATTTTTTCAAAGCCTAACATTAATTTTCAGATCAAGCATGCAATACTCACAAGGAAAGATGATTTCGAAAGCGAAGACGGGAACACTCATGAGTGGAGAACAGGTTTACAAAGAAGATCCAGGTAGATGGAACCCAATTTACTCAATGTTTTTATAAATGCCTCCAAGTGGCATTTATACAAACCAAAGCTTCATGGTGGCCTACAATGCTGTCTCTGAGTACAAAAGCTTAAAGTAGAGAGAGGTAGACAAGAACATCACAGAATAATTCATTTAAGAAAAAAAATTTCATCTAGATCTGATATTTATGAGAAAACTGGATCAGAAAGGAAAGTAAGCCAAGAGCTTTTGGTTTTTTTAATAAGACAACTCATAGCAGCTCATCGGTAGGAGGATCCAAACTCTTGGCCTTGGTGTTATAACACAGTGCTCTAACCAACTAGCCAGCCCAAGACACCTTGGATATATTTATTTCAACATACCCATTGTATAAACAAGGAAACTGACTTCAAGATGGTCAACTACAAAGATTGTCAGTGACACAGCACAGACCCTCTCCTATCCTAGGGCTCTTCCCACCAAACTTAGCTGAATTTAGTCACCAAAAAAACTACCATGGCAAAAAAAAAAAAAATCACCAAGAGGTCACACATCACGAAGAAGGTTAATGGAGATAAACCAAAAAAAGATTTTCCTACCTTGCACAAACCATGAAATGTGAGGTGCAGTCCAGCCAATGGACCGCAAGGAAGACAGAACCAAGCCAAAAAGAGGTTCAGATCAGGATAACTGAAGCAAACACAGGCACAGAAGCTCTTTTGTATTAGACTTCTGCTTTTTCTCTAAGTAATGGTCTATCTAGAAAGACATGATTGATCAAAGGTTTAAAATGTGTGAAGATAAATATGAAATTCAGAACCAGGGGTGGAGGTCTGGAGGGAGAGCTCCCCTTTAAGCCTGAAATACAAGCACTCTTCCATAAAGCATGCAGTAAACTTAAGAAAAATACTAATATGGCTTAGTTCAGACATTCGTTAAATGCCTCTGAGTCACACATTGTTGCCGGTGCAAATAAAATTAAAATGCAGGCATGTCTTCATGGAGCTGACAGTCTAGTGGGTAGGGAATGTTGCTGTAACACAGTAACTGCCTTCATGGAGGTGTGCGTGGGGTAGGTGATACGTGTATGTGTGCACGCTACACACGTCAGAGAGCTGGGGGTAGTGAGTGCCAGGAACAGGTGACCCTAGACCTGAGCCTTGAAAAAGAGGAAATGAGCAAGATAATGCACACAGTATGAGAAAGGGAATTCCAGGCCAGGAACAGCCGGAGCAAAGGCAAGAGGCATAGGACAATATTCTAGTCCTTAGTACGTGGAGTCTACAGGAAGCTCAGTGTGCAAGAAAATAGAGTTTGGCAAATGGGACAAGGCAGGGAGGTGGATGGGGTTGGGGAAGGCTTCAGTTTTGTCAGTTGTTACCAATGGCCAGAAGCCTGGTGAGTCCCTGGAACACTGTGCCGAGGAACTCGAGTTCTGGGCCAGGACTGTCCAGAAGCAGCTGAGTAAGCTTGGAAACACACTGTCTAACCCTGGGAACCATGTGTTAAATGGGGCCCTACTCGTTCCAAGGGCTGAGGGCTCCTGGGGCCACCTGTGTCTCCACATTTAAGGTCCTCCTCACTGATCTTTAGGATGTGAAATCGACCCTGCCTCATCTCCTCCCAGAGGGGTTGTGAGGAAGTAAGAGGGTGGTGAGGTCTGTGGAAATGGCCTGCAAACAGCAGAAGCTATAGTCTCGACACAGGTGAGTGAACAGCAGAATTCTATACTAACCACTCTAAAGAAGTTCAAAAGCATTTTAGAAACTCAGGCACAACACTGCATAGACAACTGAGAGCTCACCTTTCAATGTGAGATATCTAATCCTTCAGAATTGGGGTTTATCCCAAAATCAAGAGGGAGGCACTGAACTTTTATCAGGAGGGACAAGCAGATTTGGAGTTGGGGGGCACTGGAAGAAAGTCACACCAGCAATAAGGTGGGAGATAGCTGGAAGGGTTGTAAAACTAGGCACAGGAAATTGTGCAGTAAGTCATTAGGGATTCCCAGGCTGCCAATGGCTGTCTCAGCCAAGGGTCACTAGCTCAAGCCCATGGGAGTAGAAAGCTACCGTGAGGGCCACAGGTCCAGAGGGAACCAGAAAGCAGCCAACCCAGTGTAGACAGGCACCGGAAACTTAGCACCAGCTGAGTGGTGCCACACAGGAAAGTAAGTCTCATATTCCAGGTTTTCTTCCTTTTAAGAGGAGCTATAAATCCAAGTGACATCTCCCAATTTCTAACTAATAACTCAACTTTTGTATACATTGCTCAAGCCACAATGTATCTGCCAGCTAGAAGTGGAACATCGGCCACAATTTTGCCACCTCTGGACTCTAAAGCAAGGCAGGGCCAGCATGACTAGAGTGGAGGTTTACAGGATTTCACAGCATGGAGAAGCAACAGGACCTGGTGACTGAATGTGGGCAGTGCAGGAGGGGCCCAGCTCCACTGTGAGGCTCCTGCTTTAACACCTTGGTGAATCATGGAACCACCAAGTTTTGACTAATGGTGAAGTAGGTATGGGGTGGGTGGTGAAAACTAAAGTCAATTTTGGATTTATTGGTGATCTGTTTTTTGGGGGGTAGGGGGGTTGTCTAAAGGACACAGATAAGTCCACTAGACTATAAGTAACTAGTTGGAACACAGAAGAATGCTCTTATCTGGGCTACCAATCTGGGACTCACTTCATACTGGTGACAGTTGAAGCTGTGGGAACACAGTTCACCCAAAGACTCCACATAAAGCAGAAAGAGGGGAGGAGGGAGCCCTTGGTCACCAAAGGAGGTGGCAGAGATACCAGGGAGGAAGAAGGAAAACCAGAAGATGGCAACCAGGGAAGAAAAAAGCATCAGAAAGAAATGAAAGAGACTCATCAAATGCCACAGAGAGGTCTAGTGAGTACCCATGAGATTGCCTGTTTAGGAAATCAGGGTGTCTTCTACTTTAGGGAAGGCTCTGGCCAGCTTGCAGAGAGCTGAGACGGAAAGGGGAGACTGGGGAAAGGTTAACTAGTTTAAGAAGCCTGGGAGATATGATGGTCACTACCAGTGAGGTAGGGATGCGTGAACAAGGAAGGTTAACGCATTTTTAAAATACTGCTAAAAAAGTAAAGAGTTCATAGGGAGAGACTGAAAATAAAAGTGAGTGAGACAAGGGAGTAAGATTACTGAGGAGAGGGAGATGCTGGGATTCAGGACACAGCTGGAGACATTAGTCACTGCTACATGAAGGCATTCTCTCTAATCTTCTCTAAGTTCCTGGCAGAACTTGACTTTTCTTCTATCATTCTACCTTATTCATTTTTTATCACACATTTTATAATATATTTATGTTTGCTTTTTGTCTGCTTTTTATCCCACAGGAAAGACAGTTTCAAGAGAGCAAAGACCTGTTATGTTTACTATTGATGGCAGCATAGCAAAGTACCTAACTCAGTAGATGCTTAAGATATTTGGGGATGACTGGGTAAATAAGGAAAAGTTTGTAGGGGGAGGAGGAGGGACATGGAGACTCTGGTGACCTCTATTTTCTCAGCAGAGTGGGCCATAAGTCACCCGCTGAACCTGAAGGAGGAAAGGGATTGGAGATCTCTTGTGTTGAAGAAGACTACAATAGGGGTACTGGTTTGCAACCTGGAAGGAAGGAGCTATGGTTTGGAGACACTAAGATACTGGGATTTCTGATTTCAAAGCTGAGCATCTCTGGGTGAGGGCAAGACTTGGATGTAGTCAGAGGACTTAGGAGCTGGAGTGGGTGGCAGTCACCAGATTTGAGATGGTCAAGGAAATGAGAATCTAGAACATTCCCCATATAGACTCTGGGACCAGAGGAGAATTAAAAGTCCATCAGCCAAAGCCCCCTTTCCTATAGAAGGCCTGGCTGGAGAACGACAACTTGGAAGCATAGCCCAGGACCAGGTCACCCCCTTATTTCCAACTCTACCACCTCAAACTGTCTCTGACTAGTATTTAATTCCCCATGTGTGGAACTAAAATTAACGACCTTTGGAGACTGAGTAATTTTTGTCCTTTTAAAATCACGCTAATATGTGAAGTTCATGGGAGGTAGACATTTTCTGCATAATTTTGTTTTGTTTTGTTTTTTAGAATAAAGGATAGGTAACATCTTCATGACCTTCAGTAGTTGTCCTGTGCTGTACAATATTTTCAAACATTATTTTAATTAAGAATCAAAACCTGGGATTCAAAGAAACCTTAGATTATTTAGGCCAACACCTTCATTTACATAGCTAAAGAAAATTTTTACTGAAGTACTGCAAATAGCAAATAATTACTCATTTAACATGCAAATAGTGTTGAAAGTACTTTCAATTTTAGAAGTGCACTTTAGATACACAAATTAGCAATGCTGACATGTCTTCCCGTGTCTGCGTTCAACTTTTGATATAAAATCTCCAAAGTACAAAATTACCACATACATTGTTCCAGAACAGTTCAGAGAAGTAAACTGCTTCCTGGCTTGAAGGAGCAAGTCAAACCTTCAAACTCCTTTTTATGTTGATGCTAAATATAATAATGACCTCTGCAAAGTAGTCAAAGCAAGACACAGCAAGCATCTGAGATTTCTCAAGGGAGACACACGCGAAGATTAGGTTTTGCTCATTAAAACCCTAAAACCTTCAATCGCATCCTCCATCGTACCTGAAGGTGGAATGCTGTCTTATGTAACAGAAGCCTTCCCTCCCCGCTCCGTTTGTGGGCACACGAAGTCCCTAATTCCGCCCAGAATGTCTGAGTACTTCCCCCCTACCTTTAGTCACTAACCAGCCTCGCAGGTCCCATTTCTACCGATTATGATGAAAAGAGCAAAGACCTACTCGATGGGGTTAAATCGGTTGCCAGCGGCCAATTTAAAGGCTGCCCCCAGCCCCTGGTCCTCTCCGTCCTGCTCCGGCAGAGGTAACAAGTGAAAAACCATTTGTCCTTCCCTCCCCGGGGACGCACAGGCTAAGTACCGGGCAGGGGACGCCCGCGAGCAGCTGGGTGCCTCGGGTTCAGGGTCATGGGCGCTGGCTCGGCTGCACCGACAGACGCCACGCCGGCTCGGGGACTCTTCCCGCCGGCCCCGGGGCTCCCAGCTGCGGGCACACCTGGACGCCGCAGCCGGGGCGGCCGCTCGTCGCCCTGCCCGGCTCCTACGCGGGGTTGCCAGCCGGCAGGACGGAGGAGCCGGGCGCGCACTCAGCCTTGGCCGAGGCAGCCCGAGAAAGTTCCCTCCGCCCCGACGTCCACGCCCCCCGGCCCGGCTGGCCCCGCAGCCTCCGGCCGGCGGGCGCAAGGTCGCGGCGCGGAGCCGGCGGCGCGCGGGGACCGTCTCCGGCGCCGGGGGCAGCGCCGACCGCTCCCCTCCCGCGCCCGGGGTGGCGCAGCCGGTACTCACCGCCCCTCGCTCGGATCCCCAGGTGGCGGTGGCGGTGGCGGAGCGCGGCGCGGCCGGAGCCGGGTGTCGGCGGGGCGGGCGCTGGGAGGAGGGCGGGAGGCGGCCGTGGCGCCTGCAGACGCCGCGCAGCCCGGGCAGCCCACAGCGCGAGCCGGGCGGCCGCGGTGGCTCGGGCTTTATCGTCGCCGCCGCCGCGCGCCCCCGCCCCTTCCTGCCGCCCCCGCCCCCGGCCCGCCCGGCCCCGCCTTCCCGCCGCCTCCTTTGTGTGCCAGCGGGCCGCCGCGTCCCCGCGCCCGGGCTCCCGGACGCCCCCGCTCCGCCCGCGGCCTCCCGGATGCCGTCCCCCAGGGGTCTCCGTCGTGGGGCTGCGCCCAGGAAGCTCCAAGGAGACGCGGCGGCCCCGAGGTGCGGCGCCAGCCGGGGCCGAGCTGCACGTGGGTCGCCCGGATGGGGTGGGGGGGCGGACGGGGCTTGGCGGGGGGAGGGGGGAGACATGAGGGCTCGTGGCGCGTCCCTGGGACGCAGGACGCGTCGTCTTGGCTGCCCCCTGGGAAAGATAGGGGGCGCCCCGGGACAGTACCCACCCGTCCGGGTGATGGGGGTAACAGTGCCAGGACGCAGTCGAAAGGGGGCAGATCACTCCTCGGGACGCTTTGCCGGGTGCCCAAAGCCGACGTCTCGCTGCCTCGGGGACAGAGGAGCGGCGGCGGATAGAATACAAGGGATCCCAGAAATCCGGGTTTCTGACTGCGGTGACAGCATGAGGTACCCGCAGAGTCCTGGGACCGGTAACTACAGCTGAAGGGACCCTGTGCGCGACCCCCAGAAGCCAGCAAGAAATGACTGTCCCGCTCCGGGCTGTATTACTCGGATCTCCCATGTTCAGTCCTCCTTTGCGTCAAGTTAGGTTTGTGGGGACCCAACTTTCATGACATAATTTATGTTGCCTTAAGTGCAGAACCCTCACTAGCAAGCCTACGGTCCCAACTGTGAGGGGGAAATGTGGTCAATTTCCTTAGACACAGCCCTGAACTGAGGTTGCATGTACTGATTACAACAGGTCGCAGGATCGGTTTGCAATCACCCATTGGCATGTAGATGGCCATGCTAGACCGCGTGTGTGTGCCTGTGCGCTTGTGTGCTGGGCTTGCTTTTAAATGTGTAAAATCTGGGCCAGCCCAAGGGTACTCACAGGCCCTCTTACAGGGAAACAAGCTGTTTGGTTTGGCCCTAAAATAAGAAGGAAACACAGTCCACAGAAAGAAAACCTGTTTAATTTTTTACAGGCTTGCCTAATATTCGTACTCAATTACAGGGCAGCCTATGAATCTTTTTTCATTATTGTTTCCTCTGCCTGAAGTGCTTTTCCCCCAGGATCTTTTTATGACTGCCTCCTTATACTCTTAGTCACAACTCAAATGTCCTTTCCTCCAGGAAGCCTTCCTTGACCACTTGAGCTAAAGTCATTTCCTCCCCTCCCTAACCTATCACTTTCTTCCTAGCCCTCATCATGATTTGATTTTTTTTTTCCTTTTTTCGTGCTAGTTTGCATCCACCCTCCCTCATTAGAATATGCTCCCGGAGAGCAGGTAAGAGAAACCAATTCAACATAGCAATATGGTTGTCTACAGCCATACAATATGTACGTAGCAGTTGCTCAATAAATATTTGTTGGCTGGTGGATGAACAAATGCCAAGTGACTTTTAGACATGTAAGTTCTGCTCCAATGACAGTATTGTGGCTTAGTCCAGTCAGGGAGGTTGAAGCTGGGAAAAATTCATATGAGGTGGTGGTGGGGAGCCAGAGGAGAAAAGCCCGGAGCGGGGAATGAGCTCACTGTCTGTGCTCGAGAAGCTGGGAGTAGCCTCTTCTAGATGGAAGGGAATCATTCAGGAAACTACTGGAGAAACAGACTAAAACCAGGAAATGTGGGTGAAGCCACATTATGAAAGCTTGCTGGATTCCTTGCATCCATCTCTATCTCGATCACTGTTTTTAGTTGAAATTTTAATTGAGATCAATACAGATTCTCACGGAGTTGTAAGAAATAATACAGAGAGGTTCCTTGTACACTTTGACCAGTTTTCCTCAATGGTAACATTTTGCAAAACTATTGATAATATCACAATCAGAGTATTAATATTGATACATTGATTTATATCAGACGGTCAATTATTTGTGATTGTAAATTTTTAGCAAAGTTACTCTAAAGTTAAACTAATCTTTGAGAGAAATGCACAAACGTTATTTTAAAGGGTTCAGTCTCTTGTTTTAATGAAGCCAATGTTTTTCAGGAAATAAAACCTTTTTATTTGCCCAATTAGAGTATAAATAGGGTCCAGATTCTTCATCTATAAAAACCATTCAGACGTCTTCAGGACTTACCTCTTTTGTTTACATTTTAATGACTGACATTCACATCCCTGTACCCCCAGTACTATGGAAGGAACAGTTTGAGCAGTACTATCCATGACGTGTCAATTCTGAAATCACACAGGATGCAGTGTTAACTAGTATGCTAAACTAAGCCCAGCCACTAATGTTCCTTTCTCCCTCTTTGGACATTGGATGGGACTGACGAAGAGTATCTCCCAAAGGAAAGTGATTCAAGACAAGGGCTCATTCTGCCAGTGGGATATGCTGGGAATACCAACTATACTTGTTACCGAGTGTGCAGGGCTGTGTTGGCCAGCCTTCCTGATGCCGGCAAGGGAAGACAGAAGCAATAATCCAAGCTATGCTTTCCGTGACATTCTGGTGGCCAAGCACTTTGACACTCATCATTAGAGGGCTGTCCCAAAGAAGCAAAGAACTGAGGTTCCTACCTCCGTTGGTGCCCACAAGCAGCTGGTTCCTCCGCTGCTTTTGAGATGTATTTCTCATAGATGTGTACTTCTGATCAACATTTTCCTCCTATCTCTACCTCGGTTTGGTTTGAGAAATCCAAATCATTTAACGCTCCTACCTGGCTCTTCACATTCACAGCAGTTTCATTTTGTCTTTCCATTGTGTAGCTTGCCTTAATCCGCAAATAGAGCTTCAAATTGTTTATTCCTTTGACCTGGACTTTAGCCAGCTCCAGCCAGGCTCTGAGTTTGGCTTTGTGTCCATAAGCTGCAGTTGGGAGAAACGCAAGAAATACCCAAACAGAATAAAACAAATGATCTATTTAGTCTTGTTTCCTCTCTTGGAAGAGGTCCAGTGTTGAGTGCCTTGGAATAAATGAAAATCCCCCCCACCCCACCTCCACTGCTCCCCTGTGCACCCAAACAGTATGACCTTGTATTTAAGTAAAAACTGTCCTGAGCTCCCAATGGAGTGATGATGTTTTGTCTGGAAGACTGGAAGATGCTATGATAATAAGATAATGACAGTTGCTTCTCTCCTATCTAACCCCTGTTTAAAATACATTACACCAAAAAGATTTCTTGTTACACAACATTCTAGATACAAATGCTGTCATGTAAATTGTTTCAACCAGGGGAAAGGAGACTGGTTACAACAGTTCATTTGCACAATTAGTTTCTGGGACGGTTACATTGGTTTGGGGTTCTTTTGTTTTGTTTTTTTTTAGCTTAAAAAAGGCATTTGCCTTTTTATTCCCTTTAAAATTGGCTTTCAAATAAATCCAATTTTCTCTTTCTGTAACTTATGAAACAGATTAAAGCAGAGCATCCATTTTCACTAACCCATTGTCATCACTACATTTCACCAAGAGCTTCAGAGAAAAGACATTACGAAGTTCTGGGCTTGATGTTCTACTTCTACTTGGCCAAGCAGGATGGAACGCACCAGTTCTGAGAGTCACTGTGATACTGACCCCTTCCAGCAACCTAGCTCCTCTCTTTTCTTTTACCAAACGACAGATGCTGCCTCTCTTTTTCTCTTTCAAACATTACCAATAACTTTCAATGCCAACCCCAATAGTTTTTCATCATTCTTTGTCACCTTTGATCCCTTGGCAGCATTTAACCCTGGTCTTACCTATTTTTAGAATTCTTCTGCCTGCTCTCTCTCCTCCCATTCCTCAGCGTGCCTCTCTATCTTTCCCTCATCAAATCTTCCTCCTCCAGTAGGAGAGCACGATGCAATGGTCTGCCCTTGGCTCTCTCCTCTCTTCTCCACACTCTCTCAGGGGCGTGAACAGTGATTGATCTTGGTCATCCAGCATCTTTCCCCCCCATCTTTTGATACTGGAATCACCTCTCCTGCTTGATGCATCATTTTGCTGAGAAGGGAAGTCAAGATATCCTTATTTCCTCTAGCCGAGGGGTGGGTATAGGACCAGGCTAACTGGATTCCCTCCCGGTACTTTGAATCTTGAAAGGAGTGGAACAAGTAGTTGGAGCTGACTCATCCCATCCTGATGAGATTGTGAGTGCTTCCCATCTGCATCTCAGAGCTGCCCTAGTCCCTGCCGCTTCTGAGTAGAGGTCTGCAGTGGACCTTTGTTTCCATAAGACTTTTCTACTTGTTATCCAAATTTGGTTTCTGTTGCTTGCAACCAAGGACCCCTAACTGACACATCCTAACTTTGCTTCCATACATCTGAATGAATTCCAAGCTTTGATCACTATCCCAAGGTCCCACTCACATATCTCCAAATGCCCGACAGACGCCTACACTTAAATATCCCACCACCTCCTGCCTGAGAAGTCTAAAGCCAAGTTTATCATCTTCATCCCCAAGCCAGTTCCTCCTCCTGTACTCCCAAAATGTCTTACAGGAGTGGCTGCTATCTCAGTCGCCGAAGCCAGAAAGATGGGAATGAGCTGTGACTTCTCCTCTTCCCTTCATCCATCCCACATCCAGCCATTCCCTGGGTGCTGTTAGTAGTTTCTTCCCAAATCTCTCTTATTTATAGCACTCTTCCATTGTTTTCCAAACTAGTTCAGAACCTTATCACTTTATACCTGGAATACTCCAATAGAACCCTAACTATTCTCTCAGCTTTCAGATTCTATCCACAACTGCTGGCTAAAGTACTGCTTCAGACATGCCACTCCCCTGCTTTAGAGAATTCCATGTTATCACCAAGGTGCACATGCCTTGGTGTAGACATTCCTCTGCAGAGATTACAGGCTCAGGCTCTGGAGGTCAAATCCCAGCGCCTGTGTTCAAATCCATCTCATCACGACGTAATTTTTTTCAAGTAACTTAACCTCAGAGCTTCAGTTTCCTTCTGTGTAAAAGGGGGTTACAGTAGAATAAACTAGAATAACCCTACGGGGTTATGTGAGAATTTAGTAGTTAATCCATGAAAAGGGCCAGCTGAGTGTCTGACACATAGTAAGTGCTCACTTAAAAAATTACTATAATAAAAGCTCTCCTCAACCTACCTTCCTAGCATTTTTCTTCTCATTTTCTCTGATATGTTCTTAAAGGCTTTACCAACCAGAATTCTTCACCTATATCCACACTGTATATTTCTACCGTGCCATTGTTCAAACCATTCTCTCTGGCCTGAATACTCTTTTCTCCTTCCACCTGTATCCATTATCTAGTATTGCATTACACACTATTCCAAATTTTCATGGCTTAAAATAACAGCCATTTTACTTGTTCACGACTCTATGGGTTGGCCAGGCAGGCTTCAGCCTGGTTGATTCACCTCTAATCCACCTCATGTTGTCTGGCCTCCCCTGTACAGCTGCAGGATTCAAGGTGGCATCACTCCCACATATGGACCCTCGGGGAGACAGCTGGCACTCTCAGTCTTCTCTTTTTGCCAGTGTTTTCATATCTATCAGTCTTTGCCACCTCATTGTACTTCAAAGTCAAAGCTTTTTCCACATGATTTTTTCAGCACTCATCAGACTTTACATGATGGCTCCGGACTCCAAAAACAGAAGCTGCAAGTTCTTTTAAGGACTCACCTTGGATTTGGCACAATGTCCGTTCTGCTGTGACAATTCAAAGCAAGTCACAGGGACATCTCAGATTCAAGGAGGAGAATTAGACTCTACTTCTTGATGAGAGGTGTGTTAGTCAGCTCAGGCTGCCATAACAAGATACCACAGAGTGGGTAGTTTGAACAATAGACATTTATTTTTCTCACAGTACTGGAGGCTGGAAATCCATGAAGACTTGGTTTCTGGTGAAGCCTCGCTTCCTGGCTTGCAAGTGGCCACTTTCTCACTGTGTTCTCATGTAACCTTCCCTTTTGCATGCAGAGAGAGAGCTCTCTGGGGTCCATTCTTCTTTGTGCAAGGATACCAGTCCTATCTGATTAGGGCCCCACACTTATAAACTCATTTAAGCTTAATCACTTCCTTAAAGGCTCAATCTCCAAATACAGTCACATTGGGGGTGGGGTGGGAAGCGGGGCTGCAACATGCATTTTGGGAGGGGACATACACAATTCAGTCCATAATAAGAGGAGTGGCAAAATCACATTTCAAATCACATGCAGATTGGGAGGGATCATTTTGACCATTTCTGGACATAATCCACCACCTTTCTCTGCCACTGAAATCATTTCATCCCTCACAACTTTCCCCTCTCAGCCTAGCCAGTGCTGATCTCTCCTTACTCAGCACTCCTGTTGCTCTGAGCAGGGGCTGCTTATTTTGCACAACCACATCCTGCCTCAGATGGAGGCATTCGGTTTCAGCTCTAACCTCAAAGCAATGGACCGTGGTTTGAATATCTGTATGTTTTTATGTACTGCCTTGCACAGAGAAGGCCATAATAAATGTGTATTGAATGAATGAAACATGAATTATTTTTATTATTCCAAAAGGGGACAGCCACTAAAGACCAAGTTAGGTTTGGCACGTGTGTAGTTTGCATGCCTCTGCTCCTTCTTCTATGTCCTACGTCCTCCACCTCTTCCAGCTCTGCAGAGCATTGCATGATGGAGAGAGCTTGGAAGACTGGACACTGGGAGCCAGAAGACCCGAGCTCCTGTCCCATTTCTGCCACCTTTTACTTGTAATCTCAGCAAGTCATTTGACTTCTTGGGGCCTCCGTTTCCTCATGTCTAAAAGAAGAATTAATAAAATACTTTTTTTAGGGCTGTTGAGAGAAAGAAATACGATAAGTTAGGTGAAATGCTTTATGAAGCCCAGAACTTCACAGATATTATTACAGTTGTTAACCCTAAAGCACATCATGGATCTTCACTGGCTCCACTTGGTTCCTTGCTGGTTCTTTCCTTCATCAACTGCTATCTTTTAAATGTTTGTGTCCCCTCGAAAGTCATATGTTGAAACTGAATCACCAATGTGATGGTAATAGGAGGTGGGGGTCTTTGCGAGTTGATTAGGTCATGAGGGCAGAGACCTTTTGAATGGGATTTGTGCCCTTATAAAAGAGATCCAAGAGAGATCCCTCACCTTTTCTGCCATGTGAGGACAGTGAAAAGATGGCTGTCTATGAAACGCGCCATCACCAAACACTGAGTCTGATGGTGCCTTGGTCTTGGACTCCCCAGACTCTGGAACTGTGAGAAATAAATTTCTGATGTTCATAAGCCATCCAGTCTAAGGCATTTTGTTATAGCAACCCTAATGGACTAAGACACCAATCCTTCTAGTGTGCATCCTACATTGTCTGGTGCATTGTAGAAGTTAATACCTGACAGTATTTATTATTTTTATTCCCAGATCCTATTGCCAGGTGTCAGGAGAACGGAACGTGACGACAGTGTCCTGAGATTTCCAGTTCTAAACAGAGGAAAGGATTAATGCTCTTAAGTTCCTAACTTTATTCTAGGTCAGAAAAGATTCCTGATAACTTGTTGGTCTGTCTCCAAATGCTTAGGCAGACCCCCGAATCATCAAAGCTCACTCAGATTGCAGAGTGAAGACAAAGCCTGTTTTTAAACTTGCAGGACAGCTTCTGAGTTTTAAAAAAATCATCACCATCGTAATTAATTAATTTTTAAAAATCACTGGCTGTTTTTTTTTCAAGATGGCGGCGGCTGCGGCGGCTGGCGCGGAGTAGCTGAGGTGGAAAAGGCAGCCATTGGGCCTCAGGCAGCCGGGAAACTTGTGGACCTTCCTCTGGCCATCTCTTAAGGGAGGACTGCTGCTGCTGACCGGTCGTGGGGGGTGACCGCCACTTTGCCCCCGGCAGGAGAGGCTGCCTCATTTACAGGCAACAGCTTTGAAGTGTGGAGCAGGAAAAGAACTGTTTCTTAGCTGCAAAAGCGAGTCTCGAAACAGGGAACACGGCGCCAGGGCTGCTGTGGATGCAGCCAGGATCCCGGAGGCTGGGGCCGCACTGAAGGCGGCCAGCTGCCCTATTCAGGATTCGAGGTTTCAGGCCGGCATTAAAGATTCCTGGGAGCGCCCGAGCCGCGCCGCGACCGAACAGCCCGAGGCGGCAGCGCCGAGAACACGGAAGGCAACAAACCAGAGACAGAGCGAGCGCCCGACCTGGCACAGCACTGTGAGTGATCCCTGGCGCAGCTCTGTTGGGGGGGGGGGGGGGGGGGGGGTGCATGCCCACGCGGCTCCCGCCTGCACCACCAGGCCACTCACTGCCCCGGTGCTGCCTCCATTTTCCCAGGTGCGGGCAGCTCCGCCCTGCTCGGCCATCACTGAGCCCTCCCACTTGCTTGGCCTGGAGCGCCGGGCTTTCCAGAGCCTGCGGACCGACCTCCGCTCCAACTCCCTCCGCGGTTCTCTGGCGGGGCTGGTGGCGGGGGGTGTCCAGGGCCAGTGGCGGAAGGGCAAGGAAGTACGGGCGGGCCGACTGTCACTCCACCATACCCTGGACTCCGACCCCAGGTAAACTCCCTGTTACTGGGAGGCAGATACCATCTCTGCGGCCACCAGTTTGGAAAAAAGCGTAACAAATTTCTGGTTGGGAATAGTGTGGTAGGAGAGTTCCCAGGTCCGCTTGAACCGGCCGGAGACCAGGCTGCAGGTGGGTGCTAGACTCGGTTTATACTGGGGGGATACAAAGGTGAACAAGACCCGAGAAAGATCTACATAGTGCTACAAAGGCACCCAGAGAGACCGGTCATCTGTGCCCAGCAGAAACCTGGTAGACTTCCTGGGCGAGGCGGTGCCGAGCAGGGTCTTGAAGGCCCAGCTGATAGACGAGGGGTGCAGAAGACACGCCCCAGCCCAGCACAGTGTGCACAGAGTGGGGAGACGTGCGGCCAGGGAGGCGGAGACTCGACAGAAACCACACACCCGGTGGGGTCGCCACTGCACGATCTAACAGCCTGAGCCAGAGCACACGGAACAGAGAGAAGTCCTGCACGGGAAGTGAAAGCTCAACAGAGATCACACACCCTGTGGTACATGATCCACCAGCCCAGCAGAGTCCAAGCTGACCAGAAAGGTGGCTCCCCGGAGAAGCCCAAGACCCGAGGCAATCACACACACAAGGCACTAGAGGCCAACTGAGCAGTCACAGAGGGAGCCATACGAAATTGGCAACCACAGCAACATCCTAGTTAGTCATTAGTCTTAAACCGGTGAACTGTGAAACCCCCGGCCACAATGAATAAACACCAAAAAAAAGATACCAGAAATACAAAAAATCAAGAAAGTACACCACCAAAAGTTAATAAATCTCAAACTCTAGATCCTATAGAACAAGAAGCCCTTGAAATGACTGACAAGGAATTTCGAGTGATAATTCTAAGGAAACTGAATGAGATACAAGAAAACTCAGCTAGACATCATGATGAAATGAGGAAAAGTATACAGGATCTGAAAGAGGAAATGTACAAGGAAATCAATGTCCTGAAAAAAAATGTAGCAGAACTTGCTGAACTGAAGAAGTTATTCAGCGAAATAAAAAACACAACGGAGAGTTTAACCAGCAGGCTTGTCGAAGTTGAAGAGAGAACCTCTGAACTTGAAGATGGGCTGTTTGAAATAACACAAGCAGACAAAAAGAAAGAAAAAAGAATCAAGGACATTGAAGAAAATCTGAGAGAGATATCAGACAACCATAAGCGATCAAATATCCGAGTCATGGGTATTCCAGAAGGGGAGGAAAATGGAGATTCCATTGAAAACATATTCAACAAAATAGTGGCAGAAAACTTCCCAGGTATAGGAAAAATCACAGATCTTCAGATCCAGGAAGCTCAACGATCTCCAAATGTATTCAACCCAAAAAGACCTTCTCCAAGACATGTCATAGTCAAATTGGCAAAACTCAGAGATAAAGAGAGAATCTTAAAAGCTGCAAGAGAGAAGCGTCAAATCACCTATAAGGGAGCCCCAATCAGGTTAACATCAGACTTTTCATCACAAACCCTAAAAGCTAGAAAGGAATGGGATGATATTTTCAAAATACTAAAAGACAAAGATTGCCAGCCAAGAATACTCTACCCTGCAAGGCTATCCTTCCGAAATGAGGGGCAAATAGTATATTTCTCAGACAAACAAAAACTGCGGGAGTTCACTACCACAAGACCATCCTTACAAGAAATCCTCAAGGGAGTACTGGGTTTGGTTCCTGAAAAATAACTACCACTGCCATAAAAACCCAAGAAAAATCAAAACCCGCTAGTATAATAAAAATGGCATTCATGAAGAGAAAACAAGCTAACAAAAACACTATCTACAACCTAAGGAACCAACAAACACAGAAAACAAACAGTAAATCAGAAAGCAAGGAACAAAAGACACCTAAGACAACCAAACAACCAATAAAATGCTAGGAATAAATCAACACCTTTCTATAACAACTCTTAATGTAAAAGGCTTAAATTCCCCAATTAAAAGACACAGAGTGGCTGACTGGATCAAAAAGCAGGACCCAACTATATGCTGCCTACAAGAGACCCACCTCACCCATAAAGATTCACACAGACTAAAAGTGAAAGGATGGAAAAAGATTTACCATGCAAACAGAAAAGAAAAACGAGCTGGAGTAGCTATTCTTATATCTGACAAAATAGACTTTAAACTAAAAACCATAAAAAGAGACAATGAGGGACACTACTTAATGATAAAAGGACTGATCCATCAAGAAGACATAACAATCATAAATATGTATGCACCCAATGTTGGAGCAGCCAGATTTATAAAACAAACTCTATTAGACCTAAAGAAGGAAATAGACACTAATACCATAATAGCAGGGGACCTGAACACCCCACTGTCAATATTAGACAGATCATCTAGGCAAAGAATCAGTAGAGAAACACAAGATCTAAACAAGACTCTAGACCAAATGGAATTGGCAGATATCTACAGAACATTCCACCCAACAACCTCAGAATATTCATTCTTCTCAGCAGCACATGGATCATTCTCCAGGATAGATCACATATTAGGTCACAAATCAAGTCTCAATAAATTCAAAAAAATTGGAATTATCCCATGTATCTTCTCAGACCACAATGGATTAAAACTAGAAATTAATAACAAACGAAACTCTGGAAAACATACAAACACATGGAAATTAAACAGCATTCTACTTAATGACTTATGGGTCCAAGAAGAAATCAAGCAGGAAATCAAAAAATTTATTGAAACTAATGAAAACAATGATACATCATACCAAAACCTGTGGGATACTGCAAAAGCAGTATTGAGGGGAAAATTTATTGCATTAAATGCTCACTTCAGAAGAATAGAAAGATGGCAAGTGAACAACCTAACACTTCACCTTAAAGAACTAGAAAAACAAGAACAATCCAATCCTAAAGTTAGCAGACGGAAAGAAATCATTAAGATCAGAGCAGAACTGAATGAAATTGAAAACCAAAAAACAATTCAAAAGATCAACGAATCAAAAAGTTGGTTTTTTGAAAAGGTAAATAAAATTGACAAACCATTAGCATGGCTAACAAAGAAAAGAAGAGAGAAGACTCAAATAACAAAAATTAGAAATGAAAAAGGCGATATTACAACTGATTCATCTGCAATACAAGGAATCATTCGAGACTACTATAAACAACTATACGCCAACAAATTTGAAAATCTGGAGGAAATGGATAAATTTCTGGACACACACAAGCTCCCAAAACTGAACCGTGAAGACGTAGAAAATTTGAACAGACCAATAACAATAAAGGAGATTGAAGCTGTTATCAGTAGGCTCCCAACAAAAAAAAGCCCAGGACCAGATGGATTCACAGCAGAATTTTACCAAACATTCAAACAGGAATTGACACCGATTCTTTACAAACTATTCCAAAAGATTGAAACGGACGCAAATCTCCCTAACTCATTCTATGAAGCAAACATCATCCTGATACCAAAACCAGGTAAAGATATAACCAAAAAAGAAAACTACAGGCCAATATCCTTGATGAATATAGATGCAAAAATCCTTACTAAATTACTAGCAAACAGAATACAGCAACACATACGTAAAATTATTCATCACGATCAAGTGGGATTCATCCCAGGGATGCAAGGTTGGTTCAACATACGCAAATCAATAAATGTGATACACCATATTAATAAACTCAAACACAAGGACCATATGATCATCTCTATAGATGCTGAAAAAGCATTTGATAAAGTTCAGCACTCATTCATGACAAAGACCCTCTATAAGTTAGGTATAGAGGGAAAGTATCTCAACATAATTAAAGCCATATATGCCAAACCCACTGCCAATATCATCCTGAATGGGGAAAAGCTGAAAGCTTTTCCTTTAAGAACAGGAACTAGACAAGGATGCCCACTCTCACCACTCTTATTCAACATAGTGTTGGAAGTACTAGCCAGAGCAATCAGAGAAGAGAAGGAAATAAAGGGCATCCAGATTGGAAAAGATGAAGTCAAACTGTCCCTGTTTGCAGATGACATGATCCTATATATCGAACAGCCTAAAACCTCTACAAAAAAACTGCTGGAATTGATAAATGATTTCAGCACAGTAGCAGGATACAAAATCAACACACAAAAATCAGTAGCATTTCTTTTCTCCAATAGTGAACATGCAGAAAGAGAAGTCAAGAAAGCCTGCCCATTTACAATAGCCACCAAAAAATTAAAATACTTAGGAATTGAGTTAACCAAGGATGTGAAAAATCTCTATAATGAGAACTACAAACCACTGCTGAGAGAAATTAGAGAGGATACAAGAAGATGGAAAGATATCCCATGCTCTTGGATTGGAAGAATCAACATAGTGAAAATGTCCATACTACCCAAAGTGATATACAAATTCAATGCAATCCCCATCAAAATTCCAAAGACATTTTTCTCAGAAATGGAAAAAACTATCCAGACATTTATATGGAACAATAAAAGACCACGCATAGCCAAAGCAATGCTGAGCAAAAAAAATAAAGCTGGAGGCATAACACTACCTGACTTTAAGCTATACTACAAAGCTATAATAACCAAAACAGTATGGTACTGGCATAAAAACAGACACACTGACCAATGGAATAGAATAGAGAATCCAGAAATCAACCCACACACTTACTGTCAGCTGATCTTTGACAAAGGCACCAAGCCTATTCAGTGGCGAAGGGACTGCCTCTTCAGCAAATGGTGCTGGGAGAACTGGATATCCATATGCAGGAGAATGAAACTAGATCCATACCTCTCGCCGTATACTAAAATCAACTCAAAATGGATTAAGGATTTAAATATACACCCTGAAACAATAAAACTTCTTAAAGAAAACATAGGAGAAACACTTCAGGAAATAGGACTGGGCACAGACTTCATGAATACGACCCCAAAAGCACGGGCAACCAAATGAAAAATAAACAAATGGGATTATATCAAACTAAAAAGCTTCTGCACAGCAAAAGAAACAATTAAAAGAGTTAAAAGACAACCAACAGAGTGGGAGAAAATATTTGCAAAATATATATCTGACAAAGGATTAATATCCAGAATATATAAGGAACTCAAACAACTGTACAAGAAGAAAACAAGCAACCCGATTAAAAAATGGGCAAAAGAGCTAAGTAGGCATTTCTCTAAGGAAGATATACAAATGGCCAACAGACATATGAAAAAATGCTCAACATCACTCAGCATCCGGGAAATGCAAATCAAAACCACATTGAGATACCATCTAACCCCAGTTAGGATGGCTAAAATCCAAAAGACTATGAATGATAAATGCTGGCAAGGCTGCGGAGAAAAAGGAACTCTCATACATTGTTGGTGGGACTGCAAAATGGTGCAGCCTCTATGGAAAATGGTATGGAGGTTCCTCAAACAATTGCAGATAGATCTACCATACGACCCAGCTATCCCACTGTTGGGTATATACCCAGAGGAATGGAAATCATCAAGTCGAAGGTATACCTGTTTCCCAATGTTTATCGCAGCACTCTTTACAATAGCCAAGAGTTGGAACCAGCCCAAATGCCCATCATCGGATGAGTGGATACGGAAAATGTGGTACATCTACACAATGGAATACTACTCAGCTATAAAAACGAATGAAATACTGCCATTTGCAACAACATGGATGGACCTTGAGAGAATTATATTAAGTGAAACAAGTCAGGCACAGAAAGAGAAATACCACATGTTCTCACTTATTGGTGGGAGCTAAAAATTAATATATAAATTCACACACTCACACTCACACTCACACACACACACACACACACACACACACACACACACAAACCGGGGGGGTGGAAGAAGATATAACAACCACAATTATTTGAAGTTGATACGACAAGCAAACAGAAAGGACATTGTTGGGGGGGAGGGGGGGAGGGAGAAGGGAGGGAGGTTTTGGTGATGGGGAGCAATAATCAGCCACAATGTATATCGACAAAATAAAATTAAAAAAATAAAAATAAAAAAATAAAAATAAAAATAAAAATAAAAATCACTGGCTGCTTATCCAGCTCTGTAGCTGATTACAGGGCAGGAGCTGATTTGTGCCACCTCTTGTATCACCGTAGAACAGAGGTTCTCACTGTTCCGGGCCCAGACTCTCCACTGTGGTGAAGGACCTTGTGTCCCACCTCCTTCATCTGCTTCCACTTGTCACCTCTACTTGCACGCCATTTCGCGTTGAATGAGGAAAACAATGCCCCCATCTTTATGAGGCTCTGAGGAAAGACTGAGTCTTATTAAAGAATAGAAGCCAGTTATTAAATTATACCAGGCAGAGAGACTCATTGTCACTTTTTAAGCAGTAATTCCATAAAGGGCCATCTGGAGGACTCTCTGCAGCCTCTCCAGTCTACGCTTTATAGATTTTTACCCTAAAGGGTCTGGGAACAAGCAACTGAACAGCAAGGAGGTCTGTAAGTATGAGCTGTTGACTAACTGTGTCTATTAACACTGTTGGTACCTACATCCCCTTAGCATTGTACATCTCTTCAAAGATTTCTAGAGTAGGGAAGGCACCTTACACCCAGCTCAGTATTTCCTAAAGTGTAGTCTAGTCCAAGGATGGCCTGCAAGATCATCTTTGAGATCTTTCTTAAAAATATACCCAGGAATTTGTCTCTAGATCTACTCATTTGACATCTGTCTGAATCTAAATTTTTTAACAAGCCTGCCAGATGTCTCTTATGGACACTAAACTAAACACTGCTGTAGTCCGAGCCCTTGCTTTTGAATGTGTAGTCCTTAGTGTGGCAGCATCGACATCACCCAGGAGCTTGCTGGCAATGCAGAAACTCAGGTCCTGCCCCAGGAGTACTGCATCCGAGTCTGCATTTTAACAAGAGCCCCCATAAGTCATACGAACATTAGAGGTTAAGAAGACCAAGCTAACTTTCTTATCTAATATAAAAGCCATCTGGGGTCCAGGAACCCAAATGACTTGCTCAAGGTCACTCAGGTAAACCAGGAGGTCATATGGATAACTGGGTCAGAGCCTGTGCTTAGGGTCAGATAGACCAATGAACAAACCCAGGCTCACCCCTTTGCCATCCTGAAATCGTAGGTAATTCCCGGAATATCTCTAAGCCTCAAATTATTTGTTGTTAAAGGAGTAGTAATACTATCTCACAGGCTCACAGAGAAGTTAAAATAAAAAAATATGTAAAAAGCAACTAAAAAGCTCTCAATAAACAGCTGTTAGGATCATTATTCAAACTTAGATTTCCCGATTCAGTGCTGCCTCATAAGTATCCATGTTGCCTATAAAAAGTGGGAAATAATGCTTCAGATAAATTTGGTCTTTTTGAAACTAGTATGTCTACTTTAGAGTCTATGGTTTGAAAGAATGAGGACACGGGAGGGGCCTCCAGAGAAAGTACACAGAATGTGGAACAGCTGGGACTTCAGACGCCTGCCTTCCTGCCTCCTGCCTGCATGGCTTTACCACGATGACCGGCAGGACCAGCCGGCCGCAGCAGGAGCGTCCAGAGGGCTGAAGCTTTAGCTTCCAGGTGCTGCTGCTCCTCCTCTTCCTCACCACTGTGGGCGTCCCCTACACTCCCCTCTGCTCCCAGCGTTCTCAGGCAGGCTCCTCACAGCCTTCCCAAGTGGGGCTGCACCTTTTCCTGCCTCCTGGGAAGCCCAACAAATTCTGGGCTTTCATCCCACACATCAGAAATCACTCGCCCTGTGCCTCATTCTAGAGAATTGGCCAGCTCTGGCAATAATCAGTTTTAACAGTGGCATCACTTCCTTTCAAATAATATTTGCATTTTTATGACATCTCTTCTTGTCTTATAACCCTGTGAGTGAGTAATGTGTCATTCACTGGTGCAAATGTTTTTGAGTGCAGTGACAATGAGATTCTTTAAGCACTCCTCAAATCCTGTGACCGTGAGCCACAGCTAGCCCCATCTTCCATTACAACTGTCCCTAGAGACCCACCTGTCTCTCTCTTTCCCTCCCTGCCTCCCTCCTTTTTCCTCCTCCCCTCCTCCTTCTCATTCTACAAACCATTTGGCGTTATACAGTTAAGAACACAGACTTTGGAGCCAGACTTCCTGGGTTCCAATCCAAGCTCTGTCATTGACTGTCTCTGTAACGTGGGCAAGTTGCTCAATCTCCGTGTGCCTCAGTTTCCTTACCTACATGTAAATGGGGGCTGAGACAGTAGCTATTTTATCCGGTTGTTATGAAGTTTACATGCATTAATATTTGTTGTGTTTAAGGAGTGCCTGGCACAGAATAAGCAGTGTATGAGTTGTTTCTGCTCTAAGCCAGGCACTTAGCTGGGTGCTGTGGGTCTGGAGATGGGCAACCCAAGCCCAGTATATGGATATTTGTGCAAAGGGAAGGTGAAGGGAAGATGTTAACATGAAGCTAGGAATAAGAATGGTATGCGAGGTATGTGTCTGAAATCCTAAAACTGTTGGAGGTGGGTGGCAGATTTGGCCATGAGATTCCTAGGGACAAGAGTTTTTAAGATAACTCATTTAGGAGAAACATGACCATATTTTGCACTTAGTCTAACAAGTATCACTTGTGGATCTCCATGGAGATGACACCACATCATATGCCAACAATAATAGATCAGTTTTATGTTATAACGTTATAATGTCCTCTAATATGAGTTGAGGGCATCATACCAAAGCACAGAGGCTGCTATAATGGAAGGAGTGAACGCAGGGTAGCAGGCACACGGGCAGCCCAGCTCTTCAATATCATTGCCTAATCCATGCACAGATTTTACAGCACTTGTTCTCAACCTTTTTTGAATAGCTGCATTTTTTATTAAAAATATTTTTTTTATTTTGAAATGATTGTAGGTTTACAGAAAAGTTGCAAAGATAACAGGGAGACTCCACCTTAACTTTGTCACAATTTAGAAATTAACACTGACACCTTATCACTAACTAAACTCCCAACTTTATTTGGATTTCACCAGTTTTTTCCCTCATGTCCTCTTTCTGTTCCAGGATTCCGTGAAGGATACCCATCTCATTTAATTGTCATGACTCCTTTGTCTCCTCTGGTCTGTGACAGATTCTTACTCTTCTCTTGCTTTTCACGACCTTGAGAGTTATGAGGAGTACTGCTCAAGTGTTTTATAGAATATCCCTCAATTTGTGTTTGTTTGATGTTTTCCCTGATTAGATTGGGGCTGTTGGTCTTGGGGATGGATACCACATCACATCCTATCAGGACTACATAACATCCTATGACTCATCACCAGTGAAGTTAACTTTGATCATGTGGTGGTGTTTGCCATGTTTCTCTACCGTAAGTTGCTACTGCCCCATTTCCATATTCTGTTCTTTGGATGAACACCTCTAAGTCCAGCTCACACTCAAGGAGGTTAAGTTCCATCTTCTGAAGGTGGGAAAAGCTATCTACATGCAATGGAATTCTTCTGTAAGGAAGATTTGTCTCTTCTCCCCTATTTATTTATTTAACTCAATTATGTACTTATGTCAATGTAGACTCACATATGTTTAGTTTGTCTTTAGGGCTATCATACAATTCCATGCTATTCGTTTTATTGCTCACATTTTTCTAGCATTGGCCACTGCGAGCTCTTCCTATGTCCTTTTGACCTGCTTTCATCCTGTTGTCTTCTGACCACTTGCTTTCTGGAACTACAAGGTGATCTGGGCTCTTCTTGTGTTTTCTCTTCCCCAGCCCTAGAATCAGTCATTTCTCCAAGCAGCCCTTGTTTCTTTTTATTGAAGAAAAGTATTTCGAATCCAAGATCTGGGGCCTCTGTGTGCTTGTTGCTATTGAGGCATGGAACACTTTCAAATGTTAAAGTTTTGGTGCATATGTTATGTTCACAGGTGTGAAATGATCCTCTCGGTTCCTCTTTACCCCTATGTCTCCACTGTCCTGAATGCTTAATCTGATTTACTCATGAGAAAAGGTTTTCGTGTGTTCTACTATACCTATGTTGGAAATATTTTATGCCTCCTGCCTCTTATTCATGGAAAAATATACCCTGTATCATACCACAGCAATACAATTAGATCAATATGGTATTCTAGCTGATACTTATTAACTTCTCAAGATGTGTATTTATATATTGAATTATATATATACACTCAGATAAAAATCTGGCAGTGCACCTGAGGGAGCATTATAATATTCTGTAGTACACTGGTTGCCAACCAGTCTGTAGCAGATATGGTTGTTTGTCTGTAAATACCATCTCCTTTTCTCCTAGTAGAGTCTAGATTTTATTCAGACATCTATGCATCTAACCCTCTGCTATCTGCTTTAGTAGAAAATCCTGGTTGATCTTAGTGAATCTTGATAATTCCATTCTCTTTGCCAATGCTTGATTTAAAGGTGTGACCTACTTGTGGTCCATGATTTGCAGGGAAGTCAACTGGCAAGAGAGCTTCTGAGAAACATTGTCTTGATGATAAAAAAAAAAAAAAATTCACACAAAAAGAGATCACTTCTTCCACTTGATGCCCAGAACTGCAGCAGCCATCGTGTGACCATGACAGGAAACTAAGGCAACACGCTGAAGAGGAAGAGACAAAAGACAGAAAGAACCTGAGTCTTTGATGATGTCACTGAGCTGCTCAATCAACCAACCCAGGAGACCCCCACCTAAGGCCCCCTTGTTAGATACGATAATAAATATTCCTTCCTGTTTTGGCAATTTTGAGTTGTTATTTCTTTTACTTGTAGCCAAAAGCATCATAATGAATATATACTACTTTAGAATATTTTAAAGTAGTCATTAAATTTTTTTGATCCCAGGTCTTTTCCAGAATTCATTCATTCATTTTCAACAAGTATTTACTAAGCGATGACAGCAAAAGAGACAGATTAATCACATGCACATAAATGGTAAACTATGATCAATAAAAAGAAGGGAAAGTATAAGGAACTCTTTGAGAATAAATGAAGGATGTGATTTAGTCTGGGAAGGGGTGCCGTTAAGGTAAGAATTCACTTAGCAAGCGAAGTGTGAACTGAGGTCTGACAGCAAATGTAGGGGGAGGAAAGTGTTCTAGGAATGGGGTACAGTGTGTGCAAAGTCTCCAGGTAGGAAGCAAAATGGTGCCCTGCAGGAGAGAGATCAAGGGATGGAGTGGTGCATCCAACACTGAAGAAGTCTGCATGGTCCAGATAACATGGGATAGATCTCAGAGATCACAGTAAGCTTGCTTTCTTTCTTTGTTTCTTTTCTTTTCTTTCTTTCTTTCTTTTTTTTTGGCAGCTGGCCAGTACAGAGATCGAACCCCTGGACCTTGGTGTTATCAGCACCATGCTCTAACCAACGGAGCTGACTGGCCAGCCTATAGTAAGGATTTTCCTCTCTGTTCTAAAAGAAAAAAGGAGTACAGTGAAGGGCTCTCATCTTGGCATGACAGGGTTATACAATCTAACCAGTTCCTTCTGTGTACCTTAGGGCTCAGTCTTGCAATAGTAGTACATTCGAATGCAAAATATTATCAATGAAATGCAATTAAAGATAGTTCTTATTTGTGCTTTTTAATGGGGATCTTTGGCAGAGAGTATTAGAGCTCACCCAATTATCTATGTGTTCCTCTACATTTTCCAGCCTTCTTTGCAGTTTGGTTGGGACCATGGGACTGAGTTTCAGCAGTAATGATGTAAGCTATTTCCAAGTCTGATTTTTAAAAACATTCTGCATGATCCTTCAGTCCTTGCCTCACCTGCCACAGTGGCCTTGGAGGTCATATTTCTTGATGGCATAGTTTTTAGATGTAAGAGCGTTGGTGACCTGCAGCAGATTTTGGGTGAGTGAGAAATAAATCCCCCTTTTTAAGGCCCTGAGTTTTCAAGGTTTATTTGTTACCCTAGCATACCGTGACTTTATTAGCTTCCCAGAGCTGCTGTAACAAATTACCATAAATTTGTGGCCAAAGATTTTTATTTTCTCACAGCTCTGGAGGCCAGAAGTCTGAAATCAAGGTGTCAGCAGGGCCGTGCTCCCTCGGAAGGCTCTGGGGAGAGAATCCAGCCCTGCCTCTTCCTAGATTCTGCTAGCAGTTGGCAATCCTTGGGGTTCCTTGGCTGGTAGCTTCATTACTCCAATCTCTGCCTCCCTCCTCACAAGGCCTTCTCTGTGTGTGTGTGTCTTCAGACGACCTTCTTACAAAGATATCAGTATTAGATTTAGGGCCCATCCTAATCTAGGATGACCTCATCTTTACTTAGCTAATTACATCTGCAAAAACCCTACTTACGAAAAAGATCACATACTGAAGTTGCAGGTTGACATACACTTTGGGGGGACACTATTCAGCCCACTTCAACAACTAACAGAGGATATAATTTATAACACAGCAGCACTTACTCAAAAACCCCATTTCTCTCCTCCCCACCCTTAGAGCAGCTCTGGGGCCTCACCACTTTACTCCCCGTCCCTCCCCAGCCTTTGCTCTGTCCCCAGCTCTCAGCCTCCCAACCACAGTTTCACCATTGCCCCGCCTTTCCCCATCTCTCCATATGTTTATCCAGATTCAGGATCACAACAATTATGGGAACTGGGCTGGCAGAAGCAGAACGTTCTTGGAGGGCAGAGCAAATGGGAGGAATTTAAGCAGCAAAAGCGAAATATGTCCATGGATGAGTGGCGGTGGAAGGCCGGTACACCCCCCAGTTAACAGGCTGCCCAATCAAATTTGCATTTTAATTTGCTTTCTGGATGTCTTATGTAGGGGTGGGCAAGAGCATAGGTCAGGAGGCCATGGGGAGGCTTGTAGCAATTCTGAAAGCTTGGGCCAGGTAATGGTTGAGGAATGCCAGTGGAGACATATTCCAGGAGACAATGCTATAGGACTTAGGAAGGGTGGGAAAAGGAGGGAATCTGCTCAAAGCCATGGGCCCTTTTTTCAGGAAAATGCACTTTCAAAAATTCTTATGCAAGTACAGGTGAGTCCTATTTGCTAACTCCTGAAACCCATCCTGAGTCCTGAGGTTAATAGTCCTGGCTAGAAGAATCATTGCAGACCTCTGGAAATACTGCTTCTCTCTTCCAAGCTTCTGGTAGCTGTTGGGCAGCAGCCAGGCTGAGGCAATTCTTTGTGAGGATTGCCTGGACTGGTCCAGTGTTGTCTGAAATGAGCAAAGCCATCAGCTGTGACAGACCAGTGCCTGAATGGAGCAGTGCCCCACCTAGGTAGAGGCAGTCCAAGGGGACGGCCTTGAAAAGGGCTTTCATAACTGTATTTTCCAAAAACAATGAGCAGAGAAGAGATGCAATTTCAAAATGGGAAAAGCCAGTGGATGGCCAGGTGAGACCTGGGGTAGAGGCAAGGGGAGACAGGTGGGACAGGGTTTAATCTGTCCTGGCATCAGGAGCCAAGTGGCCCAGCTGAGTGGCTGAAGGTACAGTAGTGAGATCTCTGAGTAGTCATGGGAGCTGACATCAGTGGCTAGTAGCATTTCGAAGCTAGGGAGGGTGCATTTGGAATGAATCAGTATTACTGACAAATGGCTGCTGGGCTGAGGGGCAGGATTCAACCCAATGGAGAGAGAAGGGGGCAGGAAGGGGCTTGGCAAGTTTTAGCATTCCTGTCCAGCAAGGGATGGAGTAACCTGGGAGGACATAATGAGTGGGCGCACAGAGTATTGGTCATGAGTGGGGCTGTGGGCTCACATAGGGACTGCGTAGGGGACTCAGGGACTCTTAGGTGACTTTTGATTTAGGCTCAGGGCCAGACACTGAGCATGGCCCTAAGGTTTGGGGGCTGCTGATATGTTGTCTGGCTTGCCTCTCATTGGCTCCCAAGCTCTGCTAAATGACCCAGCAGGTACCAGGTCTCCAGTCTTTACAACAGGCATGGCTGAGGAGGTCAGCCACTGACACTCTGGCATATGAGTTCCTGCTTAGGTGTGAGATCAGGCTTAAGCCCTGGCAGGCTTGACCAGATTCCTCATATGCTCTTCTGAGATGCTGGCCTTCCACATGGAAGCTGCCCACCAGACTGGGTACTCTCTCTCCACCTCTAGCACTGGGTACCATCGCCCTTGGGAGCACAGTGCTTTCCAGCCTGCACCTTGGAACCAGATGACTTGGTCTGAATTCTGGCTCTGATGCTTCCTCCAGGTGTTATCTGGAATCCAGTTTTTTCCTTTTACTCTCTGAGCCCTAGTTTCTTCATCTGCAGGTAAGAAAAATAACTCTAAAGCAAGAGTGGATAAAATAATTAAATGAGATTATGCATGTAAAGCACTTGACATAAGGTCCAGCACATATAACTGTTACTTGATATTATTATTGTTATCTTTCACGGTTGGCTGATTTGGTTGGGGGCTGGACTTATAGCCGGGGCTGTTCCCTGGCCGTGCCCTGGCCCTTATGATGACTTCTGCCTCTTCCCTACTGATCTGGGATGCTGAGAGTCTAACATATCTCCAGGGAGAGACGCCTTCATGTACTCCAGAGCAACACTGCCATTGCACGTCTGAAAGGACATTCACACGCATACATTTTTAAATGCAGGGATGGGGATCAACTCCAAGTCAATTCGGTGTGATTTTTTTTTCTTTTTTCATCATTTACACTCTGAATGGAAAACAAATAGACCTCTGCCCCTTCTAGGAACACCAGGAAGGTGACAACTCTTCTTTCAGAAAAGCTCATTAGAGGCTCGGTACATAGGACTGATGGGAGCAGGTTGCTTAATCATTCCGCTTGATTCATAGCAGGATTGGGAATGGGTTTAAGACCTGTAAGCATATGAGAAATTATTTATAGGAAGGCTAGTGACATGTTATTCTCCACCTTCACTATCACTAATAATAGCACAAGACTAGATTAAATAAATTATAAGAGGAAAGAGTCAGTTTAGACACAAAAAAGAGAGTACAGAGATAGTCCAAGTAGAACCAGCTCGGAAGACACAAAAAGTGGGATTTTTCTAGGTATCCTTGAAGGTACACTTAAGACGTAGAATGCTGTGATGTTATCATAAGCAAGTACCCATGCTGGGTCTGTCTAGTCTGTATGGGTTCACAGGGAAGTAACAATTATCATGACTTTTTTCCTGATAGATGGTGACTTTATTTCCTTCTTCTTTGCTTGGCATTGTCTGTGTCCATTGTCACTTCTGCATATCCTCTATCCACTTTTCCACCTTGCGTCCATGATGATAATAAGACCTTCTTTGTGTCCAATTAAGCTGAAAGCTAATACCCTCTCTCCTTTCAAATCACCCTTAAGATATTTTATCACCCGCTATCACCCAGGCCTTGTCCATGGGGTGTCTTAACACTATTTACAAATCTCTACACAGAGTTGAGAATGACAGAAGAATGGGAGACGGGTCTTGATTTGGGGTTTTTATTCAGCTTTATTCAGATTTTGGTCTTTTGAGCATGGGCTTCTGGGGTAGACTTGTGTGGTTTGATTTCCCAGCACTCACGTTTCATTCTTCAGGTTACAGAACCCTGATGTTGCTTTGTGGAACAACCTCCTTCCCTGCCCACACACTCTACCCCATTGGAAGCAGTGCTGGTGGGACTGTCAATCAAGGCGGCCCTGCCCTCCCTTGGGCAAGATTGAGTAGATGTCACACATTAGGTCAAGCAGAGACTCTCTTCCTGGGATTGGAATCTTAAGCAAAATGGCACAAAAGAGATGGAAAACAGCTGGAGATTGTTCATCATGACAATGGCAGTTTGAAGAGATGACACATTAAACAGTTTCTGACACTTTCATTCCTGGAGCTACTCTGTGCCTCATCCTTTCCGAAGTCTGGGGTTTTTGTTGTTGTTGTTTGTTTGTTTTAAAGCTTTTCCTTTGATTATGAGAGCCATCTTATATTTTTCCAATAAGTTCTTTTTTGTTTAATTTAGTTACAGTTGATGTCTGTGTTGTAGGCAAAGAACCTCCAAAGATATTCTGATACACTGTTCTTTATGAGATTATCAAAGACTATAAAACAATTCCCAGATGTCCTTTTAGAAATTATCTCTTCTTGCTTTAAGGCATTAATAAAATGTTGATTATTGGCATGGAGATAGTTGTAACATTTGGGGGGAGTCACCAGATGGTGACATTACATATAATTTCCTAATCCAATTTATTCTCAAAGTGTATTTGTTAAATCTTGAGAAAATGCTTTATCATCATTATAGCTCTACTTTAAAAAAACTAAGCTATAGAATAACTTGTGGGGATAGAATTTG
Organism: Cynocephalus volans; assembly: GCF_027409185.1. NCBI lineage: Eukaryota > Metazoa > Chordata > Mammalia > Dermoptera > Cynocephalidae > Cynocephalus > Cynocephalus volans. Next base: position 287,186,606 of record NC_084460.1, read on the forward strand.
AATGTGATGGAAGCAGTTCATTTGGCAATGTCTCAGAGGTATATATTCAAACTTCACCACAATTTATATCCAAAAGGTCTAAAGGCAAACAAATATTCTCAGAAGGGGCATATTTCCTAAATGGATGCAGCCAATATGTAGATTTTATTATAGCTCTGTCAAGACCCATGACTTATACATTGCTGTTGCTTACACATAAACATTTCTCAGATTGTGAGAAATGCTTCTTTGATACAGTAGGCACCACTCCCAGCAAAACCCTGTAGTGGACTCTGACCAGAAGCCATATGGGTGGTGGAAAAAGACCTTTTTTTGGATTAAAAGGAAGATTATAGATTAAATTATTATGGCCAATCAGGAGCTAAAAAAAATTCTGCATTTGTAATAGGAAGTCTATGGATAGTTCCCACATTCTGACCAGAGTTATTTTGGTAGGTCAGACAAAAAGAAAGAAATGAGAAATTCTCACTGATAAATACCAGCTTCTCCCAAAAGGAAACACAGCATATATATGAGAAAGTGTCCCCTATTTCTCCTCTACTCTGATTTTCTTCCCTTTTACTAATGTATCAGTTAGCTAGTGCTGTGTAACAAGCCACTCCAAAAGAAAGTGGCTTAAAACAGCAAATATTAATTAGCTCAAGAGACTATGGTTTGCTTCGGTGCTGCTTCTCCTCTTGGCTGGGCTTGCTCATGCATCTATGATGAGTTGGTGGGCTAGCTGATGGCTGGTTTTGCTGACCTTGGCTGTGCTCTCAAATGTTTGGGTTGGTAGGCTGATCTAGGATCTTCTCAGATAAGATGATTAGGCTCTTTCCAACTCATCTTCCAATGGGCAGCTGAGCTTGTTCACACAGCAATATAAGGGTGCTGAGAGAGAAAGAGAGGGAGGGGAAGTAGGCAAGGCCTCTTGAGGTCTAAGCTTGAAACTGATACATGGTCACCTCTACCTCTTTTCAGGAGGAGCTACAAAGTCATATTGCAAAAGGTGTGGACATAGAGAGAAGTAAAACAATGAGGCTGTTATTAATTTCCCACACTTAGAAATGTTGCAACTCTGCTAGAGAGTTTTGTTTCTTTGTTTGGGGGTTTTTGTTTGTTTGTTTGTTTTTTGGCATCTGCCGCTAATAGGGATCAAACCCTGAACCTTGGTGTTATCAACACCATGGCCTAACCAACTAAGCTAATTGGACAGCCCTTTTTTGTGTGTGATGTCAAATGAGAAGAATGGGTGAGAAGGATCCTGGACCAGAGAGAAGAGAAGTGGAAGAGAGAGTTCATGTGGGTCAAATGTCAGAAAAAGTTGGGGGGATTTGGCAAATGAGAGGTTTCAACGCAACTTCAGCATAGAAAAGAAATAGGGATGAGAGGCAGTGGGGTTTGGAGATGTGTTCCCATTGTTTAGAAATTTGATCCCTTTCACTATTCTATGAGAGATGCAAGCAAAGAGTAGAATTTCCATTAAGTAACTTGTTGGCCATCAAACCATGCATTTTTTTAATACAAGTGTGTGAGATGGAGATAAGTGGGGTCCCAGGACTTATTTGGATTAAGCATTTAGATTTCTAAAGGAAGTTCCTTAAAAATAAAAAGCTCTACCAGATCAGAGGAAAAGTAAAAAATTGATTTTTTTTCTCCCTCAGGTGAGCAATCAATCATATTTAGATGTTTAATATTTCTTGAGCACTATCAGGTTCAGAATGTAAAAATTTTGAGAAAGTACAGTGTTCTTTGAAGACTTAGTGAATTTAGTTTTTTTCAAATGTGTGTGGAAATGTAAAGAAATAATGTATTGACTAGCTCCTAGGTGTACAATGCTTCCAGTTTATTTGCCCATTTGATAGTAGCTCCTCTAAATTCACACTTTTGTTCACACATTTCTGTCCTCATGGTGTCAGTGCTTGAAATCTAGCATACCTGTGGAATGAATGGAAGGTGCGTGGAAGCCATAGCTTAAGGGCTTGAAAGTTAGCCCAGCCCGTATTCGAATCCTGACTTTGCCCTTGACGAACCATGTGAACTCAAGTACATTTTGTTACCTGACTAAACTTGTTTTTAATCTTAAAACAATCCTTTTGCACAAGATTGTTGCAAAGATTCAAGATGATATATAATCAGTGTTGAGCATATAAGTGTTTACTTTAGACTCCTCAAAGGGGCTGTATAGACCAGCCTTTATTGAACTGACATCAAGATACTGTGGATTCCCCAAATTTGTTCAAATAAGCTTGTCTAAATTGCAGTGTCAGGAAGTCATTGAAGCAACAAAGATCTCTCCTTTTCTTATTGCTTGTAGGAGAGAACCAAAGGTATAGCTGCCAACGTAGGTGTGATGCTAACTGTGCCATTGCGGTCATTTAAAAATTAATCAACCATTAGATATAGTTTTTATTTTCCATATCCTTATTCCAAATCTGAAGGCACTTATAATTTAGTTGGGGAGAAAAGACAACAAAAAACATTAAAATGCAGCAAGTATAAGCTCAAATGTTAATGTGGAGTTTCGGGGTAAGGAAAGATAAAGTAAAGTAAAGGCTGAAGTGGATCTTGAAGTCTAGACAGGTTTTCAGGATATAAACTTGGCAAAAGAACACTCTGAAAGATGCCTGGAGGTGAATATAGACTAGAAAAGAAGGTGAAAATTAGAGAGACAGGGCAGGGGCTGATCAGGTAAGGAGAAGGTAGATGATGGAGGGTTTGAAAGCCAGGCAGAAGACCCTGGATGGGGCAGAAACCTAGAGTATCACTAACAATTTCTGAACAAATGAGAGAAATTATGAAGTCAGGCACATTGTTATAGAACCTTGCCTGATGGTGGTGGTAGGGGGTGGTAGGGGCAAGAGAGAGTCACAAAGACTCTTTACTATTTGAGCACTGGGAAGCTGTAGGTTCTTCTGAGCCCCATTTTGTTCAGACTGACCCAGCCCTATTCTGGCCCAAATACTTGCTTTTGTCAAAGACTCAGAAGGCAAAAGGTGCTGTGTTAGACAACTGGCTGGGTGTGCTGAGATCTCTCCTTACTGTCAACTTTTCAAAAGCCAGGAGGGTATTGCCTAATTGATGCTTACAAACAGTGCCTTGTTCTTCAAGTGTTTATGAAGTAGAAGTGAGAACAGTGTACCTCATCTGGCAGCTTGTACGACAGCTACAATTTCCTTCATACCTGAACTCTGCAATAAAACACAGGAGAGTTTCTCTCCTTTTCTCTGACCAAGGGCCAAATAGAAAAGTGGAACATGGGATGAAAAGCATGGGTCATCCCCTCAATTACGAACTTTCATCTTTGCCTTCCCCGGATCTTCAATTACAGATAAATCAGCTCATAAAACATCGCAGGGAAAACTCAAGGTCAAACAAATCTTCTGACTCAAGTATCGGTGAACTTGTGATGCTATACTTTTCTGCCAACTAAAAGATGAGAACTTGAGTGTTTTTCTGTGACTTCTAAATATGTGACATCTATGTCTCCAAGCTTGTATTCAGCATGGAACAAAGAAGAGATAAGACTGAACTGAAGAAACCCAAGAGTCAAGGAAAATTCCCTTTTCATGTGAGATGTTTTCTTACTGGGAAGGTCTGTCATGATGGGTGAAGGGGAAGTTGAGGACTATTACTCTTGAAGGAGACTAATACTAAAATTTTAAACTTGGAAATTTGCAAATAGTCTATAGGAATCAACAATTTAAAGCAAATGGTAAGCCATTCAAATTTACTTATTTAACAGGTAGGTACTAAGGGCCTACCCCATGCCAGACTCTGTCCTGGGCACTAGAAATACATCAGTAAATGACAAAAGTCCCTGCTCATATGGGGTTGGCTTGAGAGAGGGGGGGAAGATGGACAACAGCCTATAAAAATATACTCTGCCAGGTTGTCGTAATGCTAAGAAGAAGAATAAGTCTGGAAATGGGGATGGAGAGGGATAGAGTTGGTTATGGTGGTGTGCTCTTTTAGACATGGTACTAAGGGCAGGCCTCTCTAATAAGGTGACGTCTGAGAGAAATGAGGAACTGACCCATGTGGACCCCTAGCAAAAGAGTATTCCATGCAGAGGGACCGGGACACAGGCCACTGAATGATTTTGGCTTTTCCTTTGAATGTGATGGGAAGCCAGTGGGAGGCTTTGAGCAGAGAAGTATCAAACTTCAGTCATTTTCTTCAACTATTTAATGAATTTCATTTAATACTCATTCAAACACATTACTGAATACCTATTGAGTTAACTGAGTCAGGTCAATGTTAGGATCCTGTTCTTGCCTTCCAGGTGCTCATCCACTGTCTGGGAGAGGTAACACTTAACAAAGCAGCTAAGTCACAATAGAAATGTTTGGGTCAGCATGAGTAGTTCAGCCCAGAGTACCACAGGTGGATGGATACTTGGGACAGAAAAGTCTGAGAAGCATTTGGAAGGATGCTGAACTAGCTGCTGCAGGAAGGACGGGTGGGGAGAATCATGTTTTCCTCCTTGCTGTAGATTGAATGCTTCCCTCTGCCACCTCTCCCCTGACCCCGAACTCACTGAAGCTTAATCTCCCCTGTAACTGTTGAGGATGGGAAATCTCATTATGGTAACTCAAAGGTGGGGCCTTCAAGAGGTGACTAGATTGTGAGGACCCTGCCCTAATGAATGGAGTAATAATGGTGGTCATGGGCATGGTTCTGAAGGCTTTAAAAGGAGAACACGTGAGAGTCTCTCTCCCTGCTCTGCCATTCTGCTGTGTAAGATCCCCGCATCACTGTCACCACTCACAAGGCCTTCATCAGATGTGTTCCCTGGATTTTGGACTTCCCCGCCTCTGAAACTGTAAGCAATAAATTTCATTTTCTTACAAATTACCCAGTTCCAGGTATTTTGTTATAAGCAACAGAAACGGACTAATACACTCCTATATCAAGCATGTAGATGACATCTTCCAAGATGTGACTGGAACTCTGGAGGCATCTCAGTCTTGACCTCCGATATCCCTTCGGGGAAGTTTTCTCCCAGAACATTAGGCCTAGACCGTGCATCCAGAGCCAAATGGGTAGCAGGATGAGCAGAAAAACCCCAATAAGGTTCAGAGAGCCAGGACTCTCTGAGGGGAGTCGAAGCGGATCTTCACCCTGATGTACACATGTGCAGCCCTGGCCTGGAACAGGAATGCGGGCCTTGATAAATCTGTATTTAATAAAACAGCCATTATTTTTTCTTGGAGGTTCCAGCCTCTGAGAAGTTAGTGTCCAGCAAAATTCTTGGAACACCAGAAAAGCTGATGAATGTTTGTGGAATAAATATCCAACTTGTGTCTCAATTTGCAGAAAGCATTTTGAAGTGTTTCCAATAGGGTAATCAGCTTCATCAATTAGCTTTAATTTAACTCATTTTTTCTCCAAGCTTTCTGATTGAGTATAAAAGATTTTGTGTCCTGTGGGTTCTCAGAAATAGCCAGAGAACCTCATGCTTGTAGTCTGGAGCCAGGATCTAGGATCTCCTGGGTCTCAAGACCTGGAGCACTTCTGGGAAATACAGTTGTGCAGGTCCTCCAAGCAAAAATCTGCTGAGGACTAAGCAGTAGTCTGTGTGCAAGTCACTACCTGAAAGTGACATAAAGGCTGCTGGTTTTCTCTGAGGAAGGGTCAGAAACACATCCCCCAAAACTCCCTGTTTTAGTTTCCTAGGGCTGTCATAAAAATCACCACAGTCTGGGTGGCTTAAAACAACATAAATCTGTTCTCTCACAGTTCTGGAGGCCAGAAGTCAGAAATCAGGGTGTCAGCAGGACGTTCCCTCTGATGGCTCTGGGGAGACCCTCCCTTGCTGCTTTCAGTGGCTTCAGGAGTTTCTTGGCTTTTGGCCACATCACTCCACACTCTGCTCCATGGTCACATGGAGCCTTCTCTTCTGTCTCAAGACTCCCACTGCTTCTCTCTTATAAGTACCCTTGGCATTGGATTTAGGGTCCACATGCATGGTCTTATCTCAATTTCCTTAAGAGGTACTTAATTACCTCTGCAAAGACACTTCCTCCAAATAAGTTCACGTTCACAGGTTCCAGGGGTTAGGACGTAGACGTATCTCTTGGGGGAACGTTATCCAATTCACTTCACCCCCAAACTACAAGGCAGTGAGGGAACCAAGAGAAGAGGAAAGTTTGTGAATAGAGTGAAAATGTGCACAAAGATTGCTGGTGTTGTACAATATGTGCGAATACACGCTGCGGCCAACTCTGTCACTGCCCTGTCCTTACCCCTCAGCATGTGCCATTCGCATATACACCAATGGCTTCTGCCTACACGTACCTCTCACTCCCTCCCTAAGGGCTCTCTCTGGTTGCTGGATTGCGTTTGGCCCAAGGGCAGGCAAGGAAGACTGAAAACACCAAGGTGTTAATGCCCCGGGGAAAAGTTGCCAACTTGTGACGAATAGGGGAAGGGGTAAATACTCCAGCTTCTTACTCTGGTGGTCCAATTTGAGGAAAGCAAGTTCTACTTAGTCTTTCAGAAGTTCCAGTGGGACTGAGCTCTAATCACCCACAGTGGTAACATTCTCATTAATGTTCCCAGTATTAGCTTCCTTCCTTTCTCCATCTAGCTCTTCTCTCCTACAGGTGCTTCCTAGGATAACCTCTCCAATAAACTACCTGCACTCAGGTAGTCTGCTTCAGGGAGAACTCAACAGAAGGTGCACTGAAATATATGTGCTTCCATGTACTGAGTATAATGTCAAACATCGTGCTAAGAATTTATATCTAATTTACTCATTAACAATAACCACGTAAGTCCCACATTATTATCACTTTACAGATGTAGAAACAGAAGCTCAGGGAATGTAAGCATCTTGCTTAAGAGTTAACAGATTATTACAGGAAAAGTGGGATTTGAACTAGCTCTATAGGACTCCAAAATCCATTCCCTTAAATCCTGTGTTATGCCATCTTTTTACATTAAGACTCTTGTCTTAGGTTCCCCAGAAAACAGACTCTGAGGTGGAGACTGGGGTGTAGAATGTTCCCTGGGGAGTATTGCCGGTACCAATGCCCATGGGGGCGTGATGGAAGCAAGCTGGTCAGAGGGAGAAGGTGGACTGTGCCATAGTCACAAAAGCTTCGTCCTACTCATGGGGAGCTCAGAAACTGGAGGCTTGTCCTGCTTTGAGGCAAAGGGGCTGGTTCTTTAGACCCTCCCAGGATTAAGCAGTCATTGGATGTATGCTGCCAGTAAGGACAGGCTTGACCTTGTGCAAGGTGGCTCTCCCCAACAGAGGGCAATTCTTGAGGGCAGCTCAACAGAATGTCTTCAGCTATCAACAGTCCAAGCAATTAGGTGAATAGATGCCCTAATCTTAAGAGGGAGGATCCGAGTGGACACTAAAAGATGCCCTACATCCACCCCCTACATTGCTCGGATCTGATTTTTTAATATAATAAATTCTGAGAACAACTCCCTCAGAATTCTGGTTGATCCCTTTCCCTGAGAAAACTTATAAGAAAAAGATCAGTGGGATGAATTATAGGCTCCATAACTGTAGCTGGTCTTGAAGCTGCAATTGATCTAATTCTAAATTCATTTCATCCTCGGCTCTCACTTCTGCTGGTTTAAGTGGTTTACTTAGTGGGATGACTCAGACCCTCAGTTGCTGGGTTCTGAGATGGTCAATATGCCCTTCTAAGGCTGTGGCTGCTACAGGTATCCATTCACTATAAAAATTGAGCAAGACAGTACCAAGAGACACTCAAGTGGGTCGCAAGGGTACCAAACATATTCTTCTCTCTCCCCACTGTGTAACAGCAGCCTTACCTCCTCCTGATGATCAGAGTCAGTCACTCCCACCAGGATGGAGACAGCTTGCTTTGGTTTCTTGTCTCTTGGCACAAGAAGCTTGAAGGGATTGGGTGCAGCCCAGTAGCTTAGAGTTTAATGGGACACTTGCTCTGCTTGTTGGTGCAAGTGTTTCCACTTTGGGAACTAGGACCTTCAAAGCCACAGGAACTAGATTTATGGGGATCAAAAACACATCACTAGGCATGATAGTGGCCAGGGCCACCCCTACTTCCATACCTTGGATCTGTATATGTGTATTCTGCATAGTGGAAGCCCAGCACCATATAGTGGTAACTGATTTTTTTTTTTTTTTTTTGTCGGTTTTTCGTGACCGGCACTCAGCCAGTGAGTGCACCGGTCATTCCTATATAGGATCCGAACCCGCGGCGGGAGCGTCGCCGCGCTCCCAGTGCAGCACTCTACCGAGTGCGCCACGGGCTCGGCCCAAGTGGTAACTGATTTTGAGTGAATCTTGGGGCAGGGGCATCCTTGCAGGGTATCATCTCCAAGTTAGCATCTTAATTTCACTTTCAAAAGTTCATTCCATTGCTCTACCAGGTCAGCAGCTTCTGAAGCGTGTGGCAAGTAATGGGACCAGTAGATCCCATGACCATGTGGCCACTGCCACACCTTTTTACTATAAAGTGGGTTCTTTGCTCAGATATGATGTTATGTAGGACCCAGGTCAGTGGATCAGATGTTCTATAAGCCCTTGAATAACGTTGCTGGTTGAGACCCTGTGGGAAGGAAAAGCAAACCTATACTCCCCTAAATGTGTCTACATGCCTATCAGAATCAATCACCGTCCTTTCCGTGGCAGAAAGAGTCCAATGTAGTCACATTGTCACTATATGGCTGATCTCCTCAAAGGATGATGTCACATCAGGGCAGTTGCAAGAAAGGCTTCAATTGATCCCACAGGGAGTTTGGGAACAAGAATGGTCCTTCAGGGTTCTCTTGATTTAAGACAAGACAGCGTGATCTTTATACACAAAACCAGTCATTGGATGCTGGCTGCTCCCAGAAAAGCACAAAACTCTGGGAGAGACAGCAACAGATTTCTTCAGCTGACACAGATTCCCAAAGAGCAATTCAGCCAAGAGCTTTGAGCCCTCAACCGTCCTAGCAACTGGGGAAGGATTTAGCTGCACGCGTCCACTAGGGCTCATTTATGCTCCGTGAGTGCTACTACATTTGTCTTTTTTTTTTTTCCCCTCCCTGGATAAATGGATTGGCCCTGAATGGTCCTTACTCAGGCCACTTAGTAGAGGAAGGAGGAATCCGTATATCTAAGAAGCAACTCTGAAATTAGGAAGCTGAACTGTTGATTCTAAACCTCTCTAGCAAGAAACTTTGTTGAAAAGAAGAGGCATTCTGTAGAATTCATTTACTTATTTGTTGTTTTGTTGTTTTTGTCGGGGTTTTTTGGTGGCCGGCTGGTGCGGAGATCTGAATCTTTGACCTTGGTGTCAGGACACGTGCTCTAACCAGCTGAGCTAACCGGCCAGCCCTATAGAATTTAGAGAGAAAATGATGTTGAATACCTTTCTTTACCCTGTGAGTGCGCTCCCAAAATACATGGCTGGGGTTCTGAGGGAAATTTGGAAGAAATTCTTCTCTGTGTGAGGCTAATTAGTCTCCAGGGAAACTGAATCTGTAGCTCCAGCTTCATTAGTACCATCCCAGACGAACCAACTGGCTGGAGAAAAACAAGGCTTCAGGCAAACATTTGCAGTCAAATCCAAGATTATCTGAGGGTTCAAGTTATGTACTAAGTCAGACAGAGAGGGTGGGTTTACGGTCATGATATCTACTAAATGTTATATCATAGGGTGTGAGATCTAACACTAGAGAATCTGAGTGGGAGTTGGCTGAAACTTTGAGAAAACTTGCCTATTTATTCCCAAAGGGTACAATAAAAAATGTAAACAAAGATGAGCACCAGGGGCTCTGAGATATTTTAATGCGACAGATTTGAAAAAGGCCAATGGATTCCGACGCGATCGGGACTCTCCATGTCATCACCTCAGCAGGCCTAACACAACTGTATTTTCTGAGAATCATTTTTCAGTTATACATTGCTTTAGTGTGTAAAATATGGAGAACTGAGATCATTATGCTGTAAATATGACTGATGAGGGCAGGTGGAATTCTTATCACCTTATGAACTATCTGAATAATTTCTTGAGTTCTGTGTTTTATTTATTTTTCTCTGCCAGGATGATCTGTCCTCAGTTAAATCAAGAAGGAGTCAAGGTTCTTTGAGCAGGCCTTGCAGTGGAAACCTAAGCAACCACAGACTCTTTCCTCATACTTGTAAGAACCCAAATGCCCCAAGGGATCACACCGAGGAATGTAAGAACCCAAATGCCCCAAGGGATCACACCCTGATCACATAAATCCTTCTCGGCCACACCCCATCATGCCCTGGTTGCCCTCTAAGTAGGGATTGTATTTTAAGCCAATCAGCCTTCCCTAAAAGCCCTATATATATGTGTGTGTGCCGCCTAATAAACAAGCTCTCTCTGGTGGATCGTCAACTGGTGTTGACTCGTCCTTTCAATACTGTTTGTGGGAAATGGAGGCGAGTGCAAGTTTCATTCTCAATGACAGGAGGAGCTCCCTTCCTGAGAATATAAGAAGTGTTGTCTTGAGCTGAATGAGGAGTTGACCAGTTATGGTTGGGGTTAGGCAGATGGTTCATCTTTGAACATCATAAGCATGTCCTTTATCAGAGGACAGTCTAGACTGGCCTCATGCTTCACAACAATGATGGCACCTAGGAATGCCTAGAATCTTCTCCTTCCCATGCCTCTCTGAACTCTTCCTCTGGCTATCTTTTTTTTTCATCCCTCAAATCTTTGAACTTAAATGCCCCTTCTGTTGAAAGATGGGAGCTACTGCTACATAGGTAATTCCTGTATCTAAAGTGGATACTCCCCTGGTATTCTTTCTCTAACCCCTTGATTGTTTTCTTCATATCACATATCCCAATATATGATTATAGTCATGTGTCACTTATTGACGGGGGTTTGAGAAATGTGTCATTAAGCAATTTCATCATTGTGCAAACATCAGAGTGGTCTATTAATCCGTTTCTGTGGCTTATAACAGAATACACAGAACTCGGTAATGTATAAAGAAAACAAAATTTATTGCTTACAGTTTGGGAGGCTGGGAAGTCCACACTGCAGCAAACACATCTGGTGGGGGTCTTGGTGGTGGCGACAGTGACCCAGGGGTCTCACATGGCAGAAAATGGCAGAGTAGAGAGAGACTAACCTCTCGTGTGCTCTTCTTTTAAAGCCCTCAGAACCATGCCCCTGACCACCATTTTTAATCCATTCACTAGGCATGGTTCTCAGAATCTAATCACCTCTTCGAGGCCCCACTTTTCAATTTCCATAATAGGATTTCCCACCCTCAACAGTTACAGTGGGAATTAAACTAATATATGAGCTTTGGGAAACACAATTTAGTCAATAGACAGCAGGTGTACTCTCACAGACCTCGATGGTATAGCCTACTACACAACTCCAGCTCCATTATAATCTTATGGGACCATAGTTGTACATATAGTCCATCACTGGCTGAAACATCATTCTGGAGCATATGACTGTATTTGTTTGTTTGTTCTTCTGTCTCACCCACCTGAATGCAAGCTCCAAAAGGGGAGGGATCACGTCTGCCTGATTTCACCATCAAATCCCAGTGCCTAGCACCTAGTAATCATTCATTAAATTTATATTGTTTTCAATAAATGGACAGATTTGATTTTAAAGACATGGTAAAGCAAAGGAAACACTTTGTTTCAAAGTACAAAGCTAGATCTTACCTTTGCCATTAACCAGCTCTGTGACTGGAGAAAACATTCAATTTCTCTGGGTCTCATCTGTAAAACTGGAGGTTAGAAGAGGTTCTTTCTAATTCCAGAGTTATGCAACTAGAACTGACGGTATATTCTGGAGTTTTGTGAGTGCTAGTTTGCACTGGAGCCTTACACCAGGAGTTTTCTTATTTTTCATAGAGGAGTTTGTTTTGACCTCAGGCGTATCTGTGGCTAAAGCCAAACAAGCCCTTATTGGAAAAATATATCCACATAATTAAATTCTAGTATTCATGACTTCCAAAATGACTTTGCAGAGAAAATATGATCAGTCAGTGTAAAAATCCCCAATACAAATTAAATTAAGCATTAGGGTCCATTCGAAATGGTTATAAATAATATGAGAAATTCAAAGCTTTTGTGGTCTGTTCAAAATATTTCAAATGTTCGAAGAAATGACAGTGTTTACGTAGGTATCAGCTTCTCTCATGCTAAAAACAGAGGTATTTAAAAGTTGAGGAATCCCTTGACAAGCTCACTGGTGAGGACAAAGGCATAAAATTAACCATGATATTTGTCCTTTAAGCCAAGGGGCTAGCAGAAGAACACGGAAAAGTAGTCATAACGGCTCATGGAAACTCATGACCCAGACACGAGTTAGTTGCCTGTTGAACATTGGATTCAGGTCTTGTATTAGTCTGTTTTTGTTGCTTGTAACTAAATACATGGAACTGAGTAATTTATAAAGAAAATCAAAATTTATTGCTTACAGTTTCTGAGACTGGGAAGTCCAAAGTCCATCTGGTGGTGGCAACAGTGACCCTGGGGTCTCACATTGCAAGATGGCGGAAGCAGAGAAAGCAGAGAGAGACTTTCTCAGAACCCTCAGAGCCCTCAGAACCATGCCCCTGACCACCATTCTTAATCCATTCACTACTGCATGGTCCTACAATCCAATCACCTCTTCAAGGCTCCACCTTTCAGTTACCATAATAGAATTTCCCACCCTCTTAACAGTCACAGTGGGGCTAAGTTTCTAATACATAAAACTTGGGAGACAATTCAAGCTTCAATGAGTTTTGGGGGGACATAATTCAATCCACTACAGGTCCTTTTGTACAGGTCGATGCTATTTTCATAAGTACCACAGGTAGAAGGAAGTCACGTCTGATTCTCTGGGTGTTTGTGGTATCAGCACGTCTTTTCCGGAGTTAAGATGTTTGCTAATACTCAACTATTCATTTAATCACCTTTAAGTCTCTACCAGTGACTTCCAGAAAGAAAAAACAAAAAGCAAGTCACTTTATATAAGTCCCAGTGCCTGTAATTGTCAGTAGTGTTATTTACATTTTCCTAAGTAAGGTGGAATCAAGTATTTAGTTGACCTAGGAACATAAACACTACTCACAGTATTGAGCTGCTGAGGGGGAGAGGTGGGTAACGGGTTGGAAGCAAGCTCATCTACAGGAACTCAAAAGACCCAATTAGCTGAGAATGGCCAGTCTGGAAATAAGAGCCAGGCTACTATGGAAAGCCTTTATCCACATGACCATGGATAACTTGGTGCCTTGTTAATAGCACACTACGACAGGGCCTTCGCTGCCAGTTTGGAGCCACATCCAGAGAGAGATTAAATGCACTTCTATGTTTTAAGAGAGATGAGAAACATGCAAACCAACAGGGTGTATCCCAGGAGGAGCAGACTTCTTTAGAAACCTGAATTCCATCAATATTAGTTAGACAACTCTTCCAGCCAAGGTACAGTGGTTAAGGATGGATTTATTCAGACTTCAGCTTCAAGTCTCAATAAGAACAAAGAAAAAAAAAATGTTCCTACATGTAAGTAAACGCACTTTAGATCCTGGTTCATCTACCCCTACCCCAGGCAAAAATGTTTATTTCCAACCTCACTCTGAGAACTCAACAAGATTAAGAGGCCTTTTGTCCTCTCCTCTCCTGTTTCCCCTTCGTCTGCGTCTTTCCACTTCTCTGCTTGTATCTTGCCCCACAGCCTTTTCAGAAAATTTTTCCCGGGCACTAGGCTATTGGCGTTGCCCCTTCTTTACTTCTAGCTCAGAAGAATCCTTTTTCTCTCAGCCTCAGAGCCCTCTAAAATGTGAATTCTAAAGATTTACTCCCTCATGTACATTACATATATTGTATATATGGTAGGAAATATGTATGTAATAGGAAATGTAGGATTAAGTCCATTAAGTATAGAAACATAGACAATATTATTTCTTTATAAATTGAGGATATCATAGACAACGTAGTGCATATTTACCTCTTTTTCAGGGTTCTAAGGACACCCCAAATATCTCCTATCCTCTCCAGCCCCCATGGCTGAAATCAATTGATAACAATTTGAGACTTTGGTTTATATTCAAAAAGCCATGGCAAAGCTGTTCTTAGTCACGTACAATACAATGAATATCTGCTGAATATCAGCGAATATCTGTATGTGTATAATATAATTATCTGCGCTTTCTTGAGAGCAAACTTTGCCAGGGAAGAGAGTGGGGAACATACTTTACAGTGAAGTGGGCACTGGCAGCTGGGAGGAATCACAGACAATGTGTCAGATGGAGGCTCTGTCCCCTCCCCAACTCCTTCTCATCACATTCCCAATTTCTGCCAGAGAGAAACTATCTGTGCCTAGTAGGCTAAGCCTCCTCCTGCTTTTTTGCAGCCTGGCCAAGGACCGAGTCATCCTAAGTTACCTCTTTCTTCTGGTGTGCTTTATTCATTCATTTTTTGCTCTCTACAATGTGCCAGGCATTTATGCTAGTTGCTGGATGGGCACTGGCAAATAAAGCAGACCCCTGCCTTCATGGGGCTTGTAATCTAGGACCAACAGTAAACAGGCCAATAAAAGGAAAACATGTAATCAACTGGGATTAGCTCCATGAGGGAAGCAACTGGGTGATACAGAGCAATTGATGAGTGATGTCTTACTGTCGGCAGGGAGGGAGAGCTTCTCTGTGGAGGTGAAAATGCAGGAGAGGAGGGGCAGCCATGTGCAGACAGGCAGACAGGTGTTCCAGGCAGAGGGACCAGCAGGTGTGTAAACCATGACTCAGAGGGCAAGTCAGAATTTAAAGAGAAATGTTAAATCAAGAACCATTGATTCTACCCGAGTCTTCCGTAAATGTCTTCAGACAGTGAGTGCTCATTCATAAGATGTCTTACACGTCTCCTACCAGTTGACTAGTTGGTAGTCTGGGGAACATTTGAGTAGGACAGTAGGATAGTATGTGTAACATTTTTTACTTAACCTTATCTTACACTATTGCAAACTGGAGGACGAGGTAAAACAGTTTCTCAATAAATAAATGTTTTTCTTTGAATTCTAGGAGCTCTGTCTCACTAATCTTTTCATTGCTATTAAATGTTTGAGTGTCTGAGTTCCTCCTATGAGCAGGCACATCACAGAAGGGCAGTTGTTGGGGAGGAAGAGGTTTTGAAATGTGCTGTGGGTCCCGCAACTGTTAGAAGCCCTCCGCAGAACCTTGTGTAGGAAAGAGCAGGCTAACTGGGCTCAGAGGTTACCTTCTGCTCTCGGTGCTGTGTGTTCGGAAGTTAGTGTCTTCTGCACTATCCCTCTCTTGTGTGGACCTACCAGCCTCTCTTCCTTTGGAAGATGGTCGCTCCCCACATGGTGCCAGGACATGGGTCCTGATTGCCCTGACTCCACAATGGGCACATGACTCAAGACTGGCCAATCAGAGTAGCCCATTATGCTGACCATGCTGATTGGCTCAGCCACGGGCATGTGACTCAAACAAGGCCCACCAGAGCCCTTCCTTTAGATTTGATATATGGAAGAGAAAGCGAGTCGCTTCCTCTAGGATCAGGAGCTATAAGGACAAAGAGGGTTTGGGGCTATGAGCAGACGCCTTGCTGCCGGGTGGAGAGAGAGCCTGAGATTAAAACCCACCAGTGGTGAGTGGAGAGAGAAACGAAGAGAGTCCAGCATTACAAGCTGGGCCCCAAATCTCACCATTTGGAAACAGGATGCACACCTCAGACTTCCTAGTCAATATGTTACATTTTTTGCTTAAGTGCTCGTTTGAGTTGGGTTTCCATTTCTTGTAACCAGTAGATCTGCATTAATACAACTTCCAAAAAAAGTCTTTTTTTTTCTTCATTTCCACCAAATCTTGCTAGAAAAATCAGGTATAAACTCATGTATCCTTTCTATCCACCACCAAATACTGGCCATTTCTCATGTAAGACAGGCAGTTTTTCTGAACTCATTAAGATATGTAACAGAAGTCTTTTAATTCTTTAAGTACAGATTATCACCCAGAAGAAAAGTCAAAGCATATGTTTGCATCTGAGAGAAGAACAAACAGTGCTAAGAATGAGCTGCTTAATGGGAATTAATTTTCATTTTGAATGTGCTTTATTACCACTTCATTACCTAATCAAAGGTATTATTTTCAGAAAATTCTCTATTCTCATTTAAAACAAGAAAACCTATTTTTCTTAGGTTGAGAAAAAGCAGATTTTTTTTTTCTATTTATTCTTTAAAAAGAAGAGTCATAAATTGGGGAGAGCAGTGGTCTGAATTGGTGATGTGTACAAACTGCTCCCACTTCTTCCTGAACCATCAAAAGACAAATCACTGTTGAAAATAGTGGCCTGGTTGCTGCCAGGCCACTTAAGCTAGTCCTGAAGATGAGTCATTAGATTTAAATCCTAGGACGGGAAGACTCAGTAGAAGAGGCGATGGGCCTGTGGCCTCCTTTCCCATTCTCTTTCACTGCAGTAAAGAAGAAAAACCCAACCACATGGATAAATTGAAAACCCTGGGGGTGGTAACTTCAGACCTACTTCTATACAGCTTAAGAAATGGAGTGATAAAGTCCTTTAGCCTCTCTCCGTCTTCTTACTCAAGTGAGACCTATCTAAGTGTTCTGGTGATAATTCCATAAAAAAATCTTACATTAATGAAGCGGCTAAAATCAGACTGTTTTAGTAATCTTAACACATAAAGACTTGAAACACCACTTAAGAAAAATACAGTTAAGTCTCTGGGAAAATAATAGCCACCTCACCTTGGTATCTCACCTTTGCTATTTCTGCAAAGTCATATTGGCCTGGGAAGTCCTAGAATTCTGCTTTATAGAGTCGTATTCCTTTTTTTCTTCTCCTTTAGTCATTTAGTGAAAATGACCAAACACAATATTATGAAGCTCATCAGAAACTCTTTAAGATGGAAGAAAACTTAACCTGTTCACTTTGTAGACAAAGGGAAAGTGACTCCCAGAAGTTCTGAGACTTGCTCAAGGGCTCATAAAAGTCTGGTTGTTGTTTAGGGGGTAGCTCAGTCATCAAGATAATGCTGAAGTCTTGTTTGCCACAAATTCTGCCCACCAGCCTGCATCAACCTTTCTTAAAATATGTGCCTTAGAATACAAGTGAACAGATGTTTTGTGCAAAAAGAATTCGGGAAAGACAAATGAATTTGGGCATTAAAATGTACTGTCGCTCTTCTTGGAGCTTACTAAAGACTCAGATGTCCTAGAATAAAAAAAAGATTATTTACCTATATTTATCAGAGAGTTTCCCCACAATGTTTAACCAAGGCAACTTTATTCTGTGGAACACCCACCCAAGAAGAGTAGGTCAAGTTTTCCAGGTGGGAAAGACTTATATGTCTTTTTGATGTTTACTCTGCCAAAACTCAAGCTCCTGGGTACATTTTTAATTTTCTTCTCGGGTTTATTGGACCGGCTTAGATTTTACTTAAAGTGCTAAATTAAGAAAATAAATATTCTATTGAGGGAAAATTTCAGGCATATTGTTTCTGGTATTTTCTCAGCACAGTACTAAAATGCCATAACTTAGGAAATGCCAAGGTGCTGTAACTCAATGGAATCTAGCATGTGGCTCTTGGAATCAAACAATCTGACAATTAACTTTCTGAGTAAGCTTGAAATATGAGTCCATGAGTCAGGATGACCAAGCCAGCTCAGCATGGGTGTGCCTAGCAGAAGAGGAGTTATTAGGAACTCTAAATGGACCTATTAGCCAATACTATTGAACATCTTCCAGTGAAACTACTAAATTTCTCCAGGGCTCACCAATTCAGATGCCTTCAGGGCCCAAGCAGTAGCATAAATAGGTAAAAATAGAAGAGAAAGTGGTAAGGACCATTCTGAATTGGGAAGCACCTGCCCCCCGAAAATAAAACAAAAAAATTGTATGTCATCCAAACAAAAGTTATTTGTGGGCTGAATTAGTTACATGGGCTGGCAGTGTGCAACCCCAGTATTGACCTTAAAAGTGGAGGCAAATTTAAGTAATAGCAGCTAGAGTAATCCTAATTTATGATTCATGGTTACAACCCATGAGCTTTATCTTAAGAACAATATGCAGATTTGCCATTCTCATGAAATGAGCAGAGAGGGAAATATATTTATCCTCCCAACTAGTCTGATCATGAACAATTCTTCTGATGGTTCAGAACACTCTAGAGGAGCCCTGCAGTCCTTCTGGGACATCATTTTGACTAATAGTCACCCAAAGAAACTCAAAGAAGGTCACTTCATTTGACGGTAAAAGAGGTAATAGGAAATTTGCTATGGTTAGGTTAGACCTGTGGGATTTGCTGGCCGAGTCAAATACCACAACTTAAAACAAATGATTGCTAAAAGGTAGCTGTAATCACATGGAAAATTAAAAGGAGATAGGCTTATTTAGTTTGTGAGAATAGCCAGAAGCTGCTACAGAAAAAGGGTTTTAAAGAGAGTAAAAGTTGTTTTTGAAAGGTAAGTTATTTTTGGAAGAGGTGTTAAATTAGGATAAATACTCATCGTTAGTAATGGTGAATGTGCATGCCTACCTAGACACAGAAGAGCCCTGATCCGTGCATTCTGATTCAGGGACATTACTAAACCTTCTTCCTCTATGAATTTCAGAACACCAAAAAACTTCATTTCTGAGTTATCTAAGGGCGATGACGTTTCTTGTCTGACCTCAGGAAAACTCCCACAATGCCTATTACTGTGCTATACCTAGAGTATGCACTCAATAGCGCACAGGCAAAATGTGTACCCTAGAAGAACAATAATTCTGGCTAGCATTGACTGAGCCCTTGCTATATATGACCAAGGCACTGATCTGGGTGCTTTACACACAATGTCATTAATTCTTATGGCAACCCCTACTTAATAGATAAAGAGACTGAGCCTGAGAGAGGGTGGGTACCTCATCCAAGGTGACATGACAGCTATAAGTGACAGGGCCAGGATCTAAAGCCATATGCTTTTCAACATACTCTGTAATTAGACATAAATTTGTGGAAATGGAGATGTCTGAGGAACAAATGGGTTTGGGGGAGGGGATGGCCAGAATCTATAGGAATTATTGGATTATGTTTGGGAAAATATAAATCAAGAAGAATTTTGAAGAAAGAATGCAATAGGGCTTTAGAGAGGGGACATTACAGATTAAAAATGGCTCGGCACCATCCATCCATCTGTGCTTTAAAACCAAGTAATAATCAATATTTGGGGCTATGAGACTGGGAGCCTGCTGGGGGCCTGGGTTAAGAATATGTTGAATTGTGTCCCCTAAAAAGATATATCCAAGTCTTATCCCCTGTAACCTCAGAATGTAATCTTATTTGGAATAAGGACCTTTGCAGATGTGGTGAAGGTCAGGGTCTCCAGATGAGATCATCGGGGATTTGGGGGGGCCCTTCAATCCAGCAATGAATGTCCTTTTAAGAGAGAGAAAAGAAGAAGACAGGGCTGACTGGTTAGCTCAGGTAGTTAGAGCTCAGCCCTGTAACAAGGTCTAAGGGTTTGGATCCCCATACTGGCCAGCCCCCCACCCCCCAAAAAAATAAAAATAGAAAAGGAGAAGACAGAGAGAGGCACAGAGAGGTAGGCCATATGAAGACAGAGGCAGATACTGGAGCGATGTGTACATAAATCAAGGGACACTGAGGATTGCCAGAGACATTAGAAGCTAGGAGAAAGGTATACAACAAACCTTTCTCAGAGCCTCCAGAAGGAACCAACTTTGTTGATGCCTTGATTTCAGATTTCTGGCCTTCAGAACTATGAGAGAATAAAATTCTGCTCTTTTGACACCACGTCCATGATAATTTATTATGGCAGTCCTAGAACTGATACAGAGAGCCCGTCAAATTTGTTTCTGTAGATCTGCCTCCTATAGCTGTTAGGTTTCTCCCAGGAGTTCATAGTGCACCTGCAGAGAAACTGATAAGAAAAAAGTGAGCTAGACATTTTGGTTAGGAAGCTAGAAGTGTGTCCCCTAATGTAGCCCCTTATGGTAGTTTTTATGTTCTTGTTATGAATTTGTCAAAACTGGCACTAAAAACAGATCACTAGTTTGAATTCCTCAACTTCTCATCTTGACTCCTTTTGATTCCCCCAATGACGCGACCTTCATTTATTCAATATCAGTTTCCCAGTCAGTAAACCAGGACTGCACCATCAGCGACTTTATCCAGCCATTGGCCAGAGAGACAAAATTAGTCTGCATTTGAGAAATGTGAGACGTATTCAGCCTCAGGAATGGGTGTCACAGCTGCTTCCCCGTTCCCCTCTCCCAGAGGTTGCTGCAGATGTATCCTTTGGTGTTAAAGAGTTAGCGATGATCCCAATAAAGCGTTAATGTTCTGGCATGAAAATATTCTGGCACACACTCAGGATGCAATGTCTCAGTGGCACCCGCAGCAAACCTGCCATGGAAACAAACCCCCAAAGCTCCTAGAAGATGCTTTCAGATATACTGTTAGTGTTGCCACAGATTCAAAACACACATCATGGGTCTGTAATGAGAACGGAAGCACCTTCCCCAGTGGGTAGCTCTCCTGAGGCTGTGCAGCACTGACAGGCTCCTGTGGGTGAGAGGCGCTCACATACAACATGCCGATGTGAGCAGGCATGAAAAGGAAACACGCTCACCACGGTAGAGATCCTGGGCTGTCCAGAGTCACCTCCGATCAGCACATCATTTTATTTCCTGTTCCACTCTGTTCTCATGGGGATTAAATAGGGTGTCATCCCTGCAGCATTTTATCTGTGCTGCCTTTTGAAAACATCTGCCGTCTTTGCTGGGAAAGGGGAGAAATGTTATGCTTTCAGCCAGTGAAGAAACAAGGCTGCTCCCCACATTGTTAATGCTCAGAAAATCTCTATTTTCTTATTCATTGAGATATTTCAGCAAATATGTATACATAGCCTCTTTGTGCAACCTTTTTTAGATATTAGAAAGAGGGTGTGGTTATAATAAAGTTTCTCCTTATAGAGCATGTGTTCTGGGGAGAGACTGACAACACACGAGTAACAAATAAATGTAAAGTGTTCAGGTGGTGATAAAGGGCTTTGAAGAAAAGACAGGCAGGGGAGGTGGGCAGAGGGCCTTGGTGGGTATATTAGTCAGCAGGGGCTGTTTAACAAATTCCATAGCCTGGGTGGTTTAAACAACAGAAAATTTATTTCTCACAGTTCTGGAGGCCACAAAGCCCAAGATCAGGGTGCTGGCTTATTTAATTCCTAGTGAGGGCTTTCTTCCTGACTTACAGACAGCTGTCCTCTTGCTGTGTCCTCACATGGTAGGGGGAGAGAGAGAGAGAGGGAGGGAGAGAGAGCACAAGCTCTCTGGTGTCACTTCTTATAGGGACATTAATCCCATCAGATTAGGGCCTCACCCTTATGACCTCTTTTAATTTTAATTCTTCACTTCAAATACAGTCACACCGGGGGTTAGGGTTTCAAAGTATGAGTTTGGGGGATGCAATTCAGTTTACAGCAGTTAAAATAGAAGGTTGCTATTTTATGCAGGATGGTCAGGATGAGATTCTCTGACATTTGATCGGAGAGTTCAAAGAAATGAGGGAAGGAACCTTGTGGGTAACTGGACAATGCTTTCCAGACAGACAGAAGAGCAAAGGCCAAGTCCCTGAGAAAAGGATGTGCCTGGCGAGTTTGAGAAAGAGCCAGGAGACCAGTGCATCTGGTATGTGGTGAGCCAGGGAGAGAGTGCAAGAGGTTGGACTCTGGAGAGGCTCAAGGGTTGAGCAGTTGTACGCCACTTTGCAGACCACTGAGAGACCCTGAGTGGGGGAGTGGCATGACCAGATCTAAGTTTTAGAAGGATCCTGCTGGCTCCCTGTTGCTAAGCAAGGGCAGAAGCAGGGGTTAGTGTGGTGTGTACCGCTCTCTCCCTTCCTGCGGTAGTGAGTCTCCAAAGATGACTCACAGCAGTTCTTCCCTAACCTGTACAAGCACGAGTCTTCTCCCATTAAGAGGTGGAGCTTATTTCCTCTCCTCTTGATCCAGCCTGTTCTCATGATGGACTCCAACCACAAGAATGCAGGGGAAGCAATGATCTTGGACTTCTACGCCCAGACCTAAAGAAGATGGACCATTTCCACTTCCTGCCACTTGAAACCCAGCTGTCAGGCTGGAAGGAGCCCAAGGTTCATGGGGACACCACTTGGAGGAGGGCCATGCTCAGCAGTCCCAGTTGAGCTCCCAGACAACAGTTGGCACCACCTGTCAGCCATGTGAGTGTGGACTTTCAGCCCAGCCAAGCCCCTGGATGCCTACAGCCCCAGCCAATATCACATGGAGCTGAAGAGCCATCCAGTGGAGCCGGCAACCACAGAACCAGGAGAAAATAAAATAGCTGTTGTTTTAGCCACAAGTTTTAGAGTGATTTGCTATGCACCAATAGATAACTAAACACGCCCTCTCTCCCTCTCCTTTCCTTCCCTCCTTCTTTTATTCTTTCTCTTTTTCTCTTATCTTTCTTTCCTCCTCTCTCGCACACCATCATCCATTCATTAATTATATATTTTTTATTAGTATATTCATTGGTACAAATCATACTTATTCTTTAGGTCCCTTATCCAATGCCCCCCCCCCTCTAATAACCATCGATTTGTTCTCTTCATCTGATAGATTAACTGTGCTGGTTTGTTGCCTGGATGATCTGTCCAGTACTGAGACAGGTATGATAAAGTCCTCCCCTATTATTGTAAATCAGATGCGTCTTCTATTACTCTGGAGTGTGCTTTGTGGAGAAAAAGGACCTCTTCTTTTTCTGTTGTTGTTTTTTGGTCTCTGCTGGTGCCTCTCCTTGTGTCAATGCAGTTGAGAGTCTGGCATGCCATCTGCATGGTGGCTGTGACTGCTGCTATAGAGACTCGCCGCTTTTGCAGCAGCCATGGCAATTGTGGTGGCTATAGTGGGCTACCCGCATAGAGATGGTATTTTTGGTTTGCTCTTTACCTGGCTGCAGCTGGATTTGGCTTTCCCTGACTCTGTACCTCGGGACCCTGGTGGGGCCCCAGAGCGGTGGTGGCAGCTTGCCTAGCTGTGGCTGGGTTTGGCTTCCCCTGATCATCTGCTCATTTTATCTGTCTATATTAGGCCCACACAAAAGAAACACTGTCTAAAGTCTTATGTCTAAGAAAATATTTAACAAGTGAGGGATATATATAATAAAACAGAAAAAGAGAAAGAGAGAGAGAGAGAGAGCCACTTATGTATCAGAGCATGGGGAAACAAAGATTTGGGGAAAATATAAACATATAGACCAAGTATTTCTAATAATTCTTGGTTTGAGATCAAGCTAGCTATCCCTGAACCCACCCTGGGACACACACTTGTGTGACTCTCTAAAGGCTTGGGGAAAGCCCTGGAGTGTCCCATCCTTCCCTGGAGCAGAGAGTCGTACTCCGAGGCTGAGGACATCCATTGCTATTTCACAATCTTGTCTTTAATCAACCACAGAACCATTACCTATGTCTTAGTTTTCCATTGATGTGTAATAAATCACGACAAACCTAGTGGCTTAAAACAGCACCCATTTATTAGCTCATAGTTCTATAGGTCAAAAGTCTAGGCATGATGTGGCTAAGTTCTCTGCTCAGAGTCTCAAAGGCTAAGTCGAGGTGTCAGCTAAGCTGAGTTCTTGTCTGTGAGCTTTGGGGGGAAAACAATTCCCAACCTGCTCGTTCAGGTTATTGGCAGTTATTCAGAAACTGGTTATTCAGTTTCTTACAGTTGTAGGACAAGGTTCTGTTTCCTTGCAGTTTTTCAGCCAGAGGCTGCTCTCAGCTCCTGCAAGCTGCCCGCCTTCTTTGCTACATGGCTTCCTCCATCTTCAAGCTAGCAAGTGCATCAAATCCTTCCCTAGCTCCAAGTCTCTCACTTCCTCTTCTGTGAAAAGCTGAAGAAAATTCTCTGCTTTTAAAGGGGTCATGGGATTAGGTCAATCCCACCCAGATAATATCCCTACTTTAAGGTCCTTGGTGCCATATGACATATCTAGTCATGGGAGCAAAATCCATTACAGTCACACTCCTGAGAATTATGCAAGGAGTGTATACAGGGCTGTGGGAGAGGATATTGGGGACCATCTTAGAATTGTGGTAGACATTACTTCAACTTGATAATTAGTTGATATGGATGTGTCCCCCAGATTTTATGTATTAGAAACTTGATCCCTACTGTGACTGTTAAGAGGGTGGGAAATCCTATTATGGTAATTAAAAGGTGGGACCTTGAGAGGTGACTAGATTGTAGGAGTGTGCAGTAGTGAATGGATTTAAAATGGTGGTCATGGACATGGTTCTGGGGGCTTTAAAAGGAGAGTGCATGAGGAACTATCACTCTCTCTGCTCTGTCATTTCCTTTTCATGTGATACACTGCCATCACTGAAGTCACCACCAAAGAAAGCCTGCACCAGATGTGCTACCTGGACTTTGGACTTCCAGCCTCTGAAACTGTAGCAATAAAATTTCATTTTCTTACAAATCACCCAGTTCCTGGTATTTTGTTATAAGCAACAGAAACAGACTGATACACTAGTGCTTTGAAAGGCTCTGCTGTTTGTGAAACAGGAGGGCTAGAGATGGAAGCAGAAGTCTATTTGGGTGAGTTGATATGTAGAGAGACTTGCTTTTCGACTGAAGGAGGAAAGAGGTAGGCTTTTGTTTTGTTTTGCTTTTGTCAGTGGGTGTCCAGGAGTGTGGCAAGAGTGCAGGCAAATAACTCAGCCTGTGCATCACACCCCACCACCATGAATTGACTGCGAGCTCCTGTGGAGAAAGTGCTCATAGGTGTGAAGCAGGAAACAGCTGATTTCAGGGAAGACTACACAAGACACTGATTCTGTAAGGACTGCTTCAGGGTTTCAGTAACAGAGTGTGGAGGACTGGCCTTCCAGGACACTCCACGCCTCTTTCACACCTAGTTCAGCTTTGGCCTTCGTGCAGAAGTGCAGCTCCCAGAAGAGAAGCAAGTGTGGCCAGAGCTCCAAGTTGTCGTAGCAGCAGAGGAATGTGGGTGTCTGAAGCAATGAATTCCATCATAGCTCTGCACTTGGGAGATACACTTGAGTGCCTTCTTACAACTCTTCCTTTAGAAAATGCAAATTTCATTTTTTAAAGAAATATCAATGTTATTTTGTAATCCTAGCTACGAATGAGAATGCCGAAATTCATTTTTATTTTACCACCCCTTACTCCTAGAAACAGTTTTATCATTTCCCTTTCTGGACATTGCCATAATATGTTCACAAAGTTTATTTTGCTTTGTTGCTGATCATATGCATGCCAAGAAACACTTTTCTTTGTCTGATTCATCCAGTTGTTTAAAGCTTCTTGATTATATTATTCCAAATTGTAGACTGCTGTCTCCTGGGTACCAGGGACCTTTATGAAGAATTCAATTATTTCATTTTAAAGGATGTCCAGATATCAACAGAGGGTAATTAACTCAGTGTTGTGTTTCCAGCAGTATATATATCACGTAAAAGTAGACAGGAATCATTTTTACGTTGGTGATATCTAAGGGTCCACGGTTTAATTATGTGTTTATGTCAAACTTGTTTCAAGAGTGTTTTAAGAAGGGTTATCACCCATCCCCTCTCTTCATTGTGAGGAGAGGCTCTCAGCAGTCTCTCATTGATAAATGAATGGTGTCCTTTGGGCAGGAGACTGAGGACGGGGGTTATAATCACGCCCATCCCCAGGCAAAATGCATATCATGAGGAACATTGGCTTTGTCGCTTTCGCAAAATTGTCAAGCTTACACCCAGCTCAGAGTCTTTGCACATGCTGTTCCCTTTGCCTGAAATGCTCTTCTTCCAGATGTCCAAAGGGCTTGGCGATTTCCGCATTCTAGCAGGTGCTCGGATGCTACCTCCTCAAAGAGGCTATTCTTTACTTTCATATCTAAAGCGGTTCCCCGTCACGGACTATCACTTTACCTTATTTCATTTTCTTCATAATGCTTATAACTATCTGAAATTATTACATTCTAAATTGCTTTTTGTAACCTGAGACCCTTTACATTATTTTAAGATAGCTGACTTAGGATCAAAGCTGTGGACAAATGGATTGTTACATACCCCTAAATCCTAAAAATAGCCATAAAAAATTGGGCTGGGCCCTTCCCCTGGGTCTAACTAAATGGCTGCAGATCTGTCCCTGTTACCCTCAAGAGGTAGGGAATGGGTGTGGGGTTTCTGGGAAGGAAGAGGAAGAGAGAGATAGGGAGTCAGGGTCCACTGGCTCCATCCCATCATTATCCTGCCCAGCCAGGTGACCCCAGAGATCCACGAGAATTGTTCCTAGAGTTTGGGGATTTTAGCTTAGAGGAGGCTGTCATCTGTTCCCTGGAGAGATGACTGACTAAACTGCAGAATGGGCAGGTTTGCACTGATGAGAGGAATGCAGGGCAGTGAAAGAGTTAATGTAAGACTTTAATATGTGTTTAGGGAGGTTTGGGTCATCAGCAAATTCTGAGAGTGTTGTTTGCTTCTCACCTCAAATTGCCTGAAGGTGGGAAGCTTAATGGAGCAGGCAGGGCCAAAAGGGTGAGTAAGGACTGTGGTCTGGTATACCTGGAAGGACTAATATTCTCTGTGGCCCGAACAGGGCCTCAGGGGTTCCCATAGCTCCAGGTCAAGGAGCACAGAGATTAGAGGGCAGTACTAGAATTTCAGTTCTGATCAGATGACAAGGGAGATATACCCACCTGGAGAGCATCAGAATGGGCTCAATGTTCCAGAATGCATGTCCATAGCCCATGTCAGGACCCCGTCATTGGCAGACAGTCTAGCAGATGCTTTTCTCATGAAGATGCATCAAGCCAGCTCAGCTCAGAAGACATGACAGCACTGAGAAGGTTCAGCATTCCACCATCAGCTAGAAGTTTTGTTTGTCTAAAGCAGGATATCTGATCAATTCCTGGCATGTCTTGATTTCATTGTTTGGAAGGAATTCTAGACATGGTAAGACATGTGTTTAAGATTTTACTGAAGCAGACATTTTTCAAATGTGAAGAAAAGATTCTAAACAGGAGTATGACTCAGGAGGGAAGGGCATTTCTAAAAGTGCATGAGGCAGAAAAGGAAGTCTCTAAAACAACCCAAATAGTCCCCCAGGGAGCTCTCTAGTGAGTGTACACTTTAAAAGGTCATGTACATAAACCTGAATTAGCAAGAGATAACCATGAATAAAAGCAAAAGAGTGTGTTGTGAAAGCTAATGACTGTACTCAATTAACACTTGTGAAAAGTGAAGGAAATGAAAGGAATCACATTTACTCTCAAAACCAGATATGAGCAAAGATGGTCCAGAACAATGTTTTGTCAAGATGGCGCTACACTGGCAAGTGAAAGAGATGTCAGAATTTCATCAAACTGGATGAGTGTGGAAGAAGCGTTGAACTAAAACTGAACAAAATTTGAATTTGAATAAATGGAAAGATCTATTATATTCCTGGATCAAAGTTGGTAAATGTTCAGTTTTTGACAAATTTATATAGAGAGTTAGTAGAAATTCTAATTAAAATCCCCACAAGTATATGTTCTCCAAAGCACATGCTCAAGTACAATCATAACAGCACAATTCATTATAGCTTTAGCTGGAAGTAATCCAAAAGAATGTATAAATACATAGTTTTGGTTCACACAATGGAACACTAGACAGCAATGAGCATAAACAGCTACACATTACAGCAGGAATGAATTTCATGAATATAATGTTGTGTAAAATAAGCCAGACACAAAAGAGTACATGCTGTGTGACTCCATTTACATAAAGCTCAAAAGCAGGCAAAACCAATCTATGTTGTTAGGAGGGTGGTTATCTTTTGGAGATAAAGACTAGAAGGGCCATAAGGGGCTCTTGATTTGGGTACTGGTTGAAGTATTAATTTTGTGAAAATTCAAGAGTACCCTTGTGATTTGTGTACTTTTCTGTATGTATGTTACACTTCAATGAGATGTTTACATCATTTACAAGTAAATAGACATTTTCATGGGATTTTGTTTTAAGAGTTGGTCAAATTCTTCTGAAGTTTATTTGGAAAATTATAAAGGTAAGTTTGTGTATTAGGGTTTTTCATATATATCTGCTTGATACATACACACACGCAAACATACTCGTCATAAAATAAGAAGGAAATATTCATGACAATTACAGTCCTCATTTCTGTACCTGATCATGTGGTCATAGTTAGTACTTATAACTACCTTCCTGTACTATCCATTCCGTATTCCCTTTGCCTTCAGCAAGCACCTCAGCTGGTCAGCTTTTTATCTGGTGCAGTGACCCAAACCTTCATTCCTGAGAAGTCTGGGCCATTAGTAGTCCTGCCTGGATTGTGTGGCTGTAGTTTCCATTGACCTTAATCACAGGGTTTGATAAAACTAAGAGACTCCCTAAGGCAGCTCCTCTATTCCAGGCATACTCTCCCTTTCCTCCATTGTGGAGTAGTAGTCCAATTTCCCCTTGGAAGTCAGGATCAATCGTCCCAGCCAGCACAGTAACTCCCTTCTTTGCCTGTTGATTCAGAGGCATGAGAAGCCTAAAGTGGGTAGCAGTCTTCCCTTCCAGGTCAATGGGATCATTGTTGTGTCTCCCGGTGGAAGCATTCCTCCCTCTGGAACCAAAATCTCTAGGCCAGCAGAGCATAAAGTCACAGAGAGGAAGCAAACATTTTGCTAACAGATCACTAGGAGTTATGGTGAGTGGTGACGTTCCCATTCTCATCCCTTGATTCCTGGACTTGTGAATCCTGGCTAGAGGAAAAACAGCACCTGTACTGGACACAGATTCAGAGCATATACAGCCTTCTAGAGAACCTTGCCTCAGATTTGCAAGGTTTTGCCACCTATTTGGTGCTGTGACTGAGTATTCAATAGGCTATTTCAACATCCCATCAAGCCAGCTGCTTCAGGATGGTGCTAAACATGGTAAGACCAGTGAATTCCATGAGCACAGCCCATTGCAGCATTTTATTTTCTGCAAAGTGAGTTTCTTGATCAGAACAATGCTGTGTGGAATGAACAATGCTGTGTGGAATACACAATGGTGGATAGGGCATTCTGTAAGCCCACAGATGGTGGTTTTGGTAGAAGCATTGCATGCAGGGAAGGCAAATCCATACCAGAGTAAATGACAATTTCAATAAGAACAAAGCCATCCTTCCCATGATGGAAGCAATTCAATGTAATCAACCTGCCACCACAAAGCTGGGCTGATCACCCTGGGAAAGGGGCAGTCAGTGTTGTTCTCTGCTGCTGGAAGATTGGGCACTCAGCAGTGGCTGTAGCCAGGTCAGCCTTGGTAAGGGGAAGTCCAAGTTGCTGATACCATGCATAATCTCCATCCCTGCCACTAAGCCACTTTGTTCATGAGCCCATTGGGCAATGACTGGCGTGGCTGGGAAAAGAACGGGTCATTCTGTCTACCAGATTACTAAAATTTCCTTCTGCTGAAGTCACCCATTGGAAATGATTCACATGGGCCACAATTTTTTTTTAACCATTCCAGGATGTCTATTCACATACCTCTTCCCCAAAATTTCTTGTCACCTACTTTCCAATCGTGTTCCTTCTAAGTCATTGACCAGCCAGCCAAACCAATGGCCACAGCCCACAAATTGGTATATGATCACACATCTAGTCATTTCTTCTTCCAAGCACAGGGATCAACCAGATGTGTTGCTCAAAGTTCTGACCATTGGGAGGACTTCCCTTTACCACTGCCTTTTAAGGATGTCCCAGAAAGGAGCTGTAGTGTTTGAGCTGTCCATTTGTAGGTGGTGCCTGCATATTATGCACAGCCATATGTAAACCAGGCCCAAGTCTTCTTTTCTTCTGTCAAATTATCATAGGAAACTCCCCATGTGGCCATACGTGCCAGCTGGGAGAGAGAAGGCAGCGTAGCAGAAGCGGGGACCATGGGCATTTGGGCCACTTCTTCATGTAACTTACATGTGCCTTCAGAGCTTTTTCCTCCTGCTTTTCAATTCTGTTTAAACATCTACTAGAGTACTTCTAATAGTTTGTGGAAAAATAGAATGAAAAGACAATATGAATCTTTCCACGAAATTTTTGATAGTGGAGTCTTATTGTGCAAGCCCAACTTTAGGGCTTGGTGGGTCAGATAATACCCAGTCCATAATGGGCAGCTCAGGTCAGATGATAACTTAGTGGTCCATGGTTAAACATTTAGTCTATACTAAGGCCCAATAGTAGCTGAGAGCTGTTTCTCAAAAGGGGAGTAGTTATCCGCGGAAGACGACAGAACCTTGCTCTAAAATCCTAAGGGCCTGTGCTACCTGCCAAAAGCTTCAAACAGCACCCCTATCTGCTACTGACACTCAAGCACCATTGGACCTGCTGGATCATAGGCTCCAAGTGGCAGAGCAGCTTCCACAGCAGCCTAGACCTGTTGCAGAGCCTTTAATTATGCTGGGCCCCAACTATAGGCTTTTTCGGTCACTCAGTAAGTGGGCCAGAGTAACACACCCAAATGAGAAATATGTTGCCCCCAAAGTCCAAAGAGGCCTAGTAGGCATGTGCTTCTTTTTTAAATGTAGAAGGGGCCAGATGCACAACTTACCCTTCACCTTGGGAGGATATCTTGACATGGCCCACATCACTAGACCCCACATCACTAGACCCCACATCACTAGAAATTTCACTGAGGTAGAAGGCCCCTGAATTTTTGTCATATTTATTTACAACCCTTTTGCATGTGAATGTCTTATCAATAAATCTAGAGCAGTTACTACTTCTTGCTCACTAGGTCCAATCAGCATAATGTCATCAATGTAATGGACCAGTGCAATGTCTCATGGAAGGAAAAGGCAATCGAGATTCATGCAAACTAATTTGTGACATAGGACTGGATAGTTGATATATCCCTGATGCAGGACAGTAAAGTGTATTTCTGAAAGCAAACAGCTTCTGGTGGGTCTTATTGTCAGGGATAGAGAAAAAGACATTTGTTGTATCAAATACCAGCTACCAGGGAATGTGTTAATTTGCTCAAGAAATGAAACCACATCTGGTACAGCAGCTGCAATTAAAGTCACAACCTGGTTGAGTTTATGGGAATTCATTGTCAGTCTCCAACATCCAGCTGTCTTTTACACAGGCCAATTAGGCAAGTTGAATGGGGATGTGGTGGGAGTCACTGCCTCTGTGTCTTTCAAGTTTTTGATAGTGGCACTAATCTACAATCCCTCCAGGAATGCAGTATTGCTTTGCTTACTATTTTCCTAGGTAGAGGCAGTTCTAGTGGCTTCCACTTGGCT
This sequence comes from Cynocephalus volans, assembly GCF_027409185.1. Taxonomy (NCBI): domain Eukaryota; kingdom Metazoa; phylum Chordata; class Mammalia; order Dermoptera; family Cynocephalidae; genus Cynocephalus; species Cynocephalus volans. The sequence goes on from NC_084460.1 coordinate 287,217,839, forward strand.
TTTCCACCATAATAACACTCACTCCACAGGTCAGGCAACCAATGTGGCGATTCTGCTAGTGACTGAGTATGTCTATTCCAATTATGCATCCTGGAACTGGAGAAATAATCACCAGATAAGTTCAGGGACCACTGGACCCACTGCAAGTGGACATGAGCTAAAACTCCATTGATCACCTAACCTCTGCAAGTCCCTACTCTAACTGGTGGACCACAGTGACATTTTGGGTCTCCTGGAATCAGTGTCAGTCCAGAAGTCCCTAAAAGTTCTGATGTTTCCTTTTCCTTAGCGCACAGTTATCCTGCTAAAAAGACTTTTAGGTCCCTTTGGGGAAGGCTGGGAGAAAATTAACAGTATAAATTTTGGGCAGTGTACCAAGGTCTTTCCTTAAGGAGACCTGGCCTCATTTTCATTCAAGGGGTTCTAAGTCTGTAAACTGGCTCAAGTATGGAAATTGACTGAGGCGCCATGCTGTAGATTAAATGCCCCTCCAGACTCACTTAAGCTTAATCCCCACTGTAATTGTTGAGGGTGGGAAACCCTATTATGGCAATTGAAAGGTGGGGCCTTGAAGAGGTGATTAGATTGTGGATGGATCATGATGGTGGTCATGGGTGTCTCTTTTTCTCTGCTCCACTATCTGCCATGTGAGACCCCTGTGTCACTGTCACCACCAGCAAGGCCATCACCAGATGTGTTCCCTGGACTTTGGACTTCCCAGTCACCAAAACTGTAAGAAATAAATATTATTTATTTATAAATTACCCAATTTCAGGTATTTCTGTTATAAACAACAGAAACAGATAATACAGGCCATGACTCTGCTCATCCAAAAACACCCTCACAGACACATGCAGAATAATGTTTGACTAAATATCTGTGCACCCTGTGGCCCAAGGTCAGAGTGACACATAAAATTACCCTTCATAGTGTGGTGGACAGGATTTGAAGATGGCCCCAAGATTCCTGGCCAACCTGGTGTACACACCTTCGTCTCCCCTTCAGTATGAGTCAATCACAGATATCACTTCCTTGTTATGTTACTGATCACCTGACTTTGAGTTCATCAAAAGAGAGATTGTGCTGTGTAGACTGACTGACCTCATCAGAGGAAACTTTGCAAGAAGATGAGAGTGAGAGTGATGTGCTGCTGTTGGCATGGAAGGCAGTAATCAGGCATGTTACAACCTGCCAGTGGAGCCACATGACAAAGAACTATTAGTGGCCTGTAGCAGCTGAGAGCAGTCCCATCTGATAGCAGCAAGAAAATGCACAGTCTCACAACACAAGGATAGCAAGTGAGCTTGGAAGAGGATTCCAAGCCTCAGATGAAAATCACAGCCCCATTGACACCTTAAACCCTTTCGGCCTTGTGAAACCCAGGACCTTGTGAAACTGTGAGATAAAAAATGTGTGTTGTTTAAGCCCCTCAATTTGAGAAAATTTGTTATGCAGCAGTAGAAAATTAACACTGTAAGAATTACTTAGAAAGTATTGAATGACAAGATTAAGAAGAGACTTATATTAGATATTAAAACTCCCTTTAAAATGTTGATCATGAAGAGTGTCATTATTTGCACCAAAAGGCGACATAAAAAAAACTCCAGAAAAGAACAAGTTGTCCTATAATCAACTGTGCATGTGCATATAGAGATATTGCACCTAATATAAAGAAGTGGTTTTCAACAACATTGTTGGAAAAAATTGGCTAAATATCTGGGGGCTAAATTAAGTTTATGATCTCTCTTTACAGCTATGACAAAATATATTAAAGAGTTAAATCTAAGGTATGAAATTAGAAAAAATATTGGAGACGTAGAAAGATTTACGTGTATAAGATATGGCAATATACACCATGAACCTTAGTAAAATTCATTTTCCTTCCAGGGAAGTCTTATCTGAAAACTCAAAAATGAGACATATTTTTGAATAAGAATTTTTATTTCAGTATCATTTATAGTTCCAAAAATATCCAATAATAAGGAAATGCTTAAATAAAATATGACATAGCAATAATAGAAAATATAGAAAAGTTTACATTAGACAAGATATTTTTTTACTAAAAGTATTTACCATAAAATAATTTTTACTAATTTATAATATTAAGTGAAAAATCAAGATGAAAACCATAAAATTGCTTCAAGGAAAAAACTATAAAATTACTTGATATCACATGTTTATATAAAAAATTAAGAAAACATATGCAAAAAAGAAAAAGAAAGAAAATACAAACTATTCATAATCCCATCACCCAAGGTCAACCACTCTTACCATTTTGTTAAACATCTTTTCAAACTTTTCTCAATGCATATGTAGGTATTTAAGTATAAGCTTTAAAGAGAAATTGTGATAATGCCTAATGTTGTATTTTGTTAATTTCTTTTTCACTCAATAATATATGATAAGCATATTTTTATGAAAAAAGGTTTTATTCTAAAACTTTGACCAGCTGCATGGCCTTCTATTTTATGCAAGTAATTTAATCATTCCCATATAGCCTGTTTTTAACTTTTTCTTTTGCTATGATATTCGGTGCTGTGAAGATGAATCTGGTAACCAATGTACATCCTTAAAAAGTTACTTTAGGGATATTTTTAAGCCAGAAAAAATTATAAATGCTGTGATTTACACTTAATATGAAATTATAAACTTGAATGGGAAATGACTTCCAAGATGATAGAAAATTTAGTAAGAAATTTACTTTAGTTATTAATTTTCAAATTTATAAAAACAATTTAAAATTTTTGAAGAAATAAATGGGTGTAGTTAAAAAATCAAATATCCCAGCACGTCTTCTCGGAAAAGCAGCTCTATGAAGAAGGGTGAAGCTTGTTTATTATCTAATTTATCGTGAAAGAGTGGCAATCCATCTTTTATGTTTTGGAAACCCTAATGTTAGAATGTGAAGATCATTTGGGGAGATACCCCCTCCGACAATAAGGGCCTTAGTTCTCTGGAATATTTCATTCAGTTTTTAAGAAAAGAACTCTCTCTGCTGGAAGAGTAAATGTCTGTCAATTGGGCATCTGCTCCTGGGGTGAAGGTTGGCTTGACCCATTAGTTTATAGACCTCAATTGTGCCCCGTTCCATATTTAGCCCCATGACTCAGCCTGACCCTCTTCTGTACCTGGAACTGCCCAGTTCAAGCTTTCCTGTGGTTCATCAGGGCAGATCATCTCTCTTTGAAGATTCTCACTCATCTATACCTGTTATTGTTGACTACAGTTTCTTCCACTTGGATCATTCACCACTGCTGCATCTGATTTTCATTTTTGTAGTAATCTATTACAATCTTGAATGTACCGATGGTCTCCCCTTTCTCTTATTCATTGGGAGTTTATACCTATTATTATTATTATTATTATTCCATTGAAATAAATGTAATGGAGGCACAGGTGGGACAGGAGATGGATGGATCTGTTTAATACACTATCTTGAACTGGAAGTTACCTGCTTATTTTAAATGTGCTTGATGATTGATTCTAGTATGTGCAACCTGTGACTTACATAAATTTTTTCATCTGTAATATGGGTGTAATAAAACACACCCTGTCTATTTCTTTGATGGGATTAAAGGAAATTATTATATTCATGCAAAAGGGCATGACAAAGCACAAAAGCTACACACACCAAGGTTTCTTTTATTTCCTCAGTCTTCTCCCATTTGAGATATGGTTATTTCCTCTTATCATCTGGCTCATAAAGGAGGTTTCTAAAAAAAATACAGACTCTTTCTCTTCTAAAGCTATTTTATGCTAAATGAAATATAATGTGATTTTTTTAGTAGTCAAGCAAATTTGTTCAAAATAAGGTTACTTTTTGAATCTCTTTTTTTGGCGACTGGCTGGTGCAAGGATCTGAACCCTTTCAGTCACTATTATTGAGCTTTTTTTAGAATTTCAGAATATCGTGACTGCTAACAAAATATTATAGTAGGCAAGACCATGCCAGGATTTTTTTCCCCAATAAGAAAACCTATTAGCTAACAAAAGGAGAATAAATGCATGTGTGAAAACTTTTATCAATGTGCTAATTGAAAAAGTAGTAATTTTTTCGTTGTCAGATCATAAGGATCATGGTTGTTAACTCATTCAGCAGCCTCCGAAGAAGAATGAACTGTGAGATTGCTCAAGCAACCTGACTTCTGGTATTCTCACTAGACATGCATTCCTATAGTGCCTTCCCTTATGCTCTAGCTGACCTAAAGGCAAATTAGAAATGACTGATATAACTAAGTGTTCATTCTTTTTATTTGCTGCTGTGACAGCACAGTTCATTTTTTGGTAATTAATAACTAGGTAAGGTCACTTGCCTGTGGACTTGCACAGGATTCCCTAACCAGCCATCAAGTCATTAACCTGTAAACATCACCAATAGGAATTAATCATTAATGCTACAATACAGTGTTATTATTCGGCAAGGGATTAGAAGGAGTGTAGAATGTGTTTATTGATAGAAAACAAAATATTCAGCACCTATTTCCAGGCCCCAAAATTATACTTGAAAATCGTTACTGTACTGTAGCCTGTTACTCCAGGAATAATAAAATTAAGAATGATTATTTGCTTTATATATTAATTCTGCCCTTCATTTGTGAGGATGGGGAAACTTAAACACAGAGTATTATATAGAGTTGGTGATGATCACAGATCATATATCTCAGGGCTAGTGATATTTTCATTACCTAACCCTATGCCTCCCCAGAAGGTCATAATCCTTAGTGATTTTTTGACAGCTTTTGATGGATTTTTAAGCTATTAAAAATTAATATAAGATTTCCTAATTACATTTTTACTTGTATTCATTAATGTGGTGGAAGAGTCAAATACCATGAATTTATGGAGGTTGACATTCAGACTTCGCTCTCTATTCCAAGAAAGCTGCAGATATCTTCTAGGTTAATGCTTCCTAAACTTGCCTGATTAGCAAGTCATTAGCAAATGACTTCTGATTCTAGGAGTCATTTAAGGTGTCCGTTAGTTAGCTACCTCAAAACTTAGTTGCTTAATACAACCATCTATGGTTGCCTACAAATTTGTGGGCTGAACGTATGGGTCTGCCGATCAGCTCAGCTTGGCTGATCTTGGTTAGGCTCACAGTGTATCTGCAGTCAGCTCTAAGGTAGATTTGGATGGTCTCACTCAGATGTCTGATGGTTGGCTGGCTGTCAACTGGGGTGACAGGGATGACAGGGGCCACATGTCTAATAATCTGGCAGGCTAGATTGGCCTTGCTCACATGGTGGCAGCAAACGAGAGGACAAGTGGAAGCAAGAAAGGCCTCTCAAAGTTAAGGCTCAGAACTGGCCCAGTGCTACCTCTACCACTCTATTGATCAAGCAAGTCACAAGTCCAGCGCAGATTCAAGGATGGGGAAATAGACTAATAAAGATGTTAGACACAGCCTTTCTACTTAAACATCGGTTTTATTAGAAGAAAGAGAAGGACTTTATTGCCAGAAAACTCTCCAGGAATGACTTGAAATTGGTAATATCAAGCAAAGGATATATTTTACACATTTGATCTAAACATTGACAAAAGCCTTTATCTAAAAAATTCAAGTAACTTTTGCACTATAGGAACATAAGAAAAAACAATTTAATGTTAAGATTCAAAATTTGGGGGGTTTTCTGTTTGTTTGTTTTATTATTTTAAGTTGATTTATTTATTAATATTATTTTTTTTACATTCCAAGATGTTGTTGTGGAGCAGTTGGGGGGGGGCGGGAGAAGAGAAAGGGGAAGAAAATAGGGTGGGAGAAGGAGGAAGGAGGGGGGGCATGGTTGAGGCCTCTGGCACCCCCCTCATTCCTGCAGGGGACCAGGGGATTTCCGGCAGTGGCTTGGTCATTGCTGGGTTGTGTGCAGATGTCAGGGGGGTGTTGTCAAACCCTTGGCCCCCCACCACCCCAGCTCGGGAGCCTGGGGTACTTCCTGCAGTGGCTCAGTGGTCATCACTCGGCTGGTTGCAGGTGTTAGGGGGCATGACTGAGGCCCCCAGCCCTCCCCCTCTCTGGCTTGGGAGCCCAGGGGCTTCTGGTCCTTCCAGGTTTTATAAGTGTTCTTTGGTGGCATCAGACCTTTACTAGTTAACATCAAACTTTGTCTCTGATCTGTGGGCATTTTGTTTTTTCTTTCAGTTCTGTGTTGGATTATTTGCTGTTCCTACCACTTAAACTCTGCACTGGAACTAATTTGTTGCCCTTTGGTTACTTTTAAAATGGAGGACCTTCCTGTGGGCACCAGCACTTGAGCCCTGTGGTTGAGCTAAATTGCTACTTTGCTGCCGATTCTCTGCGGAAGGCTTTTGGTGCAACTCAGGTTTTAATGGTTGACTTTATAGGTACTTCCAGGTTTTGTGAGATCCAGTACACCTGGGTTGTATGGAAACTCTGGTCTGGGCCTGAGTCTTTTCAGCAAACTGCACTCTCTGCAGTTCTATATTCTTGACCAGTCTCTACTGAGTGGTCCCGTGCTGATTACAGGACAGGTCAGCTGTCCATGCTGTGCCCCACGTTCCCCTCGTGGGACCGTCTCCCTGACCCCCACACTCCAAACACTTCCCATGGGATGGGCCATGTGCTGGTCCCTTGTGATGACTCACCGGCTTCTGAGTGGCTCCTTTTTTAAGTTGTCTGTGGCCCCTTGCTCCTATGTAAGTACACAGGAACTCTGTTAGTGGTCTTGCTGACCTGAGGGCCACCAAGGCCCTCTTTTCCCCTGCCACCTCCAAGCAACTTCATACGAAGGGCATAGCTGTGGCTTTTGTCAGCTTTTGCTCTGTGTGCTCACCAGGGTTAGCCTCGAAGTGGCAAAGATTCGAAATGGTCAGAACAGTCCTTTCTTTCTCACATCGTGGCTTCTCCCACTTTCATGTACTCCCTAGGTCTCTCCTCTTCCCCTGAGCTCTAGCAGCCCCAGCTTGGCTGTTGTTGCTTTTTAGTGGTTGTAAATTGGTTCATTTGTGAGAGAGAGTGACGCTGGGGACCATCTATTCTGCCCTTTTAACTGGAAGCCAAGATTCAAAATTTTTGAATATTTGCATTTTCTTTCTTTTGGGGGGATATCTTGGTTATTAGAAATTCAGTAAAATAAAGAGTGGGATAGATTTTAAAGCAACCTAAATTCACAAAGTGAATCAGGTCAAAGAGAAAATTTTATTTCTTTCCAAGGAAATTGCTGTAGATTAGATCATGAAAATATTTATACTTAATGAGCTCTATCAATGGGTCACATATATTTTCTAGTATATAATAATGTTTCTTAAATAATGAGGCCTTTCCTTTCTTCAATAAACTTTTTATTGAGTGCCAGCTATGGTTTGAATGTGTCCCTTAAAGTTCATGTGTTGGAAACTTAATCCCCAATGCAACAGTGCTGAGAGGTGGGACATTTAAGAAGTGAATAGGTTAGGAGAACTCTGCTTTCATGAATAGATTAATGCCATTATCAGAGGAGTGAATTAGTCATCATGGAAGTGGGTTCCTGATAAAAGGATGAGTTTGCCCTCTCCACACCATATGCATGTGTTCTCTTGCCCTTCTACCTTCCACAATGGAATGATGCAGCACAAAGGCCCTCATCAGATGCAGGTCCCTCGACCTTGGACATCCCCCCTCCAGAACTGTAAGAAATAAATCTCTATTCTTTATAAATTACCCAGTCTCAGGTATTCTGTTATAGCAGCACAGAATGGACTAAAACGGTGCCTATTAAATGCTAAGCACTTGGGATATATCAGTGAACAAAACAAAGATCTCTGCTTTTGTGGAGCTTAATTCTAGAATACTGATATTCAGAGGATTCCCTAATCTTTAAGGGTTTTCAGTGATGTTGACTGTATTAGTCAGCTCAGGCTTTTATAACAAAGTACCATAGACTGGGTGGCTTAAAGCAAACAAACAAACAAAAAAAACCCAGGCATTTATTTCAAACAGTTCTGGAGGTTGGGAGGTCCAAGATCAAGGCATCAGCAGATTTGTTTCCTGGTGTGGGCTCTCTCTGGTTTGCAGATGGCTGCCTTCTCTCTGTATCCTCACACAGTAGAGACAGGACGTGCTGGTGTCTTTTCCTCTTCCTATAAGGGCACTAATCCCATCATGGGGGCTCTGCCTCATGACCAAATTACCTTCCAAAGTTCTCACCTCCTAAGACTATCACACTGGGGGTTAAGACTTCAACATATGAATTTGGGGAAAGCGAGGGGGACACAAATATTCAGTTCCATAACAGTGACATTACCTTGTATTTAAAGGAAAAAATAAAAATTAGGGGAAAGAGAAGGCAAATACCCTTATAGGAGTACTCATTTTGTAAATTTACCCCCAGGAAGTTTTGATTTCTGAAGACATCAATTACATCTCCTTTGAAAAATAATCCATTTGAATTATGAGGGAAAATAAAGATAGGAACAACTTTCCAAGGACACTGAGGATCTGAGAGTTTCTGAGGAGGAGCATAGGAATTGGGGTATTCATGGTTCCCAAAAAGGCCACGTCTGGAGCCTCAGCAAGGAGGCAGTTATGGGAGGTGAGCTGTCAGGCCAGGGCCCACAGGAAGCTGAAGGCGTGGCTGGCTAGGACCGAAGGAAAATTCCAGAGCCGAGAGGCAGTGCCTTGGGGACACCACAGCATCTTCAGCCTGGGCTTCATTATACAAACAGTAAAGAAAAACCTCAGAAAACAACAAAAAAACACCCACAAGGTAGGAATATTCAGAAATGAAATAAAATAAATAACATGTAAGTAGTTTATTTTGTTCAGAAGAAAAAGGATGAGTTTAACCTTCATGCCTTATTAATAAAAGAGCCATCAAGAAAGAGAGAAGATATTGCAGAAGAAGCAGGCAGGATGCTGCGGACCCCAGGGAACCGCCGCTTGGGGGGAAGCCAAATTCAGATGAAAGTGAGGCTGTGGGAGACAGTGTGGGAGTTACTGACCTGAAATGGGCTCCAGGAACCTGAGTAGAGAAAGAAGGCTCTGAGATGAATCTGAGAAGCTGGGACTTAGGTGTGGTTTAGGAGCTCACGGTCTTCTTGATGGCCACCCATCTCCTCACCTGCCCCCTGCAGCCACCTCCTCACAGAACAAGCATGGCTCATTTCCACCAAACAGCTGCCAGTGTCTGTAGCCTACTGCTTCTGTTCCTTTAGGACCCTCGGAGTTTGAGCAGGTGAATAAATATTTAATCTGATCATCGGGATATATACATCTTTATCATGGATTATATAATATATTATAAACACAAATTTCATGATCTATAGTATAATATATGTGCAAGGTACATGTAGTCAAAAAAACTTGTGATGCTAGAACTGAACCAGGAAATCGACCAGAAGAGGAATCACAAAACTGGAAATGCTCTAAAGAGAGAGTGCACTTGGCCAATCTTAAAGGCAGGGGAGATTAGGAACTGGGCATCGGACTTCTGGAGTCAACCCTCTTTGGTTTTCCTCAGATCTCTGCCTCTTACTAGTAGTGTGATCTCAGGCAAATCACTGAACTTCTCTTGCCTTGGTTTCCCTTTTATGAATTGTTTGAGGGTTAAACGAGTTCATACATAAAAAGAGCTCAGAGGGGTGTCTGGCCTATCATTAGCACATAATGAATGATGTCTGTGACTCCCTGCTTTGAACTAGTTCTCAAGAGTCAGAGCAGTCTGTCACCAATGTAAATACTTTTGAAGACCAGGCAGGTAAGGGCCATGCATGAAATCAGGTGGAAGTTTAAAGTAGGTAAGGACATGTGAACTGGAGGGTGCTTGTCCAGCCCACATAGACAAATGCCACTCAGATCTCGTCCCTTCTTGTCAGCATTGCCAGATCTTCTGATTTGCCAAGGCAAGTGGGATACAAGCATTTTTATATGAAACCTACCAGTTTTTACCTACTGGAAACCATCTTAAATTTTTTCTTAAAATTTTTGTGCAGGCCCAGTAATATGTCCCTGTGGCCTGCATCCTGCCCCGAAACCAAGTTAACCACCTCTGGTGAACATGGTTTGAGGTGGTCCCAGCTGTCTGAGTAGGAGGCGTGTTTGGAAGATCTCCTAGGAGAAGCACCAAGCAGGCCTCACCATCAGGGGAGGATTTTATTGTTGTTGTTTGTCTTTTGTTTAATGTCAAAGTCAAGCCCAATGCAAATTATGTCTCCTTGTCCTCTCTAGTGAGGCAGCTGAGTTGATCCCTTCATCTGGCCACCAAACATATAGCCCTCCCCTGCCACGATATCTTAAAAATGAAACTTGAAGGACTGCAGTTGGTGTTTATCTTCTCTTTAAACAGGGTTGATTTTCACCAGGCCACCCTACTAACTGTCCTCTTTGTTAACTAGAACACAGCTCAGCACATTTCTGTCAGCTGCTGCTCTTTCCAAAGGCTTGTCTGGGACCCTGAATTGGGTACAAAGAGGAAGCAGACAAATTTGGCTCAGAAGAAACTGCACACAAAGGTATAAAAAAGGTAGATATAGTTTAGATGTCTGAGAACTGATTCAGGTCCAACCTCATGTGACAGCAAATTCTTCCATAAGACTCACCTACTGGAGTTTGGGGGGGGGAGGGGGTTTGGAAGAATGTCCATAAGTATGGCCTTTGTCCCAGTACTTATTTATGATATCGACTCTTAACTTTTGAGATTTTGCAGATGGCGGTGTGGCGTAGGAAGCGATGTCTACATAAGACAAGCACTGTTGTATGTTAAATGTACATAATAAAAAACATTCTACATCTGAGAATTTAGTATGTTAGTTGTTTCCTGGCTAAGGGCCAGCTTTTGATAGCTGTGTGAACCTATTCAAGTTATTACTGTAGCTTCCAGTGAAATGAATCAATATTAAAACCACAGAGATTCCCACGGCAAGTCAGGCTTATCTAATAATCTCCGCCTCACTCTCCCGATCTGTTCTTGAAACTACTTATTATACCTGCTGGTTCAAAAAAAATGTGATGTGCTTGCCCTTCTTACAGCCTGCTTTAGGGGAAAGTGTCTTGGGAGATTCAATCTTTACTGTCTCCCGGCCTACTGCTAGGGACCCTGTCACCCTGACCACAATAGCCTGGCCTGGACCTCTGGTCTTTGTCAAAATGAAAAGGAACTATAAGAAAACTTGACAATAAGGCAGCTTGGTGTGAGATTGCCTGAGATCAGAGTTTCATAGTGAAAGGTGACAGATGGGCCGAGTCGGATCTTCTCTCTTGGGCACAGTGCAGTGAATAACAAGTTCAGCAGGGAGCCAAGCAGGGAGCAAGAGGTATGCTTGTTTCAGGGGATAAGATGGCCAAATCACTTGGAAGATAGTAGGTGCTCAGTTTGTTAGAGTGAATTAACCCATGATTTCTCAGAGGAGAGTGTTTCATTTATACATCATCCATTCGTTCATTCATTCATTCATCAAAGTAGCTTGAGAACATGAATGTCTCTTGATATCCTAGGGACTGTGGAGGACACATCTGAGCTCATTCTCAAAAGAATTTAAGTTGACTTGGGCAGTGAGATATAAAATTAAATTTCAATTTAGGATTAAATAACCAAAATGAATTGTGATGTCTTAGCTTTCCCAGAACCATCCTTCTTTTGGGTTTTTCAACTATAGGAGGGTTTTTCCTTTTAGTACAAAACTTTTTTGAGACCTCCCTGACTACTCTTTTTAAAATCCCAAACTTCTCTTCTCCTCTCCCACCTCTCCCAACCTTCCTTACTGTACCCCATATTTCTTTTATCTCACTTCTCACCTTCTAACATAGTGTTGCTCATTTCTTTACTGTATTCGTTAGTTACTGACTGTCTCTCCCTGCCTAAGTGTCAGCTCCACAAGAACAGAGATTCTTGTCTGTTTGGCTTACTGATATGTTTCACGTACCTAGAACAGTGTCTGGAACATAACAGGTGCTCAGTAAGGATTTTGTGGGTGCAGAATGAATGAAACCTTAAAAATCATCAGTGAAGATCTTTCCCAAATCTTTTTTGCCTCCTGCCTTCTTAACAATATTCTGGATAGAATGTAAACTTTTGGTGGACTGTCATGCTTAACCACTCTTATTTTGTTGCGTTTTTTATGTTGCCTACTGAGGAGGGTAGGACTATTTTCTCCTGTTCTGGGCTAAAGGACTCTGAGAAAGTGTAATGTTGCAGTACCAGTGCCAGCTTTTTCTTTGATATCAGTTTACTGGAGGGCCTTTCTCTCTATCGCCTAGGAAAACTTCTTCCTGCTTCTAGTTCTTAGTCTACTCAGAGGATTGGGGATATCCAGAGAAGGAAGCCTAATGAATTTGTGTTGAAAATAAGTCTAAATACATAAGAATAAACTTTGAGATCTTATTTTTTAATGTTTAACATTTCAGTAATCTTTTAAGGTATATCTCACATTGCCTACTTCTGGATGGAGGAAATGAGGACCATGGAGCTAAATTGGCTCAAGTTCATATGGTTGATGACTGGAAAAGGTGGGACTTCCACCGAGCTTGGCCTAGCTTCGAAGTTAATACTCTTCTTACCATATTGTGTCTATGAGCATTTGCAAACATGTTCCTTCAAGTAATGTGAATAAAATTTCACTCATAAAACTTACACTATGGCTCCTGGCTGCCTGTGGGACTTTTACTTTCTGGTTCTCTCTTTTTTTTTTTTTTTTTTTTTTTTAACCTTCCTTATAAAGTTGAGGTTTGGGGTAGCTAAGTATTAGTGAGAACATCTTTATAGCGTAAGCCAATGAGCAGTAAACCCGTGTTTCTAGGAGGCATTGAGGGTCCCTTTAGAAAGGCAACTATGGATTTTCTGATTAGTTCGTGAGTCCAGAGCAGTGTGAAAGAGCTATTTGAAAGATACTTGGACAAACAGCTCCCTTCATCACGGGGCAGCTGCGTATAATTACCTTAGTGACAATGGCTTTGAGTAAAAATTGATAGAGACCAGCTCCTTCTCTGTTCTCCAGACTGGAAGGCAACCCTCTCTCCTAAGAGGAATGGTTATGTATCTGTTCCTGGCATCGCTTTAGAGGTTTAAGGCAAAAAGAAAATTAATTACAAAGCTCCCTGCACAGGGAGTTAGAAAAACGAAAGAGAAAAGATGTAATGAGATCAGAGTAACAATAACACCATTTTTACTATCAAAAATATAAACAAACGTTTCCCAAGATTCCCTAGGAGGAGGCTCTTCACTGATCTCAGCTTGACTCCCAGGACTGAGCCCCATTCTCCATGGAAACTCTTCTCTCGGTCCCCAGGGGCATCACAGTGACAAACAGCCCCAAGGCTTGGGAGCAGACACATGTGGCCTGGGAAAACAAACAAACTTTTACTTATGCGGGGTCCGAGGGTTCAGGTTTCCTCTCACTACTTCCAGAACAGGACTTTGCTCCTAATAATTATGCCTGGCTTCCGACCAAACTAAGGAATTCAACTGCTGCTTTTTCTATGGCCAGAACTACCTTCCTATGATTCCTTTTCTGTTCTTTCATCTTTACTTCTCTTCTTTCCAACGTTGCCCTGATTTTTCAGATAATTCTGCCTAGGCTTTTGGTCTACATCTAAGAGGCTGTTTTCTCGCTCTTGTCCCATTGGCCATCCTTTGGTAGCAGATGGTCTTTCGGGGTTGACCACTGAAAAGCTTTTGTTCTCCTAAGACTGGTGGGAAGCGGAGGTGCACCATCACACTCATCTGGCAGATCCCATGACTTTCAGATGTTCTTTGGCAAGTGGCATAGAGGTAAGAGGCAGTTCTTAGAACACCAGTGTGTCTGATATATTTTACTTATTAAATCCCCCATTCAGGGGCTGACCCATGGCTCACTTGGGAGAGTACGGTGCTGATAACACCAAGGCCACGGGTTCGGATCCCATATAGGGATGGCCATTTGGCTCACTGGGTGAGCGTGGTGCTGACAACACCAAGTCAAGGGTTAAGATCCCTTTACCGGTCAACTTTTAAAAAATAAATAAATAAATAAATTCCCCATTCAGTCCTGCCTTCAGTCTCCCAGCAAACACATTTTGTTCCTCTATTTGTCAAGCCTTAAAGACGAATAAAGGCAGAACTTCCTGTCCTATTTTGAATGCTTCTGCCCTCTTCACTTAGTTAACTTCTGATAGTATTCATCCTTTACATTTCAGCCCAGTTATCACCTTCCTTCCCCATGCTATACTTTTACACATGTGCAGAATCCTTTTGTTTTCTTTAATAGTAATTAGCATAGTCAATGCTCCTTTAAATATGTGAGCATTTGATTGCTGGTTTTCTTTACTAGACTGTAAGCTAGATATGCATTTTGCTCACCTTTGAATATTCAACATCTAGCAGGCAGGCAGGCAATAATCATGTGATATATGTTGAGTAGGGACGTAAGTTAGAAGACAATTACAATATTTAGTGTGACAGCAATGTAAACCCTGGTGTTCATCTAATGCAAATTGGGTTGTGGGGTGGATAGCATAAAGGAAAAACTTCTGAAAATGACACTTGAACTGAGTCCTAGGATATGAGGAGGTGACTCAACAAAGAGCACGAGCAGGAGCTTGTGACAGCATTCCAGGCTGGGGTAACATCATGAGCCAAACCCTGGAAGCAGGACAGAGAATGAGGCTGACCTGTTTGGTCAAGGTACAGGGCACAAGTTAGGGAGTAGAGATTTTACAGTTAAGATCAGACACATAGATGGAGGGTATATCATGAAAGCCTTGCATGCCATTGCCAAGAAGTTTTGACCTTATCCTACAGTTAATGAGGAAACAAGGAAGTAGGTAGGGTGGAGACATGAGCAGACATGCTCCCTGCTCACGTGGGTGCATAGATCCTAACTTGCATCACAGGCTATGGAGGAAGGTCAGGAAATTTCCAGTACTTGCTGGTCCTGGAAGCAAGTAGCCAGGAGAAGCAGAAGCCCCAGAAAAGATGGGGGAGCCATTGTTTTCAGCGTTCTGCAGAAGTGTAGAAAGAAATGTGGATAAGACCACTAAAGACAAAGATTTATTTCGACTTCAAAAGCCAAGATTTTAGAAACTCATTTTTCATTTTCTGGAGTGAACAACAACAACAAAAGAGTGTTCTGGGTGTTTGGATGACATGTAGGAGACAAGGGCCCAGAAAATAGCCATTTCTACTCTTTTCCTCTGCAGAGTGAGGTTTGGTAACTATAGCGCAGCTCACCTAACAGTCAGAGGGACCAGCCACCTTTTAATCCTTACCACAAGGCTCGGTGTTTTACAAAACTGCACGCAAAAGAAATTCTGAGAAAATGATGCATGAAAGAAAGGAAATACATCGTGATTTTACCATGGAACCAATCATGATATGGTGATTTAATTATAATCCTCTTGAAGTTTCTCTTCTGAGATCATGAGCATTTGCCTCTTATTCTTCGGGAAAAAAAACCCTCCCCCTTTACATACTGACTTTTACCTCATGCAAAGCTGCCTCTTTCCTCTTAGCTCAGGATTACCTCAAATCCGCCCTCTTCTGAGCAGCGGCTGCTGTGCAGTAACCCTAACCCCACCCTGACTCACCAGCCCGGGGCCAGCTCTGTGGGCAGAGATCCCGACCCATGGCAGCCCTTGCTCCAGACTCATTTAATTCTTAGCGTTCCCAAACGCCTCACCAGCCTCAGCTCAGGGAGAGGAACACCTCCCAGGAGCAAAGCTAAGGAATGTGCTTCTGGTGTCTGAAGAGAACACCAGCTCCATGTGGGGTGTCCTAAACAGGGTGGCAATGTGTGGCCAACTCAAGGTGACATTGTGAAAGGAATGACCTTTGGTTTTTCCACACATCTTCATTTGTCCCCAAATTTTATTCCACCTCGATACTCAGATACACTTATGTATATTATTAAATTAGTAAAAAGAAAGAAGGAAGTGTGGTATGCTGTATGGTATACTTATGTACAATATGACAGACCTATGTGTATTATGATAACACATACGAGTGTGTTAATGAAGGTATAGAAGGAATATACTGTGGCTGACTGTGCGAAGGTCAAAAGACCACAGATTCACACCCCTCCCCTCTCTACTACTAGTTCTGTGATCCAGGCCAGTGTTTCCCAAGGTGTTATGTAGGAACAGAGAGGTCAAAGGGTGGGAAACCCTGGGTTAAACAAAGTTAAATAAGTTTCTTTAACACAGGATTAATGTACACTGGGAATATTCAAGAAGGGGATTTGTGCATCTTTTTTCAAACTTGTTGGACCTCAGAAGACTTTTTTCCAAATGAAGCATCTGAATGACTAATGTTTTATGGGGCGCACCAGGGGAAGTCTGCTTTCAGCAAATTCTGAAAAATGGTATAATGATGGTTGGCCCCAGAGTATTTGCAGGATGAAATGAAGTAATACGTGAAAGTGTAATCAAGGTCTATTGGGTGTGGAAGGCTTAAACAGCAATGTCTCAGTGGCTCTTTTCTGAGAGGAGTTCTTTGGCTGATAACATAGAAGCAAGAGGTGATTCTCAAAACACCAGTGTGTCTGATATATTTTATTTATTAAATTCCCCACTCAGTCCTGCCTTCAATCTCTCAACAAACACGTCTTGTTTAATGGTGAGTTCCAGGAAAAGTCATGGTGTCAACAAATGGGGAATGCATTCTTAGATGAATTCTGGGCAGGAGGTGACTCCCCCTGACCTCCCTCCAATGGGGCTCGCAATCCCTTCCCTCCACCTGGCACCCCAGTAAGATGTCCCCCTGAGTCTGTGATCATACTGAGGACTCTAGACCAAGAAGGGGAGCGTGAAAGACAAAAGCAACATGGAACTCCTGAAAGAATACAGATGGAAACCATTCAGAGGCCTTAGCCACACTGGTTAGTTGAATACCAGCTTAGTATTGAAAAAACAAACTAAAAACCAATACAAGACCCAATGTCTACCCTTCATACTTTCTCATATCTAACTTTGTTTAAGACACTGGAATGTGTTCTCATTAGGGGTATGGGCTTATTCATTCTCAATCTTCATCACTGGTTTTTATCTTCTTCATAAATCCCAAATTAAAGAGCCCCTCAGGTGTGCTCACAGTGTGGCTGGACCTGACTTGATCAATTAGAGTCAGTTTCTGGCATCCACAGGGCAGAAACAGATTAGCAGTTCCCTTAACATCAGGCACAGGAGGTACATATTCTATGCTCAGTGCATTGTTGCATTCATTCATTCATTCATTCATTCCACATTCTCCAATACTACAATATTCCTTAAGAACCTTCTCACTGACAGGCCCTGTGATAAGTAACTCAAGATGAACACGACAGACAAGGTCCTGACTCTAATGGGCCTATACTCCAATGACAGAAAATATTTGTGTATTGAATCTGGAAGGAAGGATGGAAGGAAAATCCTCCAGCCAAGCCAGGTGCTTATGTCAGTTATATTGAAACCTTTTAAAGGCACAGCATTCATCCTCTGATCCAAAAAACTGACCATATAAGATTTTCATGCAGCCCCATGTCAGTAGACAGCAGCTCTATGTCAAGCTTCTGAGGAAGGTCTCTGGAAAGGTGGATCCTGCAGCCTTCAGTTCTCTTGCAGGTAAGATCCTGTTTTGCCAGTATATGGCCTGGGTGCTGCAAAAGATCACATTTGTTTTCATCCTCTAGATCAGAGTCATTCCTCTAAAAGACAAGGCCCCTCTGCCATGATTCAAGGTGCAAGCATGGTTCAGATCTACACAAGATGATCGGCCAGGCCCAGGCAAGTGGGCAAGTTGAACTGCAAATCAGATCCCCATCAAAGAAGGCTCCTGGCACACAATCTTCTCCCTCGATAACTTCCTACCTCCTGGTGTTAAACACAAGAGGTTGTTTGAGCTGAGACACTCTAAGGAATCTACAGATTATTATTGTGCAAATGAAAAGCTTACTTTTGTGGTGCTGGTCGGTCAGCTCAGTGGGTTAGAGTGCAGTGTTATAACACCAAGGTCAAGGGTTCAGATTCTCATCCTGGCCAGCCAGAAAAATAAGAAAGCCTACTTTCCCATTCTGTGTTACAATCTTTCTTTTGTTGCCAAGTTATCTTTTTTTAGAAAGTTATCTATCTATTATCACTTTTTTACATTCTAAGATGTTGTCGTAGAGCAGTTGGGGTGGAGGGAGAGAGGGGAGAGGGGAGGGGGTTAGGGAGGAGAACGAAGGAGAAGGGGGGACTCTTCGAGGCCCGTGGCACCCCCTTCATTCTGGCAGGGGAGCCTGGGTCACTTCCGGGGGCAGCTGGGCTGGGCTGGATGCAGATGTCGGGGGGCATGGCTGAGGCCCTCAGGCCCCCACTGCCCTGGCTTGGGAACCCAAAGTGCTATCTCAATGGTCATTGCTGGGTTGGATGTGGACATTGGCAGGTGTGGCTGAGGCCCTCACCTCCCCACCACTCTGGCTCAGGAGCCTGAGACGCTTCCAGTAGAGTCCCAGTCATGGCTGGGCTGAATACAGACGCCAGGGGTGTGGCTGAGGACCTCAGCACCCCCAACCCAGGCTTGGGAGCCTGGGGGGCTTCTGATCCTCCCAGGTTTTATAGGTGTTCTTTGGTGGCGCTAGACCTTTACTGGTTAATGTTAGAAGTTTGTCTCTGATCTGTGGGTTTTTTGTGTTTTACGTCGGTTCTGTGCTGGATTATTAGCTATCCTCACTACTTATACTTTGCACTGGAAATAATTTGTTGTCCTTTGGTTACTTCTAAAATGGGGGTACTTCCTGTGTGGTCCAGCACTTGAGCCTTGTGGTTGAGCTAAATCGCTGCTTTGCTGTTGATTCTCTGGGGAAGGCTTTTTGTGATGCTCAGGTTTTAGTTGTTGACCTTGTAAGCACTTCTGGGTCTTGTGAGGTCTGGTACACTTGGGCTGTATAGAAGAAACTCTGGTCTGGGCCTGAGTCTTTTCAGCAAACTGCACCCCCTGCAGTTCTATATTCCTGACCAGTCTCCACTGAGTGGTCCTGTGCTGATTGCAGAGCAGATCAGCTGTCCATGCTGTGCCCTACATTCCCCTCGTGGGCCTGTCTCCCTGACCCCCACACTCCAAACACTTCCCATGGGGCAGACTGCACCAGTCCCTTGTGATGACTCACCAGCCTCTGAGTGGCTCCTTTTTTCTGTTGTCTGTGGCTCCTTGCTCCTATGTGGGTCCACAGGAACCCTGTTAGTGGTCTTGCTAGCCTAGGGGCCACCAAGGCCCTCTTCTCCCCTGCCACCCCCAAGCAACTTCATAGGAAGGGCACGGCTCTGGCTTTTGCCAGCTCTTGCTCCATGTGCTCACCTGGGTCAGCCTTGAAGTGCTCAGGACTCCAAACAGTCGGAGTGGTCCCTTCTTTCTCTCGTATGGCTTCTCCCACCTTCATGAACTCCATAGGTCTCTCCTCTTCTTCCCCTGATCCCCAGCAGCCCCAGCTTGGTAGTCGTTGCTTTTTAATAGTTGTAAATTGGTTGATTGTGGGTGTAGTGGATTGAATTATGTCCCCCCAAAACTCCTTGAAGCTTGAGTTGTTTCCCCCAAGTTTTACATATTAGGAACTTAGCCCCCACTGTCACTGTTAAGAGGGTGGGAAATCCTATTATGGTAATTGTAAGGTGGGGCCTTGAAGAGGTGATTAGATTGTAGGACCATGCAGTAGTGAATAGATTAAAAATGGTGGTCAAGGCCATGGTTCTGAGGGTTTTAAAAGAAGAGGAGAATCTGTCTCTCTCTCTCTGCTTCCACCATCTTGCATTGTGAGACCCCTGGGTCACTGTTGCCACCACCAGATGGACTTTGGACTTCCCAGCCTCAGAAACTGTAAGCAATCTTTCATTTTCTTATAAATCATCCAGTTCCATGTATTCTATTATAGGCAACACAAACAGATTAATACAGTGGATGACGGTGACACTGGGTACCGTGCATTCTGCCATCTTGATCAGAAGTCTGCTAAGTTATCTCGATTGCACTAAAAATGTATTTGAATTTTTCATCAACTATAATTCTGATTTGGAAGAGGGCTGTTATAAATGGATGCAGGCTGCTGCTGCCAACAGTCATCTAAAAGTTCAAACACCACAGAAGAAAATATTGTTTGAACTTTCCTGGATGGGAGGACAAAGCAGATGTAAAAGACTAAAAGATAAAGAAAATGAATGGCTGCAGTGAAAGGTACCTTGATAGATGGTGGAAATTTTCCATGCACTTGATCTTCATAGGATTCAGTGACAGGCATGGAAAGATTTAATATGATTATGAAAAGTTAAGGAGCCTGGGAAAATAATAATACATAGCTCACAGTCCTCAGAGACGCATCTCAGTCTGATTTTTTTTTTCCTTACATGGTTCAATGCCATTTGCACCTTATTGTTAGCTTTTTAAAGAATATGTGAAATATTCTATTTGAACAATTGGCTTCAAAAATATTTGTCTAGTTTTTATCACTCTTCCTAGTTTTCAATCATTCATTCACTCATTTGATAGGCTGTTGCCTCCTAAATCCAGGGCACTGAGAATTCAAGGGTTCCAGAGTCTAACTTCAGAGAGATTGTAATCTAGAAGAGGAAAGAAAACCTCATTCTAATATAGAGTAGAATCTAAAGCATTCAGGGAAATAAATGAAATGTGGAGGATAGAGAAACCAGTTTTGGTTCCATACTATCACTTCTGCTCAACCATTCCACCCATGGCCTCCTCCAGTGCAGTGCTGAAGAACACGGCTTTATAGAAGGCTGATGGGTTGTTCTCTCAGCTCTAGCTGTGTGAGCTTGAACATGCAATTCAACCCCAGTTTCTACAACTTTAAAATAATAATAATAACTACTTCAGAGGGTTTGTAAAAAGTGCAAAGAGGTAAAATACAAAAAGTGCTAAGAAAAATGCTTTGTATATGGTAAGCATTCAACATGGGCCAGTGTTGGAGGAAAAGAAGAGTATTTTCTGCTTTTTGTTTCATCACTGACCTAGCATGATGAGTTGAGTATAATGGGCACCCAAAACACAGGGGACTGATATGATAGTGTTGACATTCTGCTGAATAAATTAAAGAGATTATGCAATTAATAGTGAGAGAACCTTAGATTATTCATAGGAAAATTATAAAAGCCTAGTAAATGAAGCCGTTTAAAGCCATTTAAAACAACAGTGTTATCATTTTCCAGACTAGTTTAGTACCAGATCGTTTAGACAATAATTTTTTTTAATAGCAAGTAAGTATGGTGTCATTTAGTCAGGGATTATGAGGTTTAATCTACTTCAGAACTGGCTTAAAAGAATTGAAATTGGCTCTTGGGCTAAATGTTGCAGCTGTTAAACAAGGAGCTAAAATGGGAGGGAAAGGTAATAGTGAACAGAGATTTTCATAGATACCCCTAAGCGATCTGACTCTATCTCGTGCCTTCATGGGACAACTGAGTATCTTGTCCATTCCTGAACAGGTGAGGAATTGCACCATGAATGCTGTTGATTAGCCTTACTATTCTAAGAGTGGTCACAGACTGGCAGCAGCAGCAGCTTCTGGAACCTTGTTATTGATACAGAAGCTGAACCCCATCCCTGACTAAACTAGAATCTGCATTTTAACAAGATCCCCAAATGGTTAGTATGCACATCAAAGTTTGAAAAGCAATAGTCTAGAGGCTAAAGGAACAGTAGGATTAGAAGTACTATTTGTTATACTATATGTTGTTGGCTTCCCTGCTGTACAGAGACAAAATGCAACTCTACTTTGTAAAATAAGAGACATGAGGTTCTGTACATACAACCTGTCTTGAAGATAAACAAACCTCTGGCATTCAAAAGCCACTGGACTGCAAAGAGGTGCCTTCGTGTTCAAAAGAGATAGTCTATAGTAAAACTGTAATCATTGGCCAGATGATTGGAAAGGACACTGCTAAGTCTCCCTGTTAATTTCCAGGAGAAGCTCAATGACTAGGCATGAAGAGCAGGCCAGGATAGCAGCCTGGCCACATTGTCCACAGAGCAGAGTTAGCATGACCAGCCATGATGACGGCAGAGTGAGTGAGGTTGCTGAGTGGGGGCAGCTCAGACAAGGGTCTTGTATAAGAATATTTCTCATTGGAGGACTTTAAATCACTGTAGGAAAGACTTGTTCTGGGCTCTCAAGACTATTGGAAATTACAGAGCTTTTGGTAACTGTAATTTGCCTACTGTGGAATACATCATGTTTGACTAATAGAGAAAGTAAGGATAAAATTTACTTCAAATGCAATGGTGCTAGCCTGCCTGGAAACTGAAAATTTGACTCTAGTTAGGGTTTTGGCTATAAAAAAAAAAATACAAGGTACTCAGTTAAATTTGAGTTTCAGATAAACAACAAATAATTTTTCCATATAAATATATCCTATGTAATACTTGAGTCCTACATTTCACCTGGCAAGCCCGGTTCCAGCCTATGGGGCTGGCTACTAGGACCTTAGATGAGAGTTGTATCCAAAAAAGGCATGTCACCCCATGCCTCCCTGAGGACCTACAGTTCTGGCAATAGGATTACATAGCTGATATTTTTGAACCAATTTTAGAGATTCTCAATCTTGTTTTTCTGGGTTTCACAAAGATTAGGTGACTTGCCCAGGGCTACAGAGCTAGTTATTTCTGGATCAACTTTCCTTCATATGAGTCATCTTGAGTAACGTAAACTTGAACTTCAATGTACGAAATTTGACGTAGAAACTGTTCTTATAAATGGTCCAAAAGTAATAGGAAAGGGGGAATTGACAAGCAAAACAAAGTAAGGGAAGTAATAAAACTAAGCATTGATTATGCAGATAAATCTACTAAAATACTTCAAATAAGACTTAAGGCTGTCATAATAGTTGAAGCATGTGAGTTTTTTTCTGTGGAACCGAAGATATGAAGTATGATTAGGATTTTGTTGACTATTTTTAAAATGTTACTTTAGTCAGATTATTCCAAATGTGTCATGGACTCATTGCATAAAAGACACAAGAGATTAGTAATGAGAAAAAATACTGTTGAAACATAAAATCTGAGTTGCACAAAAGTAAACGCTACTATACTGTGAACTGTCTAAAGGAGAAAAAAATCATAGCTAAATGTGACATCCAAGATCCTGGGAACTAATTCACAAAAGCAATTCTTAATAGATACAAATCAGCTCAAGGGAAAGAAGAAAACAGGAGTCTATTGAAATTCCAACACTTCTGAGCCCTGTTCTGGCCGGTAAATGGTGACAGAAAATCCAAGAATAAATAACATCTAGAGAATAACAAAGGTGCGAAAACAATAATAAATATATTTGGTCTTTAAAAGAAAAATCAGAGAAAATTGCTTTACTGGGTCAGATGAAAAATCTCTGTAACTTAAGGATTTCATTTTGTCCTTTCTCTCGTCTGCTTACAGGTCTAAGTGAAGGAACAAAATGTAATAATTTTGATAGATACTTTAAAGCAACAAGTAGACTTTTTTTAATTTGTGGCAGGAGGAGAGAAAGGAATACATTTCTTTCTAAATATTAAGAAAATTGGACTGGATAAAAACCAGAAGCAATATCTTGTCATCTCCTTCATAAATACTTGTCCTTTATTGGTTGCCATCTTGGCACTCTCCCATCAAGGTCCCCTTTTGTACTCTTTCTAAGACTAATTTTGGGCATTATGGATGTCAATGAACTTAATCAATAGAACCAAAACCAAAGCCAAAAGCTCACTGATAAATAGAGCCAAACTGCCTAGGAATGCAGCCTTAGACTTATGTTTCTTAGGCCATTTAGAAACCACTCCACAAATAATCTCCAACTCTTCTGAGTACAGCCTCACATGAATGTTTCTGGAACTGCTCAGCATACAAGAAGTTCTCAAAAAAGGAGGGTCCTAGTGCTAACCCACAATCTTGTGACCATACCAGGATTGTAGCCCTTGTGTTGCAAAGGTGGGGTCAATGAAGATGATGTATATGTCAGTCAAGAAACGTATTAAGAATATCCTACTGAGTAAGATTCATATTGGACTATATTGCCACGTATTTTTTGAGATTTTTATATCTCTAAATTTGAAAATATTAAAATCTTAACAAAATATTTTAAAGGTAGTGAGGCTATGATAAAGCAACTCCACTGGAAGAACCCAGCTATGAATTTTTTAGGGGTTAAATGCAGGAAATTACTGAGTGACCTTGAAAGAGGGCTACTCCATAGAAGTAAATTTAGATTGAACATATAAGAAAGACCCAGGGTCAAGGATTTTAATAATTGCTTTGTAGGAGACTGCTGTGGTTTGAATGTCCCCCAGGCTCATGTTGGAACTTAACCCCCAATATGGTGGTGGAAGGTGGGGCCTTTACAAGGTGATTGGATTTCAAGGACTGTGTCCTCATGAAGGCACTGATGCATTCATGGAATAATGGGTTGATGGCTTAATGGGTTATCAGGGAGTAGTTCTAATTTCTTTATAAGGAGAGCAAGTGATGACGTTAACTGTCATGCATTCTCACCATGTGATGCCCTCTGTTGCCACAGGACTCTGTAGAGGGTTTCCACCTAGAAGAAGGCCCGCACCAGATGTGTGCCCCCTGGACCATGGACTTCTCAGCCTCCGAAAGTGCAAGAAATAAATTTCATTTTCATATAAATCACCCAGTTTCAGTTATTGCATTATAAGTGACAGAAAATGTACTAATACAGAGATACTCCTAAGATAACTGTGAAAAACATCAGAAATCTCAGAAGCTGTACAGTTTCACAGAGTAAAAAAAAGGAAAAAGAAGTCTACTTCTTGACTCTATTGATATTAAATAATGTTTAAAATGCACACACTTTACTGAAAAAATAAATATGATGCATTGTATCAAGGCTCTCATATGTAGATGGTATTGCCTCTCTCCCTGATAATCATCAATTTAAAAAAATCAAAAAGAAAACTTTCTAAAACCGTGGTATGAATTCAATAAAAAATGTGATATTGAATTTAATACTTCACTTGAAAATGTTTTGGTTCTCCCTCTATTTATGCTGGCAGGGACACCAATTCTCACCCACAATAAGAGTGGACAACAATCCATTATCTACTAAATTATATAAGAGGGTATAAATAAAAATGAGAGTGGATTTGAACTTGGCTGTATCTAGACTTTCAAACTGAGTTGCAAAAAAAAAAAAAAAAAAAAGAAAAGAAAAAAAGAAAGAAAGAAAGAAACCCTGTTGAATACAATCAAATATTTTGATAAAAATGTCCTGCTGTCAACATTGGTATGTTGGGGGTATGTGCCTGACTGCACACATGTTTTTGTGGTGGAGGAATGTCAAGGCAAAGTGGGGTACAGGGAAAACACACCCATTCAATCAGCCTGTGTTATCTAAAATAATTGTATGTTGAATAGAAAGAAACAGACTTGCACCCAGGCACAGAGCCTTGAAAGCCTTGCAAGACACAACATGGTTTTTGAAAAGTAGTTACATAAATGAAAAAATCCATAAACCTTCAGATGAGCACATGGATTTCTCTCTTTAATTCCTTCCTTAAAACATCACACAAAACTGAGGAAAGCCCCCAAGATTTCCAGTGAGGTTCATTAAATCTGATTTATTTTCAAATTATCAGGCCTGAGATATTAGATCTTTAACCATTAACTTTACACAGTCTGTGTGATGTCCTTTGTATTTACAAAAAATATTCTCTCTGTGTGTTAAAGAAACATCAAGAGCCCACTGTGTTTCACACACTATGACAGGTGCCATAGGATGTTTGTTTGTTTTGGGCAGAATTTACAATCCCAGGAAAGCCCTCCCCTGAATTCTGGCAATTTTCTCCTTTTAATCCTCAGTTTTCTTCTTTAATTATCAACACGTGGGTAGGCTAAACCTGTTGTCAGAAGTTTTAAATCCCAGATCAACATCTCCATCATTACCCAGTTCATGCCAAGCACCCATAGCACCGTGACATGATGCGAATTCAAGAGTAGAAGCTAGTTTTACACGTGAGTAACATGGAGGTAGAAGCTACGTCTCTGACAACGTCACAGGGCACATTCCATGGGAAAATGTACCCTTTGTGCAGTTGTTTGCAGTTTTGTTGGATCTGGCCTATGCTGTTCTGTGTTGGTGTGTATAATTAGAAAGACTTCTCCTTGGGAATGAATCACATCCTGCTTTGGTAACATGGTATGATGTTTTAAAGAACATGTGGCCCATTGCTGGGTTTGGCCAGAAATTTATTTATGTTTTATTGGAATTTGCTCTGCTTATGAAGAACCTCAAGAAATATAACATCTTTACAATATATTCCTAAATAGACATTCGGTCTTGCAGGGGTATAACGTATAATGACATAAAAAGATGGTCCAATCATTTAAAGTGATGTGTGTGCATACACAAAATAGACTACCAAATGATACGTACAGTATGATCTCATTATTGGAAAGATAAGTGTAAATACAGGAGTAGACACAAAATATTAATGTTGTTATCTCTCAGCAGCGAAATTAAGTTATTTTCATTTTTTTTAAACCTATCCAGATTTAACTTTTTTTCTCATATGAGCCATATATTATTTTATTAAGAGAAAATAGTTACTGCCATTTAAAAATATAATTGTTTCTTGGAATTATTTTACTCAACTTTTATTTTACATTTTTCTCTATGATCTAATATGCATTCAATCTTTTGCAACTTAATGTTAGATGTGGAAAATGTGATATTTTAAAGGAATAATTAATTTCTGAATCAGAAGTTAAGAGTTTAATAAGCATAAGTGGTGTTGGTCCTGAAAATAGTCATTCTCGAAGATTTCAATAAGCTGTTAGATTGGGCAGATGGTGTTATGGGTGAATATTTTCTTTAAAAAATCTTTTAATGTTGTGGAAAGTTGTTTGGACAACAAACATGGCATTCACCATGTAGCCAATGAGAAGTCACTCACTGGACTCCCAGATTTTCCTGCCTGGTCTGGGGGATTTAAGCAGAAGTACAGACAGTCCCTCCTGTGCAGTCAGAGCTCGGGCCTCTGGCTTCCTCTTGGTACCTGGAGCCCAGTCTCTTCCGACTCAAGGTCTTTAGAGGGATTTGCCTTTGCTCAGGGCCCCTGAACCCCCTGTGGCCTCTCCCCCACAGTGTGCGTGTCCTTCCAGCTCAACCTTTAAAACCAGTCCTGCCTTCTTCCTCCCACCCAGACCTTGCCCTAAGGTGCTCTCAGAGGCGATTTTTATGGATATTCTATTCTTTATGGTGGTGAATAGACTTTCCATCTTCCTATTTTGTTTTACATCACAACAGTTTTCTAAAAATCTTTTCTTAGCTCTTTACAGACAGCCCTGACAGGTACAAACAGCCTCTGTGAATTGCTTCCCCT
Source organism: Cynocephalus volans (assembly GCF_027409185.1). Classification (NCBI taxonomy): domain Eukaryota; kingdom Metazoa; phylum Chordata; class Mammalia; order Dermoptera; family Cynocephalidae; genus Cynocephalus; species Cynocephalus volans. The sequence continues at coordinate 287,245,077 of NC_084460.1, forward strand.
GACATGGCTCTCTTCAACCTTCTGAAGACAACTTCCTTCTGGTCTTGAGATGTCTCACCTGTGGTCCCTATAACTATTAAGAATACTGAAGCTCCCACATTCACTAATGAATACATATACCTCCTGCGTCTAGCTTTGTCTCTGGTTGCCCTTGACTCGCCCACTGCCTAGTGGAGAAGAGGAATTTTATTTCCATTGTGCTACATTCTCACTACCCCCAGGTCTTGAAGGACAGGTACCTCCCTTGGTTTCCCACGACCCCTTGCTTACCAACTCTGACCTTCCCTTCCTCTAGTGCTATCACACATAACTTCTGTATTTCATCCCCTCTAGGCACCAACTTGCGGATGATCATTATCTCAAGCAGACAAATCCAAGGCTTTGTGTACATTAGAATCACATAAGGAAGATTTTCAAAAGACAGTCCATTTGTGTTTTGCACAAAATTCATGTGCTGAAATCTTAACTACCAAAGTATTAGAAGTTGGGGCTTTTGGGAAATGATTAAGCCACAAGGGTGCGGCCCTCATCAATGAGATTAGTGCCCTTAATTAAGTGCCCTTAATAAAGGGGTCTTGGAGAGGTGCCTTGCCCCTTCTACCATGTGAGAGCACAGCTAACAGGCACCATCTATCAACCAGAAAGTGAGCCCTCACCAGACACTATACCTGCTGGCACCTTGATCTTAGACTTCCCAGCCTCCTAAACTGTGAGAAACTAATTTTTGTTGTTAATTAAGCCACCCAGTTTATGGTATTTTGTTATAGCAGTCTGAACAGACTAAGACACCCATTCATGAAAGATCTAATTCGGTAGGTCTAGACAGTGCCAGGGGTAAGGGTTTCAGTGGTCCTTATGTTTCAGTACAGGTCAAAATAACAGGGCAATTTAGAAAATACACATGCCCGGATAACCGCCCTAGACCTCCTGCAGGTGTTCAATAAATGAGGGCAAGAATTCGTCATCTTATTTACCACTGTATCCCTTGCTCAGTGTCTAATATGCATCAGCAGAGTGGTCCGGTATGGTTGTGTAGACTGAACAACTTCAGGGGAAATGCTATTTACATACATTGTTGATTTGAACAACATAATGGTCTTGCAAAATAGGCATCTAATAAATACTGACTAAATGAATGGGTGATTGGGAAGGAAAGTCTTTCTAAAGCTTAATATTCCCTCTCAAGTAGCAAAATAGTTAAAGATTGAAAATAGACCAAAGTTAGGGAAGCTCCTTGCGGTAGGCTGAATAATGGCTCCCAAAGATGTCTATGTCCTAACCCCTGGAACCTGTGAATATGTTACCTTACATGGCAAAAGAGCTTTGCAGGTGTAATTAAGGACCTCAATAAGGGAAGATTGTCCTGGATCATCAGAGTGGGCCCAATGTAATCGCATGAGACCTTATAAGTAAGAAAGGAAGGCAGGAGGGCCAGAGTCAGAGAAGGACGTGTGAGGGCAGAAGCAGAGGTCATAGTGATATGATTGCTGGAAGATTCTATGAAGGAATGAAGGAAGCCTTTAGGAGCTGAAGAAAGCAAGAAGCAAATTCTCACCTAGAGCCTCCAGAAGGAACACAGCCCTACCAACACTTTGATTTTAGTCCAGTGAGACCCATCATGACCTCTAAGACTGTAAGATAATAAATTGGTATAAGCTATGAAGTTGTGGTGATTTGTTACAGCAGCAATAAGAAACTAATATACTCATCCAGGAATGATACACAGGAGGGAATTTCAGGCAAGGGGGTGAATTAGTTTCCTACCGCTGCATAACAACTAACCACACACTTAGCAACTTAAAACAACACTCACTTAACATCTCACGGTCTAGTAGGCCAGAAGTTGGGGCAGGTTTGTATAGGTTCTCTGCTTAGGGTTCTGCAAAGCTAAAATAAAAGCCTAGCCAGGCTGGGCTTTTATCTGGAGGCTCTGGGAAAGAATCACTTCCAAGTTCACTCTAGTTGTTGGCCATTTCAGTTCCTTGGAGTTGTAGAGTTGAGGTCCCTGTTTCCTTGCTGGCTCTGAGCTAGGAGCTGCTCTCAGCTCCTAGACTGCCCACATTCCTTGCCATGAGGCCCCTCCATTTTCAAGCCATCAATGGTGCCTCAAAGTCTTTCTGTACATCAAATCTCTGACATCCTCTTCTGTGCCCAGCTGGACAAAGCTCTGCTTTTAAAGGGCTTACATGATTCAGTCAAGCCCACCAGGCAACTTCCTTTGCCACATGATGTTATGATCATGGAGTGATAGCTTGTCATTACTCATGGGTTTCACCCACACTCGAAGGGAAGAAGGTAATACAAAGACAGTGGTCTCTGGGGGTCATTCTTAGCATTCTGCCTGCCACGAGAAGCTCCAAGCATAGCCCTAGTGAGCATTAATAGCAACCGACTTCCGGCCACCACAGAAGGCCAGTGCTGGGTGCCTGTGCTGAGGGTCCCGGGAGGTCCCTGTCCAGAAAGGGGCTTTTCCCCTTTTATTAGCTGTGACTAAGCAGATGAAGGGACTAGAGTTGGGGGTTAGAGTTGGGGGTGGGAGATGGGAGGTGGGAATAAAAATAAAAAATAAAATTATTCACTGATCTTAATCATTAGGACTTTCACTTTGTATAATCTTGATTTTTAGATGATTACATTTCATTAGTATTCACTCCGTCTTGCAGAAATGTTCCCACTGCACAACAGGGGCTTGAGTCAAACCCTGTCTCCTAACTTTCCTCTCTCCTTGCCTTTCTGTCCTCTCCCACGTCCAACCACTCCCTTACCAGCAGACAAAAGGGATACACGTTTTGTCTTGCACCAAATACCACCAAAGTCCTAATGTGAGGTCAGATTCCCATGTAAATCAAAGTATTACAAAGAAACCAGGAAGGAGACTGCAGAACATATGAAATTTGTCTTGAGTCCTTTATTTATTTGTTTGTTTATTTATTTTTTTAAAGCTGTGGATGCCTACTCATCTGACCAGGCTAATTCACTTTTCATTAAAAAAGAAAAAAAAAGTTAACTTTAAAACTTCCACACATTTTCATTTGGCTTAGAAGTCTTCTGAGAGCCAGCTATTTCTTCAGTAACTCTCCCCTAAGTCATTCTATTTCTAATCTGTAAGGTTTTTGACTTTCTGCCCGTCCAAGCGATTCTGTAGACAGAGATCACAGAGGGCTTTTCACTTCTCATTTTATCCCACAGTTCCATCACCCACCCCGAGCCTTTGCGGGAATTTTAGAGCTATTTTTGTCATATCTGGTGAATGCCAGAGAACAGTCCTCTCGTCCTACCACTAAAGCTCTGGGGAGGATCCGCTGCATGATTAAACAGAGCTTAGCCCTGACTCCACAGTCCCCACTGTCTACTTCCTGCCAGGAGTTTGGCTTCTCTCTCCTAAAAGCAAACAGATGGATGATTGGGTGTTTAATACCCCTCCTACCTCTCACCTTCTCCATGAAATCCTGAAGAGTCATGAATGGGGATGTTTACCTCATGTCTCATCAACAGCCTTCCAACATACAGTTTTAAAAGGAGTGTTCTGGACAATTTTTATTTGTAAGCATGTAAAACAAGCTGTTCAGAATTTAATTCCCATCTATAAGCATGTAATGCAAGCCCAGGAATGTTCCTGTGGACACTTCTTCATGACACGTTTAGGAAGAAGGCAATACTCTTCTTCTGTTACCCTGTTCTGCCCTTGGTTCTGATCTCATGGTGTCCTTTTCGAAACACACATTTTCTCAGTCATCTGCCAGCTCCACAGGACAGTCATGACTATGAGCATTGATGGTGAGTTTTGACAGTATCTGAAGGACTCAGGAATAGCTGAATTCTCTCTGCGCCACAAGCATGAGAACAACGGAACAAGAAAGATGAAAATCCACCCACCATTTTATTACACATTGTCCCAGGGCCCAATTTCCCCACAATGAAGCACTCTGGAAAAGCTTGGAAGCCCACCCCATTCCACCCTAGCCTTGGGTGCTCCTGTGTGGAGAGGAGGAAAGAGAGGGGGAGGACAAGACAGCAAGATGTGTCCCAGCACGCAGGCTCTGCCCCGACGACCCAGCCAGCCACACGAAGGAAGCCAGTGGGGGCACGTGTCGCGCTGCACCTGCCTAGCTCACCTGCCTGTTCACAGCTGGCCTTCTTTCCATCCTCAAAGCACAGCAGGCTCTTTTCTCTCTCTGGTCTTTGCATTTGTTAATAATGCTCTTCCCCCAGCCAGTCATTTCCGCCTCAACATTCAGGTCAGAACACAGAGGTCACCTTTCCAAGAGCTCTCTCTCCCTTGCCCATCCTAGCTAAAACGCTCCTCCTGACCCGCCCCACACATGAGCCTGTTTATATCCGTGATGGCACTTGCTGACAAATTTGTGTATTCATTGCCTTCCTCCTCCCAGTGAATGTTAGGGGTATCTCATCCATTGCTGTATCTCCAGCACCTAAATCAGCACTTGGCTCATGGTAGAAACTCAGCAAGTACCTCACTGCCTGCCAGTTACCCATTCACCAGGAAGCACAACCCAATCCATGTCTTGAACTCTGGTCAATCAGATCAGCATTACCCCTTCTAGGGGAGGAGAGAGAAAAAGATGGAGAGTCTGTTGTATTAGTTACCTATTGCTGCATAGCAAATTACCCCAAAACATTATGGCTTAAAACAACAAACATTTATTATGTGAATTTCTGTGGCTGGAATTCAAAGTGCACTTACCCAGATTGTTCTTGCTCTGGGTCTCTCCAAAGGTCGCAGTGAAGATGTTGGCTGGAGCTGCAGCCATCTAAAGCTTCATGGAACTGGAGGATCTGCCTCCAAGAAGGCTCATTCACGTGGCTGTTGGCAGCTGCTGGTGGGTCACTGGCAGGAGGCCTTAGTTCCTCCCCACGCAGACCTCTCTGTGGGGCTATATAAGTGGCCTAACAACAGGACAGCTGGCTTCCCTCAGAACCTGTGATAGACAGAGAGAGGCAGAAGCCACAAAGTCTTTCCTGACCTAGTCTCAAAGTGACATATCAAAAGTTTGCCATATTCTATGGTCACACAGACCAATCCAGGTGTCATATGGAGGCAACTACACAAGATGTGAGTACCGGAGGTGAGGATCACTGGGGGCTTTTGTGGAGACCACCTACCACACCCTTTCTCATCCCTACATTGCCTAGATTCTTCTTCTGTCTGTAGAACTAACTTGCTGTGATAGATTAGGCTGGTGCAGACAAGAGGAAGTGAATACTGGGAACTTGACCACTGACTACTGGGGGAGGGGTGAAGTGAGCTGTGTGCAGGATGCAGAGAAAATGCCAGTTTGGCAGGCAAAACAAAGTATCTGGAGAAAGGGACAGTAGATGACAGTGAAAGTTGTAGAAAACTGTGGACAAGAGATAGAAGAGGCCACACAATGCACGAAATGGTGCTGACCAGTGACTGGGATCCACCAGCAGGCTGGATTTGAAGGTCAAGGCAGAAAGACACTGAAATTCAGAAAATCTATAATGGCATATCCAGCCCCATACTTGAAGTACCAAAATAAGACTCTGAACCAGAGAGAATTTCAAGTTCCTTACTGGTTCTTGGCCATCCCTTATCCTGTTACCCACAAAAACAATGCCAAAGACCAATGATCTCCTCCATTTCCTGAGTCCCAGAAGATCCTCTGCCTCTTACTCTCTTGAGAAACTGGAAGTCAATGTTCTTTACTGGCTCCCTTCCCACAGCTAAGAAAAGCACGAAAATATCTGCAAAACCAAACAAAAACAACGAAACCTTCCTTTACACTCTAAAACCACTAGGAACCGCCCAACCTCTCCACAATTTTTGTCATCCACACTCCACACAGAAGGTCAAACCCAGCATTTCTACTTCCTTGAATCCCTTTTGAAATCTGGTTCATTTCTAGCTATTCTGATGTGACTCTCCATGAGGTCACTAACAACATCCCTATTTAAGGTTCCAAACGCTATTTCCAGGCCTTACCATCTAGAGTCTCTGATAGACCCACAGCGTGTCAACACTGCGTGCCATGCTGTCTTCACTGAGCGCTGTCAGCCTTTCCCTCTCATGACACCCCCCCTCCTGCCTCTCCATCCTCCAGCTGCTCCTTCTGAAAGCCCCTAAAATGCTCTGCCTTTGGATCACTGCTCTTTTCACTCTATCAGCTCTCCCCAAGGGATCCAGAGCCCGTACTCAAAGATGTATGATGGCCACCTCGACCTCCCAGCCCAGGCCTTGCCCCCTCGAAACTTCAGACCCTACAGTCAACCATCCATCTGACTCCTGCACCTGGACCCCCCAGACACAGCACCCTCAGTTGTCCACAACATAACACATCACCTTCCTCCCCAGATCTGCTCCTCATAATGGAGTGGAGAAAGTCACAGACCTTGGACGTTGCATTCACCCTGTCTCCCCAGGGGCCTCTGAGTTCCTCAAGGGCAGAGACAAGGGGCCTTTTATAAGTACTTGCCACATCAGAAGCCTCATTGACATCTGTGTCGATGAACAGAATGAACTGCCTGAGAGGCTTTTTCCCACTTTCTACTGCACAGTGTCAGAAGGGAGAATGTCATTCACCATGCTTTAGGGGAATTAATGAACATGAATGTTCTCAGGGACTCACCCCCAGATCAGCATCAAGGATTGCACAGGATGTAACATCACAGGTGACCTAACCACGGAGGCCAGCATCTCTGGGCAGTGGCATGCATGTAGATGCTATGGTAAGTGGAAGTCAGGAAGGCCCAGGAAAACCCATAATAACCTAGAAGTAGAGACACACCCAGATAAACGCTCCATCTCACAGCCTCTTGGCAGAAAGGTAGGGCTGTGCGACTAAATTCTGTGCAGCAGGACCACAGTGGATATCGTGTTAAATTTATTTAAAGTGTCCTTAAATGGAGAGTGTGCTCTCCCCTTTTCCTCCTCTCTGCTGGCCAGAACGTGGATGTGTGGAGCGGAACTGCAGGGCCATGGACCGTGAGCTAACCATGAACACCGGCCCCTCAGGGAAGATCGAGGGAACAGAACGAATCACAATGAATGACACCACGTAGCTCTCTGCTGGCCTTGGGCCACCGATCTCAGACTTCCATAGCCAAACCTAATCCTACTAAATAGAGGCAGTTTATATGACATCCCCAGGGAATTTTGAGTTATTTAATGTCTTACAACACAACTACATTCCTGGACTTGAAGGTATAACATGTTTGCCCATTCAGGATTTTATTCATTCAAGACCTGTGGCAGAGGAGACACCTGTAATGGCACAGTGAGCGTGGGAATGGACAGCAGGTGCAGTGATGCCGCAGGAAAGCGCTTTGGCATTTTGAACAAAGATAATACTGGTGACTGCTCTCAAGGCTTCTGATGGAGTCACCTAGTCTTAATGCTGGAATTCCTGTGTACTTAATTCAGCCTGGTGTGTACAGCTACAGGCAATACTGACCAATGAAGGGAATGGGGTGGTGTTTATGGGATTGACGGAGCAGTTTTGGGGTGAGGACTTCCTTGGAATAGCCAAGGAGTCCAGAAGGCCCTCAGACTATAAAGGTCCTTCTCCTGAATCCATTTTACTACTCGGAGGGAGATGTACTGGAATTAACAAAAGCTCCCTGAAAAGTTGCATCAGTCATCCACATTTCACTGATAATTGCTTTAATCAAACCAATAATTAGCAGTGGTTAGTTTCAAAGGAAAAGAGTTTGCAAGAAGGCAATTGTGGGGAGAAAAAGATGGTAGTTCCTTTGGGAGGAGACAGACTTGAATGGAACTTTGAGATTCAGAGCTCAGCAGCCTAAGCGTTTGCAGGACTGGGATGTAAGGAGTGTGAGCTGGGGCTGGGGAAAGAGTTGGTTCTCTTTCCAGCTTGGCTATGGGCTCTGTTAGGTCTGGTGTGCACTGGGAATCACCTCATTGTTGTCCTTAGTACATCTTTGGTGCCTGGATTGCCAGAAGTGCAATGTCAGGACTTGTCTGGAAGCTAAAAACCATGGCCAACTCTGGGTTCGCCTGGTCCCATGAACTGGTGGTGGCAGCCATTTAGTGAGTGCTACTGATGAGGAAACTGAAGCTCAGAGAAATTAGATAATTCACACGGGTCACAGATGGCCAAGCAATCTGACCCCACTTGGACTGACCCCAAAATGCAGATATCTTAGGGCAAGCCAGCCAAGGGTCTTTCAACCCAGCTTCCCCTCACCTTTTCCAGGACCTACTGGAAAAAATAAGAAAAAAAAAATGAGAAGTGGCAGCTTCCTGCTGCAGAAGGACACAGAGAGACAGGCAGGCTCCTCCCCCCACGTGACCTCTGCCCCCAGTTTTCTCATCTCTTCCCCTTCCATCTTTTCTGTCATTCTTGGGGATTTTCAGTAGTTTCCAAGTCTGGCTGTTCAGGAAAATTTTAAAAATATAGATTCAAATCCCAGGTCCAGGAGACTTCTAATTGCAATGGCTTTGGTGATCATGGACTGCAGCCCAGACTGAGGATAGGAGGGGACTGGGGTGGGAAGAGCTTCAGAAATCTCCTTCTCAGAGCCGAGCCCGTGGCGCAGTGGCGCACTCAGGAGAGTGCGGCGCTGGGAGCGCAGCGACGCTCCCGCCGCGGGTTCGGATCCTATATAGGAATGGCCAGTGCACTCACTGGCTGAGTGCCGGTCACGAAAAAGACAAAAAAAAAAAGAAAAAGAAATCTCCTTCTCTGATGCACAGGTCTCCAGTGTGTGCAAATCCTCTGTGATCCAAAACAGAAACAAAAAGCAAAGTACCCACTACCCTTCTGTAAAGCCAATGAGCTGGATTGAGAGAAACACCATCTTATGTTTAGTGACTGACTGTGAAATTTTAATTATTTCAATAGACCCAGAAACCACATGGAAACCAAACATTCCTTAAAATGCTTTCAGGGTTTTCTTAAAAAGTTTATTCCCCTTGGATAATGAGCAGCAATTTTGCTGACTCAGGAAAACAGAAAAGCAGGTGAAGTTTGCCTGGTCATTTACCTCTGCTGACCGCTGTGCCAGGTCTCTTGTTCAGTCCCACAGATGCTCTGAGGGCTGCTTCCTGCACCTTTTCCCAGCCTCGTGCTTCACAGGTGATGCGTCTTCCTCTGTCTACACCTTCTTCATTCCCATCCTCAGCTCAAATCCAAATATCCTCACATTCACTTAGGCTAAGAGAACAGTCACTGGTAAGCAAGCTAATAGTGGATGTCCTTTGTGGTGCTGGTGACACCATGCATTCCCTGGAGAGTGACACATTTCTGGAGCTGTCACCCACTCTGCTTCCTCATAGGGCTGGTCAATCTTGGTAAAAAGCCATATGCTAAGGAACTCAATCCTTCCCTTGAGGAGAATTAAGGATTGATCAAATGGCTAAAACACAGGAAGCTTGATATTTTTGAAGTCGGGCTACTGGTGACTAAAGATGAAAGTGTAAACTAGAATAAAAGCCGGTTTTTCAGTGTCACCCTGAATCTATTAGATTGAAGTATTTTTGAATAAAGCAATTCCAAATTATGCTCTGTACAAAGTGACAATCATCTTTTATTTCGTGGATGGTTATCTTCAAGGACGGTGGAAAGATGAGCCAGGTGCCCTCCTGATTATTTCCATTCAGAGAAGGAGCTGTGACACAGTCATTCAGTGTCAAACTCTACTTGCTCTAAGGATACACACTATGATTTGGGGTGCCAGGAGGATTGCTTTAGGATCACGGAATGTTAGAGTCAGAAGGGACTTTTCAGAGTCTACGAGGGTACTTCAAAAATTTCATGGAAAGATTTGTACTATCTTTGAATTCTATTTTTCTACAAGTTTATTGCAGTATCCTTGTATTTTTCCGTGGCTGAGAGCAAAATTGGCTTGCCATCTCTGAGCACCTCTGCCGGCTCACAGGAGAAGGAGGTAGCTGTAATGATTGCCATGCATGGAGCGCTGTGGAGAGAGATTAAATTCCTTCAAGAAAATGGGGAAAAGCAGATACTAGGTGCCCTCCAGAGTCTTCTTCCACTGCCCTTCGGTAATCAGCAAAACTGAAGTAATTACTGATGGCCATGGGCCCTACTGACATTCCCAAGAGGAGGTGTTCAGCACTCCATTTATGGAAAATGTCCTCAGATCCCAAGGAACCAGCTGTTTCCTGTGACTATTCTTTGTTCAGGGTACACCACCGTAGACGAAGCTCAGACTTGCAGGACTGTGTATTATACCCGTGACATGGTGAGCAAGGCCAAATTAAAATCCCCGGACTACCCAGCCTGCTATCAGAAAGAAGACTGCAGGAATGAGAACACATGCACACACATTGTTGGGTAAGACCTCTTTGTGAATAGTAGACAGCGGTAAGATGCCCTGAATTCTTGCTCCACTGGGCTCTCCAGTTTCTGTATGTCCACATCCTTTTCTCTACTTGGCTATTGTGACCTGGACATCATATAATAGTTCAAAGTCCTCTGGCAACTCACTTTCCCTATGACTCTACTTTGACTGCCAACATGTACTCGCTGTGAAACTTACTCTGTGCTGTTTTATTTTTCTTTAAAGATTTCAACTGGCTTTATTGCGATTCTAGAATCAGGCAACACTTGATTCCATAAAATAGAATAAATGTTCCCAAAGCTTACTCTTTGAGAGGTTGGTCATGCCAATGCAGGTTTTTATTTCTAATTCAAACAGTCCCATAAATCACAAGGTACTATATTTTTCCCCCATGACCCACGCTTAGATTGGGACTCTGTGTTTACAACAAAACTGTTATTTCAGGAGCATATTGAACATGGGCCTAAAGCACCAAACCTACCAAGTTGAAGTTCAACCTCCTGGTCATGAGATAAGCACTCAATCTGTTCTTGAACCTTCTTGATGTTGGCTGGACATAGACGTGGGTGTTGAAAGACGGCGCTGTAATTTCTCATGAGGCCAGGCTCCAGCCCGCAGGGGGAGCTGCTGGAAGCCTGACAGTCGTACAGTCCGGGAGTGGATGCCTGACAGGGCTGTTGTGAAAACAACAAGGGCAAGAGAATTTTTTGCTCGCACATCACTTTATCTGATGTCCTTGTAATCAAAACTTCCCCGTTGATATCATGGTCTATCCTCCTCAAAGCACATTTCCATATAGCACCCCTTCCCCTACTGCTGCCATGAGCAGACATGAATGGGGGTGCCCAGAGTCTTCTTGGATGCCTGGAACCTGATGATCCCCACCTGTTTCAATCCCTGCAGCCTCTTCCCCACCCTCTGCTGGAAGGTTATTGGGACAAATCACCTCATCGATTACTAGGACAAATCGCCTCATCGGTTACAGCACTGTACGTCTCCCCGATGGCGCCACTCCTGCCCCAAAGCAAAGCCTTCCCACAGACCCTCTGGAAGCCAAGGTTAGTCATCAGCAAAATCTCCCACATCCTGTCCCCCACTAATTTCCTCACCTTCTTTCCCTGCGTGAATTCTGGACCCACCTGAAGGCACTCTTTCCCTGCAGCTCTCTGAAGTGGTGGCTATTCTATCTCCCACAACCCTCATGGGACAGCACAAGGGCCAGAGGTGGGGTAGGTGTCATCCTAGTTCCTTATTGTCCTTCTTACAAGCCATAGCCTTACTCTCTTCGCTCCCCTTTTTCCCTCAATTTTGAAGCACATGCCGTCAGACTAGACCACTTGCTACCTCTGCTTACTGCAGCCATTTGTGGACCCCAGGGCCACTCACTGCTGTTCCTGGAAGAGTTTAGCTCCTGGGTCAGTACTGTTTTCTCCAGTGCCACCTTTATCATGACCCTTGAGGATCTCATACCCACGTAGACGATCCTTCCCACCCCTGGCCTCTGTGGTCTCCGATCCTCCTCCTCCTCCGGCCTCACCCGCACGTGTCACGGTCTCAGCCTTGTCACGCCCTGGCGTCACTCCCGCACACTAAGTGGCAGCTGCTCCTTTTCCAGCCGCGTCTCCCAGCTTTTGAGCTTGCTCCCTCTAGTATCTCAGCTTCCACAATTCTTCAATCCTACTGGAACTACATTAGTTTCCTTTTGCTGCTGTAAGAAATTACACATATTTAGCATCTGAAACAACACACATGTATTATTTTATGGTTCTGGAGGACAGAAGTCTGAAATCAGTCTTACTGGGCTGAAGTCAAGGGGTTGGCACAGCCGGCTCCTTCTAGAGGCTCGAGGGGAGATTCCACTTCCTGGCCCTTTTCAGATTCAAGTGGTCATCTGAGTTCCTCAGCTTGTGGCCCCTTCAGCCAACTTCAAAGTGCATCACTCCAGTTTCTGCTTCTAGCATCGCATTGCCTTCTCCTTTGACTCTGACCCTCCTGAGTCCCTCTTATAAAGACCCTTGTGATTGCACCAGGCCCACCCAGACAATTCAGGATAATCTCCCATATCAAGATCTTTGATTACATCTGAAAGGTCCCTTTTGCCATATAAGGTAACATGCACAGGTTCTAGACACTGACGTCTTTGGGGGGGCCATTATTCAGATGACTACGAGGATCTTTCATCCAATGGTCGTAGCACCTTTTACTCATCCTCCAGCCTCCTCATACCCTCCCTTCTCTGCTTAGATTCCAAGGCAAACATTACAGCCAATCTCTTGTATATATCCTGGACTTCCTGGTGCCTCTCTTCTTTCATTGTGCTCATCTGAAAACTCCCAATTTGATTCAATTGATTTTTGAAACTCTGATTTTTGAAAACCTACACCAGGGCACTGATAAAGTGGGAGAAAAATGGATCTATGTTGATGGATTCATTGTAATTTCTCATCCACTAACTTCATATGACCCAAGCAAGCCCACCATATATCTCTGGTCTGTTCACTTACCCACATTCCTAGAGGATTATTCCCTTCCCACCTACCCACTTTGGGCTGATGGCTTGTTTCCTTTCACTGAAAGATGGAAGCAATCAGGAAGCTACCACCAGCTGGCCACCAACTGGCCTCACTCTGTGCACACAGATGACATTTTGTCTTCCTGCGGTACTGAAGGAGAATGACTTCGCTCCTGCCAAAGACCAAGCCCAGCTGTCCTGCTGTTCTTGGGGCCCCATCCCTTCTCTCCAGCACTGCACTAGAAGCCACTCTTTCTCTGGCGTGCACCTTCGCATCCCCTGCACTATCATGTCATTCCCATCGGGAGGCAATGCTGCAGTACTTCCCAAGGTGAACCCCAAACAGAACTATTTTGACCACCCCTTCATGCATCACCATTTCTCTATTCCCACTCTAGCCAAACCGACTGAAGGATTTATCTACACTGGCTTTCTCTACTTCTTCTCCTTCAGGGCTGCCACTAGCACTTAAGGTGCAGGGTGTGAATTTAAAAATTCTTTGTATTAGTTATCTGTTGCTGTGTAACAAAGTACCACTCATTTAGTGGCTTAAAATTATCTCAGTTTCTTTAGGACAGAAGTTCAGGCACATTCTGGCTGGGTTCTCTGATGAGGGTGTCACTGGGAGGAAGTCAAGGTGTTAGCCAGGACTGGGGACACATCTGGGCTTCAGGTTCTCTTCCAAGCCCACTGTAGATGACAGAATTCTGACTGGGATCCCCCTTTTCCTTCTGGCTGAGGTCTGGGGACCTCTCTCAGCTCCCAGAGGCCACCTATAAGTTCCTTCCACGTGGCCCACATAAGCAGTTCTCTCTTTGACTTAAGGTCTTTGCTTGAAAATTACTCTCACTGTCACATTCTATTCCTTATCTTGTGTTCTCTTTGTTTATTTCCATCTGACACGTAGCATTCTGTTCATCTGGTTTGTGTCCATCATGCATCCCTGCCACCTGGCTTAGATATTAGCCTCCATGAGGGCAAAGAGTTATTTGTTTTGTTCATTGATATGTCCCTAACAATTTAAGAGAGTAGATGCTCAATAAAAGTTTGTCGCATAAATAAATAAATTTTAATCTTAACACTACTTTTTGAAATCAATACAGGGAATTAAATTAATAGTTTCTAAGAGTCCGGACATTGTCCTAGACATTGGTTTAGGGTTCTCAGGTGGTTCTATCAAAAATTCTAGATGCAAACAATTTATCAGGTAAAGATAATTTATAGAATGGAGCGTTTAATGATGACAATCTACATTTACATTCATTTTCTTACCAAATAAGTAAAAGTACTTTTAAGACCTCCAACAAACCACAAAGTTTGGTGTTTACTGACTCGGGACTGGTTCTGTTATAGCCATTAGACCAAGATTACTCATAGCACAAAAAATAATTTTCAGTCTGGTGTTTAATACAGGAGTTGGAGCAATTATCAGACTAGTTCTTACATAGAGCAGAAGGTTCCCTGTGGAAAACACATTTCCGCTTATCCAGAAATGACGTTCTGTCAAGGGATGTGAACATCATGTCCCCAATACCAGTTCTCCTCCTGAAGAGAACTCGGAGGAGCCCCTTTTTTCATGTTGACAACCTCCAGATTTGAATTACTCATCAAAACATTGATCATGATTACCCAATGCAAAAGATTTAGAGCATGATATCATGAATTTTATCTACTCCTTCTGTAATTTGAAACCTCGTAGATTTATATTTGTGCCTTGGCAATAAATTTATGATCTACATAAACAAGAAACTAATTTTTCTGCAATTTAAATATGGCCTTCATGCCAAAAATTATGGCATCAATTTTTGAAAGGCACTTTGAAACCAAATTAAATCTTTAAAATTCTTGATTCAAGCTTGAGGAAGTTCCCAAAAGTGTCTTTCCTTTTAAAAGTTCTGCAATAAATAATTCAAAATTTTGATGTCTTTTGATTTATAAATCTCACTTCTAGAACTCTATCCTAAGGAAGTAGTCCTGTAGATGAGGCTTAATGGAAAGGTTCAGGCTTTAGAAGCAGACAGTGCTGGGTTTTGACCCTGGCTTCAGTATTAATACCATGTGCACTTGTGTAAGCCTGTTTGTCTCAGTTTTCTTACCTGTAAAATAGGAATAATGTTGTATATCTTTTGAGATTGCTGTGCAACTTAGAAATATTAGAAATATAGCTCCCTAGGCAGGTCTGGCCCGTAAAAAATGCTCAAAAATGATAGCTATGGAGAGTCCAACAGCTCTAAAATCATGGCTATGATGCTGAAAATTTTGAAGCGAATTAAATATCTAGCAATTGGAGATTGTGAAATAAATTTTAGTAGACCCACACAATGAAATTTTCTGCAGCCGTATGGAAAGACATTGCAGGAGAATTTTTAGTGACTTAGAAAAATGTTTATGATAAAATGTTACCTAAAATTCCATTCCTAGGTACAGGAGTGAAAGCAGGTACTCAGACAAAAACTTGTACATAAATGTTCATAGCAGCATTATTTGCAATAGCTAAAGGTTTGAAAAACCCAAACGACCATCAATTGATGAGTGGATAAACAAACTGTAACATATACGTACAATGGAATATTATCCAGTCATAAGGAGGAATAAAGTACTGACACATGCTAGAACAGGAATGGATCTTGGAAACATTACCCTAAGTGAAAGAAGCCAGAAACAAAGTCATCATATATTTATAATTCCACTTATATGATACATCTAGAATAGGTAAATCATAGAGACAGAAAGCAGATTAGTGATTTCTGTGGGCTGGGGGAGTAAGGAATGGGGAATGACCGCTAAATGAGTATGGTGTTTCCTTTTGGGGTCATGAAAAAGTTCTAGAACTAGATAGTGGTGATGGTTGCACAACATTGTGAATGTGCTTAATGCCACTGAATCGTATACTTTTAAATAGCTAAAATGGTACATTTTATGTTATATATTTTACCACAATAAAAAAGTGACCTGAAAAAATAGCATGTTTACAGTAAAATATCTATATCTATGACATACACACACACACACACACACACACACACACACACACACACACTCACACAGGAATTTATACACCAAAATATCAGTGGTGGTGATTTCTTGATATCAAGGATGTTTTTAAAAAATCATCTGTAGTTTCTTAATTTTTTCAACAAATATATATTAGTTTTATAGCAGATGAAGTTTAAGAATGAAGAATCAAGAAAATAAAGGTGCTGAATAAATACGAAAGATGAAAGTAGACCCAAGACCACCTTGGACTATATGTCAATACAATAGAAGTATCAAGCATTATTTCATCATTGGATGCTGGATGCTCACAGTTCTGAACTGTGCTTTGCTGCACAGAGCCAGTCTGCTTTGTGCACCACAATTTATGTGGAATTTAATCCCATACTTAACATCTAATTTGCAAATCAGCAGGGTAAGGCATAAGCCTGGAGAGCAAGTAGGAATAATTGCACCTAAGTCATGGCATGACAAGATAACTATAACATGTACTGATACTATATATACATAACTATAAATGCCTCACTTAAAAAATCTTTTATTTTTTCCTTAAATAGAAAGCTCAAATACTAGTTAAGGGATTCAAAGCAAGATATTTGGCAACTCTACTTAGAATTGCCTTTATTTATCTGAACAGCTCCATAAGGCATATGTCATTACTCTTATTTTACACACAATGAAATTTGGCCTCAGAGTGAATCCCCTCTTTGGGTTCAGGGTGTTAGTAAATGGTGGACCCACAATTCACGCCTGGGCTCATGCTCTGCCCACAGTGGTGTACTGCTGGCCTGCCCTTTGATGGACGAGGAAGCACGTGTTCAGAGAGGTAACTTAATTGGGCCAAGGGCACAGCAAATGCACGCTAGATTTGGGATTTGATCCCAGATTTCTCAGTTCAGTGAATTTCTAGAAATCAAAGCTGCCTCTCTGGTGTTTCTCAGTGATATTGACTACATAGATGCCATTGCCTGCAAGAAGAGCACCAGAAAGACCACGATACAATACAACCTCAAAGAACTAGTAAAAAGATGATAGGGACTTTGGAATAAATGCAGGAGTCTTCAAAAAGTTCTTGGAAAGATTAGTATTATCTTTTAATTCTATTTTTCCACAAACTTCTTAAAGTACCCTCAAATATCTCATATGCTGAGAGAACAACGGTACAACTAAGTCTTGAGTTCTAACGTGAAGTTGTGAAATGTTCCAAGTTCAAACGGATGTAAGTACTTTATTTCAAACAGCATGATGATGTAGGGATAACACTGAAATGCGATCTACGTTTAAATTTGAGCTGTAATGCAAAATGAATGAGCCCTCTTAAAGACAGAACAGGACAGAACTTGGTATGAGCCTTGCAGGCAGAGCCACCTGCCAGGCTGGCGCGCCATCCGGTGCCTTTGTTCAGTGGACATAATCCGTGTGTGAGCAGATTTTGATATTACGGCCACGTCTCTCTTGCCTCCACAGGTAGTGTAAAGGTGTAGCCTATCCAGACCGTGGTCTCTAGCCTCATTTGAAGGAGTGAGTTCAGTGTGGAGCTCTTCAGCCTAAAGAGAAAACATAAGTCGTTCCCCTTCACTCGCAACCGTTCTAAAATAGAGGATCATTCACTCAGATGACTCTACCCAGGGTTCTATTTTGCACACTCCCTCATGCTTTGGAATACTTTTCAAACCCTGCTCAGAGCCTGTCTGGGGGCTCTGCAAGCTACATATCAACCGGATGGCCTTTGGTATCCTTGTTGCCCCATCGCAAGCATTAGTGCTAAAATTACATTTCTTTCCCAAGACCCTGACCACATTGCCCCTTCTTTAAACAGCTGACCTGGGCTTTTTATTTAATAAATCCCAACTATGTTCACAGTTAATGACGTGACCTGATTTTTCCATGTCACTTCATGCCGCTGCCAGCCCGTGCCTCCTATTCCCTTCTCCTCTCACACCTCCCTTCCCTTTCGTTCAGCCTTTCCCTCCGCCCCTCTCAGCTACCTTTGCGTTTTTGTTCCCAGGATTTCTCGTGTGTGCCCAGTTCTCTGTCTCAGATGCCAGCCTCTCCCCCAATCTTATACCTTCAGTCTCTCAATGTTCACTTGCTTTGCTAATGTCTTAGTCTGTTTTGTGTTGATATAACAGAATACCAGAGACTGGCTATTTTATAAAGAGAAGAAATTTATTTGGCTCACAATTCTGGAGGCTGGAAAGTCCAAGAAGCATGGTGCCAGCATCTGCTGGGCTTCTGGTGAGGGCCTCGTGCTGCATCATAATGCGATGGAGAAGTAGAAGGAAAAGTGTGCTTGCAAAAAACCCCAAACACTAGAGGTGGCCTCTCTTTATAAAAACCTGCTCTTATGGGAACTCATCCATTTCTGCAAGAGCTAATCCAGTCTGGCAAGGGTGAGAAATAATTCAGTCTCAGAAAGGCAGGAACTCACTCATTACCAGGAGAACAGCACCACGCCATCCACAAGGGCAGAGTCCCCATGACCCAAACGCTGCCCACTAGGCACCACCTCCCAACACTACTGCACTGGGAATTAAGGTTCCACCATGAGTTCTGGTGGGGAGAGTGAAGCTTTCCTATGTGCCCACGAGGGATGCCACTGTCATCTCAGGACTTCAGCTGAGCTCCATTCCCTTGTCCCCAGCCTGTCTGTGAAAGGCTAGAAATTAGTGATTCACTAAGAGAGCTGCACACTGAGATAACCAACTTGAACACACTTCCAAGCATGAGAAAGCAAGCCAGAGAGGTACTGCCTCCTCATTCATTCATTTATTCCTCAATACGTTTGTTGAGAAGTTATTAAACATCAGACACTGTGTTGGTGATTCGTACATGTGTGTGTATGTTTCTGTTCATGTGTGTGTGTCACAAAGGGTCATGGCAGAGGTTCTCAGACTTTTTTGGTCATGGTACCTTTAGTGTCTCAGTAATATTTGCATAGCACCACTAGTCCAAAAGTAATGACTAATAGTTCCTTTTTAAAAAATAATTAGGTTTAAACAAATTAATAAGTACTTATGAATTAACAACTTAGTAGCCATTTGAATAACAGCTACACATAAATTTTTTAAAATCTTTTTACTTCATTTCTAAATAATCACTATTATGTACTAATGGGGTGTATGTACTAGCACTGCACAAATTCTCAAACCTTAGAATCAGATTAGATATTGCCACCCTCATTTCCTGTTCCATATTTAGTTCATGCTTACTTGCTTTTTATGATGGTGACCTCTAAACTCAGCTTTGCCTAAAATATGACATTATGAAAAGGAATGGAGCATTATACAAATTTAAAGCCAAATTACTTTGAGCTAGAAGTGCATGTGGAATCTGACCAGATGCTGTGTTTCTCTCAAAAGTTTGGAATATCCCACAGCACCCCTATGAGTTTCTTATGGCACCCTGGAGTGCCTGGGGGCATGGCTTGGGAACTATGGGGATGTGATTTCTGTTTTCCTGGTCATCATGGTCTGATAGAGGAGAGAAGTCATGGAACAGGGAGGATGTACAGAGGAGGATGGATTTGGTGCTATAAAGATTCATCAGGTTAGAACAATGATTTTGTTTGTGCAGCTCAGGTTTTAATGATTGGCCCTGTATGTACTTTGGGGTCTCGTGAGGTCTGGTACACCTGGGTTGTGTGGAAACTCTCGTCTGGGCCTGAGTCTTTTCAGCAAACTGTACCCCCTCTAGTTTTATATTCCTGACCATTCTGCACAGAGTGGTTCTGTGCTGACTGGGGGGCAGATCAGCTGTCCATGCTGTGCCCCAGTGTTCCCCTGGTGGGCCCGTCTCCTCCAACCCCTGCACTCCAATCACTTCCCATGGGATGGGCTGTGCACCGGTTCCTTGTGATGACTCACCGGCCTCTGAGTGGCTCCTTTTTTCAGTTGTCTGTGGCCCCTCTCTCCTATGTGGATCCACAGAAACCCTGTTCGTGGTCTTGCTGGCCTGGGTGCCACCAAGGCCCCCTTCTCCCCTGCCGCCTCCAAGCAACTTCATCCAAAGGGCATAACTGCAACGTTTGCCAGCTCCTGCTCCATGCGTTCACCAGGGCCAGCCTTGAAGCCACTGGGGCTTGAAATGGTGGGAGTGGTATTTTCTTTCTCTCATTGTGGCTTCTCCTGCCTTCATGAACTCCACAGGTCTCTCCTCCTCTTCCCCTGAGCTCTAGTGGCCCCAGCTTGGCTGTGGCTGCTTTTAATTGTGGTAAATTGGTTGATTTGTGGGAGAGAGTGACTCTGGGGACCGTCTATTCCACCATCTTGGCTGGAAGCCTCAATGATTTTATTTGTGATATCATGAATTAATATAATGTAAAATTGTGGTGACTATGTAGGATTGCCTACTTTTTATTTTACCAAAAGGACATTAAATTGAAAATAAATCATGCACTATTACCATTTTAATTATTTTAAAATTGAGGTATAGCTTACGTATAGTAAAGTACACACATCTTAAATTTTTGATTTGATAAATTTTTACATATATAAATATACAAGGGTATTTGAAAGACAATGCAAATCTTTCTATAAACTTTTTGAAGACCCCTCGTACATGTAACCATCACCAAGATCAAGAAATAGAATTACCTCAAATGTTCCCATGAGTCCCTTCCCAGTGAATGGCTAATGTCCCCCCCCCCCTTCTCCCCATCCCAGGGAGAAAACCAATGTATTGATCTCTATCCCTATAGGGTAGTTTCACAAGTTCTCAAACTTCATATAAATGGAATTATACAGTATGTACTTTTTTGTGTGTCTTCTCTTTCTCAGAATAAAGTGTGTGAGATTCATCTGCCTTGTTGCATGCATCATAATTTGTTCTTTTTTCTTGCTGAATTATATTCCATTGTATGAATAAGCACATCCTCTTTTTATTTCTCAAATTGGAAAAAATTAGCTTTTTACTTTCTTTATAGATGTACTGCCTATGCATGCTTCCTTAAGCAATGTACTACATAATTTTATTTGCTTTTAAACTTTAGAAAATTGTATACCATCTTGTAAGAACTGAATTTTTCTGTAACTTCCTTTGCTCCCTGAACATTATGTTTATGAGTCATCCAGATTCAAAACAACCTATATTTATTAATTTTTAGTGCTGTATATTATTCTATTTATGAAAAAGTCACAATTTAGCTATTCATTCTCCTGTTTATGGACATAAGAAAGTTATTTGTATTCTAAATATGCAGAGACTTTTTTTATCAGACATTTTTAGCTCTGCAAATTAATATGAAACATTTGTCATAGTTGTTATACCACCCTTTCTCCTTTAAATAATTTTCTAAAACCACCGTCTCATTGGAGGTTATTTTAGGATGTGTGCAAACCGAAGGCAGTCCTGGTGTAGTCGTCATGTGGTGTGTTCCAAGTGGTTAGTCTCTATTCATGGAGGGACACTCTCTGGCCCATGGGTTATTGGTCACATGTCCCCAAATAGGCTCTGACTTCCCTATTAACAATACCCAAATCTAAGGAAATCTCAGACAAGAGCTTTCAACAGAAAGGGAACTGTACAGTGCCAAGTGAGGAACCTGCCATATTAGTCGATGTCAAGCATGGGCCCCATTGAGAGAGGGTCCTGGAGCCCGTGATGATCAGCTGGAGAAAAGTGGAAAGATTTTTCAGCTACAAGAGGAAGGAACTAAGACACGGAACGCACTGTGAAATTAAGAAGTCTATATGCCTTCAAAATCCTCCTGGTTTCTTTATCTAATGGAACAGTTTTGCCTTTAGGCTTTACAGAATTATCAAAGTAATCCCCAAAGGCTTACTGACAGAAAATAATAATAAAAGCTAAGCTAACCCCACTGCTATTGAATGTTTCCTAAGTAACAGGCACTCGCTGAGCCAAGTGCTTTTATGTGATTGATCGCATTCATTCTTCACAAGAGTATCGAATGGCTACTGTCATTATCAGTCCTGCTGTATGGAAGAAGTGAAAGTGACTTGCCCAAAGTCCCACAGCCAGCGTCAGCAACACTGGGTTTGACACCAGGCCATTCTGCCTCCAGAGCTTGTGCTCGTAGCCAGCTGCTGGTGTGCTCCTGGGTTCCCACCTGCCCGTCTGCTATGGTCCATTGGTACTGTCGATATTTTAAATTCAGGAATTGGATACTGAGTAAGACCATGTTCAGGGGTCATTTGGCCTCTCTTGGAAGTAATAGGTCTATGACTCAGGGTCAGGAAAAGGTCTTGACTTGTGTTCAAATGTTTTTGTCCAGGAACATGCTGCAGGGCATAGAAGGAATATACCTCACAGTAATTGAGGCACTAGTTCTAGACATTCTGTTAGGATCTTTCACAGGCATTATTTTATTATCATGACACCAGCTCGGTGAGGTTGAGCATAAAATCCCCAATGGCAGAGAAAACTAATGCTCCAAGAGGTTACTCGAGGCATATAGTTTGGAGATAGGATTTAAACCTGTGGTGTCAGCCTCTCAACCCAGAACCCTTTCTTAAGTCCTCAAGGCCAGTGGAAACTTGTAGCACAGGACTATAATTTTGCATCACTTATCTATATAAGAGATTTCAAACCATTTTAAAAACTCAATATCTGGGACTCTTCAGTCTGTTGGAAACCATATTTTATTTGATTCTTTTTAAAAGTTTTATTTATATTAGCCTTAAGATCTGGTTAGATCTTGTCCTAGAAAAGGAAAAGGAAGGTTCCAATGCAAATCTGAGTGCCCTATTTCTCAGGCTACCTATGAGTTTGCATCCTCTTTCCTAAGACATCACCCCCCTACTTTCTGCCAAGACCAAATTGGACAATGCAAAATCTTGGTATCTACTTTTAATTTACTGAGAACCCTTTTGAGGCTACCTCTTTGACTACACAACTACAACCAACAAAGATTACACTGAGTGGACAAACTTTGGAGTTTCAAAGAGCTGGAAAGTAACTTCCTACTAAATTTTTAACTGAATTGGGAAGAAGTGGCTTCCATTTTGTACATCATGGTTTCACCCTCTGTCACAGCTGACTGGGCAAGGGTGGGTACATGACTCAGTGATTGGGCTGAGAGAGATTCACTCTCTTCAGGTGGCTGAACCTGCAATATCTAAGCTCTGGAGCCCTGGGGCAGGACCAGAGAAGCAGGGAAACCACTCTGTAGAAAAAGAAGAATGAACCGGATGTGCTGTGTATATCAGTCAAGTCAGTCAGGAAAACAGAAACCATGTCAGCTATTTTAACAGAAGATTTAATAATGGAAATTGATTAAAAGGTATTGGAGGGCTGTAGATGTGAAAGGGAACACTGAAGTTATACAGTGATACACCTTCAGGAAGTAGCTGACATCTTGAGGGCTAGGGGAATGAAGGGAGAAGTTATCAGAACTTCAGAGTTTGAAAGAGGGGTGTGCAGAGTTGAAACTCAGACTTCTGAAAAAGGGGTATCATCTGGCTAATGTTGGTGCCTCTGGAACTCACGGGAAGTCTCCATGGACTGAGCCTCTGGGAGAAGATTCTGGCCAGCTGCAGCTGGTATCTCTGAAGGTCACTGTGAGGCGAGTTACAGGTGCACAGAACAAAGCCAGAAACAGAAATCTGTGGCTACTAGGACCAGCTGCTGCTGCTGGGGTAAAGACCTGCTGCCAGGTAACACTGCCAGGGACAGCAAACCAGCTGGAAGGAGTAAGCTCCTTCTCCCTCCTCCAGCCTTGCAGACCCTCACCAGCCTCCCCTCCCCTTCATAGAGCCTGACATGGATGGTTAGCAAAGCAGAAATGTGATTTATAGAAGTCTAGCTCCAGCATCACAAAGAAGGGTTGCAAAGGGTGCTTTTGGAGCTAAGAGATAAAAGCTCAATGGCCAGTACACATTGACAGGGGTGACCTTGAGTATTCAGGTGACTCTCCAGCCCCAGGCCTAGGGTTTCTCAATAGTAGCACTGTTGACAATAGGGGTCAGTTAATTCTTTGTTGTGGGGTTGTCCTGTGCATTGCAGGATGTTGAGCTGCACCCCTGGCCTCTACCCACTAGGTGCCAATAGCACCTCCTCAGTTGTGACAACCAGAAATGCCTCAAGACGTTGCCAGATGTCCCTTGGAGAGCAAAACCACCCCCGATTGAGAACCACTGGGCTAAGATCTTGCTTTAGGTTCCGCGAGGCATTCCTGTTCTTTTAAAAATCTCCCCTTTTCCTCTTAAGCTATTTGAATTTAGCTCTTCTTACCTGCAACCCAGGGAGTCTTAAAAGTTATCCTCACATTTGCTGAGATCTTAAATACAGCCCAGGCCCTGTGCTAAGCATTTACAGGCATCATCTATTTCAATACTCTCAACAATCCTGTGAGGTGGATGCAAGTATTTTGTCTTCATTTCACAGAAGAGGAAACTGAGGGTCTAAGAGGAAACTCCCCCCATCACTGAGTGGAGTGGGTACTTCATGACCATTGTGCTCTACTGTAATATGTCACTACTTACCAGTGTTGACAGGCCACCACACTCTTACTCCAGACCCTTTATTTACATTAGGTTAAACCATATGAAATTACCATTTCTGTAGGTCAGAAAGGACAGATATTGGCTATTTCATCTGGTTCAGATGAATGTCTCCTGCTCTTAGCCAGGAATGTCTGCCCCATCCATTGATTTCACCTCTCTTCAGGCAGATTTCTATTCCTACATCCTCTGCAAGGTCTTTCTGGATCACTCCAGCTTATGGAAATATATTGGTTTGCTAGAGCTGCTATAGCAAAGTATCACTGACTGGGTGATTTGAACAACAGAAATTTATTTTTTCACAGTTCTCGAAGCTGGAAGTCTGAGATCAAGATGTCACAGGGTTGGTTCCTTCTGAGGTTCTCTCCTTGACATGTAGGTGACTGTCTTCTTCCTGTATCTTCACATGGTCTTCCTCTCTGCATGTCTGTGGCCTAATTTCATCCTCTTATACAGACACCGGTCATATTGGATCAAGGCCCACCTTAACAACTTCATTTTAACTTAATCATCTCGTTGAAGACCCTATCTCTAAATACAGTCACATTCTGAGGTTCTGGGAGTTATAAATTCAATGTACAAATTTGGGGAGGGGACACAATTTGGCCCACAATAGGAGACCTCTCCCTCCTGGAAGCACCCAGTGTTTGCTGTTTGTGAGACTCATTTGTCTCTCAGTTATGTCTGTCTTATTCAGTTCTTGAAGTGTTTAGCTTTACAAGTGTGTATATATTTCTTGTCCCTTCAGGAAATCCACATACTTCCTAAAAACACTCCCTCCCCCAAATCCAGCACCGAGCTAGGCACAGATTAGTAAATGTTATACAAAGTTGTCCTCGATAGAATATGATAGCCTTATACAAGCAGGAACATTGATTTAAAAACATCCCAAGATTTCTTTCAGCTTTAAGTTTCCACGGCTCACTGCTCTTTAAAAGCAATTTTTATGCAGTTAAAACACACTTTGAGGTCTCTTGAAAAACTTTATTATTCCCTTAATTTTCCTCATGATGAGCCAGCATCAACACTATCAAGAACTGAGCTTTAAAAACACTCGGAACTGATTTGCCCTGCTGGAGGCCCTTGAGATTTTCAGTTCTAACTGCTGATGAAGTAAACACGGGCTCCAAGACTAAGGGAAGAGAAAGAAAAATATCAAGAGCAAAACAGAATATGTAAAAGTCTGTAATCCCCAACCCACAGGCCAGCTAAAAATAGAGCTCCAGCATGACTGCTTTCTGAGCCCAGGAGAAGTGGCTGAAGAGTGGCTGACGGATGTCATTGCTGGGAAAGGAAACACATGTTTGTGGCATAAATAGAAATATATTCATTCTAGGGAGTTCTTTTCAGATCCATGCTGGCTTTTGGCTGTGGTCCACAGCATATGTGGACATAGAAGGATTTAGAGCTCTGCGTGCAGAATAGTCATTGTTTCTTCTAGAACTTGCAGAAATTTCCAATTTTTAACATTTTTATTTGACTGGATAATATGGTAAACAGCCCCCAATCATTCCCTGATGAGTTGCCTCTGTACATTTGTTCATTTGCTTTCTTTCAGCAAATATTTATGTGGTGCCTCCTTTGTGCTGGTTTGTGACATGACTCTACCACATTGTGCTATAGTCAGACACTTTGGGTCTAGGTTGAGCCACCAGTGTAGGGACACAGTAGGGGTGGTAGTGAAAAGTGGATTCTGGGGCCAGATGGCCTGAGTTCCCACCAGGCTCCCACACCTGCCGGATCTGGGGCTTTAGATAACCTTGCCTGTGCCTCATTTGCAACACAGGGATAATGAAATTTTACTTACTTCATGGGTTGTTGTAATAATTAATTTATATAAAGCAGATGAATTACTTATTGTAGTTTCTGGCACATTGTAAGAGCTAAGAAGTAATTAGCTGCTATTGCTATTACTGCTCTTCAATAATATTTTTGTAATTAATTTCCTTGGTATTTTCTGTTACTCCTGGTCTTTCACTGTCTGGGCTACTACCATAATAGATCACTGCTTTGGGAGAAAGTTGTTGCAGTAGAAAGAGGTAAAAGAGGCTTTTGACGTGCAAACTGAAAAGTTGAGTTGGAACAGCCTTCCATCTTCTGAGACTAGAAACCTTTCTCTTGGTGTGGGAAAGGGATGAAGAAGACATTCTCAGAGCCTGTATTAGTCTATTTCTGTTGCTTATAATAGAAACACCTGAAACTGGGTAATTTGTAAACAAACAATATTTATTGCTTACAGTTTTGGAGGCTGGGAAGTCCAAAGTCCAGGGAACACATCTGATGAGGACTGTGTTGGTGGGTGGTGACTCTCCACAGAGACAAATGGCATCACGTGGCAAGAAAGGCAGAAGCAAGAGAGAGAGAGAGCTTCTCAGATGCTCTCTTTTCAAAGCCATCAGAACCATGCCCATGACTACCATTAAACCATCAATGAATTAATCCATTTACTAGGTCATGGTCCTCACAATCTAATCACCTCTTCAAGGTGTGATGGAGTTTGGATGTATTGTCCTCCCAGAACTCATGTGGAAATCTGATCCCCAATGTGGCAGTGTCAGGAGCTGTTTGAGTTGTGGGGGCATATCTCATGAATGGATTAATGCTCTCCCTGTGGGATGGGGGTAGTGAGTAAGTTCTCACACTATTAGTTCCCACCAGAGTTAGTTGTTTAAAAGATCCTGGCACCTCCTCTCTCTCTCTCTCTCTCTCTCTCTCTCTCTCTCTCTCTCTTTCTCTCTCTCTCTCTTCCTCTTGCCATGAGATCTGCTTGTACCTGCCAGCTGCCTGTCATTTTCCACCACGAATAGAAGCAGCCTGAGGTCTGCACCAGATGCAGCTGTCCCAGAATCATAAGCCAATTAAACCTCTGTTCTTTATAAATTACCTAATCTCAGGTATTCTGTTACAGCAACACGAAAATAGACTAATATAAGACCCCACCTTTCAATTACCATAATAGAATTTCCCACCCTCTTAACACTGTCACAGTGGGGATTGTTTCTAATACATAAAACTTTGAGGGACACAATTTTATCCATGTCAGAGCCTGAGAAAGGAGAACCCTTGTGCTTTAGGGTGGAGGGTAGGGACAACCCAGAGGGCAAAGTGCATGACATGAACCTGAAATACATTTAAGGAGACTTAAAAGCAGGTATCATATGTCTTAATCAGTTCAGGCTGCCATAACAAAATACCATAGATTCTGTGGCTAAACAAAAAATATTTATTTCTCATAGTTCTGGAGGCTGGGAAGTCCAAGATCTAGGTGCTGGCAGGTTCGGTGTCGGTTGAGGACCCTCTTCCTGGTTTATAGATGACTGTGTCATTTTGCTGTGTCCTCACATGGCAGAAAGCAGAGAGCAAACACTCTGGGATCTTTTTACAAGGGCACTAATCCCCTTCATGAAGTCTTCGTTTTCATGACCTAATCACATCCCAAAGGCCCCACCTCCAAATACCATCAGATTGGGGATTGGGCATGAATTTTGGGAGAACACAAACCTTCAGTGTACAGCACTATGTGCCCCCAAAAGGATGGAAATAGACAAGATCTTGGGCCATCTCTCAGTTTCTTGTGTCCCAGTGCAGGGAGGGTGAGGGTGGACAGAAGAGAATGAATCTTTTAGCCAACAAATAACTTTAAAGACACCAGAGTCTGACTCCAAGGGGCCAAGACAGGACTCCAAGGAGCAATATGCTAGGGTCTTACATTTACAATAATTGAAGATAAGACATCCCCTCGCCAACTCTGCCCATTACCCAATGCCTCAGCACAACATAGGACCCCAAGAACTTAGATGGGTTGGGGGCACTCGCAACAATTATTATTATTGCTGAAAGTTTTTGAGAGCAGAGACTATTACCTTATGTACACTGTGTGCAGCACAGGGACTGGTGTATACTAGGTGCTCAATAAAATTTATAATATATTAATGGCAAGCACTGAAGTAGATGGTAGGGCTATACAGATAAGAAGGTATGATCCTTGCTCTTTAGGAGTTGAGCTTTGTGGAGATACATACACGCATGTGAGCGCACATGCACGCACGCACACACACCCACAGACACACACCAGATTTAGCCCACATGGTAAAGGTATAATAGAGGTGCAATAAAAACACAATGGGAAGAGTCCCCACACCTGCCAGCAGAAGGAATAATGTGTACACAGACACAAAGGCATGGAAGGGCAGTTTGTGTTTGAGGAGTGATTGAGAATCGAACATAATCCAGCTGATATTTCACTTGCTGCCAGTGGGACTGGAGACAGACAAAGGACATAAATGCCCCAGAGGCTCTCCAAGCAGGTCCTTGACTGGTCAGAGTTTAAAGCCTTCTCTACATGCACTCATGTTTCAGGCACATTCCTCCTAAGACACGGGACTTTCTCGACGAACGCCTTTGGAAGCTGGAAGGAGAAAGCCTGGGGCCTGAACAGCTGGATGCCTCCGTCCACTGCTGGATCCCTCACTTACTTAGCCTTGCAATCTTGACCAAGTCAGTTACCCTCCTGTACCTGTGAAAGACAGACAGACAATTCATCTATTACGTGAGAATGAGCAGAAAGCTGTGAAACTTGCCTGAGATTTCATCTTGGTGTTGTTTAGAATGGCCCTGAGCTGTGGGTCTGAAGAGGGGGCAGAGGGATATAAGAGGGTTGCCTTTAGCAAAAAACGCCCCACTGAGTCCAGTGTGTTCCCTCCCACAGTTAGGAAAGGAAAGGCCCTAAGGCAGGAAAATGCAAAATGTACAAGAAGAGCTGAAGGGAGACCAGTGGGATCGGTGAATTAGCATTTATTGAACTTCTACTTTGTTCCAGGCGTTATCAGGGAGGATGGAAAAATATAGATTCACAAGCCACAGTTGGCTGTTCTTAAGAAAATCACAATTGTTCATGGGAAGAAAGTGAGAAGGAACATGTAAAGATGGAACAATGGGTACACGTGTACAAGACACACATGTACAAAGGGCTTTGAGGACACAGAAGGGAGCGCTCCAGCCTATCTGCCTTGGGGGGAGCCACCCAGCGGGGATGGTGTTGGGACTGGGTCTAGAAGCCCCTCACAGATGTGAAATCAAGGGAGAAGGAGAGAAAGTTTATAATCAAATGTGCTAAATTATATTCTAGTGGGTGTTTAGCCCTGAGATGGGACAGTAATCTGATAAAACAGTAGTGATTCATCATTTTAAATAGATTACTGTATATTACTGCTTTTTCCTTCTTTGTTTCCTCGTTCATGTTTTTATGTAAAATTCTTTTCTGGTGTTCAGTGGGCATGTTGCCAACAAGGAGTAGTTTTGTCTGCCTTAGTGAGCACTATGAGGCACTTCCTTCTGTCCCAAAATCAGGAAATCTGAATTTAGTCCTCGGTTCTGGTTTGGAGGTAGTAGTTGAATAGAATAGAAATAGTAGTAGAAACCACTAGAAGTGGCTGAGAAAGGCCAGAAGGAAGTGCTTTGGGCTTGTAGCCAGGGCAAAAAAAAGGTTCCAGAGGAGTCCTCTCACCTCAGTGCCCAACCCTTACCAAGCCCTCCATCTGTCAGCCATCCTACAGAGGAGAAAGGAATAGCAAAGGGAGAAAAGGGGGAAAAGAGAATTTTCCAGGATGGTGGGTGGGTAGTTAGTTGGGCAGGTGGATCTGGGGTCTGTGAGTCTGGATTCAAATCCTGCCTTTGCTGTTCAATAATTTTGTGACCTCAGGTAGACAATCCAACTGTGCTAATTTCCTCCTCTTCTGTATAATGGTGAGAATAATAAAACCTAGATCTTAGCCTTGCAAGATTGAGGAGATAATATATCAAAAACAAATATAACAGTATCTGGGACATGCTAAGGACACACTAAATATTAACCATTATTATTTGTCCATTCAGCACCCTCTCCCACCCACTTCTTGACAACAGACTTTTCCTTCTTGAACAGAGATTGGGGTGTAGGACCACAGGGTTACCATGGTGTCTCTCAAGTCCCACTGACCTCAGTAAGTGACTCAGGGATAGGCCTGTGACACAGATGGCTCAGAGTCCCTACCCTGGTTTTCCTGCAGGAGATGAGCTCTCCTCTGGGACCTTGGATCAATGTAAACCTGGTGTGGACAGCTGCCCTGCCCCTGCCACATGGAGGCCTGTCTGTGGTTGCAGAAGATGCAGGCTTACAGAACACACAGAATAAAAGTAGTGTATGCTGGATGCCGACCCTGGGGCCCCCGGCATTCCACAGGTCCTCGGCTCTTCTTTGTATTTGAGGTTCCACCCTCATCATTTGTGCAATAAACCCCATTTTTGCTTAGGCCAGTGTTTGAACTGGGTTGCAATCTGACCTGAAGAGTCCCAACTGATGCCGAGGGGCATAGAAAGGACCCAAGAGAGAGAGGAAATACCCCTAACAGCCTGGCTATGCTTAGAAGAGGGTCAGGAAGGTAAAGTCCACATTACTGAAGAGGAAGGCAACATTCCCAAACCTTCTGGGCCGCTTACCAAGGAGAACAGGAGGTTTAGGTTGATAGCTAGCCTTCCATGAAGTGCTTCAGAGGCTGTTCTACTCAAGCTTTTTAGCGTGACAGAGGCCATTTTTAATCCTGGATTTGGAATTTCTATCCTAGGAAGTCTTTCCCTATTGCCACGTGGTCTTTGAACCACTTTTTCTGGGAATTTAGGTTGGTTATGGTTATGATGAAGTTTATATAGAACGATTATCTCATGATCCCTGTATTGTGGTTCCAGTTAAATCTTGATTCATTTGGTTCATACAGTATATAAAACATATTATGCAAAAGTATAGCCAAGTCTTAACAGAATAATTATTAAGGAACCAAATGCCTTTATTATACTTTCTTTTAAAAGTTATTAGATGGGATTAAATTGATGTCCATTTTTAATTTAGCTTCATATTATTTTTTGCCTTTTCAAACTAATAAATGCATTTGTAATAGCAACAAGATATGCTTTTGTAAGACTGTAGTTTCTCTTCTTTGCACAGTCCTCCTTCAGTCCAGAACCTCTGACCACTGTAGAGACAAATGACCTCAGCCCACAGGAGGCCTAATGAACAATAACAAGTTTCCAGTGAGGAAAATGGCCTAAGGACATGCATTCCTGGGGCAGAGATGAAGTGTCAGGATGAAGACGATCAGTAGGATAAGGATGGGGTGGGCAGAAGCGGAGCTGGACCATCCCTTGTTAAGCACATCTGCCCACAAAGTCAGGCAAGATGAAATAGAAATTATTCTGGCTACTCATAAATACCCTGTTTGAATTTTGAAAGGCTATGGCATGGTGGCTTTCTTCCAAAATGTAATTTTTAAGATTAAAAACAGCTATTGTTATAAGTCATTAGAACTATGAAAAAAAAAAGATAGAACAACACCTACTTATGTGTTGGCATCCTCTCATAAGGGAGGGGACAGTTAAATTACTTCTGGACTAAAATTAATTACTTCAAGGTTAAAATTATTAGTTTCATCCATGCAGGGAAGTAGACATGGTTTTAATCTTGTTAATGACTAATTTTCTAGTTCTCAAGGTGAAAATGAAGCTAAGTTGTTGAAAATTTACAAGGGTGAGACTTGGCAGATCTGAGTAAAGCAAAACCAAGCTTTTCTACGGTCTCTGTTGCCTTAGACGCTGTCTGGGAGGGAGGCCAGAGTCCTGCTTAGCCATTACCACAAGCAGGTTACATTGAACTGTGAAACAAAGAGAAGAGCGTGGAATGGGGAAAAGGAATTATCTGGGCAAACCATGGGTCCCCTGGGAGCAATGAATTTGCCTTGTCCAATTAAAGGAAAGGTATTAATCTCATCTTCGGGTTACATTTTGGAGTCTCATAACATTAGGCTGCCCCAGAGAGATGTCTGAAGGGCTCCTTCTAGGGTGATCATTTGTCCTGTTTACTGGGAATGAAAGGTTCCTGGGAAGTGAAATTTTGGGTACTAAAACTGGGACAGCATCTGTGACAGTCACCCTACCTCCCTCCTCTTTTGACCTTTGCCAGGGATAACCAGGTATTCTCTTATCTCCTAATGTAAAAAGCCAGACTCATAAGTGAGGACTTATTTTCACAATAACCCATAAACTCATTTACATTGCAGTTAAGAAAATGCTAATCACATTGTCAAGTTCAACATGGTATTTGTACCTGCAAACAAACTACTGAATTGTACCAAAGCTGCAATGTCATGTTCACGCCTTGTGCTATATCAGAAAGGGTGGAGAGGAGAGAGTAAATTACCTGGAATGGTGAGAGGGAGGGTCAAGAGACAAAAGGCAGCATGGCTTGGGATTTGGGAGACGGGGGCAGAGGGAGCTTTGAGAGAGGAAAAGGGACATTAGGGGCAACTGTTCTGATGTGAGAGAAAATTGGAGATGATTTTAACAAGTTTTGCCATTTGCACTGAGTGGAATTTCCCCTGGTATCTCTTTGAGAGACTTCTCTAGAGATGTTATCTTCTGATCAGTGCTCTGGTGGGTACCAAGACGGTTCCTGCAGGGTCAAGCTCTGCTGGGTGATACTTTGATTTCCTCGTGTCATGATCCATTGCAGTAAGTATTCGAATTCCCTATTCTTCAACTGCCACCATTAGTCAATTTCCAAAGCACATAATGTTGTAATGTTTCACATACATTTTCAAATGTATGACATCCTCATTTTAAATATGGCCTGGACCGACCAAGGAAAACAGATAAAAACGCATACCCACCTAGTTTTACTCTAAGTAATTTTTGTGAGCTAATTAACAATGCCTTGCTGAAAAACCAAGTGGAATTTCCAGCTGAGAGGTTGCTTTAAAATGATAGACACTGCTTTGATTGTTCAAAGAAAGGAAACACATCTCATACAAAAATGTGAGAAAGTAAAATTTTAAAAAGTCCTCAGCAAAGGAAAAAGGCCAGAGGGGACTAGAAATTAAAGAAGATAATAATTTTAAAAAGGACAAATCTATATCCATGATAACCGTTATGAATACCTGACTGTTGCTTTTTGATGAAATTCATTTCCTTGAAATTCATGACCATCTATATTGAGGCTTAGAATTTATTTTGACCTTATCTTTTATTCAGTTGGTATATTTTTAATCCCTAAGCATCTCAAACATACTGAGGAAAAACTAAAGAAGAATTTTTAAATTTCATGATTTTTCAAGTTAAGAATAATATTGAAACTACCCCAGAGTGATAATGAGAGTGAAAGTGTGAGGAGATTTTAATGACTTGATACTCACCGTTGACGGGATTCAAACAGCATCAATAATATAAGATGCATTGCGTAGACTGCGCTTCAGTTTGTGGGGCACATGAACAAGCCTGTTGTATTAAACCCTTCAGGCTGGGTGGCTTATATTATAAACAATAGAAATTTGGAGGGGGCAGAGCAAGATGGTGACTAGAAGGAGACATTTCTCCTTTCTCCTACAAGGACAGAGAATGCATCAAATGTGCAGCTACACTTGGACAAGAGAAACAGAAGGAAGGACATGGAATGTATCAAGGGAGTAGGGGAGATATTGGTGAGCACAGAAACTCAGGATACCACAAAGACATCGGAAAAATTCTCAGCCATCACCACCCCATCCTGCAACCTGGAATGGCAGGGATTTACAAGTTAGTTTCTGCCCTCAGGAAGGTGAGAGGACCCATTGCCCAACCCATGGGGGTGTCTGTGCTGCCTGGACAGCCATGCACTTGGTGTTGAGAACTGCTGCAGGCACATGTGGCTGCACTGGCCTGGGGATGGCTTCTTGTGAAGCTGCCCTATCCTCCAGGTCCTGGGCTGCTGCGAGCTTGGGACCAGGATCCACCCTTGGCTTTGGCCCTGTGTCCTGGGAATGGATGGTCCAGTGCAGTGAGGCTGCCACCCTCAGGATGGAGGGGGTCAGTGTGCACACCCATCAGACCTAGAAAACTGTTTGTTTAGGTCTGGTGCGCATGGCCAGTGACCCCACCTACATTGGTGGGAGGCCCAAACGATATTTATAGCCATGAGGAAAGGGAGGAAAACCCATATGCCTCTCTCAGGTATGGTCTCTGCGACCATGTGGCTGGTGCTGGGAACTCCTGGCAGCACCCATGACTGAGTTGACCCAGGGAGGGGCACATGCTAAACTGCCCCCACCCCCTGGACCCCAGGTTTCTGCATTAGTCACAGATTTGAGATCAGTCCCAACACCAGACACCATTTCCTTCTGGCCCCAACAGCAGTTTCACTCCCCTGTGGCCACATCATTATGCTGATTTGCCCACACCTGTGTCCATGTAGTATCCTGCACCCTGGGAACAGGTGGCTCAGTGCAGCAAGGGTACCAACTGGTGCACAAACTTTACAGAGTTAGAACTGCCTAATTGGGGCATCTAGCCACTCTTGGCAACTCCACCTTCTTTGGAGAGGGACCCTTGCAATTTGTGCAGCCAGAAAGAGGTGGTGGAGACTTATACAGCTCTCTCGGGCACAGACACAGGCCTGAAACACCAGTGAACCCACCAAGGGCTGCCTGCCCCAGCAAGGGGGCTTCAGAGGGACCTGTCATCTCCCTTAGGGGTACAGCAGCCCACCCACAGCCCCGGTGACCTCATGGAGGACAGCTCACCCAGCTGAGGAGATCCAGCTGAGGAGTTCCAGTAATGCTCTTAGGGTCACAGGGGCCTATCCACAACCACAGTGGCCTCAGCCAGGTTGGCCACTCCTGATGGACAGCTATAGAAAGCCCCAGCATCCCTCTTAGGGTGAACGTTTCCATCCCAAAATGCTAATACCTTGACCAGAATACCCCCCTTCAATAGTGGTGCTACAAACTATCCCAGTGTCTCTGCTGAGAATACAGGGCCCCCCACACAAATCCAGTGACCCCACTCAGTGTTGCCCAATTCAACAGCAAAGCTATGGAGTCCCCATTTCCTCCCCTGGAGATACAGGACTTTGTTCGAGCCCCAGTGACACCATTGAGTCATCTACTTTAGTTGAGGGGCTGCTGAGCATCCCAGTATCCCCTTCAAAGCCTAAGGTCTTAATCCCCATCCCAAAGAATTCCATCCAGGTAATCCATTTAAGCTGAGGACCTTCAGATCACTCCAGATCACCTATCAGAATCATGAAACACTAGCTGGGGAGCCAGCAAGACTGCTTGGGGGGTCACCCACCTCAGCAAAGGAGTGACACAACATCCTGAGATCTTTCCCATTACCTTGATGACCCAACCCAGTGTCTCCCACTTCAGCAAGGAACTAACTATTAAACAGAAAATTAAAAAACTTCTTGAAACTCGGGCCGGCCCGTGGCTCACTCGGGAGAGTGCGGTGCTGATAACACCAAGGCCCCGGGTTCGGATCCCATATACGGATGGCCGGTTCGCTCACTGGCTGAGTGTGGTGCTGACAACACCAAGTCAAGGGTTAAGATCCCCTTACTGGTCATCTTTAAAAAAAAAAAAAAAAAAAAAAAAAAAACTTCTTGAAACTAATAAAAATAAAGACACATCATACCAAAACCTATGGGATATATAAAGGCAGCACTAAAAGGGAAGTTTATTGCAATAAATGCTTACATCAAAAGAATAGAAAGACTTCAAATAAACAACCTAATGTTATACCTCAAAGAACTAGAAAAACAAGAACAACTCAACCCTAAAATCAATAGACAGGAAGAAATAATTAAGATCAGAGCAGAACTAAATGCCACAGAAACCAATAAAAGATATAAAAGTTCAATGAAACAAAAAGTAGTTTTGGGGGGGAAGATAAACAAAATAGATGAACTGTTAGCTAGACTAACTAAAAAAAGAAAAGGGAAGACCCAAATAACAAAAATTGGAAATGAAAAAGAAGACATTACAACTGATACCACAGAAATACAAAGAATCATTAGAAACTATTACGAAAGACTATACACCAACAAATTTGAAAATCTGGAGGAAATGGATAACTTTCTGGACACATTCAAATTACCAAGACTGAATCAAGAAGAAACAGAAAACCTGAACAGACCAATAATGAGCAATGAGATTGAAGTACTATTCAGTAGTCTACCAACAAAGAAAAACCCAGGACCAGATGGCTTCATTGCTGAATTCTCCCAAACTTTTAAAGAATAGCAGACCTTTTCAAACTATTCCAAAAAATTGAAACAGAGGCCATTCTCCCAAACTCATTCCATGAGGCCATCATCACCTTGATACCCAAATCAGACAAAGATACAATAAGAAAAAAATACTACAGGTCAATATCCCTGATGAACATAGACACAAAAATCCTCAACAAAATATTAGCAAACAGAATACAACAGCACAACAAAAAGATTATACATCATGATCAAGTGGGATTTATTCCAGGGAGGTGAGGATGGTTCAACTTATGCAAATTTATAAATGTGATACACCACATCAACAAAATCAAGGACAAAACACACATGATTATCTTGATAGATCCAGAAAAAGCATTTGCCAAAATTCAACATCCCTTCATGATAAAGACTCTCATCAAATTAAGTATTGAAGGAAAGTATCTCAACATAATAAAAGCCATATATGACAAACCCACTGCCAATATCACCTTGAATGGAGAAAACTAAAAGCTTTTCATTTGAGAACAAGAACAAGACAAGAATGCCCACTCTCACCACTTTTTTTTTTCCTGTGTATCTTTTTATGAAATACAGGGCAGGGCTTGCAAAGGCAGTTATGGGATGTGACTCAACACCACTCCTATTTAACATAGTAGTGTTGGAAGTACTTGCCAGAGAAATCAGGCAAAAGAAAGAAATAAAGGGCATCCAAATTGGAAAAGAAGCCAAATTGTCCCTGTTCACAGATGACACGATGTATAAAGAAAAACTTAAGAACTCTGCCAAAAAAAACTCTTAGAGCTGATAAACAAACTTACTAAAGTTGCAATATACAAAATCAATATACAAAAATCAGAAGCATTTTTATACACCAACAACAAACTAGCAGAAAAAGAAATCAAGAAAGCAAGCATATATACAAAAGCTACCAAAAAATAAAATACCTAGGAATAAATTTAACCAAGGAAGTGAACAATCTCTACAAATCACTGGTGAAAGAAATTAAAGAGGACACCAGAAGAAGAAAAGACATTCCATGTTCATGGATTGGAAGAATTAATATTATGAAAATGTCTGTACTACCAAAACAATCTACAGATTCAATGCAATCTCCATAAAAATACCAATGACTTTCTTCACAGAAATAGAAAAAAAACAATCCTAACACTCATATAGAACAACAAAAGACCCTGAATAGCCAAAGCTGCCGGAGACCAGCTCCAGTCAAGTTGTGGGTCCTTGAAAGAGGGATGAGGAAGCCGGCGAAAATAAAAAACACAGACAGAGACCTCAATGCATCAGTATGCATGTTCTCTCTCTGCGGGCTGTCAGCGTGTTGCAGCTGGAGCACAGCAGAGCATGAGACAATGCCTTTTATTTAGATTTTTCTCTGCAGGGGGTTTTTGGGTACCATTCTTATTACATCAGCAAGCTTGAATTAATAATTCAAAAGGGACAGGGGAAGCCAGTTTTTTTCCTTCGTTAGCACGTCTCAGGTGATTAGCTCATGCTTCTTCCTTTGGGTATCAGGTTATCAGATTGGGACCATCTTCTCACTGTCTTGAAGTTAACCTGTGACCTATTCCAGTTGGCAAGCTGTGGTTAATATCTACCCTATTAACAGAGTGGGACTATTGCAGTTGCAAAGTGATAGACAGTACTATCATATGACCTATGTCTATTGCTAAATGTAAGTACAAATTTGTTAAAAGGAAAAATGCTAACATTTAAATTCTAATGGGGGTGTAATGATTTTATGTTCTAATGGAATGAACCTACTGTTCATATGGAAATAGAACAGTGGATAGTTGAGCAGCATTATCATGCACATTTTGAGGTTATGCATTTGCTGTGGCCCTACAATCTTGATCTAAATGTTAAAGTGTCATTGTGCACAGCACCATCCCTCACAAAACCAGTTACATTTACCTCTTAGGTCTAATTTTGCAGGTTTAATAATTTTACAGTATATATTTTTATCCCAATATCTAATTCTTAATGATTTATTTAAAACTGGACACCAACAAGTAAAGGGGGTTCTACAGTTTCATTCCCATATACTTAATTTGTCCCAATCATATAATTTCCCATTAATACCAACCATTCTCGTGCCATTAACACAATCTCCAGTAAATGATGTTTGCCAACTTACATTAGGCTGCAGCTCATATTTAGTCATGAGCGGTGCTTTTGGAATATATGTTGGTGTGGTCAATTTATCATAAGGGGATAATTTTAAATTGTCCAATTTACTCGGATCCTCTATGGGAATGTTTAGTTCAATGACCGCATAATTATTTGTGTTATTTTTATAATCTTTTGGGAATTCAGAGAACTGCCACGCTAACCAAAATATTGAAAGAGAAGGCAAAAGCCACGAAGCCGTGGCAGGAACCCTTAGGATTGTAGCAAGTCCTCGTAGCTGCGGCCTTGCCAGCAGCTCTCCCTCCAGTGGCCTTGCCAACTCAGAGATGGCAGCCCAAGCTGACTCTTTTAGGATCCTGACATGGCGTGGACTGTGCCTCAAAGCAATCCTGAACAAAAATAAATAAAAATAAAGCCAGAGGCATTACATTAACTGACTTCATATTATACTACAAAGCTATAGTAACCTGTAACAGCATAGTACTGGAATAAAAATAGACACATGGACCAATGGAACCCAGAAATCAATCTACATACTTTCAGCCAACTGATCTTCAACAAAGGCACCAAGGACATAAATTGGGGAAAGCACAGTTTCTTCAATAATTGGTGCTGGGAGAACTGGATATCCACATGTAGAAGAATGAAACTAGACCTGTACCTCTTGCCATATAATACCAAAATCAACTCAAAATGAGTTAAAGTCTTAAATATAAAACCTGAAACTATAAAACTCTTAGAAGAAAACACAGAGGAAATACTTCAGCATGTAAGACTAGGATAAGACCCCAAAAGCACAAGCAACAAAAGAAAAATAAACAAATGGGAGTATATCAAACTAAAAAGCTTCTGCACAGTGAAGGAAACAATCAACAAAGTGAGAAGACAATCTATAGAATGAGAGAAAATATTTGCAAATTATGTGTATTAGTCTGTTTCTGTTGCTTATAATAAAATACCTGAAACTGGGTAATTTATGAAGAAACAATATTTATTTTATACAGTTTCAGAGGCTGAAGTCCAGGGAACACATCTGGTGAGGGTCTTCCTTGGTGGTGGCTTCAGTGACACAAGGTATCACATTACAATACAGCAGGAGCAGAGAGGGAGATCGTTTCTCTTGTGCTCTCCCTTTAAAGCCCTCAGAACCATGCCCATGACAACCATTAAACCATTCACCACAGCAGGGTCCCCACAATCCAATCACCTCTTCAAGACCCCACCTTTCAATTACCATGATAGGATTTCCCACCCTCCACAGTTATAGTGGGAATTAAGTTTGGATGGGACATTCAATCCAAGGCATTATGTATCTGACAAGGGATTAATATCCAGAATTTATAAGGAACTCAAACAACTTAACAGTTAAAAAAAAAACCCCAAACAAATAATCTGATTAAAAAATGGGCAAAAGGAGCCACTTCTGAAAGGAATACATACAAATGGCCAACAGGTACATGAATAAATGCCCAACATCACTAATATCATGGAAATGCAAATTAAAACCACATTGAGATATCATCTCACCACAGCTAGACCGGCTATTATCAAAAAGACAGAGAATAACAAATGCTGGTGAGGATGTGGAGAAAAGGCAACCCTTCTATGCTGTTGGTGGGACTGTAAATCAATACAGCCATTATGGAAAACAGTATGGAGGTTTCTCAAACAACTACAAATAGATCTACTATACAATCCAGGAATCCTACTGCTGGGTTTAGAAAGGAATGGAAATCATCATGTCAAAGGGATACCTGCACTCCCATGTTTATTGCAGCTTCATTTACAATAGCTAAGAGTTGGAACCAACCTAAATGTGCATCAGTGGATGACTGGATAAGGGAAATATGGTATATACACACAATGGAATACTACTCAGCCATAAACATAGAATGAAATTCTGCCATTTGCAGCAGCATGGATGAGCTTGGAGAAAATTATGTTAAGTGAAAAAAGCCAGGCACAGAAAAAGAAATACCTCATATCCTCACTCATAAGTGGCAGCTAATAAATAAATACATAAATAATAAATAAGGAAAGAAAGAAAGAAACAACAATCACAATAATACATTGAATTTTCAGGAGAGAACAGAACTGAGATTACTAGAGGTGGGAAATGGGCAGGGGGAGGAGGTTTGCATAAAATTGGTTAACGGACACAAGGAATCAATATGTTTTGTATTGATGACTATGCTAATTATCCTGATTTGATCATCACGTATTGTACATAGGTATTGCTAGTCAACTCTATACCCCACAAATATGCATAATCAATTATGTTTAAATGAAAAAGAGAAATAGAAATTTATTTCTCATAATTGTGGAGGTTAGGAAGTCTAAGATCAAGGCATCTACAAATGCAAGTCTGGTGAGTGACTGCTTCCTGGTTCATAGATCACGTCTTCTCATGGTCCTCATCTTCTCATAGTGTAAGAGCTAGGCAGCTTTCCAGGGCTCTTCTATAAAGGCTCTAACCTCGTGATCTAATCACTTTGCCAAAGGTCCCACCTTCTAATTCTGTCACCTTGTGATTAGGTATCAATATATGAACTTGGGGGCCACAATCACTCAGACCATAGCATATGCCAGCTGTGTAGGAGAGAGGGGTAAAGACGCCAAAGGGTCGTTTGGTGTGAGCAGTATTCCATTCCCTGCAAATGAAAACCTTTGGAGACCAGGTGAACATCACAGGAGGATGCTTATCATGAAAAATGAGAGGTAATGCATGGCTTGGTGGCAGCAGCCAAATTGCTAAATTTATCAGCTAAGGATAGTACCTGTCATCACTCTCAGATCTCAATAGTAGGTGTGCATAGGCATCACCTGAGAACTGTACATTGTTAAAAACACAGATCACTAGGCGGCACCCCTAGTAATTCTAACCCAGTAACTGTTAGGTGGTTCCAGACAGTCTGCATTCAAAACACACACCCATGCCCTCCAGTCACAGTGAAGTGAGGCAGGGGACCTGAGGCCGCACTTGGAGAGACGTGCAATTCTTTCATAAAGGCCTCTAAATGGGATTGACACTCAGACTATTCATATAAAATGGGTTATCTTATGACTACACTCATTTTTCATTCTAAGATAACAGTTTAGCTCTTGCATATGTAGGGGTCAAGGGAGACATTCCCCTCAAGCCCATGAAGGTTCTCTGAAAAATCACCTGATAAACACAGAGTAATATGAAGAAAAGTCATAACACATTTTTATTATCTCATTGTTTTACGTGACACAGAAGACTTCAGGATGAAGACTCAAAGATACAGGGAAAATTGTCTGTATTTATGCTTAGGTTCTATGAAGCAGGCATTACTGTGCAGAAATGTGATTGCTGTTATTAATATTTTCTTTTCCTTTTTTTTTGTTGCTATTTTTTTCTAGAAATGCGATTGGACAAGAAAGGTGTGATCTAATGCTAATAGACTGAGTGGGGAAACTCACCAAGACCTTTCTCTTCAGATTTTTCTCGGTCTTTCTGTGTAGCATTCCTTCCTCCAGGGTATGGGGCAGGACACTTTCTGGAATGGGGGTCTTATGACCTATAATCAGACAAGGTACACTAGGGAATTTCTTTATGGCCAGCTCCAAGACAGAAAGGCGGGGCTGGGGGGGGGCAATTAGAGCATATCTATGACCCACCTTGGAGACGAGGGATTTCAGATTCCATGGCTTGCCTCAGGGGAGACTGAAGCTGAGAGACAGGAGGGCAGGAGAAGGTCAGTGGGAAGCATTGCTTTAGAGACTGCTTTTGAGGCCTTCACTTTGGGGTATGGCTCTCTGGACCCCAACACATATTTAGAAGATGGCAGTGTGGGAAGAAGAGGTGACATGAGGAGAGGAGCCATGACACTATGTTATTGGCCTTATAATATCT
The DNA here is from genome assembly GCF_027409185.1 of Cynocephalus volans. Lineage (NCBI taxonomy): Eukaryota > Metazoa > Chordata > Mammalia > Dermoptera > Cynocephalidae > Cynocephalus > Cynocephalus volans. The sequence continues at coordinate 287,287,415 of NC_084460.1, forward strand.
TCAGGGGCTCTGGAGTGCAGCTAATAGCTTGACTTTCCAAAATGGATTTTTGTTCCCCACTTCTCTTTCTAATGCCAAAAGAGGCCCATGGAGCACTCTCCCTATAAGTCCTGCTCCTGAGAAATCTCTCTTCAATATCCTGCTAGTCATTCGCCATATTTGTTGTCCTGGTCTGCACTGAGAACATTGTGTGACCTTGCTTCAAACCACCAACTTCCCTGTCTCCAATATGGGTCATTTTACCTCAAATAAGGGCTGACTTCAGTGTCTCACTAAGCTCCTTCCTCCTCCAAGGTGCCATTTTCACAAAACACACCAGCACTGCCCTCTTACAAAATTATCCTGAGCAACATTCTCTTGATATTAAAGTGATTCTTTAAATTTCCCTGCAAGACTTAAAATTCACTGAGCATGGATGTAATACTTACTTTTGGCTTATTGCACTGAATGAAGGAAACAAAGACCAAGGTGAGGTTGTGTTGAGCTTCTGTGATCAATTTTTTTTTTATTACTTAAAAGCAGTTCTTAGTCTAAAAGGGCTGTGGGACCTGGAGCTCCTTATGAAATGGAAGACAGGAAATCCCCTTGGCAATCTGGCCCAGAACCATGGATCCTATCATCTTTTTCTATAAAAGTGAATTAAACAATCTCTTCTTTATTGTGAAAGTAACTGGCCAAGGCCACTGAGTTCCCACTGTCCACTCTGGAGCTACTAGAGGCCAGGTAATCTGACCCAGGGTATCTGAGAGGCCAGTGACCAAGCCAAGTCTTAAATTCCTAATTTCATGGTAGCTGGTACACTCTTTCACAGCACCATAACATCCTGCAAGAGCATACATACATGTGTTTCATGGAGGAACTCTGAACTATAAAAAGTTGATTACAATTAAGTATTTAAAATATTGTGCATATCACCACTGAGAAAAGCCCATCTTTGTCCCATATGAAGATAAATTTTTACTTCGGTTAATTATTGTTAGCTTGTGTATGAGTCAATTTCTGTTGCTTATAACAAAAATACCTGAAACTGGGTAATTTGTAAAGAAACAATATTTATTGCTTACAGTGCAGAGGCTGGGAAGTCCAAACATCAAGGAACACATCTGTGAGGTCCTTGTTGGAGGTGACAGTGACACAGGGGTCTCACATGGCAGAATGGCAGAGCAGAGCTCCTCATGCACTCTCCTTCTAAAACCTTCAGAACCATGCCCACTACCACCATTAAACCATCCAGTTATTAATCCAACTAGGTCATGGTCCTCACTATCTAATCACCTCTTCAAGGCCTCACTTTTCAATTATCATAATAGGATTTCCCACCCTCTTAACACTGTCACAGTGAGGGGTAAGTTTCTAATATGTGTATTCTGTGGAACACAATTCAATTCACTGCAATTTGTGTCCAAAGTAATGGGACACAGAAACAAATAAAAAACAAACCTCAAATCTGGTGAAAGAAGGAAGCAGGGGAGGGAAGAGAGAGAGCGAGTGAGAGAGAGAGAGAGAGAAGAGATGAGAGGTCTGGTTTCAAAATACTACAATTTATCTGGAAATCTGACAGAGATGAGAAGATATCAAAGCTCAGCAACCCATTTAAAAACTCTATAATTAGACTCCTTAACTCTGATATCTTCCTAATATTGATTGTATTTTGACATTAAGAAACTGAATTTGTAAAAGTGATATATAGGTGTAATTCACATGCAATCTACATCTTTTTAGCCAGGCTTCCTGAGTCAAAATCCCAGCTCCATCCTAATGGCTGTACAATCTTGGGCAGGTTACTTTCTCCTTTCCTCACTTTCCTTCCTCTATAAGGTACCCACCTTACAGAAATGCTGTGAAGAATAAATGAACTAGTTTATGTAAATACCTAATAGGCATTCAATAGGTAATAGATTATTATGTGCAAATTTAGGGATACAGTGCAGAGGAAGACAGAGGCCCTGCCCTCATGCGGCTAGCAATCTAACCGAGGAGACCTATGTTAAACAGTCGTTCAGCAATTATTTCCTCACAATTTTAATTTGTGCTGTCAAGGAGGAATGCCTTACAGAGAGATTGTTGTGAACACGGCCAACCAGGAAACCCAGGGGGGACTTTCCCAAAGAAGAGATTTTAGACTAAGGTTTGAAGAAGGGGGGAGAAAATTCACCCAAGGAGAAGACAGAGGCTGAGTGGAAGCATTAGGGGAATACAAGAAAAAAAAAAAAAACAGAGCATTAGGGGAATACAAGAAAAAAAAAAAACAGTTAACAAATGACAGCCGGAGAGAGGTGTGGCCTCGTGGAGGGACCACCTGTGCCAGAGGGATTGAGCCTGGCACCCTGGTTCAGTTAAGTGAAGAAGTTTTGTCCTGTAGCCCAGTATCAGGAGGGGAGCAAAACATCTGTAGCAAAATAAACTCAAATTTATGCTCAGAGGATAAATATAAAAGGGAAGAGTCAATCAGTAAGGTTTGGGAATGACATTAAGCTTCATTGGGCAAAGTGCCTTTTTCCCCTTGTTTCTGTAGTTTCATGGAGAAAGCTACAAAGTGCAATCCAGGTGTTCTTCCTCCTCAACTTTGGGGATCTAAGCTGGCCCCTCCCTCCTTTTGAGGGAAGGTAGTGTATGCAGGAAGGGGGAGAAGGTAAAAGCAGAGGGGCAAATGGAGAGGGAAGAACAGGGTCACAGGGTGTTCCAGGTCTGGGTGGGGAGTGGCCCTCCCTCCCTGGGTGGGCAATGGGGATGAGGTACCCGGGGTAGGAGAATGAATCAGGACTCTCAGCATTACATCCCTCCCCAGTGCCAGCTATCTTTGCATTTATTACCAAAGGCCTTGAGTGAAGTGTGACTTTGGCCTTCCCAGGGTTCCTGTGTGTGTTTGCTGCTGGAATAGAGGCCAAGGTGATGTCCAGAATAGAGAAGGGAATTGTCATTGGCAAGTACAAAAGTCACCTTTGTCATGGGCTATATTATGGGCAAAGCGTCCACCTGTAAACAGTACCCGGCTGGAGGAATCACAAATTCATACCCCAAATGTCCCCTCTTCCTAAAGGATTGCTAGAGACATTGTCCTGTCCCCCAACCCCTGTCCCACTGGGAGACACAGGAAGAGAACTCATCACACATTGTGGCCTTTTATGTGGAGCTCTTGCTCCGTATAAAACTGCCATGCAATGGGTCTGGTGAAAAACAGTGGTGGTTTGGACTAGGCTGGTGGCAGCAGAGATGGAGAGAAGTGGATGGACTTGTGTATGTTTAGGAATCAAGTAAAAAGAACTTGGAGACTGCTTGGATGTGTGGAGGAAGATTTGGTGTGAGCACTGTTGACAGCATCCACTGTCAGGTACAGGTTCTCATGGGGTAACCACAAGGATTGATTGGGGGTGTCATTTACTGAGATGAGAACCACTGTAGGAGGAGCAGGTTTTGGGGAAGATGACAGGATCAGTTTTGAAACTGTGGAGCAGGATGTGCTGATGGGCCAGCCCACAGGACGTAGGGTAGGCAGTTGAATACAAGGGCCCAGAGCTTGCTAGAGAGGCCTGAGCTGGACATATTAATGAGAGTTGTTGGCATACATTGATGCCTAAGGACAATGCAAAGGGTGAAAAGAAGAAGGCCTAGAAGTGATCTTTTGGGAGGTGACACAATATGTGAAGGTTGAACTGAGTAGAGTGAATCAGTGAGGGATATAGAGTGGACAGAGAAGTAGTATAAAGACCAGATGATTGAGGTGATGCCTGTCAAGAGGAGAGAATGTTTTGAGAATTTAAGCTCCATAAAGACAGCAACTATATCCCCAGCACCCATCATACTGCTGTAAACATAGCAGATCCTTCATAAATATTTGTAGAATGAATAAAGGAAGGAGTGTCAACATGTGGAAAACTAAAGAAAGGTCAACTTTTATTGGGTTGACTCACATTGAACTCATTACAGAGCAGTTAGAAGGCTCAGTGGTTGTGAAAACCAGGCTCTAAGTAGGTGTGGAGAGAATGGGAGGTAAGCCTGTGAAGACGGGAGTGTATCGACATTGCTGTAGATAATTTGGGTTTAAATTGGAAGTGAGAACCAGGGAAGCATACACATGGAGCAATAAACAATAAGCAATAAGCAATAAGCATGGAGGCATATTGTTCTCTTAGTTTGCTTTTGTAGGTTGGGAGACCTTCAGTTCTACTTGAGTGATGATAGGATGGGGTCAGTAGAGAGGAAGAGATCCAGAGAGGATTGAGAGTGGATAGTGAAGTCGATGGTCCTGGGAAGAGAAGGTTTAGGCTCAGAGCAGAAGTGTGGGGTTTGCCTCTGACAGAAAGGTGAACAGCTTGCTCCATTGACATGGGAGGAGGGGGAGATGGGGGCAGATGCTGGCACTTTGAGGTTCTACTGATGTCTTAGGGTTTCTTGTTTCTCTCTGAAGTTTAAAGCAGGCCATTCACTAAGAGTGAAGGCAATAGAGAGAAATTCACAGGCTAAGGAAACACCCAAAAAAGTACAAAATGGTATTTTTGGAGAGTGGAAGATGATGATAGCTAGAAAATCATAAGGAGATTGCCTTATGGTATTGAGGGCCCACTGATCACCAGTTCATAGGGAAGATAATCTGTTCAGTTAGCCAATTTTTTCCAGTGGTTCCACTTTCACCAGTGGTTCTATTTCTTTCTGGGACTAGTCCAGAGAAGAGATATAATTGGCTTTATTAAGAGTTGGGGTTTCATCAGATGGTTGGGACAAAGGGGACCCCTGAGTGGCAGAGGCTTAATGCTGATTCTTCTTCCCATAAGTATTTATGCAGGTTCTTTGGGAACTTTGTTTTTTGTTACTTGGTCCTTCCAACTGTAATTCCTTCCAGCCCAGGTTCAGATTTTGGGGGTCCACCCCACACAGAATCCTTCCCAGGTGGTCTACTTGGGCAAGTGACAAATGGTGCTAGTCCTCCTTTTTCATTGTCCTAGCTCATATTCAATCCATAGAAAACTCACCAAGTTTTTGCTCTAAAAACTCTGGAGTACAGGTTGATCCTAACATGGTGCCACTGAAGGGAAGTTGTGTTCTTTTCTAAATGCAGCTCTCTTCCTTGCTTCCTTTATTTTTCTTGGAAGTAATACAGTTACTACCTTCTATATTTCCCAATTATGAGAAATACACTTCAAGTTCTCTGGGTGGCATTCTAGAAGTGCCCCTCTCTAGTCTTAAGGTGAAAAAGGTAACACTCTACCAACCCCCCAGAGCAGGGAATACTAAGCATAGCAACTGCTCCTTCCAAAAAGTCTCCTCACATGATCTTCTCTTTTCATTTTTAATTTGTCCTTGGAGGGCACATGAGACTTTGAAAGCCATGTAACCACTTCTTTAAGAGTCCTTCAAGGGTGTCTGTCTCACACTCTTTTTGCATCTTATCATGACTTGATGCCTCCCTGGAAACATTTATTTCAATGCCCTGCAAATAATGACGGCTCATGAAATCTAGATGAAGAGAGTGGTAAAGACTGGCAGAGACCTAGGTAGAAGGAGAGAGGTGGGGCCAAAGCCTTAGCAGTCACAAAGAATGGCCCCAATGGAGCTATTTGAACAGGTGATAGGAAATAATAAGAGGCTGGGGTTAAAAGGGCATGATTTCAGAAGAGGTGTAGTGTCTGCTGCTGACATGGTCCAGACGTGACCTTGAAGGAAGGTGGCTGAGGTAGAGTGTGAAAAATAGATCACTGAAATGGGTGAGGAGTGTTGCGTGGTTCTTCCAAGAGGATGTTGGAGGTAAGAGGAAGAGTGAGCAATGGAAAACCCTCAGTGAGGGACATGGAGTGAGCTGGAAGTTGGTAGATGACTCAGTGGGGAAGGGGAAGAATGCTGAAGCAAGATGATTTGCATTGCACAAGAAGGGAGGGTGAACAAGCACCTGGAAGCAGCCTTTGGAGGTAAGGAAGATTTCTACCCTCCATCCCCCTGCCTGGACTTGCAATGGATACATGGGGCTGGAGTTTGAAATAAAAGGACATCAGCTTGAGGCAGCCACATTGGAAGCTGTGTCCTCCAAGGACAGCCAGGTTTCACTTAAAGGCGAGGAGCTAGAGGGAAACTTTGGGGAAGATATTGGGATTAGGAGGGAGTTGACTGATTAGTATGTTGGCTCAGGCAGAGGGTGTGGGAGTGAAGTGAGAGAGGATCAGGAGGTAATGGAAGACAGGAGAAACACAGTAGGTACTCGGGTCCTCCAAGGTACACTGTGGCCAGGAATTGATGGCCACGATCAAAGCCCGGGACTCAGTTTCCTCATGGTCAACTGATGCTAGGTGCTCCCCTGGGTGTGGTAGTGGCGATGCCAATGAGAAAGTCAACTTCTCTTTTCAAACCACAATCTGATTATGCCATATACACTACTGTCTCCAGTGAAACTGGGGAACAAACCCCAATTTGTTCTAGCTATTCCCCTGACTCCAGTCATGTGGGGCTTGGGGAAGTGGGATAGCTAAAGAAAAACTGGCCAGGCAGGACGGGCTGGATTCCTACAAGTAACAATAACAAGATAAGAGCAGAGTCGATTAAGCAAACTTCCTTAGGCCGAGACTTGATCTAGAGGTCAGGATGTTTGCTCCTTATGTTAAGACTTGACTGGAAGGTCAGAGTGTTTGTTCCTTAAATAAACGCTTTATGTCTTAGATAACACCTGTAACATCTGTAAAGTTGTTAACAAACAGCTACAGATAACCAACAACTACAAACCTGCTTTGAAGTGTACGCACCCTGGACACTAAGGCACCATGGAAAATATCAGTCAAGATGCCAGAAATAATTATATTGATCTCATTGCCGACCAATCAGATTCACACACGACTCCCGAGATCCCCCCGATTCGTGATTTTGTTCTACAAATGCTTCTGATTCTAAGCTATCGGGGAGTCTGGGATTTTAAAAGCTCCCCTGGCTACCTCAGGCTCTTTTGAATTGCATTCAAATAAATGCTAATCTTTAACACTGCAAAGTTTGGTATGAGAGATTTCTCAGATATTTGGGCAGTGGGTGACGGACCCCTCTCGGTTCCGTATCACCAGGACTTGTTAATGTGATTTCCAGTGTTCTGCATGGTCACCCCTCTTACTGCTCTACTCCAGCCACTCTGGCCGTCTTCTCCCACCACCCCCCACACTCACTATGTCCTGTCTGTCGTGAATACGTACTGCTGCACATGCTGTTTGTTTGGCTACAAGACGACTCTCTTCACTTAAGTCTAGTCCACAGCCATCCAGCTGTTCTGAAAGCTCAGCTCAAATTTCTCTTACTCTAAGCTGACTCACCTGACCTCCCTGACTGGGTCAAATCCCCTTTGTAGAGATGGACATTAAATTCCTTTCTAACACTTGTCAGTTACAACTATGTGTTTTTCATGGACTGTTGGATTAACATCTCTTCTCTTCACAAGACAGTAAGTTCCATGAGGACAGAATCCATGTGTGGTATTTATGCAAAACGTATCCCCAGAGTACAGTATGTCTAGCATTTAGTCCTGGTTTCAGTGGATACTTTCCTAACTGATGAACAGAGTACTCCACTTGTTGATGCTGGGACACTGGTGTGTTGCTGGCCAAGTCCCTGGACAGGCCCTGTTGGGGAGCTGCATAACCTGAGAGTCATAGCACTGTGCTTCTCTGGCTTTCCACTGGCAGTGGGGGTGCTGGCCAGGATGGGAGCTGGGCTCTAAAAACTCCAATGTCCATTTAATTGCATTTACTTATTCTTTTAAAAAAGAAAAATTCTGAGGCTATTTTAGCAGTTGATTTTTGTGGTTTGGCTGTGGTTCAGTAATTTCCCTGAACCACAGGGGCCCTGGACTGTTTCCCTCAAAAGAGGCGATTCCATCCCTCTTAGATAAGAGCTCATTGTTGATTCACAATGGACCTTCAGAGCTCTGCTTCTTGGGGGAGAGCCCAGGAGTCGCAACAGCTGCAGACTTCGTGCCCAGGGGTGCCAAAGGTCAAAAGGTCAAGGGTCTCTTTTTGCAGAAGGATATCCCAATCAATGAAGTCTAGCCAAAGAACTGTCCTCTTCCCAACCCTTAAAGCCAACTTTCTGCCCTAGGCTGTGGGCACTGCTGTTTCCACAGTTTCATTGTGGTATGGTTTGTGGCATAAATGGAATGAGCTCTGATGGTGACTTGGAGAAGGGCCATCCTAGCTTAGTGACCAGTGATGTTTGTGCTTCTTTTAATATGTGCTGTTCAGCCTCCAAAAGACCATCATCTTGGAGAAACAGAGAACCCAAAGTAGTTTGTTCCTCTACTAGGAATGTAAGTTCCCGAGAAGGAGGACTCTAGTCATTTCCATGCCTTTGTGTTTGAAAACATGCACATGAATGTGGCACTGAAAAATACCACACATTTATGCAGTTGCTAGGCAGGTCCCCTTCCTTCCGTGAGTCACCTTCAGCTCTTCAGTCCAAAGAACTGGATTCCAAGGTAGTACAAACAATCATAGAGAATGAATTTACTCACAAGTGAAAAGGCAGCTGTTGCTTGTCTGACTTATTACCTGGACCGCAGGGCCCCCAAGCGAGAGGCAGCACTGAAGAGCAAATGTGGCACATGATATGGAGAGGGGCAGCCTCAAGGAAAAGGCATTTTCTCTGTAAGAACTGGATTCCTGGCAGGGACAAGCCCTCTACTGTCCAGAAATCCAGGCCATGGAGTCACAGACTCTATGTGAATACTAGTTTTCTAGTTGGCATTCCAAGGGTCATCTGCCAAAAGGCTGTGGCTCAGATGAATTAATGATGAAAAATAAAGTAGATGAAGTGAAACACACATTGAGCGGCCTAGTTGCAGAACTCTCTGTTTACTCAGAGAAGACGTTTCATTCATTCATGTATTCATTCTTTTGTTCATTCCTTTATTCAACAATATTCATGTGCTAAACTACAAAACAGGTGAGGCAGAGCTTTTCTGCCCCTCCACATTTGCTCCAGCCGTTCCCAACTTGTTCACACTATTGGTGAGCTCAAGAACAAAATTAATAACTTCTCTAATTTATTCTGAGAGCAGTCAAGATTAGTGAAGGAAGAGGGTAATGAATGAGAAAGATGAAATCCTAGATGGCTACTTGACTCTTCAGACCTCAGTTTTCTGTTCTGTAAAACACGGGGATCAATTACCTGTTGCATAAAATCTGTTCTGCTTTATAAACAGAAAATGAAACCAAAATTTTCCAAGAGTTCTGATTGGTCATATTTCCAGTTTTTACTGTTTTGTGATAATTTACCCTAAACCTTAGTGACTTAAAACCACCACCATTTTATGATATCTCAAAATTTTGACAATTGGAAATTCAAATGAGTATTTCTGGGCTCCTCTTTTACTTCATATGGGGTCCAAGTTCACTGTCATATTTGACGGGCTGTTGGGCTGGTCTGGAAGTACCAAGATAGAAACCCCATGTCTGGAGCCTGAGTTGGGATGCCCGGGAAGCTGGGCTCAGCTGAACCATCACTGGAGTAGCTAGAAGTGGCCTCTCCAGCATGATGGCTGCAGGTTGGCTGGATTTCTTACATAGAAGTTTAGAGCTTCCAGAGTGCTCCAAGATACCTAGGCAGGAGACACATGGCCTCTTTGGAACTAGCCTTGAAAGTCCCAGAACACCACTTCTGCCACATTCTATTAGTCAAACCATTTACTAAAGCCAGCCCAAATTCAAGGAGAATAGAAAAAAAGATTCAACCTCTCAAAGGAAGAATTGCATGAGCCACATGGGGGAAAGCCATTGAGGGCAGCCACCTTGGAGGCAAGCTACCATAGTCAAGAGAGTTTAAATGTTATAGTGTCTGAGATCTGGCCATTAAAGAATGCTAAATCTCTCTATGATCTTTGATTTCTCCTCTTCCTATAAGGTGAATCATGGGAAAGTTAGGTGAATACCTCAATGTTATGAGTGATTCTGGAGACTGAATGGAATCTGATACGGAAGTGCTTAGATAAGCTTCAAATTGAATGAGAAAGATCTGAAGTCAAGATTAAGAAAACTAAGAAAAACGCAGAAGGTACAGACGACATCAGGCCTCTTAGAAACTAAGAAAAATGCAGAAGGTACAGACGAATCAGCTCATAGCCTCTTCCCTCCATTTTTTTTTTTTTTTTTTTAAATTGGTTATATCTTTCCTCTGTTTTGAGACTTCTGGTTAAAGAGATTTCTCTGCCCAGGACACCGTCTTTGTGCCTCTTATGGCATTCATCAGATGCTGGATGGTGTGTGTCTTTTTTTCATCACTTGGAGATTTGATTCCTCCGTGTTTCTCCCACAAAACATTAAGAGGTTGTCAAACACTCTTTGCTGAATGCACACAATCAGTCTGATGGGGTTTTAGAGGAAGCTGGAAGTAGTTTGATGTCAACTCCTGGTATTAGAAGAAGGTGATTTCATTATCTGTTACAGCTAATGTTCATCAGCTCATCAATGCTCTCTAATGGGTAATAAAAGTGAAACATCCACTGGGGGTTTGGGTTCTGGCCCATGTCTTGGCAAATTAAATAGCTCACACTTCACGGCAGGAGACCGGAAGGATTTGCACTATTAAGTTTTCACAAGAAACTAGCATTTACCCGTGACCTTTCTTAGTCTGCACACAAACTGCATTTGGCCCAGGCTTTCCCTTTGCAAGACAGTCTTTGCACAGTGTGGAAATTCTGCACAACGCAGATGGGGGAAGGCAGTTGGTGGCTGGTGGAAATGAATGATTTTCCTTATGACAAATTTAATTAGTATGAAAATAGAAGAAAACTTGGGGGGAAGAGGCTTCCTTATTTACATCCAACTAGAGGATCAATTTCAAGATCATAAAAAAATTGACACAAATTATAGACCCAGAAAAGATACACGCTTCTTGTTTTTCATAAAATGTGAAAACCACTTAAGCAAAAGCCTACATTTATTATGTCTTCTGATTCTAACTAATTTTTTTATTCCTATTCCATTATTTTAAAAAGTGTTTTAAAAAATAGTGCCTTCAGAATCCTCCTAGGAAAAAAAAACACAAAATATTCTTATGATGATATAATCACTATACAATAAATGTAACTGTATAAAACCCAATGCTCCCATTTTTTATTACTTATTTTCTACTCACTCCCTCAGTTCAAATCTTGGCTCAATCTCTCACTTGCTTTGTGTTCTCGGGCAAGTTACCTGATATCGCTACTCCCTAATTTCCTCAGCATTAACAATAATACACCTCCATATAGCAGTCTTCAAAATTAAATGAGCTAACATGTTCAGAACAATGCCTGGCACATGATAGGTGCTCAATATGTATAATATGAAATTAATAAAAATTTTGCCTACATTTTCTCATTTAATCCCCAAACAAGCCAAACAGTTTTAAGGAAACAGAAACACATTAGGAATTAAGGGTCTACATCCTGAAGTCGGACTATGTGGGATTGAATCCCAGCTTTCCCTCTTACCAGGTGCAAAATCTTGGCAAGTTACTAAACTTGTCTGTGCATTAGTTTCCTTATCTGCAAAGTGGGAATAATAACAATAGTACCTGTCTCATAAGTTAAATGTGACTTTATACACAAAGCACTTAGAGAAATTCCTGGCATGTGGTAGGTGCCCCCACCCCATTCTGTTTGCTGCTGCTGAACGACAAGGGACTGTGTTAGATTAGCATAAATGCACACTGTCTACAGCAGAAGTCTTGTGGTGTATCAGGCCCCATTCAGGGCTGACTTCACAGGGCACCCAGGCCCTGTTCTCAGAAGGTCCTTGCACTTGGCTTAATGCTCTGTTGTGACTGTCTTGAAATTCCTAATAGATTTTGAACAAGGGGCCCTGCATCTTCATTTGGCACTGGGCCCTGCAAATTATGTAGCCAGTCCTGCCCCCACTTTTTGTAGAAGATTCAAGAGCTCAGCCACCCATAGGCCACAATCATGCTAACTCATTTAGGCAGCGTGCATTGATTTGGGGACATCCTTAAAGTCTGAGCTTTTATAACACAAGCTACAAACATATTTCTATACATTGAGCTTTGGCCCTATTAGAGTATAGGGGCTAGAGGTGTCAGCTGGGTTCTGTTCCAGTTTCTGTGCGTCTCCTCAGATCCATGGGTGTAACATGGGAATGGAATTACCACAAGGGGATTGCAAATCTGTGTTATATCTCACATGGTACTGCACAGGTAACGTGTTTCAGACATGTTCTTGCATTAATACAAAAGAAATATATAAAAAGTGTTATTGAATGTATAATAGCTTCTCATCATTATGTAGTTTTTGAACGAATGAATATTAAATATACTAAGGTATTATTAGGCAGAAGATTGAGAATTTTTACGGTAACAGAGGTCTACATACTTGAGACAAGTGGGAAACTCCATATTGGGCCCAGATTCATTTCAACTCACATTTGAGCCCTGTTATTTCCTTGTTCAAAACCTTGCATGCAGCAAGTGTACACTTAACATGTGTGCAGTGAAGGGAGTATGTTTAATGGTTTGATTAGATTTTCCATCTTAATGTGCTGGAGGTGGGAAATGTATTAGCTTGAATTAAAAGAAATAACAGGGGGCAGAGAATTCAGAGGAGGTATTGGAAGACATGTGAGATTAAGAAGAGAAAACCACAGAATGTTTAAATTCTTGAAAGCATAAGAAATAATGAGCCAAGATGAGGCAAGTGCACAGTTGGAGGCCAGCTTGAAAGAACAGAGGCTGGTTTGCCATGGAAGTAGGCAGACACCACACTCAGCATTCCAGATTATATTCATGTCATTCCTCTGCTGAAAACTCCCAGTGACCTCCCAGCCTACAGAGTCCTGTGGAACCTGGCCGCCAATCACTCTTCAGCCTAACGACTTCCTCCTGTCCCCACCTTGCTCTGTTCAAACCACATCCTTCTTCAAGCTGCTCCTCACACATCTCTGGGCCATTGGTGTCCCCTGTGCCTGATACACTGTTCTATCATTGTTTTTGCTCCTCACTTGCTTCTTTTCTCAAAGGTCACACCCTCAGAGCAAACTTCCCCAACTGCCATACATAATATGGATAGCACCTCAGTCACTCTTGAGCCCTTTATCCTGCTTTATCTTTTTAAAACATTGTATTATGTATTTATTTGTTCAATCACTTATTTTTTTTGTTTCTCCACCAATATGCACACTCTAGAAGGACACACACAATTTTCAGTTTTGTTCTCTGCAGTATCTGTAGAGCCTAAAGCATTGCCTGGCAGAGTCAATGTGTGATCAAAATCTGTTAAATGAATGAATGAATGCATGATTTAAAAACCCACATGTAAATAGAGAAAACAGTCGTTGGAAGAGCAGCAATGTGTAGCCTCCTAGTACTGCTTTGGGAGAAGTTCTGGGAGGGGTTGGGGAGGTGACAAAGATCACAAGGTGCTAGACTTGGGTCTGGGATTTTAAAGATTTCATTGAGCCTATAAGTTTATAAACATCTTGTATAATACAAACTCATTATGTCTTGTAAACTGAGAGTTTTGGCAAATCCACAGTGACTCACCTCTCTGTGGTGGCCATTGCTGCTGAGTATATCCCAGGTTTCCCAGGCTTGTTCTCTTGGTATGGTGCCTTTGTGATTTGGCTTGGGTTACTAAAAACTGAGGCAACTTGATACCTTGGGTTCTCAGTCTGCTGTTTGCTGTTACCAAGGAGAGTTGATTCCACCTGAGGCAGGTAGAATAGGTAGGACAGGGAGGAAGAATCTACCAACTGAAGAAAAGCATTAGCCCACTCCCTTACAAAATATTACCCTAACCAAACCCACGGACTTCTAAGTATTTGTGATAGATTTTATTATAGTTCCAAACTCTTCATTTTTTTCCAGTAACAAGTTATACATCCATACTCTTTGCCACGTGACTTTACAGTGCCTCCCAGAAAGGTAGGTGGCGTACAAATTCCCGCCTCACTGACTTTGAGGTTGGCCATGTTGCTTGCTATGGCCAATGAAATGTAAGTACATATAACATGAACAGAGCTTCAAATGTGCATGCATAACATAGTTTGCCCTCTTGGACCATCTGCTGTGAGAAGAGCTTCCTCCAGGAAGCCACTGGTCTCAGAGTGACAGGAGCATGCAGCCAACTTGAGCCCAGCCTACAGGCAGAAGTGGAACAAGCCCAGCTCATCTGCACACTTGTGAGTGAAAATAATAAATGCATGCTATTGTAAACCATAGAGATTTAGGGGTTGTTTGTTATGCCATAAAAAGTTGACCCTAGAATTTTTGAACATTTTTAGAAATATTTCTCGTAACTGTGCCCTATTTATTAAGCAAAGTTGCTATGGCTTAGTTGTCCTACAGACCCATTTTGCCCAAGTTCAACATCAAACTATGAGCATCAGATTTTTCATCTGATGGGGGATAATCTGTCCTTCATGTACTATTCCAGGGAGCTTGTCTACTTAAAAAATCCATGTAATGGACCAGCACCTAGGATATTTCTTCTTGGAAAGTTTCCATTTATTTTGCTTCTTCTCTTACATTCCTTTGAATAGAGTTGGCACCCAATAAATTGAACTGATTATCTAGCTGCACTGCCCAATAAGGTAGACCACATGTAGTTATTTAAATTTAAATTAATTAGAATAAAATTTTAAAAAATCATTTCAAATTCTCAGCAAGCACATATGGCTAGTGGCTGGCATGTTGGACAGCACAGATACAGACAATTTCCATCACCACATAAGGTTCTATTGGTCAGTGGCTACCTCTAGATCCCAGAGATTGGGCGATTTATTAATTCCGAAGGCTGGGAGAAGTAAATTCTCTGTGGTTTGATTATATAAGTTCTGGGATGGTAGGATGGAAAGAGAGAAGAGAGGGAATGGAAGGAAAGATGAGCTCTATAATCATCCCCTTTCACCTTTGATTTAGATGTCAATAATCATCATAAAATATGACCTGGTATATCAGTGTTTTTCGTTTTACTGAGTCCTCTAGAAACATTCTAAGGCACGTGGTTCACCAGTCACATTAACCAACAAGTGCACAGGAGGGTGTGGTTCTTCCAGAGGGTATCTCAAACAGAACAACCACATTTCAGTCCATTTCCCAAGTGGGGGAAACATGTCAGTAAGGTTTGTAAATCCATGACCTCCAACCCCTCTAAAACAAGAGACAAAAAGAACAACAGAAAAACTCCATGAGAAAGATGTTCAGAGCTGCAGTTAGCACTCCTGGCTCCAGTTCAGTCATCGCAGGGGCAGGCATTATATTTGTCTCCACAAGAGTCATCAAGCTACATGGGCTAAGACTCAGCAAGTGGAAGGCAATAGAGTATGGGCTAAGATCAGCAATTTATCTGAGCCCAAATACCATGAAACAAAGGGAGACTCATTATGTAAGCCAGCTACAGGCGTATTAGTTCCATCTCAGGACTTCCGCCAGGTTTTCGTTTATTTCACATTTAACATTTGTATCAACCTTAACATAGAAACACTGCATCATTTTTTTATAGTACTTAGAAATGAAAACTCTCAGGAAAAACTTTTCAAAGGACTTTTCTGGTCCGTTTTTCTTATTGGAAAGTTTTATATCTGGGGTAATACAATCTGATCTCAAAATAGAGTGAAAAGTCTCTATTCATCTCTGGCTACTCAAAAGTCATCTTTGGTTGTTGATGCCAATCAGTGGATTTCTTAGGCTTTCTTCACTAGCAACAGTCCCTGTTCTCTGTCATCCCCAGTAGCCATCCTACATAATACCCAGCACTCCTTAGCGAACCCTTCCTATCCTTCCAACCCATTGTGCCTAAATCCTACGACAAACCAGATTTTTCTAGACCTTCTGGAACTTCCACTGCAACATATTTTTAGTCTCACTGAGACCATTCCAAGGACCTCAGAGCTTTCTCACTATTTGTCTTCCCCTCCTAGCATCTATTTCACAGTCCATTATTATAACCACTATCCCACAAACACCCTTAGAGTCCATGCCCCTCTCTCTGATGTACTTTCCGGGGAAAACTCTGAACTTGGATTTGCCTAGATGTTAGCTTTCTCTACACTGCCAGCTGAGTGGCTGAGCTGGTCAGTCTCCACAGTGCAATCAATGCCATCCAGGATACCATATTTCTACATTTTCAGATAATAATTCCACCCCCCCCCATCTCTCCTCAAATCACTCCTCCACCCCCTTAAACCTGCAGGGAGGACTTTGCGCATTCTTCATTAAGACAGTAGAAACTATTGGATGGTGCTATGGACTTATTTGAGTCTCCCCCTCCCCCCACCAAATTCATATATTGAAAAACCTCACTCTCAATGTGTATTTAAAGATGGAGCCTTTAAGAAGGAATTAAGGTTACATGAAGTCATAAGGTGGGGCCCTAATTCAAAAGGACTGGTGCCCTTATAAGAAGAGGAACAGAGACCAGAGTACTCCCTCCCTGCCATGTGAGGACAAAGTAAGAAGGCAGCTGGCCATCAGCGATCCAAAGAGCCCTCACCAGACATCAACCTTGCTGACACCTTGATCTTGGACTTCCAGTCTCCAGAATGTGAGAAAATAAATTTCTCTTATTTAAGACACCCAGTCTACGGTATTTTGTTATGGCAGCCCAAGCAGACTAAGACAGATGGAAACCTTCATCTTCCCACCAGCAAATCTGCACAGCAGCCTCCAGGCATACCTATCTTCCTTTTCTTCTCTCCTAATGTAGGGGGCAGTCAACCGCTCGCTCGAGTACTTTTTACAGCTTCTCAAAGACTTTGCTTATTTGATCTATCCCTCTTTGCTCTTGTAATTCGATATCTACTTCTCTGCAGAATTATTCTCAACATCCTGCAAACACACTCTACTATCTCCCAGTTTTTGGGGGCGGGGGGGGGGGAAGCTTGCATCTGCATCCTCTTCCTGTCATTGCCCAGTTCTTGATTTCCATTCTCAACTCAACCTCTTGAAAGAGGTGTCTGCACATTGTTTCCATTTTCTCACCTACTTTCACGCCTGCCTTACAGCAACTCATCATAATCACCACATTCCCTTGATAAGTTCACCATTGCAGTTATCTAATGTTGCATATCAAAGCACATTAATTCAGTGGCTTAAAACAGTGACAACTCGCAAATCCACTCTTTGGGCAGGTACTCAGTAGAGCCAGTGCAGCAGTGTGAGGCTGGAGATTAGATTCATCTGAAGGCTCACTCATTCACATGTCTGGCAGTAGATGCTGAGAAGACTTAAAACACATGGGGATTACAACAGCTGGGGCTTCTCTGGCATCTCTCTAAATCTCTCTATGGTTTCTCCATGTGAGCTCTCTAGTATGGCAGATTCAGAGGAGTCAGATGTTTCACATGTTAAATCAGGAAAATCAAGGAGCATGCCCCAAGAGAGAAGGGCAAGAAACCATGTGTGCAACAAATTATCCCAAAACTCAGTAGTATAAAACTACCATTTTTTTATGCCCACTAATTCTGCGGGTCTGTAATTCAGACAGGGCAGAAGAGGGCCATTTTATCTCTACTCCACCGTATCTGGAGCCTCCTCTGGAAGATTCAAAGGTTGGGGACTGGAATAGCTGATGCTCATTGTAGGCTAAAACTTCAATCAGAATATCTACACATGGCCTCTACATGTGTCCTAGGCTTTCTCGAGATGTGGTGCTTGGTTTCCAAGGATAAGTAATGGAGAGAGAAACAGAGACAGAGACAGACAGACTGAGATGATTGAGGCCAACCCAGGCAAAGTCATTTTATAATCTGGCTTTGGAAGGCTGTACATCAAAGCTTCATCCCAAGGCTTCATTCATTCATAGGGTTTAAATATCATATTTATCCTGATGACTCCAAAATTTACTTCAGTTCCAAAGCTTCAGCCTAAATTTTGACATCTCTACGTGGATATCTGATAGGCTTTTCAAATTTATCAAGTCCAAAAAGGAAAACCTGGATTTCCATTATCATCCTCTAGTGTTACCCTTCAGTAAATATCATTATTAAACCAAAATCCTAAGAATTATCCTTGTATTTTCTATTTTCCGTAGTTCCTTCTCTCCAATTCCTCAGTAAATCTTGTTGATTCCAACTACAAAATACACTTCAAATCCATCTACTTCTCATTATCTCTTCCATCATCCCCTTAATCTGAAACACCAAAATCTTTTTCTCGAACTACTATAGTAGCCTCCTAACTTGTAGACAGCATCAGGAACATGTTTATGAACACGTAAGTTTTCCATACCTTTGATCATGTTCCTTAATGGCATCCAAAAAGTCACCAAGTGCTCTGTTGAGGTGAAAGCTCACTGTCTCAGAACACCACTGGCTTTCACCTTGTGATGAATCTCTCTAATGACAGGAGCCCAAAGAAATGGTTCACTCTCATGCTTACCTCAAAGGCGTTGGTGGGGGTTGCACTATTAGTAAAGGACATTAACCTTTCTTGGAAAGGTACAATGAGTATAGAAAGTATTGCATTTTTTTTCTCTATTAGGCTGACAATATTCTTTAAGATGCACAGATCTTGCTAATAAGGTACATTCCCTGTCATTTAATAATTTATTAAAAATTATTTATTAAATGCCTATCATATGCCAGGCATTACTGAAGTTGCTGGGGAAACAGAGCTGAACTAAACAGAGCTGCTAATGAGGAAAGTCAGACAATAAAGAACAAATGTGAGATGTGTCAGGAGGTGATAAAAGCTGTACAGAAAGATGAAGCATAGTAAAGGAAAGAAGTGATGGGACGGAGCAGGGCTGTGTGCTGTTCTCGGTCTGTAGGTCAGGGACTGCTTCTCATTAAGATGACATTTAAGCAGAGTGAAGAATGAGTGAAGGAACAGCCATGGGGTATCTGGGGACAAGTGATCTGGGCAGAGGGAACAGTGAGTGCAAGGGCCCTGAGGCTGGTGTGTGCTTGGCATATTCAATGAACCACAGGGAGGCCAGTGTGGCTGGAGCAGTGTGAGTAGAGGGCTGTAGGAGGTGAGGTTGCAGAGGTAGAGTGTGACATTGATGGTGTATCAGGCAGACTGTGTGATAAGGCTGAAAGGGGTGATCTTGTTTCCTCACCTCTGGCTCATGCCAGAGCTAGAGGGGGTGTATTATCAGAAACAAAGTGAGCTCTGGGGTCGTGGGTGTATGTGTAATATTGGTTTCTCATGAACCCCAATATCTACTCAATATTTGCAAAGCACCTTGCACTGTGCTTGCACATAGCAGTCACCCAATAAATGACAACTGTCCTTGTTTCTTATAAAGATTGGTGTTCATTGGAAAGGTTGTCAGTCAGGGTTCAAGTCCCAAATCCAGCACTTACTGTCTTGCCTGTGTGACCTCCAGCAAATCGCCTAATTCTCTGGGCCTCTCTTACTGTGTGTTACTGTGTCAGTGAACGGGTTGGTTGAGAAAAGGCACAAGGAGTCTTGGCACCTATCAAGGGCTCAGTAACTGTTGCTTGTTTTTATTATCAGGGAGTTTCTAAGCCCTTCCTCTCACTGTAACAGCTTGGAGATGAGAAATATCCTAGACACAGTTCATATTATTTTATGGGTATTCTAAACTCTCTTCCCCACACCATCTTCCTTGCCTCATTCATGTCCCTGTTCACCAGGCTTCCACCGCTCTGTCTCTCTAAACTGTTTTGTTTATCTTCTGTCACAGTGATTAACAAATGACAAGCTACATTTTTACTTCACTGTTGTACGTCTCCTTTGACTAAAATGTAAACTCCCCAAGGGCAGGAACCTTTTCTTCTTTAGTTCATTGATGTATCTCCAGTGCCTAGAACAGTGCCTGGAGAACAGTAAGCTCATAAGTAACATTTGTTGAATAACTAAATGAAAAAAGAAATTTCAGAAAAAAGAGCTCTTCCAGCTGTCAGCTAGAATGGGTAACACCCCAGATCACATGCCTTGGCGTTGATATTCAGAGCTCTGAACTTTCTAATGCAGAGCATTGTTCCTTTACATCATTATCATAAACATTAAGGAAACGAACATTTTGGATTTCAAGCCTGATGATTTGGAGAGCTCTGGAAGTTAGACCAAGTTACTTTATGGGAACAAGCCACCAGCCCTGCTTCAACTACAGTCCTGTGATGTCCTTTGGGTCCTCATCCTGCCAACCACCCTGCAAACTGAGCCCAGGTAACTGGGTTCAGTAAATTTCTCCCATTAGTAACTGCCAAACAGCCCTTTCCTCGACTGACTTGGCTTCTTACTGAAGTCGTGTATTTCAACTTGTAATTTCTCCAAAGCACCATTTCAGATATTTCACTTCCTGAAATTACAGTGATTGTATATTTTAGGCCATTTGCAGCCCTGCCTTATCCACCAGAGACTGGGCGTAGAAAGATGGACGAGACATTAGATTTCCTTTGGCCACATTTGGTTTAATCAGTATGAACTTCACAAAGAACATCTTGCTCATTTCCCCAGAGCCAAGAGAGACTTATGGAAGCTGTTCTACAAAACAGCAATTGTATTTTATTTGTCGACCCTGGACTCTCTTGGGGAAGCATGGCCTGGGGCTACTTTTGGATGGGTTTCAGGTTTAACTTAAATCTCCACATACACTTCCTGGGAGTGGGATTGAGTGCAATGCCTAGCAAAGAGCAGGTCTCTACAATTATTATGACAAAAAATTTCATATTGGAGATTTAGGGTTTATGGTTATTCCTGTTAACTAAGATTCATTTGTGTCACCCAGCTGGACACCTTCTTCTTTTTTCTCTCTGAGATTTATAAGTCAACCACTGAGAATCACATATGGAAATTACCAGTGTTTGCAAAATGTCTCTGAGAAAGAAATTCTACCTTTTAATTCCTCCGAAAATAAAAAGGATGACCTTAATTCCACCCACAGCTTGTCAGAGTATGAACTCTCAGCCTAGCAAAATGCAAATCTTCACCCTGATGGGATCAGAGACTTTGTGCCTGGGAGTATCACAGGAAAGCTGCTTTGGGAGCAACTCTGGCTGGCAAAGCATTGAAGAGTACGCAGGACGCTCTGCTTCCTTCTTCCAGGCAGGCAGGGTTTGGGGGATGAGATCGGCTTTCCTGTATAGAAATCTAATTTAAACAATGGTGGATTTAAATAATAGTGGATTCGTTTGCTCCCACTAGATCAAGATTGCCAGAAACCATGAGGATAAGGTTTGAATTCATAATAAGGATGGGGGGTGGGTATGTGGGGGGGTTATTTCTGCTAAAAGACATGTCACTCACCCTGGGACAGAAAACATGGGCATCCCTTTGAGATTGAAATGGAGAGGGCTTTGCTCTGCTCTTCAGCCTGTGGCAAGAGATCGTGGGAGGAGTGGTAACAGTCCTGATGTGTGGCTGTGGTCAGAGAAACCTTTGGACACATAGGGGATGTGCTCTGGAGACAGTGGAGGTGAATGGGTGTGCAGATTTAAAAATGTTTGAAAATGCTGGCCCAGGCTCAGGGTGGAGGGAAGGAGGCATAGGCAAGTGTCTCCATGAGGGAGAGATTCAGCTGAGGGAAGTCAGGCAGGAGTGGAGACGGGGGTACCATCGTGGAGCTCCTCCCATCCCCACTGGAAAGAAACAGTTTCCCTCCCTGTTCTCCATGGTAGGCTAAGGGCAAAGAATGATCAGGATAATTCACTTATATTAGGTTGACAGGCAGGAAATAATAAAAAGAGACTCCGTTAGTCATGAAGTTGTGAAGTTGTGTGTGTGTGTCTGTGTCTGAGTGTCAGCCTGACTGAGAGGGGGTGGTCCAGAGAGAGCTATGGGTTGACCATGCTATCTGACACTCTGGAAAGGTGAGATCACCTTCAGAAAATCCCAGAGATTTAGGGGGTTCTTCCTAAACAAAAAGGATGGTGTACAACCTGCAGAAATGGCTTTAGTTCTCATAAAAGATTCTTCCCCCTAGCACCGAGTGTGGTGCTCTGCAGCTGATACTAGATATTTGACATTGTTTTAAATTAAATCAGAGCAATTCAGCCTATGCCACAAGTCCTATTATGTGGGCTTTACTTGCACTAAATCTGTGTTTATGAGAACATAAAATACAGGTTGTTCCTACTGTCAGATTTTATTATTGATGATGATTTCCAATATGTGCCCATCAACTGCCCTTTTAATCACTGTCAGTCATTCTTTTCTTTTGCAGTCAGATTTGAAACAGCAATGATGGTTTTAAAATCAGGCCCTTCCTCTGCTCAACTGTGTTTAGGGCTAATTAGGAGTAAATAACTGTTCCCGGCAAGGAAGGCAGAATCCAAGCACATCTTTGACAAATGCAGCCTTCCCCTTGGAGGAACATATTCTTGTCTGCTGCCAGTAAATATTTCCATTACAGCCACAAGAAACTCTGTATTTTCCCCCATTGAGAATGTCACGCTGCTTTGAAACAAGTAGAGAAAAATAAATACCAGTCAAGGCCAGGAAGGAAAACACGAAAAGCATTTAATTAAGAAAAAGTCTATAATTCCCTTCTCTCCCAGTGTACCCCAGTTCCATTTGGTTGCTGTCTTCAGCTGTGGGAAGCAAATGAATTCAATCACAGGCTCTTAACTCCCACTCGGGTCTGACATTTCCCCTAAACCTTCCCACCTCCCCCCTCCCACCTCGTCTGTGATACAACAATTCATTCATTATATTTGGAAGGTTACCGTCAATTGCTTCAAGACAAGAATGCAAAATGAATAGGATCAGACTTCCTACATTATGAAAGTTCATCTCGATTTCAGTTTCATAGGCTTTCTTGCAGTGTATCACCCAGAGGACTCTCTGCTAAATTTTGCTTTGACTGGGCGTTTTAATTTCCCCTTTCATTTAAAGATAAGAGATACTGTTACTTTGCAAATTACTGATTTTAATATTACTTATATTTTCACTTCCTATTGGAATCTTACAGCTATTTTTATGAATTTCTTCTAACTGATTACATTTCTGGCCAAACTGGCCAGATGCCAAAAAAAAAAAAAAAAAAAAAGAAAAGAAATGTCTTCTGACCCTGGGAAAGAAGAAAAAGGAGTGAATTACAAGACATGTAAGCTCAGAAAAGTTGGACTGGATGAGGAAAAAAGTAAAGTTTAAGCTATCCATATGGAAATATAAAAAATATATTTCTTATATTTATCCCAATTTATGGAAATGTAAGAAAACTCTGTTATAAAATACAGAGTTGGAATAAATTAACATAATGAAGAAACAAGCAAGGGTTTTTTTTAAAATGCAAACATTTAAATACGAAATTCTTATATACATTCAACAAAGAGTGATTGAACATCAACGACGTTATGCATTATTCAGTCCTCCTTACTAATTTCTCCAGCTAAAATTTCTTAGCTTTAGTTTTTGTTGATTCTCCAAGGAGGGCTAGAAATACTAATAATCTTCAAAATTATTTTTAATTAATCTACTTAAACGTTATAGGCAAATCCCAGTTAATTAACTGCTAGTTGGCACCAATGTACTGTTTTGCTGGGTATGATTATAATATCTGGGTTCGTGTATTCTTTCCACAACTCTTGAGAACCTATTATATGTCAAGTAGAGTTCTAAGTGCTGAGGATACAGAAATAAAAAAGATGAATGCAGATTCTGAGCCTGCAGAGCTCACATTCTAGTGAGCTTTCCAATAACAAATACATGGGTATTACCAAAGGGGACCAGCTATTTTAGACAGAGTCACCAGGGAAGGCCTCTCTGAGGTGGTGACTTTTGAACAAAGACTATAATGGGCAAAGCAGAGGGTAGTAGAAATGAGGCTGGAGAGATTTGCATGGCCAGCCTCATAGTCCACAGCAGGGACTTGGAAGCCTTGGCTCACCAAAGTAGCATGATCTAAGTTACATTTTACAAAGATCTCTCTGACTATATGGTATATTGACTCTGAGATAGGGTTGCCAGATAAAACTCAGGATGCCCAGTTAAATTTGAATTTCAGATAAATGACAAATACTTTTTATATAAGTATGTCCCAAATATTGTATGGGGCACACTTATATTAAAAACGATTGTGAAGCCAGAGCCCCTGAAATGAAATGCTGCTATCACTAACCAACCTGAGTGCAATTCTTGCACAGTTCACTGGTCTCCTGTTTTCTTGCTCCCTTCTCCAACTACCCTCACGTAAACTCCCCAGACCTGCTGCTGTTGGATTTCCAGCAGGGGGTAAGGCTGTGGGCCTTTGGGCAATGGCTTCTTTTCCCGTCTATCTCTTTGACAAGCCCCTGCCTACTTCCTCTTCCCACAGTCTCTACCTAGGCTTCTGACCAGTGACTCTGTCCTCCCTACATAACACACTAAAATCCCAGAGTAGTGAGATTGTTCTCCCATTCCCAAGGTGAGGCTGCTGGAACTTTGTGAGGACACACACACACACACACACACACACACACACACAGAGACTAGGCAGGCAGTCATTGTTTCCTAAGCACCCAGGGCTAACACGCTACGTGTGCTTGGGTACACTTAGTCAGACCTTGAGTCTCTACCCAACAGTATTAGCTATGAGAACAAAACAGGATAATCTTCTACCCACTAGCAACATGTACTGATAGATAATAAGATGATTACAAACACTTGCTGACGATGACGGGTCGTTCTGGAGACTACAGATAAAAGAGAGAGAGCTAAGAGACAGGTTTCAATGGGAAACGAAAGAGAGACTTTTCTGTTTCTTAGCCTTTAAGAAAACAAAAAATTACAGGAAGTTGAAGAACTAAAGCTGGTTTCCTAGGCTGATATATTAGTCTGCTCGGGCAGCCATAATAAAAATACCCCAGAGAGAGTAAACTAAACAACAAAAGTTTATTTTCTCAAAGTTTTGGAGGTTGAAGTCCAAGATCAAGTTCTGAGTCCTCTCACCTTGGCTTGCAGATTGGTCCCTGTGTCCTCACGTGGTCTTCCCTCTGTGCACATCCATCCCCAGTGGCACTTGGTGTTTCCAAATTTCCTCTTCTTACAAGGACACCAGTCATATTGGATTAGGGCCCACCTTCATGGCCTCATTTTAACTTAACTCTTTAAAAGTCCCTGTCTCCAAATACAGTCACTTTCTGAGGTATTGGGGGTTAGGGCTTTGTGTTAGTCTGTTTCTGTTGTTTTTAACAAAATACCTGAAACTGGGTGATTTATAAAGAAAATGAAATTTATTGCTTACAGTTTTGGAGCCTGGGAAGTCCAAAGTCCAGAGAACACATTTGGTGAAGGCTTTTTGGTAGTAACAGTGACCCATGGGCCTCCCATGGCAGAGAGTGGCAGAGCAGAGAGAGACAGACTCTTCGTGCTCTCCTTTCAAAGCCCTCAAAACCACACCCCTGGCCACCGTTATTAATCCATTCACTATGTCATGGTCCTACAATCTAATCATCTCTTCAAGGCCCCACCTTTCAGTTACCATAATAAGATTCCCCACCCTCTTAATACTGTCACAATGGGGGTCAAGTTTTGGAGGGACACTAAGTCCAAGGCATTCTGTATCTGTCCCCCCAAATTCATGTCCTTTTCACATACAAATACATTCATTCCATCCCCAAAATCTTAACTTGTTTCAATTCAAAAGTCCAAAGTTCAAAGTCCCATCTGTGAAATAAAAACGAGTTATATACTTCCAAGATACAATGGTGGGACAAGCATAGGATACTTATTCCCATTCAAAAAGGGAGAAATAGGGCCAGCCCGTGGCTCACTCAGTAGAGTGCGGTGCTGATAACACCAAGGCCACGGGTTCGGATCCTATATAGGGATGGCCGGTTTGCTCACTGGCTGAGCGTGGTGCTAACAGCACCAAGCCAAGGGTTGAGATCCCCTTACCGGTCATCTTTAAAAAAAAAAAAAAAAAAGGGAGAAATAGGCCAAAAGAAAGGGGTAACAGGTCCTAAGCAAGTCTGAAACCCAGCAGGACATACATTACATCTCAAAGCTGACGGATCATGTACCTTGACTCCGTGTTCAACCTCCTCTGCACGCTGGTGCAGGGATTAGGTCCCCAAGTCCTTGGGCAGCTCCACTCCTATGGCTTTCCAGTCTTAGGCTGTGCTTCAGCTCTCACAGGCTGGTATTGTGCTCTGGTAGCTCCACAGGTCTGGGGTCTCCATGGTGGTCCCACTTTCACAGCTCCACTAGGCCTGGCACTGTTGGGGTTTTTCTGCTGCAACTCCAACCCCACATATCCCCTTGGCATTGCTCTAGTGAAGGCTCTATGCGGTGAATCCATCTCTGTGACAGATCTCTTCCTGGGACCCTAGACTTTTCCATATATCCTTTGAAATTGGGGTGAAGGCTCCCAAGCCTTTACAGCTCTGGCATTCTGTGAGCCTGCAGACCTAACACCACGTGGATGCCACCAAGTCTTCCTCCTTGTATTTTCCAAAGCTGCATGACCAGCCACACCTGGGGTCAATTTAGCCACAGCTAGAGTAGCCAAAACAGCCTGGGTGCTGGTGCTGGAAGCAGCTTCCCAGGTGGCCCTGGGCAGTGAGCCCGTGGAGAGCACCTCCGGCCTGTTCCCCAAGACCATTCCAGCTCTTTAGGCCTCAGGCCTGTAATGAAAGTGTTGGCCCCAGAGGCTTCTGCAATGCCTTCAGGGCTTTTTCCCTCTGCTCTTGATAATCCCTTTCCTTTGTACTAATCTTCTTAGTACTGTTGCATTTTTCTCCTGAAAAACTCTCTGTACTCTACCACATGGACAGGCTTCAAATTTTTCAAATCTTTATGCTCTGCTTCCCTTTTAAATTCTGGCTTTATGTCATGCCTTTGCTGCCATAACTCAGAATTGGCTGTTACAAGTAGCAATGCAGCTTCCTTAATGCTTTGCTGCTTAGAAATTTCTTTGCCAAATACTCTGGGTCAGCACCTTGAACTTCCACATTCCATAATACTTTCGGGCATGAACAGAATGCAGCTAAATTCCTTGCCAGTTCATAGCAAGGGTGGTCTTTGCCCCAGTTTCCAATAAGTCCCTTCTTATTTACATCTGAGACTTCCTTAGAATGGTCTTTACAGTCCATGTTTCCATAAGCATTCTGCTCACCACAATTTAACCAGTCTCTAATACATTCCAAACTTTCCCTCATCTTTTTGTGTTCTTCTGAGTCCTCCAAATGCCTCCAATCTTTGCCTAACATCCAGTTTCAAAGCCTCTTCCACATTTTCAAGTATTCATTATAAGCAATACTCCACATCTCTGGTACAAATTTTCTGTATTAGTCCATTTCTGTCACTTATAATGAAATACCAAAACTTGGGTAATTTATAGGGAAAATGAAATTTATTGCATACAGTTTTGGAGGCTGGGAAGTCCAAAGTGCAGGCAAAACATTTGGTGAAGGCCTTAGTGGTGGCAACAGTGACCCAGGGGTCTCACATGGCAGAAAATGGTGGAGCAGAGAGATACTTCCTCATACACTCTCCTTTCAAAGCCCTAAAGTCCACTCCCATGACCACCATTTTTAATCCATTCACTACTGCCTGGTCCTACAATCTAATCACCTCTTCAAGGCCCCACATTTCAATTACCTTAATAAGATTTCCCACTCTCCTAATACTGTCACAGTGGAGGTCAAGTTTTGGGGGGACATTCAATCCAAGGCAGACTTCAACATATGAATTTAGGGGGGACACAATTCAGCCCATAGCAAGTGAGGATACACTTATAATGACAGTTCAAGTCACCAACAGCTAAGGGACTGAAAGATCAAATTGTGTCCTAAGAAGAGCAATATAGTTGGGCTCTCTACTGGTGGTCAGGGTGAGAAACAAAAGAGTGGAACACAGGGTTCAGCATCCCTCCAAGCTCAAAGGTGAAACATCAGTTTTCTCAGTACATGAATGGTAGCCTGCTTTTTCTCATTGTGAGTAAACTAGACAGTAAATAATATAGAAGGATATGAAAGTATGCATAACACAGGATTAGAAATTTAATTCTAAATGTCCTCTGATCTGTAAAATTTGATAATCATAGACCATAGAATGTGTCAAAAAGCTTTAAAATAGTTTTTTGACATGGCAAGGGGCATAATAAGGCTTTTGATGATGGGAGAGTAGTAAGCACAAAAATTTTGAAACCACTACCCAGAGTAGTGTTTTTTAAACTTTTCGGAAAATATTAATCTGACGTCAGAGGAAAGTGAACCCCTGGCCAGGAGAGAAATATATTAGTCAGCTTGGGCTACCATAAGAAAATACCATAGACTAGCTGGCTTAAGAAGCAGAAATTTATTTTTCCCACTTCTGGGGGCTGGAAGTCCAAGATCAATGTGCCAGCCTGGTGAGGATCTGGTGAGGGCTCTGCTCCTGGCTTGCAGATAGCTACCTTCACTCTGTGTCCTCACATGATGCAAAGAGAGTAAGCTCTGGTCCCTTCCTCTTCTTATAAGGACACTAATCCCATCATGGGGGCCTCACCCTCACGACCTCATCTAGCCCTGGTTACCTCCCAAAGGCCCTACCTCCAAATACCATCACAGTGGGGGTTAGGGCTTCAACATATGAATTTTGAGGGGGCACAAACATTCAGTTCATAGCAAGAAGAGACAAATGGGCGGTTGTGTTTTATCATGAAAATGTATTTGAACTTGGCATTCTGTTTTATAGCATACTTCTTTTTATTTTGATAGAAGAGCTATGTTACTTTTGTCCCACAAGTCCTCAAGACCGTTTGTGTTCCAACAAGAGGCATCAGGTTTATCATGCAGCTCTGCCTGATGCCTGGCATTATATTTTCACATCCCTGGTTATTTGTACCCCAGTTTGAAAATCATGGCCTCAGAGGATTACCTGCCCTCGAGTAGCAGGGAGTAGGGCCTTCAGACAAAAAGTTTGACTTATATCCTCATTAAGCCTTGGCCACAGAACTTGCTCCAGGCATACTATGAGTAAATGAAGGCCCAGATTCTAGTGCAGACAAAAGCAGGATTTCTCCTTTCCCAAGCCAGATCCTCCATAGGTCTCCCTGACCACTCCAAGAGCTCCCATCATTTCTTTGTTAATTAACATATCAGTTATCTATTGCTACAATTATGCTGCATAACGCACAGCCTTAAAACCTAAGTGGTATAAAATAAAAAAAATTTCTTTTTATTCCTGACTCTGTAAGTTGGCTACACAGTTCTGCTGATCTTGGCTGGAGGGTCACTCACATGTCTGGTAGCTGACTGGATTTTAATTAATGTAGGATGATCTTGGCTGGGATGACTGCTTTGCTGTACATGGTCTCTCATCCTCCAGCCAGCTAGCCCAGACTTGTTCTCATGGGAAGAAGGGGAGAGAGTAGGGCTGTAGACAGCCTCATGAGGGGTGGTTCAGAGGTGAGGCCACATTCTATCAAACCAAGTAAATCACAAGGGCAGCCCAGATTGAAGGAACAGGAACAACAGACACACTTTTGATACAAGAAGTGGAAAAGTCGCATTGCAAAGGGTACAGATTCAGGGATGGGCAGAGAATTGGGGCATTTTCTCAATTTACCACAAGTAGGCATTCTGAGCCATTATTTTTTAATAAACAAAATTCCATGCTAATATTATCTTTTTTCATACTCCTTACTTATGTAGGCCAAGGAGTCTTACTGGAAACCAGGATAGTGTATTGTTGTGGGAAGATTTCAAGCCTTCTTTGGACATGAGTTTTAGCTACTTATACATACTCATTGCTGGGAGGAGGAGGGGGTGTACAGATCTTCCCTAATAATGACTTCCCTGACGTCTGCTGGTTGACTGGTGATGGGTTTGTTCTGTTAGGTTGAGCCAAATTCTTGATAAAAGTGGGACAGATTTTTGAGAAATTTATTAGAGTTGTGACAATTTGGCATCTGCTTGAGCAGAGATTTCAATCGTGTAGAGAAAGAAAAGACTGTCACAAATGTGGAGGAGAAAAATTATGTAAGTCAGTAATGCTTAGATACAGAGCAAAAAAATAAATTACAGTTTTAAAGTCAGTTCAAGAAACTTCAATAATTATGCGCCAGATTTATAGCCTATAAAATGTAGTTTTTTCCTAGGATCGTATCTCACAGTTAAAAGAGAATATACAAAAGAAGCTCTCTCTTCACTTTTTTAAAGTGCATATCATTACTCAAATATTTCCTTCTCTTTATCCACAACTAAAGATGAATATTGGGGGGAAGAGAAAAAGGACTCACATAGCTTCAGAAATAGCCATGCAAAGTGAATTTTAGAATCTAGAATTAAGGGACAACAGACAGTCACGTGGACTAGAAATAACATTCCATGTGTCAGGCACTGCGACAGCATCTCATCTAATCTCCACCATAACATTGTGGGATAGGCATTAAGTGTCCCTGATTTTACAGGTGAGGAAGCAGAGAGGACAGGTGGCTTGCCCAGATTCACACAACTAGTGAGAGCAAAAGCCAGGAATTAAACCCTAATCTCCTGTTTTCCATTTTTTTCTGTCTGCAGTTGTTCCACTATAACAGACCACTATCATCTCAGTTAACCTTTTTCAATCTTTGTAATTTAAAAATAAGAAAAGTGACTGAACTGGTTTTTGTTCTTTAGTTTTTGTTTTTTCCCTCAAAAACAGAGAAGAAAGCCTTTTAAAAAAATTTTTTTATTGATTATACATATTCATGGGCCACAGAGCTGACCGTCAGCATCTGTGCCCAAGATGTGGTGATCAGGTCATGCCCACGGCCATGCCCACTATCAGCATGCCCACCACTTCAGATTGCAGTTGTTCCCCATGTCCCCACCTGACCTCTCCCCAACACCCCTCTCCTTCCCACCCCCACCCCCAGCAACCCTAGGTCTGTTCTCTCCCTCTACAAATACAACACAGCGCTGTGGTCTTTCCTTCCTTCCTTTTTTGTCTCTGACCTCCTGCTTATGAGTGAGGACATGTGGTATTTTTCCCTCTGTGCCTGAAGGAAGCCTATCTAATGCCACATAAATGCCTCACTCTTCACAATCTTGCTCTGGAATAATCTAGGTTAAACTGAAGACAGAGAGACCAGTCCTGGGGCTGGGGGGGGGGGGGGGACCCAGCAGGAATGATTAACACAAATGATCTGGCAACTCAAAAATTGACAAATTTGAGGAAGAACTTTTTGATGCAGGTCAGGCTTGGGGGAGAGAAATGACAGCCAGCCACACGAGCACATGCTCTGGGCACTGCTGCTGTGGGCCCCAGTGCCAGCACTCCCAGTGAGGTAATTCTGTAGAACAGCAGGACGCATTCATTCATCCCACGTGCCTGCTCAGACAGTTAGGGTAAACAACTTTCAGATGCATTTCCTGTTAGCTAAAAAAAATCCCATAGTGGAACTAGTCAAATAGTATTTAAAAATTCCCCTTTTGTGTTTACTCTAAAAGTACTTTCTTTTGCAAGAGGTTTCCCGGACATGATATCACTGTAATTATTCCTTGACCAATTTTATCACCAATCCCTTCAAATCTAGACAGTTGACCCAACTTTACAAGGTTGTTAGGGTCACTTGGGAATGTCCAAAATAGCAACAACAGGAACACTGATTCCATGGCCAGATCCTACAGTTGGAGCAATAATGCGTGGCTTGTCTGCCTGAGGAACACGTACTACTCAGCTCGGAGACAGAACTAATTGGTTGTGCATTCAGTCATCAGAAACATTTAAAAAGCAGCAAAAACATCGCAACTGGAAACATGGAATAATGACTTGACAGACTAGTTCCTACTGAGTTCTCAAGTGCAAACTGTTCAGAATTGCTGCAAAAGTTGACACCTCCAAAACTGTCACTTGTTTTCCTGAACAGAGTTCAGAGTTCATCACTTCAAACTTCATGGTCTCGATTTTTCTCAATGATTGTCAACCTAAGGAAGCAGCACCCCCTCCAGCCCGTGCCCCCAGGCTCCCCAGAGAGGCATGTAGGCAGAGAGGAAGTTTTACAGAGCTTTGCACAGATCTGCTCTTCTATAAGATTCTTGCCGCAAAGAGGAGAGAGAAAACAAGAAAGAAATGTTGGCATCCTGTTGATAAACCCCAATGCTAAATCATACTTAGAAAAGGTTAATGAAATAGACATTCAATATTGAAGTTTGAAGTTAGAGACAATTTTGAAACTTATTATGAAAATGACATTGGCCACAGATAAAGTCTAATTGAGAAAGACATGTCTCCTGTATGAGAATCTTTTCGGTCTTGCAAAATCTGACAGCTTCTATTTAAAGACCAGGAGGTGAGGCCAGCACCTCTAGCCAGAGTGGCAAGTTGTTGATATACGAATCCCAGGTTTGAGGATCCCAGCTTTGATCAAAGGAAATCCTGACTGCTCTTGTTCACTCATGGGACTTGAGAGCCCCCAGCAGTCCATGAGGTGCCATTCGTGACCCCAACAGCATGAGAAAGAAGAGTGAGCCACACTATCCAGGGGACAGTGACGGAATGGCCTGCCGAAGCCTTTGGAATGGCTCAACTTGGCAAACCTGGGAGTCTGTCCTCCCCTGACCAAACCTAGACAACATGGGGCAAGATTACAAATGGCACTGACATTTCACGGGTACAGGGGAAGGTGGAAAAGAGGACAATGAGTGAGATCTTAGCAATCTTTCAGACAAAACTGGGTTAGCCTGATAGCTGCCCAGGGGCGGTTATGGTTCGAGTCAGAAGATTCCCACTTCCCTACTGGATGTGAGGCTGTTTTGGCTTCAGCTTTTATCTCTTCACTGATCTCCAGGGTTGACCCGGCTCCCCTGGCTGCTAAGAGGAGGCCCTTTTCTTCCCAGACCTGCGTTCTCTCTCTCTGTCTCTTTCTTCTTTTTGGGTGGGTGGGTGGTGGGGAGAAAAGGGGTGTTGCTGGCTGGTACAGGGATCCCAACCCTTGACCGTGTTGCTATCAGCACCACGCTCTGTCAAGTGAGCTAACTGGCCAGCCACTACATCCTCTCTTTTTTAACTCTTTGTTTCCTAGAGATACAACTTTCCCTAAAATATTACCCCCTCTGCCCCACTCCCACTTTCTACAGAAAAAGCATCAAGATCAACTAGGGCCTTTGAGCCCTAAATGGCTATGATTTATTTTTACCACAAGGAGGAGTGAGTGGGCAGATGCTCTTTAGAATATGAAAGAAACTCCTTTGCCCAGAAGGGTGATGACTTGGATGTCAATTCGCACTTTCCTTCTAAATGCTCTCTTAAGAAATAATCCAGAAAAAAATATTCTTAGTCATCAGCAATCAAATGTATAAAAATAGTATACTTGTCTGAGTCATCTTTCTGGTATGGACAGAACAAACCAGAAGTCAGTTACAGGCCGCTATTGAAGTATAGTAATCCTCACCTTCAGGTTAGCTGCTTGTTTTAATTAGCAATAGAGCAGAAAAGTATTAACAATCGAAGATAACACTAGGAAAAAACAAAAGAGAAAAAAAAAATAGAGCTATGGGGGAAATAGCAAAAAAAAAAAAAAAAAGAAAGTAAAAATGAACAAGATTATGAAATCTTGCTGTTCACAATTTATATTTTTTTAAAATTTCACATTTTTATAAAGTTCAGTTTAGCAAAGATTTTTTTCTGGAGGGTTTATTGTGTGCTAGACAACCTGCTAAGTTCAGGAGGTAGAAATATGAGTAAGACCAAATCTCTTTCCTAGAAAAACCATGTTAAGCACATGGTACACATTCAGTAAATGTCAATTCTCTTTTTTTCTGCTAGTGAGAAAAATTTTGCCTTAATGAATATTTATTGTGATTGCTAAGGGGCTTTTTGAGAACCAATATACTATGGCAGAGAAGGCTAGCTATCCTCTCAAATACATTCTCATCTTCTTTGCCTGGGCAAGACTACATTAATAGACTACATTTCCCAGCCTCTTTTGCAAATAAATATGACCATGTGATTTAGTTCTAGACAATGGCATGTGATCAGAAGTAATGAGTTGCTTCTGGGCTGAGTAGCAAGTGGCTATACCTTCCCCATGACCTCATTTTGGGTTATCACAGCATGTGAAATAGATTGGCCTTTACCCTGAGGACAGTGGGGGATATGGCCCTTCTCTAAATAGAGTTTTTTAAGAAGGGGGATGGACGTGATCAAATTTGCCACAAGTAAAATCCTCTAATAGCCAGGAGGTAAATGGTAGGGCAAGGGGACCAGTTAGCAGGGTATTGCAGAAATGCAGGTGAAAAAAGATGGGGGCCTGAATTAAACAGTGACTCAGTGAATGTAAGGAAGAGGAAGTGAATTAGATAGTGTATCTTCAGGCCTCAGTTGCTAAAAGTTATTTGAAGGCAGATGGAGATGGGAAATATGATAGCTTTGTCTTGATTCCATAACTCACTGACACAGCCAGGAAGAGAGGCTCCCACCACTTTTTCCACTTCCTTCTCTTTCTCCTGCTCCTCCTCCTCCCCAGCCCTGGTAATTTTCCATTTTTCCGAACACCAGGATATGCCCTAGGATATATGCATATACGAGGAAGACAATGTTAGTGAAAACCCAAAATTGGATGATTGCACTTCACATCTAAAGCATAGTCAAATACCACTGTAGATTATTTGTAAAAATGTCTTTAGACAGCAACTCCATAATTAGCAGTTGGAAGGAATCTTGCTGGAGAAAAATACTAATAAACAGAAAGCATGCAAAGGAAACACTTAGAAGGGTGTTTTAGACGAGGACTGGTCAGACTAGAAAGCAGAAAAGAAAAAGAAGAGGAGGAAAAATATTTTAATACAGAATTTATGAAAATTTTGTAATAAAAGGAAAATGTGTGGTTTGTAATAAAAACAAATTGCAAAAGGTTTAGGCACCGTTAGGCACCGGGTAACTGCAAAAGGCTTATTGGCCAAAATCATTGTCAGGAGTCGGTAGAGACACATCTATAACCTTGGTCTTAATTAAGCAACTTAAATCTTTGTAATAGTCCATTATAGTAAAGCACACTGACATTGTCTGAACCTCAGAATTTGAAAGGATATCTCCTGACTTTGGTTTTATCAATATCTTTCCTTGATTGAACTGAAGGGGGTACAGTTTTACAAAAATTAAGAAATATCGTTTCCCATTAATCAGCTTCAGAATTTTTCCTTTGACCTCACTTTCAGCTATAAGACCATATTACACCTTTATGAATATTCCTATCACTTAATATGTGATTGATTTATGAACCCTAAATTAACTACCCAAACTTTTAGGTAAAATGACAAGCCCTATTTTTTAATAAAATTGATGTGGGAAAGAAGCAAATCATTTTGGCAGTCTGAGAGGTTCTAGCTTTACTATAGGGAAAAAAAAAGGTTAAAAATACTTTCCCGTCTCCAAGTGTTCTTAGTAGACAGAAAAATGGTTTATTCTTCAAAGATCAAATGTTGAGTCAGATTAGGAAGGGAAACATCTGCCAATAGAAACAGCAATGAGAATGAGTTACGTATCCTGGAAAAATAAGATTTAGCTCAACTATGTTGATATTACTTAGTAAGTTTGGACAACAGAATTGGCAAAAATATTTCCTATTCAACTCTTTTATGGAAATCCTATGAAAATAATTGAAAATAGAAACATTAAATTGCTTCAGCAGAGATAACGCGTATGCCTTCTCTTCTACCTTCAACATTTTGCAAATCTATAGAAAGAGCTTGGAAGAAGAATGCAGAAACCCTCAGTGTGCGGAACAGAGACAGAAGTTAACTGTGAAGCAAGGTTTTATATAGCAAACTTTTCCCACAGACTTTCTTCTTAAAATGGAGTGAATATTTTCTACTGCTTCAAGGCAAAGATGACTTCCAAAAGGAAATAAAAATTGAACCCAAAAATGCAACATGTCGTCTCTATAGCATACATTTAAAGTAAATTAAATTGGCTATGTTACTCAAAT
Organism: Cynocephalus volans; assembly: GCF_027409185.1. NCBI lineage: Eukaryota > Metazoa > Chordata > Mammalia > Dermoptera > Cynocephalidae > Cynocephalus > Cynocephalus volans. Next base: position 287,323,146 of record NC_084460.1, read on the forward strand.
TAACACAAAAAAATTCATATGCCAAAAGTAAAAATTACAGAAATGTGGAGCCATTGTGTGAGGGGATCATGCTTTAACATGTGGCATTTCCAAGCATCTGAGGCTTAACAATGTGGTCCTAATTCCTATGGATTCAAGTCTGTGCCAATTCAGGTTTCTACTTTATGGCTTGTTTTTAAGCTTACTGGCACTTACTAATCTTTATCAATTCAGTTTGCATTGAATTTAGTGGTCAGTGATCAGTAAATTATTTGGGACCAGTTATTAGCTCTAGGACAGCAATCTACTGTGCAATGATGGTATTTATACCAGTGCTGCTTAAGGTGTGGTCTGCAAACCTTTTATTACCAATCTTAGTATAGAAACTAAGACTACGCATCAAGAAATGTTTATCACAATTCAACATTGTAATGATATCTAAGCATGCAGTTTATGTAGAAGTGTCTTGTTCATCTACAAATAGACTGATATAATCAGTTGAAGATGGATTTGAATTTTTTTTTAAGTTTTTCACCATGAATAAATTGAGAAGCTTTGGTCTACAGTGAATTAGGAGATATAATTACAGTCCAAGTGTGGGGACAGGAAGATGCCAGATGAGAAAGAGAGAAATATTTTGATCATCCCAAAGTCTATTTTTCCAAAAACTTAAGTTTCCAAAGGGCAATGGGAACCACTAAAACCATAATCCACCTTTTGTATTTGGAACTTAGGGAAAGGCATATAGATCAATTGTGAGTCTGGCAGCTAATTTTCAAAGTTTATTATTAAAAACAAATAGCACATAATATAAAGTCAATAAAATCACCCCAAATCTCATTATTCACAGATAATCACCACTAATATTTCAGGGAAAACCTTCCTAAATTGTTTCCCATATCACATTGTTCACTTAATTGGTCATAATTATTTCCACACTATACTTCTCTGTCAACATTGATGATAACTGCAGAGTATTCCATTTCATGAATATTCGGTAATTTGTTAAACCAATCTGCTATTGTTGAGTATTTAGGTTATTTATGTTAATTACATATAATATCATAGATCTTTTTCCATCTTTTAATCTATCTGTGTCTTAGTATTTAAAGTGCGTTTCTTATAGGCTGCATATAGTTGGGTCTTACTTTTTAATCTGATCTTTCAATCTCTGCCTCTGAATTGGGGTGCTAGAATATCTACATTTAACATTATTATTGATATAGCTGAGGTTTAAGTTGACCATCCTGCATTTGGTTTCTACGTGTCCCTTCTGTTCTTTGTTCCCTTTGTCCTCTTTATCCCTTCTGTTGCATTTTTTAGTATTTCTTGAGATTGCATTTAATTTCCTTTGTTGGCTTGTTAGCCATAACTCATTGTTGTGTCATTATAGTAGTTGTTTTAAAGTTTGCAGTATACATTCTCTACTTATGCATTTTATACATTTTTTACTTTATACATTTATAAAAGTCTTTTATATTTACCTGCATAAATATACGAGGGTGCTTCAAAAAGTTCATGGAAAGATTTGTATAATCTTAATTCTATTTTTCCATGAACTTTTTGAAGTATCTTTGTATGTTCTAGTGTCTTTTTGTTCCTATTTCTAGTTACCCTCTCTATTGTTCTTTGTTTAGATTCCTTTGTTTAGATCCAGATATCCAACTGGTATCATTTTCCTTTGGCCTGAAAGATTTGCTTCAACATTTCTCATAGTGTTGGTCTGCTAGCGATGACTTCTTCAGTTTTTGTGAGTCTCAAAATGTCTCTGTCTGGCCTTCATTTCTGAAAGATAATTTCACTGGGTATAGAATTCTAGATTAACAGTTTTTCTCCTCCTTTTTTCCTTCTTTCTTCTTTTCTCCTTCTCCTTCCTCTTCATCAAACACAGTGCACTGTCTTCCGGTTTGAATTGTTTCTGGTGAAACATCAGCCATCACCCTTAACCTTGTGTCTTAGGTATCTTTTCCCTCTGGCCACTTTTAAGACTCGTCTTTATCACTGGTGTTCAGCAAAATGATTATGTTGTACCTTGTTGTATTTTTCTGCATATTGTTGCACTAGGGGTTTGTTGATCTTCTTAAATATATGGGTTTTTGTTTTTATCAAATTTGGAAATTTTTCAACCATTATTTTTCAAATTTTTTTGTTTTTCCTCCTCCTCCTCCACAGACTCTAATTTTACACACACACACACACACACACACACACACACACACACACACACATTTAAACATGCCTCACAGTTCATGGATACTCTCTTTTACTTAAAGAAAAATTTTTTTTCTCTCTGTGCTTCATTTTCAATAGTTCTTTTGCTATGTCTTCAAGTTCACTAATTGTCTTAGCTCAGGTTGCCACAACAAAATACCATTGACTGGGTGACTAAAACAACAGACATTTGTTTCTCACATTTCTGGAGGCTGGAAAGTCAATTCAGTTCCTGGTGAGGGCTCCCTTTGTGGCTTGCATGCAGCTGCCTTCCTGCTGCACCTGCACAATGCAGAGAGCAGGTGATTTTTCCCTCTTCTTCTTCTTACAAGGGCACTAATGGAGAGCCCAATCCTTTGACCCCATCTAACTCTAATTACCTCCCAAATGCTCCATCTCCAAATACAGTCACATTGAGATTTAGGGATTCAACATCCAAGTTTGGGAGGGGGAGGGAATACAACTCAGTCCATAGCACTAACCTTCTCTTGAGCAATATGTAATCTGCTATTAATCATATCTAGTATGCTTTTCATCTCAGATATCATTGTTTTCATTTCCAGAAGTTAGATTTTTAAATATCTGGTCTTTATATCTTTATTTGTTCAAGGTTCAATCTCTTTTGCTTCTTGAACATATGGAATACAGTTATAATAACTTTTAATATCTTTATCTACTGAATTCTGTCATCTTTGTCATTTCCAGGTTAGTATCAGTTGATTTTTTTTTTATCATTGAGTCATATTGTCCTCCTTCTTAGCATGCTTTAACTGAATGCAAGACATTGTGATTTGTAACTTGTTGCGTGCTGGATATTTTTGTATTTCTATAAATATTCTTAAGCATTGGTCTGAAGCACAGTCAAGTTACTTGAAAACAGTTTATAATCCTTTCAGATCTTGCTTTTAGGCTTTGTCGGGAAGTTGAGTGCTTAATAATTCTTCCCAACTACTGAGGGCTATTTTACCCCAATAATTTTACTGAGGCAAAAGCCCTCTGAATACTCTACCTAAGACCCCATGAATTCTGAGTACCTCCACTTCGGCTTGTTGGGACATGAACTATTCTCAGCTATATGAGAACAGGCAGTGATTCCTTTATATCCTGTCAAGGAGTTCTTTTCCTGGTTACAGGTAACTTCCTCACAGACAATCCCTGCTCAGTATTGAGCTGAGGACTCAAAGGAGACACTCTGGAGATCTCCAAAGTTCTCTCTCTGGGCTGCTTTCTTCTTTCTGGCACTCTGCGCTGTACACTCTGGTCACCTCAGCCTCCCAGGCTACTGTCTCCAATTCCTCAACTCAGACCCTGTGCCGATTCCTGAAATCTCCATCCAGGCTTAAACTGGGGTCATCATAGGCCTCACCTCTCATTTCCCATCTTTCAAGGATCACTGTTCTTTCCTGCCTGATGTCTGAAGTCTTAAAAGGCTTTGTTTCATTTATTTTATTTTTTCCTAGTGTTTTGGTTGTTTCAGGCTGGAGGGTAAATCCAGTCCCTGTCACTCCATTGTGACCAGAAGTGTTCTTTTTATTGATTTTTAAATTACTTTATATATTAAGAATCTCAACCTTTTATCTCTCTTATATATTGCAAACTGGAAGCTATATTTAACTCAGTTTTTGTAAAGTTAGTCCTGAATCTCAGGTCAAAAGGAAAAGAACCTCTTCTTTACGAGAAGAGGTAGTAAGTACCAAGAGATATTTCAACTCTTTGAAGCACAGATTTATTTTTAAGGGCCGTTTGCCCTGAGAAGTTGAAGAAAATCTTAATACCTTCAATCAGTTGAGGGCATTAAGAGTTTATCACAAATGTGTCAATATTTGATATTTCTAAATGTGAAATATCAAATATCAAATGGCATTGACTTAAGAACAATATGGAAATATTTGGCTTCAGTAAGTTATGTACAATATTAGTGTATCAGACATTCAAAGTTAAGAAATTCAGTCTCTCAAAGGTAGCTAGTGCTGTCATTTAAGCCTCCATGGTAGTTTGTTCAAAATGAAGTTATGATATTTCTAAGTTTATAGATGCTGTAAATAGAGGGTAAAAACAGTCCAAACTATAAGTTTGGATATTCTTTAAAATATGCTTAAAATTCAGTGTGAAATTCAAAAGTAAGGGCAGCTTCCCAAAATTTTACCAGATTATTTCCATCCCCAACCTAACACAATCAATATGTAACAATCATCAGCCTCCACTATAATTAATTAATTAATCCACTACAATTAAAAACCACAAATTACTTGCTAATATACTGTTTATTTTGGAATGATTTTAGATTACAGAAAAAATGCAAAAGTAATACAAAGAGTTCTCATGTATTTTTCACGTACTTTCCCCTAATGTTAACATCTTACATTAACATCTATGGTACATTTATCAAAATTAAGAAACCAACATTGTACATTACAATTAGCTAACTTCAATTGTATGAAATAACTCAAAAGCTATTTGAATAATGAGTTTAAACATACAAGGGTATTTCAAAAAGTTTGTGGAAAAATAGAATTGAAAGATAATACAAATCTTTCCACGAACTTTTTGAAATACCCTTGTATATCTTTTTTAAAGGAAAACCTATTACCATTTTGGCTCAATAATACTCTTAAATTAAGTTTTGCAGATGCAGCCCTAGATAGGGTTCTCTTCAGAAGAACTGGAAATAAACTAATTTGGACAGAATTTATAAATGAAATCTCTGTGGTTAAGAGCCGTTGTACTTCTCATGTTGGGTTTACCTTTAACTCCTATCAGGCTCAGCAACACCATTTTTCAAGTGCCAGAAGACACTAGGAAAGTTGCTTTTTTTCCAGTTTTTCCAACAAGATTTAAACATGCCTCAGTTTTTTGTTTTTATTTTTAAACAAACTCACTCAAATTGTATCTATGCTTTAATTTTCTTAACAAAGATGAAGGTTCATTATTTGACAAAGTATTTTTTCCTGCTTAAGGCACACATAAAAGTAATCAAATCACACATATTTTTATGAATGGCCCTTATGAATAGAATAAGATTTCATGAAATAAGAGACTGTCTTGGAAAATCCAAGATGTAGAGCTTCTGTCCCCATGGCAACCAACTAACTGGTTGCACCTGGTCCTCTAGGGTAATTAATTTCTTGTGTGTTGGGAGGGTCAGCTACATCTCAAGGCCAGCCAAAAAAAAAAAAAAAAAAAAAAGAAGGTACAACATGACCTTTCTCTAAAACAAAACCAACTTAAATCTTACATAGAGAAATTAGACTTTTGAGTATCTCTAATTTCACTATTGCGGTGGGTTTTACATTTGTGCAGTAAAATGGGATGTCAGATTTTGAGTTCTGTTGAGCTTATTTTTCAGAGAGATCTATTGCATTAACCATGTTTGTAGGATCCCAAAGATTTTTTCTCGTGCTTGAAGTAGTTGAGGTGAATCAATCTGAGATTGTGGGTACATATCTGCACAGTGTGATTCACCTAAAAAGCAAAAGAAAGGCAAAGTCAGAAGATGTACATACCAAATTTTGAAAGATGGATTGTCCTTAACCCTGACTGCATCTTAGAAGCCCCTGGAACTCTTTTGAAACAAACCAGTGTCGGAGCACACCCTTCTGAAATTCTGACTTAACTAGTCTGGGGTTGGATCCAAATGGCAGTAATCTTCAAAAGCTGATTAAAATGTGCAGCTATAGTTACAAATCAGGATTAGATAGTATACTAACATGGCAAACTTCGACCCAATGAAGTAAACTTCTTTGTAGATACAGGTTGGATAAATGTATGAGACTTATCAAAGTAAATTACTGTTTGGTCCGAAGCAATCCTTCTGTGCTGCAGATTAATGAAAGTTTCAGGGAGTGTCTAAGGTAGTAGATTTAGAGGATAATATTCTTTGGTTTCTTTTTTCCCCAATCTAAATGTGAAATAACTTAAGCTTGTAGGATCTGTCTTCCATTTGAGGAGATTACAATTTTGAAATCTCAGTAAGCTTCATTTTAGAAAGTTTTCCCAGGTCCAAGAGCCAATTGTTAAATTTTTGGAAATTTTGCAAACTGTTAAACTGTTAGTAGGTTGAAATTGGCCGTGGTGGGAGTATTTACATCATAGAAACCAGCAAATGCTACCAATCAGGCTTTGTTTCTTCTAGAAAGTGAGTTGACTGGTTTTCAGCTGTGAGAATAAGATCAAAAATATAACATTTGAGCATCAAATATCTGTTAACCCCTTATTTTTACTGATGTAAAACTGAGGCTCAGAGAGTTTAAGTTACTTGTCAAGAAAATAGCTGGTGGAACCAAGAATAGAAGCCAGCTCACCATAGTGTCTTTCACATCTGTGTTGACTCTGATCTACATAGCAAATGCTGTCTAATATAAGCTCTTTATTTTACAAATAAGCATCTATCCACACTGTGTTATTTTAGGGGAAATCTATCTACACTATTTTATTTTAGGGGTACAAGATATTTGCTGTTAAGATGACAAAATTCGGTAATAACTTAGATACCTCCAGATGATGGAGTACTATACACCCATGAAAAGGAAAGCGGGAGATGTCTATGTACTGATATGGCAATATCTCCAGAGTATAGTGAAAGGGAAAACAATGTATGTAATATACTACCTTTTGTTTATGAATGGAGAAATAAGAATATATTTAATTGTATTTGCAAAAAAAAAAAAAAAAGAAAGAAAGAAAAAGAAATACTGGAAGGATTAATAAGAACCTAAGAAAAATGACTCTCTAACAGGATGGGAGGAAAAGAGGGTGGCAGGAACAGGACGTGTTCTCTGTACTGAAAATCATACAAAAGCTCTGACAAGTGGCAACTGGTAATAACCCATGATGTTCTCTATAAACATAAACAATTTCACAGAATTTCAACATCAGATGAGGTCACAGATGACTGTGATGGAACCAGGCCCATCTGAATACAGACACAATTAATGGCACCATGCAACCACAAAGCAACCAAGTTTCCTTCTCTTGCTTTTAACATGAGTGGTTATTGCGTCTCTTACCCCTGCAATTCTAGCTTCACTTTGTTTCTCTTGATTACTAGATAAAAAATTAATATCCTTAATCATTAAATTGCCCTCACTGCCTTACAGCACCTAATTTATCCAATGACCAAGTTTGAACATCAAAACCCATATCCTGAAATATACTGAGCCACATAACTGTATTCTCAATGAGCATGAAAAATACGGATTGCGTTTAAGACCAATCAGAAATAGGATAAGAAAGAGGTGCTGAAACAGAGGTAAAGTGGACAAGACAGTCACGCTTTTCTACAAAATATAAACTTCATACATTTTCATAAACTTTTCCACAAAAGTTGGCTCAGGGCTTGAAATTTTGTCTAGTTAGAAATAAATGATCTTTTCAGCCAATATGAATGATCTCAAAACATGACTTTGACCTTCTTGCCAGGTTTTTTTAACCTCATTTCTATGATGAGGTGACCAGCATTTTTTATTCACCCCCAGTCTCTGAACATCAGCCATGTATCAGGCACCAGGAATTCAGACATGAGTAAGACCTGGTCCCAGCTATCAAGGAGTTTGCTTCCTAAAGAGGGAGCCTAATCTGGTCCTTCTCCTTCTCAATTCCCTTGTATTACCCAGGAAAGCTTCTGTGCAGTTATTTGGTCAATGTCTGTCTTCTGTCTCCACACATGACACCTCCTGGAGGGCAGAGACTATGGGCATCTCACCTACCAGGACATCGCTCATGCCCAGCAGAGCACCTGGTACAGTTGACACTTGGACTGAGTTGAATAGAGTCCCTCCGCCCCCCACAAGCATGTCCATCTGGAACTTCAGAATGTGATCTTATTTGGAAGCAGAGATTTGACAAATATAATTAGTTAAGATGAGGATTCAAGTGAGCCTTAAATCTAGTATGACTGGAGTCCTCATATTTCAGAGGGAAGAAGGTCACATGATGATGGAGGCAGAGATTGGAGTGACGAAGCTGCAAGCCAAGGAAAGCCAAGAGTTCTGAGCTACCACCAGAACCTAGGAAGAGGCAAGGAAAGAAAGAAAAAGAAGAATCGGCAATGGCTTTCTCAAGTTTTCAAGGTCTTTTTGAAAGCATAAGAATCTACATCTCCAAAAACTTGGAAGGCACATGGCACCGTGTTTAAAGAACGGGGCTTCTGGTCAGACTCTCAGGGTGTGAATCTTGGTCCCTACCACTTATTACACAGTGAGTCTTAGGCCAGTAGAATCGACCTCTGCATGGTCACTTTCTACATCTGTAAAATGGCAAAAGTAACAGTAACTACCTTTGAACCTGCACTATTGAATCAAATGGCTGTGAGCCACATGTGGCTATAGAGCACCTGAAACATGGCTCTCCCAAGATGAGATGAGCTGCAAGTAAAATATACACCAGAATTTAAATATTTGTATATATAAAAAAGGATGTAAACAGTTTGCTAATAAGCCTTTTAAATTAATTATGTGTTAAAATGAGAATACTTTTAATAGATTGGGTCAAATAAAGTATATTATTAAAGTTAATTCACCTGTTTTGTGTGGCTACTAGAAAATTTAAAACTACATATGTGGTTCGAATGGGTAGCACTCACATTATACTTTTATTGGATGGTGCTGAAATAAATGGTGCCCGGGCACAAATAAAATTACCTCCATTTAAAAATAAGTACAATCGTTAACAGTTGGTGTTGGACACTGATCACTGATTCAGAAGCAGGATGTAAAAGATCGGGGTGAGGAAGGGAAATAAGGAAGGTTCTATGGTATTCTTCGTTCACTGTGAATGTCTCTCCATGTCATTTGACTTTTCTTCCTCAGAGTTACCATTTAGTGAGCACTTGCTATGTATCAGTCTCTATACTAAGTATTTTGCACTCATCATCCTACTGAATAACATATCCTACAGTTTGTGAATGACATAATTTATAATATATAATATATGTTATTTAGAGCTGGTGTTCAGGTTTCTATTATATTAATATGCATCACTTGCTCTTGAAATATAATCTTTCTGAAGTGAGAGAGAAATAGCAGTCACAACAAATGTGTGGGGACTTTCACGTGTCCCACGTCACAGCCTTAGTGAGCACCCCCGAGCTGGGTATGTCCATGAGAGTGTGACACAGATCTGAACATTATCAGATCCATCTTGGTGAGAAAAGTGCAAGAATCCCTTTTGGAGAGAGAGCAGGCAACCAGAAAATCTTCTAAAGCCTGGAATTTCCTGAAGCACCACTAACCCATTCAAACCTCAAAAGTCCCAGCCCTCCAGACATGCAATATGAACCTACTTAAATAACATTTCTTCTCTTTGGAGTTGAGGTGCTGAAAAAACCCTCCCCACCCAGCTCTTTAACATTTTGATTGAACTAATCCTTAAAGGAATTGTAATTTCCCATTAAGAGGTGATCTAATCCTTGGCAACAATGTGAAAGCAAAAAAAAAAAAAGGAAGAACAAAGCGTCAGTCTTGTCACTGTTGAGGTCACATTTATGCTGTGTACTCCTTGCAAAAACAAGAAGGGGCATGAGATTTTCATGGCACTAAATTCGTCGTCCCTGAGCCAAAAGGAGGAAAACTATTATGAGCTCTGGATAAGGCATTAACCTTTCCCACCAAGAATTTGTGTTAAGACCTCATCTGTGGAAGATACAAGTGATAGTGCTTCTTTTTGTTTTCATTTGGCACCAAAATGATCTCTTCTTCCTTTTTATAAGAAAGAGTGAGGGGGAGAGAACTTGTTAAGTCAGACAAAGTGAGAGTGGATGAGGGATACTGGTAAAATGTCTCTGCATTATCCCAGGAGGAGATGCAGAGAGGTTTAAAGGCTATAGAACAGGAATTGAAGAGAGTTCTGGATTTGGGTGGGATATTTGTAAGAATACTTTTGACTTTCTGAAACTCCTGTGACCAAACCTATAAACCAACGTTGTTTTCCCTCTTCTATAATTTCCCCCCTTCTGTACTACAGCAATGTGGCTTTGCAACTGTGAAGGCTGGTCCCCGCATTCAGATTGGCCCTGTTCTCCTCCTGCCTTCGCTCTGCAGTGGGGTCCTCTTCCCTAAGCCTACTTCCTTCTCCAGCTGTCCTTCTTTCTCCCATTTTCCCCTCGTGGTGGAGTTGCCTGTGCTTGCTGGTTCCGTTCCCTGACCTTCTATACGTATTTAAGAGTACTCGAACCACACTGACTTCCCCTGGACAGCTCCCAATGAGAGACCAGGTCAGTAAATCCAAGGGCTGTTTTGCCATGGAGATCTGGACCCTTGACCTTGGTGTTACAACCCCACGCTTTAACCAACTGAGCTAACTGACCATACCCCAAAATTAAAAAATTAGAAAAAGAAAAATATTCTCATATTATTTGAAATCCCAGTGCCATTCCACCCAACCCACTCACATCATCTTGAAATACCCTCTTCTCTGATGACACAACACTTTCTTGGCTGTCCAGCAAGTGCCCTTACCCACCTTCAGTCTCTTTTGTTGGACTTCTAACGTTGCAATAACACAAGGCTCACTACCAGGCCCAACTGTCTCCTTTCTTGATATTCTTTTCCAAGGCTATCTCATCCATGCCTAGGGCTCCAATTGCCTAATTATACATCCCAAATTTTGTCCAGGCAAGTGGTATATCCAACTGCCTACTCAGCTTTTCCACTTAAATATCTCACAGGCATCTCACGCTTCGTGCATTCAGAACTGGGTTCAAAATCTTTCTCTGTGCTCTTCTCCCCACCCCACCCCCAGTCCTGGCCTGCCTAAATCTGGTTCTTCTCCCATGTATGGCATCTCAGGAAATGGTTCACTGTCCACCCAGCTGCACAAGTAGGAATCCACGCCTCTCATTTGGGACCTCTTTCTTCCTCACCCCTTATGTTCAGTCAATCACCAATTTCTAAATATCATTTCATCTCTACTGCAACCACCCTACTGGGTTCATGCAAAAGCCTTCTTACCAGTGTCCCACACCCATACTCGCTCTCCTGCAGCTAAGATTTCATAACGCAGTCACAATGCATCTCAACACACACATCACATTAATTTCCTCTCTTACTTAGAACTCTAAAATCACCTTCCATTTCTGTTTCAATGTTTCCCCCCATCCTCAAAATAGTCTACAAACTGCTATGTTATCTGACCTGCTGTCTACCAGCCTCACTCGCACCTATATCCCCCTAGTTCCTCTCTCCAACCACACCAGTCCTTCTGGCTCCTCCACAGAGCCAAGTTCATTTCTGCTCAGAGTCCTCATACGTTTTACTCCCTCTGTCTTCCCCTCCACCTCCCCATGCCTTTGCAGCCTTTAGTTCTGAGAAGAATTTTTTTCATGAATGAGGTTCTCTTTACTCCACCACAAGACCAGTTCCTAATGACACATGCTTTTCCATATAACATATTTGAGTTTTTACTCTTGGATCTTTATAAGCATTATAAGAATTATAATTAAATTACTCATTATGTAATTAGTATTTTAATGCTCATTTCGCCTCTCCATGATGACAGGTAGGAAATTGTTTTGTTTTGTTTTACTGCTGAATCTCTGTACATTGCACATAATGGTTGCCTAAGAAATACCTGTTCAATGCATAACCAACATCTAGATGACATAGGGAGAATATGAGAATTGTATTAAATATATCTATAATATTTCAAGCTTTATTGTCTGTCATTTTTAAGTGAGTTTAAATAAAGATGCAAATATTTGAGTACAATGGTTGAGGGATTAAATGATTTCTGAAGTCAATTCATGATTACATAAATTTATAGTAAGTTAATTTGACCTACTCCTATCACAGTTAAGGACAAGCTAGCAAAATAGGAACCAAAGAAAAAATAAAGCAATCCCAGTAATAGTGACAGTTGCAGTACTAAAACATTGTTGACAACTTTGCAATGATGATTTATCTTCCTGAGAAGTTGGAATACAGATACCTTAAGACAGTCTTGAATGAAACTAAAGCAGTGTTTCTCAACCTTTTCTTTCATTATTCCCTCCTTAAAGAGACATTTTAGACATTTTCCTACTCACTGCCGCTCATAAAATTTTAATATCACAGATATACTGTATATCTCTTTATGTACTATATGTATACCTGTGCTTACACATTTAAAAAAAAATTTTTTTTAATTCATTCTTCAAGAAAAAATTATAGTCCCCCTGAGGGCAATATTGCCCTGAGTAAACTGGAGTGATTCTTTTTTAAATCACGATGCATAATCAACAAATTAATAAGCACCTTTAAAATGACTGTCAGAGGACTGAAAGATGAAGACCATGTGCTTGCTTTCCCGTCACTAGTAGAGATTTGGCTCTAGTTGACTGGCCTTCTATGCGGAGCAAATTATTTCTAGTTATGGTTGCACACTGCTGTCTATGAGAACTGTGACTCAACCACTGTTGCCTTCAGAAATGGAACAGTATTTTGTCCAGAGCCAATTGTCCTAGATAGGAGCCCCAAAATTACTGCAAACTTTTGACAGCCTGAAATAACTATTGAACAAAAGTAAGCTTGAGAATGTAATAATATCACAAAAAAAGAATTTCTGGGTAGAAAGCAGGAAGTTTTTGCTCAGCTTAGAGTTGATTGTTATACAATATAAAACACCATGGAGGACGTATCAAACAGTACGTTATTTTAAACAAACGTACTTTTCCCTATAAAAGACCCTGTTACCAGTCACCAAACTACTAAACATCTAAGAGTCAACAATAGTCTAACATTTAAATCTCTCCCTGCAGTTGGTACTTTTGCTACAATGCCACTGCCAAAATTGTTTCTCCTTGAGGTCTTTTTTCTATTATTTAAGAAAGTCTTTTTAAAAATTGAGTTGCATGTTTATGAGTCTGACTTTTCATTGACCAAGTGTTAAGGCTTTGAGGGACTTTGAGCTGGAAACCATGGTGATGACTCTTGTAAATATCACATTAGCATAATAAGCAGCCGATTTTGATTTTGCAGTGGGAATACACATTTTATTCACTACTAAAAATAGACTATTGAGATTATCTCGAAACTAACTTCAGTAGTAGCAACACATAGATACAAGATGGGAAGATGTTGTATTCCAAGGGAGTTGATTGCCCTAAGAACTAATCTGGTATGCTGTTGTACACATCATTTACCTAGTGCTCAGACCCCTTAGACAAAATAAATTCTTTTAATGAGTGATAAGATTCACAAAAGAAAATAACTTCATCTCACTTCATTATCTGAAACCACCTAACCTTCTCGGAAGAAAACCAATAAAGACAACAGTAAACAAATAGTTTGTTTCGTGCGCATCATTTTTTTCTGTGCCAAGAGTATTGTTTTAAGGTGTTCTGTTTTAGATGCAAGCTCGGATGATGAAGTACTTACCTATGGAGACTAAACTTCCTACCTGTCACCTGCTTAGTGGTATTTTGTGTTTCTTGTCAATAACAACATCAAAAGCAATTTATTAATACATCTTGATGTTTTTCATCTTTTTTGCTGGTCTTTGACTAGTCACAATTGTGTTACCTTCCATGAAAACAGCAGGCAACTCTTCACTGATATTCTTTATGATTCCCAGAGCATGCCAAGGGTCAATGGAACCATTGGGAAAGATGATTTTGCTTCCAGTGATATTCCGACCACCGTAGAACTCATTGGTGGACTGGACAGCTTGAGCCATGGAGACACCGTTGAACTCAGGGCCGAAGATATCTGAACATTGCTGAATAAAAAGCCTGCAAAGAAAATGAGACAAATCTCATTTTCTAGGTGCTAAAGAGTAGGTACTAAAGAGCAGGGTTGAAGACTGTACGGAACACATTTAAAGAAAGATTGTGGCTCTTGGTGGTATTTTAAAATTCGTTTTGTATTCCGGGGGAATATCAAAAAAAAAAAAAAAAAAAAAAAGAATCTGGATTGCTTAAAATAGCTAAAATAATTTCTTCTGTCTAAAAAGGAAATTCTTTAAAAGCTTATTCCTCAAGTATACTATTTTTCGGAAATTGATTCTAATGCAAATCTGTTTGATTTGCTGAAGTTATCAGTTCCTTGACATAGACCTAATTTTCTTTTCAACACAGCAAAATAGCATCTTCATTTCGTCCATGTGCGTAATATACTTTCTAACTCAGCAAAATGCATGTTCTCTAAAAACAGCCTCCAATGACCATAATCAAAATTGCCAATAGATTTTTATCGTTCTCACCACACACACACACAAAAAGTATGCTGGTGAGGTGATGAATATGTTCATTGGCTTAACTGAATCTTTCTGCAATGTATACAGAGACCAAAGCATCACATTGAATACACAATTAACTGCCAATTAAATATAAATGAAGAAATAGAATATGATGCAAGTAGAGAGAAGAAATTCTTTCCTGAATCAAAAATGTCAGTTTCTAAATGCTGCAGATCATTGATACTGAAGAAGCAGCCCAGGACTATGTCATTTCAGTGGCACTAGTGAACTGGCTTCTTTGCCCAGCCATTTATTCTTTTTCTATCTCAGTTCTTTCATTAAAAAACTAAAAGTAAAAATGGGCCTAGTAGTCTTTCCCTGTATAACTCTCAGTATTAACAGAAATTTTAGCTTATTTGATATTTTTTCAAAAACACAGCTACTTGGACAAGATTGTGTTATTTAAGAGAAGTAAAATTCCAGTGTTTGCATGAAAAAGTGATGAGCTGTACTTGTTGCAGCAGGTTTTAAAGCAGATGAATAAAATTTGTATGCAAGGAATGGAACTTTTGGTTTGGTTTGTAAATAAGTATCATACTAGTGTATTCTTGTCCACTATATTTCCTATAATATCTCACTCTATCAGGCTCAAGTAAAAGTTATTCATCCGTTTTTAAAACTTAGATTCTCTCACACATTGGAGAATGTTAGAGATATCTCTTGGTGAGCTTTGGGCATTGGTCCCAGGAATACCCACACTCTATTTTAGCCCAGCTGCTCCCCTATGAGCTCCTCTGGTACACAGTTCAGCAATGAGGAAGTAGCCAGCAAAAGTACCTCCCTATCTGGATCCGCAAGCCCAAACCAGAATGTGAAGCCTTAGTGACATAGATACATGAGCTGCTGTGGCTGGGAGCCACCATGGCCTCAGAACAAGGAAAACAGAGAGGCCTATCCTTTGCCTTTGCACCAAGCACCCACTTGCAACCTGACTGTAGCCACTGTGGGAGAAGGAAAGCCCCTGCAAAGCTCATCTTCAAGAGGAAGAGAGGACAGGGGCAGTGAGGGAGACCATTCCCAGTGCCAGGAGAGGCCCATCCCAGGGCTGCTCAAATCCACCCAGGTTCAGGTTGGTCTGACCCTGAGGATCTGAAAGCCCCAAAGAAGACTGAAGAAGGAAGCCAAGGAAAAAGCGAGACTCTCCCTCCTGTATCCTAGGAGCAGACATATATCCAAAGGAAACAAAAGGTGGAAGAAATGGATCAGCCTTCTCCCACTCTAGGGGAAGAGACAGAGAAAGAAGAGAGACTACAGCAGGTGTTCTCCCAATCCAGATGCCCTCACCATAGACTCTGAATTTTTAAAAAGAGTGGCCCAATTCATATCCTAGATTTTGACTAAGTCATAGCCACATTTCTCACTAGGAAATTTGAGAGTTGGAGACTTTGATAGAACAATGGGCTTTGATTCTGAAATTTGCCACTATTTTGATAGGAGAAACTATGGGCTTTGAGTCTAAACTTTTGCCACTATATTACCCTCCCAGATATTTTCGCATATTATAATATTTTTGCATCTTCATGTGCAACACACCTGCACACACATACATACTCACAAAGAATCCTCCTCCCCTGCTGTGTGTAGGAAACTGTCTTTAAAGCCCTTCACATTTGCTAGCTTCTGTTTACAGTCGACAATCCTTGAGATGAGCAACTCTTATTGCTCTAACAATCCAGTAAATATAAACAAAGGATTATGAACCAGAGGGAATAAAATTGACTAATGGCAATCTTTCCAGCCTCATATATCCAGCAAATCAGGGCTAATCTACAATTCAAACCAAATGCACAACTTGAATTCTTTTATTACTATCTTTGCTATGTTCCTTGTTTCTATGTTTTCAAGTAGGTCCCTTAGTTGAATTTGTCAAGAAACATGCAAAATACCTCTTTGAAGAGTGTTAAATAAAATAACCCAGTAATGCCAGCAAGTAAGAAAGAGGCTACTAGTGTATTTGTTCTTATACACCCTTTAGAACAGTAAGTATTTAGTGGCAGCTGTTAAAATGAAGTAGTCCCAGAAATGGTATATTATTGAAATATTTCAACTTCTCAAACTTCCATTCAGAAGATTTCTTCCTTAATTTTACACTAGTTTAGGGATAGCCAATCTGAGCAATTTATTCTTACCTTTAAATATAGAAATAACTTGCAATCATGGTTTCTAGTGGCAAATAGAACTCAAGGCAGATTCTTTACCTCAGATGGAATCCAGAGAAGGGCTGATTTTTTGAATTCGTGGTCTGAAAGTAGCCAAATTCGGTGCAAGTCTGATAAACCCATTGCCTGTCTAAAAAGCAAAACATCAATCAACTTAGCCAGAGTGATGGTTAATTTCGTGTCAACATGATTGGGCACAGGGTGCCCAGGTATTTGGTTGAACATTATTCTGGGTGTGTTTGTGAGGGTGTGTTTAGATGATATGAAAGTTTGAACATTTGAATGGGTAGACTGAGTAAAGCAGATGCCTTCCTCAGTGATGTGGGCGGGTCTCATCCAATCTGTTGAGGGCCCGAATAGAACTAAAGGCTAAAAAGCTAAAAATGAATTTCTCTCTCTCTCTCTCTCTTTCTCTCTGTGTGTGTGTGAGTGTGTGTGTGTGTGTGTGTGTGTGTGTGTGTGTGTGTGTGTGTGTGTGTGTGTGTGTGTGTATCTTCAAACTGGGACATCAGTCTTCTCCTGCCTTCAAATTTGGATTCAGATTGGAACTTATACTATTGACTCTCCTGGTTCTCAGGTCTTTGGACTGGGACAAGAACTATAACACTAGCAAATCTTGGAATTTCTCAGTCTCCACAAGCATATGAGTTCCTTATAATAAATCTCTTTGTATATACATGCACACACATATACACATCCATATAAATATATAAATGTAAATATACATACACACACATACACACCCATAAAAATACGTAAATATAAATAAATACACACATGAGGGTACTTCAAAATGTTCATTGCAAAATAGAATTGAAATATAATATGAATCTTTCCATGAGCTTTTTGAAAACCCCTCATGTATATATAATTTCTCTGGAGAACCCAGACTAATACAGCCAGAAATAATATTTTTGCTGATGACCAAATAAAATGCTTTAAAAATTTTTTAAGTACTCTAGTTTACATGTTACCCATACCCTTCTCGAACAAATTTAATCTCAATGTTATCTTAGTGTTATTTTCAGTCATGTCCAAACATTACCACACCAAAGTCCTGAAATTATATCCCATGAGCAGACATGCTGTCCAAGCCCCCTCATGCTCTTGGAGTGCCCCCTCCGCTTCCTCTCTGCACCTCTGGTCTGTCTACTCTCCTTCCTCTACGTCCAGCTTCTGCTGGAACATGCTCCATGCTTTCTGCATCCCTCTCTGGTTAACTTCTCAGGCTCTCTCAGGCCTTTCACAGGACAGCTTCCTGCAGGAGTGATATGCACTCAATGCCCCTGTTCCTCACCATTGCCAAACCCTCAGTCTCACTGTGACTGGAAATTTTCTTCACCAATATTGGTTGGATGACTAAATCAATGAATCCAAAATTAAGGATAATAATTTAGAAGTTTGGTTCATTGATAGTGTGGCAGCTGTATCAAAAATTTACATATCATCATGCAATTTAGTTAACAACTTTACGAACCATTCATAGTACATATAGGGGATTTCAAGCAGGCTAGCTGAAGAGAACAGAGACATTTTGGATGGAAGTGTTAGGGGAACTCCTTTGGTCAAAACCAGCTCTTAAGCACTCAAATTATTTCTCTGATAGAGGAGCCACAAACTCAGATTATACTTACACAGGCAGGCTCTAGAGCTAAGAAGAGCAATAGAGATCACTTTACTTCTCTGACATTGTGTAGAAGTTATGTTCCAAAAAGTTAAAAATATATTTGGGATTAGATTTGCAGTTTTCAGGACACAGAGAATTGAGAAATGATGTATGGAAAATTTCTATCTCTTGCCTGGAGTAGACAATTTGAGAGATTTAATATGAGTCAATAGATTAAGGAAGCTAAAACTTTGTCTTTCTGGCCTAATTTCTTTCTCCATAATCATCTTTTTATACATAATAGGAATATGCAATCAAGCCACGTAGTCACTGTTCTGGTGAACAAGACCTTTTCTGAATCTGACCATAGGGACACCTGGCATTTACTGCACATAATCAGATACCTGCAGTAATTCTTATTCCGTGAAAGTATAAATTGCATTATAAAAGGTATCTATTGTCTTGGGAAATGTCATATTCCCCTTGACCATGGAAGAAACTTGATATGACTGGTCATATCAAAAAAGTCTGTAATCCAGGATTTAGCCTTAATCTTTTCCCAGGGCCTGGGTCACTTCACCAAGCATTTATCTACTGCCTATTCTGTGCTAGGCATTGTCATAAGTACTGGAGATTTTAAGACAACCTAAACACTATTTCTGCCCTCAACAAGCTTGCAGAATATACAAAGACAAATAAAAACTCAAGGCCATAACCTGACTTCTCCCAAGAAGGCTTTTTAAACTTAAATCATTAATTTCCATCTCTTTTACTGGCACCAGTTTTCAACTCCAAACTCTGTAGCTGGAGACCTGAACATTTTGTGGGATATGCTCTATGCTCACTCGCTTCTGGCATGCCTTTGAATAAAATATTCTAAGAACCTATAGCATGAAACCCTTTTAAGATTTTGGCTATTGAGGCTCCTTCACACCCAAAAGCTGTGTGAGTTTTTCCTGCAAAAGTGGTCTTAACGCCAGGTCCTCAATCTTGGCAGCACACGTCAGAAGTCAGCAGGAGAGGGCCCTAAGCATCAACCTCCTAGCCAATTCTGATATCTATACAGAAGAGGCTCTCGACAATCACTATGTATCAGAATCGTGAGGGAAGTTTAAAAAATTATACTGCTAAGTCTCACCCTCAGACAGCCCAGTTCAGTCCATCTGAGAATGATTTTGGCCATTGATGTTTTGTTTTGTTTTTTAATTTTTCAGTTCTCTCTGGGTCATTCTAGAGTATAGTCAGGTTCGAGAACTGCTCTATACAGAACTTGAGATGGGGTGAGGTGTTTTTCTTAGCATCAATAACGCTCAGCTGATGTTGAAAAGTACTGAGTGGGCATCTTTCTCTATTCTGCATCTTGAAACCTTGAGCACTTGGTATTTCGGTCCCTCTTATGAAAGTGACTTAATACGTGTATGGCCTGCTCCTTGACTTTACGAGGAGCAGGCCATACACGTATTATGCGCTCTGTCTTTCCACCCTTGCGTAAAGCCCTACCGTTACTCTCGTAGCTCTTCATGATGCTTCATGCAGCCTAATAGTTTGCAGAGTGTTTAATGCATGTTGTTAGTTTCCTATATTCACATTTCCCAAAAGGAAAATTCAAACTTTTGCCAGGTGGCACTTTACCTGATCTTAATTTTTTCTGGTCCCAGTAAGAGTCAGACAAGTTTTCCACGGATTGATTGTAACTTGCAGAAAGACAAAGATACTTTTCATTTTGGAGGATTTCATTTACAACTCTTACATATCTATCATATGGTGAGCCCAGGGAGGCATTAGTCATCAGTCCACAAAGAAGATCGATGTTGACCATTCCCTGTAAAAATCAAGACTCCAGTTACGCTTCAAAGAGTATACATAGGATGGTTTTTGGTTCAGAACTGAACTGAATTCATCCCCAACAATTCTTCTTAATGCTTAAAATGATCACTTTTATTCAGGTAGAATGCAAATATTCTTTGGACACTTGCCTGGAGATCCATGCCTGAAAACTACCCACTTGCCTGAGTGGGTTACAAAGTCTCTTAAAAACAAGTTGATATCCCTTGTGCACGGCACAGAGCTCATAAAAGCACTTGTTTTACAAGGGCTTTTTGGCTTTCAGGTAGGTGTTTGATTTTGAAGGATTTACAAATAAAAAAGCTTTCATTGAGCATCTACTGTGTTGCCAGGACCATGCTGGGAGGGAGGTGCAAAAGATTTGAAAGAACCCTTGGAAGGCTCCAGTCAAAGAAGACAAAACACAGGTGAGATGAAAACAGCAATGAGCTTCTCTGGGGATTCTCGAGAGAGGGAGTTTAATGAGAGCTGGACTCACAAGGAAAGGCTTTTCGGAGGAGGTAGGGATTGAGGTGAGCCTGGAAGGTGGGGCAAGACTTAGATCGATAGAGATGGTAAGAGTACATTTCAGGTACAGGAACAACGTGTCTGAAGAAGTGGCAAGGATGTGCAGTGTCCAAGAAGACGGTCAAACTGGCCCACGTGTGTGACTTTAAGCCGTAGCTCGATCACTGAGCCTGTGCGCTCATGCACTCTCGGTGGACACAGTAAGCATATGTTACCCAGCAGAACTCAGACTCTTGTGAGGATTAAAAGAGGTCAGCCCTCAGAACAGTGTCTAGAACAAGGGGCATTGAATAAAAAGTAGCATTGTTATGATACTTATTATTACTATTATTATTACTCAGTCTAGAGAAGTATTCAACAAGGAAGGAGTGGAAATAACTATCGACGGTAGAATGTGGCTAGATTATGGAACACTATAAATTTGAGGAGTCGAAATAATAAGGATCATACCAATAAGTTTTTGAACAGGTGGATAACAATAAAAAAGATAGCCAAGGAGGATCAGCCCAGGAGGTAGGGGTTTGGGGTGTGTTTATGAGAGTAGGGGGACATTCTGACATTGTATTATTGACCAAGTTATTGACTTAAAGACATCCTTTCACAAAGGAATAACCAACTGAAATACCGTCATCCACCTGGAAAGGGATTTGGGCAGAAATCCATGACTTTTTTCACCTCATTTGTTAAAAATCCCTTCTCAGTTATTCTTAGAAAGAAAAATATGTTTTGCTAACAATATTCTTATTAGGAACTGAAAGTGTCTCTTCTGAGTACCCCTTTGGGCAAGGATATTGTAGTATTATGACATGATGTTATACCAGTTTCTAGAGGTTTTTGGAGGGGTTGTTTGGGTTTGGTTTGGTTTGGTTTTTGAGGAGGGAAAGAAAGAAAATGACTTGACAGTAAAATAGTCCTTCATGAGAGAAACAGAAACAGGTTTTAATTAGGAGACAGTGCGGTGTCCATTGAGCTAAGCAGTAAACCAGGGCTTTGTGGGGCCTGACCCCAGCTCTGAAGACCATAGCTCAGCTTCCCCACGCTGGGCTAGTCCACTGCTAGTCATCACATTAACTGCAGGCTAACCTGCAGACGACGGCATGGCCTTCCAGTCACATGCCACCCTGCTCCACCAGCAAATGCAGAAAACTAGAGCTGAACCCAGGAAGGCTGGGAAAAGCTCTGTATTACTTTCCTGCTTAATAATTCTCTCTACGCCCGTCATTTTGATTCACCCAGCAGAAAGTGCTCAGATCGACATCCCTTATCTCCAGAGAAAACAGTCTCAGAAATTACAAAGTACCCCAAACCAATTTCCTGTACTTTTGTATAGAAAAAAAAAATTACCCTGGACAGAGGAATGCAGATTAGGTTTCTGCCTCGTTACATTTAATGCTATAGTCCTCACCAAAGCCCTAGAGACAGGACTCAAACACACATGCACAGAGAAGCTTCCATTTTTTCCTCTCTCATCTGAATGCCTAAATTTTACACTTTTGGTTTATTATCAGCATCAGAAGAATAAAGGGCCTTTGCAGGAATATTTTTAAAGGGGGGATAAAGCTCACTATTTCCAATTTGCTACTTATTTAAAAAAGTATAAAAGTTTTAGTGTGAATAAGGGTCAAATGTGTTGACTGAATTATACTTTTCAAATTATACTTGTAGAATTGTCTGTGGACTTTGGTATCCCTAACGCCACCTTTGCAGAGAAAATCTGAAGCTGACTGCCAATACATAAAGGGTTGCTAGAGAAAGGAGAAGTGATAAAGGGAAAAGTAGGCATCCTTGAAGTGTTATTACTTCTCACATGCAATAAGGCTTTCCTATTGCGGGGTTAAGAAACAGTTAGTACAGAAGACAAGGTCTTAAACTCCACTCTGCACAAAGATCACCTGAGGAATTTGATTCCCCACTCTGAGAGTCTGAAGTGAGGCCCAGGAATCTGCATTTTCAACATACTTTTCAGGCTGTTTTGATGCAAATTGTCCTGGATCCAGAGTTTGAGAAATTCTGGTAGAGTTGAATCCCCTTTAAATGCTGGTATTGAAAGACAGAACCACCTTCTACCACATGGCATATATAGAGGCATTTTAGGAGATTTTATTTTAATAATATAGCTGAAGCCCCATTATTACAAGGCATGGATTAGCAGTATTTGCTTGATTGCCAAGTGTCCGGTGTTACCTCACATTAGGTATCAGGGAATTCACACATATTCCCCATTCCTTCCAGGTTCATCATATCAAAGGACAAATATTAATTTTCACACAGAGCTATGTCACTGTTCACCTTCCCTTAGGGCACGTAAAAATCCCCCAAATCTATTTTTGTTCTCTTCTTAGAATAAAAGTTAGATTTTTACTAAGAAAATCCCATGCTATAAAGATTTTAAATTTGTACTTAACAATCCACATATTTCTAAAAATGTTATGAGATTTCAGCCATGAAGCAAAAGGTATAAGATCTCTTATAAATACCAATAATCTTGGAAACAAACAAAAAAATAGACACCAATGAGAAAAGCCTATCCTTGACCATGCCTCTTCCAACAGCTTCTTACCTTCAAAGCACACCCCAAGAAATTATTGGGGATGATTTGCTAAAATCAAGCCAACAGGTGCTGCGGAAAATAATCTGGAGTATGAAGAGTAAGGCTTGAATTTTAATGAGCACCTAGGCTCCTTTTAAAAGCTCTTCCAGGAAGACATTATTGTGCTATCACGGACAGAATGGGCTCACATCTGGGCTGTGCCTCATCCTGGCTGTGTGACCATGGGCAGGTTAGTCAGCCTCTCTGAGCATCAGTTTCCATATCTTTAAACATGGAGCTAACAATGCCTGCCTACAAGTGTGATTATTAGGAGCAAATGAGATAAAGTGGGTGGAATGTCTAGCAGAATACCTGACTCATAGTAGAGGCTCAATAAATCTGATATCTTTCCTGTGATAATGTGACCATTTAATTTAGAAAGAAAAGAAAAGAAAGGAAAGCAAGGGGGGGGATAATAAAATAATTTAATTAATTTGAAGTCTTTTTTTTAAGTAGTTAAGAAAATGTAATATATGAGATCACAGTGGTGAAGTTTTTTGACTTTTAGTCAGAGAAATTCAGTTTTAAAATGTGACTCAACCCCTTAGTAACCTTGTGACTTTGGGCTAGTGATTTAAAAATCTTTAAGGCTGGACTCCTCATTTGTTAAATGTGACTAACAGAGAGATACTATGAGAATTTCCAGGAGAAAGAGTATAAACTACTTAGTATTAAGGTCTGAGATAAGATAAGCCCTTGGTCTGTGGTAGTTGATATTCATCTTATTAACTCATTATTACCATTATTACTTATTAACAATACCGAATGGATCAAGGCCCTTGAATGTTCCTTTCAAGGCAAACTTATTTTGGTCTAAGTCTCATAATTTTGCAAAAGGTCCAATTACATGATCATGGCCTTCTGGCAAAACAACTTTATCAGTCTCAAAAGTAACCTCTAAACTCTTTTCCAGATCTCTGGATGCTGCCCACATAATACTTGGCTTCTAAGACTTGGAATGATAGTCATCTTTGTGGAGGGGCCCTGCCAGCTGAATTGGAGACCTGGCACACTGGCTACAAAGTAAGCAAATCTCCAGCCCTTTGAGTAAGAAGGTGGGCACAAAGTTAACCTTTACAGTTCAAATCACAAACAAATGTCCATACTCCCAAGAATCCATTTAATTCTAGTAAAATGTGGGTCTTGCATACCCCTAAAGAAATAAAAATGTACACAGATTCAATTCAATTATTCAGGCTAATAAAAGAGAGACTTATATATGATATGCAATTAGGTAACAGTATGCAAATCTTAATCCAAGATTTTCCTTGAATTATCTTTTAGAAACAATCAAGAATTGTCTCCATCAATTACTTCCAAAGGGAATAAAGAGGAAGTGTAATTCTCATCTGCTTCCATGCAGCTAAAACATCCAGGTCATGGGGGGAAAAGAGTGGAGAAAGTGGATGTGGAAGATTCTGCTATCTCAGACCCTCAGAAGTGGTATTTGGGAAGAGGACTTGGGAGTTTCTGCTCCCCAGCCTGACCTTGCTATTCCCAACACATGTTGTCAACAGTTAGTGGCAGCTCCTTTCTCAGAATGACTACCTTTCAGAGTATTCTGAAATCAACACTGGTTTTCGATTTTTTGAAGTGATCACTAATCCAAGAACCTCTAATTCATTGGAAGACAGCCATACATACTTATAAAATCTATGCATTATGAACATTGGAAGAGTGAGACTTTCTATGATGGCTGACCAACCACATATTGCACTAGTTAATTCTGTTGGTGAAGAAGAGTTTTCTAAAGCTTCTTTATCAAGGGAAGCAGTGACATAAGACCTGTGCTTTAGGAAGATTAACCTACAGCTGTGCATAGGGAGGAGTGGGTCAGGGGGAGACAGGAGGCTGAAAGACTCAACAAATTGCCTACTAAGGGTCTGATGAGGATGGCAGAGAGGGCAGGAGTGACAGTGTCTGGGCAGAGGATGAGGCCCAGCTACTGCTGCCTGTCTTCACCAATCTTTCCAGCACGTAGCACATGGCCTGGTCCTAAACCAGTTCCGAATGTGGAAGAACAGAGGCCGGGGAGGAAGACAGTGAGGGAGTGAATGAAGGAAGGAGAGAGGCGGGATGGCGGGAGAAAAAGTATTGGAGATGATGTCCATTAGGCTTTGGGAACTCGTGCTGAATATTCTTAACTTGTAAATGTCAATCCAAAAAAAACTAGAGTGCATGCATGTAAAATCTGGTAAAATCCAATGAAGATCTGTTGTCTAGCTCATTGTATTCTGCCAGTTAGATGCTACCTTTGGGGAGCACTTGATGAAGAGAACACAGGACTCCTCAGTACGTGTCTGGCAACCTCTTGTGAGTCCATAATTAGTTCCAAGTAATAAATTTTTTAAAGCTAATGCAAGCTGTAAAACACTTTCATCCCCTTGTCTGTTGGACGGGTGTCCTGGGCTTCCTCTCTTTGCCAGTTTACCAGGCTGAGTCAGGACAAGACAACCTGTCAGTGAATCTGCCTCAGTTAGGAATCCCAGTCTCAGGGACATGCCCCTGAATCTCCAACATTTCTCAAAACCCGGTATTTCCTAATCTCCCACAAAGAATTGCCATCTTTTCTAGATGTAGCAAAGTTTACAAGTTTTCCATTTAAAACCCTTTTTAATTCCATGACCCAGGGCATTAAAAGAGCTAAAAAAGAGTTATTATCTTTCTGTTTAAATTTCCTTTTAAATTTCCTGCATCTCAGACTTGTTCAAATCATTAAAATTCACCATATCTTACTCTGCAGTCCACACAAGACATAATTTAATTCTGCTCTATTAACAAGTCTACACTAACCAGGTGGTACTCAAGGACTGGAGGCTTGGATATTATTCAGTCTTTAAGAAAACACCACTCCTTGTGTATCTTTCTCTATAACTAATTTATGGCACCTAGACATCCAGTGAACACCTACTTGAGCATTTCTTTCTTTCTCTGCCTTTCTCCATCTCTTCCCGCCACCCCCCCCCACTTTCTTTCTTAATTTTCTTACCTCAAAAAACACATTATCCTTATTATACTGAACAACGTCCATAAAAAATCCCGCTAGACTTTCTAGGAAATAGGCTCTGTCTAGTTCTGAGTTAATTTCAAGAGGGTGACATAAGCTGTGGGAAAGAAAACACAAAAACACAGTTAAGTTGCATTTCACTTAAATCTTAAAACTCAAATGTAGAAAACAGTTTCCAATGAATGTTTACACGGTGGAAGCAGCCGTGGCCATTACTTTTAAGTCTCCAAAATGTCTATGAATAGGATTCCGCTCAGCATTTGTGTAACATGCTGTTTTCAAAATGCTTCCATTTAAACCAACTCATCTGACCACAAAAGTCATACATTCATCCTTAAATCTTAAAATTTGAAAACATTTTTTATATTTTATCCCTTAAGCAGTACACTGAGAAGGAGAAATCAGATAAAGAAGTTAGGCGTGCCATTGATCAACTTTCATGAATTTTTTTCTAAAGTTTATTTATTTTTTAACTGAATAAGTTATATAAGTTGACATGTTATGATGGTATAGTAGTTTTGTTTTGTTTTGTTTTGTTTTGTTTGGCAGCTGACCAGTAGGGGATCTGAACCCTTAACCGTGGTGTTTTCACACCAAGCTGTAATCAACTGAGCTAACCGTCCATCGCCTGATGGCACAGTCTTAAATGCTCTGTATATCATTAATTCTCCCGGATTCTCTTTCATATCTGTCTGCTAATTTCAGCCACCTACTTTGCTACACAAAATCCACTTTTCTTCAAAACTCTTAAAATACTGTTAATTCTTACTTACCACCCTCTTTTTTTAGGA
Source organism: Cynocephalus volans (assembly GCF_027409185.1). NCBI lineage: Eukaryota > Metazoa > Chordata > Mammalia > Dermoptera > Cynocephalidae > Cynocephalus > Cynocephalus volans. Next base: position 287,350,048 of record NC_084460.1, read on the forward strand.
TTCCCTGATTATATGATAAAATAAGTGTTCCTCATATAAAATGTTTAGAACAATGCCTGGCTCAAAATGAGTACTTAATAAATTATGTCTATCATTATTATCAATAAATCATATTTGCCACCTCCCTTTAATGCCTTTTAGAAGCATGATTTTTTCAATTCTTTATCTTAGACTATTAATTTTTATTTTTGCCATTATTTAATATTTTGCTTTGTTTTTAAATCTACAGCAAAGAAAACAGGGAAAATACCAGAGCAATCTCCCATTTTCAAAACTGGTTTTGAGAAAAAGAGATTTTAAGAGTTCTCCAACCCTCATTGCCTACTGACTCTAAACAATGGCCTGAATAACATGGTGTACCTCTATTTATCAGTTGGTAATCCATTAGTCTATGGAGACTACATAGTTCAGCCATTATTTTCATTTAGAACAAATTAGCTTAAACAAGCAAACTAAAAGCCAAGTCACTCTCTATGAAAACCAAGCTTTCTATTTTTATTTTTGGCATTCAAGCCTTACTGCCTAGAGATTATATTTACTGTAGAATTAAAGAATTCTCATTTTCTTGGACCATTTCAGAGGAGGAGGCCATTAATTGAGACAGTGAGGTCATTTCTGAAGTTAACTGGGAGAGTGGTGAGTCTCTTGTAACAGACACAAGAACTTAGCACCCTAGCAAGCTGCAGCAAGGGATCTTTCTTGGATGTCACCATATGGCATCAGTTCCCATGTGAGGGGTTGAAGATGATGGTACTGCCACATGGAGGTAGGCTGGGAGCTGAGCAACTGAGAGACTGTGCCAATCCTTTGGTGCTGGAGAGTATACATCTGTACTGTCTCTCTGGCTGCCATAACAAAATCCCAAAGGCTGGGTGGCTTAAATAACAGCTTTTTTCCACCTCATAGCTGTGGAGGCCAGAAGTCCAAAATCAAGGTCCCAGAAGATTCATTTTCTGGTGAGGGCTCTCTGGCCTGCAGATGGCTGCCTTCTTGTGGGGTCCTCACATCCCTTTCCACTATGCATATGCAGAGGTTGGGGAGCAGCATAGGAGCTAGAGAGCTAGAGAGCTCTCTGGTGTCTCTTCTTATAAGAACACTAACCCTATCAGATCATGTCCCCACCCTTATGACCTCATTTGACCTTAGTTATTCCTTTAAGATGCAATCTCCAAATACAGTCACACTGGGGTGTTAGGACTTGATTATGTGAGTTTGGGAGGAACACAGATATTCAGTCCATAACAATGTCCTAAAATAGTGTGTGGAGCAGGTCACCTGGAAGACATCATGACACCCTCATGTTCATGTCCAAGTAAAAATTCTCCCTTCTCTGCACCTCACTTGGGGCTCTAAGTTCTTATTTCTGTTATTCAAGGCACAGCTGGGTAGGAGCTGAAAGTCACCCTTTAAAAACCATGCTGCATTTAATCTTTACCTGTAAGCTTCTGGGTTTATTTCTCTCTGCTTTCGATATATGTAAAGTCTGCTCTGAGTTTCCCTTATCTATGTTCAGATAAACCAAGCAAATGGGACCTGTGGGCCAGAAATCTGAGCAATGGAGAGCTGGCTTCCCAGAGCCACCCCACAGAGAGAGCCACCACTGGAGGGTGAAACATGCGGGTCCAAGCCAAGCACACTAGGTCAGCCCCAAGCCCACTTGTAGCATTTCTTTCCAGGTTAAATCCTGATGGGTCAGTGGTTATTATTTTAATAAGTTAGGAAGTATTCACTTCCATAGTCCCTCACCTTTCTTTTCTATTATTATTTCTACATTTATTTTCCTTGTGCCCAGTTTGCTGAAATATCCTCAGCATGTTTCCTGAATGTTGGTTGTTATGTGTAAAATTGTTTCCCTCCTAAAAACATATATTGGAGTTCTAACTTCTAATGCCTTGGAATGTGAACTTATTTGGAGAAAGAATCTTTACAGACATAATCAAGTTAAAATAAGATCATTAGAGTGGGCCCTAATCCAATATGACTGGTGTCCTTATAGAAAGGGGAAATATAGACAGAGAGAGACAGGTATTGATGGAATATGATGTGAAGACACACTCACAGGGAGAACACCATGTGAAGATTGCAGTTACACTGCCATAAATCAAGGAACTACTAGCAGCTGGGATAGAAGCATAAAACAGACCCCCATCCCCACCCCGAGCCTTCAGAGGGAGCACAGCCCTGCCAGCACCTCGATCTCAGACTTCTAGCCTCTGTCCTAGCCTTCTGTTGTTCAAGCCACCCAGTTTGTGGTCCTTTGTTATAGTACCTTAGAAATACATTGGTGAAATAGGTTGAGTCAGGTTCTTATTGGCATTAGAGTATACTGACCTTGCTTTATTTATTGCAGTATCAGCCAGTGATCATCTGGGACCTTTATGGTTGATTGGATCAAGAAATTCCAGGCCTCAAAAGAGGGAAGACTGAACAGGACCAGATGGACATTTCAGAGACCAGCCCCAGAAATATTAATCACAAGGTAGGAAGGGATGGCACAAAGACAAAATTGTAGAGACAACAAAATTATAGAAATGAAGACCAGAATGGTGGTTTCCAGGATTTAGAGAAGGAGGAGGGGGTGTGATTGTAAAGGGATGACACAAGGGATCTTTGGGGTGTCAGAGCAGATCCATATCTTGATTGCTGTGGTGGTTACACACATCCGTATGTGGGATAAAATCACAGAACTATGCACATACATACAGAAAAAAATGAGTGCATTCAAAATTTGATGAAATCCAAATAACATCTAATTAGTTGTATTGTTCTAATGTCAGCTTCTTAGGTTTGACGACATATTGTAGTTCTGTAAGATGTTAATTACTATTGGGGGAAGTCTCTCTCTGTAATATTTTTTGCAATTTCTTGTGAGTCTGTAATTCTTTCAAAACAGAAAGCATTTTACCAAAAAGAAAGCTTGACTGGGAGACAGATATAGAGGTCTTAGTTCTTTCATTTCTATTACCCATGTAGCCTCAGCCTTTGAATTTGGTGGCCCCAGTTTAACTGCTTGTTAGGTTAATATCATAGTTCAGAGAGTGAATATTTTAATAATCACAGCTGGTTTTAAAAAATAGATTTCAAGGGTACAGAGAGAAAAAATATTAAACATGTACAGTGGAACTTGTTAGAATTTCAGTTCAAAACCTAACAGTAATTAAAACCTCTCTAATAATTTTTTATCTGATTCTAATCCTGTTAAATAGTTGAAAATAATATAAAAACTGAACCTTTTTGAAATAGTGACACAAACACACTCCAAAGTGACATTTATGTTTCATCAGTTGTCAGCTGGTGACTGCTGCAATTTTCAAATCAGATGATCTAATTCTGTCCCAGCATTATTTCACTTTTTAAAAAATGAGTTTATGAAATGCAGTAATTAATACTAAAAAGTGATTCCAGACTTAGTCATTAGTATCTTTTAAGTTTCTCCCTGGTATTTCTTTAGAGATGTCATCAGATATGATGCTCTTCATTAAGATCTCCAGGAAATATTTATATATTCTGTTTTCAAGATGTATTTTTAAAATGATGTTACTTAAAATACATTGGTAACTGAATAACCAAGTTACAGAACAAGATTATAGATGATTCCATGTCTGTATGAAATATATGTATGTGGGTACATGCACGTTACGTTTATTTTAATATATGCATGGAAAGAATCTGAAAGAATAGACACCACACAGTTAGCAATGGCTCTGAAGGACTGAGATTGCAGGAGACCCATTCTCTAAGGAATGTATTTTCATAACATTTAATCCATAAAGACTAAAGTGATCTTTGATGCCCTTCCTGATCATACTGGCCAACAGTGTGCATATACTGATTCCATTCCTACATCACCACACACACACGCATGCACACACACGCACAAAGGGACTATATTAGAAGATCACTAACCTGCAATAAAGATACAGAGCAAGGCTTAGATAATAAAGAAGAATCACAGATGTCATCCTTTTTTGCCTCTTACATTTTAATCCAGCCTAAAGTAGCCATACATCCCAATCCTGCTGACCCATCCTATCCTGTTCTGAACCCTCTGACCCCTCCTCTGCCAGCCTCAGAAGCCCTGGCTTTGTAACATTGACCTTCATCTCATTTCTAATTTAAAGACCTTGGTGTTAACATGTAGTCTGTTGTGTTTGAACCTTGGTTCGGTTTATTCCTGTGGCCCAGATATGTCTGTCGGAATTCTTCCTCTTGGCTCCAGCCCAATTCCTGAGCCCATCTGCTCTGCTGGTGGTGGCTGGGGCAAAGGATGTCTTGCCTAGCAGCGTGGGTGAGCTGTAAAGGAGGGAGAGGGATCTAAGTGCCTAAGAGCCAGCAGCCTGGCAAACATGCAGCAGAGACTGAAAATTACTCTTGGGGGGAACATAAGCAAAGCACAGTGACATCATTTATGTGAAAGACATAAACAATGTAAAGACGAAAGACTGGGAGGTTGCTGTCTGATGTGGCTTTTGTAAATCCAGGCTTAGTACACATCTTTAAGTCTAATAATTTTTTAAAAACCTAGAGCTCTCCATGAGTTAAGGAAAGACAAAGACGCATGCACAACGTGTCACTAATCTCCCTAATAGGGAAGCGTGGAAAAGGAATGCATGCAACCTTTGCAGATAAAACATGACAGGACGGAGGGGTTGAGCCCTGCGAGGGTGCCCCAAAGCAGCAGGGAAGTCTTCAAAGACCATGCCATGCTGAGAAGTTGACCCTTTGGGAGCCACTGACACAGGACAAAAGGTAAGCTTGTTGACAGTCTAGGCCCCTCTTTTTTTTTGAAACCCTCCCCAACATACAAATAGAACTGGGCCAAAGTCAAGACACAATCATGACAAAAAAGCCCTTGCCCTCATCCTCTGTGGGAGAAGTTCACAGATGATCAGCAGTGTTGTGGTGAGGGGCCCGCGGCTCTGAAACATTCATGAGTCATAAACTTGAACTCTGGCAAGAACTGTCATCCTTTCCCCTTGAAACTGAGTCTACACACACTCACTCAGAAGTTTGCACAGTCTCGGGATTTCAAGAACCCAGTTTAAGAAACTTCTTTGGACTGGATTTTAAACAGAAAACTTGTGCAGTAAAGATTAAGGGTCCTCAAAGAAACAATAAAAGGACCCCAACAGTTGGGGCTGGAGGATGGGAAGCTCTGCTGCATGAAAAAGTGGAGGAGGAGTGGGAACAAGCCAAGTTAATTATGCAAACACCCATGACACAAATTACAATTACAAGAAGAACCTGGTCAGCGTACCCAAGAGAGATGATGGCAGGTAATTGTGCTAAAACAAGAAAAGAGCCAGAAATGAGATGCAATTGCAAGCCACAAACAAAGACGCGGACAAAGTTCCTTAAATACGTACAAGATGACAGTCACAGGCACAGTAGCCTTTCAGACTGCTTTTTAATAAACGATGAGAAAAATCTCAACATCTAATGTCACCCGTACAGGATCTAATCACAAAATTCCTAGCAGTCAATAATAATAATTATTATTATTATTATATTACCTATATGCCATAGGCATGGAATATAGGCCCTAAGCATGAAACTTTGTATTCATACATTCATTCCCTCAATACCAGTTTTCTGAGCATTTTAGCAAGCATCTTAAATTAGTAACTCCACATAAAGCACTGAATAAATATAAACTATTAATATTCTTATTGTTATCAATGTTTCTTCTTTCCCAACTTTCATTCCCCCTGTTCTAACAAAATCCATTTCCTCTCTTTGGAAATTTTTCTCATTCTACTCTCAGTCCATGTGGGTCAGGTGGGGATGACCCCTGCTCTTAGTTTCTGGAATGTCTCCTGATTCTGACTAAGGTAGTCAGGGCACCAGGCTCCTCAGCCATGGTGGTCAGCACATGCATGGGCCTGTGATCCAAACAGACCAGTGAAAACCCACCCTAGGATACTTGCCGAAATGATCTCTCTCTAAGACAGGGTTATTAAAGATCAGATAAGCCTGGAGCAGAGCTATCTTGGCCACTATAAAAGCAGAACATGCCTAAGAGTTAAAAGCAACAGAATTAAAACTCATCCTAAAGACAAAGTGTGAGTCCAGGGACACAGCTATGATGAAACCACCCACTTTTATCTCTAGACTTTCTTATCACATGAGCCACTGATTCCTTTTTCCTGTGTAAGTTCATGTGAGTTGTATTTCTGTCACCTGAAACCCAGAGTCCTGGCCAGAAGTGCTTGCCACATGCATGCTACATGCTGGAGAGATATTGGGGTCTAAGATGGGGACCCTGCCCTCATGAAGCCCAGAGACTACAGTTACAAATGTGTTGAAAGTTACAGGGGAGGCGCACAGACTTCCGATGCCAAGGTTTAACAACTGATATGTGTCACTGAGTCTGAGCAATCAGGGAAAACTCCGAACAAGTGACACTTTTTCTAAGATCTGAAGGACGCAAAGGAGTTCATCTAAGTTTAAACACATGACATTGAAAAAGCAAAATCTTGCACATAGACAAAACCCTTGAACAAAATGCTTACTGCATACTGTATAAAAGGAAACTTTTAGCTCACAAATAGAACAGGCAATACCAAAAATGCCAAGTCAAGGATACATATTACATAGAAATCATGGCATCTATCGATTAAGTAAATATGTGAGATATGTTAATTTCTGTAAACAAAGAGAAATCATACGTAAGGAGATGGCTAAAGAAATGCAGAAGTCTTCATAAGTGCTTAACATCAAAGATTATTCCAGTGAAGAGTACTACGGGGGAACTAACAGTATATACAGGGACGGTTTAGGTAGTAGGATGGTATTCTGCTAAAGGGGTGAAGGTTAGGAACTCTGAAGACTGAAAACTACTTGTGAGGTCTTAGTAAAGTCACATAAACTTGTAGACATCAATATTTTAAATCTAGATGATGGAGTTGTAACTAGGTTATCTTTAAGAGCCCTGTACTGATTAAATTATATGATGTCCAGTTTAGTCACCTAAACTAGTAAGTTAGTTTAACTAGTTCTGTCATCTAAATTGGTTTTGACAAACTTGTTTGTCAAAGCTTAATTTTTACATATTAAACTATCATTCAGACACTTACCAACAGCTGACTTTCCCGAGTTCGTATTTAACTAGGGTCATTACACTGATTATTCTCCACTTATAAGACTGTAATCTATCTAGAGAACTTGACTTTTAAAGAAAGATGGAAGCTGAGTCCACATTTCCCATTATAGAGTATATAATGTTGGCACAGTGTGATGCTTTTAAAAGTCAATGAGCCAGCCCATGGCTCACTCTGGAGAGTGTGGTGCTGATAACACCAGGGCCATGGGTTCGGATCCCATGGGATGGCCAGTTAGCTCACTTGGGAGAGCGTGGTGCTCATGACACCAAGTCAAGGGTTGAGATCCCTTTACCAGTCATCTTTAAAAAAAAAAAAAAAGTCAAACCACAGTACCAAAGATATTGACAGAAATGTATCTGGATTGAGAAATGATATGACATTAAATTAAATGCATGAGGTATGATTATAAAATAATTCACCTGGTTTCAAAGCACACGTAACACGTGGGCATAACCTCTTTCAAAGAAGTGTCCTTAGGAGATGACACCCTCATCCCAGACAAGTGCCACAGCCAAACACAAGGTATTTTTGGAAGCTACTTTTTTGAATTGCTGTTATAGACATTGCTCATTTTTTTGACGACATGTAATAGTGATAAAATTTTGTCCTTTGGGTGCTTTTTGAAACAATGAAAAGTCACTTAGCTCCAAGCCAGATGAATGAAGTGGGTAATAAAGCTGAAGAATTCCCCTTTGCTCTGAAACAAGAATCAGTGTGCTAGCTCCATTCCCCTATGTGCAGACTGACACCAACGCAATTCCAAAGAAGATCTAAGAAACAGTAAAAGTTTCTACGGGTAATAATATCGTTAAGAGTAAGTTTGTCATCTGCTAGGATGACTACTCAAGTACACACCCTGGGCTGATTAACACACAGATTTTTTTTAACACCTGATATACCAAATCGAATACATATAAAATTAAAATTGGGGGCCCCTCTGCTATAGCTTGAATGTATATGGCCCTCCAAAATTCCTATGTTGTAAGTTAACTCTCGAGGTGATGGTAGTAAGACATGAGGCTCTGCCCTCATGAATGGGATTGGTGCCCTTATAAAAGGGCTTGAGGGAGTGAGTTTGTCCCCTTTTTCTGTCTCTTCTGCCATGTGAGGACACAGCAACTAGGTGCCATTGCAGAAGCAGAGAGCAGTCCTCACCAGACACCCAATCTGCTGGTGCCTTGATCTTGGACTTCCCACCTCCAGAACCATGAGAGATAAATTTCTCTTATTTACAAATTACCCAGCCTTGGGTATTTTGTTATAGCAGTACAAACAGACTAACACACCCTTCTATAACCCTCTGTGAATTCATCATTCCAAAATATTTCGGAGCCTCAATTATGATCCATGCCCTGTATACAATAGGTGCTCAAAGAATAAGTGTGATTACTAATAACAGAACAAGGCAGAAACAAATGGGAACTGGAGCTAGTCCCTGAGTTTAAATTTCTATTGTGGGGCCTGAAAAGAGACCATCTGGCAACAGACATTGACAGCAGGATGAAAATTCAAGAGTCTTGTGATGGTGCTTTCAGGAAATAAAACTTAACTTCTGAACAACATTTTGAAAAGTTAATGGGATCTAACTAAATGTATTCGTTCCATGCTTAAGAGACATGAGAGGTTTCCTATTTTGGAGTAACATCTTAAATAATCTGCAACTTCATATTACCTCTAAGTCTCAAATCAAAATTCTATAATAATTTGAGAATTCTAGACTTTTGTCTTTCTACAGGTGTACTGCCACTAATCATAACTCTTTACAATTAAACTAATAATATTCAAATCCCTCACTAGCTCACAATCTATTTTTACCCTTAGGAGAAAAAAAAATACTTTTTCAATTTAAGTCATTATAAAAATAATCAAAGAAACTCACTATATGTCAATTTTTAAAAATATAATTTAAAAAATCTATTTCAGTGTCCTAGATTTCCCAACTTCAGAAATACTCAAAAAGGCGATTGTGGACTAAAGTTTCCTGAATGATTTTAGATACTCAAAATGCTGGGGGGAAGAAACTGGTAATATACATTACAACTGTATCTTTTCTGAGTCTATGTGTATACTGAGGTAAATTAGAAATAAAAAATTTAAATGGAAGAAGGCAGTTTAAGATGATCACCTTTTGACCCTAGAAGTCTCCCACTAACACACTGCACACATTTACTCTGGCTTTAATTTTCACTTAGGAGAATTTAAATGCCCTTGAATAGAATTCTGACTTCAGGTCAGAAGCCATCTAAAAATATTTCTCTAAATTTAATTTTAGTTACTAATATTGAAGCCAACATTACTCGTAAGGCAAATATGGTAAGTGCCAATAAATGAAGAGATTTTTTTCCTAAAACAAAGGAAAGCACACTCAAAATTGTGACTGCATCAGCAACTCCATCTACCTAATTCTCTGTTAAAAGATTAGGGGTGTGAAGGTTAATTCTAGATGTCAACTTGGTTAGATGAAGGAATGCTGGGAAACATGGTAAAGCGATCTTTTCAGGTGTGTCCATGAGGGTGTTTCCAGCAGGGATTAGTATGAGGGTCTGAGTGGCCTGGGTGTGAAAGACCCACCCTCAGTGTGGGTGGGAACCATCCAATCTGCTGGGGTCCGGAAAGAACAAAAGACAGAGGAAAGAGGTGAAGCTCTCTCTCTTGATCCGCTGGAGCTGGGACACACTCTTCTCTCCTGTCCGTGGACATCAGAGCTTGAGACTCTTCAGCTTTTGGGTTCCAGAATTTACACCAAGGACACCATCAGCTTCCCTGGTTCTGAGGCCTTTGGACTTGGACTGAGCCACGCTACCGGCATGCAGTTTACAGATGGCCTATTGTGGGACTTTTCTTCATAGCCACGTGAGCTAATTCCCCTAATAAAACCCTCTCATATAATTATAATACATCCTATTGATTCTGTCTCTCTGGAGAACCCTGACTAATACAAGGGGGTATGTCATTTCAGAGTGTAACATCTATAAGGGAACTTATATTGCTCTGCTCATATAAAATTGATTTAAGCCAAAAAAAATTTTACAAGACCACTGTTTTCATATATTCAAGGTCAGTGCAACCCTATAAAGGATAGTGGTCCCAGAGCCATAAGCCAAGATGTTCAAGATCCTAACGATGGAGATTTCTATCATTTCATCTCCTCCCCACCCCCAAATTCATGTAGGAAAAAAATGTATTTTTAGAACCAAGATTGAAGCTGAATTTGATATTTTCTTTTGCAACTTCTATAGTTAAACACTAAAATGATCTTGCACATTTTCGCAGTTCACATGTTTTCCCCATGTCTAATCAATTGACAAATATTAGTTGAGCCTACTGTAGAAAATGGCCTGGCCTTTGCTGGACTTGATCTGGGAAGGGAGAAGACACAAGGAAAGAAGAGCAAAGCCTGTTAGCACGTACTCAGTTGTGGGGGTCACACTGCATGCTCTGGGAGAGTTGAGAGACAAGAGGCACTCAGGAGCTGTACTGTGCCGTGAGTGAAATCTAGAGGGTGACAGAGGCCCCGGGTGCATCAGAGTGTGTTCAGACCCCACATCTGTCACTTGCAGAGAGGTAATTAGGCTAGGTGTCTCACTTCCCTAAGGCTCGGTGTCCTTGCTATACAACAGGGATAGGTACAGTTGCTCCCTCATGGGTTATTATGAGGATTTTCTGAAGTAATGCTTAACACAGTGTCTGGCTCACAGTTCTGAGCAATTATTTAGCCAACAGGTAAGATTCAATCAAGGGTCCGACTGATGGATAGGATTTTGTTAAGATAAAGGGAGAGATTCCAGAACTGAGATCGACATGTGAACAAACCCAGAGGCAGAAATGACAATGTGATGTAGACATAAACACTACTGAAATGTTCAAGCTTTATACCAACTTGCACTAAGAGGATATTAGTCTCAAATAATGAATATTTTGTCTATGTAACCACGGAAAGAATGTAGGTTCCTATTCTGTTTCCCTGCAGATTCTGAGTCAGTAAGTTTATGCAGAGATCCAGGAATCTGTATGTTAAATCATATCACATGTCAGTATTTTGATCCGTTTTGGGGTACACTAAGCCAATGAATCGATTTTATGCTTAGCGTTCATAACACTCTAACACTCTATTCTATGAAAACACAATTAACATAAATTATTAGATGCTAATTCAAATTCTTCTAATAATTCAGGGCTACATATTCTAGAGACAGAGTTTGGAGCAGGTAAAGGGTGGGGGAAAGCACAGATAGAATCCCAAAACTTTTGGTAGTGACAGTAGATAACATCCCTTTATTTTGCAGATGAGAAAACTGAGACCCAAAGAAACTAAATGACTTATCATATTCGCTATGTAGTAGCTATAATATCAGAGGCCCTGGATGAGGAAAAGCTAGTCTTTGATTTTTGCATAAGTTTAAGGAATTTGATATTGCTCAGTAGTGGTTGGGAGGTCAGTTAGACAATAGGAAGGCCATGAGCCTGCAGATTTGCTAAAAGGTGGACCTTCTTTATTAGGTAGCATAGGCACAGTTCAGAAATCTATTAAAGCAAACAGAAATTGATTTCACTTGCACTCAATCAAAGCAGCGGAGTCTCAGTGGACAAACGAGTGGCTTTGGCATGCACCTTGAGATAGATCAAAATCTGCAACCTTAGCCAACTGTAAGAAAGAATCTGTGATTTCACCAACCCCTCCCTAGAACAAGTTGAAATTGGACAGAATCTTATTTACTGGGCATAAAATACAGCCCTCCCAATAGCACAAAAAGGGTCTTCAGCAATTCCATACATTTAAGTAAAAGCAAACTTTTGTAACACAGAGCAGTCCATCCCGTAAGACAAGTTTGTTTTGGGCATCATTATTTAGTCTGTGATTTTGCTTGGAACATTTACTCATCCAAAGTAGGAATTTGATTACAAATTGAAGCGTCCTACATATATATCCTAAAACTTAACGAACTCTATCTCTACCCACTTTTGATTTATAACTCTAAAACATGAAGGTTCTATTAGGTGCTTTATTTCTAGAATATGTACATGCCAAGGGAATACTTATCATAGTCATCCAAATATTGTCTTTTTTGGGTTCAATGGCCTTACTAGACTTGGGTCATTGTCCCACTCATCTGCATAATCCCTATGGTGCTTAGGAATAGTAAAGACTGATTACATTTAATTAAATTTTACTTTTTGCTAAAATTTGGACAAATTCATTTCAGTTATATAAGCTAGAAACCCAAGAATTATTATTGACATCTACCCATTTCTCATACTTTATATCCAATTCATTTACCCCTAAATATTTCTAAAATCTATTTTCCTCTCACCATCTCCAGAGCAATACACTAGTCTAGGCCATAATTTCTGTGAAGTCTGCCCATTGGTTTGGCTGTCTCCAAACCAACTCTTCTCTAAGCCAGTTCAGCCCTGTAGCCAGTTATCTTCTCAAAATGAAAATATAATTATGACACCTCAACTTCCCTGTCTAAAACCATCCAATGGCTTTGCAGCCCATATCCTACAAGGTTTTGCAGAGTCCAGCCCGACTAATCTTCCAGCTTCATCTCACAAAATCCTACTCTTGATCTCTGCTCTTTTGCCACACTGGCTTCCCTTCAGTTCCTCACATTACAGGGTTTTTGCCCTTGGGGTTCTCTCTGGAATGCTCTCTGCCTGCCTGTCCTCATCTTTATATGGATCCTATTCTTCAGAAGGCAGGTCAAATAGCACGTCGTGGGAAAGCCTAACTATCCTGCTCTCAATCTACCATAGATTCTTTTGTTCTAATTTTTTACAGAATCCTATTCATTCTTCTTTTAGAAGGTTTATCCTACTTTGTAATCATAATTTTAACTCTTATTGTGGATATCTGATTTGTGTCCACCTCTTTCACATGACTATAAATTCTAGAAAGACCAGGGACTATGTTCATTTTTTTCTCCCTTTTGTATCCTCACTGCCTAGCACAGTGTCTAGGATGGATGGATGGATGAATGTATAGATGAGTGGGTGGGTGGATGGATGGATGGATGGATGGATGGATGGATGGACAGGTGGATGGATGGATGGATGGTTGTATAGATGGGTGGTTGGATGGATGGATGGATGGATGGATGGATGGATGGATGGATGGATGGATGGATGTATAGATGGGTGGATCGATGGATGGATGGATGGACGGGTGGATGGATGGATGGATGGTTGTATAGATGGGTGGTTGGATGGATGGATAGATGGATGGATGGTTGGATGGATGGATGGATGGATGGTTGGATGGATGGATGGATGGATGGATGGTTGGCTGGATGGATGGATGGATGGTTGGATGGATGGATGGATGGATGGTTGGATGGATGGATGGATGGATGGATGGATGGATGGATGGATGGATGGATGGATGGGTGGATGGATGGATGGACAGATGGGTGAATGGATGGGTGGATATCTGGATGTCTAGCTAATGGCTGGCTGGCTGGCTGGCTGGATGGATGGATGTATAGATGGGTGGATGGATGGATGGATGGATGGATGGATGGATGGATGGATGGGTGAATGGATGGGTGGATATCTGGATGTCTAGCTAATGGCTGGCTGGCTGGATGGATGGATGGATGGATAGACTATCAATGGGTGGATGGGTGAATAGATGGGAGGATGGGTGAATCAGAAAGAGAAGAAGGAAACTGCAATGTGATATTGGTGAATTCTATGTAAAAACATATCTCCAAGTAGCTTTTAAAAAAAGTGGTTCTGCTTAATAATGAGAATAATAACACATAGTCAGTGTCCACTTAAATAGTCAAGTTCCACAAAAGATGCGATGAATTGAGAATTGACTTTGGCACAATTTAATGCATGTAATAAGATGAGTTTGATTAGAAATACCACTAGATTGAAAGCCAGAGACCTCAGTTATGTTTCTGGGCCTGTGATTTTGGCCCACATTACACAACCTCCGTGTTTTATGACATCATCCGTAAAAGCAGAGGTGTAGCCTGGGGGTCTCTGAGTAGCTTTTAGGATTCTATAAATTTACTGATTACTGTGGACTTTCTCTTAAAAATATCTAGCTCCAAGAAAATGAGACAAAAAAAGAAGAAAAATCCAGCTCCATGAAATTAATTTATTTTGTTAATAAATGTGTGTGTGTGTGTGTGTGTGTGTGTGGTGTGTATACACAGACATGGTCTTCAAAAAGTTTATGGAAGGACTTGTATTAACTTTTAATTCCATTTTTTTCCACAAACTTTTTGAGGTGCAAATCCTTCCATGAACTTTTTGAAGACCGCTCATACATATATTCATATATACAAAATCACTTTAGCCAATATAATCAGGCTTTTAAGATGGTTTAATTTATCCACATCTAGTACAATATTAAAGTTTGGGAACATCTTACCTCCTAGATGGCAAAAATAATTACTTACCAACTGTCAAACAAGATTCTTATGTCCTGGCACTAATGAGGTCCCAGTGAATAAGCTTTTCTTCAGGAGGTAGAAGAAGGAGGAGGTAGTTTTGGAGGGAGGGGACTTTGGGCAAGGGCAGATTTCTGAGACACAGGATTTTGGAATACAGAAGAAATGAGAGCTGCTAAGAGCTTATCTCACTTGGCAACGTTGCCTGGGGACCTGAGAACAGATGCCGTGCTCCTGAAAATCTCCCCTGTGCTGCCAGCCTGGGTAAATTCTATGAAGGCCAGGAACTATGCTCATCCCAGCCCGGATGTCAGGACTTATTACACCTGCAATCCTCAGCCTTCTGTCTTAACTGAGTCTCCCTGGTCCTTCCCCTCCAAACCCAGTCTTCTTCAATACGACATTTATTCCACCCCCCACCACCGCCCCGCTCCCACTTCATCTAGGAGGAGGAGGAAAGGGGAGAAAGGATGAAAAACATCATAGAGACAAAATATAAAAGAAAAAGATATGCCTCTGCCAGTTTCATCAATGGGGAAAAAAGGTCCAATTCACCCTGTTACTGGCTTTCCTTTTCTTGGTAGTTACCTTTCCCTTCACTACATTTACTTAATATTTAAGCCTCCTTTTCCAGAGACCACATTCCACTTGAACTTCTTCCCTCCTTTCCATAGTTCTTAATCCTGGCTGTGCACCAGAATGGCCTGGAGAGCTTTCTAGACATCCTGAGGTCTCATGCAGTAAGTCTGTGGTGGGAGGGGGAAGTACAGAGCTCTGTATTTTTAAACAACATCCTAGAGTCTAACCTCTATCTAGGGCTGAGAATTGCTGCCTCGGTATGTCAAGGGTCTCCTGAATATTTTATTATAGCCAGAATGCAGGAAAGTCTGGCAGAATAGAAAGTAGTGAAAGGAGAAAGCAGAAATGGCCTTGGAGGAAAATAATCAATGAGAAAGAGAAAAGGTAAGAAGGTGCATGTAGACTCATAGGAAGATTCAGGAATGCCAAGGGCTACAGCATGAGGGAGCCCTGGAATGGCACCTTGCTTAAGTCCTGTGAGCGGAATCAGCTTCTTCTGAACCCTAGCCCGTTGCTTTTGAACCTAGAGGGCTTTGAAGGGTAAACTAAGCTTGAATTAGATTCCGGGTCCAGTGGGGCATTGGGGTGGAGAGAGTTGAGTGCCAGGTGGTTCTACCTTGGGAGCTCGGGCTCTGGCAATCTTAAGAGTTTTGGTCCCTCCTGTTCTGCCCTTGGTGCTGGGGTCACAGCCGGACCACCTGAGATCTTTGGGGCAGGAAGGTCTGCTGAGTTAGCAGGGTTATGAGCAAATGGGGCCATGGCAGCTGTGTCCCTGGTGTGAGCAGTCACATCACGCGAGGCTCAAGACCACAGCAGGTGGTGCCTTCCCTGAGAGTGACAGCTCAGGCAGGGACTGCTGCCTGGACTAGCCTGGAGCAAACTAGCCAGGTCCCCCAGGAGATCACTACAGTGCATGCATGCCTGTGAAGAACAGAAGCAGGAACATGGAACAAACTGAAAAGCCTTGAAAAACTGATCTGCACATAAATTAGCTGAATATTAGAACATGCAATAGCAAACATGCCTTGACTTCATTCTGCAGTCCGAAGGTAAAATACGACTAATGAGTTAAAGTTTGAAGGCTTGCTTTCTTAAACAGCATTTAGAATCTACAAACATAAAAATCTAAATGATTTTGATTTAAAGGAAACAAATGTCTTGACTCTCCATTGGCAGGTGGTATATGTTGAGAAAGTTTTCCATTAAAGGTGTTGGAGTTCTATGAACCCATTTGCATGATCTTCTGTCCTCTGTGGACAGAGGTGGATATTTCTGCCAGTGGCCTGGGGCAAAACTTCATGGCATCAAAACAGAGCAGGTGGAGATGACAGCTGTGCGCCCGTCTCATCTGAACAATACTCATCCTAGACTGTGCCATGACTGAGAGATCTCAATTATTTGATGAACTTACAATTGGCCTAGGCTTGTCTGCAAAGTCATAAAACTTTTGAGAATGACCTCGAGCATCTAAGAAAGGAAATTTGAAGGGATGGCACCCCCTGCTGGTAAATTTTATCATCACCAGAATTTAATTGATATCTGAGAGCCAAAGAAAGGTGAGCACGGTTAACATGAGACATTCACGCAAAGTTGGGATTCCTCCCAGCAGGTCTTAAAACTGCTCCAGAGCTTCCCCTCATCCTTTGTAAATTTGGCCTAGTATACTGTTAATCTTTAGGCCTTCACCACCTCCTTTTCTTTGCTCTAACGTAAGTATCATTGAGTAAAACTATGTGATCTAATGACTTTGGATGTCTGACTTCCACTGCCTAGACTTTTCCACTCTTCTAGGTAAGAACAAATGCCATTATTTCTTATCACTCCATTTATAGATTAACTTCTTTTCTGAAATTCACTTTTCAGGGAACTCTCCTACTTTGAGAAAAAGAACTTCCATGGAAATTTCTAGTCTAGATATTAGAACAACAAAGACTTTTTTATTCGGGGGGGGGGAGGTGATCTAAATAGAAATATACTTTTGTTAGTTCCTGAAATCCTCCGATACATCTTAGTATCACATCTTATAGTCCAAATCCTGTGGGAAACCTCACTACCATTACGTTCAGGGGAATGGCAAGCTTCCTCTTCAGGGTCTCCTCCTCTTTGGTTAACTTCCTCCTCTGGGAATATTTTGTGGTGCCCTTGGCTGTCCTGGGATCCCAGTGATGACACCCACCCTTTTCCATGCTCTGTGAGCCTCCGTCTGTTGTCCCCCCAGTTTTTTCCTCTGATGTTCACTCCCACCAGATTTTAAAACATCTGCAGTGGTCCCCATCTCCCTTCTTAGATGCTATAAAAATATGTAACATAAACAATAACCAAAATGAATCAGACTATTGAAAATCTTTCTTTCTTTTCAGATATGCAGACTTACTCAAGGGGAAGACATTAATGGTATAAAATTCAAGCAAAAACCAGCCTATTTTGGCATAGAAATTCTCAGACACAAAGCAGTCCACTTACTTGAAATCATCTGTAAGTTTTGTAAAGTTTTTCGGATATTTCAGCATCTCCACGATGATATCTGAGGCTTCTTTCACTACTTTAGGGCATTCACTGTTATGAGCGGCCAGAGACCTTTGAACTACTTCAAGGTACTCTAAGAATATGAAAAAATAATAAGAACTGCATTTAGTGTGATTTAATTGTATTCAAGTATAGAATGTGATTCTTTTAAGTTTGCATTCTCTTTCCCTTATATTATGGCAAACCTAAGAAACTGCAAAATAAAAGATTTTTCCAGGATGCCAAGAAAAGTCGCTAGCAAACAGAGACATATTCAAACTTACATTCTGCAAATCCTGATTTATTGATCAACTGAGATACAACTTTACTCTTTAAAAGAGAGAGAAATGCCCCAATTTTCCAGCTTTCAGAGTCATTAAAATAGGCAAGGTTATATCAGGTTACAAAATCCTTAACTAGAATGATGATTGAATACTTGCTTTCCTCTGACAAGTTCAAATATTAAAGCAAATTTTACCCAGAATGTGTCTCTGGGTTTCTGTGGTGGTTTTATTGCTTTTTTGCAAGGAAACTTTAACTGAATAAAAGTTTTATCTCACTCCTTTTAACTGGAGCATGCATACAGAAGCCCAAAATGCCGATCAACAGTATGTATCCACAGGGGAAAAATCATACGGACATTTACTATAAATGATTTATTGTCAATTCAGATAGTAAGAAGGAGAGTTGAAAGGGAACTTTGAAATAGAAAATGTTGCCCCTTAAAAATAAAAGCTTTTCCTTTACTTTGGAAATAGCTAAATCATGGATTCTTACACTATCAAATCAACAGCTGAGACTTAATCTACCATTTCCACCCATTAAGAAACTACCATTAATTATATATCTGTAAATATGAATAGATAACAACTACCAACTGTGAGCATCTTAGGAATCTCTTTTAGGATTGTATCAAGAGAATCTTAGGATTTTCTTGGGGGTGGGGTGGGCATAGACCCAACTCAAGTTGGGTAACTTGGTCCACTTGTTAAGGTAATTCACTCGCTTACAGAAACTTTTTATTATTACATGTATACTCACCATAAAAGTCAATTTTGGCTTGGATCGGTGCGCTGCTGCCCAAGGCTGCAGCAAATAGGTTGGGGTATTTTATCCTCAACCACACTGCAAGGCAACCTGCGTAAGAGCCACCAAACACAACCCATGAATTGTTGGTGAGATTCATTTCCTCCGCGATTACCGTTCGGAAGTTGGCGGTGTCTGCCAAGGCTTGCCTGCTGCTGAGGTAGTAAAGGCTGGAAGTGCTCAGATTTCTACAGATAAAGCATAAACACACTCTGCTTATGAAAACAGAACAATCAGCTTGACCATAAAATAAAAATGTTTATTTAAAAAGTATGTTTATACCACGTCCAACTCGAAAATTTTAATTGGGATAATCTGGATGGCTGTGGCACATAAATGCAGGAACCAGCAATAATTGCTAGCATTCTTGCAGTCTCACTGTGATTATGTCATTTTCTCTTGTCACCCTGTGAAAGACTTTCAAGTGCCTGTCCCCACCTATACGGTTACTTTTTCTCACACACTGAACCATCAAATTATCACCCTGACTCAGAGAATAGTGCATTTTTGAAAGGACTAAAATGTCAGTGATTTAAGTCTTTCCAGGGAATTAAGAAAACCCATAGGGAATTATATTTGATGCTACTTTGTGATCTTCCTGGCTTACCTGCTGCATCACACGAGGCAACATCTGAGTCTAAGTTTCCTTGGTTATAAGAAAACTAAATCAAATTTGCTATTCAATGACTTTTCAATGGTATTTCTTTCATAAATAGGTTTCTCATAAATCTAAGATTTTTTCAAAGTCCTAATTACTATAAAGAAAAATCTTTCTCCCCCCAATACACTCAATTCAAACTGAGAATACTATAACTAGCTAAGTATTAATTTAAAAATAGACAAAGGACATACAATATTCACAAAAGTGAAACACAAATGGCCAGCAAATATATGAAAAAGTTTAGCTCTTGTTTATTATCTAAGTAATGCAAATATAAATGAGATATTTTTTTCCTCCTGGCAGTTTATTTTGGATGATAGGACTCAGTGTTGGTATGAATGCGACGAGGCAGCTCTCTCATGCACCACTTGTGGAAGTATTAGGAGGCAGAGCCTATCTGAAAGCAGTTTGTCTTCATAGAACAAGGGCTTCAGAAGGCAAAAATTATAGCTTAGCTTGGGAATTCCACTGCTGAGAAGAGAACCCTTGGCAGAACTTGCTAATTTCCCCTTAATCTCCATTCTTTTATCTTTAAGCAATAAACCCCTGAATTTTAGCTGAGCACATGGCTACCCAGAATAAACACTACATATCCTGGCCAACATTACAACCAGATGTAGACTAAATGATTAAGTTCAAGCCAATAGGATGTAACTAGGAATATTATGTGCAAGCTCCCAAGAAATGTCATCGAATGACAGCCGGAGTGAGTCTTTTCTCCCCTGCTTTGTGCTGCTTGGGATATGAATAAATGGATGGGCTGCATCTCGGACCATAAAGGCGAAGTCCTCACTCTAGTCATGTCAGATCAGAAAACTGGAAGTGGCCTGAGTCCCAGATGACTGTGGTCGAGTCACAATGTCACTCACCATACTCACCATACTATGGACCATATAAATCTAGAACTTTATGTTACAAAGAAATAAACACCTACCATTGTGCCAATGCTATTTTGGTTTTCTGTTTCTCACAACCAACATGAAATACATCCTAAAAAAATTAATTCACTAAAATTTCATATTCAAGGATATGTATATTCACAATTGTGAAGAGCAGATAAAAAACCTTTGTGTTAAATACAAATAATGATCACATAAATTACATCATGTCCATTTGATGCAGTATACTTTTCAATCACTGAATCATCAGAATCCTAGTTTTAAGAATACTTATTAACATGGGAAATGCACTTGACAGATGTGAATTAGGGAAATGGAGCAAAATACAAGCATACATACCTTTTAATTTTAACTGAAAAATATGATATATAGATAGATACTTAAACATCTCATTTAGCAATATGTAACCAATACATTTTCTATTTCTCACCTATTTTTCTCCTTTCCTTTCTTGCCTTCTTTGAAGTAGATCAACTTTCTTATCATTCTGTTGTTTTCCTCTACTAGTTTGGATGCTGTACATTCTCTGCTTATCTTTTTAATGGTTACCCAATGTTACAACATGTGTATTAATACGTCGATGTCTACAGTTAACACCTTTGTTTCTTACAAAATATAAAGACTTTCAAAAAAAACTTAACTCCACTTATCCCCTTCCAACTTATGCATTATTATGAAATTGTATTATAATTCATTATTATTATTACATTCCACAATTATTTTAGTTCACTTTTATTCTTCATGTATTATTGCATCTCAAATCTTCCATATAGAATCACTTTTATTCTGATTGAAGTGAAAATAGTTTGTAATTTCTTTAGTGAAGGTCTACTTGTGGAAAACTGTATTTGTTTCAAATGCTTTCAGATTTCATGAAAGATATCAGATAACATTCTTTTGATTTCCAGTGTCAGTGTTTGAAAGTTGACTATATAGATACTGGCCTTTTGAAGATAACCTATCTTGTTTTCTCTTTTTCTTTTGTTTTCTGAAGTTATATCTATTATATGTCTAGCGTGGTTTTATTTTTTTATCCTGCCTGAGATTTGTTGGAATCATCAAATATGTAGATTCATATTACCTTATTAATTTTGGAAAATTCTGAGCCCTTATCTCTTCAGATACTAGATTCTACTCATTCTTTCTTATTTCTCCTTCTGAAACTCCAAAAAAACAAATGCTAAACATTTATCAGTAATCTGTCATTAGTATTTTCCTGTTTTTTACCCTCCAAGTTGCGTTGTGAATTATTTATACCGAGGTTATAATTTTGTTTATTGTATTTATTTTCTATGCACAGCCCTATTTGTTTCTTATTCATATCTGCTGTCATTTTTCTTACTTTTCTGTTCTATTTAGATATATTTTAGCATGTGTTTTTTTTTTAAACAGGGTAACTAGAATTGATACATAGTCTGTGTTTATGATAATTCCAATCTATGAAATCTTTTTTCAGTAGATCTATTTCTATTGTCTGTTTTTTTGTTTTTGTTTTTGCTGGTTTTCACTCACAAGGTCTTGATTCTGATGTAAATCGCTATTTTTCTCTGTGCAGTGGTCATTTACTTGACAAGTAATTTGTAAAAATATTTAAAACAAGGATACAGATACTTTTTTCCAGAGACGAGTTTGTTTGTCCAGACACGTGAGGCACAGGCACTCTGGGACCACCTTATACAAGTCCATAGCTCGAGATTCCTTTGACCATCTGGATGATAGGGACCCAAGAGAGCTCGTTTGCTTCAGAGTCATTGATTCTTCCTTGCTTATTGTGAGGAAGTCTTTCCTTACACTTCCAGTTTTATGCAAGACCTGGATTTTAAATTGTCTTTACCTTTGAGACTCTTGAAGATCAAATGGCTCAGAATTGAAAATGCCTTCAGGGAGAAAGCAGTCTCCCTGTCTCTCAGCTTTGAGTTTCATTCTCCGTTCAATTTTAGCTTCACAATTTTTCACTACTTTATAACCTCTTTGATGTTTTTAAGGTGTTTTTCAATCCTTTCTCCTGCATTTGGAGAAAGCCTTTGTCCAAATAGCATAGCCCACCATCTACCTATCATCCATCTGTGTATTGATCTAAACACAGAAAAAGATTTTAAGAGAGTAAACAAGCACTTTTAATAACAGTTGCCTCTGGTAGGTCAGAATGAATACATTATCGTTTTTTTCTGTTTATTCTCAGTGTAGGGTTAAGCCTTTCCTTGCTAGAGAGCTATAAACCCTTACTTCAGGGGAAAAAAATATATTTGATTTTGTTTTCCACCCTAAGGAATTTCTATTTATTTCTTTAGTAACAGAGACATTTGTTTTACTGGTACTCTTATCAAGAAGCTCTGTAAGGTTTGCCTTTTCCCAGAAACTCTACTCATCACTCACAGCCCTCAGGGGAAAAAAAATATAGAACTAATGGAATTCAAAACAAAAATTAGCAAAGCTCTTAGAAATCCTTGAACCCCCATGGCCTAAAGTTACCTTCAGTTTTAATATCTATAAAGTCAATCCCTTCAAACCCACAGATTATCTCTCTACTAACAGCAACCTACTGCATGAAATTTAGAAATTTCACTCCAATCTTACATTCTACCTTATTATAATTAAATATGATTAATTATTGCAAAGCAGTCATATGACATTCAGCTTCATAAGCAAGAGGTATGAGGGACATTTCCTAACCACCCATCTAAAGTCACTGCGTGATCTACGATCTGGAGATTTAGTTCCCTGAAAATGACACCACAGAAAAACTGCCCTTGAGTCTTCATGGAAAGAACCTTATCAGGCACCATCAACAACTGACAAAACAGTAAAACTCCTAAGTACGAAATTCTTAGATTAGTGTTCCTCAGCTCAAAAAATACACATTCCTTCCTCCTGACTACTTGACGTTCATTCCATCTGGAAATTTTAAACTAAGGATGTTTAGGAATCTTCCAGGAGACACTGAGTTCAGAGCTGGATAGCTTTTGCCTAAGACAATTGGAACAACAGCTTCTGCCCAAAATGGAACAAGATTAATTTCCTAACTCCTCAACACCTTTTCCTGCCTATTGTTCCACCTTACTGCACTTTAAAACACTAACACAATTTTTATTACCTTGATCCTCTTATTTCTGACATTCTGTGGTCTTCTTCTACCACTTTAGGAAAAACCAAACTCTCTTATACACTTTTCCTAGATCATAGTTACCACTTTGAATTTAATACCTTGCTGGTTCTGTCACCACTTACCTGACGCCACTGACAAAATTGAATAACTGATCCTTTGCATAGTTCAGAAGGCAAATTCCCTTTAATAGGCCCTTTCTGGTATGTAAGTTTCTGCAATGTCATTAATCCCAACCTTCAGTCTTGCAAATATTGGACCTTGAACTCGTATCTACAAAATGTCTTGTTGATATCATCACAATCTTATCAGCAATACCCAGTTGTTCAGGAAGAGGCACTAATGCTGGGACTATTTTGGTTGCAATAGTCAGTTAGTCCTCTTCAGAGACACTTCAGCCTGCTTTGCAGGAACTGTTTAATTCAGCACAAGGCTTTGTCCAACTCGAGGGACACAAAATTGGCATCCACCTTTGTAATACATTATACTTGTACTCCCAGCACAATTTATGCTCCAAATAGGAATTTTATACCTGGCTACCACACCCTAATGCACCCTGTGTATTTGTAGTCATTGTCAGAGATTACAAGATATTTAAAAGTGCTGTCCCTCCAGGAAAACGTTTCCTTAAAAATAAATAAGAAGCTTCCAAAATGAAGCAAGCACGGGTTACTTAAAAAAAATTCCAGGAGGGATAATCGGTTCGTTATACATGCATACTCTATAGCTACAATTCCCACAGTAGGAATAATACAATTAGAGAAGGTGATCAGAATTTGTCTCTAATCTTAGCAGAAGACATAGATCATACCACTTCTGCTCTGAAAGCCCAAGAAACTAGTCTAAATCAATTAACCACAATTGTCACAGACAGTTGTATATCCCTTGATTTCCTCTTAGCAAGCCAATGAGGATTTTGTGCTATAGAAAATACGACAGGTCAGATAGAACAATCTGTAATCCGGCTTATTTTCTAAATAAAAAAACAAATAAACAAAACAAAAAAGCCACCTGGCTCTCTAAAACAGGCCCAGCTAGATTCCGGGATATGTTTTCCTTGCCTAGGCTTTGTAAACTAGGCTGTTGGTTTCAAGATCTATTACAAAGACTAACAGTATTACGTTTGTGAATATTTGCTATGCTACATTTGGCTAATATATTCTGTGCAGAGCCTTAATGCTACAATTTATCCTACAACAGAAGGAAAGGTTAACCCTGGATCACTAGATTGAGCTCAGTGTGCACTCTTCTAATGTTAATCAACAGAACTTGGGAATGGTGAGAATGTGGATATCATAGACTCATGTCCTGTGGTGTTATTTCATCTGTTTTTGGCCAAAAGAGGGATTGAGAAATTAGAAGGAAAAGAAAAAAACGAACTGCCTGATATTTAGAAGCTGGTCTGGCACTCACAGCTAGTCCATGCTATCTCCTAGGTGAATAATCTCCTAAATAATCTCACAGAAATCCAACTTCCGACAAGGTTACTCTGAGACCATGATGAAATGAGACTAAGCAAACCCACTTCATAATTTTGTCTAAGCACAGACAAAAACAAGGACATCATGTCCACTACAAAATACCAAACACACCCACTTAGAAGCTCTGCCACATTATTCCATCAAAGCCTAAATTCTATCGCAGGTTCTTTCTAACACCTTCTCACTGATATACCCCTAGTTCCTCACAGTGTGTGTTCTCCTATGCTGCAAGGAGTAATAAACTTATTTCCAGGTGTATTCTTGGTAGTCTTTTGCTGAACGGCACTGACAAATATGGCATCTAATTTGTTTTTCCAAATACACTGATTTTTTTTTTTTAAATAAAACTGTTCATGTCCAGCATAACACAGAAAACCCTATCACAATTTCAGAGATGGATAGGTAAGTAAAGGTCTTTAATAGATGGGTGGGGGCTGGTGAGGTGGTAGATACAATACTCATAGCTCAGTCAAATTGACACATACAATTTCACAGCCAGTAGTAAGGATGCATTACTTCTCTGTCTGCTGTTCTCAAAAAAGATTACAGAGGATCAGTGCATAACCTAAATGAAAACTTCTCAAAAAGCCTCTTTTTTCATTCCCTGGTTCTTTTCCCAATCTTGGAAACCTTATGTAAGACAAATCCGTAACTCTCTCCTACATCCCAAGGGCCTCTTTTCCTTCTATCCCCATCTTTTACTATGTAAATTAATTTAGCCTCTTTCTCAGCAAAATGGAAGTCTTCCACATACATTAGTGTCAAGGGGTCAGGAAAAAAGAGCCAGGCAAATGAAGGATTTCCTTTAGCAGATGGGGATAGAAGCCTTGCTCAGAACATTCAGAAGTTAATCATTATTGTCTCCTCCCAAACAACTGATTAAAGAAGAATCAAATCAAGAGGTTTAAGTCTGACAAGAGTTTCCAACCTCATGAAGACAATTTGTCAAGCAAACTACTTTAATCTCATTCAACACGGGTTATTCCATGTTTGAAAATAATTTCATTTCCTCAGAGAAATTAATGAAAAAAGCCCAGATTTAAGACTATTTATAGAATATCAAATAGTATTAACACCCACACACAAATCCAAGTTTCTAATGAAGAAATGTAGAAGTGATGGAATTAGTGGAATGTCACCTCTCCACCAATAGTTAAGTGACTTTGAATCCAAAGTCACATTTGTGGAGTCACAGCTCCACAAAGAAAGAGGTTGGTGGAAACTTAAGTAATTATTGGTCTGTCATGATAAACGGTACCAAAAATTATGACTCACATAATAAAGGTATCACTTCATTGACCCTAATCACATTTCAGGGTTGTAAAAACCAATTCTTACTTCTTATTTAAATGACAATAAAAGACTTTGACATTACATTGGATTTTTCTTAACCTTCAGAGGCACTTTTTAAACTTCATTCTATCTGCTTGACTTCAGGCAATGAGTAGCTTATAATTATAAGCAAGTAAACTAAATATATATCTTTTGACTGACAAAAACAAAAATGTAAAGAGCAAGACTAAGCTATTTAGGCAAAAATAGACCTCATAGTCTTGTTTCTCACTCCGCCACTGCAGCCTGAATTTAGTAAGACATCCTGTTACTATGACAAGTTGTTTAAACAAAAGTGCCACCCCTACATCTATGAGGAGAGCAATTTTTATGGTTTGAAATTCCATTGGAACAGAAAAAAATTAATAGGTATGTCACTTTGCTTAAATACCTTCAGGAAAATTCGTGAAATTATAGTACATGAGAAGTACATTCTACTGAAAAGAAACTTCATATGAATGTATTTTATCAAGAAAGTTATCCTATCCTCATCTTCCACCTACGCTAAATCAGGAGCATATTTAGAGTTAAAAGTGCATGAAAAATGGATGAGCTTGGAGAAAATTATGTTAAGTGAAATAAGCCAGGCACAAAGGGAAAAATACCACATGTCCTCACTCAGAAGTGGGAGATAAGAAAGAAAGAAGGAAGGAAAGACAGACCACAGTGATGCGTTGGACTTGCAGAGGGAGAGAACAGACCTAGGGTTGCCAGGGTGGAGGGGGTAGGGAGGTTGGGGAGAGGTCAGGTGGGGGACATGGGAAATAATTGCAATTTCTGGTAATGGACATGCTGACAGTATTGATCTGGTATCACATCTTGGGCATAGACAGTGATGGTCAACTTTGTGCCCCATGAATATGCATAATCAATAAAAAAAAAGTTCATGAAAGAGAGGGAGAGATTATAAATAGCAACAAGAAAAGCTACAAAACAGAAACCCTTAAACTTACCCTGTTGGTTGGCTGTGTCCATAAAATCTGTGTTCCAGAAGTAAGCAGAGGGCTCCAAGTCTCTTAGCATACGTAACCCAGGTAGCAGTGGGTAACATCCAGTTTCTACTGGCAGCTGTCTCTCCTACAATCATCAGAAACACTGGGCCTCCAGGTTGATAGAAGTCACTATTAATGAAATATCTCTGAAAAACAAAAAGCATTCTCTTCGGTCACTACCTCACCAAACCTTGGGATTTGTTTTTGTTTTCTGATAACTGGGTGGCAGGCAGCACAACTGGGTTTGTCAGAACAAGGATTTGGTTGAAGCGGGTTTCCTGTGCACTGGTTACCAATTTGTCTGAGTCCAGTGAGATGGAGCACATGCACATGGAACAAATTACATGGAGCGGGTTGATTACTTACAGATAGCAGCAAGGAACAGAAGCCTAGGATTCATTGTGAGCCTGTCCCCAGGGCTCAGAAAAGTAGCCTAGGGAGGATGGAGTCTCATTTGTGTGTGTACCCCCTGCACCACAGCTCAGGAACCCCAAAAGGTTATGTACTCAGGGGCCACAGGACATGCTGGGCTAAAGACTGGGCTAAAGGACATCGTGTTGCTAGAGGAAAGAGGAACAGAGCCCAGGCTGTTCTGGCCAGTACTTCTCCTATCTCAGAATGCTACATTCCGAACATTTTCTACAGCTATTCTTGAGAACTACACAAGATAAGGGGAGAACAGGGTGAGCCTAAAGCCACCTGGAGGACTGTCCTGCGGGTTACAAGATCCCATCTAAATCAGTGACATTGCACAAGCTACTGAGCTTATGCACTGGACGAATTTATTTTTTGCTTTTTAATTTGTTTGATTTCATATTTATGGCTATTTTCTTTTTTTCTGAAAGTTTTGTTTCCTAAAAATATTAACACTTATTTGCTGTATCCCAATAATACATGTTATCTATATACACATTAGAATAAAAATGCTAATATTAAGATTATGATTACTGAAAACTTTTATTTTTTTATAGTCGTGCATGTGTGTTCTTGGGTGTGTGTGTGTGTCGTAGGATTTATTCCATAAGAGATATAAAGTCAAAGTACTGTTCTTTCAATTCATTTCAAATCATTTTCTCTGGTTAAGTCGCATACTTAACAGACAATTAACGTTATTTGTTTCATTTTATTTTCAACTTTTAATTGTTTTGCGACTAAGCAAAAGCATTACATGGTTCTAAAGTTCAACCTGCAAAACCAAGTACATTCAGAAAACTGATATCATTTCTGTTTCCTAAACCATTTACCTCCTGCCCATTATATGTAACCATTTGTATTAATTTTTATTTATCCTTTTTGTTGCTTTTTATAGAAAAAATAAGCAAATACAAGTATTTTATTTTTCTGCCTTTCCTTAGATAAGGTGTCATTCTGCACTTCACTCTTTTCATATAATGATATATATTGGAGATCACTACATAGCAATAAATAAAGACATGAAGATGTCCCTCATTCCTTTTTACAGATGCATGGTATTTTCTAGTGTGAATGTACCATAATTAATTCAACAGTATTCTGTCGATGAACATTTGTCTCATTTTCCATCTTTTCCTGTTCTAAATGGTGCTGCAATAAATAGCTTATACATAAAAATCTTTCATATTTTTGCTACTGCATCATTAAGACAAATTCCTGAAAATGGATTTAATTTTGATAAATATTGCTAAATTCCCCTCTAAAGAGGTTGTACCATTGTTTACTTTTACCAGCTATGTATAAGAGTGCCTGTTTACCAACAGACTATGTCATAAAACTAGAGAAATGGTACTGGAAAGCAGTTGATAATTGTGACCAAAGATTTTTCTCAAGAATTCAAAGAACTTAATGACAAATCACCTTTATAAAAAAGAGATCAGGGCACAGATTAAAATGTTCAAAAAAGAAAATAATGACAAAAAGAAATAAAAACTAAAGTGGCCATGCTCAGATTAGCAGAAGGAAAAATAAACTCATCATGGAAATAAAGCTTATTCACAAATGTGAAGAATCAGAAGACAGGCTGGAGAAGAATTAGCAAAAATAAACATAAAGGTGTTTGAAAGAATTATAGAGAGAAGCAAAACTGTGGAAAACAGACAAAGGACATACAACACACACTTTCTATGAACTTTTTGAAGGCCCCTCATATAATTCAGAAAAAAGAATTTTTTTTAAAGGAAAACTTTATAGATTAAAAAAGGCAAATGTGTTTCAGGGAAAACTAACATCAACCCATCAACACCAAGATGTGTCCCAGGAAATCCTATTTACTTCCTAGAAAAAGAAAGGATCCTTCAAGCATTGAGGTGAAAAATCCCCTGGTCAGCTGAACCCAGCCTCCTGCACAGCAACACGCCGTGCTGGAAGAGAGTTCAGCAATGCATAGGAACGCGAGGAAGAAAGCACCCAAGAATTACATGCCTGGGCAAACAGACAATAGACAAGCACTGAAATTCATGAAATATAATTTCTACAAGCCCTTTTTAAGATGATAAGTGGGATGAATCTATTTACATCTAAAACTAAGCCTAAAACAACCTTGACTTTGTGGTTATCAAATAGAATATTAATGTCATAAAATATAAAAAATTAGAAACAACAGCATCACTAACAATACTAGGGAAGTAAAGAAGGAGAGAAAGTGGAAAGTTACAGTGAAAATAGACAAAGGGCTTCATCTTCTATAAAGTCATCCATTTAAGCAGTTAGAATAAGAGTATAATCAGTCAAATCAGGCTTATTAAAATATTCTGCTTTATAGATTTGACTTTACCACCATGTAAATACTATAGATAATTATAAAACAAAATTAGATTTTACAAAACCAGTTCTTAAACATTTTTTTTTTTTAAGAAAGGAATAAATGGACACAGATGATATCTGGTTGGTGACAAAATCACACAGAGAGAAATAATTCTGAGTGGCCATAAAACTGGTCATTTGTACATCTTTAGTGGAATCTGCCCTGTGGAAAAACAAAACTGCAAAGAAAATTCATTAACATTTTTTACTAATTAGTACTATTATTCCGAGACCGCTGTGCAATATAAAGTGAAGCAGGTGAGTGTTGATGCAATATTCTAAAGCTGTTATTCTCAGAGTCCTTTTATGATCTAGTAAACAGAGGGCATGAGTCAAACATCTACCCTGTCTTTCCCGCACCAACTGTGCCACCAAGTAACTAAATAATAGATAATGGGGAGTCTCTTTTTAATAGAAATATTCCAGCTAATAAATGAAGGAAAAGAATAAAATTAGAATATCTTTTGTAATTCACAATGAATTAATAGATCTAGGTAATAGATATCAATAGTTTCTACCATCTTAAAGATGAGACTCCAACAGGACGTGTCTCTTTGGGGAAGACCATGTATGCCACTATCTATGAAGTAGTCTTGCTGCTACCACCACAGCCAATCCCCCAAAACCTGAATATGATTAATCCCTTAGATGGATCCAACAACCAATTTATAGAAATATAGACACCTGGTATGTTAACCTATGACACATAACCTATGACAATCAATCAAATCCAGACTTTGCACATCTCTATAGGACAAACTACCCAGTGTCTTCAAAAAGCAAATTGCAAGAGGCAGGAAAGAGAGATAGAGAGTTTAAGGGGGATCGTGAGCCTATAGATTAGAAAAGACTTAAAACATATAGCAACCCATCAAAGTATGTGCACCTTATTTGAATCCTGATTTAAATAAAACTGTTATGTTATTTAAGATATAATTAGAAAATTTAATATCAACTAAATAGCTCAGCCGTAATCACTTCCCTTCACATGTGTAGCTTCATTAAGTGAATGACCATAATTTTTTATTCAGTCTCCAAGGTATGAGATTCATGCTGTTTCCATTATTTTGCTATTGCAAGTAATGCCACAATCAATATTATGTTTGGTTTTTTTTTTCTCCTGTGATAGTGGAGATATATATTCAGGGTAAATTTCTCTAAATAGGACATCTGGTTAAAGGATATTCATGGACCTTTGAAAAAGAAGGTGAATTCTTTTCAGTGTTTAGAGATTGATACATTAATTAGATCTACTTTGTTATTATGCAATTTAAGCCTTCTATGTCTTTTGTTTATTTGTTTGTTTATTCAATGTGTCATGATCTGAAAGAGGCGTATTAGTCTCCTTTTGCTGTTACCTCTGCGTTTTCTGTAGACCTTTCTCTGCATTTTGATTCCATTTTATTTGGTGCACGACTATTAGAAAACAACCAGGCAGTACTCCTTGAAACTGTGTACGCACCCATCCTAGGACACAGCAATTCCAGTCCTAAGTTCAAGTGCATCCCTAAAAACTACCTCATGGGTACCAAAGGAGATGTAAACTAGTAAACTGGGCAAAGCATTGCTTCAGGTAGCAAGGAGCTAGACAATACAGGTGTCCATCCAAATGTGAACTGTAAACAAAACAGAATACTATGCAGTGGTTAGAAGGGATTAACCGGCTTCATGTTTAGCCATGTGCATAGACCTCAAAGATACAACATTGAGCAAAAATTAAGTACATTCATATTGCTGTGCAGCCATCACCACCACCCATCTCCAGAACTCTCTTCATCTTGCAAAACTGAAACTCTACCTATTAAGCAATAACTTTCCATTTTCCCCTCCTCCCAGCCCTTGTCAACCACCATTTTCCTTTCTATCTCTGCAAATCTGACTACTTTAGGGATCTCATATAAATGGAATCATATGGTATTTGTCTTTTTGTGACTGGCTTATTTCATGTAGCTTAAAGTCCTCAAGGTTCATACATGTTGTAGCATATGTCGGAATTTCCTCCTTTTCAAGGCTGAATAATATTCCATTGTGTATATGTACCACATTTTATTTGTCCATTTGTCTATCAATGGACACTTGGCATGTTTCCACCTTTGGCTATTGTGAATAATGTTGCTCTGAACATGGGTATGCTTAATTGATTTTTAAATCATGGTATTTGGGCTTTTATGAGATGCTCTCAAGCAAGTCCCTCAAGAAACTGGAGGCCCCGATACTGGAAAGAACACAAAAGTGAATAAGTATGACAGAATGGTTCTAGCTGTTAAATCCAAGAGACACATGTGGTAGTCTCCATATGTCTATGTATTCTAAATATTTCATAATCAAACAAAAAATGTAAAAAAAAATTTTTAAACTCAAAATGATATAAAATGCTCAGCACAAAGCATAGGCATTTGGAAAATATTCCCTATCCCTTCTATACCTCCCAGACTTCCATAGCACTCTCCACAAGACCTCAGGATGAAGTCTTCTCCTACCTGTCACCATCTGTCCTGGTCATTATTTTTACCTGTAACCAGACATCCTCCTTATTGCTAAAATGGTCAAGCTTTTGCTGGAACCAGCCATCGGTGGGGTGCTTCTCTGATAATGGTGGGGCTGACCGAACCCGTCTGTGGAGGAAGCACTGAGCACTGGAAGAGAACAGCAGCAGCACCGACAGCAGCAGCCACCCAGGAGCACAGGCCATGGCTACCTCTCTGGAAGCAGTTTGCCCAGTTTGGGTTATTTCTACTACAGTAGCCCCCATCCTCAGTGCAAGACCTTCAGGCATGAGTTCTTGGCCCAGAGCCCCTGGGGCTACCTGATGGTATCTCTTATCAAGAAACATAGTCACCACCATCACCCCGTCCCTGCCCCCAAGGCACATGCCACCACCACCACCACCACCACCACCACCACCAGAATGGGGACATTGTAATAAAAGGTTAAACGGGGAAGCGGAAAAGATGTCTGTTAGTGGCTTCCCACCTGACTCTGCTGGGCTGAAGACCTTGGGCTTGTAGTTCCCAGGACTGGGGGAGCCTCATGCATGGGAGCCTGAGGCGAGATAGGAGACGCCGAGAACGTGCTCTCATCCTCTACTGACCTAGTCCCTCGTCTCTCTTTCCCAGCCTCTGTGGTCTTCTTGTAGGACTCCAAGACCACAGCCATGGACAGCAGGATACAAATGCTTGTTCTCAGCCCAGATTCCATGCGGTGCTACTCCCCGTACAGAAACCCAAGCGTTTCCCCCTCCTGGTTCCTCCAGATCCCTCGTTGCAAAACCAGCATTGCTATTACCCTCTCTCTTACCCTAATCTCTATCACCACCTCCATCACAGCCATCTGATCAATGTCACTACCTACCACAATCTTGTTCTGACATCCTAAAGCCCTCCTGGCCTCCTGGACAGATAAGGAGCATCACAGTAGGAGGGTATTTCAAAGATTTTGTGGAAAGATGCAATTAAAAGGTAATAAGAATCTTTTTTACAAACTTTTTGAAGACCTCTCTTATCTCTACCTCTGGACTATTTGGTAACAGAGTTGCAAACACAACATCAGCACAGGAGAAAAGTGGGCGGTGGGGCGGGGGTGGATGAAAGGAAGAAAAGGAATCGAGAAGGAGGAAGGAAAGAAGGAAGCCAGACCAGTCTCAAGGGCTTTCCTAATTCATTGCACTCTTCAGGTGCAATGTCCGTGTGGAATTGGAGGGTTTTAAATGGTACCAGGATTCCCCCGGAGGTGGGGAGTGGAGGTAGGATCTCGAGTGATCGGTTGGAAGCATCTTTTTAAGTACCTAAAGCCCAAACTGATTAGCACCAGTGGCTCAGCCGCTAGACTGCCTGAGTCTGAAGCCCTGCCGTGCAACTCAGTAACTGTGTGACCTTGGACAAGCCATTTAATCTCCTTAGGCCTCAGCGTATTGGTCAGTAAAATGGAAATAATAGTAATACCTACTTCATAGGGCTGTTGTGAATTTTAAATGAGTTAATATATAGAAAAAATCTTGGAACAGTGCTTGGCATATAATAAGCCTTATGTAAGAGTTTGCTACTATTTTAAACCTATGGAAGAATAGTGCTTATACTAGAAGTTTCAGAAATGTTCTCTTGGCACTGAATCTAGATCTCCTAACCTATGTATTTGGATATCACGCTCTCCCTGAAGAGAGATATAACCCAGGAGCAGCAATAAATGCTTAAGTATTCCTGCCTTTCCTGTTATTTGATTTGTTTTCATGAAGCAGTAAAACGATTTGTATCTTCTGGTTTCCACACAGGCTCAGATACTCGCAGAAGTTGGCAGTAAGAATTTGAGAACTGATCTCAGAAAATTTTCCTGTCCCAGACCTTTAATTTTTTTTTCCCCATGAAGTTCAAGATTATAAAGCTGTTTGAAGACAGACTTCAGCCTAAAATTTCTGACTTTTTCAATCATCTGATTGGGTAGTTTTTCCTTCAGGAAAACAAATACTTTCTTTTTTGTTGTTTTAATAGTAAGGTTAGAAAATAAACAATGACGTTAGTCCTCAGTAATTCTTCACTACTGATAACACTTCTAAGAATATCTGAATAAGCCAATTATCTCATTTTTAACTTTTAAAAACAGAATGACACAATATCTCCCTCTTACTCCTTCCATGCTTGGCAAAAAATATTGGCTGTCCAATTCTAGAAAATACTGTTAAAAGTTATGGGGGCTATGAGGAAAATTTTAGGGGAATAAGAATATTCTAGATCTTGATTATACTGGTGGTTATACAACCATCAATACTTGTAGATTTGTAGTCTTAAAAAGATTAGTTTTATTGTATGTATATTATTCTACAATAAAGCCGATTTTAAAAAAATACTCGTGAAACAGAATTCTTAAAATGTGGGCATTTGCTTGAATATGAATTACAACTCAGTAAAGTTAATATGCAAATAATATATCACCACCTACCAAAAAAAGTATAGATTCTAGAGTCAAGTGCATTAGGAGGAGGGAGTTTAAAGGGTAAAACTTTTTAAAAGAAAAGAGCAGGAACAATATTTTAAGGTCAGCAAATGCTGCTGCAAAAATGGTTACTACCTAGGAACGTTCTCTGAGAGGTAGGCCTTACAAACCTAGAGCCAAAGTCAGCAACAGAGAGAAGAATTTAGCATGCTATGAATAGGGGCCCATGTCATAAATGTTATATAATCTTTCTCTTCTGTGATAAATCTCTAGCCCTAATACTGTCCCCAATATATAAAACGTTTATATTACTTTTAGGATTAAAGTGATATTATTCCTATGAAAGCTATTGTTTGCATGTTTGTTTCACTTTTAATTGGTGGGGAGCATGGGCTTCAGAAGAGCTTTGTAATACTTTAGCATCAGCTCTAATACTGTAGCTGAGCTTTGTCATAAACCTCACTCACAAAAGAACTGCTATTTGAGTTCTTCGTTTCCTTGCTCAAGAGAAAGAAGGAAGCTGCAAATAGAAGTCTGGTGATTTGCCACAGGGAAATCTGAAAGATTTGCTTGTAAATTAATTTTAAAACAGGATTATCTTAATAACTCCAGGGCTTGGCTGTTTGTCCTAAAGCTATGCATTAGAGGTGGCCTGTTGAAGGGTGTTCAGGTAAACAGGTATACCATGCACTTTATTTTCTTTACACGTCTGGCCCACACTCAAGGTTTGTTATTTTGCTGTTTGACCCCTTAAGGATAGTAAAGTTCTGGAGTTTTTAACCTAAAGGCTTGTAAATTCTTATAAGAAATTAAAACAAACAAACAAACAAACAAAATAAAGGAAAGCTAAGGAGAGAGGATAATGTACATTTCAGACAGGTATTAACAGTGACTTTTCCTTGGCTCATAATGATGTAGCTCTCTCTTAAAACGGATGAACCCAATTCCAAGAGAATTTGCAAAGGTTAAATACATACAACTAATCTGAATTGAGAGCGCCTATTATAATGGGAATAGAACATTATAAATATATAACACCTTTTTCTCTTTGAACTTTACGTTTTTCAATGTAATCGAATTAACGGAATGCATTTTGATTAGAAGTCTAAGGGAGGCTCAGAGATGCTTGGTTTGATGTAATCCTTGGTTTGGTGAGGTCATACTTGCCCTCGACCCAGCTGACATAGGATCAGAGCTTCTAGAACAAAGCCAAATCTACAGAAAGCACTCAAGATGGTTAAAAAACTGAAGTTGCTTGGAGCTCCACAGTAGGCATGACCTGAGGATTTTTCTGATGAATGTAGTCTAAAAGTGACCTTCTTTTCCCCCTGACAAGCAACTATTGTGAATCACAGTGTGGCAGGGAAAAATCTCTGCTGTGGCTTTCTCCAGGGAGAAGTCTGGCTTCATATCCCAACCAGCTGGTTAAATCCAGCCCCTAATTTCTCAGGCTGCACTATTCAGCATGGCAGCCACTAGTCACATGTGGCTACTGACTATTTGGCTACTGAGAACTGAAATGTGCTATAAATACACTGGATTTGGAAGGCTTAATAGGAAAAAGATGTAAAATATTTCATTATATTGATTATATGTTGAATGATCCTCTTTTGGATATAGTGGGTTAAATAAAATATATCATTAAAATTGTCATATGTTTATTCTTTGTATTTTTTTAATGTGGTCTTAGAGAATCTTAAGTTACATATGTGTCTTGCATCATATTTCTATTGGACAACACTGTCTAAGGGGCTGGCTGCTGACCTGGCCGAGGCTCAGTCCACTCACCGTATCCACTCAGTGCCCAACGATAATCTTCAGACACTTAAGAGGCTTCATCTGGGGGACATTGGTTGTGGCACCCAGGGGATTTGGTTTGGGGTTGACAGCCCCTTTCCACTCATCTGCAACCAAGGCATTAAGAAATGGGTTGCAGCACCTCAGTTTTCACCCTGCTGAAGTGCTGTGCCCAACTCTGCCTGATTTTTGAGCCCCTTCTCCTTCACAATCCCCATTAGTAACAGCGAACTGTGATCACAGTCCTATGTGCCAGTCGAGAAGAAACATTAATTTGTTACATATGTCAGGTGTCAGTTCTGTAGGTGTGAATATACGCACACACACAAACACATAGAAGCAAAGACAGACACAATCACTGCCTAAAATCTAAGATATTTATAATACCAGTTTTAGTACATAGTAAGATAGAGCTATGCCATTTTTAGAATAACTAAATGGTATCCTCTCTATTTAGATCAAAAGGTGGCAGATGAAGCATTTTTAAAATTAAGAGATATTATTCAGGAGACACCTATACTTCTGCATCCTAAATTATAGGATCATAATTAAGGGAAATGTCTTAAGAAGAAAATTTTATTTCCCACATTGGAATGTCTTCTTTCAATTTGCAAACTGCAAATGTTCACATAGCTAAATTATGTGTTAAATTACCTGGCTCCAAACACACCGAGGCCTTCATAGATATGACTGAAAACCAAATTTGGCCCATCACAACTAAGAATCAACTCAACTGGGTGCTTTCTCACTAATGTACACCCTTCCTCAGAGTTCTGATCCCATGCCACTTTTTGTTTCTTAAGATTGCTATGTAAGAACTTACGAAGTGGGGTCTACAGAACCAGACTTATGAGTTTGAGGGTGGGAGCATTCCCCCTGTGTCTATGTGGCCTTTAAGGCTCTGCCCATTTGACATGATGACATGCAAAGCAACTGAAACAGAGCTCACCAGTGTACAAGGGCCACTTTTTTCTGAATTTATGAAAGATGTTCTTCAAGGAGGAAGCCAGAGAAATTAACTTAACACCCCTTGGTCCTGAACTAGGGGAATACTAAATGTGCCTAGCACTGAGCTGCTTGCATGGTGGGAGCTCAAGAAGCATTTGTTGATCGGCTGGTTGGAAACTAAACATTGCACAAGGACGGACACACGCAAGCTCTCAAAGCCACCGAAGGCATTGCTGCTGTGATTTAATTTTCTTTGCAGCTGTAAAAGTCTAAATGGAAACTACCACATTAATATTAATTCCCAATAAGTGTTCTAGATGGATGAGGCACTACACCGGTAGCAGATTCCTAGCTGTGTGTTGAGTATTTGTTTTTTTGTTTTTTTTTTAATTTTTAGATTTAGGACTGTCAAAGACAAATTTTATCTGCCTACTTTTCTGTTTTTTTTTTTTTTTTTTTTTTTTAAATTTTATTTTGTCGATATACATTGTAGCTGATTAATGCTCCCCATCACCAAAACCTCCCTCCCTCCTCCCTCCCCCCCTCCCCCCAACAATGTCCTTTCTGTTTGCTTGTTGTATCAACTTCAAATAATTGTGGTTGTTATATCTTCTCCCCCCCCCCCCCCGGTTTGTGTGTGTGTGTGTGTATGTGTGTGTGTGAATTTATATATTAATTTTTAGCTCCCTCCAATAAGTGAGAACATGTGGTATTTCTCTTTCTGTGCCTGACTTGTTTCACTTAATATGATTCTCTCAAGGTCCATCCATGTTGTTGCAAATGGCAGTATTTCATTCGTTTTTATAGCTGAGTAGTATTCCATTGTGTAGATGTAACACATTTTCCGTATCCACTCATCTGATGATGGGCATTTGGGCTGGTTCCAACTCTTGGCTATTGTAAAGAGTGCTGCGATGAACATTGGGGAACAGGTATACCTTCGACTTGATGATTTCCATTCCTCTGGGTATATTCCCAACAGTGGGATGGCTGGGTCGTATGGTAGATCTATTTGCAATTGTTTAAGGAACCTCCATACCATTTTCCATAGAGGCTGCACCATTTTGCAGTCCCACCAACAATGTATGAGAGTTCCTTTTTCTCCGCAGCCTCGCCAGCATTTATCGTTCATAGTCTTTTGGATTTTAGCCATCCTAACTGGGGTTAGATGGTATCTCAATGTGGTTTTGATTTGCATTTCCCGGATGCTGAGTGATGTTGAGCATTTTTTCATATGTCTGTTGGCCATTTGGATATCTTCCTTAGAGAAATGCCTACTTAGCTCTTTTGCCCATGTTTTAATTGGGTTGCTTGTTTTCTTCTTGTAAAGTTGTTTGAGTTCCTTATATATTCTGGATATTAATCCTTTGTCAGATGTATATTTTGCAAATATTTTCTCCCACTCTGTTGGTTGTCTTTTAACTCTGTTAATTGTTTCTTTTGCTGTGCAGAAGCTTTTTAGTTTGATATAATCCCATTTGTTTATTTTTCCTTTGGTTGCCCGTGCTTTTGGGGTCGTATTCATGAAGTCTGTGCCCAGTCCTATTTCCTGAAGTGTTTCTCCTATGTTTTCTTTAAGAAGTTTTATTGTCTCAGGGTGTATATTTAAATCCTTAATCCATTTTGAGTTGATTTTAGTATACGGTGAGAGGTATGGATCTAGTTTCATTCTCCTGCATATCGATATCCAGTTATCCCAGCACCACTTGCTGAAGAGGCAGTCCCTTCCCCAGTGAATAGGCTTGGTGCCTTTGTCAAAGATCAGATGGCAGTAAGTGTGTGGGTTGATTTCTGGATTCTCTATTCTATTCCATTGGTCAGTGTGTCTGTTTTTATGCCAGTACCATACTGTTTTGGTTATTATAGCTTTGTAGTATAGCTGAAAGTCAGGTAGTGTTATGCCTCCAGCTTTATTTTTTTTGCTGAGCATTGCTTTGGCTATTCGTGGTCTTTTATTGTTCCATATAAATGTCTGAATAGTTTTTTCCATTTCTGAGAAAAATGTCTTTGGAATTTTGATGGGGATTGCATTGAATTTGTATATCACTTTGGGTAGTATGGACATTTTCACTATGTTGATTCTTCCAATCCAAGAGCATGGAATATCTTTCCATCTTCTTGTATCCTCTCTAATTTCTCTCAGCAGTGGTTTGTAGTTCTCATTATAGAGATTTTTCACCTCCTTGGTTAACTCAATTCCTAAGTATTTTATTTTTTTGGTGGCTATTGTAAATGGGCAGGCTTTCTTGATTTCTCCTTCTGCATGTTCACTATTGGAGAAAAGAAATGCTACTGATTTTTGTGTGTTGATTTTGTATCCTGCTACTGTGCTGAAATCATTTATCAATTCCAACAGTTTTTTTGTAGAGGTTTTAGGCTGTTCGATATATAGGATCATGTCATCTGCAAACAGGGACAGTTTGACTTCATCTTTTCCAATCTGGATGCCCTTTATTTCCTTCTCTTCTCTGATTGCTCTGGCTAGTACTTCCAACACTATGTTGAATAGGAGTGGTGAGAGTGGGCATCCTTGTCTATTTCCTGTTCTTAAAGGAAAAGCTTTCAGCTTTTCCCCATTCAGGATGATATTGGCAGTGGGTTTGGCATATATGGCTTTAATTATGTTGAGATACTTTCCCTCTATACCTAACTTATAGAGGGTCTTTGTCATAAATGAGTGCTGAACTTTATCAAATGCTTTTTCAGCATCTATAGAGATGATCATCTGGTCCTTGTGTTTGAGTTTATTAATATGGTGTATCACATTTATTGATTTGCGTATGTTGAACCAACCTTGCATCCCTGGGATGAATCCCACTTGATCGTGATGAATAATTTTTCGTATGTGTTGCTGTATTCTGTTTGCTAGTATTTTAGTGAGGATTTTTGCATCTATATTCATCAAGGATATCGGCCTGTAGTTTTCTTTTTTGGTTATATCTTTACCTGGTTTTGGTATCAGGATGATGTTTGCTTCATAGAATGAGTTTGGGAGATTTGCGTCCGTTTCAATCTTTTGGAATAGTTTGTAAAGAATCGGTGTCAATTCCTCTTTGAATGTTTGGTAAAATTCTGCTGTGAATCCATCTGGTCCTGGGCTTTTCTTTGTTGGGAGCCTTCTGATAACAGCTTCAATCTCCTTTATTGTTATTGGTCTGTTCAAATTTTCTACGTCTTCACGGTTCAGTTTTGGGAGCTTGTGTGTGTCCAGAAATTTATCCATTTCCTCCAGATTTTCAAATTTGTTGGCGTATAGTTGTTTATAGTAGTCTCGAATGATTCCTTGTATTTCAGATGAGTCAGTTGTAATATCGCCTTTTTCATTTCTAATTTTTGTTATTTGAGTCTTCTCTCTTCTTTTTTTTGTTAGCCATGCTAATGGTTTGTCAATTTTATTTATCTTTTCAAAAAACCAACTTTTTGATTCGTTGATCTTTTGAATTGTTTTTTGGTTTTCAATTTCATTCAGTTCTGCTCTGATCTTAATGATTTCTTTCCATCTGCTAACTTTAGGATTGGATTGTTCTTGTTTTTCTAGTTCTTTAAGGTGAAGTGTTAGGTTGTTCACTTGCCATCTTTCCATTCTTCTGAAGTGAGCATTTAATGCAATAAATTTTCCCCTCAATACTGCTTTTGCAGTATCCCACAGGTTTTGGTATGATGTATCATTGTTTTCATTAGTTTCAATAAACTTTTTGATTTCCTGCTTGATTTCTTCTTGGACCCATATGTCATTAAGTAGAATGCTGTTTAATTTCCATGTGTTTGTATAGTTTCCAGAGTTTTGTTTGTTATTAATTTCTAGTTTTAATCCATTGTGGTCTGAGAAGATACATGAGATAATTCCAATTTTTTTGAATTTATTGAGACTTGATTTGTGACCTAATATGTGATCTATCCTGGAGAATGATCCATGTGCTGATGAGAAGAATGAATATTCTGAGGTTGTTGGGTGGAATGTTCTGTAGATATCTGCCAATTCCAATTGGTCTAGAGTCTTGTTTAGATCTTGTGTTTCTCTACTGATTCTTTGCCTAGATGATCTGTCTAATATTGACAGTGGAGTGTTCAGGTCCCCTGCTATTATGGTATTAGTGTCTATTTCCTTCTTTAGGTCTAATAGAGTTTGTTTTATAAATCTGGCTGCTCCAACATTGGGTGCATACATATTTATGATTGTTATGTCTTCTTGATGGATCAGTCCTTTTATCATTAAGTAGTGTCCCTCATTGTCTCTTTTTATGGTTTTTAGTTTAAAGTCTATTTTGTCAGATATAAGAATAGCCACTCCAGCTCGTTTTTCTTTTCTGTTTGCATGGTAAATCTTTTTCCATCCTTTCACTCTTAGTCTGTGTGAATCTTTGTGGGTGAGGTGGGTCTCTTGTAGGCAGCATATAGTTGGGTCCTGCTTTTTGATCCAGTCAGCCAGTCTGTGTCTTTTAATTGGGGAATTTAAGCCTTTAACATTAAGAGTTGTTATTGAAAGGTGTTGATTTATTCCTAGCATTTTATTGGTTGTTTGGTTGTCTTAGGTGTCTTTTGTTCCTTGCTTTCTGATTTACTGTTTGGTTTCTTTGTTTGTTGGTTCCTTAGGTTGTAGATAGTGTTTTTGTTAGCTTGTTTTCTCTTCATGAATGCCATTTTTATTGTACTAGCGGGTTTAGATTTTTCTTAGGTTTTTATGGCAGTGGTAGTTATTTTTCAGGAACCAAACCCAGTACTCCCTTGAGGATTTCTTGTAAGGGTGGTCTTGTGGTAGTGAACTCCCGCAGTTTTTGTTTGTCTGAGAAATATACTATTTGCCCCTCATTTCGGAAGGATAGCCTTGCAGGGTAGAGTATTCTTGGCTGGCAATCTTTGTCTTTTAGTATTTTGAAAATATCATCCCATTCCTTTCTAGCTTTTAGGGTTTGTGATGAAAAGTCTGATGTTAACCTGATTGGGGCTCCCTTATAGGTGATTTGACGCTTCTCTCTTGCAGCTTTTAAGATTCTCTCTTTGTCTCTGAGTTTTGCCAATTTGACTATGACATGTCTTGGAGAAGGCCTTTTTGGGTTGAATACGTTTGGAGATCGTTGAGCTTCCTGGATCTGAAGATCTGTGGTTTTTCCTATACCTGGGAAGTTTTCTGCCACTATTTTGTTGAATATGTTTTCAATGGAATCTCCATTTTCCTCCCCTTCTGGAATACCCATGACTCGGATATTTGAGCGCTTGAGGTTGTCTGATATCTCTCTCAGATTTTCTTCCATGTCCTTGATTCTTTTTTCTTTCTTTTTGTCTGCTTATTATTTCAAACAGCCCATCTTCAAGTTCAGAGGTTCTCTCTTCAACTTCGACAAGCCTGCTGGTTAAACTCTCCGTTGTGTTTTTTATTTCGCTGAATAACTTCTTCAGTTCAGCAAGTTCTGCTACATTTTTTTTCAGGACATTGATTTCCTTGTATATTTCCTCTTTCAGATCCTGTATACTTTTCCTCATTTCATCATGATGTCTAGCTGAGTTTTCTTGTATCTCATTCAGTTTCCTTAGAATTATCACTCGAAATTCCTTGTCAGTTATTTCAAGGGCTTCTTGTTCTATAGGATCTAGAGTATGAGATTTATTAACTTTTGGTGGTGTACTTTCTTGATTTTTTGTATTTCTGGTGTCTTTTTTTTGGTGTTTATTCATTGTGGCAGGGGGTTTCACAGTCCACCGGTTTGAGACTAATGACTAACTAGGATGTTGCTGTGGTTGCCAATTTGGTATGGCTCCCGCCGTGACTGCTCAGTTGGCCTCTAGTGTCTTGTGTGTGTGGTTGCCTCGGGTCT
This sequence comes from Cynocephalus volans, assembly GCF_027409185.1. Classification (NCBI taxonomy): domain Eukaryota; kingdom Metazoa; phylum Chordata; class Mammalia; order Dermoptera; family Cynocephalidae; genus Cynocephalus; species Cynocephalus volans. Next base: position 287,393,454 of record NC_084460.1, read on the forward strand.
TGGGCTTCTCCAGGGATCCACCTTTCTGGTCAGCTTGGACTCTGCTGGGCTGGTGGATCACGTACCACAGGGTGTGTGATCTCTGTTGAGCTTTCACTTTCTGTACAGGACTTCTCCCCGTTCCGTGTGTTCTGGCCCAGGCTGTTAGATCGTGCAGTGGCGACCCCACCGGGTGTGTGGTTTCTGTCGAGTCTCCGCCTCCCTGGCCGCACGTCTCCCCCCTCTGTGCACACTGTGCTGGGCTGGGGTGTGTCTTCTGCAACCCTCGTCTATCAGCTGGGCCTTCAAGACCCTGCTCAGCACCGCCTCGCCCAGGAAGTCTACCAGGTTTCTGCTAGGCACAGACGACCGGTCTCTCTGGGTGCCTTTGTAGCACTGTGTAGATCTTTCTCGGGTCTTGTTCACCTTTGTATCCCCCCGGTATAAACCGAGTCTAGTGCCCGCCTGCAGCCTGCTCTCCGGCAGGTTCAAGCAGACCTGGGAACTCTCCTACCACACTATTCCCAACCAGAAATTCGTTAGGCTTTTTTCCAAACTGGTGGTCGCAGAGATGGTATCTGCCTCCCAGTAACAGGAAGTTTACCGGGCCGGAGTCCAGGGTGTGGTGGAGTGACAGTCGGCCCGCCCGTACTTCCTAGCCCTCCCAACACTGGTCGGGACGCCCCACACCCCCAGCCCTGCCAGAGAACCGCAGAGGGAGTGGGAGAGGAGGCCGGCCCGCAGGGTCCGGAAAGCCCCGCGCCAGGCCAAGCAAATGGGCTCAGTGATGGCCGAGCCAGGCGGAGCTGCCCACACCTGGGAAAATGGAGGCAGCACCGGGGCAGTGAGTGGCCTGGTGGTGCAGGCGGGAGCCGCATGGGCATCCACCCCCCGAACAGAGCTGTGCCAGGGATCACTCACAGTGCTGTGCCAGGTCGGGTGCTCGCTCTGTCTCTGGTTTGTTGCCTTCCGTGTTCTCGGCGCGGCCGCCTCGGGCTGTTCAGTCGCGGCGCCGCTCGGGCGCTCCCAGGAATCTTCTTTAATGCCGGCCTGAAACCTCGAATCCTGAATAGGGCAGCTGGTCGCCTTCAGCGCGGCCCCCGCCTCCGGGATCCTGGCTGCATCCACAGCAGCCCTGGCGCCGCCTTCCCTGTTTCAAGACTCGCTTTTGCAGCTAAGAATCAGTTCTTTTCCTGCTCCACACTTCAAAGCTGTTGCCTGTAAATGAGGCAGCCTCTCCTGCCGGGGGCAAAGTGGCGTTGAGCCCCCACGACCGGCCAGCAGCAGCGGTCCTCCCTTAAGAGATGGCCAGAGGAAGGTCCACAAGTTTCCCGGCTGCCTGAGGCCCAGTGGCCACCTTTTCCACCTCAGCTACTCCGCGCCAGCCGCCGCAGCCGCCGCCATCTTGAAAACCCCTACTTTTCTGTTTTAATTAGAGTCAGTTTAGTGCTTATCTGGAATTTCTTTATGCCTCACCTGTTCGGGACCAAATTAAGAAAATAAAAATAAGTTCAGGATGATGCTTAGCTCTCAGGCAGAGAGCAACATTACATAAATGTCTTTCAGCTAATGGTCTTATACTCAGTTTTTCAAAATCTAAAAAATCAAAAGAAAATTTCCATCAATTCTAACAGACCATGTCTACCCACATGCCCACATCCCTCCTGTTAGGGTGAATATTCGAGATTAGATTATAAGAGACATTGTGACTTCTGTCTTAGTTTCTCTCTCTCTCTCTCTCTCTCTCTCTCTCTCATGCCTGCTGAGTTGCTCTGGGGGAGGCCAGCTGTCATGTCATGAGCAGCCCAGTGAAGAGGTCCATGTGCTGAGGAACCAAGGCCTCCTGCTTACAGCCATGTGAGCAACCTTGGAAGCAAATCCTCCGCCCACCCGAGTCTTCAGATGCCTGCAGCCCTGGCTGACAGCTTGACCTTGAACATGATGAGACACTTTGAGCCAGAACCATCCAGCTAAGCTGCTCCCAGTTTCTCGGTTCTCAGAAACTGTGTGATATAACCAGTGCTTGTTGTGTTAAGCTACTATACTTGGGGAGTAGTTTATTAAGTAGAACAGACAACTCTTACAGTATCTTTAGACCATTTAGATTTAATGCAATTACAGATATAGTTGGGTTTAAATGTACTGTCTTGTTGCCTGTTTTCTATTTGTCCCGTCTGTTCTTTGCTGTCTTTTCCATGTTTTCTGCATGCTTTTGGATCTCTGTGTCGTTATTTAATGGTTGCTTTAGAGTTCATAGAATACTCTTTAACTTATCACAGTCTACCTTCAAGTAGATTTCATGTATTGTATAAGACCTTTAAAACGATATCCAGTACTTTCATTTCTCCCCTCCAAGTCTTTATGCGATCGTTATAAATTTTACTTTTATATATATTTTAAACACCACACTACTTTATTATTGTTTGCTTTAAACAAGAAATTTAAATAATAAAAGGTATGTTATTTTTCACCCACATTTTCAGTACACTCTGTTTCCTATGTAGAACATCAACGCTTATGCATTATACTCACCATACAAAACTAAACTCAAAATGATCACAGGCACGATATTACAAAACTTCTAGAAGAAACATAGGAGAAAATTTTTATGACCTAGAGTTAGGCAAAGATTTCTTAGATATGACAAAAGCCACAGTTCATAAAAGAAAAAAATAAACTTCATCAAAATCAAGAACTTCTGCTCTTTGAAAAGTACTGTTAATAAAATAAAAAACAAACCAACAGTCTGGGGGAAAATATCTTCAAATCTCCTACCTGACAAAGGCCGTGAATGTAGAATATATAAAATCTCTAATAAACTCTAATGAGATAGCAAACCTGATAAAACAAATGGGCACAAGATTTGAATGGATACTTACTAAAGAAATACACGGAGGGAAGATGAGCACATGAGAAGATGTTCATCATCACTAGCCATCAGGATACGTAGGTTAAAGCCACAAGATACCACTACATACAAATTAGAAATGCACTACTCACAAAGTAGACCGACCGTATCAAGTATTGGCAAAGATGTGGAGCACCTGGAACTCTTATTCACTGCTGGTGATAATGTAAAATGGCACAACAGTGTTGGAAAACAGTTTGTTAATCTCTGTAAAATTTAAACAAAAACCTACCAAATGATCCAGTATTCCACTTCTAGGTGTTTTCCCAAGACAAATTAAAGCAGATCTCTATACAAAGACTTTTATATAAATGTTCATCACAGCTTTATTGGCAAAACTGGAAAAAACTTTATTTGCAAAAACTGGAAGTAACCCAGTCCATTCAATGAATGAATGGACAAGCAAAATAGGTATATCCATGTAGTTGAATACTACTTATTAATTAAGAGCAATGAACTGTTAATGCATACAACAACATGGATGAATCTTAAAATTAAAGAAGCCAGACCAAATATATATATATATATAGTAAGTGATCCCATTTATACAAAATTCTAGAAAATGCAAACTTATCTATAGTGAAAGCAGGTCAATGATTGCCTGAGGACAGGAGAGGGTAGTAGCATGGAAAAAATCAGAAGAGAGGAATTACGAAAGAGCACGAGAAAACCTTCAGGGGTATGGCATGTTTATTATCTTGATTGCAATAGTGGTTTCCTATGTCAAGACTCGCCAAATTAGACTTTTAAATATATGCAATTTATGGTACTTTAATTACACATGATCTTTGAACGAGATGTCCTACATTGTCACTTTGCCCTGGGCCAGGAAAATTGAGTATCCAGCTCTGCATAGAACCAACAGGAAAGCAAGAAAAGTACAGCCTGGAGAATGGAGAGGGAGCGGGAGTGAGGGATCTGGAGGGCAGCTGGAGCTCCAGAACCCAGACAGTTGTGCAAATGGTTCATGGTTTGCCTTCGGCACCCAGAGCGTGTAAGCGTTTGTTTTTTTTTTTTTTGCCCATCCTTGGCTGTGCATTAACTGAACAAAATATTCACGAAGCAATCATGATGTGACACATATGGGCTGGGAACAGGAGCTGTTTTCTTAGGGTAGGGAGAGACAGTGTCTCTTAAAAAGTGATATTTCACTGGAATCTAATCTGGGGCCAGCCTGAAAGATCTGGGGGAGAGAGAGTATTCCAGACCAAAGAAATCAAGGGAAAAAGCCTGACTAACCAGTGCTTTTACCAGTGACTTGTGCACAGAAATAGTTTCATAAAATAATGACCATGACCAACAGTATTCAACTGAAGCAATGTCTCCTCTGTTGACCTTAGAGTGAGAACTATTTAATCCACTAAATTACAGGCTTGAGCAACCCTTGGTGGATAGTCTCACTTCCTTTGTTCATTGGAGAGCACTGCTGAGCTGCTGCACATTAGCTGTGACCCCCATTTGCTGTCACGCATTGATAATAAGCACTTTTTATTACCTTCAGCTTTCCCCAAAACACCATTTAGAATAAATGTGTTCATTCAACTAATCTTGCTTTATCACCTCTTATAGTCAAAGGCTCAGTAGGAGAAACATTGAGGAATAAAACCCCCAGGTTCTTTGGAATCTAGCAGTAGGAAAAAGGCACTTAACCTCGAGAATGTGATGAATACTGAGAGGAATAAAATCAGTGCTCTGGGAGTCTAGCTGGGGTAGAATCCCCTTTATTTGAGGTTTAGTAGAGGGAGGGCCTGAGAGCTGAGCCAATAATGGATGTATGTCAAAGAACCACTTAATATTAGCCTAAAAATAACTTATAGATAGTAAAGCACTCAATATCTGTGTATTATAAGTTTTTCAAATTCTTCCTTAGCTAATTAGAAGCTTGCCAAAGCATTTTTTTAAAATTAGATTCCAACTATACTCATTTATTTTACCTAACTTTTCTGTGAATCAATTTGCAGAAAGTGTGAGACAAAAATAAAAATAAAAAACAGAAATGGAGATATTTGGCATTTTTTGTTTTCAGTTCTCTGAAACAATAAAATTTAAACTTCTCAGGGTAACTTCTTCATAAACTCTTGTTCTTACACTATGCTTGAAGATTCCTAGATTTAGACCTCAACATATTTTCTGGAATACCTAATTCCATCCTTACCTTTTAGAAATAGTAAAACCAGGGTCCAAAGAGTCAATCAGCTTATGTAAAGTTACATCCTTCTCTTTCACTGTCCGTCTAAGATTTTTTTCTCAGAATACATGTTGGCATATAATAAATTAGACAGGTTTGTAAGCAGCCCTGTTGTCAAGCCTGGCAATAAAGCACAAGATATAGAAATTGAAATGAAGATGAAACATCTCCAGAAGTGGAAAAGACCCTGTGTATGTTCCCTCTGTGGGCAGGGCCCCACACATACTATGATCCCATGGCAGAATAACGGTCCCCTTCAGAGATATTTGTATTCTAATCCTGGGAACCTATGAATATATAAGGTTACATGGAAAAAGGAAATTAGCTGTAGATGAAATTAAAAATCCTGACTTATCTGAATGGGGCTTTTATTTAGTAAAGGAGGTCAGGTAAGGCTTCCCTATAACAAGAGATGATTGAGCTGACATCTCAAAGATAAATAGGAGTTAACAAGGTCATAAAAGCCAAGAGAAACATTCCAGGCAATAAAAATAGCATAGGCAAAAGCCCTGAGGCCAGCAAAGCTCGAAGAGTATGAGGAATTGAAGAATACAGTGTGGCTGGAAGGGAACTGGTGTAAAGTGAGGGTCAAGAGGCTGGTAGTGGGATGGCTTTGCAGAGCCCTGTAAACCAGATTAGTGAAGTTCCCTTCAACCTGAAAGCAATGGCAAGCCATTGAATGACTGCCTCAGCTCAAATGGACATTGAAAACAATTCATTTACAGCATAAAAATTCACCCGGACAAAATGCATCTGTAAGGAATGCTGCAAAATAATCTAATAACATGTTTGAGCATATTGTTTTAGAAGGCTTTCTCTTAAAACTTGAATTAATATGATTTAACAGTAACAGTATTGCTCTCTGTAAAAAAAAGTGCTATAAAAATCCAACTTTAAAAAATTTTTTTAAATGCATAGAATTTTGCTATGTGTGTTTTCAGAAATGAAAATAAATTCGTCTGGACAGAATGTTAATGAAATGTACCCATCGGTGTAATTGTGAGTATACAACAAACATGCTGTTCCATTCTCCAAGCTCCAAGAGGACTTTGATCCAGCATTCCTCAGGGATTCTAGTATGCTTTACCAATTATTTTCTCGTTAGCTGATGTGGCCACAGGAGGTCAATGGCCAAAATCCCTGGTATAAAGAATGTATTAAGGGGCACCTGGTCCCAAATTGTTTTCCTAATCAAACACACATACACATTTTAAATCCCAAAACTACTGTTCTTCTATTTGTTCTAACTTTATCCTTGCAGTGGTTTGGTATTTTAGTAAGAAAATGGATGATAGATTGTGCATTCCATTGCTCTATTCCTTCTCAGCAATCTCTTAGGTTAGCTACTTAGGCAGAAACGCAAAGATTTTTTTCTTGTGCATGAGTTGGTTCAGAAGAATCATTATTTTGGTCTGGATACATATTTGCACAGGCAGCTTCACTTAAAATGTAAAAAGGAAAATTCTACGGTAAGTATTTTTACCCCTGGCTGCACATTAACACAGCTGGGGAGTTTTTAAAAACACCTATGTACAGGACGATTCCTGGAAATTCTCTTTTAATTGATTGAACATTTATTAAAAACACTTAATGTTTGTCACTAACCACTAAATGGTACAAATAAATGAAAGCTATAGGTAAATGCCTAATCTTATCAATTTAGAGATTAATATTTTAAATTTTAGGCTTATTCTTCTAGACTGTGAGTTTATTCCCTGGAAGTTGCAAGTAAAAAGTTATCAGCTACTGGAAATAAGAACACAAGCATGATTTATAATTTTGTAGAAATTTGAGATATGTTTAATTAAATACATTTGCTCCCTTTATTTTACAACTTAAACAAAACAAACAAACAAAAAAACCTGATTCTCCAATAGTTTAAGTGACTTGTAAAGACAATTGTTGATGAAGCCAGTTCACCTGGGCTTATCCGTCTTGACTCAGCAATCTAGAACTATAGGGGGCCTCCTCTGTGCACATGCCACTGACTTTTCTACTATTGATTTGCAAGGATTTGGGGGAGAATTTGGGCTTGAAATCAAGAAGATAGCTTTGCAAATACCATATTAACGTAATAAACAGAAGATTTTTATTTTGCAAGAGAGACAACACTTAAACATCTCATGAATTACTAAAAATTGATTATTCAGATTATTTTAAAGCGTCCTTTGGTAATTTCCAATAAGCAAAAGTTAATTTTCAGTCAGCGGATCCTTGCATCTCGCATGATCTGATTGCACAAAGAACTAGGCACATACACCATTGGACGTATTATTTGCCTAGCATTCAAACTTTTCTAGACAAAATAGGTCATTTTAATGAGTAACAAGATTGCTGAAAGAATGTGACCTCATGTTACATTATCTGAAACTGCATAAACCACTTATAGGAAAACCTTTAAACCCAACAGTTAACAAAGTGGTTCATTTTGTATCCCCATCAATATTAAAGACTCTGTTACCTTCAAGGCAGCCAGCAAATCTTCACTGACACCTTTTATAACTCCCAGAGCATGCCAAGAGTCAATGGAACTGTTGGGAAAGACAATTTGCTTCCCACTATGTTCAGGCCCCCCTAAAACACATAGGTGTCTTTAATAGCCTGAGCCATGGAAATGTCATTGAAGTCAGGGCCAAAGATATCTGAACACTGCTGAAGAAAAAACCTGCGGGGAAAAAAAAATACTTTTAAGATCCTGGGGAGCAGGAATGAGCAGTTCAGAGAGGGATATAAAGAGAAAGATAGTGGGGGTTGATTTTTGTGCTTTGTTTTTCTCCAGATAATCTGTATTTATTGAAAAGGCTAAAGAAACCTCTGCAATATAAGAAAAGAATTATTGAAAACTCAGTGATCTCGGATTGGTTAGTTCTCATGGAGACATCTCTTCAATGTGCTAAAATATTAGCTCCTTGCCACACACTGAAAAGATACTATGATACAACAAAATAGTGTTTCATTTGACCTCTGCATGTATTTACACAAGAATGTTTATATACACAATATTCTTTCTTACTCAGATGAAAGCATGCACTGAGATCTTATTTTCTAGACCCCAACTTCCTATGTACATAAAAAAATATTGGATTCAGACTAAGTAGAGAAAATTATGCACTTCTTAATCAAAGAAGTCATATTCAAGTCAAGATAAATCCCTAATATTGAATGAGTTAGCATTAGAGAAATGCAGTATTTTCAAAATTAAGCTGCGTTAGAAATCCTCCTTTAAAAAAATAAAAAATAGGGAGGGAGCTAATAATTTCATCCACTATACCTTTAAGTCTAAAACAAACGTTTGGCCCCTTTGATTTTTTTTTTTCCCCCCGAAAAAACACATATAGCCAGGGTTTGGATGTTGGCACCTATGGTGAATTCTAAAAAACTTCAAGATATAGGAAAGAATTAAAAGAAAGTAAGTAAGGTATAAAAAAGCAAGATAGCAATCTTTAGTTGCAAGAATATGTCATAATAATGAGAAATTGAAGGAGGAAATTAAGAAGGTGGGAAGCTTCCTCTCCAGAATTCTGGGGCAGGGCTGGGTGGGCAGTGATTTCAAAGGAAACAAGGAAACGAAAGGAGAAAAAGATGCCCGGGGCGTCTCTCTCTCCAGCAGCTCAGAAAGCAGAGACATACGAAGGGATGTTTCCTCCAATACAGCCAAGGCACCCGCTAGGTAGGCAGACAGATGTAAATGTACCCCCACACCCATACACACACACAAATCTTGCCTAATTTAAAAGGTAAAATATACAAACATCTTGCATTCTTTGATTAGAATGTGTATTTTCTTTGCAGCTTTGGTATAGCACATGTTCCTGAATTCAGTTTTTCAATCAACACATCAAGAACATTCATGGAAACAATTATTAAATGAAGTATCTCAGCGATGCCAGCAATTGAGAGTGAGAATCCCAGTGTATGCCCTCGCTTAGACCATTGATGTTTCTGACCCTCTGGAGTTTGATATCAAAATAGAGAGAGTTTAGGAAACTAAGTTTTAATTTTGTATCTCTTATTGTGACTTCTCAAACTTTCATCTTGAAGATTTCTCCCTTTTTTCAGAGGTAGGTAGGACCAATCTAGTCAATATAATCCTTCCTTTAAACATAGAAATAACTTGCAACCACGGATTCTAGCGGCAAACAAAATTCAAAGGAGATCCTTTACCTCACAGGGAATCCAGAAGGGCTGGTTCTTCAAATTCGTGCCCTGATAGAAGCCAAACGTGGCCTAACTCTGCTGAAGCCGTTGCCTGCCGAGAAAGCAAAACATCAATTATCTTAAGAGTAACGATGTTTTCTAATGACCAGAAAAAAGACCTACACGTTTTAAAGGATTCTATTTTACATTTTCAACCCTAGAAGAATAATTTGGATTTCAATTTTCTTAGAATTTTTTTAGTCGTGTCCAAATATTACCACCCAAAGGCACTGAAGCTCTGGCCTATGGGCAGACATTCTGTCCAGGTCTGCCTGTGCTCTTGGAGTGCCCCGTCCCTGTCCTCTCAGCACCTCGGGTCTGTCCACGCTCCTTCCTCTACATCCAGCCTCTGCCGGAACATGCTCCGACTCCCTGCATCTCTCCCTAGATGACTTCTCAAGACCTCTCAGGCCTTTCACAGAGAAGTTTCCCAAATGAATGATGTGCACTCAATGTATCTGTCACCTTCTGCACACACTCAGTGGCACTGTGACAGAATGTCCCCTCCCCGGGTCCCCAGTGACTGCCCAATTCCAATGAATACCTTCACGTCCTCCTCCCACTTCTGAGCCTCCCCCCTAGTGCTCCTTTTGAGCCTCTGCTTGGTTCCCGGACGCCTCTCCCTCTCTCAGATTTCCTCCTGCCCTACCAGCCTCAGCCCCTTCCTCTATTTTTCACACTTGGCAGTTCTCTCAGTCTTCTCTCCAGGACCCAAACCCTAGCTGCTAACTCCCAAATCTCTTCTCTAGCCCAACCTCTCTTTTGCCTACAGACCGCACCTTCTAGATATCATCAATGGAACCTCAAAAATTACATATTTAAAGCAGATCCAAATATCGCCCTGACTAGACTCTTCACTCTTAGACGTCTTTTCCACTTATGTATTATCTCTCATCTGTCTCCCTGGGCCAGAAAAAAAGTGAAATCCACCCTGGAGTCCTCCATGTCTCATTTTGTTACATCTACAAGTCACTCAGCCCTGCCAATATTATTTCCTAACTCTCTTGTCTCCATAATCTTCATGAATGTCAGTCCCTCATCATTTCGTGCATGGATTGTTGCAATAGACTCTCTGGGGACAAATGTGAATTTTCCCAATAGAAATATACATTCCGGTCAGGATATAGGTCAGGATAAAGAAAGCCGCAAGATTTCAAACTACTTTCCACCCCTTAAAGCAGAAGGAAGCTCCATTTTAAATTTTAATGTATTCTCAGAATGAAAGATTAATTTTTTTTCCAACGGTAGGTCAGATGTGAAATTTGCTGTTACTGATATACATGTGTTTCTGAGATTCTCTGTACAAAAGCAAAAGATAATAGCCCCTTAAAAACCAAAACAAAAAAAACGAGTACACTTGGTAACTTGAAAATAATTAGGGATCAAAGAGAGAAGTCTAATCCTTCCATGTGTGTCTTTTTTTACTTTCCATAAAACTCCACCCAGAACACCTGGGTGTGGTTTGTTTAAAAAAAAACATAACACAACATGTGCTAAAGAAAGCATCTGGTTGGTTGGTCAAGAGCAAAGTGTAAGTGTGAATCAGGACACTGGTTTTCATCAAACAACACCATTGGCTCCAGCAAGAGCTTACTGAGGCATCAGTAGGCATGGGTCTAGTTAGTTAGCTGTCCCTGGCTAGCTGTGTGACTGTAGACAGATCACCTCCCTGAACATCAATGTCCTTACCTAGAGTCATGGAGACAAAAATGATCACCTCCAGAGCTATTATCACAAGTAAATGAGAGAAAGTTTGTGGAACTGTCCAGCAGGGTGCCTGGCACATAATTGGTACTCAGTAAATTGATGCTGTCCCCATGACTAAAAGTGTGAACATTTAACTTAGAAAACAAATGTGAGGATGAAATCATTGGATTGATATAGAGTCTTTGCTCTAATCTGATGATGTGTGGAAACAATCAACAGGCCACTCATTCAGGCAAGAACATGGGCTGCTCCATAATGGCAAGTAATCAAGCCTTTGAAGGTCAGACATGTTCAAATCCTGACCTAGCCCATTGTTCGTGTGCCTTGGGACTAATCACTGGAACTGCTAAAGTCTGACTTTCTCAACTATAAAATAGGAGTAATGTGGGGATGTTGTGAGGATAACGGAAGAGAATGGACAGAGACTACTTAGTATGGGGCTGAGACCAGCTAATCCCTTAGTTTATGAAAGGTGTTATCAGTATTACTCATTAACTATATGGAATTATGCAGAGAGCTTCAATGTTCATTTCTGGGCCAATTTACTATTTCTACAAGTCCAATAAATTGGCCAAAGATCAAAATGCATGCTCTTGGTCTTCTGGTAGAACAATTCTATCAGCACTGGAAAGTAACCTCTGAAGAGTTTTCCAGATCGCTGGAGATCATCTCCGCAGAGTTCCTGCCCTTGGAATGAGAGACCTAATGCCCCAGTGATAAAGCAAGCAGCCACCTTCCTTTTAACCAGAAGGTGAGATTGGTGAGTGTAAAATTAGTAACTTATGGATAAAATAAGCCAAGAACTCCTCCCTGTATTCATTACAGGGAAAGGCATTGCTGGTGAAATATGGATCTTGCATATCCATAAAAACATGAAGGTGCATATTAACTCAACTCAGTTATTTAAAGTGATAGAAAAACTTATGCCAAGTATGCTAAGTAAAGACTATGCAAATTATACAGCATATGCCAAATCTATCCTTGAATTACCCTGGGGGAAAATATCAAGGCTACTTCTAAAAGGAAGAAGAGGGAAATCGTGACCTTCATCAGTTACACAAAATTACCCAGGTGTATTTTGTTGGGAATGAAAGTAGATGTAGATGGCTTTACACTTATTAGACCCTTTGAGACTGTATTCTTGGAGTAAAGTCGTTGAGAGGATCTGTTACACAGCATTAGCTTCAGTATGGTAATTCTTTTCTAGTGGCTGTATCTAATCATTCCTGTGAACTTCCTTCTGAAAGGAACCCAAACATGGCAATTATTTAAAATACAGAATGAGTAAGAGGCTTATGGGATTAGAAAATAATATATTAAGTTTGTAGTTTCACATTCAACAGGGACCACTTTCTAAAGTTTTTAAAATTAAAGATTGTAAGAAGTGGTTGCATTTTGGCATATACTAATCATTATTTCATGTTTTGAAATCGTTTTTAAGTATTTTTATATAAAAGATGAGTACAATGTGGAAATGTAGAATTTCAAAATAATGTGGTAAAAGATGTGTTCATCATTGAACTCGTGTCATCTCTACAGTAAGCAATTCATGGTTCTCGAGGGTGGAGATGCATATTTGCTTGTTCAGATTCTAAGGGGGAGCCCAAAACTTATGAATCTGGAAAAGTAGAATATCTTTCTCTAACCTACTCCTGCTTTCTACAGCTCTCAGGAAGGGAATACTCACTTATTCTTTTCTGTTCTTTATCCATCTCTCCGTCCTTGTCTTTCCTTCTCCATTTTGCTTAACTCAAAAGTTCTGTCTTCTCTATTATACTGAACAACCTCCGTAAAAGGACCCACCAGACTTCCCAGGAAATAGGCTGCATCAATTTCTGAGTTAATTTGGAGAATTTCACATATTCTGAGAGAAAGAAAAGTATGAACACAATTTTAATTTTTATTCCACTGAAATGACACATCCCAAGTATAGAAATAAAATGAACCAATGCTAGAATAAATGTCAGATTTTAAACAGGTTAGACTGTTTTTAACACGTTTGTATTGGTCAAGTTATCAGTTCTACTCAACATTCTAAATGTTCAAACAGAATGATTTGTAAATATAATTCCAGCTTACTTTATGTACCACTGCCATTTTTAAAAAGATTTCTTTTAAGGAATTATTATAATGACAATAATGTTTGTAAAAGTATTTTTATATCATAGTGAATTAAACACCACGTTAAGAATGAGAAGTTAAAAGAACAAACTTGGTATTTTCATGATCCATCTGAATTAAGTGGCAGATACATAAGTTATTATCACTTATTTTGTTATATGTTCAGTACTGAATAGATCATGTGCATACGGTTTTTGACACCTGGCCTTAAAAAGATCTTCTCTAACTGCCCTGTACACTGCCAATCATCACACACTCTTTTCTGGACTTTGTGCCAATGTTAACTACTTACTCCGTCTTACAAAGCTCCCTCTGCAATACTCTCAAATTGTTACAAATGCCCATTTTCTCTCTGCTTTTTGGATTTCCTTATCACTGATTAATTTAACCAATTTCCATAAATTGTTCATAATGGGGTCTGACACAGAATAAAAATTCAATAAATGTTATCTCTTACTACTGTCATCATTACTACCAATGAGACACATTTGCCTTCCTCATTTAAGACTTTGTAAAAATGTGATTTTTTTATTTGGATTATTCTATAATCAGGCCTTTAGTTTTCATTTCTTAGCTTCCTTTAATATTTTATTTTGTTTCCATTAAAAGAAATGTGAAAAGAAAACATGCCAAAGAAAATAAATTTCTATTACTATTTTAGGCATTTAGCCCTGCTGTTTGGAAATTATGTAACAATGTTATGGCTTTGTCTAATTCCTGTGTAAAATATAAGCGCATTTATGTGTATATACATTCGTTTTATATTAGCAGGTACATAGAAGAACTATATAGCCTAAAAAATAAAGATAGGTCTACTCAAATCCCAACCCTAGCGATAATAGTTGTTAATAATCTGGTGTCTATTCTTTTTTCCAGAATTTTCTTCTATGTACCTGCTAATAAAAAAATACAAAATAATAAAATTCTGAAATAATATTTGCTTACAGTAACAAAAAAGATTAATACCCAGGTTCAGCTGGAGGTGGGCATTTAACAAATATTATAGAACCAATGAGGCAAGGTCCCTGTTTGCAAGCTAGAAGTAATAATTTCATTTTTCTCAGTTATCAGGAGATGAATAAGGTCATATATGTGAAAAGCACTAAATAAGCATCCAGGGGTAATGGCATTAGGAATCACACAGAGATGATGAGGAACAGAAAAGACAAAATTCTGATGCTTTTCAGATTTTTTAAAAATCTGCAGGATTAACTCTTCATTAATCCCTTTGCTTTGGCTGGTAAATTTTCATATAAGAAAAGAAGCACACCTCTGCCCCAAAAGTAGACATTTATTTTTTATTTTTTTATTTATTTATTTATTTATTTTATTTATTTTTTTTTAATTTAATTTTTTTTTTTAATTTTATTTTGTCAATATACATTGTAGCTGATTATTGCTCCCCATCACCAAAACCTCCCTCCCTTCTCCCTCCCCCCTCCCCCCCAACAATGTCCTTTCTGTTTGCTTGTCCTATCAACTTCAAATAATTGTGGTTGTTATATCTTCTTCCCCCCCCCCCCCGGTTTTTGTGTGTGTGTGTGTGTGTGTGTGTGTGTGTGTGTGTGTTAATTTATATATTAATTTTTTGCTCCCACCAATAAGTGAGAACATGTGGTATTTCTCTTTCTGTGCCTGACTTGTTTCACTTAATATAATTCTCTCAAGGTCCATCCATGTTGTTGCAAATGGCAGTATTTCATTCGTTTTTATAGCTGAGTAGTATTCCATTGTGTAGATGTAACACATTTTCCGTATCCACTCATCTGATGATGGGCATTTGGGCTGGTTCCAACTCTTGGCTATTGTAAAGAGTGCTGCGATAAACATTGGGGAACAGTTATACCTTCGACTTGATGATTTCCATTCCTCTGGGTATATTCCCAACAGTGGGATAGCTGGGTCCTATGGTAGATCTATCTGCAATTGTTTGAGGAATCTCCATACCATTTTCCATAGAGGCTGCACCATTTTGCAGTCCCACCAACAATGTATGAGAGTTCCTTTTTCTCCGCAGCCTCGCCAGCATTTATCGTTCAGAGTCTTTTGGATTTTAGCCATCCTAACTGGGGTTAGATGGTATCTCAGTGTGGTTTGGATTTGCATTTCCCGGATGCTGAGTGATGTTGAGCATTTTTTCATATGTCTGTTGGCCATTTGTATATCTTCCTTAGAGAAATGCCTACTTAGCTCTTTTGCCCATTTTTTAATTGAGTTGCTTGTTTTCTTCTTGTACAGTTGTTTGAGTTCCTTATATATTCTGGATATTAAACCTTTGTCAGATGTATATTTTGAAAATATTTTCTCCCACTCTGTTGGTTGTCTTTTAACTCTGTTAATTATTTCTCTTGCTGTGCAGAAGCTTTTTAGTTTAATATAATCCCATTTGTTTATTTTTCCTTTGGTTGCCCGTGCCTTTGGGGTCGTATTCATGAAGTCTGTGCCCAGTCCTATTTCCTGAAGTGTTTCTCCTATGTTTTCTTTAAGAAGTTTTATTGTTTCAGGGTGTATATTAAAATCCTTAATCCATTTTGAGTTGATTTTAGTATACGGTGAGAGGTATGGATCTAGTTTCATTCTCCTGCATATGGATATCCAGTTGTCCCAGCACCATTTGCTGAAGAGGCAGTCCCTTCCCCAGTGAATAGGCTTGGTGCCTTTGTCAAAGATCAGATGGCAGTAAGTGTGTGGGTTGATTTCTGGATTCTCTATTCTATTCCATTGGTCAGTGTGTCTGTTTTTATGCCAGTACCATACTGTTTTGGTTATTATAGCTTTGTAGTATAGCTTAAAGTCAGGTAGCGTTATGCCTCCAGCTTTATTTTTTTTGCTCAGCATTGCTTTGGCTATGCGTGGTCTTTTATTGTTCCATATAAATGTCTGAATAGTTTTTTCCATTTCTGAGAAAAATGTCTTTGGAATTTTGATGGGGATTGCATTGAATTTGTATATCACTTTGGGTAGTATGGACATTTTCACTATGTTGATTCTTCCAATCCAAGAGCATGGGATATCTTTCCATCTTCTTGTATCCTCTCTAATTTCTCTCAGAAGTGGTTTGTAGTTCTCATTATAGAGATTTTTCACCTCCTTGGTTAACTCAATTCCTAAGTATTTTATTTTTTTGGTGGCGATTGTAAATGGGCAGGCTTTCTTGATTTCTCCTTCTGCATGTTGACTATTGGAGAAAAGAAATGCTACTGATTTTTGTGTGTTGATTTTGTATCCTGCTACTGTGCTGAAATCATTTATCAATTCCAACAGTTTTTTTGTAGAGGTTTTAGGCTGTTCGATATATAGGATCATGTCATCTGCAAACAGGGACAGTTTGACTTCATCTTTTCCAATCTGGATGCCCTTTATTTCCTTCTCTTCTCTGATTGCTCTGGCTAGTACTTCCAACACTATGTTGAATAGGAGTGGTGAGAGTGGGCATCCTTGTCTATTTCCTGTTCTTAAAGGAAAAGCTTTCAGCTTTTCCCCATTCAGGATGATATTGGCACTGGGTTTAGCATATATGGTTTTAATTATGTTGAGATACCTTCCCTCTATACCTAACTTATAGAGGGTCTTTGTCATGAATGAGTGCTGAACTTTATCAAATGCTTTTTCAGCATCTATAGAGATGATCATATGGTCCTTGTGTTTGAGTTTATTAATATGGTGTATCACATTTATTGATTTGCGTATGTTGAACCAACCTTGCATCCCTGGGATGAATCCCACTTGATCGTGATGAATAATTTTTCGTATGTGTTGCTATATTCTGTTTGCTAGTATTTTAGTGAGTATTTTTGCATCTATATTCATCAAGGATATCGGCCTGTAGTTTTCTTTTTTTTTTTTAATTTTATTTTGTCGATATACATTGTGGCTGATTATTACTCCCCATCACCAAAACCTCCCTCCCTTCTCCCGCCCCCCTCCCCCCAACAATGTCCTTTCTGTTTGCTTGTCGTATCAACTTCAAATAATTGTGGTTGTTATATCTTCTTCCCCCCCCCCCGGTTTGTGTGTGTGTGTGTGTGTGTGTGTGTGTGTGTTAATTTATATATTAATTTTTAGCTCCCACCAATAAGTGAGAACATGTGGTATTTCTCTTTCTGTGCCTGACTTGTTTCACTTAATATAATTCTCTCAAGGTCCATCCATGTTGTTGCAAATGGCAGTATTTCATTCATTTTTATAGCTGAGTAGTATTCCATTGTGTAGATGTACCACATTTTCCGTATCCACTCATCCGATGATGGGCATTTGGGCTGGTTCCAACCCTTGGCTATTGTAAAGAGTGCTGCGATAAACATTGGGAAACAGGTATACCTTCGACTTGATGATTTCCATTCCTCTGGGTATATACCCAACAGTGGGATAGCTGGGTCATATGGTAGATCTATCTGCAATTGTTTGAGGAACCGCCATACCACTTTCCATAGAGGCTGCACGATTTTGCAGTCCCACCAACAATGTATGAGAGTTCCTTTTTCTCCGCAGTCTCACCAGCATTTATCGTTCATAGTCTTTTGGATTTTAGCCATCCTAACTGGGGTTAGATGGTATCTCAGTGTGGTTTGGATTTGCATTTCCCAGATGCTGAGTGATGTTGAGCATTTTTTCATATGTCTGTTGGCCATTTGTATATCTTCCTTAGAGAAATGCCTACTTAGCTCTTTTGCCCATTTTTTAATCGGGTTGTTTGTTTCCTTCTTGTACAGTTGTTTGAGTTCCTTATATATTCTGGATATTAAACCTTTGTCAGATATATATTTTGCAAATATTTTCTCCCACTCTGTTGGTTGTCTTTTAACTCTTTTAATTGTTTCTTTTGCTGTGCAGAAGCTTTTTAGTTTAATATAATCCCATTTGTTTATTTTTCCTTTGGTTGCCCGTGCTTTTGGGGTCGTATTCATGAAGTCTGTGCCCAGTCCTATTTCCTGAAGTGTTTCTCCTATGTTTTCTTTAAGAAGTTTTATTGTTTCAGGGTGTATATTTAAATCCTTAATCCATTTTGAGTTGATTTTAGTATACGGTGAGAGGTATGGATCTAGTTTCATTCTCCTGCATATGGATATCCAGTTATCCCAGCACCAGTTGCTGAAGAGGCAGTCCCTTCGCCACTGAATAGGCTTGGTGCCTTTGTCAAAGATCAGCTGACAGTAAGTGTGTGGGTTGATTTCTGGATTCTCTATTCTATTCCATTGGTCAGTGTGTCTGTTTTTATGCCAGTACCATACTGTTTTGGTTATTATAGCTTTGTAGTATAGCTTAAAGTCAGGTAGTGTTATGCCTCCAGCTTTATTTTTTTTGCTCAGCATTGCTTTGGCTATTCGTGGTCTTTTATTGTTCCATATAAATGTCTGGATAGTTTTTTCCATTTCTGAGAAAAATGTCTTTGGAATTTTGATGGGGATTGCATTGAATTTGTATATCACTTTGGGTAGTATGGACATTTTCACTATGTTGATTCTTCCAATCCAAGAGCATGGGATATCTTTCCATCTTCTTGTATCCTCTTTAATTTCTCTCAGCAGTGGTTTGTAGTTCTCATTATAGAGATTTTTCACCTCCTTGGTTAACTCAATTCCTAAGTATTTTATTTTTTTGGTGGCGATTGTAAATGGGCAGGCTTTCTTGATTTCTCCTTCTGCATGTTGACTATTGGAGAAAAGAAATGCTACTGATTTTTGTGTGTTGATTTTGTATCCTGCTACTGTGCTGAAATCATTTATCAATTCCAAGAGTTTTTTTGTAGCGCTTTTAGGCTGTTCGATATATAGGATCATGTCATCTGCAAACAGGGACAGTTTGACTTCATCTTTTCCAATCTGGATGCCCTTTATTTCCTTCTCTTCTCTGATTGCTCTGGCTAGTACTTCCAACACTATGTTGAATAGGAGTGGTGAGAGTGGGCATCCTTGTCTAGTGCCTGTTCTTAAAGGAATAGCTTTCAGCTTTTCCCCATTCAGGATGATATTGGCAGTGGGTTTGGCATATATGGCTTTAATTATGTTGAGATACTTTCCCTCTATACCTAACTTATAGAGGGTCTTTGTCATGAATGAGTGCTGAACTTTATCAAATGCTTTTTCAGCATCTATAGAGATGATCATATGGTCCTTGTGTTTGAGTTTATTAATATGGTGTATCACATTTATTGATTTGTGTATGTTGAACCAACCTTGCATCCCTGGGATGAATCTCACTTGATCGTGATGAATAATTTTACGTATGTGTTGCTGTATTCTGTTTGCTAGTAATTTAGTGAGGATTTTTGCATCTATATTCATCAAGGATATTGGCCTGTAGTTTTCTTTTTTGGTTATATCTTTACCTGGTTTTGGTATCAGGATGATGTTTGCTTCATAGAATAAGTTTGGGAGATTTGCGTCCGTTTCAATCTTTTGGAATAGTTTGTAAAGAATCGGTGTCAATTCCTGTTTGAATGTTTGGTAAAATTCTGCTGTGAATCCATCTGGTCCTGGGCTTTTCTTTGTTGGGAGCCTACTGATAACAGCTTCAATCTCCTTTATTGTTATTGGTCTGTTCAAATTTTCTACGTCTTCACGGTTCAGTTTTGGGAGCTTGTGTGTGTCCAGAAATTTATCCATTTCCTCCAGATTTTCAAATTTGTTGGCGTATAGTTGTTTATAGTAGTCTCGAATGATTCCTTGTATTTCAGATGAATCAGTTGTAATATCGCCTTTTTCATTTCTAATTTTTGTTATTTGAGTCTTCTCTCTTCTTTTTTTTGTTAGCCATGCTAATGGTTTGTCAATTTTATTTATCTTTTCAAAAAACCAACTTTTTGATTCGTTGATCTTTTGAATTGTTTTTTGGTTTTCAATTTCATTCAGTTCTGCTCTGATCTTAATGATTTCTTTCCGTCTGCTAACTTTAGGTTTGGATTATTCTTGTTTTTCTAGTTCTTTAAGGTGAAGTGTTAGGTTGTTCACTTGCCATCTTTCCATTCTTCTGAAGTGAGCGTTTAATGCAATAAATTTCCCCCTCAATACTGCTTTTGCAGTATCCCACAGGTTTTGGTATGATGTATCATTGTTTTCATTAGTTTCAATAAATTTTTTGATTTCCTGCTTGATTTCTTCTTGGACCCATATGTCATTAAGTAGAATGCTGTTTAATTTCCATGTGTTTGTATCGTTTCCAGAGTTTCGTTTGTTATTAATTTCTAGTTTTAATCCATTGTGGTCTGAGAAGATACATGGGATAATTCCAATTTTTTTTGAATTTATTGAGACTTGATTTGTGACCTAATATGTGATCTATCCTGGAGAATGATCCATGTGCTGCTGAGAAGAATGAATATTCTGAGATGGTTGGGTGGAATGTTCTGTAGATATCTGCCAATTCCAATTGGTCTAGAGTCTTGTTTAGATCTTGTGTTTCTCTACTGATTCTTTGCCTAGATGATCTGTCTAATATTGACAGTGGGGTGTTCAGGTCCCCTGCTATTATAGTATTAGTGTCTATTTCCTTCTTTAGGTCTAATAGAGTTTGTTTTATAAATCTGGCTGCTCCAACATTGGGTGCGTACATATTTATGATTGTTATGTCTTCTTGATGGATCAGTCCTTTTATCATTAAGTAGTGTCCCTCATTGTCTCTTTTTATGGTTTTTAGTTTAAAGTCTATTTTGTCAGATATAAGAATAGCTACTCCAGCTCGTTTTTCTTTTCTGTTTGCATGGTAAATCTTTTTCCAACCTTTCACTCTTAGTCTGTGTGAATCTTTATGGGTGAGGTGGGTCTAGTTGCGTCCTGCTTTTTGATCCAGTCAGCCAGTCTGTGTCTTTTAATTGGGGAATTTAAGCCTTTTACATTAAGAGTTGTTATTGAAAGGTGTTGATTTATTACTAGCATTTTATTGGTTGTTTGGTTGTCCTAGGTGTCTTTTGTTCCTTGCTTTCTGATTTAGTGTTTGGTTTCTGTGTTTGTTGGTTCCTTAGGTTGTAGATAGTGTTTTTGTTAACTTGTTTTCTCTTCATGAATGCCATTTTTATTATACTAGCGGGTTTAGATTTTTCTTGGGTTTTTATGGCAGTGGTAGTTATTTTTCAGGAACCAAACCCAGTACTCCCTTGAGGATTTCTTGTAGGGGTGGTTGTGTGGTAGTGAAATCCCGCAGTTTTTGTTTGTCTGAGAAATATACTATTTGCCTCTCATTTCAGAAGGATAGCCTTGCAGGGTAGAGTATTCTTGGCTGGCAATCTTTGTCTTTTAGTATTTTGAAAATATCATCCCATTCCTTTCTAGCTTTTAGGGTTTGTGATGAAAAGTCTGATGTTAACCTGATTGGGGCTCCCTTATAGGTGATTTGACGCTTCTCTCTTGCAGCTTTTAAGATTCTCTCTTTGTCTCTGAGTTTTGCCAATTTGACTATGACATGTCTTGGAGAAGGTCTTTTTGGGTTGGATACATTTGGAGATCATTGAGCTTCCTGGATGTGAAGATCTGTGATTTTTCCTATACCTGGGAAGTTTTCTGCCACTATTTTGTTGAATATGTTTTCAATGGAATCTCCATTTTCCTCCCCTTCTGGAATACCCATGACTCGGATATTTGATCGCTTAAGGTTGTCTGATATCTCTCTCAGATTTTCTTCAATGTCCTTGATTCTTTTTTCTTTCTTTTTGTCTGCTTGTGTTATTTCAAACAGCCCATCTTCAAGTTCAGAGGTTCTCTCTTCAACTTCGACAAGCCTGCTGGTTAAACTCTCCGTTGTGTTTTTTATTTCACTGAATAACTTCTTCAGTTCAGCAAGTTCTGCTACATTTTTTTTCAGGACATTGATTTCCTTGTACATTTCCTCTTTCAGATCCTGTATACTTTTCCTCATTTCATCATGATGTCTAGCTGAGTTTTCTTGTATCTCATTCAGTTTCCTTAGAATTATCACTCGAAATTCCTTGTCAGTTATTTCAAGGGCTTCTTGTTCTATAGGATCTAGAGTTTGAGATTTATTAACTTTTGGTGGTGTACTTTCTTGATTTTTTGTATTTCTGGTGTCTTTTTTTTGGTGTTTATTCATTGTGGCAGGGGGTTTCACAGTCCACCGGTTTGAGACTAATGACTAACTAGGATTTTGCTGTGGTTGCCAATTTGGTATGACTCCCTCCGTGACTGCTCAGTTGGCCTCTAGTGCCTTGTGTGTGGTTGCCTCGGGTCTTGGGCTTCTCCGGAGAGCCACCTTTCTGGTCAGCTTGGACTCTGCTGGGCTGGTGGATCACGTACCACAGGGTGTGTGATCTCTGTTGAGCTTTCACTTCCTGTGCAGGACTTCTCCCCATTCCGTGTGCTCTGGCCCAGGCTGTTAGATCGTGCAGTGGCGACCCCACCGGGTGTGTGGTTTCTGTCGAGTCTCCGCCTCCCTGGCCGCACGTCTCCCCCCTCTGTGCACACTGTCCTGGGCTGGGGCGTGTCTTCTGCAACCCTCGTCTGTCAGCTGGGCCTTCAAGACCCTGCTCGGCACCGCCTCGCCCAGGAAGTCTACCAGGTTTCTGCTAGGCACAGACAACCGGTCTCTCTGGGTGCCTTTGTAGCACTGTGTAGATCTTTCTCGGGTCTTGTTCACCTTTGTATCCCCCCGGTATAAACCGAGTCTAGCACCCGCCTGCAGCCTGCTCTCTGGCAGGTTCAAGCGGACCTGGGAACTCTCCTACCACACTATTCCCAACCAGAAATTTGTTAGGCTTTTTTCCAAACTGGTGGCCGCAGAGATGGTATCTGCCTCCCAGTAACAGGAAGTTTACCGGGGGCCGGAGTCCAGTGTGTGGTGGAGTGACAGTCGGCCTGCCCGTACTTCTTTGCCCTCCCCACACTGGCCGGGGACGCCCCACGCCACCAGCCCCGCAGAGAACCGCGGAGGGAGTGGGAGTGGAGGCCGGTCTGCAGGCTCTGGAAAGCCCCGTGCCAGGCCAAGCAAGTGGGAGGGCTCAGTGATGGCCGAGCAGGGCGGAGCTGCCCGCACCTGGGAAAATGGAGGCAGCACCGGGGCGGTGAGTGGCCTGGTGGTGCAGGCGGGAGCCGGGTGGACATCCGCCCCCCTCCCGAACAGAGCTGGACCAGGGGGTCACTCACAGTGCTGTGCCAGGTCGGGCGCTCACTCTGTCTCTGGTTTGTCGCCTTCCGTGTTCTCGGCAGCTGCCGCCTCGGGCTGTTCAGTCGCGGCGCAGCTCGGGCGCTCCCAGGAATCTTCTTTAATGCCGGCCTGAAACCTCGAATCCTGAATAGGGCAGCTGGCCGCCTTCAGTGTGGCCCCAGCCTCCGGGATCCTGGCTGCATCCACAGCAGCCCTGGCGCCGTGTTCCCTGTTTTGAGACTTGCTTTTGCAGCTAAGAAACAGTTCTTTTCCTGGTCCACACTTCAAAGCTGTTGCCTGTAAGAGCGGCAGCCTCTCCTGCTGGGGGGCAAAGTGGCGGTCACCCCCCACGACCGGCCAGTAGCTGCAGTCCTCCCTTAAGAGATGGCAAGAGGAAGGTCCACAAGTTTCCCGGCTGCCTGAGGCCCAGTGGCCGCCTTTTCCACCTCAGCTACTCCGTGCCAGCCACCGCAGCCACCGCCATCTTGAAACTCCTAGACTTTTAAATAAAGATTGCAGGTAGTTTGAGGACACACAACACTTCCCAAAGGGTCAAAGGTATTCATCTGAGATTATACAGAAATTGGAGGGTTGAAATTGGGTAATTACTGTAGTCATGATTTCTTTCTACAGCAGGTTGGCAGAAAAACATATTTTTTAAAGAATAGAACATTGCTTCAGCCATTAATGAGGCACAGGATTGTTTCTAAAAGTTTCTTTGGAATATAAAATCAAAACATTCTAAGTCAAGATATCTTCAAGTTGTTGATACCAGACCTTAGAATTTCAGAGGCTGAAATCTTTGAATAAAAATGAAGCATTTTTAGCAAACTCTGAATATTGAGAGAAAACAGTTTTTACCAAAATGAAACAAAGAAATGTCAGAATTGAAGGCCACGGGTCTTTAAAGCAAACCTTATCCTTCAGTCTATGACGTTTTCTTAAACAGCTTTGCTCATACAGGTCTGTTTCCCAGGAGTGATTTTCCTCACAATAAGCCATGGTGCTGTCACTCTCTCCAGGAGAAGCCATGGTGGCGTCACACTGTCCCCAGGAGAAACCATGGTGGCGTCACACTCTCCCCAGGAGAAGCCATGCTGGCGTCACACTGTCCCCAGGAGAAGCCATGGTGGTGTCACACTCTCCTCAGGAGAAGCCCTGGTGGTGTCACATTCTCCCTATGAGAAGCCCTGGTGGAGTCACACTCTCCCCAGGATAAGTAATGGTGGCATCACAGTCTCCCTATGAGAAGCCATGGTGGTGTCACACTCTCCTCAGGAGAAGCCCTGGTGGTGTCACATTCTCCCTATGAGAAGTCATGGTGGTGTCACACTCTCCCCAGGATAAGTAATGGTGGCATCACAGTCTCCCTATGAGAAGCCATGGTGGTGTCACACTCTCCCCAGGATAAGTAATGGTGGCATCACAGTCTCCCTGTGAGAAGCCATGGTGGTGTCACACTCTCCCCAGGATAAGTAATGGTGGCATCACATTCTCCCTATGAGAAGCCATGGTGGTGTCACACTCTCCCCAGGATAAGTAATGGTGGCATCACAGTCTCCCTGTGAGAAGCCATGGTGGTGTCACACTCTCCTCAGGATAAGTAATGGTGGCATCACAGTCTCCCTATGAGAAGCCATGGTGGTGTCACACTCTCCCCAGGATAAGTAATGGTGGCATCACATTCTCCCTATGAGAAGCCATGGTGGTGTCACACTCTCCCCAGGATAAGTAATGGTGGCATCACAGTCTCCCTGTGAGAAGCCATGGTGGTGTCACACTCTCCCCAGGATAAGTAATGGTGGCATCACATTCTCCCTATGAGAAGCCATGGTGGTGTCACACTCTCCCCAGGATAAGTAATGGTGGCATCACATTCTCCCTATGAGAAGCCATGGTGGTGTCACACTCTCCCCAGGATAAGTAATGGTGGCATCACATTCTCCCTATGAGAAGCCATGGTGGTGTCACACTCTCCTCAGGAGAAGCCCTGGTGGCATCACAGTCTCCCTGTGAGAAGCCATGGTGGTGTCACACTCTCCCCAGGAGAAGCCATGGCAGTGTCACACTTTCGTAAGCACTGTGTCTTAGATTTCTTTTCAAATTAGTTTCTTTTCAAATGTATCCATAGAGGCTGCCTCATCCTTGGTGAGTCTCTGTTCCTTTTGTCCCAAAGCCAAGTGAAATGCTGGCTTTAGGGTGAAAAAAATCTGAGACTTTAACTTGTGACATACCTTCAGACTACAGAATTAATTCATGGTATTGGGTATTAGAAATTCTGATACTAAGATAACTTATTAATAAATACCCTTCACAAAGCTTGCATCCACCCGCTCCATTCCTGCCTACGAGACTCGCAGGGAAGGCTCCGCCTGCTGCAGTCTAGTGCCTGCTCACACCAGGGATACAGCTGCCCTGGCCCCATTTGCATCTCTGCCAGGCACGGAGACTCATAACTCTGCTGGTTCAGCAGATTCTCCTGAACCCAAAGCTCCGCAGGTGGTTGAGCGGTGACCCCAGCATCAGGAGAACAGGAAGAACCAAAATTCTCTGGGTTTCCAGAGCTTGAGCTTCAAAGTTTGAACCACTCATTGCTGCCCATCTCCTCATCTGAGCTGGAATCTGATTCAGGGTTCAGACAGTTTCACACCAGGAGATTCCAGATTTCCTCAGAATATAATTTACTCCTGGAAAGCAGAAGAAGTACTTTTTTGAAGCTATATTCCCTATTGTGGGCTTCTAAATTCACTGTGGATTTGCTGTACTAAAGGCAAGTTGGGTCAGGAGGACACAGATGACATAGGCACAGCTTTGATATTGTTTCTTTCACATGGTGGAACAGATTGTCCTTTGGTCTCCTATTGCATTCTTAACCCCATTTAGCCATCTTGAAGCCTTAAGGCAAAACACCTGTGGGTTTCAGTCTCCTTGGCTCTGAACTGGACAGCCAGCTTCTAGGATTCCATGAGACATTAGCCACTGGGTAGGTCCGAAGAGACAAGGGGGGGGGGGAGATTGTTATAACCTTCAGGGCTCAACCTTCAGGACTCAAGATAGTGTCCCCATGTCTGAGAGATCTGGTGCACTTTCCATAAAAAGTCTTCATCCCCCACAGCGATTCACTCAGGTATGTAGCTGAGCCACTCTTAGCTGGCTGTATATTTTAAGCTGACTACTCATTAGAAGCACTAGGTTTACATCACTGCTTTCACAGTTGATAGGACTAGAAGTTCCTTTATGGCACAAAATAGAGCATATGGGGATGAAAACTATGTTCTGGATCTCAATATGACCCTGGTTTGCTATACATCAAGTCAGGTATTAAGGAATTCCAAAAGTAGCCAAAATTACTTTCACCTGGAGAGCTTTAATTGGTCATGACACTGTTTTAAAAAGATTGCAAAACTATAAAAACAAAATAAGAGGTTAGCCTGTTAGCTCAGCTGGTTATAGCTGGTTAGTGTTGATAACACCAAGGTCAAGGGTTCAGATCCCCATACTGGCCAGCCACCCAAAAAATAGAAAACAAAATAAGAAGCAACTTCATCTGATAAAAGAAAATATCAAAGAAAAGGCTTTGTCCTATAAAAGAAAATATCAAAGAAAAGGCTTTGTATTATAAAAGAAAATAATTCTATTCTGTTAGATGTTGAAGTGATTTGTTAGAACAACCCTGAAGTGCTTTGAGAATATCTTCTAATGCACTTGGGGTTTTTTTGTTTGTTTGTTTATTTTCCTGATGCAGATTCTCTCTACCTAAATTCTGTGAGTTTTTAAGTTACCTCTAACTTAACAGGAGGATGAATAATCCAGCTGATCATAACAGCCAAGTTATTAGATGTGCCTCCAAAAAAAAAGAAACAACCCCCTGTTCTACAAAGATATAGAATCTTCTATCTGAACCTTGGTAACTATCAGGTGACTTTTGCCATCTAGAAAGGATTAAAGAAAAGATGTCCCCTAACCTCTCATTTTGCCCTCTGCCACACTGGAGAATTTTATTATCAAAATTAATCCTTGGGAAATCAAGGAAGGGACAAAACTGTAATGGTTTACAAAGTCTGAACATGAGCTTTTAACGTCTCAGGTCTCTTTATAGCTAACAAAATTCTCATTTTCTAAAGCAGATCCTCAGACAGTTGCAGAAGTGTCTCCTTGACCTTTCTTTAGCATTTGGCCTACTAAGAAACTGCTTGTTAAGCCTCCCCTTTTTTCCTCGGTCCTAGGACCCATTAAAGTATACAGCTAGGAGCGGCCTTTGAGGGGCTATCTCCCAAGACAGATATTTGCACACTCTTCAAGGAAACAGTGAGAGCTGTTTCTTTTATCCTTTAATTTTATCTTATTTTCTTCCACATTTTTCTCTTCAGTAGAACTCTCCTATTTTCTGATACGAACCTCTTTTACTCTCATTTAAAGCTACACTCAAAGCAATCAACCCAATACAAGCCTTTTGTGCACAAGAGGAGAAACAATCTCACGTGTAAAAAATACTTCTGCTTAATGTAAAAGAGACTCCTTGAACCACATCATGGTTTCAACAGCCCAAATTTCTCACATTAGTAGCTAAGAGGAATATTGTGTGGGCTGGTGTCCAGGGTCGACTCTTTCTCTAAATGCTGGCTCCTTCTCTAGGAGACTTTAAGGTAACTCTTGATGGCACCTACTCTTACCTGCCCTCCTTAAACTTTCTCCTGTGGAATCCAACATTTCTTTCTCTGAAAAAAATATCCATTAAACATCCCCTACATGATAGTGATGAACTATCAACATTCTTTGGCAGTGCTAAACCTCAGTAAGTGACCTCAAAGCAGTTGGCCTCAACTTAAGGAAATATTGGTAATGGTGGAAAATTCAAGCCCATGTCAGGTGCCAGGGCCAACAATCTCCTCTATGTTCTCATATACAAACTTTTACTTACTTGTAATCATTTGTCAGCTTATAATAGTTTTCTGGGCTTTTCAGCATCTCCATCACAAGACTGGAAGCCTGCTCATTACTGGGCATTCACTATTATGTGTGGTCAGAGAATTTTGCATGACTTCAAGGTATTCTAGGATGTAGAAAAAAATTAAACAAGGGGATATAGAAAAAAATTAAACAAGGACATTTAATATGATTAATTTTAATAATTCAAACATCAGAACAATGTAATTCTTTTAAGTTCTCTGTGACCTACTTTTTAATATTGAGATCTAGAAACTGAAAAATTAAATGAAATGATTTTGTCATTTTGACAAAAAGTCAATATGAGAGCAAAGAAGGATAATCAAATCCTAATTGATTAATCACCTGGAACACAGCTCTATTTTCTAGAAGAGACAAAATAACAAAGATCCAATTTGGGGGTTTTATGAACTTAGAAGAGAATAAGCATATAGCAAGGCCACAGGAACTGGAAATAGTATGATATTTAATACTTGTTCACTACTGAAACATTTAAATATTATAACAAATTCTACCTAACATGCATCTGAAATTACTTGTTTCAGAAATATCT
The DNA here is from genome assembly GCF_027409185.1 of Cynocephalus volans. NCBI lineage: Eukaryota > Metazoa > Chordata > Mammalia > Dermoptera > Cynocephalidae > Cynocephalus > Cynocephalus volans. The sequence goes on from NC_084460.1 coordinate 287,422,146, forward strand.
ATCTGATTAGAAGTTTTTTGCCTTTCCCAGTTTAATGTGAATGATTTGGGGATGGTGTTTAGTCACATATACCCAAAAGTCCCAAGACATTAATTGCACATGACTTGCCATAAAAGAATTAATTATTGCAGGCTATAGAAAGAAGAATAACTAAAAGGCAACACTAAAATTAGAAAGTTATCCCTATCAAAAATACGAGCTTTCCTTTCAATTCTTTGGAAATTCTAGATTATGATTTATTTCACTATTCAAGCCACCACTGAGATAACCATTCTGTAGCCAACCCAATCAGTTACCTTTAGAAATGAGTAAACAACTTTCAACTGTTTGTGGCCTGGGAATCTCTCATGGAGCTATGATCACTTGGTGGGGTGATCATACGGTCAAGTTGGTTGACCCTGTAGGTGATCAATCAACTCATCAAGTGATTCACCCACTTACAGAAATATTTTCCTATATTAAATGCATATTCACCATAAAAATCAACTTTTGCTTGGATCTGTGCACTGCTGCCCACAGCTGCAGCAAACAGTTTGGGGTATTCTATTCTCAACCACACTGCAAGGGATCCTGCATAAGAACCACCAAACATGACCCACATGTTGTCGGTGAGTCCCATCCTCTCCACCGTAACGATTCAGAAGTTGGTGGCCAAGGCTTGCCTGCTGCTGAGGTAGTGAAGGCTGGAAGGATGCAGGTCTCTACAATTACAGCGTAAACACACTTTGCTTTTGACCACAGTCAGAGCAGAATGACATGCTACTTAACACATGCTTGACTATGAGGCCAACATGCGAATGCTGAAAGCATGTTGAGATTTTTCCCCCTTTCCACTTTGAACATTTGGTGAAGATGTGCAGAAGATATTTTGGTTAACGGGGACCCACACATGCAGGCAGCATGAAGCAAAGGAGCTACCTTTTCTCAAGTCTCATTTTGAGTGTCATCCCCCGCTCAGCACTGGGTGGGAAACCAGAGGTTCTCTCATCACAAGATGGTCTTTCCTCTGGCACTGTGCAAAGGGAAGTCAGGACAACCAACTTAGCCTCGCTCCAAGGGCAACTCATATTTGAAAGAGATTTTATTTATTTTATTTTATTTTATTTTATTTTTTAAAGATGACCGGTAAGGGGATGTTAACCTTTGACTTGGTGTGGTCAGCACCACGCTCAGCCAGTGAGCGAATCGGCCATCCGTATATGGGATCCGAACCCGGGGCCTTGGTGTTATCAGCACCACATTCTCCCGAGTGAGCCACGGGCCGGCCCTGAAAGAGATTTTAAAAGGGAGGGGGGAGGGACAGAGGGAGAGAGAAAGAGAGAGAAAGAGAGAGTATGTGTATTGTTTCATTATTTTCTAAGAATATAGAGAGTCTAGAATCAACCGTACGGAAGGTATTTCCTAGTTTTTCTGGTTTGCCTGCTAACATCTAAAAAAAAAGCGAATATGACCTTGGGTTTCCTAAGTTATAAGGAAGTCACTGAACTGTTGTTCAGTGGGGTTTCCTATAAGCCTAAAGAAATCTGCTGTTTGTGTTAAGGTTCTTTTTTATCCTCAACACCAAAAGAAACAATTCCTTGCTAGATACCCTCATTTCAAGCAGCATAATGCTCCAAGTGGTTGAATATGTATCTAAATAAAAATGAACTAAGGATGTAAAAGAACAATTCACCAAGAAGAAATGCAGGTGGCCAGTGAGCAAATGAAAAAAATTTAGTCCTACTAATAATCATAAAAATGAAGATATAATTATGATTTTTTTTCTCCTAGCAAACTATCAAATATTTCATCTTGATGATTATACTAAATGTCTACAAGAGCTGGGTGAGGCAGAGGCTCAGTACGCTGCTGGAGAGAGGGTAAAGTAGAAAAACATTTCTGGGGAGAATGTTGGTCACCCACATTAACGGCCTTGCAGAAGGTAAAGGAGCATTGATCCAGCAAGTTCACTGCCAGCAATCTGTGACAGAAATCACTAGCTGGACCCAGATTTTTAGGAAAAAAAATTCGGTTAGGCTCATAGAATTAAGACTACATTTCCCAGCCACTGTATGGTCAATGTGACCAAGTTCTGGCCATGAAGACGTAAATGACTAGTGACTTCTTGTGTGACAGTTTCCAGCGGAGGAAAAAAAACCTCTATATAATGAGTCATAGAAAAAGAGTAAACAAGCATAAGTCAAGATTTTAGCTACAACTATCTGATAGGTCAGATTGCAACATTTCTCTTTTTCTTTATAGTTTCCTAAGACTTTCCCCCAAAATACCAATTTTAAAATCAGAAAAAAATTATAAAATAAATATGACAAAAAAATAGAGGATCATATTGTATGATTCACAAATTTTACACAGGATCAATACAGTAAAAATCCCTATAAAAATAAATAAAAATAAAAATTCCTATCATATTACATGATAATCATCTATCAATCTTCGATGAGCTTGACAAATCATAGTCTGGGTCAAGTTAAAAATCTTGATTTTTTTCTTTTAATTTTTTTTTTTTTTTTTGGCCACTGGACAGTATATGGATCCAGAACACTTGACTTTGGTGTTATCAGCACCATGCTCTAACCAACTAAGCTAACTAGGCAGCCCTAAAAGTTTGATTATTTAAAAACTGTTTAACAAACTATTATTTCAAAAATAAATAATAATTTTCTATCCACCAACAACTTACAGTTTCCATTACAGATAGAGAGATCCCCCAAATAAATTCGTGATGAGGGGGTGTCACATTGTTTAGGGTTCAGTCTATGAAGTCATATTTAAAGAAGCATAACACAACCACCTATACTGATTAAAACGTAAGTGTATTCTTGGCACGTGCACCTCAAAGAACATCGAAGAGCATAAAAGTCATAACCCACCATAAAACTCCAAAGCTCTTCTACAATAGCCCCTTCTCCTGCTTCCTCATTCTGTTTAGGAAACTCTCAAAGGCCAAACCTTCCCCCTCCCTCCTTAGACCCAGCTGAAGGACCTTTTTTCCTTCTCTCCCCACAAGTTTCTTTTACGTGGGTCAACCTAATCTCTTTCCCAAGTAGCATGGAGCTCTCCTCTTTGGTGACCAGGGACCGGGTGGGCATGGGGGAGGAAGGGACCTGGCAACTAAAGACTTTTTTGTAGCAAATGAGGAAGGAAGAAGTGCTGTAAATACTGAGGGCTAATACGTTTTGTTCCATCAAACAAAGACCAACTCCACCCCAGAACAATCAGTTGGATCCCTTTGATATTTTATAGATTAATTAAATTAAGAGTTTGAGTAGATCATTGTTTCTGACCTCATCAATACAAGTTGTAAATTTGGTCAATACAAGTTTGTTTCAGAAAGCCTGCTCTTGAAACTTTTTATAAAATATCAAAATTCCAGTAACACCCACACACAGATCAAAGTTTCTGAGGAAGAAAGGTAGAATTAGGGAAATTACTGGACTGTCACCACATCATAAAGAAGTTAGTGACTTCGAATTCCAAAGTCACATTCTTTTTGAAGCTAGAAAGAGACCTATGCTATTAACCAAAATTTATTAATAGTTTTTCACTGTTAAACAGTACTAAGAATTATGACTCATATAATAAAGATATCACTTCACTGACATTAATAGCATTCTTGGGGGCGTAAAAAGCAATACATGCTTCCTGTTAAAATGAGAGTAAAAGACTTTGCACCAAAGTTTGATATTTTTGCAACATTCAGACACACTTTATAACGCATTTTGTTTGTTTGATTTCATATAATGATATTAATTACAAGTAAGTTTTCTTTTTTTTAAATCATGCTTTTCTCTACACAGTTTACAATAATTCTGGTGGGAAGAATAAAATGTTGAACAACTGCGTCTCCTTATCCTATCTCTGTGTTGCCATGGGAAGCAAAAACTTGATGTGACACTTAACAATGACAAACTGTTTTTAATAAAATGGTCACTACTGCCTCCGAGTGGTGAGATATTGTCAGAGTTTAAATTTCATCAATTTCAAGTCTTTTCAGCGTAATGGGAGAGAATTTTGAGATTGACAGGGTATATATCATTTCAAGTTTAAGTTTTGAACATAAGATTATGGTTTAAGAACATGAAGAGTATTTTATTTAGTGAAAGAGTTCAAAAACGCAGGTGGTTGGCGAGCTTAGTCCGTGATATCTGTGCTCTGCAAGGAACCAGAGCTCCCAGTTTCTCTCTTTCATCCAGTGACAGCTCCTTGACAGCGTGTCCTGCTGAGAGAAAAGCATCATTTTAAATCATTAATGCCTCGCAACCGGGATTCATCTTTTGTGTATTTCTAACAAGAGTGGTAACACAATTTAGTTGGTAAAAAATAAGGATCTGGATGATAGTTCTGAGGGCTGATCTAAGCAAGTGATACTGCAAGTCACTTTCTCTACCAACTACACATACTGATTGGAAATTACCAGCCAAGATAGAGTTGGCCCGAATCAGACCCAACACAATTAGTATATCGGATTTTGGATTATATGATGCATTAAAGGTGCCTCTACCCTCTTCTCTCCTCTGAAATGAACCAAATGCACAAAGGAAATAAATAGGAATGGCAATCTTTGAGTAAAATAGGAGACACTAAAAACCAGGATCATGAAGAAAGCTGGGGACCTTGGGAAGAGCTGGCAAAGCACGGACTTCTGTGAATTGATCAGACATCCCTGGGACAAGCCGATGACCTCTTGTGTGGTACAGAAAGATCTGTGTGCACGAGTGGGTCTGGGGGATGCAGAAGCCCTCAAATCCCACTACACACCACAGAATGGCCGGGGACAGGTAAGAACCATAATAAATAAATGAGGCATCCAATCCAGGTATTTAGACAAATGCAAACAAAATGAATCCAAAGAAAGCCCTAAAGAAATGATAAAGATAAAAGAAGAAATAAATATAGAAATACACATCAGGAGACTGAAAAATAATAGAACTAAAAATAAATCCAGAACTTGTTCCTTAAAAACAAAATGAAATCTTTAAAAAAATAAGAACAAATAAAACCATTATTTAATCTATTGGTTCTCAACATGGGTATTTTTGCCCCACCGCCACCTGCAGGGGACATTTGGCAATGTGTGGAGATATTTTTGGTTGTCACAGCTTGGGTGAAGGGGGTTGCTACTGACATCTGGTGGGTAGAGGTCAGGGATGCTGTTAAATATACTTTAATACCAGGACAACCCCTCACAGCAAAGAATTGTTTGACTTACAATGTCAGTAGTGCCAAGGCTGAGAATCCCTGGTTTCCTCTAATCGAGAAAATGGGTAGAAATTATACATAAATAAAACAATAAAGAGGATGGAGGAATAACCTGACACGAAGACATTAAAAATTATAGAATATTTTATTCAAAGCTAAACAAATAAATTTGAGAGTCTGTATATAATCAATGATCTTCTCAGAAAACATGAGAACTGCAGAAAAGATGGAGCTTCTAAATAAATTATCATAGAAGACACAGAAAAAGTTAAAAGAAAAGACAGACACTGAGAGAGAAAAGTAAATCTATCAACATTTTAAGTAAAAGATTGTTCCAATTTTATTTGAAGGAAACTTTCTCTTTTTTTTAAAGTTGGAGTTACATATAATACCAAAACCTGACAAAGAGAGCCCATGGAAAAGGAATTTACAGAGCAATTTAAATTATAAATATCAATGTAATAAAATACTAGCCAGAAGATTCTATCAGCACTTTAAGGTGGGACTCATATTAGAAATAAAGTTTCAATATTAGGAAATCTACTAATATAATTTATCATTTTAATAAATCATAGAAAAATAATATGATCATTATTATTTCTGAAAGGCATTTGATAAAATTCAACATCTGTCCTTTTAAAAAAACAATAAATATATTTTTTTATATCATGATTTTGTGTACCTTATAACTATCTATAGGATATACATACATATGTTTATATATAGTTATGTTTAGTTAATTATAAAAATGTGTGTTAAATATATGCTTTTTCCTAATGTCACCATGAACAAGGGAAAGCCTCTTTCACAAGACAGACCATTCCAAATATTTACTAACCCAGAGATTATTCCAGAAACAGGCCCAGGACACAAACAAAACAAAGTGAGTTCCCTCACCTAGAATTGTAGTTTATATTTGAAAGTGGCTTTTTTCTGCTGTGAAGTGTCATTAGTATGACTTTGGATTTATGATTGCAGAGCCTGACCAAGCCATAGAGACGCACAGAATCTTATGAAATGTATTTGCAAAATTATGGCAGTTCTGGTTCTGTTAGATAAGAGGGACATGAAAAGAATTCAGAAGAGAATCAGAGTTAATAATTGAATCCAATCAAGTTTTGAAAATGTAGCACTACCTTCTTGAATCTGATTTTAGAATTAAATAATGTATAATTTGAAAAGACCTGTAAGATCACCCCATTTGACAGGTGTGAATTTGAAGTTCCTCTTGGTTTAATGGCCACTAAAAAGGGTCACTATGGGTGGTGAGAAAAATACCCTCCCATGGTGTTACTCCAGATTGTATGTCCCAACTAAGACTTCCAGTTGTATGCAACCTCATTAGGTATAGAAATAAAAACAATCTGTTCATATAGGGTATTTTAAGCACTAGTAAAGCTTAAGGTAATTTGCTTACTTCACAGATTAGTCTAGTCATTCCAGTGTAAAAGGGCATTTGGATCATTGAGTTAGACTGGAGTTTTTAGAATGTAAGAAATAAGAGAAATTGACTATAGTTGTAAAGAGTATGAGAACATTTTAGAAACATTAAGACTCTCCATATGCACAGTTTTATTGTATCTGATTTATCAGACTGTGTAAGACTTAGGAAGATTGTGTGGGAATCAGACATTTGAAGTGCTTCAAAGTAAATGGGATATATTAAATTTATAAATGCAGTTTAACTGTTTAGGGGAATTTTATTGTGTTATAAAAGCATCCTTAAAAGTGATTGTTGAAATTTGCTAGATCTGTAAATACTTTCAAAGCTTAAGGAAAAATTTGGCTTCTAAATTTGTAACTTATTAAAGTTATAAATTTTAATAAAGTCAAATTTTGACTTCTTAATGTCATATTTTACTTTTGTATATGCAGATTAGAATCTGAGTAATCTTGCTTGGGCACAAACTCCTCTTTCTGTGTCACTAAAACACTCACTCTGACATGGAAATCACAGGCACCAAAGAACCATTAGCCTGGAGAGCCCAGGGGCCATCTTTGCTACTGGAGAGGAAGCCTGCCCAGGAGGAGGGACTATGCAGAAGGCAGAGCCAGGAGATGAAGAGATGACCTCTTTTAAACCTCTGTATCCCACCATGACTGGTCTGGCCTACCCCGAACTTTTGTGAGCAATATCATCCTCCTGTATACTTAAATTCATTTGGGTTGAGTTTCTCTCACTTGCAAATAAAAGCATCCCGATTCCAGCAACTCCCACCTTGTGATCTTCTCTTCTCTCCCAGCATTGAAATTGACAGGTGGTGTTAGGGTGAAAAATATTTAACCTTAAGTCACAGTTTATTTAGATATAGATAAATTGTTCATGTCCATTTTTAATGTGACCAGAAAGGAATCAGACAAATTACAGCACTTTCAGTATATCAGTGGAGGAAAAAAGACAATGATACCCCAATAGGAAAATGGACAGAAGATGTTTACATGCAGTTCACATGTGGTTACTACAGGCTGAGAAAGGGAGGGGGAAGGGAGAATAGAGCAAGGTTGGTTAATGGATACAAAATTACAGCTAGGTAGGAAAAATAAGTTCTAGTGGTATACAGTAGTGCTATCTGTAATTAACAAAAATGTATTATGTGTTCTCAAATGGTTAGAAGAAAGGAGCTCAAATGTTCTCACAAAGAAATGATAAATTTTTGCAATGATGAATATGCTAATTACCCTGAGTTGATCATCACACTGTATACATGTATTGCAATATAACTCTGTACCCCACAAATATGTACAATCACTGTGTCAATTAAAAAAAATAAATTTTAAAAACTCAATGAATTGCACACTTTAAATGGGTGACTTGTATGGTACATGAATAATATCTCAATAAAACTGCTAGCAGAAAAAAATAATATGCAAGTCACAGAAGAAAGCTCACTAAAGTAAGAGAAATGCAAATTTAAACAACCCTGAGATACTATTTTCACCCATCAGATTATCAAAAATCAAGAATTTTGATAAAATCATTTGTTGGCCAGCATGTGAAAAAACAAGAACCCTCACACTGCTAGCAGCACTGCAGCCTGCGTGTTCACCTGGAGAGCAACCTGGCAGGATTCTGTGAAACTGAGCACACTTATACTCCCAGATACAGCTTTTCCACTCCTGAGTCTACATTCCATAAAAATTCTCTTGCAGATGCCCAAGGGACCATCTGCTAGTGGGTTGAGTACAGCTCTGAGGTTTCCAGGAGTTAAATACAATAAAGATGTTCATTGAAATGGGAACAGAAAAGCAAAACGCACCATATACTAGAATGCTGTACAGAAGGGGGAGGTAGGAAGGGAGGGACTGGCTGCACCTATCGCAACACGGACAGATCTCAAAACCATAAGGTTGATTGAAAAAAGAAAGGACCAGAATTGACTCAGGGCATGATACCATTTCATTACCTTTTTAAAAGCAGAAAGCAATGCTGTATGTTTCTCATGGACATACTTGTAAAGAAACTTACTGAAAGTCACTTGGAAAGACATATAGTAAATACAACAGACACGAGAAAGGGAATGAGACTAAGGACCAAGACTGAAAATAAAATTAAATTGTAAACAAAAATAGAAAAGGGGTTGCAGCCTAGAACGTTAGTGATGATATGCCATGAAAATAGGGGCATGATTACCTTAAATCTATGCATCTAAAACATCTTCGGGATCATACTTTGGAACTGAAAGACAAAAAAAAAAAAAAGAGAGAGAGAGAGAGAAAGAGAAAAATAACTTAATTTCCCCCAAAGGAAATTTGAACATAGTAAGATCAATGAAATGGCCAGCAGCCACTACAATTTACCATGGATGCTAATTGTTAAGCAGTATAAGGTCTGCAAAATAGTATTGTGTGGCAGTGGCGGAGGGAAGGTAAAACACAGAATTACACAGCTTTCAATTTAGTTGGGAGAATAAGAAGCCACATACATGAGAAGTTGAAGAGCAACAAGTGCTCCTGTGCTGAGCACGAAGTGGGACTCATGTGCTAACTAACCCTAAGTCCAGCCCGGACAGATCTGTCCACTCGGCACCTCCTAACCGGGCAGGAAATCAGCAGCTGGAAGGTTAAATGATCACAGATAAAGGTCAAAGTCAAGGCAGTATGTATGGAGGCTTTCTAATGGTGCAAGGATTCTGCCCCCTTGAGCTCAGCACTCAATTGCAAGCAATTTTTTTTTGAGCTAGAAGCCCCAAAGGAATGCTGTAATTATAATGCATCAGAGGGCAGGACTTTAGGAAGGGCTGTGATTCTTTAACATGGTCTTTTTAGTCATGTGAGCCAATAACTTTCCTTCTTTCCCTTTTTTGTTTAAGTTATTTCTCAGTCTCCCTTACTTAGAAATAAAAGGGCTCTAACTAATTCAAAACCCTGTCCTGCTGACCTAGGACAGACCACATGTAGCCCATAGGATTTTTTTTCCATCTAATCTGGACAAAAAAGAAGCAGACCTACTTCTCAGAAGGGACCCTGTCTCCCTCTATGGGTCCCATCCTGCTTTCTTCTTAGCTGCTAAAAGGGGCAGGAACAGGTCCTCTTACTATCACAGCCAGTGGCACTAAGTGGGGACTAAGTTTGGGAGGGGCATTCAACCCAAGGCAACATGTAAAGCAACAAAACCAGAATTTGAAAGAACTGATCAAAAGAAAACAACAGAAACTAATCCATATTTAAATGAAATATTACCTAATCAACTCTCAAAATGAAAACACTGCCATTTCTGATCACAAGGTGGCGACGGTACCCTACTCATTTAATGCAGATGCACCCAGCGCCCTGGGAATTTGCAAGTACTCATTAAAACCGTGAAAATGCGTGTTACGGATGTGCGACATCTTTTCCCCGTGCAGGTCAAGATTCTTTCAATGAAATTGAATTAATTGGATGAATATTTACTGAATACTTCTTTGCGGGAAGCTTGGGGATTCTTGGTCTTGATACAGACCTTCCAGGATTATTTCAACACATAGTTTAGGCTTCTAGGAAAAACAGACTCTTGAATGGGTCCCCGGCATGACCTCTGGCTGTATTGGCTTGAAGAGCTCCAATAAGGCATGGTCTCAGAATTTTCCCAGATGAAGATATTCTAAAATTGTCTTCTTTGTGACAAATCACTTCAAATATTACGGGTTCTCCAGGGCCAGCTTGGTGGCCTGGGTGCCAGCCTTGTCCTCTCCCGCTACTCTGTGCAAATGATGACAGAACCCCGGGTGACTTACCTTGAACTGGACCTCCCACCATTACATCATCCCATGCACTCCCTACTGTGACCTTCAGAAGGGATATTCCCTCTGACTTGCAAGTAGCTGTGACACTTTGAGACTTGGCTTGGGACTGCCAGCCCCTTATTCCCTCTGGGTGACAGCCTATTTCCCTTAAAATCATCTGTGCTGTCTCCCTGGGCTTGCTCCTTTTGCTCCCAGCATGTATGTTGTCTGGGGAGACTGGTATAGTCTACCTGCTGCTGAAACCAAGCCTTACTACCATTTTTCTTTAAGAAGTGTATTTTAATGTAATGCAATGAATTTTAGTGCATTTGTACAAATACCAGAATGAAGTGTTGTAAAGAGCATATATTTCTTTTAGGTCAATGAAATTTTGTGTGTAGGCATTTTTCATTCACTCAAAACTTACTCCCTCCTTCTTCTCTCCACTGAGAAGAATGAATAGTCCATTCTGCACGCACCTTCTCACCAAGCTCATTCTCTCTAGAGATGCTCTGTTCTGCTAACTGGCTCATGCCACCACTAAATAAAAATTATTGTGCCCCTTTGTGGTTCTTGGGAGCCAGACTGTCTAGGTTGGTAATCCTAATTTAGAAATTTACCAGCAGAATGTCCTCAGGCAAGTTACTTAACCTAGATAAGACAGCACCAGCTCAGAAGGTTGTTGTAAGTTCATGCATGTAAAGCACATGGCATGATGCCACGCACAAAGCCAGTGCTCCAAGAGTGCTTGCTATGCATATTCTTACTGTTCTCTATATCTGTCGTATTTGCATTGTGTGGCTTTTTATTCTGATGCTTTGACATCTGGGGCCTTGATGACCCTGGAGAACTGCCCCTTTCAGGACTAGTCAATTCCTAGAGATAGCGAAGTACTCACCTGCAAGAGTGCCATTCATGTGCAAACCATGCAATCCAAAGCCCACACCCCTAACTACCTCATTTATCCATCTCTCACAGGGCTCTCAAACATAGGCCACTATTGCCCTGCGCTGCTCACTCCAGGGCCAGGCACCAGACAACTAACACAGTCCCTCCACCCCAAAGCCCACTGAAATTATTCAAACCAGCCAACCCTATACCTGCTTGCCCTGCCTCGCCTGCTCCTTCCCATGGAAACCACAATAAAGGCTCTTGCCCACAGTTTCCCTGCTCTCTCTGCTCCTGACCGATGCTGGAGCTTTCCCACGTGGTCCTGAATGGTGTGGCATGCCCCCTCCTCTTGAGAACTGTGAGCAACAAACTACCTTTTCAATGGTGATTGTCTGCTGATCTGTTGCCTCACCATAGCTGAATGATGGAATATACTAACATTTATAAAGCAAATGCATTTCACAGGGCCTAGTTTTCCAAAGCCCTGTAGTTTCAGGTTTAGCCTAAGCTTTAAGAATTACATATAGAAATGTTAACCTTGCAAAAGACAGGAAACTTTCCCCAGGCTAGAGTCTCTGATATAGATGAAGACCTGTGGCACAGCAAGGTCGCTTGCTCAAGGACAGACAAATTACTTGATTGATATGTAAAATACTGGAGAAGCTGCTGTAGGGAAAGAGAATGTTTGCTACGATCAAGCTTTTGTTGGTGGATCGACTTAACCTTTTGCAAATTGCATTATGGAATGTCACTTTGCTTATTTCAATGATGTTACTGGTTTTCCATTTGTTAGCCATAATTCTGCCGATATCATTGTGTTTATGTAATGATTAAATCAACTTAATTTTCTTATAAAACTTCCTTGTCTTTACAATAAAAGGGAGAGGCTAACTTTGGAAGTGGCTGCCACATTCAGTTTTGCTCCTCCTAATGGAGAAATTACTGAAGTGCAGCCCGTCCGGGCCTCAATGCATATACAGTGCTTGAGTATTTGCATAATTCTTTTCTTCATGTCCATTACACAGGGAAAGTGGTGTAACACTGAATAATAGTAAAACCTACATTTTATTTTTTTTTATTATTTTAATCTATCGATGTACATATAGGTGATTTTCATGTCCCTTTACCAGTTCCTCCTTTTCCTCCTTCCCTCTCCCTTCTCCCCCACCATCAACATCATATCTTAAAACCTACATTTTAAAACACCATTTTAACAAGAGTCAAGACAACTTTGAAATATTGATATTTTCAATGCTATTAGAACAAAATTTTACCCATAGACACAATTGCCAATTACAATGCATTGAATTATTATTTAAGGTCTATTATGAGCTAAACACTCTATTGTGTAATTTGGGGAATACAATAATTTTTTAAAACAATCATTAGACTTCATAATCTCCCCACTCTTTAGAGGAATCAGGTACATGTGCAACATAAATAGTATGGATTACAGGACAAACTGTGATCGTTGCAATTACAGAGATAAAAGGAAACCATGAGAGGGTGGGGAAGGGAGAGATTAATTTTAGGAAGAGATTTCCATTAATGATGGAATCCAACATTTCTATTTTCTTTGGGAGTCGTCATTCAGCCAACCCCATATGGTGAGGCAGCAAAGAGTCAGGAGTCTGTGAGTCAGACGGCCTGGGCTCCACTGACTAGTTGTGCTAGTGGCTTACACTCTTTTGCCTCAGTTTGCTCATTTGTTAAGTGGGGATAATAATGGTACCTGCCTTGTAGGGTGGTTGTGAGAATTAAATGAGTTATATGTAAAAATCCTATAATTCTAGTTATACACGTTAAAAATCTTAGTACCTCAGACATACTGAGTGTGCACTGTGATTATCGTTATCCTGCCAAAGGTCTGCATGTCCCACAGACAGACAGACACACACACACACAGGCCAAGCTCACTTCCTCTTTTCTCACCTTAGTTCCAGGTCCACAGCCAGTGGGCTCAGGCTCTGCCCTGTCTTTTCTAAGCCCCATGTCTAAGATGCTCAGGACCCTACACTTCTCCCCATGACAACCCCTCCACTGAGTGTCAAGGATCTTGGTTCAGCTCCAGTCACACTAAGCAAAAGGCTATTGGCAATTGAGATCGAGACCATGGACCAATCCCTTTTCCCCTCCTGCTCCTGTGATTCGATCTCATCCACTGGGCTCACTCCTTCCTCTTCCCAGGCTCACCCTCGTCTACATGACAATATCACCCATCAGAGATGTGCACTTCTTTCTGCCTTCAGTCTCTCTCACAGGACTGAACTGCTCCACCCGGTCACTCCCAGCTCCTTAGCTGTTCATCCTGCAGCAGGTGACCTCAGTGGATCTCCCTGTGATTATGACCCAGGGGTCACTAAACAGAAACTACAGAGCTGTCGGTGGAAGAAGGCAAAGCCTTTGCCTTTGTGCAAAAACTGAGGTTCTGACACCTCTTTCTTAATAAATTTTAAAATATCACTTATTTTGCTTCTTCCTGGGCCTCGTCACCAGTTGGAACTAGGGAATTGGTCACAGCCTCATGTGACAATGGGGAGGATATTAGCTTATTTCATTATGTACCTCCCTGTTTTCATCCAGTCCTGTAGGCTTTCTGCAGAGGTAATCTTAAAAGACCTAACGTAGGCATGGACAATGATGATGTTAATTTCAGCCCAATATAGGATAGAGATGAGCTGGTCCAGTGCAAAACTGACCGGTGCCTTACATATCAGACTCAAGCGATGGTAGAGGGGGCACTTTTCATACTTTTGATAAAGACCACCCAGGAAGCAGTTCTGTTTTTGCCTTTTTCTTAAATAATGCTCACAACAAAAGGGAAATTTTTCCTTATGAAGCAGAATCGCCTCATTGGACTATCTCCTTTTCATATGCAAACTGCAAACAGTCATGAAGTCAAATTATGCGTTAAATTGTGTTAGACTCGCCCAGACTTTCATGGGTGTGACTGAAAGCGAAATCTGGCTCATGCCAGTGTAACAAAAACTGATGAGTAGCCATTCAAGGAGGTGATGTGCTCACTAATTATGTATCTCACGGGTTTGTTTCCCATCTAGTTTGTTCCTTAAGTTTTCATTCCTGTGGTAGGTTTTTGTAGGGCAACATTTACAAAAAGACGCTTATGTTTTTAAGCTTTTGCACTTGGGGAACATTTTTGCAGCGTCTGCAGGGCCTTTTTAAAGCTTGCTCATTTAGCAAAACGATGTGCAAAGTAATTGAAACCTGGTTCTCTAGTGCACACCGACAACTTTCTTCAAAAATGGGAGAACTTTTGTCTCATGAGAACACTGCAGGAATCAATTTGAATCCTATGGTCTCAAACCAGTCAAATATTGCCTAAGTGTTTAGCACTGTGGTGCTCAGTAGCAGAGGCTCAAAAAAGACTTTCTCTTCTTTAAAGCCCTCAGAACCACACCCCTGACCACCACTTTTAATCCATTCACTACTGCACGGTCCTACAATCCAATCACCTCTTTGAGGCTCCACCTTTCAGTTACCATAATAGGATTTCCCACCCTCTTAACAGTCAGACTGTACTGGATTGAATTATGTCCCCCAATACTCCTGAAGCCTGAATCGTGTCCCCCAAGTTTTGTGTATTAGAAACTTGGTCCCCACTGTGACTGTCACAGCCAGAGGGAGAAGGAAGAAGCAATCCGAAAGGAAAAGAGGAAAAGCATCAAAGCCAAGAGAGCATCAGAGACACTGAGCCCCCAAATGAACACTTATTAACTTCTTCGTCTATCTCTGAAAATTCATTTCTCCAGTTTTGTGCTTGGCCTTGTATCAGCCTCAGTTCATTGGTGCAAGAATGGAATGGATTCTGGCCGGTGCAAGCTGCGAATGAGTTTATCAGAAGGAGCACACCGGGCTCAGAAAACGCACAAGAACAAAAGGAGGATGAACTGGCAGAATCACAACCAAAATCAGGCCACAGAACCAATTGGGTCCCAGGGCTTCACTGCCACCAGGGCCAAAGAGTGGACATAGCCTCTCCCTGGGGCCAGAGAGATGTTTTCCACCTCTCCCCACCCTAAAGAAGGCTTCCCATCCCTGCATGTGGGCATCAAAACCCTCAATGGGAATACCTGTTTGGCCAAGTCTAAACTGTGAGTCGAAGTCAGGGGAGATGGGGATAAGACATCTTTCAGCTGAGCTCTGCCTCCCACTGAGACTCCTCTGGGGAAATTTCCCAAACATGCATTACGTTAAAAATATTTCCTATGTCTTCTCTTGGGGTAAAGCAGAGGAAAAAAAGATTCCCCCCACTAATATGGATTGTGTCACAACAGTGCCCTCTAGTGACAGACTTAGGGGAAAGTGTAAAAAACAAGGTAAGTATTTACACACCCTCTAAAAAATCATGCTGAAATTCAGTCCTACTTAATTTTGTGAATCAGATCAGTTCACAAAGCAAGAGAAAATTCCAAAATGCAACTGCAATCCTGTGAGAGGGATATAAAAAGGACCATGACTTATAATGGATGTTAACTGGAATCAGCCACAGTCCATGTCCACAAGAATTCTTACAGCCCTTGTGATAAGAGTGACAGCTTCATTTCTGCTGTGACACTCAAGTGTGTCTCTTGACCAAAGAGGAAACCTTCTCCTTTGAAGCCTCCCCAGCCCTGAACCTTCTCATCTGAGCTGCACCGAAGGCCCCATCAGTGAGCCACTGGAGCTGGGACAAGCCAAGGGTCTGGACGTAGGACATGCTTGTGGAATGGACGGAGGGGCCCAAACCTTGGAAGTGAGTTTCAGATAGAGCACAGCATCACGCACAGTGACAGCAATGTGCCGTAGTGCTTGTACACTGAAGAGGCCAAGACGGGGAGAGAGGACCTGCCGCTGTGACAGGTCTGCAGTCAACAGGCGAGCAAGGAAAAGTGCACACCTGAGAAATGGAGGGAAAGCAGTGGGGAGGGGGAGGGGCTCTCCAGAGTTGACCTGGAGTTTGGGACACGAACAGGAATGAAATGGTCTGAATGTTTTTGTCCCCCCCAAAACATTCGTGTGTTGACGCCCTAACCCCCAATGTGATGGAATTTAGAGGTGGGGGCTTTGGGAGGTGATTAGCTCATGAGGGTGAAGGCGTCATGATGGGATTAGTGCCCTTATAAGAAGAGACACCTGAGAGCTGGTTCTCTCTCTCTCTCTCTCTCTCTTTCTGTCTCCCCCTCCCCCCTCCCCCATGAGAAGACCCAGTGAGAAGGTGGTCGTCTACAAGCCAGGAAGAAAGTCCTCACCAGAATCCAACCGTGCCAGCACCCTGATCTTAGACTAGCCTCCAGAACTGTAATCAATAAATGTCTGCTGTTTAAGCCACCCAATCTATGGTATTCTGTTATAGCCTGAACAGCCTGAGACAATCTCTTATCTTACCTCTGGCGTTCAGAATATGGAAGACTGTTCCATGTTCCTACCCCTTGCTGTGCATTCATTGAACAAAATATTCATAAAGCATTGACTCTGGTCCCAACCTTGGGCTAGGGGTTGAATGCTGGGCTACTTTAATATGATGTCAGCTGGTCAAGCCCCCTGCAGCGGGGATTTTAACCTGAAGCTTACCTGACAAGAAGGAGCCCACAGGGCAGGTCTGGGGCAGAGTGCTCCAGGCAGACGGAATGAGTGGGGCCTGCTCGAAGAGCAGAGAGGAAGGCAGGACAGTGCACCAGTTGTTCAGGCGCACGGTGTGGAGGCCATCTGGACACCGTGCTGAGATCACCCCTTCTGGCACCCCACTTCCAGGGTAGGATGGTGGAGTGGTTAGAGGCACAGACTCCAGCCTGAAAGCCTGATTCCAATCCCCATAGTGCCACTTCCTCATTGTGCAACACAGGATTAGGCTCTTGACCACTCTGTGCCTCGACTTCCTCATCTATAAAATGGCGATCATCATAGCACCTACCTCAAAGGATTGCTGTGAAGAACGAAATGCTTGGGAGAATGCCTTGCATGTAGGAAGCGCTGCACGGGCCTGCCAGCATCATCAGCTCAGATTATTATTGACTCTCTTTAGAATTATTGTCTTTAAAAGAACCAACTCAGAAAAATCTCTGGTACAAGTGGGGTTT
Source organism: Cynocephalus volans (assembly GCF_027409185.1). NCBI lineage: Eukaryota > Metazoa > Chordata > Mammalia > Dermoptera > Cynocephalidae > Cynocephalus > Cynocephalus volans. Next base: position 287,439,514 of record NC_084460.1, read on the forward strand.
GTGAAAACAAAGCTCTTCTCACATGAAGCAGAGACCTTGTGTCTGCAACAGCCCAGGTACATTCTCTGGAATAACAAGACTTTTTAAATAATATATTTGAAAATAAAATTTAGCAGAATCACGTTTTTAATAACATAAACCCTAATTGTTTGCCCTGGGGTCCATGAGTGTCTTTTCTTTTCCTATCACATGCTACAGGAAATTTTAAAAATTGCTAATTGTGAGAAATGCTCAAGAAACTTCTCAAACCTCAGAGAAAGTCTTAGAAGGTGCGAAACGAAAAAGCTGTGGGAGGAGAGATCCGTTTGTTCCCAAGTGATGTGGGTTTAGTCGACTCACAGCAGGGTCCTGAAGATGAATCGAAAACTGGGAACCATTTCCCCAGAGAAGATCTCTCCTTTCTCCTTCTCTCAGAGCTCAGCCAAGGAGGCCCCATTGTAGTCATGTGTCATCTGTGCAGGGAATCCCGGAGGTGCAGCAAAGACAAAAGTATTTTAAAATAGCAAAGAATTCACACATAAAAAGAAGGGAGGAGGAGAGGGAGGGAAGGAAAAAGACGGGAAGGAATGGCAAGGGAGGGGAAGGAAAGGAGGGACATAAAGGAAAAGGGAAAATGCCCAATACATGAGGGCTTCCACACACTAGAAAGGCAAACGGCATTTCTCAATACGTTGTATAACATGGAGGTGAAATTCAGGAGTTTTTAATCAACAGAAAGTGGGATATGTGCTTGTGGCTTCATTCTCTCTGGTTATGTTTCTTTTTCCCCTTTCTCTGTCTTTCTCTGAGAGGGACAAAAGGGACCTTTCCACCAACGCCATGAAAGAGTGGCTGGCGGATTGTTGGAGGCAGAAAGCCCAAGACCCCTTTTACCAAGTCCTATCTGAGCAGGTGGCAGGTGGAGGCTGCTGCGGAGGCACCGGCTCTCTCTCCACCCCCAAATCCCACATCCCTTGCTCTGCTTCCACTAGCAAATATGAGGGGTCTTCGAGAAGTTCATGGAAAGATTTGTATTATCTTTTAATTCAATTTTTCCATGAACTTTTCAAAGTACCCTCATATGTTTGCGAATTTGCAAACGTGACCATTTCTGTTAATATTTAGCAATGTCCAGATAATGCTTGCAAAAAAGTATGAAATGCTACAAATAAGGTTAAAAAGAGACAAATAACTGCAATGCAACTGCTTTTTAATACATCTACACATAGAAAAATAACATTTTCTAATCATAAGGAGACTCTCAGACTTAAAAAGTGATACATTTCACATTTTAAGGAATACATATAATTATAATTCAACCTAATTTGATAAATTGGATTAAACTAGTTCATAGTTTATCACTGTTGTATACAATCTTTGTCAAACTTGAGAATATATTTATTTATTTGCAGCATGTAATTTTCCTGTTAGATATAATAACAGAAAACAAATGGTACATGTAGTAAAAACCTTAGAAAGGTGGGTATATTTTTTTATTATCTCATTGATTTTACTAAAACTTGTTTCCAAAAAAAATCCTTTGTCCTCATGACATTTTTAACTATGGGTCTTAAGGAACAACTGTATTAATAATACACTATACGATATAATATAAAATACAATAAAAATATCTCCCACATTTACAGTGTTGAATAATATTCAAACGATTTCATATACATAATCTTGACTCTCCTAACAACCTTTTTGTTACAGTAGATAAGGCAACAGAGGATCAAAGAACCTGACATGTTAAAGGTCACGTAAATAATAAATCTAAAAGCTAAGACCAAATTCTGGATCTCCCCCACCCAGTCCACTGGTATTTCCTTCCCACTATGTGGTAAATGGGATTCCTATGTTGAGTAGGATATTTTCCTATGTTGAGTAGGACATTTTAAGAGTACGTTATTTTACAAGTTAATTTTGTAAGCTACTCATTCATATTTCTCAATATTCTTTATGATTTCCATGTATATTCTTACCCACGTATTATGTCAAAGCAATTTAGAGAGTGTCAAAAAAAGTGGGAAGGAACTTTCAGAACTTCTTCCTGCTGTGCTTTTCTAGGCAGCTCAATGGTTCAACTTAAATAAGACTTTCATTTTTTTTAACTCTTATCAAAAAAAGCCATACCAAAATTAAATTCCTCATTCCATTCTCTAAGATCAAAGTTTAATCTGGGGTAGAAAGAGAAAATGGGAATGTCAATATATCGATGTTTTAAGGACAAAAAAAAATCAATTTAGAAGTCTTATCTTGGTCCATTTGCAACTTTTCTCCATTTCTTTCCTTTTGGCCAGGCAGAGCCCCCAAACTCAGCCTAGGCTGGTTTCCATAAGATTTCTCTTTAGGCCTAAACTCTTCTTTCTCTCCAGTTGGGTGCGCTAAGTATCCAGGTCTCCAAAAGATCCGGCTAAATCAGCAATTATATGCTACGTAACATCTGTCCAGGAGAATGAAGTTCATGGAGTTGAATAGCCTTATAAATTAACTAAACCCACAGACCTTAGTTTTTTAAAAAAGTGTTTGTAGTCCTAAACAAAAAATCCAGCATATAGGCAACTGAAAATTTGTCCTTTACAATTATAATCGAAATTCATAATATGCCCACTGTCTATATTCAGGTTGTGAATGCTTACTACATCCTTGTGTGGCAAAAGTGGGCATCGATTGTAGAAGAATGTTCTGAGGGGTATAAGTTTAGACTTCAACATTTTTGTTTGCTTGTTTTGCTTTTGGTTTTGGCTGCTGGCCAGTACAGGAACCCGAACCCTTGATCTTGGCCTTATAACACCACGCTCTAACCAACTGAGCCAACTGGCCAGTCCTGGACTTCGATATTTTTATAAGAGTTAGTGGAATGGATTTATCACAGTGGCAAAACCATAGACACTTTTTGGGTTTAAAGGCCACAGAATGTATATATACCATGTATACAATGTCTTAGTTAAACCCAGGTGTTTAATAAATATTTATTGAGTGAGTATGTAAATGAATGAACGAATGATTATTGCAAAGGAATTTGGGGATTCAAATATGGCTGGAAGAATCCAAGTGCTGCTCCAGTGACCCAGCCAATCCAATCTTCCTGCCGTGCTCAGTGCAGCCTGGAATCATCCAATCATCCTACATTCCTCCTTGGTTTGTAATAAGAACCACTGGTCTCTTCAGAGTAACACACAAACAAATGAGAAACAGAGGAGCAGGAAAACCCTAGAGCCTAGCATTCATTTTTAACCTGATTTTATGACTTCCAGTGTTTCTGCTCATTAAGCAGGAAAAAAAAAATTAATTGTTTATAATTTTCAAATCACTTTATATTTCCACTCATTTCAGATGCAAACAACTTGAAAGCAAAATCACAAGAGGGTATGTGGTGAACAGTGCCTAGTTACTAAAGGAGGTCACGTAAAAATTAAAAAGCACTAAACACTAAATAAGTCCATGCCGTCCAGGGGGATGAGCTATGCAATCCCAGTAAAAATGAAAACCAAATTACATACACTAATCAGCATTGCATAACACATTGGATTCGTTTGCATACAATGCAATTACCCTGATAGGTGCTAAGCCAACACATCCAGCTGGGTTAGTGCGTCTCCAGGGAACACTAGCGTTGGGCTTTTTCCCTGAGCACTGGCTGTGTTCCCTTATGACTACGAAGACAAGTAAACAATTGCTCCCAGCACCTTTAGACTTTGAACATTTGAAATAAAAGCAATACAGACCTATGCATATGTAACATTCAGGTCCCCTTAGATGAATAAGAAACAGGCTGATTCTGGGTCAGTACTCATTTCTAGAACATTCTATTGTATCTTGTATTCTAGAAAACCACATCTGTTTTATGCTATATAAAAAATTCTTCTTCTCTTTCTTCACCTTGGACTGGCAGATGAAGGCAACATTTTGAGACAATCTTCCTTGCAGCAAGGTCCCTTTGGCCAGCAAGTGACAAAGGATGGACTCTTTCTTCAAAAACTCTCCTGTTTTTGCAGGTAACTGCCCCCAAGGAAGAGGCTGGCAAACAGGATGGTGACTGGCTGATCTGCAAATCCATTGGAAATCTGCTCAAAAAGGAATGCTGGGGTTCGGAATTGATGATGGTGAATCCCGTGTCAACGTTTGTCTCTGCCTCAAACTTCTGAAAGCTGTTCTCCTGGCTGAGGACCTTCATTCTGGCCCCAGGTTCCAGGTGGGGAGAAGGCAGATGCAGCTGGGTGCCTGTGGCTGGGCTGCTGGCCTGGGACGACCAGCCAGGGCTTTTCCACCATGTGCCACTAGAGCTGTTTGACATTGGGCTTCCACTGGGCTCAGGAAGCTCCAGAGAATGCACCTTGAACCTCCTGCCCTGGCTCCTCCGGCTCCTTGGTTCTAGGGTCCTCTTTGCAGAGACGGGGGCCAGTCTAGAGCCCTGAAGAAGTGTGTCAGTTCCCAAGGTGCCATTCAGAAAGGAAAGCTCACTATTCCTAACACAAGGTCCTGGACTCAACTGGACCTGTGGGACAAGGAAGGGAGGAACAGATGAAATGTTTTCCATTAACTGAGTGCCAAGAGCAGACTATGGCTTATTCACCCTCTGCCATGCCATGCCCACAGCAGACTCTCACTAAAGTTGGTTGAATTGAATACAAGTGATAAGTACAATCTAGCTATGAGGTATATAATCAGCATCTGCTCTGAAGATCCCTCTCTTGGACTAAATTAACTTTTTAACAAGGGTGAGACTTTGGGAATCGAATGGCCACTTGACAACACCACACTTGTGGTAGACTGAATTGTTCAAATATGCAAAAGCATTCACAAGTGTTATGGACCTTACTCTGTTGTAAACGATGTATTTAAATTTTTAAAAAAGGAGAGAGAGACTTCTTATGTGGAAGCTCTGATGTTTTAATTCCTAGCAATTCCACTTTGGTTCCAAACGTACAGACCCCACTCAGCAAAACTTCCAGCCTGCAGTTAACTGCACTGTCTCCCCACAGAACGGAGTTCATTGACCCATCTTCCATTCTTGGACTCTTGGGAGCTTCACATCCTACCACTTACACAATGCTCTCCCCAAGAGGATTTCTGGAAAAGATAATATTCTCCATCCTGTTAACTGTCCTTGGAAATTGGTATCCAGGGCCCATCCCTGCCTGGCCCAGCTTTTAATCAAACATCAAAAAGAAGAGTACAGAAGAATTTTGAATGCATATTTACAATTGGAAGAAGCCAGTCTGACAAGGCTACATACTATATGATTCCAAATACATGACATTCTGGAAAAGGCAAAACTGTGGAGACAGTGAAAAGATCAGTGGTTGCCAGGGGACAGGGAAAGGGAGAAATGAATAGGCAGAGCACAGAGCAATGAAACTATCCTGTATGACACTATGATAGTATCACATAGATGCATGTCAATACTTTTGTCCAAACCCAAAGAATGTCCAACACCAAGAGCGAGCCCTAATGTAAACTACGGGCCTTGGGTGATAATGACGTGTCAATGATTCATTGATTGTGACAATCCTACCACTGCGGGGGGGGGGGGGGGGGATATTGATAGTGGGGGAAGCTTTGTGTCTGTAGGGTATATGGGAAATCTCTGTACTTTCTGCTTAATTTTGCTGTGAACACAACACTGCTCTAAAAATTAAAGTCTATTTAAAGGGAGGACATGGTACATATTAATCTCAGAAGGCAAGAAGGCAGAAATTAGGACGGTGAGAAAGCAGGTCTAGAAACAAGTAAATTACTCTACACATACACATAATATTTGTTTGTGTATGTGATATATACATATATATGTTCTCCTCTCAAATTTCTCTCGGATAGAAATGGTGAGGAGACTATTACCAAACAGCAGAAACAAAAACCCAAAAAAACAGGGACTCCCATTGATTCTTTTAGAATAGAAGTTGGCAAACATTTTCTGTGAAGAGCCACCAAGTAAACAGCTGAGGCTTTGCGGGTCTTTTATCCCCCTACTCAGCTCTGTCTCAGAGCAGCCACAGAAAATGTATAAGTGAACGGCGTGGATGTCTTTCCGTAAAACTATCTATGAACACTGAAATTTGGATCTCATGTAATTTTCATGTGTCATAATCTTTTTTCTACCCATTTAAATACGGAAAACTATTCTTAGCTCCCGGGTCATAGTTGGCCAACCCCTGCTCTAAATCAATGTTTCTCATCCTCTCTATTGCTCCTTCTCTTAACAGGAACTATTTTCCAAACAATCTCTTAGCTGGAAGCCCAAAATACGAAACAGTCTTATTAGAGCAAACGCACAGGGGAAAGCCCCTGCCTACCGGGCCGCCCTTAGCTTTTCCCCGTACCTTGCTGTTGTGCTGGTCGCCCCCCTCACCAGGTCCCTAGGGCTTCTCAGAACACGGTTTGAAAACCACTATTCTAGCATCTCTAAATTCCACCCCTGGACCAAACCAGGTCACTAGAGAGCTGCCCATACCCGAACCCCCTCCCCAACAGTTCTTCCCCTGAGCCACCCCGAGCATGGTGCCAGCTTGGGTGGGGCAGGGTTTCTGCCAACTCTGTCTAGTGGGGCCACTGTTGAAGGGATGCCTGCTGCACAACGTGTGCCCTTTGTGCAAACCCCCAGGAGAAATTTCTGTTCCCAAACTTCTGCACAGTGGAACCACCTGAGGATCGTTAAAAAACACTGGTGCCTGCCTCCCACCCCAGATATTCTGATTTCATCAAAGTGCAACCTGGGCATCAGGAAATTTTAAAACTTTCTAAGCGATTCTAATCCAAGGCAATGTTTGGGAGCTATTGCCACAGACTCAGGAAATCTGTGCCTCGAGTAGTTGTCTTGTGGTCACCGTGAGGCTGTTCCTCGTCATGCAAAGCTGACCTCCTGCTCTACGTTCCTGGTAGTTCCTTCTCCTAATTTCATTTTGCTCTCTCTCTCTCTCTCTCTCCATTTCCTTTTGCTTTAGTTTCTCTGTCCTTCCCTCCCTTCCTTCCTTCTTTCCTTTCTTCTTTCCTTCCCTTTGTCTTTCCTTTTGCTCTCCCTTCCCTTTCTTTCTTTGCTTTGTCCGTTAGTTTTTAGTAAAAATATTTTATTATAAAAGTGGTAATTGCCCACTAATTTAATTGCACAAGTGTATAAAATTAAAAATAAAGGCTTCTCCCTCACCCCAATCTGAAATCACCCCAAATTCTCACTCTCCAAAGAAAACTACTTGTTTATCCTTAGAAAATCAGGAGGAAATACCATCTTCCAAGTGTAAGTTGGGGTCTTCCTTCCCCTGGAGAACAAAGTTCCTCAGTCCCTCTAAGGGTTGAGCTGCCATTTTTGCCTCTTGGAAAATCATTTAACATTATATTGTACCTTTTTATTTACCCAGTGAAGTCTTTTTCTTCTAGAAATGGAAATATGCCTGGATATTTTAATATTCAGAAATCATTCAGGGTTGATAGTAAACTATCCAGTCCAGAGAAAGAAACCCATAAGTTTGTCTCTGGGGTTCCTATTTCATTTTCTAGCAACTGTGAACAGAAAGAGAAGCCTGAGTAATTCCCGTTTCCCCCTGAATCAGTCTCAGATCAGAATGAAATTGAGCCTGAAGCCACAACTAGTGCTGTGACATCTCAGGGCATCTGCGACGTGTCCTCCTGAGCCACCAGAGTCACTGGGTGCAGCTGAGACAGGAGTGGTAGGAGGAAAAGTCAATGCCATGAGTAGAGGACATGAGGAGAGGTTAGTAGAAAAAATAACTGTAGACAAATAAAGAGGCTTGACTGTGAAGTGGAGGAGTGGGAGAGCTGGGAGGGGTGGGGAAGGGGTTGAAAGAATGTGTCATTCAAGATTAGAGATGTGGGAAAGTTTGATTGCTGAGAGAGAGAGAGATTGCACATACAAGATAATAAAGTGGGAGAAAATGCATAACCGAAATTGCTCCTGTTGATTTCATCTTGTCAGCCTCCTTGTCAGTAGTGTCTCTTGAGCTCTTGGTAGAATTTTTCTTGAAGTCTTTGCCCTTTACCCTTGGAGTCTTCTCCTTAAGCATCAATGCCAAAACTTTCTTCTGGATTTTCTCCTTCCTTCCCCTCCACCCCTTCTCAGTTTCCATTAAAGGAGGCTGTTCCCCTTTTGGTTCATTTAATGTCATAGTTCTTCAGAGTTGACCAGAGCCTCTTCTCTCCTACTCCATACACACCCCCAGGGCGATCCCGTGGGCATCTATGCCTTCAATTATCATCTAAATGATGAAGGCTCCCAAGAGCATAATTACAGCTCAGATCTGTCTCTTAAGCCTGTCTATCCAACTGCCTTCCAGGCACCAGCCCTTCAAACTCAACGTGCCCCAAATCATCTGGAACACATCTCCCTTTTCACACCAAATCTGTTCCGCTTACTCTTTGTCCTGTCTTAGAAGTCATCATTGGCCCCATGTTACCAAACATCACCTCCCCTTCTCTATACCCCATGGATAACCAGTCCATGAGCACAAAGATCTCCCAGATCTTCCTTTCTTTCCATTCCCACTGCCATTAACCCTCGAGCAAGCCATTATCATCTCTTATCTGAATGACCCCAACAGCCATCTCACAGGACCGCTCATGGATGCTCTTGTCTCCCACTAATCCATTCCCCACTTTGAAAACAGATTCGTGTCCTGCTTCAATGGATCCCTGCCCTTCTTAAGATAAAATCTAAGCCCTTTAATGTGGTCCGCCTCACCTTCACAGCCCATCCCTTCTTACTCGAGTCTGATAATTCACCACTTTCTTCCTTTCAACTTTCACATGCCAAAATTGAACTTCTTCCAATTTCTTGAACATGATTTGCTCTTTCTAATACCAGTATTTGTATGTATTATTTTTTCTATCTGGGTTGTGTCTCCTCTAACTTTTTTTCCTGAAAACTTCTGTTTGTTGTCAACTCCAAGCTTATGCATCATTTCCTTTTGGAAGCCTTCTCAATGTCATCAAATCTGAGTTAGGTGCCCCTAAATACTGACTCTGCAACTTATTATCTGTGGGGTTAGTTACTTAATATTGCTGTGCCTCAGTTTCCTCACCTGTAAGAGAAAATAATAGTAAGTGCCAACATCATAGGGTTTTGGGAAGATTAAACAACAACAGTGCCTGGGACATAGTAGTGCTGTGTATGGACTGGTTATTATCATCATTAACATTATTACTAGCTCTCACAGCAGCCTGTACTCCCCACGTCTTAGTACTTACCACACTGTTTTGCCCTTGGCCATTGACTCCTCTGTATCTTCCCTTAGACTTTGCCATCTGGAATATCAAGGATTCTATACATCTTATTCATTATTGTATCTCTTGCACCTAGCCCAGTGGTAAATGATCACTAAATATCTGTTGGATAAATAAATGAGCTTAACACTTATCAAAAATTTTTGCAAATAGAAATAAATGGAAATATAGCATCTAAAAACTAGGTCCTTGATTATTTTACATTAGGTAGACATAAAGACTTATTAAGAACATTCAAAATGACTTATTAATATTGCTGGACATTTCTGCAATCTTCTTAAGAGGGAGAATGTCAACTTTTTTAAAAGAGAAGGCTAAGATTCTTAGACCATATGGCAAATGTGAACACAACATTATTAACATAGAAATGCAGATGTGTGCAGTTGGAATGAAGAATTTCCAAGAGAAACGTAACGATGAGTGATTGAGATGAATCCCTTAAGGAGCAAAAGCTCCTCTTGCCGAAAAGCAATTGAAATGCATTAGTAGAAATTCTGATCATTTAGAGCTCATCTTTCTAAGAAATATTTGTAAAATGTTACAAATTGAGAGCTAAGTTTTTTCAAGTTCAGGGAACATTAGCAATTATCACGATGAACAGGAAGATCATTTGTCAATTCTTTATGATTCTAAACTCTTGAAAAACAAGAGAAAATACATTATTGAAAAATGTTTAAGCTGTTCAGGGGCAGACTCACATCATATAGGGAAAATAATACTATTTCTTACTAAAAACAATTCCAAGAAGACAGCAAAAGAGGATTTTTTCCAACACTGGTGGGAAAAATGATTGCATGGAAATAAATTATGTAAATAAGACACCCCTAAACAGTGTCAGACTCACTTAAGAGTTGAAACCAGTCTTGAAAAATTGAAAAATTAACTTATCGTTTGAAAGGTACATATAACCAATTGGCCAAAACCACAGATATCAACCTGCTGTTTTACAGCAGTAGAAACCTGAGCAATGCCTCTTTCAGTGCAGCATAAAGTAGTAAGTGAGCGTGCAGACGTGGGAGTGGGAGTGTGTGTGTCTGGCTGTGGGGGTGTGTAGGGCGTGGGGATGGGGAATGGGACGTAAATGAGGAGAGGAACGAAGAGGGAGTAACAGAGTCTCAGTGAGTATAAGTACAGCTGAGAGACTCAGAATTAAGAAAAAGGAGGCTGCAGGAAATGCCAGAGAAGAAGAATATAAATTACTCACTTCCATATAAACTATGTCCTTCTATTTTAAGTGGATAATCATAAAGACGAACATAACTAATGATCTGTTGATAAAATGAAATGAAACACATGCTTGCTTACACCCAGCTAGCTTCTGGAGTATGCACCTTCTTTAAACAGACAAACTTATTCCCTGAAAACAAGTAGCCAATCAACAAATATTTCAGAAGCAGCTGTCTGCCTCGTTCTCTACTGTTAATAAACATTTATAATAAAATACAGAAAACAGAGGAAGGGTCATAAAGTCTGACGTTATATGGTACAAGAATGGAAAATACATCATCAGTTATGCTTTACAAAGATTTAGGTGTAAAATGTTTTAGTTAGGGATGGGAGTTGGTGTGCCCTCAAGCTTCATAGGAGGTTTTAATAAAGTGCAATTTGACCAGAGCCTTAAAGGTGGGTAACTGAAGAGGGAAAGAAAGACATCCTTGGGTAAGGAACAGCTGAGGCAATACAAGGATGCAGATATACATGCAATGGAATATTATTCAGCCATGAAAAGGGATGAAATTCTTTTGCTACAACATGGATGAATCTTGACAAGATGCTAAGTGAAATAAGCTAGACACACAAAAAGACAAATATTGTATGACTCCACTTACATGAGGTACCTAGAATAGGCAAATTCATAGAGACAGAAAGTAGAACAGAGGTTACCAGGGGCTGGAGGAAGGGGTTGGGGAAATGGTGAGTTTTGTTTAATGGGTGCAGAGTTTCTGTTTGGGGTGATGAAAAAGTTCTGGAAATGGACAGTGGTGACAGTTGCAAAACATTGTGAACATGCTTAATGCCACCGAATTGTACACTTTGAAAATAGTTAAAATGGTAAATTTAATGTTGATTATATATTTTACCACAATTGTGAAAAAGAAAGGTTTCCTAAAAAATATTTTTTTAAAGAAAAAATGGTAAAGTTTTGTTGTGTATATTTTGCCACAATAAAAAAAAAAAAAAAGTGAAAAAAAGGAGCAGGAGTGAGCCTGGAGTTCTGGAAAGAAGAGGCGGTAAAAGGCTGGGCTGGCCAAAGCAGGAGAAAGCAAAGGGAGACATCAGGTGGGGCCTGATGACAAAGAGCCTTGAAAGGCAGGCGGGGCAAGTTTCATTTTATTTGCTTGCTTTTGGTATTGAACTGAGAAGGAACATAAATCTGGCGGTCACTTGAAAGTTATTCTGACAGCCATGTGCAGGAGAAAGCAGGAGCCTGGAGCCAGGGCAGACAGTGGGAATCCGTGCGTGTGCAGTGACGTGGGCTGAAGGAGGGAAGGTGGGAAGACGAAATGACTCCAGAGGAAAATCTGAACAGTTGGGGACTGACTGGACGTGGGGGTTCTGAGAAAAGGAAGCTTGCAAAATAACTGGTGTGTCAAAATCCAGGCAAATGGGGGACGAATGAACAGAGCTGGGGAAGTTGGGAGCGGGGAGAGGAGGGCGATCGGTGGAGGCTTTGGCTCTGTTTGGGCTGGATTTGAGATGAGGATGAGACATTATGTTTAAATAGTCTTACAGGGAGTAGGAAACCTGCTAAACCTCAGAGGAGAGACGAGCTGCAAAGCCAGGCTTAGGCTGAACGAAAGCAATAACCAAATCCACAAGGTGGTTGTTATCTCTCAATCTAAGTCTAAGGGGGAAAACCTTCAGTGTAGAGCAGTGGTTCTCAACTGAGGATGATTTTGCACAAAAGGACATTTGGCAATGTCTGGAGATTTTTTTGGTTGTTGCAACTAGAGGGAGTAGGTGCTCCTGGGACCTAACGGGTAGAGACCAGAGATGACGCTAAACATCTGCTGCTAACACATCCGACAATGCACAGGACAGCCCCCACAGTAAGGTCTTATCTGCTCCGAAATGTCAATCATGCCAAGGTAGAGAAAAACTGACTTAGGGACAGGAAGCAACAGTTGGGTCTTTTTTAAAAAAGCTAACAAAGGGATAGTCAGAGAGAACAAGCCCCTAAAGAAAAGAGCTGGGTTATGGAAGCCCACAGAAGGGAGAATGCCAAGAAGGCAGGAGTGGCTGACATTTACCAACACTGTTGACAATGCAGTGTCCTCAGGCACTGGTGGCCTTAGAGAGCAGCTTCACCAACCGCTGGAGGAAGAAGCCACGGTGCAGGAGCGCAGAGGGGAACGACTGGTTTGTACCTGAAGGCAGCCAGAACACAGGCAGCTCCATGGAGAAAGCAGGCAGAGGAGGAAGGCGTGATGTTAGAGCTGGAGAGTCGGGGAAAGTTTGCTTGTCTGGGTTTGGAAGAGAGAAGGGCCCATGGTAACAGAGAAGAGATTGAGAACTCCATGAGCTAATCGGGTAAGCGAACAAATGGGATGGGACAGCAAGATCCACGAAGAGGAGAAACCCACATAGTAAGGAATCCCACCACTGGGATTGAATGCAGACATCCTCTCAATTAAGTCGATTTGAGAAAAAACTCTCCAAATAGTTGTCAATACATTTTTTTAAATAAGAAGCTTGAAAGTAACCTCTAATTTAAAAGAAACATTTGTTGGTAATCTTGCAATTTAAAAAAACAAAAACAAAAAACCTTGTTTGCAACCTTATCCAGAAGGTTATTCTTATTAAAATCTCACAAAGATAGAGAGAAAAGTGGCATCAGAGAAAGAAATTGTTACTAAACCTGATAGGAGGAAAAAGTGTCAAGTTTTGCTACGATGTTAGAAATAAAAGAAGTAGATTATCTAAAATATGCTGACTTATCTTGTTTTGAAGATTAATTATATATGCTACGTTCATTAAAATTATAATAAAAATCAGAACACTATATATTAAAATCTTCTTTTTAAACAGAAAAAAAACTGTGTTAAAAGAAAGACCTGAGTTGGAAACCTGACTTTATCCTTTGTTTCCTGTGTGATGGTGGGTAAGTTATTTAAACTTTTTAAATCTCAGTTTCCTGACCAGTAAAATGGAGATATTTATAATGAAACTACACAGCGCAGTACCTGGCATATAAGTGTTGATTAAATATTACATTAACTGTCTACTGTCCATAAGTAGATTATGAAAAGCTACAAACACTTAAAAGATTGATAATTGTGTCAAATATTCTTGGAATTTTTTGGCAATCTGACTTTCAAAGTTAAGATAAAAAACCCAGTCTCAGTACTAGAGAGGAGGTACATATCTCCTGTTCTTAAAAAGTAATATTAAAAATGCTTAATCATCTACCATATTTAATAAAATTGATGCTAAATATATTTTGTTTCTAAAAACTGAATTGAATTCCACCAGGAAGAGATGAAGTCCTGCCACCATGAAGCTCTAAACAATATAGTTACAGATGCTTCAAGTTTAAAGGACCTTAGAAATGACCTAGATCAGAACTGTCCAATATAGTAGTCATTATCGTGAGGCTATTTAAATTTATCAAAATTAAATAAAATTAATAATTCTGTTCTTCAGTCTCTCTAACCACATTTCTTCTAGGGTTCAATTGCCATATGTGGCCAATAGCTACCATATTGAACAGTACAGATAGAGAATATTTTCATCCTCACAGGAAGTTGTAGAGAACAGCGTTAGTCTAGAGGAATAGGTCTCAATGGGTCTCGAAGAGGGGAAAGAGGGGTGTATGTGTAAAACAGAATCCCCCCCCCCAAATAAAACACATGACTTTCTTCCACCTGCCTGTGTCTCAGAGGCATGTGGATTCTAACTCAGGCGCTGATTGCAGTGGAACCAGAGGTGCAGCACAAGCACTGCAGGAAGGATATGCAGGCAAGAGCTCTTTGGAAGAATAAGTTGGGAAAAGCCTCCAGAATGGATGGTTGACAACCAACATCTTGTCGAGACTGGATACCCCAGATCGTTGGATGCTGGGCTCACATGCTAATGTAATTGATCTGTTCCAAACAGATCCCAAGAACAGGACACCACCAGTGCAAGTTGGGGGCAGTGAGAAGGTGAGGTGGGTGTGAACGTTCCCATTACAGTTCAACTTAGGCAGCAGTTACCCTCGTCAAGGAAAGACCTGGAAGGTGGGCCTTAGAGGGGTGAGAGGGAACCGTCCTCCTTCATAGTCAAAGGAGAACGGTTCCCTCTTACCCCTCTAAGGAGTCACTGGCAATACAACCAGCAACCAGTGACCTGGTGAGGAGCCCAGTATGGGAAAACCTAAGGGACTTGCTCCGGCACACCTGAGAAGCCACATCTTAAGGACTGTATACCATCAAGTGACACATTGGCTTCTGTGACCCCGTGATCTTCTGCCCCTCCTGCTTTGGGGCAGCTCCTTCTCAGTTCCTCACTGGTTCTTCTTCCCCCTCTGTAAGTGTGGACATTTCCCAGGTCCTGTCTTCATCTCGCCTCACTCCTTGATAATGATAATGTCACTCCTTCCCAGGGCTACAGCCACTTCCCCCAACCATGTCCCGAGCCCAAACCCCTCCTAAGTTCTGGCCTCAGAGACCAACTGACTATGGAATGTCTTCACCTGAAAGACCTGCAAGCACCTCAAACCCAATGTGTCCAGATTCATTGTCACCTGTCCCTTCTTCACCCTCTATGTCTAATTCATTTTCCAATCCTGTTAAGTCCACCCCTGAAATTTAGCCACATATTTCCTTTGTGAATTCTCTATTTATAAACTTTGCTGACCCTTAAACTGAACGATTGAAGTCACTTCTGAGGTGGTCAATCAATCCCCCATCCAGTCTATCTTATGTGATCGTACCAGAGTTACTGTCCTAAATCATATATTACACATACTATCACGTCTGCTCCTTCTCAAAAAACTCAATAAATGGCTCTTAAATCCTATTTTATGTCCTCCTGCACCCATTCTCAGTGGAACAAAAATCGTTCTCCTAAACTCTTTTGAACTCTCCACCCTATAATCTGCTACAGCTGATTCGGTCATTATCCAAGTCACACCTCGTCCACGCAACATTCCGGATACCCT
Organism: Cynocephalus volans; assembly: GCF_027409185.1. NCBI lineage: Eukaryota > Metazoa > Chordata > Mammalia > Dermoptera > Cynocephalidae > Cynocephalus > Cynocephalus volans. The sequence continues at coordinate 287,454,869 of NC_084460.1, forward strand.
TGGTTGCTTTAACCGCTCCCTTCCCTACACTCAAGGCGGGTGCCTGCATCCCCACTATCACATTGCACCACAGGCCACCTGGTACTGTAGGCACCTGTGAAACGTCCAGCTCCTCTTAAGACTGTAAGGGCAGTGTGGTATCGCACCAAACACCTAAGCAAAGTTTAACAAAGGCACAGCCGTCTCATTTCCCACAGGGTCAGGAAATAGAGACTTTGCTGAAGCATCATAGGTAGATTTCAGGGAGGTTTTGTCTTTTTTAATTTATAAAAATTTCCTACTGAACATCAAACATAATTGTAAGTGCTATGGTTTGAATGTTTGTCCCCTTCAAAACTCATGTTGAAACTTGAGTTATCACGTGTTAAGAGGTGGGGCCTCTAAGAAGTGATTGGGTTCTGAGGGCTCTGCCCTCACAAGTAGATTAATCCATTTATGGTCTAATAAATTTATGGACTAATGAGTCATCGTGATAGTGGGTGTATTATAACAGCCAGTTTGGCTCTCATGTACCCCTCCTGCCCCCTGTGATGCCTTCTTCCATGTCATGATGCAGCATGAGGCCCACCAGAAGCTGACCAGAAGTGGCTGCCTGATATTGGGCTTCCCAGCCTCCAAACTCTAAGGAACAAATTTCTTTTCTCTATAAATTACCTAGCCTCAGGTATTCTTCTATAGCAACAGAAAATGGGCTAAGACAATAAGACCACTCAATGACCTGGAATTTGGAGTCTACCAGAAGCCTAACACCAAAGTCATGGATTGTACACCTGTATCACCCAAGCCTGGGGTGCCTGAGAGACAAATGACAGCAGATAAACCAAGGAAAAGGAACCACAAGTGTGATAAACTGGAAAAAAAAAATCTATAAAGAGTGCAAAGAATGCAGCTTTGGACAATAGGGCCCAGCTATGGAAAGCTGAGAACCAGCAGTAGCTGACTAGATACCACATAAGGTTGATTTGATAAAATACCTTACTTGATTGAGGGCAGGGCAGGGTTTAAGTAGCAGGAGGTTTAAAAAAAGAGGGGGGTGTCATCAGCTCTCCCACCTTCCCTCAGCACGCGCTGACACCATCCCTGCCACCAGTGCCAAAAGCACATGGAGAAAGCACAGACTGCTAAAACGGGGAGAGGGAAGAGTATATCCACTACATTTTTGCAGACACTGAGAATTGAGACAGCTGGATTAAAACTTCCAAAAGGAGAACAGGGCCTAGAACAGGGGCTGCCCAGAGCAGGCACTCAATAAATATTTGGGGAATAAGTAAATGTGGACTAATTCGCTCACTGCTTCATGCATTCATTCACCTCCTGAGCATCTACTAGATACCCTCGTATCACTCTCATCCAAAACATACATCCTTGACTCTGAGAGACCTCAGACAGTCTGCAATGACAAGAGGTCATGGGGAAAAAGCATTGTTCACTGTGTGCCTCTGGCAAGACAGCTAGGAGCCTTTTCACATGCACAAATGAGAACTGCATTGCTTTTGCATGGTCCACTTTACAAAGCACCTCCACGTATATTCTCTCATTTGATCTTCATAACACAAATCATACACTTCAGTATCATTCACAGGGTCCATCAGTGACTGCTCATTACACTGAGGATAGAACAGAAGCTACTTAGCAAGGCACTCCTTCATTCATCCAAGAATGTATTAGCCTGCCATGTGCCAGACACTGGTCTCAGGTCTGAACCCAGTTCAGGAGTTCACAGGAGTGAACCCAAACAGGTCTCTGCCCTCTTGGTGCTTACATTCCAGTGGCTGACCATGTTCCTGACGATCGGCCTCTGCCACCTGCCCATCCTCTCCCCCTGACCTCCCGACCTTCACTCAGCCACATGGAACCTCAGGCAGTTTGCTGGACATGCCCTGCTAAGGAAGTTCCATGCCACACCCTGCCACCCACTGTCTCCTCTGCTTGAACACCTTCCTCCCTTCTCCACCTGGCTGCTTCCTTCTGGGCTGTCCAGCTCAGACAGGCAGGGCATCACTTCTCAGGAAAGCTTCTCCACCACCCCACTGGGTCTAGCACCCCCACATACTCAGGTCCCCTGTGCACACGTGCCTCCATCCTGGCCCTGTGGCAAAATCATCTGTGGAGAGGTTAACCTGTGGTTATGGTTCTCCCTTAAATACGTATTATTTTCTCACTTTTGGTGGACAGCAATCCACTGAAGTTGAGGCCACTCAGTCTTTGTCTCTCCCACTCTGATCTTCACTGGACCACAGTGTAACTCACACAGGACTAGGCTAATCCACACAAACCCATTCCCCAAATGCCGTCATTGATTTAGAAAAGAGAATATGATCCAAGCTGGTCCATTTGGAGTGAAGTCCAGGAATTTTGTTGGGCCATGATAGGGTGAGACTCTCAGAGCCCATGTGAAGGATGTGGTCCTCAGAACTGCTGGCAGCCAGCCAGTGACCATGGGAAGCCTGTCTGAGGACAGAGCAAAGACAGAGGTGGCCAAACTGAGAGTTGGGTCCTGAGCACACTGTATAAGCCTGGACCACTTACCCACAAAAGCCGAAGTGATCACCACCCATCCCCTCTCCCACCACCCAAGGAAGTGTGGGCTGGGTATTTTATCCTGAATAATTCACTGCAGTCTAAGAGCAGAGGAGCTGCAATGTGCTGTCTTTTATAGTGCACTATACCTGAGCCTCTGTACACTTTCCTCAGGCATTTTTACAATATAAAGCCAGAAGCAGAATTTTCTGTAAGGCAATCCCCCATTTTGTTTGCAAAAGCTTAGGCTCATTGATGCGGAAGGGACCAGGAGGAGGGGACCAAAGTCAGTGTTTTGGAGTGGGGAAACAGAAGCACATGAAGTTTGGAGAGCTTCCCAAGAGCTCAGGCAGCAGGTGGCAGCTCCAAGAGGGCTATGACAAGGAGGGACTAATGCTGCCACCTGAGAGGTAGCCAGACTCCTAAAACAATCCAGAGAGGAGTAGGCTATTTTTATATTCCTCATGGGTTTCCCTTTTATCCAAAAACTCTATACCCCCCATATTCAGTCCAGCTCTCCAAAGGTGTATAAGCTGTGGTTCTGAAGTAAAAACATCAATTAGCTTTTAAAATAGAAATAACTTAAAATGTACCCCAAGTTGCACACACATATTAAACTTTTGTTTGACAGCCAGGTTGACTTTAAGTTCTAGAAATTAAGACAGAACGAGAAATTTTAGATGCCTTGCAAATTAGGGACTTAGGCAACTGACAGAAACAGTGCCTATCCACCTTACGTGAACAAGAAGGTAAATAATTTAGAAATCATTTAATGTAGAATCAGTCTGATTCTTATTCTATTTGTGAAAAAGTCAATAGCACAATCAGAGGGAAAGACAACTCATCTTGTAGCCTGTTATTACTTTTCTGAAAGGCCTTAAAGGAATTTCCGACCATTTCTCAGGGACGGAAGCCACAGGTTGTGCTGGGGATCTCATGAGCACACCTCTGCCTGCACATCTACACACACTGTACCAGCTAACCACATGGATGCTGGAACACGGTAGACACTTCCCAGCTGTATCTTGGGCAAGTAACTGAACCCCTCTACACCTCCGTTTTCTCATCTGCAAAATGGGAAAAATAATGACTTCTTAGGCTGTTATGAGGATTACATAAAATCATCAATTTAAAATCCTTGGTACAGAGCATAATATGAACAGTAATAGCAAACATTGAGTTCTGGGTACTATCTTAATCATGCACTTTGTGAGTGCCAGGTCATGTAGTGTGATTAACTACCTACAGTGTAGGAAGATGCTAATATTCCCTTCATTGTGCTAATGAAGAAACTGGGATGGGGAGGAAGCTTACACTGCTACAAAGTGGCAAGGCTCAACCGCCATGTCACACGACGTCAGAGACAACACTTGGGAGCTATCACAATTAAATACACACACTGTTCTTTCTCAGTCGACGGTTACAAAAGAAGACTCCAATTCAAGGTTTTCTTTTGAAGGGGTTCTATCCATCTAATTGATTTGTGGTAAAATTTGACAGTGATACAAGATGCTTAAAAATTAAGTCAACGGCACTGCAAATTTAACATCCCCAAACATAATTATGACTTCAACTTCCTTAGGACAGATAGAGTTTATTATATTCCTGAACCCAAAGAGTAGGCAAAGTATCTGTGTATAGTTGGTCGAATTGGTAAAAGGCAATTCTGAGAAAGGAGGCATTATCTGACTCCACTACAAACCACTTGTGTCAGCTGCAAGTTCACTGAATCTGAATTTTACACATCAGATGGGGAGATTTTATTAGATCAGTGACTCTCAACCGCAATACATATTACAATCATCCAAGAAGCTTTAAAAAGAAAAATCTCTGGGTGCCCCCAGAGGTTCTGCTCTAACTGGCCTGGGGTGCAGCCGTGACATTGGAATTCTTGAAATCTCCCTGGAGATTCTAATGTGGAACCCAGGTTAAGAACCACTAGACTAAATCATCTCAAAGACCCATTCAGATGTAAAATTACACAATTACTACAAAAGGTAAAATTGAAATACCTGAAGCAGAATCTTGTTGCCGTCGTAGTCCTGTGTCTGCCACCTGGTGCTGCTGATGGGAACACACGGATTGGGTAGAAGAGGCACTAACTGGCCAATCTCCTGAACCTTGAACTGTAGCACCGAAGACTCTTTCGGGTCCACTGACACGCCCAGCGGCAGCTGCTTCAGAGAGAGCTGCAGAGAGAAGCTCTCGGTGGCGTAGAGCACAAAGAAACAGAAGTTGCTCTTTTGCAAGGTGGCCTCTGTTTGCAGGATCATCTCATAAAGCCTGATGGCGTCCTCATAGTTATCAAAGCTGCAGTAGAGCGTCACCCGCAGGATCTCGGTACCACCATGCACCTGCCTCACGCCCCAGATGGGCATCTGGTTGTCCAGGCTGTAGAACTCCTGATTGGCAAGAAGATGGGGACACGGCCTCCCCTGCGCAGCCTGGGTGGGGTAGCACTGCCAGGGTGAGTGCTGTAGGGAGCCCAGGACGCGAAATAGCCGCTCCTCTCCGAGGCGTTCGTGCAGGAAGAGCAAGACAGACATCCCCGGGAACCGGGACCGCTTGGGCTGGTACTTTTCGTAGTATTTCACTGGACGGACCTGCTCAGACACCAGAAACAGACGGACCTCTGGGCAAATGCATTCCAGGAGCTGGTCCAGAGTCTGCTGCAGAAGCGAGCCGTGCCCAGAGCTGGCGAGGAGATGAACAGTCATGGCCAGAGGCACCTGTGTCTCATCCATGATAGAACTGCCTGTGGATGACAAAGAAAACCAGCGTGCAGGGCCCGCTGTCCAAGTGTCTGAAATGAATGAAGGAGACGGCAGGCCTTGTTGGTTCCCAAGCAGAACCTTCAGCCCACCAGAAAACCTTCAGCTGCAACGGCTACTGCAGAGTGGAGCACCTAACCAGGCCGGCACGAGCTCCTGGCTGCCCGTGGCTGCACAGACCGAGCATGTCACTCCAGTTCAGGCTCAGCAGCCTCCCTACACACCAGTGGTGAGGCCGACGTCACCCCACTTGTGCAGATGAACTGCTTGTGTTTGGCTTTTTCAGGCGTTCCCCGGGGTTTCTGTTTGACCTAAAAACCTAGAATCCTGAGAAACACTTGAATGGGTGGTTCTTACAGACAGTAAAGGAAATGACTGGACAAAAAGGAACGTGAGCAGCTCTTTTAGGCTGATAGCAATCTGTTCATTTGAAAAGACATCCACTTTAGTGACCCACAGTGGATTCTGATTTCCTACTTTCATCTCCTGTTGTTTACAATAGCCTGCCAGGCCACCTGAATACAATGACTTCTCTAAAACAATTCTTAAAACTTGTCCCTTTGCCAGGTTTTTTTTTTTTTTTCCTCCTGCTTTGTCTTTTTATTTTGTTTTTGAACATTTTATGCTAGGGCATGAAGAGAAGATATTTTATCTAAATAATTTTGACTTCACTGAAAATTATGTGCTGTACTGAAAAGTCTGAGTGTACAAAAGAGACATTGAGAAACTAATTCTTCCTTTATTCATGTAAATCCTTTAGAAAAAGTGAGAGCTTCCCAATGTCAATAATAATAATTGTTCCAGGGTCAGCCCGTGGCTCACTTGGGAGAGTGTGGTGCGGACAACACCAAGTCAAGGGTTAAGATCCCGTTACCGGTCATCTTTAAAAAATAATAATAATAATAATAATTGTTCACACCTACTGAGGATGTACTATGGACCAGTCATAAACTGTTCTAAAACTTTACAGTCCGCAAATTGGTTTAATCCTGCAACAAGCCTATGAAGATGAGACTATTATCCCCAAATTACTGATGAAGAAACTGGGGTATAGAAAAGTAACTCACCCAAGATCTCATAGCTAAAAAGTGGTTGAGGGAAGATTTGAACCTAGGAACTCAGAAACCCCACAGGCTGCCGGCCCTGCTTCTCTAGGGCCTGGAAGTCTCAGCCTGGATGTTCTTCCGATGGGTAAGGAAAGGAGGCCAAAGCAAGTTCCAGCTGAGGACACACATTTACCTGACTCTCGTGCTGTCGAATCTTGAATGGAACTATCTTCAATAAGAACGTCATCGAGCTCCAAACCTAACACCCACCCTAGTGTATTCTAAACATCAATTTGAAAATCGGTTGCTATTCCGATAGCTGTGCTCCTGAAAAGGTGTGGACAAGCACATTTTTCTAAACATCTTTCTTAAAAGAAGCATTTTTTTAATGCTTATCATGGAACACAGTATGACTTAATTTTTTATCAATTAAAAAACACTTGTGGGATGAAAAATATAACTACCCTAACTTTTATTTTATAAAATATTTTATAACACCAAGGTCGAGGGTTCAGATCCCCTTACTGGCCAAGCACCAAAAAATATATATACATGTACATGGTTTTTTATTTTATTTTATTTTATTTTATTTTATGGATTCCTTTAATAGTCTTATAATCAAATTTAAAGTCAAATATTATTATCCCAGGGAAGGAATCACTTCTATTCAGATTTACTTTTTAAATTTAACCCATGATTCTAATCATTTGAGTTTCATAATTCCTATACTTTCTGCATTGGAAAAATACATAAATGCAGTTTATAACAGATCATTTTTTTAATTACCATGAGTGACTCAATAATTAAACTCATTTTGCTTCAACTTTCCAAAAAATTATTAGAGTTTTTTTAAAAGGCATTACAGCTCTCAAGTTTTTTTTTTGTAACTCAACTTAATTCCTGTCACAGATGGGCATTTGAAGGCAATAACTTTCTCATCCTTTAGTATAAACCCACTGTCATTTCCCCTGTCTTTCCACATAGAGAGCTGACTATACTCAGTCACTTTAGACAAAACCATGCTTCTTGAAACAGCCTTTGAAATTTTGAAAATAACTCTAAAGATTCAAGGAGAAAAATTAAACCCCTGAGACAAAGATATTAACTCAAAATATTTTATACAAAGCAAGTGTTTAAGCTCTTATATAGGACAGGGTTTTGCCTCTTGATGCTGCTATTTTAATCTTCCATCCAATGCTGAAAACATACTTTTTGTCTCTCAGGGTTGCCATTTCTGTCAAGTTTGAAAATATTTCACTCATCTCTTGGCAGCCAAAGTGCTAAGACATCGGAGTGGGGTGAACTATCAGCTTCCTTTCTGAGTGTCTCCACAATTACTTCTCCAGGAACATGCTGTCATACCCTCCTAGTAACCACCTCCACTCCCTGTCACCCCCTTGCACGCACCACACGGGCAAGATTCCCAGCTGTGCTCCACAACACTCTATTTTTGCATGCCACTTCTGCTGAAGGCACAGATGGAAATACTTAAGGAAGTCATTATCTTTGACTCCCACTACCTGGACACTCTCGATGGTCTATCTTATTCTTTAACGTGGTAATGATGCCCAGGTATCTGTCAGTCACCAGCTCCTCAATGGCAGCCAGGCACTCCTCACAGCAAAACAGAGGAGATGCTGAAGGGGAGAACAAGAAAATCTAAGACATTAGCTAGTTATGAGGATCTGTTGGAAGGCATGGAAGTCCTTACGGATTTGTCCCTTCTCCAAGTCTCATAAATACGGGGGATACATTAAAACCCTGAGATTCCCACCCTCACCCCAGAAAAACCTTGAGAAAGAGTTGTTTCCCTTCTTTCATTTATAAAATATGTTTATTTATCCTCCACATTGAGAGCCAGGCACTGTGTCAAGAGCAGAATATGACAGTCACCACGTCCCTGCTTTGGAGAAGCACCTTAAATGATGTAACCAATGCCGTGATAAAGGGCACTGCATGATGCTGTGGAGAGCCTGGGAGGAGCTACTAATCCAGATGAGAGGGGCCGGGAAGGCTGGGGGAAGAGGAGATGGTACTCAGAGCCGTGGAAAGCACGGACACTCAACAGAGACCGGAGGGGAGATGGCCAGTAGCCGTGTCACTTACAGCTTGGAGGGGTGCTGCAGACCAGAGAATACAGACAGAGGAACTGAGCGTCTTTAGGGAACAGAAGTGATTACCCAGAAAGAGAATACATGACAGGGAAGAGAAGAGAACCCTGGCAGTACCCAATGTAAGGGACAGGTGACGTTTAAGCGGCACCCAGGGAAAAGTGGAGGGTAGAGTGTGTCATTCAAACGCTGTGTGGGCGCTTGTGTCTTTATGTTATAGGACATGGCATTGGCTGGGCAGACATTGTCACTTAGCATTTCAGATAACATTTGTGACTCACTGTACCTTCTCGGTTAAGCAAACGCAAAAGAAGCATCTGTCACCAAGCAGACAAAGCCATTCAAGCCTCTGTTTTCCTCGTTCCCCAAACAGCCTTAACCCTCATTCTTTGTATGATATTCAGTTGCTAATCAGGGGGTAGACATTATAGAATCTGAGGCAATAATTGGAGAAAGATATTGGGAAGGGACCACATCATGCTTACTTTTTTTTAACTCCTGACAACAGCCTATAACCCTGCACCTGCAGAGTGGGAAGTAAATGGATGAAGGAATCACGCATACTCCCAAGGGCTAAGTGTCCGGGGAGATTGAGGGACTTTCCCAACACCACACAGCTGGCTATTGGCAGAGCCTGGATTTCTGGGGTTTAGACCATGCTTCCTTACCGCGCTCAAGGGGAACAGCACACAGCAGCTGTAGCTATTTAGGTAAGAGCCCTTGAAATTCAGAACACAGAAAAAGGAAAACATACAAGGAGTGGGGATTTCTCCCAGAGCTCTAACCCACTGTTCACATCCCATGGTCTAGAGACTTCTGGTCAATGTGTGCTTCCCTTTCCCACGCACTCCTGAGCTGATGCCATCCCTGTACTCAGCTGTCACTACCCCAGCCCTGCCCTCAACACACACACCCCAAAGGCCCTTGGGTCACAGTTCCCAGCTCCTTAGGGGAGTCTTGGCAGGAACAGCAGCAGGCAAACAATGGAGCCTGTGCACTCCCACCCCCTCTGGCTCCTCTAGAGCAGAGCAGGGGAAGGAAGAAGCAGCCACCGTGAGTGCCTTCTCCAAGCTGTTGTGCTTCTTAGCTGAAGGCTTCTCTCCCAGTTCCCCAGAGGATACCTCCCCCCAACCCTAAACAATGCTATCAGGTTCCTATTAAATTGCCATCTGTTTCCCCCTTTTCCAGGACAATGCAGCCCCATAGCAGCCTGGGAGTGAATACCCTTCGTTTTCACAGGTGCAAACAAAGAAGGCAAGTTTCCTCCCGTCTCTTTGTTGTGGTCTTCTGCTGTGACGTGTTTCCCATGCTCTGACTGGTTACAGTTCTCAGTTAAGGCAGAGAAGTGCTGTAGAAGGAGCTGTGAGCCAGAGGCCTGGGCCATCCCACCTGGCCCTGCTGCTCATCCAACCAGGACCTGACATTCCTAATCCCCCTGGCTTGGTTTCATCATCCATTGAAAATGAAAGGTAGCAATGGTAATGATTAACCTGACTCTCCCTGGAAAGGATCAAGTGTAAAATCAAGTAAAAGTAAAAGGATCAAGTAAAAATACCCTACAGGGCCTTCCAAGCTCTCAAGTGCCCTACCAGTGTAGTCATCTCAACAGGAAAGATTTTACATTTTGTATTGTGGTAACCTCCAAATAAAATCCAGTAAGTGTGGTAGGGAATAGATAAATGGAATACTATGCAGCTGTTTAAAAAAGTGAAAGAATTTTGGAGGCACAGGGGAGCAAAAAATGGCTTCCCTCGATCCTTCTGGGTTTTTTGACCGAGCTACAAATTAAATTGACATAAGACAGATTAACAGAAGTAAAACCATATTTAATTACATGCATACACATGCACAGGAGTCCCACAGAATGAGGCTCAAAGAAGGGTCAGATGATTGAAGCTTATCAAGCGTCCTGAGCTACAGAAAGGAATAGGGGCTGGGGGCACATGGGCAGATGACGACACAAGCTATGGGAGGGTGGGGGAGGGAGGGTATGGTGAACGAAGGTAGGTCGGTCGTTCAGTCATCTGTTATGCAGACAAACTGTCTCTCGAGTAATAAAAGTCATCTCAGAGCAGGCCTCTTCCTGATACAGTTACTTTAACTAATATAGATTTCCTTTATAGATGTAAATTTCTTTTACGAAAGGACAGCTTTTTAGAGCTACTCCTGTGTCTGCAGTTTCTCAGAATAACCAACTCAAAATATGCCAGAGAGGTGTATTTTGGGGTGGCATATTCTGATCTGCTACAGTCACATTTTGGAGTGGTGTGTTCTGAGCTTCAACAGAGAACTAGATTTAGCAATATCTGATAAGGCTGAAGATAACGTACATCCTACTTTTCAGTATGTGCCCTCCCAAGCATCATCTCTGGAGAAATTCTCTCACATATGCACAAAAGAAGGCAGATTCAAGACTGTTTATAACTGTATTGATCGAAATAGAAAAAAAAAAAAGGTGGGGGGGGAAGACTACCTAAATGCACACCAGTAGAAGAATAGATAATCATATCATATTCTTGTAGTAGAATACTCTAGGTTAAAGGAAATGAATGGATGTGAGCTGCCCATTTCAGTTTGAATGAATCTCACAAACATAATGTTGAGTGAAAAGAGCAAGTTACAGAAAATATGCACAGAATTATGCCATTTATATAAAATTTGGAAATATGCAAAGACTCTCCAATGGTTATAAACCTCAGTAGTCAAAGAATAAAGAAATTCATGGGATTGAGAAACCCCAAGCTCATGATGGTGGTTACCTCAGGTGTAGGGGGAATGTGGTCGGTGTATCGATCATCTTTCTTTATCTGAGTGGTGAGCACATGAGAGCTCACTGTATTATCTTTTGGATATTTCTGAAGTATTTCACTCAGTGTAATGAGGTATATACCTCTATTGTACAGACCTAGAAAGACAAACTCCATTATAGGGTTAAGTAAAAAAAAAGCATATGTTGCATATGACTCTATTTTCTATAAGAACTATATATGTGCATACTTACATGTGTGTGTGATTGGTAAACATAGAAACAAAGTCTAGAAGGATATAAAGCAAGCTTGTATTAATAATGTGTCAATAGTGGATAACTCTGGGAGATGAGATTATAGGGGATAGGAGCAGTTTCATATTACTTTTGTAATTAAATAATAAATAATACATGATCCAATTCAAATAATGCATGACCTATTTAGCCTTTTAACTTGTTCTTTTAACAAATATTTATTAAGCACCTTCAATGTAATTCAGGAACTGGTCTAGATGCTGGGGTTACCATGATTTTAAAAAAAATGATACTGCCCTGGTTTTCATGAAGCTTTTATTCTGGTGGGAGAGGCAGTCGTTAATCAAATAATCACACAATTAAATGTAAAATGGCACATTTGCTAAATGCCAGATAAGTGGTATGTAGACTTTAACTTGTTTAGGGAGGTCAGATAGGCCATCTCAGCATAAGGAAGCTTGAGCTGTGATCTTTGAAGAGGAGCAGAAGCTAACTAGGAGAGGTGGGAAGGACATTCTAGGACAGAAACAGCATGTGCAAAGGTCCTGTGGCAGGTGGGGGCATAGTGGAATAAAGGACTGGCCTATGTTACTGGTGGTACCATGTGCTAGGACAGGAAATTCTGCAAAAAGAATAGGTTTGGCAGGGGTGTGGCAGGAAGATTGTCAATGTATGAGCTTCTGGAAGAACATCATATGATTCAGAATGCTCCTATCAACCCAGAGAAGCAGCAAACCCACACAATTACTAGACAGATGATGAGAACAGTTGCTAATCCCACTGACCACTTCCTTTGTACCAGGCACTGTTTTAAACACTGACACATATTAACTAATTTAATCCTCACAAGCACCTTTGGAGGTAGATACTATCATTATGCCCATTTTACAGATGAGAAAACTGAGAAATGGATGAAAAATGGGAGCATAGAAGTTTTAGTTACATGACATTTAGATATATAAAGCCAAAATAACCTTTAATTATTATTGTAAAATATATACTTTTTAATCTTACAAAACAATTGTTGTTCACTGAACTTGGGAAAATGGCTGTATGCTCCTGAAGGGCTGAGATCACATCTATGCAACCAACCACTGGCACAATGCCTGGCATCTAGAGGGTACATCATCAATATTTGCTACAGTGAGCTGTTAGCAGAATGTATATGAAGAATTTTCTACTTGATATATATACATAACTTCTAGTCCCTTGATAGAAAAGTGTTAGCTATTTGTCAACAATTTGAATTGCAAGTCAACTACTATCAATAAGCAATAGCAATCTTTCCTCATGAGAAGTTTAAGAAATGACTCCTCCAAAAACAAACAAAACAAAACAACAAAAACAGAAATCCTCCCAGGGTTTGCAAAAGGAATCATACATGTCAATGCTCACTTTGCTTTTAGACAAGCATCTTTCAGGCATAAGGACTTACACTCATGAAGTGACACATCTATAAACTGGTAAGCATGACGCCAACTAACTTTAAACCACAAACAATTTTTAAACATTTTACTAACACATAATGTGCACCTTTAAAAATAAGCTAGAAATGGGCTATAATACAATACCACACCTCAAATTCTGCCAAAGTTGATGCTCCATCAACAAGTCTGCCTTTAATTACCACGAAGATTACAAATAGAGATGGATAGTCTCATGGCAAGAAACACTGCTTCCCATGCCAACCTTTAAATCATTAAAGCCTGCTCAGCATAAAGCCGGCAAGTCAATCAGACCGAAACCAACGTGCCTGGACTGGTCGGCCACCCTGCAGGGCCTGGGGCTTTGCTGTGCTCCGTCAGCTGTTCTTCCACTCCTAATGGGCCTCAATTCCCACTTTGTATTTATATCCCAGCTGCTTCAAAACACCATGGCTGTGCCACCCACACAGCAAAAATAGAAGAGAGGGGGAAATAACCATACATATTAATAACCAATCCGTTTTTAAAACACGGAGCAGGAATTTTGGTCTATTCAGCTACATAAAAGAACTTTTATAAGACACAAATTGAGGTTGTGGTTTCTATGGCTGCCTGGCACAAATATCTTGTGGCTGAATTTTTCTGTAAATAGGTATCATTCTGCAAAGCTTTCTAAATTCGTCTGTGGTATCTATTCTGTAGGATAACACATGAGAAAAGTGGGGATAGCTCTTGAATTACACATACAGAGCCTAAATATAAACAATAATATTGCTCAAATAAACGACTTGAAAAGTTGAGTTTGAGCACTGGGAAGAGAAGTGGTCTGCAGAGGGAGGCGACCTGAGCTGGAACCCTCGCTGTGTGATGAACAAGGTCAGGTTGCTTTGCTCATTTCCAAAACAGGCTGTCCAGCTCCTTTCCTGGTCACTGTGGCAATTACTGAGATAATAAGCTTGCATGCCTGGCACAGAATCTATGCCCAATAATGCATTTTCTTCCTTTAGTGCGGGCAATGTGTGCACTGAATCTCAGCTATTCCATTTGGTGCTATCATATTTATATGCTCCATTTTTTTTTTTTAATCCAACCAGTTCTAAGCAACCCCATGAAAACAGGCATTTCAACATAAATGTATTTGGATTCACTGGTCTTAAGTGGAAAGATGAGTAATTTCTATATGTGGGAAACCTAAAGTGTGTACAACTAGAGGTAAAATTACCTATTCAGCAGAGTCAGCAGACTTGAAGATTAAGAACAGAGACTTCTTGACTCATGGCTCCCTAACCATTACCGAGGCTCCCAACACACACAAAGTCAAGAGCCTGTGGGAAGAGGTTACTCATGGGAGAAGGAGAGAGGCAAAATGGGACAAGCGAAATTGCTATTAACATGACTAAGTCGTCAAGTTCAACAGCTGGATGGGATCTTAGATGTTTAGTCCAACCTCCTGACTTTTTAGGTTGAGAATATATGGCTGAGGAAGGAAGGGGGGGGGTTGCCTCAGGTCACCCAGTTTAATATGGTTCAACTGGAACTACAATGAAGTCTAATGAAGCACTTTAGTCCACAGATGTTAGATAGGCTAATACTTAACTCATACTAGTTAACCAGTGGATACCATTTTCTAAATATTTCATGTAGGAGTCATGTTTTTTAAATGGTAGTTTCCTTTTATTATGAATAAAGGAAACTACCCACATCCCCAAGGCACATGCACTATAAGATTTAAGGTTACTGGAGGAAACACTAGTACTAGCTGCCATTCTGTCACAGGGACTTTTTTTACCCATAAAGGAAAAGTATAGAAAAAATGAACAGATATAATCAAGTGAAAGGGAAATTCAGGAAACATCTTTCTACTTAACATGATCTCCTTACCAGAGAAATACTTTATAAGACAGCTAGGGGATTACATACATGCCTTCCACAAGGCAGCCCATATGTACAGATTGTCAGCTATCTAAAAACTGAGCTGAGAATCAAGAAGAGGTAGAAGAAAATCAATCATGGTGGACATTCAACGAAACTAGGCATGAAGTCAGTAAAAAGCAACCACTGACTCAGAGATTCGCAGAACTAAATCACAGGGATCCTGCCACAGAACTATGACGTGTAGGGCTGCATTCAAGGCAAGGCCAAGGTTTTTGTTTTGTTTTTTGTTTTCTTTGCTTTTGAGGTTGGGTTTCAGTAGACCCCAGATCAAAATGATCAATCATGGAATAAAGACACAAAGTCTCATTGAGATGGCAAGACTACTTTGCCCATTGTTGTCACCTTCTTGTTTAGCAATTAAGCAAATAAGGCTAATTGTTAAGAATAGCTGGCTAGATTTCTTCATCAGGTCAGTGAGGTGGGGGCAGGGAGGACTATTCTAGGCTAAAAGAGACTTGAGACACAACAACCAAATGCAACGTGTGGACCTTGACTGAATTCTCATTCAAATAAACCAACTGTAAATGACATTTAGGGACAATTGGGGAAATTTTTTTTGAAAAGATGAGTGCTAAATACTACTAAGGAATTACTATTCATTTTGTTAGGTTTGATAATGGTATTGTGGTTAGGTGGGAAAATGTCCTTATTTTTTACTAATAATAGTATTTAGGGGAGAAGTGTCATGATACCTATGATAACTTCAAGAAAAATAATAGATTAAATGAACTAGCTAATTAGTTTCTACTATGTTCATTGGCTACCCAAAGCAAACAGACCTTGAGATTTCATTTGTGGAAAAATAGCCATTTTTTGACATCCTGTGAATTAATTTATTGTGGAGTATACTAACATTAATAAAGCAAATGTATTTCACAGGGCCTAGTTTCCAAAGCCCTGTAGTTTCAGGTTTAGCCTAACTTTTCAAATTACATATAGAAATGTTAAGCTTGCAAAAGACAGGAAACTTTCCCCAGGCTAAAGTATCTGTTGTAGATAAAGAATTGTAACACAGCAAAATTGTTGGCTCAAGGACAGATGCCCTTGGAGCAGGTTAACCTAAAGTTTCTTGATTGTTATGTAAACATACTGAGGAAAATGCTGTAGGAAAAGACCGTATTTGCTAAGAACAAGCTTTTGTTGGTGGAGCAACTTAACCTTTTGCAAATTGCATTATGGAATGTCACTTTGTTATTTCACTGATGTTACCAGCTTCTATTGTTAATCTATACTTAGCCATAACTCCACCTATGTTCCTTTTCTGTAACTTTCTGGCCTGGAGAATAAATACTGAGACAGAACTCCAGCTCAGCGTTAATTTTCCAAGGAGGAATGCCTCTCTCTTGAGGTTCCTGGAAATTAATCCCTCTGGGTTGTCTCACTGCTCAGAAGAAATGGGCTTTGAGTTATACTTTGTGTGTCCATCTCTGTCACACAGGGGAAGAGAGGTGACAAAGAGAGTGCAACAATTTATCCCGTCCATTTACTTCTATCACACTAGTACCATGGAAGTTATATTTCTTAAAAGAAATGGAATACTACATTTAGGTATTAATTAGGAGCCTTTGGAAGTGAAGATTACTAACTTTAAAAGGTATAATTTTGTATTATTTTTAATTTTTAAAATGTTTTTAACAGCACTTGGTGTGACAGTTCTGGGCAATAGATCTCTAGGCAGTAATAATAAACATGATGTAAAAAAGGGTGGAGGAAAAAAAGCTGCAGTTAAGTTCTCCCAATAATTAGAAAATATGTCTTTTAAAATGTTAAAGGCACAATCAGAAGATCCTTCGTTTGTGTCCTTTCCTCCACTGACAGGTTAGGCCAGCTATGGATTCTACTCTGGCCAGGCTGGAAGGTGGAGGGATGGTGTGGGTAATTTTGAAAGGGCAGGCATCATCATCCCTGACCTCATTGATGAACATTTACTGGGAGCTTGGGATGTGGGGGAGCCGAGCCCAGAGCAAGCAACTGACAACTGGGTAGGAGGCATGTTTGCAACTGGCACCACTGGCCTTCCTGCAGGCACTGAGAATACCTGGCACTTTCTCCCTCCTGTAAGCCAGATGGTGCCCTCTTTGTGCCCACCTGAAGGATTAGCTTTGATAGTTGACACCTGGCGTTTTCAAGATAAAGCCAGGATGAATGCGTGAGGCATATTTTCAATTCTCTGTTATCTAAGAAGAAAGTCATCATATTCAAGGATGGTAACAATGATGTCACCAGGAGGGGAGTCACAGGTGAAGAAGAGTTTGGGATGAACCATCTTCTCCCATTGACCCAGCTTTCCTCATGACAGCCTCAAGTTTTGAGATAGCTGGTGAAGGAGAGCAGAATTATCTGTTTGGCATCAATGAAATTGTTTTTCTGATCATTGGGGGATCATGCTCTTGTTAGCACCACATTCTTACCAAAAGAGCTCACTAACATCTCTGCTACCCATTCTACCATCTGCATTAATTTTACCTCTGTTTTGCTTTTACAGAGAGATACTCAGAAAACTGCTTAAAACATTTTCTACAAATAGCCTAATCATAGAATCGACAAACACGTTTTAAAAAAGAAACTCTTAGAAATAATAGTTCATTTGCCCGGTAATTAGTTAAAACCCAAGCATGCCTTCAAAGGAAAGCGTGACACATGCACAGCGATTTGCATCTCTGTTAGCAACGCAAGCTTCTGAACAACAGGAAATATAGTGTTAAAGGAATTTAACTCTACTGAAACTGCTGCTTTGAGGATAGAAATATGTATGCCATGCTCTGTTGTTCCAGAGTTATTAGGACTCCACACCAGTCACTACCCAGGAAGAGATGTAAGAAGAGATTTCCAATCTATATGGATATATTGGATTCCACAGTCTGCAGAATATATAATTCTACATTAGTGTTCTCTATCTGTATACACACACACACACACACACAAACACACACACACAGACATTGTTTACATATTTTTAATTTAGTGTATTTCACTGCAATCAAATCTATAAAGAAAATCCTCACTGTGTTCAGTCAACACAATTTTGAAATTAAATACTTAAGACACAGACAAAAGAGCCAAAAATACTCATTTGACTCAGAGTAGTCATCTCTTACCACTTTAAGAATAAAAATGACTACTTTCCAGAAAACTTGCCCTTCTGTTGTAATTTCAATTGTTCACTTGATTTCAGGCTTTAAAAAAATATCTTCAGTGTCAATACTATCTTCCAAAGATGCTTACCCAGTGGCCCAAATCTGACAGGGTGTGCAGCTGTGACTGGCATTCACAAAGCTTGAAATCCTGCTTTTAGGCTCAATGCAACAGATTTTCCAGGTCTTTTAACACTGTTTCCTTTCATCTCTTTTAATCATGCCCTAAGTTCTTCAGGCACCATGGGACCAGCTGAAATACAGGTATCCATCTAAAAATTGTAGCTTTTCACTGATGCAAAGGAATGCTCTGGGAATTTAAACTACCTCCCTTCTCCATTTTTCCCTTCCACTTAAAGTTCAGAAAACCAGATCCAAGTGCTAGTATTTCACCCTAGGACAATACGAAGAAAATAAACGTGCAGGAGACTTAGGATAATACTGCTTTGGGATATCCATGCTTTAACGTCATTTTTTATGTAAGACCATCCCAGAGTGAGGCCATTCTTGTACCTTAGAAATACATCTCTTGGTGAGAATCCAAGATGGGCCTGATTTATACCGATTCAGTCCAGAGTAAAGTGGAATGCCAAAGGTGTTCTGAAATAAATCATAGACATGGGAATGTAATTATTCTGGAAAACAATTTGGCCATATGTTATCAAGAATTTTACAAATGTTAATACTTTTTGACTCAGTAATTCCCCTTCTAAGAAGCAATTCTAAGCAAATATCAGAAACACTGACAAACACTTTTTCACAGAGATATTCATCACAAGGCAAATTTGTAAAAGTAGGAAAAAGTAGCCTACATTTCAAATAGGATAATAATATATGGGAATGCATTCACACAACAGGAGAATAGTGAAATAAATCATGACACTGTAATTTTAAAAGTTACTTTCAAATAATACTTACTGATGTAAAACTGCTTGTGTTAATGTTAACTTTTAAAAGCAAGAATATAATATTTCATGTATAGCATGTTTCTAATTTTGGTAAAGAAGTATTCATAGAACGGTAAGAAAATACATATGTGAATCTCTGGATAACGGGATAACTATGATATTTCTTTTAATTTTTATCTTTCTGTATTTTTGAAATCTGAAATGTGCATTTAGAACTTTAATAAAATAAAACAATAAATTCTACTTTTTTAAAATAAAGTAGCCTAAATGCAGCACGTCCCTCTTTTATCCTGCACAAAAATATCAGGTAAAATGAGTTCAAATAGTTCAAAGTTTATTTGTGGAGACTTAAAATATTTAAACCTTGCAGTAGTTTCTGCAGTGGTTTTAAATAGGTTGCAGAATTTCGAAGTAGATAAAACCTAAAAAGGAATTGTACATGTTCATGATATAAATGTATGTACAGAATCTTAATTGGGCCTATACGCACACCCCAACAACATTTTACCAAACCAGATACCCTTAGTTAATTCAAATTTTAACAAGCTCTTGCATGAAAATTCCTTAAAGCACCTTTTGACACTAACATCCCCATTTTCTAGGACTCTAAAGCATATTTGTTTGTTTCTTTTATTTTAATCAATAAATATTTATTGAACACTGATTATAGGCCAAGTACTATACCATTGACCAAGGATACATTAGTAAATAAGGATCTGTTCATTTTCTTTCACTCTCACTGGAATATAAGTACCAATTAATACTAGGCAAACATTTATTATGGATTATAAACAATTCTATTAAGGAAAAGAGCCAAGCGAGGGTCCAGTATATATTAGGCATCAGGAATTTTCTGATGGATGAAAAAGAACCAACCATGGGAATAGCATTCTAGGCCAATAGGATGGCATATGCAAACGATGGCATATGCATTTGCTGTGTTTTAGGAGTTGCCAGGGATCCAGTGTAGCTGAGGAAGAGTGACTGATGGGAGAATGACAGTGGGTGGGGCTGGAAAGGAGATTGGCAAGAGTCACAGAGGGCAATGATTTCTGCAGGCCATGGTAAGGAGTTAGATTTGCTACAGTGGAAAGCCAATGAGGGATTTTCTTTCCTCTTAATAGTTTTAAGAACTGTTTTATTTTTAGCTAATTATAGACTCACAGGAAGTTGCAAACTTAGTACATATACCTTTCACCCAGCTTTCCCCAGTGATGGCACCTTATGAGTTCTGTACAATTTCAAAATCAGGAGACTGTCAGTTGTCAATCAGGAGATTGACATTGATACAAGACTGTCAACTAGGCTACAGACTTTATTCATTTGTATGCATAGTTCTGTGGAATTGTATCCCAGGTGCAGATGCTAGTGGAGGATTGTAAATGAGTGACATAATCTTCAAGGAAAATGGGTCAGATCAGAAGACCAGTGGGAAGGTGGCTGCTACAATGCAGTGAGAGCCAAGAGTGGTTCAAACTGGGAGGAGGCAGCAGAGGGTGAAAAAGATAAAATTATTCAGAAGATAGATGGGGTAGAGCCCATAAGGCTTGGGGCAACCTGGATGCTGGGGCAGGGGAAGGGAGGGGAGAAATTTAAGCTACTCCCAGGTTTCTGGCTGGAACATTGGAGCATCCAGGTCAACAGTGATGCCATTTGTTTACTGGGAGGATGATGCCTGGTCAAAGAGAAGGTTTGGTGGGAGCTGCTTTGAACCTGTAAACCTGAGATGCAGGTGGGAGGACTCTGGGTGGCAGGTACACATTTGAGAGTCAACAGCATAAAGACAGTATGGAAAGTCATTAAAACGCCTTGAGCAAGATCCCCAAGGGAGTGAGTGTAAAGAGAGGAGATGGCCCGGAGCAGAACTCTAAGTGAGGTGACACCATAAACAGCCCAGGTTCACCCAACTCTACCATTTACCGCTCCTTCCAATGGTAGGGATATCTCCTTAGAGAGATCATAAACCTGCAAGCAGCAGAGATCCTACCTTATAATCCTACTCTATTCCCATTGATGACTGGCATGGCTGTGTGCACCCAGGAATGCTCAACAAATTCAGTTCTGTTCAGTAAATATTTACTAATCACAACCTCTTGCACTGAGGATACAAAGAATACTAGTTGTTGGTTCAACAGAGTTGAACACCCACTAACTTCCATCTGAATGAAAATAATGAAACAAATGGAGTCAGGGTAAACATTTTCCTCTCCTCTGATATTGATTTGACTGTACAAAAAAGATGCCAATTTAGAATGAGGGGTTCATGTTTTCTTCTCAGTACTGGCCCCAGACACCTCTAATAATATTTTTTAAGGTATTAATTTCCTAGAATTATCATATGTCAAAACAACAGTTGTTTATAAAATACTTTTGTGAATTTGGGAAACTATTTTAAATATAGGCTGCTGTGGCTATACTACAGTTCCTAAATGATAATGGAAGGACAGCTTATCAGCAATTGAAAATTTCAATTGCTATAGAAACAACTGCTTGTATGTTGGGTTTCAAATATCGCCATGGTGAGAAATCATCTAATATAATGAAAACAAGAAAAGCATATTTTCTATTCCATAGAACGCCCTTTGACTCTTCATCTGGTTCTGTGGGCTTTGTGCCTGGCTGGGTGTTTAACTTGAAACTGAACACACAGCCAGCAGGCATGGGAGTGGTGTGAGTGACTCTTTGCTGTGAGCCTGCCAAACCTTTTGTTGGAAGGCCCAGAAACTGCTCACTCTTCAGAAAATTCAGGATCTTTGTCCCTTTTCAAAATAACTGTAATTGCATCTGCTTCCTTTTTTCCTACCTTAAAAAAATCCATATCATCATTCACTCATTCACTCATTCATTCAATCAGTGACTATATATTGAGTCCTACTGTGTGCCAGACATTGTTCTAAAGACAAAACAGACAAAAATCCTTTTTCCTCCCGTTCTAGTGGGGTACTCAGAAAATAAACAAAACACATCTCATGAAGGAATTCGAGAATGAAATATGAACACAGAAAAGAGATGTACAGTTGTGATGATGCTAAAGACTGGAGTCAAAGATAATTCCATGCCTTGTGGGATCTGACATTCAAACCAGTTTGATTAGTGCTACAGACTGAAAGTTTGTGTCTCCCTTAACCACCAAATTCATAGGTTGAAGCCCTACAAGCCCCCAGTTGGCTGTATTTAGAGATGGATCCTCTAAGGAAATAATTATGGTTAAATGAGGTCAAAAGGGTGGGACCCTGATCTAATAGGACAGGAAGGACATGGCAAGAAGGTGGCCCTCCGCAAGCCAAGAAAAGAGCCCTCACCAAAAACTGACCATCCTGGCATCCTGATTTTCAGCCTCCAGAACTGTGAGAAAATGAATTTTTCTTATTTAGGCCACCCACTCTGTGGCATTTCGTTATGGCAGCCCGAGCAGACTGATATAATTAATAAGCCAAATAAAGCCAGAACCATCACTTGCTTCAGTTGTCCTTAATAAATACTCTCTGATGATTTAGTTATATGGCTTTATTTCACAGGTAATATTAAAGCAACTAGGAAGTTCTCCATTCTATTATATTTATTTATTTATCCTCCATCTCCCTCCAAACAGATTTGGAGTGTCTTTACTGTAAAAGACAAGCTGAAATAATGATGACCTGGAATAAAAGAAGAAACCAAAAGCAGGAAAAGGAGGAAACAAATTCCAGGCAGAGGAACTAACATAGTGATTGGCATTGAGGTTCCTGGAAGTCAGAGCAGAACTTAAAGATACTGAAAACCAGACTTACCATCTGGGAACCTACATGGGGCCTTAGGTGCCATGTGTCGTCTATGATCTGTGCAGGGCCAGCAAGAACATGGCCAGTGGTCAGCAAATGAAAACTATTTACCACAAATCCCACCAAAAAAATTCTGCATGATTATTTTCTTCTTCCATCTAATTTAGCTTCCTGTTCATTATAAGACCTAAATAAATTCTCCTTCCTTATATTAATTTTTACAAATGAATGAATAGAATTCAGAATTACCCAAATCAGAATTTGAAAATACTACTTTTTTAGGTGTTTCTGGGAGGCAAGCATAATAAAACTGCCCAGAGAGCACCATACAAAAGGTGACACAAAGATTGCCACAGGTATCTATCTCCAGGACCCATGGTGATCTGGAAACCCAGCCACTATCTCCGCATGCTGATTCAGCAGCAAGTCCATCAAACTGTCCTGCTCTCTCAGCCAGCTGTCTAGGACCAAGTTACCATGTGAGGAACCAGGAGGAACAAGAGGCTGACAAGAAACATGCCATGTGGCACTTTGCTTGGAAGTGTGGTCCGGCTCTGACCTCAGTTTTCTCCTATCTCATCTCCAGCCCATTCATTCATTCATTTATTCTCTCTCCCAACACACATACACATTCATTCACACACAGACACACACCGCACGCAGACACAAAGACACCTCTCTTCTACCCTGAAGCAAGAAAGAAATCAGGGCCCTTCTACAAGGCCTCCTTTCACATTGTCAGCGTGCGCTTAACTGCTGGGAACACCCTGGAAAAATCTGACAGAATTTCTTTATCAGGAACTACCATGGGGGGCAGGTTGAGGGTCCACGAGAGGGAGCCCCTTAATCTGTCTGTGATATTTGTTTCACTGTCTGAGCCCTGGAATTGGGAGGAGAAGATTAGAGGTACCAGAAGGGGCCACAGTGATGCCCTGGGCTAGATCTCCTTGGGGCAGGGGGGGTGTCCTAGTGTCACATATTCCAGTTCACGGCCAGGAAGTATAGACAGGCCTCTCTGACCATGGCCCAGCCTGACCTTGATGCTCAGCTTCTGTCAGCCCAGCTCTCTCAGCCTGACTGTGCCAGAAGCTTCCACTTGTTCTTCCTGGTCCACCCTGAACCCTTTTCCACCCTGCTCCATGCCCCAGGACTGACCTCTTGCTGTCTGGCTTCCTCTTGAGTTTGGCCAGTGAGGTCTGGACACTGCGGGACTGCAAGAGCAGGAAATTAAACTCACTTCCAGCTGCCCAATTTGAACGTGCTGTCTTTTTCCTAGTGAAGCAGGACCCACACACTTGAGAAAACAACCTCTGCCTAAGGAGGTGAACACACCTGGATTTTTCAAAGCCTGTCACCACCATTTACTAACATGGGACCTGGGGCAAGCCTTTCTTTTAAGACTGTTCCTTAGCTGGTAAAATGTGGATAACAGCACCCACTTTTGAAGGCTGCCATGAGGATTAATACCTCCATCTGAGCGGCTTAACCCCCTGCGGGGCACACAGTAAATACTCAATAAACAATAGGGATTTTGCGAGCAGCTGCGCTCCAGCCTGGAGGAGTCCCCACCTTCCCTGTGACCCAGCACTACCCCTCGATGTCTGCCCAACACTAACGATCAATTAGTTCCCATTTCTCCTTGTACCCTCCTGCCTTGGAACATTGCTCCAGGGACTCTGCTAACTCCTCAAATGATGGGTTTCAGGACACGCTCTCCCAGGGTATCTCAAGATGAGGAAACCTGAGAAAACAGCAGAGGCAGGAAGGTCTCTCTGTCCTTCTCCCCTGAAGCAGGTCCTAAAACCTAGGAAGGATTTTCTGACCTTTCCGTGAAGCACATCATAAGGCCCTCAGGTGACAGGCACCCTCCCTATACCCTGAGGAAAGGACCTTCTTATCTCTGAAGACATGGGGCCCAGAGAGGAATCTGAACAAACAGGCCTTGCTAAGTTTCTCTCAGTTTATTACCATTATATCATCCTGTCCTATTTCCACAGGACTGTCCACTCCTCATCAGACCTGCTGTTAAAAACTCTCAGGCTTAGCTGTTTCTTTGGGTCTTCATTTCCTTATGAACACTCCCTATGTCAACTAAAAAATCTGTACGCTTTTCTCTTATTAATCTGTCTTTTCAGGCCTCAGCTATATATCCTGCCCTATAATCCCTCACTGCCCTTTCCAGGCACTTCCACTTTCTTTCTTCCCTCCTGTCTCTGTAGCCATTTCCCCCCGCCCCCCAGATGTGCTGGCTTCCTGCTGGATCATTCCCACACAAGTAGAACAACTTCAGGACTTATTACAACTTCATCATCACCCCAGAAAGGAAAGGTCTAGAGTTCTGCAGACCTAGATCTTCATGGGATCCTGCTCAGGCCTCTATTCTTCATCCCCTTCTCTCCTGACCACCTGCACCAGATCGTCCACACCCAGGGCTCCTCCTACTACCCATGTCGTGGTGAGTCTCAAATCCAAACGCCTACACCTGACCCGCAGATCCACCTAAGCTTCTCCACTTTGGTGTCCCAGACACCTCAAATGCAACATGTCAAAACTGAGCTCATTACCCCACACCCCACCCCAAACCCTTCCTCCTCTTCTCCTCGCCTGGTTATTAACACCTCCCTCCCCCAAACTCCCAAGCCCACATCCCAGAACATCACCCATGATTCATCACACTCACTGCTCACGTCCTGTCAGTTCGTACTGTCCTTCAAGTCTTGAAACATTAATCGTTCACGTATCTTTTGAATCAGTCCTCTGATTGATTTCACCTCTGATTGACTGGCCCAGTGGTCTTTCATCTGGTGAACTTCAAATACCTTCAGATACCTTCTCACTGGCCCCTCTCCCCTAAACCTTTCTCCACCCGGCCACCAGAGCAAGCTTTCTGAGTTCATATTTGATCATGTCGGTGTGGAAAGATGAGATGCCTTTTTTCACCCACCGCAGGGGTCACGGCCAACACTCCTCTAACAAAGGACAGGCTAGTAAGAGAAAAGCATCACAGCCTTATTTAACCAAAGTTTTACATAACAAAGGAGCCTTCAGAAATAAAGACCCAGTGAAAACCATCAATTTTTATGCTTAGGCTCAATGAAGAATGGACACCCATGTAGAAACGTGATTGGACAAAAAGGGTTTCATCTAATGTAACAGACTGAGGGGAAACCCAGCAGAGCCTGCCTGTTCAGACCCTTCTTGGTTCCTCTGTTGTAGCCTTTCTTCTCCTGGGTATAGGGCGGGACCCCTCTGGAATGAGGATCTTCAAGGCAGAAGGGAGAGGGGAGAGGGTGACCTTTGCAGGAATTATGGCTTTCTTTAGGGAAGAGGAGTTCTAGTCTCTATGATCTGCCCTGGGGAAGAAGAATCCAGGCTTCTATGACTCATTTGGGGAGGAAAGAAGCGTGGGAGATGGGAGGACAAGAGAACGTCAGAAAGACCTTGCTTTTGAGGTTCTTCTGACCTCCTTTAGGTCAGAGTACTCAGCACGCCAGAGCACCATACTTTAGGGGATCATGTTCTGAACCCCAACACAGAGGGGAATGGGGGCTTTTCCCCAACAGCAATGGGGAAAAGCTCGTGCTGGAAGCTGGCTGGTGCTCCCTGAGCTCTAGCTGCTCCTCCTCAGCAGCTATGTGCACCTGAAACAAGTCACTTCTCTGTGCTTCAATTTCCTCATCTTAAAATAGGGATGACGATATGGCCTGTCTTATGAAATTGTTGGGATATTTCAATGATTTAAAATATGTAAAGCACTTAGAACAGTGTCCAGCCCATCATAATAAATGGTGGCTGTTATTAAATGAGATAAGACAGGCCGTGTTACCATCCCTATTTCAAGACGAGGAAATGGAAGCCCAGCTTTCTGCAGCTTCCCCCAACAAGCTGCGTGCTTTCTGCCTTTTCACGTGTAATCCCCTCTTAAATGTCCTTGTCTAACCCTCATCCCATCTTGTACCTGGCGAATTCCTGCTACTTCTTAGAGATTCGGCATAAGCACTTCTTCCTCTAAAAGCCTTCCCTGACCTCTGCAGGCCTCCTCATGTCCATACCGCTATTACAGCACTTAGCACATTGCTGCACCGCCCTTCACCATCTCTCTCCAGAGGGGAAGAACTACAGCTCTATTCAGGTGTAGAGTCCCCGTGTCTAACACATATAAGCTTTTCAAAGCTCGGTGAATAAATACATGAACCAACAGATAAAAGAACATGTGAAGGGCAAACACAGGGGAAAGGCTGAGACAGCTGTGGTCTCTGATTTGATGTAACAGCTATAATATAAGTTCGTGGGGTTTTTTTTTTAACTACAGAAAGAATTACAACCTTTACAACTGTGGAACATTTCTAGTTATCACATTTGCTGATGATATAATTGAGTTGAAACTTGCATGTGGAATTTTTATTGTCAATCATACTTGATTAGACCAATAATGTCACTGTATTGGGAGGGTTTTATTTTTAAAATAAAAATCATCAAATAACTCTTCTTCAGAATTAAACTTTATCCCCTCAAATACAAATATCACCCAGACCTAGAACTACTTTTATAGTTATTTATGTAAATCTTATTTTTAAGAGGCTATCAAAAGTCTAATGGGGAAATATGTGAGAGGTACAAGGTTTAATTGAAATGGAAGTTCAAAAAAGAATGTATCTGGATAGACATGACTATTTATATAATAATAGCCCAATAAAAGTTCACATCCCCTATTGTTTAGGACCTTCCTTTTAGGAAGAGCTGGGATTCCACGCTGATGTAGACTAATTCCAAATTAATCACTTACTTCCTCTTGAACAGTCAGATGAAACAAAAGTAAAATTTTCCATGATTATAATGACAAAATAGCTTCCTTTCATTTCATTGAAAGAATTTAGGGTTAGAAAAAGCAAAAAATTAAAATTAAAATTAAATTAAAAAAAGAAATTTACTTTTAGAGTAAAATCTGTAAGTAGGTACATTTTTTAAAACTTTATGGGCCGAGCCCATGGCACACTCGGGAGAGTGCAGCGCTGGGAGCGCAGCGACGCTCCCGCCGCGGGTTCGGATCCTATATAGGAATGGCCGGTGCACTCACCGGCTGAGTGCCGGTCACGGAAAAGACAAAAAAAATAAAAACTTTATTTCATCAGAAAGAGGAAAATTCTACTAAAATTATCCAAATTTGTCAACAATGTCACTTTCTGAAAATTCTGCAGTCAGCTCAGGCACTTGGTCTTACTACAGCTACCTCAGAAAATAATGTTCATAAAGCTGACACTGAGCCTAGAAATGTTCAAATGTGCTTGGAATACTATAGGTACAAAGGCAAGAAATTAAATTAATAAATTTTCTAAGAATTTCCAACAAGAGCTGAAATGCCTAGAGCTAAATATTCAGTTAACCAGAAAAATCCTAGCTCCAGGAGCCCGTTGCTCAGCATTTATGGTTCAACCTTTCCAGAGTATTTCTCAGTATACAGTCTATATTCTACAGAAATAAGAAAGGTGTAATGCTATAAAATTTCTTTCTTTGATGATAGTTCATCAACTGAATCCAGGCAGAAAAAAAGCAAATAGTTGATGTCAACCAAAATAAATTAACCACCCGGTTGAGATATATAACAAGAGGGTTTATTTGAGAACTACTTAGGACTGCAGCCTGGGAGACATAGGTTTAAGAAGTCTCGAAACGTGCTCAGGAGGGCAAAAAAAGTTAGGGATCTTCTAAAGGAAAATGTGTGTGAAAAGGAGCGGGTATTTGCAGAAGTTGTGATTGGTGTTAACATGTGTCAAACAGCCTTGTCCATAGGGCATTGTCACAACAGTTCTTTGAAGTGGTCCAGGGACGTTCTGGTTTGGCGAGTAGTAGAGAACAGTACTCAGTAAATTTGCCAGCAGCTGTTTACCTAGGAAGTTACAATCTTTGCCATTCAGCTGAGCCTGAAACTCAAGCTGAGATGGCCTCCCAGCTCCATTTTAGCTGCCTTGACCGGACTGACATCACTTTCCTTTGTCACTGGAAAGAGGTGTATTCAAAAGGGGTAAAAGAGATAGTCAAAAGATAGGAGGGAAAATAATCACTTGGAGCTAGGAGCATCACCATTTTGTGTAAGATAGGTCCGTGAGACAAAGTGTTAAGTGTTCTCACAGTGACTCTCTGTGACATTTTCCTCTGTCCTGTGACCACACAGAGCAGAACCATTTTAGAGCAGAAAAGGGTATGTGGAAGTATTTTAACACTGAAGCCTTCTGCCAGACCATCATGAGCTAATCCTTGAAAAGAAAAATCGTCCGTTCTATAATTATAGGAAGGTCTAAAGAATCTAAACTCAGACTGCCACCCTGGAACGGGAAGCATATTTCAGCTAAACAGAAAAAAATTCCAGCAAATACGAATGCCCAGTACTGACTGGCTGTTAAATGAAAATCTGAGGCAGTTTCAAGCATGGACTTGAGAGTCTGACCTGGTTAAAGAGCTGGGTCTGCCATTTCCAATGAGCTCACATTCTCATGGTGGATGGTCTGCAAAGTTGGCCATCACCAGCTCCTCCCACCCACAGGTGGAGTCTATTTTCTCTCTCCTTGAATCTGGACAGTTCCTGTGATTCGCTTTGCCCAATAGAATGCTGTAGAAGTGACGTTATGTGACTTGCAGGCCTCCCCTTAAGAGACTTTGCAGCTCCTATCTTTGCCCTTTTAGAAGACAGCCACCATGTATAGAAGGTTGGACTAAACTACTGAAGGATGAGAGACCACGAAGAGAGAGAGAGAGAGAGACAGAGAGACAGAGAGAGAGAAACTTCCCATTTGGGAACCCAAGACCCCCAGCCAGCAGCCAGCACCAAGGCCCTAGACCTGCGAATGAAGCCGTCTTCAATCCTCCAGCCCCAGGTCAGCCGTCACAGCCAACATCATAAGAGAGAGATACAGCCAGCCCAGCAAAGCCCCTACCATCGCTGATCACCTACCTGCTGAGCCCTACCTGAATCCCTGACTCACAGGATCTGAACAAAGTGGTGGTTGTTCTAAGTCCACTAAGTTTGGGGGTGGCCCGTTACATGGGAATAGATGGTTCATGCACAAAATGTGTCCAGTTATGTCAAGAGCACTTACTCCAGCACTCTGGGGAGAAGTAGTGAATGTGTGTGATCCTGTGAGCAGGGAAAGTGCTTAGTAATGAACACTTCATAAAAGTGGGTTATTGTCACTATTGTCATTTTCAAAGAGAGTCTGAATGACCTGCCAGGAATGTTGTTGGGGGTTGTTCTTTAGGATGGAGAACATTTCTCCCAGACTCTGAGGCCCCTTTCCTATTCACATACTCAGTGGGTGCTGAGATAAAGGGAACTGGAGCATGCTTCCTGGTCCTTCATGCTCCTGCTCTGCGTTTGCTCTCAGGGTAGAAACATCATATTTCCTGGGAAAGTTTCAGGCCCTTCTACGGAGGTCCCTCCTGCAGTCGCCTGCTGAGGCAAGCAGCCACAGACAGTTCTTAAAGCAGTCTTCCAGAGGGCCTCCCCTCCCCTGCCACTTATGAGAGGTGGAGCTCCTATCCTGGCCTCCTGGACTAGTTGTGTATTCTTTCTAGGAAGGTGTGAATGGGCAAAACAGAGACAGTTGATATCAAAGAGACCCAGAGGAAAGCTGGACAGCAGAGGACTCTGTGCTTGTCAGCAGCAGCAATGGAAGCAGAGCACAGACTCCAAGTCACCACAGTGGAAGTTGATAAAGGATGCCCATAGTAACCTGCTTCCTGGGTCCTTTGTTCTGCATGACAACTGACACTGTGAAGGCTGCTGGGTCTCTGTGGGAAGTAACTAGGGCTGTAATTGTCCTAATATCTTTATAATAAAACTCCATTTTGGGGGGGTTACTGTATGTTTAATTTTATGTGTCACCTTAACTGGGCCATGGGATACCCAGACAGCTAGTTAAACATCATTTCTTGGTGTGTGAGGGTGTTTCTGGAAGAGATTAGCATTTGAATTGGTGGACTGAATAAAGCAGCTGGCCGTCCCCCATGTGGGTAGGTATTATCCAACTCTCTGAGAGCCTGGATAGAATGAAAAGGTAGACAAAGGTTGAATTCTCTCTCTCTATCTGCCTGACTACTTGAGCTGAGACACTGGTTTCTTCCTGCCCTTAAACTGAGATGGCATCTGTGCTCCTGGTTCCCAGGCTTTCAGACCTCGACTGGAATTTCACCACTGGCTTTCCTGGGTCTCCAGCTTGCAAACAGCAGACTATGGGACTTCTCGGCCTCCATAATCATGTGAGCAATTCCTTCTAATAAATATCATTATATGTATCCTATTGGTTCTGCTTCTCTGGAGAACCCTGACTAATACAATTACCTTTTCTTTTTCTTTTCTTTCTTTTTTGCTTTTTCTTTTTCTTTCTTTCTTTCTTTCTTTCTTTTTTTTTTTTTTTAACTTAAAGGGTCTAAATAATACAAGAGGCAGTTGGGAGGAGGGGTGCCTTAGCCACCCCATTTCAATAATCTACAGCCAGCTACTTCAAATAAATATGCGATCTAAGTAAAATTGGTATGTTTGCTCCACAGATGAGCGTCCAGACAAACACTCTTAGGCATCCTTAAGGAGGTGGCTGCCCCAAATCCCCTCCTACACTGGAAATTCTGGAGCTGCCACAAAAGACACACTGACTTCCTTCTGAAAACTTGTCATTCATTTTCCCATTTGCCCCCTGTGTTGCACTAAAATTCCTGCCCAGGGCTTTCAATTTCATTCATAGCAGCCCACTCCTTTTCCCTCCTGCCCTTTTCAGCATGGCTAGGTGTTCTGCCCTGTTTGGATTTGTGAGCTAACACCTATTCCCAGCTCAACATCATCATTACGATGGCCTCATCAATGGAGAAGTAACTCTGCTCTTGAGCACAGCACGCTCCGTTCCACTCTCACACCCCGTGTCAAGCTTTTGTCCATACATCCCACCAGCTGTGACCCAGCAACACCATGCCCTCCCACCGACCAAATTTGTTGAAATTTACTCCAAAAGGCATTCATCATGTGCTGCTCGCTTGGTTTTATGCAGAACTGGGATACTTTATAAATAAATTTTAGTGAGTCAAGGCAAATCTTCACAGGCCTTTGCCTAAGAGGATTTAGTTATAAAATTCCTAAAGGACTTCTTTATCGTGTAAATCCAATTTTTGTCGTTATATGGCCCCAGGAAGCAGAACAAAAGAAATATTAATTTACTTACTACTTAATAATTCTCCCTTTCCCCGGGATGTAAGAATTCCAGGCGCAGGAAGAATAGCTTCCACTTTTTTCTGACATTCCAAAGCAACTTTGCACTCTGGGAAGCCTAGATACTG
The DNA here is from genome assembly GCF_027409185.1 of Cynocephalus volans. NCBI lineage: Eukaryota > Metazoa > Chordata > Mammalia > Dermoptera > Cynocephalidae > Cynocephalus > Cynocephalus volans. The sequence continues at coordinate 287,486,801 of NC_084460.1, forward strand.
ACCTTGACAATGACAAGAAAAATTGAGACACATCCAAAATCAAAATGGATTTAGAATGACGAGGTGTCACTCTGTCAACCTGACCACCATCCACTTTCTCATTTTCTTTTGTGTTCATGGATCATGTTTGATCACAGAGTTGTCACCAGCTTCTTTATGCCACAGTACACAAATATTTCCAGTTTGAGAACCCACTTAGAGAACCTAGTGTCTAACCTGCTGCTAGATCTTTCCATGATGGACATGGGAGAGTGTATGAGGGACTGGAGGCGGTGGGAGCAAGAGGTTAGAGCTTCCACGGCTTTGTGTGTGCACAGTGCGAAGTGACCACTGTGCACCGTGAAAGACTGGACGCCCGCCCCACCACCCCGCAGCCCCCACGCCCGCCGCCAGCCCTGCCTGTCCCCTGTCCCGGAGGCCGAGTCCCATCGCGCCAACCCCGAGCCGGTGGCGCGGGAGGTCAGCTGCCCCGGGGCGACTGTCATTGCTTCTCCCGGGGCCCAGGCTCCTCCGGCTGAGCCCCTCCACGACCCCACCCCGCCGGCCTGGAGGCGACGAGCGACCGGTCCGTGCCACGTGGGACGCCGCCAACGCGTCCCCGTGGACGAAGGGTCGGCTGGACACACCCCTCGGCCGGATCCGCTGGGGGCTGCAGCCGCGGTTGCTCCACGCTCTCCTCCTCCCCCCTCGAGGCCGCGAGCTGTTCCCGCTTGGTCCCCTCCATAGCCGTGCCCCGGTCCCTGCGCCCCGCCGCGGTCACCTCCTGAGACTGCTGCGGGCATCCTGAAGGCCCCGAGCAGGACCGAGAGCCAAGGACACGCCGACCCGAGGCCTCCTGGGGACGCGATGGGGCCTGCGGGGAAGGGGCGCTATCCCGGAGGGCTTCCTGGAGGAGCAGAGCGTGCAGTGCGACACTGGGACTCCCTCCAGGCCGAGCGCGGTGCCCAACGTTGGCCCACGGTTCGCTTTTTCATGGTGATTATTTTCTCACGAAGGGCAAGCAGCACCCCCACCGCCATCTCATCAAGCAAGCAGCTTTGGCTATGACCCTCCTCTCCTCTACAACAATCTGTGGCTCCTCGTAGCCGGCACAATCACATCCAAAGCCGGCGGGCCTCGCCCAGGTGGCCTCCCTCTCAGGCTGGATTTTCACACCCGCTCCAGCTGATCCGAGAACTGCATGCAGAACCCAGCGGGTAGCACGTGAAGCCTCAGAGAAGCAGCCGCCTACCTCGAGTCCACTACCCCCCGGCTGCCAACGCACTCGCCCTGAACCATTTTGCAGGTCACAGCATGACCCTCACCTCTAAAAAAAAAGAAAAAAAAAGAAAAAGAAAAAATCAATATTTAAGAGCTCCAGGTTTCTGTAGGGTCATTGCTGCTTGCTTGCTTAAATGCATACAGCACAGACTCTTACAGCAAGTGTGTAAACTTGCTCCTTTTAAGCTGTTCTCTTCTCTTTTTTACCTACTCTCTTTCCCCTCCCATTGGGTCTGTCCCAGCAGATACCCCTATGCCTTTCACCCTTTCCATCCACCCCGGAGAGGGGAGGACAAATGCCAGTTTTCCCTTAGCAGTTGAGGCAGGCTAGGGGTTTCCAAAAGGAAAATTACTCAAGAAAAGTATTTAAGAAAAAATTATGAAACTTTCTTCAAAAAGTCAATCTTACAAGTTCAGGTTTTCAGCCCTTCTTTCCATCTACCCTTCTGCAGGTTTGACCCAGAGATGCCCTCTAATCATTAGGTTGTCCTCTCGGTCATCTCCAGAGCCTTCTCCCGGGAGGGGTTGGGGTCCCAGCCAGACTCTGGTGTCTGTCATTCCTATGAGTTGATCTCAAGTCAAATGTGCACCAAATTGGAGACAGCTAATTTTATGGGTTACTTGTTTTACAAGGTTAAGTCTTAGATCTCTTCAAAAGCCACAGCCTGGTTCAGAGGGGGTTATTCATTTCCGTAGAGTGACATCATGTGGTAAAGGAAGGACCACCCAGCTTGTCTTTCAAAGTGCTGATGCATTTTGAAGAAGACACAAGAGCTGGGTAGTGCGAAGGGAGAACTCAATGGCATGAACTGAAGTTGCAGTCGTGGAGTTGAAAGGGACTTAGGATTTTCTGACTCTACCCTCCACCTGTTGCAAGTTAACATGACTGACTCCATCTTTGTCCCAGTTGTAAAAACAACTAAATGCATTTCTATACTGTGTAGCTCTATGGTCAGGTGCCTGTTCCTGTGTTAGCAAGAAAACTACAGACTGCCAGCTCTTTCCTGTATAGATGAGAAACAGCATTGCTCTCTAAAGCAGACCCCTCCTCAAGTAACCACATTTCCTGCCCTTACACCCAGGTGTGATAGACCCTTACTCAAGAAGTTTCTTTACCTAGGTTTAACTCACAACCACTGACCCATTTAAACTAAACATGCTTTTTGTGGAAAATTTTATGCTCTGCTATAACCTGCATATTTCAGCTTCTGGAATCCAGCTTGCTTGCTCTTGCAGAACATCCTATAGGCCAAACAGGATACGGTTTATGCCTATAAGAACCTTTCCCTAATGAGGCTGGGGGCTGCACTCTACCCAGACTGCCTGGGGAGACAGCCACCGGCCAGCAGGAGAAATAAAACTTCCACAACCCCCAAGTATTTTTGTGTGGTGTCTGCCTTATTGGGAACTGCACCTCACAGCACACCCAGTTCCAGAAACCCCTTGTCAGGCCTCCGCCCGCGATCCCTTGGAACCTGTCCCTACACCTGGAGACTGGAATGTGTTATCCAACCTTGCATCCAAAAGAGATGAGCCACCCACACCCGAACAGAAAGGAAAGCCAGACCACTTGTGATGGGGCTTTCACTCCTGGGCCTCAAGAAATAAATCAGATGTTCCACTACAGATCAAACACTCAAAAAGTTCAAAAAGGAAGATCCTTTTACAAATGGTTGTTTGATCTCTAAGGGGCTGTGAACACTGAACTAATACTCCCTTCAACTAAAGACTGAAGACAGCGTTTTCCAAAATGCACTCTGTAGGAATCAGTAGGTGTTAAGTGAGTAAAAGGGTTCCATAGTCAAACAGATACAGATAAAACAAATACCGGACTTAAAAAGCAAAGCAAAACAAAACAAAAAACAGGGCAACATGAGGGACCCTTCTGGTGGTAGAGCAGACCTGTATCTTGGCTATATCAATGTTAATATCCTGGTTGTGATATTGTACTACAGTTTTACAAGATGTTACCATCACAGGAAACTGGATAAAGGGTAAACAGGATCTCTCTGCTGATTTCTTGTATTATTTGCTATGTTATATATATAACATACATTTATGTATTGTTTACTATATTATTTCTTATGTGAATCTATAATGATCTCAAAATAAGAACTTTATTTGAAGAAATTAAGCAGTATACAGTAGCACTTCTTAGAGAAGCTAATAAGCTATGTAGATTTTCAATTTCCAAAAGAGGGAATGTGGACGTTGGTGCTAGCCTCTAAGGTGGCCCCCAAAGGTCCTTGCCTCCTGCTGATGTAGGCAACTACTGGTGTGCGTGACCAAGAGAAGACTTGAGAGGCCAGGTCAAAAAATGCGTTAAAGCTTCCACTTTGGTCTCTTGGATATATATAATACTGAATTCAATTTGCTTGTATTTTAATTAAGAGTTTTGCATCTACATCATACATGCAATTTGCCTACGTTTTTCTCTTCTTGTAACATCCTTGTCCTGTTTTGCTTCCAAGGTTATATTAGCCTCATAATACTAGCTGGGTAACTTCCCCTCTCTTTTTTTTCCTCTGAAATGGTTTAAGATAGAATAAATGCACCTTGAAAGTTTGGTGAAGACTCTCCCTGTGAAATCATCTGGCCTGGATCTTTTTTGAAAAGATGAGGGAGAATTCTGGGAGAACCTTTAGATTACTAATTTAATTTCTGTTATGGCTATTGGTCCATTCAGAATTTCTTTGTCTTTTTGGATCCATCTTTGAAGTTCATATTTTTTTGGAAAAATAAATATTTTATCAAAGTTTTTAATGTTCATGTGTGGTTTTTAAAATCTCCACTAAATATACTTATATCCTCCTTTTATTTCTAGTATCATTTGTGTGTGCAGATACTTTACTCTTTTATTGTTTTCTATTTCCTTAATTTAACCAAGAAACTAGCTTTTGATTTTGTTGATCCCATTTTTTTTTATAGTTTGTTACTTTTAAATTTTATTTTTTAAATTCCTTTCTTCTAGTTTTGCTTTTATTTTAATTGAACCAATTGTACATATCTGTGAGGTACCGTGTTAAATATCAATACCTGTGTGGTATATTAGTATAATCAGTATATTCAACATTACAGAATGTAATTACTTTTTGTGGCCCTTTACTGATTTCATGCTAACCCCCCTCCCCCTCTCCCACCTATAGTAACCTCAGTTCTGGTCCCTACTTTTGAAAGTTCAATGTATTATTGTGATTGTTTTTTTCTTTCCTTCCTTCCTTCCTTCCTTCCTTCCTTCCTTCCTTCCTTCCTTCCTTTTATTTATTAGTTTATGTTTTTTTAGCTCCCACTTGAGAGGGAGCATGCAGTATTTCTCTTCCTGTGCCTGGCTGATTTCACTTAACATAATTTTCTCCAAGCTCATCCATGCTGCTGCAAATGGCAAAATTTCATTCTATGTTTATGGCTGAGTAGTATTCCATTGTGTGTATATACCATATTTCCCTTATCCAGTCATCCATTGATGGACATTTAGCTTGGTTCCAACTCTTAGATATTGCAAATAGAGCTGCGATAAACATGGGAGTGCAGGTATCCCTTGCACATGATGATTTCCATTCCTCTGGGTATCTACCCAGCAGTGGATTGCTGGATTGTATGGCTGTTCTATCTGTAGTTGTTTGAGGAAAGTCCTTACTGTTTTCCATACTGGCTGCACCAATTTACAGTCCCACCAACAGTGTACATGGTTCCCCTCTCTCCTTTTTTAATATTTACTTTATTCTTCTGCTAACTTCTGGAATTGGGTGCTTTACTCGTTTGTTTTCAGTATTCCTCTTCGGAACATATTTAAGCCTACAAAATGTGTTTCTAATAACTGTTTTTGCTGCATCCCACAAATTTTGATATGTAACAAATTTAGTACCATGCTGGTCTTAAACATGTTGTAATTTCCATTGTGATCTCTTTTTTAATTCAGAAATTATTCAGAATTGCATTTTACACAAATGTTGTGTATTATTTATTATTTTGTTAGTACTTTTACTCATTTATTTATTTTGCTATTTTTAATTGTTGAATTCTTATTTAACTTAATGTGGCCAGAGAATGAATGTGGTCTGTGTTATATTTCTTTGCCTTTTGTTTATTCAGATTTTCTTTATCACCTATTATGTTGTCAGTTTTTTTTATTTTAACTTCTCAATATACATTGTAGTTGATTTTCGTGACCCTTTACCCATTTCTCTTCCCCCCTCCCCTTTATTTGTTTGTGTGTTTATTTATATATTTATTTTTAGCTCCCACAAATAAGTGAGAATATGTGGTATTTCTCTTTCTGTGCCTGACTTGTTTCACTTAATATAGTTTTCTCTAAGTCCACCCATGTTGTTGCTAATGGTAGTATTTAATTCTTTTTCATAGCAGAGTAGAATTCCATTGTGTAGATATACCACAGTTTACTTATCCACTCATCTGATGATGGACATTTGGGCTGGTTCCAACTCTTTGCTATTGTAAATAGTGCTACAATAAACATTGGAGTACAGGTATACCTTCAGCATGATGATTTCCATTCCTCTAGATATATTCCCAGTAGTGGAATAGTTGGGTCATATGGTAGATCTATCTGTCATTGTTTGAGGAACATTCATACCAATTTCCATAAAGGCTGCACCATTTGCCAGTTCCATCAACAGTGTATGAGAGTTCCTTTTTCTCTGCAACCTCTCCAGCACTTATCATTCTCAGTTGTTTGCATATTAGCCATCCTGACTGGAGTGAGATGGCATCTCAAAGTGGTCTTGATTTGCATTTCCTGGATGCTGAGTGATGCTGAGCATTTTTTTCATGTGTCTGTTGGCCATTAGTATATCTTCCTTTGAGAAATGCCCATTCAGCTCCTTTGCCCATTTTTTAATTGGGTTATTTGGTTTTTTGCTGTAAAGTTGTTCGAGTTCCTTGTATATTCTGGATATTAATCTTTGTCAGATGTATATTTTCCAATATTTTCTCCCACTCTCTTGGTTGTCTTTTCACTCTGTTGATTGTTTCTTTTGCTGTGCAGAAGCTTTTTAGTTTGATATAATCCCATTTTTTTATTTTTCTTTTAGTTGTCTGTGCTTTTGGGGGTTCTATTCATCAAGTCTGTACCCACTCCTACTTCCTGGAGTGTTTCCTCTATGTTTTCTTTAAGGAGTTTTATTGTTTCGGGATGCATATTTAATACTTTAATCCATTTTTCAGTTGATCTTGGTATATGGTGAGAGGTACGGGTCTACATATGAATATCCAGTTTTCCCAGAACCATTTGTTGAACAGGCAGTCTCTTCCTCACCATGTAGACTTGCTGCCTTTGTCAAAGATCAGATGGCTGTAGGTGTATGGGTTGATTTCTGAGTTCTCTATTCTATTCCATTGATCTGTGCGTCTGTTTTTATGCCAGTACCATGCCGTTTTGATTCTTATAGCTTTGTAATATAGTTTAAAGTCAGGTAGTTTTATGCCTCCAGCTTTATTTATTTATTTATTTATTTATTTATTTATTTATTTATTTATTTTTTGCTCAGGATTGCTTTGGTTATGCATGGTCTTTTGTTGTTCCATGTAAATGTCTGGATAATTTTTTCCATTTCTGAGAAAAATGGCACTGGAATTTTGATGGGGATTGCATTGAATCTGTAGATCACTTTGGGTAATATGGGAATTTTCACAATGTTAATTCTTCTGATCCAAGAGCATTGGATATCTTTCCATCTTCTTGTATCCTCTTTAATTTCTCTCAACAGTCATTTGTAGTTCTCTTCACAGAGATTTTTCACATCATTGGTTAACTTTATTCTTAAGTATTTTATTTTTTTGGTGGCTACTGTAAATGGGCTACATTTCTTGATTTCTTTTTCTGCATGTTCACTGTTGAAGTATAGAAATGCTACTTATTTTGGCATGTTAATTTTGAATCCTGCAACTTTGCTGAAATCATTTATCAACTTTAAGAGTTTTTTTGTAGAGGCTGTTCAATATATACAATCATATCATCCACAAACAGGGACAGTTTGACTTCATGTTTTCCAATCTGGATGCCCATTATTTCCTTCTCTTCTCTGATTGCTCTGACTAGTACTTCCAACACTATGTTGAATAGGAGTGGTGAGAGTGGGCAACCTTGTCTAGTTCCTGTTCTAGGGTGATATCGGCAGTGGGCTTTTCATATATGGCTTTAATAGTGTTGAGATACTTTCCATCTATGCCTAACTTGTAGAGAGTCTTTATCAGGAAAGAATGTTGAATTTTGTCAAATGCTTTTCAACATCTATAGAGATGATCATATGGTTTTTGTCTTTGCTTTTATTGATGTGGTGTATCACATTTATTGATTTGTGTATGCATCCTTGGGATGAATCCCACTTGATCATGGTGTATAATTTTGTGTATATGTTTCTGTGTTCTGTTAGCTAGAATTTTATTGAGGATTTTTACATCTATATTCATCAAGGATATTGGCCTGTAGTTTTCTATTTTTGATGTATCTTTGTCTGGTTTTGGTATTAGGGTGATGTTTGCCTCATTAAATGAGTTTGGGGGAATGACCTTTGTTTCAATCTTTTGGAATAGTTTGTAGAGAATTGATATCACTTCCTCTTTGAAGGTTTGGTAGTACTCTGCAGTGAACCCATCCAGACCTTGGCTTTTCTTTGTGAAGAGCCTTCTGATAACAACTTCAATCTCTTTTTACTGTTATTGGTCTGTTCAGATTTTCTGTATCTTTTTGGCTCAGTTTTGGTAGTTTGTGTGTGTCCAGAAATTTATCCACTTCCTCCAGATTTTCAAATTTGTTGGCATGTAGTTGTTTATAGCAGTCTCTAATGATTCCTTGTATTTCAGACATATCAGTTGTAATATCCCCTTTTTCATTTCTAATTTTTGTTATTTGGGTCTTCTCTCTTCTTTCCTTAGTTAGCCTTGCTAAAAGTTTGTCAATTTTATTTATCTTTTCAGAAAAACAACTTTTTGTTTCATTAATCTTTTATGTCATTTTTCGGGTTTCTATTTCATTTCGTTCTGCTCTGATCTTAATTATTTCTTTACAACCACTAACTTTGGGTTTGGATTGTTCTTGTTTTTCTAGATCTTTAAGGTGAAGTGTTAGTTTATTTATTTGCCATCTTTCCATTCTTCGGAAGTAAGCATTTAATGCAATAAATTTCCCCTTTAGTACTGCTTTTGCAGTATCCCATAGGTTTTGGTATGATGTGTCATTATTTTCATTAGTTTCAAGAAATTTTTTGATTTCCTGTTTAATTTCTTCTTGGACCCAAATGTCATTAAGTAGAATGCTGTTTAATTTCTATGTGTTTGCATAGTTTCCAGAGTTTTGTTTGTTATTGATTTCTAATTTTAATCCATTGTGATCAGAAAAAATACATGGAATAATTCCAATTTTTTTGAATTTGTTGAGAATTGCTTTGTGACCTAACATGTGTTCTATCCTGGAGACTGTTCCATGTGCTGATGAGAAGAATGAATATTCTGAGGTTTTTGGATGGAATGTTCTGTAGATATCTGCTAAGTTCAATTGGTCTAAAGTGTTGTTTAGATCTTGTGTTTCTCTATTGATTTTTTGCCCAGATGTTCTGTCCAATGTTGAGCATTGGATGTTCAGGTCCCCTGCTATTATGGTGTTAGTGTCTACCTCATTCTTTAGGTCTAATAGTGTTTGCTTATTAATCTGGCTGCTCCAACATTGGGTGTATATATATTTATGATTGTTATGTCTTCTTGATGAATAGCTCCTTTTATCATTACATAGTGGCCTTCTTCATCTCCTTTTATGGTATTTGCTTTAAAGTCTATTTTATCTGATGTAAGAATAGCTACTCCAGCTCATTTTTCATTTCTATTTGCATGGTATATCTTTTTCCATCCTTTTACTCTTAGTTAATGTGTGTATTTACTGGTGAGGTAATCTCTTGAAGGCAGCATATTGTTGGGTCCATGTTTTTAATCCAGTCAGTCAGTCTGTGTCTTTTGAGTGGGGAATTTAATCCCTTTACATTTAGAGTTATTATTGAAAGGTGTTGATTTACACCTAGCATTTTATTGATTTTTGCTTCAATGTCTTAGGTACATTTTCTTCCTTTCTTCCTAATTTTCTGTTTGTCTTCTGTATTTGTTGGTTTCTTGGGCTGGTAGATAAACTTCTTTTTTTTCCTTATTGTTACCAACTTTGTTTCACTGGTAGGTTTTGTTCTTTCTTGAGTATTCATGGCAGTGATGCTTTTTTTTCAGGTATCAAACCCAGTACTTCCTTGAGAATTTCTTGTAAGGCTGGTTGTGTGGTAGTGAACTCCTGCAGTTTTTGTTTGTCTGAAAAATATACTATTTGTCCTTCGTTTTGGAAGGATAGCCTTGCTGGGTAAAGTAGTCCCAGCTGGAAATTTTTGTCCTTTAGTATTTTGAATATATCATCCCATTCTTTTCTGGCTTTTAGGGTTTCTGATGAAAAGTTTGATGTTATTCTGATTGGGGCTCCCTTATAGGTGACTTTATGCTTCTCTGTTGTAGCTTTTAAAATTCTCTCTTTGTCTTTGAGTTTGCCAGTTTGACTATAACATGTCTTGGAGAGGACATTTTTGGGTTGAATATGTTTGGGGATCTTTGGGCCTCCTGAAGCTGATCTGTGACTTTCCCTACACCTGGAAGTTTTCTGCTATTATTTCATTGAATATGTTTTCAATGCCATTTCCTTTTTATTCCTCTTTTAGAATACCCATGATTTGGATATTTGAGTGCTTAAAGTTGTCTGTTATCTCTCTTAGATTTTCTTCAGTTTTTTAAATTCTTTTTTCTTTTCTCTGGTCTGCCTGTGCTAATTCAAACAGCCTTTCTTCAAGGTCATAAATTCTCTATTCTGCTTGTTCTAGCCTGCTGGTTAGACTCTCTGTTGTTTTTTATTTTGTTGAATGAATCCTTCTGCTCCACAAGCTCTGCTACATTCTTTTTCAGGGCATTAATTTCTTTGTACATTTCTCCTTTCAGATCCTATATATTTTTTCTCATTTCATTGTGTTGTCTAACTCAGTTTTCTCTTATCTCATTTAGTGTCCTTAGAATCATTGCTCTAAATTCCTTGTCAGTCATTTCAAAGACTTCCTGTTCTACAGGATCTAGAGCTTGATAGTTATTATTTTCCTTTGGTGGTGACATACTTGATTTTTCATATTTTTGGTATCTTTTCTTTGGTGTTTAGTCATTGTGGCAGGTGGTATCACAGTCTACTTGTTCCACCCTGGTATCTGGCTTTGATCCTGAAGGGACTGCCAGTTCTGGGCAGCAGGAACTAGCTTGGGCTGGGGGTCCCATGTCACCTGCCCCTTCCAATGCAGCTGACTCGGGTCATGTGAGTCCGGCGGTTCTCAAGCTTCTCTAAGCAGTGGGGCTGACTTGGGCTGGAGGTCCTGCAGCACCTGCCTATTCCAGCACAGCTGACTCAGGCATGTGGGCCCTACAGTTCTCAGACCTTTCTGGGCGGTAGGCACTGGCCTGGACTGGGGTCCCGTGGCACGTGGCTCCTGCCTATTCCAGCACAGATCTCAGGCTTCCTATTGTTGCCTGTTTTTAATAGGCACAAATTGGTCAATTTGTGGGAGAGAGTGATACTAGGAACCGTCTACTCTGCCATCTTGACCGGAAGCCTCTATGTTGTCAATTTTTGAAGGTATTTTTATGGATGAAGCTTGTTAATTTAGTTTTTAATCCTACATTTTTATATTTTTTAAAAAATTAACTAGGCAATCAGTATCTTATAGAATGTGTTAAAGTCTGCAATAAGGTTTGTCTATCTTTCATTTTGCCTTCTGGATTTCAAGGCTATGTTTCAGGTGCATACACATTCATGAGTACTACATGTTTCTCTTACCACTAAGTTCCTTCCTTCTTTGTGTATACAATATTTTTTCCATAAATCATATTTTGTCTGAAATTGATATGCTGTTCCAGCTTTTTATGTTTATTTGATTATTAATTGCATGGAACAAGTTTTTCCATCCCTTTGGTTTCAATTTATCCCTTTGGTTTTATTTTATGTGTCACTCCTGTAAGACTGTGCTATGGTCTGAATGTTGTGTCCCCCAAAATTTGTACATTGAAACCTAATCACCCATGTGATGGTATTAGGAGGTAGAGCCCTTGGAAAGGTGATTAGGTCATGAATGTGCCCCTATAAAAAAGACCCCAGAGAGCTGCCTTGCCTTAGCATCATGTAAGGACACAGCTAGAAGGCAACTCCCATGAACCAGAAAGCAGGCCCTCACCAGACACCAAATCTGCCAGTGCTCTGATTTTGGACTTCTCAACCTCAAGAATTGTGAGAAATAAATTTTTGTTGTATAAGCTACCCTGTTTGTGGAATTTTATTATATCAGCCCAAATAGACTAAGACAAATATGACTAGATTTTTTTTTTAATTCAATCATATAGTTTCTTACTTTTGATTATAGTGAGGTTATTCCATTTTCAAATTTTGGATTACTTATTTATTTAAAATTATTTCTACCCTCTTAATTTTGATTTTCTGTTTACCTTACTTGTCTTTGTTTCTTCCCCCACTCCCTTTCCTGCAGTCAATTTAATTAGTAAGCTTTCTATATTTCCCCCCTTTTTGGTTTGGAACCTATTGATAGTGTTTTCATTTTTTTGACTGTTTGCCTTTAGTTATTTGGTTTTTTTTGTTTTGTTTTGTTTTGTTTTGTTTTTGTTTTTTTTGTCTTTTTCGTGACCAGCACTCAGCCAGTGAGCGCACTGGCCGTTCCTATATGGGATCCGAATCCGCAGCGGGAGAGTCGCCGCGCTCCCAGCACAGCACTCTACCAAGTGCGCCACGGGCTCGGCCCACCTTTAGTTATTTGACATGCATATTAGACCACACATTTTTCTAAATAATCCAAAATGCTTAGTAATTTTATTTTTGTCCTGAACAATAGCAAAAAAGCTCTGAGCACACTTTAACTATTCATTCATGTTTCCTCTTCAATTTAGTGTTATCTAGAGTTAATTTTACACTTCTTTAACAAAAACAAACAAAAATTAAGATTTTTTTTACTGTCAATTGTTTATAAACATTTACTTACACTTTATTAATTTCCATCCCCCCCCACAGTTTTTGTATTCCCAGACCTTCCTTTTAAGCTCCTTTTTCTTTCTAGTGAAATACATTTTTTAATAATTATTTTAGTGATGTTCTTTGTGTAGCTTTGGCCCCGTTCATAGAACTGCATTTCTGATCAATTTCTGGTCCATGAAACAATTTTTGGTTTTTATCCAAACTCTATCTTAACAGTTTTCCTTTTTTATATCCTATATGTCTGTATCATGGGTTTTATACAAGGGGGATAAGTTGAAAGGTTAACTGATGGTGTCATCTTGGACAGAAATCGGAGTTAATGACTGCTGAGTTCCTGGCCCTGAGGGAAGGGCCAAAGCAGTGGAAAGCAGACAAAAATGACAACTTGCAAGAAAAGAAATTTTTAAAAATTATGGGCATGTGCAAATTTCAAAGGTAATTGGCTCTTCTAAGCTTTCTAAACTTTTTAAAAAATTTTTTTTCTAAATTTTTTTCTTGATATCAATTTATATTGATATTGGGATGATAATGCTTAGTATGCTGACCCCTGGTGGATTCAGCAAGTGCCTATTCATGACATTTTTGGAGTTGCAATAGAACTTATTCCAGGAAGCAAAGACTCAAATGCCTTCAGAGGCCAGGCAGGTTATGTAAATATGTCAGGTGATCCTGTGTATGACCATCGATCATGGTGCCAAGTGTGGTAAAACTGGAGAATGCAGCCTCTCCCAAAGGCATATAATAATCAATGTTTAAAATATATATATATTGGCAAAACACATACACATAGGTGAAACCCACAGTGAGAGTTTGATTGGGCCAGTATTGCCAAAACTCCAGTATTCAGTTACACACAGAAAGGCTACGCCTCTGGCCTGAGGTCTCACACTCAAAGGTTGGTTTGTAGATTAATAACTAATGCTCTTTCCATGATCCAGTCTTACTTTCCAAAAATGTAGCAAAAACTAGTTAAGTATAGTGGGCTATTTTATAAAATAAGGTTAGACATTTGCTGACAAGACCCAATTGATGAAAATATGATTCTTCAAGGAAATTCATGTTTTATTTCTGTGTTTTAAGTAAAAAACCTCTGTGCTATATGTTATTTGAGACATTGCAAAGCAAAATTCTCTACTCTAAAACATTAAATGTTATGCTAATTAAGAATTTTTCTCCACTTTTTTTATGCAGTCAACTTAAAGTTTAAGAATTTAAAATAACAAACAAATCCTGATATGCTATATTTTCTTACTGAAGAACATAATCAGACAGAATAAGAGTGGATCACATAAAAGTAGCAAAAGCAGTGGTATTCTAGAATCAAATATTTTATTGAGGTTTGGAAAAATCCAAGTTACATTTCTACTAAGGGTATTTTAATTTTAACTATTATTGTTAAAGGGCATAGATCTTTTTATTTTTCCCCTGGTTAAGTTAAACTTACCCAATTTTTTTTCAGAATCTGTTTGATGTCTGTCTCAGTTCAAGACTTCAGTGGCTTCCTATTACCTGTTGTGTTAAACCCCAAATTGTCAGCCCGCCAGTCCCCACCGTCATCCCCTACATTTAGCCATCATATTTCTGGTTCTTCACTGTGCCATCTGAGAAAACCTTTCCGCTCTTCTCATGTGAGGGTTGACTCTTCTCAACCTTGGCCTTCCCCATGTTTCTCATGAATGTGAAGAAGGGGGGTGCGGCATCCCTGAGTCAAGTCTCCGGTTCAATCAATGCCAGTGACCCGGGGTTCTTGGTTCTGACCCTTGCCTCACACGCTCTTTCCTTGACATGTCACTGTTCTCTATTAGATGGTCTCACTCACAGCCACTCAAGTCCCTGACAGGATGTTATAGTAGCATAAGACATTTGAGTGATAGTTTCTTTACGTGTGTGTGTGTGTGTGTGTGTGTGTGTGTGTGTGTGTGTGTGTGTGTGTGTGTGTGTGTACATATACACACACAAATACATATAGACACACCTATACAAGGGTACTTAAAAAGTTCATGGAAAAATGGAATTTTAAAATATGAGTCTTTCCATGAACTTTTTGAAGTACTCTCATCTATACACATATATGTTTATATTTTTCATGGCTTTGAAATAATTGTCTAAGAGAAATTACAAAAATTAAAATAAAATATACAAGTTCTTACACAAGACAATGACTCAAAATTATGTTCATTGAAAAAAATGACATATACATACAAACTCTAATGTGTATAAATGCCAGCCACCCATGACATTTACACACAGACTTTAATAGCTCTCTAAGATAGCGTTTTCAAATTTTAGTGTGCAACAGAAAACTTCTTCAATATTGTTAAATTAGAAAATTCCTAGGCCCATCCAACAGAGATTCTGATTCAGTGGTATGGGGAGAAGTCTAGACATCAAGGTATTTTTAGCAAGCCTCACACATAATTCTGAGAAAAGTAGCTCACGGATGGCACACTGAGAAACCCCACCAAGAGAAGTAAATTTTCCCCAAATAAAGCAACCCTTTTCCTGTTTGTATATTTATAAATGATGTGCTTATTCTATAACCAAAAGTATAAAAATGGAAAATGTAAATTTCAAAATCTTCAGTCTTACCCATTTTTGGATTTTTTAATATAATGTTTGCCGTTTTAATTTGTTTATTTTATGTATCAATTAAAATTTTTTCAAATAAGTTTTCATTTACAGTACAGTCTTGTCATTTATTAAAATTCCTAGGATTTTTCTTTCCCTTCATTAAACATATTTACTTAACTCAAATATTTTTTTTTGCTTTTTTAATTCTTTTAGAAATATTTTAGTCTACATGTTAGAATCCCTTTCAAAATATCCCAACAAGGAACATTTCCGAAGATATAAAAAAATTTACTATCCATTTTCCTCTGTATATTTTCATTAGATTTAGAATAGGTAATCTAATACGGTAGTTGACCTGATTCTGGAAGTTTAATTGGATATGCCTCATTATTTTGAGGAGACCAATATCATATGAACTTTAGGGAGTTCATAGGAAAAACTACCTCTTTCCCACATACAATTGATGTCAGAATTTTGATACAAGCTTTCTTTTTCTGAGAACATCTCCTAATCACAGAAGGCTGACTTGTACTGGAAAGACAGAAAGAGGTGGGACGTCATGAATCATCTGGACTCCACTGTGCACCTAGCACCCAATTGCCTAGGAGTAAGACCACTATAAACATGGTTTCTTTATGCTATAGGAATGCAACACTCTGGTGTGAGTTGGCAAAACATACGTTAGCTATTGAATAATATGACAGCAGGTCTGTAAGACACTGTAGAAATCATTCAAATCATCTGAGCTCGGCATCTTTCTGTTACAGATTGGGCAAGTGAGGCCCAAACTTGCAGGACCTAAGATGTCATTGCAGGTGGGACTGAGTCTTATTTGTCATCACAAGCTTGTGCATAATTCTTGGAACATAATAAGTTTTAAAGAGATAAATCAGAATTGTTGGATGAACAGTGAATGAATTAAATAACTGCTGGATCTTCTAACTCCCAGGTCCAATATCAGACCCAGAACAAGACACTTGGACAAAAGAATAACCTTTGGTACTTTGTAGGATCCTGGTATACTGTAGTTGTTTCAACGCTCTGTCTGTTTTTCTATATCTTTACCAACACCAAGTCTATCAATTTATTTTATTTTTTCATTTTTATAAGCATTGCTGTTTTAATTTTTCGGTGTTTCTAATACTGATTTTGAGCTACTTTTCTCGTGTTTATTGGGAAATTGTCTTCTGTGAATTTGGAAGGCACTTTTTTATCGTGTTGTAGCCTCTGATGTTGCTGTCAAGATCCATAATTCATTCTGATGTTTAATCTTTGTACGAAACCTGTCTCTGTCTGGAAACTTGGGGGCTCTTTTCTTTATTCCCAATGTTCTGAAATTCCATGACATGACAGTGCACTTTGAATGGGATCTATTTTGAGCACTTGATAGGACGATTCCATCTGGAAACTCATCACTGGGTCCTAGGAAAGTTTTTTGAATTATTTCTTTGATAATAGCCTTCCTTCCATCTCTCTCTCTCTCTTCCTTCCTTCCTTCCTTTCTTTCTCCTATTCTCCCTTTCTGGAACTCCTTTTATTTAGATAGCCAACCTCATGGACCAGTCCTAATCATTTTTGTCCTATTTTATCCCTACTTTTCAGTAAATTTCTTCAACTTTATCTTCCAATCCTCCTATGGAGTCTTTCACTTCTATGACTATATTTTTAATTTCTAAGAGCTCTTCTTTACTCTCTAAATAACCTTTTTTTTTTTTTTTTAGCACATCCTGTTCTTGCTTCATTTATACCATATCTTCTCATAGCCCGCAGAAGATATTGATAGTTTTTCTGAGATTTTCTTTTCCCCGAAGACTCCCTCTGTGCCTTCCAAGTAACTTTGCTCTGTTTTTCTTGGTCTCTCATATTCCATACTTTCCCCTTAGGCTGCTAGAATATGTAACCAGAACGCAAACTGGAAGTTCTGAATATGTCTATGAGGTTTATCGACTGATCTTCACTTTGAGAATCTCTGGCTGAGCCATTTCTCCAGGACACCCTTGACATCAACATCTTTGTATCTCTTCTCTTGGAGGAATCCAGTCCATCTGCCTAGAAGGTATTTGGCTGGCTACCAGCATTCTGGGAGCTCTGTTGGGGAAGAGCTTTGCAAGTCTCACATTCAATGTGCCAACTTTCATTTACTTCTTCTATTTCAAGCAAAATATCCCCACCCTCAACTCGTTCTGGTGTTCTGTTTTATTCTCTCCAGGAAAGCCAATAACTCCAGTGCAATTTTGGAGATGGGAGAGAAGCAGGTAAAGGACTCTGTGGAGACCGTGAAGGGGATACTAATGTTATAACTTCTTAAGCAGACTAGCAACCAGTCCTCTCTGGTTTTTAGCTTCATCTTTCCTTCCACTTTCACAGGTTCCTGAAACGTCCAATCGCTGAGACTTTGAAAGGTTCTGTAGTGTAAATCAGGTTGCAGTTTGATTTTCTCCCCTGCCAGTTGAGGAGTCAGCTTTCTGGGCTCTGCTCTGCAGATCCTAACTTTGGTTACTGATTTCTTCTGCTCTCTGTGTCCTTGAGAATTATGCAGAAAGCAAACAAACAAATAAAATTCCTTTACTCTTATTTTTGTAGGATTTCAGGAGAGAGTGGAAGTTAAGTGCATGTTTTCATTTAGATCTCTTCAACCAGTGGTCTCCATTTACTCTTTCAGATGAACGTGAGAACCAATTTGTTTTGCTAATAATGTATCTGTTGACCACTCCCACCCAAGGCCACTTTATTGTGGTTTTATTCATCACTTCTACTTTTGCTTGCTGTCCATAAATCTCTAGCTTTATATTTATTACATCACTTTTCTTTCTTCTGTTTTGTTTTGTGGTTGTTCTATTACATGCTCGAATTAAATGCCGAGTCTCTTTCTTATTTAATCATGAAAACGTTTAATCCTGAATTTCCTTTATTGTATGGCTGTGGCCAAATCCCATAGTTATTGATATCTAATATTCCCATTGACATTCAATTCTAACCAGTAATTTCAATTTTGATTTCCTTTCTGACAGGAGTTTTTCAGAAAAGCAATCTTAAACTTCCAAATGGGTTTAATTTTTGTCATCTTTTTATTTATTAATGTCTCACCTCGCTTCACTCCTATCAAGAGAAAGTAGGCCTGTAAAAATTTTACTAAAATTTTTACTGTTTTATATTATGCCATTCTTATTTTTAAAATTCTTTTTTACCACCTATAAATTTCATAACTACATTATAAAAATTGTTTAGACTTAACCATGAAGTTTAAGTAGCATAGGGCAGATACCATTTTAAAAAAATACTTAATGCTTTTCTCTTCTGTCTTTCCACATATATGAGTCTAAGGTGTTCATCTGCTATCAAGAGATGTTGGAAAATGAGAATTATTAAGATTCCTTTGCAGAGAAGTACAATGACGAACAAAGAGTTTTCAGTTTCTGACATTTAAATGGCCTTTTGCAGTAAGACAATAGGCGAATATGCTTGAAAGTCAGTTGACAACAAAGAAATGCCTACATTCCTTTGCTTCCTCTTAATATATCAAATGCTAGGCCCGGACCAGAAAGATGTAAAATTTCTTCCAGAGTTCACAGAAAACCATCTTGTCTGTTCTTAGGGTTTGACCGGGAGGCTGGAATCAGAAAGGTGGAGGATAATAAACAGAGGACATAAATGAGGAGTTGGGCCCTTCTGCTCCTGGGAGTGGTTGAAAAAGCAAGACAGAGGCAAGGGGAGACTGAGGCATGGGAAGAGGAAGGCAAACGGGTGTCCCAAGTCCTCTTCTTGGAGCCTCAGCTCAGCAAGGAACACGTGTGTTAAAATAACGATGAGGCTCTGTTCCCACCTGGGATATGCAAGGAGACCGCCGAGCAGAGCAGCCCTGTTCTGACAAGGGAGGGTGGGCAGTGTAATTACATTTGTGGCCCCAATCTTTGTTCACATCTTGAGACGTGAGGACACTGAACTGACAGGCAGCAGGTAAGACTGTGGCTGGATGGCATGAGCTAAAGCTGGGATGGAGGATGTGCGTGAAGGTTTGCAGCCTTATTGAAAATCGAGGGGAGGCTGATGGGGCATAGGGAGGGGCAACTGGGCCCTGCTGCAGCCTAGAAAGAATAAACTATGAATTCATCTCTTCTAGAGGTCAGATGCAAACACAGCAGGATGCCTGGACTAGGATGGGACTGTCCATCTCAGCAGATTCCAGCCAGTGCACACCCAAGGACCAACTTGAGCTCAGGGGTCTCCTCTTACCCCCAAATGACATGAGGTTCCATGGGCCCCACCCCATGTTTCAGATCTCACGCTAGTAAGGAACAAGAGAGGTGGAATGAAACCAGGAGATTGCACGGTCATGCCACCTTAAACTGAGTTAAGCCTAGAGATTGCATTAATTATTGTTTTCAGCCAAATTGGCATAAAACTAAATTGGATTCAAATTTAGAATTTTAAATTTGTCTCACCACTCAGCAGGTGGGGATCGGAAGAGCACTCAGAGTTGTTTTAAGAGTGGAGCATCTTGCCTGGGAATTGCGTTTAATCAGAGATTCTGATTCAGTAGGTCTGGGGCAGAGAATGAGTTCTGTTGTTCATTATCGTTGGTTACATGTTATACTTTTCTCTTGCTTGAGTTTTTCAGGTCTGAATTCAGATTCAAATTTACTTTTGGCTGGAGAATTTTAAAGTAATTCTTTCTAGAGGAGTTGTGTGGCTGGTCTGTAAATGTCTTTCTTTGGCCCCCAGAGATAACCCATAGCTTGTCTGGTATAGAACTCCCAGCAAATGTTTTTTCCCCAGAAATTTGCCAACGTCCTCCACACTGTGTTTGGCATTTGGCATTGCAAATGAGAATTCTGATGTCAGTCTGATTCTCTTTCCTTCGTAGACAAATTGTTTATTGTGTTTGCTCGTTTGGAAAACACTTATTTTATCCTGAGAAATCAAATGTATGTCTTTCGACTTGTTTTAGTTTTTTTCAATAATCCTGCTGACATTTGTGCGGCATTGTGAGTTGGAGTTCGTGTCATTCTTAAACTTGGGAAATTGTCTTTGGGTGTTTGTTTATTGCTTCTCTTTCACCTGCTTGATCGTTCCCTGGAGCTCCGATCTCATGAAAATGGGGCTGCTTTGATCTAATCATTATGTCTTATCTTTTCTTTCATAAATTCTCTTTCTTGGTTGTTTTGCCAATTTGCACTCTGGAAATTTCTTTAACCTTCAAAATCATTATTTCCATTTTTGGGAATGTTTTCCCATTTACTGCTTCTAATGAGTTAAGCTTTTTTTTTTTTTTTTTTTTTTTTGACAGTAATGTTTTTTTTTTTTTTTGACAGTAATGTTTTTATTTTGAAGGAGTCATTCTCATTTTTGTAGTTAGTGTTTTTTTCTGACAATACTAATTTATTGTTGCAATATCCCTGAAATCAGTGTGAAGACACATGTTTAAATATTGTTAAATTGTCTTCTGCTCTCTGCATTAACTCTGTCATGCTGAGGCCATTTATTGACGATTCAGTTTGGCGTCATATTTTCAAGTGGCTGATCCTGCTCAAGATCCATTGATGGTGGCTGTCCCCATCCTCACCTGTGATGACAGAGCCTAATTGTATTGTTGGAGACACAGGTTCTGTCAGTACCCGTGTTGGTCTGACTGCAGGAGGCCCCAGCTTAGGTTTTACTCCATGTCAGAGAGTATGTTGGAGCAGTTTTATCTCTTGTGAACGAGAGGTGATTCGTCCTGAGTTTAGGAAGATTGTGGGGATTATTTTCTTCCCACTTTGGTCGGAAGGAAATTACTTGATCACTGAGCTCACCCTACAAGATAACCGATGGCAAATATGTCAGTCTTTTTTGTGTCATCTCATCTCAGTTGACGCCTGTGGCACCAGGATTGTAGACGGTACCCATCTCTAGTTTTCAGTGGTGAGAGAACATTTTCTTCCCACATTAGCTGAGACCCCTGGATGAAAAACTAGAAGAGGGATGGAGATCACGATAGCATGTTCTCAGGCTGAACTCTTGGTCACATCTACCTAATAATTAACCATTCGGGGTGGGAGGGTCTTAAGGCATACTACACTCAGCATAATAATCCATTTTATGCAAACAATCATAGTTTAGAAAGAGGACTTCCTTGTTTTGCTTACTAGGTGATAATCTTTTCCTATTCAAAGTTTATTGATGCAGGTAGAATTATTCAGCATGCAAATGAGGTTGGAAGAAAAAATCTCTTGGAATCTGGAGCTACGATAAATTGTAATAAGGTGGTGTTCATGATATAAAATAATTTTTTTTAATTTTCAAGAAAGAACGCTATCTAAACAGGCATATTTCATAGAAACATGTAAGAGCTGTATTAAAAATTACACATTCTTGTTAGAGGCCTGACACTACCTGACTTGAAGATTTATTGTCAGCTATAATAATCAAGACAGCATGGTGTGGGCCAAAGAACAGACAAATCTATGAATGGAACAAAATAGAAAGCCCAGAAATATACCCACACAAACATACTCAACTGATTTTGTGATAAAGGAATAAAGGCAATTCAATTGGAAAAGGGTCATCTTTTCAACATCTTTTTCCACATGCAAAAAAGAAAAAAAAAAATGAATCTAGACACAGACCTTGCACCTTTCACAAAAATTCACGCAAATGGACTATATAACTATATATATAAAATACAAAACCATAAAACTTTTGGAAAATTACTTGTAAGAAAACCTATTTGACCTTGGATCTGGCAAAGAGTGTTTTGATTCAACACCAAAAGCATGATCCATGAGAGAAACAAATGGAAGTTGGACTTGACTAAAATGTATAACTTGTGCTCTGGAAGATGCTCTGTTAAACAAATGAAAAGACAAGCACAGAGTAGGAGGAAATATTTGCAAAACACTTATATCCAAAGTATATAAAGAACTCTTAAAACTTAACAGTAAGAAAGCCACCCAATTTTTAAATAGGCAAAATATCTGGACAGATAATTCACACACACACACACACACACACAAACACACAAATGGCAAAAAAGCATATGAAAAGATGCTCAACATCATATGTTTTAGGGAACTACAAATTAAAAATAACAATGAGCTACCATTACATGCCTATTAGAATAGACAGAATCTAAAAACTGATGATAACAAATGCCAGCTGGGAAATGGAGCAACAGGAATTCTCATTTGTTGCTAGTGGGGAATACAATATGGTACAGCCACTTCGGAAGACATTTCGCAATTTTTTATAAAGCTAAAGATAGTCTTACCATATGATCCAGGAATCACACTCCTCTGTATTTACCCTAATGAGTTGAAAATTATGTTCTCCATGCAAAATTTGCACACTAATAGTTATGGGAGCTTTAGCCATAATTGCAAAACACTGGAAGCAATGAAGATGTCTTTTAATGGGTGAATCGATAAACAAACCATGGTACATCCATTCAATGGAATACTATTGAGCAATAAGAAAGAAATGTGCTATCAAGGCATGAGGAGACATGGAGGAACTTTAAATGCATATTGCTAAGTGAGCAAAGCCAGTGAAAAAAGGCTACATGATTTTTATATAGCATGTAGTCAACTGTATGACTTTTTTGAAAAAAGGAAAACTATGCGGACACTAAAAAGATCAGTGGCTGTTTGAGGGGAGGAGAAAGGGAGTGAAAAGACGGAGCACAGGGAATTTTTAGGACAGTGAAACGATTCTGTATTATGCTGTAATGTGGGCACATGACATTATGCATTTGTCAAACCCAAGCAGGAAATAGAAGGAGGATGTGGGAACTCTGTACTTTCTGCTAAATTTTCTATAAACCTAAAAATTCTCTTAAAAAAAAAAGGCAAATAACTATACCTTTCTATCCACTCTCTACACCTCAGGTTTTCCCAAGTGAAAGTAGGTTAAAAAGAAATATTGTAGGAGCAGGAAAAACGCGAAGTCTTTCTGGACTTACTGGCCCTTTCCTCAGTATCCCTGCCCGTCCCCCATCACTATGTGATCATGCCATTTGTCTTGCTTCTCCATTTGGACGGTATATTCTTTAAAGTGGTTAGTTAGGTATTTTGCATGCAGTGGATTCTTGATAGTTACTGCCTAAATCAACCTAATTACACCAAGTTTTCACATTTCTTTTGATATTTCAAACCCAAGCAGATAAATTGTGAAATATGTTGCCATCAGCATGAAAAGAATTAAGATATAAAGTTACGGTGTTGATCTCAACTTTACATATGTTTTCCACTGGCAAAACACCTTTACACAGCCTTCTTCAAATGAATTGCACAACCATATTAAAGGATGGCCTTCTGATAATTCAGGAATAATATTCTATGTTGTAAAGTAACAGAAGAAAGGAAACTGGTCAATATGAGAAAAAACAAAGGGACTCTACATGCTGATCTCAAAGTGATGTCTGTTGATCTTACTCTAGTCAACTCTCATCACATTACTGTATAGCTTCTATCCATAAAGAAAATAAACTTTGACCTATGGTTCATTAAACTAGTTATGATTTTTATTTTGCAGAAGAAGGGAAAATAATTTGTGGCCTTGGTGTGGTAGGCTGAATAATGACGCCCCAAGATGTCTCTATCCTAATCCCCAGAATCTGTGAATATGTTACTTTATATGGCAAAAGAGACTTAGCAGGTGCGATTAAATTAAAAATCTTGAGAGGAGAGATTATCCTGGGTTATCCAAGTTGGCCTGGTATAACTACAGGGTCCTTGAAAATGGAACACAGGAGGAGTCAGAGAGGAAGTGGTGTTACATCAGAGGCAGTGGAAGAGGAGACACACGTGGAGATGCTACATTACTGGCTTTGAAGATGAAGGAAGGGGCCATGAGCCGAGGAATGCAGGCAGCCTCTAGAAGCTGATGAAAGCAAAGAAAAGGATTCTCTCCTAGTGCCTCCAAGAGGAACCAACCCAACTGATGCTTTGATTTTAGACTAGTAAGACTGATTTGGACTTCTAACCTCCAGAACTGTAAGAGAATAAATTTAAGCCACTAAGTTTGTGGTAATTTGTTTACAGCAACAATAGGAAACTTACACACTAGGCAAAGACAACCCATTTAGTAGTAGTAGTAGCTTTTATTCTGGAACAGATTCAAATTTAAGAAAACGTCAATAAACAACAAGTGGATTTGTTGAGGGGGTGGGGGTGTATGAAAATACGTCCAGTCAATCCAGAGACTCTAGGAAATTGAAAGTCTATTTGGGGAGGACTAACAGATGTCTAGGAGTCTTGGGTTCTACATCACAAAACAACTCATACCTAGCCACAAGGAGTTGATTTATAGTGGTTAGACTTCCATTTGAATCAAGAAAAATGCAAATGTTTGTGACTATTTGTAGATCAAAATTTTCAAAGGAAAATGCTAATTAGTGGATGAATTGAATATGGCTAGTGAGTCAAATTTCATGGACTGAAGGCAAGGAGAATACACCTGGCAGTTGTGCCCTTTGGACTGTGGTCAAGTCCCAAGTTCTTTTCTGTATGAGGAGAGCATGTCATAGTCTGTTCACACTGCTATAACAAAAATATCAACTAGGTGGTTTATAAACAACAGAAGATTTTTTTCTCATAGTTCTATAGGCTGGGAAGTCCAGGGTCGAGGAACTGGTAGATTCAGTGTCTGGCAAGGGCTCACTCTCTGCTTCATAGACTTTCACCCTATGAGGATGTCCTCTTCCTGCATTCTCATGGAAGGAGCTTGTTAGCTCTTTTATAATCCATTCATGAGGGTTCTGCCTCATGACTTAATCATCACCCAAAGGCCCTATCTTCTACTCCTATCATCTCGGGAACTAGGTTTCAGCATATAAATTTAGAGGGGACACAAACATTCAAACCATAGCAGAATAGATTTATCCAGTGAGCAGGCAAGTTTTGCAAAGGAATTCTCTCCCTTAAGAAGCATCGACTCAGTTGGATACAAGAGGAATATACATTACCACAAGTTAAACAGGTAGAAGAAAGGAGTGTAGGAGTGAGACAATGTTTAAGTCTGGAAGAAACCTATAATGGGAGAGTGTTGTGATTTGAATTGTGCCCCCAAGCTCATGTTGGAGCTTAACCTGCAATATGGTGGTGTAAGGTGGGGCCTTCAAGAGGTGATTGGATCTGAGGACTGTGCCCTTGTGAATGGATTGATCCATACATGGAGTAATGGGTTGATTGTTTAATAGGTTGTCATGGTCATGGCTCTGATGGCTTTATAAGGAAACCAAGTGAGAAGGTGAGCTCTCTTCCACTCTTGTGATTCTCTCACCATGTGATACCATGCATTGCCACAGGACTTTACAGGGAGTCCCTATACGGAAGAAGGCCCTTGCCAGATGTGCCCTCTGATCCATGGATTTCCCAGCCTTCAAAACTGTAAGAAATAAATTTCATTTTCTTATAAGTTGCCCAGTTTCAGATATTCTGTTATAAGCAAAAGAAAATGGCCTAATACAGAGAGTTAAATGCAGATGTGTGGTTGGGGCAAACCTCATAAGATGAAGGGACTAATGAAACTCAGAAGAGGAACAGAAGGGGTCAAGCTAGAAGCTGGTCTAAGATGAACCCCACACACCCGTTCAGTCACAGGCATTGACTTCAGGTGACCTGTTTCTGCCAGACACCAACAGTTTGGAGCTAATTTTCTTGGTCCTGTTTTGCTTCACTTATGTGTGTGACCATAGCCTGAGAAAGCACAGGTAAAGAGATGAATGTGTTTGCAGGGAGGAGAAAAAAGATAATGTTGAGTAGAAAGGCAGGATTCATCTTCAAAGAGCAAAAATATACAGGAGAGGACTTCCAGTCAAGATGGAGGAATAGATGGTTCGCAGCATCACCCTGTCCCACAACCAACCAATTTACAACTATTAAAAAGCAATGACCACCAAGCTGGGGCTGCGAGAGCTCAGGGGAAGAGGAGGAGAGACCTACAGAGTTCATGAAAGTGGGAGAAGCCACGATGAGAGAAAGAAAGGATTGCTCTGACCATTTTGAGCCCTGGCCTTTTCAAGGCTGGCCCTGGTCAGCACACAGAGCAAGAGCTGGCAAAACACACAGTTGTCCCCTTTGTATGAAGTTGCTTGGAGGCTGTAGGGGAGAAGAGGGTCTTGGTGGCCCCCAGGCCAGCTAGACCACTAATAGGGTTCCTGTGGATCCACATAGGAGCAAGGAGCCACAAACAACAGACAAAAGGAGCCACTCAGAGGCTGGTGAGTCACTGCAAGGGACCAGCACACGGCCCATCCCATGGGAAGTGTTTGGAGTGTGGGAGGTGAGAAAGATGGGTACACAGGAGGAACACTGGGGCACAGCATGGACAGCTGATCTGCCCCCCAATCAGCACAGGCCCACTCAGTGTAGACTGGTCAGGAATATAGAACTGCAGGGGGTGCAGTTTGCTGAAAAGACTCAGGCCCAGACCAGTTTCCACAACCCACATGTATCAGACCTCACAAGACCTGGAAGTGCTTACAAGGTCAACAATTTAAATCTGAACTGCACAGAAAGCTTTCCCCAGAGAACCAGCAGCAAAGCAGCAATTTAGCTCAACCACAGGGCTCAAGTGCTGGTTCCCTTAGGAAGTTCCCCCGTTTTAGATGTAACCAAAAGACAACAAATTAGTTGCAGTGCAGAATTTAAGTGGTGGGAATGGCAAATAATCCAACACAGAACTGAAAGAAAAAACACAGTACCCACAATCACAGACAAAGTTTTGATATTATCCAGTAAAGATCTAACACCACCAAAGAACACCTATAAAACCTCGAAGGACTGGAAGCCCCTGGGCTGCCAAGCCAGGAAGTGGGGAGGGTCGTGGGCTCCAGCCATGCCCCCCACCCCAGACCACATCCAATCCAGCCCCTGTGATGTCTTCACCCAGCTCAGTGATGACCATCAAGCCGCAGACAGAAATGCCCCAGGCTCCTGAGTCTGGTCTCCCTTGTAGGAATGAGGGGGTGCCGTGGGCCTTGACCATGTCCCCCCATCCTCCTCCTTCCACCATATCCCTCTTTCCCTTCCCCTCTCCCCCTCTCCACCAACTGCTCCACAATAACATCTTAGAATGTAAAAAACAATAATTATTATAAATAAATACATTTTTAAAAAGAAAAAATATATATATGTATATATAGAAGAGGCCCCTCTAAATAGTAAGCACTTAATTTGCTAGTATTATCTTTACTTGATAAGGTCAAAATCATGAATAATTAATAAAATATATACTATACAATTAGCTCATCAGAAAATTCTTTTTATGATTAAAAAATAAAAAGGACAGATTGGGTGTATCAGTCTGTTTCTGCTGCTTAGAAAAAAATACTTGAAACTGGGTGATTTATAAAAAACGAAATTTCCTTTATAAATCTTTGGACTTTGGAAAGTCCAGAGTCCATCTGGTGGTGGTGACAGTGACCCAGAGGTCTCACATTGCAAGATGGTGGAAGCAGAGAGAGCAAGACAGACTCTCCTCTTCTTTTGAAGTCCTCAGAACCACGCCCCTGACCACCATTTTTAATCCATTCACTACTGCATGGTCCTACAATCCAATCACCTCTTCAAGGCTCCATGTTTCAATTACCATAATAGGATTTCCCACCCTTTTAACAGTCACAGTGGGAGCTAAGTTTCTAATACATAAAAGTTGGGGCACACAGTTCAAGCTTCAGTGAGTTTGGGGGACATAATTCAATTCATTATGCCATTAAAGAAAATGAGCATGTGAATGGTACAGTTTATCAGAATCTTTATGGTAATAAGGCATTTTGGGAAATAAGGGGACTGAAGGAATGGAAAGGGAAGTGACTGGTGAGGATTAACACAATATAATTATTTTATTTAACCTCCTTACTGATTATTTTTATGAGTGAAGTTGCCATTCAAAATGCTTTCTCACTCACTGTATATTAATTTTTAAATTTCTCATGAGAGGAAGAATTAGGCAAGAGTTGACAGTGAAAAACTAGATCTAAAAGAGTAATAATTTATTTTTTATATGACATTCAATTGTCAAAATGCTGATTTCTCATTAAAAACATCAGACAATAATGAGAGTGAACTTTATCTTATTACTAATTTAGTCATGCCTGACTTCAACTGCCATAACAAAAGGATTATTTGTACAAAACATTGTAATTTATCTTAAATACACCCAGCCAAATGAGATTTGGTTTTCACATTCTGGACTTTGCCTTTCTCCCCAGTCTTTCCCATCCCAGTACAGAGCACGACTGCCCACCTACTTGTCCAAGCCCCAGTCCTGGAAGTTACGTCTGGTACCTGCCTTGGCCACCACATCCAATCAGTCAGCAAGTTCGTTGATTCTACCTCAGAAACAAATCCCAAACCCATCTAATTCTGTTTTTACTGTCATCCTAATTCAAAAGCCACCATCATATCTCAAAGAAAATACTGCAAAAGCCTTTAAATCAGACTCTTATCCCTCATTCATGGCACCTTTGCCAGAGTGGCCATTTAAAAAGTAATAAATAAATAAGAAAGAAACAACAGTTACAATAATACATTGAACTTTCAAAAGGAGAGAATAGAACTGTGGTTATTAGAGGTGGGGGGAGGGGAGTTATCAAGCTCTTGGTTAAGGGTCATAAAGAATGATTACTTTTTGCAAAGATGAATCTACCAATTATCCTGATTTGATCATTATGTATTGTACACAGGTATTGATACTCAACTCTGTACCCCACAAATACATATAATCAATCATGTTTCAATTAAAAAAACAAAACTTCTAAATCAAATTGTCCGTCTTCTGATTAAAACTCTCCATTGACTTCTCACCGGTTACATTGAAATGAAAGTCAAACTCCTTCCTTATCAAGGCCTAGAAGATGTTGAAGTAGCCCTTACCTATCATATTTTTTTAAAATTAGCTGTACTAAAGTACAATTGACAACAACAAAATTTACCAATTTTAAGGGTGCAATTCAATGAGTTTTGAGAAATATGTACTATCGTGTGATGACCACCACAGTCATGACATAGGACATATGAGCAACCCAAAAAGCTCCCTACTTGCCCTCTCTTCCCTCATTCCCAAACTCTTCTGTAAAAGGCTACATAGCAAGTCTTTTAGTCTTTGCAGACTATACAGTTTCTGTCAAAACAGAAGCCATAGGAAATACATACCTAAGCATAGCTGTGTTTCAGTAGAACTTTATTTACAAATTTGGCCCATGCGACATAGTTTTCCAATCCCTGATTTATTGTTGTCATAAAATTATGAAAAAAAACTTTGTTCATTTTTTCAAATATGTTTTCTGTTTTCTCCTCCCTTCCTCTCCTACTGGGATTTCAATTACAAGTATGTTAACACCACTTAATATTGTCTCACAAGTCGCTCATGCTCTGTTCTTTTTTTTTTTTTTTTAATATATTTATGCTTCCCTTTGGATAGTTTCTATTGCTATGTCTTCAAGTTGTCTGGTCTTTTCTTCATGGTGTCTAATCTGCTTTAATCTCATCCAGTATGTTTTTCATTTCAGATGTTGTATTTTTCATCTCTAAATGTTCCATGTGGGTCTTTCCATATCCCATATTTCTCTCCTCATTATGATACTGTTTTTCTCTCCTTTTTGAATGTGTGCAGTGTATTTATGTATTTATAATAGCTGTTTTAATGTCCTTGTCTGCCAGTTCCATTATCTCCATATTCTGGCTCTTTCGTTTGTTTGTTTTTTTACTTATTTGGGGTCATATTCCACTTCTTTGCATACCTAGCAAATTTTCTTATTGGATGTTGGATATTGTGAATTTTATGCACTGATTGTGAGATTTTGTAGTATTCCTTTAAATACTGTGGGATTTTTTTTTTTCTGATGCAGTTAAGTTACTTGGAATCAGTTGGATCCTTTTGAGGTTTGCTTTTAATTGTTATTAGTGTAGGTCTAGAGCAACCTTTAGTCTAGAGCTAATTTTGCTTTGCACATGATATCCTTCTGAAGATTCTACACAATGCCCTGTGTTTTAAAAGACTTTTCCATTTTGTTGATGGGAACACAAAGTATGCCCAGACTTGTGTGGGCTCAGAGAACTGTTCTGCTTCCTCCTTTCTGATGGATCTTTCTGATGGAATTACCTTTAGGTAATTTCCTCTCACAAATGCTCAAATCAATGCTCAGTCAAAGACTGAGAAGACACCTCTGCAGATGTCTTGAGCTCTCCCTAGATGCAGCCCTCTCCTCTTTGGATTATGATCATTTTGACACTCCCCACACTCCGCATGCCCCCCCCAGCCCCCGCAATTCTGATTCCTGACTTTTCAACTCAGAAAGACTTCCAGGCTCTGTTCGAGTTTCTGCCTCTCTGCACTGCAGCCTGAAAACTGTCTCCCCATAGTTAGCTGGTGCATATGTAAGGATTGCTTATTTTCCCCTATTTCTCAAGGATCACAGTTCTGAGCTGCATGTTGTCCAAAATCTGAAAACCATTACTTTATATACTTTGTCCAGTTTTCTAATTGCTTAAGACAAGAGGGTTAATCTCACCCGTTACTCCATCTTGCTGAAATTGGAAGTTTGCTATCTTCGTACCTCATCTTTCAGTTCTCTCCCAGATTTTACACTGTGCTTCAGTTGTTTGCTCTCTTGGTGTCCCTTGAATCCACAAAGCTGCTTCTCTCTGATCCTTTTTATTTGCTACATGCTCTACCTAGAAAGCTTTTCTCCCAGATTTTTGCTCTGCTCTCTCCACATTTAGCTATCAGCTCAAATGCTACCTGTTCAGAGAGGACTTCTCTAACCACTGATAAAATTCTAGTGTAGTTCCCTCCTATTCCTGTCACTCACTCTATTTTTTTCCTTCATTGTACATTTCACTCCAAAACCACAGTAGTTTATGTGTTTGTTTACTAGTTTATTACCTTTCTCCCACCAAAATGTGAGCTTCACGATGGCAAGCTCTTTGCTTCCCTATTTCACTACTGTATCCCAGTTCTTAGAATAATTAGTAACATAATAGATGCTCAATAAATATTAGTTAAATTAATACATATGGAGAAGTCTTGGAAGACATCCCAGTATTCTGTGCTTTCTATATTTACAATAATTGATCTTCAATTGTTTTAAAATCATATTAAGCCCTAAAGTTTGCAAATACAATGACTTACCTAAATAGTAATATTCTGAGAAGATGTGGGTGTTTGTATACATGAGGAATGATCTGTCAAGAGTGTGTGGAGCAGTATTGCTTTGGATAGAAGGTTGGTAGACAATCTCCATATTACTTCTAACTTCTCGTCCACTTTTGTGAAGGTTACTGATGATCCCACGTTGCTAAATCCCACATTTAATCCTGAATTCTCATCATATATGACTCATTAGCAGCTTTTGACACAGTCAATCACTTCCTTTTTTTCTTTACTTGGCTTCTGTGATACAATGCCATATTCTTTTGGTTTTCCCCTTTCCCTGGCCACTTTTCTAGAGTCTGTCTTCCTAGTCACTCTTCCCAACCTCTTAACAATGAGGTGCCCCAGAATGCAGTCCTTAAATCTCTCTCTCTCTTTTTTTTTTTTTTTTTTTGTCTTTACTCTTAACTTTTGTGTTGTCTGGGTCCAATCAGGGGAAAGGTACCACACAGTAATTTAAACAGAACTTTAAAATAAGAAAATATTTTTTAAACTATTTAAAATAAGTAATTATTATTCCTATTATGGGAGAGTAACCGTGAGATGGCGGGAGAACTCCACTGGGTACCCTGGGGCTGAGGCAGAGTACTTAGAAGAGGACTAACTTGGAAGGGGTGTTAAACCTCACTGAAGAAGGCAGGCTGTGTGCAACACATTGGATGAGGAGAGATTTGCTGATGCATAGTCACAAGCAAGCAGGACCAAATCTCTGGGATGCAGGGAAGCTAAGGCTGGCAGGAGGGTGTGCAGAGGGAGATGGGATGCCACTGTGGGAGCAAGGCCTGGACACACAGTGTGCATGTTGGGAAGGCTGTGGGAAACATCTGCTCATGGTGCAGTGAGCCCAGGCTGGTGGGTGAGACAACAGAGGGAGCAGGGTATGCAGGAGGGGTTGGGGCACCACAGCAGATACTGCTGGAACCAGGAGTTAAGAGAGGTATCACTGGGCCTAACCTACTGAACTTCTGTGCATGGCTTGGCCCAAGTGGCTCCAGAATGCTATGAGGGATGGTCAGGTGGCCAGTTTCTACAGCCCCCCAGCATGTGCTGGGGTGGGGGGAAGGTTGCTGAGGATAGTATGAGGTAGCAGCAGTCTTGGCTAGAGCCCAGGTCCACACTGTCTGTGGTTCCCAGCTAAGCTGTTGAATCTGAGTCAAGGGCCTAAGAAGTCACCGGGGGTTGTCGCTAGATGCCTCAGAGAGCTACGCCCTGCAGGCACCTAGCACTGGAGGAGCTGCCCAAGTGGAGCAGTGGACCAAAAGTAAAAGTGCATTCTGCGGAGTGCTGGTGGACAAACACCAGGACAGAAAACCATTCTGCCTGTAGTGTCCCATCAGCTCCTTCTACTGATGAAGCTGAGCATCATGTCAGCAGGCAAAGGAAAACTTTTTAAAGGACCCAGATCCATTTGCACAGATGAAGGGTGCTTTTGGAGCTGAGAGGCAACATTCATACATTGATACCTGGAACAACGTCCTTGGTGAGTTCCTCCAGTCTCACAGCTTTAAATACCATCTACATAGTGACAATGCCTAAAGCTGTATTTCCAGCCCATATCCTGCCCCTGAACTCCAGACACGTATATCCAACTATTAATGTCCACACTTGGTTGCCTACTAGACACTGAAACATAACAGTCTCTAAACTGAACCCCTCAACTCTCCTCTATCTCAAAGTGAAATAACCAATTTTGCTGCAAATCTAAACCTGCTCCAAAAAATAAAGGCTATAAATAAATAAATAAATCCAAACTAAAAATGAAATTCAACAAAACTGTTCTACTAACCATCTTAGGTAATGACAACTCTATCTTTTTAGTTTCAAAAGGCTTCGTGTCATCTCTCTCACACCCCACATACTATGAGTCATAGTCTACTTTCAAATATGTGCAGAATCTGATGTTTTTCAGCATAGCCGTTCCCCCACCATGTCCACACTGTCATTGTCTTTCACCCCGGGATTGCTGTAGAAGCCCTACGACATAGCCGCTGTACTAGTCCTTTTTGTGTCGCTATAACAAAATACATGGAACTGGGTAATTGATAAGAAAACAAAATTTATTGCTTACAGTTACTGAGGCTGGCAAGTCCAAAATCCATCTGGTGGTGGCGACAGTGACCCAGGGGTCTCACATTGCAAGATGGTGGAAGCAGAGAGGGAGAGAGAGCAAGACAGACTCTCCTCTTCTTTTAAAGCCTTAAAACCACACTCCTTGGCCACCATTTTTAACCCATTCACTACTGCATGGTCCTACAGTCCAATCACCTCTTTAAGGCCCCACCTTTCAATTATCATATACGATTTCCCACCCTCTTAACAGTCACAGGGGGGCCTAAGTTTCTAATACATAAAACTTGGTGGACACAATTCAAGCTTCAGGGACTTTTGGGGGACATAATTCAATCCACCACAGCTGCCTTATAACATAGCCACTAGAGTGATCTTTCTAAAGCCTGTGTTAGGTTGCGTTATTCCTCTGCTCAGTCCCCTGCAATGGTTTGCCATTCCGCCTGGAGTAAGCCAGAGTCTTCTCAGTGGCCTACAAAGCCCTGCGTCACCTGGCCCCTCTTCCCTCTGGTGTTTCCTGCTTCTCTCTTCCCCTGCCTGACTCTGCACCAGTGATGTCAGCCTCCTTGCTGTGCTTGAACGCTCCAGGCAGACGTTTGGACCGTCTGTCTCATTTCTCTGCCGAGACCATGCTTCCTTTGGTAGTGGCATGGCTCACTCCTTCAAGTCCTAGCTCAAATGTCACTTTGTAACTAAGGTCTACATTGATCATTCTATTTAAAACGATGACTTAACTCTCTTTCACCGTGCCACTCCTCTTTCTCTTGAGCTGCTTTATTTTTCTTCCTGGCATTTACCACATTCTGCATGTTATGTAATTGATTATACCTGGCTATTATCTCCCATATAATCTTCTTGTACAAGGCTTTTTTCCTATTTTGCTCAGTGCTGAGTCTCCAGTGCCTATAATTCTATCTGGTACATACAAGTGTACTTCAAAAAGCTCATGGAAAAATGGAATTAAAGATAATATGAATTCTTCCATGAACTTTTTGAAGTACCTTCATAGAAGGTGCTCAACAAATATGGTAAAATGAATGAATCCCATGAAAAGCAAAATGTTACTCAGTATAGTTAAATAAATTTCGCTACATTCACGTTCTTTAAAAATTAGTAGGTTATGTATGAGACATGAATTAGGTAACCAATTGGGAATATTCATGCAGCGACATAACCCCAATTCCACCTGTGGATGGATGTGGGAGTTCACATCAATACAGGTAACTTTTGAAAGTATACATATCTTATAAATATGTTTGCACACACTCTGTCTTGAGTTAATCAAAGAATACACTAGAACCCTTTATGGAACTTGGTATTTTCATCCTGCCCTTCATGGACCCCTTTCAACTTCTTCCCTCCTTCTTAAAGGCGCTTTCCCTAGTAAACCTGGGCTGAAACTTATCTTAAAGTATTAGGATTCAATGTGGAGAGGCAGTTTTAAATTATACAGTAACACATTCTTAATCTAGAGGTTAGATTTCCTCTATATTTCAGAATCCAAACCCAAATTGCCTTGCCACAGCTAAACAAACTCATAAAAACCCAAGCCCTTCCTTCCTCCCTTCCTTTTGTTTCAGACTCATTGACTCCTGAATAGCAATTTTGCCACATTAGTTACTTTGTTTCCTAGTCTAGCACAGGAGAAGCAAGGAGGCTGTTAGAGGCAAGCACAATGAGGAAAGGGGGAAACTCACAGCCAGACTTGGAAGGAGGAGATAGAAAAGCCAAAAGTCACAGGACTTCTAATTGCTAGTTGACACCTGGGGACCCCCAAGTCATCAGAGACAGGTCAGGCTATACATGCATTCACCAGTTTTCAAAAAGATGTAGACGTGTAACACAGTTACAGAAAACTGACATCAGAAATTATGAAATGAATATAGATCATGTAAATATTTGGCTGCACTGGATAAATGTAACATTTTTTGTATACATGCAGACATCTTCATCTACTTATGCTGTTGTAGCATATTTTTTGCCAAAGGAGAAGGTAGGTATTTAGAACATAATATCTGATATTGATACACTTAACAATAAGAAATTAGCATATAAACTTTATCAGTAAACAAAGTTTCTAAAAAGTTCCATATATGTGGGCTTTTATGTATGTGTACATTTTTTGCCTAACATAGAATTTTATTGATATTTAATAATATACTATTATTAAAGGCAGTGAAATAAAACTAGGTTTTATAATCATCTCATTACTATGTGGTTTGCCATTTGATGAACAATATATCTGGTCATTTATAACAGAAATTATTTATCTACCCTTCAACTACCTACTACTTTCACGATCTAACGTCACTCACAAATGTGCACACCCATATCCATGTGCACACATACATATACACACACATGCAAAAACATTTACACAAAACTGGATTTTAATAATGTCGTTGTTTTATAACTGTTTTAGTAACTCATTTTTTGGTCATATTGACTGCAAAAAATAATTGGGGGAAAATGGGATTTTTAAAAAAAGACTGTGGGCAGTTCATAGTGATTACGTATATTTCAGGAAGATAGATTAGCTCAAAGGAGAGGGGAGAATATAATGATCTGGTTGAGTTTATAAATCAAATTTTCTAGGGTGATAAACTCAGTTGAGGCTAATGGGACCACCTGGGTTCATATGCAGTGCTCTTCACTCTACAGAAGTGGGGGGACTCCACCCTTTGTCTCACAAATGAGTGTTGTTGTCATTAATGAGTCAGAATGTAGTTAGCTTTTACTGAGAATTTACCGAGCGACAGGTACCATGCTAAGAGCTGTTACAGTGAGAGCATGCCACCGGCTGCTCCTTTGGTAAATTAAACTCCAATCTTCTAAGAGAGGCTTCAGAGGGGAAAATCTCCCGTGAGAGTGGCAATGCCATCTGTCACCCAGATCTGCCATTGGATTCATAGTTGAGTCGTACGGAGAAGGAAGAGTTATATAGAGAAGTAAACGTAAATAGGCTGTGTATCCTCACCCAGAATGAAGCAGCACGTGTGGCCAGGGATCTGAGAACGGCAATAATTAGTGAGAGCTCCGAAGGGAAGGTCCATCTTTAGGGTTCAAAGTACAGGCTGGCAGTGGGGCCCTCCCTGCTTTTCCAAGCTTGAGAATTGAGCTTGATTGTGTTGAAGAGTTTGT
The DNA here is from genome assembly GCF_027409185.1 of Cynocephalus volans. Taxonomy (NCBI): domain Eukaryota; kingdom Metazoa; phylum Chordata; class Mammalia; order Dermoptera; family Cynocephalidae; genus Cynocephalus; species Cynocephalus volans. Next base: position 287,523,030 of record NC_084460.1, read on the forward strand.
AGATTTTCTTACACACTTAGACTTTAATCCATGCATCAATCTGATGAGGGAGTTAGTTTTATGAGTCTCATTTTTGTTTCCAAGAATGAGAGTTTTAAAAATATTTATTTTGTGTAATTACCGATTTAAGAGAATATGGATCATTCTGTGAAAGCTCATTACTGAGAAATAATTCAAAGTTACATTTGGGTATCAGGGCGTGCGGAGTATCACGTTCTTAAGGGAGTCATCTTATGTCAGATTAAGTGAATGATCATCAAACCAAACACAGTCTCACTAGAAACACTTTGTGACATCTGGATTACATTGATAATAACCAAGATTATGGTCTAAGATTATTATATTATCTTACAAAGCTGGCAGCACAAACATCTCAATTTTTGTCACTCAGACCTCACTAAGTCGCTTCACAACCAATGTTCTAAGATTTGAGGATAAAAATTCAGAGCTGTTCAGTAGGCACTTTCTCTTAGAATCACTCTTTTAGTGTAATTATCTAAACTCACACTAATGGGATAGAGGTCACTGAGCTTTGAACACCTGGTTTCTAGACTTGATTTCTCCCAGTGGGAATGCCTAATTAAAATTGTAAAATCACAATTGCCCCTTGGCTGTGAAGATACTATTACTGATTCTCCCCTACCCCCCACTTGGACCCACTAATGACAATTACTTGGCTATGATTAATACTGTGATCTGTGACCATGACTAGCTTGAAATTAACTGGCCCACTTTGTAATCAAACCTCTTGACTCAATCAACATGTTGCCTTAACCAGCTAAGGCGTAATAAACGCACGTAAAGTATGTTAAAGAAAATCTCAGCATGTCATATCCATGTTCTTATCTACTTAGTGAAATTGGGAGTTTATATGTTTTATCCTAACACGTATAATCACCTCAGACCTATTAAATCCTAATCTCCCAAAGAGGCATTTTTTTTCTTTTCAAAGCATCCCTAGGAAATTCTGATGTGCAGTTAAGTTGGAAAGCACCAAGTCACATGCCACTCCCCTTTAGGAATTGCTTTTTAGTCTGTAGCACTCTTGCATAACCTTAATAGTTATAAACCTTCATTTCTTTGAGAATGGATTGCATTATTTTTTAATCAGCTCAAGGCAAGTCTGGTGAATAGAGATGCCTTATTACAAACTTGGATAATACTAATTTTGGTCAAAAAATAGTAAGGATGCTTTCCTTAGGAGTATTGCAAAATGGTTTTGCAGGCAAACTTAAGAGGGGAGTTTTTAAAATGTGATGAACATACCATGTATGGACTTTCTTGCTTTGAAGGGTACTCTCCTTAGCCTGCAATAGGGTTGTGACAGTCTCACTAGTTTATAATCACACATATACACGTTTCCTATTGCTATCTGCACTGTAACGAAATGCAGATTTTGTCCTTTTCCCCACTTGATTCCACACTCTTTAGGTAAGTTTTCTCCATCTCTTTCAAACTACAATTCCATTCCATCTAAAAAATCATGAGAGCACAGCTTTGTAACACTAAGATCAAGGGTTCAGATCCCTGTGCCAGCCAACCACTGACGGGGAGGAGGGCAGAACCAGTCGAGTGGTTATTTTTTAAATTCAGAGAATGGCATTATATAGGAAATAAAACAAGATTAAGTCTACAGGTATTGATACCTGAAATCAGTTCTATAAACTTGTTACAAACAAAATAGTCCACATTTGCCATATCCACTAACATGCACGGCTCATATCAATTTTCTCTTGTGCAGGATCCATAAAAGTTTCACATATTCAGGTTTCCCAGAAACAATTCCAAACAAACCAACACAAACTTCCACCAAAATATTTACCAAGAAAATCTACCTTCAGACCCAAATTCAACTTATAAAGTTCTGTCCAGTTTGTGAAACAACCAGTTACTAGGGACACATTAACAGTCATTAAAATCGGTTTTTGGAATCAGAGACTTGGGCCCAAATTCCTGCACCCCATTAATTAGGGGGATCTTGCATGAGTGTTTATGTCATTAGGCCTGACTTTTTTCACGGGATCTTGGAAGGATCAAATGAGCTAATACTAGTAAAGTGCTTATCATAGTGATGGTATGTCAAGAGGGCTTCAAAATCATCACTTAATGCCATCAGGAACAACCCAGCAGCTGGTCTACATTTTTCACTTTTTATCTAGTTGAAAATGAAAGATCAAATAATTTCTTCTTATAAAAGTCAAAAATATAATCCTCATACCACGAATATTATGTCATAACCCCAATAATGTGGTACAAATTTTGTCTTCTAAAGTTCAATTCTTTTAGGACTTTCAGAACACTTAGTGATCGTTAAGCACATTCATCTGAGACTTACTGAGTGCCTACACCCACCGCATTCCAGACATTGCACAACTGCAGAAAGAATCCTGAGACTTAGAATTTTAATTTTCCCACACTGCAAGAATTCTTGATATGCAATAGTTTTATACATTATTTAAACTGTAGTTTGTTATTGGAATATTGAAGTTTGATGATTTTTCATTGTTTTTAAAAATATGGAAGTTCACTCTGAGCTCTTCACGCATAATTCTAAAGCTATTTTTGCATGGCTCATTCGAGGTCAACTTAGACCCTAATACTGAGGACCAAATTACTTAAATGACATGTTTACAAACTTGCCATTTCTAAAATTATTAAATGAATGGGGTTTCAAGACGTCCTACTTGTGCATGTTCCCAAGAGTTAGCTTCATGATCAATCTTTGTACTATTTTTTGTTAAATTTACTGTCATTCTTAGGTCTTCTCTTCCTTCTGGCTAAAAATTGATTTGGTATAGGAAAAGCACACAATAAAGAAAACATTTTTTTAAAACTGTAGACTTAAATTTAAATTAAGCATTTGTCCGTGTTACCCACTTATATAAAACTAGTGAAAGTTTTATAAAAGTGGGTAACATATTTTCTTTCAGATGGATATATTTCTAGAATAGCAGCCATCACCTTCCCTGCTTTCCTTTCAACCAAAGTTGGTATCAGCAATTAATATAAAGCCAACAAAAATATGCAAAATTCCAAATTGAGGTGCTTCATGTATTACCTTTAACTGTAGTTTGCCATATTATTCATGTGAATAAGGCACAAAATAAATGATATTTTTAAAAACGGAATATGTCAATTTGCAGCATGGAATATAGACAGGCTCAGGAACCAGAACCTAGGATCAAACCTAGGTCCAACTCCTGGCTCTGCCATTTCCTAGCAGTAATCTTGGGAAAACACTAGTATAATAATGATTATTTTAAAAAGCTGATGATTCAACTAAATGAATATATGTAAAGTACTCAGTATCTAGCACATGGTGAACACTTATGTGTCATTAACATTTCTAATTATTTCTGCTTTGGGGACTAGAAATGACTTATAATTTTGCTAAGCTGAAACGTTTTAACATTCATATCAACAGAATACCAATGCACGATACAGTAAAATACATGAATTACAATTGATATGTAACAGATTCTTCTTCCAAGATTGAGACAATCTAGTAATAGTATACATCATGTAATAAATGAAAATTTTAGGCTATAAAAATAGTCTTAAAAGCTATAGCAGACAGGCAAAGAAAATCTTGTAATACTAGTCAGTTACTCAAAGCAAATGTTTAAAACTGTAAACATTATTTTCCAAATTGAGGAAGTAAATAATAATTAGAAGCCTGAGATGATGCCAGTGTACTAGTCTTAGAGATACAGGCATTATCTTAAGATCACTGGTTCTCACCTAAACCTTTCCTGCAACCCAACACAGTGGGTGAACAGAACATCAACAGTGCTTCACTATAACAAAGACTCTTATTGAGAAGGCATATCAGCATCCTGGGGGCTTGGTAGTGGGACATGTCAGTTTCCAACACTACACAGGTGACTCTAGGGTATCCTTAGAGAACCATGCATCCCTTCCCCCATCCCCTTTTTAAATTCACTGACATAAAGAATCCTTGCAATCACAACCACTTTTTATTTTGTGAGGCTGTGTGTTTCCTAATTGCAATGAATTTTTTATCTTTAAATAACATAACAATTCAAAATAAACACTGTCCTGGATTTGAAAATGATAGCAGGGAATCACAATTTAACAATTACTGAACAGTTTACATTATTTTTGCAGTTGAAAACTGCGCATCCACCCTCCTTAAAATTCTTCAAGACACCAAAATTTATTCACACCAACAGGATTGAATGAATGGTTAGAATGCTTCAATCTTCATTAAAAGCTGAGAAAAATACCATCAATGACTTCTTGCTGACAAAAAAGCAATGTCAAGTGAATCTTATATGAGCTTTATGAGCTAAAGTAATACTTATGAGCTAAAACATACATTTTAGGTGACCTAATTTTTTCAACGCAGGATCACGAGCAATCCCCAACCATTCCACTCAACTGCAATTCAGAAATGTGTTTTAATATATTTATAAGCATTTAATAGCATATCAAACCTGTGCTCCAAAACGTTATACAAGTATGTCTCTAAAAGCCTAGATCTGATTTGTACAGCCACACTCGAGACAATGACATAAACTTGACTGATTTTTAATTATTTATACTAGCACTTAAATTCTTGTTTAAATGTCTCATTTAGGATTTTTAATAAATGAAGTTTTTACATCTTTCATGTTTATTAATTCGACAATCTGAGTTGTCCTACTTCCGAAGGTGTTATATATATATCATTTGGGAACTGAGAACAATAAAAACATTCTCAAACCTGAAATACCCACACCTTCCTGCAGATAAACATCTAACCATTACAGAAAATTTCCATTAAGTAAAAATCAGAACGTGAAACCCTTCTGCTCTCCATGTTGCACCTGACTTACCACCACTTATGTATGGAAAAAGTGTCCTGAGAATAACGTTCATATTTTTCAATGGCATGTAAAAGTGGAAAATGTAGAGATTAAGAGCATAAGGCTTTTAATTCTACAGTACGGATGGAGACAAAATTAAGTGCAATAAAAGCATATTTGCAAGACTTAAAAGGAAAATTATAACCCAAGACGCATGGGGAAAAATATTTATGTGGAGTTTTTAATCCATATTAGAATTCAGTTGTTGTAACTTGACCATAAATTTTAAACAGAAACCAGCTTCTGAGACATACATTCTAATAAATGTATCAACAGTATTGATAATCAAAGAAGGGTAGGTTATTTAACCTTATTAGTAACATTTCACTTTCCTATCCAACAAAAATCTATAGTGGTTTGCCCCAATTACACATCTGAAACATTGTCTTATGAAAACAAAATTAAATAAAATTGAAGATAAAAATACTTTAAAGTTAAAATAAAGCAAACTATAATCCTTGGCAGATCAACCAGGTAAAAAACACTGGTGTAAGTTGGAAGCACAGGATAACTGACAAGAATCATCAGCAACAAAGCACATCTTTGAAAATGTGAAATGATGACTCTTTGGAGGACAACAGCTAATATCCAAGAATCATCAGGTTTGAAAAATATTGCTTGATCACTTTCCAAAACACAGCTGCATGAACTGAAGATTTCGTTGAAACTATCAATGTAATCATATTTATTGCATCTTTAGATTGCATTTTGAAACAAATTAATAGTGCACCACAGCTTCACCAAAATATATATTTAAAGGGGTGGGGGTGGGGGTGGGGGGAACCTAAGATATTTATAAACAAAGTATAAACTGTATGTGCTTTTCAAAGGGGCTGAATTAAATATAACCAGCTGCCAACTTTGTGCTCTGACATACTTGAATTAGTGGGGTATGTGTATACTAAATTCATTTGTTTGTCTACAACAAATGAAATAAAAACACCACCCTATACAATCCACTATTAGCAGTAAGTACAACAGCAAAAAATTATCATACAATTTATACATACTAAAATATTTTCTTTCTCTAGAAATAACTCAGAACAAAGCCTAATCATGATAAGACTTAATTTGGGAAATCTCAAATTACAATAGGGAAAAACCAAATCAGCGTGTGTAATGAGCCCAAAACAAAGGTTCCTGGTCATAAGGCTATAAGATTAGTAAGTGCAAGTGGTAGAATAAAGCATGCTCAAATTGTATGCTTGGGTCTTTGTATATTTACCAAACCTTTAAATTAAACAAGACTAGCTAAAGAAATGTCTTAAGCAGAGCAAGATAACTGGGAATTCTGCATTTCTTTTGCCATTTTTGTTACCCAACTTACACAATGTGCAAATGCTAAGCAACACTACAGAAACACATTTACATCAACACTGAAGACCTGGGGAAATGAAATTCAACAATTTTATTTTAATGAGCTGTATTTTCTAAATTTTTGTTTTATTTTTTCCTGTTTTCATACAGTATTGAAAACAAAACGCGGCACATTCACATTTTCCCGAGGAACTGTAAAGATGATCTCTACACGGATAAACGTTGTAAAGCCTGAAGCTCAATCAACTGATGTTGAAAACTCTCAAAGGGAGTAAAGGCTTGATCTGAATGGTCTAGAACATGTACTGTAATTTAATAGAAGAGATGGTCGTCTTAATATTTAATGATTTAAAAGAACTTCCCAGTCCATGCGAAGAGTACAGTCCAAGAATAAATCAAATTCCTGAACGCATTTTATGCTACATATGTGTATACTTTGCGATCCTCAGGTGTTCGTGCCAAATATTCTCTCTCAATAAGTCCTTCGATACGTTTCTTAATAACAACTGGACTTGGTAAGAATCGAGCCTTCAACTGCTGAGTTACCTGAAAAAGAAAATAGAAAAACTAATTCCTACCAGAAAAAAATTTTAACTATAACATTTCCATATAAACACACAAAAATTCTTATCTTTGCACAGAACCAATGTATCATTTTAAGACTCAGAGATTAAACTTTAGTAACTGAGTTACCAAAGTTAGAAGTACAGAAAATTTTAAAAGGTTTTATTTGAAAATGTAACGCATGGCTAGAATGCACTTCCTCATACCAGAATGAATGCTAAAATGGATTAGTAGTTGACAGCTAAATTAGTTGGAATACATTAGTACAAATATATACCACCCTATGGTTTAACCATTTTGATGCTATCATCTGCTGACTTTTGGGTTACTCTCCTAATTCATAGAACTTGAGCAGTATAATGTGACTAAAAACACAAACTCTGAACCTAGACTACCTGGGTTCAAACTTACTAGTTTTGGGGACTTCTGAATTGGCTGTAAATAGATGTAATGCCTTAGAATAATGCCCATCCATAGTAATAAGTTCTACTGCTGTTATTCTTTTTTTCAGCTGCTGTTAGGAGCCTAAGTATTGTGATGTCACTAAATAATAAAACAGTAATTACAGCAATAGCCAGTCTGACTGCACTATTTATCAATCATTTTGTATATATTAGTTTATTTAACCCTCTTAACCTTGTAAAGTAGGTTGTCTCATTTCACAAATGAGGAAAATAAACCAGAGACGAAAACTGAAATGGACAAGTAGTATAAATCACAGAGCCGGCAGAGACCTAAATACTCCTGACCTCCAAGTCCATGATTTTCCCACTAATCCACCCTCCCTCTCTTGTAGATCAACCAGCTATCCATAAGCCAGCTTTTCTTTTATCTTGTTGATCAGTTCATCCCCAAAGCCACAATGGACTGATAATTCTTTGAAATCTGAAACTTCAGCACCACTCTGCAACTGAAATCTATCACCCTTCCAGGATTACCACTCCAATATACACAAACTTGCTCTCAACCCATCTGGGATCTCCAAACCTCTGACCCTCTTTCCTCCCAGGCTCTTAACAGCTTCTTCTGACCTTACCTCCTTCCTTATGAGTCCTAGACTGTATTCAAGATCACTTCATCAGCTATCCTCTCAACAATACCTTCAACTCCCTGATTCCTTTGGTCCTTTTCTATAAACACCCTTTGATCAAATCTACACTCTACATCTACTACATAATTCTAAACCTACTACAGTGTTCCTTGCTCTGGTAAAGCTGTAGTTCTTACACCATTTGTGTAGACCAGGCCTCAGCAGGCTATAGCCACAGGCCAAATATAGCCACTCAGTGCCTGTTTTTGTAAAATTTTACTTAAACACAGCCACTCTTACTTGTTTATGTATTACTATGGCTGCTTTCATGCTATAACTGGCTGTTTACAAAAACGTTTGCCAATCTTTGGTATAGACCGGTAACACAAACATCACATTCAAGTTCAGTAAGTTCCTAAGCACCATTCTTTGAAAGATGATATTTCAAATTTCTGACAAGGTCCTTAAGCCCTGTACCATAACCTACAGAGGAAAAGAGGCCATTTCAGTTCAAAATTCCTTAAATTCCCACCCTACATATATACATTTATCCATACTTGTATCCTTGTTTTAGCGCACACTTGCACCCTGCCCTGGCTTCTCAGGAAGAGGCATATTCAGTAATACCCACATTAATATGTTTACCACCCACTTGTATTCTCTATACAATCTTCAGCTTTCCTTTTCTAGACTTTGGTATTATTTCCTCAACCCCTTATCTTTCCTTTTGTTTTAAGCATCCCATCCTTATCCTTAGGATATAAACATGCTCAGTATCTTTCCACCTAGGGGGAAAAAAAAAAAAAAATCCTATACTCTTCAATTCAACACTTAATCCTCTAGTACTGCCCTCTTCTTTGCCATTTCCCATGAGCCAATACCTCAAAGTACAAGTGCTCTTGGTGGTTTCCACCTCGATTTACTTCTCAAGGCTCTGCCATTGAATATCCACTCTCACCAGTCCAATGAAAATTTCTGGGAAAGTTTCCCAGTCATCTAACTGACAATATCCCTTAGTGTTTATTCTACTTGGTCTTTTTATGATTTCTGAAATCAGTTACTCCTTGTAATTCTCTTCCCTTGCCATACTATCTTTTTGTTTTGTTTTGTTTTGTTTTTCCTCTATAGCAGTGTTCTCAGATTTGAACATACCTCAGAATCACCTAGAGTGCTTTATAAAGCCAGATTGCTGGCCCTACCCCAAGTTTCTGAATCAACAGGTCTGAGAGGATCCTGAGAGTGTATTTCTAAAAAGTTCCCAAGTGATGCTGATGCTGATGCTGTTGGTCTAGGAACCACACTTTGAAAACCAGTGCTCAAAAGGCTTTTCTTTTCCTCAATGTCATTTGCTATTCTCACTGCTCTTTAAATGGCAAGGAGGGGGTCTACCCTATAGTTCTTTCTCTCACTCCCTCCATGCTATCCGTGAGCAATTTAATCCAAACCCACGGTTTTAACTACATCCTCACATAGTAACTTCCCAATTCAACTTGTAGCCCTCACTTTTCTCCATTCAGCTGGCCTAAGGATACCTGCCCCTGGATATGCCAAAATACAATAGTCAATTTATACAAAATGCTATCAACTGACATCTGGAGCACAGCAGCACATTACCCTTCCCTTTTTGGTTAAAAGGACCATCCTCTGTCTAGTCACTCGAGCCAAAACCTAAGAGGCATCCTCAACTGCTCCCTCTCATATCCCATTATTGGACAGTCAACAGATCCGGTCAATTCTACTTCCTAATTATCTTGATTCAGCTCTCTACCCGCTACCAATACTTTAACCCAGGCCCTAATCATCTCTTATCTATTTTAATGACCTCTTAATGAATCATCTCCTCTTTAGTTTCCTAATTTTTAAAATGGAAGCACTCAATAAATGCTGTTATTAATTTTTAGAAATAAAGGTAGTTTGTTTACACAATGGTTTTAAATAGCAGTAAAGTTATTTTCTTTGTTAACAATATTTTACTATTTTCATTAAAAAATATATTAGTTCTTAAAGTGTGGACATATTTTCATATATCATTATGTTTAATTATCAAGTGCTATGCTTCTAAATGAGAAGTGTTACATGACTATAATTTCCTAATTTTAAAATTATTTTTTAAATTAGCTGAATATATTTCCTAAATTTAAATAGTAACTAGAACTTTTATTCTATTTTTTCTACATTAACCCACTCGAAGTATCCTCACCTCTGCTACTAAAACATTGTGCTGCATCTTCTTTCTAGATTTCATTATTCTCACTATAGCAGCTTCTATCTCGTGTTTTCTGTCGTCGTCTACTTTCTGCCTTGTTTCTTTCCTTTCAGGGTCAGATTCACCTTGTTTGGCAGCAACTAAAATAGAAATAAAGGTATTTATCATAAATATAACAAAGAAATTTGGTTTATAAGCAAACAATATAATTTACTATTAACAGAGAAAAATCAATTTCGACCTGAGTATACATAAACACAGTTAATAATTCAAGTAAACACACAAAAAGTGCCTAATTCAATGTTTACTACAATTCTAAATTATTCTTTTCAAAATCAGAAATTTAATTTTTCTGAGATTAAAAAAATAAATTTTGTTTTTATGGAATATAGTAATTACTTTCCTGGAAGAAAAATGGTGGCTGGATATCTTCAGTAGTAAATTATCAGTAATCAATTTTCATTGCTTGTGACTTCCAGAAGTCAACTAATATTTTACATCATGACTCCAAGTTAAACCTCACAAAAGTATCTCGGACAGGTGAATATTTGTTGTCTAACTCAAAATGCAGCTGTAATATCTAAGGCATTAAGAGGAGGAAAGAGTATGTATTGCCAAGATTCTGTCAGCTAAATAAATTTAAAAGTATTACTACGACATCAGTTAAAGGAACTCCATTAACAGTGAAGTAATTCACTTGTATCTCTTGCCAAAATCTCCTTGAATTGTTATCTAACAATTTCTTGTCATATATTTTATTAATGTTTTTTTTATGTCACAACCTCATTATCACAAATTCATATAGTCTTTACAAGAGTCTTACTCTGTTTTCCCTACAGTCTTCAAAGCAATTGCTAAGGGATTAAATATAGAAGTCCCTTTCTCCTACGACTTTGCTCTAATTGAAGTAGCAGAGAAAGAAAACTAGATAACTGATTTTTTGTTTATTTGGTCATCAAAAAAAGTAGATGTGAAGTTTCTGGAGGCAGAAATTGGAAAATTACAAAGAAGCACAAAGGACACTGATGATTTAGGCTTGGGCACTGCCACGAGACAGTACACTATACAATTTAGAAGATCATTCTGGTGTGCATGTCCATTCAACTGTCTCTAATTAGAATACCTTGGTTAAGAATACTGCTTTCAGTATCATTTCCCAAGTAAAAGATAATCAATATCTTAGCAAAGAACAAAATTAGATTAAAATAGTTTACTCAGAAAGAATAATGCTTTTCCTCAAGCCAATGCCATGCAAAAAATAAATAAATAAATAAATAATAGAGGTAATGGTTTAGATTAAATTAAATAAAGAGACATAAAAATAAAATCAAATGTAATGTGGAAACCTTGATAGAATCCTGGATCCAAAAAGTAATGTACGGAAGGGATTTTTGTGACAACTGAAGGCAAATATGGGTGGTACACAGATAATAGGGAATTGATTTTCTTGTGTGTGATATAGTATTGCAGTGATGTGGGAATATATCCTATTCTAAGGAAGATGTGTGCATTAAGATGTTGGCAAATTAATTTCAACTGCTTAAGCAAATACACACACACACACACACACACACACACACACACAGATGAAAGGCAGGAGGGTAGGAGAGATAGCAAATGTGACAAAATCTTAATGACTGGTAAACATAAGTCATGGCCACACTGAAAAGCATTATAGTGCTTTTCACCTTTTCTGTAGATTTAAAAATATTTTAAAAGTTGGAGGAAAAAAGAATTTTTTAAATGATCCATTTGGTTCATCTGAATTTGGTCACCTAAATAGGTATACTCCTTACATATCTACAGAAAAAGATGAATGGGGAAGATTGTGATGGTGACACACAATGCATTATAAGGTCTTTTTAAAATGTGAGGGCAGGTACTCCCTCTCAGAGCCTAGCACAATACTGTGAACTTAACAAGAGCATAACAGAAGGTAAGCTTGTATATGTGCCTACCTATGCATCTATATGTATGCTGAGGGACAGGAGGTTTGAGAAGGCAAGTGATGGTGGTGGTGGTGGAGAAAACTCAATTATAGAAACTGCTATAGATTATAATGAATCTAATTCTTTTCGAAGGTTATGTTATTTGAGTAATTCTTTTAACTTCTTTGCTTGAACTCCTATTACTAGCTATAGCAAAAGCAGCATAAATAGGTACAGTCATAGTCTTTAAGTATTTGATTATGTTACTGAGCCTTTGACAATCTGACAAAAACAATGGATATGGGTGCATTATTTTACCACCAAAGAGAAAATTCTGACTTAAAATATAAGAGTGAAGATCATCAAAAAACCAACCCAAAATGAAAAACACTTCTTTGTGCAGAATTTTATCACTGAAGAAAAGAACTTTAAGAGATCTATCCAGTCAAATCCTTCATCAAATATATCTATATTCCTATTTTAATCATTCCTAGAATACTACACACACACACACACACACACACACACACACACACACACACACACACACACGCACGCACGCACGCACGCACATGCATGTACATAACACCAAAAACTAAAAATCCATGAAGACAAGACTTTTTTTGATAATACTAATATATGATAGTGTGGCTGGGCATGATAGAATCTGGGTTACAAAGACAGTTACTTATTTGAAGGGTAAAGCAGGGTGAGGCTGGGTAACTCAGATATATACCTCCATATACTCTTATTTTCCTCCAAATCTAGATACAAATGAGCCCTGAATTTCAAAACCTGTATCTGTCCTAATCTGTCGAGTCATATATCTTACCCTGGAGGAAAAAAGAAATTTTATTCCATGATGCCCATTAGCACAGTTTTGTGTTATTTCATATACACATGGGCCAGTCTTGGCTGATGAAGATTACAATAGATATAGTTTGCAACTATGAGACAAAGGAGTCAAGGGAATAACAGAAACAACCACCCTGCTTTACAAAGCACACACATGAAATAAAAAAGATCAAAAAAGAGAACAAATCAAACACATACATAAAGTTCTTGAGTCAATGTATTCTAGTAATCAATTATGTTTTTAAAATAAAAATAGCTGGAGAGAGAGGAGGGAAAGGAGGAATTGGTAAAGGGACATGAAAATCAACTATGCTGTATATTGATAAATTAAAATAAAAAATAAATATATAATTGAGGCCACCAGAGGTGGGAAGGCGGGAGGGGTTAGTGAAAAATTAGTAAAGGGCCATGAAAAATGATTACATTGTGTAATGTTGAATATACCAATTATCCTGATTTGAGTATCACATATTGTACACAGGTATTGACATTCAATGCTGTACCCCAGGGACATGTACAATCAATTATGTTTCAAATATAATAAAAAAAAAAAAGAAAAATTTTTGAAATAACGGTGAATATGATGTGCAACAAATATACTCTTCTGTGTTTTTAACTATGTATAAAATTTTTTTTAAATTCTACAATAAACTGCAAATTTTTTGAAACAAATAAAATAAAAATAATTTTTATAAGGCATTACACCTTTCATTAATGTACAATATAAATACATTTAAAAAATCAGATTATAGTCATTTTCAAAAATTCTTATTTCTCTTATTTTAAAATACCATTTTATTACACAGATATACAAGTTGTAATGGATAATTAGTACTAGGAAGCTTATCCAGTAATAAACAGTTTTGAAACCATGTAGTAAACTGCATTAGTTTTAAATATCTACAAGAATGGAGTGCCTTTTCTCTGTTAAATACATAGAAAACATACCTTACATTATGTTAAATAAATAATGAATATAATTTTCACTATCAATTTAAAAGCCTGTACTAAAAACTGTTCACCACAGTATCATTTCTATGTTTTCAAATCAGAGGTACCAACGGGCTTTAAGATTTTGAAACTTAAAATATTTATCAAAATATAAATAGCTCCATCTAAAGATCAATCTTTATATAAGTATTCCCAATTCTGAAAAATCTGTAAATCAGTTTTAAAAATAAGAGTTTCCCTGACTATTAGTTAACTCAACCAGTTAAAAACAATTATAGGCACTACTAACATGATCATAAAATTTTATTTCATTTATTGAAAAACATATAGAAAGTACTTTGTTCACACTATAAGTTACTTTTTAAAATGCTTACTGTACTTGGATTCAGTTACATTTTGATACACACATACTAATAAAAGCTGCTTTCTTTCTAAAGCCTAAGTCATGAACAATCAGAAGAACATTACCTTTTTAAAGACAGAAATCCGACACATGAAAATTTTTTCTAGATAAGAAAATATATAATTTTTTTTAAGAGGAAACACATAATTCCAGATACCTGTTTGAATCTTGACTCTGTGTAGTTTGGATGTGAACTGATCATTAACTGTAAATATGTGACCGTTTTCTATTTCCTTTGACTTGGGTTCTTTTGTAAGAACCCGCTGTGTTGGTTTACCACAGGCGAGGGACTGTAGGGCTCTAACAAGCTCTCTTTCAGGGATATCTGTCTCTTGTTGAATTTCCTGAAATTTCAGCAGATTGACATAATTAGACCTTTTGAAAGATTACAGTATATTAGTTAATTAGCAAGTAAACTGATCAGTTAGAGAGAGGTAATTCATTAAAGACATAATTTACCACACAGAATTCCCTAAATACTATGGCAGGTCACTAAAATTTCACTATTTGAACAAACTAGAGGAAACGTTGATCAAATTACAAAATATTTTAAAAACATGTAGATTTTTGTTTCAGGAAATACAATGCTTAAAAATGTCATTCCGCAGAGAGTATTAGGAATCTGCTTTAATACTTAGTAAAAATAGTGTTAACAAGCATATAACGTCTACTTTAGAAATAGTTTACAATCTTCCTTCCAAGATTATTCACTCTACTCTTTTGCTTAGTAACTTCTTTCATACAAACAAGCAAGGTAAGCCTAAGCACAGGCCTTTAATCATACAATCAAAATTTATAATCCAAGTTGACCATATTTACTGCCTGTAAGACCAAATAAAAAAAATTTTAAATACCTGGAAATTAACACTAAACATGAAAATCAATAAGAAATCTGTTTTGAAGTTCAGGTGATAATTTTTGCTGCATATTATGGTATAAATAAAATGCAACACTGGAAAAAAAAAAAAAGAAAGAAAATCAGCTGGGGAGAGAGTGATGTATAATTTTGTTTTACTATGGGCAGCTGGCCAATATGGGATCCAAACTCTTGATGGTGGTGTTGCAACACTGCACTCTGACTGAGCTAACTGGCCAGCCCTGTATAATTTTTAATTTACTATTCTCTCATATGTCAATGGGACAGCAAGAGAACTGTACACTTATACAGTTTAGTCTCTACACGTCTACAGGATGTGTATTGAGTAAAAGTCTTCACACTAGGATTTATCAATTTGATTCACTGCATAAAGCTGTTTCTTTCTCAAAAGCAGCTCAGGAAGAGTGGTCATGATGATGGTGATATTCAGATGACCTGAATAACTCACCTAGAAGTCATTCACCCTATCACCAGAGACTTTGAACAACATTTTGTTTTTTCTAAAGGACTGTCCGGTAAGTGAGGATTCAGAGAAATGTGAATTTCAGTGGTTATGCATATTCTTTTGCTATATGTCTACCCACTTTACACCTTTCAAATACTGTGAATGTTAATTCCGGAAACTCAAACAGGTGCCATTAAATTATTAGAATAAAGATAGTAATTATTACAGACATGCTAAAAGTGACTTATTTACATATTTTAGTTATTCTTTAATCATATTCAAAGAACTAGAAATACCTTCTTAGGTGATATTTTTAAATTACAGATCATTCTCAGAGGTCACTACTGTAATTCACTATGTATCCTTCCTTCCATGCCTTTTCCTATTCATTTATATATACACATGAATACAAATACACACATATACATGCATGTACACAAACACACCCACTTTTACACAAGTATTAGTGTTAAACATAAATAGGATCATAATATATGAATTTTTCCATTAATTTCTTCAGATTGTCCATGTTAGCATAGAGAGATTAAAGTTACAGGCAATTCCACAGTACTGCTCTAACACAATATGGATGAAAGATTGACACTGTATCCACTTTTGCACTGGTACATGCATTTCTGTTTTTGAACACAAATGTTAGTTTTACTGAAGCAGATTTGTAGAAATGCACTTGCTTCCTCAAATTTATAAACATTTTATATCTGATAGATACTGACAAATGGCCTTTCAAGTTGCTTAACAAGTATGAGACCCCACAACCACAGTATTGAGAATATCCACTCCCTCACTCTCTTCAATATCAGATTTTCTTTTTCTTTTGGGCTAAAATGATATCTTATTATGTAAATTTGTACTTCCCATGACCACTAGGAAATAAAAAACATCTCTTTATAGGATATTTGTAACTCTTCTTCTGTGCTTTGTTCAATTCCTTGCATGTTTTTCTACTCGACTATTTGTTTTCTTACTGATATATGGGTGCTTTTTAAATGTTTATCTGTTACATGTTGTAAGTAATTTCTCCCAGTCTCCATATCTTTTTAACATATATTTCATCGTATAAATGTTTTATTACATTTTATGTCATTAGATGCCAGACTTTTCCTTTGTGGTTTTTGTAACAGATTTTTTTTAAAGGCCTTTCTCATATCAAGGTTATAAAATACTCCATATCTTCTTCTAGAACTTTTATAGATTTGTGTTTATATTTAGATTTTCACATCTATCTGGAATTTAATTTTTTATCTGATGTGAAATATGGAACTAAGTTCCCAAAACTATCCTCCTCCCACTCCAACAAATAATAAAAATACAATTATTTTAATTCAGCTTGATTAGAAATGACAAATTTATCACATCCCAAACACCTACAAATACATATCAATCTGCTTCTGGACTCTCTATTTTGTTCAAATGAGCTATATGTGTATGCATTTTAAAAACAACTAACTTTATGGTATGTTTTTGTGTTAGGACAAATTCCTTCTCCTTTCATTAGGCTCCCCCACTCTGGAGACCTCCCATTCCAAAAAAAAGTTTTGCCTATTCTTATGCATTTTTCCTGTCCATATGAATTTTGGGATCAGCTTGTCAGGTTTCATTCAAAAAAAAAAAAAAAAAAAAAATCTTTGGATGATTCTGACTGTGATTTCACTGAATTTATAGGTGGCTTTAAAAAAAATGACACTGTTACAAAATGTAGTTTTCCCATTTGGGTACATTTACCCTTCCGTGTTCTTTTACTTTTATTGTCTTCTTTGTATAAGTCTTCTACATTCCTTGTTAGAATAATTCCTAGGAAAGTTATAATTCATAAAATATCATTTTCCTCATGTCATTTACTGATTAATGCTGATTTATAGAAAAGGTGACTTTTCAACGGAACTCATCTGAGAGAATGCTTTCTCAGTTAATTATCACGAATTACACGAAATTGACAATCATATTGTCTTCAAATTTTGAAAATTTTGTCAATCCTTCCCAATGTTTATAAATTTCTTAGTTAAGACCTGCAGAGGAAGACGGAATTGTAGTACTAAAGATATGCATCCTTATCTTGCTACTAACCTTAACAGGCAAGTGTCTAGTATTTTACTACTAACTACTGCCTTGCTTAAATCTGTCATCAGATACAACCTTATGACATTAAGGGCATTTCATTTTATTCTTAGGTGGCTAAGAGTCCCCCACCCTAGAAATAAGAAAGGGGGACTTTTATCATATGCTTTTTTGTATATCTACAGAGATCATCAATTTTTCTCCTTAAAATGGTGTCTAGCAACTAAGCAAGTGCTTAAATTTATTAACATCTTTTTAAAATTGTTATTATAATACCTTAATATCTATCTTTAACAAATTTCATTATGCTGAACCACCTTCTTTGTATTCCAGGAATAAATCCTACTGGATACAGTTCATTATTCTTCCAATACACTACTAAATATGACTTGCTAATATTATATTTAAGATTTACGTATTTGTGTTAAATAATCTACAGCTTTTTTCTCTTTCTTTTTTGTATTTTCCTTGCTCAGTTTTAGTAATATATTTATGTCAGCCTCAGATATTTCCCAAGAACAATATGTATATTTTGCTTTCTGAGTTCAAAATTTTCTATACTGCTTTAAATTTTCACTTGCTAATTGTGTTACTCAAATCTTCTATATTCCCCTTTTAAATTGCCTGGTTAGTCAGTAAATTTGGTATTTCTGTGGTTCTGAAATTGTCTATTTCTCCTTGTACTTCCAACCATTTCTCCTTATATGTTGTGAAGTTATGTCACTAAAGACTGTAATAGATTCTTGATGAAACAGCAAATACCACTGTTGTTTAATGGTTTTCTATTTAAATTCTACTGTATGACATTAATATGACATTAATATTGTTATTGTCCATAATTAGCTTTTATATTTGAGACTCATTCTCAGAAAAATTTTTAAAATATAATAAAGAACATTAAGAAAAATATGTATTAGTAATTATTATCCATCCCTCTTTCAAAAACCAAATGCTAGTTACTAAAATCCAAGGTATAGACTATCACCGTATATACTTCCTACTTTTAGCTACTGTAAATCACAATAAACTTCTATTCATTCAAAACATATATAATAAGAGGAAAAGGTCTCAGCAGCCTGACTACTATGGCTTACATGTGATACTACAATTTATCCTACCCGTTGTAGCCAGCTCCCAAGACAGCTCGTAATGATGCTGGTATATTTTAACCTTATGTAGCCCTGTTACCTATCAGGGCTGACTTGGGTAAGTATGTGACTTCCAAGAATAGGTCATAAAGACACTGCAGGTTCTGCCTAGGTCTCTTGGCTTGCTGACTCTGGGGAAAGCTAGTCACCAGGATGGCAGGACAATCAAACAGCCACGTGGAAAGGCCCATGTGGAGAGAAAGTAAGGCCTCTTACTAACACCCACAACAAACTCGCCAGCCATATGAGCAACCTTAGAAGGGTGTTCTCCAACCCCAGAGAAACTGGTAGATGACTAAAGCCCCAGCTGACATCTAAATGCAACCTCACGAAAGACCCCAGGCCAGAACCACTCAACCAAGCCTCTCCTGAATCCCTAATCCACAGAAAACATGAGAGATAAATTTTAACAGTTGTCTTAAAAGTTACTAAGTTTTGGGCCAGCTGTGGCTCACTTGGGAAAGCGTGGCACTGATAACACCAATGCCACGGTTCGAATCCCTATATAGGGATGGCCGGTTAGCTCACTTGGGAGAGCGTGGTGCTGACAACACCAAGTCAAGGGTTAAGATCCTTGCAATGTTTTCAGACCAAAATGGACTAAAACTGGAGATAAACAATAAGCAAATTGCTGGAAGCTATACAAATACATGGAAAATAAATAATAGGTTCTTGAATGACCCTGTTTAATTTCTTCTTGGGTCCAAGAAGAAATTAAACAGGAAATCAAAAAATTTCTAGAAACTAATGAAAATAAAGATATATCATACCAAAACTTGTGGGATACTGCAAAAGCTGTACTAAGAGGCAAATTTATTGCAGTAAATGCTTATATCAAAAAAAATGGAAAGATTCCAAATAAACGACCTAACGCTACACCTCAAAGAACTTGAAAAACAACAACAATCTAAACCTAAAGGCAGTAGACAGAAAGAAATAATTAAGATCAGGGCAGAACTAAATGAAATAGAGACCCAAAAAACAATGGAAAAGATCAACAAAACTAAAAGTTGTTTTTTCAAGAAGATAAACAAAACAGACACACCATTAGCTAGATTAACAAAAAAAAGGAGAGAGAAGACCCAAATAACAAAAATAAGAAAAGGGAGATATTACAATTGACACCACAGAAATACAAAGAATCATTAGAGACTATTATAAACAACTGTATGACAAAAAATTTGAAAATCTAGAAGATATGGATAAGTTTCTAGACACATATAAATTACCAAGACTGAACCAAGAAGAGAGAGAAAACCTGAGCAGACCAATAACAAGCAAGGAGATTGAAGCGGTAATTAGCAATCTTCCAACAAAAAAAGTCTGGGTCTGGATGGCTTTACAGCTGAATTCTATCAAACCTTTAAAGAGGAGTTAATACCAATTCTCATGAAAATGTTCTAAACAATTGAAACAGACGCTACTCTCCCAAACTCATTCTATGACACCAACATAACTCTGAAACCAAAACCAGATAAAGACACAACAAAAAAAGAAAATTACAGGTCAATATCCTTAATGAACCCAGATGCTAAAATCCTCAACAAAATATTAGTAATTAGAATACAGCAATATATTTTAAAAAATTATACACTATGATCAAATGGGAGTCATCCCAGGGATGCAAGGATGGTTCAACATACAAAAGTCAATAAATGTGATATGTCACATCAACAAGCTCAAGGACAAAGACCATATAATTATTTCAATAGATGCTGAAAAAGCATTTGACAAAATTCAACATTCCTTCATGATACTCTCAACAAATTAGGTACAGAAGGAAAATACCTTAACACAATAAAAGCCATTTATGACAAGCCCATCACCAGTATTACTCTGAATGGGGAAAAAATGAAGGCCTTCCCTTTAAGGACAGGAACAAGACAAGGATATCCACTCTCACCACTGCTATTCAACATAGCACTGGAGGTACTAGCTAGAGCAATCAGGCAAGAGAAAGAAATAAAGAGAATCCAGATTGGGAAAGATGAAGTCAAACTTTCCCTATTTGCAGATGACATGATACTATATATAGAAGAACCTAAAGACTTTATCAAAAAATTCCTAGAGCTGGTTAATAACTTAAGTAATGCTGCAGGATACAAAATAAATGCCCCCAAATCAGTAGCATTTATATACTCAAATAATGAATTAACAGAAAGAGAAATAAAGTAAGCATATTTACAATTGTCACCAAAAAAAATACAATACCTAGAGATCAATTTAACCAAGGAGGTGAAAGACCTCTACAATGAGAATTACAAACCACTTCTGAAAGAAATTAAAGAAGACACAAAAGATGGAAAGATATTCCATGCTCCTGGATTGGAAGAATTTAACATTGTGAAAATGTCTATACTACCCAAAGTGATCTACAGATTCAATGCAATCCCCATCAAAATACCAATGACATTCTTCACAGAAATGGAAAAAACAATCTTACCTTTCATATGGAAAAACAAAAGACCACAAATAGCCAAAGCAATCCTGAGCAAAAAAAAAAAACAGAGCCAGAGGCATGACTCTGCTTGACTTCAAATTATACTACAAAGCTGTTGTAACCAAAACAGCATGGTACTGGTTAAAAAAAAAAGACATTCAGACCAGTGGAGTAGAATAGAGAACCCAGAAATCACTCCTCAGGCTTACAGATATCTGATACTAGACAAAGGCAACAAAAATCTACATTGGGGAAAAGATCGCTTCTTCAACAAGTGGTGCTGGGAAAACTGGTTATCCATATGCAGAAGAATGAAAATAGATACGCATCTCTCACCATACATTAAAATCAACTCAAAATGGATTAAAGACCTAGGTATAAGCCCCCAAACTGTAAAATTACTAAGGAAAATATAGGTGAAACGCTTCAGCAGTTAGGTCAGGGTACAGGCTTTATGAACAGGAGCCTGAAAGCACAAGCAGCAAAAGAAAAAAATAAACAAATGGGACTATATTAAACTAAAAAGTTTCTGCACCGCAAAAGAATCAACAGAGTGAAAAGACAACTTACAGAATGGGAGGAAAATTTTTGCCAACTATGCATCTGACAAGGGACTAATATCCAGAATATACATAGAACTCAAGCAATTATACAGTAAAAAAATAAATGACCCAATTAAAAAATGGACAAAAGAGCTGAATAGACATTTTTCAAAGGAAGACATACAAATGGCCAACAGATCCATGAAAAAATGCAGAACATCACTAGTCATCAGGGAAATGCAAATTAAAACCACACTGAGCTACCACCTCACTCCAGTTAGACTGGCTATAATCAAAAAGACAGTGAATAACAAATGCTGGCAACGGTGTGGAGAGAAGGGAACACTACTGTACTGTTGGTGGGACTGTAAATTAGTACAACCACTTTGGAAAACAATTTGGAGGTTTCTCAAACAACTACAGATAGATCTTCCTTATGATCCAGCAATCCCTCTTCTGGGTATATATCCAGAGGAATGGAAATCATCATGTCGAAGAGATACCTGCACTCCCATGTTTACTGCAGCTCTGTTTACAACAGCCAAGATACGAAACCAACCTAAATGTCCATCAATAGATGATTAGATAAGGAAACTATGGTATATATACACTATGGAATACTACTCTGCCATACAAAAGAATGAAATACTCCCATTTGCAACAACATGGGTGAACCTGGAGAAACTTATGTTGAGTGAAACAAGCAAAGCACAGAGGGATAAATACCTCATGTGCTCACTCACATGTGGGAGCTAAGAGAGAAAGGAAGGAAGGAAAGAAAGACCACAGTACTGCCATGATCCAACAGAGGGAGGGAACATTCCTAGGGCTACAAATTGTAGTTGAGGGGAGAGGGGGAAGGGGAAGGAGGTTGGGGGATAATTGGGAGGGGACAAAAGGTATGCCCCCAGTATGAATCTGAGCCCCACATCATGGGCAGGAGGGGGGACAATCAGCTTTGTATGTCATGAATATTCGTAATAAGGAAGGAAGGGAAGGGAAGGGAAAAAAGAAAGAAAGAAAGGAGAGAGAAAGGGGGGGAGGGGGAGAGAGAGAGAGAGAAAAAGAAAAATAAATAAATAAAAGGTTGGGCTAAAAAATAAAAAATAAAAAAATGATCCCCTTACCAGTCATCTTTAAAAAAAAAAAAAAGTTACTAAGTTTTGAGATTTGACATGTGACATTAAATAACTAATGTACCATCTTACTGAACTCATAAGGAATATTCAAAGATAAAAGATCAGTTTCTTTTAAAATTACCAATCTTCTAATTTGTGGAGATGATTTCCGTAAAAGAGCTTAAGCAGCAGACTGAACAGAAACATACGGTAGAGTAAAGATAAACTGCAAGTGCTTATCACAATGCCCCAGGCAAGGTGTAAGTAGTCAGAAGACTTTGGAACCACAGGCATGGCTTTCTATATACACTGTGCTCAGGCTTCTTGTTTGTGACTTAGCTAAAATTTGAAAAATTAGAGGAATTTTCTGCTTAATTTTACCTTCTACTAATAAATGCTTATTGGCATCAATGATTGCAAGCTGGTTGGAAAAGGGAAAAGTAAGCTTGAACTGCTAAAATTTCTAGCAATTCCAGTAATGGCTTTGGAAAATGAATTTACGTTTTTGCTTACCCCCATTATTTTTTTGTTAGTTCTTTATAAATTAGAACTCTGAAGACCAACTTTAGCATTCATCAAGTGGCTTATTTTGCATAAAATATATTACCTGTGTGAGCTACAGATTAAAAATACCTATAAAAAACTATCTGTTAGAGACAATTTAGTTCTACCTCTGTTTGAAAAGCATTATAATGTCTAAGTAAGGTGCTCAATGCTTGCTTAATCAATATTCTTGGGACTCAATCATATATACCTTGTGCTTGACAATTAAGGTTATTCCCTAGGTAAAACCCACCTGGAAAATATATGCAAGAAAAACATTTTGACTTAGCCACTGAACTACAACACCTAGGATTCAAAATATTTACTTTTAAGTATATCACATAAAAATGGTAATTTCTTAATTATATTCACAAATGGTAGCATGAAGATGAGTATTAAAATAGACCTAGAATCTAATGTTCTTGCTCTTTATTTCTAACAACACTTTTTTCTTCCTATGTTCCCGTGTATCTGAAAATATAAATATGGCAGTAATTTTAGAACCTTATGAAATGTTCATTCATTACCTTAAATTAAACTTAAGAATCACAAGATCTTTATTTCAACCCCAAGACACCCTTTAAAGGTACAGAAAAAGACTAATAACCGAATTTAATGTAATCAAATCATGATTTAATGGAAAAAGAAAAAGGAAAAAAAAGTAGGCATATTACAGTAATTAGTTAATCTAAAGGAAAAAATGCTGTGGGTATAAAAAGAAACTGGACTACACTATCAAAATAGTGCAAAACTGACGTAAGGATAGACACAGCAATCAAGGAAATAGATCAGACAGCAAAGAAATAGACCCATCCATATATAATCAGCACCGCTCCGGGCGGCCCTAGCCATCCATATATAATCAACTGATGTTTTTTATAAAGGTGCCAAGGTAACTCAATGAGAAAAAAATAATGCTTTCAACAGATGATGATGTAATAAGCATCTGACTCTGTATGTGGGGAAAATAAACCTTAATCCTTACCTCATGCCATACAAAAAAAACCTTAAAATCGATCACACACCCAAAGGTAAAATTATAAACCGCTTAAAAGAAAACATACAAGATAACCCTTGCAATTTCAAGGTAGGCAATAACTCGTCAGGACATCAAAAGCACCAACTATAAAGGGAGAAGTGATTAATCGGATTTTGTCAATATTAAAAAACTCCGCTTTTCAGAAGACACCATTAAGCAAGTGAAAAGGAAAGCAACAGAATGAAAAAATATTCACAGCACATATATCTGACAAAAGATGTGTAACTAGAACTTACAAAGAACTTTTACAATTAAAAAAAAAAAGATATGAACAAACACTTCACCAAAGGAGATATGTGAGTGGCATACAAACACACAAAAAATGTAACATAATTAGTCAACAAGAAGAGAAATATTAAATCCACAATTACACACCAACTGAAATGGCTAACATAAAGACTGCAGAGGATGTGTAGCAACTGGGCCTCTCTTGCACTGCTGGTAGGAATGTAAATGGTACAGTTGCTTTGGGACACAGTTTGGCAGTTTCTTAAAGAGCTAAATGCACAACTCTATTCATAATAGCCCAAATCTCTTAACCTGAATGCCCATCAACAGGGGAACTGATAAAGAAAATGCAGCACATTCATACAATAAAATATTACACAGAAGTAAAAAGAAATGAACTATTGATACTATACGTGTAACAACAACACAGGTGAATCTCAAAACCCCTGTGCTATATGAAAGAAACTGGACACAAAAACACATATGCTTCCATTTATATGAACTTCTAAAAACGGCAAAACTAATCTATAGTGATAATAAAGTAGATCATTGGCTGCCTGGGACTAGGGGTGGTGGGAAGAAATCACAGAGGGATACAAATAAATTTTGAGGGTAATATTCTATATTTGGGAATACTCTTGATTGTCATGGTA
The DNA here is from genome assembly GCF_027409185.1 of Cynocephalus volans. Lineage (NCBI taxonomy): Eukaryota > Metazoa > Chordata > Mammalia > Dermoptera > Cynocephalidae > Cynocephalus > Cynocephalus volans. Next base: position 287,548,261 of record NC_084460.1, read on the forward strand.
GTTTTCACAGGTACACATGTTTAAAACTCCTGAAATCATGCACTTATAATGGGGTATGTTTTATTACATGAAAATTATACTTCAATAAAGTTGATTTAAAACAAAAACAAAATAACACATGGCCCAATAAATGAATAATGTTTGAACAGTTCCAAAGCCCATAATGGCCCATTATGGCCATGATGCAGTTTTCTCTAAAGGTATTATTCAAAGAGACTCTCTAAAGGCTACTCAAATAAGAAAGACTCAATCAACAAGTGAGAGAAATAATACAGTTGGTTAAAATGTATATAACCACAATTCTTACCTCAAATGTGTATTTTTCTCTATTATTAAAGAGCATTAATATGGTCATCTGGAAAGTGGAGACTTGTAATATGTGCTTCCGTGTGTTAGAGCCAGTTACTTGTGCACCTCCAACACCAACTTCAGATCCATCTTCCTGTGTCATTTTTTAAAAAATATAAACAAGACTATAATTACCTCCTGGTAACTTTAACAATTTGTTTCAGAAATAAGTCCTATAATTTCTATCCCTCTTCAAAAAAACTACACAACTTATTAAATCTATTGAGTAACAGATTAGGTAGGAAATCTATTAAAAGTGTGTGTACCTATGTATACGTGTACACATACAGAGTGTCTTTATTTAGGACTGTACCCTTTTTTACCCCATCGTGAACACTTTAATGTATCCGAGCAAGTAATAATCAACAATTCTCTATATTTAAAGCTAAAATTATTTCAGCAGTATTAATGGGATGATAATAGACTTATGAAACACCACTGCCATTACACTAACACCAAAAGTAACAGGGTTAGGTTTTTTTGTGTAATCTAATCACAGTAAAATATCAAAAAATAACACAGCATGAGGGGGAAACTGACATTCTCAAAGCCTGTTCCTGCTTTATGATTTAAGTGGTACAAAGTAGAGCTTTAAGTCTTCAAGAATTAACGTACGCATCATGTTTTAAAAACCTACTGATCTGCCTAATACATCTTCAAAAGAGAACATGATTATTTAGAAAATCCCTCCTTTAAAACAAAAACAAACAATAATTAAAAGCTGAGTTTTTTAGTCTCCTTTACCTTCCCACTTATACTTAATAGTGTCCAATATTATTCAATTAAATGAATTGTTAAGGACCATTTCCCATTTAATTAAATAGAAAAATTAGAATATTTACACACATTTTCAACAACACTAAAGAAACAACTTTGGTGATATAAACTTATATAGACTCATCATATAAAACTATTAAGATTCTAATTAAAATCTAAAATAAAACTTTTATTTGCTGCCTAGATGACAGCTTAGGTATTTTTCTTTAGCCTTTCATTATTTTTTGATTCTAAGGCAAATGACTCTGATTTAATTCATACAAAGTAATGAAAATAAGTTATTAATCTAGACTTCACAATTTTAGAAATAAAAGCAATTACTTTTTTTTTTTAAATGAAGGCAAATCATTGGTGCACTACTAATTCTTTAAATGACTTTAGTAACATTTGCACATCTTACGAATCTCAAGTATTAATTTTCTCGATTTTGATGTATCGGAAATAAGGATTACAGGAGACAGAATTCTCAAAAGAAGCTCACAGCTTCGTATGCATTCAAACCAACTTACATTTTACTATTTTATGATACTGTCTCACGTCTAATCTTATAAATAAAATGTGTAATTATCCTAATAGTATTTATTTCCTAAGGAAGGCTACTAGTATAGTTCTCATATTTTTAAATGAAATTTGAAGTAATAAATCAAAGCCAAGATTTTAATCTTTTTAATATTTGAGATAGGAAGAGAAGTAAGAGAGATAAATAAATCACCCAGGGGAACAAAATTACCTATCAATTCTACAGACTAATTTTATGTTACTTAATATGTTCAAGCTATCAATTATTTACCTTTTTAACTGGTCCATAAAAGGTAGCATTAAGATCTGCAGAACCCATATGATGCTGGAGTGTGAGCTGTCGTCCACTGTGTTTGGCTAAGTAGAACCTTCAGCAAATCAAACCAGGTTTTAGAGAATCAAATACTTTAACATATTTGAAATTACAAATCACAGGTTAACAACCCTTAACAAATTTATGTTTAAGAGAGACTTTATAAGTTAAAGGAAACTTTAGGGATTAAGTTCAGTTCCAACTTTTTACAGATGGGGAAATGGGGGGTGGAAGGGGCAGGAGAGAGACACAGAGACCCCTAAGCTACTTAGCTAGGTAGTAAATGATAAAGGCAGCATGGTAAGTAATTCCTCCTGTACACTTTGCCCCAGCTCACTGCACAGCCCCTGCTGTTTGTAAAACCATCTTTCTCCATAGCAACCCAATAATCAATTTGTCCTGAGCCAGCAGCAGACATCAACAGTACAATATATATATTCCTAACCATGCACTAATGCTGATGGACGTTAATAAAATATTCCTCTGAAAAGAGTTTCATGCTAGTCATTCTCACATATAAAAAGTATAAGAATAAAATCTCCTTTTAAACAGGAAGTAAAGAAAAGGAGTATATTCATCCTCAATGAGAGACACAACTAATATTCAACCTTTTTTCAAATTTGGACAGTTGTTCTTAGAAATACAAAGTCTGACTTCGGTTTACCTTCTGAATATTTCAAAAGCATGCCTTGGGGCGGGTGGGATGTTGCACTTTGGTGTGGCTGACTGAGTGGGCCAATATCCTGTCGTGAGCACCCGGACTGTGAGATCAACACCACCTAAAGATACCTAAATAAAACAGAAAAATATATTCCCCTCAAATTAACGAGGATTTGTTACCTGTTCTGTCTAGACACTGTTAGATTTATCAAAGAAGTTAGATCAATGTCCAACATCTAGTAAATAAAACAGATGTTCTTAAAGGTTAGATCTATCCAGTGTTTTCCAAATTTTAACTATCTTGGGAAATAGCTGTAATTACAGCTTAAGATGCTTACTTAAAAATACTGATCAAAGGATAGCTCTTAGCATGTGAATAAAGTTTAACTGGTATCACTGAGAACAGAAAAGTTTTAGTTTTTACGCTTTTTAGATAAAATGTCAAGGGGTCATGTATCAGTATCATTGTAGAAAAAATTCTAGGATAATATCTTTCATCTCAGATTTTAAAGATTTTTGACATCTTAACATACAAATGACATAATTCTAATACCCCACCCACATTTCAATTTCATTTACCAAAACTTTCATGTTTTAACATATAGCTCACCTTATAACAACCTCTGCCTAGGACACTGTAGATGATCCAGTGCTACACAGCAAGTGCTCTAAAAATATTTGTATAATGGATGACTACTTCTACAAAATGTATGCTAGCATCACTGTCACAGTTAAGTATTTTCTTCTTTCTAAACAAATTAAATTTTCAATAAAATAATAAAACACATCAACGGGAACTCTTAAGGATTGAAATTCACAACTTTTATAAACTATTATTCCATTTTTATCTAACCTGGATGATTCAGGGATATAGATTTTTAAAGAAGGGGTGAGTTTATAAATATCAAGAAACATTCCACACACAGATTTCTTCACATGTATCTTACTAAACGATTACCCCACTTTACAGAAATTGAAACTAAAAATCTTAGATGATGCACAGAAGAGAGGATCATAGCAGAGACTCTTAGATGATGCACCAGGGAAGGTGGAAAATGGTTTGTACACTTGCAAGTTGGGGAGCAGGGGGGTCACAACTTGGTCAATGTGTCCAATCCTTATACATGTCATGGGATCTACTATAATTTTAAAGATGAAAAGACAAAGTCCCTAATCTCCTTCAAGTCTCTCCTCAAAATGTCAACTTTTAAATAATGTGTTCCCTGACCACTCTTTCCTGCTACATATTTGCTCTACAGCTATGTATATACTTGTCTTGTTTATCATCTCTTTCTACCTGACTAGAATGTAAGCTCCATCAAGGCAGGGATTTTTGTCTGTTCCATTCTCCACTATATTCCCAATGTTTAGAACAATGCTTGGCACAGAAAGCACTTAATAAATTGTTAAATTGGGGTGGGGGAGAGAACCCAACAAAACCATTAGTCTAGTGGTTAGTGTCTCCTCTTCCTAGCCATTTCAGTAGTATTTTGAAATCAGTCAGCTTATATTCAAAAATAGCACATGACAGGGGCAGGTGCACAGATGATCCTGGCAGAAGAGTCTGTCAGAATAGTATATGATTTGCTGACATAAATAAATAGAAATATAATGGCAAGGTGGCTTTTGTGCCCCAGCCGTTTGAAAAATAAAAACACAGAAAAAAAAAAAAGGACAAATACTTAAGATTTCTTGTAGTACAATAAATAAGATTTGTCTAAATAAAATACACCACAGGTATTATTAGGATGTTAAGAAAGTACTTGTTATATAACTCCCAAAAGTAAATGAAAGAACCACTGTCTTGGTATATTTAATAGGCCAAGAACCTTAAAAGTTACAGAGAATCTTCTCCTTGAGGATTGGAAATATTTTAAGAGTCCAAAAACTGAGAAAACTGAAGATTTGTTTTGCTTATCCTGTCATTTCTCATCAAACCTTCTAACGTAAATTAAGGTTTAGGGGACTCAAAGCTTAAGGTCCTTAGCATAAACTATTATAAAAAGGGCAATAATTGCATGCAAATAATGGCTTTACAGTAAGTGGAAGCTGAAAATGTATTAGCAGATAAACAACTCAGCATCTTGGTAAGTCCTCTACGCTGAAAATGTATTAGCAGATAAATAACTCAGAATCTTGGTGAGTACACTACTTATTATAGTTATTAACAAATTATTAAACAAAAACCTATCACAGAGTAGAGGACGTATCTGAATAATTACCAAGATGAAAGACTATGAAAAATTAACAAACTACAACAGCAGCAAACAACAAAGGCAAACAGAATCAATGAAATCACCATGTTGACCAATCAGCCTTTTTTTCTTAATGAAACAATTGCAATAGGATGGTCAAGAGTAAAGACCATATTTTTCTTATAAAAAGGCCTTAACTTTCATACAAATGGTATTTATACCCTTAGAAAAATAGTAAAGGATAGTTAGCCCATCCAGAAACAATCCCTTACAGATGGTTTCAACAGAGTATTCATTCACACTAGGTTATATCCTGCAAACTCTCAATATGTGTAAGATTCGTGGGGGAAAAAAATGAACAGAAGAAAATTATTATACCAAATAAAAATTATATAAAAATATAATTGTATCAATGTATTAGATAGATTTAAGTTCAAATCCCTAAACAATCTAAAAAGGAAACTGAAAAAAAATCTAGGATAATCTAGCCCTTCTCCACTGTAAACATTGTAATTTATGAGGCAAATCATACAATTGTCTATAATGGAGTGAAAATATCTTAACATAAATATAAATGTCTATTCCACAGAATTAGGTATTTTCACATATCTTATTTGTGATGGGACTCTGAGACCAGAAGAAGTGATAATCTCATATTTAAATACCAAAGGAAACACCTTCAGATTTGTTAATGGTTGTGACATACCTTAACTGTATAGTGGTATGTGATCACTTAGAAAAGTTTTAAGACTCTTTACGGAATTCTCTAAACTTAAGGTTAAGTTGAAAAACAGTAAAAAAAAAAAAAAAAAAAAATTCTTTGTTTTGATGTGAACTTTGTTAAAGGCTCACAAAACAAACACCTACTTGACACTAAACCTATGAAAGTTCCAGCATACCACCTTCTGGAAGCAACCTATACATCACACTTATAACACACTAATTTCTGACTTTTATAGTCTCAGTTCATCCCCCACCTATCCTTAGGATGTGAGGCCCACTTATGCTGACCTTACAGATGAGAATGAGAACATGGAAGTACAGGAAGGTCAGGTAACTATCCCAAGATAACACAATCCAGGGGTAAAGTGAAGAGAAGAGTACTGAAATGCAGTAAACTTGTCTATGCCCAGGATTCTTCCCACATTCTATAATGGTTATGACAACAGAATAATTCTATTTATTAAATTTTCAGTATGTACCTTCAAAGGGGAGGATAATTTAAATTTTAAAATAGTAAAAAAAAAAAAAAGTTTTAACGTGTAAACAGTCAGAAAAAGAGATTAAATGGGGGAAATAATTTAAGTACTCACAGACAATACCTAAGTTGTCACTAATGACATTTAAAGAAACGACACCAGCAGATGAGTTATCTGCTAAACGGATAAAAAATATCCATTACAAAAGACTTTTCATAAATATATGTAAGTAGAAATTAATGCAGACTCTTACCCCAGTTGCCTGTAGATGTTGCCTGAATTCATCCATAGTTGTGTTTGAGATGCTCATATCCCTAAACATTCCTTCCAGTTTTGATGTGAACTGACATCCACATTCAGTCTGAGAAAGAAAAACAGAAATGTACACAAATAAATAGATTTTTCTATGACAAGATGTAGAAAGAAAAAAAACTATTCCATGTTATTGCTATCCCTGATAATCTCCTTTGTAAATCTTTCTAATGGTTGCTCTATACTGGTGGTTACAAACTTTGAAGTGTTTAACAACCACCCAAGGATTTTATTTTACATACTAATTCGGATTCCCAGACTCTTTCAGAGATTCTAACACACTCTCAGAAGGAGCGGCCCAGAACTCTGCATTTTTAATAAATACCTCAGGTGATTCAGGTACAGGTAGTCTACGGACCATACTTTATGAAAGAGAACTAAATGCCAATATTCTTTTTTGGGGGAGGAGGGTGGTGGTGGTGGTGAGGCAACTAGCTGATATAAGGATTGAACCCTGGACCTTGGTGTTACCAGCATCATGCTCTAACTAACTGAGCTAACTGGCCAGCCCCTAATATTCTCTTTATTGTACCCCTCTCACTAATCCTCATCCAGACCTCCATGAATGTATCCTGGCATACCAACAGAAATTCCACGGAACTACGAATGTCTCAGAACTCAAACAAATATAAGTATAGCCTGTGTTCTCCTCAAAAACAATCTAACTTTAATTTTTAGAAATAAACATTTAAAATCCAAGTAAATAATTTTCAGTTACATGTTGCTGGTGCACATTCATGTGATAAACACTAGTTAGGTGCACTCCATTTCATCTTATATATACACCTTACCTTTAACTTAGATATCATATTTTTTTCGGAGTCGTCAGAAACACTTTTATTTGTGAGAAGTCTCCTTGCCAAGTGTTGTTTATAATAACGTTCAAATACATCCTTTTCTTGCATAAACCTAAAAAGAACCATTGCCTTATCCAATATTGTTTCTACTTCTTGTTCTGTTAGCTGCAAAATTAATTTAAAAACAATTTAAAAATTATAAAATTTTAGGTCTACAAAAACAGTACTAGAGTTCATCTACAGTTTAAAAACACTACTGTTTGAAAACAAACATCTGGTTGACATATATCAGGAGAAAGGATCTGGTTTGAGAAAACATGTCCTACTTCATTCACACAGTGGCACAAGTCTATACCCTCTACTAGTGCAGCATTAATGAGAGGTTGGAGTGGAACTCCATTCCCTAAAAGGCTACCACTGAAAGGGAGGCATAAGATAATAAACATAGGGATGGATTAAGGGACAACTGAGAACAGATAAAATAAAATTTCAGTCACAAAGAAGACTTTTATGAAGCCTTTATATAACATTTAGGCTAAACCTGCATAGCCAAAAGACAGATCTTCTCACTTAAGCTCATTCAAAATCTACATTTTATAAACAGAATGAGAATAATTTATTATAACCCAAACAGTAAAAAGGCCCCTTGCCCTTATCTTTTAAATAAGAGTAAGATGCTACTGTGGCAAGTTGTATTAAGCTTATATTTTAAAAAACAGAAGATCGAAAGGCTGTGTAATTAATAGTCTTTTCTACTCGGTGCATCCTCACTCATCTTGTTTTGTTGTTACAGCTCCTGCCTGTAAAACCTGTGGCTATTTGTTGCTTTTCCCTTTTGTCTCACAAAACCCAAGATGATGTCAAAAAACACCAATTCATACGTGATTAAAATATGCTTAACTTGACTTTCTATGCTGCAGTGAGTTTCCAAGTTCCCAGAGATATAATAAACGCATGAAATTGAGTTTCAATATATGCTTTCAAACTAATTTATAAGAGCTGTTCTTCTATCTATGCTTTCCAATTCTTGGTATCCAAGAATTGTTTGATAAATAACCTCCAGAATCAGGTAAGATCAAGCAACATTCTGTATTACTGGAGAGTTATTTTCTAGTTTTTTGTTATTTAGAGCACACTTAACTCTCAAAGTCATAAAGACAACCGTTCAAAACTATAGCTGCTTAGTTTGTTTTTGATGCCAATTATGCATTAAGTGGAATGTCAAAGTACTTTTGATCATGTTAAATACTTTAAACAATACTTTTTAATAGATCACAGCACACATTTAAGCACACAGCAAAGGGTTATGCTTTATTTTATTTCTACAAAATTTCCTAATCTTGCATCTGATTTCCTAATTTTATATACAATCTTATACCTACGAATAAATTTAATGTATTTTCAAATGCATTACTACTTACCCCTTTGACTCCCTTTTTCAGCTTATCATCAATAAATAATGAGAGGTATTCGGGAGACCTGGAGTTGAGGTTGAGAAAATACTCAAAGTCACCAGCAATAGTTTGTTTAAAGAGCCGGTCATTATTAAATGATTCCTGGAGGAAGCGATCAAACCTACTCTTCAGATCCAATAATCCCTTACAAACGAAAACAAAAAAATTTAGGATACATTATAGAATAATTTATACAAACAATACCATGTTCGACCACGTACATTTATCATAACTTTGCTGGTAATAACCGTGTCTTCAGTGTTAAACTTACAGATTCTACATTATTACTTTCAACCCTATATCTAACTCATATTAAAAATGTCAGTGATGAGAGAAGTATTTTATCTTCCACATATGGATTAATATATTGAAGACAGACCAAAGAACCTCCTCATTGCTTCTCCTCACTCTCCTCTGTCTTGGCTGAATGGATTAACCAGAGAGATAATTAGCTTTAAAAAATACACAGAGCTGATTATTTAAATTAAAATGTGAACAACTTGGAGTGTAATTTATTTATAGTACTACTTGAGAGGTTAATAAAATGAACAGCAGCAGCTGAGTTTGGCTCCCTGATATAAATATGCATACCTTGCAAAATTCTAAGGTACTTAGGATAATTATACATATTAATTTACCACTAGGAAAATTAAGTAGAAAGTACATAATACAAAGCTTAGTAAAAGTGATCTTTTTAGCACCTGTTAAATTGACTTTATCATGAACTTAAAGAGAATGTTTTGTGCTCACTTACTTGGATATAGTCAACAGGATTCTTTCCTTCTCCTTCCTCAGAAACAAGGGCTTTACCTTGTTCCCTCAAATAGGAACTCATACACTCACACATTGTTTTCAAACCATTTGGCACACGACTAAATAACTTGTACATGCAAGCAAGGTCTACAATCAGAAAGAAAGCACAAATTGGATATAAGAAGATAAAGAAAAAAGAGTGAAACCTGTGTTTGAGCTGTGATACTTAGACAAGCTTATTTCTCCATTATAACCGTTGGCTGACCACATGACTATTAAAAAAAATAGCAAAACGGAAAAAAAAGATAGGCTATTCATTGGTGATTGCAATTTATGAAATAGTTTTTTGATAAGATGCTTTTAATGCATCAACGTCTTAGCAAATTTTTTAATTTACATGGAAGAAAAGATGCCTAAACAGCATAATAAGCAAATAACATTACCAAAAATGGAAACTGCAGTTTTAAGCTTGTGCATAACTTATCCCATGTAATTCTAATGTAGATCCTACAGACACTACAAAATGTCCAGGATAACTCTAATTATGTTGTAATTGACAGTCACCATTATAAGGAAGAAATTTAAAAGACAATTAAAGTCTTACAGGTATTTCTAAGCATCTTTACCTTAAAAAATTTAACTGTCAATCATGACAAGTCAAATGAAATACAGTAGGACTTACTTCATTACACTCCATGGTAAAATTTATATAAAATTTATAATATAACTAACTATTCTTTAATATTTTCCTCAGAGCAATCCCTAATATTTCTCAGGCAATATCCTATGCAAATATATGTATTTAAAAAATTAGTCTATCTCACTATATTGTTTGTATTCAGAACAAAAACTCTGGACCCCATCCCACCTTTTATATCACTTTTCAAAAGACTCAAATGTGGATTTAAAATATTTTTCCATATGTTTAGTGTTTCTTTAAGATAACTTACTGGGAATACTATAGTGTTAAAACTTTACAATGATATAAAAAAGCTTTATAATCATAACTTTTGAAGACAGAGAACAGTAGTTTTTAGATCAGGGGTTGGCTAAGTTTTACCTGTAAAGTGCCAAACAGTAAATGTTTTAGGCTTGTGGGCTGTATGGTCTCTAACGTAACTACTCAACTTTGCCACTGTAGCAAGGAAGCAGCCATAGATAATATATAAATGAATGAGTGTGACTGTATTTCAAATTAAACTTTATGGACACAGAAAATCTGGATAAATTTTCATGTATCATGAATTACTCTTCTTTTGATTTTTTTTTCAACCAAACTGGAGGAAGGCTAGACTTGGCAAACAGGGCATAATTTGCCTTCTTTGGTCTATATCGATAAGAGCAATCTAGAACCTAAAACTAAAATTGTGTGTATTTTTAAAATACCTTGGAAGCAAGCTTTACAAAAAGTGTCTCTAAAATGAATTTCAGTGACTTTTAATAGCAAATTTTATTAAATTTTTCATTAAAAATATATGCACAAAGTAACCTACAAATGGCAAATCTCACAGCTTCTCACATATTTGGTATAAATTACAACCAAATATCCTATGTTAAAAACAGGTATTACAAATGCAACAGCAATTTATGGACACATGCTACAGTAAATCTGGCATACCAAATACTTCTAACAAAATTGTTCCCAACTTGTTTATTTTTTTCCTATGTTTTTACAAGTTTTGCTTAGATATTACATGTTATATGTTTAGTTGTACATTTGTACAATTTCACTGTATTTAATTCACTGTATTTAAATGCAGGGGGTAGTAGAAAATGTGACAGAGTAAATTATGGCTTCTGTACAAGATTAAACAATAAAAATGAGACACCATTTAGATTTAATTTATAGTGTGTATTTGCATCTAATAATCCAATTTATCCTACATTTACAGTGAGAAATTTGTTTTTTACTTTCTGATTTATGAGAATATGGCTTTATAATGATGAAGTTGTGCCTCTGACATATTCTCGACATACTGCTCAAGAGCAGACCTATCACAATTAAAGTATTTCACAACAAGATTTCTAGTGGCATGGTCAGGTAAAATAAAGCCAGAATTTTAAAATGTAATTGAGAATCACAGATAGCTACTTACTTGCTGAAAACATAAAGTACTAAATGGCGAACTAGAGTAAGTAGCTATTCTGATATTCCTTCATTTATGTACTTACTAAGTGCTTGCCATGTTAGGCATACTCACCTTTAACAAAGTCTCCATGTGGGTTATAGAGATGTTATAATACAGGCATGCCCAAATAACCTCTCCATCAAACACTTCCTAGCCCTGAATCTCCAGCCCATTTGATCATGCCCTAACCACACATCCCAAGGTATACAGGAAAGCATTAATTCAATATCTAAACAGTACATTAGATAATCTATCTATACTCATTTTAAGCAGGGTAAAATGCTTTTTATAAAGTCCTAGTCTGCCAGGGACCATTTAGATCAGGGGTCATCAGATTATAAACCATGGGCCAAATAGAGCCCCCTGCCTGTTTCTGTACAGTTCATGAACTAAGAATGGTTTCCACATTTGTAAATGGTTAGAAAAACATGAAAGGAATAATATTTAGTGACATGTAAAGATTATATGAAATTCAAATGTCATGACCCAGAAATAAAAATTTATAGGAACAGAGTCAAACTTACTAATCTGTGTTACTGTCTATGGCCATTTTCGCACTATGACAACAGAGATGACTACCTGAATGTATGGTCCATAAACCTAAAATATTTACTATCTGGAACTTTACAAAAAAGTGTGTCAACCCCTGACCTTAATTACCCAGGAGTACCTTATTTATCCAGGGTAGTACTTTATTTTAGAAAACATGGCAAACACACTAGAAGATGATTTTGTTTTGTTTTTTGATTTTACAAAAAAGAAATACCAGAAGAGTACCTTAAAAAGGAATTTTCTCCGGTTTAATAAAAATGACAAATTTATATGCAAATATTCAGGAACTTATCATATATACAGAAATATGACAATTTCAAAACACAAGGCAAGGATTCCACTAGAGATAAAAACCTCTCTTCCACCCACTTTGTCTTTTCTTGTATCCTCCTCTCTTTACAATTCTTCTTTAAAAAAATTTTCATTCCCTAAGTCATGACCCAACAGGCAATATGTACTTCTTTTACTAAAAGTAAGTGGCTAAAATACTATGATTTCATATAGGAAGCAGGAGAATAACAACGATATCCATGATTATTTGTTCTTTAGTACCATATTAGTGGTTTATGAAGTGAAAATTTTAAAGCAAACCATCAGAAATTAAGAATAAAAACAACAGGATTTTTGTTCTTTTACTTATAATTTTTTTCAGGATATTTGTCAATTACAAATGTTTTATGCTTTTTTTTTCCCCCCAGGGAAATAAAGGTAAATAGCCATGAAGAATAAATGCTACAGTTATCTCAAAAATATTTAGTTTTACTTTTATGCGATTCTCCTTTTCAGTCTGTAACTTCAGAGGTCCCAAAACCAAACTACTAACTAATCTAAATATGTGAATATGGAAGACACAAATATTTTTGCATTTTCAGCACTCTTATCACAACTAAATCCCAAAGGAAAGTCTATAAAAAAATCTAAGATGGAAACTTAAGATTTTAAAAGCCATAGGAGAATATGTGGGAACAGAGAGAGCCCAAACCCTCTGGTATATAAAAACAATGTATAGGAATGGATGAGAGGCTCATGGGCCTCATGAATAATATCATCTTCTGTATTAAGAAAAACACAAAGTGAGGAGACTTAAAATGAAAGGGAAGTAAACTACTCAATTCACTAGAAATATTTAAAATCTTCATCAATGAGACAAAATAAAGGTTTACCACTAAATCCCATCAAAGTAACATCAGTGACAATTAACAACATACACCACCACTTCTTGAAAACTGACATTCATAATCTAATTGCAGGAGAATAAAAAAACTACTGACAATAAGATAAAATAAGGATTTAATTATTTTTCAGTTGATAACACTTACCTTCTGTCTTTCCATTTTTCAACATATGTACAAGCCCAGAATTCTCCATTTCTACTATAGTCTTCATGTGCTTAGAAATGAGTTCCCTCTCAACAACCTTTACAATGGGCTCTTCAGTTGATTTGTCAAGGCAGTGCATCACCCGCTCTATTTCTTCATTAATTCTAGCTTCTACTTTCTTTATATATACTGAAGCACTGTTTTCTGCTAAAAATTTCTGGCTTTCCATCTGCAATTAAGAAGCGTTGATTTTTTTTTAACACAGAATAAAAATGTGTTTCTGTGTTTAACTGGGTTTCTACAGTGTTCATCATAAATTAGCCCAAAAACCTAAGGACTATTAACATTTTATAGAATTTCTCATTGCACAGATTCATATAGTCTGAATTATATCCTTTAAAGCATTTATTCACATACGACTAAACTAACACATTATCAGTAAGCAGTGTTTTTTAAACTTTTCCAATGTACTCCCTATAGCAGAAAAAGTAAATACATGGCCAGTGACAGTCAAAAGTACAGACAGAACCATCTGACCTCAAATGAGAGTGAGAAATTCCTTGATTTGTTTTAATGTAAAATTATAACTAGAAAGATTCATCATGTTTACCATAAGTTTTGCTGGCATACTACTGGTTACTAAAGTCTTCCTACAACTCCATTCCCAATCTCATAGTATATATACTAAAGTTTGAGAAACAGAGCATTTAAATAACTATTAATAATGTCTGCTAACACCAGCCTTAAAGAAGTTTCTCTAAATTATAAATGTTACCCCAACTGATTTTAACCTATTTGATAGCAGCATTAACGAATACATTTAAGAACTCTATAATAGAAGACATGAACAAAATTTAATAAATAAATTTCCCACTTTCTTAACAAAAAGTAGCTTTAGGGCCAGCCCGTGGCTCACTTGGGAGAATGTGGTGCTGATAACACCAAGGCCATGGGTTCGGATCCCTGTATAGGGATGGCGGGTCGGCTCACTTGGGGGAGGGAGCGTGGTGCTGACAACACCAAGTCAAGGGTTAGGATCCCCTTACCAGTCATCTTTTTTTTTCTTTTTTTTTAAAGTAGCTTTAATACTTGAAAATAATCAAGTTCCTAAGAAAGAACATTAACAAACTAAATAAAAATCTTGCTGAGACCATTTATCCATTCACTATTAAAAATAGTATGCATATGTATTACACACACATACACATATGTCATTGTAGCATATTCTGGAATCTTAATTTACAAACAATGTATCTACTATTAGTGTATGTGTGTGTGTGTGTGTGTGTATATATATATACACATAGTGTGTGTGTAATAAAGATCAAAGATATTGTTTAAAGTATCTGGAATAGCTGACATATTATTAGAAAATAAAGACTGTTTTCCACATTACAAATTCACGAAGCATGGTCCAGGCTCACCAGTGCGGGCTACAAGGGTCTTCCTGATGGACCACAAACTGATTTGAAAATTTAAAAAACAAAAACAAAAAAAGCACCAAGTCCATTCTTTGTCTCTTTATGGGAACACACCAAAATTCACCAAGTTCCATTTATATATACATCCAATGGTTCTTATGAATGACCTACTAAATTATTAAGAGTTATTATAAATTTGTAGTTCTTTTTTTAAAAAAAGCATATTAGTGGAGTTAAATTAGTATTCTACTAAGACACCTGTTTTGGCAATACTACAAAACTACTTCAAATCACTCAGACAGTTGCAGTTTTCAGGAAGGATGCCTGATTATCATTAGCTTATAAATACTGTCTTACATTAGTCTGTACTAAGTTAGTGTTATTACCATCATTTCATTACAAATTAGTAGTTGTTCATCTTCCCTTTTAGCAATTTAGTTGATTTGGGGTTGTATATATTGCTCCAAATTTGTAACAATAGTACTTATTGGCCTATACTTTCCTAATCAACAAAACTTTAAGGTAAATATGCACTATTAATCATGCATATCCATGTTTTTTGTACTAGTAATTTATATTACTAAAAGTCCGTACAGTGAGACTTCATTGGTGACATGCTGCCTGTGAATTTATGGTACTTAGATAACTTGTAACATATAAGTATAATAAAATGTTAAGGGTATTTTTAAACTTTATGTTTTATAACATACAATAAAAAAAAAAATGTGTGTAAGTTCAAACTCCTCTATTTGCTATCAATGAGTTCCTTCACTGCAATGTGAGAATGTGGGGTAGGTGTACTGAAGGGTATTTTTTGCACCCTCCCCCCTGCAATGGACCTCCATCAAAAAGGTTAAAATGTTCAAATTAGTAATTACATTCAATAACGTTAAGAACATCCTAAAAGAGCATTTATTTACATCTTCACTGATTACCTGAAAAAATTCTGCAGACATTTCCAAAAAAGGAGCCTCAAAATCTTCTTCATAGACTGATCTTCCTTCAAGACCTAAAATCATTAACATCTGGCAAGCATTTCGTATTGCGCCTCTGTCAAAAGAAATTAAATCACTTGATAATTAAATTACATTGAAGATACATGCAAAAAATGCAAAGTAGGTAGAAATACCTTTAAAACATTTAACTTTTATCAAAGTAACCAATCTCCAGTTAGCAACTCGTTTACAACGTAAGAATTGAGAGTAATTTTAATTGGAAAGCATATCTTGACTGCACAACTATTTATCTCAGTTGTTCTTACTCTATTATAAAGTTTTTTTTTACAGAAAATATTTAAGATGTCTAAATATTTCTATGTATTTATAAACACAAAGAGGCTATTTATCTGGAAGCAGGGAGGAGGGAAGGTAGAAGAGGGAAGAAGGGATAGAGGAAGGCAGGGAGGGAAAGCAGGGAGGGAGGGAGGATGGCAGGGAGCTAGGTTAGGTTGTACTGCTGGACATGGGTCTAATAACATACAGCTATTCCTAGGCAATATAATTTTTTGCACTATGTAAATTCTGGGCATTCCTAATCAACCTTCAAAGCTGAAATAATAAGAATTTTACAAGTCTTCATCCAACAGCTGCTCTGAAAACAGAGAGGCAGAGAAAGCAATTTTACGTGTTTCAAGCCACTCTAGTGCGGCACCACAAAAATGGCATTCCCATCTTGTTAGGAAAGGGGGGTGGAATATGACTTTGAAGAAGCACAGTAGTTCTTAGTCATTTTAGACTATTTTCAACATTTTTCTTCAAAAACATTAAGAATAAAGGCTAGGCAAAAACTCTTAAAGAAAAAGACCAAGAGAAGAAATATAAATGTTATTACACACACATGTGCCAGCATGAAAAATTCTAGGTAACTTAGTTAACTATGGTATAAGGTTTTTGAAGATTTTCACAATGTGCTAGACATTCAAACTTTACTTTAATAAAACTGTGACAGTGAATCACTTCTCAAGATATAACCACTAAAACCAAAACCTCAAGAATAAACAGATAAATTTTACCTGTCTACAACTTCTCCTTTCCGCTCTCTTGCAATCATATCCAGTAGAGTTTGCCGTAGATGATCCCTAATACACCCATAACGTACAACTTGATCTCGAAAAATAATTAATCCCAAATTGTAGACATTCTCCACATTATTTTGTTGTACATATACACGGTCCTGCAGTTAAAACAAGATCATATAAACATGGATACAATTCTTGCAAATATAAAAATAACTATTGCGAGCTACAATAACAAAGAAAATAAAATTCCAAAAGCAGTTATTTTTCAGGTGAGAAACACTTCAAACTATCTTAAGCAGCATGGAATTTTCCAGTACCTCCCAAGTTATTTAAAAGTAAGTCTTTATAATTACAATGGTTACTGAAACAAATAAGGGCTATTGACGGTGCCCATTAACCCTAAGAAAAAGAGAAAAAGGCAAGTAGCACACCTAGGGAAAGGAAAGTAGGCAGAAAGCAGAGGGAAAAAAGGAAGCAGCAAGGTAGGTAGATCACACTAGTACAGTACTTTTTCCCTAAAGCTATACCATGCCAAACAAAGTTTTTTCTTAAATTCTGAAGGTGAAGATCACATTCTTTGAGAGCTAAATGACATACAGATCTACATGACTTAAGGTGATTGTTACTCGTAAATATTAACAGGCTCTAATGCATATAATAGAGCAGCACTAAATATTATATAATTAAAACACCTGTAGTTATTACTGTCACTTCAAACAGATTACTTACTGGTAATCATCTCACTTGCAAATTCTTAACCAACCATAGGTCACTTTAAAGAGCACAAATAATCTAGAATTACTGGCTACTAGAAGTCCTATTTTGTGCACTATTTGAAAATCCATATTTACACTAAAACACACTGAAATGAAAAGACTGTGTTTGATTCACAAAAGAATAAACAATATAATTCCCTTCTGTTCTTAACAAGGATCCCTTTGAGATCTGGTAGCTCTACGAACCTCCTAAGCTTACGAATTTATTGTATCTGCAACTAAGTACTTTGGAAAAAGAATCCACAGCTTTCACCAGACTCTCAAAGGTATTTGTAGTTTAAAAAAAAAAAAAAAGTTAAGAAGCACTACAAACTGATCTTTGAACTTTTTGAAACTCTGCATAATATATAAACTTAAATCACCACAAGCAACACCAAACAGACTATAAGGTGAAAATGAACAGAGCTCTACCATACTAACAATGTATCAAACTTTAAATTCTCTGTGTGTAGCCCTGGTTTTCTTCCTCCAATTTTCTCTTTTCATTCATTTTATACAAAGGCACACACATAATAGCCACAAGGAAAGCCACTCTTTTATTAGCATCTTCAGTGCTTGTATTTCTACATTCTACATAATCTAAGCACAAATTCACATTTTTCAAATTGTGACATCAAGTTTAGGGAGTTCAAAATTCTCATTGATGACTTCTCCAATAAGTCAGTCCCTGGACTTTACACTTCCACCTACAAGATCTTAAATTCTAAGTTTTCCTCTGACCACATCCCTCCTTTCTTTTGATGATTCCCGTTCTACCTGAACCTCCTCTTTGCTTTCATTGTGACCTCCAGGCCCAACCCTTTCCTACTGCCAGCCTGTTTTTGTCTTATATTTCAGCATAAGACAAGATGCATGAAATACAAATTGGCATAAATCTAGTAATTTAAAAAGAAATGAGAATCCTTTTTATTATGAACATAATCACTCTTATTTTTGCTTAAATAAACTATTTTATAAATTTGATTTTTAAAGTTCTGAATATAAACTTCTGTGGTATAGAAAAACACCATATATGTGAGAATCTCTCTTACCCAATGTGATCAATACCAGTATCTGGCTGATTAACTAAAGGCAGTTGTAAAATAGTGAAACTATTAAGCATACACCTGCATCTTAAACATTTTAATGTAAAACATATAAACGCTCATTCAGATATTAAAACTTTCTTTGAATGTGACTTCTGTGATTGAAGTTTAACACTGTCTTTCTTACATATACTCACATATAATAAACTGTCTAACATTTCTAGTCTCACTTTCATTAATGTGGAGAATGAACTAGAGACATTCGTGAAGTGATCTGAATGGAAAATCCTTCTAGATTTTTACCACTCCAATGTTTTAAATTACCACACTTAATCTGAACCAATATGTAGCCATTAGTTTTAATCAAGTCTTTCCAAAGCATTCAACCTAGTTTACCAAAGAAAATTGTTTTTCACACCACTTTATCAATTTACAAAATCTTAAATTATGTAATAATAACAAGAAGTACAACTGGCATAAGCAGATTTGAAAACAAATACAACTGACTTTCGGTAAGGGCAAAGCTCAATTGCTAAAAGCAGAATAGAGAAAATTATACTGGAAAGTAGCCTAATAGCCATGAGAGAACTTTGTTATCGGCAGGATGTTTTACGGCTAGAATAGAAAGCACTGATAATTCTGGCAAGTCCTTTAAGTTTCAACTGTACAAGCCTATGTGACATTAAGCAAATTTCAAAGGGGGGAAAAAAAGTGTGTATGTATACGTGTATGTGTGTGTGTGTGTAAAATGAGCAAGTTTAATACGTGTGTATGTATACGTGTGTGTGTGTGTGTGTGTGTGTGTGTGTGTGTGTAAAATGAGCAAGTTTAACATATGTCTGCTAAGACGATTAATCCCTTTCTTAAGAAACCAAATACCAAATGTTCTTAATTTAGGCTATGAGAATTGTCAAATAATTATTAGGTCATATTACATTGTTTTTGGTGAAAAGGCATTATGTACAAGAATTACAGAACCAAACGTGTATATAATGTAACCTTCAAAGAAAACTAGAGTGTTAGAGTGATATTTAACATTTTTAATTTTTGCTATTGCAGTATAATATCTATGCCATAAGATTCACCCATTTTAAGAGTATATAGTTCAATAATTTGTAGATTTCTATAGTTGTGCTACCATTGCCATAATCCAGTTCTAGAATATTTCCATCACCCAAAAAAACCCCGCAAGCCTATTTGCAGTCAGTATCACTCCCATTCCCAGTACCCATGCTTTCTGGGAAGTAGCCTCACAGCATTGTCTCTATACATTTCCTTTTCTGTCTCTATACGTTTCCTTTTCTGGACGTTTCAAATAATATATAACCTTTTGTGCCTGATTTCTTCCACTAAGCATAAAGTTCCTAAGGTTTATCAATGTAACATATATCAGTATTTCATTCTTTTTAGTGCTAAAACAGTACTCTGTTGCATAGATACACAACACTGCTTATCCATTCATCAGCTGATGGATACTTGGGGTTATTCCTATTTTTGTCTATTATGAATAATGTGGCTATGAACATTTGGGTACAATTTTTTTGTGAACATATGCTTTCATTTTTCTTGGGTGAATCCTAGGAGTGAAATTACTGGACCATATAAAAATTACCAAACTGTTTACTGAAGTGGTTATATCAGTTACAGTATATTTATTTTTTATTATTATTTTTATAATTGACATAATTGTACATATTTATGAGGTACAGTGTGATATATTAATACTTGTATACAATGTGTAATGATAAAATAAAGGCAATTAGCATGTCCATCACCATATTTATCATTTCCTTGCATTGGAAACATTCAAAATTCTCTCCTCTAGCTATCTAAAAATATACAATAACTTATTACCTATACTCACCCTACAATGCTACAGAACACTTGAATTATTCCTATCTATAACTTTGTATCCATTTATAAACCTATCCCTATCCCTGCCTTCCCCCTACCCTTCCCAGCCTCTAGTAACCATTATTCTACTCTCTACTTCTGAGATCAACGAGAACATGTGGTATGTCTTTCTGTGCTTGGCTTATTTCAATAACAAAATGTCCCCTGGGATCACCATGTTGCCACAAATAACATGATTTCATTCTGGTTTTTTATGGTTGAATAGTGTTCCACTGTGTGTGTGTATTATATGTCACATTTTCATCATGCATTCATCTGTTGATGGACACAGGGTGATTCCATATTGTGGCTATTGGTAACAGTGCTGCAATAAACATGGAAGTGCACATATCTCTTTGACATAGTGATTTCCTTTTCTTTGGATATATATCCAGTAATAGCATTGCTGGATCATATGATAATTCTATTTGTAGTTTTGGAGGACCCTCCACCCACTTTTTCATAATGGCTACACTCATTTACATTCCCACCAATAGTACATAAGAGTTCCCCCTTTCTCTGCATCCTCACAAGCATTCATTATTTTTTGTCTTTTTGATAATAGTCGTTCTAAGGTGAAATGACATCAGGAAATGTGCATTTCCCTGATGATAAGTGATATCAAGCATTTCTTCTCATACTTGTAGGCCCATTTATATTGTCCTCTTTTGAGAAATGTCTATTCTAATCAATCATTTGCCCATTTTTAACAGGATTACTTGGGTTTTCTTTCTTTTTTTTTTCTTTTCTTTTTCTTTCTTTCTTTTTTTTTACTGTCGAGTTGAGTTCCTTGCATATTCTGGATAGTAATCCCTTGTTGAATGCATAGTTTGCAAATATTTTCTCCCATTCTGCAGGTTGTCTCTTTATTCTGTTGACTGCTTCCCTTCCTATGCAAAGATTTTTAGTTTGATATAATCTCATTTGTCTATTTTTGCTTTTGTTACTTGTGCTTTTGAGGTCTTATCCATAAAATCTCTGCCCAGACCAATGTCCTGAAGCATTTCCTCATCTCACGTTTAAGTCTTTAATCTACTTTGAGTTGATTTTTGTATATGGTGAGAGACAGGGTTCTAGTTTCATTCTGCATATAGATATCCAGTTTTCTCAGCACCATTTACTGAAGAGACAGGCCTTTCCCCAATGTATGTTCTTGGTGCCTTTGTCGAAAATCAGTTGGCAGTAAATATGTGGATTTATTTCCGAGTTCTCTGTTCTGTTCCATTGGTCTATGTGTCTGTTTTTATGCCAGTACCATGCTCTTTTGGTCTGAAGTATATTCTGGTGTCAGGTAGTGTGATATCTCCAACTTTGTTCTTTTTGCTCAGGATTGCTTTGGCTATTCGGGGTTTTTTGTGGTTCCATATAATTTTAGGTCTGAGGATTAAGGATTTTTTCTATTTCTGTAGAAAATGTCATTGGTATTCTGATAGGGATTACACTGAATTTGGGTAGTATAAACATGGAAATTGTAATATTATTGGTAAGAACACTAAATGTGGAGTTAGATTAACTGGCAGTGTGAACAGTTATTTTACTGGCAGTGTCAACTTGAGTAAGTCATTTATTCATTCTGGCCCTCAGTAAAACAAAGGGCTGATAAAAATAATCTCTAAAACTTTAATACGATGTCCTATAAAGCTTAATCTTCAGTCCAAAAATTAACTAATACAGGGTATCAAGATACATTTCACTACTACTTCTTCCCTTTCTATTTGTTATCAGTCTCCCCCAGCCTGGGTTTTCCTCTTCCCATTCCCAAGCACAGTGATCCTATCACTACTGAAGGAGGTCAATCTATAACCTTGGCCTTCATAATGTTTCCTATGTCAAATGTTTCCTATGTCAAGCCCTCTGTCAAAAAGGCAGAAAGGAAACAGGCACAGCTGATGAATTCCTCAGGTATGCTGTGTACTGGAGGAAAGGATGCTTCAGTAAATGAAGCCGGGCACGATGAGAACACAGTCGGAGGGTGTGTGCAGAACACAGAACATTTATATCCACAGAACAAGGGAAATACAGATAATGTAGTATAAGAGCTAAACCCTTGTCTTTCAACTTGAGACTGTCAAGGTGTGTATAATGATTATAATTAAATGACATATAATATTAAGAACTGTTAACCCTGAAATTTGATTACAGATAAAGAGAGCTAATAAATGGAGAAGGGAAAACCCAGAAACCTAAGTGCGATTATATAAAATTAGCAATATTAGTCATTTATATTACATGTTTGATATGTATGATTAATTACCATCAACTAAAATGGCTATGCATACATAACCCGAGTGTTAATGTGTTAAAAGAAATGCATGCACACATTCACAGTACCTGTACATAATATATATTAAAATGTTTGCTGATTGAGCTTGCTAAATCTTCTGTCTATTGTTTATTAGCATTATCAGAAGGAATTCAGCCTGTAGGTATATAACAGCATTTTATTCATAACAGATTCTAATAGGAATCTCTCCTCATTAAAAAACAAAGTAGCTGATTTAATGTAATATAATATTGAAGTAGTTCTAATGTTCTAATCATTAAAATCACTGAGAGGTTTTTATTTTTGTATACCTTTCCATGATTTTTTTTTTTTTTTTTGAAAAAAGACTTTTTTGAAAATTCCAGTTCTAGTTAACCTCTAACTACCTAAAAGAATGCAATCTCAAAGTATGGACAAGATTAATAAAATCATCCAGAAAAACAGAAAAAATATTAAAAGACTAACTTTAAAATATTTTAATCACAGGCTTTCACCAAAGTGTAGTTGGTATGAGTTCAACATTAGTCACCTATCTATGGAAGAGAGCTCAGCAGAGACAGAAAGTTGGCAGCTGTATCTAATTTGCCTTTTTAAAAGCCAAAATAAAGATATTTTAAATATAAAATGTTCTGAAAAACATGTTTGAAAGCCTAATGTGAGTCAAACATTATATTTACATAAAAGGATGTGAGTTTGATCACCACAGAGATAAACCACATTTTAAATCTCTACTTATAGTTCTCTCTCAGTGGTTGCTATTCCTAGGCCAAGCAAAGCCTGCAATGGGCAAGCAACTTCACATGACCTGGGGTGAGAGAGAAAAACCAATGATGGAACCATCTCATGTCCTTCTTTTCAGAGAGCGGGGTAGAAGTCAGACTGCTTCTGCATCTGACTTCATCCATACAGTTAACTTCATCCATACAGTTAAACTAACTTATAAGCCTTATAAGCACTTCGTCTGTAACACAACATCTTATAATGCTATACCATTTATTTCTACTTCTAGTCTTCAAAGAATAGCTTTTTAAGACCAACTTCCCTGCCATGAACAACTACAAAGAAAAACATCAACTAGGACAGGCAGGTCTCTAGGAGTTGGGTTGAAGAGATAAGAGTCTGTCCTTCTTTGCTACATGAAAATGGAACCTCAACCAAGTGAACTCCATGTAAAACTCCTTCTGTAAATGCCTACTCAAGACTTAGGGCTCTTTGCATTACCAGGGGACAAGAAGATACCAGCAAACAAAGTGCTTGGCCCTATAGGGCCCATGGATATTACTACTTCCACCACCTTGGCAAAGATTTGTCCTTCCCCCTTATCTGATAGCTCAAAGCCCACCAAGGTATCTATATAGTTAACTAATATACAAAAGTTCAAATCAGCATTCAAAAGTATGCTCAGAGGTGTCAAGACATACTATGCAAAAATAGTTCCTATGAAAGCTCAAAATATGCAAAAACAAGGAGTGCCTTTTTAAGTGAGCTAAACAGCTTCATTATTCAGGGGATGATATTAAAAACAAATCAAAATAAAAATGAATTTGAAAATGCAGTTCAAAATATAATAACTCTTATTACTTAATTTACCTTCAAGAAAAGGTTCGATAAATATTTTCAACAGTCATTATACTATAGAAAAGCAAACCAGGATAAATTGATTCTGGGCACAGTAAAGTAATCAGTGGCAGGCCCAAGGAAAGAAACAACTTCCAAGTTTTTTCAGTTATCACTCATATCTAGTGTTTCATTTTGAACAATGTTTGCTTGCAAGATTAGGCAGATCTTTAGGAAGCAAATTCTAAAACCAACCTTTGGGTCACATTTAACTCTGAAACTTAGTACCACAAATATAAATATAACAGCCCTTTGATTCAATTACAAAGTTTAAGGTAGCTCTTTATAAAATTTTGGCTTTAAAGTCCAGTAGTTTAGTTCTTTTAACAATACCACTAATGAACCAAGGGTAGGTCATGTATTAGTACTCATTCATCTACACTTCGCGGCCTGGTCCTACTTATGGCCAGTGGTAGCTATTTAGTTAGGCAAAGATCACCGTTAGAAATGTACTGAAAGTCATGCTGTCAAATTGGTTAATCAAACTCTTAAATAATTCTTCTTTCAGTTTCTTGTCTTCACAATAAGAGTATCTATAATTGTGTTTTTGTTTTTAAAAAGAGGATACTAAAAGAACGTAAACAAGGGCAAAAATCTTTACAAATATTAAATATTTATCCTGCTAGTAAATTAAAGATAAACCCTAACAAGTTAAACTCATATTTTTTTTTAAAAAAGCCAATAACTCTATAGTAAGTCTGTTAGAACATGTTTGAACCTGCCTTTTCAAGCTTAATCTTCTATGTAGGTAATCATCTATCAACAAGTAATAAATTAAAGTGCTTTAAAGCAGGATTCACTTTCAAACCATGGAATAAATACAGGTTAAGAAGGCTTAACACAATGAGGAAAGAAAAATGGAAAAGGGGGGGGGGAAGAAAGTCTAAATAGATCAAAGTATTTTCAATGCTAGTAGTACCTAATTTCACTTCTAAAAGGGCGCTGGTAAGATATGAAATACTAAATTGCATGAATAGATTAACATTTCTGAATTTAACAATATTACTGCTAAATTCAGTAGAAAAACACAGGATATGGTGTCAAAAATCAAGTGTGAAGACTTACTTAACCACGACTTTAAGCTCAGAGTCATAGGCTCCACCATTTTAAAATGTACTCAAAAGCTCTCTCTCTCAGGGCTATGAAAGGTTTAAACGAAACGAATGTAGCTGTAAAAAATTCTATTTAAAAAATAATTTCCATTTAAAATTGTCTACCAAGATATTAGACAAATCAAAACCCTAAGCCATGTTTCTCTAAAGTTCGTAAATTGCACTAAATCATAAAATAAAAAGCACTGTTCTCTACTACAAAATTTAATAATCTAAGAATGGGAGAAAAAAAAATTGGGAAATAGTCCCTATTAAAACCATAAGAGTATTCGCCCTTAACGTCTTGGAGCAATGAACTTATAAGACGGTATTTTAGGAAAGAAGGCCTATACTTGAGAAGGGATATAATTCAGTGGTTAAGAGCACTGATTCAAGAACCAGACAGCCTCTGCTTCAATCCTGTCTCTGCCATTTACTAGATGTGGCTTTAATATTCGTGTCTGAGTTTCTATAAAATAATAACTACCTCAAAATGCTATTCCATGTATTTCCACTTCTAATGTTGAAAGAAAAGCTTTTGTAAGACAACTCCCCTGGCAAGAACAACTATAAAACCAGATAAAAATAAAAAGCTACCACCTCACACCCTATAGGATAGTTACTATCAACAAAACAGAAAACAATAGGTATTGGTAAAGATGTAGAGAAATTGGAACCCTTGTGCATTGTTGGTGGGAACATAAGATGGTGCAGCCACTGTGGAAAACAATATGTCAGTTCCTCAACAATTAAAAATAGAATTACCATATGATCTAACAATTCTACTTCTGGGTATATACTCAAAAAAATGAAAGCAGGATCTTGGAGAGGTATTTTGTACACACCAGTGTCCATTGGCAGTAGTATTCTTCACAATAACCAAAAAGTAGAAACAACCCAAGTGTCCACTGATGAATGAACAGATAAACAAAATGTGGTTTACACATACAACAGAATATTATTCAGCCATAAAAAGAAAGGAAATTCTAACATATACCATAACATAGATGAGTCTTAAGTACATTAAATGAAATAAACCAACCAAAGGACAAATACTGTATGATTCCACTTATATGAGATACTCAGAGCAGTCAAATTCACAGAGACAGAAAGTAGAATAGTGGCTGGCAGATGCAAGGCGGAGGGGAAAATGTTAAGTTATTGTTTAATGGGTACAGAGTTTCAGCTTTGTAAGATAAAGAGTTCTCAAGACGGATGGTGGTGATGGTTGCAGAACAATGTGAGTTAATACTACTGAACCATACACTTTAAAAATGATTACAACAGTAAACTTTATGTTATGTGTATTATACCACAATTTAAAAAACAAAACAAAAAAACTGCAGTTTGTTTAAAAGCATGGAAGAGCTACAAAGGCAACCTGGACTTGTAGGGTCAAGATTCTGGACAAAAGGCAAGTAAACCAAGAGGAGCCCCACATTAGCCTCCACTCGTTCACCTAGGTCATCTGCTATATTTCCAAGAGGCCAGGCAGAAAGTTACAGGCGGGGCTGACTACCCAACAGCTGAAACTTGAGGCTAAGGTTCCAAGAGGACAGAAATAAAGAAAACCAGAAATTCTGCAAGCAATTTTCCATTGAAATATTTAATGATACATCACCTAAGCAAGGGATGAGACACCAAAAAGCCAAACAGAAAGCAGTAGGCTAAAGAGCTAAACGAAGGCAACTGGCAGACTTGCAGCGCTGAAAAGACAAAAGTTAGAATTCAAGGCACAGGAATGTGGAAACTAAACTGGTAAACACCTCAGGCTTTCAGCTGAGACCCCAGAAAGTCTATGCCCTGTGAGTATACATTGTTATCTCTAAAGTAACCACTAAAATAATAATAAAAGAATATAATGAGCTAATGGGGAGAAGTACAGAATAATAAAAAATACATATCTAAAAGAAGGCAAAAAAGGCTGAGAAAAGCAGTGAAGAACAGATAAGACAAAGTAAAAAATAGGAGGATGGTAAATTTAAACTCAAATGTATCAATTACATTAATTGTAAATGAGCTAGATAGATGCTTCAATTTAGAAACAAAGATTGTCAAATGTTGTTATAAAGCATGTTGATGTATGGTACAAGTAACACACTTTAAATATAAGGATACAGAAAGGTTGAAAGAAAATGATGGGAAGAAACCCGCCAAAGAAAGTTTATAGTAAGGACAGACAAAGCAAACTTTAAGGCAAGAAGTATTACTGGAGAGAAAAAGAGATTTCATAAAAATAAAATAGTCAATTCAACAGGAAGATAAAATAATCCTAAATTTATAATCACTTTGTAACAAAATCTCAAAATATATATAAACTAAAGGGGAAAACAGACAAATCCACAAGCCAACCTGAAGATTTTAGCATTTCTCAATAGCTGACAGGACAAGCAAACCAACAAAAATAATTCAGTAAGGATGTGGAAGATTTAAACAACATGGTTAATGGATTCAACCAAACTGTTATTTGTACAACACTTCATCTAACAATTTTAGGTTGAAAAACTGAAATTAATTGAAATTAGAAACTTCTCTTCATCAGACACCACTGAAAAGGCAAGCCCAGAAAAGACATGAGCATGCAATACATGTATCTATCTGACAAAGGACTTTTATCCAGAATATATGAAGAATCCCACAAGTTACTAAGAAAAAGACAGATAACCTACCTTTCTTAAAAAATGGGCAAAACTCTTATGCACTTTTATATATCAACAAAAAACTTTTCAAAAAAATTAGAAAATTTCCAAGTTAGTGTAGGTGTTGTTAGACTATCAAATGAATACAAAAACTGTAATTGTATCTAAGATTTTTAGTGAGTTTCTATGTACTCCGATAATAATAATTTTAAATAACTTCTGATGATAATTGGGAATCTTCAGTCTTAGAAAGTCACTTCTTTAAAAAGAATTTTAATAGAAGATTCAGAATTAAAATGAGAAAAACAGAATACTAAAAATTTCTAATAGATCGCAGATAAAGTCACTGTTCTTAAATTAGGTGTGGGAAACCAGGATTATCTGTGCAATTGGATGTCCACATTGTAAAATTGCCCAGTGAAAGAAAAACTTGGAAAAAGGAACCAGTTACTTAAAATAATGCTGAATAACATATACCCACTCAGTTAATACTTACTAAATGAATTCATCATCATAGCACAAAGGTAAATGTTTGCTCAACCCTGTGTTTATCACAAATTCTATCAAACAGTCAATTAATGTACTTCTCCTGCACTGAGATGGTACAACAAAGTGGTGAAGACCATGGGCCCTGGAATCAAAAGAATTGGATTCAATTCTCTACTCCAGTTATTTATTATAATAACTGTATGATCATGGCAGGTTGATTTTTCCAACCTCAGTTCTTATCTTTCAAACTTCAGTTTCTTCATCTACAAAACTGAGATTACAAATACTCAAGCTGAAGGTCAGGTATTTAAAACATTTAGCACAGTGATACAGTTATGTAATAAATGATATTTACTGTTGCACCAGGAAAGTATTTTCACTTTTTTAAGGAAACACAATAAAAATTTTAATTTTATTGCTTTCCCAAAGTCCTGCTTAAAAACAACAAAAAAGGATATCATGAGGATTAAATTAATTAACATACTTAAAGTGCTTAAATGGTGTCTGGCACTAAGGACTAGCGGGTAGACTCATAGCCAAGGCTATATTAACTCACTTTAAGAGTCCTTAAAGAAATTGTGATCAACTTAATACTAATCTATCCACACCTCCTGTTTTTTTCCTTACCATTCCCCAGAAACAGCTGCTCAGTTTCAGTCTTACAATGGTATAAAACTTTAGAGCTGAAAGGGCTCTAAAATTTAAAATGACCTAACCAACACATCCTTACCAGATCCATAGACAGGTTCAAGCACCCATAAACTCCTTTTTAAACTGCACATTAAAGTATGTATTGTGTGGATGTACAAATGCCTACTTCTATGAGAGATTCCATGAATTTTAACCATTCTACAAAGGATCTATGACTCCTAAAAAGATAAGAACCAGAGCTCTTATCCAATATATTTATTTTACAGATAAGGAAACAAAAGTCTTAGCCAGAGGAGGTCAAATGACTTAAGCCAATTAATGACAAAGCAGGAACTAAAGCTGAGAGTCTCTTAATTCATCATTATTCTTTTCACTACTCCAAACTCCCCACATATTCGGCAGCAGTTCACTTTATGTACAGAAGTTTCATTCCCTTTATTCAACCCGGAAATATGTTCTCTATTTCTCACTACACCACAGCACCTACTTCCTTGTGAAGGGCAAAAACTGCCCCTATACCAAGTAATGTAAACACTGAATACTTGCCTCCCTAAACTTAATGTCATGGACTGCTCAATCATTACTGCTGCACACTCAAAAAATCAGTTCACAGGGCACAGTGATTGAGGTGTTTATGGTCCTATTAATTTGTTTCAAACAGGAACTGAAGAATATTAAATAACAATTTTAAATAACAAGAATAAAGCAATTAACGTATAATAAAAACAAATTAAAACAAAAAAGAAAAAGGAGCTGAGATGGAAGGCAAGGAAGAAACTCTAGTTATCAAGCTCACTCTTCCTAACCTTTACAGTATTTATGATGACATCCTGGTTGTATTTTACATAAGGGCCTAGTACTTAGCTTTTGATCTAACTATAAAAAGATGCCAGGGTATTAAACATTGTCAGTTGTAGATGCAAAAATTAGAGCACAAATGGGGAAAGCTTGTTTTAAACATACCCTTCCTGCAAAAGCAGAGCTGGTAAAAATGTTGAATGGACATGAAACTTAACAGCCCAAGTCACTGGATCCTGTTTCCTTCTAAGATGTCATTTTGAAGGCAGAGGTGTGCCAGGGCAAATCAATCTAGCTGTGCTTTTCCAGAATACAGCTATTTTCAAACTTCTCTAAATGTGTTATCTAGAATACTGTAAAGAAATGCTTTTTGGAGCTAAAAGCATCAAAATCTACAGGAGAAAATAGAGACCCACGAAGTCCATCACCTCCATGTTCTCATCCTATCTTCTGACCTCCAAGGAGGTCACACATAAATCCTCCTTGGCAGCTCCAGGCAAAGAGCTCACAGCATTTCTCTCAACTATGCTCCTTGCTGTGTTATTACATTTGGGAACTACAACATTCATCCTAAAGAGCAATCTGACACACTCCTCACAGATACTTAAATTTTCATCTTCCATTTTATCCTTAAGTCACATACTGATGTGGGCAAACCTTCAACCTCATAATTAGAAAACACCAAGTAACTCTGGCACTGACCTCATCTTTTTCTTCCTGCCTCTCCTACTCTGTTAAACTTAAAAGAAACTGCTCCTCACTCTTCACTGGGTTTCCAGGTCCACTGACCCCTAATACCTAGTATTTCTATTTCCTGGGACCTTATGATTCACTTGCCTCCTTAAACAGCACAGACCCATAATCAACCATTTCAACAATGTTACTTACCATCTTAGAATTCTCCCCATACCCAATATGGGAAATTCTAGCAGTGGGTTTTCCTTATTTTGAACATTCATTCTTCTCTGAGTACCTCTGGAAAAAGCACAGACTCTGCTAACTAATTGTACTATACAAAATCTGTGCTAACACAACTAAATTATCCTCTTAGAACTACAGATAATCCGTTACTTACACCTAGTTGACCTTAGCACAGTGGGTATTCCACATGTTGTCCTTGTATTAGTTTCTTATTGCTGCTATAACAAAGTACCACAAATTTAGAGTTCAAAAAACTGAAACCAGGTCAGTGGACTAATGTCACACAGTGTTGACAGGGCTGGTTTTTCCTGTAGGCTCTGAGGGGGAACCACTTCCTTGCCCTTTTTCAGCTTCTAGAGGCCATCTAAATTCTTTGGCTAGTGGTCATCACTCCAATCTCTGATTCCATCATCACATCACCTTTTCCTCTGACTCCCTCTTGTAATGACCACTGTGATTACATCAGACCCATGGAAGAGCAGAGCATAATCTAGCTGAAGATCCTTAACTTAACCATATCTGCAAAGTTCCTTTTGCCATATAAAGTAATATTCCCAGGTTCCAGAGATTAGTCACGTACATACATGGTGGTGGCAATATTCTGTCTACCACACTCCTCAAGCTCCCAACAACTCTCACGCTTCTGTCACCGTAAACTGATGGTCCACCTTCTACTTTATTAAGGAGACTAAGAGCATCAGAGGAGAATTCCTCAGCTTCTCTCCTCTTCATGAAGTTGTGACACTCTACCTCACCTCTTTATACATCCTTGATGACTTTCCAAATAGCTCAAAGCAGCAGCGACCCTCCTCTCCTGGATTACTCTAATCATACCTTTGAATTTATACCCTCTATGATCTTCTTAAAGGATTACCTGCAATACTACTCTACCTTTGTTGTTTGTGAAAACAACTGGAAATATAGACAAATTCAAGTAAAAATGCAAAAATATCTTTGAAATTCACCATGAAGTTTTATGTAGAAAATTCATCTAACCTTCTACTAATTCTACATTAAGATAGGAAATGATTTTCTATTTCCTTTGATATTAATTCTAATTGTTCAAGAGTAGCCTATAAAATACTATCCATAAACTTAATTTCCATTGATATTGTACATAGTTTAAAGGGAAAAAATGAACAAAACAGTAATAAATACTTACAGATTGTATCCATAATTAAGGCTATCACATAACCTATATTATAATAAACTTCCTTTCTAAAATAGTCAAATCTTTTCCCAATCATTAACCTTTTGAATAATGAAAACTGAAAATTAAACTTATATTAACCAGTCCCAAATTATGTTAAAAGCTGAACATGCAATCATTTATTTAAGACAAGAATGAACTGAAAATAACAAATTTAAATAGAGCAGGGATTACAAACTCTAATGCCTTCAGGGATCAAACAGGTAATGCAAGTCTCAAACATCTGGAAAGGGTGGAGTGGCAGAAACTAAAGTTCACATGTTCCATCAAGAGACATATACACTTTTCTTTCTGAAACACTGAACCTACCAAACAACAAAGTCATGTGGGCCAAATTTTAATCAACAGCTGCCTCCTTGTAACCTGTCATTTCATTTTCAACAGTCAGCGTGTCCCATGGTATCTGTACACAGAGACTCACACGTAACATTTTAGACACAGACACGTTCCTGTTAAAAATAAAAGTCAGCTTAGGTGGGTAAGTGGTAGGTGGGTACACATGAAGCTGCTTCCCTCTCCCCGCTCTGGGTCTGAGATCTAAAATTCCAACAATTAGACACAGTAATCACAGGAAGAAGAAACCTGTACAGGCTCCATGTAGGTAAAACCAGTACATCTGGGGTACATGCCCTATCGAGATAATGTGACCTGAGATGTCTAGGATAAGGGTAAAAATCTTCAAAGATAATAATATAGATGTTGCTAGGAAAACTTTTTTGATTCTTGAAAAATTAAAAGCATTTATTTACCTTGACTGGATACTGGTTACAGAGGTACATATATTTATCAAAAATCATTTTGTACACTTTAGTTTATGTCAATGTATGTAAATTTCATGTTAATTTTAAAACTGAATTTTAACTGCATTTTAATTAAGCCCAGAACACCACACATAAAAAGGCAAAATAAGAGAATGAATGACATGAAAATGAAAATCTTTTATCTTGGAATGTGAAGATTATCAATAATTTCTTTCTGAATCTAAAATAGCATATTTTTAGTAAGCATTTTCAAAAGGCATGGTCTAAGAACATACTATACAATATCTGTATTAATTCATTCAAGATATATGTGAGTGCCTAGTTTGTGCAAGGAGCTGTGCTATGTGGTCAGAGACACAATGATGACACAGACACTGTCCCCATCCTCACAGAGTTCAGTCTAGTGGAGAAACCACACACTAACCAGTTACTAATAATAATTGTGACAAATGCTGCAAAGGTATAGTACTAGGTACAATGAAAGCAATTGCAGCCAGTGGGGAATACATGGGTCAGGGATAGCTTACAAAAAATTTAAGCTGAGACTTAAAGGGTGAGCAGGAGCAAGTTACATCAAGAAAGGAAACATTGTAGAAACATTTCTAGACAGAAAATGTGTGAGGACTCCAAGTGAGAGGTAAGGATTTCAGCAGGGAAGTAACATGATCAGATTTGTGCTTTGAAATAATAACTCTGGGAGCAATATGGAAAACAGAACAGAGAAGAGTTCAGTGAATGTTATAAGACTACTTATACCGAATACTCCAAGAGAGAAATGAAGTGGTTAGGTCATGGGTAGTAATATGAGGGTACTTCAAAATGTTTGTAGAAAATCAGAATTAAAAGATTACATAAATCTTTCCATGAACTTTTTGAATACCCTCATAGACAAGAAGGCAGAGAAAAATAGCAGATTCTAGCAACAGATGATGCAGGGAGAGAGAAAGAAGGAACTGACAAGAAGGTTTCTGGTATGAACAATTGTAATGATAGTGATTATGAGCTCATTTGGACAGGCTGAGTTTGACATATGTCTTGGATAATGAAGGGAGCCATCAACTAGACAAATGAATATATGAGTCTGAATCTCAGAGAATGAGGCTAAAGACATAATTCGGGAATCATCTGCACAGACGTACATGAAGCTATAGGAGTGAATGAGGTGAAGAGAGTGTACCATGAGAAAAAAGTCTAGGACTAAGTCCCAAGAATGCCTTTCATTAAAATAGACAGAGGAGGAGGAGGGGCTGATAAGGAATAGTCAAAAGGTAAGAGGCATATAAAGAGAGTGCTCTGTCACAGAAAACATGAACACAACATGTTAAAAGAAGAAAATGGTCAACTGTGTCAAATGCTGCTGAAAAATCAAGGAAAATGAGGATTAGCAGTGATCTTTGCATTCAGAGATGCACATATACCTTGGGCAAAACTGAACAGAACTATTGTGGTAAAAGCTTAACTGGAACACAATCAAAGTGAATGAAAGGTGAAAAAAGGGAGCTAGCAAGTGTCAATATTTGTGACAAGACATTTACCTGTGAATGACAGACGAGAGATCATACAGGTATTCATCAGAAAATTTATTAAAATTTTTTTTGAGGATGAGTGGCTTGAACAGGTCTAATGCTGATTAATAAGATTTGGTAAAAAAAAAAAAAAAAAAAGGCAGAACCCGAAAATACTTAAGATTCCTGGCAAGATAGAAGGGGATGTGATTTATAGCATAAGTGGAGAACTGGCCTTTGACAGGAGAGGAGATACCACCCTCCATCAAAACAGGAAGGAAAAAGAAAAACACAAAAGGGAAGAAAACACAGGTAAAGTTTTAGATTTAGCAGCAAGAAAGAACATAGTTCCTATCTGATGCTTTCTCTTTCCTCTGAGAGGTAGGTCATTTACTAAGAGTGTGGAGACCAGAGGGAGAGCTGGAGGTTTGAAGTGAAATAACTGGTGGAATGAGCTTACTAGAGAAAAAGAGTGAAGCTGCTGGGCAGTGAGGTGGATTGAATGGAGGTCTGTGACCACAGACAGACAAGTAGTGGCACTGATGTACCCTGTGTGAAGTTTCCTCCAGCAGAGACACAGGAAAGGTAAGTCACCAGGTTTATCCAGCATTGTGGTACTATCAGATGGGGTTTGACAAAAAGATGACGTGATAAGAAATATCGATACTGGTTAATTTTTACTGAGTGTGTTACTATGGGCCACGCCCTATAAGTGCTTTACATGTTCATTTAAGCCTCACAGCTACCCTACCCAATTAGTACAATATTATTTTCATTTTATAAATGAGGAAGCTGAGGCATGAACTAATTAATTTCTTGACTATGGTGACATAAGAGGTAGAGGCAGGCTTCAAGGTTTGAGATTCCACTGCAAGAAAAAAAAAAGGAACTGAAAACAAATTTTTAAAATAACGTGTGTGTGTGTGTGTGTGTGTGTGTGTGTGTGCGCGCGCGCGCGCGCGCGCGAAATTTTAAAATACTTCTTTTGTCAATATAGCAATGGACCATGAAATTACATATGATTTTCTATCTTAGTGTTAGATAATGGGTACGGAATTTAAATACTCACCAAGACCAGCAGCAAGCTAACTTATTGCACATTTACTTGCCAAACATTATATGTTTCCACATGCAATCTCATTCACTCCCAAAATGATAATACAAGGTGAATCTATAAGCTCGTGAGGAAAATGAGGCTCAGAAAAGCTAAATAATTTGTTACACCTTTTATCAAATCCCTGAAAAATGAAGTGACCTTTCCCTGACCCCTTTGCCACTAAGTTCTTACAAAACCAGGGGTAACAGGCCTGACTGAATTCACTCAGCAGAACAAAAAACTTTACAGCTGTTTGTTCTCACTGGAAATTCTTTCTAAACATTGCTTTATTCTGTTAAGTAAAAAGAAACTAGGACAAGTTCTCATCTCTGCATTGCAACTAAAAAACAAAAGTAAAGAAACTGAAAAAAAAAATTGAACAGAGTAAAACTTTGGAAGAAAATCATTATGGCCAATTCCCAAACATAAGCACTGAAAAAATAAGTCATCAGATTTTTTAATTTTATAGTGACACAATAATTAAGCTTGATGAATCTAGCTTAATTCTATGATACTGAATTTTAAAAAATAAACACAGTTAAATCTTAGCTCAGGTCAATGTTTTCTAAATTGTCTTGCTGAACAGGATTTTTTTTGACTGATAAAAACAAGAACAGCAATAATAGGTCAAAAATTGAATACACTGATATATCTGAAGAGCCGAATATCCTTAAAAAAGACTGGCAGCAATCATACATTACAAGGATTTACTATTTGGAGTAACAAATGGCAGCTATTAAAAGATAATTATTAGGAAAATATTTGTATTAATATGACATACTCTGTCAATGAAGATATAAGGACTTAGGTTTTAAAAGACTGTAAGAGAATATTTAGCTTCTGTCTCTCATGTCATTTAACCACCATTACTTAAGGAGAGATGTTAAGTAATAAGACTTTTCAATATTTCACATTTTGAAGCATAAGTGCTAAATATTTTTAAAAAATTAAATCATTTCCTTTCATTTTTCCATTCTAATTTTGCAGTTTGAACAAATAAAAGGTTATTCACATGGACTGATGTTGGCCATCACAAAGGAAATACTGTTTGTTTAAAAAATAAAAACAAATACCACCTTCCATACTGAGGTGTAACATCCAACTAAATTTGACAGAAAGTCACTTTGTTTTAAAATGCTTAACTTCTTAAAGGAAAAGAAAACAAAAAAGCTACTTACCATATACATTAGTATGTCTCTAATCATCACCATAGCTGTTTGATGATCATTCCAAGCTTGATTTAGCGTTTGAAGAAAGTTGTTATTCAATGAATTTAGTACATCTTCTCGTACCTATTAACAGAAAAGATCATTAGTTTATTATACACACACACACTCATATATATATATATATATATATATAGTACATGTACCTATCTGTTTAATAAAATAATGAAGTAGAATCATTAATTTTAAATCAAAGAAATATGTTATATTCCAGTAGAAATATTTTAAGTTATAACCCATACACAGATGACTAAGAAATGTTTATGTATAGTCCTGAACCATAAAGTAACCTGGGTATTTCTCAGCCCTCCAATGACTTAACATCACAGTCAGAATAAAATCCTAAATTCTTATAATAAACACTAAGGCCTTATAGAACTGGCCCCAGGCTACTGCTGCAAGTAAATTTCCTATTACACCTTCCCTCCCCCATCTTTTTTTTAATTGATTATATATATTTGTACAAAATATACAGAATCAAATGGTAGAGTCAAATATCAATACATGTGTACAATATATGTGTACAATATGTGATCAAATCAGGATTAGTATACTCATGTTCACAAAACATAATCAATCTTTGTGACCCTTAACTAGTTTCTCACCAACACCCCTCTCCCTCCCCCTTTCCCACCTCTAAAAAACACATTCTGGTTTTTCTTGGTGGTGTGTGTGTGGGGGGCGGATTTAATGTATCATTGTGGTTATTTTTCTTTCTTTTCTTTCTTTCTTTTAGCTCCCACTTATGAGAGAGGACATGCGGTATTTCTCTTTCTATGTCTGGCTTATTTCACTTAAGATAATTTTCTCTAAGTTCATCCATGTTGTTGCAAATGGCAGAATTTCATTCGTTTTTATGGCAAAGTAGTATTCCATTGAGTATATATAGCACATTTTCCTTATCCAGTCATCTGTCAATGGACATTCAGGTTGATTCCAACTCTTGGCTATTGTAGATAGTGTTGGAATAAACATGACTCCCCCATCTTTTAATAATGATTGAGAGTGCCAATTTTGCAGCCAAATTACCTGCCCTCTAGTCCCACCTCCCTGACTAGCTGTGACCTCGAGTAAATTACTTAATATCTGTGCCTTAGTCTTCTTATATGTTAAATGGTATCTTTCTTGTAAGATTGAACTAACACTAGTAACACACTTAGAATAGTGCCTGGCACTCAGTAAACACTCAAGAAACATAAACTATTAACTTACTACACTCAGCTACAATGGCCTTCTTGCTAAATACAACAGTGCTCTGCCATTTCCAAGTACCTGGTATATATAAAACTGTTTATTTCATCTCCGCCCTCTAAAACCATGATTCACTTCCAACATGGAGCACACTTTCAGGATATCTGCTTTTGCATATAAAGTTCCCTTAAGTCTGAAATGCCTTCCTAGTCTGCCTTGGACTGAGTGTCCCCCCAAAACTTGCCCCCCACTGTGATAGTGTTAAGAGGGTGGGAAACCCTATTACAGTAATTGAAAGGTGGAGCCTTGAAGAGATGATTGGAATGCAGGACCATGCTGTAATGAACGGATTAAAAATGGTGGTCATGGGCATGGTTCGGAGGGCTTTAAAAAGAAGGTGAATGAGGAAGTTAGCCTCTCTCTCTGCTTCCACCATCATGCAATGTGAGGGGTCACTGTCGCCACCACTAGATGTGTTCCTTGGACTTTAGCCTTCTCAGCCTCAGAAACTGTTAAGCAATAAATTTTGTTTTCTTATAAATTATCTTGTTCCAGGTATTTTGTTATAAGCAACAGAAATACATAATCCAATCCAACAGAAATACATAATCCAACCCTGATAAGACTATTTAGAATTAAAGAATTCCTTTCCATAGACCACAAGCTTAGTATTTTTCCGATCAGAGGTTACTCACAACTACTCCTTCCTGCTATGCTAACAGCCTACTGGAAAAATTAATTGATTAGGAAGCAGAATCCAGATTCTGATTCTAGCTTTATCATGGAGAAGTAGTAGTATTTGTCCCCTAAGTTCTTACAACACTTTGGGACTACACTGCCAACCTCTCCAACTCTCATGGCCTAGCTCAACTCTCAATAACTCTAGCCTAAATAGACATTTTATATCTCCTTTTATATATCTTTTACCACAGATAATCTGCACTAGTGGTTAAATTTGGGGGGATTGGGGAGAATCTGAAGTTTTTTTGAAAAACGTAAACTATTTATAATGTGTTTTGACATATACAGATATTTATAAACTCAAATTGTAAATAATAGTCATGTATTGCTTAATGATAGGGATACATTCTGAGAAATGCATCGTTAGGTGATGTCTTCACTGTACAAATGTCATAGAGTGTACTTACACAAACTAGATGGTATATCCTACTACACACCTAGGCCATATGATACAGTCATTATAGTCTTATGGGACCACCATCAGAAATGCAGTCTGGGGGCCGGGCTCGTGGCGCACTCGGTAGAGTGCTGCGCTGGGAGCGCGGCGATGCTCCCGCCGCGGGTTCGGATCCTATATAGGAATGACCGGCACACTCACTGGCTGAGTGCCGGTCACGAAAAACGACCAAAAAAAAAAAAAAAGAAAAGAAATGCAGTCTGGTATTGACAGAAACATCGTTATGCAGTGCATGGCTACACATGTAAATAACACGCCATTCCACATTAGATCTAGTATAAGTAAGTGGCTGGAAGTGCCAAAGATTGAAAGAAAATATATGCAATACACTATGGGAGAATAAGTCCAAATTGAGATAAAAGCATCTAATTTATTTTTTCTTATATATTGGGAGGAAAGTGGTCATTAAATTTTAATAATGGAATAATACATGTAGTCTACTAAATGTATAGTATGAAAACTACTATCTAATTTAGTATTTTATTACATATTTAACTTTTGTTCACAAGACTAAGCTTCCTGACTTCAAGATACATCACCCAGAAATTATTCCATAAATACACTGACTGTTATCAAAAGAGATAAACATCTGTATTGGTTAGTTGACAGTTCTATGTTAAACAAATACTTTTATGCAAAATGAATAATATATCATTAGCTCCAATTAATTAAACCTAGCACTTTTCAGACACAAATGCCTAGGTAGTTAAAACTAAAAAAACCCAAAAAACAAAACAAACAAAAAACAGCAAATTGAAAATGTGCCTATTTACAAAATTCTTCACCAAGCTCCATATTCTTTTACTGAACTACTAAATTTTGAGTAGCAATTAAAATCGTGACAATGGTAGAGGAAACTATACTACACACAAGAATAAAATTACATATGCCAAACATGAGAATATTTAGCCAATTAATTATTCTTAAGGACTTAAGTAAACTTTTGTTTACCTCTGTTATAAAATCAAGTTA
Organism: Cynocephalus volans; assembly: GCF_027409185.1. Lineage (NCBI taxonomy): Eukaryota > Metazoa > Chordata > Mammalia > Dermoptera > Cynocephalidae > Cynocephalus > Cynocephalus volans. The sequence goes on from NC_084460.1 coordinate 287,588,348, forward strand.
AATGTTAACTGTATTAAAATAACCCTAATTTTGGAACATACGAGTGTACCTGACATATTTGTTGAATGAATGAATGAAAAACTGACCAATTAAATAAAAAGTTAACATTATAAAATAAGACACGTTCTCTAAAATCGCTGATTTATATGACTGAAAATAAAATATAAAATGCTTATTTAGTATTTATAATTTATATTTATACATGTCTTTCAACAACAAAAAAATACAATCAACTAGCACAATGTGTTATAAATGCCTTATTTGCATCATACTTCAAAAAATTATCCTGACAAATCAATAACAGTGAATTTTACTAGGCAGAAAATAGCTACTGTTGGGCCGGCCCCGTGGCTCGCTTGGGAGAGTGCGGCGCTGGTGGCGCCGAGGCCGCAAGTTCGGAGTTCGGATCCTACATAGGGATGGCCGGTGCGCTCACAGGCTGAGCGCGGTGCGGGCGACACCAAGCCAAGGGTTGCGTTCCCCTTACCGGTCACAAAAAAGAAAAAAATTAAAAATTAAAAAAATTAAAAAATAAAGAAATAAAAAACAGGGAAAGACCTAAACAGACACCTAACCAAGGAAGATACAGAACTGGCAAATAAGCATATGAAAAGATTTTCAACATCGTGTGTCATTAGGAAACTGCAAACTAAAACAACAATATGAATACCACTACACACATATTAGAATGGCCAAAATCCAAAACGCTACCACCACCAAATGCTGGCGAGGAAGTACAAGAACAGGAACTATCATTTACTGCTGGTGGGAATGCAAAATGGTACAGCCACTTTGGAAGACAGTTTGGCAGTATAATACAAAACCAGACACATGTTTATTACCCAGCAATTACATTCCTTAGTATTTACCTAAATGAGTTGAAACCTTACTTTCACACAAAACTCGCACACAGATGTTTATAGTAGCTTTATTCATAATTGTCAAAACTTGGAAGAAACCAAGATGTCGTTCAGTAGATGAATGGATAAACTGTGGTATCCAGATACTGTAATATTATTCAGGGTTAAAAAGAAATGAGCTATCAAGCCATGAACAGACATAGAGAAAACTTAACTGTGTATTACTAAATGAAGGAAGCCAATCTGAAAAGGCTACACATACTGTATGATTACAACTACATGACATTCTAGAAAAGGCAAAACTATGAAGGCAGTAAAAAGGTTAGGAAACCACTGACTTAAAAGAGCCACACTAGCCTAGCCATTTCTGTTCCTTCCCTTTGCAGAATTTCTTCAACATGAACATGTTCTTATATTGTTGTAAAAATAATATTTATGCAATTCTGAGTCCTGATTTTTTAAAGTCACTGATTGACATTCAGCATTAATCTTTGCTTTAGAAGAATACCTAACTATATCATATCATTTTCAAAGAACCACAGTAATCCAAAGAAAGATTTTATTACAATGAAACGTAAGAAAAAAATGTCATTTGAGAATTTTAAACAACTACAAACCTGACACCAGTAGTATAATTTATAAAAGAAAAAAAAAAAGATAAATTGGACTCCACTGAATTTAAAAACTTCTGTTCTGCAGACACTGTTGAAACAATAAAAAGCTACAGACTAGGAGAAAAATCAAATGACTTGTATCCAGAATATATAAAAAGTCTTAAGACTCAGCAAAGAAAGTAAATAACTCAATTAAAAAATGAGCAAAAGACTTGAACAGACACTTCACCAAAAAGGACATGCAGGGGTACTTCAAAAAGTTTGTGGAAAAATAGAATTAAAAGATAATATGAATCTTTCGATGAACTTTTTGAAATACCTTCATACAGATACAGAAGGCAATATTGCACATGAACAGATGTTTAGCAACATTAACTATCAAGGAAATGTAAATTAAAAGCACAATGAAATACCACTACACTCCCATTAGAATGGCTAAAATAAAATATGCTGCCAATGATTCAGAGGAACTGGAACTATCATACACTGCTAGTGGGAGCACAAAATGTTATAGCCTCATAGGAAAAGAGTTTGGCAGTTCTTATGAAGTTAAATAGGCATTTACCATATGACCAAGCAATCCCACTCCTATGTATTTACCCTTGAGAAGTGAAAACTTATACATATTTACACTAACCTGTGCACATGTTCCTAGCAGCTCTATTCATAATCAGGAAAATCCATACAAAAAATGTCTTTCAACAAGTATATAATAAATGGATAAGCCAGTCATGGTACACTTATACAACAGAACATCACTCAGCCATAAAAAGGAACAAACTATTGATACATACAAAAAGCACTGATTAATTTCAAAATAATTATGCTCAATGAAAGCAGCTTTCTCAAAAGGCTACAAACTATGGTTCCAAATTAAGATTTTATTATCTATTAATTCTATTATTCCACAAACTTTCTGAAGTACTTTTGTATTACATCATAAACATAAGCTATGATGCCACAAGCATTATTCATAAAAGCAATTTAAATGCCAAACAATGTAAAATGTGAATTACAAAGTAAATTGAGTGTATCAACCTTATAAACCACTCTGCAACAATACAAATTTGCATACTACATTCCTCATTTCTGTGAATACAGCTTTCCTTGTATTTTTTAAAAATTACATCTTTAGCAAAGATTAAAGTGGAATTACTACATCAAAAGGAAAACTTTATTTTTCAATAATATAATAAAACCTGTTCACTGATAAACTTATGTCCAAATTGCAAGAAATACATTCTCAAATTTTTCAAATTACTGGTAAAGGAAGACAATGGAGTTGGACAGACTTCCTCCTTAAAGTCTTAAAATTCAGGACAATATCTGGTCCCAATACAGATAAATTTCTAAAGTACAAAAATTTATACTTAGCATTATTTGGCATTGAAAAAACACATATCATGTATTAGAAACATAAAATGAGCCATGAATAACATGGAGCACGTGCTAATTATGCAAAGCAGATTAAAATGTATCACTATAACTTCTGTTTCTAGAAGGTATATCCTTCTAGACATCTGTAGTTTTAATATTCACCAGAAGCTAAAATAATCAAAATCAGTACTTGCAGACAACTGCTCAGGGCAGTTACTAACTAGGGCTTTGACCAAGTCACTTAACCTATTTGATCTGTAGCTCCTCTCACCTATAATATGACTGTGATTGATTAGATCGATGGCTTTCACATCATGCTCCACTGAGATGTAGAGTACCACTGCAGGGAATGCTTTATTTCCCCTGATTAAATATGATTTACAGTGGTTTTGTACAATTTTTTATCTTTTTTTTTTTGGCAGCTGATGGTTTGGGGATCTGAACCCTTGACCTTGGTGTTATCAAAACCGTACTCTAAACAACTGAGCTAACCGGCCAGCCCTGATTTGTATGACTTTTTAAAAGAAGTTTTCCACTGTTATAAAATATATGCCTCTAAGTACCTTTCTGGCTCTAAATTCTAAACCATGTTGCTTGTTTTATCCAATGAAGCTGGTGTTAATACACAAACATGCAACATTTACCATGATCTATAAAAATAGCATTTATGTTTCCACTTACAACATTTACATTTTTTCAGAGTCCTGCATTAATCATATGTGAGATGGGGGGTTGTTTCCAAGGAATGGCATTAAAGAAGAATTCTTGAAGATCTCAAAAAACTTTCTACGTTATCACACCAGAGGAATATAACCCAAACCTATCAGCAAAAGTGGCTTCCTACAGAAGTAAATTTCAATGGGAGCCAAGCCATGGGATATAGAGGACATCTCTTCCAGGCTGACACAGAGTTTGAACAAAGCTCCACAGCTCTTTCCCTCACTCCAAAAATTCCTTATCTAAAAGGTTAAAAAGAGTGCAGTGTTTTGCTATTTTTACAGAACAGTCATATATAATGAATAGCTGCATAGGAGTACAGATGTTTGCGCTCCTTTCCGCTAAAGAACAGAAATTTCTTCGTGACTAGAAGGAACTCTTTTACATCATACTTTGAGTTCTTAGTGCAGCCCAAATCCAATTATTTGTATGTTCAATATAAATTTGGTGAACAGATGTGCTGTCTCTCATATAACATCTTAAGATTTCTGTATTTCAAAGCAAGCTTCTACTAAGACTAGGAGAGTCAATTTTAAGTTTTATGGATATTTTAAACTTTCTAAGAATTCACTAATGGTGAGATATCTAAATGATACAAAATTCATTGCCCTCTTGATATTTTCTGGATTGATAGTATTATTCTCATTTTTCACTAACTTTAAGAATGAAGGTGGCAGTCTTGATCAGAGAAATCATATCAGTATCTTTAACAAAACACTAAGATAGTCACTGCAGGGAAAACTTTTTTCTCAGTTGCTATCAGAAGATTCTTCTATAAGTAATTTTATTTATATGTATATAGATAGAGAGAGTTGGTAATTTAACTTCAAGCATTTTAGCAAGAGCGTACTACTCTCACTTTCAAAATCAAATTCATTCTTAGTGGCAATATTCCCTACTGTCATTCTCTGCTTTAAGTATTTAAGCTCTTAAATAAATGAGGTCCTAATATTAAATATCAACCACCCATCCAAAAGAATATATAAAAAGCTTTCCCCAAACTGACAATCCAAATATTTATAACTGCTGCCAACAAGCAAAGCAGGGTGCTAATAAGCCACTATTGGGGGATACAAGGTGCATTCAGTCACTTTACAATCTCTGTGGGGCAGAAGGGAGGAGCCGAATATTAGCAGGCATATGACCTCAGTACAAAGCAGAATACAATGAATATTACTAGAGAAGTCATGAGGTTCAAAGTAAGAGTACAGAACAGATATTAAGACAACAAATTTTCATAATTTTATACATAAAGACAATCTGCCACAAGTTGAAACAGATAAAAATCATCTAAATTCAACATCATTTTAAAAAATGCATTCTTGGTTCAAATATTCTTCCAAACTTTTTTTTAATATCATACCTTAGAAAATCAGAATTTCTCTGTAAGTACAAAACAGTTCCATGAAAATGGTTGCTTTTCACTTACTGGTTAGAAAGGCATGCAAAAAGCAAAAAAGTAGTATGCCACAGAAGGATGCCACTATAAATTATCATTTGTAAAGTACTCCATTCCCAATGGTTAAGATAATGATATACATTAAAAGCTATTATTATATTATTAGTATCACAGTTAAACTCTGAGTAACAGAGACACTGACAGAATTAAGTAACAAAATATATACAAAGCAGGGCAATATGGCAATTTGTATTTCTGTTCTCTTGAGTACCATGAAAAAAAAGAATCAGTTTCACAAGATTGTACGATCTGGTTCCCAGCAGATTGACAGACTCCAGTCTCAAAAAACCAGAGGTATACAAGCCTAAAAATCACACTGTGCTTTTAAATGGTGGTTAGATTCAGTAATTAACTTGGGTAGGTAGAGGTATCACTCCACATACAGAAGACAAAACAGATCTCAGCAGTCTGTAGCTATAAACTTATGGTGGTTTCCATTTTGACTGCAGTATTATTCTTAGGGATTCATTTCAACAAGACGATTGAATGCCAACTACATGTAAGAAGCAAAGAGACACAAAGATGAGAGAAACAGGCACTAGCTCATTCATTCACATATTTAATAATAAGGACATCACCAAAAACTACAACAGAAACATGACAGAGAGGGGTACCTGCCCTTGCACTGCTTACAGTCTACTCAACAACTTTAAACAAGAATAGCTGGTACTTAACATGGGCAAACTTGCTAAACAGCAACATTTTTAAACCTAGGTTTCCCCCAACATCATCTCTCTTCAAACCCTTTCAAAGTAGAAGCCATTCAACTTCCTATGTCCCTCATATCCCAGGATTGCTATCTTCCTGACTCTCTAATACCCCCTTTTCCCTCATCCTATCCCCAAAAGCTTCTTCCTCTTTCGGCCTTTTCCCCTCATATTCAGGTCACTCTCCCCACATCACATTCATTAAGGGTTTTCACACTCAGCCTTTCTCTTCTTTCTGACTCCTGTCATCACCCTGAGCAACTCCCATATTCAATATATTGTATTCTCAGTTTCTTCCAACAACTTTAAGTTAGAAAAAAGGACAGGACAAGATAGCAGGAGAACTATAGAAAGCAGCAACGAAGCACGGAAAATGGCATTCATACTAAACATTTTGCTCAATCTTCTTCACTGCAGTCAAACTCTTTTTGAATATGAAAAACCAATGGCTCCCACCACCAAAAGAATAAAACCCACATCCCCTACAATGTTTTCCCAAACCTAGTTCAAACTACTTTCCCACTCTCATTTCCTACAAATCCATCTGAAGACCCTTTATGTTCCATATAAACTGATCTACCTCACTATGCTCATCCCTACTTGCCTTTTTTTTCACATCATTTCCCCTACTAGGATTATATTTTGCCTTCATTCTCATGATGAATCATTAATAATCCTTCAAGGCTCATCAAAAGTCACCTCCTCTTTCGACTTTGCCCTGAATTCCTCAAGCAAAATAATTCCCCTTCAAATCCATTTATCTCACTAAAACTATTAGCTTCTTGATGGCAGGCATCATGTCTTATTTATCTTTGGATGGCTGAAATACAGGAGAAACTCAGCATCTGTGGGCCTCTAAACTAAACCTGTCTTTGCTAACAAAATCCTTATTCCCAAGTGTTTCTATCAATATCCCTCTTAATTCACTGAAGTCATATTTTGTACATAAATGCCATTATAAATATCTCTTTAAATTCATTCACATTTTCCTAGAAAGGAGGGAAAAGCACTGAAAAAGCTTTATTAAATAGTTGTCTGTTTAAAATAATCGGCCCACAAAATAGTCCAGAGCTAACCTTAAAATACCAACTTTGTTTCCACAGGCAATTAGTACCCTTGAAAAACATCTTAATTTACCCACAAATAAATATAATATTTAAAATGCTGGCTCTTCTTTCCCCTCTAAAAATGGGTAGAAAATCAATATATTGAAAAAGTAGTTACACACAGACATCATTTTCAGCAGTTGAGACCATACATACAAAAAATAAATGGTAGGCTGTGATTTGTTCTACAAAAAGACTTCAGTTAACAAAGATTCAAAGAAGAAACTCACTTAAAAACTCAAACTATGTCCAGTTCAAGGCTTCAATTTCCCCACTTGATCAGGATTACAAGGCACAGATCCAAGTATATAAATCCAAAACATAAGTTCTATAAAGTTAGGGATCTTTGCTTGATACATCACAGATGCTTAGACCAGTGCCTGACATGTTCTCAATTAGCAATTTTCTGAATAAATGAAAAGTGAGCAGGATGAAACTCTTCTGACTCTGCCTTCCTCCCATTCAGTCACAGTAAGATATTATTTGGAGAATAGTCTAGATAGACTTTGAAAACCACTGGAATAAATATTCCTTTTAGCAACAAGAAGCTGCTTCTAGGGGATTTTAAAAGTCGTCTTTTTTGTTCAGCTATTTTTTAAATAGGAAAACAAACTTTCGAAGTATAAGAACTAACATTTATAGGTTTATGAGGCTACCATATTATTCAGTTACTACTACAGAGTATTAATTTGAAAGAGAAGAAATTAAGCATAAGACAAATCTAAGAAAACTGTTAAGCATTACAAAATAGAGATCATAAAGCTCTTGCCATATTAAAACTAAAGTTTCTCTGCGACTTTAAGACACAACTAAAAACTGAAATGGTTTTATTCTGAACACATATTATGGCACAGAAATAAACAGCAAACTGCAAAAACTATGATCTGCCTAAGTCTTAATAACCGAAACTTATCAAATGATACATAATCATTACATAACTTTAAAGCTCTTTAGGCTAAAAAAAAAACCCAATTGTATTTTTATATATATATATATATATATAAAATATATATATATATATAAAATATATATATATATAAATATATATATATATAAAATATATATATATATAAAATATATATATATATATAAAATATATATATATATATAAAATATATATATTTATATATATATATAAAAAAATATATATATATATATATATATAAAAAATCTGAAATCCAGAAAGTTCTAGTAATTTGTTGAAGATTATTAGCAGCAGAATTACACCTAAATCCCAGTTCTCTGGGCCGAGCCCGTGGCACACTCGGGAGAGTGCGGCGCTGGGAGCGCGGCGACGCTCCCGCCGCGGGTTCGGATCCTACATAGGACTGGTCGGTGCACTCACTGGCTGAGTGCCGGTCACGAAAAAGACAAAAAAAAATAAATAAATAAAAAAAAATAAATCCCAGTTCTCTCTATTTTCTACCTAGTAGCTTTTCCACCAAGTTATTTCTTATTATTAAATATGGAGTGCTCAACAGAGGGTAGAAGAAGGTAAGTCCTTCTTTAGTACACCTGAGCTTAGAAACTGTCAAGTTTACATCCCAAACAGGAATCTATAAAAGGAAAAGGCTCTATCTACCCTTACCCTGCCTGCAAGGAACAGAACTGATTATCACTATTTCTGAATTTAAAACTGTCTTTTAACATTTAAAACACACACACACAAAATGAGTGTGAAAAATCACAACTCTGCTAAATAAATGTCAAAATTAAATTATTTTATAATTTAAAATCTTAAAGTACAACTAACTCTGCAGCCATTTTTCAGTCTACAAAAACACTAAATGTTTCAATTCCTCAAGGTTCAAACTTGGGCCCTCTTTTGTCTCTGTGATTTCATCTACTTCTAGGGCTTTCAATACCATCTGTATGTTCACAATTCCCAAATTTACATTTCCAGTTCAAACTTCTCAGAGAACTAGATTTGCATATCCAATTTTATAGGTATCTTAAAATTAACTATCCAAAATGAAGCTCCTTTTTCTACCCCAGTCTTTATCAGAGAATGGAATGACCTAGCTAGCTGGTCAAAAACCTAGAAATTATCTTGGAGTCTTCCCTCTTCCTCACTCCCTACAATCAATCTACCAGCATGTAGCATGCTTTCTACATCCAAAATATATCTTGAATTTGAAAATTTTTTCTGTATTACCTCTATCACTCACCTGAATTACTGGGTTACTCCTTCCTGGTTCCCTCACTCCAACTCTTGAAGCTTATTCACCACACAACAGCCACAGCAATATTTTAAAAACTTACATCAGAGCACTTCACTGTCTTGCTTCAAATCCTCAAATAGCTTCCTAACACACATGTAATTAAGCAGAAAGCCCTTCTGCCATGGCTTCAAGGCCTGGCATCACCTGGCTTCTGCTTCTCTCTCCAACCTCATCTTGTCCCATTCCTCCCCTCCACCAACTCAATTTGTCCTACAAAAGCAGAGTTGAGAAGGTACAACAGAGACTGTATGGCTCAGAAAAACAAAAACGTTCATTATTTGGTCCTTAACAGAAAAAACGTTGCATAGCTATTCTTTTTGCCTGGAATGCGCCTTACCACTTTTCTCATGAGCACTCATTCTTCAAGTCCCCCTCCCTCAAACAGCCTTTTCTGACCTATGTAGTTTCCCTCATCATTTTTTCTCTATCACTATATCCTGTTTTCTTCATTATGTTTTATAACTATACATTTGTTTACTTATTATCTGTTCCATGAGTACAGGAATCAGATGTACTCTACTTACCAACACATTTCTTACACCTAACTCAGAACCTGGCAAATAATAAACACTTCTGAAAGCTGAATTCTGTGATGAGAAGTCTTACAAGGATACCTTTGAGGCTTTTACAAAATAATACATAATTTTAAAGTCCTTAAATCTGAAAAGCAGAACATTTTTCTCCAGTGTAATCAAGCTTTTTAAGCTATTTTATTTAGAAAAAAGAAGTTAAAGAAAAAATAATCTCTGTGAAAGCTGAAATGTTGTAGGGTTTACTAAAGCAATACAAGAGTTTTCTTACAGTGAGGCACAAAGGCCACATCACACTAAGTTTTGCTTTGCAGTCTTGAGAAATTTACTGAATTCCTTTGGGTCTCAGTTTCCTCAAAGGAGACATTCTTCTAGATAAGAATAATATACTAGCAGAAGTGCTTTTTTTTTGGACTGCTAAGGGGATTGCAACCCTCAGCACGGTGTGCTCAACACCACACTCAGCCAGTGAGCGCACCGGCCATCCCTATACAAGATCCGAACCCGCGGCCTCGGCGCTCCCAGCGCCACACTGGGCCGGCCCAGAGTGCTTTAAGTTAGAAAAATAACATTTATATTTTCTATGCCTACTTTAATTTTGTGAACTTATTTGTAAAGTCAGGAATCAGCTACTTTCATTCCAAAGTGTCCTCTCTGGAACCCTCCTTCATCTGCCTTCTGGTACTTTGTACTGCTCTGCTTTACCAAAAATATTTGTCAAAATGTTCATTATTCTTACCCTGAAATCTAGGCACAAACTATATAACAAATCAGTCCTGATTCCATGTAAAAAATATATTTTGTTTGAATTCTTCAATGTGAAAAGATGGGTCCTGGCTGTCTATACCATAGCACTGAAGGTACTTTGCTTTTATATATACACACCTGTATGTACAGGTATGTTTGGTGTGTGTGTGTATACACACAGTCAGTTGCACAATACACACACACACGTGTGTGTATATATTTACACACACATGTGTGGTTATTTACACAATTCAGCTAACTACCAAAGCATAGCGAACAAAAAACTGATGAACAGAGCAAACAGTAATGCTTTCAGAACCACAAAAAAGAGTATATTCTGTGAAATTAAAGACAGGTATTTTGACACCACAGGACCCCAAACCATTCTCTCACCTTCCAATCAAAAGGTGAAATGCAGACACAGGAAATATTGATTTTCACACAAACTACACTTTTGCACATTATATCAGTAATACCCTTAAGACCCATTTAGTAGAACAAATTGAGACTTCCTACATCAAGAGACAAAGATTTTGAGACACTGTATGATGGCCCTGCCTGTTAATAGCCTTCTTTTGATAGTGTCACCTTCACACAGTAATATTATATTATAATTTAATAGCCATATTATTATATGGCTATTAAAATTTTTACATAAGAGTAAATATGAAATAAGGTAAGTAGAAAACACAAAAATGAAAGCATGAATACAAGCAGGGGCTTCAAAAACTTAATTCAATTGAAATAAAGAAATCAATCAACAGACATAACCGTAACTGGTACATTTCCTAGACAGAACTGACTGGTCAAATTAGTGTTTGTGAAAGATAAAAAAATTAAAGAACATTTTCAAGATTAGGCAATATATCATTAATGATTGTGTAAGAGAAGTAAAATTAAGAATTTAGCATATAGTTTTAGTATTTATTCAGCATAATCATTTTGAATATATTTAGGGGATTATATTATAGGGAACTGTCTATATTTTGAAAGGACAGTTGCTATGAACTGAATGTTTGTGTTTCCTCAAAATTCATATTTTGAAGCCCTAATCCTCAATGTGATGGTGGTATTTGGAGATAGGGGCCTTTGAATAGGATTAGTGCCCTTATAAAAGCAGAGACATGACAGAGATTATCTCTTTCTCTGCCATGTGAGGACACAGCAATGAAGAGGCAATCTGCAAAACAGGAAGATGGCCTTCACCAGGAACTGATTCTACAGGCACCATATCTCAAACTTCCAGCTTCCAGAACTATGAGAAATAGACACTTGTTGGTTAAGCCACCCAGTTTATGGTATTTGTTATAGCACCCCAAGCTGACTAAGACTACAGTTAATCTTAGATATAGAACCATTTTTAGCAACTTACAATATGCTAAAGCTCCTAGAATTTTCATGGAGATATTACTATTCACATGACTTCAATATCTACTTGACCATGTTTCAGAGTCCAAAAATCAGTCACTTAAACACTAACCTCACACTCTGGCCTTCCCTCCTCCTCACTTTTTGGACGAGCCAATTCTTAACCATAACACATGATTACAGATGTTTTTTTCTCCATCTGTGTCCAACCTGCAAAGCATTGCTTAAAAAAAAATGACAAATCACACATTCAGGCCAACTCCTACTATCTTTGTCCTCACTTGTGAATTCCTTAGTATATTCCCCACAAGGACAACTCCAAGTCGCTTCATCACATTTTCAGAAGATGGATAGTTTAATTATTAGATTCATAATAATTTTGGAAATAAAGAAACTCGGAGATATTGCTTCCAACTCCTTCATTTTAGACGTAAGTAAAATTTAAAGGAGTCCTGGAATTTAAAGGACTCCAGCTTTTCGAACAGTGAGTCAATTAACTTTCCCTTAACCACCCTCAATTTCAGCATATTTACTGCATCTTGATCAATTCATTCTGCCCCATGAACAGATCTATAGAGAAGTTTAGAGCTCAGCCTGAAGCTACCCTATCTGAATTCAGATCCAGCTAGGCCACTTACTAGCTATGTGCATTTGGACAAGTAGCCAGTTCTCTGTGCTTCGATTTCTTCATTTGTAAAATAGAGATAACAGTAGTACCTGGTGCATTGGTTTGTGACCATTAGTTAATACATGTAAAAGCACTAGAACTGGGCCTAGTGCATAGTAAATGCTAAGTAAGAGTTAGCTGCAATCATTATTATCATTCTCTATAGAACATCTGGAAATGAGAACATGCCCCTCTTCTAAATTTATTTCTCCATTATTCTTAACCCATATTCTTTCCATATTCAAGAACTTGTTTGCTCCAATCTTCTCCCCTTCAGTAACTTTAATCCAAATTCTTCCATTCTACTTTTCCTCTTTCTTTTGATGCCAAACTTCTTAAATTATTCTTCTTTATTTCCTACTCCTACTTACCATAGTTTGCTCCTGGAGATTCATTCCTTGGCTCTGGGTTCTTCGTTCTCTCAACTCCAACACTTCTCAATATGTTCTACGAAGTGACAAATCTCCATATCTAGTTTTAAATATCTGCCCTAGGTCTAAACCTATTATCTTTCCAAACATATAATATTTCTATTTGCACACCTTATTATGATCTCACACTCAATTTTCCTCACATGTAAAATAATTCCTAAGGTAACTTCCAACTACAAAAATTTTCAATATAACCTAAAACAAAACTTATCAACTCCCCTACCCATTCCAAATCAATCTTCCACTATAACTTCACTGGTAGCAACATAATTCTCTCAGCAACCAAATTCTGTCTAGTTTTACTTCAGAAGATATTACTGACATCATCCATTCATTTCTATCCTATCACTTTACCCAGATTTTTCCAGATCTTCTCCGAAGTAAACATCCTCCTGTTTCTACATTTATATCATTCCCATAATATTCTGTGACATTATCACCCACTTAAAATCACATCTTCAAATATTCTGTCACATTATCACCCACTTAAAAACCTTCATTAACTCCCACTGTTTAGTCCAAATTCCTCAGACTGGCATTTAAATTTTTCTACAATCTGTTCCCAAACCATCTTTGTAACACTATAACCCACTAATCCCCATAATCATTACATATCTCACTTACCACCTAAATGTAACCAGTTCATCTCTACATAATCCCACGACATCTGCCATCATGGAATGCCTTCCATGCTGTTCAATTTTATCCTTTCTCATGATATCTTACAATCCCAGGTAATCTCTCCTTCAATTGAGTTTCTAAACCATTTCTTGCCTATACACCTCATTTGCCACTTAATTACATAATTTGTCACACTGTTACCTAAATGTCATCATCTCTCACATCAGAGTAAAAACCTCAGAAAGAGACAGTTCATATCTCTTTACACCCACTATATTTTCATTGAAAGTCACGGATAGTAGGCCTTAAAAAACTGTTGATTATGTGAAGAACAAAATCAGTCTGCTTCATAAGATAATAACTACCTGGACCACGTAATCCCATTTAAGAGAAAGGAAGTATAAAAGGAAGAGAAGAAATAGAAAGTTACTGTTTTACAGCTACCACAGTAATAATGATTCATGCAAGAATCATCATTGGATGCTAAAACCAACACATGAAACTTTCTGGGGGAACAGGATATTTATACAGTCTCAAAATATATCTGAACAGATTACTTATGAATTACAAAGGGAAAAAAGGTACCTTCACAGTGGAGAAATCTGGCGGACACCAAATGATCAAAGTTAGCATCACCAATAATGGGATAAACTGACATCATGTGCCTCCTGATGTGATGCACTGAGGACACAACATCACTTATGTATTATTCCTGCCAAAAATGCATAACCTGAAACTAGTCATGAGAAAACAGTCAAACAAACCAAAAACTGATGGACAATCTACAAAACAACTGACCTATACTCTTCGAAAATGTCAGTGTGCTAAAAGATAAAGAAAGGCTAAGGAACTGAGTGTGTGATCCTGGATCAGATCCTTGATCAGAAAACAAATTGCTATAAAAGAAATTGCTACTGCATAAAACCGGTAAAATCTGAATATGAACTATATTAAATAACAGTATTATACTAATGTTAAATTGCCTGATTTTGATCACTGTTCTTTGGTTAAATATGAAAATTTCCTTATTCTAAGAAATGTTACGAAGTATCTTAGGCTAATTGAAATCTAAAACCTATTCTCTAATTGTTCAGCAATAAGTATCAACAGAAAGATTGGCAAAAATGTGGCAAAATGTTAACTGGTGAATCTAGTTTAAGGATACACACAGTTCACCGGACTATTTGTACAACTTTTGTTTTGTTTTCAAAATAAACTTTAAAAATGAATACCCTAATACCACACAAATCTATGCCAAGTTTTTATGAATCTGTGATATTTTACATTTTATTTGACAATCTTAAAGCAAAAGACTTTAGTAAATTTATTTTATAAGTGAAATTATATTTTATGTGCAGTGGAAGAGTCTGCCCTATAAAAACACTTGTTCTTAAAAAAAATACATCTTTTTGGAATCAAAAAACCATTTTATAATGTTAACAGCCTACCACTAATTTATCTTTAAAAAAAAAATTCACATTTCCCACAGTGGAAGTCAGTTATAATGAATAATGCCAATTTTAATTAGTAAAAAGTCTTAGAGAGTATTTTTAAAACAATGTAGGTTTTATTATTTCCAAATATACAGAGAAAGTAGAGAAAACTAAAATGGGCTAATTGATTAAAACATTTTAAGGAAATAATAATTATAATTAACATCAATAAATAAACATTTGTAAATTACTGAATGTTTGCTTTGTTAATTATGGTTATAGAAAATGTATTTAACATAGATCACAAACTTCACCTTCCCACAAGTATCAAAAATTCTGATTTAGCTGATAAGTTGAGTGAGGTTTTATAATACAGTCATGAATTAATAATTCCTATAAGCTTCCTGAAGCCCTTAAGAAGAATACTTCTGGTCAAAGTACAATACGGTATAAAAGATTTTCTACATTCAACACAGTATTAGCAACAGTCCTTTAAAGGTGGATACCTTATTTATGAGATGTTCGGTAACGACTTCTCTTAGTCCAGTGTAGAGCTTTTCTCCATGTTTATGCAAAACCATTGTATATGCATTTCTATAGAGCTCCTCAAAACTAAGACCACTGTTATTCTTACGCTGGATTTCTTGAATTGCATTTTTCAGAAGGTCCCAAATGCTGTTTACGTATTTTTCATCCATGGTCATCTGTGATATCCAAGAGAGAGGAGAGACAAAAAAAAAAAAAAAAAAAAAAAACACCAATGGTTAAAAATTCTTCTGTATTTGTCCACATAGTAAATACTTTATTATACAGCTATGATCATAAATCTGCATGACTTATAAGGATGTTAAC
Source organism: Cynocephalus volans (assembly GCF_027409185.1). NCBI lineage: Eukaryota > Metazoa > Chordata > Mammalia > Dermoptera > Cynocephalidae > Cynocephalus > Cynocephalus volans. The sequence continues at coordinate 287,604,059 of NC_084460.1, forward strand.
AATCTGTTTTAACAGAAATAAAGGGATACATTTAAAAATAGTTTCTAGAGCTGATAGAAGCAATTTTTTTCTAATCCTTTAAGACCTCCCTCCATCCTTATCTATAGCAGAACTGTCCACTTTAAATAAAGTCATAATGATTTACACCCATAAATCACTTAACCTTTCCTCTTGCTCACCCTCCAAAATACTTGCCATGCCATCCCAACAGCCCACCTACTCCTGACACCCAGGGATTTCAAAGTAAATGAAGAACAACATATACCCACTGATCCATCTCAGTTTAAATTCATAAGCACAAACTACAAGCGTGCCTACCTGCAACCCCACTCCTACTTTTGTAGTCTACTGACTCTACTCTCCTAGATAATTTTATACCATTTTCTCCATCCTCACTCTTAAGATCACGAGTGCCTTCCTGTTCCACTGAGAAAACAGAAACAACCTGGAGAGACACTGCACAAATTCCAACCATATCCACCAACCTATTTAGTTTTATGCCAATTCTGCTAGTTCATGCACTCAAAGTACGAAGTTCTCGTACTCCAGTATAGGGACTAGAAAAATAGGCATCATCTAGGAACCTGTTAGAAATGCAGAATTTCAGGCTCCACCCCAAACCGACAGAAACAGTATCTGCATTTTAACAAGAACCCCAAATGATACATACAGAAAATGAAGTTTGACAAGTATGAGTACTTCTCTAGCTCTATCCCAAATCACCTATTCGAAGACCTCCCTTTAGCAATCACCCTTTCTCAGCATCATCAATATTTTTCCTCCCTGCTAGATGATTTCCATCTGTATTCGAAACTGTCAGTTTTTCATCTTAAAAACAAACCCTCACAACCACAAGTATTCCTCCAGAACCATATTATTTCTCTTTCCAATTACAGCAAAATCACAAGCAGGGGGAGGGGGAGATTTCTACATTCACTGTCTCCAAGTCCATCTTTCCATTATATCTTGAATCCATACCACTAAGGCTTTCATCTCTATCATTTCATCGAAACTACTCTTGAAAAGGTCACAAGTAACTTTACATTGCTAAATCTAATGGTCAAAGTATCAGTTCTCACTTTACTTGGTGTATCTGGCAGTGTTTGAAAGAACCGATCATTCCTACTCCTGGAAACAGATTCTTCACTTACTTTCCAAGCACAACAATCTCTTGTTTTTCTTCCTATTTCACTGGCTCTTATTTGTCAGTCTGCTTTACCACTCATCACCACAATCTTCAATCCTAAGGTTCAGGTTCTGGATCTCCTGTCTAGCCACACTCTGTTTCTAATGGAGTTGATCTCATCTATTTTCATGGCTTTAAGTCAATCTCAAAATTTATTTATTCTGTTTGGCCCTCTCCCCTGCATACCAGAGTCATACATCCAGCTATCTACTCAATGTTTCTACTTGAATGTTGAGTAGGCATCTCGAACTTACCAAGTCTAATACAGAAGTCCTAATCTTTTTCTCTAGTCTGCTTCTCCTGCAATCTTTTCCAACTGAGCAAATGTCTACCCCCGTCTTCCAGTTGCTATGACCAAAAAGCTTGTAATCATCTTTATTTATTTATTTATTTTTTAAAAGATGACCGGTAAGGGGATCTTAACCCTTGACTTGGTGTTGTGAGCACCACGCTCAGCCAGTGAGCGAACCGGCCATCCGTATATGGGATCCGAACCCGGGGCCTTGGTGTTATCAGCACCGCACTCTCCCGAGTGAGCCACGGGCCGGCCCTTGTAATCATCTTTAACTACTCTTTCACCTCACTTCTAATCCAAGAGGAAACCCTGTTGTCTCTACCTTCAAAATACATCCAGAATACAACTTCTCAACACTTCCACTGCTACTACGCTGGTCCAAACCACTGTCATCTCTCAGATTATTCCAACAACTTCTTAACTGGTCTCCATTTCTGCTCTTGGCCTACTACCATAGAGCAGCCAGAGCGAACTTCTGAAAACATAAATCATCTCTCTCATCTGTTCACAGCCTCAAATGACTTCTCATTTCCCTTGGAATTAAAGCCAAAGTCCTTACAATGTCCGATAAAGCTATAATTGATCTGATAATCTCTTGATTTCATCTATTTCCTCCCTTGCTCACTCTGCTTCATGCACAGCAGCCTCCTTGCTATTCCTTGGAATATATCAAACAAGCTCATTTCAATGTATTTGCTACTCTCTGTCTGGAATGTTCTCTCAGATACCCACATGGCTCAAACCTCTGCTTAACTGTCACCTTAAAATGAAGTTTTAAATGCCCACCTTACTTATAATACCAGCTTCCCCTCACCACAGACCCACAGCTCTAACCCCACATTCTTTCTTTTCCTGATCTCCCTCCCACCAGCCAAATGTCAACTTCATGAAGGCAAGGATATTTTTCACTGCTGAATTCCTCAGCCCCTGAAACAATACCTGGCACATAACAAGCACTCATGGTTGCTGCCTGAATGATTTTCTGCTAGATTTTATGCCACATAAAATCTACAAGTTATGCATTTACAACCTGGGTAACACTGGTCAGCTTCACACATACTCTGACCTGAACTGGATAAAAATTACCTAGTTAGTGGAATCCTCTCCAAATCATGTCTGATGTGTATGAATATGAAAGAGGAAAAAGTAGGCAAAATAGTTCTTTCAGTCACCGTAGCAGTAAAATACCAGCTCAGCTCTGAATCAAGAGGATCCTAAGCAGATCTGAGTAGTATTATTCTAAACATTTCTGGAGAGCCTTAAAAGGAACTCTTTAACAGAGCAACTTCTTTCCTTTCACCCAAATCCTATTCAAATCCTAGGTCTGTTAAAGACTTATCAAATGATCTGAAGAGAATTTACCCCTACACCTAAACTGCTACCTATAGGGTATCATCCATATAAAATGTAAAGATGTGGCCATCTCACTTTTCACAAATAAAAGATACAAGCCCACGTGACGATGGCCTCAAATACTCCACATATGTGTAATGTGCTTTTAGTTTGCTGACAGCATATGCTAAGACACTAGCCCTTGATATTAAATAACAAATACACAAAGCAGAATATTCTGAACAATTTCAAAAAAAAGAACAAAGTTAACGTAGACTTTAAACCCCATATAACAGCTGAGCAAAACATCAAATGATCTTTTCAGGCTCTATAACATAAGAGCCTATGAAAGCTAGAAAAAGTATTAAAAGATCTCTACCAACAGTAAATTACTGAATTTTTTATCAGAAACTAAAGAATCTTTTAAATATAAACCAAGCGCTTCAAATATTGTACAAGTACTCTCACATTATTATGATAAAAGAACGATTTTCACGTATAGAAATTAAGAGTTGTTTTATAATGCAAGATTTGTATGTAGTATTTTTTTTCTCAGTATTCAACAAGCCTTATGCGGTAGATAGAGCAGAGAGGGGGCCACAGGACAACAATGTTCCTTCTGGAGTCTAAGGTAAAAAAAAAAAAAAAATCAAACAAATGAGAAGAAAACAGACCCAGACAGACTAAAGGAACTTACCCAAAATCACAGAGCTGGGATTAGAACTCATGTATCCTGAAATCTAGCCCAAACCACTGGACTCACCTCACATTCTATTGTGCTAATATGGTCAAATAGTATCACAGTGTGAGTCACTGATTATCTTGGTAAACAGAGTATGGTATATTAGGAGAGAACAAACATAGGTTTGCTGTCAGACAGGCCTGGATTTGTGTCACAGTTTTGTTATTCACAAGCCATGTGACCTTGGGCAAATTATTTAACTCCTCTAAGTCTTGATTTCTTCACTTGTAAAATGGATTTATTAATAACAGTATCTATCTCAAAGGACTGTCATGAAGATTAAACGAGAATGTCAGTAGACTTAGCCCAGCCCAGGGCACGGTATAATTCCTCATGCATTGACTAACAAAAGTGCCCAACCAAACACACAGCTACAGGCATCAAGTAAGTGTCAGAAAGAAATACAGCTTTTCAAGCTTAGCAAATAAACGGATACATGAACTAAAACAAAAGCACCTTAAGACTACAACTATGCTAAATGCAAATCAATATAATGTAGCTTTCTTTGGGAAACATTACTCCCCTACACCTCATGTATCCTACTTTTCCAGAGACATTTAAATCATTTCCATCCCCAGAACTCTGTCCTTGACTCTTTCCAATCTATACGGGGTCCCTTATGCAGTTTTCATTAACTATCATGGTTACAACTGTTATCCATACATGTAGGGTTCTACAGCTTGAGACTCCAGATTGGCTGCAAGGGATTCTGGAGGTTCCTAAAACTATATACAAATTTTTGTAAATATAATGCGTGTTTACTTCTTTTTTGGAGGGTGGGGTCCCTAGCTTTTTTCAAATTTCCAAACTAGTTTGGCCTACATCTTAAAACAGATAAATTACTAGCTTATACATTATGGCTCTCTAATCTATGCTACCAGCTCAGATTTCCCCCGAAAGCCTAGAACTTGAGTATTCAACTGTATATCTCCAGCTAACCGCTCCAGACACAGATCAAACTCACTTATGTCCAAAATTCCTGGTGAACTCACTACCCAAACCTGCCCCAAAATTCCTGTATTCCCTAATTCAGTCATGGCAACACAAACCACCTAATTACATAAGCTAGAAGCACAGGCCTCATTTTATTCTTTCCTTTCTCCTCTCATCCCCTTCTTATCCAAACATCAAGTGCTAATGGTATTATCTCAAATACTATTGCACTAAAACTTTCACCTAGATCACTGCAAGTTTTAGGTCAATAGTATTTGAGATGAAAGAATGGGACATATTTGAGAAACATCTCGCGCCTAATACCTGGAGCATTTGGTTGGTTGTATCTGGTTAGAATACTGTCATCGTGAACTCCAACCTTGTGGAATCTATCTTCCTCAAAATCACCATTAAAAAAACAGCATGAGCAGCATGCCCCTGCTCAAAACCTTTCTATGGGGATTGAGGAGAGAGACAACAACAACATAACACCCTTCAAGTTCTAGTCTACGCCTCCCTCTACTCTCTCCACGCACTACTACCTGTCTTTCATTTACTACCTAACAACATTAAACCAATGAGAATTCTCAATAAATACACAACCTGCTGTTTCTCACTGCCACAGACCCTTCCCCACTCATTGCCCCCCATGTCTTCTTTATGTTCCCGTCTTCTGCCTCTTCTTTATCTGACTCTTTACATATCCTCTGAATACACAACTCAGGTGTCATATCCTCCAGGAATCCTTCCCTGACCTCCTCAAGCAAAGTTAGACTCCTCAGCTCTTCCACAACCAGGTTATATCTATCATTACACTCCTCCCATAGCGCTTCATAATGATTTGTTTGAGCATATTCTTCCACTAGACTATCAGTTCTTAAGGGATTGTGCATTTCTCTTCAATGCCATTTAGAAGGCTGCAATACAAATGTCTGCTGAATGAATACTATTTTACCCATGTTACACCAATGCAATGCAATTCTGAAAACACAAACATTTTGATTACTAGGCACAACGATATTGAAAAACATTTGAATGTGATCATCTACAGCAATTAATCTAATTTTTAAATAATCAAATGTCTTTCAAATAGAAATAAGGTACAATAATATACAAGCAACAGACTCTCAAATTTTATATATCAAGTAGTATTTTCAGATTTTCCCATTAACCTAACCGAAGGCCTCAAAAGGCTGCTTACTCAATCACTTATTTTATAAATAAATGTTAACTGGGAAGAAAACAGTGGACAGAAAAGGCCCTTCAGGAAAGGATCAATGAGATACAATGGTTCCCTAAACAAACAAGTTCTAAAACAAAACAACAAATAAGATAGGTTTCAAGTACAAATTCCTACACATGCATGAATTGGTCTTGGCATCAAACGAACATGTCAACAACAATGGGAAAAATATTACTGATGAACTTTAATCTCTCACTCACCCATCCTTGATACATAAACAACATTAACTGCCATTGAAAGTTTTTTTTTTTAAAGGACTAAATGTTCAACTCTCATCTCATCAACATGTTAAGCATAAAAATATCAGTCTATACTTTGTTCAGAAAGCAATAAAATTTAAAGGCTCTAATCTTATGTACATATTTTAAAAGAGTAACACCATCCTTTTAAAGTAACAGTCTAAGTTATTTGAGCAGGATTTTAATACCATTGATGAAAATACTTACTTCAGTAAACTGAAATAACTGCAAATACGCTCAGGAAGGGATTTGGCAACCAACACTTCAGCAAACCAATAAAATAATAAAATAAAATGCACCCACACACAAAAGCACTGAATGCTTGCTATCTAATTATTAGATGCATACAGTATCCTTCTCCAAGCCCAAGCTACAAGGTGATCAGCAAGCAAAGTACATTCAGTTAGCAGGAAAAGAAAAAAAAAAGCCCTTTTTAAAAGGAAAGACATAATTAAGCATTCTTAAATGCTAAGTTAGAGACACTTTAAAAAACCAAACCAAGACTTTAATTTCGAAAAGTGACCTTTGTCGCCTTACCCCCTCCAATTCAGGATTATAATTTCCTCATAAGTAAGTTATCAATAACAAAACAACTCTAACAGTTTTTGTTTTCTTTCAAAAACATCTCATTGTTTGCTACATTACTTCAAATGATATAAAAATATAACCTTCAAAATGCCTGAATTTGAAAGGATGTTAGTCTATTATATACTTACACATCTTGAAGGTTCTGTAATTACTAAGAGTTGAAGAGAACTACATCATAAGACAAATTAAAACTAAAATGAAAAGAACTGAATTCTTCACATCCACTACATACAAAGGACAAGAAGTCTTTAGTCCCCCGTGAATAATATTTTACAAGAAGAAATTTAGAACAGGGTGGGTGGGGGAAGAAAAGGGTGAAAATTTGAAATTCCAGGCAATTCAGAATGACACAGCTAGAACAAAATAAACAAGGAAAAATGCTTGATCTTAATTTCAAGCTTCAGCTTCAAAAAAAGCTGCTTTGGTACAAATATCTGAGAAATGGCAATATTCTAATCAGATACAATTAAGCCATTAATTATGTGAGGAAGCTCCCTCCCAGACACTAAGCACCTAAGAGTAGATAAGGTATCTCCTCCTTTATGTTATTGTATGCCTTATATAATACATTGCAGGATGCCTAGACAACACTCAAATAATACTATTTGAATACAGTCAGCTTATAGTTAATAATGATAAGGAATCTTATTTGATGATCAACAACTATGCAATGACTTGGGACATCTACAACAATTCCATTTATCTATGTTATTCCTTAAAGCAATGTCAACCCGCAAAAATAAAGCCACAGATCCAAGCTTTGAGGAAAAGAGCCCATTGGGACACATTCAAACAAACTTTGAACAGTTACTTAATTTTCCAAACCTCAGTTTCCTCATCTGCTTGTACCTGGAGAAATGGGAGATGGTGTATTGTACAGCAACTAAGAAAGTTTGTGAAAGCATCTGACACATAGTACTTGCTCAATAAACAGAAGTTTGTTTCTTCCTTTACTACACACAGAAGAAACTGGATATAAAGACTACTGATGTTTGGTTAACTGGTTTCTCAGACAAGAGTGAAATAACTGATGTCAAGGAAGAAAAAAAAATTATCAATTAGAAGAGCACAGCAGTCTGGGACAATTCCTTGAAATCACAAATTAAACCTGATCTACATTCAACTGGTCTCTAACATTAAATAAGAGAACAGTAACATTCATAATGAAAAAGTTAAATCATTAATAGACGGTTCAATTATCATCTGAGCAGGCTGTCCAAAAATCAATTTGAAATTTTGTTTGAGAAATACGGAACAAATTTTCTCAAAGACACAAAGTCAAGATTCCAGATTCACCTAATGAAGTCCATTTAAGTCACAGAACAATTCACTTGAGTACTAAGAACCCTATTTTCAATGATATCTCTGTGAATGACTTTTGCATATATGAAAAAAATGTATGTATAACATTTCATACTCTGATGACCACAACAAATGAGATGCAACCATATAAGTATTTTCATTGAGGCAAAAAGTTTGTCACTGTCCTACTATTGGTGCTGTTTTCCCCAATGAAAACAAAGATATGTTACTGGCCTTCCAGAAACACATTTTATCCAGAGAATATAATATTCATCTTGACTGAAGCTCTTCAAACATTATACTTACAGACCCTCCCTATTAAGAAAATTAGTTATTACATCTATAAAATCAACACTTTAAAATAATAAAACTTGCTGTATTTCCCAAGATACTAATAAATCCAAAACACTGCTCTTAAAGGGTCATATGTATAAAATTGCTCTTTAAATATTCATCTGGCAAATGGAAACAAGCAAAAGCAGGAATCATGTATTCTGGATAGAATCTCAAAAGAATAATAATGTTACAAAGGAAAAATACTTTATATCTAAGTGCATGTTTGAATTCCAAATGTCTCCTCTAAAATATAAAATTATTAATTTTAATCAAAAGTGATAATACTTTCTTCTCTTTAGCTTAAGTCACTAAGGCTTTTTTTTTTAAATGAGTAAACTTACCAGCTAATAACCACAGTTATTAGCTTTGTCTTTGAATGGGCCTAAATGTAACTAAATGTGATATAAGAGCAAAAGGCCTGTCCCATAAAATTATAAAAATATGCTATCAAGTCTACTCAAACCTTCTCCAGGGACGGTGGGGAAGATCCAGGAAAGGTTGGTAGACTGGTACAAAGTTACAGTTAGAAAGAATAAAGTTCTGGTGCCCTAAGGTGACAATAGCTAATAACAGTAAATTGTATATTTTAAGGTAGCCAGAAAAGAGAATCTTGAATGTTATAACTACAAAGAAATGAAAAATACTTAGGCGACAGACATGCTATCTACTCTGATTAAGTCAAATAATATATGCATGTATTGAAACACAAATTATACCCCATAAACATGTACAATGAAAAAAATTAAAAATTTTTTAAAAACTCTAAAACTGCCAACTCACAAAAAAAGTATGCAAGAAAGTAGCTAACTCTCCCACGGCTTTATTAGAATTTAACCATCATCACTGAAATGTACTATTTCTATTTTAAGGAAAAATCTAATGCTGAAAAGATATGTGATTTTTGCAACATCACAAAATGTTTTAGACAAAGTCCACAAGAGAAGACAGTAGCTAGCATTCAGTTCCTAAACTTATGTGTAATCATACTGCTTTTACTGAAATTTTTAGAGTTAGAATGAGCCTACGGTAACCCCTAATTAAATCCTGTTCATTTTACAAAAGAGGAAACTGAGGCTAAGTGGTTTATCCACCATCACATAGCTAGAGTAATAAAGTACAAGTACCATAAGCTAAATGTCCTCACGTTGTACCATGTCACCTCAAATCATCAGGGTGCTCAATATCGAGAAATAGTTTAATAATTAAATAGGCCAGTGTTAACATTAAGTTACAATGGCTATATGCTTATTTCAGTTTTGAGAGAAAAGAGCTTTTAACCAGAAATCAGGCTTTTAGTCCTGGCTCTTCAATACATTCAAGTCAGGAGTATATCCCTTGGCTAAAACACCTTCTCTAATGTTCCAGTTCCTCATCTGTAAGGAAGACAAGATTCTCTCTGAAGTCCCTGCCACGGTTTGAATGTCTGTGTTCCCTCCAAAATGCATTTTGAAACTTAATCAACAATGTAATGGTATTGAAAGGTGGAGTCTTCAAGAGGTGATCAGGTGGCCTTATAAAAGGATTTTCATGAAGGTAGTTTGTCCCTTTTTGCCCTCCCGCCTTCTGCCATGTGAAGACGGTGTTCCTCCCCTCTAAAGGATGCAGCATCAGATGCCATCTTGGAAGCACAGAGGAGGCCCTCACCAGACAACCAAACACACCAGCACCTTGATCTTGAACTTCCCAGCCTCCAAGTGTGAGAAAATAAATTTCTGTTCTTTATAAATTACCCAGTATGTGCTATTCTGTTATAGCAACACAAACAGACTAAAACAGTCACTTCTAGCTTCTAAAAATTAAAATACTAATACAAATAGGAGCAAATAAATTACTTGTTTATTTGGCTAGTGACAGTATACTTCAAAAGAAATACTTCTTTCATGTCTCATTTACACATCATTAGAAGTAAATTATTACTAATTTAAACTATCTAATTTTTATGCTTCAAATTCATTTTACTGATTTATATATTACTTTAGTATACTCTCAAAAACAAAAAATAAAAGATTAAAGTATTTAAACATGTTAACTTCAAGGAATCACTTTTTTCTAATACGAGGGTACCTGAAAAAGTTCGTGTAAAAATTAGGAATACTATGAGGGAGCTGGCCAGTTAAGAGCTCAGTTGGTTAGAGCACGGTGTTATAACACCAAGGTCAAAGATTCGGATCCCTATACCTGCCAGCCACCAAAAAACAGACATAAAAAAGGAAAATATAACACAAATCTTTCCATTAACTTTTTGAAGACCCCTCATATATACTTGATAAATTTTTGAAAAAAAAAAAAAGTTTAAATAATTGTGTTCTCAGCCTTATAATTTAAAATAGGAAGATGTCAACTCATAAATGTGTTAACTAATATGTCCTTAAAGGTTATGATTTTGACTGCTTTATTCAAGTTAATACACACTAGGGCCCCCTTAAGCAATTTATATATTCAAATGTTACTGAATAATACATATTTCAATTGATAAAAAGTTTTATAACTTTTATTCTCATATAAGTAGTTCATTTAGCTTGAATCTAGTGACCCTTAAGCTTGTAAGAGCTCTTTCCAAGGCCCAGAACCTAATTTTCAATTCTTTTGGTAAAAAGAGAGTATTATTGCACTGTATAAGTTTCAGGGTCCCTGGATCTACCCTGCTCCTGGCTAATAATTTAAATGGCAACCTTAGAATTTATTTTCCAGTATGTTCCAATTAAGAAAGTAATATTTTAGAATCTAGAAAAATTCTTAACAATATAATTAGGCAGTATGGTAAAAGAGAAAGAACATGGACTTTGAGTCAGGCACACCTGGGATTTGAATCCCAGCTCTGTCCTTTCCTAGGCGTGCAGGTAATGTCATACATATTTTGCTAGGTCTCTCTGAGCCCTGGATAGATTTAAAACAGGAGTAATAACATCTAAACTTAAAATTGTTTTGAAGATTTGACAGAATTAGCTCAAGGTACCTATAACAGAACCTAATACAAGGCAGACACTCAACAAGTTGTAGTTACTAATTTTATAAAGCAAATTCTCATTACTGGAAATGGAAAAAAATCAGAGATGAAAGGAAAAAGGAACTTCCCATCATTACTTCGGAGAGGACAGGGCAAACAGAAGACGCTAAGTGTTGCTTTGCTAAGAGCTGCTTTAGATAAGAATGACTTGCAAGCCATACGTTATAGAATTCCTCCTAGCAATGATGGTTTGCTTTTTATAAAAAAGTATCTCTAAGGAATCTTGTACTTTCTTAAAGGAGGTAAAGATTCCCCTTTGAAGTCTTTATTCTTTTGCCCAGCAGGAGGCTTCACACTTGAAAGAGCAAAGTTGAGTCCATTCCTTTCTCAATAATTATAAATATTAAATGAAAGTTAAGTCAAAATTAAGAAGTTTTACTTAATTACATTTTCAACTTTAACACTGACTAAAAAAAATTAAAAGGAATGCTGTCTAGTAGCCAAAGTTCTGAATTAGGAGTTAAGACACCTACAGATTAGTCCTCAATTTCTTATTAACTGTTATCAAGTCAGGCAAGTAAAGTAGGGATCTACTCATCTTTAAAAAGATTAGATTAATGAATAGTGATTTTAAGCAATGGATAACAGAACTCTTTAAAATAAAACCTTTAGAAGACCCCAAACATAAATGGCAACATAGGAGCTGCTTCTAAATGACTACAGATGGAGATTTTGAAAATACCCACTTTACTCCTCATAGGAGGCCTTCCTAGGTCCTAGAGACCTTCCAGGCTCCCTGTAAGAGTTTGAAATAACTGTCCTACATGAAACATATTATTTTCAGTTGAAAATTCTGAATTTATGACTAGAAAATTTTTTAAATGTCTCACTGATACCACTGTTTATTAGAAAGCACTTTCTGACTTTTCATTTAATCCTATTTATCTGTGAAAGACTGCTATAGGTCCCATCTTAAAGATGAGGAAACAAACTAAAGAGTATTAGTTCATTCATTCAACATTGTCTACTACATGTTGGGTACTATTACTCCACACTGACAAAGGTCAATATAAATAAGACTTGATGCCTCCTCTAAAAAAAATTATGTTCTAAAAAAGGAAACACAGACTATAAAAAATCTTGTCTGTGAAGGAAGACAGTATAGTAGTTACTATGATGGGGAAGACAGGAAAAAGAACATCTTCCTTCTCTGAGACAAGGGAAGGAGTCGGAATGAGTAAAGACACAGATTAAAGAATATAAATGAAAAGGAAGAACACTGAAGAAACTTTCAGATAACAACATTAATTTTCACAGTGAAGCAGTTTTAGGTTTTTTGAAAATGAGAAATAAGAGATTCTCAATAAAGAGCTTAAGGACAGTGATTAAAGTCTGAAACAGCTCATGTAGGAAAGGGGAGAGGGAGTTAATTATGGATACAATAAAGCTGCCCAGAGGCACTGAGAGTCCAGCTAAGTTAGAGACCCCTGGTCTTGCAATATTCTCCAGAAATGCACAATAGTCTAGAAAATATGAGCAGTGAAGCCAGATGAGTGGAATGATCCAAGATGCTTTTTGCTGATATTTCTGGCCTTGTACTGGTTCTGGGGAGGCAGTAGGAAGGAAGCAACTGGTAACAGGTATGGAGGTGATGGCACCACTGCTTGGGAGAATTAAAGGGGTCTTCTTGAGATCCAAGAGCATATTAACGTGAGAAGGAAACAAGCAACATTAGGATAGAATAATTAAATAATAATAACAACTAATAACAACTTGCATTTATTTACAATGCTTATCATGTGCCAAGCGCTATCCTAACAGCTTTACATGTATTAACTCTACCTTTAAAACAATTTTATCAGGTAGTTACTATTATTTTCTCATTTTTACAAAAGAGGGAGCAGACAGAAGTTATTTACTCAAAGTTCTACATCTAATAAATGAAGGAGCTAGGATAGAATGTATACTGCTGCTTTAAGATTTCTAAAATAGTGTGATGACAAGCTCCAAGATATGGTGAAGATCACTGTAAAACAAAAGGGGCCAGGTGTTTGATTACTGTTGTAGATCCAGTGCCTGACTCATTGTAGGAACACACAATAAATGTATTTTAAATTGAATAAATAAATGACTATTCCCACATGCAATGGATAAAATTAAGATTTGGACTGGAAATAATGTCTGTGAAGAAGGTATTAAAATCTTCACTATCTGAGAGAGCATGAGTAAGAAGTTAGTAAGTGGTCATAGGGAGAGAGCAGAACAGTTCTCAAGAGCCTCAGCCAAAAAAGAGGATGATGGATGTGGCAGTAAATTGCATCTGGGCCCGGTGATTCGAGGATTATAAGAAAAATAGACACTTCAGTTCAAGAAGATAAGCCTGTATCCTCAGAGCAAAGGCAGTTTTCAGATGGAGAGAAAGCAGAGAACTCCGAGAACAGGCTGAGGATATAGGGGAGTTAATCTGCAATGGAAGTAAAGGATAAGAGCGTACACTGTAACAGGTTGAGAGGAAGAGATATATGCAAAGAGGAGTCCTGGGGGAGGAAGTGAAATGTGGAGTATATCTAGTAAACAAAGACTGGACTAGACATCAAATCTTCTTATGCTCAATCCAGGGTTACTGACAATGCATCATACTACCTTTACCTTCAAGTCACTATTGTTCAGGAACCTAAGCTGACTACCCATCTAAGGAAGGTGCCACAAGATAGTTAATGACTGACTACTACATCTTAAGACTTCACTTAAAGCTGCAAAAAGAGTTCAAACATTTCAGAGCACCATTTGCACTGACTTTCCTAATTAATCAATTGCTGTGGTTTGGCTTAGACGACTAGTTTCTCATTTAATCAATCATTCACTAACCACCCACACTGTGCTAAGTGCTCTGTGTGTTCAAAAGGGTGTCCAGCACAAGCTTTGGGCAGGGACCAAACTAAAAGTTAAAAGTCGGGGCGGGGGGGGGGGGGGAAGAGAAGGAAGAAAAAGGATGGACAGGAAAGAAAGAAATAAGACAAGCATGTTTTCAGACTAACTGAACATTAATGTACATATTAGAATGTACATACCACATTAGCATTTACCCCTTCATTAAAGTTACCTGGAGAGGTTACACACTTAATCCAATGATCATGTGAGAATCATTATTGGAACTTCTCTTCTGAAGCCATCCCCCAAGAGCCAGTAGCATTATTTTTTAAGTGCCCCAGTGGTACCAAGCCTCTATCCTTTGAGACTGATTTCTTAGTCTTAGTGTGGTTCACAAACAGGCTCTGCAGGTTTTTCAAAACATAAGTTCTAGAAACTGTACAAAAAAAGACATCATCACTGAAATAAGTATATAGCATTCCAATGTAACTACTTGCAAAAACAACATTCAATTTTAGTATTTAAATTTTGGCATAATCATAGCTAAATGTTGGTATAATAATAGATAAATGTGTGTTAGGTACTGGTCTAAAGCTTTATTTTCTTTATTGCACAACAACCCTGTAAGGAGGCTATTAGTATTCTCATTTTACAGAAGAGAAAACTGAGGCTAGAAGAGGTTAAGGAACGTGTTAAAGATAAGACAGCTAAAAAGAGGTGGAGCTGGCATTCAAACCCTGGCAATCCAGAGCCCCCACACGTAACTGTTATACTCTCAGTCTCTACTTTTTAGTCATACTCTTAATACATATATTGAATACTCTAGCACAAAACTAAATGAAAATTCTCTAGAGACTATCCACAGTTTGATTCTTAAAAGTAAGTCAAATAAAAAGCCAATTAAAGCATTAAAGTACTATTTTTTCACCAATGAAATTAAAGATATAATATGTTGGCTAAGACACTGCTACGCATAAGTTAAACTGATACAACCTCGTTAGGTATAGTTAATTCTTAAGAGTATTCACTTTAGAGCCACAATGCCTGGGTTAAAATGCTAGTTCTGCCACTTGCAAGCATAGCAACCTTAAGCAAATTACTTAGCCACTGGAGGCTTCATTTGTAAAACATGATAATAGTAGTTGCTGTGTGTTGAATGTGTCCCCCAAAGGTTCTTGTGTTGGAGGCTTCATCTCCACCGTAACTGGGTTAAGAGGGTGGGAAGTCCTACTATAGTAATTGACAGGTGGGCCCTGAAAAAGTGATTAGATTATGAGGGGACAATACCCTCATGAATGGATTAGTCCATTGATGTATTAATGGGTGGCAATGGGTTTGGTTCTGACGGCTTTAAAAGGAGAGCAAGTGAGGAGCTTAGTTCTCTATTGCTCAGCCATTGACCATGTGATACCCTGAGTTGCTGTAGAGAGTCACCACTAAGAACAAGGCCCTTACCAGATGTGTCCCCTGGACTGTGGACTTCCCAGCCTCCAAAACTGTAAGAAATAAATTTTATTTCTTTATAAATTACCCAGTTTCAGGTATTCCGTAACCAGCAACAGAAAACATACTAAAATACAGTAGTATTCCATAAAGTTGTGTGAATTAAATAAGTTTAGACATGCAAAACGCTGAGAACAATGCCTAGCACATGATGAGCATTCAAAAAGTGCTAGCTATTATTACTAACTTTCTGGAGGTCAATTAGGCCTAAATGTATACATCAATTATGTTTAGCCTATTAGTTCCATAACTATAGATGGGCTCAAATATTTACATGCCTAAATAGTCATAGTTACATTCTTTATAATAAAGAAAATATAGACTCCTCGGAATCAATCAAAACACCTGGCAGTAGGAAAATGGTTAAGTGATTTGAGGTAGGGTAAAGTTTTACAGTCATAAAAAATCATGTTTTCAATTTTTAAAATGGCAGCATACGAAATGATATGGTTTCTTAACTTTACTGTGTGCTCACATATGCATAAGTAAGATTTAAAAAAAACACAAAAATGTTAATATTATTTATTTCCAAGTGGTAGGATTACAGGTGATTTTTATTTCCTTATGAATTTAGATACTTATCAAGTTTTCTATCATGAATATGCATCACTTTATAACTACAGAAGCTACTAAAATGAATTCACTGCTTTGACAGACTAAGATTGAATAGTTTTCACAATACACTGATAGACTAATACTAAATGTAATTAATAGCTTATCTCAGTGATTTGTTCTTACTATTAACACCTTTACTTTTGTGCTCCTTTTATTTTTTTGAACTTCTAAAACCAGAGAGATACTAACAGGTATAAATACAGCTGGCTGTCCCAAAACTATTGCACACAATCAGCCTAAGTGTAAGCAACACTAATGAATCTGTTACACCTTACTCCATAATTTCCCCGTAAGAAAATACATAGAGAATTAAAAACAAATTTATAGTTAATTTCCTGCTCTGTGTGATCTGCAAGACTATAATTCAGCTCTACTGTACATATGCAGTCCAGGTAATTTTATCCAATAATTTACTTTCATAAGGAAGGAAACCGTATGAAGATCAAAGCTGTTCCCCCAAATCTGGCAAATACTACTGTAGCTAGGGGGGAAAAAACCCAAAAACCATTAACTTTGCCCTTAGACTCTCAAATATTACTGGAGCTGGGGTAAAAAAAAAACCCCACAAAAACCATTAACTTTGTTTTTAAACTCTTCGTGCTCTTAAGCACATCACAAATGATCTTAAAACCCATCTCTTTCAGTGATGTCAGTCATTTTGTGGGTTCCACCTAACAATAATCTTCTCATCCTTTACTGACCATGCTACACAGGTGGAGCTCATCCAGAAATATGGAGTGAACGTTACAACCAGAGAGATTCTTTCTTGTCATGACCTAGCATGCTTTTATAAACTAATAACTGAAGCTATTTCCAGGACCCCAAGGTAGAAGTCTTAAAAACCTGATCACACTCTAGAGACACTTTGATTCTAGTACTTGTGTGTCTCTGAAACTCTGAAAGCTAAGCCAAGAAAGGCAAATGAGAGGACAGCACTTTCATTCAAACATTATCCCACCAATTCCAATCAAGTTTGTCAAGCCAATGTGGACTAAGCCCTGGACAGTACAAACGGAGAGGAATGGCTTTTCAAAAATAAGAACAAAAGGTTTACCTGACATCAACCAACCCTACATAGTTCAACAAAAACTCAGTAAGACACATAACAACAAGGAAGAGACTTATTGGGGTAGAATTATTTGGTCTAAGCCCACATGGTTTCCAGGAGTTTCACAACTACAGCCTCCTTTTAAAAAAAAAAAGAAAAGAAAAAAAAAAAGTTTTGTGGCCTTTGCTGTCATTTGCATACAAAAAAAATTTTTTTTAATTATTAATAAAAAGATGTGAAATGACATATTTTGTACAATGCAGGAAAGCTTACAAACTGGAATAAATTTTTCCTCTGTCAACAGATATCCACAGAAACTTCCTTATTGTTTTCTACATTAAAAAGAATAAATTTATCTTACAAAAAGGTCTACATAAGAATACAAATTGTGTATTAAACTATGGTATGGTAGAACTTTTACTCTTGTGAACAATGATGAAGGCATACTTAAGATATGCACTCAAAACACTAAATAGAACCTGATTTTACTGATGGGACTATATCTGAAGTAGTCACTTCCCACTCTATTTTGCAAGGACAACAAAACAATCCCCAAACATTTATACGCTTTTTACACATTAATTTTGTAAAAACATAATCTGAAATGATTACTTGAGACTTTTAGTTAAACTACAATTTCCCTTAAATTTTAGTAACTATACATTGAAATGGTATGTGTAAAATACAATACTTGTTAGTATGTACATATGTATAACCATAGACAGTATTTTTTCTTTATGGCATACTATGCATTTACTACTTCTTATTTGCTACCCAAGTAGACTAGTTATGTCCAAGATGGCTAACCTAGAAGAAAGGAATTCTGATGGACTGACTGTAAGTACTCACATGTTTATCAAAGGAAAAATAAGTCAGTGAAATACCATACTACTGAGGCATAAATCTATCCTAAATGAAGGCTCAAACAATTGTGACTTAAAAATTTATATACTAAAAAATGATCTTTTCAATGGGAATTATTTATAATGATGCTATTAATACTTATGAAATAATACTGAAAAATTCTTATGCTTTTAAAAATTAGTAGCTATTAACTACAGAATATCAAACACTAGTCACACACTTCATTAAAGGATTTTAGAAAAACTTACAGGGCAACAAATTATCAACAGAATGTGTCCAAATTAGCTTATATTAAAAAAAATGTGTGTGTGTGTACAGATAGATAGATATCAGTTCCAGTACTATGTACTAAACTATCCCACAATATTATACTCTTCAGCCAAAGGAAAAATGAAATTCTCTCACATCTCTTCCCCCCAACAACACTAGCTCCAGAAAGCTATACTGATATACATATCCCAAACCCTAGAAGGGTGCCTGGCACACAGTACTCAGTATTTGTTGAACCAATGAAGGGATGAGAGAACAGGTAAGAGCAGGCAAACCTAAAGAGATCAAAGAGTTGATTACACATAGATAAAAGTACAACTGGTTAATCAGAATAAAATTAACATAAATGAGTTGATGTCAAATGTGAACTCCACCTTTTAGCAAAAAATCTTAATTAGAAGATCTAAAGACTTCAAGAATGAGCACTATAAGATAGCAAATATTTCTTAGAAACTCTGTCATACAAAACTACTGACTTCACAAAATTTTGAATAATTCTAAATTAAAGTGGTGAGAATTGACTTAGTAGGAAAATTAACATTACTCACAAATTCATAAACCCAGCTCATTACCAAATTATAAGAGAATGCATGCTATTGAAGTGAACTCAATTAGTGCTCTTCTGTCAACATTTCTCACTTTCTGGTGTAGATTCTCACGTTTACTCAGAAAAAAACTTCAAACATTCATAACCTTTTAACTAGTATTAAAACACTTAATTGTCTTCAGTATACCCTACCTTTATTTACAAAAAGGCGGAAGTTTCTCCACATTGACATCCTTGCAATTTCAAAATTCTGCATCAGGTGTATTCTTTTAAATTTTAAGAATTCAGAGAGGTTCTCTAGTTCTCCAGCACTAAGATATTTACTCAACTACGACAATCACATTAAGACAGTAAGTCTTTTCTTCACCACAAACTGCATTTCAGAAAAAGCTTGCTCAAAAAAGTGAGTATAAATCCCCTTTCCTCCCCATACTATACGCATTTAATGATTCTAAGAAGAGAAAACCAAGATCTTTAATTCTACTTTTTAAAATCTATCCAATTGCTAGTTTGTCTGTCTTGACGTATGCCTGTTACTGTAGCGACATAAGCAAGTATGTCCAGTTTCTCTGTTACAACAGTACATTTTAACTGCTTGCCCATTGGCTATCTGAATCACATATGACATCCAAAATTATACCCTATATGCTAAACACTGCTAGTGCACGGCTCGATGTAATGCCAAAAAAGAAAAAGTTTCTGAACAGAAAACGTTTGTTGTCACTCAAACCGCCGAAGGAAAGCAACTCTGCGTGGTGACTATACTCATTCTTTTGGGCTTCAACGGCTAAGAGATAGAGACCAATTGTCCAATTTGTTCTCTTTGCTTCCCTTCGCCCTCCTAGGAGTGGCAAGGCAATTCCTGCACAAGAGTTTGTAAAGTGTGTAAAGTGCTTAGGAGGCTTGTGGGATGAAAGATGCTATAAATACACCTGATGTTGTGAGTATATAACCATTGAGTGGTCCTGTCATTGCGTTAGGGGTAGGCCGATGGTATAACCCTTTCTGAGGAAGGGGGGGAAGTCCCCCTCATCACCCTACAACAAGCTGGGCTGGATCATTTTTTAAGCAGCAGCGAAGCCCCATGTGAAAAGTTACACACACACACACACAGGGAGGACTTCCACAGTCCCCATCCCTGCAGGGATAGAGTCCCGGGGACCCACCGGGGAGAGAAGTGCTGGGGTTTGGGCCTACACCCCAGTAACACGCCGAGGTGCTGGGGCCGCGCAGGGGACCCGGCCGCAGCGGAGGCCCGCGGGGCAGCTGGAGGCGCATGTCCTGGGCGGGGGCGCGGCGCCAGGCCCGAGCGCGGGGCGCGGGGAACGGCCCCGGGGGCTGGCCGCGCCGGAGCCCCGCGCCGCCCGGTTGCCGGGAAGGCCCGCGCCCCGCGGCCGGCGGGCGTGGGGGAGGGGAGACCGGGCCTGCGGCCTGTTGGGGGCGTTCAGCCCGGGGCTCGCGTGCGGCTCTCGGGCGGGCCCCCAGCCCGGGGGTCCCGGACGCCGAGGAGAGACTCACCGGAAAGGCCCGGATCCGCATCTTGGTGTCCTTCCGGCTGCCCGTGCCTTTGCTCAGATTCGACATGGTGCTCGTCCCCTCCCCGGCGGCGGCTTCGGGTCGCACTCCGAGGCGCCGGTGTCACATTTAAGGCGGGCGGGCAGGAGAGGGGCGACGCTGGGGGCGGCGGCGGCGCGGCCCCCGGGCTGGGCTGGGGAGCTGGCCGGCCCCTGCGCGGCCGCGACGGCGGCGGCGGCGGCTCGGGCTCCGGCGGCTCGGACTCGGCCGGGGTGCTGCACTGGCGCTGCGGCTCCGCGGGGTCCCCTCACGCCCGGCTCGGCTCCCTTTATCGCGCTGCTCCGCGATGGCGGCGGCGGCGGCGACGGACAAACATCTCACTGCGCAGGCCGAACGTCCTCCTCCTCCTCCTTCTCCTCCTCCGCCTCAGCGAGACGAGATCCGGCCCAGAGGGTGGAGGGGGGAGGAGGGAGGGAGGAGAGCCGGAGAGCGGAGAGATTGGGGGGAGGAAGGGTGGGAGGAAGGGAGGAGGAGGCGGGCGGCCTCGGCGGGGACGCTCAGATCTCGCGAGATGAAGGCTAGCGCGCTGTCCCGAGAGGGGCGGGGCTGAGCCCGGGAGCGAGAGGGCGCAAGAGAGGGGCGGAGGGGAACCGGGAGTTGGGTAAGTGGGAGGGGGCAGTGGGCGGGGAGGCGGTAAAGGGGCGGGGCCGAGGGCGGGAGGACTATGCGGCTCTTTTGAAAGAGTAGCGTCGGAGTCGGGGTTCTGAGCGAAGGCGCTTGCTGATTGGTGGAGCGCGAAGCGGGCCGGATCACGTGGGCGGAGTGGGCGGGGGAAGTTCGGAGGGCCAGAGCACAGCTGTGGAAGTCTGGGCCTGGCTGGACTCGGCTGGGCTGGGGCGGGAGGACGGTAGTCCGGTGGGGGAGCGTGGCGTTTGAGATGCATACGTCCTAGAACAGGTTCTTGTGTTTTTTCTAGGGCATGTGGACTAGGAACGGGTACTAGAGCAGAAGCCAGCAACTTGAAAGAAGAGTTTGTGCAGGAGTCACCTGCAGTGTCGGAAATTAGTGTCCAGTGTGCTTTGACAAGATATTCACTGTGTATGTGTACATCCCAGCGCTCAGAACGGAGGAGGGAGATGCTCATCTACAAAGTTTCCTTAAATTGCAGAAGCGCCTCTTGATTTACTGAAATTTTCTGAGCAAATTTTCTGAGCAAACTTATTAATGGACTTCTTAATGTTATACCTGTTTTTCCTTACAGTTGAAATGACAGCTCCCTTAACGTTGTGCAATACTTTAGTAAATGATGTTAAATAGAATGATAGATACACATCTTTAAGCTGCCAAATAAATCATTTTTACTATTACCAAGAGCATTGGAGGTTTGTAAAGCCAAAATTACTGTCTGACTTAGTTTGCTGTATATTTGGAAGGGTGTGTTTTTTGATTTTTTGTTGTGAGAGTTTTTTTTTTTTTTTGGTCATATAGTCAAAAGGTCTAGTTTGACTCATCAGTTTTGCTTTTCATTTATTATGAACTGTACTTCCTGATTTACCTACTTATCCAATTGCTGTTATATTTGGGTTTCCCACTGCAGGGGAATATGAGAGTTCTTACTAAAGTTTGTGATCTTCCCATTTTAAATAAGCTGTTGTTGGGATGAGTATCTAAATTTGGAAGCTGGGATTTTAATACTTTTCTTAATAGCAAACTCAATAAGTAAACTGAAATATACTTACCTGTTGACTTTTGGGTTAAATTTGCCCTCAATTAACTTAATCCTGATGACTAAACTTATGGGTGTTGTGCTTTAAGCCCCTCCTAGGTGGAAATGTCCCATAAGAAATAATCACATTTTCTTGTTTTGTTTTTTGGTATTTGCTAATCAAAACAGGAGCTTAAGAAATGAGAATGTTGCTTGAGGCAATATCTGTGTAAATATCTGTGATTCTAAATATAGGTCATAAAGAAGTGGGTTGATAAGGTAAGATTGGGAGTGGCTCTGACTTCAATATAAGATAATAGCCTCCGATAGGAATGTATAATCTGTATGCTAGTTGAACCTCCATTTCCATAATCATTAGAATATAATAACAACCAATGTTTTTCTATTGGTTATACTGTCATGGCCCAGTTTCTTTGTAATATAAGAATATATGTTCTGGAGTCATTGCTTTGAAACCCAGCTCTGCCACTTTATTAGTTGTATTATGTGTCTTTTGGGGCAAAGACTTGATTTTTTATGCCTCGAGTTCCTCATGTGTAAAATGGAGACAGTAATAATACTTCCTCTTTGGGCTACTATGAAATTTAAATGAGTGAATACATTTTTAAAAGCCCTGAGAGCAGTGTCCAGCACAGAGCAGCTTCAACATCAACACCTGTTGGCCGTTTTTATCACGGGTTTTAAGGCTAAGGATATGTTATCGTCCTTTATTCAATATGTGGTTTCCAAAAAAAACCTTATATACATTTATAAAACTGAATTATATTTTAAAACTAAGCCAATCTCAGTCCAACACTTAGATTTCACAAACCAATAAAATATTTTCAATAAGCTGGAGTCAACTTACTTTTGGCAAGTAAGGACATTAAAAGGAATAGCTAGCATAGATTAGCCCCATTGTTTTATTAAAGAAAAAGTATTTTAACCTCAGAGATGGGGGAAGGTCAATTTCTGAATAAAGGACAGTTCTTTAAATTGATTAATTTAGCCTTATGATGAACAATGCCTTGCACTGATTTTTTTTCCAGTGAGAAAATATCACTGGCCAGCATTTAGCAACCCACTACTTTAAGGTTTATTTTGATTTAATGGTAAAGTGTTTGTCTTGTCAACCCAGATTTTCATATGCTGGTGTTGCTTAAGCAAAATTTGATCACATTTAAGAGAATCTCTAGCAACTGTGTCTTCCCTTAGGCTTTTAAGCACCAAGAACCAGAAAAATGCTTCAAAATGAATTTGTCATTAAGAAATCTACTGCTCATTTATTTGTTCATATTATTTAAGAAATGTTTATTGAATGGCTGTTATATATCAGGCACTGGGGTGAATAAAACCTGCCATCACAGAACATATAGTCCTTTTTCACATCTCAAAATTTGGAGACCACAGACCATGCTGGATATGGCAACAACTTCCTAGATACATCAATCCAAAAATCAGAGATTTTCTTACTTAGGACTTAGGGAAGCAGCGTCCTCAAAATGTGTGTGAAATACCCTGCAAAGCAGCAGTAGACTATTCTTCTATGCCCAGTGTTATTCCCTGACTTGCAAAAATAGCAAATGAACTTTCAGGATATTAGCTTTTCTGCAAACTGCCACCTGATCTAGCAGAGAAAGCACCACTGGAATAGGAACTCACTAGATCTTGCAGATCTGAGGGTGGGTATTCCTACTCATGCTGACAGTGTCCTGACACAGGAAAACGCTGGCCCCATTTCTATTTGTTTGTATGGACCACGTGCAATCAGACAGGTCGGGCCAGCCGTTTTTCTGCATCCCAGTCTGCAAAAAGGCAGTATGAGGTATGAGGAGCCAGTAAAAGGGAATAGCCTCTTCCTGGCCATGAGCTTTTAGGTATCCAGTATACCAAGCCACTTTAATCACTGTTTCAGACCCGCTGATTTGATTGTGCAGGTATTGGTTATTAAAACAGCTCTCAGCCTACCAGTTCAATTAGAGAGTCCTGTTCAATGGATTTGAATAGACCAAAACTGTGTTAGGGAGAGATGTGTTAAGTCTTTCAAATTGGAAGGCAAAGATGTATAGATTTTATCGGCTCCTTGAATAGAAGGGCTAGATCTACTTTCTTCCTGGTTCCTATCAGGTGACAAATAAGTATTATACACCATTAGATGTGGTACATATTTTTTTTTTTTTTTTTTTGTCTTTTTCGTGACCGGTACTCAGCCAGTGAGTGCACCGGCCATTCCTATATAGGATCCGAACCTGCCCGAGTGCGCCACGGGCTTGGCCCAGATGTGGTACATATTTAAGGTAGTAGCATGCTTATGTGCGTTATGATATGTTTTTGGAAAGAAATAAGAATACCCCATTGAGAACATAACCACAGACACTTAAATATATGAAGACCATAGGCTTTCTCCATGCACCTTTTCTATTTTGTCCTTACTAATTTCCTTATATCATTGAGCAAGAAGTACAAGAGACATATGAACATATGAGACAAGTAACATCTTTAGCCAAAGAAAAATCTTACATGTCCTATAAAAACGCATCTCAATTTTTCATCATACTGTCATGCTGAATAAAATCATCTCACCGGCAGCTCTGGAAACTTTCTACTTGACTTGGACAGTGTTCTGTTTATTCCACATTTACCCAGTAAATTAATATTTTGGGAATAAAATGATCTATGTATACAACCAACTAACCTAATATAACAGAATATAAATTCTCAATTAAAAATTATAGGCATTGCATCCATGTAATTTTATTTTGGAGATAAAGAATTTCCTCTTATAGATACTGTTACAACAGTAACTATATCAAAAGACCTCCAGGGGACAATTATGAGTATGTATTGCTTTCATTCATGGTAAGTAAAGTATCTGTTGAAATTTATAACTTATCATCTCTGTCTTTGTGAAGTAAGTTAATTTGGGAATTGATATAAAGCACGTTACCAAAGAGCTATAAAAGTAAATAGTCTGAATTTTATGCTAGAATTAATAATTGTGTGAGTTATAAATAAAACCAAACCAATGTAATAAAATTACATTATATTGAAACATCTTCAATATGCAAGCTATTTGTCTTTAGTTCATAACATTTTAAATTCTTAGATCTTAAACTGGTGTACATCAAAATCTGAGCAATGTAAAGGACTGCTGATAGAGAAGAGGAATAATCTTTAAGAGACTAAAAAATATAAAAATTGTTGAAGCCTATTTCTAGCCCTAAATTGATATGATGAATTGATTTCTAGAGATAGGTTGATTTTAAGTTACTGTTTTCTGAATCTTCTCATTCATGTGTGGCTGGTTATTGGGCAAAAGATTCATTGAATGGGCAGTTTTGAGATAGTGGCAATATGGATATTTTGTTAAGATGAAACCAGCAACTTTATATCTAACCCAGTCAAAATCCTTTTAAAGAATTTTTATTTATGAGACCATTAGAAATGGTACTTCTCTGTTACTGAAATACTCATTGAGAAGGGCCTGTCTCTACATGAACCTTCAATTTTTTGTGAGAAAAGTTACTTTAGATGCTTTGATTATTAAGGCAGTTGTACACAATTTTATTAATTATTACAGTGATGTCTGTCCTTTTGTGGGGCGTGTTTCCTATTGGCACCTTGACCTCTTGTTTTGAAGGAATTGCCCATCGAGTGTGGTCTTAGAGGACAGTGGTTTCTACTTCCTACCACAGTAGCCAAAGAGGCCTGATCCTCGTCTCCGCTGCTCCTCAGCTTAGCGTGGGAGTGGATGTATAATGTGGATGCAGACAATCAGACCCTCTCTTAGAAACTCTGACTCTTGAGTAAGTCACTGAAGGACATGGGATAGTTGAGGATGTTCAGGCAGTGGCAATGGGTAGCATAGGCTTTTCCCATCAAATGACTTTTGCTGTCATTGCTGCTCCTCAGCTTTCCAGCTGTTTTCTGGTCCTCCCACTGCCCCTCATTGCTATGACTCCAAACATGCCTTCCCCAAATTCCATTCTTGCTTAAAATAGTCAAAGTTTTTTTCCACTGTGTATCAGTCAGGGTCCCAGCAGGAAACAGATGGCTCCCTCAAACAGGGAAATGGAGGAGAGTTTAATGAAGGGACTGTTGACAGAGTGTTTAGGGAGTGATCAAGGGACAATGAAGCATCTTGGAACTAACAACAGCCCACTTGTAGGCTCGAAGCGCTGACGAGAGAAGTGGCCACCAGAAATTCCCATTGTCACTGTGGGAGAGGGCTGTCTGATGAGGACTTACAAGAGAACCAAAGCTACTGCTGATCTCTGGCGCAGTGGAAAGGCAGCCAGGGGACAAAATACCCTGGCCTCACTGTCGTCTTTCCACTGGACTTCTGGCTGGTACCTCCCATTGGATGAATCCAACTGGAAGCCAGAGGGCAAGGGAGCCATTGGTGGAATCCATGAAAGTCAGCCAGGGCACAGCTTTCCAGGGTGGAGAATGGTAGAGAAGGGCAAAGCCTAGACCTGGAGAGGCTAAAAAGAAACATCCATGTAGAGTGCTTGTGAACAAGACCTTTGGCTAATAAAAGTAAAATATATATTCACGTCTACATTAATTATTTTAAAGCCCTTCATATGTATGGTTGTAGAGTCAGTGCACTGTGCAGTGGTGTCTAGCTAGGGAGGCAAGTGGAGGCTGACATCTGAGGCATGTGCCCTATGAGTGTCATCATTACCTGGAGGA
This sequence comes from Cynocephalus volans, assembly GCF_027409185.1. Lineage (NCBI taxonomy): Eukaryota > Metazoa > Chordata > Mammalia > Dermoptera > Cynocephalidae > Cynocephalus > Cynocephalus volans. The sequence goes on from NC_084460.1 coordinate 287,630,835, forward strand.
AGGAGCACCTGCTTCCTTGATCGAAGGTGCCAACTCCACTCTAAGCTCTGAAGCTATGGGGGTCCCTCTGTTCAGGTGGTGGACAGGGCCTCTGGCCTTTTCTAATTTGCACAAAGCAGCCATATAGACTAGCAGTGACTATGCATTGCCAGCCCACTAATATTTTAAACTATAAAATAACATAGCACTAGAGTTAAGAGTGCCAGCTCTGGCGTCAGACTCCCTGAGTTCTAATATGGATTCTGCAGTGTATTAAGTGAGACTCACTTATTCTCACTGGTAAAATTAGGTTGATAATACTTAGTAATAGTAATCAACTTCATGAGGCTAGAGGATTAAATGAAATTGTAAAGTGTTCAGCACATCTGACACACACATAGTTTTAAGTCAAAGAATATTAGCGGTTATTTTATAGTTAATTTCCAATCCTGTTTTTATCTTTTCAGTATAGATTTGGTAAATGACAAATGAGTGTTTCCTAGTTTCTGCATTCATGCATCCACCACAGCATCCTATTGCTCTATCTCTTCCCTGATGCCTGGTCCCATCAGCCCTTATGCAGTGACCTCCCTGTCATTTGTGTCTGGTATTTGTACTTGCATCTTCTCTCAATCACATCACTTTCCAACCAGCATTCATCTTTCCCTGCAATGCTCACTTCTCTAGGCCTGTTCACTAGCTCTCTCTTATTTATGGAGAGAGTTCCTGGTTATCTGTCCTCCCAGAAAGACTCAAGGGCAGCAAGGCTCCCAGAAACTACGGAAAAGAGGGAACAGTTATGAGAACTCAGCTTCGACTTTCAAGCCAGGTCAAAATCTTTAACAAGCATTAAATTGTTAAGACACTTTCTCTCCACTTAGATCAAGATTTGGTTCTACCACAATTCTGGGATTAAAACTTTAAATCTATTATGATTATTTTAAGATGAAACAATGGGCTTTTAAAAATAAACACACAAAGCACTGTCACTTTCTCATCCTGTCACTTCTCATGATCTTTCGTATACTGTGTTCTTTCTTTCCAAAACATAAAAATTATGAACTTTGGATATGTATATTACATGTGGTTCAATTCATCATCATTAGTGCTCCTGCATTCCTTTCTGTACTGCAATGATACTTTTGTCATGCACAAGAAGGCAGCAAACCTGCACCTTATAAACATTACAGTGACAGAAATATTATGAGTCTCATGTTAACATTAAGTACATCGTTAAATTCATCATTAAGAATTTGATAAAAAGTATGATGCCGTATTATCTGAAGTACTTTTTATGTCTATTGATAAGAAGGCAGCTCTTTCTGTAATTGTGTCACAACTTTTACAAGTAATAGGGATGGTCCACGTGGCTCTGGTTTAATCAACTCGTTAACCATCGGTTTTTGGTGAATTTACACAGCTACCACCTGATGTTACACTAACAAGTGCTACATAGTATCGGTGACCATGGGCAGAAGTAGGGAAGGATTACAAATTAGTCAAATACAAGCAATATCGCTTTTCAAAACAAGCGAGCAGACTCTTCTCTACATCAATACCTGGCATTCTTTGAACATTACTGTGATCTTTATTCATGAACACCTTCTCTGCAAGGGCACATCAAAAAGTTCATGGAAAGAGTCGTATTATCTCTTAATTTGGTTTTTCCACAAACTTTTTGAAGTACCCTCGTATGTAATTTAAGACATAAATTAGTAAGGAAAAATTTAGTTTTGCTGAATATATTCATCTCACTATGGTAGACAAAGGAACTAAAGTTTCAACAAAGTTTTGGAGCAAAAAACTTTCCTGAGTTCACCAGAAAATTTAGATATATGAGTGTCCCAGCTACAGTTAATCGATGCTTTTTTAGTAACTACGGTGGAATTTCTTTTTATTATAGTTTATGTTTTATGGATTTGGGCATACTGTGGGTCATATTGCATGTGCCCAAATAGAACTACCAAAGAGAAACTCGATGCGACTCAGCTGACCCATAAGGTAAGGTTGTCTTTCAACATCAAGATTTTAAAGACATTCCAATGCATTATGTTACAGCAAATATAATTGGTTATTCAATTTTGGATATTTCAATGATCCCAAAATATAAAAGTAAATACATAATTTTATTGTATGTTAAATTTTAACTCAAAAGGGAAAAAAAGGAACAACAAATTGTGAATCCTATTTAAAAATATGGAGGCTGACATATTTAAGGTGAAGTATACTTATGTTTTCAACTGAATTTGAAATACTTCAAAAAAATAAGGACTGTTGGGTAGATATAGGGATAGGTAGACAGGTATGTGATACATATCATTCTAGTAAAATGTTGATTGTAGAATCTAGGTGGTGGATACATAGGTGTTCACAGTTCTTTCAACTTTTGGGTAGATTTGAAATTTTTTATTAAAATGTTGGGGAAACATGAATGCATGGATTAAATTACTTATAGTCAGACTTTAAGAGTTCAGAAAATGCTTGTATGAAGTCTGACATTAAGTGAAGTCAAGGCATGAAAATGTAGAATTAATAATGAGATTGGTTGCAATTTATCAAGTGCCCAGTATGTGCCAGGAACTGTACAAAGTGCTTAATAAGTGTTATTTAAATTTAATACAAGTATCCTTTGAAGTATGTATTGTCATCTTTATTTTACAGGTTAGGAAACAGGTGGAAAAAGATTACATAACTTGCAGGAGGTTGTGTATCAAAAAAAGTTACAGCTGAGAATGAAACCATATCTTTCTGAGTCTATAGCCAATACTGTGAGCCACTGCACTCCAGGTAAAAGAAATCTGAATTGCAGACCTTTAGAGATTTTCTAGTTCAGTTTCATCACCCCTTATTACAAATGACACAAAGGTGCAGTAGCGCTAGAATCCCAGAGTTTCTGCTCTTTGGCTAAGGCTTTCCCAATAATCATGATGTCTCTCTAAGTGCAGTCGTTTTTACAAAATGGATTCACTATAGGATTCTTTTAAATAACAAATTTCCATAATGCACTTTAAGTATAACTTTATATAGTAGAATTTGATCTCCATACTTTTTTCAGGTATCCAATATGTCATAAACAGAGGCACCCTGATGCTATAAACAGTGCCCAAAAGTATAACATTACTTTGAGCTTTTGAATGCACGCAAATTGTGCATACTGTTCTGTTGGGGAAAATGCATGCAATCCTGAAATAAATATGTATTGCGCTCATTTGTGTGAAAATTGTATAATTCTGATAATTCTGGAAATTATTTTTCCAGCTCAGTTTCAAGCCCATAGCTTTTCTGAAGCTTTTACAAAAACTTTTAGCAGTGACTGATTTAAACTGTGCAAACCACCTTAAAAAGAATCATGAATGAGGACAGGGGAGGTGAGCATTAAAAACCAAAAAGGACATTTTTATGTCCTTTCCTGCACTTGCATCTCTCTCTTTTCCCCCAGATATGCCTCCAATACTACTCTTGGAATCCTGACGTGGACATGTGGCAGCACTGAAGATATGAAGAGATCCACTAAGTCTCTTAGGTTTTAAGTTCTAGGCAGTCCTCCATCTACCCTAGTGCGATTAAGCAAGTGTTTGGCAGCTTTGGAGTTACAAGTCCTGGGCTTAAGTTTCAACTCCATCATTCACTAGATGAGTGTCAGTGAAACTCCTTATCTTCTGAGTCATTTTTCCATTAGCTATAAAACACTAACCTGACAGGATTATCGTGGGCATCAAAGAAAAACATATTTAGGCTTTGAAACAATAAAGCAAAAACATAAAACTAAGCACAATTCAATAGACATTTTGAAAAATTCGCCTTTTGTTTGTTTTTGCCATGTTCTATCAGGCATAATTATATGTTTTTGGTGTGTGATGTAACTATGAACATCTGTCTTGGTTTCAGAACATAGAAGGGTTGGAAGACAATTTCCCATGGGTCTCTTGCATATCTGCACATCTTGTGAGTCAGGCACTGAATGCCTTTATTATATAATTTCTATTGAGGATTTTGCATAACAGCCTTGACATACAGAGGTACTGTCTCTCTCTGGAGCAAAGGGAAGGCATTCTTGCTGTCCAGTATAAAAGATTTGAGTTCCCTAATTTCAGGGTTTCTTTCCTGTAACACAACCCACTGCATGTGCAGCCATCCATCTGGGCCTTCGGTACTGGTGCAAATGCTGATACTCTGGCTACTTCTATTGCCATGTGTGATAAAGTCCCTTATCTCTGACCCAGAAGTCTCATGTCTTTTAACAGCCTTTGTCAAACTGTGGCAGGCTAATTTGTTTGCTGACAAAAAATAAAATCTCACAGCCTTCACAGTTCTTGACAAGAAGTTGGGATGTAAAATGAAGACAATTCCCCCTTCTATCATGTCCTGAGACAATTTTTACAAAATACGTGTCAACTGCTTGGGAGAGTGGGCAGTGTATCACAGTGATTAAGCACATAAGCTCTGCAGCTAGGCTCTGAGTTCTAATCCTGACTAGGGCTCTCTTTCAGTTTGGGTTCCCCCAGAAATAGTCCCTGAGACAAGGATCTGAGTGAAAGTAGTTAATTTGGGAGGTGATCTTAACAATCACCAGTAGGAACTGAGGAAGTAAGAAAGGGGAGGGAAGGCAGACAATAAATTATTAATGTTCAAGTAAATTATGACTGTGGGAAACAGTTAAATCCTACCTGAGAACTCTTTGTTAACAATACAGAATGTGTGCCTCAGTGTTATCCTGGTTGAGAGGTGAAGGAGCCAGGATACTGTATATAAAATCCCATCAGTCATTGGTCGAGGGCTCCTGGGAGAAATGAGGGATGAGTCTAGCCTGGGATTTTTCTGGACTGTCTTGCATAGTGCATGGTGGGCTGTAGCAGGTCTTAATAGTTGGAAGTGAGGTCTGGGTGTATGCTACAGTGATAACACCCAAGGGAATATAGGTAGCACAACCATGGCTTCACTACAGACACCCTCCTGTGCTGTATTCTTATAAAGTTACTCAGTGCATTTGTACCCCATTTCCTTGTCTGTAAAACAGGATGATAATACTCAGAGCACCACTACCTAGAGTTGATAGAAAGACTAAAAATTCAGTTCACGTAAAACACCTAAAACAGGCCATACCACTTTATAAGCAGTTAGTAAATGTTGTCTTTTGTTATAGAAGAACGTGGCATTTATTTATCAATTGATATTTTGTCTGTATCATTCTCTGACATTCTGGAGATTGTCTTCTAATTCCTTAACATTGTGAAGTTTTATTTTATTAAATACCTGTGATGGACTCTTATAGAGTCAGGTATATTTACATTTGACGTTTGTCAAAGGGTAACATTGGCCGCCTCGTGGGAAGCATCAAGAAATATATGTTTAAAACTTATTCCTATTTAAATTCCCTTAGAGAATTTATGGAGCTAAGCACTCCTGAACGCTTTAATTTAAAGATTTACTGCTTTGTCAGAGAAACTAATTAAATATTATTTGAAGTGTGAGTAGCACAACAGCATTTGACTCAGTTTTCTGTTGTATTATGGGAATGAGAATATAAAAGAAAAGTGCATTTGAAACTCAGTTTTCTAGCATTATGTATCATTTATGCCAGCCTTCTGTGAATCAACATCATAGTAACTACGAAATTCACCAAACAAAACACTCAAGAATTTTAGTAAGCCTCCTTTACTTAACTTTTTTTATTCTATTTTTTGTGGTGGCTGGCAGGTATGGGGACCAAAGCCCCGACCTTGGTGTTATCAGCACCATGCTCTAACCAACTGAACTAACTGGCCAGCCAAGCCTACTTACTATTGATTAAGATAAAATTCTATTAAGCTAAACAGCACAAGTAGGAAATTACAGCTTACTAGGAAAGAGACCTATACTTAAGAAAACCAATTCTTCGGAGGTCTATAGATTTGACTGTTTCCTACCCTAGTAACATCCCTGACTTCCATTCCCTTTGAGACCCCTTTTTATTTTAATAAGCCAGCAATCCTCTTGGCTTACTCTGTCTTGACTCTTGACCTGTTAGTTAAAGATCTCAGTCACCTTTACGTATTAGCCAAATTTTTATATCAGAGAAAGTGGCTAAAGCATTTTGCCCCAAATCCTTTCATTTCTGCAATTGTTAATTTAGGTATTCCTTTCTTTGTCTAAATCTAAGAAGATCTTAACACAACACATATGTGAATATTTTAAAAAGTTAAGAAAATTATAATATTTCTATATTTTATCAGTGTTTAGGCTGAAATAAAATTAACCATAAATTTCCACATTAAAATTTTGACAGTTTTAATAAAACCCTTTTTTTACTAGCTACTGTTTTTTTTCACATTAAATATCTTCTATTTGAACTCTATTAAATGGTGTTTAATTTTTATTACAGACTATGAAGAGTTGGAAAAATCTGTAAACTTTCTTTCCATTCATTAATCAATACCTCTTTTAACTTTTGATATTTTACTGACCTATAAAATTTTTCTAAGTTGAAGGTACGATAAAGTTTCCTGTAAATTTAATCCATATACACTATGACAATATTTTTATTTTTTTGCAGTTTCCTAGCTATTTTCCTCCCTGCTTAGTATCAGTTTAATAAAATATATTCACATATGTAAATATAAATATATATATATTGCTGTAGAAAATATGAATCAAATGTTTTTACTTTAATCAGGATATTCAGGCTATTAGGGAGGAAAAATTAATGAAGTTCAGCATTTAACCTATACTTTTATAAATAAAGTATAAAATAAGTCAAGGTTTTTTAAATAAGTTCAAATTATATTACAGATTTATGGATATAAAAAGTGTTTTAATGTTTTTAAATGTTTTAAATAATCTTTTAGTGCATATATGTGATTATAAAAATAATGTGATAGTAATAACTGAATTCTACCTCTTTGCTCTTTGTCAGTTCACTTTTGGAAGGTGATCCAGTTACTGAGACCAGTCCAAAAGAACCTCAGGAACATAGGAGACTCCTACGGGCTAACTTTAGAGACCACAGCTTCAAAGCAAGACTGTGAAACTGAGCTAGGAAGGAAGAGCACCATTGTCAAAGCTCAAGTCCCATCAGAATGACAAAGCAGGCAAAAGAGTGTTTGGAAACACTACTGCTTCCTCCTTCTGCACCATCTGCTTTCCTCCCAAACACCCAGGATCCCAGTTCATACTCTAGCTGTCCATTGGTGTTCTTCTGCAGGGTTTCTCTAAAGCTCGTCTTTCCTGGACGTACTCTGAAGCAAACCGAATCTTATCTCTCAACAAAAAATACTACCCTTTATTCCATTCCTTAAGGGCCCCACTTTTTTTTTTTCTGGATGAAAGGTAATACCCAAAAAATCTAATTCTGATACACTGTTAATGGTGATAATTGATTTAGGACAACATCTGGTATATAAACACTTCCTGAGAATATAAAAGCATTTGCTAATCTCTCTAGGTCACGTATATATATATATATTTGGGGCAACTTGGATACATTTCTTAAACTACAGAGAATGGCACTAAAGTTTAAAAGTTCCAGCCCTACAAAAGATTTATATTTGGGGGTGTATCACCCATTATGGGTTCTCATATAATTGACACATATAGTTGGGTGAGCCTGGTCTTCTGGGCTAAATCTGATGTTATATAAATATGCATTGAGCCCAAGGTACACTGTTGGAAACTCAAAGCTCACTAGTGACGTTGACTATTTCTGGGCACTGGTACAAGCCCTAGAAAGAAAGATTAGTTTCATGTTTTTTTTAGTGATGACATGAGTTAAATTATATACCCTCAGATTACATTTGTCACCTATTCAACTCAGAGTTCTTACAAAAGGCCTCAAAGTAAATATAATCTATTAAGTGTAAAAACTGGAATGTTGACAGCTGCCAAGCCCACGTAGTGTTTACACAGTTTACATGATGAGCAAACACGTCAGTCGGTTTGTCTGACCTACCTGTGCCCTCTTCCTGAGAACCTGTTCCCGTTGCTTCTGGTAAATGGGCAGCAACCCATATGACCCAACTCCCCTGACTACAGCTGATTGGAACAGAGATGAAAGAGAGAGAGAGAGAGAGAGAGAGAAGAGTCAAGTCAGTAGGTAGTGAGACAGAGACAGTGATGTGGCTCTAGTGAGAGGGGGGAAGAAAGAACAAGAGAGCACACACATCTTGACTCCAGAGAGCTTTCCAATTCCTTCTACTTCTTTGACTGGCCCAGATGTATTTCCTATTTTGATTCAATTAGATAGTCTCTGTAACAGAGAAGGCTAATTTCCATAGCAGCCTAATCCAATAGAAATGGAATGCAAGCCACATACGTAATCTAAAATTTTCTAGTAGCCATTTTTAAAAAAGAAAAAGAAACAGGCTAAATCAATTGTAATAATATGTTTTATTTAACCCAATATATCCACAATATTGCCATTTCAACATGTAATCAATATAAAAATTATCAATCAGATATTTACATTCTCATTTTTACAGTAAGTCATCAAATTCTGGTGTGCATTTCACATAGTGCATCTCGATTTGGACAAGCCACATTTCAAGTGCTCAATAGGCATTTATGTTGGACAGTGCAGGCATAGAGCACTCATTGGAAAGCAACTATGTATAGTGTCAGGGACTACATTTCCCGGCCGTCTTGCATGTTGGCACAGCCGGGTGACTAGTTATTGCCAAAGACTTGGGAGTAGAAGCTATGTGAGTCACTTCCAAAACAAGGTGGTTAAGAGGCAGGTATGGTTCCTCTATTCTCTTTGTGCAGATGGACATAGCAGCCTTGGAAGTCATGTGTTAAAGATGGCACAAGAAGGAAGGAGGATAAGTTTCTGAATTATCACTTTGTAGATAGCATGCTGTCAATCGGAAATACTCGTTTTGGATGTTAAGCAAGAAATAAACTTTTGTTTGTTTGAACCACTATACATTCTTCAGTTTGTTTAGCAATTAGCCTATCCAATCTAATATATCTATGTTTTCCTGTACTGCTGTTAAAAGCTTTTTCTATTTTTAGCAGAATGTGAAACCCCCAAATGTGTGCATGTGTGTACATGTACACACACTAATTACCTTAGAATTTTGTCAATAGGTAATAAATCTGTGTGTATTTTACCCAGGACGTGTTTAGGCTGCAGACTTTACCTGGAAAATAAAGCTCTAAAAACAAATCAAGGGGAGTATATGAACAAGGAAAGACAGGACAAAAGCCTCAGAACATTTGATTTGGCAATGATTTCTTGGATATGACACCAAAGAAAAAGGCAGCAAAAGAAAGAATAGACAAAATGCTCTTTATGAAAACTAAACATTTTGTGCAGCAAAAGACACTCTCAACAGAGTAGACAAGCAACCTACAGAATGGGAGAAAATATTTGCAAATTATATATCTGATAAAGGATTAATATCCAGAATCTATGAAGAACTCCTAAAACTCAACAACAAAAAAACAAACAAATCTATTAAAAAATGGCAAAGGGAGCCCAGTGCATAGTGGAGCGGCCGCCAGAGACGCCTGATGACTCGGCCTGAGGAGCTATACTAAGTGCGATGGAGCAAGCAAGGGATCACTTACACCTGAGACGGACTACAGACCAGCATGTGCCAGAGGTGGAGTCCAAGTCAAACATAGGACAGCCTCACTGAGCAAATAAGAGTGTCAGTTGTACCTGAGGCATTCTCAGCAGCAGCAAGGACCTGTGATAGACTTGCAGGTAGAGCTGAGACAGGTGTTCTTAGCTAAGACACCAAGACATGGTTAAAGCAGTGTTGAAACATCAAGGTGGCTGATTCCAAGCAAAACCAGCTCCATCTACTGTTTGAACCTTTTGTGCAGCTTGCATTTTTTCTAGGAGAATCTGCATCACACCTTCATCTATAGCTTTCCCTAGGTCTTAAAGGTCCCGAAGGTTTATGGTGGACATCAGATTTGGAGGAATAGCAATCACGACTGTGAGCAAGAGCAGCAAGATTCTGCAGCGTATTGACTATAGAATGAGATATATCCTGCGAGATGGCCAAATCTTCAATGGCACCTTTAAGGCTTTTGACAAGCATATTAATTTGGTCTTCTGTGATTATGATGAGTTCAGGAAGTTCAAGCCAAAGTATGCAAAGCAGCCAGAGCATGAAGAAAAGCGGGTTTTGGGGCTGGTGTTGCTGCATGGGGAAAACTTGGTATCTATAACTGAGGAGGGGCCACCACCACCCCCAGAAGATACTGGCATTGCTCGGGTACCATTGCTGCAGCTGAAGGGAGGCCCTGGAGTTGGTAGGGCAGCTGGCAGAGGAGTTCCAGCTGGTATACCAATTCCCCAGGCACCTGCTAGATTAGTAGGCCCTGTCTAAGGAGTTGGGGGGGCCATCCCAGAGGGTAATGACTCCACAAAGAAGAGGCACTGAAGCAGCTGCTGCTATTGCTGCCACTGCCAGCATTGCTGGAGTGCCAATGCAGTACCTGCCAGGATGGGGGACTCCACCTCCACCTGTCGGCAGAGCAACCCCACCTCTGAGTATAATGGCACCTCCACCTGATATGAGACCACCCATGGGCCCATTGATTGGGCTTCCCCTGCTTGAGGGATGCCAATAGGCATGCCCTCTCCAGGAATGAAATCCCCTCCTCTAGGAATTAAAGATCCACCTCCCCCAAGAATGCATCCACCAAGACCCTAGGATACTTTTGATTCATCTCAGTCACTTTTTTCCCCTGCAATGTGTGTTGTGAAATTGTGTAGAGTGTATATGAGCTTTTTCTCCCCTCTTCCTGCTTTAATAATAGCTAATAATAAATGCATAGCACTTAAACTGTGAAAAAAAAATGGGCAAAAGACTTGAACAGATATTTCTCCAAGGAAGATATACAAATGGCCAATAAGCACATGAAAAGATGCTCAAGATTTAGGGAAATGCAAATCAAAACCTCAATGAGACAGCACTTCGTACCATTAGGATAGCTACTAAAAAAAATTCCCAAACAAAACAGAAAATAATTGTTGGAGAGGATGTGGAAAAATTGGAATTTTCATGCACTGTTGGTGAAAATGTGAAATGGTGTACACACTGCAGAAAAGAGTGTGGCAGTTCCTTAACAAATTAAAAAACAGAATTACCAGGCTAGCTGGTTGGCTCAGCTGGTTAGAGCTCAGCCTTATAACCCAAAGGTCAAGGGTTTGGATCCTCTTACCAGCCAGCCACCAATAAGTAAATAAATAACTAAAGAAATAAAAATAGAATTATCACATGATCCAGCAATTCCACTTCTGAGTATATACCCCAAAGAATTAAAAGTAGGGTCTTGAAAAGATTGGTATACCCCTGTTCATAGCAGCACTGTTCAGAATAGCTAAAATGTCGAAGCAACCCAAGTGTCTATTGCAGATGAATGGGTAGGCAAAATATGGTAGATATTTACAATGGAATATTATTCAGCTGTAAAAAGGAAGAAAATTCTGATACATGCTGCAACATGGATGAATCTTGAGGCCATTATGCTAAGTGAAATAAGCCAGTCACAAAAAGACACATACTGTGTGGTTCTACTTAAATGAAGTCTTGGAGCAGTCAAAATCATAGAGACAGAAAGTAGAATGGTGGTTGCCAGGGGAGGGGGGGAAGTGGGGAGTTATCGTTTGATGGGTATGGAGTTTCAGTTTTTCCAGAAAAAAAGTTCTGGAGTGATGTTAAAAATCATTAAGATGGTAAATTTTATCTCATGTGTATTTTACCACAATAAAAATCTTTTATTTAAAAATGTTATTCTTGGGCTGGCCTCTGGCTCACTTGGGAGAGTGCAGCGCTGGGAGCACCGAGGCCGCTGGTTCGGATCCTATATAGGGATGGCCGGTGCGCTCACTGGCTGAGCGTGGTGCAGACCACACCTTACCGAAGGTTGCGATCCCCTTACCGGTCAGAAAAAATATAAAAATATAAAAATATAAATGAATGAATGAATGAATGAATGAATAAATAAATAAATAAATAAATAAAATGTCATTCTAAAAATTTAAGAAGAGAATATAATCAAAGACTTTAGAATCCTGGAAGATCTGATTAGTAAGCATGAAATTCATCACCACCAAGAATTTTTCCAACCCCAAGTTATAGCCAGAATAAGGAAAGGATCGTGATGTAATGGCATAATTATTTAACAAGTTTTTTTTCATTGTGTAAACATAATTATGGCAGAGTACTAAAAGCTCCAAAGGCACTGTGTTAGATCCTATGATATCCAACACAAAGTATATCTATTTTTATGAAGGGAGATTCTGAAGCATGAAGTTGTTAAATAACTTGTTCGGGGTCATTTGCCCAGTACTCTACATTAGGGTTTCTCGACTTCTACATTATTGGCATTTGGGGCTGGGTAATTATCTATTCTGGGGGTGGGGTTGTCCTGCGCATAGTAGGATGTTTACCAGCATCCCTGGTTTCTATCCACTAGCAGCTAGCAGGCCCCCACCCCCATCAGGTTGTTGTAGCTGACATTGCCAAATGTGTCCTGGGGGCGAAATCGCTCTAGTTGAGAAGACTCTTCTAACACCAGTAGGTTACTAAAGTTAGGGAGGCCTGGCAGACTCCCCTGCCTTAGAACTAGGGTTTCAGAAAATGACTGGCGAGGGCAAGATAGTTTCAATTTAAGAGGATTTCACATACTAGATAATCAAAGCAAAGAAAGAATTGGGAGTTTGGCATAGGAACAAGCTAGCCTGACTGCTTTAACTTTGATCAGAGCAGTGTTAGGAGACTGGACTATGGCTTCTCCCGTTTCCTCAGATAATAAAACATTCATCCTAGGGCTTAGGATGGGGGTTAAGCCTCTAGGTGGGGGTGCAGTGACTAGAAGGCAGAGAGAATAGGGAAGCAAGCAGTTTAGAGGATAGCAAGGCAAGAATCATCTCTGCTGGGGTGATTCAGGAACATATCATGAAAGAGTTGTCATCTGAGCAGCGGTATTTTTTTAAACGCAAAACTCAATGGTTGTAAGGGACGGAAACCCACTCAAATTAACTCCAATTGAAAGGGAGGTTTATTTTTAGGATATTAGAGCTGTCACATAAATGAGACACAGCTGGGAATGAAGCAGCAACCTGGGAGCTGTCAAGGAGCAGAGTTGCTTTTTCTTTCAGTGGCCGTGTGATCCTTCTTCTATGCATAATTTAGCAAGAATGCTCTCTTCTGTCTGGCAAACCTACTTTCTTTGCTTACTCTTTGTCTCTGGTCCTCCATAACTTCGGTGTGATATGGTGCTGGCTGAAGAGTGGACCCTAGATGAGCTTTTACATAGCTTTTCATGTTGAATTGACTCAGGGTGTTAATTCCAGGTTCCCAGAGAAGAATCTGATGGGTCTAGTTTGGGTCACCTATGCACTTGAAATGATTCATTCAGTTGAGAGTAGGGGTGGAGACATACGATAAAAACACGGTCACCTACACCCATTCCTTTAGCAGCCCTTGTGGGGTGCGGAGGATGGTGGCAGTTCCCAGGAAAGGGAGTTTGGGCTGACACATTTCCCAAAACATATTTACCACAGCCTAAAAGTGTGGGTAGAACATGGAAGAAATTCACTACTGGAAGAGGAAATGGCATGAACAAAGGTACAGAACAAAGGTATTTTATATACATTCAGTAAATTTTCTAGATTAGTCTCAGAGGCTCAGAGATTATTTTATGGCCTAGATTTATTGTAGCCCAAGGTCATATAGGGCACAATTATGTAATGAGGCTGGACATATGGATGGGTATTAGATGGTCAAGGGCATTAAACTCCAGGCTGAGGCATTTAGATTTTCCAGAATGTCCTTAGTCTCTGAGGATATGTCACAGAGGAAAGCTTCCATATTTTTCTAGAAAATATTCTTTGGTTCCTGGATAAGCCCTAGGCTCCCAGTAGCAGGTTAATTTGATTTTACAGTGTGTTGAAAGAGAAATCAAGCTGTGAAATGAAATAATGTAGGTATAAGGCAATTAGATTAAGAGTTTGCTTAGTAAAATAGTAAAAAACATGGACAATCTGCTATCTCAACTCTTTAAAATAAAGTTGAAAGTTCTAGATCACTAGAAACAACCTAATTAAAAAATCAAGCCAAGAAGCCAAGAACCATTCTACTGCTACCACAAATAACAAAACAACAACATTTATTAGGCTTCTTCTATGGGCCCAATACTGTTTTAAGCATTTGTGTGAATAGTGCAGGGTAAGTGAATGAGCATTTTATTCACTACCTATTAGAAATATATATTACTGTTTTTTTGGGGGGCCCAGAATAACTGAATCTTAGAGTTACCAAGGCCTTTGAGTTCCATGCCAGGGGCAGAGTCCCCTCTAAACTTACCTGTTACCAGAGTCTTCCTGAGAGCTGACCATCCACCTAGAACCTAACAGCTTCCAGATTATACCAACTGTATAACCCTCCCAGTCCAAGGATCGGACAGGCAGTTCCATGCACAGTGGTGCAGTTGGCTTACATACTATATTTTTGGCCTTAGAGTCCACGTTAGAATATCAAAGGGTTTTGTACACTACATGTCTCCGTAGAGAATAAAAATCTACACTAGTATTTAATAAGCCTGCTTCTTGCTTCAAATTTCATGCTAATGGTAAACTGAAAAAGATTTCTAGTGACAGATAATTAGTGATAATGGTGATTACCGGCCTTTATATAGTCTTTCACCCAAACAGATGGCAGAGAGCTTAAAAAGTGAATACTTTAAGGCATAATTTCTCCCCTTTCTTAGATAAAAGTTCCTCTAGGGTCAACAATAGTTTTTATTTAACACACTGCATTATGTTACCCATAACTAAATTAACAATTTCCGGGCAATTTAGTTAGTCTGTTAATTCGCTTAGCAATTAGCTTTGAATGGATCTCTACCCTGAATACATTATAAAAATATAAATGCGTGTACGCCTTGTTTATTTTTCTTATTTAACTTTTATAAGCCCCCGTGGTTACTATCACACAGATGATGTCCAGGGCATGGGAAGCTTGGCTCAGGTCACTTAGCAGGGCTGCCTCTGGTGGTCTACACAGCCCCTGTCCCCATGAGAAACTAGCCTTTTGTAATGCACAGGGACAGAGCCAGGTTTGAGATCTCTGGGTTTCCCTGGATTCTATCTCTATATCAACATGCATTTCCCAGGAGTCTTTTCCCCCTTTTATGTAGAGTTCTACAGATATAATATTGAAAAGGCATCATTGTTTAATAAAAA
Source organism: Cynocephalus volans (assembly GCF_027409185.1). NCBI lineage: Eukaryota > Metazoa > Chordata > Mammalia > Dermoptera > Cynocephalidae > Cynocephalus > Cynocephalus volans. The sequence continues at coordinate 287,645,995 of NC_084460.1, forward strand.
TTTATCATAAATTTAAATTTTGAAACAGAATATTGAAATTTCTCTCTCCTTTCTCCGTTCCCTTCCCCCGCCTCCTCTCTTGGGAAAGGTGAATTGGGAGGGACGAAAAGTTCTAGGAAAAAGTTAGGAAACGGGATATTAAAGGGGAAGGGGTTAAAGGGAGAGAGAGAGAGGATATAGGATGCAAGAGGAGGTTTAAGGGAACTGAGCAGCTAGAAGAGGGGTACAATGTTTGATCCCCACCCCCATTTCCTATCCTATTCAGTTCAGCTTTGGAACAAAGAGGCCTGGTGGTAAAGACCTGCTTCTGAAAATGACAAATTCAAATGACTTCAGGGGCCACAGAACTATCTCAAATGTCAGAGGCAGCCAAGTGTGTATGAAGACCTTCAGACTCAGATTTCCAAAAAATAAATAAATAAATAAAAATTTTAAAAATTGCCCTCTGTATTAGTTCATCTCTGTTGCTTATAACATAAATAACTGACACTGGATGATTTATGAAGAAAACAAAATTTATTGCTTACAGTTTCAGAGGCTGGGAAATCCAATGTCCAGGGAACACATCTGCTGAGGGTCTTCTTTGGTGGTGGCTTTACAGCAATGCAGGGGTCTCACATGGCAGGAAATGATGGAGCAGGGAGAGAGAGATCCTCATGTGCTCTCCTTTTAAAGCCCTCAGAACCATGCCCCTGACACCATTATTAATCCATTCATTATGGTATGGTCCTACAATCTAATCACCTCTTCCAGGCCCTACCTTTCAATGACCATAATAGGATTTCCCACCCTCAATAGTTACAGTGAGAATTAAACTTCTAATATATGAACTTTGGGGGACACAATTCAGTCAATCCACAGCACCCTCCATGCCAAATGATTCAGCATGTCTTTAGTTTTGAGTTTTGATTGTAAGCTTTCGCTTAACTCTTCAAGCAGTCCCGTGTACAGTCACTTCAGCCAAAGGTACGTGAGACAGTGTCTGAAAGAGGGAGAGGCACGGCTCTCTATCCCCTCCCTCGCCATCCCCTAGTCACACAGGACCCTCACCATGGGCTACTAGCGTTCAGTAAAATCACCCTGCAGACAAGGAATACTTCAGAGGGCAAAGAGAAAAAGTCTATCCCATGGGTTATGTAACAATTCACTTTTATTGGGAAACACATAATTGCTATTATCTTGGAACTGTGTAGAAGGTAATGAACACAATGAGAACAATAGGCAAGACAAGAACAAAATACATATTGGTGTACTTTATGTTTTTCACTTAATGATGTATCTTGGAGATCTACCTAAGACTTATTTTTTTAAAGATGACCTGTAAGGGGATCTTAACCCTTGACTTGGTGTTGTCAGCACCATGCTCTCCCAAGTGAGCTAACCGGCCATCCCTACATAGGGATCTGAACCTGTGGCCTTGGTGTTATCAGCACCACACTCTCCCAGGTAAGCCACTGGCCGGCCCTACCTGAGACTTTTAAATGAATGCACAATATTCTATAATTTGGATCTACCCTAATTTAATGATTGAAAGGTGGTGAGACGTGATTGAAAGGTAGTGTGTTGTCCTAATGTGGAGTCTTGGATTCTAAAATTACTGAAGCCTCCAAGCTTCACATTTCTTATTTGTAAAACAGGACCATTACTGTCACCTCATGGAAATGTTCTATGTGTCAATCAAGGCCGTGTATAGGAAAATATTTTTATGATTTTCTAAATGTCCACTGTTCATTTATTTGCATAGGTACTCACTGTCTGCCCTGGTTTCTTTCCTTCAGAGTTTACCACCAAATTGTTCTTACTCTGAAACTTTTTAAGTTAGGCCTTAATCTCCCCATCAAAAAAATTGCCTATCTCCCAGATATTTTCAGATGTCTTTGGCTTCCCTCATGAGTGAGAAGATAAATTCTTCTGGAAAATATCCTTATGTTCTCCCACTCCAATGCCAAGAGTGTCTATGCATTCTACGGTTCTATTAACAACCTTCTTTTTGCCATTGCAATTGAGTTGAGCAAAAACAATTCCAAGGCCTGATGTATCTACCCCAACTGCTGCTTGGCTAGTATTTTTATCTACAACTCACTTGCAAGAATGTATTCATCATTCATTGTGGTTGCAGGTATCTGCCATGGCTGAAAGAGTATGCATTATAAGTCAATCTCTTCTTATGGTCTAGCAAATCCATTTATTTATAAACAAACCTTTATATACAATTCATATATGTCCATATATTCCAGAAGTAAACAGAGTAAACACTAGCTGCTACTTTATATGACAAATTTGAGGTTCATTTAAGAATATGCAAAACAAATGAGAAAAGAAAAGCTAGCATGGACAGATTTTTTCAGTAATGTTTCCAGTAAAAGTGTTAGAGTCCAGGTCTTAATCATTTTCCTATGTCTGATACAGTGTTCTGTCAGAAGAAGCCACTTCTAAGAGTTGGAAAATAGCATGATCTGGGTTTCCCAACTCCTCTGGGATCATATTTCTTTGAATACAGCTTGTATTAGGGTGTATGTACAATAGGATGTACACACACACACACACACACACATACATACACAAAGAGATTTATTATAAGGAATTGGTTCACATGATTATGGAGGCTGACAAGTCCCAATATCTGCAGGCTGAGGGGAGCCAATGCTGCAATCCCAGTCTGCAGTCCACTAGCCTCAATACCCAAGAAGAGATGCTGTTTCCTTTTGAGACCAAAGACAGAAAAAAACTGATGTCCCAGTTCAAAGACAGTCAGGCAGGAGGTATTCTCTCTTACCTTGGGGATGGTCAGCCTTTTTGTTCTATTCAGACCTTCAAATGACTGATGAGACCCACCAAAATTAGTGAGGGCAATCTGAGTTACTCAGTCCACAGATTTAAATATTAATCTCTCAGTTGGTCAGCACGTGGTGCTGATTACACCAAGAGCCAGGGTTCCATCCCTGTACCAGCAAGCCACCAAAACAAACAAACAAACAAACAAATCTCATCCAGAAACACCCTCACAAACACACCCAGAATAATGTTTGAACAAATATCTGGGCACACTGTGGCCTAGTCAAATTCACACTTAAAATTAAACACCATGTGGTGTGAAATTCAAGCTCTGGATTTTCAGAGCCCTGAATTTTTTCTTACTCTTAGTGGATCTACCTCAAGAATATATGCTATGTAATATACAATGATAGTTTTGTTATTAGTCAGTTCACACATTCAGCAAATCTTGAGTGCCTGCTATATACAAGGAGCTGTAGCAAGTGCCTGCCTTTGAAGATCTGTAATGCAATTGCAGAGATCAGACATAACACATAATGTGGGCAGAGATGAGATAACACCACTAAGAAAAACTCATACAAACAAATAACAATAAAACCCTATAATTAAGTCTACTTTTCAAATAAAACCACACTAAAATATTCTAATTTTGAATATGTATATTTATTTAAATATTAGGGGAAGGGATTATTTTGGTTAATTGAGAGTTACCAACTATTGTGTCTAAGTATATATGTACATTTATGTTGCATATAATACATTTCCATACAATTCAAACATAATAAAATGTACATGAGATAAAACCATATTAAGCTTAATTTAATTTTTCTTTAAAAAATTTAGAAAGCACTTAAGTAACTTGCAGTCCTTCTAAGATATCATTTTAAATACATTTTAATTTTTAAATTCCTCATAAATGAAATTTGTAAAAAATTAGACTAAATCTTTACCAAATATGTGACATTTTCTAGAAATCTTAGTATAAAAACAATTTGAGCAGCATAGAAAGGGATAAACCAAAGTACGAAATAATCCTGTTTCCCAGCCATATTCTTTAGAAGTAATATGTTTTCTTAGGTGTCCTTCCAGATACTTTTAATGCATATACGTACCTGTATGTATATCTTTTTTGTGTTTTACACAAATGGAATCCTACAATCCATATTGGTTTGTACCTTATATTTTTAACTTAATGATATATCTTGGAGATCACCTAAGACTTTTAAATGAATGAACAATATTCCATCATTTGGATCTACTCTAAATTAATTTAATCAGCTGAGAATTGATGGAAATATTGACTGTGTCCAGTTACTTGCTGTTTCCAAAAATGCTTCAATGAACACAATTACAAGTATGAGTTTATGTCCCTGTGTGAGTATGTAAGTAGGATAAGTTCCTGAATAAATTCTTGATATCAGTTTTCTTTAGATGTTACCATCTGCTAAAAATTTCAGATCACTTGAATTTTTTCTTTTACTGATGCTAGATAAATGGGAATTCATCCCATTTATAGGCAAGATAGTTCCAAATATTTTAAAAGAAATATTTTTGGTAAGTGGGTGGTGTCAGGGAAGAAATAAGTCTAAATGTAATAGATGGTCTTTATACTTGGATACGTAAGAATCAACTATATTTGTGCACATGACAGACTGAACCTTACTTTTGTGGTTTCTATGAAAACAGATTTTAGTAATGCAAATAATTGTGTAAACAAGAATACTCTACCTACTTAAGAATAAACTCAAAGTCATTTGCTGTTTGCATACAATATTCTAATTACAAATTATTTTAAAAATCTAATTAGAAAACTATAAAAAGAGCATTTCTCTAAAAGCATTCTATAATTCAGGCTGTCTCTAATGACCACCAAAAAGCTGAAAAAAGGAAAATTCAGTCAAATGACATAAATGACTCACCCAATTTCTATCTTTTGAAGGACTCACTTTGTATGTATCCTGCTTAGTCTGACCAAATTGTCCTGGTTTTATTCTGAATTTATATCAATCTTCCTAAAATCATAGAGAAACTGACCTTGTTTTGGGGGACATCTTTTTGTAAAAGTGAGTTCAAACAATGACAGTGTTTTTATTTGTAATCGACTTCTTTTTTCTTGTTGTAACAAATCTCAATCTTTTATTACATCTCTATAACAGGAAAGTCAGAAGATACAGAAGAGCTCGAAGAAGCTAAGACCACCCACCAATCACCCTCTTGGAGACGGCTACGATGAACAGTCTCCACACCTTCTTTTCATGTTTGCACATTAAAAAAAATGGAAATGGGAGCATCTTATGTGTGCTGGTTTTTAACCAGTTTCTACTTTCTTATCTATACTTCAACTCTTCAAGAAATTATTTTTTTTAAATGCTTTATTCATTTATTACTGCATGCTATTCCTTTGGGTGGTGAAGGATAATAATCAGTGCACTACCAAATTAATTCTCTATGAAACTCATGTTGTGATTTTACCAAATATATTTTTTGGTCTGATTTATATTCCTTACTTGATCCTGTAAAATGACCAAACTAAATAAAATTATGTTCTTTTGTTTGAAAACAGTTTGTGGATAGGAAATAAATATTGTGTCACATCTGAGATGATGATATTATGTAATTTTAGTGAAAGTTTTAATAGTATATTTTTGATAATTCATCTTCTGCTGACAGATTTTCCCTTATACAAGTTATTCAGAATTTCTAGAAATTAAGAAAAAAATCCTTCTAAAATATGTGAAATGGTAAGAACCTGGTGACCTTTAGTGGTAAGAAGAAAAGAGCCCTGATGAATCGTGTTCTGTCTCCACATTTTTCTCTTACACACAAGCGCGCACACACACACACACACACACACACACACACACACACACACACACACACACACAATTTTTACCCAGGTGAAACTGATTCAAATAGGTATTAAGTGCAGCTTTGAGTAAAAAGTGACGCGAAAACACATTTAGCCCCCGAGGGCACTGTGTTAGTAAAAGAAGATTCGATATCTTCATGACGTTTGGCTTATAGAGGAAGGAATTCTTGTTATACTTGGTCATGTTTGTCAATTCTCCAATCTTCCTGCCCCTGCTCTCTTTAAAGCACCAATTGCTTCCTCAGCTACTGTCCAGAAGCCTGGTGGGCAGTTCTAAGTACTTTAGAGAGAGATTTTGAAGGCGGGGTGAAACGAACTGTTTCATACTCTCAGGGAAGGACCCCTAACCTGGAAATCAAGAGACTCCTGAATAATGACAGCAACAATTAAATATTTGAATATTATATTTGTAGGGTATAAATTGAAAAATTTAGATATAATTCATATGCCATACATTTATACTTTAGAAGTATACATTTTAGTGTTTTCTAATATATTCATATAGTTGTGCAGCCATCACCACTGTCTGATCTCAAAGCATTTTCATTACTCCTTGGACCCATTAGCTCTGACTTCCTAGTCTTCCTTTTCCCATCCCCTGACAACCACTAACCTACTTTCTGTCTCTATGGATTTACCTACTCTGGACATTTCATATAAACGTAATTATAGAAATGTGGCTTTCTGTGTCCAGCTTCTTTTACTTAGCATATGTTTTCAAGATTAATCCATGTTGCAATATGGACCTCATTCCTTTTCATGGCTAAATAATATTCCACTGCATGGCTATGCCGTATTTTGTTCATCTGTTGTCTCATTGAGCCCCACAAACACTTTGTGAGGTAAGGCAAGTCATACTATTTCAATTTTACAGGTATGGAAGCATAGGCTCTCAGTGATAATTGCCTGCTTTGTGCTAGAGTCAGTATAATCCAGTTCCATTTTTAAAAATAGCTTAAAGAATGTCAAAAGAAGCACACTATTCCCAAGGAAAAGTGAAATTTGTTGCTTATTTTTAGTTTTGCAAAGATGTGAATTAGTTACCCATGCCTGTTAGAAAAGCAATGTCTAGACTAATTCACAGATTCTAGGAGAAAATGTTGTCATAACAAGTGGCCAAAATTTCAAAAACAGAGTTAGAACAGAATTATACTTGGGCTGTTGTACAGGAACTGGCATTTTTGTTCTTTGTTGTTTTGTGATTTAAACTTTCAAGGAAAATGCAAAGACAGATTGTAGCTGTTCACAGTTCCAATGGTTCACAGAAAGAAATGGCTTCAGATGATTTTTTCTCCTAATTACTATGCCTCTTGGAGCCATGTGTATGACTAGATTTTAATCTTAACACAGTCTATTAATATTTCAGTTTTGGCATCAGACACATGAAATAGTATTCATGTAAACTTTGCCAAAAGCATTCTGAGTCAAAACTTGACTAAATTAATATAATCCTTTTTTGATCATTTGAGTCATCATATATCAGAATTTTGCAGGACACTTTGGAAAGAGTTTAATTCGAATCATTACCTAATGTATGCATTCTGATTCATGAATTGAATCCTCCCTCTCCACCTGTCCTCTTATGGCCAAGAGCAGTAACACTAATAATAAAGAACAGAAGCCTAATTACAAACAAAAAGTCTTGTTCAGTTTTTCCTTGCTAGGGATGTCTTCCCCCACATTGTGTTCCCAGTGAACTCTGACTTACCCTTGCCCTTCTCTGACTTATGGAGTTAATTATTCTCACCTTGTATCAATACTCATATTCCATTTAACACACTGTATTGAAATTATTTGTTTAAATATCTGTGTTTTCTATCAGACGATGTGTATCTTGAGGCCTACACATTTTGTTCATCTCCAGTAGAATTCCTAGTGTAGTCACATAACAAAGATTTGTTGATTTGGATTCATTTTTCAATAGGATTTCAACTCTGAGTTGTGACTTTGCTGCTGATTATGAAATCACTATCTGCATTACCATCAACTAACACTTACAGAGCCCTCCTGGCTAGCAGAACTAAACTGGACTTATAAGATTTATAAAGTATCTTGCACATGGTCCCAACACTTAGAAAGTTAATGAAGTCTATACCAAGTAGAAGTCAACCCAGGGAGATGTAGATTCCATATTAATGTTTAGAAAGACTACCCATACATATGCATGTAATTAATGGGGTATCAATGTGTGGGATATGTAAAAAGATTTGAAATTTTGGAATTGGGTCATGTTATTAGCCAGTTTCACAAGGATCAATCAGTACTTCCTTTAACATAAAATTATTGAGCAATTATTTTGAAGGTGGAGGCAGCAGGACTTCCTGATTGATTTGGATGTGGGTGTAACAGATAAGAATCAAGGATGCCTCCAGCGTTTTTGACCTGGGCCACTAAAAGGATGGAGTTGCCATCAACTGAGATAGGGGCATCTGTGGTGAGGCAGGTTTGTGGGAGATGATCAGGAATCAGTCACTATGCTCTACGTGGGTACTTGCGATACCTTAGTGAACAAAATAAGTAAAGGCCCAAGCCCCTGATATTACATTCTTATGGAGGCTAGGGAAAATAATATAGTACATTAGAAAATCATATAGATAAAAGGATGAGAGTTAAGAGAAAGCACACAGGAGGATAAGGTGATCGGGAGAGTTAGGGCGAAGAGTATCTGGAAGAAGAGTGCTTTAAGCAGAGAAAATAGTAAATTCAAATACCCTAAGGAAGACAGTGTCTGCCAGTCCCTCCTGGGAGCTCTGGGGAGTGCAGAGTGGCTAGAGCAGAGTAGCCAGGGAGAGTAGGAGAAGGGATCAGAGGGGCCAAGGGGCCAGAACATGCAGGGTCTGGTAAGGCATTGTAAGGACTTTGGCTTGTGCTACTCTTGTTTAAACAGGGAGTCTTTGGAAGATTTCTAGCAGGGTGGTGACATGACCTGACTTATGTATTTAAAGGATTGCTCTGGCTGCTGGGTTGAGGTAGAATAGACTCGGGTGGAAGTAGGGAGACGTTTAAATATGCCATTGTGGTAACCATGGCAGGGGATGGTAGTGGGTCACCAGTGGGAAGAGAGAAGAGGTTGGATTCTGAATAGATTTTGAAAGTAGAACCAACAGGGTTTTCTTACAGATTGAATACAGAGTATGACCGAAAAAAGAATCAAGGATGACTCTAAGGTATTTGGCCTTAGCAACTGAAGGATGAAGTTGCCTTCAATAAAATAGGGAAGACTGTGGTGGAGGAGTTTTGTGGGGGAAGATCAGGAATCCATTTGGACCTTTAGATTTGAGATGCCTGTTAGACACTCAAGTAATACAAGGGCTGTTGGAGAAAAAAGGGACTATTGGCTGAGAGACAGCAGGGGAAACAGTGTCCCCAGGGAAGAGCCAGCTTATGGTTAGATCAAGAAAAAAAAGGGGACATTTAGAGACAGCTTGAGGATAGAGGGATTTTACAAAGGATGGACCATGAATTGCAGAGGGCAGTGTGGAACGGATTCCAAGAGTTGGGGAGGAGCAGAAGAGAAGGCCAAACAGGGACTGTCAGGGCTTTATGGGGATTGGATTAAGGAAGATTCCAGATGACCTGAGAATCTGGACCTTATTAGGATGATTGACATACATAAAAGTATGAGACATAATGAGATTCGTCCTGGGGGACTCAAGGCAGGGGTGGTGAGACTCTGAATGTTGGAGGCGGGGGCAAGGAGAGTGTCTGGGACTCCTTTTTGATCCTGTTGAAGATGAGGAAGTCAGGGCAAGTCGCTTCTCTTTAATCCTGTTGGCACATTTAAGAACCTCTGGAGAAGACAGATATTGCTCCACGCAGGCGCTCTCTGCTGACTCTTGTTTGTGTAGGATGGAAGGCCTAGGGTATTTGAGAGCCTGTTAGATTTAAAGCGCTAGGACAAGCAATGTGGGGCAAAAAGAAGTCATGTGGGCATTGCCGTTAAAGTGTTTATGATTATCATATTACAACTGAAATAATAGTTTGATCATAGTCTAAAATAATGACCTAAGTTAATCAGTAACAGAGTCTGTGCCACTTGGACATTGCTCAGATAAATCCCTCAGGGCACATCGTCAGTGATGTTCTTGGGGATGACCAGTGTTTTAATAAGAACATTCTTTTTAAAGAAACTAAACTAGCCATTCATAAACTTGAGGTGGAGTTCCACTTTTTAATTGACAGCTTGTGAGCTTTCACATTCTTTAAATATTCACTTTTCATATCTTTTCATATCAGTACAATAAAGCCTATCTCACAGAAAAGTGAGAAATATAATGTGGTATGCAAAGACATGATAGAAACAAAAGAGTAATGTAGAAATGTAAGGTGGTCTTATGATAGTGAAAAATGTTGAATATTTTTCTGTATATTTATTCTGTGAATACTACGGAAGTCTCAAAAGCACACTTTAAAACACTCAGCAGATCATGTGCCCATCAACAGAAGCTAGAGGAGCCAGCAATGGTACTTTGAAAATGGCAATCTCTTCTTGGATTTAGAAATATAATAGAGAGACATTTTTAAAAAATTCAAAGTAGAATTATCACTTGCTTTACTTAGCAACAGAAACTGCAAAGGTAAGTACATTTTTAATGTTTTTACCTACATAAAAGTAGATATTGAAATATTTTCTTTTCAAAGGAAAATCACAGACACTTTAGAATTTTATCCTTAAACTAATGCCTTCTAATTAAACACTTCAGAAATTTAAGAAAATGTATTTTAATTTTGACATTTTATGGCTCCATTTTATGCATTGGCTCTACTCTCCTAATGTTATGTGATATAATTTGGTCATTAAATAAATGATCGCCTGCAGTCATTGTTCCAAAATGTCATGAATGCTAGATGTGATGCTGGGGATCCCAGACCTTCTATTCTCTTTTCTAGTATAGAAACTTATTTGGCTGATGATGATGAAGGGTGAGCAAGGTTAGAAATGGTGGTTAGGACAGGATTCTCTGCTATTACCTCCAGTTTTGTGTGGGCCAGGAATAGAACACAATTTTCCTAAAGCCAGTTCCAGAATATTCTCTGTGTTACTGCCTGCTACACGCCCCCCCCCCATTTTGTATCTGTGGTGGTTTATGCACAGTACGAATGACATCCTTCACAGCTGAAATATGTGTACAGATGGAATAAAAACCAAAGGTACAGCTATTTCCAGGCCAGCACACTCTCAGTTACAATTAGTCATATAGGTGATGGATCCCATCCCTCAACTGGGCCACCCTAAATGTCCAGTATTCCCCCGCCTTTAACGAGGATAGCAACGAGGAGGGTACAGCTAACATTTCTGCTATGCCTGCTTCACAAAGAGCCATGATTCAGAGGCTCCCAGGGGTGGAACCCTTCTTGAGAGATTGCTCTGTCTGCATCCACTCTCTATACCTTCAGCTTCAGCTGAACTATCCTTTTTAAATGAAACCGCACTCTAATTTTAAAGATATTTCTACTAACACATTTTTTTCTAACTGAAATTAGACCTACAGAAACACTCATATTTTGAGAAACTTTCCTCTGTCTACCTGACAGAGTTTAAGTTAAACTAGGTCGCATTAAGGGAAGGTTCACTGGACAAAGGGAGAAGTGAAAAGTGTCCAAGAATATCGAGTGTCTTAACCATGAAGTAGAAACACAGTTCATGCAAATGCCTTGAAATGTTTGTGGCATTGCATATCACTGTCATCTTTGAGAAAAAAAAAAATGGTGCAAGCCATGAATCTTCTTATGAGAAGAGCTGTTTGGTAAACATGTAACAGTTTTGTTTGCAAGTGCAAGGAAATCTAAGTCAAATTGCCTTAAATGACAAAGAAATTCATTGGCTCCCGTAACAAGAAGCCCAGACATGGGGCAGACTTTCAGTTTTATTCCATTGACTCTGGCTCCATTTCCTTGTGGACCTTTCAGCCAGTTCTGCACCTGTCTGTGAATCAGCTCCATCCTCAGGCTGGAGATGAGTCGGATGCAGCAATTCCAGATGTATAATCTATGAACAACGTCATCCAGAGGAAGACAAATAAAAGCTTCTAGAAGTTCATTCTGAAGAGCGTGGGGGAGGCCCCCAGCACACCTCTTTTCATGACTTGGCAAGAATTTTCACCTGCCTAGTAACTGACAAGAGGAAAGGATTTACCCTTCAGCCAGAGTTCTGTTTGGAAATCCTAAGAGGGAAATGAACGCTAGATTGGCAATTGACAGTGTCCACTTATTGTCTTTCTGCTGGATTTTGGTGAGGGTGGGTACCATGTTTTACCCATTCTTTTATTTCCGGCATCTATCATGGTGGCTGGTACATAATAACTGTTCAGTAAATGTCATTGAATAAATAAATTGATAAATGAATACCTGCAAAAGTGGCAAGTCTGATCCATATTTGTCCTGTTGTTAAAAAAAAAAAATGTTAAAATAATTCCTGATTTCCTGAATTCAAAAGGAAGGCATTTTTAAGATTCTGTCTGGAGGGTACAGTGGAAGATCCAATCATGTAATCAGGACTCAAATTACATAGGATTTTATAACAGACCAGATGTCAACCATTTGAATAGCATTTAGCAGGAAACAGACATAAGTGCTACATTTTTTTTTAATGAACAATTTGGATCCTGAATCAAATGAGTCTCTGAATTTCACACAATGGAAGCTTCCAGATTTTCAGCCTACATTAACAGATGTAGAATTATTTTGCTTGGAGCTGAGAGGATGAACTCGTGGGTTGGTGATTTGCAGGTATTTCTTCTTGATTTTAAGATTATCGGGATTTAGCACTATAGCACTCAACAGAAACTCAACAGAAAGCTGGCACCAGCTTCTAGGAACTACTCCCTGTTCCAAGTTTTCTTCTACTTTCCTCTCAGTTTACCCAGAACAATATAAATGTTACAAATTATTGGCACTGGGTTACTATGAGCAGGAGGGAACAGGATATTAATGCATGTTTTGTAGCAGCCTTTTGGACCCTAATGTGCCTGATTACAGCTGCTGTTTTTCAGGGTTGCAGCAGATGTCATTGCACTGGTGATATCTCTAACTTCCTTGCCAAACTCCTCCTAATGTAAACAGTCAACAAGTGGGTGTCTTTGGGAGGAGCTTTCCGTCTTTCATGGCAACAAACTTTGGCACTTCCTCAATTTGGCTGCCTTGTCCTCCTGATTCAAAAGAAAACAAGCCTGGCCTCCTCCTTAGCCACGGGACACCTGCAAGAAGTGAGTGGTATTTCCCTGAGGTGAGTGGTAATTGCGCTGGTCTGGGCCCTGATGGTCTAACCAGAGGTTGCAACTTGGCAGTTGACGGTGTTTTGCGTGCTTCCTTTCTTTTTATCATATTTGGATTTGAATGACTTTAGGTGAGACATGCTCTTATGCTCACCATGTGTCACTACTTCCTCATGCATTTTTTTTTTTTTTTACCTGCCCGGTCCCTGGAGGCATTGACCTCACCACCCTGGACTAAACCACAGAAGGAAATACATAGACATTGAAGCTGAACTTATTTAGGTTAAGTAGGGAAAAGTACAGAGTAAAACAGATACTTTTTCACCGTCCTAGAGTAAACATAGCCATTAACATTTTCAACCATCACTTCCAGAACTGTGGTAAGACCAGCCTTGGAAAGAATCTCAAAGCTTGGTTATCATTATCTATATGGTTATCTATATAGAATGGTGACTTTGGATTGACTTGACACTTAAGGGAGTTTCCTGGGACTACCCTAATAGCTTAGTTCATCTCAGTTGTTTCTATTAGAACATCTGATTTTGGAAACAGTTTCTGTATGTACGTAAGGCACTATACTACTAAGCGAGAAACTCTTCCCCCTCCTCAGTCTTAATTCTCTAGCATTACAAGTTGTTTTATTTATTAATTTTCTTTCCATTTTTCCCATGCAGGATTCCATTGTGTTTTTTCTTATATTCTTATATACGTACTCAATACGTATATAAGCACGTTGTATTCGTGCTTTCCCTCAGCCAATATTCGTTGAGCCACTACTGTGTACTGTGCCCTTGCTGAACCTCAGTGTACCCACCCTTGCCTAACTGGTGGAAACTAACTTTGGGTGAGAGCCTCTGAAAAACGAGAATTGTTGTTGTAAGTCAGTGATTTAGGAGAAACTTTAGTCATTTGTGAAGTACTGTGGATTGAATGTCCCCTCCAAACTCATTGAAGCTTATATTGTGTCCCCCAAAGTTCCAGGTATTGGAAACTTGGCCCCCACTGTAATTGTTGAAGTGGTCATAAAAACTATTACGGTAATTGAAAGGTGGGTCCTTGAAGAAGTGATTAGATTGTAGGACCATGTCGTTGTGAATGGATTAATAATGGTGGTCGGGGGCATGGTTTGGTGGGCTTTAAAAGAAGAGCACATGAGAGGGTCTCTCTCTCTGCTCTGCAGTTTTCTGCCATGTGAGAACCATGGGTCAGTGTCGCCATCACCAGGACCCTCACCAGATATGTTCCCTGGACTCTGGACTTCCCAGCCTCGGAAACTGTAAGCAATAATTTTGTTGGCTATTTCAAATACAGTTGCTATGAATAACCATGTACAGGTTTGTGTGGACATATGTTTTCATTTCTCTGGGATAAATGGAATTGCTATGTTACACAGTAAGTGTATATTTTAGTCTTTTTAAGGAAACTTCTCATCTGTTTTTCAGAGAGACCATACCATTTTACATTCCCAGCATGCTATTTTTAATTTTTTTTAAAATGGAATAATTTCTTAAGAAAGTGATTCTCAATAAGTGTTCTTCAAATGGGAAAAGTCAATTTGATAATATGTTTGTAATCATTCCATCTGACCACATTATGGTCCTTTTGCAAGACCTCAAAATTGATGGAGAAACCTAGGATCTTAGTACATGGCTTACTGTAGACCAGAAAATACAGAAGCTGTGTCGCATGGTTATGAGCAGGAGTGGACACTTACATCAACAGACCTTTAATGGTTGGCCTCACTTTATCAATGTGGACACAAGTTGTTCTGGCATTTCACATGATTAAGAGTCACTTGGTTGTCAAAGGATGTTTGTCTTCTAAGATACAGAAATGATTTTTTAGCATTACCTTCTTCACTTGGCCACATTCCTGGAATTTAGAGGGCAATTTCTTTTCAGCTCCAATTTTTTAAAGGAGAATGTGCAAGGATGTGCGGTCATGGCAGTGACGCTCAGAGACAGTAGTCAAAGCCAGCGTGGTCGGAGGAAATCTCTCTGACTTCAGGGTCAGTTGTGCCACTTTCTAGGTGTTTGGCTGACCCGTGTTACCGAACACCTCTCAGCCTCAGCTTCCTTTTCTATAAAATTACAATATTAGTGTCTACCTCGTGGGATCCATGAGAGTATTAAGTGCTGTCGTGCGTGTAAATCAGTGGGCATATAGCACCAAACACAGCTACCATTTGTTGGGGGCTTATTCCATTCGAGGCACTGTGCTCAGCCTCTTGGAGGCACTTATAAAACATAACTATATTCCTTTCCCTCTTTCTAATGTCTCTTTGTCTTCTTATTCTCTTTGTATCTCCCCAAAGCTAGAAATATGGTGCTGAGTTTATAATTTCATTTTTTTATTCAATATATATTTATTGAGCAGCTACATCCCTTTATTGTCTCCTTTCTTCTTTCCTGTTGCTTTTCTAATGTCACCTCCTTAGAGGCTGCTTCCTTGACCACCGTTTTTAACATAGCCCTTAGTCATTGTTTTCCATCTCATGCCAGCTGTCTCTGTCTTCTCACATTGCTTTGTTTCCTTGTTTGTTTTTACTTAGCACTATCTGAAATTGTCTAGGGTGTGTATTTGCTAGTTTCTTATTTGTCTCCTTCTGCTAGAATATAATCTCCATAAGAACATAGACCTTATTCAGGGTTCATCATCATAGCTGTTCCAATGTTCCACAACCAAAAATTCTGGATGGAAAGGAACCCGGGGGGCTGACTCCAGACGCCCAGCCAAGCTTACTGATTCTCAAATTAAGCCAATTTTTATAACAATTCTGAGAAGCAGAGTTGTTATCCGATGAGGGAATTGGAGTTCAAACAAGTTAAGAAACTCTCCCCAGAGTACCTGTCAAAGCACTGCAGATGAGAAACCGCCTATTGTCTACACCTGCTTTCCGCAGTCAGCCCAAAGCAGCAGTGCTGGGGTTTCAGTACCACCAACCAAAGGCTGCCAGGAGAGCATTTTGTATTCACCCAGCCGGGAGGCCACGGCCCCTGAAGGGCGGGACTCGTCCTCCTGGGCCTGAGCCAAGTCGGATGAACTTGCTGTGCCTGTGAGGCTGTGCCTGTTCTGCTGAAGTTTCTTTACCTCTCTGTGCCCCAGTTTCCTTATCCCAATAAGAAGATAATAATGGTATCTACCTTATATGGTTGTTGTAAGAATTAGATGAAATAATTCATAAAAAGGGCTTCAAACTGTGAGTGGCATTTGACTATGACACTTAAAAATAGTGCTTGATAAGAGGCACTTGATGAATGTCTATTATGAAAAATAATGTTTAGGAAAAGTGCTTTAATAGCATTAAAAAGTTATTGTTTTCAGTTTTATAAATCCTCCATTATCCTTACTGATTCTGTTTTCCAGAAGTAATTACAGCTTCAGCGTGTAAATCTCTGGGATCCAAATGAGAGGATCACAAACTCAGCTGCCTATAGGGTTGAGGCAGGTCACATGAATGAGGGAAGCGAGCCCCGGGATGAACCAGGGAGCACACAATCTGATCTGCTGAAACAAGTCGCTATGGCTTAGCTGCAGCTGACTGCTTCAGGGCCAGCAGTGTCACATGCAGATTCTTCAAGAGAAGCTGGAAACATGGAAGTTTTAGATAAAATTTCTGAGTATATAAATGTTGACAGTTAAACCAAAGAGTTTAAAAACATCTTTCTGGCTAAATAAATGTTTTAGGGGGTGGATGTGACCCATGGACCACCAGTTTAGAAATGCCGATCAAGATTACTGCAGACTAGTATGTGAGACCAGCCAGAAATGAGAATCACGAAAGGTCAGGTAAATGGGAGAATGGTTTAGTTTAAGCACCAGAAGCCACTGGGCAGACAGGCCCGGTGGGTGATGCCTTAGAAGCTGCTCTGGGGCAGAAAAAAGACTGGATGTGGGATCGAGGATGACACTGAAAAGGTGAAGCATGTGACCCATGGTGACCTGGGCATACCTCACAGCCCGATCTTGGGCTGGCCCCAATGCCATAGATGTCTGCACTTTGAGTATACAGGTTGTTTTTACTTCCTTGGCAATCAGGTTACACAGGGGCAGTATTGTTCCATTCCCACTGCTTCCTGGGGCCCAAATTGCACTGGCTGTGCATAGCTGTGACATCACCCACAGTTAGGCAACTGCTTGCTTTTGTTTTGAGGCTCCAATGGGCCTTACCTGATGCAGGCATTTAGGAGGGCATGTAAGTGGGAAGACTTTGCTAGAGTCAGCGAATGTAAGCCAGTACACTAAGCTGAACTATAGAACAGGAGCATAGACAATGTATAGCTCAGTTTCGCTTTTAATGACCTGGCTTATAACATAGCTGTTTGGTTATAGTTTTCATAACTCGACATTGCAGAAACTTTATAATATTTACACAATGGTCTTCTATCCACTGGCGGAGAAAAGCAAAGTCCAAATTCAGGGGAAAATGAAACCTTGATATTTACTAATAACATTTCCAAAGAGAATAAAACATTTAATATGATTTAAAAGTTATAGGACAGTACCAGTTGATGAGTGGTTCTTAACAGGGGGCAATTTTTCCCTGTCAGGGGACATTTAGCAATGTTTGGAGACATCTTTGGTTGTCACAACTGAGGGAGGAGTGTGCTGCTGGCATCTAGTGGTAGAGACCAGGGATGCTTCAAAAAATCCTATGATGCACAGGACAGCTCTACAACAAAGAATTATCAGAAAAAACCTGCAATAGTTTGAAATAAAATAATTCATATGAGTGTTAATGCAAGAGGGTAACTTTCAAATGAAATTAGAGGTACAAATTAAAGGCTGCCATGCTTATGCGCTGGGTTAACGATGACTATAGCAAATCACCATCTCTCTATGAACTCTTAGCTGGATTAATCACAATTATCTATGTAGGAAGAAACCTACTTCCTTTTATAACAAGAAACTATTTTCACTATGAAGGAGATGTTCAGAGCTGCACATGGAAATCTCCAAAAGGTGAGTGCGTTGAGATACATAGCAGTAATCATAAACACAGGTAGAAACTGAAGAGTGAAACCTAGCATCCTTCTTGATTCTTCCAAGTGTACCCACCAATTGTGCCTTCTCCACCAACTGCTCCCAGTAGGTGGTAGAGTTTATCTTCTTTGACATCTTGCTTTACTGACAGATGCTTTAAATATTAAAAAAAAATTTAAAGGCAAGTAAATAGAGGCTGAGGAATTCATGCAATAGAATATGCTGTGGAGTCGTTATTTGTCAAGCATGTTTACTCGGAGGAACCCCTGAACTGGAGATGTGGGTCATTATTTCCAGAGGAGAAGCTCTGTTCTGAGGTACAGACTGAGCTGGTGAGGACAGAAGAACATTAAGTGGTTGGAATGTTTGGGATATTGAGATTAAATACTGAATTTCATGAAACATCTGTGAAAAAGAAAGCAAGATCGGTGTGATATATTTCTTTATTTTTCTGCAGGGATGTTTTTAGTTTTTGAAGTATTTTTAAAGAGATAAGGCATTTCGGTTTCATTGCAAAGGGGCAGGGTGAGAGCTGGCTTTTGGAGTGAAATCTGTACAGGATCTATGAAGTAGATAGGCTTTATTCCTTGCCTAAAGACAATCTCATTGTGCACCCATGGAAGTCAGATCACTCAAAAGAACCAAACAGAAACCTAAACAGGAATATTTACATTGGGTCTTTAAAAAGTCTTAATTTTTAAGCTTAATTGATGTACACATTCTTTTATTTTATTTTTTCAAGTTGGTGATCCTTTCTCATAGTTTCCGTTGTTAAACTTCTCTCTCTTGACCCCAAACAAAAATAGGAAAAGTTTGCATTTACTTAGTATTTATGAAATGTTGTTGTAACAACTTCACATGTAGCTATTTATTTAAGCCTCACCTGTGAAGTATGTATTATTATCCAGTTTCCAAATGAGGAAACTGGACTTAAATAATATAAACATAATTCAATAAAAGTGATCCAGCTAGTAAATGAGGAGCTAAAATTTCAGTCTAGGCTATCTGCCTCTAGAATCTGTAACTTAAACATTACCCAATACCACGTCTCCAGTACAGTCTGAAATCAGGATTTAGAATTTTCTAAGCTATATGAGTCGGTTTCACCCAGGGGTGGGGGTATTGAGAAAATGAGTTCTTTGTTTTTCCTGAGATTTCTTTGAATTCTCCTTACGGTCCTTGAAAGAACGGAGTACTTAAAAGTTTACAGATTTGGAGACATTTTAGGGCAGTCTTCATAGGTTGAAAAAGTAGCAGTGGACAATAAAATGGACACTGTTGGACAAAAGTGGCTTGAATTCTAGTTAAACCTTCTAGCTGAGTGATGCTGAGCAAGTTGCTTAACATCTTTGAGCCTCAGGTTCCTCATTTGTAAAATGGATAATAACATGTCCTTGAATTGTAAGGACTAAAAGACATAATTCAGGTAAAGTACCTAACACAGTGCTTGACACTTAGAAAATGTTCAGCAAATGTTAGTTTTTGTTTTGACGGGAAGCCTAGTGCTGAAATTTGCAAGCAAATCTGAGATAAACATTTTAAAATTATGAGATTAAATTCTGTCTCTGCCAATGAGAAATAAGGTGACCCTTGGAAAATGATTTGACATTCTAGAAATTTTCATTTATAACAGACAGGTATCATGTATTGTATGACTACACAATATGTGGCTATCTTTATAACTTATTAGGTGGCACACTTCTCACTGGTAACCTTTTTTTAATCTGGTAAAACACTACCTCTGTGCTTAAAATCCAAACTAAACCAAAAAAACAAATAAAACCCAGGGGGAGGAAGCTAGAGATGCGACACTTAATGAGTTAATATTTTGATAAAAAGCCAACAGCATTTACTGTTTTGTTGCCAAGAAACAAAATCACACAAGGAAGTTGGTGGGATTAATAGCTGGAAGGAGCTTTTAGGGATTACCTAACTTTTTCTCGACACCAAGATAATTTCAGGTACTTCAACATTTTATGGATGAAGGAATGAATAAGAAAAGGCATAGTGTGATAAATGAAGGCTGGGGTGACTGATGTATCACAGGGAACTTGGAAGCAGTAGTGATAGTTTTCCTTCCTTATAGTCTTCACAAGAGATTACTTTCCATTTTGGGATATGGTTAGTTTCTCAGCTCTTTCCTGTAGAACCAGATCCTGTTAAAATTAGGAAGGCTCGCCCTCTAGAGGTTAAACTAAGAGACTATGACTGCAAAATAGACTAGATTTCTGCAGATGAGATTTCCCTTCATGAGGATTTTGGAGCTAAAAGAAACTCCTAATTTTTAAGTTAAAAAAAATATTTTTATTGAAACATTGATTATACATATTTGTGGGTACAGAGTTGAGTATCAATATATTTATACCATGTGTGATGATCAAATCAGGATAATTAGCATACTTAATCATTTCCTTGTGATGAAGACATTTGATCTTCTCTCCTCTAGCCATTTGATAACCTGCAGTAAATTATTGTTAACTATAGATTCCTAGTTTGACTATACACCCACAGAACCTATTTTCCCTATCTAGGTATTATGGTGTCTGTAAACTAAACTCTCACTAACTGCACGCCTCCTCCCCTCCTCCCCCTCCAACCTCTAGTAACCACAAGAACTAGTCTGAGAGGAGATGAATTTAAATTTTGCAGCAGGGAAAGAGGGGAAGAAACTTTACCATGTAGGGCTAATTAGTATAATTCAGGTAATTAGGCAATCCAGCTTACCTCCCTTCTGAGACCTCCCTTCTGAGGCCTCCCCATTACACTAATTAAATAAAGCAGCAAATCTTTAATGACAAATCCCTTTCATAAGCAGGAAATCCAAGAACGGTAAAGGAAAGAAACAACAGTTAATCCGTCACTGGTGACCCTTTTCTGTGTATTTATTCCCATCACTGCTACAAGAGCGATTGCTTTAACTTTAGCTTCATAATTTAGTTGATTTGTCAAGACAGGACAGAATGTATTGGAATGCCAGGTACACTAAATTTTGCTTTTGCTTCTCTTATACTGTCTGTTTATGAAAGACCTGAAGTCAGTTAATAAAGCACATGTAGTTGAGGATGAAGAAGGCAAGGTCTTAGCTGTAGGGACTTGGACAAAAGGCAAAAGAAATCCTTTTGAAAATATAGTTACGGCAGCAATTAATAAAACATATTTATGATTGCCCGAACAGGATTATCTGGCATCCAAATTTAAGTGGAATATTTTTATTCAAAATTTACTTCACTATGAAAATGCCACGCACCAAAGATATTTGTATCAGTCCACTTTAACCACCAAAGATCTAATGCATTTGTTTCAATATTAATAACTTTACAGCACTGGAAACTCATTTGCAGAGTAATGCAATTTATATCTAATAAACGAGTTGGTAAGCAAATGTTGCAGTCATTTTATCTTTTTATCTATGTGAATCCTTAATAAATTGGTAATAGATTGGTAAGGGAGCTTTGTAGTCAGTATCACTTAGTTCTTTAACATTTACGATCGGCATGTTTAGAAAATAGCATTCAAAAGGAGGAAAAAAATTCTTTTAAAATGTGGTATACTGATTAAAAAATGGGCAAAGGAAATGAATAGGCATTTCTCAAAGGAAGATATAAGAATGGCAAACAGACACATGAAAAAATGCTCAACATCACTCTCATCTGGGAAATGCAAATCAAAACCACAATGAGATATCATCTTGTTCCAGTTAGACTGGCTGTTATCAAAAAGACTGAGAACAACAAATGCTGGCGAGGATGCGAAGAAAGGGGAACACTCCTACACTGTTGGTGGGACTGTAGAATGGTGCAGTCATTATGGGAAATGGTATGGAAGTTCCTCAAACAACTACAGATAGAACTGCCATATGATCCAGCAATCCCACTGCTGGGTATATACCCAAAGGAATGGAAATCATCATGTCAAAGGGACACCTGTACTCCCGTGTTTATTGTAGCACTATTTACAATAGCCACCAGCCCAAATGTCCATCATCAGATGAGTGGATAAGGAAACTGTGGTATATTTACACAATGGAATACTACTATGTTATATAAAAAGAATGAAATACCATTTGCAGCAACGTGGATGAAGAAAATTATACTAAGTGAAATAAGCCAGGCATAGAAAGAGAAATACCACATTTTCTCACTCATATGTGGGAGCTAATAAAAATAAACAAACACACAAACAACAAAAAAAGATACAACAAACACAATAATCTGTTGAACTACTTAAGAGAAGAGAACAGAACTGAGGTTGTTGGAGGTGTAAAGGGAGAGAGGGAAGGGAGAAAGGGCCACAAAAATCAATTACATTGTATAATGATAAATAAAAAAGAAAGAAAGAAAGAAAAAGAAAAGGTAGAATATATACACAATGTAATACTACTCATCCATGAAAAAAGAATGAAATCCTGTCATTTCTGGCAACAAGGATGAGACTGTAAGACATTATAAGAAATAAGTCAGGCACAGAAAGATAAATACCATATGTTCTCACTCAAATGTGGGAGCTAAAAAAATGTTGAACTTTTACAAGTTGAAAGTAGAGTTGTGGTTACCAGAAGCTGGGAACGGGGCGGGGGGGTTGGTGGGGAGGAAGCATAGTGAGAGGTTGGTTAATGGACACAAAATTACAGCTAGATTGGAAAAACAAGTTCTATTGGTGTACAGTAATGCTGGGCATCTATAACTAATATAATTAATATAATTTATTGTATGTTCTCAAACGGCTCGAAGAGAGGAACTCAAATGTTCTCATCACAAAGAAACAATACATTTTTGCCATGATGAATTTGCTAACCTGATTTGATCATTACACATTGTATACGTGTATTAAAATATAACTCTTTACCCCATAAATATGTACAATCAATACACTTAAATTAAAAAATAAATAAATTCTTTTAAAAAATCACCCTTCTTTTAAGATGTCATATTTTGGAATAGTTTTTGGTTCCTCAGTGAAAGTGAGCTGAAAGGTGATTGAATCTTAGCTGGCAACTCCTGCAAGACCATAAATTCTGGAAGTCAGGCATAAAATAAGTAAACAAGAGTTATAGCATCAGTGAAGTACAAGTCTGAGAGCCTAAAGGCAGGATGTGAAATTGACTTGAAGGAGGAAAAGAGAGTCTTCTTTGGCTAAGCACAGGAATATTGGATCATTGACTTCAATTTAATAAGATGCATGGAGAAGTTTTTTTGCATCAAGGATCTGGACCTGCATATAGTTTTAGGTAGCTAAATATCATTGCAACTTAAACAGTATATTGACAAATATTTTTTCTCCTTTACGTTCCTTAAAAGGCTGTGTAAATAAAGAATCACTCAAAAATGACCTGGAATTGTCTCTGTTGATCCTAAAGAATGTTGGATAAAATGATTATTAATCTGAAATTTTAGGTATTATCTTTTTGGTGATAAAAATCACTTAGCATTTGTTAAACATTTGAAATTACAAAAAAATATAATGGGCTGTGTTTGCTGTGGTTACTTAAAAAAAAAATGAATAGTAGTCATCATAGATTTAGTTCTTACATTTAGTACTTATGAAAGGACTGAAACACATCTTGTGATAAATTGAGCCTAAGAAGCAAACACACACACATGTACACACACATACACACTACCCTTTATATAACATACTGCACATAATTTTTTCTCTAAAACTAACTCAGCTAATTTAGGTAGTATATGTAAAATTGATTGTCCAACCAATCACTTAGGGTAAAAATACATGATGTTATAAATGTGCATCCTCCAAACTTCCTTTAGTATCGTTTACTTTATTGTATAGGGTCTACCCGTGGGAGAAACATAAGGTTCTGAAATCAACAATTAAGTGTGTTCTTGTGGCTAAAGTAATACTCTATCATAATGGATAGCAGCATTTGCATCAATCCAGGATGTTTTATGTTGCCAAAACTTTTGTCTCACCTGGTAGACTAAGGTCAGACCTGAAGTCTGATAGAGTTTGAGTTCCTTGCTTCTGGCATTGAACTCAATGGTCAACCAGCTGCGTTTTCATTCCTGAGATTTGCATTCTGCTGCAGTTTGGCTGGCAAACTATTTTCTTGTGGCTGTGGTTTTAGAGGACACTCACAAGAGCAACCTGACGGCTTTGAGCTTGAGGAACACGTAGTAATGTCTCCAGAGTCTGAGGAATGAATGCAGTCTCCTCAGTGATGGATTAATCAATTCAGTGCCATGCTCAGAACAGCTCCTCAAACGCTGCAGTGCAGTCGGAAACTGCTGGTCACTCTGTGGGTCGCACCAAAAAATTGCATGTAAACTTGGTGATGTTCGGCTCTGACCAGCAACCAGAGGGAGATATATACATATACACATAAATATTCTACTGAAATCTATTATTTTATTTTTGGTGAAACAAAGAAGTGAGAAAACCATTTTAAATTTCTCCTGCGTGCTAAAGAGCTTGTTGGTATTTGCTCAGTGGTAGTGGGGTGAAGGGGTTAAAGATGAGGAGTTACAGTCATAAAAAAAAAATGAAATTCTGCCATTCACAGTAGCATGGATGAGCTTGGAGAACATTATGTTAAGTGAAATAAGCCAGGCACCAAAAGAGAGAAATACTGCATTTCTCACTCATATTTGGGGGCTAATATAAATAAGTGAATGAATGAATAATTAAATAGTAACAATGATAAATCGAACTTTTAGGAGGAGAGAGAACTATGGTTACTAGATGTGGGAAAAGAGCGGGGAAAGGGACATAGGTATAGTGAGAGGTTGGTTAATAGACACAAAATTACAGCTAGATAGGAAAAATAAGTTCTGTTGGTATACAGTCGAGCTAGGCATCTATAATTAGCAATAATTTACTGCATGTTATCAAATGGCCGGAAGAGAGGAGATCGACTGCCCACATCACAAAGAAATGATAAACTTTTGCAATGTTGAACATGCTAATTACCTTGATTTGATCATTACACATTGTATACGTGCATTGAAATATAATTCTGTATCCCATAAATATGTATAATCAATATATTTCAATAAGAAAATATTTTTAAGGAGGAGGAGTTAATGAGGGCTAAAATAATCAAAAAGTCCATAAAAACGTTGACTTTTGTGTGGAAGCAAAAGTTTCCTGAGTACTGTCTTTTTTATCAAAAAATTTTTGGGGGCTCAATAAGGGAGGAATGCGCACCTATTCACCTGACGCTGAAGTGTTGTGACAGCAGATTTGTCTTGTACTAAAATTATGATATTGACATAAAGAAAAGTTGTGAGTATGCGAGAGAAGAAATAAAAGAGAAATAGTGTGAGAGTTTGGGGGATAATACGATCTTCTTTTTTTGGAAAAAAATCCACTTAAAAATCCTCCTTCAGTTTTAGAAGAGATGGTCAATTAATTCTGAGTTGCTTGTTATCAAATAAAGGGTTCATTTCTGTTGGCGACTGGAGGCTCCTCAGACCTTAAGCTCAGCATTCCGAGCACCAACCTTTACCACATGGTTAAAGAAGGGTAAGTGGGCACCCGAGACTGTAATTTGATATCTGCTCCTCACCCCTGCAAATGTCTTTCCTCTCTCCACTCTCAGAAATCAGAGATCAACAATGTCTACTTGCCTCCCTTCATTCAAACAAGATTTGTCTCGAGGAAAGCTGCTTGAAAGGAGACATTTGGATTTCTCTCTTGTCCCTCTCCTTATCCCTACCCTCATGGCTGTGTCCAGTGCTTTCTGCAGTAGACTCAAATGCTTGAAAGCTGGCTCTTAACTCAAGCAGAAAGGACGTGTTCTTGAGCAAAAGAGACAAAAATGGCCACTGACATGTTCAGAGATGCTTCTAGACTTCTGTTAGCATTTTCATCAGCTCTCATATTTTCAGAGGTTTATAACTTGGTAGCGAAATGGTTCTTAGGCTTTGTAAAATAAGTTTAAAGAAGGTGGAAAATTTCTTAAGCATTATTTCAGTGGCAGGAACATATGTTGATGTCATAAAATTTTCTGGAAAATCAGCAGTACAATCTTTTAGTGTTATGCTTTGAGAGAACTGAGAAAGAAATGAGATAAATTACTCAGTAAACAAAAATTCATCGGTTACGGATGATTTTAATACTGGTAAGTAGACAATATGGGCGATAGATACAAACAGATGTGGCATGGCAATTATGTAACTTCAGTAATTATCTAATTTTCCTAGGAGAGTGTATATGTGTGTATATAAATATACATATACACATATGTATCTGTCCTACCCTGAGACACTGTTAAGCATGACTATAGACTTAAAATATGCTTATTTTGGGGGGTATGATAACTGCACAATGTATTATGATGATCTAGAATATGTGCTTTTTTATATTTACAAAAGGATTGAAAGTTGAGGTAGAATAGAGCACAAAAAATCTTCTTTGTTCAAAAGTTAGGGGAGAACCTTCTAAGGGCACCATAGCAATTTGTGAATTGAGGCCAAGAAACCTGAAGGACTTCAAAGTTTCTTACCTAAATAGCCAGATGAGCTAGGAATGGAAGAATCTGGCTTTTTTTTGCTATAATAATTCTATGGAATTTCTGAAGCCCAACTGACATGGAAATGATAGTAAGTTTGGAATATAGACCAGTTTGATGTAGACTAGATATTAAACTGATTGTAGAAAATGATTGAACAACGATTGAAAAGTCTGGGTAATATTCTCTCTACATATTATTTCAAGGATGAATTTATAAAAATCTGCCCTAAGTCCCTGGTAGTGGAAAAGTGTGGTGAATGTAGTAGATCATATTGGGGCTTTGTACTACTTTTGAATCCTTTCCTCCCTCAGTGTGTTTTTGCTTCTAAACAGCCTCTGGCTCTTTCAAAGTTCTGCTTTCGGGCTATTGGACGCCTTTGCCCAGGCACAGAATTTACACCTCCTGGGGGCTGTCCCGTGACTGATGGGGGCAGGAGTATGAACGCCCCAGCTCCCTTGCCTCAAATGGGCACAACTTTGAGCTGTAGGTGGCACCTCAGAGCTCCCCAGCAGGATCAGGCTGAAGCCAGCCCCTCTGGGACTCTGCTGGGGACTGCACCTTTTCTGGCTTTCTTCCTTCCTTTCCCTGCCCCGCTTCCTCCTTTCTCCTACCAGCTTCCCCACCTCCTAAACCAATCCCTTTTACTGAGACAGTAAAGGAACCAAAGAAAGGAGATGAGCTGATTTACAAAGTCAAAGGGTTTCTCCAAGCATGCTTATTTCAGACATTCACTAACATTTTATCAAGTCATTGTGCAACCACTGGAGTGGAGACCACCTCAAAGGGAAATTACAAGTCAGTGTCTCTGCTCCTTGTCTGTGGGTGTCCTTGTTAATGCTAGGAATTTTACATCTGATTGGTAATCAATAATGTTCATCAATATAGTGGCGACATGGTATGATTGTTTTATTTTCAAGTAGAAAATAAACTAAATTAGCAAAAGTAAAATAGACACATTTGAGGTACATATATTGCTGCAACACATACATGTTTGTATGTTGTAGGTTGTCCACATATACATAATAGCATCAAATAAATTGTTCTGGATGACGTGGGGCCAGGCTAGATTTCAGGCTAACAAAAGGGGAGGCACACTTTTTTTCTTTGAAAGGCCGGATGGTAAATATTTTAGGCTTTGCTGGCCACAGAAGGTCTCTGTCAGATATTCTTTATTTTTTGTACAATCCTTTTAAACTTGGCTGAGCTTCAAAAACACGCTAAGTGAAAGAAGCCAGACACAGAAGGTCACATATTGTTTGATCCCGTTTATGTGAAATATCCAGAATGGGTAAATTCATGGAGAAAGAAAGCAGATTGGTTGTCACCAGGGGCTGGAGGGAGGGGGATGGGAAGTGACTGTTTAATGGAGTTTCTTTTTGGGGTGATGAAAATGATTTGGAACTAGATAG
Source organism: Cynocephalus volans (assembly GCF_027409185.1). Lineage (NCBI taxonomy): Eukaryota > Metazoa > Chordata > Mammalia > Dermoptera > Cynocephalidae > Cynocephalus > Cynocephalus volans. The sequence continues at coordinate 287,673,715 of NC_084460.1, forward strand.
AGATGGAGGTTGCACAACATTGTGAATGTACTAGATGGAACTGTTCCATTTAAACCCGTTCACTTTAAAATGATTACATTTGCAATTTGTGAATTTTACCTTATGTGAATTTCACTTCAACAAAAATAAACAAATAAGGTAAAAAACATTCTTAGCTTGAAGGCCTTCACAGCTTTCTTGAGATATAATTCACATATTACACAATTCTCCCATTTAAAGTGAATAATTCAGTGGGTTTTGTATATTCACAGAGTTGTGCAGCCATCACCATAACAAATTTTGGAACATTTTCCTCACCTCAAATGGAATCCCTGTACCCTTAGCTGTTGCTATGAACTGAATTGCTATTAATGCTGGAGGAAGGGTCTGGAGGGCACAACAGACAGCCTCAACTTACCCTTTCCTCTTACCAAGTTCTTGACTCCACCACAGGAAAGATTCGAGAGCAGAGTCACAGTAGAAAGTGAGAACAGGTTTAATGTAATGAATAAGAGAGACAGACTTCACAGAGAGAGTGTGGCATAGCTCCAGCAACTGAGCAGGGCCCACACCAAGTTTAATGCCTAAGTAAGAAATACATGCTTAAAGTTCAGTACAGAACGCAGGCTGGCTCAAGAGAGTGAGCAGCCACCTGCTAAAAGTAAGTTTAACACACAAAAAAGCATACATACCTCAGGGGGTGAAGGGCAGGCTGGCCTCAGGAAAGTGAGCAACAACCCTGCCTTCTGCTGGGATTCGGCTTTTATAGTTTCTCTATCAATGATTATTCAATGAAAGGGGTGGTTCTCAGTTATGTAACATAATCTTGCACATGCTCAGTCCATCTCCTTTTAGAGCATGTTTGTTGGTGAAATACTATCACATGCACCAGACATATTCAAGAATATTCTGTGCTCTCTAGCACCCCAAGTGGAAGGTCATTTAGCTACCAGGATTATATAAGCTTTCTCTACTGAGCATGCCCTCATTTTATAGATGAAGATTCGGAGGCTCAGAGAGATAAACTTGTCCAAGCTCAACAGCCAGAAAGGGGCAGAGCTGGGGCTGAACTCAGGTCACTCCAAACACTGTGTTTTTTAACTCCTCCATTTTCCAAAAACTGGTCCAAGGACCACTTGCATATGCTTAAGAATTAACCTGGGATATTGTTATAAGTGCAGATTCAGGAACTCATCACAGACCCACTGAACATGAAACTGGGGTAAATGTGGCAAGAAACTGTGAACTCTCAATGGACACCCTTAATACTAATTTTGCTGAATTAGAGCCCTCAAATTCCTCACTATGATCTATTGTATTTGGGGTGATTCAGGCACTAGATGAGGAATAATTGATTTGCTCAGTTAGATGTTGGGCAAGTTTTTATCTGGACTTCAAATTCTGCTTCTGTTTCCTAAAGTGAGGATAATAAAATGTACCCTGTGTTATCTCTGGGAATCAAATCAAATCCCTTGAAAATGAAAGTTAAAAATTATAAAGGATTTTAGAAAGACATGGTAATATTACAAGATATCTTTGTTCAGGTCATTTGATTGAGGGACTATGGAGGCTGCTATTAATTACCTGTTCCTCTTGAAAGAATAAATGTTAAGTCATCAGTGATAATACTCTGGAAAGATTTGCTTCTTTTTTACCACAACCAGTGCTCTGCCTAACTGTGTGGTGAGAAGGTCTTAGCATCATCTTCTCTGTTGGATCATTTTCTTCTCTTACATGGTCGTGTACTGTACTTCTTTGCAAGCTTTGCTCATATTTTCTAAGTATAAGGTGAACCTGGAAAAGCATAGGGTCATTTTCTTGACTATGTCATTGTTATTTACTCCTCTATATTTAGAATAATCAATGGCTATATATATGTTCCCCCACCTCCCCCTGACCCCCATGCAAGTGAGTGCACCTTCTCTTTGAGTAGAGAGGAATGAGGTGTTGCACCATTATTCATTGATGTGGGCTCTGCCATATTGCTGCAGGCATTGTTGACAGTGAGATACTGTTACCTTATTATTTTTGTCCTGGTTGTAGATCTCAGGATCCCTTCTTGATTCACTGAAACACACAAGATGGCTGTATAAGTTATTGCTGCTCAGCAAAACACCCCAAAACTTAGTGGCTTAAAAACAATCATTTATTATTTTGCCTGTTTCTAAATGTTGACTTGGAAGGTCCTCTGCTGGTTTTGCCCAGGGTTATTCATGCAATGGCATTTGGCTGGAGATCAGCTGGGTTTGAAGTCCAGAAAAACCTGTGTGCTGGCTCTTGGTTGGGGGGCCTTGGTTCTCCTCCATGTCTCTCATCCTCCAGTAGGCCAGGCCAGCTTCCTCACATGGCAATTTCAGGACAGTTTTCCAAAAAGGTAAATGTGGGAGCTGCAAGGCCTCTTCTTGGGGCCAAGATGCTGGGACTTGCATAACATCACTTCCTGTACATTCTACTGGTTAAAGCAAGTTTCAAAGCTAGCTCAGATTCAGGGAGGTTAAAAAATAGACTCCAATTCTAAATGGGAGAATCAGCAAAGTCAAACTGCAAAGGATGCAGTGTGAGATGGGAGGGATTTCTGGCCTTTAAACAATCTTCCACAATGGTAGTCTGACAGGTTGCCATCATTCTTTAGATAAATCGGGAGTTTTAATACCAAAGACCATTGCTAGAACTGTGTGAAAGGTTTACTTGGAACAAACGGACAAGCAAAAAGTCCAATCGCAACAGAATCTACTTTTGGCAATAACTAAGCTCCTTCATAGAGCCAATTAAAAGGGAATTCACAGGTTATTGTATTTGAAGGATATGTTGTATAGTGCCTGTATATCATCTTTTAACAAAAGTGAAAGATAAAAAGTATACTCTCTCATGCAGACTCTTTGCCTAATGTAGATTGAGACAGTCTTATTCAAGGTGTGGTCCACGGACTAGCAGCATCAGCATTACCTTAGAAATTGTTAAAAATGCAATTTTCAGGCTCCAAGACCACTGAATTAGAATCCCTGGGGCGGGGCCCAGGAATCTGTAGTATAAAGAGCTTTTCAGGTGATTCTTATGCACACTAAAATTTGAGCAGTACTGATTTAGGGTCAGACCCCTTACCTCCTTAGATAAAAGCATTAGATTATAGATAATTTTCTCAAATCTCCTCATTTATTTATATACTTAGGGTTAGTCCAATGATCTATAAGGTTGTATTTACTTAACAAAATCATGTATTTTATTTCTCAAGATATTGGGATCCAAATAACTTATTGGTAATTATTCTTAATATTTTCCTATTTCTAGTATACATTTGAGGATTCAGTAAACGGGGATAATATATTGTTTAAACTGATTTGGGATCAGGGGCATCCCACAGGATTGCTGCAAGAGGACAGCTTGAAAAACTGGGTGCACTGAGCTTTGAGAGCATATGTAGAGCTCATCTCGCTCAAGGGCAAAACAAACATCACCTGGCAAAGCTCAACCAAATAGCATTATGCTTTTGAAAGAAACTTCATGGCAGACAGCTGTTTGTATTCATTTTCTAAAGGAAGGGATTTAGGCTTACTTGCAAAAATAAACATGGTATTATTGTCCCGAGTTGGGTTTTTTTCTTTTAAATAATAAAAAGTCTACTTATGAAAGTAAGGGAGCCTCATCCCACACTACCAATAATGTTTCTAGAAAAATCATCTTGCAAAGGGAGATAGTTATATGTAGCATTAACAATGATGAATTTTATCAGAAAATTCTTGAAAGGATGTTTGTTAATCAAGGGATGAGTATCCCCATTCTAAATGGAGCGGTTTTCTCAGATTTATACTTTAATTTTCCAGAAATCATTGCAAGTTCCCGTGATGTTCATTATAAGTTGTAACCCCAACCCTAGCATGATCTCATCATTTTTTTACTAATTATTCAAATATTTGCAAGCTGTCAAACTTGGGATCGGAATTGCTGAGAATTCTACCAGGTAGCATAGAGTTAACTTCCATTCAGCAGACTAGTAGAGTTTGAAAGTAGTTTTTAATGGTGACAAAGCAGAGGGCTGAAATGTTAGACTTTGGTTCTTTGAAAAATCTTGCCTCCAGATGTTGCAGTTCTTCCTATCAAGAGATGGAGTTTATTTCCCCTCCCCTTGATTCTGGGGCTGACTTTATGACTTGCTTTGGCAAATGAAATGTGGCAGAGTGACATTGTGTGAGTTCTGATGCCTAAACCTCAAGAGACCTTACAGATTCTTCCTTACTCTCCAGGAACGCTGTCCTGAGACCACTATGTAGGAAAGCAGTCCTCACCTACTGGAGATTCTGGAGAGTGATAAGACACATGGAGAAGTAAGGTGCACTAGGAAACAGCCACAGCAACCACCACATATTTGTGTGAAGTCACCTTGGGTTTTCCAGCCCAGCCAACTTTTCAGCTGAGTGCAGATCATGTATGAGCCCAGGCAAAACCTCCGAAGAACCACCCAGCCATCTCACAGCATTGTGAGAAATAATACATTATTGCTATTTTAAGGCACACAGTTTTGGGATGATTTGTCATGCAGCAATAGGTAACAAACATAATCTTTTATTTTTTTAAAAATTGTAACAAATGCATATCATAAAATTTACCATTTTTAAGTGTACAGGTTGGTAGTGATAAGTATATTTACATTGTTGTGAAACAGATCTTCAGAGCTTTTTTATCTTGCAGAACTAAAACTCTATACTCATTAAACAACAGCTCCCCTTCGTCTTTTCCCTCAAGCCCCTGGTAACCACCATTTTACTTTTTATATCTATGAATTTGACCACTTTAGATACCTCATATAAGTGGAATCATATACTATTTGCCCTTTTGTGATTAGCTTATTTCACTCAGCATGTTTTCGAGATTCATCTGTGTTGTAGCATAGAACATGCTAACTCCCTTTTCAAGACTAAATAATATTCCAAAAAAGAAGAAAGAATACAGAAAAAAGAACACATTATATTTATTGTGTCCCAAAAGTTCATCTTATCTTTCAAAAGAAAACCAGAATTGCCTTTCATATCAAAATACCTCATTGGAGGCAAATTGGATTATTTTCTCTCCTTATTATATTTCTCCATTATGAAAGCAATATATTTTATGTTTTACTTAATTTTTAAAAAATCTAAAATGTTAGAAAGTTGGAACTAGGAGAGATGCTAAGATCACCTGTATCAGAAGCCTAGTTTTGTAGATGAGAAAGCAGAAAGCCCAGAGGTTAGCTAATTGCTTGGGAAGTAGAATTGCTGGCACCAGAATTCAGAACCTGGCCCACCTTGTGGTCTGATTGCAACTGCATTCAGCTGGGAGCTCGGCTGAGACTTCAGTGTCCAAAATGGTCCCTCCTCCTCCAGATCCCCTGTCCATGTAGTGTCTCATGCCCAAGCTTCTTTGTAGCATGGTGGCTGGCTTCCAAGGAGCAGCATTCGAAGAGGTCAAGTCCCAATGTCCAAGCACTTATCAGACTGCTTGCATCATGCTTGATAATTTCTCACTGGCCAAAGCAAGTTAATATCACCAAAACTTGAGGTGACATAGAAGGGGCTGACTACATAAGGGCATGATGAGGTAAGGTCAATAGGTAAGGATCTTTGTGGGCTACCAGTATAGCAGTCTACTGTACTATTCTGTTTCTTTTCTTTTTTTTCCCCCCACAGCACATCACTTTTTAATGTGCTCTGTGCTTTACTCCTGTTTTTTGGTTAGATTTCCATTGTCTGACTGTCTTCATTAGAATTTGTTTCAAGAGAACATGTAACTTTGTTTTGTTGAATATTTTGAGTGAGTGAATGTTTGAAAAGATTATAAAATTGAAATAAATAAGAATGAATAAAATTCATTCACAACTTAATAGAACTTTTTCTATAAATACCAGAAAATATATAAAAACAGTGGCCTAAGCACTGGGTTAATCCTCCTTGTGGGATAACAAGTCATTCAGTGTGGAAATCATGCTTCCTTTATCCGTCTAGCATTTGTTGACCACTATGTCACAGGAATCAGGGAAACAGTGGAGGACAAGATGGACACAGAGCCGGCCCTCATGGAGTATTACTGGTGAAGGCAGAGAAAAACAGGTGAACAGACCAAATGATTATGAACTAGAATGAGTGTTACAAAGTTGACAGAGAATGGGCTGAGAAAAACGGTGGAAGGTGCTTACTTTGTATAGGGGGTGTATTAGTCTGTTTCTCTTGCTTATAAGAAAATACCTGGAACTGAGTAATTTGTAGGAAAACAAAATTTATTGCTTACAGTTTCAGAGGCTGGGAAGTCCAAAGTCCAGGGGACATATCTGATAAGGGTCTTCTTTGGTGGTGGCTTTACAGCAGTGCAGGGGTCTCACATGGCAGAAAATGGTGGAGCAGAGAGGCAGAGACGCTCATGTGTTCTCCTTTTAAAGCCCTCAGAACCACACCCACCACCACCAGTAAACCATCGACTTAATCACCTCTTCAAGGCCCCCCTTTCAATTACTGTAATAGGATTTCCCACCCTTAACAGTTACAGTGAGGATTAAGTTTTGGGAGGACATTCAGTCCAAGGCAGGGTGGTTCAAGGCAAACTTGTCAGCACTTAAGCTGAGATCTAAAGGGTAAGAATAAACTAGCCATTGAAAAATGTAGAGTGAGAATTCCCAGTAGAGGGAATAATGTGAGAAAGACTAGAGGGCAGGAAAAAACTTGGAGTTGTTAGTAGGGGGGTGAAGCGTGCTGGTTCTGGAGTCAGAATTCAAATTCTGCCTTGGTCACTCAGTAGCTATATCACATTGGTGGTGCGTTTCTTAAACTCTTTGTGCCTCAGATCCTTATCTGTAAAACAGAGTGCTACTTGAAATTGAGAGCAGGCAGTGGTTGCATCCCATATAGGAATTTATACGGCACAGCAAGGGGTTTGGGGATTTTTTTTTTCCTCCCAAGAATAAAGGCAAAACCATTCAAGGGTTTTTAGGGGAATAACATCATGTGTTTTATATTTTAGAAAATTATTTTTTGCTGCTGTATAGAAAGGGATGGGAAGAGGCAAGTATGGAGGCAGGTAGACCAGGTAGGAAAGAGACTGGGTAAGAAGAGAAGGTAGGTTTGGACGTACAATTGAGGATACTTGCAATAGCTAGATGGGTAAGGGAGAGAAAACAAAGCATCCACAATGACTCCTAGATTTCTGGCTTGAACAACTGGATGAATGATGGTGATATTTATCTGGTTTGGGATCATGGGGCCAGGTAGGCTGGGTCTGAGCTCTGTAGGCCATCTCAGGCCTAGATGCTATACCTAAGATTGCACACAGTCTGGTAGTGATTCTAGTCATCTTTTGTACATATGAAAAATAATATTTAAATAATGCCCTCAATGGGTCTGGCATTGTTTAAGGGCTTTATAGATAGTAACCCTTTTAATCCTCAGAATAACTATCATATCAGTAACTATCATCAAGGAAAGTCACATAGCTGTAAAACAGGGACTCCAGGGAGTCTAGCTCCAGAGGTGGCACTCTGAACCACTAAATTACCCATGTTGGCTGTGATACTAAAGTATGAAGAGAAGTTTTGATTTTTTTTATTAATAAACTTTAAATTAAAGGACAACATGCACACAAGAAGGTGTAAAAATCATAACTGTGCAGCTTGATAATTTATCAAAGTGGACAAGTCCATTAACAGCACTCTGTCAAGCAATAGAATATTACTGGTACCCAGCAGTCTACCTTCTGCCCCTCCCAGTCACTGCCCCTTCCGCCTCCTTAAAGGTAACCACTCTCTTGACTTCTAACTCTATAGCAAAGTTTTGCCTGTTTTTAACTTAATGAAAAGAGAAAGATTAAATTTGCTGTTTTTAGGACAAAAGTGTGTCCTGTTTGGGAACACTTGGATCATTCAGTGGGAATTGCAACAGCTTAGTGGAAATTGCCTCTAAATGCTGAGGAGAAACCATTATGCCTATGCAGTGTACTGTAGGAACAGGCTTGAAATAAACTTTCCTTCCTGGAGTTTGCCAGTGACAGGTGACACAGTCTGCCTGGAGAGAAGTGAAAACATTGTAAAAAGGAAATTTTAAAGAAGTCTTGAGAATGCATGAGCAGAACTGGAAAAAAAAAAAAAATGCCAGATGGAATTAACAAGGTGGTAAAATGAGTGGTTAACTCACTATTAAAGACAAGTTATAATGAGTAAGTGCAAGGTAGGACATCTATGGAAAAATCATTCATTTAGTTAGTATGTTTAGGGTGAGGAACCATGTGGAGTTGTTCCCTATTTTATTCATTCTGAAAAAACTAAAGGGTAAGCTCTTAAAAGCCAATAATATAGAATAGAGACTAAATAATATAGTCTGGTTTGTGTGATGCAATAAAAAAGATTAAGGGGTTGTACAAGCTTGCAACTGTCAGTTAATCATAAGCTGCGTTAGTGATGAAAGGAATTTTATAATCCAGCACCTGCAAGTTCACAGAAGCACAGCCTGGCTCAGTGAGCAGAGACATAGCTAACAAGGCACACCCTGAGCAGGGGCGGAGGTGGGGCTAGAGCCTGGGTTTTGTGAAGGTTCAGGTCTTTACCCTGTGCTGAGCTGTCTTTCTCATGATGTCAGGGTGGGCGTATGAAGGTCGTGGTCTGGGATCTTAAAACGGGAGCTAGAATCGTATTCAAGCGTCATTTTGCATACTATTCATTCTCCCTTCTCGAAAGACCATGGGGCATTGGTAGTGAGAAATGTCTTCTGTGAACTGGAGGGTGGGATGACTACCTGCACCAGGAATTGGAATTACTCTTCCCTCTCCCTAGATGCTCTTCTCTCAGTTCTTTGAAAGATCAGTTCTTAGTTCTTTGAGAGCTGGCTCCATTTTATCCTTCAACCTCAGTTCCCCAAACGACCTAATTTTCTCTGTTTAGCACTCAGCAGATTTTCTTCTCATCACTTAATACAATAAGTATACCCATTTTATGTATTTTTTTTTTTTTTTTTTTATCGTTTGCTTGGTTGGTGAATCTCTTTGTCTGCTTCCCTAGCTGTGCTGTAAAATTCAGCCAGTCAGGGACCAGTCTGTCGAGTTTGCTGCAGTAATCCCAGCAGGAGTATAGTACTTCACCCATTGTGGGTGCTAAATTAAGATTTCCTGAGTAAATGAATGGCCTTTCTGGAAAGGATAGGTGGTAACCACATGTCCCTGAATGGCAGGCTCTAGTAAAGTCAAACTGCTGTAGATATTAGGCTATAACATAACTTTGGGCTTTTGAAAGCCATGTTTCTGTCAACAGCTATGATCATTCTTGCTACTTTTAACTCTCTGTATATTGCCCTCAGTTTAGGAAGTAAGAGAAGTCGTGGAGGATGACACATCTCAGTCCTCTCACTGGATCCTTTTTAAAGTTTGTCTAGTATGAGTGTGAGTTCTTCCCAGGTGTTGCACATCTGAGACATTTTCTGGGTGGGCTCATCCTGGGGAAGCCAAGTGTGCCTCTTTGGTGGGATTTTTTTTTTCTATTTCCTGGATCATGCTAGTGAGCCTGAGTTGCCCCTGAAGCTGCCTCACTAGCCTGGTTTACCTACGTATGGCATGGAAATTCTGGGGATGCATGCAACTCTTAAAGTTCCTCCAATTTAGAATCAGTCTGTGATGGACCCTCTATAGCATATTAAGATATCATCAGGCCCAGAGAGCCCTGTATTTCTCCCTCCTTTCTCAGCCCAGTGTATGAAGAATGGAGGTAGAATTATTTTAAGGATAGTGCTTGATAATTATCTGTGGCTCATGGTGGTTAATCCCATGGGGGTCAGACTGCCTGAGTTCAAACCCTATCTCTATTACTCAGTGTCAGCGTGACTTTGGGAGAATGACTGCTATGATCTGAATGTCTGTTTCATATTAGTATGTTGAAATCCTAGCCCCCAAAGTGATCGTATTAGAAGGTGAGGTGTCTAAGTCCATTTACGTTGCTATAACAGAATACACAAGACTGGGTTTTTATAGTGAACAGTAATTTATTTCTTACAGTTCTAGAGGCTGGGAAGTCTAAGATCAAGGCATGGGCATCTGGCGAGGGCTTTCTTGCTGCATCATCCCATGGCAGAAGGCGGAAGGCCCAAGAGACGGAGAGAGAGAGTCAAAAGGGGGCCAAACTAATCCTTTTATAAGGAACTCATTCTCGTGATAACAGCATTAACCCACTTATGAGAGCAGGGTCTTCATGGCCTAATGAAAGGTTTGTATTAGTCTGTTTCTGTTGCTTATAATAAAATACCTGGAACCGGGTGATTTAAAAGAAAACAAAATTTATTGCTTATAGTTAGTTTCAGAGGCTGAGAAGTCCAAAATCCAGGGAACACATCTGGTGAGGATCTTCTTCGGTGGTGGCTTTACAGCAATGCAGGGGTCTCAGATGGCAGAAAATGGCAGAGTAGAGAGAGAGAGACTTTCATGTGCTCTCCTTTTAAAGCCCTCAGAACCATGCCCCTGACCACCACTATTAGTCCACTCACTATAGCATGGTCCTACAAACTAATCACCTCTTCAAGGCCCCACCTTTTAATTATCATAATGGGATTTCCCACCCTCTTTACACTGTCATAGTGGGGACTAAGTTTTGGGGGGACATCAATCCATAGCAAGTTTCCACCTCTTAATACTGTCACAATGGCAATTAAATTTTAACATGAAATTGGAAGGGGATAGTCAACCCATAGTATGGGCCTTTGGGAGGTGATTAGGTTATAAGGGTGGATCTCTCATGAATGAGTCTATGCCCCTATAAAATAGACCCCAGAGAGACCCTTGTTTCTTCTGCCATGTGAGGACACAGTAAGAAAGTGCTGTCTATGAGCCAGAAAGTGGGCCTTCGCCAGACACTGAAATTATCTTTATTTTGGACAGATGTTACCAGCCTTTAGAACTGTGAGAAATAAATTTCTGTTGTTTATAAATTACCTAGATTATGGCAGCCTGAATAGACTAAGACAGAGTCTTTTCCTATCTGAGAGATTGCTTCCCAATATTGGTGCCTGGATTTTTGCATTCAGGAGCTAAATTCCATGTCCACAAAAGTCCCTTTGTCCTCCAATTTGTGAGACTAAATGTCTTTTTCCATGCTCAGATGTGGTGAAAAGTTGCCTGGCAAATGGTATACATAGATACTTGCCTCACCTGGAAAACTGCATTGTTCAGGTTTAACATTATTTATATTCAGTGGAGAAGCAATACTACTTCTGGTGAAAGATATTTGACACACCATCCAGGCCCAGGGGCATGCTGGACCCAAGATGGCCCAGATTTCTGGCAGAAAAGCAGGTGCACATGCAGGTAAGCAGGATTAGGCTGGAATATTGCCAGAGCTATGGATTTTCATTTTATGTTATTTTCTTAGCTTAATCCACAGGGTTAGTTTTCTTCAAGGAAATGTGATAATACTTGTTGGAAAAATAGTGCAAGCATAACTGAAACCATATGGTGGAGTATTTATTTTCTTGCTAGGCAAATGCCATTAATTTACATAGCAAGAATCTGTTGTGAATATATTTTTATGTGAACAAAGCAATAGCTAAACTGCCATTTAAAATAAGGCTAATGTCATTCTTTTGCTTCTATCTTCATTTTTTTTTACCACCATCTAATATTTCTGCATTTTAAAAACAGTTAACAAACTTTTTAGATCAACTGCAATTTTCAGTAGGAAGCTCAAAATAAAAACCTTCAAAATTGGGATAATGATTTATCTCTTGGCTGGTTTATTCAGTTAACAGTCCAAGAGAACTACAAATTAAATGATCCATATTATCAAATAACAGTTAACAGTCTTTTGGGTGAGGTAGTATAAGGGGCATGAGACAAAGATGAATTAGTTCTTAGGCCTCATAACATTTTTACATACTGTATATTATATTTTATGTAGATTTTGCAGATGTCCTTTGGCTGAATCAAAACATAAGTTTGGGTGTTTGATTTACTCCTATATTGGACTTACTATTTATGTTAGACTAATGAGTGATCTATAAATTAACATTTAGTAGTTTGAATTCTACTTGGCTTCTGTACTAAATTTTGATGATTTGTTTCATGAGGCTTGACATTATCAGGGTTCTTATCAAGATTTCTGCCTGGTATTTTTTTTTTAATCTTAGAAAAACTGTATTTATTTATTTTGTTGAGGTATAATTTATACACAGTAAAATGCACATATTTTAAATGCTGTGGCAGACAGAATAATGGACCCCCAAAGATGTCCACACCCTTATCCCTGAAACCTATGACTATGTTACTTTACATGACAAAAGGAACTTTGTTGATGTGCTTAAATTAAGGACCTTGAGATGGGGAGATTATTCTGGATTATCCATGTGGGCCCAATATAATCACAACGTTTCTTAAAAGCAGCAGAGGGAGGCAGAAGGGGAGGTCAGAGTGATGAGATGTGAGAACTTGACCCTCGTCATTGGCTTTGAAGACAGAGGGAGAGGCCATGAGTGGAGGATTGTGGACACCTGTAGGAGCAGGAAGAAGCAAGAAAACACATTCTCCTGCACAGCCTTTAAGAAGTCACTCAACCCTTCATTTTTAGGCTGGGGAAACCTTTGTAGGGTTTCTGGCCTACAGAAAAGTAAGAAAATAAATTTGTGTTGTTTTAAGCTGCTAAGGTTGTGGTAATTTGTTATGGCAGCAATAGGAACCTAATACAAAGCTAAATAGATTTTTACATGTGTATAAATCTGTGTAACCACTACCTAGAGCAAGATAAAGAACATTTCCACCACCCTAGAAAGTTCTCTCATGCCCTTTCCCAGTCAATATCACAAATCAGAAGTAACTGTTTTTAGTGGATTGAATTATGTCCCCCCAAAACTCACTGAAGCTTGAATTATGTACCTCAAGTTTTATGTATCAGAAACTTGGTCCCCACCGTGACTGTTAAGAGGGCGGGACATCCTATTATGGTAATTGAAAGGTGGAGCCTTGAAGAGGTGATTGGATTGTAGGACAATGCCTTAGTGAATGGATTAAACATGGTGGTCAGGGGTGTGGTTCTGAGGGCTTTAAAAGAAGAGAGAGGCAAGTGTGTTCCTCTCTCCTCTCTCTACTCCACCATTTTCACAATGTAGATACCCTACCATCACTGAAGTCACCACCAAAGAAAGCCTTCAACAGATGTGTTCCCTGGACTTTGGACTTCCTAGCCTCTGAAACTGTAAGCAATAAATTTCATTTTCTTATAAATTACCCAGTTCAAGTATTTTGTTAAATACAAGTATTTAATAGAAATGGACTAAATATACCACTGTTCTGACATCTAGTTTTTCCTGTTCCTGATTTTTATAAGTGGAATCATATCATATGCTCTTTTGTGTCTGGCTTCCTTCTTTTAACATAATGTTTTTGAAGTTCTTCTATCAACACCATTCATTTTTTATTTTATTTTATTTTTAATTGACATGTAGTATTTATGGGGTACAGAGAAATATTTTGATAATGTGTATACACTGTGTGATATTCAAATCAGACTAATTAGCATGTCACATTTCTTTATGATGAGAACATTTGAACTCTTCTAGCCATTTGAAAATATTAAGCAAATTATTGTTAATTATAGATACCTAGCTCTACTGTAGAATACTAAAATTATTCTTCCTATCTAGCTGTAATTCTGTTTGTTAAACAATTTCCCCTATCTCACCTCCCCCTCACCCTTCCTAGCCTCCATTAACCTCAACATTACTCTCTACTTCTGTGAGCTCACATCTTTTTAGAATCTACATGAGTGAGAACATGCAGCATTTATCTTTCTATGCCTGACTTATTTCGCTTAACATAATGTCTTCTAGGCTCATCCATGTTGCTGCAGATGATGTGATTTCATTCTTTTTTATGGCTGAGCAGTACTCCATTGTGTATATGTACCACATTTTCTTGTATATATTCATCTGTTGATGGGCACTTAGGTTGATATCATATTTTTGCTATTGTAAATAGTTCTGTAATAAATATAGGGGTGCAGGTATCTCTTTAATATACAGATTTCCTTTCCTTTGGATAAAACCCAGTAGTGGAATTGCTAGATCATATGGTAGTCTACTTTTAGTTTTTTGAGGAACCTCCATACAGTTTTCCATAATGGCTGTACTAATTTACATTCCGACTAACAGTGTATAAGAGTTCACTTTCTCTACATCCTCAAGAGTATTTACTATCTTTTGTCTTTTTGATAATAGCTATCAAACTGGAGTGAGATAATATCTCATTGTGGTTTTGATTTGCATTTCTCTGATTGGTGACATTGAGCATTTCTTCATAGATCTGTTGGCCATTTGTATCTCTTCCTTTGAGAAATATCTATTTGGGTCATTTGCCCAATTTTTAATCAAATTATTATTATTACTTTCTGCTGTTGAGTTGTTTGAGTTCCTTGTATATTCTGCATAGTAATCCCTCGTTGAATGAAAAATCTGCAAATATTTTCTCCCATTCTGTAGGTTGCCTCTTCTCTTTGTTGGTTGTTTCCTTTGCTGTTCAGAAGCTTTGTAATTTGATGTAGTCCCATTTGTGTATTTTTGATTTTGTTGCCTGTGTCTTCTCCATAAAATTTTTTCTATGTGGTATTATTCCATTCTATGTATATATCACATTTTATTCATTTGCTATTTTCTTTGTTTCTAGTTTTTGTCTATTAATTATAATGCTCTTTGAATGTTCTTGTGCAAGGCTTTTTATGGACATATGCACTTAATTCTGTTGGAGATGTACTAGGATGGAATTGCTGGCCCTTAGATAGATGTGCATTCAACTTTAGTAAAAATTGCCACCTGTTCTCTCAAGTGGTTGTACTATTGCAGAATAATTTTGCCAAGATTTGAACAGATGTACAAAATCTCTCTGGAGGGACATAAAAACATTATGCACTGGGCTCCCTTTTGTCATAGTTATTGATGAAAAGAGTGTGTTTGGTGGCACCATATCGCACAGGGCTGATTACCGGATGCTTGGAGGAGAGCAAAAAGCTAGATGACACCATGGTTTGAACTCTCTGCTTTAGACCTTCAGCTGCCACTTCAAATGCATGATTAACTTTGTCCAGGGTGCCTGTCAGAATCAAAAGCTGATATTATGAAACCTCAGTTAGCACTAATGATGTGTTAATCGTTATTTGGGAAAAAATTGGATGACTGATGTGAAGAAGACCAAAGGAAGAAGAGAAAAAAGATGGAAAGGCTTGGGGCTGGGATTCTTCCAAGTTATTTCACAGCATAGAATAAAATGAATATGATGACCTCTAGAGTTAGAAACTACAAGAACCAATTCTTGGAGAAGATCAAGAGACACGTACTTGATGATCATTATTCATCTACCTTTCAAAAATCTTAAAGTTCACAAATGCTTTAGTCTCCCAGCCTTCTGTAATCCTTCCCATCTTATGTTTTGATTGATGATGAGATGACACATACAGTGGATCTTTATTATTCACAAATTCTGCATTTGTGAATTCACCTACTCATACAAATTTACTTGTAACCCATAAATCAATACTGGTTGCACTTTCATGGTCATTTGCGGACACATGCTGAGTGGCAAAAAATTTGAGACGTCCAAGGTGCATTTTCTTAGTTGAGGTTGAATAAGCTTATGCTCTGGATTTTTTGTTTGTTTGTTTACCAGTGCATTTATTTAGGTTTTCGTTGATTTTCTCCAGCAATATCTTCTAGTTGTCAATGCATAGTTTTCTTTTTTAAAAGAATTTTTTAAAATTGACAAATAAAAATTGCTTATATTTATGGTGTACAATGGGATGTTTTGATACATGTATACGTTGTAGAATGGCTAAATCAAGCTAATCGACGTATGCATTACCTCACATACTTACCATTCTTTACTGTCTTAGCAATCTTGTTTCTGCTCTTATACTGCAAACAATTGTCTTTTCTACAGTTTATTAATACCACATTTTTCTCATTTTTGTGGTTTTTGTTGATGATTTTGCTGTTTAAAATAGCCCTCAAGCATAGTGCTGAAATACTGTCTTGTGTTCCTAAGCGCAGGAAGGCTGTGACATGTCTGCTGGAGAGAATACAATCATTCGATGAGCTTCTTTTTGGCATGAGTTATGGTGCGGTTGGATATAGTTCAATGTTAATGAATACCAATATATATGAAATAAGGTGTCTTTAACAGAAACACACCTAAAACAAGCTTATGTATGGATCGGTTGATGAAAATGTTGTGACCAGAGGCTTGCAGAACCCTAACCGTTTATTTCCATAGTGTGGCTTTATACAGTGTATCTACTGTGAATAATGAGAATTGATTGCCCTCAATTCCACTGACATCTGCAAGACATTCCCAATGATACAACACACCAAACTAACACAGAAACAAAAGGAAGCATAGAACTCTTACTGATCTACTGAAGGGATTTCTTTAGATTTGTGGTCAAATTTCATGTTAGCTCATCATGATCTCTTTTAGGTTCTAGGCATAAGGCTTCATGTTTACTCTTATATATGTTTTTTCTACCTAAAATAAATAACAACCTTGTGCAGTGTTCATAGAATCATAGAATGTCAGTGGTGGAAAGAATTCAGATCTAGCAGTCCAACTTCCTCTTTTACAGATGAGAAATTTGTGAGACCCGGACAGGTGGAGGATTGCCATTATCTAGAATTCGATTCATTCCTCTGCTTTCTGTTTAGTAAATATGAGTCAAGCTGAGAAAAGATGATGACAATAATAGCAATATATAAAACTTGTTAAAGAATCAATACAGTAAGAATAAATTCTATATTATCAGTATCATACGTACTTTAGTGATAGCCATAAATAGAATATTAGCATCTCACATAATTTAGATCTCTACCATTGCAGGTCCAGGTTTCAACTGATTGATAGTGCCATACTGCAGAGACATTTTTTAACTAAAAGATTGTCAACTCACTGTGTCTCTGTGTGATGGAATGCCTTGCATTTTTGAAGAGCTATGTACAGTTTAGCTAAAGGAACACACGTGGGAAGCCCTGTTTACTGACTTCATGAACGTGGAACTGATTCCTTTCTTTACCTGTTCAGAGTGAGACGACATACTAAAATAATTTTCAATATCTATGTTATTCAGATGTTTATTAACAGCCAACATTTTATTTTTATTATATGTATGATAAAATGATATGTAATTTATTTTTGTACTGTGATAAGGATAATGACACAGTCTAGAGAGAAGCAACCAAGTCAGAAATGAGAGGGCCTGGACTGTTTGAACTCTTATTTATGCATGAAAATGATGTTACCGGTTCGTCTGGTCAGCATGTCATAAGCTCTGAGTTGTTTTCCTGTGTAATCCATAACATTTCCCCCTAATTATAAAGTTCACTATAGAAAATTTGAAAAATAAAGGATGGTGATGTTATCAAGATGGTGGAATAGACGATCTCTGGTGTCACCCCCCTGACAACCTATCAACTTACAGCTAGGTGTGAAAGGCCTTAGTGAGAGGAAGGAGGGACCACTCTGACCATTCCAAAACACTTCCACTTCTGGGGCCACCAGGCAAGGAACAGCTGAGCACACAGAGCAGCTACCGGGAGATGGCAAAGGCACAGCAGCACCCTCTGTGTGATGCTACTTGAAGTTTGCAGGGGAGAATTGTGCTTTGGAGTGCCCCGTTCTACCTCTCAGGCTGGCAAAACCTCTGGACCTGCATAGGAATGAGGGGCCACAGCCAATGGGAGGAAGGAACTACCCAGTTGTCAGTGATCTTCCCCAGGACTTGTGCATGGTCCCATGGGAAATGTTTGAAGTGATGGCAGGGAGGCTGATCCATAGGGAAAGAATTGGAGTGCAGTGGGGGCAGCTGATCTGCCTTCTGATTGGCATGGGTACCACTCAGGGGAGACTGGTAAGGACAGTTGCACTACAGGGCATACAGTTTGTAGGAAAGACTCAGGCCTAGGCCAGAATTTCCACACAACCCAGTTGTGTCTGTGGTGACCCCATCAGACCCAGAAGTGACTAAGATGCAGAAAATTAAAATCTGACCCATACAAAAAGCTTTCTCTGGTTTGAGAAACAAGTAAAGCAGCAATCTAGCTCAGACTTCATTTCCAGTCCCCAGAGGAAGTTTTCCCTAATCTGGGAATTAACCACGGGACAGAAAATTAGTTCCAGTGCAGAATTTAAGTAGTGGTGGTAGCTATTAATCCACTGCAGAATGGAAAACAAAACAAAACAAAACAAAACAAAACCACAGACCCAAGATGAAGCTCTGATATTAACCAGTAAAGGTCTAACACCAACAAAGAAAACCTATAAAACCTAGAAGAGGTAGCCGTCTCCTCATATGCCTGAGAATCAATGTAAAGACACAAAGATTGAGAAAGAAAAGAGAAATATGATGCCACCAAAGGAAACAAAGCTCCAGCAATGAACTCAGAAAAACAGCAGATTTATGAAATGTCTGACAAAGAATTCAAAATAACCCTCTTAAGGATGTTCATGGAGTCACAAGAAAATACACACAGAAAATGACATGCTATGTGGAAAACAATCCAGGAGCAGAATGAGAAACTTGACAAACAAATAAAATCAATTTTAAAAAAACAAATAGAAACTCTAGAAATAAAGTGTACATTATCTGAGCCGAAATACTTAATAGAAAGCTCCAACAGTAGACTCGATCAATCAGAAGAATGAATCAGTGAACTCAAAGAGAGAATATATTAAATTATCCAAACAGAAGAGCAAG
This sequence comes from Cynocephalus volans, assembly GCF_027409185.1. Lineage (NCBI taxonomy): Eukaryota > Metazoa > Chordata > Mammalia > Dermoptera > Cynocephalidae > Cynocephalus > Cynocephalus volans. The sequence continues at coordinate 287,692,409 of NC_084460.1, forward strand.
AAGAAAAAAGAATAAGAAAAATGAAACAGAAATGTAGCAATTATGTGACTCCCTCAAGTGACTTCTGCATAATTGGCATACCCAAAGAAGATGAAAGAGGAAGAGATTTAGAAGGCAAATTAAAGGAAATAATGACTGCAAATTTCCCAAATATGGAGAAAGTTGACAGCATCCAGGTATAGGAAGCTCAGAGGTCACCAATCAAATTCAATCCAAGAGGAACACCCCAAGGCACATCATAATCAAATTATTAAAAACCAAAGACAAAAAAAGAATACTGAAAACAGCAAGGGAAAAGAAACACACAACATCCAATGGAGTCCCAATACATCTCTCAGCAGATTTCTCATTAGAAACCCTACAGGCCAAAAGAGAATGGAATAATATGTTTAGAGTGCTGAAGGGAAAAGACTATCAGGCAAGAATTCTGTATACAGCAAAACAAACCTTCAAATATGGAAGAGAAATAAGGTCTTTCCCAGACAAACAAAAGCTAAGTGAATTCATCAACACTAGACCTACCTTACAAGAAATGCCAAAGAGAGTTCCTCAATCTGAAAGAAAATGACACTAAAGAATAGAAAGAAAACATTGGAAGTTACATAACTCACTAGTAAAGTAAGTACACAGAAAACCTCGGAATAATCCAATGTTGTAAGTGTGGTGAATAAATCATTTATGTCCTTATTATGAAGATCAAAGGACAGACCTAACAAGACACTAACATATGTAACAACCATATAATAGGCAATAGTAAAAGATGTAACTTGAAACAACTAAATGTCAAAAAGTAGGGGGGATGACATGAAAGTGTAGAGTTGGCTTTGCTTTTTTCTTAGATACCAAATTTAAGTTGTTATTAGTTTAAAATAATTTGTTAGAATTATAACATGTTTTCTGTAAGCTCGCAGTAACCATAACACAAAAACTTATAATAGACATACTAAAAATAAATAGTGAGAAATAAAAATACACTACTAGAGAAAACCACTCAACCACAAAGGAAAACAATAAGACTGTAAAAAAGGATCTACAAAACAGTGAGAAAAAAGTAACAAACTGGTAGTAACAAGTCCCTATATATCAATAATAACTCTAAATGTAAATGGATTAAATGCCCCAATTAAAAGACAAGAATGGCACAATGGATTGTAAAACAAGAACCAACAATATGCTGCCTACAAGAAACTCACTTCACCTATAAAGACACACACCAACTGAAAGTGAAGGGATGGAAAATATATTTTATTCAAATAGAACCAAAAAACCCAGCAGGAGTTGCTATACTTATATCATATAAAATAGACTTCAAGCCAAGGAAAGTAAAAAGATAAGGAAGATCATTATATAAGGATGAAGAGATCAGTTCAACAAGAGGATATAACTCTTCTAAATATATATGCACTCAAACTGGAGCACCCAGATATATAAAGCAATTACTGTTAGACCTAATGGGAGAGGTAGACTTCAAAATAATGATAGTTGGAGACTTCAACACCCCACTTTCAGCAAAGGACAGATCATCCAGACAGAAAATTAGCCAGGAAACATCAGAATTAATCTCTATTATAGGTTGACTTGATCTAATGAACATTAATAAAACATTTCATCCTATAACTGCGGAATGCACATTCTTCTCAACAGCACATGGAACATTCTCTAGAATAGACCATATATTAGGTTGCAAAACAAGTCTCAACAAACTAAAAAAATTGAAATTGTATCAACTATCTTGTTAAACCACAAAGGAATAAAACAGGAAATGAACAACAAAATGGCACTAGAAACCATACATATACATGGAAATTTAACAACATTCTCCTAAATAACTAATGGGTCAAAGAAGAAATAAAAAAGGAACCTTAAAAATTCCTGGAGACAGATGAAAATGAAACATAACATACCAGAACCTATGGGATACAGTGAAAGCAGTTCTAAGAGGAAAGCTTATAGCAATAATGTCTACATCAAAAAAGAAGACAGCCTTCAACTAACCTAACATTACAACTCAAGGAACTAGAAAAACAAGAACAAACCAAACTAAAAGCAGTAGAAGTGGGGAAATAACAAAAAAATCAGAGCATAAATAAATTAGAGATTAAAAACAATACAAAAAATCGATGAAACAAAAAGTTGGTTTTTTGAAAAGAGAAACAAAATTTAACTGTTAGCTAGACTAACAGAGAAAGAAAGAGAGAAGACTCAAATTAAATCAGAACTGAAAAAAGAGATATTACAGCTAATACCACAGAAATACAAAGGATCCTAAGAGACTACCAAAAACAACGATATGCTAACAAACAGGAAAACCTAGAAGAAATGGATAAATTCCTGAACATGTACAACTTACCAAGGTTGAATCATGAAGAAGTAGAAAAACTAAACAGGCCAGTAATGAATAATACGAGTGAAGCAGTAATAAAAAGTCTCACAACAAAGAAAAGCCTAGGACTAGACAGCTTCACTGCCAAATTCTACCAAACATTCAAAGAAGAACTAATAGCAGTTCCTCTCAAATTCTTCCAAAAAATTGAAGAGGAGGGAATACTTCCAAACTTATTCTATGAGGCCAGCATTACCCTCATACCAAAACTGGAAAAAGACAACAAAAAAAAGAAAATAACAGACAATGTCCCTAGTGGATACAGATGTGAAAATCCTCAGTAAAATACTAGCAAGTATAATATAACAACATATTTAAAAGATCATTCACTGTGATCAAATGGGATTCATCCCAGGGATGCAAGGATGATTCAACATATGCAGATGGGGATACATCACATCAACAGAATGAAGGGAAAAAAACATATGATCATTTCAATAGATGCAGAAAATCATTTGATAAAATCCAACACCACTGCATGATAAAGACACTCAACAAATTAGGTGTAGAAGGAATGTACCTCAACACAATAAAGGCCATATATGGCAAACACACAGTTAATATCATACTAATTGGACAAAGATTAGAGGCTTTCTTCTAAGATCTGGAACAAGACAAGGATGCCCACTTTTCCCACTCTTATTCAACACCGTTCTGGAAGTTCAAGCCAGTGCAATAAGGCAAGAGAAAGCAATGAAAGGCATCCAATTCAGACTATCTCTATTTGCAGATGTTATGATTATATACATAGAAAACCCTAAAGATTCTTCTGAAAAATTACTAGAACTAATAAATGAATTCAGCATAGTGGCAAGATACAAAATCAACACACACAAAATTGGTAGTGTTCCTATACACCAATAATGAAATAGCTGAAGAAGAAATTAAGCAAGTAACCCCATCCACAATAGCTACTCCCCCCCAAAAAAGAAATACCTAGGAGTAAATGTAACCAAGTAGGTGAAAGATCTGTACAATAAAAATTATAAAATATTGGTGAAAGATATTGAAGAGGACACAAATAAATGGAAAGATATCCCATGATCATGGGTTGAAAGAATTAACATGATCAAAATGTCCATAGTACCCAAAGCTATCTACAGATTCAGTGCAATCCCTATCAAAATAGCAATGACATTCTTCAAAAAAATAGAAAAAAAAAGTATTATAATTTGTATGGAGGTACAAAAGACCATGTACAGTGAAAGCAGTCATGAACAAAAAAGAATGAAGTTGGAGGCATTATACTTCCTGACTTCAAAATATACTCTAAAGCTGCAGTAGCCAAAACAGCATGGTACTGACATAAAAACAGACAAATAGATAAATAGAATAAAATAGAGGGCCCAGAAATAAATCCATGCACTTATAGTCAACTGATTTTTGACAAAGGTGCTGAATATATATCCTGGGGAAAGGGACAGCCTTTTCAATAAATGTGTTGGGAAAACTGGATACCCTCATTGCAAAAGATTGAGACTAGACCCCCTCTCACCATACACAAAAATCAACTCAAAATGGATTAAAGAGCTAAATTTAAGGTATGAAACTACTAGAAGAAAACATAGGAGAAACACTACACAAAATGGGAGTAGAGAGGGCTTTTTTAGATAAGACTACAAAGGCACAGGCAAATAGAGCAAAATACACAACTGGGACTACATCAAACTGAAAAGCTTCTGCACAGCAAAGGACACAATCAACAATGTGAAGAGACAACCTACAGAATGGGAGAAAGTGTTTGCAAACTATGTATTGACAAGGAACTAACATCCAGAATATATAAGGAACTCAGACAACTCAACAGCATAACAAACAAACAAACAAACAAATACCCAAAACACAACAATAAAAATCAAACAAAAAACTTAGATATACCAGTTGAAAATGGGCAAAGGACCTGAACAGACATTTCTCAAAAGAAGACATACAAATGGCTGATAGGCTGATGAAAAAATTCTCAACATCAGTATGCATCAGGGAAATGCAAATTAAAACCACAATGAGATATCATCTCATTCCAGTTACAATGGCTATTATCAACAAGACAAAAAATAACAAATGCTGCTGAGGATGCAGAGAAAAGAAAACTCTCCACCATTGTTGGTGGGAATGTAAATTGATACAGCCATTGTGGAAGACAATGTGGAGGTTCCTCAAAAAACTAAAAATAGATCTACTTTATGATCCAGCTATCCCACTACTGGATATATACCCAAAGGAAATGAAATCAATATATCAAAAAGACACCTGCACTCCTATGTTTATTGCAACACTACTCACAATAGCTAAGAGATGGAATCAACCTAAATGCCCATCAATGGATGAATGGACAAAAACCTGTGGTATATATACACAACAGAATACTGTTCAGCAATTACGAAAAGTGAAATCCTATCATTTGCTGCAACATGAATGGAACTGGAAACCAGCATGTTATGAACTAAACCAGGCACAGAATGACAAATACCACATGATCTCACTCATATGAGGAATCTAAAAAAACAAAAAACAAAAAAAGTAGGGAGTAGAATAATGGTTACCATGCTGGGAGGGGAGGGGGCTTGGAGAAGGAGAAGTAGTAGACTAATGGGTACAAAACTATGCTGTCTACTTAAGTGAATCATTGTGCAGTATATGCACGTACAGAAACAACTTGCTGTTCCCCACAAATATACAAGTAAATGTTAAAATAAAAAATAAATAAAGAAAGAAAAATATGGAAAAAGGTGAAGAAAAAATAATTTACTCATAATTCTACCACTCAGAGATGAGCACTTTGGGCTTTGTATGAGCATTTTGGGCTTTGGTTTTATCTTTTGTGTGTATATACACACAAATGCTAGTTCTGTTTTTTTTTTTGAATAACAAAATTGGATTATATGCTGTATTTTGTGCCATTTAAGTTTAATATATTGTGTGTTTATTTCCAAATATTCATGAAATATTTTCCCCAAACTATAAAATCATACCCCCCCCCCATTTATTAAACAATTCTCAATTTTTGGACATGAAAGCTATTATTTTAGCTCTTGTAAAATAACATCACAATGAATATCTTTGTACATTTTTTTGAATAACTCTGATTACCTCCTGAGGATAAATTCCTTGACCTGTAATTACGGGGATAAGGGGAATGGAGAATTTTCCTAGTATTGGCACAAGTTTCCTTGGAAACATTCTAATGGGAAGGCCTTTTGATGCAGATGACTGGAGGGGAAAGAGGTTGCCCTTTTTGTGGTGGTAACTACACCATTAAAGGCTCTGCGTTTACAACTGGGGTAGAGTCCAAATACCCTGTTTTGATAGAATAGCTTCTCTCTCTAAACATTTTCCTGGGGGATATAGTACCTGCAGTTAAAAATTTTGCCTTTTATATTGAATCTGCAAATCATGATTTTTTATGACTAAAGCTGTGTTGATGACGAAAAAGAATAACATTGCACAGAAAAACTCTTTGAATATTTAAAATGAGAACATACATTTTTGAGGTTGTTCTCCTTTTGAAATTTTCTCAAAGCAAGAAAATCCAAGCATGCAGAGGACTTGGCCCTGCTTTCTTTTAGGATATTCTTAACAGCATTTACAAGGTGATCAGGCACAACAGCCTTAAAAGACCTTTAAGAACAGTAATTTCTCCCACCCTGTGCATATTAAGAGTATGCAGAGAAGAGATTTGGCTTTTCCATATTTTTGATAGTGTGTGTTCCAAGTAAACCTTTCATGCATTTCTAACCACGGTTTTAGTCTTAAAAACATGCAAATTGCCTAAAGGATAATGACAGCTAACATTTGTGGAAAATCACCTTTGATCTGGGAAGTGCCCTTTGTTCTTTATATACATATTTTATTTCTCAAATAGCTCTCTTTTTTCCCTTTCAGGATTTTTTTTTAATAGAGGAGGAAATTGAGCCTCAGAGAAATCAGGGCACTTTTCTCACACCTGCCGTTAGGTGACAGGATTGGTCAGGCCAGCTTCAGTCTATATGCATTAGAAAACTCTGCCTGCCTTGTAGTTCCGGCAATGATTTCTTATTCCAAATCAAGTGATTTCTCTGCATCTGCACCACTATTTCAACCATGAATTCACTCGTTTGTTGAATATGTAGTACGAAATCCCTGGGTAAGATTTTAGGAATAGAAAAATGACCAGCCAGCCCCCATCCTTGATGGCTTTGGGAGGAAGACATGAGAATGAGTAACACAATGCACTGGAATTGTGAAATCTTAGAGTATCTGACCTTGACCAGGGGCCAATGACCTTGAGGTCTACCCCTCCTGATTTTCAGTCATTTCTCTAATATTTTGTCATATTCAGATTCACTCTCACTCGTTCACACACTTGCATATCCCCTTACACACTCTCTTACAACTCACTGGGGTTTGAATGTTCTCAGGAAGGTGATATGTAATTTAAAAGTAGCTAAATGGTTTCTGTTTATGCTAGAAGCAAAAATACACATGTTGTTTTATTATAAATATCATCAGTCAATAAGTCACTTGGGGGCCGGCCCCGTGGCGCACTCGGGAGAGTGCGGCGCTTGGGAGTGCAGTGGCACTCCTGCCGCGGGTTTGGATCCTATATAGGAATGGCCGGTGTGCTCACTGGCTGAGTGTGGTGCGGACGACACCAAGCCAAGAGTTGCGATCCCCTTACCGGTCACAAAAAGCCAGAAAAAAAAAAAAAGTCACTTGGAAGATTCATAGATTGTAAAATATCCCTGCATCACATATGGTGAACTCACCAACCAAACACCATTCACTCAACATCTGCTATGTGCAAGACACTGTGCTAGTTGGGAGAGAAGATTTAAAGTGATAATATAAAAATGATTCTTGCCACCAGGCAGTAAACAAGCGCCCAACAATGGCACAGATGGTAGGTGCTGAATGACACTGGAGACACAGTGGCTTCCAGAAGCTGTGACCAAGGGGACCATGGCAGTTGTGGTTGTGTGCTGCTTGTTCCTCGCTGGCCCATGACCATAAATAAGCAAGCACAGTAATCCTGGCCTGAGTGGGGTCTGATTGCCAAGGCCTTAGATCCTTCAGGAATGAGGGTCTGGGTCACACCACTAGGGAAGCCACCAAGAACAGTAGAGGTGCTATCTGAGAGTGAGGGGATTTAGAATGGCTACTGGAGGAGGCAGGTGGTGAGCAGTTGTGGCCTGGGACCAATCAACTACAGCAGATATGGGGCTGTAGTTCATCCCACCAACCTCTCCTGTCTGTTTCCCTTCAGGAAGAGAAGCTCATGTGGACTGTGGAGGAGCAGCTCCTTGAACATGGGTCTTCTGCGAACTGTCCCCTTGTGGCACAAGGGGTGAGTTGTGACAGCCGGGTAGCTGCATGATTGGAGTGCTTCCCATTTCTGCACCTCTGGGCTGTGTAGGGGTAGATGTCCTAATCCCCAAAGTGGGTGCTTTCTTTCCAGGGGACACAGTAACAGTTTCATGGAATGCCAACCCTTTGCTATTGCCTGGGCACTTTGAACTCCCAGTGTCTAGGGATGAGCAGCCAAAAACAGGAGTTGCTATCATAGCAGAGTAATTGACCTTGGTCTGCAGGGGATGAGGGGCTGCTGTGACACAGTGGGGGCAGGGAGGAAATGTGTGGGACTCAGGTAATTCACTTGGGTACCTCTAGGTACTCCCTTGTTTTCTGAGGGTCCACCTCAGCTTGACGATGGTTTCCAGAATGTATTTTTTTTAAAGCTCCTCACACGATTCTAAAGGGCAGATAGAGTTGAAAATCTCTGAGTTTATCTTTATTTTCATTCTATTCCTTTTCTAAGACAATGTTCATTGTACATTTAGGAAATAGAAAATGGCATGCTGCCACTTATAAACAGGAGAGATTCAAGATAATTCTTACACCTTAGACCATAAAAACCCAAGGGCTTTACATATCTGGATAATAACAGAGAACTCATACAAAGTATGGTAAATAAAAGTACAGTCACCCCTTGGTATCCACAAGGAATTGGTTCCAGGACTTCTGTGGATACTACAATCTGCTGGTGCTCAAGTCCCTAATGTACAATGGCATAGTATTTGCATCTAACCTATGCACATCCTCTTGCATACTTTAAATCATCTTGAGATTACTTATAATATTTAATGCATTATAAATGTTATATAATTACTTGTATTTTTAAAAAATTTATATATTTTTTATTTTAAAAATATTTTTGATCTGCAGTTGGTTGAATTCATGGATGCAGAACTCATGGATAGGGAGTACCTATCCATGGGACTGTTAAGGAAAAAGTCAGGTCATTTTTGATCTTCCTATACTCCTAGACCTATACGTATTTTTCCTTTTTTCTTCTCGTGCTTGCATTTGGTAAATGCAATAATTTATATTATTTTTAATAACCTATAAAAATAAATGCTATGATTTTCTTTATTATGATAAACTTTAAACTTCTTTTTTTCTTCTAAAAAATATTTATGTTCTGCTTTTTAGACATGAACTGTCCCTTCTAGTGTTAAAAAATAGTTCTATTGAGATTCTTTCTTTTCATGTGAGAGATTTCTGTATATTCTGTAAACAGGCAGTTCTTAGAGAGGTTCTATTTATTTTTTGCCTCTTTTCAGGGAGAAGGCTGATATCATCTATGTATTTTTCTCTTCTTCCTTTCAACTGTATACTCACGTTGGATCCTTGGCCTGAGTAAGATCTATCCAGGGCAAGGACATTCAGGTGGAAGCCTCTGAAACTCTATCTCAATCCCTGGACAAGATAGTAAAAACAAAACAAACAAAAAAAGTTGTATCACAAGGGGCCAGGAGAGATTAGTGCCACCCTAAAGGATATAAAGATACAGAGTTGGTGGCGTCCATCATATCTCCATTTTGTTCACTACCGTAGGTCCTAGAGAAAGTCGGCAGATCCTGCAGGATAGCTATAGATGACAGAAAGCAAGATAAGATATCTTTGCTAGAAGAAATTAATATGACCACGAGTATATGACATATGGCCATGGATTTGACAAACGCATTCCTTTGCGACCAACTGAAAAAGAAGATCGGAAACTATTTTTCATTCATATGGAAGAGGCAGCAATATACATTTATAGTTTTGCTTCAGGGCAATGTCAGCCCTTTTGCTGTCATAATATAGTCAGAAGAAGCCTGCCCTGTCTTGATGTCTGTGGGAGGCTGAATGATGACCCCCTCCTCTACCCAAAAGGGCGTGTGTCCCAATCCCCAAAACTTGTGACTCTGTTGTCTTACATGGCAAAAGAACTTTACAGATATGATTAAGTTACAGATCTTGAGAAAGGAAGAGTAACCTGGATTACACTGGTGGGCCTGATGTAATCACAAGGATCCTTACAAGTGAAAAAGGGAGGCAGGAGAGTCAGAGAAGAGGTGTGATGATGGAAGCAGGTGAGAGAGAGAGAGAGAGAGAGAGAGAGAGAGAGAGAGAGAGAGAGAGAGAGGAAGGAGCTATGCTGCTGGCCTGAAGATAAAGGAAGGGGCCATGAGCCTAGGAGTGCAGCAGCCTCTAGAAGCTGGAAGGCAGAGAAACTGATTCTCAGTCTCCAGAAGCAACACAGACCTGATGACACCTTGATTTTAGCACATCTGGCCTCTAGAACTGTAGATAATAAATTTGTATAGTTTCAAGCCACTAAGTTTGTGGTGATTTGTTACAGCAACAATAGGAAACTGATAAAGATTTCCCAGAGAACATCTGCATGGTGATAGGAGGTAGGATTCTTTGAGGGTTTAGTAAATTTAGCTGCTTAATGACATAGTCAAGGTCCCAGGATCTTTACAGATTTTCTCTTTGGCATCCTAAGTGTGGGTTTTGCTTTTGTTTTCAGTCCAATTTCCTCATGGTGACAAGATCGCTGCTTGGTCCCAAGCTTCACATCTCACATGTCATTATTCAGTCAGGAAGAGGGAATTGATTGTTGTCTTTATTTTTAGGAATAAATCATTCTTATAACAGTGGGATATATTTTGTACTGACCTTCAAGTCGGTATAATTAAAGGCAGCATTGGAGAGCTGTGTAGATGTTGAGATATGATGTTGAACAGGAAGTGACCTCTGAGTCTCTGAAAGTTCTTGTCGTGTCTGATAATGATGAGAGAAGTCTACCCTAACTGGAATGTTCTTTGAGAAAATGTGTATTTATGGAATATTTGGAGCTACAGTTAATGAAGCATCTTGCATAGAGAGTCATAAGATTCCCAACAAAATTTGATTTAGTCTAAGAACTTATCGGTGAGTAGCTATGGAAACTCCCATTACTTTAAAGCCTTGTAATCTTCCTTTGAGAGCTCTGAATGCAGACTTCCTTCCAAAATGACCAAAATGACTTATTTGTCTGTACCTTATACTTTCTTGGAGTAATTTTTTTTTCTCTAAAAATGATGGCGTTGACTTATACCATTTATTAACTTATTTAGTTAGTTTCACCCTGATTTGCTCTGAGGTGCAGCAGAGCAGTAGAATGTCATGGTTCACGGGCATAAGGTAGTGTGTGTGGAATTAAGTTGGAAATCTTCACAAGGGTGGTTGCAACTTCATCGAGGTTTCCAGTGCAGTTCAGCAGCTCCGTAACTGACGTCGCTGCGAGGAGGAGGTCCTTTGTGGGAGGAACACAACTGGTGAGAAATGGCTCGGAGTTAATGAAAACCTTTTGAAGTTGCTCCAGTCTTCAAACAAAGAAATGGACTCTTTAAATGTTATATTCAAAAAGTAGATTTATAACATAATATTTCTTATGGGGAAGAATTTAGGGCCGTGTTGAGTCTCGTTTGCTGCATAAAGCTTCTGCAGCTACTGAGCAGTGACAAGAGGACTGAATTCAACTAGGGCAGAAGTGTGAAGCCATGGAAAGGGTACTGGACCATGAGTCTGGAGACGGGGTTTCTGAGGCACGCTCTGCCGCTAACTCCCTGTACAGGACTTGGAGTCAAAATGATCCTTCACTTTAGTTTTCCTTGAAAGCAAAAACTATGCCTTGCACATAATGTTACTACTACTACTATTCCTGCTATTACTTTTTGAGGGCTTACTGGTAACTAGGTATTGTTGTAGGTCCTTTACATAATCTCGTTCATTAAATCTTTACAAGCCAGAGAAGGTCAGCATATCTCTCTGCTTTACAGATAAGAGAACTGAGGCTTAAGGAGGCCCAAGAATCTTGCCTAAGAATATAGAGGGATGCGCGAGTTAGAGCCCGGGGCTGTGTGACTTCAAGGCCTGTGCACTTTCTGCTTTGAGACTGACGACATGCAGGGCTAGTCTTAGCCACCTTTTACCTTTACAGGGGTGACTCAACGTGCACGTATGCTGGCATCACGAGTGGGTGGAGGGACATGCCAAGATTCGCCCCCAGGGATGTTGATGTAACTTGTCTTGGGTGCAGACTGGGCAATGGGATTTTTAAGTTATTCCCAGTTTATTCTGCAGCTAGGATTGAGAACTGTTCCTTTACATAAAGTTTCAAGAATTGAGGAGAGGAGGTTGGGAAGGCTAAGGACCTTTTTGATCTTGGAGGTCCAGTTTTCAGAGAGCTGGCTTTTCTTGGAGTAGTTTCTTGAAGAGGTTCTTTAAATGCTAAATTCCTGGGACTGGGTCTAACCTTCAATAAAGCCCTATTAATGTAAAGCACGTAGGGAAGGAAAAGAACAAGCATTTGGGAGGAGCACTTGAATGAGCTGGTTTAAGACAGGGCAGGTTTGATGCAGGGGCAGGGGGGCTGCGGTGTGCGGTTCCTGTTTGAAGAGAGGAAGAAGACTCTGTGTCGGAAGATGTAGTGGCAGGTTTTCACATGATCTATCCAGACAGGATATCCAGAAAGGTCATGTAAAGAGATGTAAAAGGCCATAGGTTAGGTGGACAATACAAAACCATCCACAAAATATATAAAATAATTAGGAAGGGAGTAATTGTCTTACTTCTTGGATGTCCTTTTAACTGTTGCATGTGACTATAGGCCATCTAGTGAATTACTTTTTCTACTGCGTTAAATGGTATGAGCCAAAGAATTGTTTGTTTCTAGGTTATCCATTCACTCTCCTGCTCTTCAACACCAGATGCTCTTTTTATATGAAAGAACTGGGTTTGTGGAACAAAATGGTATTCCCCAAATCAAGTATCTTCTGGGTGTTTTTGAGAGTGAAACTTTCTCCTACTTAGAAAGTCTCCCTTGCTACTCCATCTTTCCATCAGAAGTGGAGTCCTGGTCTGAAGAGACTGCGTTAGTTGAAAATCCTCAAGCAAGGGTGTGGGCTTGGGAACCAATCCTCAGTAGATTTGGGGACAATTTTCATGAATGAGTAAAATCACGATTGATGATTGTGTTCCTGAAAGAAGGGGACTACTGTATTTCTTGGAACTCTCTTTACAAAGATGTGTATGTGTATGGTTTTCACAAAATGGTGACAGAATAAAGCTGTCATTGTTAGGAATAGACTTTTAATTGATCCTCAGTGTTTTAGTCCGTTTTGTGTTACTATAACAGAACTACCTGAGACTGGGTAATTTATAAAGAAGAGAGGTTTATTTGGCTTACGATTCTGGGACAGCAGCATCTGGCATGGGCCTCAGGCTGCTTCTACTTATGGCAGAAAGTGGCAGCAGCCGGCAGGTACAAGCAGATCACATGGTGACAGGAAGCAAGAGAGAGAGAGAGAGAGAGAAGGTGCCAGGGTCTTTTTAAGCAATGAGCTCTCGCGGGAACTAATAGAGCGAGAACTCCCTCATTAATCCCCTCCTCCCCCAGGGAGAGCATTAATCCATTCATGAGGGGTCCGCCCCATGACTCAATCAGTTTCCAACACTGCCACATTGGAGATCAAATTTCCACATGAGTTTTGTAGGGGACAACACATCCAAACTCCATCACTCAGATTTAGACATTTCAAGATTTAAGAATTGCAAAGTGACTGAAAAAGGAGAAACTCTGGTGAAAGGAAAAGGAAAAATGAGGTATTTCCTGACTGGAAATCTGATTTTCACAGAGAATTATCTTGCAGGAAGACCTGGACAGGAACAAGTTTAATCTTTCTCTGAATTCATGGTGAGCGGGCTTCAAGTTCAATTTTTTCAAGGTAGTTTTAATAATGCCAAACTATTAAATATATATGTATGAAATTTTAAGTGAGCTCAGTCTTTCTTCTCCCACCTTTTGGAAAACTAATTTTGAGCAGATTACTATTGTTGTGAAATATTTTTACTGTCTTACAGCACTACTGGTAAAAGCAGAAACCACAGAGGAATTAAAGCTGCAACAGTTCTTTTTATTCTCTGACTACATGCTTTCTCAAACACAGCTTGAATGGATGAACATCTATCTGCATTGAGTTAAAAACTGAGTATTGCAGCAGGTGGCAGGGCACAGTCTCTTGAGGAAGGAACATGACGGAACATTGTTTGTTGACTACAATAACATGTTTTTTCGTTCCCAGACTGTTTTATCATCCTTTAAGGTCTATGGATAAAGTTCTCTATAATCAGCAGGTGCTACTGTATTTTGTCTTTTATTTTGGTGGCAAAAACTATCAAGCTCAATGCTTGAGCCTTCCAGGGTTCTTAGAGGTTTCTAAGATTTGTTTTCAAGAGGATAAATTGGGATCAAGGAATAAAGTGAACTCCATAATGTTTCATGTTGTTCCTGCACACAGCTATCTCTCTGGTTAACTTTACTCAAGATTCACAGCTTGGGGACTAGAAGAAGCTCAAGGCAATGGGAAAAGACAGAATTGGGATGCTAGAAAAAATGCGAGAACTTTCCATTTGGTCCTGAACACATTGTTTAGCCTCCTTTGTCTCAATATTTTTATTTGTTAAAGGAAATTTGCAGGAGGCCATATTTATGCAAGTAAATAGCTCTGGCAGCTGTTGGTGTACTTTGATAATAGGTGTATCAATTTGCTGATGACTCCTCAATTTAACCAAGAGAAAATCAAAAGCTAGAAAAACCAACAGCTAGAAATTTCACATCTAAATTTTATCAGTTTAACGCCTTGACTTAAGTTAGGTATATGTTGGGAGTCCATGTTTCGAAGGGAACAAAATAACAGTGTCTTGCATTTGTTTATGTTTAGTACTTTATGCAACATATCTGCATACATGATCTCATTTGATATTTAAATACCCTGGACATTGAGAACGCTGGGATCATCTTTACTTGTTGAGAATGCCTGAAACTATAAATATTTAAATTTTATTTAGACTTAAATAAAACGTGACATAACATCACATATTTAGGGGGCAGCACCAAACTTTTGTAGGAGGAATCAGGAGATACCGGTTCTGCTTTTGGCTTTGCTATGAACTAACTATGTCACTTCAGGGTAGTGGAGTAACCTGTGAGCTATACTTAGTCTATGAAATTGTGGCCTGGAAATAGAATTTTGCTGGAAAATTTTATGATTCTATGATTTTAGAATCTTCTTTCCCCATCAAAAGAAAGAAAAATGAGCCAGAGTGATTATTTTTGTTTATATATTTTTCCTCCAAGAGTTCTGAACAAGTGGAAAACCTAAAATAGACAAAAATACATAATGGAAGAAGTTTTAAAACAAAATATGCTCATGCTTTCTCATGTTCTTTCTGTTCTGTGAGCCAACATGTCCTAGTTCTGGGTTAGGCTACATTTTTGTGAAGATACAGAACTTTAGCTATTGTATCCAACTAGACTTCATTTCCTGTACCAGCCTCTTATCTTCTTTCTCCAACCTCAAACTTCCTTCTCCCTTTTCCAGTATTCAGAGTGTAGCTTTCCAGATCCATTGTCTTGTTTTGGATCTCTAGGTTTTCGAAATTGCGTTTAAATCAGAGATTGAAATCTGGTATCCTAGGGGCTAGATCTGGCCCATAGATATATTTATTTGGTTTCCAGTGTTTAAAAATTGAACATGTTGCCAATATTTATGAACCAGGAGATTTTGCATAAAACTCAGATATTAATGTCTCTTGAGAAATAGGCCATATGGCAAGGCTGTGTCTGCTTTCCCACATAGCATCACAAAGGTGAGTAATGGTGGTCCCTTTAGATGGGGCATACATATGTCTGTTCTCCAGAGTCCCCACTGATTTCTGTTACTTTCTTGTCCCTGCTGGGCATTTGAGTCCCTGACTTACGGTTTCATACATACCAATGGAAGTTTTGGGCATAGAAGATGACAAATATAATTGGTTGATCAGAGCAGTACTGAGATATATTTCGTGTTCTTTCTAATTAACTATATTTAAATATATGCTCAGAGGACTTACTGTCATACATACACTATGGCAAGCCAGGGAACAGAGATGGAGCTTTGTTTCTTTAATTAGAATATTAAATTATTTAATTTCAGTTTAAAATTTGATGGTGCAGTGTTTTTCAATGAGCACTGTTAGACTTCTGTAAGTGTTAATTCAGTTCATTCATTGAACATAGATGAGATGCCATTTACATACTAGTCCCTGAACTTGGCTCTGGGAATAATTTGTCATTATAACTTTGCCAGGTATGACATTATAACTTGGATGGTTGTCATGTATTGCTTTTTTTTAAAATTACTGTTCTGGCAATGCTTCTTTTTAACTGATGCTAAGGTGAAATTCTTCATTTTACAAATACGCAGAGAATATAATTTTGCATAAACTAAAAACATCAGCTATCTAATAGGTTAATAGCTTAATTACCTAGTCAGTGTGTGTCTTTATTCCCAGATGAATGTGTTTTTACATCTCAGCTGTATCTTTCCCCTCTCGTGGTAGCCTTGTCCTGATATGTATCTGTTATAATGTTGAGAATATTGTTAATCTTAAGTGACTATCATAAATAAAAGGAACGTTTGATCCTATGATGTGACTTTTACCTAGGGGTATTGGTTGCTTCATCTGTCTCCTTTCTAGGAGTCTGTCTGTAGCTATTATCCTTTCTCGAAAATGGTTTGGGCCCTCTTTGGCTTCACTGCTTCCACTTTGACGTGGCACTGGATTTGGAGAGCCCTGGACCCGTGTTTCTTAGTATTTGCAGCAGGGGATCACAAGCACAGCTGTACAGCAGAAATCACCCTGGAGGGCTTGTTTACAGTGAGAATTTCTATTCTTCTCTCTGCCTTCCCCAACCTTCCCAGTCAATCCAGTAAGTCTGGGGTGGGGCCCAGGAATCTGCATTTTTAACACTGTGGAGAATTTTAATGCAGAATCTTTGATTAAAAAGGGTATTGGTATTAGAAACACAGTTGCTATAAACAGGAAGAGGAGATATTCTGTTGACTAGAAGTTCAGGAATTGAGGGAGTTCTGAGAATTTCCAATCCCTGAATAGTGACATCTGAACCTTCCCCGCCCCCCATCTTCCCGTCAGCTTTAGCGACTTTGCCTTCAGCCAGCCCATAGTTGCTGAGTTCGTAATGAACGCTGTGAGAGTTTGCTGTGTGACACAGGCTATTAACGACCAAATGAGCTCGTATCAGTGAAACATCAACACACATGAACTGTAAGGATCGTCAGTCACTATTGCTTTTTTGCTGTTAATCAAAACAGAACTTTTTTCTAGGATTGCTGCAGCTTCATCTGGAAAGTGACATTTATAACATGAACAGCAGCATTTCCTGATGGGATAATGCAGAGACTGAACACTTAGAATGTAATCACTTTTAATTGCTCACATGCTGCATAGACTACAATAGCCACTGCATACGCATTAGTCGTTAGTGTTCAGCAACAACCAAAAGTAATCACTTCCATTTCTTGGCCTGACATCGAGTATATTGTGTGTGTTATTGGACATCTTGCCAGACTTCATCATAGGGGAGGACACTGACCCGGCTAGACCTTGGTGCTCTCATTTCTTGGGAATTGACTGTCTCTTAGGTTTTCTCCTTAGGTTTCACCTCACACATCCTATTCTGCTATGATACTTAGTTGGTTTGTGGTCTGATTTGATGCGTATTTCAGAGAGCTTGAATTTTTGGAATATGAAGACGTGTCCATGGGTAACAGGAAACTGACTGTCTTTATCTTGCCCCTACAGAAAGCAAAATAAGGGGAAGAAAAATAAGATTTTTTAGTGAGCTTTTATACAGAACATTTACTTGTGTGTATGTGTTTTTCCCCAATCACCAAATACTGCCTACAGTGTTACAAGTTCATTCAAATGTATCATAATAATACTTTTTTTTTGTTTAGTTGTTCAACAATAATGTAAGAAAACATATTGGAATTGACCTTTTAATTAAGCCCAATGAATAGTGCTGATAAAACAAAAATTTAAAACTGTTGAGGGAGGGTCTGTACATTTGAAGACTGATTATTAGCTTGATGTTTAATGTTGAAGAATATCATGCTGTCTTAGGCAAAGGGTCTCTCACATCAAATCTTTTTAGCTGAAATGAAGCAGAAATTTGAGGCAATTATTTTATAATCCAGATCAATCTGCTCCTTTGGCTTTAACTGAATGTCCATCAAGCCTGAACAATAAAGGGGAGATAGGGGCAACAGAAATGGGCCAGTGTTATTTGAGAGATTGTATCTTTTCATATTACCAATTTCTTTTACCTCTGAAGTGTTACATAGAATTTTGACATAAACCAACAGAAGCTGCTCTTAAGAATAAGTCTAGAGAACAGTGTTTAAAATGATTGCTGAGGCTGGCTGGTTAGTTCAGTTGGCTGGAACATGGTGTTGTAACACCAAGGTCAAGGGTTCAGATTCCCACACTGGCTAGCTGCCAAAAAAAAAAAAAAAAGGATTACCTTTTCTTGTTCTCTTTTTTTGGTAGATGTGGCTCTACAGCTAATGTCTGGAATCCTGCCGACCATGCCAGTTGTTGTGCTACTGCTAATGTCTGGAATCCTGTCGACATTGCCAGTTGTAGTGCTCTTAATCCTGTTCATGACACCAATTGTCTAGCTATTTGACTATGCCAGTTGTCAGGCTCTTTTACCTGCAGGTAATCCCATACTGACTGGGCCAATTGCCAAGCTAGGGCTAGGTCTGGAGCCCACAGACCCCTCAAGCCCATTAACAGACTGGGTCACAAACCCTTCACATGCCACACTGGGTCACCAGGTCTATGAGCTAGGTAACTGGCAAACAGATCCATGGAGCCATAGGTTGGAAAGCACGGCTGCACCGGGTGGACGCCTGAGGCAGATGCCTGCCCGCCTGCTTCACTAAAACTCTCTCTCTCTCTCTTTCTTTCTCTCTCTCTTTTTCTCTCTCTCTGTAGAACACAAGAATAGCAGCAAAACTAAAAAGATACATTGGTGCGCATGTGCACTAACTCCACACACACACACAATTTGCTTACAAAGGATGTACTAAAACCACACTCAGCTGGACTCAAGGCGAGGGCCCTGACCAAACTATTCTATTTTCCCAGCAGTAGATAAGGCCATAATTTCGTTCTCTTTTTTGGTAGATAAGGCTGTAATTTCATTGAATGGCACTTTGTGGCCCATATCTTTGAAAACACACCTGCACCCTCCCTTGGGAGGAAGGCAGGCCAAAGCTTCCATATTTTTGCATCAGTAAAATAATAGTAACCATGGCCACTTAGTGAACACTCACTTGACTATCTTGTTTATTCTTCACAAACACTATGAGGTAACTGCTATGGTGATTCCCTTTTTACAGAAGAGTAAACTGTGGCACAGGGCAGACTAATACTTTTTTCCAAAGCCATATTGTTTGTAAGTGATGAAGTTGGGATTTTAGCCATCTGATTCCAGAGGCTGACCTCTTTACCACAACGATTTGGAAAAGGAAAGAATATATTTATTGTAATGTGTCTGGTTTCTCCTATCAGTAAAGTGAATCAGCGTTTCTAATTTTAACTGTCCATATGGACTCTTTCCCCTAATCTTGTCAACAAGCTGAGATTATTTTTTTCTTAAACACAGGAGGAAAGGATTGGGTTTTTTTGTTAAAATTAAAATTAAAGTAAATCCTAGTTTCTGGAAAGCTTTAGTTCTTAGAAATATTGACATGGGCATTATTCTATAAAATACTTTCTTGGTATAATAATGGAAAAGTTCACTAGAAAATTAGGTATATTGTCTGATATTATTCAAAAGCCAGTTCAAACAAATTTGTTCTTGATAAAGCTTTGTTAAATTCTTTGAAAGCTATTAGAAAGTAAATGAATTTCCCAAATAATCAGAAATAATGTAATGACATGTTACTATACTAGTTAATTCATGAGAGCATAAAAGACAAAATAAAAAGAACAGCAATAAAAAAAAATGTTTAATTCCTACTCGACAGTTCTCTGTATCTAGTGGATTTTTATGCCAATCCAGCTGTTAGTTTTAAGCCAATACTGACTTTCTTCTTTTGATATTATCCTGCAATTGGCTCAGTCTTTCAAATTGAGTTAGCTTCTAAATTAGAAATGAATAGTATTCTAAATAGTTTATTACTTGACAGCTTAGAAGTTGGAAAACATTTTGCTTTAGAAAAATAATACATTATAAATGTTGGCTAGGCTTCCAAACTATGATAGAAAATAATATAGGCTGAAATGACAAAACAAATAGTACAATACTATAATTCTCACTTGGTGATGTAGGTCTGTGAGAATGTACTGGTTTAAATGCAAAAAAAAAAAAAAAATTATAGTGTATTCATTGTGCAACTTAAAAATATGTAGACACAGGATATCCATCAAAACCTAAATAGTAGTTATTCAGGTAGTGGGATTATGGAGGATTTTCCTTTTTATATTTTTTACTTTGTATTGAATTTATATTAGTAATTTGCAAATTTATTTTAATAACGAACATTAATTGCCTTTATTAATCTGGTATTTTCAATTTAATAAAAACACTAACTGTTATGTGTATATATACATACATAGGCAAAAGACACGTCTCTGCTTTTCTTCCCTTTTCCTTCCTTGAAGATATATGAACATTGGAATTTAAAGGTTGGGTGAACACTTTTGTTTCCATATTCCATATCTGATCTGTTAACAAATCTTGTTGGCTCCAACAAACATCTGAAAACTATATTCACTGTTATCACCTTTGGCCAAGAAATGATCACCTCTTGTCAAGATTATTTTATACCCTTAAACCTGATCTCCTTATTTTTGATATTGTTCTCCTATAGCCTTTTCAGAACAGGGCTCCCAACGTGATCTTTTCTTTTTTAAATGAAAATCTGCTTAGAATAAATCCAGGGTAGTTGGAAGGGGGTAGAAGGCTACACCTGGCTCTTTGCCTTCATGTCTTTCTGCTCTCTGGCTTGCTTGTTCCGCTGAGGTCACCAGCCTTCTGGCCTTTCCTTGAATGCACCTGTCATGCTCCCCCCAGGTCTTTGCATTTGCCTGGAGATTTCTTCCCTCGATGTCATCAGGACTCTCTCCCTATCCCTTCTTTTCTCAAATGGTGAGGCATTTTTTGGCCATGGTATCAAACATCTCAACACTGCTTGTTCCTTTGACCCTTCTTTTTCCTTTTTATTGCTTTATTTTTCTCTTTAGCACTTAACACCATCTAACATAATGTATACTTTATGTATTTTCATGTTTATTGATTATCATGTTACAAAGAGATAAGCTCCATATGGGCAGGGATTTTTGACAATTTTGTTTCCTGCTCTAGCCACGGGGTCTAAAATCCTACCCAACATGTAATAAACCATGAGGATTTATTTGTTGAATGAATGGAGGTATGTACTAAAAGTACAAAAACATAGGCTAAAATGATAGAAACCAAGTTCATAATGACACTTTCCCCTGGGGAGGACTGGGGGAGAGTGATATGAGACCTTTCTTTTTATTAGTAAATTTTATTTCCTGTGTGTATAAAATTATCTGAAGCAAATATGACAAAACTTTTGCAGATGAATACATTGGTGTTTTAACATTAATTTCTGAATAATTCTGTACTCTAAAAATATTCAAAAGACTTTTTTTTACTAGTTTTCCAATAATTACAGGATAAAGCACATACTCCTAAGCATTCCAGAAGGTTCTTTTATGATGGATCCCTCTCATTTCTCCATCCTAATTCACTTAACTACTTATAGTTTCTCCTAAAGCCATGATGTCTTCTCTCTTCATGTCTTTTTTGTTCTACTTGGAATGGCCTTTTGCATTTTTCTTTGGCTAAATCCAGGCATCCTTTATGACTCGGGTTACTCTCTTTGCTCCTATAATGGAACTTTCTACAAGTGAAACACAATTTTCATCTTGTGCTGTGAAACTCAAATAAGACTGGCCCAACTTTTGTGTCCCACATCCTGTGGGAAGTCCAGTGCTCTTTCCAATATTTATGAGAATTCCTGAGGCCTATTACTTATGGTTAGCCCTTGATTTGATTTCCTGCCACTGCTGAATTAGATGATTCACTTATTCTGTCAATAACCATATTTTTCCATTTTCTCTTCTCCATGATAAGTTAATCATGAAACCCAGGCTCCCTTTCCTTCATTTTCTTCCTTCTTCTCACACAAGATAAGTGTGTAGAGACTTTGCTAAAATGTCAGGGCCTACCTGGGGGTTGGGAGGTGGTGATGCAGAGTGTGGAGGAGAGGGGGTCATACTCTAGCACAGCAGTGCAGATAATAATGCTTGTGTTGATAATAATGCTCTGAAAGGGGCCTTGACTGTATGCACTTCAAGGACCACTGGCCTACTTCCCTCTTAAAAACTCCCGGCCTATCTTTCGACTGTTTTCTCACATCCTTCCCTTTCTTAGGCTGCTCCTAATTCCCTAAATACCAATTCATGTATTTTGGAGAGCAGGTTCATTATGCCCTTATCTCTTGGTCTTTTGAGGTTATGCCTAAAGGGTCCTATCCTATTTTTTGTTTTTTTAATCTCCCCCAAAGTCCATTAAGGCACCTGCCTCCACAGGAACAATTCTCTCTCTCAGGAGAATTCTGTGTTCTGCTCTGAAAGAAACCATGCCTTCTCTTTGAGACACACTTTATTGTAGTTGTCAGTTTACTTGTGTCTTTGTCATTGAACGAGAATTTTGAACACACAAACACATGGATTACTTTTGCTGAATCTTGTATGACCAGTGCCTTGCTCAGAGAATGATAATTAATGCTTGAGGATTAAAAGAAGACTAAGTTTCCACTTGTTAGAGGCATCTATTAGAGAGTGCCATTTGACCTCAAATAAATAGGTATCTTTTGATTTACAAAATGGACATAAGTGAGAAGGAAATTATTGTGGCCTAATACACTATTTGGGTTTGTTTCCTCCACTAGACAAGACCTTGCTTACCCAGGGGAATGTCTCAGTAACCATCTCAGCACATGCCTGTAAACTGACTTGAGGCATATTATATATTACCTGCAACCAAAAACATGTTCAGGAGCAGCTTTTTGGCTGGAACTATTGCTGGTAAAAGAATCTTCTGCTAACATTTCTTCTTTATTGTCTTGTGTCTTAATGGAAGAACATGCCAGTGATTTAGCTGTTCCCTGAGCTTCTAGAATTCTTCTATTTGGATGTCTTTTCCCAGCTTTCCAGGGATCATTTGCAGCAAGTGAATGAACTGGTGAAGAAATGGAATAGCGTCTAACAATCATGACATTGCCTGTATAGGAGACACAAAACTCAAATTTAAAAAAATCTTGCACTTAATGTCACCCACAAATGGAAAATTACATTGATAGTTACTTACTGAAACTAACTAAACAGAACTATTACTTTTATTAATTGTTTGCAGAAAGGACATCCATTTATTGATTTATTTTATAAATACTAAAATATTATTTAGTATTATAAAGTATGAGTGCTAAACCTGTGCCAAGCACTTTTCCAAGAGATTGGAAAGGGGGTAGTGAACAACATAACATTCTTGCCTGCTTAGAGCTTCCCTTCTTATGTGGGAGACAGAGAACAAGCAAACCACAGAATACAATTCAGGTAGTGATAGATTCTAGGAATACAAATAAGACTGCAGAGGACAAGATGAGGAAGGGGTCTGGAGGCCACTTGAATTGTGTGGTCAGGGAAGACCTTTCTGAAAACATAATAAGACAAGTACTTAAAACTGGGAGAACATGGATTTTCTAGAGATGCCAACTCTTGATGTTATCCCTATTCTAGAAGAACGAGCTCATCCACAGTCCCTGACCACCTGGATGGCCACAGTAATTTAACTGGCTGCTGCTAACCAGCCTGTGATTGTGTGTCTTGGCTTTAGTTGGGACAGTCATTCTGAAGAATCTTGCTGAATGACAGATGAAAGCAAAGGAGATGTGTGGCAAGAAGCAAATATTCCTCGCATGGGAAATTGGAGTGCCCCAGAGAGAGATGGAGAGATTTACAGCCTTAGTTTCTGAGGGCTTCCAATTTAATTTCTGCCCGTAACTGTCTTCCAATAAACTCTTTCCTTGTGGTACATAAAGTGTTCTCCGTTCCTTGTAACTAGAGAACCTCGACTAAAAGAACTGTATTTTGGGGAGTCTTGGTGTGTCTGTATCCCAGCTCTAACGCTACATTAACTCTTTACCTGGGACCTGTCATTTCACCTCTACTTGGACATCCAGTGGTTGTCCATGATGCTAACAACACTGATCTCATGTGTTGCTTTTCATTTTTTGGAGCACTTTATGAGTGTTTGTTGAATCTTTACTCTCTTGCCATAGTTTTTCCATTAAATAGCATGGAAGTGTAAAAAAGCCCTACATTGTATTTAGGTTTTGAGGGTGCCAGATGCACAATTATTTCTACCAAGTGCGCCACGGGCTCGGCCCTTTTTTTTTTTTTTTTTTTTTTTTTTTGTCGTTTTTTCATGACCGGCACTCAGCCAGTGAGTGCACCGGTCAGTCCTATATAGGATCCGAACCCGCGGTGGGAGCGTCGCTGCGCTCCCAGCGCAGCACTCTACCAAGTGCGCCACGGGCTCGGCCCAATTATTTCTTATTTAAGTTTGCTGCCCACCTCTGCAGAAAGCAGGCAGAAAATTATTATGGCCATTGCAAAAATAGAGGCTGTCTGGGCTCTTTATAGTATGGAAGAGCAGAAGACCGAATTTTAGGCAGGAGCCTGAGGGGAATTTAAGTTAAAATCTACCTGAAATGATTAACATGGGTACTATTCATAAATTATCTTCAAACACTTCCTTTGGCCATGATACATAAGTTCTATAAAGATCTAAAAACAGATTTATGATACTGACAAACAAAAGTTTCAGTTAAAAAGGATTATGAAATAATATCTCTATACTGAATTGTAGGAAAACACAACAGAGGAAATGATGCTGATGATAGCAAGGTTTCGTTTATTCTTATTTGGGACTGGTTATCAAATAGGCTCTTTGTTCATCCCCCTGGGACACAAATAGTTTGCATCTTTTAGTTTCTTACCATCAAAAGGGAAGGGATATTCAACACAGCATCACAAGGTCATAAGCACACTTTTAAACATTGCTCCTAAATGAAGTTTTTTGGCCAGCAAAGGATACGAGCAGACTGAAGAGAATCAAAGTTCCAGCAATGCTGGCAGTTCCCTGTAGAGAGTACTTTCTATTATCTTCCCTAAAAGTCTCATGGCGAGGTTGCACAAGGCAGGAGGACAATTATAGATGTTTCCATGAGCATTTATCCAACAAGGATTCATTCTGAGCAGGCACTTTGTCTGTGTTCTACAACATACATTAAGTTTTATCACCAAGTAGCTGTGCCCCTGAGCTGCTGCTCAGCTCTGTATCCTCAGGTAACTGAAAGGGAAGTAGCCTTCTCCACTTATAAGAGGACTCATTTAGTCTCACTAGACACATCACAGAACAAACAGAGGAACTTTTGGTTCCAAGTGATTTGCTTCCAGGTCCTCTTTAATTCTTTTCTTTCTTGAGTGAGACTCATACTTCTGATTCCACATTGTTCTTTCTCAAAGATTAGGTTTATATTACTATGTTTTCAGAAAAGGATTGGACACATTGAATGATCTCCTGGGTCTTATATCCTGAACTGTAAAATAAGGGAGTTTCTGTTGGATGATCTCTAAAGTTCCTTTCTAGTAGCATATTTCTATGATTCAATTGCAATTGAATGTTGGCAATGTATTATTAAAGCTATCAATAAAAACTTATACTCAAGTCAAATAATTTTAACATTTTTCTGACACATCCAATGATATCACAACTACTCCTGAGTAGCTTATGTTGAGTCTTACTTGAACTATATCATTTAATCCTCCCAACAGCCCTATGAGATAAAGTCTATCACTATTCCCATTTTACAGATGAGGAGAATGATCATAAAAAGCATGTTATATTTATAAAATCATAGAATTTTACAGTTGGAATAGACCTTGGAAGACATTTAGTTCAATCCATTCATTTTTATGTGAGAATGTGAAGATCAGAAATTTTATGTGAGCTGCCCAATGTTGCGACTACAACCCAGGTGTCTTTGTGATCAGACCAATGTTCTCTCTACTTATGCCACTTACTCTTATAATAGCACATCACGTATAAAACAAAGATAAATGTCATTTGAAGTAACTCAACCAGGTTCCCAGACACAATTAAAATCATATTTCATTCTGAGTTTTATTGGTGCAACTAGCAAGAGTTCCCAAAATTTCATCAAATGTTTTTCACCAGTGCTTTTCAATCTTAATGCTAACATTCTTATTGGAAGTTACTACCATATGCTGAAGAAGTATGTTACTACTTGTGTATTTAACTTTTATTAATATTCCAACCTCCTCGAAGCTTGATGATGTTCAGACCCTGAGAATTTAAAGGGTCTCTTTATCCTCTTTGTTCTTTGAACAGTGTTTAGTACTTGTTTTAGAATAGGTAAGAGATATACTAAGATCCAATTTACTTTTTTATTAGGATAAACATCACAGAAAATAGATTCCAAAGAGTGTTGCTTACCTTTGGAGCAAGGCAGTGGTTTTCAGTGGTGGGTAGGAGGTACAATTTTGTCCTCCAGGCAACATTTGGCAATGTACAGGGACATTTTTGATTGTCATAAAGGGGGGCAGGTTGGGTAGTGGTTAGAGGGCAGGGAAGTTGCTAGGTGTTTTCTAATGCCCAGGACCGACCTCCACAATAAAGAATTATTCAGTCCAAAATGTCAGTAGTGCAGACGTTGAGAAACCCGGGAGTAAGGATTTATTTGAAATGTTCCCATTTTTTCTTTTTCTTTTTTTATGAGAAATTCTAACCTCCTTATAGTTTACTCTTTCATGATTTTGTTAAATAACCAGCAGACAGAGCTACTTAGATCTGGAGTTGTATCTGACAAAAAGAGAAAAGACCCTGAGTAGAACCTGTTCTCAGCTTTGAAGTATATTGTTTTGTACTAGAAAGAGACGTCTCTAGCAGAGAACCAACTGGTGAATATGACACGCTCCATTGTCAAGCTGCTCAGAACCTCTAAATAGCATCGCCTGAAGCCTTTAACCGAGGATATTAAGAGCTTCAAGTATTTAAGTATGTATATAAATTTAATTTGAATATGTTGTGTGTAGACAAGCACAGACAATTTAAATGTGGAGTGTTTTCTTGCTTGGCTAATTTCTGACCTCATGGATAATCTTCACAGTCAAAGCTCTTTCCCATAAAAGGTGAGAGATTTGATTTTTAGAATATGTCAAACGTTGACCCTGCATCTTGAAGTCTGCAATCGTTATAATAGGTTAAATTATGTGGAACATGCATTTATATAGGACGGTAAGGTTCTTTGTAAAACGTGGATAAGAAACAATATCTACCATTTGTTGTGCCTTTGACAGAGTATGTACTAAACATTTAGTCCATATTATTGCAGTTAATCTGTAACACTTCCAGATCAAGAAAACAAAGATTAAAGAGGTTTAATAACTAGCTCAGAGTCAAATGGCCGAATGACAAACCATTGGCAACATTATTTGTGTGACTCTGATATCTGTACACTAATCTACTGTGCAGTCCTATTCCGGCTATTTTTTCTTTTTCTTTTGCTGGCTGGCCGGTACAGGGATTGAACCCTGGACTTTAGTGTTATCAGCACCATGCTCTAACCAAGTGAGCTAATCAGCCAGCCCCCTGTTCCAGCTTAATCAGTGAACATGCCATTTGACATGTACACATTCAGTATTCTATTATGCAGCATTTAAATGGTTGAAGTCAAAGGGGAAAAACACATTGTTCTTAATGCGACTGACTTCCACAAACCTGTTCTGGTATCTTTCCCAGCATGTCTGAAAGTAATTTTAATGTTGCTAAAATATACTGCTTGAAGATGCTGAAGAAATTTTTGTCTAGGGATTCAAAGTTAATTTCCCAGGAGGAAAAGGGTGAAACCCTCCACTGTTAATACCAAACACTGCAGTTATGTGGATAGCACAATAAACCTGCTATTTAGGAGATATTTGCAAAGATGGGCACAGCCCAGAAGAGCCAAGGACATTCACTACCTTGGTTTTCCTGCACGGCTGGTGCTGAATCACTGGAAACAGCATCATGAAGGGTTGCTGGAGACTGTGCATGGGCTTCCTGTTCCCTTTCATCTCCTGGTTCTCCCCGTGAGCCCGAGGCTTTCTGACTACTTGCAGTCAGTTTCATCCGGAGGGCTTGATTCTCTTTCTCCAGTTTGTCGATTTCTGCCTGCATTTCCTGGATAACTCTCAGGAGCTGGATATTGTCTTCCATTGCCTCTTCTCACGTCACTCTGGTTTGCTCCTCCAGGGAAGACGACGGGTCAACTTTTGCTCATGAGCCGAGTGCACAATCTATTCCATGAGACTGGTTGGTCCTGCCCATGAACCTCCCTGAACAATAGATGTCACTCTTCTTTGTGCCATCTTTCACCACCTGGGGGTTGAGGCCATTAAGGGAGGTAAAGGAGCTCTATGACTTATTCATTCTGGGTTTTGTTTTTCAGAACAGAGGTTTTATTTCTGTCTTTCATTTCATATCAATCCATATTTCCAGAGTATTGCTTTGTGTGTGGAGAGAAGAGAACACTCCAAAAATTTCTGGTGAGGAACCGTTTCTTGTTTCTTGAACTCACCCTGACAACAGCCACTCAATCTTGTCTCTGTTGCCGCTTCTGACATCAAATGTTTCATCGGATCACCAATTGCCACAAATACATCAAAACTGGCACATAAGAATTACGCCTTGTCATCTCTGTAAAATATGCCGTAATCCGGTACTCTTTTGGCAAATTATTAATTTAAGGAAGGATAATATTAGGGGTCATATGAACTTCAGGGATATCACTTAAATATGATGTGGATAATTATACCTAAATTCCCAAGATAGTGCAAGGAAGAACCATATATAATCACTTATTAGTGGGTTTCTATCTTATAAGCATTTTGCCGGTATTTGGTTTTAGGATGTTTGCCTGGGCAAAGGTTGCCCAGTGATATTTTGGGAGTGTAAGAAGATACAGGCTGAGCATTAATCTTGAATGAGAAAGACATGCAACAGTTACAGCTTTCCTTACCTGTTTCCTGAAGAGGTTTCTTTGTTGAGAAGGAAAACTATGAATCTAAAATAGCATATGCTTTGATAGCAGTATCTGTTTTGGAAATTCAATTAATATTTAAACATAAATGGTCATTTGCAATACGGTGAAAATGATGAGAAAACTTTTCATGATGATAGTTTTTCCAGCACATTCATTTGATTCTATTTTCTGTGTATATTGATGGTTTTTGCTCAGTCCAATAAATATTCTCCAGTTGATCCAAGACTACAGATGGAGACTTGGAGTGATTGGAGAAAGTATTATTCCTTTTTTATTCATACAAATTTATTTTCTATATTCAAATTTTAAAATATGCTTACTAAAAATTCAGTGTACAAAACTAATGAGGCTGTTTTGATATACTACGTATATTTAAATGAATTTCAGTAAACGTAGTGTGTCAGGCACTCTAGAAGCTATAGAAGTGGGTTGTAGAAATATGGACTATAAGGTGAGATGGGACCGTGAAAGTCACGCAGTCTAAACATCTATAAGATGTTCAGATCTCTTCTGCAGTTCCTCTGTAATGGATCATTGAGCCTATATTTGAGTATTTCTCTTGTATGATAGTTTCCTTCCTACCAAGATATGCTTCTTGCTTTTTAACTAAAATTATGTACATTGACCAATAATTGGTGTTCACGTAGCTTGTTCTTAGCTCTTCTCTTTGGAGACATTATACAACATGTCTAATCTTTGTTTTAGTGAAAATTCTTGTTCTTTTATGTTCCAGTGAGTCTCTACTCTCCAGAATAAACATCCCCAATTTCTTTAGCTGTTCATCATATAATGTGGGTTCAAGAGCCTTGAGTCCATTATGAACTCTCTCTCTTTTGAACATGTTTCCATTTGTCAATGGGTCTCTTGAACTAGTATATCCAAGTCTAAAGGTGTTCTCCTGAAGAAAGCTGACTATCATAGAACAAACTCCCACAGCTTCTGTAAAGTAATTTGTAGGAAATATTCCACAAAAGTGGATAGTAAAAATCATTTTTGAGATTGTATTCAGTATTAAAATTATGTTTTATTCTTGAAATTGTGTTCAGCAACAAAACAGGATATAAAAATTACTTGAGTAATTTTTGGAAATGACAAGACAGTTATTATTTATGGAGAATTTGATTGTATAACTAGAAAGTCCAAGAACATGAATCCCAAATTGTATTTTGTAATTTACCCCTATGTTACTGCTATGGTTTAAAATGTGTCCCTCAAAAGTTCACGTAATGGAAATTTGATCCCCAATGTAGCAGTGTTAAGAGGGGGTAAACCCAGTAATGGTATTTGAAAGGTGGTGCCTTTAAGAGGTGATTAGCTTGTGAGGACTGTGCATGTGTGAATGTATTGATCTATTCATGGTGTAGTGGTTGGTGTGGTTCTGATGACTTTATAAGAAGGGCAATTGAGAAGGGTAGTTCTCTCTTGCTCAGCCCATTCTTGTCATGTGATACCCTGAGTTACTGTAGAGAGTCACTCCATCAGGAAGACCTCACCAGATTTGTTCTCTGGACTTTGGACTTTCCAGGCTCCAAAACTGTAAGGAATAAATTTCATTTCTTTTATAAATTACCCAGTTTCAGGTATTCTGTTATAAGCAACAGAAACAGACTAATATAGTTACAAAATAAGCACTTAAAAATCAAGAGTTTTCCAAAATACTATCAGTAATATTTAGAAAAAAATAATTAAAAAGTATTCTACTGACAATAGGCCTCCACATATAAAATGCCCAAGAATTATCTTTTTAAAAGTTTGTAAGGTTTATAATGAAGGGAACTCTAGCATTTTACTGCGATATAAAATAAAACTTTAGAAAATGGAAACTATGCTCCTGGCGAGAGGACTATATATTTTAAAGAAGGTTTAGTTGAATTTCTAATTTATAGGTTTAGTGAAAGCCCAATCAAAATCTCAATGGGACTTTAAAAAAAAAGAAATTGATGAAATCATTCTAAAGGTCACTTGGAGACAATCATTATGAAGTATTGGAAAGTGAAGAGTAATTATTGGGAACTTGCTTTATTAGATTTTTTGATATAATATGAAACTATGATGATAAAAACAGCAAATAATGGTGAATTTGCAGCCAGGACAAAGTTATAGACAATTTCTAGGAAAAATACAAGTGGCAAAAAAATGTAAAAAAACAAACAAAAAAAAGCCCAATTTCATTAGTAATTTTGCAAATTAAAACAATGAAATCCTTTTTTTGGAGGGACCTATGAAGTTAGTAAAGAGTTTGAAAAATGAAAAGAGTTAATGCAAAGACTATTAGTAATTGAAAAGTCTTTTTGATAAGCCATTTGACAAATAAGTATCAAGGATATTACAAAGTTCTTGACTATAAACCTTTAAATTCCATCTTCTAGACTCTTCTTCAGAAAGTAATTGCATTTAAAGACTTTTATAAAAGGATACATACTGCACATTAGTAGCAAAACATTGGAAATAAACTAGATGTTTAAAAGAGGGGATAAATTAAAAAAATAGACATAAAACAGAATAATATTCTGAACCTAAAAATGTTGAGTGAGAGAGTAGTATATCCAAGTGTATATAAGAGTAAAATATAAACTATGTAAAAAACATTTGAAAGAAATATCCCAAAAGGAAATGTTTTCATTTCTTTGTGAAGATTTTGGATGGAATTTATTTATCCATGTATGGTATATGAATTTTTAAAAATTCTGTAATTGCACGAAAGGCTTCTATACTGAAAAAATTAAGTAATGGAAATATAATAGATAATATGAAAGAAATTTAATAAGTGGAATCAACATTACATTTCTTTGAACTTTTTTTGTTGACTTTTGATGAAATCAAATGATGATTAAGTCCAATGACTTGTGAGAACTGGAATTTTCTTCCCAAAGTAGTTTTAGTCTGTAATAGTTGTCATAGTAATTTTAAAATTTGATCTATAAGTGAAAGCTGTTTAGAATTAGTACATTTTAATATAAATGCTAGGACTGATGATTCTATATTGCTTGTCATTCGTTCCTAAGCATGTGGATGTCCTGTGGAGTAGAACAGACCAGGGTCCCCTAGACGTTTCCATAGCTAATTTTCCTGTTGTCTACCATGTTAGGACACCCACTTTTCAGACAGATCTGCAGCAAGTACCTTCTTTTTTCCTCCTCAAATAAAAGTAACATTGCATTTCCTTTTTCTGGACGTAAAATCATGCCTTGCTGGAATACGGTGTGTAGGACTGATTTGGGGCTTCCTGGCCTGTCAGAATCTTCCATTTTAGTCAATGACAGAGGGTGAGCAAGATCAGAATAGAATGCAGGGATTTTGACTGGACCATCACCATTCGATCACATTTCTTTCTGTGTGGAGATATCCAATTGCCTTACCCTCCATGTCATACTAGAAAAATGTCACTTACATGAAATCTTATATCTTAGTTTTCAAACATACATCCGGCTGTTATAAATTATTTAAACAGATGTGGAGATATTCTACTTTTTCAGCATTTGCTAAGAACTCCCTTTGACCTTGAACTTGATATGCAGCTATTGTCACCATGATTTCCCAGGTGACCAGAAGCATCTGGTATTGCAATGAGCCCAGACTTGGAACCAGATTTGATAGTCTGCCATCTTGCTGTTGTTTTGACATTTGAATACCACACAGTGGCAGAGCAGTCATGTGGAAAGGAAGGAGGAGATGAGAAGTTTTTGATGGGCACAGCATTCATGAAGTGCTGAAAAGTCTGTGAGGGGATGTTTAAGGGTGCCCTGGGATCAGCTCACATGAAAGAGATTAGCTGCCTCCCTGTGCAGCCAGATGTGAGATGATCTTGGCTCGGTTAGCTTTGTGTGCATGAAAGGACTTCTACGGAGACTAGTATGGGAAGAAACCCACCATTTGATAAGCTGCTGCTGGCCTGTAGTGAATTTCAAATGGGAATAAGAATTTCAAGAAGGCCCTTCTGAGACTGGCATGTGTACAAAAGTTTTGAACAGATATGGTGCACTGTGTGAAGATCCTGGGTCTTAAATTCTGCTCTGTCACTAACTCATTATGAAATCTTACTCACAAAATATAAGCATTGCAAAAATTATAAATCAAATATCTTACAGAGAAGGGCAGGTTAAATGAATGAATGGAGATGGTGAGTTGGGCAGCTACTCAGCTCTAGCCATTTGTTGCCCTGGAGAAATGCAGTTCTAGTGTTTCCAATTCTTTAGACTTTCTAAAAGAAGCAGGGAATTAGGATTTAAATTATGAGATCTCCATGTTTTTAAAGACAGGCAACTAATCCAACCTTTTACAATATACAGGGCAAGTCCAACAAACAAGTTAGAGGAGATGGATTAGGTCTCTGGGCTTCCAGGAGGCAGGCTCCCTCTTTTTTTCCCCATGAGGAATGCCATGGACTGAATGTTTGTGTCCCTTCCAAATTTCTATGTTAAAACTCTAACCCCCAATGTGATGGTATTAGTACATGGGGTGACAGAGTTTGGATGTATTGTTCTCCCAGAACTCATGTGGAAATTTGATCCCCAATGTGGCAGGGTTGGGAGCTGTTTGAATCATGGGGGTGGATCCCTAATGAATGGATTAATGTTCTCTGTAGGTAGGGGGAGTAATGAGTGAGTTCTTGCTCTGTTAGTTCCCGCAAGAGGTGGTTGTTTAAAAGATGCTGGCATCTCCCTCCCCGCTTTCTTCCTTTCACCATGTGATCTGCTTGTACCTGCCGGCTGCCTGCCACCTTCCGCCATTAGTAGAAGCAGCCTGAGGCCCACACCAGATGCAGCTGACCCAGAATCATGAGCCAAATAAGCCTCTGTTCTTTATAAATTACCCAGTCTCAGGTAATTCTGTTATAGCAACACAAAACGGACTAATACATGTGGGCTTTGGGAGGTAATTAAGTTCAGATGAGGTCAGGAGGGTGGAGCTCCATGATGGGATTAGTGTCCTCAGAAGAAGGGGAAGAGACACTAGAGTTTCCTCTTTTGTCTTTTGAAAAGATGTTCCTTTTCCCCCCAATGGAGTCACATTCCATTGGCTCATGAGATGTAATATTACAGAGTTTTCCGCTAGGACTTGTGCCATTGGAATCATGAAGGAGGATAGTGTCACCTCGGCAGTGTTTGTCTGTTATTAGTCCCTGGAAGTAACTATTTCAACTTGTAGCTTACTTGCACTTTCTTTCATAAAAGATGAAGCCTTCTCTGTTGATCTGTATCCCCTCTGAGTACTACCATTATGCATATTTGCTGGCACCTTGGATAGGAATATAGTGAGTGATGTTTGAAATAGAGGAGAAAAAAATAGAAATGGAAGAAGCCAACATTATAATGACTTTTGATTGTCAGTCAACATTCCAAAAATTTTTTGAAAAGCTGATTGATTACATTGGCTTGATTACACATAGGAGAATGTTGATGTCCCCAAAAGAAGGTAAGGAATTCTCAGTTCCCCATGTTCCGCAAGGACATGGATTTGCTGATAGCACCTGCCCAAAATCACAGTTCTGTCAGCTATGAGAAGCTGAGAAGCTTTATTTCTCTATTCCCTTAGGGATTTGGGAATGTTTAATACCTAGTGGGCCACTAATATCCATCTATTCCTCATTCCCTGCTACCTGACTCTTCCAGAAGCTTCAGCCTACTCATCAGGAGGGAATAATGAATGTAAACAATGCCAGTACATTCTTGAGTATTTACCACATGATTAGGTAAATCAAAGATCCTTTTTCTAGGCCAATAAAAGAACAGTTTAGAGACACTGAAAATTAATCCAGGAGTCTAACATCTGTCTAGTAAGAGTTCCCAAATGAGTAAAGGACAGCCGTGGTAAGTAGATTAAATATGTCCACAAATTCTTTGCAACTTCTCCCATTAAGACAGGGAGTCTGTTTACCCATTCTTGAATCCCAGTTGTCCTTGTAACTTTATTTGACCAATAGGAAATGGTGGAGATGATGTGTGACTTTCAAGGTTAGACCTTAAGAACCCTTGAAGTTTCCATTTCTGTCCTCTTACAGTGCTGCCTTTAGACTCCCATGTGATGAAGAAGCCTATGTGGAGTGTGTTCCAGCTGAGCCCAGACCCAGCTGACCTGTGAGCCAACAGCAGCTGCACGAGGACGCCAGCCCAGACCAGCAGAAGCAGCACCCAGGTTACCCACAGAATAAGAGAACTAAAAAGGGCTTTAAGCCATGAAATTTTGGGGTAGTTTGTTATTTATGCAGTAGTAGATAATTATAGAGCAAGAACAGAGGTTAGAGAAAAAGGGAAAAAAATTTATCTGAGCTGAAGAATGACATATTTTCTTGAGTATTGAACAGGATACAGTTTAAAAATGGCATATATCTGGATACATCTTAGTGTGTCCACTATATACCCTTAAGATAAAAAGAAAACATTAGAAGTTTCCAGAGCTAAAAACAAAACAAAAACAAGCAAATGTTTTCTAAACAATTTGTTATCAGGAGCACTGGATGCTAGAAGAAAAGGAGACAGTATCATCCAAATCCTGAGATAAAACAATTTTAATTCTAGAATTCTATACCCAGCCAAACAAGCATTTAAATGTGAGAACAAGATAAAGGGAATTTAGAACCTCCTAGGAATCAGAGTTTACCACCAAAAAGCATCTAAAAGATTTACTTGAGCAAATATTGCAACAAATGAAAATTGAATCAGAGAAAGAGTAAGACCCAAGATATAAGAATTGACATGTAAATAAACCAGTAAAATGTAGAATTGTCTTATTAATTTTTGATGTATAACAGGGAAAAAAATAATAGCAACCTATCTGGAACTAAAGTTCCATAACTTATCACATGAATTATTGTAGAAATGGTTAAAATGGTAAAGATTCTTTTCTTGTTTAGGAAAAAATATAGATATCGATTTATTTCACATAATTATAGAAGAATACAGATTTAGATAGGTCTATTAAAAATGTAAAGGTTAGTACTGGTGAAGTAGGATGCAAGTCTTCTAAACCACTAGAGATAAAAATTTACCACTGCCAACAAAACACTTGCTGGTATATAGAAAATATAAAATAACCTAAATGGAATAGATCTAAACATATCAACATTACCCTAATTATGAATGGATTAATTTCACAGAGATGCTTGGACTGGGGTTTGTGTGTAGGGTTCTATAATCTAGCTAAATGTTGGCTACCACAGAAACATGCAAAATTAAATGACACAGACGTAACAAGGTAAGAATAGAAAATGATAAGCTAGCTCTTCCACGTTAATGTAGCAGGCTGAATATATACAAGGAGGCTTCAAAAAGCTCATGAAAAGATTCATATTATTGTTTTAATTCCACTTTTCCATGAACTTTTTGAAGTACCTTCATATGTTTTCTGTCTAATCCCTCTCAAAATGTCACTAAAGAGAAGGAAAAAGAAGGCATGGCTCCAGAAAGGCAAAGAAGAGGCAATGGGGACAACATTTTTGAAGCCAGAAATCAGCAAAACGCAACTGACCCAGCGGCCCACAGGAAGCAGGCATGGAAGGTGAGACTGAAAGCCTGGATAGCATTCTCACAGCAGCTCATTCATCATGCTGAATCTAAGAATTAGGAAGTATCAGATACCTATAAGTGTGCAGATATGGAAGGTCCAAAACAAGCAGAATTGTTTGAAGCAGTTAGATTCCCAGATGCCCGCTTCACCCCACAAATCCAGTTGACTAGCCAAGTGCTAATATACAACTAGAAATTTATTCTCTGGAGGGGATTAACTAAAGGGACTCTGAACTGGGCATAACTGGTTGAGGGTGTGTGTGTGTGCCATACTGAAAACAGGAGACTAAGTGGGCATCTACCCATCAAATGGAGAAAATGCTAGGACTACTGTTGGCAAAACAGATTTATAATCCTTAGTTAATTTTCTCCGATTTCTGGGACACTGACCAGCCCAGTAAGAAAGATCTATAGATACTGTCAGTGGATGGTTCTCTAAATTGATGCCTAGTCTGGTCTGGTCACCTAACGGTGAAGTCCACCAATGGAGAGGTGTTCTATCTCTCTCAGTCTCTACCCCCTCCCTCTCTCTCACACACACACTCACACACACGTATAAACATACATGCACATACATACTTGCGCATGCCCTGAGTTTAACGTCAGCTGGTGTACCTCGCTTTGAATATGGATGGGTAGTAAATCATTAACAGATAATTGAGAAAATCATCTAACGTGAAAGACAAACACCAAAACAAACAGAATAAAGTACTTGTAGGAAATGGAGACAATATAGGGAGAAAATTCAAACAAGTAACTAATATTTTTAGTATTAATTAAAATTTCTGAAAAAAATGTGGGGAAAAGTATTAATGAAACAAAAACAGAGTGTATATAAAAAGAGAACAATAAAGAGCCTTTGTAAATTAAAAATAAGATAGCAAAAATGTATGGATCATGTTCTCTGAAGATAGTTAATATTAACAAGAGGAGAGATCTCTACTCCCACACCTCCAAAATTGACCACATATAAATGAAAAATAGCCATGTCTTAAAAAGGAAATTAATACTATTTGAAATGAATGGCAAATCTCTGGGATTGACTATAACAATCTTCAGAGAAAAATTTATATCTTAAATGAATTTATGTAAATGCATTTGCTAAATCTGTTTTATTTTCCCTCTTTGGCTTACAGATAAACTACAATTTCCAGCTTTCCCTGAAATTAGGACAACGTGACTACTGAGTTCTGGCCAATGGAAAGTGGGCAGAAGTAATTATGCCACATCCAGGCCTGACCTCTGACACGCCTGCTTTCTAAAACCTCCGTGTTCATTTTTTTTGCTCCCCCCCCCATTGGCTGGCCAAATGGAGGGATTCAATCAAGACACATCACTAATGCCCGGGAAACATCAATCATGCTTCTGCTGGTGCTGAGTCTGTTTTCTCTTCCCAAGTGGGGAGTTGGGGGGTGGGGGGGCACATCATTAACCCCTACTTATTCAGTGCTTTTAAATCCAGGCTAATGGGATACTTAATAATTCAGCATAAAATGAGCAACACATTTGAAATTCTTAACTCAATGATGCAATAGTTTGGATAGGTTCCTTTACCACAAGCCTGAAATCCTATGTGTGTGTATGTGTGTGGTGTGTGTGTGTACGTGTGATTCTTTTTGAAAGGCTGAAATCATTCATTTATTCATTTGCTTATTCATTTATATATTCAGCAAATACTAAGCATCTATCTATCTATCTAATGCACTATCATGGGCACTTGCATTAGACAGGTTTTATGCCTTAATAAGGAAGACAACCAAATAAATACATGAAATAATCAAAACATAGATTGTGATTTGTATTATGATTAGTATTAGAAATGATCCAGCAAGGAAAATCTTCTTTAAGGAGAATGACCAGGGTAGGCTTCTCTACATCATAAAGGATGAGGACTTGATAGGCCTCCAAAAACTCAGCCAGATTATAAAGGGCATTACAGACCACAGTGAAGTCTGGTTTTTATTTTAAGTTTTCAAGTTTTAAAAAGATCCTTTGGGCTGTTGAGTAGAGAATGGATTAGAGTGGATTATATGGAACTGGTAATAAATGTGAGGAGACAGGATGATTCAGAGGAAAATATTTTTGTAATCCATTAATGTGTGATGTCATATAAGGAATTTCTCTTACCCATGATATTTTAGTAAAATAGTTTTCAATCCTGCTTTCTGGATGACTGCATTGCTTGTGGTAGAAAAAAAACATTTTATTTTCAAGTAATATTATTTAATTGTGTCTGATTATTTTAAGTGGCAAGATATCCTTGGATTGAACTGAGGATCAATTGTTGAACTGAAATTTGTGATTCATCTTCTGTGGTAGTGGGGAATTCTTGTTTCCAAGAGAAGGGATGAACTATTACTTTTTGTTCTCTTAGTTTATACCAGCAACTGTTCAAAATGAACTGTGCTGTTGTGATTACTTTCATTGTATTAGAACAAAGAGCATTCTTTTTTCCTTGTGCTATTAGGATGTGTGTGGTAAAGAAAGAAATGAATAGTAGTTTTTCTCTGAATTTATTTAAAAAGTAAATAGAAAATTTTCTGCTAACAGGAGAAAGAACTAAGAGTGCCTGCTCCTTTAGTTCTTCCAAAAAATGGCTAGTGTCCTTACAAATGAGCCTTGTGTCTGGTTTTTCTGTATTTACAAATAATGCAAATGATGGGACTGTTTGACTCTAGATGGAATCTCTATGTGGTTTCATTCAGTCTGGTTGGCTTGGAGGTCATGAAATAGGGTTCCCATGTCCATACCTCAACTCCACTGCCATGGTGGGAGACTGAGATAGACTTTTTATTCATAGCAGTAATTCACATTATGTCAAAAACAAGCCAGCCATGGCACTGGTTTCACAGGGCAGAGGAGTAATCTGCCCGTGGGGCTGTTACACATATTGATGGGGAGGCGCTAAGTGCTAGTCTGGGTTACAACTCAGTGAAAATGGGCTAGATTTTGGATCACTTCTGGTCTACCTTTTATATGAGATTTTTATTAGGTTTAGTTCAATGGGTTTTATATTAAACTTGGTTAATGAGTGTAGAAACATACAGGTTGAAGTTAACAAAGAAAATATCCAAGTTTCAGTTGCATTTGTGATTTTGCTAAAAAAATATTTTCCACCAAATATTTAACAGTTTACTCTTGTTTGGGTTCAATTCAAACTTTTGTTCCCTGGAAATGCTTAAAGCAAATGGCCATCTGGTTTTTTAGATAGCTATTCATCTGCAGTGAAGTAGGGTTGAGGTCATCTCCAGCTCTAGGCTTTTGTGATTTAAACAGGAAAACGTGTTATACTTGTTTAGAGACCTGGCCATCACTCATGATTTTTCGTTTGTTTTATATATAGTAATATATCAGAAGAAGTACGGGATATCAGGAAATGTTTTAATTACGGTTTCTGTGTTTACATTGCCATTACTAATTTTTTTCTGAGAATTTATTTCAAACTGAATAATCAATCAGATTACTCTTTTAGAATTAAGCTTTTGGGTCCTCTGTTCTTCCTTTTTTAATTTCTTGGCAATAAATCATTATCCTCGGTTTTTGGAGCTTGCTTCTCTTATGGAACTCAGGTAAAATATTTAATTTAAAAGTCAGTAATTTAGAGATATCGAAAAGTGATAAAGTGGCACAGTAATAAGGATTCTTGCTGGCTATTATTTCTTCTGTTTTTCTTTTTTTAAATAAATGCAGAGTGCGATTAAGTACTGAGACACATTTAGCTATAACTGTAAATGCAGATAGACCAAAGATATCAACCTTTTTAAAAAATGTGTTATTTTCTAACCATCAAGAATAGCTCTGCTGTACTTCATTGTTGGAAAGATGCGTTCATAATTTTTTTCCTATCACTTCCTTTTTCTTCTTTCTTAGGTTTGTGAGACTATTGTATGTATGGACATGGGAACCCTATTTCATGACCTCCAACCCAACCAGACTGCATGAAACCACATAGAGATTCCATCTAGAGTCAAACAGTCCCATCATTTGCATTATTTGTACATACAGAAAAACCAGACACAAGGCTCATTTGTAAGGACACTAGCCATTTTTTGGAAGAACTAAAGGAGCAGGCACTCTTAGTTCTTTCTCCTGTTAGCAGAAAATTTTCTATTTACTTTTTAAATAAATTCAGAGAAAAACTACTATTCATTTCTTCCTTTACCATACACATCCTAATACCTGTATTAATCAGGGTTCTCCAGAGAAAGAGTACCAATAGAACTAATAGAACACATATATAAATGCATCTATATGTATATAAATATATAGTTACAAGAGTACTTCAGAAAGTTTGTGGAAAAATACAACTGAAAGATAATTTGAATACTTGCATGAACTTTTTGAAGTACCGTCATATGTGCAGAGAGAGAGAGATTAGGAGGAATTGGCTCATGCAATTATGAAGGCTGAGTCCTACCATTTGCCATCTGCAAGCTGGAGACCCAGGGAAGTCAGAAGTCCTGAGAACTGGGGGAGCCAATGATGTAAGTCCTAGTCCAAGGACTGGCAAATACCAATGTCCCTGCTCATGCAGGCAGCCAAACAAAAGTATCAGATTCTTCCTTCTTCTTCTTTTTTGTTTTATTCAGGGCCTCAATGAACTGGATAATGCCCACCCACATTAGAAAGGGCGACCTAATTTAGAATCCACCAATTCCACTGCTTGTTTCATCTGGAACCACCCTCACAGACACACTCAGAAATAATGTTTAATTTGAGCATCCCTTGGCCCAGTCAAGTTGACACATGCAGTTAATGATTATAATAAGCTTTCCATAAAAGGATTAAGAAATTAAGGATAGTGGTTTCCCCTGTACAAAGAATGGCCAATAAATAAACTT
Organism: Cynocephalus volans; assembly: GCF_027409185.1. Lineage (NCBI taxonomy): Eukaryota > Metazoa > Chordata > Mammalia > Dermoptera > Cynocephalidae > Cynocephalus > Cynocephalus volans. The sequence goes on from NC_084460.1 coordinate 287,733,540, forward strand.
TTGGCCCTATCTCAGATTTTTTTCAAGACCTTGTCATTCACAAGGTTGTGCAATCATCACCATGATCTAATTCCTGAACATTTTCATCACTCCCAAAATAAAGCTCTTCTTAGCCGTCTACAGTCATTCCTCTTGTCTGCCTCCTCCACTCCCTGCCCCTGGAAACCACTAATCTACTTTTTTTATCTTCTTAACATCTCATATAAATGGAATCATAAAATATGTGGCCTTTTGTGTCATTTAGCATGATGTTTTCAAAGTTCATTTGTATTGTAGCATGTATAGTGAATTTTATGGCATTTGAATTATATTTCAATAAAAAAGTACATAAAAGGCATGGAACTTAGTTAAATTAAAAAAAAAACCCTTTCCATTCAGATGAGAACACCAACTGTATGAAAACATTTACTTATAATTAATTTACAAACTTATAGTCCTTTGTTTCTAAATTACCTCCAACTTCATGATTTGCCTTTTTAATGTTTAATTAAACATTAAAACTGAATTTGAAATAACTCTTTCTGCTGTATCAACCATGCTATATCTTCTCTTTGAACATATGCTGTTCATCTTTGCTCCTATGAAAAACTAGATCATTAAAACCATTCTAAGGCAGAATAAGTTATGACTAACATGTCCACTCAGAGTGGAGTACTGGGCTTTGTGTGTCCGTGATACAAAGTGTGTGATGTTTGCCTTTCTAGGCTCAGTTTCTCCTGCTGTAACATAGGCACAATAATTCCTATGGGAAGGTGATTGTGTGTAAACGAGTGCTCAGAACAACGTGGGGCACACAGAAAGTCTTCAGATGATGCAAGTGAATATCACCCCTGACGTGTTTACTCCATTGATAGTGTCCAGATGTATGTGTTCCAAGTTCATGGAACAAGAAGTAATAAAGTAATGGTTATAAGTATTCAACCAAAGGGGACATCTCTATTCATTCATTGCGTTACACATCGGAATTCTGCATACACGGCTAATGAGGTTAAACTTGGGATGTTTATTCCTGGTGAGCACTGTGCCCATGTGATCCATTAAGGGAGATAAAGGAAATAGAGACACTGAACAGGCTGAAGCTATTGAACGAAAATAAACGTAATGCAACTCAGCTTTTTCTCCTAACCATGGTTTGTGTTAGAGTATCAGTAAAGAAGTTGGAAAGAATTTGACATTCAGATTAATGTCATTAATAAACAGAAGTACTGAAATACATAAAAGCAAGAGCAACTTAATAGAGAAACATAAATTTCTAAATTCTTCAGGTTGGAAGATGGATTGCTTTTATTTAATACTGAAATTATGAAAAGAATCACATGAAAAGCTGAATTACTTGCAGATTTTTTTCCAGTGTTTGTTAACTGATAATCTAAACTACTGATTTTTTAATCTTCTTGGAGCTTATTGTATGCAATAGTTTCATAGTATTTTATTTATTGCAAATTAATACTATCAATGACAAATACATTCTGTGTAAAAAAATGTTTATACCTTCAGAGAAAGGTTTTTTTTGTTTTCTAAATAGTAGCATAATAATATTAATCACATATGAGAATAAGGTGTTTTGGGTTTATAAAGTGATTTTATAAGCACATACATTGATCTGACAAAACTCTGAGTGTTAGTACTAATTTACAAAAAAATTATTAAGGGCCTATTGTGGGTCAGGTATTGTTTGAGATTGCAAGATAGATTAAACAAAATAGATAAACATTCCTGGACCGTATAGAGCATAAAATCTAGTAAACTAATTAACATATAAATAAACCACATATCAATAAATAAGTAGTTTATTGTGGAATGCCAGAAAGTGATGAATACTTGGAAATAAAAAGGCAGGGTAGGAAATAGGGAATGATTACAAGGAAGAGGAGGAATGTTGCTTTGGATACAATTTTCTCCATGGAGTTCAGGGAAGGTCCCATTGGGAAGGTCACATATGAACAGGGACCTGAATACAGTGAGAGAGCAAGACGTGGGGATCTGGGGAAGGTCTTTCTAGGCAAATGGGAGAATAAATGCAAAAGCCCTGAGTAACAGTGAGTTTGCCATGTACAAGGACTGGAAGGCTAGTGTGGCTGCCCCAGAGTGGACTGGGGACAAACAGAGAAGGTACGGAGACAGAGGGACTCATGGGCCCCATCACACTGGCCTTGCAGCTAGTCCAAGTGTATATGCAGCTACTGGAGGGCTTTGAGGGGAGTGGAAAGATCAAACTTACATTTCCAGGTACTAATGCTCCTTTTGTAAATTTAAATTTTTACTTTTTGCAAATAAGGGAACAAAAACCCACAGGGGTCCCAATGTCCTGCTCGGTCCTAGGGTGAGGGCTCTTTGCAGCACAGAACTTTCTCAAGGGTAGGAATAAATCTGGGGTGTTTGCTTAAAAAGAAAAAAACTTTCTCTGGGGCCTCACCTCATCCCTACTGGATCAGAATGTCCAGGGGAGAGGCTGTGTTTTTAGTAAGTGTGTTAGTCTTTTCTCATCATGCAGCAAGCGTGAGAAGCCCCCACGTATGAGGGTGGTGTAATGTAGCTCTTCCCAGAATCTCTGTCTCTGTGAAATTAGAGACACCATACTACAATTTGAGAGAAATACCTAAATTAAAAAAAATTTTTTAGAATAATCACGTGAACAAGAGAAATTTTTACTAGTGTTTACCTAGGATGAAAAAATGACTAAACTACTTTCTTCATTTTCAATAGAAAGATGGGATAAAAAAATATTTAAATTGCAAATTTTGTCATTTTGTTGAATTTTTAAAGCTTTAAAAATGATTGGATAAAATATGGACAAATATAGAAATTAATAATCTTTAATGACTGAATCTCATTGTTTTTTTCACTACTCTCCAATGAGATGCATTTAAAAAATATTTCTAGATAGTGATTTTTTACTTTTTTAATTAAAAAATTATTTTTTACTTTTTTTTTAGGTAATTTATTATACATGCATGTGAGATACAATACTGATTTTTGATAATTGTGTACAATGTGTGATGATTAGATCAGTATAGTTAGCTTATTCATCATTGCAATACGCAATCATTCTTTGTGTCCATTGACAAATTCCTCATTAGCCCCCATCCCTCCCTCCCCTCTCTTTTTCACTTCTAGTTTTCAAAAAGTTCAGTGTATTACTGTGATTGTTGTTTTTTCTTTCTTTCTCTCCGTCTCTCTTTATTGGTCATTTGCTTATTTATTCAGTTCCCGGTTATGAGTGAGAACATGCAATATTTCTCTTTCTGTACCTGGGTTGTTTGACTTAGGATAATTTTCTTCAGGTTCGTCCACATTGCTGCAAATAGTAGAATTTCATTCTTTCTTATGGCTGAGTAGTATTCCATTGTGTATATATACCACAATTTCCTTATCCTGTCATTCATTGGTGGACATTTAGGTTGGTTCCATCACCTGGCTATTGTAAGTAGAGCTGCAATGAACATGGGAGTGCAGGTGTCCCTTTGACCTGATGTTTTCCAATCCTCTGGATATATCACCAGGAGCGGGATTGCTGGATCATATGGAAGTTCTGTCTGTAGTTGTTTAAGGAACCTCCATACTGTTTTCCATAGTAGCTGTACTAATTTACAATCCCACCAACAGTGCACAAGGGTGTCTCTTTCTACACATTCTTGCCAGCATTTGTTATTTTCTGTCTTTTTTTATAGTAACCAGTCTGATTGGGGTGAGGTGATATGAGATGCTGTTTTTTAAAACAATTCTTTGCAGAGGTTTCTCTGGTATATTTTGTTTTGAAGCAAAAAGATATAAATTTTAAAACTAAATATTTCTATGACATTTCTTTTCCAGCATTCTCTCAGAATCAAATATAATTTTAATGGCTACTAACGGTTTTATACATCAAAATTTAATTTAAAAATATGCCACTAAGCCTTAAAATAGCCCATCATCCAGTTTCATTCTTTCTTTGCTTGCTGTTGTAAATGAAGTGCTGGTATAGCTGTAAAGTTATTTTCTCTTTCTCCTTATTTTTTGGCCCCAGGATCTAACATCACTAGGAAGAAAACCAGAAGACACACCCACCAGATCACTAAACTTAAAAAGACTGAGAGCCCCAAATGTTGGTGAGGATATGGAACAAACAGAATTCTCATACGGTATTGGTGGGAGTATAAAATGAAAGGATCAATTTGGGTAAATGCCTGGCAGTTTCTTATAAAACAAAGTGTACATCTGTCATGTGACCCAGCAATTCTGTTTACAGGTGCTTACGTAAGGAAAATGAAATGGTTTTGCACAAATGTTTACAGCAGCGTTATCCATAATAGCCTCAAACTGGAAACAGCCCAGGTGATTATCAACAGGAGAGTGCATAAGCAAATTGTGGTATACCCGTACTGTGGAATACCGTCCAGTACTAAAAAGGAATGAACTGTTGATTCATGCAAAAACTAGAATAAATATAAAAAACATTATGCTGAATGAAAGAAGACTTACTCCAAAGATATATAGTTCTACTTATATGATGTTCTAAAACAGACAAAACTAATTTGTGGATAAAAAATTTTGAACAGCATTTGCTTCAAGGGTGTTAGAGATGGATATTCACAGAGAGGGGGCATGAAGGAACTTTCTGGGGCGATGGTAATGTTACATATCTTATGAGGCGAGTTGCATTACATAGGAGAGAACATTTGTCAAAACTCATCAGTGAGTACACTTAAGATTTGTGCATTCCATTTCATGTAAAATTTACCCCCAAAACTATGAACAAATATTAAATTTTAGAAATTTTAGTTAGTGATACCATATTGAAGTTTTTTAGGGGCGAGATATACTAATGTTAACAATTTGCCTTGAAATATATTAAGAAGTAAGATGGATTGATGGATAGTTATAGTGATAAATGGATGGACGTGTGATAAAGAAAATATAGGAAATGTTTATTATAGAATCTAGGCTGGAACATATGGATGGTTTGCTCTCTATTTTTGTATATCAAATTCCACCTTTCTTTTAAGGTCCACTGAAAACCATATCAAGTTCATGAAATCCTTCTCAACATCTTATATCATCTTGATCTTTTCCCCCCACTGAAATCTTTTAACAAATTTAGTCAACATCACACATTTTGACACTTGGTTATACACTGTCATGCATTTTCTGGAATCATGTAAATAGCATTTATCTTTTTGACTAAGAGATAAACTTCTTGAGGGCAAAGACTAGTCTCATTGCTTTTAATTCATCTCCCTCAATGTCCCCTCCGCACAACTCACAGCACTTACAAAAGTATTTTCACCTTATAATAATGTTTGTTGGTGCAACTAAGCTTCAAGATGTAGATAGCAACTGTGGCCCCTTCACAATTTTCAGACAGGTCTGTAGTTTGTATTTCAAGGAAGGCCTAGCCCTGGAGTACTAGACTAATCTGTTTCCTGGATAGATTCCAGTTTCCATTTCATAGGCCTGGACATTAACTATTAGAGAGGAGAGACTATGAGAGACATTGACAGAGAGGAGCCAAATGAAATTTCTTTAGTGAACCAAATGAAATTTCTTTGGGCGTAAATTTAGTGAATTTCTCAGCCCATTGAGTTGCCTCTGGAACACTGGGCAGAGTTGTTCTTTCCTCAGTAGTCTTTGGAGACACAAAGACAGTGTGGAAATGTGGTGAGACAAAATGATAGCCACCCCAGCAGCTGAGAGATACCCTATTCAACAGACAAAAGTAGATCAACAATTACAAAATCATCAGAGGGTGGTTTACATTAGGAATGCCTTCTGTAGGGCTGGTCGTGTGGATACCTGCACTCCCATGTTCATTGCAGCTCTGTTTACAATAGCCAAGACATGGAATCAACCTAAATGTCCATCATCAGATGAGTGTATAATGAAACTGTGGTATATACACACCGTGGAATACTATTCTGCCATAAAAAAGAATGAGATACTCCCATTTACAACAACATGGATGAACTTGGAGAAACTAATGTTGAGTGAAATAAGCAAAGCACAGAGGGATAAATACTGCATGTGCTCACTCATAAGTGGGAGCTAAGCGAGAAAGAAGGGAGGAAAGAAAGACCACAGTAGTGCGTTGGTCTTACAGAAGGAGGGAACATTCCTAGGGCTACAAAGTGGAGGGGGGGGGGTAGGGGTAGGGGTAGGGAGGTTGAGGGATAATTGGGTGGGGGGCATGGGGTACAAAAGTAATTTCTGGTAATGGGTATGCTGCCAGTAGGAATCTGGCCCTCACATCGTGGGCACAAGGGGTGACAATTAGCTTCGTATTTAATGAATATTCATTAAAAAAAAGGAATGCCTTCTGGGACATTGACACTGATCTAGCCTTTTCTCAGTGATTGATGACCTCAGGGAGATAGAACTATTACAATATGAGCTGCTAATATAGTCCTTTGCTGTTAATACCAGGAACAATAATCTCTAGGTTTGGTGAATAGGAGTAATTAATCTATACTGAGAAGAGTATTAAAATCCAAAAACTAGATTATTAATCCCCCAAACTAGATTATTAAGGATGGGTTAAATATAATAAAATTTACTTTTTACTTTCACCATTTTTAATGTTTATTAATTACTCATGTAACAATTGAGTTTCTCATTTTTTAACACATTATGTTTTAGACTGTTTGAAATAAATTAAGTACAATAAATTGTTGTAATTTTTGGAGTGAGATAAAATTCTAGTCTAAAAATGTGTCAGTTCGAGTTCTACAGAGCATTCTGTTAGTCATCATTTCAAGATCTTTTTAGAGCATGGCTTTGTCTTTGAACTTGCTTAGCTCTGCTCATGTGAATGGAAGGTCTCCTACGCAGGAGCGTTCAGTTGCTCTCTGCAGGATGAGACACATCTGCTTTCTATTTCATCTTTGGATTTCACCATTCTGACCTTTGAAATAATTACACCAGATCCAAAATATCTAGCAGACTTGACTAAGAAATTACTTTTTAGAAGTTATTTTTTATTATGGTAAAAACCACATAATATAAAATTTTTCTTAACCATTTTCCAGTGTATACAGTTCAGTAGTGCTAAATATTCTCATTGTTGCCCAACCAATCTCCAGAACTTTTCCATCTTGCAAAGCTGAAGCTGTATACCCATGAAAAAATAACACCTTATTTATTCCTCCCCCAGCCCCTGGAAACCACCATTCTACTTTCTGTAAATTTGACTCTTCTAAATATTTCTTAGAAATGTAATAATACGGTTTTTGTCTTTTTGCAACTGGCTTATTTCACTTAGCAAAGTGTGCCCAAGTTTCATCTATGTTGAAGCGTGTGTCAAAATTTCCTTCCTTTTTAATGCAGAGTAATATTTCACTATATGTATATACCATATTTAAAAAATCCATTCATCTGTTAATAAACATTTAGGTTGTTTCTGCATCTTGGCTGTTATGAATAGTACTCTGTGAACATGAGTGTGCAAATATTGCTCTGAGACCCTGTTTGCAATTCTTTTGTGTATATACCCAGAAGTGGAATTGCTGGATCATACGGTAATTCCACTTTTAATTTTTTGAGGAACTGTCATACCCTTTTCTACAATGGCTGCACAATTTTATGTTCTCATCAATAGTGCACAAAGATTCCAGTTTCTTTTTTTTCTTTTTTTTTTTTTTGTCTTTTTCGTGACCGGCACTCAGCCAGTGAGTGCACCGGCCATTCCTATATAGGATCCGAATCCACGGTGGGAGCGTCGCCGCGCTCCCAGCGTCGCACTCTCCCGAGTGTGCCACGGGCTCGGCCCAAGATTCCAGTTTCTATACATCCTCTCAAACACTTGTTATTTTCTGTTTTTTTGATAGTCATCCTCATGGATGTAAGGTATAAGAAATTACTTTTTAATGAAAAAAACCACATCACTTTCTAGCCAAAGGAGTTGAAAATCTCTAGGATACATAATCCAAATAAGATTCATTTCATACTAAACTTGTGGTCTATCATTTCTTACATCAGTCATGGATTTGTTCTTTAGGTTTCTAGACTTAGCTATATACTGATGTTAGCACCTACCTCAGTATTGACTGAGCAGAATTTGAATGCTGAACTTTTGGAATCCCCTTTTCCATGGTGAATAAATGTCTCTGAGAGAAACTACATCCTCAAATAGTGAAAAACTGACACTGAAAACTTGGTCTGCGCCTATAGAGATACCATGAATTAAAACTGGTCATTACCATGGACCTCATTGGTAAAACGAGGAAGTCGGTCTAGATGAGGGGTGGCAAACCTAAGTGCCTGTGGGACCCAGGTGGGCTGATAGAAAACGAGAGTGGCGTGTCTGTGTCAGACTGGAGAGTAGGAGTGTGTGTGCCTTCAAAAGGCAGAAGCCAGCATTCACCTCCAACTTACAGTGCCATGAGGGATCATAGGCTTTTGTCCAGTGTGTCTCTAGATTTTCATACTCATTGAGAAAAGTTGAAAAACATAAAATATGGCAATAATTTTCATTAAAAGAAAAACGTTGCTGTGTAGGACAAAGAAAACACATTTCAAGGTTTGTGATATCTGGGCTAAATATCTCTAGGGTCCTTTGAGTTCTAAAATTCATTGATTTTCACATTTCTAGTACAGATTTAAAACAACATCAATAGTCAGTGTCTGTGATTCTATTTCTTACCTCAGATCACTCAAAACTGTAGGCTGCTGTCTTGGTTTCACAGAGTGAATCAAAATGACTCAATTGTTTGATACACAGACACTGTCTCCTTAAGCACTATACTTATCTTCAGTGAATTGTACTCAGAAAGATTTGTGTGACAACTCATATCACATTTGAAAGTGATACATGGCACTCTGTAGCAAAACCTGCTGTCTTTTGTTTGATTCCTCAGATGTGTACTGAATTCCAGCAAAATTGAAGAGACAAAAAAATCAGTTCGTGTCTCAATCAATTTTATGGACTGAATGACAGATGAGATTTCTCTGTTCACTACAGATTTCCCTGTCCCTAGAGAATTGTTGGAGAATATTGATAATTGTTTGATGTTTTCCATCTGAACTTTTCTCTTTTGATAAGAATGTTGCTGTGATTGACATATGTGCCCTGCCCAACATCTTTCTTCTTTTGTTTCCTTCTTCTTTCATTAACAATAGTGTTGATCTCCCAATGGGGAAACATTCCTGTCACGCCCTTTGCCTAGAACAGTGGTTCCCAGAGTGTGGTCCCCAGATCATCATCAGCAGCAGCACTTGGGGACTTGTCAGAAATAGACATTCTCAGGATCCACCCCACTATTTCAGATAATTGTGGTGTTGCTGAACCAGCCCACAGCTCCAGCCTGACTGTGGAGGCACTATGATTGGTTTAAGGGTGGGCATATATGATCTAGGTCAGTGGGCTTCAAACTTCACAGTGAATTAGAATTACTTGGGGGGCTTGTTAGAATAAAAATTGCCAGTCCCCTCCCTCAGAGTTTGTGGTTCTGTAGATCTAGGGTGGGACCTGACTGTTTTTAACAAGTTAATGCTGATGCTGTTCCTAGGTGATATTGATAACCATACTTTGAGAACAATTGACCTGAGCCAATGAGATTAAAGCCTGAGAATTTTGGTGGAATTCCATATGTATCAGTTAACTGTTGCGTCATATATGCTGTATGAAAATCCACCCCAAATCTCAGTTGCATACAGTAAGTACAGTTGTCCCTTCATATCCTCAGGGGACTGGTTCCACGACCCTCCCATAGATAGCAAAATCCAAGGATACTCAAGTCTCTTATAAAGAATAGCATAGTAGTATTTGCATATAACTTATGCACGTCTTCCTGTATACTTTAAATCATCGCTAGATTATTTATAATGACTAATAAAATCAAAATAGTTGTTATACGGTATTGTTTAGGGAATAATGACAAGAGAGTCTGTCCATTTTCAGTACAGATGCAACCATAATAGGACTAACGACATAGTACATGTCAGCAACAACTTAGTGTTTTCTGGAATTTTTTTCCAGGTGTTTTTGATCTGCAATTTGTTGAATACACAGATGTGACACCTGCAAATACAGGAGCTGTCTGTGTTTATCTCTCTTTTACACATGGTGTGATTGGCTGGGATCTTTGGCTGTTCAGGTCTGGGTCTGGCTGGGATTGGCTGCAGTTCTGCTCCATGTATCTTTCTTTCTCCCTGGGGCAGTGGCTACTCAACTCAAAACATGGTCCTCTAATGATGAAAACAAAGTGTAAGAGACCAGGTTCCACAGTATAAACCTATTTCAATTCTAACTCATGTTATATCTACCAAATATTTCGTAGGCCAAAACAAACCATATGGCTAATACTGACATCAAAAGCTCTCATGAAAGTTGAGGGGGAGATAAGGAATACTTACTGAATGATCATCTAATACATCACATTGGGGAAAAAGTGCTTGCGTTCTTCTGTTTTTCAAGCTGGTAAGCTACAGTTTTGGATCTGTTAGTGGCCAACTTTGAAGTCATATAGAAAAAGCCTGCTGCAGAACAAAGCCAATAGAAAGAAAATCAGAGCTGAAAACCGAAGAGAGAAAGATTCCTGAAGATCCAGTCATGTGTTAGACACCAGATCTACCACTGAACTTTTTTGTTAGGTAAACCTATACTTCTGTTATTCCTAAGCTAATTCTTGCCCTCAAAATCCCTAAGTCCATAGCCATGACCAAATATTTAATAGATCTTTTTCAGTTTACAGATATTCATCACCCTTGAGATAACAGGCATTTTAATAAATACTTTTTTTAAAACTTGCTGTACTGAAATGTTTCTTTGCTGATTTTTGTGGTAGAGTGGCATTTTAGAAGTTTGATTCAAAGTTAAATTTCCTGCAATAGTATTTGTCTTTGACCAAAGATTTTTAATACTGTGTGAAATTTCACTTGGTCATATCCCAAAGGATTAGATTAAAGTTAAGTATCTAAGTGCCATAGGTGACCAGAAAGCAACTCCATATCTTTAGGGGAGTCCAGGAAGACTGTGTTTATCAGAAATTGCAAAACGATGCTAGTAACGATACTAGAAATAGTAGCTTAAAAGATAAGAGTTTTTAAGTTTTCTTTTTTTTTCCTCTCTCCAGAAATAGGCAGTCTAAGACTGGCATGCACTCCATCATCATCTTGGACCTAGCTTCCTTCCTTCTGCTCTGCCATCTTTAATGTATGGTTTTCCCTGCATGGTCCAAAATGCTACCAAGACTCAGGCTCACATACCAGGTGGGTTAGAGGAAGTGAAGGGGAGCGGAAAGAGCCCAGGCCAGCTCTTTTAGGGAGCATTTTTAGAAGTGACACCCAACAGCTTTCACTTATATGCCATTGGTCAGACTTTAATCATGTAGGTGCAGCAAGGTTGGCTGAGAAATAGTCTTCTGGCTCGGCACCTTCATCTCTTGCATAAAATCATGGTTGGAACTAAGAAAGAAGGGCAGAACAGAGATGGGGAAGGGACACAGCCATTTCTGCCACAAATACAAATTTCAGAAGTAACTAAGAAAAAGCATCTCTGATGGAAATAAGCATAGAATCAAAGACCCACAGGAGACAAACTGAAACGGCTACAGAAATGTGTGTAAACACATCTCAAAAGTGAATTGGAAAATAAAATGTAAGTAGCAATGGGTTGGGAATGGAAATCAAAATAGTTCGTAAAACCCCAAGAAAAGGGAAGTCGAAGAAACTTTTCTCAGAGTTTAATGTATGCAGTTCTTGGAAGAGAGGTCAATGTTGCAAATAATTCAGTTTATAGAAACGTACGTCATTGAGAGGGAAAATAACTTTTCTATTCAAATAAAGCAAGTCAAAGTGTTTTTTCAACAGTCTATGAGAGTGAGCTTGAATGAAATATCTTTTAAAATATGTATTTCTGGTATACTTGACTCCACTTTTCCTATGCAGCCTTCTGGTAATAAATTTGCCATCCAGAGTAGACTTCCTCATCTAGCAGGCTGTATAATAAAGGCACTGCAAACATGCAAGTTTACTCAGAAGATATTTCTCATTGTACAAAATCTGTACCATTTAGGTTGAAAAACATCACTATGTGCATTTCCCTAGAGTGAAAGGGGGCAGGCAACAGAATCTCTTTAATCCCACGTGGTATCCAGGACTGTCGTCTCCAGGAGATTTGGAATACCTTTGGAAAGGTCACCTGATGACATGGTGAGCAATGGCTGAGTATGGCCAGAGCAGCTGGTTCCTGCTGACCTGTGGAGGATTCTGGTTTAGGTTCAACCAGGTTCAAGCAAGTGGTAAGTGGTAGAACAGCAGTGGGAGGCAGAGAGATCTGAGAACAATCTAGTTCTGCCCCCTGTTATAATGTGATGTTGAACCAATTTCTTTACTTCCCTGGACCTCCATTTCCTCATCCATGAAATGGGAATGAGGAGACCTGTTCACAGTGATGCTGAGAAGGCTGATAAGCCCATGTGGGTAAAATTGTTTAGCGTGGTGCCAATAGTGGGCATTCAGTCTGTTCACCCCCACTCTTACCTCTGCTCTGTTCCCCTTTTTTTCTTTTCTCTATTCTTCTTTCCCCCAATACATTGAGATCTCCTGAAAAGCACCCCAAGAGGGCACATCCTAGACATAAGCCTGTGAAAGTAGATTCCGTGAAGCTCACCGAGTCCTTAGGGGTGGTTCCTGAGTCATACTCTGGGGTGTAGTAATGAGCCTCCTTGCTGGAAGTTCTGCCATTATTCTAACAGACAGGGTCAATTTATTTACTCTAGTTTGCCTAATCTAAAATCCAAAGTGTATCATGTAACTAGGTTTGAGCAGTCTGTCATTTTTCTATTCCTTTCTTTCTTCTAATTTCTACTTTTTGTGATTTGAATAAAACTTTTCTGTCAAAATTAACATGCTATTCCTCTGCGTGTGTGTGTGTACGCACATGTTGTTTTTTGGGATAAACTAGTAAATGAATAGTTTACTTTAGGCTTACATTACACTAGCTCTCCCATGTCCTCGCCTTCTTCATTTGAGTTTTGTTTTACCCTTCTTTCACAATAATACATTTATACATGTACGTCTATCTACTTAGCTATTTCACAGCATTGCTCTGAAAAGCTTTCCATTCCATTTCTGAGCCACTTTTTTTGTTAATTACAGTAAATGATTGCTGAGAACATTAATCAATTCAATGGGTCTCCAATCTCAACATCTGAAACACATTTGTTTTTATATAATTTCTAGGCATTTTTCAATGCCATCAAACTTTACATCTTCTTAATGTTTTTCTGTCACTGAGAAAGATCAAGTTGATTCCTTAACAACAGGTAGCTCCAGAGCCACAGTGACTCCCTACACCACTATGACCTTCTAGTTTAATACCTGCCACCTTCAACAGTATTAGTGGAGAAACCAATGACAGCCATTAGTCAGTATTAAGTTGCTCAAGAAAGTCTAACCTTGATTCCTTTTTGATTCATTTATTCAATCATTTACCCACTTGATTTTGGCAAGTGTGGATTGAAAACCCTTCTCTATGCTAGGCCCTTTGCTGGGCCTCTGAAATAAAAAGGCAAACAAGATGTAATTTTTGCCTCCAGGAAGTTACATGCTTGGATTCAATTATTTGTTTTCTGTCTCCGCTACAGATTCCTTTTTTCATTACTCTTGTGCTATGCAACATCTTAGATATGTGAGGCTGGAGTGTCTTTGTTTCTCACCCTTGGCAATGAGCTGCTATAGGAAGTCTTTCAGATCTGATTTTAATGGCGTATTTGAATGTCAAGATATCACAGTATAGGAAATATAAGTGGGTTATTCTGACAAGGAAAATATTACTTGTTAATTTTTAAAATGAGAATATGCTAACATTTAGACATCAGAGGGTTCACTGATACGATAAACAGGGAACTCGAGAAGTTGTTAATTCCATTAAGGAAATGAAACTGCTTAGAAGATAAAGCATGGTTTTTACCTGAGATGGACACTGCTCTCAGGCCATTTCTGAGGTGAAAGGGTGGGACCAGTGTCTGTAATTCCAGCCATGAGCCATTTCTCTGGTTTCCATAAAAGGGAACTGAACTGCAGCTACACAGTCCTCCAGGGACCCTGCATTTTTTGCCAGAGTTACTCTTTGTCAGTTTTTGTTGAAAGGAGTGGAAAAGCTGCATATTTGATGAGAGTGGAAAAACTAATAGCAACTAAAAGCAATATTGAAATCTGTTATTCAGATTTAAGGCATCCTGTTATTTTGCTGAAAACTTGATTTGAAAATCCAACTTTTAATGATATACATACGAATAAGAGCAAATGGAGGCTATTTTGAGAGATGTAAAATAATGTTGCCATGCTACCCTGCACAAACAAACATGCCTCATCCCATGGGAGCTTTTGCAAATGGGCAACCTCAGACTCCCTAGGGCCGGTTATCTGCCTTGAAGTCAGGGAAGTGTTAGCTCACTTTGCTGGGCTAGATTAATCTGTGTTTCATGCATTTTTAAAACATCCCCTTCATTATTACCAAATGTATGATGTTAGGAAATCCCCATTTCTGGGGTATGGTATCTACCCATCTTCTCTTGGAATTCTGACTTACTCCAAGCAGGAGTTATAGTAAGATAGGAAAGGAAAATGGGAAAGAAAAGTAGAGACTCTGGTAGCACAGTTACACACCCAACTTATACTATAGAAGGCAGTGAATATTGGTTTAGAAAGGGCTGTTATTGTCACTTTCAACTTTTCCTAGTAGTACTTGTACACAGCCATAATATCTGAACCCAGATCCCTTGAGGGGAAGAGCGAAGATTATCTTGCATCATCATCTGCAACTCCTGGGCTTAAAATCCTCATGGAAATAGTTTCTTTCTGGAAAGGGCTCCTATTTTCAGTCCTTCTAAATGTTAAATGCAAAGTAAGGTGCCACAAACTTCCCAAATCCTTTAGCTCAGGAATAGCCAGGGAGTGGATGTGTTTTTGCTCAGCTGTTCAGAAGAAGGTAGCACATTTGAAACCAGGTGGTAGAATGTGATGGGCCTATTTGACTTTAAGAATCTAAAGGATGTTTTGAGCTGAGGCAGTGAAAGGCCTTTCCCCTGGGCTTGGGTTGCTGCTTGGAAACGTTTCCATAGAACCATCCAGAGCCTTTCATTCTCTATTTCCAGTTTACTTTTGTTAAAAAGTAAAAATTGCTTTTCTTTCTTTTTCTTTTTTTTGGATTTAAATCGATTTCTAGAACTTATTCCTTATTTCTTTAAACAAATTGCTCATCTGAAGGGAGAAGTCACACGGCAGGAGTTAGGTCCCTTAGAAATCCCAAAGAACTCACTAGCCTCCATGTAAATATTAGGAAACATGCTTTCAAAGTCCATGGGCCAGTTTGTTCAGCAAAATAGCCTGCTGATACCGTTGTCATATTTATAACAATAACAACAACAACAAACCCACCCGCCCCAGGATTGGTAGTTATGATTGTATTGTTTTGATGAAATATAAGAAAAGTCATTAGTTTCAAAAATAAGTGTTCTTTATACATAAGGAATATATCGAAGGAAAAATGATGTTATAATTAGGATATTAATGTTAATGATGCAAGAAAATGGCAAGCAGATTCCTCTGGAGAATCCACTAGCTAGTGTTTAAAGCTATTCTTTGCAAACCTTTGCTCAACTACTCGGGCTCAATCACCATTACCTTCTCCAAATGACATGCACGAACCCCATCTGGGAATGTTTTGATCTATCTCTCACTCCTTATCACTCCAAGGTCAACCCTATGTGCTCACAGTAGTGCCTCTCTTGAGTCCTGTAACTTAGGAGATCTCTCCATCAAATTATTCTTCTCTGACACCAACCCACCACATGCATTCCGTTAAAAAAGTATCAAGGGGTAAGGGGAAGGCAAAGGTCTTTAGAGCTTTCCTGGGCATTTCTTTCTTTGCTGATACTTCTCCATCTCCATAGTTCACCTGGAACACTTTAATCACCCATGTTCTGACCCCAAACATGCTTATTTCCTCTCTGTTCATAGCAGCTTTTCTTGTGTGCCCATAGTTTAATCAACTCTTGTCAGGCTCTGTCTCAGGCAAAAGAACTCCCAGCCAGGATGGGATGGTGCTCTTTAAGTAGACCATGGATCTCCTAGTTAAGGCTGAGGACATAGCCAGGGTGGAGGCGCAGAGGACTGGCACTCAGATGTCAGCTCCTGCTATTACTTATACTCTCCTTCACCCTCTTGAAGAACTAAAATCCTCAAGTCAGAAATTCATCCTCTCGGGATAAAGATTGTCTTTTGAAGGTATTAATTTCTTCCCCCAAACCGTAGGTCTGCTTCTGAAAATCAACCATTGGCATTATAATTTGGGGCAATTAACCTTTCAGCAGAGTTGACACAGGGGTGGCAAAGACACAGAAAACAGGCTGCCATTCCTAACTCCAGTGGCATCACTGGTTGCTTGTACTTCTGGGCCAGAAGTAGTTTCACTTAGTCCTCAACCCAGTATCCCAGGCAACAGCTTCGTTCTGGTTGGAGCTGGCATTTGAATCAGAATGCCTTCGGAAACAAGACCAGCATCGATGGAGAAGAGGAGGGGGCTCTACTGAAGGGAGCTGGCACTGGGTGGAGGGCTGCGTTAGGACTACTGTGAGGGAATGTTGGGCAGCGGGGTGTTGGGGAGGGTACGAGAATCTGAAGGAGCTGGGAAACTTCCGAATACAAATGTCACATCATAAATAATTTTAACTAAGTCTTTTCCTACAGATGTACATATTCAGTACCAAATACTTCAAAGTTAAAACTGAGATAAACTGATAAGACTGAGAGCTGAAAAGAAGCCAAAAATCAGTAAACTGTACTTTCTAACATATGTCCTTAGGAAAGAGATTCAAGGACACTAGTTCCTGCAATGACCTCTGGCTCCACGGTCTGTCCTTCCTTCCTCTGCTCCTCATTCCACACCTAACATTTTCTCTGGACCTACTCCATCCAGCAGAACTTTGAGAACCTGACTCCCAAAACCCTGAAGTGCAGACCAATAGTTTGAATTGTCAAGACTGCAAAGATTAAGACACAATGTGCCTCTAGGGAGGCCTGTAACATGGTTGGAAGGAAAACATGGACACACGACATAATAACTGATCACATAACTGAGAAGAAAAGAAAAATGGTGGCACAGGCAGGACCTGCCAATCATGGGCAGAGAACAAGAGCAAATCTTCTGGAAAAGCTGTTGTATTTGTTTCCCAAGAACTCTGAGGTGCTTTACGTGAGAGCGTGTGTTGGGAATCAACGTCTGTAGGAATCCTCGTAGAGAGGGAAGTTGAACTGTGAGGTAGCTGCAAGAGGCGTCTCAATAGGAGTTGGGGAGCCAGGGTGGCCCATTAGAGTTGTCCTGAATTGGGACAAGGACAGGCCTTTGTACTTCTCACCATCAACCAATCACTGAAGTGAGCTTCCTTTGAGCTGCGGAGGTGACCCTTGGTGAGAAGGGCTCTGTTGAGAGCCATCGACTGCTAGGAGTCCCCACAGCTGGGGGAACAGGTGTCTCAGTCCTGAAGGGTGGGTCTACCACGAATATGAGTGAAGCCGGGTTCTGATGTACATGGTTTGATTTATGTGATTGGAGAAAAGGGAAAAGGACCTTTGTGTCAGGAGGAGGAGAAAGACAGGTTTTTATTAAGTCTTCAGAACATTGTAGCTCTAGTGAAGGGTACGTGCAGACAAGCAGACACGGCATGAAGTTAGGAGGAAGGGAGGAGGCGTCAATGCTCGTCATGCCTGTCCTTTATCATTTTGTGAATAAAGTATCATGTTATCAGCATGCAATATAGTATATCATATTATATGTAACTTTTCACGGATACAAGTTTGGGGTGGAGGATGTAGGAGCCACTTGTAATATGAACAAATATTAAATTTGATTTCAGATCATTTTGTCACATTTGCTCTCAAATGTTCTTCATTTCCTAGTGGCTCAAAGGAGTATTGAATTTCTACAATATGTATGTTTTTGGATTTTCTGGAGTTTGACTGATATATTATTATGATGAATCATCATGCTGCAGATATGGTGACATCCTTCTGCTGAGCAACAGTCACGGTTCTGAAAGCCAAGGCTTGTGACACTCCTTATCTTTTCCTGACTGCGTCCCACAGAGAGGTGTATGTCACTATGAGGGAAACATGCTGATTGGCTCATTTATTTTGGCTTCTAAATGAGCGAGAACACAGAATAGGAATGTACTAGGTGAAGTTTAGGTAATGGACACTCATTTGTAAGGCAACTGTTACTCAAAATGAAGGCACATATTGATTTTTTACAGTCTGAGCATTTTGCACTTTGAAATGAGACTGGAAAGAGAGGCCACTACTGAGTTGATGATGAATGGATGAGGGGACAGAGCCAGGCCTGACACCCTAAGTATTAGGTCCACTTAGTCTGTGCTGGATAACTTCCAGGGCAGCTAGTAGGGAAATACTGCAATTGGTCTCATTTTCAGTCTTCCCATCTGTAGAACTGGGAGATTTACTACCATTTTTTACTGAACTTGCTTTGAGGAGTCATTAAGTAAAATTTATGTAAAGATGAAAAGAATGTAAAATAAGAATTCAGTGTCTTGGCAAAATCAGGTCACTGTTTTATAAGGCATTGTCTTCTGCAGAGTAATTTTTTAGGGGTAGTTAATTCACAGAGGACCTGGTGGAGTTTTCAATACATTAGTATGTCTAAGAATCATGTGGACCTGGGTACTGGGCTCCACCCCTAGGGGCTTCCATTTCAGAAGGTCTGTTGGAGCTCAGGAAGACACATTTTAACATGTGTCCTGCCTGGGTCTGAAGCAGATGGTTTGCTGTCCACACCAAAAAATCACCACAATTAGATAGACATTAAAAGTTTGTCTAAACTGGGATCTGCACGTGCCTATGGGATCTCGGCAAGAAATATAAATAAGAGGGGACTAACTTGGCTCCCCAGTTAGGGCCTGGTGCGGACCACAGTAAGTCAGAAAGCACATGTAAAGGGATCATGAGGGTCTCAGGTTTAACTGATTGTTGTCATATTGGAATGTGAGTCCAAAATTGTCAGATGACCTGATTTTTCAACAGATACCAGAAAGCTAGAATTCAATATAAAGTTTCCTAAGACTTAAATGTTGACAACTCATTGAAAGAAATTAAAGACATTGTGTGTAACAGATAAGACATGTGTGTTTGATTTGGTCTCTGAGCAGCCAGTTTATGAAACACGGGTCAACATCATAGCTGATCTAGCTTACCTGAAATGTGCTCAGAACACTTACATTAGCCTATGGTTAACCCAGATCATCTAACACAAGGACTATTTTATAATAAATTGTTGAGTATCTCATGTAATGTATTGACGACTGTACTGAAAAAGAAAAACAGAATGGTTGGATGGGCACTGGAAGTATGTTTTCCACTGAAAGTGTATTGCTTTTGCACCATCGTAAAGCTGAAAAATCATAAGTTGAACCATTGTTAAGTCGGGGACCATGTGTACTTCCTTACAGCTTTCCTTGGAGGATTTGTTTTAGGATGGCAACCCATTGCTGACAGTGTTTTGGGGCATGAGGACTTGAGCTTACAGGTGGGGACTGGGTGGGAGACAATATCAAAGGCAGAGTCTTCCTTAATGTATCTGCCTTAATGTCTAAGGCAGCTTAAAGATCTGAATGGGGAAATCAGAAGAAAGGCTCTAAGATGCTGACCCAGACAGACAGGAACCAGGAGAACTGGAGCCAGAATGAAGCTGAGAGTTCAGCTCATCACAGGGCAATCTTTTTAAATAAAGCAGCAGGTCCTGTTTGAGCAAAGAACAGTTAAATGTGCCTTGAGGGATCAGAGTTCTCATCCAAAATATCCTTTTATCACTCCTTGTACACAATATTTAAAAATATGTATTCCTCCCTCCCTGACTCATGCATATAGCAAAAAGAAGAGCTCAGCTAAGGTCTTCTTCTTTGGGTCTGGGACTTTGGAATGGCTGCTGAAGGTGAATCTGAAATGATACTCTCTAGCTTGCCTTTTGCATCTAGAGGCAGGTCAGTTCAGTTCCATTGCAGTGGATGTGGGCTGGGGGAGGGCGGAGGTGGGCCAGTGGGTGGAATATGTCTGTGGTCCCCAAACCTGACAGAGCATAAGTCACAGCTTTGATAAAAATACAGATCAGCCAAAATAAACTCATGTGTTGCAGTAACAAACAATTCTGAATCTTGGAGACCTTAACATAACTAAATACTATTTCTTACTCAGACAATATGACCAATAGGGTTAGTAGAGAATGGAGTGTATGTGTATCTGGCTCATGGTCACTCAAGGACTCAGGCTGATATAGGCTCCATCTCCATGTTCTTCAAAGACAGCTACATCAGGGGAAAGGACTGGGCAGAACCATTCACTGGCTTTTAAAGCGTCTACTTGAAAGTGACACATGCCACCTCTACTCACATTTCAATGACTAAAGCAAGTCACATGGTTATGCCTAACTTCAAAAGAGGCAGAAAAGTGCAATCCCACTATAGAGTGTAGAAATGGAATATTTGTGAATAGCCCTAATATCTACCACAACACTCAAATTTCTCATTCATTATATTTTCCCCAAATCATTGTAATACTCTCCTAGGTCTGGAAACCCCTGGCCTGTCTAGTTCATCTTTGGAGGCACTTTCCAGCTGAGGTTTGAGTCCTTTCATAATTTCTTGGAAAGGCATCATAAGTACTGAGTACAGGACTGCATTCAATAGATGCCCCGTGAACCACTTTTAGCAGTAACTCACCCAACTCCTCAGAGGAAACCAAATGCAAAGTAACTGTATTTTTTATTTCTATTAACAACAACAAAATACTTTCATAATTTCACATCCTGTTGCTTTTAAGAGCACATATATTACAAATAAAGGAACTCCACAAACTGTAAAGATTAGTATTTATCAACACCTTTTTACACATACACAAATATTTTAATATAGTGGTATCTGAAATGTTATTCATATAATTTTAGTACTGTCATAGGTATTAACTAAAAAGATTCTTTTAAACTTGATAAAAACCATGTATTTTACAATCTTCTATTTACATCTGAAATATGCTTAAATGTTACAAAAACATTCACCTTGACCTTTAAAATATGTGTACTAGGACAGGGTATTGAACATATTATAACTGACAGCAAACTTAGGGTTTGCTTTTGAGCGACACATTCATTGATATTCCAGGGCAAATATTCAGCTAGGGTTGCTCAACACTGCTCCAAAGGGGGGAAAAATATCATAGGAAATGTGCAAATTCAGAGACTGGCAAAATTCTCAAGCTAGCGAGGTAAACAAAAATATTAACACTGTAGAAACTTCAAATAAATTAAATCTCTCTTTCTCTTTTATGAGATTAGCTGCAGATTCAGAAAGTTCGCTGAGAGGTGTGTCTGCTGCTGCAGACCTTTGCTCAAACTTCAGCACTTGATGAGACACAGACCGTGGGCTGCGCTGGAGTCGCCCTGCTAGTTACTCGAGGGCAGGTTCGCTCCACTCCGCGCTGTGACGGGTCGTCCCTGCCTGGAATCTTAAGACAGGACAAAACACAACACAACAGAACAAAACGATAATAGAGAGGTTAACGTTAATATCCCCAAACACAAAATTAAAACGCAGAATAGTGATTTTTATTTCCTACAGGATATCTGCAAATTTTGAAAATACACATGTCAAAGTAGATCTAAAAGAATTTTTTCTCAAGCACACTACGTGCTGGTCGTTTTGGGAAGATTTAAAGTAGCTTCACAGTACTCTTCAACTGTCGGGTGTACATGTATAACTGTTGTACTAAAACTTTTTATTTATCCTAAAAGGATAATGCCAGGATTTTATTCTATTTGAAAAGTTTATAATTTATATTGTCAAAATCTACCAAAAAAGAGAGAAAACATTGGAAACCTCATTTAAATGTTTGCCTTAATGGAAATATGACAAAAAGTATATTTTGACCTGATGTTATGTTTGAAAATAATGTTAATATGCCTAAAGAATACTTTCTTATCAGATCTATTCAAATAGTGATATGTAAACACAATAACAACATCAAAGCGGAAACCCCAGGCACCGGTAAAATCTATCATGTACAGAGGAGAAATTAACTACATTTCTAGTTACGAACATTTTCTCACTAACCGCACACTTTACCATGCTGTTCTCACCTTTAATGGTACACTTTTTCCAACACAGAATTGCTACTTCTGCTCCCCCCCAAGAGCATGCACTATCTGAGTTTCTTATGCTACTCATGTATTTTCGCTATTTATGAAACAGTGTGGAATTCTGGCTGCCTACAAAAGTAATTATTGCTTGCCTGTCACTGACAATTCAAATTACTTCATATCAACATCTCCATTTTACACACTAGCTTCCACTTGATCCTGTTCCATCTCTTTCCTTCTGTTGAAGGTTCTTTCGTAAATTAGATGGCTTTAGAATACTCTTCTAGCTAAGACTTTCCTGGAGTGAATTACATAATTAATTCTATTTTTCTATGTCTATTTACACATTCTAATTGTTTCTTTTTTAAAAGCTCCAGAATATGTGCTTAAGTATATAGGTACATGAAGGTATTCCTATATATGAAAACCTATGTGACAAATCCCCACGAAGCTCAAGATCATAAGGAAGTTTATCTTTCCTGCCAACAGATCTATTTCTTTTGCTGTGCAATCCGTCAAGACCTGTGCAATCTCTCAGTGTCTGTTCTTTGCATCAGTTTCCAGGAAGCACAGAGTCGAGTTTTGCTTTTTTTTTTTTAGCAAAGGTTCCTTGGAAAGGAAGTTATTTTTCTCTCTCCATAATCACCTGGTCTTTGTTTTTGTATTTTTGTTTTAGCACATTGGGGTATAGTGTAGTTTTATTTTGGAGACCAATGACCTCAAACACATTTTAGAAGGTAATGGAATACGAATTTTCATTTTAAAAGCTAAGTTGTTAACTTTAACTTTAATCACCAGGGCTTTGTTTTTTCATTGACCTACCTTGAAATGGAAATAAATTTGTTTTAATTAAATAAAAACTTACAGAACACCAGTCAAGATGGAGGTGACTGGGGAAAATGAACAGCTAGGGAGAGAAAAGTAGACTGGAAGGCCACAAAGGACAAAGTAGACATAGGAAGAAAAGCACAACGTACCACTTTTGCTTACAGTACTGAGGGAAATGCTAGACACAGAGGAAGAGAAGCTGTACAAACACGGACCTCGACAGAGCTGCCAGGAAAAAAGAGAGACAAGAATTTTTGCTGGAAGTTTCAAGGTCAGAACAGATTTACAGTTGGAGACAAGCATTCTTCACGGCCTTTCCCAACTTTCAGATTCATTGTTGGTTCTTTTTGTTTCATTCCCAGATTTATGATTTCCCCCATGCTTTTAAGGCATCTCTCCTGAGTATTTAATTCCTATCACCCCTAAAAAAGCCCAAACCAATACTGCCTCCACTAGGAATCCTATCTGGTGGAATTCATTCTCTCCAACAGAAGTCAATCAACCATTTCTTTCTCTAGCTACTATGGAGAGTTAAAAATGTAGGTGAGAGAAAATGAAGCAGAAGAAAAAAGAAACATATATGGGAAATGCACTTAGAATAAAAGATTTGTACAGCACATTTCATATTTTGGGGATAGTGTTAACAGTGCTAGGTCAATTAAGGGAAGGAAGGGGACCTAATATTAACTGTGTGGCTGCAATGTATGGAGCACTACTAGCAGACTACTTCAAGTTCTGTCCCTCAATTATTCTGTACAGAACACACCTAATTGCTGGAGGAGACCATGGGTGAGATGTCCAGGGAGAGTGTGAGGGTCGATGGGTGCTGGGAAATGGGCCATGGGAGCAGTACTTGGTTTTCAACTACTTGATTTTTAGCACCCCCAAAGTACTATGATTATTGAATTCCCACATTTTGTGCACAGCCTTATAGAACATACTGGATACCTGCCAGAAATCATGGCTAACTTGCTTGTGGGCTGGGAGATTTTGTTTTATTCTAACTGTTAACATCTGCAAGAGGCCCAGCCTCTTGTGTCTTGGTGATTAAAGGCGATGAAAGGTCCTGGAGTTCTTCTGAGTGAGGTACAGAGTCCCCTGGTGCAAAACTCTGGAACTCCACATGGCAGTCTGGGGGTTGTGAGGTCCATAAGCTTGGATGATGGGGAGTGGCAGCAGACCCTGCTGGGAATGCCACTCAGTGTTCCTCAGTATCTAAGTGGACCCAATATTCCAGAAAACCAACAGCTCATGTGGCTTAGGTAAAAACACCTGCGAACTCTGCAGAAAGTATCTGGGTTCTTATATTCTTTTTCTATGGATTTTTCCCCCACCCTGATCTCTGCTTTGAGGCATGTTGTGCACGGGGGAAGAGAGCAACTGGGCAACACGGTGCTGACATAAGGGACAGTGACTCCAGCAGCAAGGAAAGAGGCTCATCCCAGTCCTCCTGGCATTGGGGTAAAGGACACTTTCTATCCACTGAAAGCTCACCTGCTCATTCATAATTGTGGAGAGTTCGCCGAGCATGTCCTTGTAGTGGGACCTCAGTTCCTCCTGGTACTCCAGCTGGTCCTCCTTGATGAGGCGTTCATTCACGTCAAGGGCCTGCCCGCACGCATCTGCAAATTGCCTTCAGAGATGGCATTGACCAAATTAAAAATCAGCTGCAGGGGTGGTGCCAAGTACACCGACTTCGAGTTCAAAGTCGGGCTGCCGATCTACTCCACCATCTCCAAGAGGGTTGGTGGGCAGCTTCCTGGGAAATTCACACTCCCTGCCTGAAGGGGTTCAAGAAAGAACATTCCAGCAAAGAGAAGCTTACCTGAAGATTTCCTTCAGAAGCTTTACTTGGTTGTCAGGATATTTCTTTGCATTGGTTTCTTCAAGGAAAGCTCGTGCATAGGCCATTGGCCCAGCATTGACCTGTGAGAGGGAGAGAATTGGCTAAGGGTGACCCCGACTCCTCTGCGGAGCCTTCTCCACAGCTGGAAGGACAGCAGGAAGGAGCAGTGACTGTCTACACTGATTGCCTGGCCCAACTCTCTCACCTGCTCAGAGTCCACTAATGTGTACCTGGTTCACCTACTATACTCCAACTAGTCAATAAGTTACAGGGGTGCGCTGAGCGCTGTCCTGCCCACATTCAGTCACTTGCCCACCCTGTCACAGTTTTCTGCATTCTGCTTGAATTGCTATTTTCTTTTCTTTTTTTAATTGAAGAATAATTGATTATACATATTTTGGGGGTACAGTGTTAACTATTATTACTTGTGTACAATTTGTGATGATTAAATCAAATAATTATTATTGGCATATGCATGATTACAGATCATAATTATTCTTTGTGCCTCTAACCCAATATCTCCCTAATCCCCTTCTCTCTCCCCTTTTCCCACCTCTAGTAACCGTAGAGTTTGAACTGCTACTTTCTAAATAGCTTTGAAAACTAGACTCACGTCTATTTACTTGAATACATTTATTTAAATTTGATATCTATGAAATCAAATGCTTGATGTGCTCCTTGGTTTTTTCTATTAACATGAAAATAAATACAGAACTGTTATGAGAAGGCATCCCCAGTGGCGGCGGTGTGCACACTGCCCTGGGAATCACTGTTGACTGTGTCTGCTTGACAGCCTGGCTTGGGTTCGGCCTGAGCAGGCATTTATTAGATTTGCTGATTGAATGCACAATGCCACGTTCTGTTCACATTCACACGAGTAGGCTCACACTAGTGGCAGAGTCCCGGTACCTTAGTGCATATAACCCTTTAATGTGGCTATGGCCCTTGGGAGGAAGCACGGTAAAAGAAGAAGGAAACCAGTGCTGTATTAGAGCTGACTTCATATGCCTGTGACCACTAGCCATTGCTAGTGCGGTAGATGCAGGAAACTGTAGTGGATGTAGCAGACTTTGTGTTGCCAGATCGTCTCCAGATCTGATTTCCACTTTCCTCCACTCAGCTATATCTTTAGGGAGGCCGTCTGTATGGCATAGGACAATGATGGCTCCCTCGCCTTCCCTGGACTTTTTTTTTTTTTTTTTTTTTTTGAGTTAGCCAGTGGGGGACACACAAAAGAGGCAGGAAAGAGGAGATTGCAGTCAGTGTCATGACTAGTATCACTAATTTTTCCTTTTGCCTCAGGTTCCAGTACTGCTCGGCAGGGCACTGTTACTGGCTGGCCTTTATTTTTGTTCATTTTGGATTTTTGGCATTAAGTTTGATTTTTAAAAATATTGTATTAAAACATTATTTTATATTGATTACTGAATTGTTTGGGTCTCCCTTAAATTGTCCAAGCTGAGTGCCTGACTTGTCTTACCTAGTCCGGGCCCTGGTCAGGGTATTGTGCCCCAAGGCCTTTTCCTTGGGGTCCCCTAGCAGAGGCCATGCCTGTCTGTCTTCAGGTTCAGAGGTGGTAACACCCCCTGAGTGTTGCTAGCCCCTGTGCCAGCCCTTGCTGGTTTTCTAAATGCTGCTCACACTTTTGCAAATAGTTTATTTATTCTCTTCTCCTCAATCGCCTACTGTGAGCATGCATCTGCTTCCCGTTGGGCTCTAGCAGATAAACACTCATGCACATTTTATAAACCAGTAAACATTATTTTTAGAATTTATTTTGGAACAGTTTTATAAGGCTCTTAATGACAGATGTGTACAAGAGTGCCATGTTTACTTATTAGTTTGTTCATTTGTTAGGATGCAGATATAGAACGTAGTTCACCCAGAGAAGATGGGGTGAGAGGGTTAAGGAAGAAATTTTATTTCAGCTCAACTTAAGAAAGACTATAGGTTAACTTAAGACAGACGTATCTATAGGTGTTTGGCATCATCAATGTGCATTTACAATTAGACACAATTTTTTTTTTGGTAGCTGGCTGGGCAACTAAACATAATTTAAAAGACCCAGGTTAAAGTGTTGGATGGCATCACAAATAGAAAAAAATTCTTATATCCTTTGTAAAAAAATTCCCAGGGCATTTAATGCCGGGTTTCACTGGTTATGTGCACTTCGGCTCAGAGTGACACTCACTCACCTTTACGCTGACACTTCCTTGGAGTTTAAGCTGCAGTCTGATCATGTCCACCTCTTCCACGGTGCAAAGCTGATTAAGCTCAGACACTTTCTTGGACATCTCATCAATTGCCACTTCAATAGGATTCAGTTCTGTGCTCGACTGGCTTATGACTTGTATTCTCTTCTTCACATAGGGGAACAAGTGACTCGCTGCACAGAAGCCACACAAAAGGAGTTAAAGGTTGTGGGCAAGTGAAGAGTCAAAGATTCCCCTGAAGGCCCAAAGGATCTTATATCACTTCATGGCAGACAGCACATCCATTCTGCATGCTTTTTGTGTATGTCAGTTATGTTTTCCTCTCCACCCCATCCTGTCTTGTAGCTCGTAGCTTTTGCTGGTGCTGCTTTGGCCTGGCAAGCTCTTCTGCCCTTCTCTGTCTAACATGTGTGCGTTCTCAGGGTTGTATTAAGACCTGAAAGCCTCTAAACCCTGAAAAGATGATAGCTTCCACTGCAACATGGAATTCAGATAAAAACTGCACTAAACCACAATAAAGAATGCTTAAATATACTGAATGCCATACAGTATAATAGCTCTGCTCTAGAGTTTTTTAATTACAAAAGTTCTGGGTAAGTTTACTGACGGTGAATGGGTCTCATAGTCTGGATGTCAGTGCTACTGAGGTGTCTGCTGCATAATCAGGACTGCCCATCTCTCAAGACAGTTGACGTATCATTTCCTCCAGCACATCTTTGCTCATCTTTCCCCACAGTAGGCCCTAGGAGCCCCCACTGTGTGTTCCCATTTCGTTCCCATGCTGTGCTCACCCAAAATTCTTGCTTTACTGGCCTCTTTCTTCTACCAGACTGTGAGCACCTTGAGGGCAAGCATCACATTTTTACTTTATTTATGTGAATTGCCTTATCTAGAACGGTGCCCAGCACCTAGCAGGCACTCACTAAATGTGTGCTGAGTAAATGAAAGGATGACTAGCTCGTAGCATGGATCTAGATCGCACCGGGGGGGGGATGCTGGAGATCAACATCTGCATTCATTTTACAGATGAAGAATCTGAATCCCACAGTGGTACAGAATCTTGTCCCAAAGCACACAGGGATGAGAGCTGCTAATCCCGAAGCCATTGAAGGTAGACTGAGGGAGACAGGAGAGACGACGAGAGGAGGGTTCAGAGTGCCTCGTGCCTTTCCCAAGGCACCGACACCATGACCCTTATGACTGTACGATCTAAGGGGAGAGGTGTGTAAAGTAACTCCATCGACAGTCTCTCCTCTGGTTGACCTCTCAAGGGTCTCCCTCTTAAGAATAACGAGGGTGACATCTGCGTTTCCTGGCACACATTTCAAGGGCAGCACACATTTCGGGCGCTTAATGGCAGGATTGAAATAACCCTCGATCCCCAGGGATCCCGGATGACGGAGGGGCCCGCACTGTGGCAGGTTGCGTGTGGCAGGTGGCCGCCGCTCTGCCTGCACCTACTTGTGAGCACGGTGCGTCGCTTGCACTGCTCGGCCACACCGCCGTGCTTCCTGCCCGACAGCGTGAAGGGCGTCTCGAAGACAAAGCGGTTGACGTTGTGGTGCATCTCGAAGTCTGTCCTCTGGTCCTCTGTTTCTTTTTCATCAAAGAATGGGGTGACGTAGGTCACCTGGATGTAAGCATATTTGGGGTCCAGCTCTTTGGGATTTACCTGTGTCAACACATAATGGATGGAAATGGAGTGGTGAGTAAGATGCTCCTGAGAGCAGGTGCTCTGGATTCAAGTGTGTCCCCCAAGTTCTGGGTAATAGAAACTCAGCTCCCACTGTGACAGTGTGATAAGGGTGGGAAATCCTACTATGGTCATTGAAAGGTGGGGCCTTGAAGAGGTGATTGGATTGTGAGGACTGTGCCCTCATGAATGGACTCATCCACCGGTGGTTTAATGGTGGTCACGGGTGTGGTTCTGATGGCTGTAGAAGGAGAGCAAGTGAGGAGTCAGCTTTCTCTCTGCTCTGCCATTGTCACCATGTGACACCCTGCTTTGTTGTGAAGAATCACTACCTACCAACAAAGCTCTCACCAGACGTGTTCCCTGAACGTGGTACTTCCCAGCTCTGAAACTGCAAATGATATATATTGTTTCTTTGTAAATTGCTCAGTTTTAGGTATTTCTGTCATAAGCAACAGAAACAGACTAATATGGAAGGACAGGAAGCCCTTGTTCCCTCAGTGAGCACTCTGAGGAGGCTGGCCCTCTCCCCTTGGAGAAAAATGGGCAATCATATCATTTCAGAGTTGGGTGGGACCACAGAAAGAGTAACTGGCTGGACTGTGGTCAGGCTGCCAGATTGTGGTAGGATTGGAGCCAGCTCGCCAAGTTGCTGGGGCTTTTGCAACATAAGGGGCCAACTGTGGCATATTATGTGACCTTTTATTTTCTTTCTCTTCTGTAATGAATGTCCAAATGGTTTTTTCCAGAATGCAACCTTCTTGAGGGTGGCAATATATCTCTTTTCCCCTCCATGATGTAGACATGAACCTGGACTGGGGTCATTGGCTTTGGGCTGTAATATGGAGAGAAGTTCCTTGTGTATTTAGCAGATCGACTGATTAGCTTATTACATGATTGCAAATATTTTTATTTTCAACATCTCAGATTCCTTCTCTTATCTGCAACAAACCACTCTATGCACTTTCTTAACTAACTCTGCTTTGGTGAGCAGTCTTGACAAAGAGTAAGAAAGACAGGCTGGGGGTCCTAAGAAAAGCCTGGGAACTGCTCTTGGTCTCCTTTGAGGTTGGAAGAGACAATTCTCAGCCTCTTTTCCAATGATACTTTGAAGAGTTTTCACACTTCTGATTTTCTCCATCTGTCTACCCATCATTGCCTGTCCAATTTCAGATATTTGAGGGACCTCATGAACTTATTTGTAATGCTATCAATAAGTACACCATTAAGGTGTGTATAATCATAACCATTTTATAGATTAAAAAATGGAGGTTCAGAGTGGCCAGCTAATTTCTCCAAGGTGACCAGCTGAAAAGTGGTGGGATAGTGGAATGAAGACTTCAGTTGTTCTGGCACCAAATACGAATGGCATTTTTCTCATCCCCAGGAACTCTGTCTACACTTCCTTCTTAGGAATGCCACTACTACAGTAGTTCTAGCTCCATCTGCCTTTATGGGGAAGGTGATTGTACCTTTCAAGCTAAGGAGGATAATGACAAACACATTCCCAACAACTTCTGCCCAGACCCAGGGATCTCATACCCAGACCCCTCTAAGTACCAGCTTTGTAAAAGAGGACAGGAAACAAAAAGACCCCTTCTGTGACCCAGTAGAACCCTATACCATTGGGAATAAATCAGCTTTTCCAGCTCCATCTTATGCCCAACCTGTGTTTCAAAGACCTTCCATTCTCTAAACACATCTCTCTCTTTCAATCCTCCCTGCCACTGCATGTGCTCGGCTTCTCAGAACGCCCTTTGCTTCCAGCAAACACCTCCCCTGCAATTCCCAGCTCAAATATCACCTCTTCTATGTACTGTTGTCCAACCAGGAATGAGCAGTTCAGGGAGGCCCCTACCCTGGGCTTTCCCTGCACAATTTGGACCATAACTCTCTGGAGGTCCTTTATCGCATTCTATTTAATTAGCTGTTTGCACAAGTTCTTCTCTTCTTAGCTCCGTGTGAACTGTGAGCTCTGGAAGGAGGAGATTCTGTATGCCCCGGCTCCTACTTCTGGACCTGGTATGCAGTAAGTGCTTAATAGAGGTTGGCTAAATGAATGAGAGGACATAGGAAGATTGAGTACAGGATGTAAGCATTTGTTTTCTAGAGCCAACAGGAGGTTAATTGGATGTTCACAGGTTACTGCGATGTAACCAGCAAGTCTGCTACTATCACTGAGGACAGCTTTCAAAACTGGTATGACCCAGAAAGACCTCCTTGACTGAATAAATATTTTCAACTTGCAGTTTTCTCCAATTCCACTTTAGGCCCGATCACTTTAATGCTTTGATTGCTATTCAAATATAAATATCCTATGGGAGAAATAATTTAGTAACTTTTAGGTCATCTTAGAAAAACATGTATAATGTTTCTAAGATGACCTAAAAGTTGTTCTAATAAACACTTATAATGTTTTTGATTAAAAAAAAATCAGCTACCAACCACAACCAAACAACCAAACAAAACACTCAAAATAGTTTTGGTAGTTTACTTTGCAAAATCAGGCAGAAAATTAAGACTTAATAAATACAGCTAAGAATTTTTAAAAAATTAAGTCAATTCTTAGTACTTGCATGAATATTGATTTTCCTCTACCTTGTTGGAATCTTGGATTATCTTCACATTGTCTGCTCCGAATTTATCTGCATAGAGCTTGAGTAGTCTTTGCGAAATCTCAGAAAGACCTGTCAGTTTAGGCTCTTTATAAATATATTCTTTACCTTCTTCTTCTTCGAAAAAACCCTATGGAAGACACATAATGAACCACAAATTTTATTAGAGAACTCCAATTACAAATGAGAAGCAAAACAAAAAGCCATTTACTTAAAAAATACACTCAGTCTTTTGTTTGTCATCCAAGCCATTGATTAGCATCCTATAAAATTCAACATCAAAGAACCATGTGAAGAAAACAAAATATCGTATTACAATTAGACATTAATGTAAATATTCCCTAGCTAGGCCAAAGAACCTCGTGGAATATCTTATACATATTTTACACATATTTTCGCTCTCTATAGAAGTCAATGGTAATAGCTGCTTGCATATATTTTGGGGAAAGAATGCCCTCTTGTGGCGGCCTGGGATAGAACACAAAGTGTGGAGTAATTTGGGGCATTATTGAGAATATCATTTTTAATAAAGTCTTCTACAAGTCTTTGAAACTAGCGTAGTAAACATTGTATGGTGTGTAAAGGAACTGAAATGGGTAGACAAGCATCCCACATCACCTTAGATGAAAGACCACGACACTTTATATTGTTGTCATAGCAGAAATTATATGTGGTGTTCTCCCAAGTCCTGCTGTTTAAAAAATAACTTTACATTAATATGACTTCAGGGAACTGAGGCAATTTAGCTATATATAACTCAATCATTCAATTTACTACACTAATAGATCTTTTACATTCCTTAAAACCTAGACCTTCTACGATTAATAAGCAACCATGTCAACATTTTTATTCCACAGGAGCAAGTAGGTTTTCGCTTCTCTTAATTTATTTGTCTGGTTGGAAGCAGGGGAAGGGAAGATTCCATCATCTGAAGATAACTAAGTGAGGCAATATTTATAATTCCTTCACTTCGAAGAGACACAGAAGCATTTTTCCTGTGGAATACAGTGTGGCCTCAGAATCCTAGATTAACTTGGGAGTTAAGAATCCAGGTGCATCTGGTTTCTTCTGACTGCAGAGTCCACCTTGAGAAAATGGCTTTTGAGGTCCGAGGAAGATACTGGGGGTCAAAAGGAAACTTAGCCATATCTAAAAAAATCATTTTTGACTCTTTAAAAACACTCATTATACGTAAAAAATTATATGTAAAAAATGATGGAGAAAAGGTTTCAATGCTGTATTTTTCATGGATGATGGGAGGCAATATAAGAACAATGATTAAACTCACATCTGTATGGTGCCTTACACTTGTAAAGCACTTTCATACATGAAAAAGTGATCATCATTAACAGGATACTTTGTATCATAACTGGGCTGTCGCTGTCCATTTGCAGGAGCCAATGAACAAGGTCCATTCCTCAGCACAGTTCTTGTCAAGCAGTAATCGCCTGTTTCTTTGTGCATCTCCCTAATAGACTTTGGTCTTTCTAAAGGCAGGAAATATGTCTTGTTCAACACTGCATGCCCGGTGTTTCCCACATTGCCAGGCCTTTAGGAGGTGGCCACTTTATACTTGCTTATATTTGCTAACGATGAATGAAATAGTTCTTAGTGGGCATACATATCAAAAAGGTATATTTGCTCTAGGTATAACTAGCAAAGATTCCATTGCTTCTAATAAAGGTGTTTTTATTGAATAATTTCTTTGAGAAATGTTCAAGACCAACTGCTAAAAAGTGATTATACATTTTCATTCATCTGGACAGTAGGGGAAAGTGAGGTCTGACCCCAGTCTCACATGACTTCCAGCCTGCTATGTTTCTTTCTGTTGCTGTCTTTGTGGAATTTTGTCTGCTTCAAGGTCAGAAGTTAGTGGCTAAAATTGACAGACTGACACATCAGAGAAATAAGACTTCTAAAGCTATCAACCAGAATCCTCACAGGGCCAAAGCTAAAGCAACATTCACAACTTCAATTCCAATGAGAAAAATGTCTCCAAGTTTCAGGAAAAGATTTTTTTCACCATAGTGTGAAAACTAGTCAGGAAAGACATTTTCACGGTGAATTTTCTCCCTGACAAATTTTCGAAACCAGAGTTAGCAGAAAATGAGTGGCGGAAAGTAAGTTTTTATTGTCATTATCATGATTTTTGTGGCCTTGGTCATAACCTGTGATTTTCTTTCATCCTTACTCCCTAGACTGTAGGACGGGAAAAACAGACTCAGCAATGTACTGGGAGGCCCTTAGGACAGCGCTAGTATACAGGAGGCCTTTGGTGAGTGTTGGCTATGAGGGTGATGGATGGTGACCGTGATGATGATGATGATGGTTATGATGGTGACAACGCAGAAGAAGAAAATTCTGTGTCCATAAAGCAATTTGAGTTCTGGCTCCTATGCAGGGCAACAGCTTAACTCAGTTTTCAGTGCTGAAAAATACATACCTGTACCTTCTCTTTCATGGGCACTACAATTTTCCTTATTATAAAAGGTCTACTGGCGCTCATTTCAATATTTTGGCCAGTGATCAATCAGAAAGAAACAGTGTTTAGAATTGTTTTTTAAAGAGTGTGGACATGTAAACCTATGGAGACTATTTTATAAAATGAGTAAGAAGGAGCTGGAATAGCAGAATAAAGAATTTAATCTGCTGTCTGCCAGGCATTTGTGTAAAGAGCTTCTGGAGCCAGACAAATGGCAGGTCTGAAGTTGCTAGGAATGCGTGATTACCTTAAACACAGGGAACTGTCAAAGCAAAGCCCACTGAGTTACAGAGCACGATCTGAAGGACGGCTTTAGTTTCAGCTTTGTCTATGGAATAAGTGATTTATAAACAGGGACATAGGGTGATGACAACCAGTTTCTCTTTTGCTTTAGCTCCAAGGTTGTGAGTTGACTACTTTTTAAGGCCATGGGAAATGTGACCTCTACATTTCCTTTGCTAGTTTGATTTTTTAAAGCATAATTTTATAATGCAATAAACGCCCTCATCTACCATGGCTTGGAAACAAGACATTCTAGTTAAACAAGGACTTTAAAGTCAACTGACTTTAGAGCCAGGAAAGTCAACATGCATGAATTATGAAACTTCAATGTAGTAAATTATGATAAAAATGTACGTCATTAAACTGTCAACTAAAATCATTGACTCCTTCTGAGATGTTTTGCAGGTACTTCAGAATCTTGCAATGCCCTGGATCATCAGTGGAATGTCAAATATAAGTGCCCCTCCTATTGTATTCTACTAATTCAAAGTTCACAAACAAAAGAATGCATTCAGAGAGGAATCTAGAGTGCAAAAGATGGGTCAGAAAATAATAACAGGCTAAAGCTAAGAGAAATTAAGCTACAAGAATACAAAGAAATGGTTCCATATAAATATGAACACAGTTATCACATCTAACTCTCTCTATATGCAGTGTGGATCGGTGACTTTCATGTAGGTGAGGAGCTGGAAGGGAGTGTCACATCTGAGATTGGGGATGGGGGTTTTGGTTTTGCAAGCTACACATGCACCTTCCCTTCTCCCCCTAATTCCTTTTCTGTGAAGGTTCTGAGATGCATCTATACACATGTAGGCATGACTGAGAATCATGGAATCTATATCCCTTGATGAAGAGAATACAATCCCCCCAGGTCTTTCATTTAATTAATTCCAGGGCATCTGATCTTTTAAGTTACGCAATGGGCATTCGCTTGCTTGCTTTCATGCTAAATACCAGGGCCTAAGGATTTCATTAATTACAACTGATGTTTGATCATTACTGCTGTTTCATTACTCTGTAAATAAAAACTTCAGGGACACTTCGGGGGATGCTTTATATAGGCTGCTTCGTGTAAAATTTCCATAGCCAATGATGCCAGGTGTTGCATTAGAAAATTCATGCTATGAAAAACTTGCATTATTTAAAGTTACTGCTGTAAAAGAATAGCTTTCAACTTGTTTTCCAGTGTCTGGCTCATTGCAGACACAATTAATATTCAATATCCTAGTCAATATGATAAAGCGAAAGCACTAGTTCACATAGGACACTAAATCACGTACCCAAAGGCCTTTGTGGGGGCAAAGAGCCTACTGCATATTATATCTCTGTAATCTTTTTAACATGATCATAAGACACATCAATTTGGATATTAAAAGGTGAGTTTTACAGGGAAATAAAGCACCATCATGAATACGAAATTATTTCTGACCACAGGGATTATGCTAATCATGTAGTTTAGATTTTATTTTAGCTGTCTGGAACCTTCATTCTGCACATGTTCGGGGGAATGTTCATGGCTTTTTGGTATTTATTTGTCATCATGTGTCAAGTGATGTGTGCTGCTGGCTCCCGCTGAGTACCACAGTTCACATTCCCCATTTGGTGTCTTGGGTCAGGCATCTTGAATGTCATCTGAACAATTATGACTGTGGCTCTAATTTGCTGCTTATCAGGACGACCTCCTATAGTTCTTGTTCAAAGGCAGTTGGGGGTTGAGCCTACGAGGTGCCATGCTTAGACACGTTCTCAGGACTGCAGATTTAACAAAACCCCTTGTCTTTTAAGCTCAGATTGGAATTATTTATAAAAGACAATTGAAAGTACAGCAGCATTAATAAAAAGTCAGGTGTACAATCAGCACACTTTACTGAGGGATCTGCAAAAAGAACAAAGTCAGGTCATTTGAAAGTAGATCTCCCCAATCCTTCCCCATTGTCCCCTCAGTCTATTTAGTACAGGGGTTTTCAAGTATTCTTTTAGTATGTGAGTTAAGGACCCATGACCCCAAACTTATAAATGAAAGTAGAAAATACTGGTATGGTGTGGATGTGGGAAGGAAGTCAAAGAATTACAAAAAAGTATGCATTGGTCAGACAAGTAGAGTTGAATGTGCACAGACATCATGTGGATATTGAAAGAATTTTTCTTTCCAGCTTCATCAACAATAATTATGTTGAACCATATGAAGTTGTCATTTTCACAGGTAAAAAAATTGGTTGGTTATAGGCAATTGCATATATTTCAAAAGAGTACAAAGAAAATTCTTCTTTGTCACAAAGTTCTAAGTACTGGCAGGTTATTTCTGCCTTGGCTTATTCTCCAAATTTCTTACCTCACTTCTTTCTGCATCTCTGAAAACTTAACCTGAACTATTGGGTCAAGATTTATTCCTGTGTTCATCTTTTGTGCTGGGAGTCAATACCATGGTATCTGAGAATGTTCAGTGCTCACTGTTATAGAAAGTCCTGTCTCTCCAAGATACTGCTTTAGAAAGCGGAATGGTCCTTTCACAACCCTGGGAATGTGCCCCTCTACAGCCATCATTCCACCTTCTGAAATTCTGACCACCCTGGTCTTCTTAATAAGCTGCAACTCACAGTGGCCTGAAATAAGAAGGCTATGTCCAATGCTTAGTCTACTCTACATAAACTTATCTGTGTGTGTGCCTGTGTGTGTGTGTGCATGTGTGTGTAAGGCTTTCAGGCTACATCTATGTTTGTGCAGAGAGATAATATTTATGAAAAACAAAGAATACATTTTTGTAATTCAGATAACTGGAATAAACACAATTTAGTTCAAGAAATGCAGGATGACTCTAAAATGAACAAAAGCAAGGTTATCTCACCCTTTATACCAAACGTTGATTTGCACAAAAAAAGTTAAGGTTCAGTAAAACCATACAGAGGGAAGTGTGAGGATTATTAGAGCATGCAAGTGAAGAGAGCAAACTTACCACAGCCTGAAACAATCAAGACCAAAAGGAGAAAAGAGTAAACATCTGCATTAAAAACTAGTTGAAAAGCAGCATGATTTGTTTCCACCTAATTAATGGCCTATATTTCAGATACTGGTTGGAGAAACCATCAGGTAAGCAATCTGGTTTTCATGACCAGGGTATTAATGGTAATTCATTCCTTTTCACTGGAAAGATGTCTTGAAGAGTTGTAGAGTCATATCTGGTTTAGCCAAATGCACACATTGTGGGCTACTGTGCTGTTCAGTTAGCCTGTAGCCATCTCCCTTGAAACCCTATATTTCCCCTTCAATTCCTCAAGTCCCACATCCCCTTCACGATGGGGTTTTCTGCCATTTTTTCTTGCTAATGTTTCACCAAGGTCACAAATTGCATATTTTCTTCATGGCTTCTCTTTCGTCCTCTCCTAAAGATCCCCACACCTCTCTCCCCCAGTATACACTATCACTGCAGATAGTTCCGTTTCTTTTCCACGGACCCCCACAATGTCTAAATTTAGCTTTTTCCATAGACTGTCTCTGCAGATCTCTGTTCCTCACACCACTGGATTTCTCTGTCTCTATAATCCTGATGCTGCTGTGCTGTGAGAAGAATCCAGGTTGGACTAATTTGTTTATGAAAAAGTGGCTACTCGGTGACAGTTTCTTTTCCAGGTAGAAACGATCTGTATTAATGCAGAACTTAGTTTTTAAGTTGCCTTTGGTGATTACAGGAAACTTTTATGTTTTTCAAAAGACTTCAATAGGAAATGTTCTAGAATAACCACACTGGATTTGACTCCTTAGCTGCAGCCTTAAAAGATTCTGAGGAGAACAAGAGGCTGAGTGTGAGTGTGTAAGAAGAGTGCCTTACATGAGGTGGGAAAGGAGGTAAGAGGTCCTAGAGTCATTGGAACTGTGAAAATAAATGAATGGACTGTTTATCTACAAGAGCAACCATCTGAAATACTTGAGCTGGAATATAATAGAGTCAAAAGCCTTCCTGAAACAAACAAACAAACAAACAAACAAACAAACAAACAAACAAACAAAAACCAAGGTGGTGTGCCTGGGTATCCCATTTAAAGCACTGCTCAGAGACATTCATAATTAAAACGTAATATGTTCACTTTCAGGCCAATGCTTATGGCTAGCCACTATTTTCAGTCTTGTTTATTACTTGTGCAGTACACTGGAAAAGATAACTTTAAAATTAACCTTGACCTGCAATACAGGAAACAAAGCAACCATATAGTGATCTGCTTAGAAACAGTGATAGTTTGAAAGCAGGAGAAAGAAATTGCATGATTGTAAAAAGTCAAAGATTTGATATAATGGAGCCCCTAAGAATCCTTTTACTTCCTAGAAAGCGATGAATGTCATTTCTTAAAACATGTTCCATTTAATTTGAATTTAATATATGACATAAACCTATAATTAGATATTTTTGGGTGAACTGGGAAGAACAGGAGGCTGAAAATAAGCACCCCTCTTTCTCCAGCAAATTACAAATCACTGTTTTTAGCCTGATCTGCATGAAGGCCCATAGATTTCTCTGCTTATTCGTTTCCCAGCTTAGTACATTCCTATGGGCAAACACATAGACCCTCACATTGGGAGAAACACTCAAATGTACTCAGACACACCCACTCCCACACCCCCTCAATTTATCAGCACAAGCAGTTAGGTGTCTTATAAAGAATGAACGACTACAGCTGACTGCTCAGCACAACTGATAGGCTACGATGCTTCTGTTGAACCTACCTGCCCATAAAATGCCACACGATAGTAGCGACCAAAGAGCCGCTTCTCTGAGTTCACCACCTCTGCCACTTTTAGATATGACCGGTGAATGTCGTAGTAGAGATCTGACAATTTCTGAAATCATAAATTGAAGGGTTTCATGAAGATGATATGGACATATAAAGGGACCTTTTACGTTTGAAAATTGTAAGTAATTTTCTAATTTGGAGCGGGACACATATTTTTTTCTCCGGGGGGTTAGAATACCCACTTTGAAGTCTCGTTGCTTCTCGAAGACAGCAATGATGGGCTTGTTGACCTCAGCGATGAGTTCATACCGCTCAGACTTCCAAAGAAATTCCACACACATGTACAGCTGCTCCACCAGGATATTCTGCAATTCCCCCAATCAAAATGAGATTTATGTGGTTAAAGTTGTGGCTCATCTCTGGAACTTGGTTGCAAAACTGTTGCACTGCTAAGTTTTTTCCTAGCAGGATTCCTGTGTTCCCTATCTTTGCTAAGGGGATTTACAACCCAGTAAAGGATGGTGGTGTCATCTTGGATTCTTCCATTTCCCTCACTACCATCATCTAATGGGTACCCCAAAGTGCTAATTCAAACCTATGGAATGCCTTCAGATCTGTCTAGGTCTTTCTATTCTCACTGTCACTCACTTAAATGCGACCCCTATTACATCATTCCCAGACCCCTGCAGTAATTTTCTGGTGAAGCTGTGTTCCCTCTCCATTTACTGCTCTCCAGCAGTGTTTCTTTCTAAAACATAAATATGATCATGAGATCTGTACTGCCCTAAACCTTTGTGGGAACTCTAGTCTAAGAACTGCTGTCCAAACTCCCTAGACTGGCATTCCAGGAGCTCCACAATGAAGCACCAGCCTTTCTTTCTGTGTCCCCTTCTTTCAACACCCTGGCATTGACTTTGCAGTGACCAAACCATACCTCACCGCACTGCTCCATTTTTAGAATACCTTCTCCCTCCACATGCTTTTGCCCATGTTGTTGCTGCACCTACAAGAACCTTATTCCTCATTTGACACCTTCAAGTCCTATCAAATGTCAAGACCCAGCACAAAGATACGGAGAGCTTCTATTTATGTCCTATCCAACTCCACTCTGACTACTTTCATGTGAAAAATTGTTCCCCTTTTAATTGTATCCATATATGATGCCTAGATTTATAGTTACTGGGCATCTGTTTTTGACTGGCCATTCCCCACCCCAAAGGAATTATGCCTTTCTTAAGATTCTAAACTCTTTGAGAGTGGCAATCATGACTTATTTATCTTTGTTTCCCAGCTCAATACCTCACATGTACTAGTGGTTTAGTGAATGTTTAACTGAACTGAATTATAGGAGCTCTAAAGCAAACATATGATATTGTTGGAATGTTTTAATAAATGACTTTAAAGAAAAGATTCTTAAACATTATTTGAAATAGTTAATATAAATATGTAGTTGCATTTACTGTATTTATTTGAAATGTACACTAAATTGATGTAGAACCATATATAAAAATTTCATTAAAGTTCACCCCCAAAATTTCCTTTCTGTATCCTTTTTCCACCTGTATAACATTATGATTTAAAAAATATTAGCATATGAAATATTTTATTTATTTGATAAAGGAACTCTGTTTTCTTTGCCAGAATTGTTGCTAAGTAATTCCCCGTCTAAAGCTTCTTCTTTTCATTAATTAAATGTGTTTTGCATAGCAGAAGTTTTCTGCAGTAACTAGTGAGCCTTTCTGTTCAACTACATTTGTAAATAAACTCACTAATGCATTAAAGAAAAAAGTTGAGACCAGCTTGTAAAATTTCTGGCATCCCTTATCACGTTTATTAAGACTAAAGACTAGATATTATAGAAGATCTGATCACGTACAGATCTATTTAGAGATGTAAATAAAGCTTAATTTAAATTTCCATTGAAAATTAGTCTTTATCAATGCAATCTGACATCTATTAATCTTGGCTTAATGTCAGTATGAATTTCATTTTGTCTAATTAAGTCATATTAAACGTAGCGTAACTTTATCTGAATTCTGAATAAGCTTGTTTCCCCCCTATGTAGCTTAATATCACAATCAATGTATCTTTGTACTCAGTTACTGTACACTAGATTATTTTAATCTAACCTCATTGTATGGTGTATCCTGCATTCCTGAATCCTCTTTCATTGCTCCTTCTTCTTTGATATTTGGCGTAATGCTCAGGAAAGCAGGCCATCCCATGGAGAACGTGCCTTGGAAAGACCAAGCAGAATGAAACATAATTATTTGAGCCAACATAATGCCTTTCTTCATGATGTTACAAGTGGTAGGATAAGGCTCACACAATCAATGAGATGGTTAGATTATGACTGTTAATAAATACTCTCTGTCAGGCAACAATGTTCCCCTTTTTATAATTTTTGTAAAGTTTTCAGGTGATATAATTTCTATAAGAAGCTGTGGGATTATGAACGGAACACAGGATTTGTAGGTAGACGTAGCTCCAATGTTCTGGTTTAATTAACCTCTCTAAGCCTGTTTCCCTCTTTTGTTAAAATGGAGACATTAACATCTATTTTAAAGGATGTTGAAGGATTCAAAACACTAATATCTAAAAATGTGGCAGAGTCAATGCTTTATAAAGGCAATGCTCAATACTTGCTAATTTTCAGTCATATGCATTGTCTAGAAACCTCAAATTTTTTTAGTGTCTTGGCCACTAAGATTAAAAAATACCTGACGCTACAGATATCTGTGAAAATAGCTGATAATGTTGGAAATGGTCGGTAATGTTCCCACAGGAGGGATCAGATCTGAATCAGTGAGGAATGTGAGTGTTTAAAAGCACAGGCTGGAGTGACAGACCAGCCCTTGAATTTTGGCTCTGGGGCAGGTTATTTAGTGTTTCTTGGGCTTCTTACCTACAAAAAAGAGGTGATAACAGCACCTAACTCGTAGATTTGTTACCGGCACCTAATTGAGATATTGCCGGCACAGTGCTTAGTGCAGTGCCTTCCATGTAGCAAGTGCTTTTTAGTACTTTTGCAAAGTATTTTCTTTTTAATAATCAGCTCATTGGCTATATAAATTATCAGTCCCAAAACATGCTAGAAATTATAATTATAGCAATTATTACAATCCAATCCTTGCTTTTAAAAAAAATTTTACATTCCTACTTTTTTGTAAAATATATCTTCAGTAATTAAACTGTAGATTATAGAAGGAAAAGTCACAACATACTTCTTGCAGGATAATGATCACTTATTAGTACAACTGAGGCAGTTATACTCTCTTGAGTTGCCTATACTCATTTATATTCTTATCATGTACACATTGTAGGGAAGGGATAGTTCACTGACTCAGAGAAACATTGTAACATAAAAGTATATTATGGATTTAAAATACGTGCCAATGAACTTCAGATAATATGGTGATGGATATGAATATGTGCTAATGCATCATAAATAACTACCTTCCCTATTTTAAAGTTTGCTAAATAAATACACCCTTTCCTCAATAGGCATGCTATATTCCAATATTACCTTAGATCTGAAAGTGGGTGTTTAAAAATTTTTGAATATTAAAGATTCACAGAACACTTGGGGACATAAGTTTTCACAACTTCTCAAACTGACACCTGGTTTTATCAGTTTTCCTGAATTTCAGGGTGGGCATGACCCATGAGGCCAGATCTGCAAACAAGTGACTTCACCGTCTTACAGGTCACTTTGGTCATTCGGTCCAAATGTCTCATTTGCAAAATCCACTGAC
This sequence comes from Cynocephalus volans, assembly GCF_027409185.1. Lineage (NCBI taxonomy): Eukaryota > Metazoa > Chordata > Mammalia > Dermoptera > Cynocephalidae > Cynocephalus > Cynocephalus volans. The sequence continues at coordinate 287,776,092 of NC_084460.1, forward strand.
TCCTTTTAGAAAATATACACATATATAAAAGAATAAGGAATGAATTATGTTTCTGAAATATTGCAATTAAAATCCATTTACATTTTGTTTAGATATTTTGATTTTAACATGTAAGGATGTATTCCTGTTGTTCATACAATGGGTTTCCCACTGCATTTTGGAAATTAAGGTAGATTGCAGTTCATAAACTTTGAGCTTGAACAAACTTTTGCAAGAGAATGTCGATTAAATGTGTTAACTATTTTGCCACATATTTACAAAGGATGACTCCTTAGTCGTTGTTATAAAATCTTTTTTTCTATCCGACATTAAAGATGGAATATTTTTATTTAAAGGAAATTTATATATAAATTATGTTATAAGTTGTCAGACAGTTTATGCTTTAAAAAAATGAAAGGAAACATTCAGATTAAAATGTCCTACATATATATACAGTATTTGTATGTCTCCATTTTTGCATCTCTTGTTCTGAATAAACAATTTTATTACATTTACAAATTAAAATAGAGTCCTATTGCCATTTTAAACAATTCATTAATTTCAGAGTAAAATTCCAATGGCAGACTGGCATGCAGATTGGTAGCTAAATATGGCCATCACTCATAATCCTGAATATTGGGTAACACAGTTCTGTTTGCTGAGAACTTTTCAGTAATCAAACTTCATAAATTTTGGATGGGATTTCTGAGTGATAGGAGGTTAAAATTTTTGCACAGTATGTTATGCAGGTCTGAGATAGTTTTTGCTTCTAAGAATACATTTATGAAAGTTTCCTTGAAGTAGAATTTAAGTGGCAGTCTGATTTCCTCTGCACTGGGGGTAAAGGATAACAGGTCACTCACTTCCTCTGCCAAGGGCTGTTAGTAATGGATTGCTATCACAGGAATGGGTATCCTCCAGGAGCAGGGAAGGCGTGCAAATCTTTTCCATTTTCCAGTAACCTATGGTAGTGCAAGATGAGGTTAGGACATCGCTACATGTTTGTGTTAATACAAGCATATGAAACTACAAATCGGTAACTAGTGAGGCGTTCTCATTTTAACTGAGAAGCTGACTATCCAGTTAGCCTTGTTGTAATAAAACAAATATGCTAATGGCATGATAGGGTTAAAAAATTTAAAGTACAGCATAATGAGAAATATCTGTGAAAGTGAATGTTACTTAATGAAACATAACAGATTAATAAAATCTAAAATTAATAAGTTAATTTTAAGTTAGATTTCAGCGTGCTGATTTCTGGACATTTTCCCTCCCCCACACGGTCATCTTACCCTTTCTTTTCAGGTATTCTGCGATGAGGGCAGCTATATGGATATAACACATAGCAGCCTGTAGCAACAAAGAAAACAGGTTCAGAGGATGGATTTTACTCGTTTTCTAATTAGGACTAATCTCCCAAGGCAAGTCAGTACTACATGTCAGAACATATTATATAGTTGAATCCTTTGTAAGGGTAGAATTGAAAACAAGAATCAATAGATTTCCCCCAAAATTACCATCAAGAATAAAATGAGAACTTGGATTTTTTTGTTTGTTTTTTCTTTCTGATGTAGTTTTGAGATGGGTGAATGAAGGAGCCTGAAGAATTTTCCCACAGAATTATCTTCCTCCCTTAATGTCTAAACCTAGATTTTTTTTTTTTTTAAATCCACAGGTCTCTCTCTTTTTAAAAATTAAAACCACAGTATCTGGATCTAAATTGGGAATAAAAATAATCTGCCCTCTAATTTTGTCTACCTCCAGTAATGGCCCCTCTTAAATTTCTATTGCTTGAAAAGGGTCACCTCACCAGTTAGCACTTGATTCAACAGTGAGACCTGATGTAACATGCGTGTTTCCCCCAAACCAGGATATGTGTGATATTTTATTTTTCTCTAATATCTCCTATAAAGAAAGCCCTGAACATTGCTGAACATATATTAACACTTGACTTGCTGAAGATTCCAAATGACCGCAGCTTTTTTCTTTTGAAGTTTTATGGAAGGATTTCACCATGTTCGGGGCAGCCCAAGGGAACCGGAGTTTCTCATTTTTGTACTCACCCAACGGCTGCCAAACCAGAAATCAGGCTTCTGGTTTCCATTCCAGAGTCCCTGATTACCACATGCATTTAGAAGGGTTTCAGATTTTAGGACTGCCCCAGACAAATTAACCTCTTCCCCAAAGGGGCATAGTTCTGGGAATACAGCAGCACTTCCCCATTTGGTGCTCAGAGGCCCTTGGGTGCAGAAACTTGCCATAAATAAACCCACTCAGTGTTCAAACTGACATAAAAATGTTAGATATTGATTTGTGATCTTCACACAATGGACTCTCCTCCCATGGTGCTAGGGAGTGTTATTTGCTTCCATGACCAGTTCAGACTAGTGCAAGTGAGGACTGATGACCCCTGCCTGGGTTTACCTGCCCTGGTGACAAGCCTTCCCATTCCATTCCAGTGGCAAGGGAGAAGTTTTAAACCACAGAACATTAATTTATATAACTCTCAATTTCCAGACACTTTTCTCACCTCCCTCCTTAGCCTCAAGTTTTTAGCATTCAGCTCTGTGTTGTGCTTCACACAAATGCAGTCCCCCTGACTCTGGCCTTTGCTTGATCTTATTTACTTGAAGTTAGGCATCCTTGAATCCTATAGGTGAATTTATTGTACATAATGTATAGTTGGGTCATATCTAGATTAGTGGACAAATATGATAACTTTTTATAACTCATGCTCTAAATGAAAATCCAATTGTCCCGATAAAGAGGGCAATGCCAATCATGAATGACTGAGCCTTTGCTAATCACCTCTGATAAGTCTCCATTTCTTGCGTGAATCCTGGCCATGCTTTCCAGCCAGGTCCTCCGTAGTTCGGGGGTGCTCGCATAGGAGTTGGCCAGGCTGTACTGGAGATCCACCAGCATCTCGGGGTCCTTCTCATGCTCTTTCATCTGAGCTGTGGCCATCAAAACTGTCCTTATACGTTTAGTTAGGTCTTTCACCTCTGCTGGGAAATTGCTGTTCTTTGGAAAAGACAGAGCCTCTGTCATTATCTGTTTAGAATTCATATGTTAACTTCACGTTATGCTAGTAATTATGACACGACAGCACAATTTGGTGCGTTCTATAAATTGTTCATAGTGTGTGCATTCTATATACATGCATTCTATGCATTGTGACTATGGTCATATACATTTAAAGATAAGAACTGTAGAAGACTATTCTTTTGTTTTCTAGCTAGCTCATCTTCTTGTAGTAAAACATCCCAATTATCCTTGAGATCTTCTCCTTCCTGACTCTAGTTCTTGTTATTTAAATAGGTCTGACTTCATTCCTAGGCACCATGGGTGGCACATGACACTGGCCTGGCCAGTTATATTCTTTGATCCCCAAGGCCACAGTGATTGGTTTAGAACTGTGCATATGATACAAGGTTGGATCAAAAAAATTCAGTGCTGGGACTTTAACTGGAACAACAGTATTGAAATAAATTATTTTCCTCTCATAAGATACTAACAGCATCCTTAGAATTTCTGAGTGCAAGCTCAGAGATGGGGAGAACCTACCTGTAAATGAAGTGAAAGAGGAAAACTCAACTGAGACACAGAGACAGAGGCAAAATAGAGGCAGTAGGGGGAGGGGATCTGAAAGCTTTGCTTTCATCCCTGGGTCTAGCCATGACTAAAGCCTGGCTCTAGCCTTGGGATTTTCAATATAATGACTGAAGGAGAAATTTTCAGAAAGTGCTAAAAGAAACATAAGATGAATTTTCTCAAGAATGGAGTTGTGAGTGAATTACTGTATTTCTGGATATTTATGGTAAATCTTCTTGCTATATACCACTCAACCATGCCTCTTGGAAATTCCACTTATTAGATCCCGTGCTGAAAGTGTAAGAGCTGATTATCAATTCAAACAAGCAAACTCAACGTAAGTCTCAAAGTCTCAACACAATACAGAATTCATATATTTTTACGATTTTGATATCTCACAAAAAGAATCAACTTCAGTTTAGAAAAAGCACACAAAACATTTCTTACTTTCATTTGCTTGTCTCCGTTGGCAAAATTATTGGTAATTGCAAGGGAATGTTGAAACCGAGAGCCTCCAATCCCAGCATCGGCTATTAATTGGCTTACGGCTTTGATGAGCTGGAAGAGAAAAAAAAATATGAATCCCCAAAAGCAAAATCAGAAATAGCAGTTTTAAAGAAATTCACTGGATTGGATGAATGTGTCATTAATTTCTCCTGTAGGTCCAATGCATGACATCTTTATGTACTAAATCTTCAGAAAGCCAAGTAATACAGGGCATTTCCTATAATCTTAAATACGAAGAAAGGCTGCAGGAATCTTGGAATCTTGGGATGCCTCTAAGAAAGAAATGTGTGCATTTGGAATTCGGTGAGATTTGGCTTCCTTGAGCTAGCCATGATTTCCTGAGTTGTCTATTCTATGCAATTCTATCCCCTGGCGGAAGAAAGAAAAGCATAAGGGAGATATGGGCTCTGCTGATTTCTGCTCAGCTGTGCAACTCCTACAACCCCAGAGCCAAGTGTGATGGATGTCTTTAAGGAGAAATCTGCTGGGGAGTTACAGGTTGACCTGGGGACAGCAGGTCTTAATCACTGCTGAAACAGATCAGTGGTTTTAACAATAGCATTAATGAAAATTAGCAGCACTTACTTGTAAGTGGGACCGGACAATTGACTTCTGCTTATTAACTTCAAAATTCTTCCTCATGAAAAAGTACAGAAGTGCTGAGGCTTCTGTCTGAGTTGACCGTGACCTGTGGTTACAGCATTTTAGGACCTCATAGCAGAATGATCCACAGAGGTCTGCAGGCCCTTGAAAAAATGCTGAAGGAAACTGCAGAAACGGCAGAACAGGTGCAGTGAGCAACATTCCTTCATTTTGCTTTGTTAATTTTCCTATTTGACAATTCCCTAGAACAAAGTCCCCTCTTTATTTTTTCAACCTAGTCTTTTTTTCCTTTTGCAAGTGAGGATATAATTTTGTTTATTAAAGTCTGTTAGTATTTCTGTTTTCTCCCTAGAAATAATTCTTTACATTGTATCTCTTGTATCAATAATTGATGAAAACCCAAAATAATTGAGTGCTTTGAAATGTCCTCTAGTTACCTGACATTGTTAAAATCACAAATGTTATTTACAGGTGTGCTCAAAGGCAGTAGTTGTATCCACTTTAATGTGGAATCCTTACCTTGGCATGAACAGACATGACATTGAGGGTATAAATTTTCTCTAACTCAATCCCGCAAACACTGAGAACCCAAAGAATTGGTGGCTAGTTTTATTCCCTTTTAATATCCAAGCAGATAGATTACCAAGGCTGTGAGCTAATTTTGAGACCAGGAATCAATGTCTAATAAAACCAAAATGGAAGAAAACAAACCTTCTTCCCTTCATACAGAGAGATTCAAGGATTATTACATGTTCATTATCATCCTTAACTGAGCTTTTGCTGGAACCTTAAGGATCCTTACCTTGCTTACAAACAGTCTCAAGGAGGCAAACACATGCTTTAGTGCTGTGGCCGACTGGTTGACGTGGAAAAAGATCATGTAGGTATCAAAGACCCTTTTCATCAAGGAATTTTGACAGTCAGATTGTTGGAGTTGTCTCTAGAAGTTCAGCACAGATGTTATTTAGAATAAGTGAAAGAACATTTGTATCCTTTCAAAAAATATTTATTGTGTACTTACCATGTGGTAGGCACAATTCTGAGTGCTGGAAATAAAGTACTGAACAAGAAGATATGGTTTATGTTCCCAGTGAAACTTACATAGCAGTGGTTGAAAAAAACATGACTAAATAAGAAAATAGAGTAGGATGATATGATAGAAAGTAATTGCTAATAAAGTTTCTTTGATAGGGCAATCAGCAAGGACCCATCTGATGGATAACTGACACATGAGCTAAGGAGCCTGCCATGGAGAAATTTGTGAGGATTGTTTCAGGGGGGAGAAACAGAGAGTACAGAGCCTTGGGTTGGAGGGGAGGTTGTGAGTTCAAGTTGAGAAAAAAGCCTGGTACCGGGCAAGTAGGGTGGGGTCAGGAGATGAAGTCAGATAGGCAGGTCCTTGCACACATTGGTAAAGCCTTTAAAATGTATGAGATTCGAGCAACATTTCCACTGAGCAATAAAGAATCAAAACGTAGTTTTTGCTTTTTCTACCACCATGCTGATGGGTCACCTAAAAACAAGCCTTTCTTGGTGTAATCATTCTTTTGGGTGTCGAGACTTTATTCAATGTATCCAGCTTTTCCTGGCTCAATCCTTACTCTGTTAGCCTGGGTTTGTAAGCTCATTTGCTTGAGCTGGAAATATTTTTAATAGCTTTATTGAAGTATAATTGACATACAATAAATTGCATGCATTCGAGGTGTACAATTTGATAAATTTGACATTGGTAGAGACCCATGAAACCATCACCACCATCAAGATAATGAACACATTTATTACTTTCAAAAGATTTTTAGTATCTTTTTGTAATCCTTTCCTCCCACCCTTCCTCTATATCCCTAGGCAACTGGCAATCTGCTTTCTGTTTCTATAGTTTGCATTTTGTAAAATTTTATATAAGTGGAACTATATAGTATATACTTTTTTTTTTTTTTTGCCTGGGCTTCCTGAGATTCATCATGTTATAGCTTGTATCAGTAGTTTATTCCTTTTTACTGCTGAGTAGTATTCTATTGTATGAATATACCACAAGTTTTTTTAATCCATCGACCTGTTGATGTATATTTGTTGTTTCCAGATTTTTGCTATTAAAAATAAAGCTGCTATGCATGTGTGTATAAAACTTTGTGTGTTTGTGTGGACATATGCTTTCATTCCTCCTGGGTAAACACCCAGTTTTGAAATGGCTAGTCACGTGATAAATGTGTTATTAACTTCTTAAGAAATGGTTTTCCAAAGTGTTTTTTACCATTTTTCATTCCCACCAACAGTAAATGAAAGTTCCAGTCTCTCCACATCCTTGCCAAAACTTGGTATGATCAGTCTTTTAAATTTTAGCCATTCTAATAAGATGCTCAACCTTATTAGTTTTTTGGATCTAGTTGTCAATTTAATACATAGTGCCATTTGTCTCTCCTTCAATATTGAAAAAGCACAGAGTTACAGTCTCACTCAGCCCAGCTTGCCTGACAGCAAAGGGAAATCAGAAAGACTATTTTCTGACAATAGTGAAATACATATGTGTGTATATCAACCTTGCATTAGTCAACTTGAGATAAAATCTGAATTTCATCTTTACACTTAAGTTGATCTATATAAGGCTAATTGATTTCATAAATTATTTAAAAAACATGTTCTTGACTTCACATGACTTTTCTAACTCCCATTTTATCATATGCAGAAAATGCTATGATCATACTCACCTGGTGAATCTGAGTGAAGAGGGATAACAGGTCTAGGATAGTGAGGCAGACCTCTGTAGCTATATTAGCCTCAGTGTCTACATGGTGCACGATGTCTATTTCATTGGAGTTGCCTACAAAATACAAAGTAAAACATACATAAATGTCTAAGAAAATTCTTTGTGCCCTACAAAGGATTTCCTTCTCTTACAATACACAGTGTTTACTGGTATTTCGATTATTAATTTATTAAATAAAAGTGCTTTTGTTTTTTCAATCTTCCTATTGGCTAAATTAAAAACACTAGACAGAGTCTTTAGTGCGTGTGCCCTCTGCATATGACAGCTGTAGGATTTCCATTAGTTCTTAGCTCTGTTCCACTAATTCAGCCATCGACAAGGTCATATGTCATCCGTAATCAGGCTGTTTCAAGTTCTATGCTTCCAGGTTAATAGACCAAATGTACAGTCTCAGTGGACAGCATACACAAATGGCCCCTTCAAGAAAGGCACAAAGTGTGTTTACAGGTTAAGGCATGTGCCTTTAAACAAGTAACTGTGGGCCACGCATCCATAATTGCTAACAATTACATGCTACAGAACACTGGGTTCTGTTTTGTCCTCATTCACAAGCTGGGACGCATGCATCTCTGGATTCAAGATCGCATGCTTACTGCTTCTGGGACATGGACAGCTTGATCCTCTTCCCGCCGAGTAATAACCTGGTTGAGAGAGGCCCCCACAACCCTCACAATGCCCAAAGTGACTTGTTTCCTGAGCAGCTGCCCAGCATATTACACTGAGAGCTGTCCCTACCCCCTTTTCTCCCCATAAAGGCACTACATTCTTAAAATCACTCTTTCCTCTAAGAAATACCCCGGGGCAACAGCAATCCTTAAAAGCAGGGGTTTCACTGGAACAACAACATTCCTTATGTTTCTAAAACACCATTATGCATTTCATATGCTACCCATACCTAGAGAAAAATTGATAACCATCTTGTTCCTATTATTTCTGGTTTACTTACTGGTCATGGTATTGTCTAACATCTGCAAGAGTTTGGGGTTAGAAAGTGCATTTTTGCCTCGTATTATAGGTAAAGTTTGTGATCTGTGCTGTTTATGTCCTTCGTGATTGGAAGTGGTGTGCATCCTGAAAATTAAATAAAAAAGTAGTTCAAGTTACTTGGAGATGTTATATTCAATGATTCATTGAAATATTCTAGATTGAGTCAAATATAAAAAATAATTTGAACAGACTTTTTATCAAAAGTATTAATTATAGGTGACATGATAAAAGGGACTTTTTAAAGTACTTTTGGAGAAATTTTATTTAAGCCAAAATAGGGTTCAGAAGAATAATATATAGAATAGCAGACACACAAATTAATTCTATTCAAACACATTCATTTTTTAAAATGTAATAGTGGGATTCCATAAATGCTAAGTTGGCTACTGGCTGATCAGACACAGTGGCAGACATTAAAACGTACAATATTGTATAGCTCAGATGCATCAAATTTTTTTTAAAGAGATAAAGCATAAAATCTGTACTGGAACAACCCTGGCTTTTCTATCCCTGTGTTTGGAAATTCCTCATGATTTATCAATCCAGTCTGGAACTCATGGAGGAAAAGCCTTGGTTTCTAGGGGGCGAGGACGGCAAATGGCCAGGAGCTGTTCAGATGTTCCAAGAGAAGCCTGAAATCTAACTCACCAAACATCTGCAGAACTGCAGTGACCTCAGGTGGGTTATTATTAGTATTGAAGGTGGAAAGCAATTCTTTACTGTCCTCTATTCTACTACTATTTGCAAAACACACCCATTACATTTTTTTTTTTCATTTACTTTCTCACTAGAGAGCAATTCTAAAGGGTCCTCGTGGAGGGAGGTAAAATTTATTATATGATTTATTGGCTATATACCACTTTCATATTCCCTTCTTAAACTCTTTCTAAAACATTCACGTTACGTATTATTATTATACCTCTGGGAAGAATAAATCAAACTAGGGAAAATGTTAGCAAAGAATTCTTATTTACTAGACCCCGAGGAGCTCTGAGGCAGGACCTCAGGACAAATGTTTGCCATTGGGCAGGCTAATGAAGAATGATTCCAGGTCCTATACATGAGTCACATCAGTCTAATGACTAGGAAATGTAAAGTGACCTTATGGAGCCATTCATGCTTCCTCATTGCTTTTGACCCTTCACAAAACAATTTCAGCTTCAAGGACATTGCTAAAATATTACAATTATTGAGAAGAATAGAAAGACATGATCCTGTATTTTGCTATGTCACTAGGAGATTGACAAGCATTAAAAGAGGCATTTATTGGAATCATTTCTACCTTTCAGGTTTAATTGAATGGAAATACTCATTAGTGTTCATTCTATGAGAGGCATTGTGTGCCAAGTGCGTATAAATAAGGCATAATCCTTATCTCTTTGGTCTTTGCAAGCTAGTGAGGCAGATAGGTAAGTAATTAAGAAGTTTCTTCAGATAAATACATAGAATTATTTGAAATTTGAATTTGGTTTGAAATACACACACAAGAGGGTACTTCAAAAAATTCATGGAAAGATTTTTGTTACCTTTCAATTCTATTTTTCCACGAACTTTTGAAGTACCCTGGTATATGTATGTGTTTGTGCGTATGTGTGTATCCACCCCCCATGCAGACATACACACATATATACACACATATACAATGTTAAATACCTAGCAAATGTGACATTACCATTGTGACAAGAGACCTGATGTCTGGCAGGAAGGATTGGATCCTTTGAGAGTTCCGTTGTTCTGGGTGGACTGCACAAATTTAAATGCAGCAGCAATTTTTCTGCAAGGAAAACTAAGTTTTAATTACAGCTTAGCATTTGTAACTTACATATGAAAAGAGAATGGCACCTGACAAAGTAATTAGTGAAGAATGAAATATTTCACATGCTATGAATCAGTAAAACATAAAATCCCATGTTCTTTTGTATATGGGAGAGGGGGGGTGAGTGAAGGTGCTGTGAACTTTGCTGTCTTTCATGAGAAGATGATGACAGCACAAAGTTATTCCAGATTACTTTTTTTTTTTAGTTTACTAGATGTCTTTTCTTAAATAGGTATCTTCCAAGTTCTAACTATGTAACAATAGATAAATTAGCTCCGAAGATACATGAAATGTGGTTTCCTTTTAAAAATGTATGTGTTTGTGCTTTTCTCCCTGGACAACTTTATTCCTAGCTCTACTATGGGTATGGGACCATCTTCAAAGTTCTTTGCCTAATGTGAAGTTAACCTAACAATCCTTATTTGCATTTTAAGATTTATAATATATATTTATTTTTTGAACCTGATATATTGATATGTGTCATAATCTTAAAAAACCAGATTAACCTATGAGAATTTAAAATCATTACCTTACTATATTGCGTTTTCCTAGGTATCTGAAATTTTGAAGGCAAACACTAGAAAGGGGAAAAAAAAGTCATATTCCAATTATTTATAACCTTTTATTTATCAAACTTTTCATTTAGTATATTGAAGAAAATAGTAAATTAAATATGTTTTACGTATTGTTATATAATTTACCATATGGTCTTTGGAATGAAGGGTGGTATAATGAGCTAATTTTTTTTTAAGATATAACTCATGTTTATTATTGCAACAAACCAACCAAAAATTCAACAGAATATCCATTCCCTGGAACGCCACACAGCACTCTATCATCTGTTATTGTGTAAAAAAGAAATTGTACAGCAGAATGCTTAGTGGCTGTATTTGTAAATGTCTCTCTCCTTTTTTAAAAAACTTTTAAAAAAAAATTATTTTATTCAGCATTACACAATGTAATTGTTTTTCTGTGGCCCTTTACCAATTCCTCCTTTATCACCCCCCACCTCTTCCCACCTCCAGTAACCTCAGTTCTATTCTCTCCTTTTGAAAGTTCAACATATCATTGTGACTGTCATATCTTTCTTTTTTCATTTGTTTATTTTTGCATATACTAATTATCTTGATTTTAGCATCACATATTGCACACAGGTATTGATATTTAACTGTACTCCATAGATATGTACAATCAACTGTTTCAATAAAAAATATTTTAATTTACACATTGTAATTGTGCATGCTTATGGGGTACAGTTTGATGTTGTGAAGGTTCCAGAAAAACAGTGTTATCTAATCAACTGTATAACTTACTCCAAGATGCTGAAGAAGTCGGACACCTCCGGACTGGGTGCTCTCTGCCAGTAGGCAATGAGAGTCTCTAGAAGGAAACACCGTGGGGCATGAGACTCTTTAAAACTCAAACTTTGCTTTTTCAAAAAAATCTAATTTTAAAGAGTTTTCTTTACCGTCTGAAATTGTTTTCATAATGTGAAGAAAGCACATAAGGAGACTCCTGGTTTCTGCTTGATCTAACTTGTCGAACCGAAGAGTTGAGCCAATCAAAGACAAGGGTCGTGGGATCTAGAAATAAAAGGGCCAAGAATGCCCTAGTAAGAGGAAGAGACTTCTCACTTGGAATCATGACAACTGGTCAGTCTGGGAGGGAAGTCGCACCTTTTCACAGTTGTCCGTCTTCTCGCTGCTCTTCTCATTGGTACTGGGATTGGAGTCAAGACTTGCTAAGGAGGCTCTGGAGTCAGCATGGTTTACTGTAGAAATAGCTATTGATGAAAATGCTGTAAACACAAGCCACAGCACACATATGGTAATGAGATGTATGGGTACAAAAAAAAAGCTGCAATGATGAACCAAAAAGATATTGATTATTGAGGTGGTAGCTATGTTGTGAAAGGCGAACATAACAGAGTCTGGGATTGGCATTAATGATATGCAACATTTTAAATATTAATTGAATGGCCATTACAGACTTAGGAGAATTTGGACCATTATCAGTGGAAATAAATTAAAGCATGTTCCTTTGGTTTCTTAAAATGCTCTTTATAGAAAGATAGCTCTCATTCTAAAAATGCTGTAGTAAAAGTTCATGAAGATACTTTGAGAAGGAGCTTTCAACTTTTGACAGTTCATGAGAAATTAAAATGTCATTTTCAAAATACTTCTTAAAAATAATCTTTGAAACTGAAGAGCTATTATATTTTGAAATGCTGTATGCCATGAAAACTTAAAGACTGTTTCCAGAATGAAGCAACTGGATAATACCTGAGTAGATTGCTTCTTAAGGCAAGTAAAAGTGAACACTAGAAGAGGAAGTTACTGGTTGGCATTCAGACTCTTCGGTTGTACAAATGTATACTTTGCCATATGGATTATGCATAATGAATTATGGACTGGGTAAAAAGCACAGTGGTATACAATGTCGACGTGGATGAGTGTTAAACACAAGTGTTCTCATAAGGTCTCCAGTACCTGCTATGGAATTTAAAACATCTTTAGAAAATGATGTATCCACAGAGTTCGCATGTTTCATAGCTGTCTGGGTTTGAAATCCTCCATTGGTGCTTAAATCATCTCTTGATCCCTATATTCAAGATGCAGAAGAGATGAACAGGAATCAGGACATTTTAACATTGTAAACCCACATAAGCCTTCTTCATCACACTTTTAGTTAAATACTTAATCTGATCTTTTATATTCCAGCAAACGGTTTCTGCCAGAGTAAGCAGTGAAAGTGAATGCAATCAAATCCATACTCTGAGTCACAATTTGATTGCTTATGTGATTTTTTTTAATGATGCAATAGAAACAATCTTTTAGGTATTAACTAAATAGCTGGAATGCTTATATAAATATGTTCATGGACTCTATTAGAGATTATACTCATATATTATTACTATCATGGCTTATTTTATGTATATTACTATTACTAACAACTAGATTTTAAATATTTATTATATCCCAGACTCAATGTGAATGTTTTCTATTACACAATTTTATCCTCAGAAGGATGCTATGATGTAGGTATTTTATCCCATTTTACGAATAAGGAAATGTTGGCTTAAAGAGGTTGGATAACTTATATAAGGTCACCGAGGCAGTAACTGATACTGCTGGGATTTAAACAAGGTCCAAAGAGAAAAAAATTCCAAAGCCATAACTCTAACTTTTAGATAGGAATATCTTCCATAGTTACTGGATTCAGCAGTGTGTTAATTTGTCTGGGATTTGAACACAGGCAACAGATCTGTAGCGGATTGTTGTTCACAATGATGGCTGAGTCGGGGAAGAATTATAAACAGGCCACTCCTAGGCAGTGACTATAAATAAGGCACTTGGCTATACTGACACCAGCTGGGCATAATGGCAATGCAGAGAGAGGTGGGGGACAGGTGTACACTGAGGATGGAACCATGAATGCAACAGGGAAACCTACAAAAATGGAAAAGAATTGGCCAGTGAGGCAGAGAACAGAGGAAAAAAAAAAATGCTGAAGAGATGGACCAGGTGGAAGGCTAAAGTGACCAATCTGGAACAAATGACATGGATGTGAATTTCTCAAAATACCCAGCAAAAGTGTTGTTTAACTACCAGTTTGCTCACAGATGGTGTATGTGTGTGTGGGGGAGGGGGATTGTTATGCAGGGCAGAAATATAAACAAGACAAATTCTTTATTAAAATAGAAATGTGAAATATTGTGCAAGCTTACCTGATTAGATGTATTGACAGTAAAAGGATACAGGTCCTTCAGGTAAATCCTTGGCATGTTGTCCAGAAGCATGCCATACAGGGGCATGTACAGACTTGCTATCTGGGCCTGCTTTCTCTAGGTGAAAAAGTAGCCAAAAGAAATGATTCAAATAAAAATCAATAGGCTTGTAGGTTTGATATGCACTTAATGCAGTGAGCCATTAAATGGTGTTTAGGGAAGGGAGAAAGGAAGATCACTTACTGGTTCTCTGTATCGATCATCAAATGAATGCTTAGCCATTAGATTTTTTAGGACAGCTAAAGCTAAGTGTCTGATGTCTTGATCTTCCTGCAGGGCAAAGCCAACTTCTCGGAGTAGAATTCCAATTAAGAAGTGTTTGCGGCAAAATTCATTTGTAACCGAATATTCAGGCATATCTTAAAAGGAAAGAAAAGAAATCATGCCATTGAAAATCAAATAATCACTCCATAATTGAGACAGATATATCAAACAACTTTTATCAACCCCTCCCACCACTAGGAGGGGTTCAGTAATACAGTCTTGCTAAGAGATGAGACGTGTTGTATCTTCAAGGAGAACTCAGTAAGATACGGACAAACACAAATACAAATACAACTTAACACACATCAAATGTTAAATTCCATAAAAAGGGCATGTTTACAGTATTACAGGAGTTGAGAGGAGAAAAATATATTTTGTGTCTGGAAAAATCTGGAAATGTTACCAGAAGGAATATGTTGAGATGGGCCTTTGAGGATGCTTAAGGTTTGGAGGTGCAGGTATTTGTGGGAGTAGACGGAGGCAGTGGAGAGAGGACAGGAGGTTGGGAGAAGAAAGGATATAGTTTTTGATGGCACAAAATTCTGAAAGCACAGGTATGTGGCAGTCAGAACAGCATCCAAAAGATGTGTGGTGAGAATTGAGGCTTGAGAGATAAGGTAGACTAGATGTTCGAGAAATTTAACTACAAACCCCTTAGCTGGCATTCAGGTCTCTCTGCCATTTGCATTTAATTCTGTAGGAGATGTTAAGATCTCTGAGATCAGTGGCCTGATTAGATGCGTGCTTTATTGTCCTATTAATATGGTGGCAGTATGCAAACGAATTACACTGCAGGGAGATGTGGGGTGAGGGACACAGTACAGGAGGCTGCAGAATTGGGGGAGGAAGAGAACAAGTGAAGACATGGTGTCTGGGTTGGGGTAGTAGGAACTGAGTACAGAAGTAAACTCCCCAGGACAAGTCGGCTGAAAGATGTGAGGGAAGCCAAAGGGGCTGCAAAATTTTGAACCATAAGTATGGAGCAAAGAAGATTAAAGTGTCCAGTAGTAATGGATTATTCAGAATTGTACAATGTGCTTCATAAATGCAACTATTAATAGTAGTACTAGCACCTACAAGAAAACATAAGAGAAATGCTCTTTGACATAATTTTATAAATATGACCTCCAAAGCACAAGCAACAAAAGCAAAAATCAAGTGGGACTGCATCAAACTAAAAAGTTTCTAGACAGTAAATGGAACAATCAACAAGGTGAAAAGGCAACCTATAGATTGAGAGAAAATACTTGCAAACCATATATCCGGCAGGAGCTCCTACCCCCAATACATGAGGAACTCAATAGCAAAGAAAAAAAAGAAAGGACTCAAATAGACATTTTTTCCAAAGAGGTCATACAAATGGGTATTAGGTATATGAAAAAGTGCTCAGCATCACTAATAATCAGAGAGATGCAAATCAGTATCATGATGAGCTGTCATCTCATACCTGTTAGGACAACTATTATCAGGAAGTCAAATGACAGCAAGTGTTGGCCAGCGTGGAGGAAAGGGAGCTCTTGTACACTGTTGGTGGGATTGTGAACTTGACAAAGCCATTGTGGAAAATACTATGGCGGGTCTTCAAAAAACTAAAAATAGAACTACCATAGGATCGAGCAATCCAACTTCTGGGTATGTATCTATCGAAATTGAAATCAGTATCTCAGAGAGATCTCTGCACTCCCCTACTTTTTACAGCATGGTTTACAACAGCTGAGATATGGAAACAACCTAAGTGTCCATCCACAGAGCAATGGATAAAGAGAATGTGATAGATACGTATAATGAAGTATTTTTCAGCCATAAGAAAAGAAGGAAATCCTACTGTTCGTAACTGCATGGATAAACCCGGAGGACACTATACTAAGTGAAATAAGCCAAACACAGAAAGACAAATTCTGCATGATCTCAGTTAATACATAAAATCTAAAGAAGTTGAACTCATAGTAATAGTAGAAAGGTAGTTGCCAGGGTCTGGGGGATGGGAGAAGTGGGGGAATTTGGGTCAAAGAGTACCGACTTTCAGTGATAAGATGGAAAAAATCATAAAGATCAAATGTACAGCATGGTAACTACAGTTAATAATAACGTTTGTATACTTGAAATACGCTAAGAGTGGATCTTAATTGTTCTTACCACACAGATACAAAAAGATAGTAATTATACGAGGTGATGATATGTTAGTTAGCTTGACTGTGGTAATCACTTTGCAGTGTATATGTGTATCAAAACATGCTGTACAACTTATACAGGAGGTACCTGACTTACAATGATTCAACTTAAAATGTTTTTGACTTTATGATGCATTTATCGGAGTATTAAATGCATTTTCGACTTACAGTGAATGGGTTTATTGGGTTGTAACCCCATCGGAAGTTGAGGAGCATTGTATAATTTTTATTTGTCAGCTATATCTCAGTAAAGTTGGGGGAAAACAGTAGACTAGCACCCATGTATAGAACACATACATTGTGCCAGCTCTAGGCTAAGCATTTTACATGCATTATCCCATTTAATCCTCAGTACAACCCATGAGGTGGTTATGATTAGTATAAGAAACTACTGGAATATTCCAGTTCATAACTGACCAATAGCAAATTAAACGTATTGACTTTTTCAGTTCATGAAGATGGCACTGAATGTGGAAGTTTAGGAAACTAAAAATCAATGGGCTTCAGGTTAAGTACATTTCTCAGTGGAATAATAATATTAAAGGGCTATTGCTTTGGGAAATTAAAGAAAATTTCAACCTCTAGAGAATATAATATGAAAGAATTGAAGTTAGGGAATCATTAAATTATCCATGACAAGAGAAAAGTTCAATCAACTTTTGAATATTTTGACTATATGATATTAAATATATGGCTATTTATTAGCACTTGGAAGTTGGAACGTTGTAGTGTCTACACTCATTAATATTATCGGCTGATGCTATGGCTATTGATGTTTAGCTAACATAATATAAAATATCACCATTTACCTGATGCATGAAACTCTTGAGTTGATTCCGAAGGTGTCAAAGGATCTAATATATATAAATAAACAAAAATTCACATTTAATATAAATAAAGTTCATATATATATATACTCAGACACACACATATACTCATTAACTAAGTGCAATTTATACTGAGAAATTAAAATATATTGATTAAAAATGTAAGTGAATCTCAATATTGCTGGTTTTCAAAGAAAATACTTTAGATTATTTATTTGATTTCCTAAAAAAAGAATGTCATAAATTTATTTTAACTCTTAGTCTTCTACTTGAGCACCTATTATTCTATCAGAAATCTGCCTGGCATGAAACATATATTTTTATGTTCACTGTTTATAGTATCAGATTTACAAAGAGACTAAAACAATTGAAATCAAAATAACCTAATAAAGGTTTGGTTCTCTTGAGTATTTTAGCCAGTTTGGCTTACCCAATAACAACTTGGCATGAGTTTATAAAACAAAAACAAATACAAAAAAACCCCAAAGTCTAAAAATGTTATTGTCCAAAATAACATTTCTACCCTTTTTTCTATAAAGGCATTAGATAAAATGTGTTTCATAAGTTAGAAAAGAATGGAATAATGTATGTAGCTTACATTTAAGATTAAAGTGGCAAAACTTTCATAGGCTTGATCATGTGTTTTACTCTTTTTTTTTCCTTCCAAAATATCAGTGGAAGCTATCGTAGCTAGAAGGAGGCTCTTTACCCTCTTAGTTTCTGCTTTCCATAAATATCAAAACTGTGCCCTAGTTCATTCACTGCTGAGAAGTAAAATATTTCAAGTTCCTAAATTATTTTAGTATTTTCTTTGCATCTTGATGTTTGATTCATTTCTGATGTCTAGATGGGTGATGTCTATTTTTTTTCACAAAACTAATAAATCAATGTATTTCCTATATATTATTTATGCCATAGAAAGTAGAGTCAAGAAAACGTGAAGCCGCGTTCTTACCTGCATCCCAACCTCTAGAGGTAGCAAGTATTTACAGTGCTGCTCTCCCTCCCTTTCTTCCTCTCTTTCATCCTTCCTTCCTTCCTTCCTTCCTTCCTTCCTTCCTTCCTTCCTTCCTTCCTTCCTTCCTTCCTTCCTTCCTTCCCTCCCTCCCTCCCTCCCTCCCTCCCTCCCTCCTTCCTTCCTTCCTTCCTTCCTTCCTTCCTTCCTTCCTTCCCTCCATCCCTCCCTCTCTCTCTTCCTCTTCTCCTTCCCTTCCTTCCTTCCTCGGCATCAGTTTTCTTTGTAAAAGCTCATTTCATTTTGAGGAACTGCATTTTAAATAATTACACGCATTGATCGGTAATTTCCAATGAATTTGTACTCACAAAGTATAACTTTTTCTCCCTGTAATTTTATGTCTCAAAATCAAAGGAAAGTGGTCTTTTGGAGCCAGTAAGGTGAAAAACAGCATAGCTCAAGGTTAAAATTCTTTGATTTACAACCAACGGTTTTATAATTTTGCTGGCCTTCTCTTTAACAAAAAAAGAAACACAAAAATTGAGAAATAGAGCATATTTATCATCATGTGCCGACAGCCTCTCTTGCATTTTAATCAGATTACCTGGGTCTGAAACCCATGCGACAACTTCAGACAAAACTGCCACCGAGGAAACAGAATATAACAAACAAAAAGGAGAAACAAACAAACAAACAGAAATGTGTAGACGAAAACTCTGGGAATTATTACCTGGGATGTTTGCAGATCTTATGGGGAGACACAAAGGAATAAAATGTTCGTGCTGACATACTTCTTGAAGAAAATCAAATTTATACTGGCATAAGGTCTGAAAAAGAGTCAAATTGAATGACTATTATTTACATTCCAGGAAAGTTAATACAAACAACAAAAAAATCTGTACTCGAATCTTATCTCTAAAAAGATGTAGTTACTTTTGTGTGACCACGAGGTCATTGTTAAGATGAAAGGATTTTGTTTCCTCCCAAGTGGTGCAGGTAGTTAGACTCCCTATTTTCAGAGACTGGTCAAGGGCTCCTTATGAAATGATCCCACTCGTAAGCTACATTGAGTGTTTACGAGATAAGAATCTTCTCATTCACGTTTTTAGCTACTTTTGCCTTATGTTGTGATACAAATATTATGAGAAAAATCCTGATGCACCACATGAACAGAGCTCTCTCGAAAACTATACTCAGATCATAAAACAGACCATTCTGATCAGCTCCTACGATCCAGAGCTAAGGAAGACAATGATTCATATCATCTAAAATTAGATTGAATCTGTATGGCACTTGCTCTTAGAGTACATTATTAATTCTACTTCCTCCCCGCCCATGCAAACAGGTCTGTCTTTTCAATAATGTCTGGATAAGTGGAGTCCAGACATGGTGTTAAGGCTACTGTAACACATGTTGCGAACAACCACATTTGTAGGAGCAATTTGCATTGCTAATTCATAACTGCTCTGTATTCACTCTCATGCCTGCTCAATAATCATTATTAAGACAACAATTGTCTTCATTACGTTTACTAATATTAACTCACAAAATAAAATACATTCCATTTACTCAGATATTTTAGAATTGCATTTTGTGGCAACTTTAATCAATAATTTAAAATTCTGCCATTTCAAACAAGGATGTTTTTGATTTAATTCTTTGTACATCATAGTGAACAGGAACATAATTAAATTATAGGTTAATTATTATTAATCGAGCACATTCTGTTTGGCCTCTGAAAAAATGTATAATTTAGGCCTACTGCAATTATATCTAAATGGATATTCTGCAAATTTCATGTTCTTTAGCTGTTTCTTCAATGTTATTTACTCCTGATATGGTTCTAATAAACTTTCTTTTGCTCAAATCCAAGTCAGTTTCTGTTGCTTGCAACCCCAAGAAACTTGACTGATACAGCTTTCATAATCTGGCCCATTTCCAGTCTTAGATCTCCTCAACATATGCCATACTATAGCTCAGTGGTTCTCAAATTTGAGTGTGTAAGAGTCACCCAAAAGTCCTGTTAAATAAGATTTGGGGGCCACATCAGTGGTGGCTCAGCTTCCAGGTGGTGCTACCTCGCTGGCCTAAAAAAGCACACCTTGGGAAGCACTGCTGTAAAGTTTCCTCCTATCTCCCCAACACATACCCCTAGGTGGGTGGGGTGATTGACTGTCCCATTCTGCCAAGGACTGAAGGTTTCTGGGAAGTGGGACTTTTGGTGCTAAAACCAAGACATTCTAGAGAAAATTGGGCTATAAGAATTATAACTTGTCGTATAAGTGTTTTAAAAGTCTCTAAAATATGTTTAAGCATTTGCCCACATATGGCAACTAATTTAAATACTGGATATAATACACAAACCAGAAAGTTAAAAACCTATAAGCTAAACAGAGGCTGAAAAGAGCCACTGCCTTCACCACCTGCAGGAAACAGAAATGAAATGGGACACTTTGATTCCACTTGTTCCCCAATAAGGAAGGACTTAGGAGGAGATGTACTCTGCACATGAACCAGTAAAAGGCTGACTCTTCTTGGCACAGGAATTATTTTCTGTTAGAGATTTAATGCTTTAGACGGATATGCACAGAGACCAGTTTATTTATTTACAATGCCATAGTTTACAAAACTCACTCCTGAACATGGTTTTTACCTTGAGGTCACCAGAGGAGAACATGCTGATGTAATTGTTAACCATCTTAAACACAAATCCGCGGTCCATAAATGTAAAGCAGCGCTAAAAAAGAGAAAATTCTAAACTCAAACATTTTTACTTGAAGAATCATTGAAGATTTTGGAAAAGATGATTAGACATATTGAAGTACAATAACATTTAACTAAACTTGTGGTATAATTCATGTTTTAAAAATCTCTAAAATCTGTTTAAGCATTCGTCCACATATGGCAACTAATGTAAATACTAGATATAATACACAAACCAGAAAGTTGAAAACCTATATTTATCAATTTTATAAAACATCACTTGGAGTTTTGCAATGAAATATTATAGCCCTTTTATTTTTATGTGGAAAGCTATAGCTTTTAGTTGTCTATTTTTTTAATCACTTACATTTTATTATTGTTTTAGCAATTCTATTTCACGATTGCTAGGATGGAGGGTCTCTGCTATGCAGTACTGGGTAGGAGTGAGCAGGGGTGGTAAAGATGGGTCGGGAAAGCCTTTTAAATCTCACTGGCACCTTTCAACAAAGTAGCTCTTCTTTCAGGAAGCTTGAATTTGAAGAGTAAAGGTAGGACATGCTAAGATTTCTATCAGTGAGCTGCTCACCATCTGTCTTCTTTTGTCATCAAATTCTCTTTATTGCAATAAAGAGAGTTTTTTTTTTTAGAGGGTTGGCCTTGCTTTTTTTTTATTAAAAAGAATTTGTTTTTATTGTAACATAGTTGATTGTACATATCTGTTGGGTACAGAGTTGAATGTCAATACTCGTGTGCAATATGTGATGCTCAAATCAGGATAATTAGTATATTCAATAACATATAATGTAATCGTTTTTCATGGCCCTTTACTAATTCCTCCCTTACCCCCAACTCTCCCTTTCCCACCTCTGGTAACCTCAGTTTTATTCTCTCCTTTTGAAAGTTCAGTGTATTATTGTGATTGTTTTATCTTTCTTCCTCTCTTTTTTTATTTATTTGTTTATTTTTTTAGCTCCCACTTGAGTGGGGGCATGGTGGTATCTCTCTTTCTGTGCCTGGCTTATTTCACTTATGGTTTTCTCTAAGTTCATCTCTGTTTCTGTGAAGGGCAGTATTTCATTATTTTTTTATGGCAGAGTAGTATTCCATTCTGTAAATATACCACATTTTCCTTATTCAATTGAAGGAGAGTAGAGTCTTAAACAGTAGGTAGATTTGGAGGAGCATTCATTCTCTCTCCAAAAGACTGATGGCCATGTAACCAGTAACTGAGCTACAGTGGCCAAAGACTGCACTGGAAAAGTGCGAAGTAGGAGGCAGAGTCCACATTTTCTGATGCAGTGTCTTTGGGAGGCACCATAGCAGGCTGCCACATGGAGCTCATTACTGGGTGTGTGAGTTTCATTCTATCCTTCCACACGTGTTTGAGTACACACACTACTTGGGAAAATTTTGCAGCTGCTGCACCACATGGTACAGAGCGCTCCTTTTCTATCCAAAGAGTCCAGAAGATTCCACTATAATGGTTTTGCATTTCTTGGATCGTTCCTCAATTTTACACAAAACTCTTTTCTCAGAAAGGACTAGACATAAAATCTTGCTACAGGTGGTATACCAAATGGAAAGTCTACCACTGAAATATACCTGTGCATAAACAAGAGCTATTTTCTCTAATGATGTTCTTCCAATTGTTAGGTCATTTATATTTGTGTTCTTTTTCTTTTAATTTTTCTTTACTTTTTTTCTGAGTTTTTAAAATGTGCTTATTCAGTACTAACATAGTTACTATATTACTATGGACTCTTTATTTCATTTTTAAGACTAATTTTAGTTTCTTCAATAACTCTTCATTCAGTAAAAAGTAAATGGCTCCTGGGTCCTATTTCTCCATAGAATAGTGGGAGAGGTAGGCATCACAGCATAACTGTAGGCTTAAAAGACACAGCAACATAAGGGGAGGGGAGAGGAAAAGAGGGGCTTTTGTGCATTCCACACTGTGCTGGCTGCCAGCTGTGTGTCCCATCCTCCCAGCCTCTCCATCTGCAGGAGAAGTCCCAAACTGGCCACCCTCGAAATATCCCCAATGTGAAGCTGTCTTTCCAGTAGACCTCTGCCGTTTCCTTTTTGCTGGGAATGGGCTCTGGTATTACCTTGCAGAGAGAAGAAGACCACTCAGTACATCTGTGGGCTCTAGAAATTTCACAAGGAAGAGCAGGAGAAAAAGGAGCCCTGGGAAGTCTTCAGCAAAAAGGCAATGGCCCTTTGCCTCCATTGAGGAGGGGCTGGTGAGTCCTGTCGTAGGACCAGTCCAGAGCAGGGATGGCACTTGCCACATCCCAGGGGCTGTGGTGGCTCCTCTGCAGATCAGACCTGAGAACTCTTGAAGGAAGCTTGTCTCTAGCACCCATGAATGGGGATGACGGAGAGAAGGCTGTGCTGGGGAGTGAGGAAAGCCAACTTGGCGTTTCTTAAATTTGAAATAAACCCTTCTATGTGGTAAGCATGTCATTATCTTCCCCAAAGAAGCCCTCCCGCAGGTCAAGCTTCATCAAGTGTATCACTCCTGTCACGGGTCACTTGTGTTTGGTCCATCCCATCATCTTCTTGACTCCAGCTGCACAGACTTTCCTGCCCATTGCTGAGGGCTGGAGAGGCCTCTTTGCTTTGGTTTTAGGATAACATGTATTAATCTTTTATATTAATAGAAAATAAAATATAGCAGGCTGTGGTAAACTATGACCCATAAGCTAAACTGGCCCACCCCATGGTTTTTGTAAATAAAGTTTTATTGTAATACAGTCACACACAATGGTTCACATATTTCTACAGTGAATTTTCTATGGATGTTCTTGTACTACAGTAGCAGAGTTTAATACCTGCGACAGAGACTACATGGTTTGAAAAACTGAAAATATTTGGCATTTGGCTCTTTACAGAAAAGGTTTGCAGACTCCTGATTTAGAGGATAACATACTCTATCAAACTTTTTCTCAGTTTAGTTTAATAAACTAAAAGCCAAATATTCTGAATTGCAAGCAAAAATATTGTTGTAATGGAAAAGTTATTTATTTTATTTCACCTAATGTGAGAGCAATGGGAATTTAACTCTATAATTGGTTCGGTGATGAATTATGAAAAACTTTACAAAAAGTTTTGCAAAACAAACTACATGAATGTCCTGTCCATTCCTTACATATTTTATAAGACCACTGGTCCCACTGTTTCCTTTTTCACCTTGGACACTTTCTGTTTGCCTTGTGTTAGATATTAGCTTATTTATTATCAGCAGCAACGTTTGGATATGAGCTCTGTGGATAACATTCATGTATTCCAATTTAAGAATATTTAAGACAAACAGAGTTGGTATGAAGACTTTTCCCTTTTCAGAGACTCACTTATCCATCCTGTTTTGACGTTTAGAGAGAAATAGCACAGATGGTTCTTTAAACGTATTTTGCTAACAAACCAAGTCTCTTATATTAGATGATTTCCAAACGGTTTTCAAAAGCTAGTTGAAGTAAAGCAGTGATTAGGCAGCCGAGTTGGCAAAACGTAAGGCTATGTAAGCAGGAAAATAAAAATCAGAACCAATCTGCCTTTGCTACAACCTTGGTATTATGTCTTAAGAGTATCTAAGCAAGTACTCTCAGGTCAGTAGAGTTGTGACCCAGATTGATAACAAAAAGAAAAATTGATAACAAAAAGAAAAATTATGAAAGCTGTATGGATCCATTTGAATCTCATCTACTTTAAGGAGAGAACAGTCAAGAAATGTACATGGTTTTTGGCATAATTGCTGTGAAAATATTACTTTCCCATGGCATGATGTAAGAAAGGGTACCTTTTAACACAGGGCACTTTTGTATGCCCACACACTGGTTTCCAGAGATTTTGCTCTTCAGATTCTTGGAAATCAATGTTGGCACAACTATGACACTATGACAATATTTTGTTAAATTCCAATGATGACTAATTCATAGTATTTGATTACTATTGTAGGATTAAATAACCAAAGGATGTAAAAGTCATTTGAAACTCCATTTGAGCAAATAACTGTTATCATATTGCTGGGAATATAAAAGGTTTATAATGCCAACACTCGGAGAGGGCAGTGTTGAGCAGCTGAAAGCTCAAACGTCAGCAGTTCATTAGAATTTTGCCAAATGACTACATTCAAGTTCACATTTTCAAAAATCTCTTTTTCTCCCTTTCCCTTTTTCTCTCCTATTTCAAATGATTCGTCTAATAAACTTTCAGAAAGGTTTTTTTTTTAAAGTTTTCTGTGACAAATAAATTCCATTAAAGCTATAAATTGGAAACAATGTATATACGATGGACTTTCATGATGTAGAATATATTAATAAACTTCTCATACACATATTGTTTTCAACTTGAAGTCCCTGCAATCTACCTATCTTATTGACCAATTTATTTATCTATTGTCAGCCCATGCTCTTTACTTACAGATTTCACAAAAGCACTATTACCAATTCCTTTTTCATCTTGCACATTTTTTATTTGCTCCCGTGTTAGACATTAGTTTATGTACCAGCAGCAGCTCACTTAGTATAAGTGAGCTCCAAGGAAAACATTTTCATTTATTCCAACAAGTACAGAGCATTTTAGCCAAGGAGGGTAGATATGGGGTCTTTTTTCTTTTTTAGAGACTTGCTAATTCATCATTTTTTGCTATGTAGAGAAGACTATTATAGATGTTTCTTTAAACATGTTTTGTTCACAAACTGGACTGCATATATTTTTTTCCAAGTTTCCTATTTTATTAAGCACTTCAAATAAACTACTAGCATAGTAATAAAGTTTATTTCATAGGTCTTAAAATGTGGTAGAACGCTAGAGTAATTTCTTTTTTTTTCTCTCTTACCCTCTCCTCTTTAACCCTGACCATCCTTTTCTCTTTCTATAAGCAAGAAAAGAGGGAAAATAGGGCAAAACAATGAAGAAAAAAATAAATCCAGGGTAAAAACAAATATAGTGGATACTTTGAAGTAGCGTTTAACGCATTAAAAAAAGAAATTAGGCTTGGTTAAAGCTCAGTAAAGAGAACTCAGGTTAATCTCCCTTCTACCTCCATAGCCTCAACTTTATATTTTTAGCATTTATTTATAAATTCTCACACCTGCCCAGTATGTTCTGGTGCTAACCATAAAGAAATAAGTAAAGTGGCTTTATTAAGTTTACAGTAATCAATAGTGGGACAAAAGAAGGAAGAGAAAAAAACCATTATCTTTCTGAGTATATTATCTGTTAAATGATACACTGTAATTTTGTATGTTAGTTTTTTCTTTCACTTTGCATTTTTTCCTTTTCAATTCAATTGAATGATTGTAACCCAAGGAAATATAACTAATATCCATACATATCCAGTTTAGTAAGTAGTTGCTCAATACTTTAATTGATAATTTCCTTTCATGTAATCAGTGCATAATCTTTTCATCATGTAAAAAAGATGGAGGTAATATAACAAAAGTGATAAATTCCCAAAGCTTTTCCCGAAGTGGCTATTTGGTGTCATTGTTAGAGCTACAGTCAACCCAGAACGTCACTCAAGGGCTGAAATGCCTGAGAGAATAATATTGCCACAGTGCAGATTTCCTTTAAAAATTTCATTTTTTTCTTTAAAAATATGTAGAAGAAGTATGATTTGACAACACCCAAATAGATACTTTTATCTAACCTTGGTCTTTCTTCAATGAGATTCCAAACTGGAAAAACATTTTTTAAATATTTCAATCAGAAAAGATGTATAAATGAAAGTACTCATTTCACTGTGCTAGTTTTGACTCTTCATCATAAATAAAAATGTGATTCAAATAACTTTTAGAATATCTTGCATCCACTGTCATGGGGGCTTGAAGAGAATTGTGAGTTCATGTAACTGTACCTTAAGAAATCTGGCAACACTGTGATTTGCCCTTTTACTTTCTTCAAGTGCATCTTTGTATTTCCAAATCACATGGTCGGATAGGACCATTACAAGATTGTCCAATTCATTCTGGTAAGATTCAGGAAATCTTTGAGCCCTGGAGAGCTAAGGAAAGAATGGAGTATTTCTTTATAATGTGGCACGTGAAATACTAAGCCAGGAAAAAATAAACTGAAAGACTTCATTTTACAGATCATCAAATAAAAAGAGTCCTTTTGTAAACTTGAAAGCAATAATAAAATAGAAGCCTTTTTAATTTCAAGGTCATGATTTCCATCATTTTCATTTAATGTTCTCTTCTATTTTGGCCAATAAAATTTTCACTTTTTTATTAAAAAGTATATTATAACATATATTAATTGCAAACTATTGGAATAATATAGAAATGTACAAAGTAAAATGTGAACCTTTTCTGTGACCTCTCACATGTTAATTTACCTCCTTTCCCTTTCAGGGAAATAGCGACCATTAATAGTTTAATAAATATTACTCTAGATTTTTTTGGACATATAGCTTTCTATTTAATTTAAACTCCATTATTTTGATTTTTAAAAAACTAGGAATCCCCCCAATAAACTACAATAAGTAATAAATGAATGAGTAACTGAATGAGTACAGATACCAGTTTGAAATGTCCTCTAATAAGTGGTGAGTTCCAGCTAGTTTTGACTTTATGATCTCAGGATGTGCCACAGTTAAGAGGTACCAGTGAGACCTCACAAGTCATGATACTTGTGCCACTCAATGCAGAAGGGCTTGGTGTGAGATTACATAACATACATTGAATAAGACTTTATGGGTTTCAAAAGACCTCTGTCAAGTCCAGGAATCCATCCCTCCTGTTTGGACTCCTGAACAGGAGGGGAAAGTTTGAGGTGGCCAAGTTGTCCACCTCAGTTTCCCCTTCTTGATTTGTACAGCCCTTTTGCATGAGATAGAAAAGACTCATTCATCTTTACTAGTTGGTTTTAAAAATTAGAACCAAACACATTTTCACTACAGATAGATATACAGAATTTAGAGATAGAAACCATGAGTACTCAGCCTTCCATGCTACAAGAATAAAAACCATGAAGGCTGAAGTTATAGGATTTGTATAAAACAGAGATTTAATAGTGGGATGCTGGAGCTGACTTGGATTGGCTTTTTATTAAAGCCAATTTACCAGGAAAACACTGTATAGGTATTTACTCTTTGTATACATTCAGAGTTTATTGTTAAAATCAAATTAACAACAAATCAACCCAACCTAATTAATAACATACATCATTTTTCATTCTGCTCCATATACTTTGGGCAGTAAGGATAAACTATTTACTTACGTGAAAACAGCAATCACTTTTTAAATACTCAAAGTACATTTGTAGTTTTCTTATATTGTAAGTCCTCTAAGATCTATTAAACATATCAATGCTGACATTTTTTTTTTACGTGGACATGTCTTAATGCCTTGGGCTTTGAAATTCCCTTTCTTTCTCCATCTTTATGCCTTTCTCTCAAACTCTCCTTGTGGTCTATTCCTACTCTAATCCCCAAACAGCCTGTGCTATCTGATAAATACAAGAGTGATATTTTTAACTGTTCTCTGGAATAATATTGTGAAGGATCTAGTCGAAGAGTTCCTGCACCAGGACTGTGGATTTTCTGTCTTGGCCAGGAGAGGAAGGAAGTGAGGTGAGGGCTGCAGAGCTGGAACATAGCAGAACCTGGGCTATGGGATGGCCAAGATCATGAGGAATAGGCCTTGGATGCATGGTGTAAATTTCAGGCATTTAGGAGTTTTGTTAGGAAGAAGGAGGGTGATGGGAAACAAAAGATTTAGTCAATACAATGAACCTTTTGTTACTAGAGATTGTTGTTGAAAAGAAAGCAGTTCCCAGGAAATGGGAACTCACCTGGGCCAAGAGGCAGTATCTTCCCAGCCATATCACAGCTCTCAGAGGACTAAACCAGCCATCTCTACTGACTTCCTCAAATCTCCCAACCTTAGTCCTTGACAACTGAAATTTCTTGAATGGTGGAGAAAGCCATTCACTTCACAATAAAAAAAAAAAAGAAAAACTTTGGGAGAAGTGTATTGTGAATGCTTTTGTGTCAAATGATATCAGGACTTTTCCTACTGTGATAAGTAGAGATGGTAAGAAAATTAGAAGGTGCTGGGCCCCTGAAAGAAAACTGGAGTGTGGGGGTTACCACTGAAGGGGGTAGTGAAAAGTAAACTTGAATCAGTGAAGATAACCTGCTAGACACAATAACGTGGCCTGTAACAGTTCATTTATTCTTAGGCTGCTCACAGGTGTGTTTCATGATCTACCTATTTGAGCAGATACATACTTGTGGGAACTAGAGAGAATTTTTAGTCCAATCCATTTTTTTTACAGATGAGAAAACAGGATCTGACATGTTAAGTGTCTTTTTAAATCATATAACAAGTTAGTGGCAGAGTAAGGATTATAATGGTAAGGTTTTCTGACCCCAACATAGCTTAATGACAGAGAGATAGGAATGATGCTTATTTTCATGTTAGATTTTTCTCTTCCTCCCAAAGAGGAGGCTCTTATTTGGGAAGTGGGAGGACAGGTACAGCTGAAAAGCAGAGGACTTATGAAGATGAAAGTTCCAGCCGAGTCATTTCTGTCATGCTAAAGGTCAAGGCCATGGTTGGAACGACCTGGAGCCTGGAAGCATGGTTGGGGGCCTCAGGTAGACGACCCTGAGGAAGCAGCTCTGCACATTTCCTTGACCCCTCAGCGCTAGCAGAAGTGTTGTATCCCCCACCCCCTCCATTAAGAATCAATACTTCTCCCATGTGAGAAGACAGGACAAAGGCCTCTCCCAGCAAGGAAATGGGCAAACCTTTGAGGAGAAGTATTGCTTTCTCTCCTGGTGTTGAGACCAATAACTAGGGTCAAACTCTAGCTTAACCCAGCTGGGCCTAATAAAGGAGGAAGGTGAATACACCCCAAGGGGCTGTAAGAATTGGCTAGCATGTGCTAGCAGGAGCCATAAGAGTGGCCTCTGAGATTGGACGTCAAAGATGTTTTCTTAAAGGGGCCAGAATGTGAGAGTGGGTAAGTTAGAATCATTGACATGGGGCAGTTTTAGCAGGACATGAGATTAAATTAAACCTTAGGTGATGGGCAACTCACTGATAAGGTGGCTCTTAAGAGTGCTGGACATGGTCACTTTAGGCAAAGTGGAAATGTCTGAGTTACCCTGGCAGAGGACAGAGGAAGGAATGAGGAGGTGGAGAGAAGTGGACACACAGGAATGGATATATTAATTGAGACCAAAAGACCCACCAGAGGATCAAGTTCCACAGGAAGGCCCAGAAGACACGCCATGCACCAAGACCATCAAGAAGGTACAGGAGACCTGCACTAAGATGTTCAATGTTGTCTCCCACCTGTTGACAGGGGAAGCCGTCACAGTGTTGGCTTGTTAACAGCCATGTGGTCAAACAGGTCATCAAAATAATAGGCCGTAGGTTATGCTTAATCTCTAGGAGTGAAGGGACTGTTATTATCATAATAAATGGCAAAGTTGGAGGGGCAGCCAAGGGGGCTTGACTCTTAGGGAGCTGCGGACCTGCTTAGTGATTCATGAAATCCCTAGGGACACAGCAGACAGCAACCAACATTGGTGGTGCCTTGTAACCACAAAGGCAAGACAGGACAACTGGAAAACAAGGATGTTGGCTCCCATAAGGAGTCACGATTCCTTCATCTTTTTCTGGACCTGAGTGAATTTTCAGATGTGGTACACGTTGACTGCAGAGGGGGCCGGGTGCCTAAAGGAAAGTCCCTGCAACACTGCACTAAGTATACACTGTAATGATTCTATCAGTTCTTCTCCAGAGGGCCCTGTGACCATTTATTTACTCAGGCTGCTTCACACTGGGGAGAAGGGAATGCTCACACATTTCAAAGGCTGCTGGACACAGGATATGAGTGGACAATGATATCAGAAACCAAAAGCATCACTGGGTCCACCCTGTTAGGGCAGGGACTTATGGGGATTAAAAATGGAGCCCGGACTAAAGTTCTATTAACAGTGGGTCCACTGGGTTCAAAGATTCACCCAACAGTCATCTACCTGACCCCAACTGTGTAATTTGTATTGACAAAATGGCGTTTAAAGTAACCGCACACTGGGTACTTGGCCTCGTAGAGCTATCCTAGTGAGAAAGACAAGTGGAAGCTTCTGGCAGTGTCCCTGCCCCACAAAGACAGTGAATTAAAACAATATTGCTAATCACAACCATCCCCACCCTGCGCAATACTGTTCTGCTTTACTCTCCTGGTGGGGGAAGGGCAGGGTCAGGGGTCTCGCCCTGGCCGTGCCCGCAGCGGGAGCTTGGAGAACTATGTGTGGAGCTCAGGTGACACACCTGGGTGATTCCTGGTCCTCCTCACCCAACTGTAATTGTGAATGGTTACCTGCAGCAACCCTGGCCGAGAGAGCGTGATGACCAGAGGCTGCCACCATTCTGGAATGAGGTTTGGGTCACACCACCAGGTGGGTCCCCAAGACGTTCAGGGCTGCTAGCTAGGGTGTGGGGGATCTGGAATGGGTGGCAGAGGAGAGAGATGATGAGAACTAGGTAGACCCCTGAGGAGACCAACTGCTGTGACAGGGGCTGCAGGTAATCCCATGGGCTCCCTCTTCTAAGTTCCCTTTCAGGAAGAGAGGCCCACAGGGACTGTGGAGGGACATGCGCAGGGGCCACAAAAACTGTGGACTGTGACAGCCACCAGCTTGCGTGGCTCAGATGTCCCTTCAAGACAGATTCTCCTGGGAGGAATGGCAAGAGCTGCCGTATCTTGGGATCCACTTAAGCAATTATGCCCAGGCTATGCCCTCCCCAGGCTGCCCTCAGTCAAGGACTGAGCTGGCAGAGGTCTTCCAGCCAGACCATTGCCCATTGCAGGCCTCTGCTGAGCATTCTTGGCTCACAGACTGCCCACCAGCCCAGCTAAAACTTTCTGCCTGCCAGGCTCTTTCCAGCCTATCTTCCTTCCTTCCCCATTTTCTTTCACAGCTGTCAGAACTTCCTATTCCTTTTCCCTGTCTTTTTTACCCTTTATAGCTAATTCCTCCCAATAAATCTTTTGCACTTCTAATTTCATCCTGGCGTCTGCTTCTGAAGGACCTGTACTAACATACAGGATTATTTCTCTTAACAAAAATTAACATACATTGCTAAGGTTTACAAAGCAAATAAAAATAGCACTAATGAGAGCATATTCATTAGCATAATTGTTGGATAATATTATATTACTATATTACCTATGTTCTTACCTGAATTTTATTTGTGTCAATCAAGTGCTGTGCCATTGATTTTAGGATAATTGCAAAGAAGAACCAGGAATGCTGTTAGGAAAAAGAAAAGACCGAAACAATTTATTATCTATGGTAAAATAATGATAATTCTATTCTTTACAATATGAATATTACAAGATTTTTATCTCAGAATGTATTCTTGAAACTAAATGAATCAGGTCAATGATATATTCTCCTTTATGTTAGGATGATCTTTATTAAATTTTTAATGGTAAAAGTAAATGTCATATATGTTAGTTTCTCAATCATCTAAAAAAATGTTTAAACTGAAACAAGTTACCAGTGTACTTGACATGACAGACTAAGCAACTGTTTTATGAAAGACTTATTCATGGGTCGTTCTCTTTGTTTCACTTTAACAAAACAAAACTTCCTATACTAACATATATCATAGCAGGCTCACTCCTAATTTGCCAGTGCTAGAGGTTAGAGTAAAAATGGAAGTTCAATATACAAATATCTAAAAGTTGCACGTCGGTCTAACAAAGTGTTAAAGTATGTTTGGTAAATATGACTTCAAAGCATTTTGGAATGCTGCACCAGAACGGGTGGCCTGGGGAGGGCAGGGACCCGGCCTACCCCTCTCTTCTCACCCAAGAGTCTGTTCTGCACCTGGAGAACTCTGGCACACACGTGTGATGGTCCAGCCTGCAAATCCAAGTGCTTCCCACAAACCAGCCGTCTGTCCTACCACAGACAGCTCCTCCCTGGGTCTAGGGCTGCACACAGGCATCACGATCTGCCTTCTGGAGGATGGATTTAGGAAGGAGATCTAAGCAGGCTTTGGGACCAGCCTATAGGCCCTTGAGGTAAGAAACCTCCTGGGGTTTCTTACAGGTCTAGAAGGAGAGGTAGAGGCTCCTGGTGGGCTTATTCTCTTAGCTACTCTCATACCTTGGCCTATGAAGATGGGGGCAGTTGGAGAAGAGCAAAGCATGGCCCCTCTTTCTTGGGCTTAAGGGTGATACTTGTCCCAGATAAAAAAATATTAAAAATGTACCATTTAAAGAATACAAGTCCCTGATCCTCTCTCTCCTCACCCCCTCCACCAAAGGTAACAGTCTTGAATTTTGTGCTAATTGTTCCCTTGCTTTACTTCTTAATTTTGCTGCCAATACTTACACATTAAAGGAATATTCAGTTTTGCCCTTCATTGAACTTCATATAAACAGAACCATCCTGTGTGTATTCTCCTGCGATAGCCTTTTTCATTCAACAAACTCTTTTCTGAGGCTCATTTATGTTGAGTCATGTGGCTAGGGGCCACGTACTGTCACCACATCACACATATAATCACCATTTGCTTATCTGCTGTACTGTCAATGGGCATTTGAATTATATCCAGTTTTAGGCTGATACAAATGATGCTGCTATGAACTCCAGAGGACTGACTAGGATGAGAAAGAGGAGGTGCTGACATTCCAAACAGGCAGCTCTGGCTTAATGAAGGGGTCCCTTCTTAGGAAAAAGAAATGGAAATGGCTGCCTGGCATTGGATGTGAAATTCGTGTTGTTTGGAATATTTAATTAATCCAAGACATACTGCAATGATCCCCCTTTCCTCATCTTGTCCAAAATGAGATTTTTAACCATCATGCCGAATGCTCCCACACTTGTCTTTTAATTCCCTCTACCCTCTGCACCCTGGCCTGCCCCACTCTTTTCCTTGAGCCCACCAGGGCTCATCCTGCTGAGACTTTGTGTCTGGTCATGTCTGAGGCCCGGAGAAGCCTCACCTCTTCTCCGCCTCCAGTCTGCTGGGCTCTGCACACCCCTCTTGTATCTGCATCTCGCACGGCTTCCCATCTGCTGACACCAGCCCACTGAAGCCTCGGGGGCCCAGCGCCCATTGTCAGTAGGATCTCCCGCAGTGGCCCCGTCTCCCTTCTCCCCCTCTATGGCCCATGCCCAGCACAGCCATCAGAGCGATCCTCTAAAACCAAGGTCAGCTCACATCACTCCTCTGCTCAAAACCCTCCATTGAATCCCAGTTTCACTCTGAGTGGGAACCAAAGCCCTAGCAATGGCCCACGAGGCCTCCTGCTACCTGCCAAACCGCCCGTGGGGCCTCGGACTTCGTTTCCTGTCTCCCGCTTTGCTCTGTGGCAGCCTCCCACCTCCTCCCAACACACCCGCCCTGCTGTCTCCATGCAGGCTTTTCCCTCCAGGCTCTCCTCGGAATGTCCCCACAGCCAGCTCTCTCTCCTCGCCACAGCTGCTGCTCAGGTATTACCTTCTCATCAGATCTGTTGACCTCTGTACTTAAAACTTCAAATCTCACCCACACCCTCAGCAATCCCTGTTCCCCTTACTTGCTCTACGTTTTCTTTTCCAACCCTACTCCTCCCTCTGTAACATACAGTATAACTTATTTATTTTTACTGCATCTGTAGTTTATTGTTTTTATCCCCCAGCAGCTCCCTGCTTTGTTCTCTGTCTGATGCATCCCAAGTGCCTAGGACTGTGCCTGTCGCATGGGAGGTACTCAGAATATATTTGTTGAATAAACAGAATGAATATACTCATAAGACTAATTCAAACAAATTAGTTGGCCTAAGATAATTTGATTTTAGTGAACTCATGTTGATGCTTCTTTTTGTAGCTATTTACTAATCAGTTCTTCATCTGTCAAGTCACATAGATGATTAAATTTAGCTTGGAACTAAATCCACAATTCCATAATAATTTAGTTATCTTTTGATAAGCTTCTCATTATCTCTTCTTTATGTTCCTACAAATGCATGCGTTTCAACTTTTCAGGGCCAAAAAGTAGCTCTGCTTCCTCTCTTCTGTTGTTAATACAGCATCAATAATACTTTCCTTGGGTACTTTTCCTCTTCCTATGGCTAAAAACCTAACAAACTTTGTATATGCTACACTTAGCATTTTTGAGTATTTTAGATCATGCTTAAGAGTCATTCATTCTGCCTTTAAGCCAAAGCACTAACTTGGGTCCATTCTACTTTTACCTATGTTCTCCTGACATACACCTCCTTTGCTTAATATTTTTTTATGCTACAGTTTCAATATAGAGCTTATGCCAGAAACTATCAGAGAAATACTCTATGAAAATCAATGACTCCTATCACCATCCACAGGAAAGAGTGGTCCACCCCTAGTACTAACAATTAAATGACCATTTTTAATTCTTTACCTTTAGGACGTGCTTTATTGTTGTTGAGTCATTTGATTTCAAAAGACCAGTCACATTTTTAGCCAGTTCCTCATGTACAGTTCTCTCCTTGCATGCACTGGTCTTGAACACAAACTGAAGAAAATTCAAAAAGTAAATAAAGTTAAATGCTTTAAACAACAAAGCTTT
Source organism: Cynocephalus volans (assembly GCF_027409185.1). Lineage (NCBI taxonomy): Eukaryota > Metazoa > Chordata > Mammalia > Dermoptera > Cynocephalidae > Cynocephalus > Cynocephalus volans. The sequence continues at coordinate 287,811,616 of NC_084460.1, forward strand.
AAGAATTATGTCACATGAATAAGCCATATTTCAAAACTATCTGCTCATGCCAGATTTTGTCATGAAATAAATGAAGGCCCAATGATAAGAGTAGTACACACCTGCTCCTATTTAGGGCTTTTCACAGGTAGGGCCTTGCTCACCTAAGCTCCTCTTGAAACTTTTTGTTTTTTGTAAAAATTAAGAGAAAGAGCCAGAGAGCCACTTAGCAGGTTTAAGGAAACATTGGAGGGCTTTGACCCACCTACTTAGGACACATTCCCCTTCTCCTTCCTTCCACTGGTAACAGGTGGCATGGTAGCAATTCTTCATCCTGAAAGGGTAGAGCACCCACTCAAATAGCCAAGTGGGGAAGCAAGTGCCTTCCAGAGGCCAGTAGGTGAGCTCCCCACAAGCCCAGGGTCTACCATCCCATGCTTAGACATAGTATCAAGGGGTTCATGAACGTTGGCCATCGGTAAGATGACAAATGCTGCTTACATTGTTTTTGGCAAAAGGTTGGTTTTGACATGGTATGGTAAGCAGTAAAGAGATATTTCTTCATATCTTTTAAGAATATCAGTATCTATTTATGCCCATATATGTTTCAAATACAAAATGCTTATACTGAATTATATTTTACTTATGAGTTGGTTTTGCCTCAAGGAAGGGCATTTCTTAGTAATATTCACAATTCAGACTTCACTATAATTGAGATTGAAGGCAGGCAAGGGACTGGGTCACAGAAAAGGCATATTCCCTTTTGGATCTATAACCACTTCTTTGAAATTTTTAGTACATCAGCACCTAAGTTGTCCTGGTGGGGCCTGACTTCTCCAAGCTCTTCCTAAAGGAGAAAGTTGAAGCTAATGGATGCATGCAACTAGCTAAAATCAAGAATAATATGTTTTTTTTCCCTTCATGGTTTATGCCTCATATATGGTTAAGTCATCACCAACTCTCTATCTAATCCAATGCACAGTTATTTATCCCGAAGGGCATTTCAACCCATACTGAAATATTCTTATTTTAAAATTTTGATTAGAACCCATCAATGCTACAAATCACTGTAAACCACGGGCATTTAATCAGACTGACTTTAGACACACATCTTTGGAAAAGACATGGTATATGTGTACATTTTAGATATTGTAGATGGAGTGAGTTAGCAGCATTTAGCACCACTGAACTTGAAATGGTGTTTAGTTCTCTTCTGAATAAATATAAATTACATTGAATATCACATCTTTCAAGATATCCAAGCACATATTGGTACCAGCCCATCAGTTTTCACTATACTCCTAGATAGGAGTCTTAATATCTATTTATATACTATAAAACAATTTTCACCACCTAAGGTTAAAACCTTCAGACTATTTGGTCCAGACCATGCTGTCAACCATGCACCGCCACAGGAGAATCACAAAACCATGGAGCTACATGATCCATCCCATCTCACATCACAGAGGTTCAGAGAGGCTGACTTCTCAAGTTGACTTTTTAACCTTGACTAGAATCGAGTCTCTCACTTGCTAGTTTAGTGCTCTTTCCAGAGTACAATGCAAGTTGATTACACTCATATTTGTTTTAGTTATATGCAAATATTTTCTAAAATATCTTTAGAAGTTGTTATCAACCTGAAATTCCACATAGGTATGTTTCTGAATTTGGACCACTTCAAAGCAAGCTAAATAAGCAATCTCCAATATTATAAAATGAAATAGTCTTGTCAGGATATTTCAGATGTCCTAGTCAAAAATAAAGTCCATACATTTCCAATACATCTTTCCAAGAGCATCACAGAGAAAGAGTCTGAGATGTGAGATGTGCATAAGGAACTAGCCTTGGCTATCACAAAAATAGTTCACAAGAGCAGAGGGTTCTTAATGTAACTTCCAATGATTCCATTGGAATGAGGAAAAGAACACTAGTGTTGAAATGGAGATGCCTGTGTGCAAGATGGATCAAGGAATATTTTGTTTTTCTTTTCAGTCTCTTTGGAGATTGATGGCAAATTGGGGTAATCTTTGAGTAGGTGAAAGTTCTCCAGATGATTCTGTCAAATGATAAATTTATAAATACCCTATAAAAGAAAACTGACCCTATCTTAAACAGAGAACAAACTAAAAAGGCATTTTTAGGTGAAGCTGGCTTTCTATAATTGAAATGTAGGTCTTATCAGGTAAAATTATACCGTAGGGAAATTACTGTGAAATAACTATTTTTGGCATACAGGCTGTTTTAAGGAAGGGCACACACTCATGGTTTGGCTTCAATATTTGAGAAGGTACCAAAAATTTCTGGAGGTAGAAAAATATATATATGAAACTAATGAAAAAAATTTCCTTACAGATGGTATCTCAGAGAGATTCAGTCCAGAATGCAATTTCTAGTTAATTCCTTTCACAGGAGCACTGGCTTGTCTTTTTAAAAATGAGTTTCTAGCACAAAAGATCCAAATTCTAGTTACCTTTCTAGACATCTGGAATATATAAGTATATGTCTATCCACATATATTAATAGAATATATTCTTTTAATTAAAAATGTTTATATTTCAAAAAGATTTAATCTATGCATAGAAAAAAATAGAAATTTAGGTCCTCTGTATATTACAAAGTAATTTCAGATACTCTTATGTATCTCTGGATGGGTTCTTTCTTTTCATTTAAGAAGATGGCATTTAGGTAGAAACTATGAAGTGTAAACATCATCACAAGTTCACTGGCATTAATTCACAGGCCAAGTGGAAATGAGAAGATAAACATCTCCGAGTGAACACTTGACGCAGGACGCTGGAAGAGGCAGTGCACACCGATGGATGGGCAAGTGGATCATGCCAGAAGATAAAGGACTTAACATACCAGAAGCAGGTACAAATATACAGTAACTGGGAAAATGAAATAATGCCTGAGAAAACAATAAAAAGAGCTAAGAAAACATTACAGAAGAAACATACAGCATTCAACAAACCAGTAGAAAATGTCTGCCTTAAATTAACACAAGAATTTCATTTATTTGTAATGCTGAATTTGAAAGGACAATAGTTTAGTTTTCTCCTCTATCATTTTCTTTCCTCTCTCTCCCTATATAAATATTCATTTGCATAAGTACACATTATTTATACATTTATACATTTAAAAAATATACCTAGTCCATTAATGCAAAGAGACGAAATTCTAAGTAGCTAAGGAGAACTCTTGATATTACTGTGGCGGGTGCTGTCCAGCTAAGGGGAGCAAACTTCCCACTTATTGAAGACAGGAAATGAGACAAGCCACACACACAAGGGGATATGCCCAGTGTCCAAGTGGTGATTTCATACCTTAATGTAGGACTGGACGGAGTGGTCTAGCTGCTCCTCATGGCACTTGGCCACAATGTCAGTCAGAACCCTGGAAAAGCAAACCTGTTCAGTGGCCTTTCTGGAGATGGCAGAAAAATGCTACTTTGTCATTGAAGTGCTTGGTATACTGGGTATTTATTAGTTACTGAATAAATGGATTTCAGACTCCCCCCTTCCCCTGCTCACCCCCTGGTTCTGGGCATTTAATATCTGTAATACCTTTTGGTCATTTCCAGCCTTGAAACTTCTAAACACTAAGATATAAGTAAGATTTTATGGCTGTAATATCATATTGGAGACTTGTTGCCGAAGTTGAATGTGCTCATTAAGGCCTGTGCATTTGATGATATCATCTTCTTGGAAAGGGGATCATTTTCAGCACCTAATTAAAACTTAAGACATTTAGCCTCTAATTAATTACCATATTCCATTTTGAAAGGGCTTGCCTTCCAACCTATCGGCAGTATATATGCTTTTGGAAAAACTAATTAGCTTAAGATGCAGTTGCTTTTCCCCCCTTGGCTGGGTTAGAGTTTCTAGCAGCAGGAGTGGTGTGAGTTGATTTTTTCACATTTAAACTACCAGTTGCTCCATGGCTACAGTATTTAGAAATATCTCAGAATTTTGACTGCAATATTTAGGAGTCTTGCCAGCGCAGACACATATATTCATGCCGAAAGAGCATCACTTGAAGGCACAGCTGGGGACTTTTAACTTGGATGCAGAACTGGCTGGTTGTGGAACTGTTAGAGATACTTTAACTTTCCAGATCAGGGCTCTACTTTGAAAACTAGGCTAAAAATCCTCATTTTGAAAGAGGGCAATAATATGCTTATGAGTCAGGAAGATACTGGAAAGATTTCAATGCCAAGAGTAGTTTTTTTTCCAGAATTCTATGACTAATCTTTTTTTAAGTGCATATCAGGAATATATGATTTGATAATTAACTCAAAACACTATCTCTATAAATAGAAAAATGTGATTTCCAAAGTCACCAGCCAGATTAGTGATGCTGGAACAATGTAGCATAGCAAAATTTAAAGTAAGAACAGTTGAAACAATTTTTTTTAGTATTTAAAAAAGTTCTTATGGGAATGTGAAATGGTACAGCCATTCTGGAAAACAGCTTGGTGGTTTCTTAAAAATCAAACATTAAACTACCATATTATCCAGCAACTGCACTCTTGGACATTCATCTCAGAGAAATGAAGACTTATGTTTACATGGAAACGTGTGCATGAATGTTTATAGCAGCTTTATTCCTGATAGTCCAAACCTGGGAACCATCCAGATGTCCTTCAATAGGTGAACTGTGAAAAATACTATGGTACATCTATATCACAGAATGCTACTCAGCAATTAAAAGGAACAAGCTATTGATAGACTCAGCAACCTGGATGACTCTCCAGAGAACTATGCTGAGTGAAAAAATCCAATCACAAAAGGTCACAGTCTGTATGATTCCATATACATATGGAAGATGTCAGCAGAGTAAACTGGGTAAAGGGTTCATGGGACCTCTCTGTATTATGTCTTTCAACTGCATGTGAATCTACAATGATCTCAAAATAAAAAGTTTAATAAAAAAAAACACAAAGAAAAAGTTTAAAAAATAGGTCAAAAACTTAACTAATGATAATAGTAGGAGATTAGTAGGTAAAGATTCAAGAGTGAGAAATACTTAAATTAGAGTGTGTTCAGTTACAAAGTTTTGCAAAATCACAGATGATAAAATCTCTTTTCCCAAGGTTGTGCTGTGGGTACCTGGTGACAGCTGTACTTATTTCATCTTCCTCATTCTGTACCAGAACCTTGAAGAGCTGATTCAAGATTATAGGGAGAAAACTCATGATTGCATGAATCTTTTCCACATTCAATAAGTTCTGTAGCAAATTGGCAGAAAAAAGATATGGATTAAATTTAAAGCACATTCTGGATTAAAGACTTAAATTTAAAGTAAGACCTGAAAAATGTAAAACTACTAGAAGAAAACATAGGGGGAAAACTCCATGACATTAGTCTAGACAATAATTTTTTGGCTATGACCCCAAAAGTATAGGCAACAAAAGTAAAAACTGACAAATGACATTACATCAAACCAAAAAGCTTCTGCACAGCCAAGGAAACAATCAACAGAGTAAAGAGAAAAGCTATGGAATGGGAGAAAATATTTGCAAACCATACATCTGATAAGAGGTTAATATCCAAAATACATAAGGAACTCAATTCAATAGCAAGAAAACCAATTAAAAAATAGGCAAAGGACCTGAATAGATGTTTCTCAAAAGAAGACATACAAAAGGCGAATAGGTCTATGAAAAAGTGGTCAAAATCACTAATTATCAGAGAAATGCAAATTAAAACCACAGTGGGCTATCACCTCACATCTATTAGAGTGCCTATGATCAAAGAGACATAAGATAATAAGTGCCATTGAGGATGGGGAGAAAAGGGGACCCTTGCACACTGTTGGTGGGAATGAGAATTAGTATAGCCGTTACAGAAAAACAGTATGGAAGTTGCTCAAAAACTTAAAAATGGAACTACCACATGATCCAGCAATTTCACTAACTGGGTTTATATCTAAAGAAAATGACATCAGTCTTTTGAAGAGATAGCTGCACTCCCATGTTTACTGCAGCATTATTCACAACAGCCAAGGTAAGGAATTAAACTAAGTGTCCACCAACAGATGAATGGATAAAGAAAATGTGGAATACATAAATAGTATAATACTACTCAGCCTTAAAAACGAAGGAAATCCTGTCATTTGCAACAATGTGGATGAACCTGGAGGACATTACGTTAAGTGAAATGAGCTAGGCACAGAAAGATGTCACATGTATGCAGAACATAGAAAAGCTGAACCCATCACAGTCAAGAGTGTAATGGTGATTACCAGGGGCTGGGGTGTGGAGGGAAAAGGATCAGGGCCAAAGAAGACAAAATTTCAGTTAGATAGGAGGAGATCTATTATACAATATGGTGACTATAGTTAATAATAATGTATTGTAATCTTGAAAATCACTGAGAGATTTTAAATGTTCTCATTACAAAATGATAAGTCTGTGAGGTAATGCATCTGTCAATCAGTTTGATTTGACTATTCCATAATGTGTACATATTTCAAGACATCATATTGTGTATGATAAATATATGAAATTTTTATTTGCCATCTAAAAAATAAATAAATTGGGAAAAAAATAATAAAGCATGATCTATTCGTGTTTTTCAGAACTTGAATATGAATTCTGTAGCTCACCTTTTTCTGGCTTTATTCTTCATTGCATTTGGCATGGCATATAGATATGGGAGGAATGTTGCAAGGATTCTCCATTTGATCAACTAATTTAAAGTAAATGGATCTGTTTTTATATTATTTTTATTTTGAAAAAACTGATCTTTGCTTAGTTTATAATCAACAGACAAACTATTTAGACATTGTGAAAAAAGCCATTTACTCTTTAAATTGATAAGATAGTTAAAATCTTTAAAATCAATAATAATCACCTCTTAGTTTGCTACTCAGTGGACACTGTAAAGGTCTCTTTTGCCTATTTTTACCCTGAAGACCACTGAACTGCTTGCATGTCATGTTACCTTACAAGAGCGAACAAAATTCGAGGTAGGTGACTGAGACATATCTTTTTCTCGTTTTTGGCACTGTTGGAAAAATGCATTCACATGTGGATCCTGCAACAAGCAAATTTTTAAAAAAGGTGTTTATTTCTGATGACACATAAACTGTGTTGCATACAATCATTGTGATGGAAGATGAGCATTTCTGTGAAATCAATGCCTCGATGTGCAAGTGATTTATCAGGAAGTCACAGCAACAAAGCTTTCATTTTCACTAGATATTCCAGCCTGTTGAAGTCTCAGCCTGAACTACAAAGCCCACGCTCTCTCCTTTCTCATTCTCTTGGGTTTTGTTGTCCTTCTCAGCCACATGACAATGGCTGGAGAATTACTTCCCTGGATGTGCTCCTTTTTTTTTTTTTTTTTAAATTTCCTTAGTTTATCTTCCCACTCCAGCTTCTTCCTTCCATAGGCTTCTACGAATGTCTCTTACGTATTATTTATTTATTTATTTTTTGGGCGGCTGGCTGGAATGGGGATCTGAACCCTTGACCGTGGTGTTATCAGCACCATGCTCTCCCAAGTGAGCTACTTCTTTTACATATTCCTTAACACACGTCAGAATGGGTACTGTTTAATATGCATAGGGATATTTTCAGGCTTAACAGGTTTTAACTGGCCAAAAATTGGAATGTCTTTGGCTAACATGAATTACAACTGACTCTTACCCTTGAAGGCTATTTCCTGAAGAGGGAGGAACCTTGGACATTCTCTAAGTTCCATACAGTTGAGAAATGAGATAGAAAATTTGAGTGAGGGTACACTGTCTGGATGTTTCTCCGGCATTCTAGAAAGACATCTGTGGTGTGGGCTCCTCCCAAGTCGGGGTATGTGTGTGTGATGTTTTCTGTTTCCTAGCTGGAGTTCTTTACTTGACTAGAGACAACTGTTTTCCTTTTAAATATGACTTCATGGAATAGTCTATTCGGTCATAATTTAACGGAAGCTGAGTGTGAGCCATGCCCTTGGCAGGCACCAGGGACAGGGCGGAGGGCAAGGCCAACACAACGCTCTCCTCTGTGGACCTTCCACTAGGGCAGGGAGGCCAGCACCACCCCATGACTGACACATGCACCTATTTATTCATAATTTCACAAGCGCTTCAGTCAAACAGTGGGGCCACCTGGGTGTATGGCAAGATGGCCCGGCTTTGTCTGAAGGGTCAAGGAACAGAAAAGGCCTCTTTGAGGAAGTGGTGTTTGAGCTGAGATCTGAAGGACGACTGGGAACTGCCCAAGCCAAGGAGGGGAGGGGAGGGAGAGAGGAAGAGGTTGCCTTCCCAGCTGAGGAAGGGCAATCACATCAGCACAATCGCAGCTCTTGAGGGCCCTGGGTGGACGTGGGGTGCTGGAGGGCTCCATGCAGGGGAGGGCCTGGGGCGCTTGAAACTGAGGTAAATGCCAGTGTGTGGGGGGCAGGAGCAGGTGTTATGGTGAGCGAGAGAGACCTGGGCCATTTGGAGAAAGCAAATGGCAGCATGAGAAGGAGAATCTCAGGAAAGTCTGAGATATATGAGGGTACTTCAAAAAGTTTATGGAAAGATTTGTATTATCTTTTAATTCTATTTTTCCACAAACTTTTTGAAGTACCTTTGTATAAAAACAGGTTTTGGTGGAGACTGATCATTTTGTGGAACCTGATCAGGGCTGATGGCATCAGTATAAAGATGGGTTTACGGAAGTGGAGATAAGCACTAAATTTGATTTGAAGCACCAGAGGTTGTTGAGAGAGAATTTGATCCTACATATATGGTACCTGGATTCTTTCTTCTTTTTTTTTTTAGCCCTCATGTATGGGCTAGAGACAAAGCAGCACGAAGCAAAGATTGAAAAGCAGAGACACACTGAACCTGAGATATATTTTATGTACTTGTAATAATTTGCTTTGTAGTTTATAATTGGTGCCAGAAGACTCCTCACACCCAGGTAAAATATGCTGCCTTGCAATGGAAGGGGTGAGTCTGTGGTGATTTAACAATGATAATAATTACATGTGGAGAGCACTTTGCAGTTCATGAAATATTTTCACATGTAGGTTCCCGTTTTGATCCTCACCACGACTTAAGGTAGCAGAGATTTTATTGATACCATTTTCCTGATGAGGAAATACAAACTGCAGGAAGTAAAGTGATTTGTCCAGGGTCACTGAGCAGAAATTGGCTGAGGTGACTCTCAAATTCAGTCCTGCCAACCTCATGGCCTTCCCATTAGGGGACCGCTGGGTAGGCATTGGGAGTTAGACTTAGTTTTGAGGTAAAGGTCCAAAGTCTTCATCTTTAACATTTGACATTTTTCACACTTGGGTGTTAGTGAAAGCAAAACATACTCTAAGGGGAGTGCCATTCTGTTAAATACACTTCTGGTGTTTTGGGCTGAAGCTTTACGGTGTCTGGGCCTAAGGGGTTAGAATATTCTATCCTGAGAGAGGCATAAAATTATGCCCCAAACATTCTTCCTTTGTAGTATTTAATCACCCGCTCTCCCAACACCTGATGAAATGATGAGCTTCTCTTGCAAATACAGGAGATACCTTATGATTCTCTGTTAGAGAAGACGCTGATATTTCAGGACAATGTACTCACCTGAGTATTCACTGTTGACACGACAAATGTGGATACTTTGAAAAGCGGTTTACCACCATCAACCCATTTAATGTCACTCCCACCATGCTGCAAAAAAGAGTTTGTTACCATCACTGTGACAGTTTGAGAGCAAGAAAATAGAGAATTTATTTAGTTTATGTCAATTGGCTGTCCTGATCCATTCATCTTATATTACTCTAGAGATAAAAAAGATGCCAATCCATTTGGCCATATCAGTAGATGAGGTCTATATGATATTAGAGGATCATTAAAATATGTCATTTCTGATGGCCATTAACTAAACAAGAGATGTGGAATACTGTAAGTACACTTGATTCATAATTACAGTGGAATATGTATGGTCTTGGTTTAGATAACAGAGAAAGAAGGTAACTTCGTGCTATTTAGCTGATGTACTCTTTTCTCTTAAATTATATACTACTCAATACCTTTCCACTTGCAGTATCTTGAAAGCTTAAGTAATTAGGAGGCAGACTTGTTGCTACTGGGATATTATACTCTTGAGAAGCTATCTGATCATGTTTCATCAGAGGAAGCCACGCGTATCCCACTGTGCAAAAGAACAGCAAAGAGAAAACGTTGAGGACACACGTCCACGGTAAGAAGTAAAAGCAAAGCTGTTTATCATTTATGAATACAAAACTTCACTAAGAAATTCAATCATCAGAGCTTTGAAAAATACTCTCCAACTCAAGTCAAAGAGATGACAGGTAAAGTCACTTCAGATTATTTCGTGTCAGTACCTGATGTTTCTACAGCCTCCTTCTTCTTGGCATTAGCTTTTGCATTTATGTCACAGGTGACGTGATAAAAAGAAAACAAAATGTGGTGTTTCTCGTGGAGTTGTGTTGGTAGTTCAATTTTCACCTGCAGTGAGAGAGATAGTTGGACTGAGATTAAAATCCTTTGCCCAGAGTCAGGACGAGACAAAGCATTGATGCCTCAGCCTTTTAAACATTCTCTAACTCAAACCTAGGTCCATGTTTAATAGTCCGTGTTGGATGTACTGATTCAACTCTCAGTAAATATCCATTCTGCTAGCAGTCCTGTGTTCCCACGTGGATATTTTCACTTCTTCATTGTGATGAATGACGATAATTTAGAATACCTACTGCTGCTCATTAGATAATTCTCATCAGATAATTTATGCTACTAGAATATGGATTCAACACACCCACTCACACATGCATAAAAACACTCACACAGACATAACTGTAGAATGTAAATAAGACACAGATTGAGGAACTATCAGCAAGGGATGGGAGCTGAGTAAACAGTACGTCCTTGCCTCCCTTAGTGTCTGTGTGTTCATGAACCATCTGCGTGAGCCTCACTTAGGAGCTCCTTAGAATCTCAGACACCACCCCAGACACAGTGAATCAGAATCTGCATTTTCAAAATATCCTCAGGTGATTTGGATGCACGCTGTTGGGAAACACGGCAGTAGTAAATGATGTCACACAAGCATAGAATGTGTCCCCTCTAAAAATAACAAAAATACACAAAATGTGTTATTGTGGTAACTAAGCAATGAGCCATTTTTGTGAAGCAGTAATGCCATAGCTCTATAAATAATGCTTCTGAATAAACATAAAACATAAAATTGATAGAGGTTAAGGATATACTTTATGAGGAGCATACTGCATATTTCTGGAAAGAAATGTTTTAAATAACCTTCTATCTTTTACAGTGCTTTCCAGCTTTCAAAGCCCTGTCACATACGTTGTCATTTGATTCCTCAGTAGCCTTGTGAAGTAGGACAGGGCAGTGGTAGGAACCAAAGCCTACCTTGTTAGGTGACTCTGAGTGACTAAGAGTGTGTAATTGTCAGTTACAGGATCTTCCAGTACAAGAACCCACATGTTCTGATGTCACTTTACACTGGAATTTCAGGATCCTGTTCGGGTAAGCTGCATCCAGCTCAATATCAACAACTAAGTAGGTCCCAGAATTATCAAATCAAGCAATAGGGTGATAGCCAGGCAAATTATCTACCAGCTTATTTATTAGATGCTCTGTGAATCTAGCTAATTTCTATTCACATTGTGCAAGAAAGGATTTAGGACAATAACTTTCAAAGTGTGGTTCTTCGAACGGCAGCATCAGTGTCATCTGGAAACTAGTTAGAAATGCACATTCTTAGGTTCCAAACCAGACGTACTGAATCCAAAAATTTGGGATAATCTGTGTTTCAACAAGCCTTCCAGGTGATTTTGACACATAGTAAAGTTGGAGAATACCTGAATTTGGATGCTTTACAAGCTTATGTATTCTTTATATACCAGCATGCTAACCTGGTAACAAAAGCCAACATAGATTTCAAAATACACAACAATAAGCAATGCAACAGAAAGATATTTTCTTTTTTAGCCACATGGAGATCAATGGAAATGCAACCAGTACTCAAGAAGTCCAGTTAACTAAATGTTAATATAAACATCCTTCACTCAACAAATACTGAAAATATTCACATTTTATTATAACACTGTCTTGGAAAAATTTATACCCAGTTTTGCAATTCATCCAATCTTTTTTCTTTTTTTTTCAATAAAGAAGAAAATAAAACCTTAGTTTTGAATCTGCACTGCAGAGATCACCTAGCTGTTCATTATATACATGCTTTCATGTGGAAAAACTCATGCCTTTTATGAGGATTTTGGGAAACACATGAGAATGAGAAAGATTAGCAGCCAGAGTTAAAAACAGTATGAACACTGATTTTTTAAGTTATCTGTCTACAGAGAGTACACCTTTCAGATGGCCTTTGCCAAAGTGTCAACCAGTACTGCAAATATTCTGTAATGTGGTAATAGCTCTTTCCCTTAACTTTTTTCACTTTCTGTCCTGAATTTATGGGGAAGAAAATTAAGAGCATTAAATGGATATGAAAGAAGGAGATAAAATCAGGCAGGTTGTTTCACTGGTGTTCCTCTAGTTTTATAATGATTAATGTGCAACAAGGCATTGTATGCAGACAAATGGCCTTCAAAGACATCTTCCGTGTTCAAATCTCCAGAATCTATGATTATGTTACCTTACATGGTAAAAGTGACTTTGCAGATGTGATTGAGTTAAGCACCATGACATGGGGAGATTATCCTGGACTTCTAAGTGAGCACAGTGTAATCACAGAGGTCCTGATGCAAGGAAGGCAGGAGAGTCAGAGGCAGAGGAGATGTGGGGACAGTGGCAGAGGTCAGAGTGCTGACACGGTTGGAAATGAGTCACAAGCCAAAGAATATGGGCAGCTTCGAAGCTAGACAAGGCAAGGACATGGATTCTCTCCCAGAACCTCTGGAAGACATGCAGCCCTGTTGACAACTTGACTTCAGCTCTGTGAGACCTACTGCAGATTTCCGACCTCCAGAACCATAAGATAACAAATGTGGGTAGTTTTTAGCCAATAAATTTTAGTAATTTGCTACAGCAGCACTGGGAAACTCATGCAGAAGGTGTCATGCTTTGAATCCCAGGCACGATATCAGCAGGTTGCTTTAGTTCAGACCTTCGCTTTAAAAGATTAGGAATTAGATTTAATCACTGTAACTCATTTGTCTGAAGCTGTTTATAATGCAAGTTGGCACGCATAAAGTAATTTACTGCTGACCCGATGACTTTTTTATATTATAAAATAAATAAATTTTCTAATATAATTTTTTTTTTTATGTTATAGCAGAGTGTTTTCTTTGTGTTATAGCAGAGTGGTGAAGTTTCAGGCTTTGGCGTCACATGGCCTGGTTTGAATTCTGACTTTCACTTAGCTATGTGGCCTTGGCAAAGTTGCTTGACTTCTTTCTCTGAGCCTCAGTTTCATCCTCCATGAAACAGGAAGGTTGTAATAGTATCTACTTCTCAGAACTACTGTGGGGGTTGAGATGCTGTGTGTGTGGAGTGCAGCTTGGTGTCTGGCATACAGTGGGGATTTTGGGGAGTGAGCCAGGTCAGGGCTTGCTCTCTGCTGTGTTTAGAGATGGGGAGTTCACTCTCCTTGAAGTTCATGCAGGTTATAAACAACAGTGCTGGTGCATATTCTAGTGCTTTGTTCTTTCCATTATGACATGAAATACTGCCACTGATTGGTAAAACTATCTAACACAATCCTATTATACTAATCAGTACAATAAAAGAAAAAAATTAGTTTCCCTTGAAAAGAATATGATAAAAACATCACATATTTAAAGGTCAATCCTGTACTGAAATACATGACTTTGCAACATACTCCTGGAGCAACTGTCATTACTGTAGTTTATACGTCTTGGTGAGTACATACACGCCACAGCACGTCCTTAGTCTGAGGTGTGGTCTAGAGAGAGTGGTTATTTTTATGCATTATCTGCCCCATCCACCCGTCTTAGGAGCTGCTGGGGGCAGTGGGTACCGGCCCTTACCTCGTCTGAGAAATCCGGATTCTGGGAATGGTGCAGAACAGCTGTGTAGGCGGCTGAGGTAAAGAGGGGCGCTCCAGGTTTTCCATAAATACACTGTTTAAAAAGTTACGGGTTGAACAATTATGAGTGTCTGAAATTATCCCTGAGTGGAAAAAAGGCCACAACTGTTCAATTACCAATCCCAGGATGAAGATCAACTTTTTGATAACATGCCAGGCTTAGCTGACATCTAATTAACCTTGAAACTCTCCAGCCTACTTCCCTGTGTTTATTATACAATGGGATGCTGCTGAAAAAAATTTGAAGGCTTTTATTGATCATATAGATATTACACCAGTGCCAAATACTGGACCAATCCACTATCTGACTTGTGGTTACCATGAAATAAGGGCTAACTTGGTCAAGACTGATCCCTGCATAATAGCTTCTTGGCAGGACCCATGATACCATCTCTGGTGTAGGGTTAAGGTCTTGGGAGACCACAAGGCTTGGCTGGACCCCAGCCCCTGACACACCAGCTCCCAATCATGAAGTCTGAGTTAGCAGGACAGGGCTAGTTCCAGGTTCCACCACATTGTATTACTATTCTATCCCAGCCCTGAATCAGGCCAGGGGATGTGATATGGCACTTCCTAGTCATAGAGCTTAAAAGCCCCTTTTGCCCAAACCTTAGGGCTCCCCTCTGGAGTCTGACATCAGCCTTGCTGTATCTCTGTGTTATGTTTTAGAATGCAATGAAGCAGGGGACCCACACATCTACGATTGTTCCTCTTGCCTAGAATTTTCCCCATAAAGCCACCGCTCTAACAGGCCCAGTGTGTTTATCGTCTGGGCATTGCCTCTGTTTGCTTGACAGTTGCATTTCACTTTAATTTTTCTCTCCCGATGCTAATGCTGTTGTGTAGCTTGGTTCCTGTGAATGCTGACAGGGGCTGAAGCCTATTTTAAAGAGCTCTTTCTCTTTACTCTGCATGATTTATTCAATCACTGAAATTGATCACTGTTCTGAATAATGCTACAAACCTTCTTGGTAGCATGAATTAGAGGATACAATTTGTATCTGACTGAGTGCTCTATGAATATCTCAGGTAATGCTGGGAGTTAGGTAGAAATTAGTTTAGTCCTTTATTATCTCATTCCTCTGATTCACTGAAACTGGAAAATTCTGGCAGCAGGCCCACTAAAAATAATTTCCCTCTCTATTTTTATAAGTTACTTTATGTTGTTTGAAGCCCCTAAAACAAAAACAGTATATATCAAATACGAACTCTAAAAAGTGTCATCCAGTTGCAGTTTTATAGGTTAAAACAGTACAGTTCATATAGACCTCATTGTTT
Organism: Cynocephalus volans; assembly: GCF_027409185.1. Classification (NCBI taxonomy): domain Eukaryota; kingdom Metazoa; phylum Chordata; class Mammalia; order Dermoptera; family Cynocephalidae; genus Cynocephalus; species Cynocephalus volans. Next base: position 287,826,905 of record NC_084460.1, read on the forward strand.
TATTGATCCTATTAAATCATTGGATCAACAACCAGGACTGACTTCCCAGAGCCATTTTCCAGTTCCTCAGGCACTTGGCCACATGCACCTTCCATAAATGTGAGCATCCCCTGGGCCCACTGTGCTAGCCATCAGGCCAGTATGCAGCAACCCTTCTGCACAAAGGCCAGCTGGGATGTGCCATTTTAAATCAAGCACGCCGAATCGGGAGGAGGGCTAATCTTTGGAAAGAGCAATGTCTTCCAGAGGGGAACCTTTACATTTATTTCACATTAGAACAGCTTCCTTTTTTCCCAAATCATGAAAAGCTAAGAGAGCCACGAGACTGGCATTTCTAATAGATCTAGTTAATGATGGCTGTTAAATCAAGTACATCTTAGAAAATCTAAAATGAATGCATTAAATTGCTCCTTTCCAACCATGCTCACATAAAAAGTCCCTCACTGGTTGAAAGAACCTATGCCCCACCTTCTTTCTTTGTGCTATGTCCTCCTGCTGACTTGGCTTACCTTCACGGGCTTGGCACCTTCTCCATCGGAATTTTTGAATTCAATGCACACGGTTATATTTCGTGCCTGCATTTTCAAAGAGGGAAAATGGAAATTGTAATTTTCTATTAAATAACACCAAAAAAACCAATCCAAGTTCCTAAAATAAGCAGCATCTAATTAAATCTGAAAATGTATAATACCCAACATTTTCTTGTGACATTATCCACAGTGCTCAGAAATAGCAAAAGGATGTGGAGAGAGAATCTAAAAGGCAAGAAAGAGCTCATACTGAAAGGTGCAGGCATGGTCCTTTCAGAGTATCATAAGAAACTAAAATAAATGGCCTAGAACAAAATAAGGCTATTTCAGAAAAAGTTATTAATATATTGCAAAACTGTGCATCCTTAAGCACTTCTAAGAAGAAGCTCACCCCTGTCTCTTACGAAGCCTTTTCTCTCAGCACCGCACTCTCCCGAGTGAGCCACGGGCCGGCCCATTACGAAGCCTTTTCTACAAATGGTTTTCTACTGCAAGGTGTTGGCCTATCATAATTTGCATTTGTACCTTCAAGAAACCATCTTGTATGGTCTAAATGTGGTGAAGAGAGAAGACCAAATCTCACAAAATTTTATCATACCTTGTTGAAACATTTCTGGCTATCATATTTGAGGTGTTTGGGGTAAATGTAAATTTGATTTTTGTATACTCTGTAAGGACGGCAGTACTTTGTTGAGTCATAAACAAATTCTTCCACCTCTACTGTGGGTTCTGGTTGAGCCATCATGTTGAAAGGCTTGACAGGGATAAATGACGATGTTACACAGTCTTAAAAAATCAGAAAATAAGAGTTGGTCATTTAATACGGTTCTTTTTAAGTGAACAATACTTAACATGTTTTAAAATGAATCCATTCAAAACAGAAGCTCCACACTTGTACACCAATTGATGTTAAGTTATGCTAACATAACAAATCTGTAGGAGGTGGGCATAATAGATAATCAAGCTATATATTTAATATCAAAACTAAGGTCTGAGAAAACTGGTGAATCTTTTAGATGGATTTATAACTATTTTCTTTTTGTACTAAGCTTCATATAAACAGTAAATTTTAGCTAATGAGCCTCTGAACTCACTAACCGGATATTATAAGATAAGGAGTAACCCCCTGACTTTGCAATAACACCGTAAAAATAATACAGATATTGATATATGAGTGTACTTTAAATATTCATGGAAAAATAGAATTGAAAGGTAATACAAATCTTTCCATGAACTTTTTGAAGTGATCTTATATGACAGAACAAAATTTTATCCAAAGGATCTATTACTGGTAGTACCAGATGGATTAATAATAATTTTTCCCTTGGAATGATTTCACAGCATGGGCCTAAAGCCCTTTCTTGCTATTAGATACCATTTATTTTATTTTTCTCTTCAGTTTTTACAGCTTTTAAAAATCTAACCTTACACAAACAGCCTAAGAAAAAAGAAAAAAAAAAAAAAAAAAAAGACAACTAGGAATTTATAAATCAAAACTTCTGTCACTAATATTTTGAAGGCTGAAGTTGTGGTAGAGAGAGGTAGCAAGACTTCTACCTTCCTTCACCTCATGTAGAATATTCCTGTGATTAAAAAAGCAAAATGATTATCTGTGTATGCTTGGGAATAAGATTACAGGTTTTTCCCCCCCCCAAAAAATCAATTATCATATTTTTATTGTATGTTCAAATTTCTCTAATGTCCTATAATTCTTTCAAAGAGAATATTTGACTTTCTCTTTTGCTATTTTCCCTTTCTTAAGTAATAAAAGCCATGTTCCCCAAATCAGGTAGAGGAAATGGCTTAGTTTATCCTCTTCTTTTTCACACCAATCAATATAAAAATGATTTGGAGGCTTGGCTTATGTTCGAATGGTCATTGTATTTCATATTAAAATGATTTGTGGAAAATTATAGGAATGGAAAACATAATAGTGTTAATAGTAATTCACATATCCTGTGGCAATAATTCTCTCCCTGGTTGTAGTTTATTACAGGATGTTTTTATTCATTCTTTGCATCACTAAGCAAGTCACTAAAAGGCACAATCAGAAGTAACAGAACAAAACAATCTCACCGCCTAAGAAATAAATTTTGAAACTCTTATTTGTTAATAAAAATTCCTTCTGAAATTCAAATTTTTACTGACATAAACAGGACTTTTGACCATATTTTGAATAACAGAGTCTAACGATAGTTCAGTTACAAGCACTGCATGGCCACCTGGGTGACCACGTGCTGTTCAGAGCAGCCCTCTGGCAACACAGTGGGGGAGAACGAGCCTGTGTTTTGAGTAGAAGAAACCAGTAAAATATCAATTCCCCCATTAGAGGTTATCGGTTTATTAATCTATGTGCAGTAACTTTCCTCATGTGCAACCCCCTCTATATAGAATATAATGTGATTGTAATATGATAATACAATACAATTATCATATTAACATAATAAAATTATCATATTATAATTATAATGTACTATGACATAATATAATAAATTATAAATTATTTAATTCACAAATTAAACAATATAATTTAGTTTCTTGCTGGGTGCATTGTGCATACCAGATAAATGTAAGGTTATCCTGAATGTATTTCTTGTTCTGCAATAGTCATATTCTGTCTTAATTCAGAAATATCACCTAAATTTCTACAGCTTAATGAATTCCATTTATATCAACCTTTAGAAACAAACAAAACCAAAAACCCACTAAATATTAAAAACTCTAAAACCAAACCATGACATTGTCATCATACTTGGATGCTCCAAAGGAACGTTGTCGACAGCAATATCCAGGCTTCCAGGGATGGTCTGCGTTTTGCTTATCCTGTCAGCCCTGTGAAAGTATGCCAGCATAGAGACACACGCACACACACACGCATGCAGAGCATTATTCTAATTTTCAAGGAAAAAGCAGTCAACTATAGTTCGCTCTGATAAGGGTAAACAGTAGACTCCAAATAGTCTTGTGAATGACTTCATTTAGTTAGCTTAATTTTGAAAACTAAAATTTATGTGATTTTGCAAATAAAAATAAAAATCAGGGAGAGGTCAAGTTACAGATATTCTGAAGAATATTTTAAATTTATTTTCTTCTACTTCAGTTCACAATGATTAAAAAAGTACAGTAGCAAATTATATAGTTTCCATTAACAAAAGGTAATAGTACTTGAACTGGTTGAAGTGATTCCTGATGACTTTCAAGAAGTTGGAGAACAGAGTTAGTCTTTGCTATGATTGCTAAATGGACAACCTGTGCTTTTCCTCTTTACCAACAAACAAGGAGGACAGGGGGCCTTTCCCTATCCTCTGTTTCTTCTGCCTTCTCCCACCCTTGTCAGTGCATACGGACACTCCTTCCGCACTGATCTTGCATCCACCTTCCCCCGCTGCCTCTGAGTCCCTACATTTCCTTCCCTCTCTCTCTACTAAAACCTTCTCGCCAATCTTCCTTTTTATAGAATTGTGTAGTTGCTGATAACAGTTTCAAGTGTCATCCCTCTCAGGGAATCTACTTTGAAAGGTGGAATAATTATAGTGGTGGATCAGAGCCAGCTCTTCCCACCTTGTAAGAGCTGATTGTCAAATTTTCAGGAATTTTGCCCGACAGTTGTTAAACACAGCCATTACTAAAACTTAAACTATATACACTTACCATTAAACAAATTATATTAAACACAGAGAGAGTTAAGTACTGAAAATTCACCACTTCCTAATTCTTTTATTATATGGTAAGATTATCAGTGCTCGTGAGGTTATTTACATCTAACTATATGGTGGAAATGATATATAATGGTCTGCACGTCTCTTCCCACCCCCCCAGTTCAGTGAAGCCCCATTGGCAGCTTGGAATCAGCAATGGTAGGAGAACTTACACCACAGAAATTAATTGGCCATGAATACAAATGAGTTTTTTCCCTGGAGAGTCAGTTCCTAAACATTTATCAGCACGCTACTGAGAATAAATATCATAAGGTGTGAGGTTTCCGTGAAATAACTTCATGTTACTATTGCTTTGTGTATTCTAGGTGCCCCCTAACAGCCATGGTGATAACTTTCTCTGCTATCCACTGATAATATGGGTTTTGTAATTTGGTTTTCTCCTGTTTATATCAGATCACCCCAAAACCTTTTGCCTACTCCCTTCCGCTCAGCATTACAACTTCTTAAACTTCTGTGCACTGGCTTAAAGCTCAACAGGAAAAGCACTGGATTTTCATTTAACGGCTGGGGTGGCCTTGCGAAGCCTATGGGTATGAGTTTTGGCCAGGATGTTTGATGACAGTAACAGGAGGAAGGTGCCCCTATATAAGGAGTGTTATAGGATCACAAAGAAGTCAGATTGATTTAGAGCTTTCTTCAAGATTTTACTTTTTGCTTTTATTTTGCTTTCTAATGTTTATGTATTTTTTCCAGACCAAAAAAGGAATATTGGGAAAACTTCCCTTCTGGTTAAATAGAAACATATCATCTACTGATGCTATAAAAATATTAATCATGCTTGTTTCATAATATTTTATTTTTGTTTTGGGTAAACAAAATTAATTGATAGGAGTTTGCTGATTCTTAGATGGGAAAGACAGAGAGTTCATATTTAGGAAAGGGTATAAGAATCCTGTGTGTGTTAGGGGGCTAACAGTTTAAGAAAAGTAACTTGCAATGAAAGACATCATCATCAGATGTTGGATGCATGGTGATTCATTTAAAAACTGTGGCTTTTATATTTTTCTTCTCTTAGCACTGATTTCTGCTATCTTTTCTTAAAGTATTTGAATGACATAAATATTGCGATTGATTGTATTCACAGCAATATAATTTTCCTGTGGAGTTTTTATAACATGGTCCTAAAATTCTTTAACACTCCTCCTATTGAGAGGTGTCTATGTCCCCCTCCTTTGACTCTAGGCTCTGTATCCAGGCTCTGTGACAACTTGACAGTAGAGTACGGCAAAAATGGCACTGTGACAGTTTGTGGGACCTGGCCTTAAGAAACTGGCAGGGGTCATTTTCTGTTCCCTGGGACACTTACTCTAAGAACCCAGCTGCCATGCCATGAGGAAGTCACAGTATTTCATGGAGAGGCTCCCATGAAGAAAATTCAAGGTCTCTTGCTCACAGACCCGGCTATGATCCCAGCCAACAGCCAACACCAACTGGCCAGTAATTAAATGAAACAAATTGAAAGTGACCTCCCCCAGCCAAGGTCATGTGTGGAAGGGACAAGCTCCTCACCCAGCTGTACTCAAATTGTTTTCAGGAGTAAAATCAATACTGCTGTTATTTTAAGCCACTAAGTTTTGGGGTGGTTTGTTATTCAGCAATAGATGACTGACACAGTTTAACGTTTCCTGATCCTACCATATAATTCTGATAAATGTACTTTTGTGGCATCATTTGAGTTTATGTGAACAGACCTGAAAAGCATCTGCTTTCTGGAGGAGTTTGAACATTTGAGAATCAGGTTATCGGGTATTGTTTACGGAGAATAACAAACCGATGTACCTTATTTATGTTAATTTTAAGAATATCCAAAAAAACCGTACCTTCTGTAATCTGACACTAGTTTAATTAGGTCATCAGTTGAAATCTTGCTACTTTCTTGTCTATACAATGGTGAAAATCTTGAGTCTCTATCCACATTTCCCTGGTTGTCCTTAAATACTGATCTGAAAGAAAATAATATTTATTCAGGTTGGCATTTGAATACTGTTTATAGGGTTGTGTTTTTAAGGTGACTAAATTAATTAAATTTCCCATTTATAACATAAGAAACTCTAGGAAATTACAAAATAAAAAGACAAAAGCACTTTAGACAAAAATTTTATTACATGCTATATTTTTGTTATATTTAATTTCTTATTTTTAACTCTATTTAAAGTGACAGCAGTCCATATTACAACTCTTTTTTTTTATGATTTGTCACATTTAATAACTTATATCAAAACATCTCGGTATTAGGGGAGTGGAGAGGAATAGAAATACATGTCATTCTTTTTATTTCTTTTTTTTCTATTTTATTTCTTCATGATACCCTAAACCTGGGTAAGACAGGGTCACTTCCATTTGGGTGGCACCATTAGGATTTACGAGTAGTGGGACAGGGATAAGGTTGTGTATGTGAGTGTAGAGGGCCAGAATCTTTAATATTTTCATGGAGATAAATGTGCCCATGTCCAAACTTTTAGGATGAAGACAAAGATAAAATGGAAGACACCTGAGTCAGATTCATGTATTAAATAAGGGAAACACTTTGAATCTGAGCCATCCATTTCCTTCTTTGATCCATTTCATTGGAACTATATAGACTTAATTAAAATACATCCATTTTTTTTGTGTGTAAATAATACAGTAATGACAGGCAATACTTGCTTCATATCCATAGCATGCTTAAATACTAGCTTTTTCTTCCTCATACTTCATCATACAATGTGATAGTCAAAGAAAAATTAGACCCAAACATAATTGCTTTTTCTTCAATGGTAGAGAAATGCTGAATTTCTATGTGTGAGGAAAATAGAATAGTTTGGTGAGGCCTCCTTGCCTCAGGTCTAGTTGTGGGTGGTGCAGCACATTCCTTGTAAACAAATTGTGTGTGGGTGGAGTTAGTGCGCATGCACACCCTTGCATCTTTTTAGTTTGTTGCTAGTGTGTGTTCTTGAGTTTTGTGAAGCAGTGCTGGCTGGCAGAGAGCTCATGTCTAAAAATAGAGCACGTTTACTTTGCTGGCAGCTGCTCAGTTTTTCTTTGGACTTTGTTGGTAGTTCAGTTTCTGAATTTCTCTTTAGACTGTCTAGCTCTTCTGCACTGTGTGTGCTGAATAAAGACTATTCTTTCTTCAACCAAGGCTCCAAGGACCTTTTTCCTGGTTACCTAGCTCACAGACCTGTGTGTGAAGGGTTTGTGACCCAGTCTGGACAACAGACTTGAGGGGTCTGTGAGCTCCAGATGCAGCCCTAGCTCTACACTATGTTTTGTAATAAAGGGCCTTTACTAGAATATTTTATCATTTTCTAACCAAAGAATTCAATACACCAGCTGAAGTGACCATTTAAATGGATACCAGGTCATAGAGCTTTTGTGTAAAATGATATAGAAATGGGCCAGAAGTTTATCAGAATGGTATTTTTAAACTCCTTCAATCCATCTCCTCATTTTTCTCTGTTAAGTAATGACTGAGGGAAAATAAGAAATCCCTCTATAAAATAACACTGGGGAAACAGAATAAAGATATTTAACTTGAAAACCATTTTTATTTAAATATTGTACAGGGCTGTTGAGTTTGTGACATGTTAAAGCCAGTGTGACATATTTCCCAACATGAGAGGAAATTAAGCTGAGCTCGAGTGACAGTTTTCAGTTAATCAGTGACTTTAAACGTATTGATAGATGTAAGATATGTGACTCATTTTGGAAACTGTTCACTTATACTGGACATTCATTACAAAGTGAATGAAGAGCTCAACACCATGGGAGAAGATGTGCTCACAGTGCCACACAACCTGTTCTTGCTCAATAAATACACTGACTGGCAAGAGAACCAGGAGCTGACTCATTTACACAGATGGTTTCAGGACGGCTTGGAACATTGTGCCTCGTTCCAACTGCCACAGTTAAACAATGATCAGTATGTTGTGAGGGTCTCAGAACCATGACATTTGGGGTATGATTGAAGGGAATGTGTGTTCAGCCTACAGGAAAAGCTTAAGGTGTTCCTGATGTTTTTTTTTTTTTGTGGCTATGGAAGATAAAACAAAAATATGGTTGTTAGGTAGTTTAAGACTATCTTTAAAAAGTAAATTATTTACTCTTTAGAGCTATAACAAGACAGACTGAAGAAATCACTGTGGGATGCATGCAGGTGTTTGTCACCAGAAGGATCCAAATAGAGGTTGGACAACCATTTGTTGGGGATGCTGTTATCAGGATGGGAGCCTTAGATACAGTTGCGCTGTGTGCCTTCTACAAATGCATAGATATGAGAATGACATTTTTATTTTAGTCTTGTTTAATTTTAAAGAAAATTTAGTGTTGTGTGCTGGTCCACTTAGAATATCAAATGAGACAGAGTAAAAGAAAACATGAAAGAGTCTTGGCATGGATTTAGGTACATGTGATTCTGGGGGTGATATGCATGAAAAGAGTTCCATTTACAGCATGACACATTTGTAAGGGTCCTTTCTTTCAAATCAATGAGTGCAAAATATCCTAAGAAGCCATCTGCATGTGTTCTCTAGACTAACCCAAAGATAACCTTTTCACTGTAAAATGGGACTAGAGCTGGTACCAAATATGACAGCACCAATTTAATTTCAAATATAATGTTGTTCTCAGTGATGAGCATCCGTGTGTATTGCAGTGGGTGAGATGATTAGATTTGGCTAAAATTATGGTCATAATAAGCTAAGTTGTCAATTCTACTCTTTGAATGACAGATGATTTTTAAGGGCCAAAATGTTTTAGGGAACACTCAAAGGTACACCATGAAACAACTACATTCTGGAAAATATAACAGAAGGAAAAGTAGCCGCAGAATCAGCAGTATCAATCAAGTACTGAAGGATGTCGGGAGGCTTGATTATGTCCAATGACCTGGGGAACAACCAGCCTTCCTCTCATGATATCTACGTTTATTTCAAGCATTTTGAGCATCGTGAAGGGGAAATTAAATGGTCTTTGGCTGGATCATGTACTTTTTGTGGTTAGATAATCCAAGTGGTTTAACATGAAATCTTTCGAACTGTACTGCTAACCATTTCTCTCAGTTGCCAGAGAAATTCATGTAAATGTAAATCATATATTTATACACACAAATTGGTGGTATATACAGTTTCCTAACCTACAACGAAACCACTGATTTGGCATTAATATAGCATGAGCTTGTGGTTTTGTTGGCTTTCCTGTCCTAGAAATAATTACTTCAATGGTCAGTAATAATGTCAGCCTACCTCGAATCTTCAACTAGTTTTCTTCCAGTATGTTTTACTAGACAATGTAAAAGTAAAACTGTTAACTTTTCTCTCAACTTCTAAGTTTCTTTCAGTAATGAGTAATTCTGTTACTTCTTTTCATCATGATATTCTTCGCTGCCCCAAATTTACCAGAAAAAAGGACTTGCTGAGGTGAATATGATCTCCACAGGTGACTTTTAGTGATAATAATATTAGAAACATGACTTCTAATAATATGAATCTTTTATTGGGTACACATACGTGCTCATTAATTCCTGCAACAATAGATTAGATATTATTACTCCTCTTTTGAAGACTTTTAAAAAAACAGAGGTAAAGACAGACTTTAAACAACTTGCCTAAGTTCCCTTGGCTTGTAAAGGACAGAGTTAGGATTTCAAACCCAGCTCTGTGTGGCTCTAAAATGCCTGCTTATAAAATCTCAGAACAATGCTGGATTCTTAAAAGAGAAAATGTGTGTACTATTGCACTTCAGTATATTGGAATATTTTACTTTTGCCAAGGGATGGCGTGCCTCTGTTTGCCTCAACTGGTTTTCTGGTGGCAGCTAAGAGCGAACAATACTTTTGTATTGATTAGAGAATTATAACTAGTTGTCATTTCTCATGAGGCTTATGAGAAATAAAAACCATTAAATTCATCAAAAAGGGTTTAGTATATCTAAATAATATCTTTTTCATGCAGAGAACATCCTGGAATTTGTTGTTCCTGTAGGGAGAGATAGGAAAGTAATATTTATGATCTGCTTTACACTAAGTGCTTTTGCATCTGAAGTTGCACATCTTTCCACACGGCTGGTACCATCAACTCCATGTTAGAGATGGGGACCCTGAGACTAGTATATGAAACTTGTTCAAAGTTACAGTAAGGGGTGGTCTGATGTGGACCATGTTCGTTGGACTCCTGGATCTGTTCTCTTTCTTTCTTGCCAAAGGGCTGCATTAGGGCAAACTAATTCCTGAAGACTGCATGAGTCTATCTTGGTTTACTGCTGGCCAAATTTCCACATTTCTCCTTCCTGCAGCTAGATGTCCCTAGCTTAAGATAATAACCTCAAAATTATATCAAATACCAGTGCTTTTAATCTGGATATACTTACCACAGGGAAATGTGAGTCCTGAAAATGGCATAACTAACAGGTTCTCCCTTCTGGATTTTAAAGTTACTGCTATTGGGACAATGCTATCAACATTCAAATGAATGCTTAATGGGTTATCTTATTATGTAGCTATAATTAACCTTTTTTAGTTCATTCAGTTTGTATGTTGCTGACCTTTTTTCCTATGAGTCTATGCCAAGTTCTTCTTCCTTTAAGACATTCTTATATTAATAGAGGTGTAAAGTGATTGAGGAGGAAAATAATAATACATGTTTAAGCAGATCTGAAAAGCAAGTTTTATTCTTTATGTAGAACTTATATGTCCAGGTGGACGATTCCGCTGTCAGTGCTCACAGCACTCAGTATTTTTATCAGAGAGCCAACTGGTACTGATAAATTTGGCTATGCTAATCAGTATCAAAATCAAGGAGAGTTTAAATGATCAATCTGATTGTTTCATTTGGACGTCCATATATAGACCTGCGCTCTATGCAGAGATGAAAACATGCAGCTATGTCCATCTGAATTGTATGCATACCAGACTCTCAAGACTGACATAATGTCAAGAGTTTGTTAAACCAATATACAAAATAAACAAGTTATAACTTTGATTTGATACCCACCAAGACCTCACAGTGTACCTGGTCATGCACACACTGTACTCATGTCACGACCCTCTATTATAAGCTGTTTTGCTAAACTTGTCTTCTGAAATGAATGTCTGGGGAGTTGTAGATGTTTATGAAGAGAACTACATGAGCATTCTTCTGGGTGCATATACATTAAAAATAACAGGTAACAGAAAATTGTTCAAAACTAAAGCTTTCAGTGTAGACTTTAAATGTATTTTTATTTGTTGGTTGTAACTGTCAACCTACCTTACTGCCCAAGCAAATGGCATGCGGTATTTCCCCAATTTGCTGCAGAACTGCCTGTTGGATTTCAGTATCTTTTGTGCGTACTAAAAAATTGAAAATAAAAACATTGGTTAGAATGGCACTTTACAAACTGTACATGTAAAATAATGCTAATACTTTTAATATTATCTTGTATTAAAAGTCACTGAAATTCACAGAATTTATTCTGAATTTTATTCAGATTCTACTTTATAAAGAACCAAATGATATCCTCTGTGTTCAATCTATCATAAAAAATTTTTCTTTCTTTTTAGTTTGGAAATTTCAAATGTACAAAATAGAAAATATCCTTGTCTTGGAATATCAAAACAGTCTATACTGTATCTCCTTTTCATCATTATGGTAGAGTTCAGCTAACTTGAGCTGTAAAGGGTCACATGGTAAATATACTTATCTTTGCAGATCGTATGGTTTCTGTCACAACTTTTCAACTCTGTTGCTGTATCAGGAAAGCAGCCATAGGCAATCCAGAAATGAATGAGTGTTACTGTTTAAATAAAACTTTATTTACAAAATCAGCTGGTAGGGTGGGTTTGGCTTGCACACCATAGTTTGCCAAACCCTGAATTAAGGGACTCTGATAAATATGTTAAACTCTGCCCTAAATCATGGCACATGCTCAAATTCAATTCTTATGAATTATTTCCTCAATATATTTTTTTGCATGAAAATATAAACTTTTTATATTTATCTTCTATTTAAGAGTCACATTTGATTATTAAAAGAATTATTAAAGAAAACAGAAAAGGAGAAAGTAGAACATTATCTATAGTCGCACCATTTAAAGCAAGTCCAGTCTTCCCTTTCCTCTCTCTTTCTTCACTCAGGTGCTGTTATAATTTGATGTACAATTTGTCTATCTTACTTTTTCACCTACTTCATCATCAGCATTGCTGATGTCTTAGTAAACTGTATTCACTTGTCTTTATGCAGATTGTTCCTAATTTTTCATTATTATTAATACTTTCTTCCTTGGTGTAAAAAGCTTTATCTATATTTAAATTTATTTCTACCAATATATTCTCAGAAGTCAAAAATTGCTGGGTCAAAAAAAAACATAAACCAAAGATGCATATTTTAAAAATTTCTTGGTAGATATTCATTTCACTAATAAGTAAATATTTCAAGACATACATTTATTGAACTTGATAATTTAGCAAGGCAGTGTGACTTTATTTGTTGAAAGCAACTGAAATTATTTATAAGTAAAGTTATGCATTACCTTGTTAGAGTCTGGATTCTTAATATAAGGTTCGGCACCACTTGCAATGTTTCCCATCAGGACTTTCTCGATTTTGGCCACCAGAACAATTTCAGAATGTGGATTGCTTACAGAAAATACAGCCTATGTACAAAGAAAGCAGCGAATAAGCATCTAAACAAACACATTGAAGACACTTAGAAAATGCCACTTTTTCCAAAAAAAGACAGCTGTAAAGGAATTTTTATTTGAAGAATTGCCCGTCTTACACGGTCTACTGAAAAGATCAAGGAAACAAGCATTTTCCGTTCTATCATGAGTAAACAAAAGTGCAACCTGCTTTGGAAATTTTAGCCATTCCTCTGGAAATCCCTTGACGTGAGGTTCTTCTGATTGTCTTGGAGTGACAGTGTCGACGTTGCCATTTTCCAAAGCCATGGGTGCTCCCGAGAGCATCTGTCTGACGGCAGTGTGGTTCAGATCCACATGAAAATCGGCAGATATCTTCCTACTGTCTCTGAGGTCATAAAGTGCTACACTCACAAAAAAAGGCTCAATCTGCATGAAAAACAAAGAACAGATGTTTGTCACATAAAATCATTACCCACGCAACAACCTCTTTAGCACATCATTTAACAAAGCATCAGGTGAAACACATCCAGAAAGCAAGCTCTCCATGAATCAGTGAGAAGAACCCAGAGTCCTTTCCTCCAGCAGGGGCCTCAGATCCCAGGGCTGGTGTCACTGGTTTCCTCCCTCTAGTTTCCTCACCAAGTATTCTTTTGTATATGGTGCACTATGCACACGCTTTGGCCTTACAATTACTTCTAGTTATTTCTCCTACACTCTCAGAAAATGCCTGCCACCTCAGTCTCCCCAGGCTTCTGGAAATCTGTAAGAGCACCCTAGAAGGTTCTAGAGAGCACTAAGAAATACTTCACTAGTCCAATCACTATTCAGTTTTTTATCAGAGCTCAATAAAATAATAATGATAGCTTACATTGATTAAGCATTTACTATGTGCTTGACACTGTTCCAGGCACTTCCAATGTAGTAAATACATTAAACACAATGTGATAAGTAGTTAGATGAGTATCAGTTTGTGAGGGAGCCTGTTGACAGAGAGGGCAGGATGTTTCCTAAGAAGAGCTGATATCCTAGTTGAGTTTTTTTTAACAGATATAACTATGTCTTTTCCTTATTTTGAAACAATTTTGAACTGACAGAAAAGTCGTGTGGTGCAAAAATATCACTGTCACACATATCTCCTTTGCCCAGATTCTGCAACTGTTAACCTGTTTCTCTCTCCCTCTCTCTCTCTCACACACACACAGCCAGACATACACACATTATAACTAGTCTGAATCTTTTCAGAGCAAGTTTCCAATAGTATTTCACTCCTAACTATTCCAGTGGGTATTCCCTCCAAATGAGGACACTCTCCTGCCCAATCAGCATGCAGCCATCCAAAGCAGGAAAGCAATATTGATCCCCAACCACTGCCCAATCCACATGCTGCTTTTAGTGCTGCCAATTGACTCCAACGTGTCTCTTTTTCCTTTCTGGTCTGGAATTCCATTCCGTTGCATTTTGCTGCCATGTCTCTCCAGTCAACTTCATTTGGAATGGTTCCTTACTCCTTCTCTCTTCCTTCATGTTCCTGACAGTTTTTAAAGAGTACAGGACATACATTCTAAGGATGACCTTCAGTCCAGGTCTGTTCTACGTTACCTCAGGACCAAATTCAGGTCACGCCTTTTTTTGTTTGTTTGTTTTGGCAGTGATGCCCCAGATTAGTACTTGATTTTCATAATTCATGATATCAAGAGTGCCCAGTGTTAACTCTCTCAGCACCTAGGATGTTAACCTTGATCTTCTGGTCATGTTGGTATCTGCCAGTTTTCTCTATTATAAGGTCACTATTTTCCCTTTGATTAGTAATTGATTAGTATCTGTGGGAATAGACTCCAAGATTACCCTCCATGTCTTGCTTCTCTTCAAACCTGATCCACCTGTCTTAACCTCCATTGATAACTCCCACTGGAATCAACTACCACTATGAAGGCTAACAGTGGTGATTTCCTAGTTCCATCATTTTTTCTACATTATTTAGTTAGTGTACTACTGTAAGGATGAGCTTTCCCTTCTTCATTTTATTCATTCATTCATTCATTTATTCATTCATTCATTCACTCATACAAGTATAGACTCATGGATTACTATTTTATTAACAGCTTTTAGGCTCTTACAGTCATTATTCATACTTATGCTCAAATTGTCCAAGATTTGTCTAGAAGCATCCCTTCAGGGTAGCTCCTGAGCCTTGGCAGGTCCCCATAATTTTTTGAGTACTTCTTTACCCAACACGATGTTTCAGGATCATCTCATACTCCATGCTCCAGATATTTCTCCAAGGTGCCCTGGTTCCTCAGAGACCACCTCTGTGCCTCTACCTGGCTTTCTCTCCCCCATCATCTGGAGCTCTCGGGTGCTCACCCAAATCTAAGCTTCTCTGCAGCTTCCCCTTAACCTCTTGCTCCCATGCCAGAAAGAGCGAAAGACATGAAATAAAAGGAAAATGGGAAAGTAATGGAAGATGAAAAAAAAGTAGAAATTTCTTGGTTGAGGTTTTAAAAAATAGGAATTAGGTAAGGAATTGGTTAGAAGGAACTTTAGATAGAGTGAGTGACATGTGCAAAGACATAAAGACATGAAAGAACACAGGAAAAGAACGTAAGAGTGAGATCAGAGTGGAGGCAAAAAATTAGTCAGGAGGTGTTTGTGTGAGTGGCATTTGAAAAATTTTAAGGAAGTACAACCAAAGGGTTGTGCATGAGAGTGTATCAGTTGACAGGAGAAAGAAGTGCACAGGGGCATAGGTAAAGAAAATTCCCAGGTTTGGGGATATAGGAAATAAGTGGATGATAATGTCATTCACTGATATAGGAGATACAGATACAAAAATGAATTTTGAATGGGATGTAGAAAGTCATCTGTGGGACATCCCAGTGGCAGTTGGGTACATGAGTTTTTGAGCCCAGTCAAGGCAACTGGGCTGGAAATTTGGACCTGGGAGTTTTTTTTTTTTTTTTTTTTTTTTATGTGGGTTCCTGTTTAAACCATGAGATAAAGAGAACAGAATCAGAAGAGAATCCTGGGAAATATCAACATACAAATGAGAGGAGGGAAAGCAGCTTATAAAAGAGATTGGGAAATGGAGAGAAATTTTAAAAACCAAACTGATAAAGATTTTAGAATGTTGCCAAAGCATCACAAAAATGAAGAAAGATTTAAAAAAGAAGGAATGGTCAGCTAGTAAAATGTCAAATGCAACAGATTTGACAAATACTGAAATAAATAAATATATGTATAAGTAATAATATACATGTTATACATACGTGCACATATATGTACATGTATAATTATATACATTATATTATTACATGCATATAAGTAAATACATGCATGTAATTACATATCTATGCAATTAACTACAGAGTTCTAAAGATGGAATATGCCTACAAAGAATAACATTTTTACTTTTGTTTATGCTATTTAATTTTGAATTGATGCCCATCACCTGCCGGTATTCTGTGGACAGCAGGTTGCATAAAAAGACCACATATGACTCAGTTCATTACTGAGATACTCACTCATGCTGTGGGTCTTCTTAAATGCTTAACAGATATCTCCTGTCCTTTGAAATGTAGTAACATGACTAGTTCATAACAGGGGTACTAGTTCAATTCCTTAATTATAGCAATACTTCCTAGCTCCCTTACTGTTAGAAATAGAATTCCACATATAAAATAAATTTCAGTAAATATGAGCCTACTTCAAAAAGTTCACAGAAAAACAGAATTAAAAGATAATATGAATCTTTTCATGAACTTTTTGAAGATCCCTCATAATTAAAAAAATAAAATTACAAAGTAACAGTTTTATAATTTACAAATTTAACTTAGAAATTTAATTTTAGAAAAACTCTTGTTTTGTGGTAATGGTAGTCTGCCAAGAGTTGAAAATGCAAAAATTATAGGAAAATAACTCAGGTAGGAGCTCAAAACACATTGAAGGTCAAAGGAAAAAAATCCTTATTATTTTTCCTGAATTGTTACACTTTGATTTTCATTTATGTTCAGTGAATGGAAATAAATTACCTACTTTGATAACCCATCAGAAATTGAAGCTTAGGTGGTGATTCATTTATTGCTTGCAATCTACCTTTTCAATGTAAATGTCAAATCTTACTTTTCAAATCAGTGGCTTTTCAATAAGGATTTGTTTAACAAAGTACTTTCAAAGCCTAACAAATTAAGTCATAGGTTTATTACATTTAGAATTCTGTAGTCTTCTTAAAAACAAATCAAGAATATGAAGTTTTAAATGTAGCTCTGCTATGCAACAGCTTTATTAAATTCAGATTTTTGGAATCAATTCCTATTTTCAAAGAAATATTTTATACTTTAAAACCATCAACTTGAATTTGGTTTTCAATTTACTGACTAAAAAATTATATGCTGTCAAATACTGTTTCCTCATCATGAAAAAGTTCTTTCAGGGAGTTCTTAGAAGCCCATTCATTAAATGAAGTAGTTGGCTCTTCAGCAACTTGGAGAAATATTTCAATTAACTTAAAACATGCTCACTGAATTAAGAATGATGAGTTTAAAAACAGTTCACATTAATAAAAATTGTCATTGAATAAATATACAAAGGTTTTTAAAAAACAATGCCATTAAATGACAAACTGCTATTAAGGTGAGGCTGTTTTATCATTATTTTTTGTATTATTTTGTATTATTGCTTACAAGCACAACAAAATTATTTTTTAAAAAGTAATTTCCTAGTTTTTTTAACATTTGCCTCAATTGTAAAATAAAGTAAAAACAGCACAGACACACAAAACACTCAAAGTCACCTTAACTATTGGCCCTAAAGATATGCAAGGGTACGCTGAAGCTGCTCTCTGAACTTGGGTCTGCTCCCTTGCCTGGCGAGATTGGCCCAAATACAAACATTTAGCTACCGAATACGGGTTTTAGCACAAAGAAAGGAATCCATGTGGAAGGAGTCATATGACCCCGGTGTCGGAAAGAAAAGCCCATTATCTTTGATTTTCAGTTTCTAAATTGGATTTTTAAATCACGCTTAAAGATGTGCTGGGTCAAAAAAAAGCATTTATTTTTATATTTATTTTTATGAGTTGGGTTAAATTTTCCTGATATTTCCAAGCATTTTAAACCAAGCATCTAGGTTTTCTTTTTTGTTTTGTTTTTAAATCCCGCATGGTCTGATTACTCCTCCTAACACTTTCCTCTCCATGGAACTTGATCTTGCTGGCCACTGACGTCCTCCATTTGGCCATATCTTCTGACTCCTTTTTGACTTCATGCTCCTCAGCTTCTCAGCACCGTTCCCCAGAGCTGACCCGTTCTCTCTTTGCTTCATGACCCTCTCTTCTTGGGTTTATCTTCACTCCAATAGCTGTTCCTTCTTAAGTCATTTCTCTATTCATATTTTAAATATTTGGTTCCAGGCACCTTCTCTATGTACACAGAAATTCCTAGATGATTCCCCCGAGGTCATTGCCTGGACTTCCAAATTAATATCTCATTCATGGCCACTCCTTTGAGTTCCAAACTTGGATTTGAATCTGCCCCATGGACATCTCTATTTGGGTATCTAATAGGCCTATCTAGTTTAACATGTCTAAAATGGTATGTTTGTCCTATATCCTCCAAATCTCTTCTTCCTCCAGTCTTGCCATCCTAGTAAACGGCACCTCCATGCATAGAAATGTCCGAAGCAAAACCAGGGACTCATCCGTGAGATTTCCCTTTCCATTACCCTGAATATCCAATACATCAGGAAAATCTTTTGGTTCAATTTACAAAATATCAGTGTAATCCATCCATTTCTCCTTCTTCCTTGCCAGCCCTAGAGCAAGTAGCCTCCTAACTGGTGTCCCTGGACAAGTCTTGTCTCCTCTGATCCATTCTTTTGATGGGATCTTTTAAAAACACAAATCAGACCACACCATTTTAAAGTGCTTTAAACCCTTGAATAGCTCCAGATGCCCTTAGGATAAATCCCAACTCTTCACTATGGCTGATAAGGCCCTACCTAATTTTTTTTTTTATTTTTACTTTTATTTATTTATTTATTGTTCTTCCAGATTTTATTTTACTTTGTCAATATACAATGTGGTTGATTATTGTGGCCCATTACCGAAACCTCCCTCCCCGCTCCCTCCCAACAATGTCCTTTCTGTTTGCTTGTTATATCAACTTCAAGGAATTATAATTGTTGTGTCTTCTTCCCCCCCCACCCCGGTTTTATTTATTTATTTTTAGCTCCCACAAATAACTGAGAACATGTGATATTTCTCTTTCAGTGCCTGACTCGTTTCACTTATTACAATTCTCCTAGGTCCATCCATGTCATTGCAAATGGCAGTATTTCATTCTTTTTTATAGCAGAGTAATATTCCATTGTGTAGATATACCACATTTTCCATATCCACTCATCTGATGATGTACATTTGGGCTGGTTCCAACTCTTAGCTATTGTAAAGAGTGCTGTGATGAACATTGGGGAACAGGTATACCTTCGACTTGATGATTTCCATTCCTCTGGGTATTTCCCAGCAGTGGGATAGCTGGGTCATATGGTAGATCTATCTGCAATTGTTTGAGGAACCTCCATAACATTTTCCATAGAGGCTGCACCATTTTGCAGTCCCATCAACAATGTATGAGAGTTCCTCTTTCTCCGCAACCTCACCAGCATTTATCATTCACAGTCTTTTGGATATTAGTGTTCTTAACTGGGGTGAGATGGTATCTCAGTGTGGTTTTGATTTGCACTTCCCGAATGCTGAGTGATGTTGAGCATTTTTTCATATGTCTGTTGGCCATTCATATATCTTCCTTTGAAAAATGCTTATTTAGCTCTTTTGCCCATTTTTTAATTGGGTTGCTTGTTTTTTTCTTGTAAAGTTGTTTGAGTTCCTTGTATATTCTGGATATTAATCCTTTGTCAGATGTATATTTTGCAAATGTTTTCTCCCACTCTGTTGGTTGTCTTTTAACTCTGTTAATTGTTACGTTTGCTGTGCAGAAGCTTTTTAGTTTGATATAATCCCATTTGTTTACTTTTCCTGTGGTTGCCTATGTTTTGGGGTCGTGTTCATGAAGTCTGTGTCCAGTCCTACTTCCTGAAGTGTTTCTCTTATGTTTTCTTTAATAAGTTTTATTGTTTCAGGGTGTATATTTAATTCTTTATTCCATTTTGAGTTGATTTTAGTATATGGTGAGAGGTATGGGTCTAGTTTTATTCTCCTGCATATTGATATCCAGTTATCCCAGCACCACTTGCTGAAGAGGCAGTCTCTTCTCCAGTGACAAAGGTTTGGTGCCTTTGTCAAAGATCAGATGGCAGTAAGTGTGTGGGTTGATTTCTGGATTCTCTATTCTATTCCATTGGTCAGTGTGTCTATTTTTATGCCAGTTACCATGCTGTTTTGGTTATTATAGCTTTGTAGTATAGTTTAAAGTTAGGTAGTGTTATGCCTCCATCTTTATTTTTTTTGTTCAGAATTGCTTTGTCTATGTGTGGTCATTTGTTATTCCATATAAATGTCTGGATAGTTTTTCCATTTCTGAGAAAAATGTCATTGGAATTTTGATGGGGATTGCATTGAATTTGTATATCACTTTGGGTAGTATGGACATTTTCACAATGTCGATTCTTCCAATCCAAGAGCGTGGGATATCTTTCCATCTTTTTGTATCTCTCTAATTTCTCTCAGCAGTGGTTTGTAGTTCTCATTATAGAGATTTTTCACATCCTTGGTTAACTCAATTCCTAAGTACTTTATTTTTTTCGTGGCTATTGTAAATGGGCAAGCTTTCTTGATTTCTCTTTCTGCACTTTCATTATTGGAGAAAAGAAATGCTACTGATTTTTGTGTGTTGATTTTTTATCCTGCCACTTTGCTGAAAACATTTATCAACTCCAAGAGTTTTTTTGTAGAGGCCTTAAGCTGTTCGATATATAGGATCATGTCGTCTGCAAACAGGGACAGTTTGACTTCATCTTTTCCAATCTGGATGCCCTTTATTTCCTTCTCTTCTCTGATTGTTCTGGCTAGCACTTCTAACACTGTGTTGAATAGGAGTGGTGAGAGTGGGCATCCTTGTCTAGTTCCTGTTCTTAAAGAAAAAGCTTTTAGTTTTTCCCCATCAGGATCATATTGGCAGTGGGTTTATCATATATGGCTTTAATTATGTTGAGATACTTTCCGTCTATACCTAACTTATGGAGGGTCTTTGTCATGAATGAATGTTGAATTTTATCAAATGCCTTTTCAGCATCTATAGAGATGATCATATGGTCCTTGTGTTTGAGTTTATTGATATGGTGTATCACATTTGTTGATTTGCATATGTTGAACCAACCCTGCATCCCTGGGATGAATACCACTTGATCGTGGTGTATAATTTTATGTATGTGTTTTTGTATTCTGTTAGCTAGTATTTTATTGAGGATTTTTGCATATATATTCATCAATGATATTGGCCTGTAGTTTTCTGTTTTAGTTGTATCTTTACCTGGTTTTGTTAACAGGGTGGTATTTGCTTCATAGGATGAGTCTGGGAGATTTGCCTCTGTTTCAATCTTTTGGAATAGTTTGTAAAGAATTGGTGTCAATTCCTCTTTGAATGTTTGGTAAAATTCTGCTGTGAATCCATCTGGTCCTGGGCTTTTCTTTTTTGGGAGCTTTCTGATAACAGCTTCAATCTCCTTTATTGTTATTGGTCAGTTCAGATTTTCTACATCTTCTTGGCTCAGTTTTGGTAGCTGTGTGTGTCCAGAAATTTATCCATTTCCTCCAGATTTTCAAATTTGTTGGCATATGATTCCTTGCATTTCAGATGTGTCAGTTTTAATATCACCTTTTTCATTTCTAATTTTTGTTATTTGGATCATCTCTCCCTTTTTTTAGTTAGCCGTGCTAATGGTTTGTCAATTTTATTTATCTTTTCAAAAAACCAACTTTTTGATTTGTTGATCTTTTGTATTGTTTTTCGGGTTTCAATTTCATTAAGTTCTGCTCTGATCTTAATGACTTCTTTCCATCTGCTAACTTTTGGTTTGGATTGTTCTTGTTTTTCTAGTTCTTTAAGGTGAAGTATTAGGTTGTTCACTTCCCATCTTTCTATTCTTCTGAAGTAAGCATTTAATGCGATAAATTTCCCCCTTAATACTGCTTTTGCAGTATCCCACAAGTTTTGGTATGATGTATCATTATTTTCAATAGTTTCAATAATTTTTTTGATTTCCTATTTGATTTCTTCTTGGACCCATATGTCATTAAGTAGAATGTTGTTTAATATCCATGTGTTTGTATAGTTTCCATAATTTTGTTTGTTATTGATTTCTAATTTTAATCCATTGTGGTCTGAAAAAGTACATGGGATAATTCCAATTTTTTTGAATTTGTTGAGACTTGATTTGTGACCTAACATGTGATCTATCCTGGAGAATAATCCATGTGCTGATGAGAAGAATGAATATTCTGAGGTTGTTGGGTGGAATGTTCTGTAGATATCTGCCAAGTCAAATTGGTCTAGAGTATTGTTTAGATCTTGTGTTTCTCTGCTGATTCTTTTCCTACATGATCTGTCCAATATTGATAGTGTGGTGTTCAGGTCCCCTGTTATTATGGTATTAGTGTCTATTTCCTTCTTTAGGTCTAATAGAGTTTGTTTTATAAATCTGGCTGCTCCAACATTGGGTGCATATATATTTATGATTGTTATGTTTTCTTGATGGATCAGTCCTTTTATCATTATGTAGTGGCCCTCATTATCTCTTTTTATGGTTTTTAGTTTAAAGTCTATTTTATCAGATATAAGGATAGCTACTCCAGCTCATTTTTCTTTTCTGTTTGCATGGTAAGTCTTTTTCCATGCTTTCACTCATTCTATGTGAGTCTTCATGGCTGAGGTGAGTCTCTTGTAGGCAGCATATAGTTGGGTCCTCCTTTTTAATCCAGTCAGCCAGTCTGTGTCTTTTGATTGGGGAATTTAAGCCTTTTATGTTAAGAGTTATTATTGTAATGTGTTGATTTAATCCTAGCATTTTATTGATTTTTGTTTGGATGTCTTAGGTGTCTTTTGTTCCTTTCTTTCTGATTTACTGTTTGTTTTCTGTACTAGTTGGTTCCTTGGGTTGTAGATAGTGTTTTTGTTTGTTTGTTTTCTCTTCATGGATGCCATTTTTGTTATACTAGTGGTTTTTGATTTTTCTTGAGTTTTTACGGCAGTGGCATTTGTTTATCACATACCAAACCCAGTATTTCCCTTGAGAATTTCTTATAAGGGTGGTCATGTGGTAGTGAACTCCTGCAGTTTTTGTTTGTCTGAGAAACATACTATTTGCCCTTCATTTTGGAAGGACAGCCTTGTGGAGTAGAGTATTCTTGGCTGGCAATCTCTGTCTTTTAGTATTTTGAATATATCATCCCATTCCTTTCTGGCTTTTAGGGTTTGTGATGAAAAGTCTGATGTTAGTCTGATCGGGCTCCCTTATAGGTGATTTGACGCTTCTCTCTTGAAGCTTTTAAGATTCTCTCTTTGTCTTTGAGTTTTGCCAATTTTACTATAACATGTCTTGGAGAATATCTTTTTGGGTTGAATATGTTTGGGGATCTTTCAGCTTCCTGAATCTGAATATTTGAGCACTTAAGGTTGTCTGATATCTCTCTTAGATTTTTTTCAATGCCTTTAATTCTTTTTTCTTTTTTTTCTTTTGTCTGCCTGTGTTATTTCACACAGCCCATCTTCAAGGTCAGAAGTTCTCTCTTCTTCTGCAAGCCTTCTGGTTAAACTCTCTGTTGTGTTTTTTATTTTGTTGGGTGAATTCTTTAGTTCAGCAAGCTCTGCTACATTCTTTTTCAGGGCATTGATTTCCTTGTACATCTCTTCTTTCAGGTCCTGTATACTTTTCCTCCTTTCATCATGTTGTCTAGCTGAATTTTCTTTTATCTCATTCAGTTTCCTTAGAATTATCACTCAAAATTCCTTGTCAGACATTTTAAGGGCTTCTTGTTCTATAGGATCTAGAGCTTGAGAGTTATTACTCTGTGTTGGTATAGTTTCTTGATTTTTCATATTTCTGGTATCTTTCCTTTGATGTTTAGTCATTATGGCAGGGGGTTTCACAGCCCACTGGTTTGATACTGTCTGGCTAGGATGTTGCTGGGGTTTCCAATTTGGTACAGCTACCTCAGGATCTGCTCAGTTGGCCACTAGTGCCTTGCGTGTGTGGTTGCCTCGGGTCTTGTGCCTCTCTGGGGAGCTGCCTCTTTGAGCAGCATGCACTTGGCCAGGCTGCTGGGTCGTGCACCGGCACCGCAGGGCGTGTGGTCTCTGCGGAGCTTCCCCCTCCCCTGCTGGACGTTTCCCTGCTCTGTACGCACTCACCGGGCTGGGAATGGAGTCTGTTGGTGGCCATGAGGCCTACCTGCTGGGTTGTGCACTGGTACCACAGGGCGTGTGGTCTCTGTGGAGCTTCTGCCTCCCCTGCTGGATGTCTGGCCCTACCTAATTTTAATTCTTTTTGTTTCTTCCAGCTCATCTCAGCCTACCATTCCCCTCCCTACCTTCTCTGAGTTCCTAGAAGTTACCAAGGCTTACTTGTCTCAGGGCATTTCCACTTGCTCTTTCTTCTGCCTAGAATTTTCTCTCCTGACCTGCCTTTTTATCCTTCTCAGCATTTAGGGGTCTGTTCAAATGTCACCTCCTCAGAGAGACCTTCCATGACCACCCTATCTAAGGTAATCCTTCCTCCAGTTCCTCTGCATCACATCTCCTATTTATTCCTTTTAAAGAACTTTGTACAATTATCTTATTTTCTTGTTTATGCTCTGTCCTTCTCAAAGAGAATCTGATATTCAAGAGGCCAGTACCTTCCTTATCTTATTGCTTGCTTTTTCCCCAGTACTTTGAACATGTCTGGCTCACAGCAGTCACACTGAATAAAATATTTGTTGGAGAATAAATAAACCTGACTTCAACTATTTTCATTTTTATCATACCTAGTGTATGGTTAAAGTCATAAAATATGAGGAAGCTTCATTTGGGGGCAAGATTCTTACTGGTGATGCATTTCAATTGTAGCTTACTCATCAACAAGAATCTCATATGTAACACTGAAAATATTAATATATTGCATGCATAGTTTTTAAAAATTTCAAAGTAATTCCCTACATCTTTAGATAATAGTAAATATTCAATGAATGCTTCCTTTGCACAGAGCACTGTCTAAGTACTTTCCATACGTTACCTCATTTAATCTTCACAATGACCATTTGAAACAGTTACTGTTATCATTTACATTTATAAGACAGGAGACTGAGGGTAAGCCACTTGCTAGCATGGCATGGATCATAAAGTGGAAAGCCAGGCAATCTGACCCAAGAGTAGCCACCTCATTTGATTTGTCTCATTACATTGGAGGTCCATAGCACGGATCCTATCCTGCTACTGCAGCAGGGGTTGGAGACTCCAAGAGAATCACTGAGGTGCTAGAGACACAAGGTTAGTGGGTGTTAAAGTTTCCTGAAAGAGTTAATCCTTTCTGCCAGCCACTCACTGTCACAGCTAACAGGGCTAGTCGAACTGCGTTATAAATAAGGGAGGCTGAGGGACTGTGTGGGCCCAGTTTATAATAAAAACTTAATGCTGTTTCTGCCTTGTAAAGCAAATGTGGCTTGTATCAAGGATCTGGAAATCAGTTTTCTTCTTTGAGGTGAAAAGTGACAATTGAAGGATGCTTTATGAGAAATTAGAACAGAATATGTTAAAAAAGAACTAATGCTAAAATGCCATCAACTGTGACTTATGTGGATGATATGATTTTGAGTGATTTTTATTTTCTTCTTTATAGTTCAACATTTAATAACACTTGGGCTCATAAAACACCACTTCACACACATAGTTTTACAATCTTTATAGAATTGTCCATTAGAGCACTAAGAGAAAAGTCTCAAGAGTTCACTTCATAGGAAAAGGAATCTTGTGCTGATTTAATGAGCACTGTGGTGTTTCCAAATATCAATGCAGCATCTTCATAATTTCTGCCATTTACATGTACCAACTGCATTATTACTTATTTAATATTGATCTAATATTATTTTACTAGATTCACTATTTAGCTTTGTCCTAAGCAATAATAACTGTGAAACCACAGGGTTGATTGGTTAGCTTTGATTTTTTTTTCTAACACACATGACAATAAGTATATAAATATGAAAATAAAAATGTTGGCTTGAAAGCCATCTTGAGTTCCACTAAGAGGAAACAAACACCACCTTTGGAAACTCTGAACTAATATGCTAATTTTAAAGAAAGATTCCCAGAACATAGTCCCTTGGATGCTTCTTCTTTAAGTTAAATGGAAAATCTTATGGCAGTACATTGACAATTCCACCTCAGAACTCATGTGCTTTTGTAATGTGGAAAAATGTCAATCATACTCCCTGGTACACCAGATGATGTGAAATCAGTGGCTGAAATCAGCAGGAATAAAAATATCTTGACTAAGGCAATGTGATGTTGTTGGCTGATTGGTACACGACGTAACAGAAGAGAAACTTACATTTGTTATCGGGTCATTTTCATTCTCCGTAACACATCCCTGAAGATTTAAGTTGAGAGCTTTACAAATGATCATGATTCTTTTGGCAGCTTTTTCTTCAAATGGTTTGATCGCAAAATCAGGTTCTAAAAGATCCTTTTTTTGAAGTTTCAAGGTCTAAAAAAGTTTTGAAAATTTTAGTTACTGAACACCCATCATAAAAAGAAATTCTAAATTATAATCCCTAGTTGTATGGATCAAGTTCATATTTGCTTAGAAAGAATTTCCACTTACATCTATATCTGGATCCAGTGAGAACAGATTTAGCCTTTCCATGTTTCGAGTTGTTTTTACAGTATCTTCAGTTTCTGTGAGGTACTGCAGAGAGAACTGTGTTAGTTCTTGGTGTCTAAACATCCAGATGCAGGCAAAGCCACATTCATATGGCCAAGAAGTAGCTCCTTAGTAGTATCACTGTTTTGATATCATTCATTAACAATTGGAAAATCTTGTAAAAACATGCTTTTATTTTCAAACACTACGTGCATGTTAAGTAAAACACTAGGTTAATGGAAAGTTCTGAATTAGTTTCTTAGTTTAAATCATAAAAGAAAACATTTCCATCTTTTCCATGAAAGCAATAACTATTAAGTAACTCAAATTTATTTGCACAGTACAATGTCAACTTTATTACTTTTGCGAAGTCTGGGTGTAGGCTATTCTCTGAAGAATCTGTTTCCTCTGGCGTGCATTCACAAGGTACAGAATTATCCAGCGAATCTTGAAAAGATACACCAAGACAGGTTATGAAATAATACTCATGAGTCACACATTTTTCTAGCATGTGACATATGAAACTGGGTTAGACGCAAGAGCTAAGAGTGACATTGGTGAGCCTAAGCCCTCATTTTGCCCTGACTCTGGTACTTCATAGTGTTACGCAATCTAGGCCTGGAAATCAGATCTCCTGATGCTCATTTTGGGATTCTTGCCATGATACCATCCTGTGCCCAGAAGACCTGGGTCCTTGCAACACTACACTTATCCTTGGGGTTGTCTTGACTTACTTCATCAATGCATACTGAAATTTTCTTGCATGTGCATATATTTTTGGTAATTCTGACTTTCAGGCCATCAATTTAGAACCTACCTTTGAGCTTCAGTTACTTAAACTCTGTAAGACACTCTGAACATTAATACTCTAGCTGATTACTGTTAATTAAATTATGAATGTAAAATTCCTACTATGACATATTGTAGTTGTATTAAAATCAATAAAGTTTTCTCCTTTATTATCTTGTGACTCTTTCATTTTTGGCATATGACACGTAGACTACTAGAACTTAAAGATACTTTGGTTTCCAATGTACCATGTGCTGAGCAAAATATCTTAATACAGTTTTCTTTTGGGAGGAGTCACTGACTCTGCCATAGGTGAACTTGCCTTCTACATGGCTATAGACTTGTTTTTTTTTTTTTCACCATCTTTTCGCCCTTTCTTTCCTTTCTCCTGCTCTCTTTTCTTTGCCTAGAATGAATTAGAATCTTATGAGGGAATTAGGCTGGGCAGAAGAAAATTTTTTTATCTTATAAAAATCTCTATTGCCATGTACAATTTTGAAACTCTCACATAAGATCTAATCTCACCATGGTCAAAAAGCATAAATGAAAGATGCCTTTTAACTCAAAGGAAGTAACCCATATTTTCTCTTATAGAGTATAAGATTCATTAATTAAATGCAATGAAAGACTAAAAACCACAAAATCCCCCCATAAGGTAACATCCCACTAGACATAGGCACATTTTTGATTCGACTGACAATTCCCAATGTCATTTGCTGCGTTCCAGCCTCAAATCATTGCCAGTCAACTCAAAATCATACCTATGTGTGGTGACTATCACTATTCAATAAGGATTTAGGGATGGTTTCTTGAAGCAAATAGCTCAAAAATGGACGAGCCAGATCTGATAGCTACCACAATTCCGAGTGGCTTAAATGAACCACAAGCTCAGGTCGCACTGGGCACGGGAAGGAAGGCGGGCTCATGTGCTCACCCAGCCCCAGGTCGGTGAGCTCCGCGCTCCTCCTCCCCTGCAGGGGCCCCTCAGGACTGATCTGCAGGATGCGGTTGAGGGTGTGGATCCATTCGTCCATATCTGACTCTGTTTCAGCTGCCAGCACAAAATAGGTCAGGTCATTCATTTTCAATTCAAAGGCGTATTTTCTTAGTCTGTTATTCTGTGGTATAAAAAGAAAGGAGAAAAAAGAATACCAGTTAATAAGTCCTAGAGAATGAGAGATGTTTTTATGGGATTGGGGTTCCACAGTCTTTCCATACAGGTAGGTAATGAAAAACACCTTCCAAAACAGGACAAAATTTTAGATGGGTATGAATCATTTTGTTTGATTTCTTTCGCAGCTTTTTGTACTAAGAAATATTTCATTTAATTGTTTTATCGGATGGGCATGTTGGCTCAAAAATTTCATCTTCAGGCACATGTGAATATATTTTCACCTTCTTTAAATAGTTGCTTTGAGTTTCTGCCTTCACTCTCCCACTGCACATTCTGTCTGCAATTCACTGCAGTTGGGCTTCCAACCCCATCGTGTCCCAGAGGCAGCACTTGCCAAGGTCACCAACAAGCTCTATGTTGCCATACTGTCCAAGGGACGTTTCTTTCTTTGTATCTTCCTTGCACTTTCAGCAGATTAACATGGTGGCCACTTCCTCCTTCTTGAAATTCACCTTTCTCTGGTTTCCATAATATCTATTCTGGTTTTCTTTCCCCCTCATTGGCCACAACTTTTCAATCACCTCTGTTGGCTCTTCCTTCTGGTGACTTCTAATGATAATCCTGTCTCTGTCTTAGATCCCTTTCTCCCCCTTTTTTCTCATTTAGTCCAATGATTTTGAGGGACAGCTATGTGCAATGTTGCCCCAATTCCTCTCCTGGCTCTGGCTTCTGCACCAACCTCCAGACTCTTCTCTAATTTCGCATCTCTACTTTGCCTTTAATGACCAACCCATGAGGACTTGCTTTACTTCCCTGGATGTGCTCCTGTCCCATGCCTTGTTGCTGTCATAGGCCTAAAACAGCTCCTCCCCCACCCCACCACATGTGCTCTTGCAAACACAGTGAGCGTGATGTTTGCTTTTCATGTACTTATGTGACTTGTGCTCTTCAGATCTCAGCTGAGACTGTCTCCAATTCCCCAGTCTAGGACAAGGTCCTTGTCCTGTAGGCCACTTATAACAATTTAGAATTATATGCTTATTCATTTTTGTTTGTTTTGACAAATTTATGTCTCCCTCAAGGCTACGCCCATAAGGTTCTGGGCCAGTTTTGCTAACCACTGTATCCTGTAACAGTGCCGAGACATAAGAAGGATTTAATAACAGTGGGTTTAAAAACAGTCACATTTTACAAATGAAAAAGGATAGGTTCCTATTCTTGGGGAACTGACATTCTAGTTGGGAAGAGGTGAATGAATGAATAAATCATTGAAGGATTGAACAAACAATTGAAAAACAGATTCTATGTTGTTTAAAGAATTAAAATGGACTGAAGTGATGAGTAGCTACTTAAGATTGGGTGTTCAAAGCATGCCTTTAACAGAAAGCAACGTCTAGGTTGAAATCTGTAAGAAGATTGGGGAAGGTCATTTTAAATTGTTACAACAGTTTTATATATTCCCACCCACCATGATTTAAAAATGTAAATTCGAAGTGGAAACTCCCAGTCATGCAAACTAGTGTTATGTAACCTGGGGTGGTTTAAGAATTACTAAAGATAATCCATCTTTAATTAACTCCCGGGTAATTCTGATGCAGGTGTTCATCTTTTATCCACACTGTTCTAAAGCCTGTAGAGCACTCATAATTGTAATAAAGCAAAACCTAACACTTAGCTAACTCGATTAAGTAAGACACAAATAGAAGAAAAATCCTAAGATGATAGCATCACCTCATGATGATGTGGGGTTGTGACTAAACATCAAGGTATAAAACACTTTTTGAGAACAGGATTGCTACTTTTTGGTGGCAAGAAAAAAATTTTAACATCTTCTTGGCATTCTTTTTCTTTGGAATGCTCTCATAGACTGTTCCAAGATAGTTTGTTTCTTTCAACTTCTACAACAGCACAATTACTACTACAAATACGACACTTAAAAACACTTGCTCTATATAGTAGGTTCTGTGCTTAAGCATTTTTCAGCCATTATTTTATTTAACTCTCATAACAACCCTATGAGACAAACTGTATTAGTCCATTTAACATATGATAGAATTGAGGCTTGGGAAGATTAGTTAAAATGTGCTTGGAATTACATACATAGCAAGTGGCAGAGAAGGGAAAATAACCTTTTTGTACTTCAACACTTGTATTCTTAATCCCACCTGCTGAGCTAACCCATGCATTGCAAGGGGCTGGGAACATAGGAGGTACTCACTGGTTGCTGTTCTTCCTTACCATTGCTCTGGAACCATCCTACACTGAAGAGGGAGCTGTGGGCTGGGGAGTCATAGTTTGTCTAAGTGCATGAGAATACACAGCAGAACAACACGTAAGACTTGAGTAAAAGTAAAAGTCAGGAATTGAAGGAGAAAAAAGAATTAGCTAAAAAATGCCAACTGTTCTCAGCTAACTTCACAGCTCAGGTGTTACTTTCTAGACCATTCCAAGGACAAGCTCTTTGCTCCTGTCTTCACATTTATATTATTGTCAAGTATTATATATTTCTTTGCCTTGTAACAATTCAGTTGAACATCTGGCTCTTTAATAGTCCACAAGTCTCATAAGGGCAGAAGCTAACTTTTAGATCCTCAGTGCTTACTGCTGTGATATCATTCATTCACAAAAGCGGTGTCTGTCATGTTTGCATTTTGCGCCGGGCGAAAACAGTTTTTGCGCTTGCAGAATGGGGGAGACAGGTGTTCATCATTTAATCATACAAATGTGAAACTGAAAAATAAATGTACTTAAGTTTTGTGTAAATATTTTGAAGACGAGTTACCAAAAATAAAATAGAGTGATTTGGCCAAGTTAATGATTTGTACAAGTTGCATTTTGAGAAAACCATTTTGGCTATAGTGTAAATGGTGTGTGTGTGTGTGTGTGTGTGTGTGTGTGTGTTTGTGTAGCAGCCAGAAAGACAGTTGCCTCAAACTTTAGTGAGCAAAGCAAACAACCAGGCAGCTTGTTTAAGAATGCAAATTCTTAGATGCCAGGATCTCCCCAGGAGGAGTAAAGCAGACTCCCCTTTTATACCCTCATACATACTTCTGGGAGAATCTAAGGAGGGAGGTCTGTGACTTTGACTTTGTTGATGCAGAGGGTAAAGGGCAAGGACAAGGTATAAAAGGAGCGACAGGCTTTCTATTACAGTACCATTTTCTTTTAAAAAACAACAGGAGTAAAAGCAGACACTCAGAAAAGTATACTAAAAATACCCAGAGTTTAGGGCATAACTTTTGCTAGGATATTGTTAAGTATCTGAATACAGCAGAATGCAAGCAAATCTCAGTGTTTTCCTTGTCTTGAAACAAAGGAAAAACTCCGCTTGAGTAATCTGCTGCTGAAACCAGTGTGGACAGGGAGATGCAAAGCTGTGTAAAATGCTCATATTGGTTCAAAATTAAAAGTGGATCAAGCTGCAACATGCTTGCAAATGCAGATGCCCCAAACTAATACAATTTTAGAAATAAAACATTACAAATTATAAACAAAAGTTAATTTTCCATATTGCATTTCATACTTCAATTGAATTGAATATGGTTGCTGGCTTCAACAATATTATTAAAAATACTTTTAAAACATTTAAGCAAAGTATATATAATAAGCCCTTGTTTCTCAAAAAGGAACATTTAGAAGTAAAATAAATATTCTATTTGTAACTTCTCAAAAACTGAAGTATCTTTTCTATTTTAAGAAAAATAGAACTACTTGCAGTGCAGAGAATCTTATGTTGAGAAAGATTAAGATGCCTGAGTGGTTTTCTATCTCACTCTCTGTAATCTTGAAGATAATGGCCTATCGAATGGTGAAAAAGAAAGGACAAAAGTAGAAAATCAATGGGACATTTTAATAATCTTGAAGAGCAATTGTTAGGTCATTAAAATAGTGATCAAGAAGTAATCATATTCATCTTTCACTCCCCAAACTTTCATCTATTTCCCTTAAATCAGTGTCCTTTGCAGCCAGTGTAACAACTTGGTTCAGTCAAGCTCACCACAGTCCATCCACATGAGTTCATAAATAACAGGAAACTGTCAATATGTCCTACCATCGGATGTGTTTAATGAGTTGTGGCAAACTGGTCTGCCTCCACAGTATTCATTTGGAAAAGTTCCAAATTATAGGTACTCCAAGAAAACCACTGAAGTCAATGTAAGACTGAATATTTAAGAAGGAAGTTACCCAAACAAATTATTCTGTTTTACCTACCATGCTGCTACTATCTTTTACAGAATTTTGCAGGAACAAAAGAAGATTTCTAAAATGAAACACTCAATGTTAAATTCAGGTTATTGGTATTGGTTGCTGCCATCCATGCAATTTTTTCCTTTCTCTGCAAGTTTATTTGTTCATTCATTTAAAAAAAAATTATTGTGTACTTCCTGCATGCAAGTAAAATAGCACTGAAAAAAATTCAAGTAAAGTGCTTTTCCTCATTGAGTTTACATTCTAGTGCAATGGAGTATCAGTAAATAAAAAAGAAGAAATGTAACATATGTAGTATATATACATGTATAATATAATATAGCATCTTGCAGTGATAAATGTAATTTCATTCATGCATTTGTTATCAGAACTTACTGTTTGAGGTGTGTCACCCATGTTTTATTTGCACATGTCATATTTGTTTTGTTTTTTTCTGTGCATCCACAGGCTCAAAGCTCTTTGAAGACAGGAGCCATATTTATGTTCGTATTTGGCTTTTCCACAATGCTTTGCACATCACAGGTTTTCAAATATATATTTGCCTGAAATGAATCCTACCTCTAAAGCTCACTACTTAAAACTGCATCTGAGCCTATTTTTGCAGTGTTTCTTCAGCCCTAGTGGCTTGTGTAGGATCAATGTATGTATGTGGGTATGCCCACTTTATGTATGATAAATACAGCATTTCCTTGGGTATCTTTCTGTAACTTTGGACATTCCTGTGCCTCAAATATAATTTTGTCATTTATTAGCATTGTGACTTGGCAAAGTCACTCTATCTCTCTGAGTTTTATTTTGGGGTTTTTTTTGTCCTTTTTTGTGACCAGTAAGGGGATCACAACCTTTGGCTTGGTGTGCCCACACCGTGCTCAGCCAGTGAGCGCACCGGCCATCCCTATACAGGATCCAAACCCACGGAGGAAGTGCTGCTGCGCTTCCAGCGCCATACTCTCCCGAGTGAGCCACGGGGTCGGCCCTCTCTGAGTTTTATTTTAATAAATGGAAGAAAATAATGCATGTCTCATCAACTGCTGTCAAATAATATATTCGACAAAGAGAATTACAAGTATCATGTTGGTTGTTATAATCACAGGAAGTGAGATATTTAGAGCCAGAGTTTGCAAATGGGAGGGCTACAGGTCATACATGGCTTCTAGATTTGTTTTGGAAGGCACACTCTTCTCCCCCACCTCTCCTGCAACTTCACTGCCTTTATGTGGGCATGCACACTCCAGATCACTCATGCAGTGGGCTGCTTGCCCTGCAGAAGGCATCTGAGTTTCAAGCCTTTGACACATGAGGCCATTGTCTTGGAACCCATATTCACATGGTGGTAGACCTAGCACCTAGGAGGTAATGAACAGTGTCTGGCATTCCACTATTCCCACTTAGGCCTGTACAAAGTGACATCAGCCATTATCACTGTTGACATAGGGACTGTAGACAGATGGGATTCTTGGGCCATACATTCTCTTCTACAGTGGCATGGATGGATGGAGAGATGGATGGAAGAATGAATGAATGAATGAATAAAAATCTTTCAAAGAACAAGATAGGATAACACAGACCTAAATATCCTTTAGTCCCAGAATAAAACTGAAACACCACAAACTGGAAGTTTTGCTCCAGAATGGGAGTGCAGGCCTATAAAACGGATCTAAAACTGTTTGATGATGTACAAAAAGTGGAAAACTACAGTTAGGTCTCTCTCTCCTTTTTTTTTTTTTAACCAAAATCCAGGAAATTACCAGTCATAAACATCTCCTAAAGTCTCTTAAAAATCTGGGTTGAAGTTTCTCTCTACTTGAGGACATCCTTGTAATATATGTCTAAGAATTCCAAGAATTATTCTTAGGAAAACACAATGGTATAGACTGAGGATGAATGAAGCAAACTAAAACAGCATATTCACTAAATATTGTAATAAATGTGAACTCCCTAAGAATGTCAGATGGTAGGTGGAACTTCCTGAGGCAAAGCCTTTTGTTCCCCTTTTTTGTTTTATTCAAGGGGAACTGGCAGTGATTCCTGACAAAGCAGATCTGACTCATTCTAGTTACTTGCTTGCTCTGTATTTTTGTGTGTATGTGATTCATTTCCAGGAACATTTTGTGCCTGAGAGCTTACTAGAGTAATGGCTAAATTTGCACTTTCTCATTCAAGATCTTCTTTCCAGATGTAAAGGCTTACAAATCAGAACAGGCTGAAAGCAAATATGTTTGAACTGGGACCCACACACACAGTGAAATGTGACCCACATGTCTACCCCCTAAAGTGATCTCAAGAAGCTGAGGGATCTCAGAAGCTGGTTTCTGCCTTTATGAAGGATGTAGAGGATACTAGATAAAAGTTCTTGACAATGAGGAATAGAAATGCAGGGATACCAAGCTGAACCCTTTAAAAGATACACACGCAAAACCTACCTTGAGGAATCCTACAGATAGGCTCAGCTTTTCTGTACAGATTTGCAGCCTGACCTAGAAGAGTTCATTACTGTTCTGCACTCTCAGAACATTCCATGGACTCTGCCATTCATAACACTGTTATAGCTCTTGCAATAATGTATAATAATGAGTATGTGGCTAAGTTCGTCTCCAACTTTGACCTCAACAAAGAATTCTCCATGCTGGTGCAGTTCCTAGCATGTCAGAGGCACTAAATAAGTTTGTTGAATGAATTAATGGAATAAAGAAAAAGTTAAATTAATTAGCACATTTTAGGTAGAAATTTCAGAGAGATGAATCAAGATTTTCTAAAAAGGCTTTCCCACAATAGAAGTCTATCTTCCAAAGATGTAACCTTTGTGATTAATAAGAGAACCAGGGAAGAAAGACTGATGACATACCATCTCCCAGTCCTTTTCACATGTTAGCACATTTATCCTAATCTTACAGGCAAGAGACCTGAGATCAAAGAGGTTGAGTCACTCACTCAAAGCCTTCAGATAGTAAATGGCAAAACTAGAATTTCAATGCTGACCTTCATGAATCCCAAGCTCGTGTTTCCCCCCACAAGACTCTTTCTTTCCAAGACAATGTTTAAGCAGAGACTGAAACACAATTTAAGTTAGAGAGATGATGAAGAGGTTAAAAAATGAAAAAAATGATGACTCATTTGCTAGAGTGAGCCTTAAAGTACAAATGGAAAAGAAAATATTTAAATTTTCCAGCTCGGTGTCTATAAAATGTAGTTATTGATCTTTAATCTATTGCTAAACTTTTACTTTTTGTTTCTAAGGCCCAGAAGTCTTCTTTGTGACCAATAATAGAAAACTATCTCCACCCTCCATTAAGACCCTTATTGCCCTTTCCATAAGGAAAGTTGGCATCTGTATTAAAATGCAATTATCTTTCAATTCTAGTGGAGTGTCCAGCAACACTTAATTAATTCTTTCCTTTTAAAGTTCAGCCTTATTATTTTCTGGAGGAGTTCCAGGTTTTAACAGATGAACTGTCCAGAAATAGGCCAGGACTGAGTGACTCTATTTTGTGTCCACTTATCCAAGTGCCCCCAGTAGTGGTCTCAGACGTAATGTCAGCTATGAAACAAGCTATGTGAGTGCCTGAGGCTTGGTGGCAACAGAAAGTACTGCTCTAGTGGCTTGTGACCAGAAGCAGAGATCTCAACCTCAATGAGCCAGAGTCTTATTGTGAAATTTGAGGGTAAATTGTTAAAATACTTGATTGCTTCAATTTTTACGTAATAGGGATTAAGGATAACTATTTCATCAGAGTAGAAAGAATAAAGGTTTTAAAGTTAAGATGTCCAAGTGAAGTCTACGGAGTTATTCTGCTTCCCTTTGCCACTATGTTCCATGTCAAATTTAACAGTAAGGACCATAATTTGAATACCAAGAACTTGCAGAACAGCATTATCTGCTGAAAGCACTATGTCTGTTTCTGAAATTAAACTCTTGGGAATCAATGTAGCCTTTGTCTTTGAAGAAAACCTCCTTTTCAAAGAAAGATGAGTGGATGCACACTGTAAATTTACTATCTCATTATTACCTAATTATAAAAACAACATTTATTAAGTGCATGATTTGAGCTAGGTGATTTATATATTACCTTACTGAATTTCTTTAGCTCAGTGGACCTCTACATTGCAGCCACATATGGTCATTTTCCTCTTCTCCTTGGATATATCAGACTTGCTCTGCCTCAGGACCTTTGCACCTGCTGCCCCTGCTCATTCTTTAGTCTGCAGATCAAATGGTCTCTCCACAAAAAATGCTTTTCTCACTTCTCAAGTATCAATGTTCCTGTCTAACCTCACCATTCATCTCTCTCCCTCTGTTACCCTGTTTATTTTCTTCAGTGCAAATTTTACTGATTTCACATTCTGTTTATTTTTGTTGCTTATTCCTGTTTTTCTTTCTCTTTTGAAAGTAAGTTTTGTGAAAGCAGAGATCTAGGCTGCCTTGTTCTTCACTGACTCCTTCGAGTCTGGGACAGTCTTGGCTCATATCAGACATTTTAAAAATATTTGTTGAACACACTTTTCAATTAAAAAAAAAATTCAAGGGGAAAAGGAATTTCTACTCACCTGCACCACACCTGTACAGGAATCCAAAAAAATGCAGCCTTTGGGTTCTTTGGATATTTTTTCATCTTTGTAAAAATTCATAATATAGGAGTTATCTGGCAACTGTGTCAGCTGGAAGTAACGCTTTTTGAATGACTAAATAAAGAAAAAGATATAAAGAGGTTGTTTAAGTTGTAGTGTGGTATTACTCATGAAAATTAGAATTTTCCTAATTCCTTCAGGAGTGCTATATTTCTAGGGCATTGTTCTAGAGAAGAGCATCTTACTTCCTCCTAAATAAAATATTACATGAAACATAAACTCAATGCAAATGGCTCTGCTCTGTGCTGTGACCGAAGGAGAGGGTGTCAAGAGAGGTGACAGAAACAAAGATGAGTCTTGATGTCTCCTTACCCGAACAGTAACGGTATTGTTGACGGTGCTGTTAAAATTCCCCTTGTAGAGCCAGCCAGACTTGAAAACGCCGGTTCCTCCCGCTCCCCCACCGCCCTTGGAGGATGAGTGGGACGTGGTGTCCTGTACAAAAGGCATCATTAGCATGACAGCCATCTTTGTGGATCGCAGATCACAGACACTGCACACAAAAAACAAGACTCCTTTTCCTCTTTTTGACTCATCTTAAATAATTATGTTCAATTTAAAAATAAAAACCAAAAAAATCCCCCGTGATTCATTTTGGCTAAATGCCCTAACACAAACAGCTACTGCAGCTTATGAAAAACTGCTCAGAATGTGAAACGCTCTAGTGCAAGACAGGAACTAATTGTCCTCATGTTTTAAACATTTCAGTTTCGACAATGTACTTACCTCGTCCTTATCAGCATCTTCATGGTCAACCTCAAAGGAATGTGAAGGAAGTTTCTCTGGTTTGTATTCTGCTCTGATATTTAAAAAAAAAAAAAATTCTGATTTGTCGTTTGAAACATTGCTTTCATTTTCAGCAGCTCCCTGGGTAACAACTACTGTGCTGGCATTCTTACAAATTTTTATAAAATAACATAATCTTGTGAAGGTCCTATTTCCATTAGAAACATTAACTTTCATCTACACTATTACATCTTATCTTTAGTCAATAAGTCTCTATTTTAAACCATGGAGTTACTATTTCTGTAGATTTACACATATCTTTTCGAATTAGATAAAAGCAAGTAGGACAATTTTAAAGGTTTGATAGTTTCTATTTTCCCTCCTCCACGTTTTGAAGTGGAATATTAAATACTGATATTTTCATTACCTTTTCTGAGTCACCTATACTGGTGACTCACCTTGAGCCGTGGCATGCTCAAGGCTACATGAAGGTCATTTGAAGAGCCTCAGCCTTGAAGAACCCTGTTCCTGAGAACCAGCCTGTGCTCAGGCCACTAGGCTGTGCTGCTCCCTCTACTGCAGCCCCCTCAAAGGGTGGCACCAAAGGGACTTAGTGGCAGTTATGCTCACTTTGTGCATTCCCACGGTAGCATGGAAATGCCTGTTTAAGTCACAGCATGACTGGCCAACCCAGAGGAGCAAGAGTGTTTACCTGGTGTTATAAATGGTAAAATAAGTCAGAGATAAGCTCTCTTTGACTTGATTCTTTTTCATCACTAATGGTTGAATGGAAACCAGACAACATCATCCAAAGTATGGGCATTCCTTGATATCCAGTTGTTTGGCCCTTTTACTGCATAAAATCCGATGTGTGGCAATTTCATAGAATGTTCGTGTTTTCCTTAAGATGACTTATGTTGTGTAGAAACAACCTCTAAGTCTGAATACTGAGCAAAAAAGACCAGGGCACATTTGGCATTCCCATCACAAATCGTTTTCTATGTTGATGGTATTCCAGATAGGAAGGTGAATGATCAAGGATGCCTTATACTTAAGGAGACACGAAATTGCCATACTGTGCATTCACACAGGGCTCTGACCAGTGGCTTTAAAATACTCTTTTACTTTCCCTCTGAAAGACACAGAAATGCACGTTCCCAGCAGGGAAAGTTAAAACATGCACATAAAGTCATTGTCCTTACTGTTAAACTAAGGAAGGTCTGAGATCAGAACCACTTTCTCCATTCCTGATAAGAGGTGTATTTTTTTTAATGTGGTAAAATACACATAAGATCTACCATTCTAACTATTTTTAAGTGTACAATTCAGCAGCATTAAGTACATTCACACTGCCGTGTAACCACCGTGACCAGCCATATCCAGACCGTTTTCATGATCCGTACAGAAACGGTACACACGAAACAGTAACTTCCCGTTGCCCTTCCTCCAAGCCCCTGGGAACCACTCTTTTACTTTCTGTCTCTATGGCTTTGACTATGTCCTGTGATATTTGTCTTTTTGTGTCTGACTTACTTCACTTAGCATAGTGTCTTCAAGGTTCATTTACATTGTAGCATGTGTCAGGATTTCATTCCTTTTTAAAGCGGAATAATCTGTTATAACCTGATAAGAGTCTGTGCCCCCAAAGCATTTCCATGAAGTCATCCTGGACTGTGCAGAACTAGGACTCTCTTCCTGTGACTCTGTGTGTAAGTCTATTACGATGCTTGCCAGATCCTCTTATTTGTGCACTTCTCCTAGTCCTCCATCCAATCACACATTTCTCAAAGCCAGAAATTCTAGTGAATTCCCACCTGTATCTCACCTGTTTCCTTTCCTACTGCTATTGATGCTCAATATGTATTTGCTGATTGAATCAATGATAGGTAGTGTGAACAAGGATATCACAGAAGTGAAATAATATGAAATGGTATAATCTAAAACTCTGTTTTTAGAAGTCATTTTGCTAATTATCTTCTTAGCTGTAGAACACATTTTTGGTAAGAAAAGTCTGTAGTGGATTGAACTATGCTCCCCCCACCCCAAACTCACTGATGCTTGAATTGTGTCCCCCAAGTTTTATGTATTAGAAACTTGGCCC
Source organism: Cynocephalus volans (assembly GCF_027409185.1). Lineage (NCBI taxonomy): Eukaryota > Metazoa > Chordata > Mammalia > Dermoptera > Cynocephalidae > Cynocephalus > Cynocephalus volans. The sequence goes on from NC_084460.1 coordinate 287,867,162, forward strand.
CCACTGTGACTGTTAAGAAGGTGGGAAATCCTATTATGGCGATTGAAAGGTGGAGCCTTGAAGAGGTGATTGGATTGTAGGACCGTGCCCTAGTGAATGGATTAATAATGGTGGTTGGGGGTGTGCTTCCACCATCTGGCAATGTGAGATCCCTGGGTCACTGTCGTCATCACCAGATGGACTTTGGACTTTCCAGCCTCAGAAAATGGAAGCAATGTATTTCATTTTCTGTATAAATTACCCAGTTCCAGATATTTTCCTATAAAAAACAAAAATGGACTAATTCAGTCTTAAGAGGTACCTCCAACATGTTAAATAGGTTTTTTAAAAGTACTTTACTATCATGACTTTGTTTTATAAATTCAAATTAATAAAAGGTTGCTTGCTACCCAAATCAATAACTAAGAACAATAAAGCTGTTCTGAGGAACACAGTACTTAAGATAGAGCATTAAGGATGATATCTGGAGTCCTGCATAAGTCCTAGTTCCAAGTCACTTCTCTATTTTGTTTTCCTGCATAGTCTCGATAAAATCCCAAGACTGAAATAGTTGCAACAGTTGCAGGCTTGAATGAAGAGTGGTAAGAAATGTTTATTTCAAGGTTATCTCTACCTCAAGGTCTGGCACATAACAGGTGTTCAATAAATGTTTGTGTATACATACATTTTGTACGTACGGGCATGTGCTCTCTCAAATTTCAAAAACATGTTAATACACGGTATGACCTTCCTCATCCATGACTTATTTACAAATACAAAGAAGTTCAAAAATAGATACAGAAGTTTTGTACTGAAGTCTAAATATGTATTAAGTGGAATGTTGCTATTTATTAAATTATAAATGTGTGCAATCAGACATTCATAACAAAACTGGGGCTCCATAGTCTTGTCTAATTTTGCCATTTTACAGAGATAAAATCAAAGCCCATAATGGTCACTTACATAAACACACAGTGAAAGAGATGGGATTAGAAGACTCATCTCTGAAATAATTCCTGTATTTAGGAAAGGTGAGTTTAGACCATCTTTAATAAGCACATTAAGTAAGACTACAGTTATTTTTCTCTTCCAAAGAATACTGATGTACCTGTAATTAGTTTTCCTTCTTGCAGAGCTTTAGAGATACTCAAGCTTATCTGTGCCAAATGCGCAGATGTTAGTTAACCTGTTCTGCTCCTTTTGGTCAGGGTCAACTTTGCGTTAAGGTAGAGCAAGTGGCAGACTACACCGTGTTATTTTAGGACCACAGGGAAATTCTTCCTACCCCACCAAAAATATTTATTTTCTTTTTGATATATCTGACATTCCTTGAACAAGAAGCAGCCCTTTTTACCTTTTCATTTGATTGGCAAAATAAAGCCCTAAAGACAATCCTTTCTTCTCTACCCCTGCTGTGAGAGGTAATATGTCACCTGAGATTCAGAGGCAGGTTCAAATAGCTGATTTCAGAGCAGTTACACAAAGTATTATGTCTGCAGAGGATGGAACATGAGTGTTCCAGGATTCTTAAAATGATGGCATGGCTGTAAAGGGAAGATTGAGGAAACATCTCAAGAGAATGGAATGAAAAGGGAATGGCAGGGGAAACTGAGGAGGGAGAGGCAGCAAAAACAAACTTGAACCTGGGACGTCAACATTTGGCCCTATGCTGGTCATTTCCCATCAGTCTCCTGTGACCTCGATACACTGCTCCTTGCTTCTGATCTCCTCATTCTGTCCTCTTTGCAAGCACGGCTTGTACTTCCTCCTCTTTCTTAGCAAAGAGTAATGTTGTAGGCATTTGTTTTTGATGACCGTGGATCGATCTCAATATTGGTCAGTTCCACAGTCCATATTCTCTCATTAGCATTGGTTTCCACAACACACTTGTAAACAAGGGAGAGAGGGCACAGCTTTTCAAACCAGGAATGGTAGAAGAACAGAGGAGTAAGGGGACAAAGTCAGGTTTTCGTGAAATCTCAATGTATAAGGGTAAATATTCGTGAGGTTTTCCACAAATCTCCTAGTTGAGAAGTGGAAATGATGACTGAGATAGCCTATAAAATTATGGCCAAAGTTTCACAGAAATCCATGGATTTGAAGTGATTTATGAATAACTCAGCTCAAAATGCTGAAGAAGTGTCCCTCAATAGGAGAATGGCTCAACAAACTATAGCAGATCCACGCAAAGCATTGTTGATATTCAGAAAGGAAAAGGAACCACTGAAACATGCAACAAACAACATGGATGTCATGCAAAAACACACTAAGTAAGAGAAGCCAGGAGTACAAAAATACACATGGTATGATTCCAGTGTTATGAAAATCAGAGCAGTGGTTGTCACTGAAGGGAAAAGGAAGCAGAGTTGAGGAATGACCAGGAAGTTAGTCTCTGGAGGTAATAATAATGCTCGTATCTCAGCAGAGGTTTGAGTCACACAGGTGTGCTCACAGTCAGAAGTTCACAAATGGTTCACTCACGATTTGTGCATCTACCTGTCGGTAAATTTTACCTCGAAAGAGAAAATTAAAGTGCAAACATATATGTCCATTTAAAGATATGCATTCTGAGGTGTTTAGAGAGGCAGTGTGCTGATGTTTTAAACTCACTTTGAAACAATAAAAAATAAGTTGGATCGATGGATGGCTAGAGGGATGGGTGGATGGACAGGTAATGTGATAAAACAAATACAGGAAAATGGAAAAACAAATTCTAGGTGGTGAGAATATGGATGTTCATTGTACACAAGTCTTTCAACATTTTCTATGTTTGAAAATTTGCATAACATTTAAGAGTGATGGAGGGTTAAAATCTTTAAAGAATTGAAGGAATTATACTGAGTCACCAAAAATGACAACTGATTCTTATACTAAGGAAAGTCAAAAATTGTACAAAAATATAGATAAAATATTCTCAAAGACAATGTTGAGTAAGAATTTCTCAACGATTTTTCTCTCATATATTTCAAAAACAAATCATTTAGGAGAGAGAAAAGAGCTTCATACAAATGCTGAAAAAGTTTTCAAGAATTTCCCAAATGTTACATTTAATATTTTGATAGTTACCCTATTATATATATTATACTATATTAAAACTTACAAAGTCTCCACACTTTTTCCTAAAATAAAATTTTCTTTAAATATTTCTCTTAAATTCACAGTAAGTGTTCTGATTCAAAAATAACCCAGAAGATATGAGACAAATACCACCCATGAGGTCAATAGCATAACTCAGCCAACTCCAGTAGTCACTAGCCGTATTCAAGCAGATCCTTCTCCTCATTTAGGAAAAAAAAAATGTGCAGGCCAGTGAGTGTCAATGTAGGTCATATCTGGGAGTAGGTTTGTGGTGAATGTGGGCATGACCTTCATTGCTGGCTTTTCCTAATTCTGAGTTTGGTTAATTGAGTTCAGTGTGAATTGAGAGCTGTCTTAATTCCTGGAGGCCACTCTTCATCCCCAGTTTCCAGATAGTACCTGGCACGTGGAAGAGCGGTGGTAATGCCAACCCCATACCAGAAAATACATCCCCGAACAGAGGAAGCTGGCATTCTAGGGGAGCAGAGAGTCAATAATTAATTATGCAGAAATAAGCAAGATAATTTCCCTAGAAATGGTCGTTAAGAGAATCAAAGAGGGGAAGAGAAAAGAGTGACCAGGTTAGGGACAGCAGAGGCCAAATTTAGAAGGGGTAATTAGGGATGGCCTCTCTTGGGAGGTATCATTTAAACTCCCAGATTGTGTGATGATTCGGGAAAAAAATCATTCTGGCAGTAGAAACTGCAAGAGTGAAGGTTCTGAGCAGGGGCCACGCTTGGAGCATTCAGGAGGGAAAAACTATTGGGGTTGGAGCACAGGGGAAGAATATTGGTGTTCAGAGCCGTGGGAGGAAAGCCCAGCATGTAAGTAAAGGCTCTTGGGCATGGATGGCAGACAGTGTTTAGATTGCTGCTGAGGCTTGAGGGCTACTGAGGACTCTTATTTCCCGGCTTTGTTCCCATTTATTCACAGGGCACAACCTCCCTGCCTTTAATGAGCAATCATCACTCTCAGTCTGATGTCTGGGGGTGGGGTGGGGGAGGCTATTATGCAGTGACTGTTCTCTCTTTTAAAGATCACTAAAAGATTTGAACCTGTGGCTACTGGCTTTAAGATTCTTTCCCCATGAACAGTGTGTGGTCTCCAAGAACCTTTGGGATCCTGACATAAAGGGTCCATCAGGGACCTCACCCTCTAGTTTTGACCCCAACATTACTTGTAATTTATAAGCAGTCTCATTTCTCACTTCTATACCCAAATTACCTCCATCATCCATACAAGGTTGTGGGGATGTTTGAATGCCCACCAGTTATTAGCAGTGAAGTCTGGGGCAAGTTACCTTTCAAGGCTCCTCTATAAAATGGGGATAACAATTCCTATTCCAGAGGGATATGAGTGTTAAATGACATCATGTTTGTATGGCACCAGAACATTCTGGCTCACTGTAGACACTCAAAAAATGCTTTTATTAAAAAACACCCCCCCCTCCAAAGAAACCCCACATCCTGTTCTAATTCAGCCCAGCTAAACTGGTCATACTTTATTTGATCTTCAGTCATGAAATATACTCTTACAATATTTTCTTCTTTCTATCAAATCAACTGTGGTAAAAAAAACATTAATATGTTCATACATCTCTGTATTTTATCTAGTGGGTTAATGAAATCAGTGGTGTTATATATTTTTATGCTGCTCTTATCTCCTGGGAACTCCAAGTTCAGTGCTGATTTTTATTCCTAAAATGTGAAGGCTACCATTTTACATTGTAGCCTGAAATTATATATCTCTCTAGTGTTTTCCTATGAATGCACACTTAAAAGACAGTGGAGTTCTTACGAGTCAATAATAACACAATTTTGAGTTTTAAAGAATAAATTTCACCTCCTTTTCACTTTTCCATAATTGCAAAATTTTATTTCTCAGCCTCAGCAACTCATCAAAAGAAATGATCAATTTAAGTTGGTAGCAGACATAGGAGAATTCTTCCAATCCAGAAGGTACAAAAATGATTTACTTCTAACAGTCTCAGAAGGCCCTAGTAAATATCTGTTTCCACTACTGACACGAATATGTGTAGTCTTTAGGGGAGAGTGCTTAGCTTTGTAAAATCATTAAGGAATAATTCTGCTGTTCAGTGCTACAGTCTTCATTATTCTAGGGTATGTGCTAGAGGATTATATTCTACAACTTCTGATTTTCCTTTTGAACGTATACAGTTCTTTAGAGTTTCTTACTTTGGACCAGTTTTATTCTTTTCTTTCTTGGTATCAACTTCCACTTCCTTAAAGTAAGCAAAATTCACAACAATATTTCAGTAACTTTCTCATTTCTTTTCATGCGATTAATCTTTGCATGTTTGATGAGAATCCCTGCTCAACAACCATGTCCAGAACCTGTTCTTACTGCAGATGAGATGCTTTCTCTATTGTTTTAACAGAGGAAGAATACTGCTAACATGAAATCTTATATTTACTTTTTTTCTTTACTCTGTCACAAATATAAGAAAAGATAAAGTGTTTGGGGATATAGCCACTGAAGACCTCAGCAGACCTGAAGACGATGAAAAGGCATTTATTTAAAAGGGCAGCAACATGCTACTGTTGACATCCTCTCACTTTATATGCATTCTTCCAACTGCTTGGATGCAGATTCCAAGTTGTAACTACTTCTCAGAACTAATTTCAGAAAGAGGAAGTCTTGATGTTAAAAAATGTTTGCTTTTTGATTGTGCCTACAAAAAGCATGTGATCACCACCCAGACATTCTAAATATAGTAATTACTCACAAAGGCCCAGGGTGTGGTGGACCTTCCCAGCAGGGGGGTTGCAAGAGGTTATCTATCAGACCTGAGTCTACAAGAATGTTCAGAGAATTGGTAGTAGTCAATGTTTAGTCTTTAGAAAAAAAAAAAGATTTGCTGTTTTGGAGGAACACTGTTTTGTTCCTCACAGTAATGCAACTCCAATTTCTGATTTTCGTTTTGAATACGTACTGTTCTTTAAAGTTTCTTACTTTGGGGCAGTTTTTTCTTCTCCTTCTTGGTATCAATTTCTCAATAGTCAGGGAAAAAATTAGGTGTTTATTTTCATTTTTACTGTTCTTACATATATATCACTGCTGTGGAAGTTGTTTATTTTCATGATTTTTGGTATCCCAGGATGAAAATATGTGAGACAAGTGGCTAATGTGAAATGCTGTATAGAATATTGTCAGAAAAACTCTTTGGTCACATGATGCTTTTTTGATCCTCTTGCACCTGCTATTGAAAGAAGAGCTCACAAAAGAATAACATAATGATTGAACCTCATTCAAAAATTAAATCAGAATACGCTTACAACTCACGCCAAACTCTGGGAATATATAAACTGTACACTGTTGAATAAAATGTTTTATCTTTCCTCTCTTATTTATATTTTTTTCCTAATGTACCTTGACACTAGATTTATGTACATGTACTAATAAACCATGGCAGAAATTGAATAGAGAAGATATTCTATATATGAAAACAACCCAAGAGTACTCACAACAGGTTCTTACCGAGGTAACTGACGAATGTCTCCAGAATATTGTTCATATTTGTAGTTTACCACATACCACTGGGAACTATAAAATTTACAAGCCTGAAAGAAAAAAAAAATGACAATTATAAAAATTATCATGAAAAAAGTCAGCTGTCCTGGTAAAAAGTCCCACGGAAACAGTTCTCATATCCCCAGAGTGGTGTTAAGGTGGCTAGGTTAGTGATTTTAAGGTAGGTAGGGGGCTTGCTCTTTATAATCATTTTACATTTTCAATAAAATGGAAATCTAACCTTTTCCAAACTCATGGGGGAGAAATCACGTAACATATTTATTCTATCTTACTCCATCAAGGAAAACTTAATTTAATCACCCATTAAATCATACCGGATATGTTGCTAACCTCAGAAATCATCATTATTTAGCTTTCCATGGCAACTCCTTCCATTATCTAACAGTTCTTGGTAGTGAAAGATGTTATTATTTGTACGTAATCCTTTTGTCATAACTTTAGGCCATTTCTTGTTCTTACTGCAGTAACCAATCCTTTTCCTTTTTATATCATCACCCTTGTCAGCCTGAAACTCATGCCTTTTAAGGCACGTCCTTCTCTACGATTATTTATAGATCTTATAAACAGATGTGAATAAAAGATAACTGAAAGCTGTTTTAAAAACAAAGTTAATAGCACAAAATAGTTACTGTATAGTGGTGCGTGATGGTTGATTTTATGGTATTAATTGATGGCAACTATTTTCCTAACACCTGCCATGCACCTACCACTGTACTGACCAGGAATTTGTAATGTGATTTCACTAGATAGCTTTTGGGATGCCTTTCCATTCTAAAATCACATGGTTCTGAGGATTACAAGTAAACCTGTCTTCTAGCATTAATGGAAAAATTGAAGAGCAACAAACTTACTGCACTGTGAGGAATAAAGACCTGTGATTGTCCTTGCAAGCAGGAAGGGGACAGGCAAGAGGAGGAGCTGCTACAGTAAAGGAAGCCCTGGCTCCACCTTTGCAGAAACGGACAGAGACCGGGAGTGACCCAGTGCCCATCATGGAAAGGTGGATGCAGAACACAGGTCTGGGCACTTGGATCCCTACAGATGCCCAGAAAAGGCAGTGAGTGAGGATGGTGGTTAGGAGTCCTAGGCTGTTCTGGATTTCTCTGGCCTCGAACTCGCTCAGCACCATAACTTAACTTGTTCAGGGAAATGCCCATGCACTAACTGGGGACTGAGTACCAGGACAAAGACAGGAGTAGAAGGTGGCAGCTGTGAGAACAGGACAAAAGAAGAGGTTAAAAACAAAACAGCAACAAGACATATGAACGTAGAGAGGAAGAGTAAAAGGGGAAATTAGGAGACCTGTATTGACTAGAATAGATTGAGAAGGGGAATGTGAACAAAACAGCGTAGTCAGCTAAAATTAAATATACTAACTTGCCAATTCCTGAACCAAATCTCCAACACACAAGTCTCTGGAAATAGGAAGGAAAACTGAGCACTAACATGTTCCTTGACTAAAGCATTCTCTATTTTAGGTAAAGATGATAGGGAATCAGGCCAAGAGGCTATAGGCTCACAGCATACCAAACAATGGAGCTAGAACTTTCATGTTTTTGTAGTCCTCTCTCGGTATCCACGGGGCATTGGTTTCAGGACCTTCTTGTTTACCAAAATCTGGAGAAGCTCATATGCCTGATGTAAAATGGGGTATTTGCATATAACCCATACACATCCTCTTGTATACTTTAAATCACCTCTAGATTACTTAGAATACCTAATACAATGTAAATGCTGTGTAAATAGTTGTTATACTGCTGTCTTTCTCAAATGAAACAAACTATATTTTAAATATATTATATATGAAAACTTTATCTTTTAAATATATTTTTAATTGACATTTATTGATTGTACATATCCATGGGATACAGAGTTATATTTCAATATATGTACATAATGTGTGATAGTCAGATCAGGATAATTAGCATATTCATTTTCATAAACATTTATCACTTCTTTGTGATGAGAACATTTGAACTCCTCTCTTCTAGCCATTTGAGAACATACAATATACTACTGTTAATTATAGATGCCTAGTATTGCTGTATACCACTAGAACTTATTTTACCTATCTGGCTGTAATTTTGTGTCTATTAATCAACTTCTCTCTATCTACGCCCCCCTTTTCTTTCCCAGACTCTAGTAACCACTCTACTTCTAAAAGCTCAACTTTTTTGTTTTTGTTTTTTTTGGCTCCCACATATGAGTGAGAACATGCAGTATTTATCTTTCTGTACCTAACATAATGTCTTGTAGGGTCATCCATGTTGCTGCAAATGACAGGATTTCATTTTTTTTTTTCATGGCTAAGTAGTATTCCATTGTGTTAACTACCACATTTTCTTTATCCATTCCTCTGTCAGTGGACTCCTAGGTTGATTCCATACCTTGGCTATTTTGAATAGTGCTGTAGTAAACATGGGGTACAAATATCTCTTCTAATTTATTATATGTGCTAATATGGGCTAATATATTTAAAATATATCTAAAATATAGTTTGTTTCATTTGAGAAAGACAGCAGTATAACAACTATTTACATAGCATTTACATTGTATTAGGTATTATAAGTAATCTAGAGATGATTTAAAGTATACGAGAGGAGGTGTGTGACTTATATGCAAATACCCCATTTTACATCAGGCACTTGAGCATCTGCAGATTTTGGTATCTGAATAGGTTCTGAAACCAATGCCCCGTGGATACCAAGAGAGGACTACCTAATCCTGAAAGTTCTAGCTCCATTGCTTGGGATGCTGTGGGCCTATGGCCTCCTTGCCTGATTACCTAGCATCCTTATCTAAAATGAAGACAGAATGCTTTAGTCAAGGAACATGTATTATGCTAATATATTAGTATGCTAATTTATATATGAAAACTTAAAAACCCACACCCATTTTGCATTTCCTTTCAATCTTTTCTCTGTCACATAGTTTTACCTAGTTCTCCTCTAAGTACATATTTGAACATGACTCTTGTTTTTATTCACTTCATAGAATACTCTAGAAATGTTTACATTTGCTTCCTAACTTTTATGAGCACTTGAAGTAAGAATAAAATATCATACCCTAATTCACTAACCCAGTCTCCTAGTTTTGTAGATCACTCATCCATTAATTCATTCAACAAACATTATTGAGCCCTTACTATGTACCCAGAGTTGTTCTAGGTGATGGGAGTACAGCAGGGAAGAAAAAGAAAAATCCATGCTTTCTTAAATATACATTCTTGTGAAAGGCTGGTCAATAAACACAAAAGTAAGTTAACCACGTTACATGTTAGAAAATGGTAGTGTCATGGGAAAAATAAAGCAGAGGAAGGGGGATGGGATATTTGGGGCAAGGGAGCCAATTTAAACAGAGTGGTTAGGGTGGTCTTAGGAAAAAGGTGACATTTGAGCAAAGACTTAAAGGATGAGTCATTTTTACGGCTACTTCAAATTCAGTGTCGTTATAGGAATAAAACAGCCTCAGAGTATCCTTTACGCATTTGGTCTTTCTACTCTCCCCCGAGTATAGTCCAGTTTGGATTATTTGCTTAGTGTAGAATGTTCAAAGTATTTTAAAGATTCTTTGATTAAAAAAATTGCCAAGCCAGTGTATATTCTTTATAATCCAAATGTAAATGGAGGGTACAGCCCAGAACCAGAAGCTACAAGGCTTTGTTCTTGTCCTGGGATGGATTCGTATTGACTCCTGATATGATATTGGTCAAATCATTTCATTTATTTGGATCTCAGATTTAGCTTTTGAGCTTTCAGAATATCAGACTGGATTAGAAATTTCTGCCACATAATTTCTATCTCTGTTTCCTGATTTGGAGGTTTCATTGGGACACAGGTGTATTGACTTACTCATTGCTTTTTCTCGCTAAGGATAGTCCCCATGTTTAACCAGGATAAGCATGTATACATACATATTACACATGATAGTCACGATAGGCCACAGGTTTAACCAAATTTGAGGTATGTTAATCTCGAATTCCACTGACCAAAAATGAATGTGGAACTTTATTATATTAGGAAAGAATTACCCCTTCCTTCCTTCCTAAGACGTGAATGCTTGTCAGTTACTGTACTAGTAGAAACCTTACACGTAATCTTTACAACCGCTCTATGAGATTTTATTATTACCATTTTTTAGATAAGGGAGGCAAGGAGATTTTAGATAAGGGAGCCTCAGATTTTTGACCTAGATCCCACATGTGGTAGAAATAGGATAGCAAACTGATTTTTGTCTGACTTTAAAAGACCATTCAACTAATTTATTAATTGTTTGAAGATTGCAGACTTCTTTTTTTTTTTTTTTTAAATCACATTTGGACCATCATTCTGAATATTTTGTATGGTGTTTCTATTTCTGTCCTAGTGTAAGACAGACCCGATTTGAATTTTGGTTCTCTCATCTCCTAGCTGTGGGATCTCAATTCAATAACTTAATACGTCTAAATTTCTTTATATGTCTAAATAATAGCAACTTCACTAGGACCAAATAAGATGATTCCTGTAAAGCACGTAGCATAGGGTAAGCACTCAATAAATACTTGCTTTAAAAACATCAGATTTCCCAGTAAGTTTGACTCACTCTACAACTCACATTCACAACAGTCGATAATAACATTTTTTTTCTTATTTATAAAAATAGAGTTTTGGAGATAGATATTAGGTCTGATTATCAAAGAATTCTGTTTTAATCAAATTCTTTCTGAATTTATTTGCTGGGTTTCATGTATCTGGTGGTGGATAGATAAAAATCAGAGTTGGACTAGATGACTTAAGAATCATTCCAAGTCTGCAATTTCTCTCATTCTGAGAAAGCCAGTGCATTTTATAAACACATAATCATTTCTCCTACATAGTTATGGCATTTTGGAAATGTTACACATAGAAAATTATTCTCTATTTGTTCCAGCCCACACGGTCACTCTAAGGAGATCATTAAGAACTATTATAATTATGACTATAGCTCCTCTTTGTCCAAAAACTAAGCTGAAATGATGTGTTACAAATTCAAAGTCACAGGCCACAACTCTGCTTGTTACAATGAGACAATGGCTTCAGTTTTCCCTTACTGACTTCCTAGCCCACAGCACCTGTTTCAAAATACCAACTCTTCATCCCCCTTCAAAGGTGAAGGCTCTGACTATTGAGCAAGAGCCTGCTGAGCTGGTTAAGTTTTCTAAACAGCAATGCCCTGATTCACATTTTACTTATTTATTAAGTTTCCTTATTCAGCCTTTATGCTTGCCATCTCTGCCTGTATGTGTTTAGACACAAAAAAGCTAGCCAAAGTCAACAATTGGTGAAGGTCTTTGTGCCATTAAGGAGAGTATTTCCTAGCCAGTGTAGTGTCCGTGAATCCTCTGGGGTTGATAATTTAAAATTCAGGTTCCCAGATCCAATCTGAGGTCCACTGAAACTGGTGCTCTAGAGGAGGTCCCAGAAATCTACATTGCAAGAAGCACCACAAGTAATTATAAAGGAGGTAGAGAAATGTTGACACTTCACAGGTAGAATCCATCATTCCACGTAGCTGATAATGTGCCCCAGTCCTTGTTCCACCCTATTTGACTATGAATTAAGATCTTTTGGGTCCTAGCTCCACACAGTGGACCCTAGTAACTGAGATTACCTTGTAGTTTTCACTCATAGAGACACAGCCTTCTAAAAGGACATACCACCTCCAGCGTGGAGTTTTATTTATAGTGGTAAATAAATAAATTTAATAAATGATGTTCTATATTCTTTTTCCTTTAGAAATGACTAAACATGACACTTAGCAAGTTCTAAAATTCTAAACACTTTAGAAAACAGTGGGCAGTTACAAACAACACCCTAAGCTACTGTAAAAAAAATGTAATTTTTCTCCTTTCCCCCCTTTTCATAGAGTGATTAGAATCAATACAAATCATGTTGTATACCTCCAATAGCAATGTAGGTTTAGCAATGCAATTTGTCCATCTGTTAAAGGGACTGATTATTATATTCTGGCTACAGAGTAATGGACCAGTAACAGATGGCTTTTTGCATGCAAAACTATTTTTCTTTTTGGCTACAGATGTTTATTTAGTTACAATTAGCTTTTTGCTAGAAAGATTAATGCAACCACAAAACTTGTTCATTTGGGCCCTTAGTCACCACTGGGATTAATTCTGTATTTGTAAAATGATGGTAGTAATTTTCATATTCATGCCATTCTTTATAAAGTTTAGAAGTAATTATGGCTGTAACATAAATGTTGAAAATGAAGCATCATGGAATTGAGAGAGTTTAGGCAAATTATGGGTTAAAGGGTAGCTAGATAATTTATTGTCCACACAGATATTTCATAGGGAAAGAAGACACTATTAGCCAGGCCAACAGTTAGAACATGAGACTGTTCCTGCAAATCACGACATGTGCATTGACATTTTAGAGAAAAAGAGAAAAAGCATTAAAACACTATGTGTTCCCTTAAAATCCAATGATAAATTTCTACAGTATAAAAACAAGTTGGATTGTTACTAAGTTTTAAAACTTATGCTATACTCTTGGGGGAGAAGTAAAAATAAGGAGTTTGGTCAAAATAAATGATACAAATCTAGGTATGGTTCTGTTTCAGAAATTATTAATGGATTCGGATTCTGATTTTTAAAAATATTACTTGATATCAGGTAGTGTTATCATGTATATAATTATGCTATTAGATACCGTTATTATGTATATAATTGTACATATGCAATGTAAAACACAACACCATATCAAGTGCTGACCATAACAGAAAAACAGTTTTAAACTATTTTGTCACTTTGAAATATAGAGTAGCCTTAATTGTCATTCAGCATCTTTGTTGACTGTAAATTGAAAGTGAACCAAAATATTTGATTTCTCTTTTCAAAATTTGTTCTGTTAAGGCAATTTAACAAACTGTAAAATTAGACTTTTATAAATCACACCTATGCCTGACCTGGGAACATATATGTTAATTTCCCAGCTAGATCTCACAAGTAATTAATGAGGATAAGAATAATGGATGGCACTAAAAAAACATGGTAATGTTATAGTCTAAACATTCTTCTCATGTAAGGCATAAAAAATGGGTAATAATTCAGTGCAATTAAATTTAGGTTCAAACTTAAAATGGGTTCTATTTTATTCTTACATGCCAAGGTCTCTAACTTGTACATCTGTGTTTTCACTCACTTACTGCCAAACGTTTTAGGATAATTCTTATTCTGAAGAAGGGGAAGACAGTTTAGAATTGGAACAGTTTTTTATATTTAGAAACAAGACTATTATTTTAGGGATCTTACGTGAATAGAAAATAAATTTCTTCAGGGTTGTTAATGTGAAATACATACCAATATTGTTTTCAATGTTTTCATGAGTTTTTTCCCCAGATATATTTTATCCTAATGCCACTAAATAATAAATGCATTAGAATTACCATTACTGATATACATTCAGTGTGAAAAAAAAATTGGGTAATCCATTTCAGGAATGGCCATTACAGGAATATAATCATCACATATAAATAAGATCTGGCCAGATACAGGATGACAGATTTTGATATCTTAATTTCCATTATATTTTTGAAGTAGCAAAAAATAGCTTTACATATAAATTTCTTTTAAAATATGTATATAAAATGAAAAGTCCTTTAACCCCAACAAGACCTTTACCAGTGAATCAAGAGCCTCATTCTTCAGAAAGAAAGCAAGACAGAACAAAACAAAGAAACCAAAAATTTACTTTTAAATTATTAAAAATTATTATTTTTAATTTTTTCATAATTTTTATTATGTTTTTTTATTGACAATAATTTTGTTTAGAAAAGATATGACTTTTGAAAAAAAATTGGAGCAATTTTGCTCAATATTCTCCAGGAATTTAAATTGTTCACGTAGCCCTGATGGCATATCCACAGGAGTTAGTTCTGAAGTGAGAAACAACATGCTTACTGTGCTCCAGTCTAAAGTTAATTAATTCATTAGAATCATTCATTTTCTGTGCAACCTTTCAGAATTAGAAAACAGCATTCATTTTTACCTAATTTATTTATACATGCAACACCCCTCCCCCATCATCTTTTGAAAGACATTCCTATTCATGGGTGAATTTGAGTGCATATTATTCTACATATGAAATTCAACAATTTGTATAAAGTATTCCAAATGAAGGCATTTTTGGTTAAAAGAATGGCTTCTTTTTCAATGTACATAATATGCAGGCAAAATTAAACATAAAGCATATGAAATTATTTTAACTGTAAAAGTAAGAAAAGAAATTCCCAGTGTTTTCCTGGGACAAGATAAATTTCATTCTAGTTAGACACGTTTCTTTTAGTTACAAATGGGCAGCATGAAATATATTTCAAATTATGGCAACTCCCCTCCTCCATAATTTTCTTCACTATGTCTAGAACTCAAGTTCTTTAATATCTCTTTTACTTTTATGAAGTCCCAAGATGCAGCTTCTACCTTGTGTACTCATATTTTTCTCCTGAATTGGTTGAATGCCATTTGTCTGAGTCCAAATGGTGGAAGAGAGAGAAAGACATTTCATTTTCAATATTACACTCATTTGATTGTATTGTTTTTCATGTTTACAAAATTTTGCTTTTTAATACATTTAGCAACATTTTGGTACATAATTAAAAAATGGATAAACGGTCTACTGAGCTATTTTAAACTTTGGTGTGCAGGGAGTATTCTGCCTGAAGAGTTTCAATATTTTTATTGGGTTTACTCCTAAAATGCCTTGTGCATAAAGGGACAACAATATTCTAAAGCCTTGTTTGATAACATAACACATTTCACATCTCTTCAGAGTTTAACTCACTGTAATCAGGTTCTGAACCAGGTAATCAGGTGCTCACAGCTCCAGAAACTTCTCTGTTAAAGACCACCAATGACTCCAAATGGCCAAATCCAGTGAGCCCTTATCTTGACACTTCTTTGGTATTTTATGCTATTGACCTATTCTCTCTCTCTCTCTCTCTCACTATTGACCTTTCTCCTTTGATTTTGAGACATCAATTTCTCCTTGTTCCCCTCTCACCTGTCTGCCACTCCATCTCCACTTCTCATGCAGGGTCCTCTTCACGAGACCCTTGAGTGGGAGTGTAGCTCTGTGTCTTAGTTCCAGCCTAGCCTTCGTGGCATTCCTGGGCCAGCTCTTCCAGGCTCAAATCTTCAGCTGTTAAATCCAGAGCACCTGCCCACACCTTCTTCCTGTGATCCAGACCTACATATTTTTGTTCTTCACATACTTTCTTTTCAGTCCCTAAATCCTTTTAATTCTGTCTCCTTCATAGCTCTTCTACTGTCACCATAGTCATATCACCATATGTTAGCACAGGTCTTTATAATCACCCTCCTGGACTATGAAAATAAATAGTCTCCTATCTGTCCAACTTTTCTTTAGTCTTATCTCCCAAGCCAACCAATCCATTCTCTGGTCTGCCTTTTTTTTTTTTTCCTGATATGTGAACCTGACCTTGTTTCTCTATCATAATGTAATACTGCAGGGGGAACATGTCAGATTGCATTGCAAAAATCTGATCACAGATGTGTTATGCCTTGCATGGTGGTGTCCTTCTGGAGGGCAGAGACTGTGCTATATTTACTTGGTATCTTTAGCTCAGTAAGTGATAAATGTTGAATAATAAACTTAGTTCAACCAGTCATTGATGCCTTTGATTTCATGCAGTTTAGCTTTTAATACAAGTGTGATCCGTGAAGTGGTAAATCCGTAGGAGAGGAACTTTCTCTGAAAAGAGTTTAACCTTTTGTAAAGATACGGTAATTAAATGCACTTAACTAGATTGGGAGTGGAAGATTCTTATATATCTAAAGGAGGAGCTTTTTTATGCCACTGAATTCACATTTACCCCCAGGCCACGAGAAAGAATAATCTGACAATTATGTAAGGGATTGAGAGGATAAATTTAAGAGTTAAAAAAAGTGTTACTTTGACATCTATGATCATTATTATTGACCTCAAACTGTGAAATTAACCTTTTTTATACTTACAGTTTACTGCATGAGAATAAATCCATAGAACAAACATCACTAGGGCTTCCCTGGGATTGTGTCATATATAGCAAGACCTTCCTGAACAAAGATAGACATTTTTGATACTAACAATAAGAATTAAGAATGGAAATTTGGCCATGAAAAGAAACAACCAATTTATTTGATTGGGGGGGGCTTTAATGTTCCCTTTTATTTCATTAGCATCAGCCTCAATAAAACAAATGTCAAGGTTCACCTAACAGCTGATTCTGTTTGCCAGAACTAAATTGTTCCCCTCGTTCTTGATGATCTTTTTGGATCAGATTTACATTAGAATTTCTGAAAGGTGTTTCTCAAGATACCTGGGGAAAAAGGACATAACTTCTCCATGGTCAAATAAATTTGGGAAATGTTTCATATCATATTCCCTTTTAAGACAGTCTCAATGGGTATTAGCTACTTAAAGACTCTGCGTGTGGGTGTGTATGTGAAACACTTGTGAACGTCCTGTAGACCTGACTTTCTGCAGAACGTTCTGTGCCAATGTGAAAACGATTCCTGCCTCGATTCAAACCATGGGATCTTCTGGTTTTTAGTGTGAATCTTCTATAGAAATCTAGAGATCTCAATCACGTTTATTCTGCCTTAAATCTAATTTGTATTTTCTACTCTGTCTTGGGTCCTGTTTTTATTATTGTTTTTCCTAGAGAATCCAACTATTTCTGGTTTGGAAACACTACTTAAAATCTGAACTTTCCCTTGCCCTAATAACCTAGAACTGTCTGGATGAAGACAGTACATAATCATTGTGTGTGTGTGTGTATAAATGATAATAGGAACCTTTCCATGAACTTTTTGAAGTACCTCGTATGTAGACACAGATATTTGCTTCTATTCTTTTAATGGTGTTTCCACACCCCTTAAGTCCCTAGGTGTTTTATGCCATGGCTAAAGTGAGACTCAGATTCCTGAACTCATTATCTGCTCCTCTCTCCATCTTTATGCTACTCCTGCAGCAGGGCTGGTTTCCAGCAACGAAAGGGGCTTCACTGTCAATGGAGTGTACCACCTCAGCGATCAGCCATTCAGCAGAAACCGTCCCAGACCTTTGTTCCCTCTTGAGCTACTGTATCGTTCTCAATTCTCTGTTCAGTCTTCTTTTAAGAGACCAAATCAAGAACTTAGTTTTAATTAGTGTGCTGAGCTTCTGGCTTTATATTATCCTTTTGTGTATTTTAAAATGAAAACTTTGCGGTAGAACTTTTGCTTGGGGAAAACTGCATCCTATTTATAGCTCTCTTTAATTGCCCTCTCTCACCTCCAGCCCTCACTGGGCATGGTGTCTGTTTTATCACAGAAGGGTCTAAATAATTTTTATGGTTATAGATATTGATTTTAAGTCACTTACAAGGATCAGTTAAAACTGATGCTCTCCAGTTGTTATTTTCCGAGTGTCTTCATACCACTGCTATATCTATTTTTAGAAACACAGCATTAAAATATCCCTATTTAAATACAGAGAAACTGAGGCAGAAAAGTTAATAGTTTGTCAGAATGAAGGACATATCCCTTTGTGTGCAATAGAAATATCCTCATCAAGTCAGGCACATGTTTTCAAGGAAGTTATCAGTGGATCAAAGGTAATAAGGTGGTAAGAGCCTGGAGTGCAAGGTCAGAGAAAACAGAGCAGTAATTCTGGTTCCGTGTGACCTTGAGAAAGTTAATCATTCAGAGCCTGTTTTCTAGGCTGTGAAATGAGGTGCTAATATCTCCGTCACAGAGTGCTCAAAAATATTCTTATATGTACATTGCTGCTCAGCTACTGTTTGATGTTAATATAGCTGAAGTGTTTTAGTGGATGTGAAATAAGCCTACGCTTTTGTGTGGGAAATACTTAACCTTACATTTAAGAGATATGAGGAGAATTAATTAAAGATAAAACGGAAAAGGGAGACATTGTTCATTTTATTTAACTCCCCCTAAAAATATGAAGTCATTCAAGATGAAAAAAAGAAAAAATGCCCTACTGCCTTTCATAAGAGGCTGAGAATTTTCAAAGCAGAAAGAAGTCAGAGATAACTCAAAATTTTTATTAAACTGGATGTGTTTAAACCAGATTCTTGCCAATTTGTTGCCTAGCAACCATGGTATTTGTCCTTGCCACCCTGTGGGGAGCCACTGGGCAATTTAGCACTGGGTGGACCAAAATGGTTGCTTAGTACAGCTGCTGGGTAAAGCGAACAATTCATTTGCCCTACAAATGGCAATGATTTCATTTCAGTGCTGGCTTAATACAGTTTCAAAAATCCAGCCCATCTTTCTCAAAGTGTGGTCCACTAACCATATGCATCAGAGTCACCTGGGCAAATACTATAGTGGTGTTGTGTGGGCAAACATGGAGAGGAGTATTCCTTCCAGAAGGCTGCTATAGCCAAGTAGCACACTGGCAGTTAGCAGCATTGTAAGAGCCCAGAGACGAGGGCTAGATGGTATATGTCCAGATGTTGGCTCTGTCTGTTCATAGTTGTACCATGTTGGCTGGGCAAGTTTCCTTATCTTTCTATGACATAATTTCCTCATCATTAAACGGTGATGATGGCTATAATGATGCAACATATACTTGTAATTATTACAAGTATAGGGCTAAGAAGCATATCTGACACAAAGTAGTCAATAGAGATTAGGTGCTATTAGCAATTGGAGTCAAGATTTTTTGACAGCATAATTCTCTGGGGTCATTTCTCAGTCTTAACCTAGCTCTCCGGTGATCCTTTTCTTTGTATTTATTGTCTCTAGGTCTGACTATTTATGTTCTATTACCACGATGGGATATTTGTAAGTAGAGTTTATCTTCTTCTCATCCTATAAAGCACAGGTTTCACTTTATTTCCTTAAAATCAAGCACAACCATGGGAGATTTTGCAGGGTTTTTACTGTTAGTGTTACAGAAAAATTAGCAGGGAATAAAATAGTTTCTTCCCAGCTTTTCTCCTCTTCTTTCTTTCTTTTTTTCCCCTACCTTAGATCCATACAGTTGAGAAAAACATGACAAGATTCATGCATGTTGCAGAAGAGAGCTGAATCCTTTGTTCTGAGCTTTGCAACATGAAAGTTGGACAGAGACTTGGGATCTAGGGTAAAAGGGGCTCTACTTGGTCTCACCTTGGAGCAGTTCTTAGGAGAAGTGAAAAGCTGAGAGTGGAGGTGAGAAAAGGAGGCTTCAAGTAGTTGAAAGGGAATTAAGGTGGGAATAAAGAAGGTGAGAAATTTCTCCCCAGGAGAAATAATAATAAAAAGGCAAATTTTGTGGTCAACCTGCTCTCAGCTAAAGCAGACATTTTCAGAGAACTATAGAAATAAAGGGATCGGACCGGACATTTGAAGTTGTGGTGCACAAAGAAATCGAAAGGCCTCTGAGAACGTTGGAATAGTCTTTAGAAGTCTCTTGTGTGGTAGGCATTTGCTTTGCAGGACATCTGTCTTCTGGGAAAGTAACTAAACTTAAAACCTTGAGTGGATCCAGAGATTGGAGATGAAGATTCTAAATTGGTCCTGGGTTTTAGTGTTTGGGCTGACTGGTCCTACCTCAAAGGCAATAAAATAAAATCCAAGGCCCCAGAAGCCTTGGGTACTAGAGACCCACAGCAAAGCACTAAGAACCCTGGTTTATGTGAGAGCAACTTTGCACAGCAAAAAGGGAATTGCTGCAAAATTGGGCCTACACAAATGCCCATATACCCAGAAAGAAGGTGAAAGGACCATGAAATAAAACCCCCCTAAAATTATAGAAACATTTATAAATCCATAGTAGCTCCATTAAAAATGATTAAGAATGGACTATGTCAGATAAACTTAATTGACTTCTATGACTGACAAGCCCAGCAGGTAGAATCATAAAGCAATACGAATATGAAATTCTGATTGCCCCATATGACATTTTCATTACCTAACTAAAACAGTTAAAAAAAACTTGATCTGAAGTAGTCTTTTGGGTGACTGAATAATAACTTAAAGAATTATGTTGCATTTTAACTTTTAGAGATAAGTGTAGACCTAAGTTGCTTCTAATTCTGGCAGCATTTAATAATATATTCTAACTCATTTTTCCCAAAATATTTTTTTAATTACAAAATTCATTTGTAACACTACAACAATACAGAATTACATAAATTGAAAATTAATCTCTCCATTTGCCTTACGATCTCAAACTTGTGAGGTAACTAATATTATGAGTTTGATGTGTGCTGCATTTTTTCATACCTTCTCTAGGCTTTTATAAACATATTTATGTATACACTTATGGGTTTTATATCTTTAATTATATAACACTATAAATTCTGTGACTTGCTATTTTAACATTGTATCATGGGCATCCAAATTAAGAATATTTAAATATATATAATTTTTATTGACTGTATATTCTTACAAAATACATCTGTATCAACTTTTTTCCACTCCACCCCTATTAACTGATATTCCAGATGGTCCAGAGCAGCAATACATATGCCTATAATTATATCTATATGCCCTGATGTTTGTTTTTATAATATGCATGTGTGTATTTATTAATGATACTTAAAAGATACATGTGAATTACATCTCAAAAGATTATAGACATGTGAGTATTTTAAACACTGTGTGATAGTGTTTCTCTAATTATATTCCCACCATCACTAAATGATATTCATCTTAAAGTTTTTCTTCCTTCAGATATTATATATAATTTTTTAAATTTGGATTTCCATAACTACTAGTGAGGCTGAACAACTTTGTATGCCTCTTGGCCAACTCCATTTCCTCATTTGAACTGCCTGCCCATGTCTTTTGCTCATATTTTCTTGCGTTGTCTTTTCCTTAATTTGTAGGATTTTAAATATTAGGAATCTATATATTTATTTATGTGGGTGAATGCATGTGTGTGTGTGTGCATGTGTGTGTGTTAAGCAAAAGATATGATAGTTACAAATAATTTCTCTGATTAAATATTTTCTTTTGATGTACTATTTATCATAAATTTTTAAAATTTTTATTTGCTTAAATCTGTCCATTTTCACTAACTTTCCACTTGAAAAAATTTTCCTACATTTTTACAGTTTTTGTTTTTAAAATTTAGATTTTTTATTCACCTGGAATTTATTTTTGTATGTAATATGAGATACAGACCTAACTTTATTTTCTTTCAAAAAGCATAGCTGAATGGTATTTGTTGAATTTTCCAGCCTTTCTCAGAGACTTTGCAGACCCATCTTCGCCCTTCATTAAATAACTATATGCACTTGAATCTGTTCTAGATACTCTGTTCTGTTTCACTTGTTTGTTTATTCAAGAACATTAAAAAAAGTTGTAGAATGTCCCAATTTATTTTTTAAAGCTAGAATTTCTCTAATACAAAAGCCAAATTTAACTCATAAATATAAATGCAGAAATTTGAGATAAAATAGTAGCAATTCAAATTCAATAGTGTATTAAGGTAATAATGCAACTTTAATAAGAATGTTTATACCAAAAATGCAAGTGTGGATCCATAGGACAACAACCCATTAATTCTCTTAAAGTAAAAAAGCTATTATATCAATAAACTGAATAACTGAATATGCATACGATAACATAGGGCAGCCAGTGTTTATAAACACTCTTAAGAGACTAAAAAAGACACTTTAAAACATGATAATGAGATGTCAGAAATCAACATAAAATACCAAATTTCATTAAGCATCAAAAATACTAAAGTCCTCCCCCTAAAATCAAGAATAAGAGAGGATGCCCTGTATTAGCATTATTATTCAACATTAGTTTAGGGATGTTGGAATTAGATAAGAAAATAAGACAAAAATTAGAGAAACAATTTATTTATTAGAAAACAAGGAAATTTTAATTGTTTGCAGAAGATGTGACTACACACCTAAAACTCAAATAAAAACTATTGGAATAAGAAAGTTTAGTAAGCAAGTTATTCATATTAAAAAGTCAATAGCTTTTGGAAAATATCAGCAATTAACCTTAAGAAAGGAAAATGGATTTTAAAAATTTATTCACATTTGCAACAAAACTATAAGGCACTCACTCAGAAATAAATTTAGTAAGAAAGTTAAGGATCTTTATGAAGAAAGTGTGATATTTTAGTGGAGAACACAAAAGAATACTTGGTTAAAGTTCCTAGTTAGGAATTTAATATCATAAGAATTTCAAGTCCCATCCAAGTTAACATACTTACTGCAAAATTTTTGTAGACCTGTTCTCAATGATTCTGGTTTCCTAGTATAGAAAACTATTTGTCAACTTTTCTTTTTTTTAAAGAATAGTGATGCCCTGCTAGATATTAAGACTTCCTCTAAGGCCACTGTAAACAAAATATTACAGTACTGATAGCACACATTACTGTTATCAGTAAATGTGAAAACAATATTCTCAGATATCCTGATCTTATCTGAGTCTGCACTTTTTTTCTGTCTTCTTAGGTGTTGTAATCCAGTGTGAACTTTGAAAAATAAATGTGAAATAATAAAATTGGGAAAAAATAAACAGGCAAATGTATTGCAAATGATGATGTGGACTAAATAGTACAGCATAAAATACATACAATTAATCAGATTAGTATTAATAGGTACACTAGTAACACTAGCTAATATCAATACAAATATGTTTAAGAGCTGAGAAAAGGTATTGATATTGTATGTAGCTTTAATCCTAATTGGCTCACACAACTATCTCAGGATTAAAGACCCCATTTAGACTCTACTACTTTCAGTTTGATCTGTGCTGGGCTAAATTTTGCCACTGCATTTTCTGTAAAGGAAGGAGTGGCTTCATTTATTCTTTCAATAAGCATCTGCTAAGTAGCTGCTATGTGCTGGCCCAACCCCTGACCTAAAGCAGCCTGGAGTCTGCTTAGAAGAAGAAGCTTTTTCTAAGCCTCTCATACACCAACTGAATGCAAGTGTATCAACAGATTTTTATCAATCCTTAAAGCTGTCCACAGGGTTTTACCATTAACTTTTCCATAGTTAG
Organism: Cynocephalus volans; assembly: GCF_027409185.1. Classification (NCBI taxonomy): domain Eukaryota; kingdom Metazoa; phylum Chordata; class Mammalia; order Dermoptera; family Cynocephalidae; genus Cynocephalus; species Cynocephalus volans. The sequence goes on from NC_084460.1 coordinate 287,890,770, forward strand.
TACTTAACAGGAATATATCTCTTAAAATAGAAACTCTATTATCCAAAGTTCTCATGTAGCATGCTCTTTCCTACAACTTAGTCCAAATAAGTACAATAAAATTAAATCTTTCTGTTAAGAATACTCAAATATTTCTCTACATGGGGATTTTAAGTTAAATAAAAACAAAGGAAAAGGAAATCTAAAACGTGGTCACCAGCTAGTGAAAAATGATTACCAGGGAGATGGAAAGCCACGTAAAGGTGATAAAGGCTGAAAGACATCAACTAATCAGAGCATTTGGAACTCTCTATTGGAAAGGAGAGAAAGATAATACTAATAGTAAATTGCACTGAGAACTCCCTGGGGGGAAGCAAAAGCTTTATACAATGAAAGATTGGAAGCATCACATTTACCTCTTTCACCAATAAATTTTCTGCTTTGTGCTCTGCATCTTCAGGTACTGTTGAATACAATGTTCGGATATCCCAAGAAACTGTGGCTGTCTGAGAAAACAATGGAAAGAAATTAAGCCCTCCAATTTAAAAGTATCCAGACCACTATACCTAAAATACAGTAGAGAAGTTGTTTTAGATCTTAGCATTTAAGAAAAACAGAAGACAAGAGAAATTTCTGTCCAAATTAACTCTAGGAGAGAACATTTAAACCTTTATGTGAATAAATGTTTATTTGATCACCACTGCTGGCACTATTCCGGTTACTGTTTTATCAACGAAACTCAAAATTTTAAGCTCAGTTTTCCTCTCTGCAGAAAACAAAAATTGGGGCATCTGTATATTTTGACTTTGCTTATTTCTTTTGAAACCCTTTTTGACTGTTGCCGTTAATACTAAAATAAATTTGAAATGAAGGGGAAAACATAAAAATTCATAGTTATTTTAATTCTATTATAAATAATCTCTTAAATACCACCACTGTAAACTTAGCCCCTTTTAGAAGCTGTGCGTGCGTGCGTGTGTGTGTGTGTGTGTGTGTGTGTGTGTGTGTGTGTGCGCGTGCAGCCACAGTTAGGAGTTAGAGATGGGAGGGAAGAAAGAATGTTCAGTAAATCTGGACCTTCAGGAAAATAGGTCATGTTTTTGGTGTCTTTGTCTGTTAAAATAAGCAGAATATTTTCAACTCCCATGCCAAGCAAACAACATTCTATTAAATGAATATATATATAAACCAGTATATAAAATACCTCAAAACAAAACATCTAAAACAGAAATTCAGAGGTTGTTTCCTCTTTACATGTCTTCAGCTCCATCAAGCCAGGGAGCACGGAATACCCTAAAATGTAAGTTTCCATCTCCAGCCAGCAGCTTCCTTGAGTCTGCACCTTGGTGGTTACAGGGCTGCTAAGATGATGAGTTTGTAACCTCCATGGTACCAGCAGTTGAGATCTTGTATACTGCATATCCCCCAAATCACAAACAATTCATCAAGGGTTCATGTAACTAAGATTCGTTTAAACTAGTTTAGATGAAGGGCATTTTTCTAGATTAATTGTTGGAACAGATGAGAATCTCAAAACGCTTAGTCTGGAGAAGACAGGTAGGAGAGGGGTTAAGGAAGTTCAGTCTTCTGAGGTCACAGTCACCGCTGCCAGCTCTGCGACCAAGGGCAGCATCATTCCCTTTGTCCCTTTTTGTCCAATCCCTGACTCATCTTTTCTTCAAATCTCCCTTTTCAGTCCTGATGTAAGCTCTGTGAGGGCAAGAAATTTTGTCTGTTATGTTCACTGCTGTAACCTCAGTGCCTCGTTGCGTGCTTAAAGGATTATTTGTTGAATTTATGGAGGGTGTGTGAGAACGTATATGTGTGTTTGGGGTGAGGATGGGCAAGCATGTATGTGTGTGTGTGTGTGTGTGTGTGTGTGTGTATGTGAGTAGTGGATGAGAGTGTATATATAGTGAGAGTGTGTAGGGGGTGTGTGAGAGAATGCATGAGGGTGTGTTATATTTGAGTGTGTATGTGTGGTGCGAATGTGTGCGTGTGTGTGGTATGTGTGTGTAGTGTGTCCGCATGTGTATGTCTGTACATGTGTGAATGGGTGTGATGTGTGTGTGTGTGTGTGTGTGTGCATGCACATGCATATTGGGAATTATGGGATGTGGACACTGTGAAAGAGGAAGAACATCATATGAATCTAACTAGATTAGAGGATGAAAAATAATGAGAAAAAGGAATTCTAGATACATCATATGTAAAAATAAATGCTCGTCCTAAAACACAGCTGTTGACTGAGCTCCCTGGGCCTCTTCATTTGCCCAGGACTTGACTAGAGCTGTGGCTACCAAGTATTCCACTTAGATGGAACAGGGAGTGGTCACTTTCCATGTGAAGGGTGGTAGAGCCAATGTGGATCTTATTATTTACATTTTACATTTTTAATTCCTTTTGAATTTCCTCCTTCAAATTGCTCCTTTTATGTTATTCACTCTGCTAGAAGATAAACAATGAATAAACTCTACTGAAAGTTTGGAGTAAAAGATTAAGAACCGTGCCTAAATTGAGCATTGGGGATTATTGCTGGATTTCAGTTATCTGAGGATGACCTTGTTTCTTGTTTGGACAGATAATTTATGGACAGACAGTGTTATTTGCTTGGTTTCCAGGGAGTATTATGAATTATAATCTACCTGGCAGCATTTGGGATTTTTTTCTCTAATTCAAAAAATTTTCTATATTACTGCCATTACTTTATAATAAAATTTTTATACAAAAAAAAAGATGCAAGAGATTCCTCTTTCTCATTGTCCACCTAGAATCCCCCATTGATTTCTTGTTTTTTTAAAATTTTTAAATTAGCTGCTCTAAAATACTCTGATGGAGAGTAGAGTAACAAGTCTCAAAATTAAACTTATAGTTATACTGTAAACCTGTTATCCCACTAAGATCACTGCCCTGTGGCATAACAAAAGAGAGTGGATATTTAGCTGGTTTAAGACTTTTTTTTTTCATGGTAAGTTTTAGGAATATGGGCTTAGGTTTCCAATAACAATAATCACATGGCTATCTAATTAGTGATGTTATATAGAAAAGATAGACCCCAAAATACATAAGCTAACACTCATTGCAATTTATGAGACTGGGAATTCATTCAGGTGGGGTTGTAAGAACTGCCTAATCATGTGTACAATGCCTGTGAGTGATTTCTGATAATTTCTAATTATGAAATGATGTTGATTCTTCACTAAATAAGACAACTGGGGCTGAATCACACCCATGGAACCATGTAATAAACCTAAAACATTATTTTACAACGTGTATGCAGTTATTGCACATCTAATACTTTGCACAGGTACAAAAGGTGAAGAAAAGGAATACATGTATAATGCATGTCTATAATATGCTGTTGACCTTAGTTATGTTTTGACATGACACTGGAGCATCTGCCTGAGAAAGCAGAAGTCCACCATAAATTTCGACTTTAAAAATTGTGGTGCTTTTACTAACTTTAGATTTTTTAAATGTGTCTCTGTCGAAGCAAAATTAAACTGATCACATATGAAGAAAACGATAAAGAATCATATTTGTTAAGGGTATTGATATGGTTACAAAGAATTTCTTTTCTGAGAATTAAATGCTTTCAGACCACTACAAATTGCCTTGGCCACCACAGACTTCCTGTTCTCTCTTTTAAACCCTCTGGTTGACAATTACTATAGCTCAATAGCATGAAATGGATCTGAGACTACACTGGAACTCAGCCGAACTCCTCTTTTGGTGGTAAGAGTTTTATAAGGAGTCTATTGTCCAGAGATGAGGCATTTGGAAATAAACACTGTCGTGGAACGATGCATGCAGGCCTGTGTTTGTAATTGCTGGCCCACGATATTCAGACATCTCTGACTTCAGCTCTGTCACCTCTGGTTCTTTTACCCTGCAGTGTCTTTGTGGTTTTGTTGCAGCCACCACTCTGCTGGCTAAAACGACTGCAGAAGATTTCATTCCAAGCACATCAGAGCCGTTTTTCAATCGGCCAAAGCCCACTGTTAAAGTACTAAAAAAGGCTACTTTTCCTCTCCTAGCGCTGAGAAAAGCTTCCTCTGACAATATTGTAGGTTCCAGTTGCTTAAAAAGGAGGACAAAAATGATGCTGTTTAAAGTAATCAATCAGCCCGAGCTTGAGAAGTCAACAGCCTCACAATGGGAACCACTAACTAACACTTCATGATCAAGTCTGGCCTAAGCACGTGTTTAAAAGTGATCTTCACCTAAATTAATCAGATGAATACACTCACACTGCCTTTTATTCTATCACAGAAGCCACTGACACTACATTAGTTGCTTGAAAAACATTTTTTACATTCAGAAGAGTGTTGCTGTTGTGTTTTTATCTTATTTAATTTTAAAATACTTTAGTACCTTCATTGTGCTTTAAAGGGAATGCCCTTCTTGTTTTGCTGAACTTAAACCACATGGGAAATGCACAGATCATGAGCAGTTTTCCCTAACTGGACATTTGTCACCATCCAGCCAAGTCAAGTATGGGACTTGGCCATCAGATTATTTACGTATGTATGTAAGGAAGAAGTGCAAGGTTTCTTACTGTTGGACTGGCAAACTACTGAGCAAGTCATTTCACTTGTTAATTTGTGACTCACTTTCCAGGCACCAAAATGTGTCTCACCTCCCCTAAGGAGGTGAGAACAAACCATTCTACGTATGCAAAAATGTAAGTATTAATAGCAACAAAGTGCTCCAACAGTGTAGAGATACTTATTGCACCAGGTCCTCCCCTTGGCAAGGACTCAGAAGCTGTGGTCTGAGCTCAGTGTAGAGCCTGCTCAGTACGGGGCCTGCAGACAAGGCCCCAGGAAGAGCAACAGGCTGCAGACACAATCAGCCCACGACAGCCAACCCTTCAGGGCTCCTTTCCATATTGCTGGGCTCATTCCCGCAGAGGGCCTTTGCCCATGTTCCCTCACCTCTCAGAAAATCCTTTTCTTTCCAAATCTCAGGTTTCATATAGGTGCCAGCTCCTTTCAAAAATCTTCCCTAACTCATCCAAGATACATTTTCTCTGTCCCGAACTCTATCATTTACTGCCTGTATTGTTCATGAAGTCTGGAGCTTAACTATAGAATATTTAAAATGCAAAAGCTATGCCACTAACTAATTCAGCCAGTCATTTTACATGTGTGTTTTATTGTATATAAGCAAGCCACATTAAATCTGCTTTGGGAATAAAATGTAACCATTAAATACATTTTGCCATGTTTCTTATTGCTCCTTTGGCATGTTTTGTTTATTCCTTTTAAAGAATGAAATTCTTAAATGTAGACACCTATTTTTATGATTCTTTTGTATCCTACCTCTGCCTGCCTACCTTAATACCTAGAATAACCATTTTGTTTTTAAGGAAAAAAAAAAGCATTTTTGAGATACAATCAACATGCTATAAAACTCACTCTTTCAAAGCGTAGAATTTGGTGGTTTTGAGTATATTCAAAGTTGTGCAACCGTTAGAACATTTTCATCACCCCCAGAAAACCCCATATCCACTAGCTGTCGATCCCCATTTTCCCTTCTGCCCAGCCCCTGACAACCACTAATTTGCTTTCTGTCACTATGGAGTTGCCTATTCTGGATATTTCATACAAACAGAATGATGCCATATGTGGTCTTCTGTGACTGCCTTTTTCCACTTAGCACAATGCAGTCAATGTTCATTCAAGTTGTAGCATATATCAACATTTCATTTCTTTTTATGGCTGAAAAATAATATTTCATTGCATGGATATACCACAGTTTGTTTATCCAGTCATCAGCTGATGGACATTTGGGTTGTTTCCATTTTGGGGTATTATAAATGCTTCTATGAATATTGGTGTATAAGTCTCTGTGTGGACATATGTCCCTTGGACAATCAAACGCAGGGCAGAGTCTCCACAAATTTTTACTAAAATGAAGTAAACAATTAGAACTACTTCATTATAGTACTAATTGTCTAATAACATCACTCACTGTGGTATTCAGGGAGTTAATATTTCCCCCAAATTGTGCACCTCATTTTGCTAAGAAGCATCTGGCCCAAAACATGCTGTTTAGACAGAAACTGATAGCAAAAGTCAAGGTGCTTGTGTTTGACTTCTTTCCTCACAGATGCTCCATATCCTTGAACAAGAGCCTTTCAAGATCTCAGCTTCATTAGCTTGTAACTGAGAGGAATATTATAATTTAGAAAGAATCTAATTTGACAAAGACTATTACTTAGCTTTCAAATTGCAATTACAGTGTTCTTGCATGAACACTATGAGCCTGCTTTAAAGGCTCAGAAGCCACAGATTAAAAAGAGGTTGAGATTTCTATAAAATGTTAATAAGTTGTGTCTCAGGGGAAAAAAAAATAAAATGCATGACGTTTGTGCTTTGCAATTTAAAATATATTAAGGTCTTTCTGCTTTCTCGCCTAGAATGACCCATGTGGTTAAATCTGGAAGTCCCCATACACCATTTACTTTTTATAGCTATAAACATCCTATGAACTGAATAACCCATTGGTATATTATGAAATCCACCATTCACTCAGACTTAATAGTAATTCAGTTAAAACTGCAGGTTGCATTGCAGAGCCCTGGGACACTGATTCTGAACTACTGATATGAAGATGGAATTTGATAAGGTAATTTAACTCTCTTGACAGACTATTTCAGTCATACAACATAGACCTTTGACTTCGAAAATGGCACTGCCCAGTGCTGAAGTCTAACTGTTCAAGTGTAAGCGCTATTTCTTGTGTCCTTGATATATGAGGCTTAGCTCACCAAAGTAGTGCATGAAGTTGAAATAGAGCAGTTTCACTGGTGTGGGCAGTACTGAAATACAGATGACAAGGTGACCTTCCTGTGTACTGCAGCAGTCCCAGCAGTCAGACCTCTGATCTTTTTTTTAAGGTTTTGTACCTCACAGAAATGATTCCACCCCAGCTTTCTGCATCTTTTGCTCAGTAAGAAACTCATTTCTGGATTTCTCACCTTTTGTTCTGCTATTTTGCATCAGCCTCTACTGAAACTGAATCATTGGTCAATATGATTCAGTGTGTTTTTGAAACTGTTCTTTTAGCCCCTGCTACTTTACTGAGTCACACTTTTGTGACTAAGTTCTTTATATTTTTAATCTTAAGTTTCTATTTCTACCACCTTCAAAAAGAAAGATGAGTGGAACAAGAGTAGCAAATATAATTACTAAAGTAGTGGAGGTTTGTGGAATGAATGGGCCAATAAATGCATCTATCCTACTTATTCCTGGTGAATCATTATGCTGCAAGAAGTACAGTAGTTTCTACTGCTTGGTCCCAGAACTCATGGACCAGGAGGAATAATTTCTACCTGGTATCTCAAGATAAAGAAAAATGCTTCTGCTTTAGTCCCTTAATCTGGACAATGGTTTGAATTCAATGTCCAACAACCACTATTGAATACCTATAAACCAGACATTGTGTTAGGTACTTGAAATACAGATATGAGCTGATTTCTCTCTTGCCTTGTACCAGAAAACCAGTGAATAAATACATTAAAGTGTGTGAGGGATGAAGCTAACTTTTGTTGAAATCAGCTATGTGCCAGGCACTGTTCTAGAAGGAAGGAGCCTTTGGAAAAGCCTCATGTTTGTAGTGGTGTTTTGAAAGGTGATATGTTGAGTTGTGTCAAAGAGGAAAGTATCATATTAGTGATCATTTTCCTCCTCATCAAGCAAAGCAAAGAATTACTGCATTCTCTTTATTCTCAAGAATTTCATTTCAGTGTGGCCTTTTGGTTCCTCAAGGCATTCAAAGGATCAAGTTATGTTCTGAAATAATAACCTACATGTTTTTGAAAGATAATTCATGAAATAAATATTTATTTTCTGTCTGCTCTGTGCCAGGAGCTACTTTCGTTGCTGGGAATCTCACAGGGATCAAGACATAAGACATCCTTGTCTTGCTGGAGTGAAAAAGCAAACTGAGATCTTCCCAAGTTGTGACAAGTGCTGTAAACAGAAGCAAGCAGGGAGATATGAGGGAGTAACTCAGGGTGGGTGTGGGGCAATGTAGGTTGGAAGTCAGGGATGCTTCTTTGGAGAGGTGATATGTTAACTGAGCTGTGAATGAAACACAGGAACCAGCTAAGCAGAGTACATGAAGAACCTACAGAGGGGATGAGCTTGGCATGTTTAGGGAACAAAAAGAATGCCAGGGGTCTGTGCAGTGGCCATGGGAAACAGGGATAGAGGTGAGGACTCAGAGATCATCAGGGGACAGATGACAGGGACAATGGTGAGGAGCTGGATTTGACTCTCAAGGCAATGGGAAGCCACTGGGAGGTTTTAACCAGATGCATGACATTATTAGCTCTATGTTTCCAGAAGCTTCTTTTGAGTACTGCATGTAAATGAATCAAAGCAAGGCAAGAGAGAAAGCAGGAAGACTAGTTGGAAGCCCATTTCTGGGAATCTAGACAAAAAAGAAAGAAAAGACACTGGGAGCTTGGGCCAGCAGAGTGAATAGAGAAAAATTGAAGTCTACATTTGCAATGAAAGAATACTGCCATGGTTAAAAATAATCTCCTTTTTGGTGTACAAGAACCAGATACAACCCTTGTTTCTTGATATTTCTTAACCATAGCATTCTTAGTCAATTTGATTTTTCATCCATATTAGGGCACATGCTCCTTAAACACAGGGCTTTGCTTTTCTTGTCAGTCTCACTCTTCTAGGAAGTGCTGTTCTATATTCAGCACCTCGTGGGTGCTGAATAAATATTGATTAAACAAACCAAGTAATGAACCACATCTGCTGCAAGTGTGGGTGCTTGGTAATGTGGAAACATAGAAATGGGCTGGATTCTCCCATCCACAGGGCAGATGCTGGATGGGGGGGGGGGCTGGAGCAGTTGCTCCCCCTCCTCTGCCCTTCAATGCCTTGGGATAGGGGTGGTCATTCCATAACCATTTCCTATTGAGTAAATGGAAACAGTCTGCACATCTCTAAGAATCCTTACCCATCACTCAAGGAGAAATCAAGGAAACGATATGCTTGCCAGGTACAGGGAAGCTTGCTGTTGGTGAGCAATACCCCTACATTGTGATACAGGTCTGGGTGGAACAGATGTTAGAGGGAATTTAAAGAAGCGTCTACACTCCACAAAGAGGGTTCAGAGAAAAACCAAAACCAAATGCCATTGTACTGCACAGCAGGAATCAGCCAACTCTCCTGGTAAAGGATCAGAGAGTCCATTTTTTATGGCCGTAAGTCTGTTGCATCTCTGCTTTTGTAACATGAAAGTGGCCATGGACAACAGGTACCTGAATGAGTACCTGTGTTCAAATGACACGTTACTTATGGAAACCAAAATTTGAATTTCAGATAATTTTCATGTGTTACGATATATAATATTTTCCCTTCTACTATTTAAAAACACAAAAACCACTCTTAGCTCATGGGACACACAAAAAATAGGCAACAGGCCACCCATGGGCCACAGTTTGCCAAGTTTTACTCTTTAGATCAGGAAAGAGGGAGAACAATCTATTTGAATAGTATTAAAAAATTGGCAATCTTATGTAGAAATAATATTCAACACTATCCTCTTGTTTATCTGTTGCTTAATGCAAATTAAAATGTAGCCCTATGTAGGATAGGACATTTTCTGATAATAAGGAATAGGTGGCATCAAATAGCTCTTGAGTGTCTACTAATCGGTAGTCACTCTCCAGCTGGCTGCCTGGCCTTTTCTATGCCCTGTTTCTGCTCTCCACGCAAGGCCAGATGCTCTTTAAAAAAAAAAAAAAAAAAAAAAAAAAAAAAAGACGACCAGTAAGGGGATCTTAACCCTTGACTTGGTGTTGTCAGCACCACGCTCTTCAAGTGAGCGAACCGGCCATCCCTATATAGGGATCCGAACCCGTGGCCTTGGTGTTATCAGCACCACACTCTCCTGAGTGAGCCACGGGCCAGCCCACAGATACTCTTTTAATAACACACCAGTCATTTGCTCTCCTTCTTGAACACTCCAGTGGCTTACCACTGGCCATTTGCACTTACAGCAAGATGCAAATGCCTTATCTTGTCCTTGCCCAACCTCGTCTCTGACCACTCTCTCTGTCCAGCCACACCAATCTCCAACCTTGGAGCTCTCCACAGCCTTTGTACCAGCTATTCCTTCAGCCTGAAACATGCCTTCCCCAGTTTTTAGCATGGCTGGTGTCCCTTGAGAATTCAGAACTCAGCTCAAATGTCCCCTTCTCTTCAGAAAGGCTGTCCTTGACTACCCAATCCAATGAAATTCTTCCCCTAGTCATTTTCTATCACACTGTCCTGTGATAGTGTCCTGTCCTATCCTGTGTCCTAGTTCTTTTTAGAACTAGTCTTTATCTGAATTATCTTGTTAATTAACTTGCTTACTTATTTTTTCCAGACTCCTCCCGCCAACTTTAGGAAGAAAGTAATTTCTGTCTAATCACTGCGGTGTCTCCATTTTCAGAATAATGCCTAATGTTCAGTATTGTACATCACATATTTGTTGAGTAAACAAAAGAAGGAAATCATTTGGGATGTATTATAGAATTCATGTTTAGAATTGTACTAGTATTTTACCCCAGTTGGGGATGAGGATGACTGTGTAGGATGGGGCTGGGGTGGGATGGGGAAGGAAGACCATGGCCTTGAGCCATGAGCAAGGACCAGATCTTTGAGAGGACCTCAGGCCATGCTAAGGCCTTTATACTTCATTTTGAAGGCAATGGGCAGCCACAGAGGGTTTTAAGCAGGCACAGAACAAAATAGTTTAGTGTATTTATTGGAATGGGCACACTGGGAAAATAAAGACATATGTTATATGCTCTGTTTATACCACTAAGGAGGGCAAAGGTCAAAGAATCATCATAGACAATCCTTAACTTAAACGAGCATACAAAGATGTCAAAAATGAATTCAAATTCAGTATAAACATTACATCCCATCTACATTTCTCTATTCTCTTTTTGAGCAGGGGGGGCCCTGGAGTAGCATTTGACACATTTCTGAATGACATAGCCAGAAGAAAAGATACTCCAAGTTTCACAATTTTTGGTGGTGCTTGACAGAACAAGGCCATTCGTCAGGTGTAGTTTTAGTCCGAAAATGAAAATGAGGATGAGGAATTAAAAAAAAAACAAACAACAAAACAGGTGGTTCAACTGTATGCTCGTTGTTCAAGCCCCAGTGGCTTGGTCCAACTATGGAAATGAGATTTCTGCCTGAGATAAGCCTCTTTCAAATGTGCTGACACCAAAATGCAAACCATTTAAAAAATTTAAAAACATATTGGATGACTTTCTTTTTCATATGTACAAATCTGTCTCCTTCCTTCCATTATTCTTCATACTTGAAACAGAAAATTATTAACATCTTCCTTCTCATGAGTCCATGGAGATAGGTAAACAAATTTAGAGAGAGCAAACGAACCAAAGTTTGAGGCTGTTTGAGGAAAATATGGGTACTGAGGCCCAAGCTCCCTGACTGAAGTTGCCATGGACAAGGGCTCTTTTGCAGGGTTACCCTAGAGCTGCCTTTTCACTTACTTTAAGATGTTGAAGTTTGTGAAGTCTAGACTACCTTTCCCTTGGAATAAAACAGGAAAGGTTACCAATGAACGGTCCACTGAGATCTCCATTTGCATAGTTAGATATGTACTAACAACTTAAAAATGTTTAAGATGACCACAAACCACAGTGTTGAATGTCTGGGACACGTGGGTGCTTGCTATCTATAACTTCATTGTGTTTATCTCCAAAATGAACTTCCTTTTTTTTTTTTGTTTTTCATTCATTCTCTCTACTACTCTCAGGAATATTCTATGTGGCAAAGTGCATCGTCCTAGAGGAAACATATCTCAGACCACAAATTCCTCCTGAAGATGTTCTTGCCTATCTTTCTTTGCCCCCAAACCTCAACATCTCCTTCTTAAAGGCCAATTAAGGCTAATTTTTAAGAATTAAGGGCAATTAAGGGTAATTTTTAAGAATTACGTCTTTTGTGCCAATAGATTTCTGCCTTTGTTATTGGTTGGCATCATTTGCTTGGAAGATTTCAGTAAGAGATGGCCGGAGGGAGGAAGTGCTCTGTGAATTCTGGCCAAGCAGTGGTTAGAAATCTAGACCAGGCAGCACCCAGCATTGCTCTTGTCCCCTGCCACTGCCTCACCGAGCCTCCAATCTTTCACCTTAAGGAGGCTCTTGGGTACTTTGTATTGCTGGCTGTGGACTCTGGCTAGGGCCACTGTGATGTAGGGTGGCCACAGGAAAAGGGCTGAGCGCCCCAAATCTATGGGAAAAGACAGTGACCCAAGTTGTGGGACTCTCTTGAACTGAGACAGTTTGAGAAGACTTACTGAAAAGTCGTCACTGGGGAAGAACAGGAGATCTTGAAGAGGATCATTCCGATAGGTTTTTTCAAGTTCTTCAATGACAGTTTCATAATCCAAAGGCTCGAGAAGCCTAGGTTTTTCTTGCTGTAGGAAAAGAAAATATGATATTAACCACGTACACATGTCATCTTGCTTCTTCTTGATGCCTAGTTGGATTTCATTTCTTAGTTGTCACTGAGACTTTGACATTGCCCAGTCTTTCCAATGTATTCACAGAGACTCCAGGCATTTAGGGCAAAGCCACATAACTATTATTTCCAGATCTGAAATAATATGAGAAGATCCTGAAATACCTGACATCTCCCTCAGTAATTCAGGCTCTTTGCACTGAGTCCCCAAGGGTCATGGTATCCAGGGCTATCACTACTTTATCTTTTCTGCTTACTTGCTATAGTATTATGATGATCATCATTGTTTAGCTCAATTAGATACTTCCTTGTAAGATATACTTGCATCAGTTTAAAAATGTTGGCACCCTGCTAGCCATCAAAGTATCACAGGCTGTCTTAGTTGTCGCTAAAACATGGATACTGTGTCAGGATTAATTGCTTGGCTCTGAATCTCTTTGACTCTACCGAGAGAAGCTGGGTCATTCTCTAATAGAACTGAACAACACAACTATTATGGGTGCAGTGTGGTGAAAATGGACAAGTCTGAAGAAATAGCCAGATAAACAAAACAAAAATAAAATCCTGAAGCCAAGAAGAAATGTGTTCTCATCTAAGAAGCCTCCCATGGAGCCCAAAAAATAAATGCCTGAGGGGTAAGATGTGATTGTTTCATTATAGGGTTGATGTGTTTGCTTCAAACTGTATAAAGCTCACAGGTGAGAAAAATGGATCTCCACCCAAAAACCCAAACAAAGTAAAAAATTACAAAAAAGAAAACCAGAGTCCTCTAACCCTCTGATGAAGCATTTATGCAACCTAAATGAAAAGGAATGGTCCTCTGAGTTATTTTTGGGCTCCAAGAAGCTTGAATGGTCACCACGAAATGTGGATGCTAAAGTGATCTTGAAAGTGGAAAAAAATATTTCCTTTCTCTTTCATGTCAACAACATGAACAGACACTCTCCCACCCACCTCCCTTGCCCCCAGCACTTGCCACCTCTCCCCATGCTGCAAAGCTTACAGATTTAGCTTTGATTTCTAAGGCCTTCTTTGAAAGATCTCCACTGGTTAAGCCCCCAAAACTTTTGTTGACATTTTTATAATTGCTACTGGGTGCCTCAAAGTAACAGTCAATATTTATATTGACAATTTTCCAAATATAAAAAATAAAATGAAACAAAATGTGAACATAGTGGACCAAATGCAAGGATCTCCATGCACTTTCTGTATTAGAGAAAACCAAACAAACACATGTCACAAATGCTTAAGTAAACTAAGGGCAACGCAAGGTGAATATTCTCTCTGGAAGGGCCCTTCAGTTAAGGTGGCTAGATTTAGCAAATAATAATACAAGAGTTCACACAATATTTGGAGAAAAGAAGAAATTTAGTTGCCCAAACATAGCTACTTAGTGAAAGAGCTTTGAAACATGGAGTATTTTGAGATATAAGACACAGAGACACTATGACATGACTTAGGTAATTTAAAAAAAAGGTTATCTACAATCTCTGCCTTTTAATATCATTATTATATTTAGACTTATTTTAAATTCCAATTTCTTATTTCCGAGACAAAGGTTAGTTCCAAGGATTACAAATTGATAGCTCAAAAGACAAATGCAGGTTCCAGATGTTTGGTTTGGCTTTTATTTTTAATTTTAGACATTGGCTCTAAATGTCTTTAAGTAGTGGTATTTCTCTCTAGCTCAGCTACAGGCCTCAGCAGTTTTTTATCTATTACCTCTTACCCTGCAACATTACATATTTATATTACCAACTGCCCCATAGGCCTTCAAATCTGAAACACTTGGCTTATTCTGGAATCTTTCTCTCCTTTTTAATTTTTTAAAATATGAATTTGTATGTATAAAATGTAGCAAAGTAAAGCAAAAGGTACAGTGAACACCCATCAGGAAACTCTGAGCTCTGTCATAGATTTGGTGGGCTGTTCACGTTCCTTTCCTTCACTAAAGTTTTTTTCAGCTTAAGTACACAGTGCCCATCAGTACCCATAGCAACAGCCCATGAGGTGGCTACTAACGTTTTTTTCTTTTCTCCCCCTTCCTTCCACCACCATGAGTAGGAGAATATGACAGTGTGGCTTTAGTGTGTGCTCACAACTCATAGGTTTAAAGGCAAGTGATAGAAGGATGTTCAGAGAGGCTTTCTACAGTCTGCCTCTCATTATCGTTTAAATTTTATTTCACGTTAGTTTCAAACCTGAGCATTAATGAATCAGCTGGAGACAAGAAGATCTTTCAAAGAAGATCTTTTATTGGGGCCCAAACTCTATCTAAAGTTATCCCACCTAAATTAGTACCAAGGACAAATCCAGTCACAAGAGTTGACAGGTCACAAGTTATTAATAAAACCACAGAGAAACTAAATCCTAAACTCTCCTTGATATACTTAATAAAAGACACAGCCTGCCAACTCTGTGAGAAGGCATATTTTTATGTATTCTTTTCAGGCTATGACATACCAGCCAATTAATGAATGATATTTCTTGCTTTTCTTGTGTAGAATATTGCACTAAGGTTATTTTGACTTGGGGCTACAAAACCCAGCAGATCTGCTTCCTATAATTTATTAAGTTTTGGCCTCTGGGGGATAGATGAGTGAAGTTCTATCTTTCCAGGGACTTTGTTAATCAATGTGTAACATTCAGGACATTCAATGTATCATAATTCTGTGGATATGAAGTTTTAAAAAAAAAGCAAAGATATATTCCATAGCACCTAGAGCCCGGGATTTGGCAAAGCTTGCCACCAACGCTTTATGCATCTGCGATGGCAAGAATCCAGGCTTTACAATCAGTAGTTCTCTCCAGAGCAGGGGAGCTGTCTGCTCAGTGTTTCGGTCAAAGAGACAGATGTATACAAGGATGATGGGAGTGGTTAATTTCTCACTCCTGATGCTTGTAGAGACGTTAAGTGAAACTGGGAACTGAGCAGCATTGCTTTACAGCTTTAGCAAGGGCTGGGCTGTCCCTTCTGAATTTAATGTGCCTGTTTCTCTTGGAAATGAACCAACTGGGATAAGGTATGTGCCAAGATTACCCTGAATTGGATTGGATATTTATAGTGCTTTTTTACTCTTACTCTCCTTCTCTCACATGAGTAATAAATTTCATTAGCTATTCTAAAGTCACTATGCATGGGAAAAAGCACCCACCAGTACCTGTTATTATTATGTAGCAGGATGGGGGCTGTACCACAGCGGTAATAGGCCCTATTCTTCTTATTAAGAGATTTGCTTGATCTAGCTCCCCATATCCACAGCTCTCCTCCAAATCAACTTCACAGCAGAAGAATGGGCTCCTGTCACAAAAACAAATGCTTTCTTTCCCTTTACTGATTCCACAACCTCTCATGGAAACTCCAACACAGTATTTGAGCCATGCAGTGGTGAAACTGCCATCTTAGCAAGAGCCTGGGCGGCCAAGAGCCTTTTAATTGTTTTGAAACAAGCAGATTGTCCATGCCTTAACTAAAGATTCTACTTTCAAGGACACAGAGATCTGAATCGTTTTGATCATAACAATTCAAAATCAAATGGGTGAGGACATGACACCAAAAAAAATGAGCCTTTGAAGGATGAGACACTGAAAAATTACATAATTAAATTATCTACCTAGATCTTTTTTCAGAACAGATGTATAGTCTAACTAAAATATAACCTAGACTACCCAGCCTTGTTTTAGGAAAGCCCAAAGTATAGGGGCAAGTGTGATTACAGGTTTTCATACACTCTCAAGCCAGAATTCCAGGGGTTCAAGTCCAGGCATTGCCACTTAGGGGCTATGAAACTTGGGTAATTAAAATCCCCCTGCCTTAGTCTCTCCATCTGTAAAATGGCTTAGTAAGAGCTACTTCACAGTATTAAATGACGTAGTACTTATTAAGAACTGAGAAGAGCAGCACACCTATAATGCTCATTACCTAAGAGTTAAATAGATGTAGGCTGTGAGTCTTAAATTTTCACTAGTCATGGACTTAAAGCACCTGCATCGTACATTTAATGTGTACAAAGAGCCAATAGAAAGCACTCAGTAGGGCCGAGCCCGTGGCGCACTTGGTAGAGTGCTGCGCTGGGAGCGCGGCAACGCTCCCGCCGCGGGTTCGGATCCTATATAGGACTGACCAGTGCACTCACTGGCTGAGTGCCGGTCGCGAAAAAACGACAAAAAAAAAAAAAAAGAAAGCACTCAGTAAATATTTGTTGAGTAAATTAGTTTTTATCCTTTCATCCAGATCCAGGAATCCCTTTTCTGGGACTCTGTCTTAAAGAACCAAGCACACATGTAATCCAAGATTTATACAAGGATGTCTTTGCAACATTATTTTTGTAACAAGACAGAGAAAACATATTCACCTTAATCCAAGGGGGATGAGAAAGGCAGACAGGCTGGTGGAGACTATACCCAATAGGTGAAGACACCAGAGCTGCTGTTGGAAAAAAGTGGCTGATAATTTTCAGAGAATCGTGTGTAGTAGAGAGAAGCTTAATACTGTGATAGGCTTTGGGAAGAACATTGAAACTGGGATACGGGTTGGAGTCAATCCATGAATATCTATGCAGTACATGTCATGACTCCTTCTTGTAATTCTTTAATTCTTCAGTAAAGTTAGTTAACTCACAACATTTTGCATATAATTGGCTTTTTTTTTGGAAAAATATGAGGCTGGGGTCCATGAAACACTGCTATAAAAGGAAAGACAAAGAAAGGGCACTACCTTAGAAGGAAAGAGGTCAAGGTCATTTTGCTAAAGGAATTAATAATATACCACTCTGGCATATTAACTATTTTAGATAAAGGCACTTGAAAAACAGCAGGTGCAAGAAGATCACTTCGACCTTCACACTGTATCTTAAAGCTGCAGATGAAATTCTGTGTGAAAGACACTCTCCCTATGCTAGAAGGAAAGGCAACATTATTATCTTCAAGGATAAGAAGTCAAGACCGAGAATGCTGTACAGATCTTGTTGGCACAACTCTTATCTTTTAAGCCTCCCCACATAATGTAGTTGCTTCATCACAACTAACTACTCTTTGTCCAATCCAGTATATAAGCAATTTTTCTCTAGCTTCATTCCTTTATGAGGGCTCCTGTGCCATATATAACTTACATTAAGCTTTTCTCCTGGACCCAGCTGGGACACTAAGAGAATGGAGGTAGAGTTTTTCTGCACTGACATGAACAATTGTTCTAGATTCACGTATATTATGACATTAGAGTACAAATCCCAAATACCTATATCATTTGTGGGCAATAAGACCAGCTAAAAATGGGATACAATGAATCATTTAAGATAAGGAATAATTAGAAAATTGTTGCACATCCATCCTAAGAAACAATACATGCCCATTAAAACTGAGTTTTTAAAAGTCTGGAATGACATATGCAAAATTGTTTACATAATATTGTTAAATAAAAGTGGAAATAAACATTGTACCACAGAATAAGCTACACAAGATTTTTAAAATGTAAAGAGAAAAGATTAGATATAGATCCAAACACTATCAGTTGTTACATTTGGGTGGGGCTATACAATATTTAGGATTTTGCTATTTTGATTTTTTTTTTGCATTCTCCAAATTTTCTATAATAAATATGTATTGCTTTCATCACGGTGAAAACATGAACTTGATATCTCAAAACTATCATGTCTTCATGGAAACACAGGAGAGTTATTTGATTTTAAAATTGTTTACCCTTTGAAAATCCACCAGAGAGGAAGCCTAGAAAAATCACAGTGAGACTTCACACAGAAGTTCAGCCATTAACGGCTTCAAGTAATTAAAAAAAGATACACAAAACACTGGGGAAAGGAGACTAGAGAAAATAATTACAGATTATATATGTGGTTCTAGAAGCCAATGTCAGCAAAACAGAGAAGCACAATTAGCAACTGAATAACTACAGTACTTTGAGTTCTATAAGGAACCATAAACATAAGTAACTTAAACACCTATATGCATTGGTCATTGTCACAAAGGATTAGAAGTCAGACTCTAGTTGGAAGTTCAGAGGCTATCTACCAACTATGAACCTTGACCAAGTCATTTGAGACTTAGCTGATGTTGAGATAAATGGGTAAAAGGGCAACTTCCTGCTTGGATCAAGGAGATAAGGTGCATGAAACTGGTAAGTGAGCCATAAAATACCAGACAAATGTAGATTTGCCTTTATTCGAAAATGATTGGAAATTACCTTAGACGTTTTGCCCCAAAACATATACCAAAACCAAGTCAAACCAACCAACCAATCAAACCAACTACACTAAATTCTTCAAGTGCCAGGAACTATGCTACGTGCTTTTATATTTATGATCTAAATTTCTTTAAAAACAGAAACCAAGCAAACAAACGAAAAAACCCTCTGATAACCAATGATTCTAATGGAGGCAAAAAAGGTGATAATATAAGGAAAAGTACTGAGACAAGAAAGAGCAGCTTCTCCTCCATGTAACTCCTGAATCAAGTCAGGCTGCTCTCTCCTCCACAGGAAAAATGAGGCGATCTACTTAATTATGTATATCAGCAAAGGAAAATGACTGAAATTCCACCTGCTACTTTCCTTCAGAAACAGCCTAGAAAATATTTTCATGTATTCATACTATCAGATCAAAAGAAAAAGATTAAATTTAAAATTGGTTCAGTATTAAACCTATTGGCTTTGCAGACAGAAATATCTAGAGAATGATCAATGTTGTAGATACTTAAAATTTCTTTCTGCAGCTGTAACCCGCACATACAAGGTGAGCTTGCTGGAGGTTAATCAGGAGGAAACTGATGGAATGAGGAAGGGAGAACAAACTCTACGGCAAACTCCTCATGTTGGGCAGACACATATTTGGGGTCTAAATTTTAAGTGTAGTTAGGGAACCAAGCCTTGATTACTCACCACTCAGGTCACTCGAGTTTTGTTGATCTGAACTAGTTATAGTTGGTTCCCTCTTCAGAAAATCTGATCTTTTCGAGAAACATTTACTATGGAGTTTTTCCCCCTACCTTCTAGAAGTTGTATGTTCTTTCTGTGACATGCCGTGTGATGATACTTGGGACACCCCCATTCTTCCTCAACCACCTCTGTCGTTTCCGGATATCTGAATCTTTATTCTATCCTCAATCTCTGTAACTGAATTAATCCTCTATCTGAATGCCTTCTTCGGTATGTAGAACTATTCATCCTTACTACAGAAAAATAAACTAAAATAGATATTTACCTTAGGACCAATAGAGTAGGCTCTATAGGAGCATGCCATGACAATTATTTAAAAATTCTCTTTACATCTTGGCATACAGACAAGCAAATAGCTCAAAATAATGATCCACAGGGTCTTTAGAGAGATCCTAAAAAGAATTCCAATCTTGAGATCTCCAAAACAAATTAGAAACAACACAGCTGTTAACTAATTTCAGTGTTATTAAGATAATTAATTACATTTCTTAAAAGAAAGAAAGGATCTAAATGACACATGAATTCTTTAGACTTTAACTTAATCCAGAACCCTTTGGCCTTAATGTAATTGGAATGGAACCAACTTCCACACTATTCATGTTGAAAACAAAGAAGATCTGACAGAGTCCATACAGCTAAATCCATGGCCCGGCCACAGCTGTCAGCCTGTGGTCTTGTGGGAGATTTAACTCAGCCTTTCCTCAGAGGGAGTTCTACTGGATAAACTCTCCAATGTTTGAGCTTCAGAAAATAAGACTAGCTTTTCTCATCAAAAAGGAAATGATTAAGTAAGGAGTAAGCCATCTTATGCTGACCCTTTAACCTTCTCTCTGTCTTGAACCACAGAGTTTTATGAGAATGGAAAAACACTAGTTAAATCAAAGTTAAGAACTGCACAGCTGGGCAAACTCAGATTAAGCTGAATTTGGAAATGGTTCCCTTGGTAACAAAGATGGACATAGATCTCATAAGAAAAATTATATTAAGTGAAACGAGTCAGGCACAGAAAGAGAAATACCACATGTTCTCACTTATTTGTGGGAGCTAAAAATAAATAAATAAATAAACACACAAACAAACATAGGGTGGGGGGGGAAGAAGACACAACAATCACAACAATTATTTGAACTTTTTAAGACAAGTGAACAGATATGATGTAGTGGGGGAGGGGAGAGAGGCAGGGGGGAAGAAAAACGTGTAAAAGGTCTCAAAAACCAACTACAATGTATATTGAGAAGTTAAAATAAAAAAAAAAGAAATCAACCAGTAGTAACACTTTGAATGTCTTAGTCTATTTCAATGAAATAAAGCAAGTTAAACTCTGTAAAGTATAAAGCTCTTTGCAAATATAAGGGATGATTAGTTCATCATATTCAACCAATCCTTACACTGTAGTTAGAAAAATTGGAATTCTCTATTTTGTTAACCCTTAATTTCATTACAAAAACCAAGGACACAAATGAGCTTTATAGGATTTACGATTTAAGATGCACTCTCAAATTGAATTCAGGCCTTCACAGTCTTATTTTCTTTTAAGAAAATTTGACCATATATATCTCTTATGAGCACATCAGAATTCACACACTTTTGTACAACAAATGAAAATAAAAAATGAAAGTGACTGCTTGTCTGTATAATATTGGTACTAGTAGAGAAGTAGAAAATATCCAAGAAGATCTGAATCAAATCAAATTACATATCTCATTTAGTTTTCCAGAAACATTTGAGAGATAATAAATATCATTAAAAATATATCACAACCCAATTACAAGGCTGCCTGACACCAGGGAAATTAATGTCTTAGAACAAACTATGGGGAATTTTAGATTAATTTGTATGAAGTCTGTAATAAAAGCTGCCACCAGCTTAAACTCTGATACTATTTGAGTACTTTAACAGTCACACAAACTTCTGCTCACAGGACAAATAGCATGTGTGTACGCGCGCGCGCGCGTGTGTGTGTGTGTGTGTGTGTGTGTGTGTACACATACATGTCACTTACAAATGTAAACAGTTCTGTCAATAACATGTATTCTATATTTTCAATAAATCTTCCCATAATAATAATAATAATAATGAGTCAGCCCATTCTTATATTTCCTTTCTTACCTGTGGCTACTTGAAATTGAATATACACAGTAGATATTTGTTGTTTTTTGGCCTATGCAACGCCCATCCTGCTTTCTTTTAGTGCCGGCATTTCAATTTCCTTTTGAGGACTTACTTCTCTCCCTACTCCCTTAAGGAGCAGTCTTGGAGAGTCTGACTATTAGAATAGTTCTGCTTTTTTCTGTTTAAGGCCATGTGACCCCAGCAAGGCAAACTCAATTCTTCATTCCAGAACTCTGAATCTTGAACGGAAGGATGCAAAAACAGAAAAAGATTGGAATTTGTTCATTTTGGGGACGACACTGCCACAGGACTGTTCTTTGGTTCTTACCACCAAGACCACCCCGTTTTCCACTGCCCTGAGCTGCTCTAAGTCCATTCCTGGTTCCTGTCTAAGCCTACCTTTCCATTCTTCCTTCTGTTGCCTTCTCTGGACTGTGTTCATTTACCAGAGTAGTTTTCCAATGCTTGCAAATAAAGAAACCCAGCATGATATAATACAAGGAGCACCACCTCTAATAAGGGACTATTATGAGTATTTACTCCATTTATGTTTATTTGAACTTGAATGGTCTTAAAGGAGGACCTCTTGTAGCCAATGACTCCTGTCTTTGAAGCGCAGGAATTTAGGTCTAGTAAACTTGTATATTACTAACACATCCCAATGTCATCTGATTTTGTAAAATATACACCAGGTATCAAGCATCCTGAGAATGGGGACCTTAAGGACCTTCTTGGTTTTCCAAGGGGATACACTCAGTGCAGCCCTGATCTCTAATTTTCCGCTAAGCCTAACTGATTTATCTCATCACTCTCCTGTTATATCAGAACATCTGGAAGCCCCCAAATGAGTTTATGGCCACATTTGCTTTCAGTGCTGACAGTGTGACATGCTATAATTTTGTCCTCTGTAGGAGGTGCCTGGTTGTGCTGAAAGTGCTGTCAGACCCTTACAGTATATGACAGACCAGGCATCTCTAAGCCATTGCCAGCCCCAGATCACCTTCCTTCTTTCTACCCTTTTCATCTTAAAAATGACATTTGTTATATTAAAACTAATTCATGTATGTTTGCTTGTACAAAAACACAGTCACACCTAGTAATTTAATACTAATAGTAATAATAGGTGCTACAATTTTTATAATTGATTCCATAAATGCTAATAATAGTTATTATTTTTCTACTGCAGTACTAATATCATGATCAATTGTAAGGACCATGATGCCTATTTAATATCTTCTCACACTGAATACCCACATCAACCCTAGAAGAAATCATCGTTGCTTTTTTTAAAATAGACAAGAAAACTTGGATTCTGAAGACTTAAACAGCTTGGCCAGCAAGTTGATGAGAGAATTGATATTTTAACGCAGTGCACACTGAAACCGATGGTCCACTCCACCAGCAAAGAACGGCCTTGCAGGAACAGAAAATAGAAAATCTTCCCCCCTCCACCACCACACACACTGAGAAGATTCTGGAATACAGCTGTAGTTTGGGATACATTCTTGCCCCCTTTCTAAGTTTCTTCATTGAAAGACATTAGAAGGCTACGAGGTTGTGTGAGGTCACGGGGCACCTCAGAGTGGTAGAGACAGAGGACAAAACATATTTACAGGAGGATCAGGAAGATGAAGAAAAGCAAATGAAAAGGCAGACTTAAGAACCATAAACTGGTGGCTAAAAGTGCTTGTATTGACATGCACAATGGAAATTGCCACCAATTGAGGCATCTTTAAAATAAAAAAAATCTTTAAAACTAGAAAGTTTTGTACCACCGCCACGATCAGGGAAATAAAAAGTGGTTGGGGTTGTGACCTGACTTCCTGTCCGTGGTGGTACTCCCTTCTCTACCAAATGGTCCAGCTCACATTCAGACAGTTGACTCTCTCCTAGTATAACTCTTCCTCCTCTCTTAACAGTCAGCCTTGCAGAAAGTAAGGTCATTCTGGGTTAAACTGCAGGTACCCCTTTCCCAAATCCCTTTGGAAGCCACTTCTCTGCAGCTCCCTGGCACCTGAGCTAGCTATTTTCTACTGTTACAGCCCATGCCCAGAATCCTCTGATCAATCGTGTTCACCTAGATTCATAGGCCAGACCACCTTTCATTGTGCACTCCTCCACTTCTGTCGTCTGGATTGAACTCAGATCCCCAGGTTACTCTTGCTTCTTTGCTTTCTTCAACCTGTCCATTTATAACTTTCACCCCTGCTTTCCATTTCGTTTCAACCCTGATTGAGTCTTGCTTCATCCTCCTGGAACCATCACCCTGGTTCCTGGGACCCCATCCAGGGCTTCTTTTCAGCTTACTGGCTCATTGCATAATGGCCTAAATAGGCAATCCCCTCTGAATGTCTGTATAAAACAAAGAATTCACCCTAACATGGAAGAGTAAAGGATAAGGAACTGAGTTGAAAGACAACAGCACAATACAATATAAAATACAAAGCCATGTGTGTGGGGGATATGTTAAAGCCATTCAGATCAGATCCTCTGCCTATAGTTTTCATTTTCACTTTCCTAAGGAGGAATTGGTAAAGGGACATGAAAATCAACTACATTGTATATTGATAAATTAAAATAATAAATAAATAAAAATTTAAAAAGTGTTAATAGTCTATTATTAAAATGGAGAGGACGAATTTTCATACACATCCAAAGTTTTCCAAATACTTTGAAATCCTTCAGATTAATGAACCACCAGCTAGTAACAACTTAAAAACAACAAATAACATTTATTTAAATAAGGTTTACATTTTTTCTGACTGTGCAGATGACTGATAAAATAATTCAACTTAATCATGTATTTAATCTTTCCAAATTAGAACATGCAAGCTAGGAAAGAAATTATCTTTTTATTGACTTCCTATGCACCAGAGATCATATTAAATGATTGTAGCAAAAAAATAAAAATAGAAAGCCGGTTGAAAAAAGACTATCAACTGCAGAACACTATATTACAGTTTAAAGGAAGAAGTTCTATTTGATGACCTAAGTTAAGTTTCATTTTCCTTGAAGTTTTCTTATAACACAGTTGTACTATCTTAACTGTATGTTGTCTATGATAAGTGGATTAAGATATGTGAAAGAATTTCATAGACAATACATTGGAAAATTGAATTAATAAAGGAAACTTCCAAAAAATTAAAAATTTCAATACAGTAAAATACACAGCTTCGAACAGCATTTGGAGAAAAGAAAATACACGAAGTTGTCAGTCTGGGTCAAGAGGATATAAAGTTTGGGTTGCATGAGTTGTGGATAAACATTCTAGGTAACTATAAAATCAAACCATTTCTAAATTTGCTTCAGAGCAAGAAATGAGTTCAAAATCCACATGATCATTACAAAAACAGATAATTTGTGATAATCACCTCCAGCGACCATTATTCCAAAAGCATAAAATAAATCATTGCTTTATTCTCTAACTTTAGGCCTCATTGTCATCTGTTGGGCATTTGTCACCTGAATGGCTTCTGCCCTGTCACCACTGAGTAGGCTCCGAAGCCAGTCTGGGGATGCTGGTTTAGATTTTCTAAAGCTTAGGTGAACGTTCAATGTGGCTTTGGGTGGGCTTCAGTTAATCTGAGTTTAGGCTGGGGAGGAAAAAACATGATGTTTCTGAGGCAAACCCCGTCGGCACAGAGAGAGATCTGGGACCCCCAAGCACTCAGAATGATGCAATTCTGAAGTGTGTCTTCTGAGTTGCTCTGTTACCAAAAAAGGATCTCAGGAGAAAAGCATCGTCTATAGCCCAGCGGTTTCAATTGCTGCAGTTACTACAAAGGCAGTCTCATAGGATTGTGTCCCTTTCCCTTGCTGTTGGAAATGGAAATATTTTACTTGGTTTTAATAGTATGAGGATATACCAAAAATGTGTGTGGAAAAATAGAATTAAAGATAATACGACTCTCTCCATGAACTTTTTGAAGTAACCTCATACTACCTAACACTTGCAACTCTTCTTTCTACAGTGTTCAAACCATGTTCAGAATGCACATTATAAAATTTAAGTCTAATAAGCAATCTTAAGACAGGACAGGTATTATTTATGAACATTTTACAGAAGAGGAAACTGAAGCTCCAAGTAATTGAAGTAATGTGCCCAAGGTTCCACGGACAGTAGGTGACAGAGTCAGAAAGAATGACCCCAAAGACATCTGTCTCAAATCCTAGTGCTCTAATTATTCGTTTTACTTTCTTGGATTCTGTTTTCCAAAATGCAAACCACATCTCAGGATAATACTTAAGGATGGACTGAACAATCCGTGTTCAATAGAAGAGACAACCTTCTTCTCTTCTCTTCTCAATAGTAGAGACAACCTGTGAAAGTAGATACGTGTATCTCAGGCAGACCAAAAGCAGCAGCTGTAGCAGGAAAGTCCCCAGTGCCTTCCACAGAAGAAAGCTAATCACTGTATGAATGATCTTAATTAAATTGGGATGCACTGCTACTGAATGCTGTGGGAAAACACCACCACATCCTTACTGGCTGCTTTTCTCATCGTACTCAGTAGCAATACATTCAAATTCAATTAAGATCATTCATAGAGTAAGCTTCATTATATGGTGAGACACTGAGGACTGCCCTCTTGCCAATACTGTACATGTGGACTGTGTAAGATAGACAGACATGTTCATCTCCTGAGTGTTGTCTCTTTTAGCGGACATGAGAAGTAAATGGCAGGGTGACATAACTCATGGAACTTCTAAATTCCACTGAGAGAAATGCAGCAGAGAAATTATGTCTTTTGCACTGGTATGAAGATTACAGTAATCTCAAGCCAGACAAACTTTTGAAACAGTTCTCCTTTTTAACAGGTTGATGGTAAACAGCCAATGAAGCTCTTGTGGAGCCAGAAGAGAAGATACAACGGGGCTCCTATTTCTGGCCAATGGGGAGCTAGAATTCAGGTCCAGGATGCTGCATATTCCAGTTATAACATGCTGGATATAAAGACCCAGGCTATATCCCCTGGCAGCAGGTTGAGGGGCTTGACCGTGTGTGCTCACCAGTAACGGGATGTGCTACTGAGATCGAAACTAATGGAGGACAACACAATATCAACCTTATGAGCCAGACCTCTGGTAAATCCTACTCATGTTAAATTAATACCAAATAATTGTAAGTATAAAGAGAGCCACTATTAATTGGGAGACACTACACTTATACCAGGTTTTGCCTTATCAAGAGCTGAGTGACTGTTCATTAATTTGATTATCCATATTCACAAATGACTATTCATAAATAATCATTATATACATATAATTTGTAAAAAAGCCACTTCTGTTTCTAGATTGAGGAGGTTTATATGAACAAAAAGATTCTTTAACTTTAGAACATGGTTTTCAACTGGGTGATCACCCTCCCTATCCAGGGGACATTTGACAGTGTTTGGAGACTTTTTTTGATTCTCACAATTGGAAAGGGGTTGCCATTAGCGTCTAGTGGATAGAGGCCAGGGATTTGCTAAATATCCTACAATGCACAGAATAGCTCCCCACAAAAAAACAATTTTCAGGCCTAAAACAACAACAGTGCTGAGGCTGAGAAACCCTGCCCTGAGGAAAGCAAGCAAAGCTTAAACCAACCTGTAAAATGATCATGCTTTTCAAAATGAGCTACCCAATACTTTGGCTGCATGCATTCATCATATAAAAGATGCATGCCTTCCACATTACATGTGAGTCACTGAAGTGCTCTAGCAACTGGCTCTGACATTCAACAGATAGAAATAAAGAGTTCTGAGTACATGTTTCCAGAGCTCTCATTTTACCCGCTAACAATAATAAGGCAGAAATATTCTTCACAGCAAAACAAAACTAAATTTTTCCAACCTTTAAAATATACAATTTTTACAGTTCCTTGGTTTTATTAACCAAATTCTTATTTACTTTTTCTTTTATATTTTGGATTGTTCTTTCTAAGAATTTAAAAATAAATAATTAGTGGTACATGATAAAAATATAGCAGTAACTTAAAAAAAACAACAACACTACATGCAAGTCATCAATTGGGTTCTTAATTTAGGCGATAGTAGACTTTTCTTTAATAAAGAGAATAACTGCTCCAGAAATTACAATTTGTACCATAATATTAAGACAACCTTACGTGAATACCAAATATTCTAATAATGTTTTGACTACTTAAATCCTCTATCAATTTGCTTTAAGAGAGTTACATAGAGTTCGAAATCAATTTGACTTCAAAAATAATGATGTAGGTAAAAGAGGATTATTTATGAGCCAAATTACATATGCTATTCCATACACCTGTAAGAGTTTGCCCAATAACCCATGTTAGGATACCACTGGAGAGCTAATCCTTTTTAGAAGAAAGTACTGAAGAAAGGACGGAGAGCAGAACATGGACACTTGGATACATACAGAACTAAATCTGTGGATTTCTTCTTGATTTACTCTCCTCACTGTTCGTCTCCTCTTCCAAAATTCACTGGGCTCCCGTTTAAAAACCTTCCCTCGGAAGCTCATGGTATTCCCGTAAGTTGAGTCACAAAATATTTTAAAATATCAGCTTCGTTAAGCCTCTTCCTTCTGAAGCGTCACCACGCTGAACAAGTCTTTCTTCTCTGGTGAAAAGGGAAATGCTTATGCTACGTTAACGTAACTCAACGGAAAGGAAAGGAAAACCAACAGGTCACCGCTTCCTGTGAGTAACTAACCACCAGCTGTTCAGACATGGCTTTTGTGCATATGTTTTCTCCCTAATCACCTGCTTTAAGACAAGACAAAAAACACAAAATGGCTTTGGATGATTAAGAGAACCGCTCACAGCTAAATAAACCATATGATGTAAAATCACCCATGGAACCAAATCAAAATTGAATCAAGGAGCTCATTTACTATAGCGCTTCATGTCTGTCACTAAAACAGCCATCCGAACTTTATAATTCTGGCTAGATCCCCAAGGTAAACTGTAATGACAGAGCTGAGGCCCGAGAATTCTGTTTAAGGCAGTTTCTTATCTAAATGTAGACTAAATTAGTGGTATTCCAATGAGGGTGCCCAAGATGATCACTTAGGGTACAAGGAGGAAATATCAGAATTCCGTTTATATTGGTTGTCTAAAGAAATTATTCTTTACTAATATTTAACCTAATACATGCAGGCATGGACATGATCAGTCTGTGTGTCGAATGGTTATAAACAGCCAAATAGCTAATTCCCTCATCTCTAGGTGTTTACTCACTTTCTCTGGGGCTATTTAAAAGTGCAAGTCTCCCCTCAAAGCCACCTGGATGCTCTTTCTTGTTTTATTTTTCTCCTTAGCACTTACTAGCACGGAGCATATACACTTTACTTACAGCCTTTCTTCTCCAGGCTCCATGCCCTACTACTGTAGGGATTTTGTCTGATTCATTCCCTGTGTCCTTCATGATTAGAACAGTTCCTGGTACCCAGAAGGTTCTCAGTATATAAGTGTTAAATTTAACTAAAGAATAAATAAAGAACTTACATCTATTGTACTCAACAATGAGCCTTGTCCCGTATGCATATTGTGATTTGAAATATTAGCTATTGATTAGAAATACAGAATTTATAAATAAATAAAGAATGTGCAAGTGTATTCAGTTTTTTTGTTTTTCTACTAGGTGAGTGAGATGAGAAATATTTGGAGGCCACAGAACTAGGCCATTCCCTTTTCCCCAATAATAATTAGATTTAGTCAAAGCACACACATACATATATACACCCCAGTCTTGAGTCACTCAGACATCTCTTCCTTGTCAGGCAGTGATTTGTGCCAGACAGGTAAAAAGGAAGTCTGATTACTCCTTGTCTAAGCATGCAGTCTAAGGATGCTTCTTTTGAAAACTATCAGAAAATATCAAGATGCTATAAAAATGATAACTGGGATGATATACTATATTGCTGTTATGTAACTGGCTTAATTAAATAACCACTGTTCCACAAAACAAAAACCCTCTTGATCCATAGTCATTGGATATTTAGACTATGATATTTAGACCTTAGATACGTATGTCTTTTAGCTCTAAACAGATTTCACCCTCTAGGTAACTCTTTGACAGCTGTGAAATGATTGAGTACACTCTAGTATGCTATAGAAGAACTTCCCGATTTAATTTTTTTCCTTACATGATGTAACGAGTCTACATCTGGGTTGCCGGATTCCTGGGGTAAGATTATGTCTTTATTTTACAACCCTTTTTGGATTATGGACTCATTTGAGAATCTAATAAAAGCTATGGATCCACTCATTAGAAACACTTAAGTACTCAGAAAATATGCATGCATGGTCAAGGGTACTGAAGCCCACCTGTAGATTCTCCTACCCATGGTACCCTAATTTCCTACCTCACAGTTTTAGACATTGTCTAAAACTAAACTTTAATAGTCTCGAGAAACTCTTAAGTGACTTCCTCTCTTTCTAATATTTGCATCTATTTTGTCCTCTATTCCTCTTTAGGCTCCACAGTGCTTTATCCTGGCGTCCCTCCCACTCTTTAACTTCCGCAATACGAGAATGACTCATTTCTCCACTTCCTCAGTTGCTGCTGGTGGCAGCTCCCTTAATTATTGGTAAGAGGAGGCAATGCCTCATCGGGTGATGATGACTAGGGTTGGGATTAGTGTCACTTCAAATAGGATGTAGAATATGATTAGTTCTGTAGTGGTAAATGTTATGATTAGGAAAATTTGCAGTGAGATTAGTATAAGGATATATAGTTTTCTTCACATAGCTGTTTCTTTGGAGAGGTGTTGTTGGCTTGCTATGATTATTGGGGGGGGGAAGAATCAGGTTGCTAATATCAGAAGAGGGGTTGAGAGGGGGTCCGAGAAGAAGTTTAGTGATGTGTTTGTGCTATTTTCATTGCTATGGTTTAAGAAGAAGAAGGTGGTGAGGCTGATTAGTAGGCTGTGGGTTGTTGAGTTAATTCAGATTATGCTGTTGTTAGAATATCATGTAGTAGGGTTAAGTATGGGGATGCCAGGTAGACAGAGCTTGTGGTGACTGCAAAGGAGGGGAAAACCCAGGAGCATGGCATGGAGTGCTCCATGAGATGGTACCGTTGGGGATCTCTACTGGGCTTTGCCTTCCAAGTCTGTTTCCTTCCAAGTCTGATGTGAGGTACCCCACATCATCCCATCAAATTCCTGTTTTGCTTAGGTTCAGAAACATGTTGGCAATCAAAAATCCTAAACAGAACAATGGGCAAGCATCATCAATAAAGAGAAATCAGATTAGTTGGCTCATCCACAAAGAGTCACTGTCAAGTTAATTAGAAAAGAAATCTAATACCAAAAATTCATCAGAATTTAAGTACTATACTCATGGCATTGCTGGGCTTCATGAGAAATAGATAACACACTTCCTAGTTTTAGGAAGATTGTATCTGACAGAGGAGTTGACTAGAATTTGAAAAACTCTGGGAAAGTTTTATAGAAAAGACAGACTTAAGGTAGGTTGTGAATAATAGATGGAAATTGAACAGATGAGTGCAGGGGAAAGGATACTCTAGGAAAGAAAAGGTAGAGTAGAGAAGGCAACAGGATGCAATAATTACAATCACAGGGTCTGGAGTCAGCTTAGGTTCAAATCCTGGGCCTGTTTCTTCCTAACTGTGTGTCCTTTGACCACTCACCCTCTCCAGGCCTCAGCTTTCTTATCTGTAAAATAGGCATAGCATAGTTGCTGCCTTATAGAGTTGTGAGGATAAATGAGATGACACTCTTTAAAAATGTCATCACATTGCCTTGCCTGGCAAAGAGTCAGCAAACCTATCAGTTATTACAAAGGCAGTCCAAAACAGAATATTTAAGAAAAAGTTGGAAGACCAGCCTGTCAATAGCCAAGGGTTAAGTAGGAGAGGAGAGGTAGAAACAATTGAAAAGAGAAGCCAGGAGGCACCTCATGGAAGGCTTTGAACGCCAAGCTAATGGAAGTTTCCATTGCATGCTGAAAGCTATGAGAAATTACTGAGGGATTTTTGAATTATAATTAAAATAGTGCTTTAGGAAGACTCATTTGGTTGCTACATGCAAGTTGAGTTGTAGAGAATACAATCCAGAGATAGTTTTCATTAATCTAGGTATTAACACAGACCGGTGGAAGGCAGAAGCCTAGGCAACAGAAGCATAACCACAGATTTCAGGGATATTATAAATAATGATCTGGCAATTAAGCAGAAAGTGATGGTTGGAATTTATTGAGTAAGTACTAGGTGCTGGGTGGTGGTCTAAATGCTTTTAGTACTGGAGAAGTTAACCAACTGGCCCAAATTCCCATAGCAAGTAAGTAGCACAGCTGAGATTTAAACCCAGGCAGTCCAGCTCCAGAGCCCACGCTCTTAGCCAGAAGGGAGGTTCAGAGATGCCAGCAGGTTTCTGAGTTTGGCCATCAAGGAGATGGATAATATGACTGAGGGAAACAGCGTGATGAGAGGGAAGGGGGAAGGGTTTTCCCCCTGCGTTTGATACCCAATGCTGACTTAGACATGTTGAACGTTTTGTCAATAAGATAGGCAGGTGGCATGTCCAGCACCATAGTTATTCGTGTGCCTGGAATTCAGGAAGGAGTTAGGACCGGAGATACGGAGTAGAAAGTCATGGGAGGAGTTACAGTTAAAGGTCTAAAACTAAACTGAATTTTGGGAGAACAGAGTAACGTAGAACTGAGAACACAGTCTTGAAGTGCTTTTATGTGTGGTAGCTGGAAGGCAATCTGGGAAATATTGAGAAGACCTAGAGGAAAGGGGGAGAACTACCAGGCAGTGCAGAGCTCAGGTGCCCAGGAAGGGAGTTTAAGGAAGGTAGTGTGTGGCACGTGGTAGAGATGGAGGCGGAACCTGGGAATACATAGGAAGACTCAGCATAAGACACAGACAAGTTGAAAACTAAGGACTTTGCAGTCTTGGATCCAGACCTGTGTTTAAATCCTCTTCAGCCACCTATTGGATGACTTCCAGCACAGGATGGCGCAATTGGTAGACAGCTTACAGGGCTGTTGTGAAATAATATATGTTAGTTCCTGGAACTGAGGAAAAATACACATACAGGCTGAGAATTGCTAATGCAAAAATACAAAATCTGAAACTTTTTGAATGCCAATGTGACATTCAAAGTTAATGCTCATTTCAGATCTTGGATTATTGGATTAGGGATACTTAACTGGTATGTATTCTGCAAATATTTCAAAATCTGAAAAAATTGAAATCAGAAACACTGCTGGTCCCAAGCACTTTGGATAAGGGATACTCAACCTGTATGGGTATATTTAATGGCTAAGATTCCTATATGTGCATTGGATAAGAGTCTGGATGTTTAGAAGTTAGTTAAAATAGGAAGCCTTAACCATGTTTTAGAAGAAATAGAAATGTCATACTATGATGTCTCAAATTTGAGAAAAAGTTCTGGTAATCTAAAAAATTACCACACATTCAGCGGCTTAAATAACCCCCCATTTATTATCTGCCAGTTTTCATGGGTCAGAAATCTGGGTAGAGCATGGTTCAGCTGATTCTCTGTTTGAAATCTCACAGGGGTGAAATCTAAGTGTCAGCAAGGTGCTGTCCCTTTCTGGTATCTCTAGGGAAGAATCCAGTTCCAGGATCATGTAAGGTGTTGGCAAAATTCATTCCTCAAAGTTATAGGACTGAGATAGTTGTTTCTTTGCTGTCTGACAGCCAGGGGTCATTTTCAGCTTTTAAAGCCACCTGCACTCCCTAGCTCATGGTCTCTTTCTAAGCCAGAAACAGCCAGTGGAATCCCTCTCACACTTTGAATCTCTTTGACTTCAATGCCTCATCTTTCTAACACATCTTCTGTCTCTATTGCTCTACTCTAGCTGAAGAAAAGTCCTGGCTTTTAACGTCTCGTGTGATTAGATTGGTTCCACCAGGACAATCATCCAGGATATATTTTAAGGCCACCTGGTCAGGGTCAGTAACCTTAATCTAGATCTGCAAAGTCCTTTCACAGCAGTACTGAGATTAGTGTTCGATTGAGTAACCAGGGAGTCTTAGAGAGACATCTTTAGAATACTGTTCAGTATAAACCCATTCTGGACATTTTTTTTTTAATGCGTGTGTGTTTATATTTTAAAAATAATTGTAACAAGTGGTTACCAGAGACAAAGAAAGAAGGGAGAGAGGGGAAAGGTTAGTAGACTGGTACAAAGTTCCAAAGTTCCAGTTAGATAGGAAGAACAAGTTCTGGTGCCCTAAGGTGACAATAGCTAAAAATACTGTATTGTGTATTTCAAGATAGCCAGAAAAGAGGATCTTGAATGTTACAACCACAAAGAAATGATAAATGTTTAGTTGATAGATACACTAACTATTCTGATTGGCTCATTATATATATGTGCATGTATTGAAACAACAAACTGTACCTTATAAGCATGCACAATGAAAAAAATAAAATAAAATAATTTCAACATCAAGAATATTCTTAGAAGAAGGTGTCGGTGAGGCAAACACCTGGCCTTTGAGTGTGATTTCCACTAAGCAGTGAGGTGGGATCCAGTTTTCAGTGGAGATAAGAAGAAATGAATAGTAGGAAAGAGGAATTTGGTTTATAGATCATTTATTGGAAAAAAATGTCAGTGAAATAAAAGTGGGAAATAGAGTAGTGCAGCAGAACCAAACAGTTGAAAGAAAGGAAGACAAATAATGATGTAGAAGTAATAAAATATATAAACATAGAAAACAAAGGCAATAAGCTTTAAAAATGCTCAATTATGTTATGTTTTAAAATGTTCAACTATAATTATGTTCAATTAGTCAAGCTATCCATTCTGCAAATGACATCATCACTGAATCTAGGAAACCAGGAGGCAGAAACCAGGACATTGCATCTGAATCCATTCCATAAAAATCCATTACAGGGGGCAGAAACATTGACAATGCATCTGAATTCACTCCATAAAAATGACGCAAAAAGTACCTTTAGGAGTTTAGAGTAACTGAAGACTTGGTGGTTAAGATTTAGACAAGTATACGTAATGTCATTCTTGGATCCGCAAATCCTAATTTGAGCAAATGGTTAAGCACTTCCTGTTTATTTCCATCTTCTTTATTTACAACCTCTTTATTCCATCTTGCCCTTATTCCAATTCGTGTTTAACCTGTTGAGCATTTAAGCATTTGCTGTGATTAGTTTTTCACAGTTAGAAAATGTTTAGATAACTCGTTTTATTTTTTTCTTTTCCATTTTCAATAGATTTCCCCTTCACATGCAGATTAGTTTACTGCACAGCCCTTTTGTCATAGAAAAAGCAAGGCTGGTCCACAGGGCATCTGCAGACTCAGCTCACCACTGTACACTGAGTTTAAAGGAAGTAAAGCAGCCGGCGCTACTTCCTCCTGCACTGTGGTCTCCCCTGAGCCTGGCCCCAGAGGAGGTGCTCTGAAAGTTAGTGGTTTTCAGGCTCACTACTTCCTGCTGGAAAGGTCAACTCAACTGAATGGCTCCGAGTCACCAATGAGAGAGATTTCTCTGGGAGAGTTTAAATGACCATAACAAAACCTCATATTTCTAAATGTAGATTTCAGTGGGCAATGTCTGTGGAATATAATTTTTCCTGTCAGCTAACCTCTTATCCAAATAACATTGGTTTCAGTATAAAATATTTAGAAAACTTCATGGAAAATAAACAGTGCCATGCAATTTAGATCACTCTGAGGGAGAATGTAGACAAGACCACAATAGAAACACACTGCAGTTTGTATGTGGGGTGTGTGTGTGTGTGTGTGTGTGTGTTATGTGTGTGTAGGGGGGTGTGATATGTTTGTTGCATTTGTGTGTGTACAAGATATGTGTGTGTGCATGTGCATAAGCATAAATTATCTTTATTGCATTAAAATAATTTATAGTATTCCATTCATAGCCCTTCACACATGATCAAGTTGTAATGATATTGGTTTATATTATTGAATTTCAATAGAATTCAGGAGATGAAAATTCTCACTTAATCAAGATTTTGGGAGAGGGGTGAGGGTAGTTAAGGAACTCATTTCTTATGGAGTTTAGTAAGCCCATCTTAGAATCTAATAGCAAGAAATGAATGTTATACTTTTTCAATAATGGACTGCATCACTGGTCACAGACTTCCACCTTCAGAAAAAAAAAAAAAAACACTGTATTCCAGAGATACTCATATATCTTAACAGTTAGAATCTTAATGTGACATTTAGAAAATAAAAAAACACCAATTCTGGGCCGGCCCCATGGCTCACTCGGGAGAGTGCAGCGCTGGTAATGCTGAGGCCGCAGGTTTGGATCCTACATAGGGATGGCTGGTGCGCTCACTGGCTGAGTGTGGTGCAGACCACACTGTGCCGAGGGTTGTGATACCCTTACCAGTCAGAAAAAACAAAAACAAACAAACAAACAAAAAAACACACCAACTCTGGAATTTATTCTTTTCCTAATTACCCATCTTGAAGATTTTGATGCTTTATGGTAAAGGCATCCAATCATCTTCAAGAAGTTATGAGTATTTTAATATTTCTAGCTTCAGCCTGGTATGTTGCTGAAAATCAGAAATCTCTAAGGGACAAATACTCACTCTTATGGAGAACATATTCTAATTCATGCCCCCTTGCCTCCATCCTCAGAAGCCAGGGCAAAGCAACAATGACAATGACAAGAACAAAAATACCGTGACTATTGTAGGATATCTCTTTCTATATTTTTTACAAATATATATAGCTGAGATGCTAATCTTATTAAGGAGTCGTGCAGCTAATTCTTCATCTAGAATTCAGTGTTCTTTTCCCATTAAAAAATAATCAACCCAAAGCAATATTTTTTTTTTTTTTTTGTCTTTTTCATGACCGGTTAGGGGATTGCCCTGCACCGTGCTCAGCCAGTGAGTGCACCAGCCATTCCTATATAGGATCTGAACCCACAGCGGGAGCGTCGCTGTGCTCCCAGCGCCACACCCTCCCGAGTGTGCCACGGGGTCGGCCCATTATTCCTTTATTTTTTAAAGAAAACTGAGAAGCATTCCAAGCTGAGGCAGATGATTTCTTCCACACATGATCTGGTGAAGGCACACGAATATAGCCTCCCAGAAGATGAGGCTAAAGAACTCTGAATCAATGCCATTTTCTTTTATCCTATATGGACTATTGTCCAGTAGCGTTTTACCCTAGAGACAGAGGTATTCTTCCTGCTTGCTGGCTTAAATCCCACTTTAGCTTTCCACTGCTGGCAAAGTTAACTACAGACCAGAGTTATTTCATTTAAAATAAAACAAGCACCTAAAATTGCCCTCCTGTAATCAATCCAACTTCTAATTATCTTGCTTTCAATGTGAATGTCACCCACTGTTTAATAATTACCCTGAAAATCACGTTGTACACAAGTTTTATGGGGAGACAAGGTCTTTTAAATCT
Organism: Cynocephalus volans; assembly: GCF_027409185.1. Classification (NCBI taxonomy): domain Eukaryota; kingdom Metazoa; phylum Chordata; class Mammalia; order Dermoptera; family Cynocephalidae; genus Cynocephalus; species Cynocephalus volans. Next base: position 287,927,708 of record NC_084460.1, read on the forward strand.
GAAGCTCTAATGGAAAAATTGTTTAGTTTATAGAATATCAGCATTACATATGCTTTATTCTTGTATTGGTCTTTTTACTGCAGAAGGATGTGTCTTTAGAAACAAAGAACAATACAGCATTCTTACCTAAGCAACTTTGATGAGAAAACAAATTGTCACGTAAATGCTAACACCTGAGCATGAATGTAACCAGCTATTCAGACCAAAAATTGCTTGCTAGTGCATCAGACAGTTAACCTAGGTGAAATCTGCAACCCAGTCCACCCCACAGACCATTTCTTTAATGGTGTCATAATGCATTTGTATCTTTGAAGGCCTTTGCCAGGAAGAGGCAAAGCTAATACAATACTGTGATTTAAGCATTTAATGCCTTGCATTGTGGAAATTGGAGAATGATGGTAGGGTTTTGGCTTTTCAACCAAGAACTTTTTTGTGTTTTGCAGAGAATTAATTGTTGTATTTTCTTTATTTAGCTGTGTACATTGCAGTAAATTCTTGACCTTCTGATGTGCGGTAACTTAATGTCCTCAATTAAGGGTCAAATTAACTCTCCCTATTTGTTCTGTACCTTTACCAGGTAAACAAGGAAAACTGAAACAGCAGGGAAGCAAGGATTGGATAACTCTCCTATGGGCACCCATACCTATTTTATCTGGTTTATGAGAATGGGAGCAAAAATGAAGTGGCTCTGACTCATTGTCAAATATTTCTTGTGCCTGTCCAATGACAGATAACAGTGATGAGAAGATTAGGACAGAGTGTCTGTCCACAGTCTGTGTCAGGGATGATGGTACACATAAAACAATCTATAGAAATACAGGAGGCAGAAACTGAATGACAAATGAAAAATATAGGCTTCAGTCTTCAAAAACAGAGAGAGCATTATGTTGGTCAAGGTCAAAGAGGATTTCATATAGGTGCTGTGGCTAGAGCTGGGGCCTGGACAATAGTAGGACTTTGCAAGTCACTATTATGAGGGTGCTTAAAAAGTTCATGAAAAAGTAGAATTGAAAGATAATACAAATCTTTCCATGAACTTTCTGAAGAACCCTCATATAAGAACACCAAGAGCAGAGATTCTGCATTGTGTGTAAGAATCACATGGGTAGGTTGCTAACAATGTGGATTCCTGGTCCCTAACGAGGCCCTCAGAAAGTCTGATGGGGTTCAGTAATCTAGCTTTATAACAAACATCCAGATGATGCTTGTTAAAGATGCTACAAATACAACACTTTGAGAAACAAAGACTCAGAAGCTGGTTCACCTAATAGTTTTCTCAGGCAGCAAATCATGTAATAGTGCCTTCTGGGGCACCACCTCCCAATGCAAATAGTTTTTAATAGTGGACTGAGGTCTCATTTATAAGATCAAAATTCTCTTTTCCTAATGTACACTCAGTCAGCTAGAATTAACTAACCAGCTGGACCATGCTGCACATTTGGGAGACCAAAAACTCCCTTGAGTAAAGCCAGCTCTCGAACACTGGGCCACAGTCCTCCTCCCAGTTTCCCCTTCTCCCTGTCTCACCCGTCTTTGATTTCATGTCATTTTCTCTTCTTTGGCCATTTCTTTGCTTGGACTTTGTAAACCTGATCATGCCTGTCATATCTCTCAGTTATTGTCTAACTCAGCTTTTCTCAAACTCAGTGCTATTGACATGTTGGACCAGATAATTAGTTGCTGTGGAGGAATGTCCCATTTATTGCTGGGTGTTTAGTAAGGTCCCTGGCTGAACTCTACCCAACCTCTCTGAACCTGAGTTTCCTCACCTACAAAATGAGGATAACAATAGTACCTGCCTCACTGGATGTTATACTACTTAATAAGAGAATATTAGTAAAGTGCTTAGCTTTACATGTAATAAAATGCTCCATGGATATTACCTGTTAAGTTTGATTGTGAGGCCATCGTGTTGAGGACGTGGTCTTAGGCAGGGTTGCTGCAGTGTGAATTTTCGGGGTGTAGGATGGTCCTAGCTGCTCATGCACTGAGCATTAGGAGGAGGAGGTGGGGGCACAGAAAGGGTGCCAGCTGCTTTGAAGTAGCACTGAAAGGGATAGGACGTTCCAAGAATGAAGGGAGTGACCAGGAGACCCACTGGTTTGGGCGATGCAGAATTAAGTTACACAACCTCTCCTCCCTGGCACACTCAGTCCTTCCACAACTGACTTCTTTGTGCTCATGGTGTCTTGCAACACTGGTTATTTGATTTTTAAGTCCTCACTGTGCACACTACAAAGGTTCTAATTATCCTATTTCTGTCATCTCCTTTCGTCCCACACAAAAGACTCAAATGCCAAGGAAGTGAAGAAAGCCAAGTTTTAACCAATATCATATGCTTTTTTATCTTTTCACAGTTACTTTTCTGCTTAAGCAGGACTGTAAATTCCCAGAGCAATAGACCGTATTATCTTTATGTCTCAACCGTGCTGGGTCTCCTAACAGCATGTGGCAAATGTCAGCATAATAACTACCAATTTGATGTTGTGAACAGGAGAAAAGAGCACAGCGCTTTCTTTTTCTCTGTCCTTCCTTTCTCCCTTTCCGTAACTTCCCAGGGCCACTGAGAGATATTAAAGTACACTGACAAGGAGATATTTAATCTGATTGTTCTCTTTTTCAAGGGTGTCATAGATTGGGAAGGAAGTCCGCTACCTAGATTGCATCAAAAGATCTTTGGCAGCATTCAAAATTGGCATCCCTCTTGCTTTGGTTGGCATTAAGGAACATTTTTGCAGAAACCAGTTTTCAATTTATGTCCACTTCTTATCTCTCAGTGCCCATAACTACTGAGTGGAGACTGCCATTGATGAGCATTTCTTTTTCTTTTAGACCGAGTGCATCTGGGTTCACAGTGAGTGAGAAAAGCATTGGATGGCAGTCAGGAGGCCTGTACCCAAGCATTAGTCCACTCACTGACAGGCTGAGTGACCTTGGGCAAAGCAGTAACCTATGGACCTCTTTCCCCTAAAGTCTTTTTCATCTCTAAAATACTGTTTTATGTTTTTAAACTGGCATGCTGCCAGTATGGATCTGGCCATCACATCTTGGGTATGAGTGGTGACAATCAGCTTTGTAACCCATGAATATTCATAATCAATAAAAACAAAACAAAAAAACAACTTGTGTTGTCTGTTTTCAGATAAACCAATGACTGGACTGAGAAAATAAACTTTCACTTTTTTCCTTTTTTAAAACCTCAAGTGCCAGTTGTAAAAGAAAGTTTCTAACCAGAGCCCCTCTTTCTTCACACTTAGTCCAGATGGTGTACCCCAAAACATGCTACCTTCCCCTCATTCTCTAGCTAGATGTCATTTCAGAAGTAAACAGCTGTGTCTTCTCACTAGAGGACATTGCCCTTGATGTGGATTGTAAACAGAGCATTGAAAAGAATTCTGGCACTCTTTTCATGCCCATTTAATTTAACGGTATTGTCTTGGTCAAATCTGAATATTCAGATTTTTCCCGTTTTTTACATATTGTTATTTTTGCCTTCAGTGTAGTTGCAAAGCAGAAGCCAGTGCTGGGAAACCAGCCCCTGCAAAAATGCCTGATGCTCAGTTTTACCCCACTCTGCTTTTTGGACTGATTACATGTGGCCATTGCTAAAGCTGTCTTTGTATAAAAGCCTGGGTTTTTAATCTGTTGGAGAAAAGGGCAGAGTTAGGAAGTGTGTGATACTTAATCTCTTTCTCCTTGTAGTAACTGTCTGTTGATTTTCCTGTGGGGAACATCTCTATCCCCTCACCTTCCACAGAATGTCAGACAAGGTGCCCTGACCCCCACTTTGATCAACCAGATTGTCTCTTCTCTGAACTTAAGCTTCAAGAGGAATGACACAAAGACAGAAGCAGTGATTTATACTACAGACAGTGTCCTGAACACCATACATTATTACTGTAATAGTTATTATTGCCATTGTTATTTTTCCTGGAGTCCTGCTCCTTCCTGTGCTTACCAAGGCCTGCTGTTGAGCTCTTCCTTTAGTCTGATGGGCTACCCCCACCTTTGCTCCTTATTCCTCCTGACTAAGGCCATTATTTTTTCCAACCATAGAGCTGTTTGCAACCATTTATTTATGTACTCCGTAAGTGGGTACAGATATTGTGCTAAGTATTTAGGATAACTGGAAGAATAAAATAATTTCTTTGCCTTTACAGAGCTTAAAGGAGATGGTTTGTTTGGCAAGTGCTGTGATGTGAGGTTTACATTAGAAAGCACTAAAATCCAAACAAATAACTTCCCTATCTTTTCTTCCAAATATTCTTCTAATGGCTTAAAAACCAACCAACCAACAAAAACTCATTACCTTCCCTTCCAAATCTATTCTATACCACTTTCTCATCATATTAATAACATCATCATCCACCTACGTGATAAAATTAGTAACTTGATACTCATTTTCAACTTCCCTTATCTCTCATCTGCATAATCAGCCCATCACTAACTTCTAGGGTTATCTAGATTTTTCCCTTTCTAAAGCCAGATTTGACCATGTCATTTCCAGCTCAGAAGCCTTGTATAGCATCCCCCTTGGTCAAGATTACTCTTTCCCCAACTGTGTTCTACAGCTTCATAATATGTCAGTAAGTATAACAGATAAGAGATAAACGAGGTCAACTAAACTTGAGAGACACTTGCTTGAACAAAGCTAAACCAGCCTCCTCTCTGTAGAACTCTCTAGAGCTGTAAATTTCTAATGCGCAATGCAAATCTCTCAATGAGTGTGTGGTACACAATATTCCCCACACTACTTTTTGCACAGAAGACTTTGCTTACAGAGCACTATTATTCTGTGTCACAGTCTGGGAAGTGATCTCTGTAACTGGCATACATAGTGAGAAACATAATGAGACAGAATTTAAAGTATTTTAGCAAAAGAAGACTGCGGTATCTTTTCCAGGATAAGAACTGCAGTTGATGTGAGGAAACAGAAAAGTCTGAACTGAATAGATGCCAGGTTGTGTTGGTGCTAAAACAGAGACGATACTATCGTGGCTGGTTGACAGTGACAGGCTTCAGGGTAAGACCTGTGCACTGTTCCCAATTTTAGTCTGTTCCTTCACTGGAGAGATCACCAGCCAATCACCCATTTCTCCCAGGAGTGACTTCACAGCAGTATGACCAAGATACTTGTGCATATCATTTAGGGAAACACAGATTTTAAACAAATATTTAAAGAGATTTGCTTCAACTGGGCATAAAGTGACATCTATTTAGGTGTGAAACCTCAGCTTAATAGGATGAGGCATGGACACATTTTCATGGTTGTATAGTAAGTACTGAATAAGCACTGTAGTCAGCATGGAAACTAATTCATGACAGTTAAGGTGAAAATATGGAACATCTGGGTGAGTCCACTTCACCCCCCCCCCACAGTTGGTGATATCACTGGTCTGGTTTATAAACAGATTTCTAAAAAGACTCGTTGCTTTTGATGCATTAGTATCCACATTTTCTACTTGCATTATGTTGCTGAAAATTAAATTAAGGGTCAGATATTTATTACAACATTCCCCTTTTACTGTTTTACAGTCAAAAAAAGGATAGTCTGACTTGTCATTATTCAATTATACCTGTGGAAATCTTTTTGTATTAGGAGCCAGTGTGAACATTCTCAAGGTCAACATATAATCCTTAGCCGTACATTTATATTAAAATCAAAATCATTTTCTACTCGTCTCCACCAAACATGGTAATGTATCATAGGCAGTGTAGTTCTCACTGTCTCCCTGAATGTAAAACACTGCATTAAGGTGAAACTCTAATAACAGTTTATAAGAGAATGACAATCAGGCAGTCTGTGACTCAACTTGGTCCCCAATTGTACTTTTTCTGCCAGAAGTGTTGTAAAATACTTGAATTCATTGCCAGCATTTAAAATCTGGGAGATTTTTTACGTAAAAGCCCTGGTTACTAGCCTCTCTTGGAAAATTCAGGACCTGACCATACCGGCTCCCACCTTCTGACATGGAAACCATTGC